>NC_139390.1:46825000-51625000 GCF_054392235.1 Sus scrofa | reverse complement strand
TCTTGATTGCAACTTCTTCACACTTTTGAAGATGATTTCATATCTCACATGTAACAAAGATGTCCTGTTGTCATAATCTGAGGAACAACTTGCAGGGTAGGCATTTGTAATGTCCTTAACAAGTTCATTTCACAGGTGGAAAGATTCAGTTTTTTAAAAAATTCTTAAGTGTGCAATATTTTGTCCCTTATGGAGCATTGTATTTCTTCTGAACCCTAACCTTGTAAATGAGGATATTTAAATAGATGCAATTCTGTCTCCATTGGATACAAACAAAACCAATCTTCAGGCACTGAAATCTTACACACAGTTTCATCAAGGAAGCAAATAATTACCCACAAATATTTTGCTGGACCTTGGTAGGCAAGTTGAATTCATGTGTTTTAAGGGTCATCATTTTTTTTTTTCTGTGGGTAGAGCAGGTAATGAGAGCAGTGTTTCCCAAGAGAGGGGCTTGTTCTCCCCCATTCTGGGGTGACCTGTGGTGTCTGCTTTAAATGAAGATTTTTGGATCTCATCGGAAAACCCTGAAATAAGAATCCCTGGTTAGGTCTAGGAACCTTTAACAAGCACTCTATTCAACACCCTTTCATCCATCAAAATCTGATAGCCATGAGTCTGCTGGTCAAAGTGCAGAGAAAGCAGAGACAAGATGGGAAGGTATGTGCTGGAAAAGGCAGAGAGCAGCATCACTAATGGACCTTCTCACTGTGCTGAAGCTTCTGATTTTCATTGTGATGCAACTTGTATCCTTCCAGCCCCAGGAATCTTCTCCCAGTGAGAAGCCCCTTCTGTAGCAGGAACTCTCCAATTCCAGGGAATAATTTTATATCATTGTGACAGTTGATTACTATCATCTCTGTAGAGAGAGTTGAATGGCTCAGCTATGTCCTCCAGAGAATAGAATACATCTTTTGGAACGTGACTTCAATTTGAAATGAGGCTACCAGATGGCCAATTTTAGAGAAGATCAATGAACGTGTCCCTAAGTGGCCAAAAGGGCTCCACATTTTAAAATTTAGTTGCTTTTGATGTTAAACAGTTGTGACCTTGTTACAACCACAATCCATATTTTTCCCTGTGTGAATGCTAACAAATACTGTAGTAGATTCATTTGTTTCATATAAAATATTAATGGAGCTTTATTAACCAAAAAATAACAGATAATGAAAAATCTTTCCAATGAAAAATCATGGCTCATGATCAATTAAATTTCCCAGATGATATCTGAGATTCTAATTCTGTCTAATTTAAGGAGTGACTCTGTAGTTATACGTTCCTGCTAGTTTAAATACATTTTTAAGTCTTCTGATGGAACTGTATTTTGATTAACACAGCAAAATAATTTGCAGTAATGAAATGCACCACCACATTTGCAGTGAGCATAATGCAAGTTGTTTCTGATTCAAATGACATGTTTACCTACCCTCTAAGAGCTTGGGCTAGAATATGTGACTCTCTAAAATAACTGATGTCTCAAAGTCATTTTCTTTTCCATTTAATATTATTCATATATCTAATGAGCAAAGTGGCCTAAAGGTACCATAATTAGAATCAACATATATATATATATTAACAAGGAGTGATATGAATGCTTAAGGAGACACATCATGTAAATAAGAAATATGAAATACAACTATGTTCAAGTCATAATTGTTGACCATATTTGATACTTCATATGCATCTACGATATGGAAATGTCGATAAGGTGAATGGATATTTTGCTATTGCTTGCTCTTTGTGGTATATTGTTTTAACTTTGCAGGTCTTGACATATCTAGAAGAGCTGTTTCTATAGTTCTCTTTTAGCTAATGCAGCTTGTATATGTACAAAAAAGTTACATTCAGTTGGAGTTTTTCTTATTTAACGTAGTTATCAGTCATTTGAAAAAAGGTGATTCTAAGCATAATAAGCTTCTGTTTATATAGGTCTCAGATATTTTGCTCATACACTTTCCTAATCAGTAGCAAAGGAAGTGCTTACAATGTTCAGGCTTGATTGAGCTTATTTTCAAAGATTGTAATTTTCAAACCCGTGAACCTATTTATTGCACACTTGATGGTGAATTTATAGTTAAGACGGAACGTTTTATACAGATAGCACTGAACTTAGAATCTCAGAATACTCCACTTCCTAAGAGTGAACTCAGATAAACAGTGAAAACAGAAAACAAAGTGAAAGTTTGTCAAAGACCAGACATAAGTGATTTTTCTTAAACTTTTTGTCAACTGCTCAGAGAGAGCAGAATACGATCATCTTATGAGAACTTCAGTTTGTTGCTTAAAATGGCAGGGTGATTTGAGAAAATGAAAAATGTCCAGACCTCTGTGGATTTTATCCCTCTAGGTTCTTAGAATTCTATTACTTCATATTGGTAATCTCACAGTATTGTCTCCGTAAAAAAAATTTATAGGGCTAGCATGTTGCCTCCTAAAAAATGGCATATATTAAACCTTATGATGAGTAAATCTAAAAGGAATTGATGGTTTTACTTGATTAAGCCCTTCCTCTCTTCCCTTCATAGCAGTTGCATCTCTGAGTACTATCTCTATGGCTGTAATATTTTAAAAAACTGTGTTTTACTATTTATTTACATTTATCATTTGCATAAGATACTTATATAAATGGATTATTTAATTTGCATTAAATTAGTATTTGATACAAATAAAACAGGCTATTTATTATTTTTTTCTTTGCTTTCAGTTTATTTTGTGTTTAACCTGGTTGGAGATTCTTTCTCTTGTTAATACTGCCATGATACAGTTCAATGCCAACTTTGAAAGATTTCAAAATTGCATGTCATTGTGTTTACATGCTTCTAGGGGAAGAATGCAAATAATGTTCTCCTGATATTTTCATTTATTATGTGTTTTTTTATTACTACCATCAAAGTTTTTTCACTTACTATTTCTGTATAGAATATGAAAACTTGCCGAGATTTTTTTTTTAGAAATATTAAAAACAAGCTGAGTTCCTTGGGAGAAATTTTCTTAAAACTTAAAAGACAAATGATAATAAGTTATACTGCAATATTCAAATCCTTCTACTTCATGTAAGATGTGTGTTTTAACAGAACAAATGAATTAACCAAACAGAAAGTCTTGAACAATGAGTTATCAAAGTTAAATTCTACTTGGAGGTGACACCGTGCCAAAATGTGACCAAATCTTTTGCATATAATGTCATTCTGGCAATAAGAAAAATATGTCATTTACAAACACTGTTATAGACTATGCATACTAAATAACCAGACACATTTTTTGATTAGGACAAGCAGTATACCAATAATTTTATTCTGTTTTATTATTCTAGGTATCTTTATTCTACATACTTTATAATATTAGGGTAATCATATGGAAGTATTCAATTGGAGTCTTCAATAAAATCTTGGAAATGACTCTAGATATTAGGAAATTTTATGTCTAGACATAGTCCTATACATGCATCTAGAAACATTCTAGGCACATTTCTAAAAGTAATAAGTACCATCAAATTTCAGCTCATTATGCTGATTCTTATTCCTCATCTATGAGAAATGACTTTGGACTACTGCCGGGGCCAGCTCAGCAGGATGGGGATGAAGAACGGGTGCTGTGGAACTTAAGGAAAAATAGTTAACATAAAACAAGACACAGAGACATTTTTCTTAAGTAAAGGTGGGAGCCGGGGGACTCAAGGTCTCAGGGACCAAGAGCACCCTCAAGAATCCACACTGCTTTTATTGTGCTCTTTAGATGAGATCAAGTGAGGAGTGGCTATGGGTGGATGATATAGGGTTTGTTTACTATTATATAAGTTCTTTTACTATTTAAAAAGCCACTTAGGTGGTAAAGGGTTAAGCTCTTACTCTGACCTCTAGGCACATAACAGTTCTTAAGCTTAAGTCACTTATGCCTTTAGGTCTTTGTTCTTAAGCTTAAGTCATTTACCAGTACTGTGACTGTTTTTCAAAGCAGGAAGATGGGATAAAGTAAAGAAGGACAAGATGGAGTTTTCAAGGAAACATGTCTTGCAACAGACTACTTTAATTTTAATTATATCTTTAATTATAATATAAAATTCTTTTTTTTTTTTTGTCTTTTTAAGGCCAAACCTGTGGAATATGGAGGTTCCCAGGCTAGGGGTAGAATCCAAGCTACAGCTGCTGGCCCACACCATAGACATAGCAATGCTGGATCCAAGCTTTGTCTGTGACCCACACTATAGCTCACAGCAGTGCCAGATCCTTAACCCACTTAGCAAGGCTGGGGATTGAACCCATGTCCTCACAGATTCTTGTCAGGTTCATTACCACTGTGCCACATTGAGAACTCCAAAATTCCAATTTTTATAAAATTTCATAAAGTTCATGTTTCATTGAGTTTATGTTGGCATTAAGTTAAATTTAGGTTATTAATTGCTTGTTCTGTAGTTTTTAAAAATCACTACAAATAGATGCATTTATTTTTTTAAGATTTCTATTATCTCTAATGTACAGTGTTCTGTCAATTTCTACTGTATAGCAAAGTGACCCAGCCATATATATATATATATATATATATATATATATATATATATATACACATACACATTTATATATGTGTGTGTATGTATATTCTTTTTCTCACATTATTCTCTATTATGTTCCATCACAAGTGGCTAGATATGGTTCCCTTTGCTGTACAGCAGGATCTCATTGCTTATCCACTCCAAATGCAGTAGTAGTTTGCATCTGTCAACCCACAAATCCCAGTCCATCCCGCTCCCTCCCCCTCCACCTTGGCATCTCCGAGTTTGTTCTCAATGTTCATGTGTTTCTTTTCTGCGGGAAATTTCACTTGTGCCATACATTAGATTTGAGATGTAAGGGGTGGATATATATGTTTTTAAATGTGTACAAATCCAGATATGTGATGAGAATATGTATTTTTAAATATCCTTAATGCTTATTTGAATTATTTCCAGGATTGTAGATCCAGTAAATGAATAACTTTCACATATCATCAATCTTATGCATGCAAGCATTTATATTAGTTTATAAGTTGAGTAATAACATATCAATTTTTGATGAGTATTTATAAAAGATACCATATTCCAGATGATATTTTCTACTTTTCCCTTGATTTTTACAATGAAGGCCTAGCTATAGCCGAATAGTATATATTTTAACATTTTATATTCACTTTTGTGCTTTAAAGAACTTATAAATGCAAACACATTGTCCATTTAACTTTTATTATGAAAAAAGTTAATGAAAATGCTACTCATTTAAGTAAATTAAAAAAAAAAGTTGTAAACATTAAATGACTAGCAAATGGCATTTCTGTGAGATCCATTTGTATTTTGAATTATTTTGTTAATGCCCATACCCTTGTTATATGCAAGTTCCTGGATCAGGGACTGAATCTGAGCCACAGCTGTGACCTATGCCACAGATGCAGCAATGCCAGGCCCTTTAACACACTGTGCCACAGCGAGAACTCCTATATCTTGAATTCTTAACAGCACAAGTGTATTTTTTGTTTCTTCCCAATAAATAGTTAATATTTGGTCGATCTTTGCAAATCCAATAACCATGATGGATTTTAATGTGAGCACACCTTGGCCTATACACTCCTCAAACAAAGCAGAGGAAAATCTGTTTCTCTTCGTATTCTTTGAAGCTATTTGTGAGCACAAAATATATGATAATAATATGTAAAACATAAAAGGGGAGATCAGAGAGGCATAACTTTATGGGGAAGCAGGAGGAACTGGTGGTGAGAGCCAAGGATATACAGAGAAGCTGGTAAAGCTGCCTGGAGAATAAGTTCTTTGGGTCAATAGGAAAGAAAACTCTCCAAAAATTCATGGAAGAGGCCAGAACCAAACTGAATCCAGGGACTGGAATAGTGTTAGTTGGAAATGGAGGAAAAATGTTGGTCTATCATGCAATTTAAAGTATCATGTTGAGAGAGCTGGTTTATGTACATATATATACAGTAAGGTGCTTTCAGCAGAGTAACATGGCAGAAATCCAAAGCTGCCTACATAGGACCAGGAAGGTCGGGTAAAGCATAGACGTTCACCCTGCCTTAGGCATCCCTGCACACACAGCCACCAGTACTGCGAATAAATAAGCAAATGCGTGATTAAAGATGATATGTTCCAGAAGAAATCAAAGAATAAGTCTAGACAAAATTTAAATTAATATATTCAGGATCACCAATAAGTAAAAGAATGAATATGTCCAAAAGTAAGAAGGTGTTATGAAGCCAGAATACATTAAATAAAAACAGCTTGATATTTTTAAAAGACAAGACAATTTGAAATCCTATCAAGATACCTTTACACAATGTAAAAGTTAAATGGAAAGATTACGCATGAGATTATACACAAAAAGAAAAAAAATTATGAATTGGAAAATACTACTAAGAAATTCTTTCAAGAATCATGGATTTGGAGAATAGACTTGTGGTTGCCTAGGGGAAGGTGGGGGGAAGTGGGATGGATTGGAAGCTTGGGGTTAATAGACGCAAACTATTGCTTTTGGAGTGGATTAGCAATGAGATCCTGCTGTTAAGCACTGAGAACTATGTCTAGTCACTTATGATGGAGCATGATAATGGGAGAAAAAAGAGTGTATACATGTATGTGTAACTGGGTCACTATGCTGTACAGTAGTGAAAAAAATTGTATTGGGGAAATAACAATAATAATAACAATAATAAAGAAATTCTTTCAGTCTGAGAAGACTTTTTTATTCCCCAAGAAGAAAGTACTAGAGAAAAAAAGGAAAAGTAACAAGGAGAGTATGAAAAGTTATGAAGGAAGAAGACATTGCCTAAAGTGGGGTTTCAGATAGATTAACAGATGACTTCTCATCCACATAGTACATGCCACAGACGTTTGAAAGTGTCAGAGAGGAAACACCACAAACCTAGAATTTCCAACCTCTGTAAAGTAGGATTTAATAGTAATATCAAGATAACATTGTAACATTAAAAAAAGCAAGAGAGTTGGCTTCTTATTGTCCTATACAGAAAAAGCATAGAAAATTTAATTTCAACATAAAAGCAAAACATCGAAAATGTATGGCGTACAATTTAAAAAAAATGACAAAACAAGTTAAACTTTGACTTTAAATATAATAATTGTCTTTTAATGGTAAAATTAGTATTCTTGTTAATTTTGGGTAAGATCTTATGTTTTCAAAACAGGTTTAAATCTCAATATTTTTTTCTTGTTCAGAAGAAAGATAATCTATTGAATATTTTACACAGGAGAAACACATGTTCAGCTTCTAATTGAGGAAAAAGATGTATTGAATGTAATAATCCAATAAAAATGTGAAAGGAAACAAAGGAATCAAAGATAGACAATAGCTAAAAAACAATAATCACACAAAAATGAACTGCAGAAATGTGTTAAATATATTTTCAATCTTCATAAATGTAAAAAAATAGTTATATTCACCTATTAAAGACAGATTTTCATAATGGTTTAAAAAATGTCATGTACTATTTAGATAGTAAACACATATTGTAAATTGCAATGAAAGATTAAAAATAAATGTAAATCAAATAGGAATCACAGCAAGGTCTGATGAAAAACTTTTATGTGCCAATTCTGAAATAGATATGGAAGAGAAAAGGACTAATTTTTTTTCTTTACCAAATAGTAAGAATTATTATCAAGCTCTAGTAAATACAATCTTTGAGATCTCTCTAGGAATAGATAAGCTAATGGAGTCAAAAATGGATAATTTAAAAACATAATCACATATACAAGTAAACCAAACATTTTACCAAGAGAAAACCATAAATCAGATCAACTTTTTCAAAAAATGGTAGTTAAATAAAATAAAAGTAAAATAAAAATAAATTTAAGTTTTATGTAAAATAAAAAAATTGTTACCATAGAATGTCCCCAGTTAATTCCAGGTCAAATAAAAACTAAAGTGAAAAACATTTAGATGAAAACATGAGAATAGTTTTGTGAAAGGAAGATGTTTTATTCCTAAATATTATGGTTTTATCACAACCCATTAAATAATTCAATGAATTATAAATATATAATTAAAATTATATACATTAAAGTTAAAATTTAAAGTAAAAGTAGAAAATGTAATTAAAATGTTCTTAAAAGATAAGTTCAGAGGCCAAAGTTGAGGGGCGGCTGAGTCCCTTGAGTTACTTTCCCTCTGTGCCTCATAGGCAATTCTGCCCTCTAAGGTTTGGCCTCAGCTAATTAATTTTGTGTTTACCATAGGACAATCATTGGGCAAGGTCTGGCTTGCAGCTTGCTTTTTAAAGAAAGTCATGAAAGGTGAACCCGTGTAATGCAGTGAGTTAAGGATCTGGCATCGTCACTGCAGCATCTTGGGTTACTGCTGTGACATGGGTTCAATCCCTGGCCCAGGACCTTCCACATGCTGTGGGTATGGCCAAAAAAAGGTCATGAAATAAGCATTTGAGAGTGCTTGAGGAAAGTTTTGACTGATATTCAGCTTGTATTCTGCATTTTCTTGGCTGCTTTCAGCATGTTCAAGGACCCATTCTGCAGCAGATTCCCTTATTAAAGAAATTTGAGAGGCTTTTCTGTCAGCTGCCAGCTGCAAGAAATCATGATGGTAATTTCTGGTTCCAATGCCATGAGGACAAGGAAAGGGAGATCCATTTCACTAGATCTTGAGTCCAACCATCTCTGCTGCATGTTTTATGTTTATTACCCAGAGAAGAAGAATTGAAATTGCTTAAAAAAAAAAAAAGATTAGGTGTCAGAATTACTGTGGATTTGCAGAATTACAAGGGTCCTGAAAGCAGGTCATCTGTGAGTTGGATGATGCTATTAAATTTTGATAGCTGCTTGCAGACTAGAGGCAGCATGTTGATGGAGCTGCATGTTAGCTCCAATGCTGTGTAGTTCAATTCCATGCATTTTCCCCAAATTTAGTTGGAAGCACTCATCTCAAAATACATTGAATGTGAGATTCTCAGAGATCACACTGGTACCCATGCCTTGCCTTTATTTACTTCCAGAAGCATATGCTTCCAGATTGTATAATCTGGTAAATTCTATGGATATATTGATTGGACTCACATACCTAGCCTACCTAAATTAGCGGATTTTACAGTGAATAGATTGTGATCAAGAATGTGAAAACACACAGTTTACTTGTGTCTGGAGTAGAGCAAATATGCAAGAAGTTATTTTTATTGTTATAAAGCAACCTGTCACTGGTTTTGTTTTTCATCTTTCTTCAGTTTTCTTTCTTTTCCTATCCGATAATTGCTTTTTAAATCCAACCTTTTACCAGTATTTTTTTTTTTGAATTTTGAAAAAACACTGGTATAAAATAAAATACAAGTTCTTTTCCCATCACTTGGTGAAAACTACTCAACCTTAGCTGTGTTTTTGCTTGTGACATGTGTTTTGATTACTGGTTGTCACTGGCCATGGAACCAGCTGGAACATTCCCTACTAATTCCTGTTAGTCATTTCTTGGACAGTTTCCACTACCCTGGTCTGCTTGGTTCAGTCTATATATACCCCATGAAGACATGGAGGTTGTGATTCTGACAATCCTCCTGGTGGAACTAGAAGTAACACTGATCTATTTTCCTCTCTCCCCAGCATACCAATATGGCTCAGATCTCTCCATTTGGGGAGGCATGAGGTTGTTCTGGAAAGTATTCTAAATCCCAATGACATTTACTACTGACTCCTTGGCCTCTCCCCACACTTGCCTCTGTATGAACTAGAACACCTCTGAGACACAGCTAATCTGAGTGAATGGGCGAGTGTTCCCCAGGGCATTTCAGTTTTAAATATGGAGGAAAAAAGTTGACCCCTGTGCAGCACTTCATTGCCAAACTATGAGTTTATTTTTTTTTCCCTTGCATACTAAGTGTAGTCCCAGATTTAAAGAATACAGGCTGCTAGAAAGCTTGATATGGAATAGGTTGAATTTAAAATGTCTGACATTGACAAAATGCAATGATTTTTTTAATAGCAAATAAAATCTGTAACATAGTACCTTGGGGATTTTAGACAGAGTCAATCTTAAGAGCTGTATTCTTCCTTAATTTACATTTTAAGTGCTCATCAAGGTAGAAGGCAATGAATTCCAAAGACAGAGTCCATAATACTTTTCTCTTCTCTTGAACCAGGGCAATATATTCAAGGTCATATAATACATTATTTTTAAACTTTTAAAGTTTAAACTCTTATGTCTTTTTTTTTTTTTGTCTTTTTAGGGTTGCACCTGCGGCATATGGAAGTTCCCAAGCTAGGGGTCTAATCAGAGCTGTAGCTTCCAGCCTACACCACAGCCACAGCAACATGGGATCAGAGTAATGTCTGTGACCTACATCACAGCTCACGGCAACGCCGGGTACTTAATCCACTGAGCAGGGCCAGGGATTGAACCTGCAATCTCATGGTTCCTAGTTAGATTTGTTAACCACTGCACCAAGACAGGAAGTCCTAGAGTTTAAAATTTTAAAGTTTAAAAATCCTTTTTTCATATTATATCAAACAAATTTATTGTAGTTTAGATATAAAGTAGGATAATGGGTCTTTCACACCAAAAATATCTGAAATTGCTAATCTTTAGCTAATATTCTGTAATTTATAATAAGTCACATCCATAGTGTTTAGGAGAAAAAAGACAAAACCTAACATCAGTGCAGTTGGTTAGTCTTAGTTTTCATAATCACTTTCCCTTGGTATTTACTTTGAAAACGATAAAGCTGTCTTTTTATAACTTTCAGTTAATATGTCTATGACCTACAGGTGTTGTTCCTTAATGTATTGGATATATTGTTCAATATAAAACTAAAAAGCTTGGGAGTTCCAATTGTGACTCAGAGGGTTAGGAACCCAACTAGCATCCATGAAGATGAGTGTTTGATCCCTGGCATTGCTCAGTGGCTTAAGTATCTGGCATTGCTGTGAGCTGCGGTGTAGGTCACAGACTTGGCTTGGATCCTGTTGTTGCTCTGATTGTGGTGTAGGCTGGCAGTTGCAGTTTGGATTTGACCCCTAACCTAAGAACTGCCATATGCTGCCAGTCTGGCCCTAAAAAAAAAAAAGAAATTAATTAAAAAATGAACTTTATTATCTGATTGAATTATTCTTTTATAAATGTGACATAAATCTGGCATATCAGCTTTAAGAAATCAGTGAATGGAGAAAAATGGGAAAAGACTGCAAAAGTATGGCTAGGAAAGTGAAATGAAATCATGAGAATATTATGTGGTGGAACAGAAGGGTTAGTAAAGAGTTTCCTTCAAGGAGTCAGTATCAGTGGATTTGTTGGGAGACCCTAGATTAGCCTGGGTTGAGAACTTTTAAAACAGGTGTTAAGAATATATTTATGAGCAGGTCCACAAGGACCATCCATCTTTTTCATGTTAGCCTCATGTCATTTCCAATATACTGTGCTGCTGCTCAGTATTGAAATGACTTTTGGTAAGGTTTTTAGAAATAAATATCTTCAGTTTATCAATCACAGGAAAGAAAAATGCCTACTTGAGATGTAAGATTTCTGGTAAAAATAAACTGAGATTCAGAACTTTAACATGTGCAATGAATTGCATATAAAAATTAAGGAACAGATCTAGTGGCTATTTTTGTTTGTTTGTTTGTTTGTTTTTTCCACACTTGTGGAAATTGGAAGTTCCTGGGCCAGAGATCATACCCACACTTCAACTGCAGGGATAGTGCAAGCTCCTTAATCCACTGGACCACAGCAAGAGCTGCTTCTTATTCTGAGCTGGTCATACACAAGGCAGATGGGCATAAGGTAGAGAAAAACTAAGCACAGTAGATGAGGTAAGTCATATCACCTCGGTTATATTAGGACAGGATTGTGATCTGTCACATTTCACCACATTAAGGACCACAGCTTTCAGCAAGGTGGGAGATGGATAGTCTATTATGTGTAGGTACTAACATAATGCAATCCAGAATATTATGATCAAATTTACTTTACGATGATGATTTAATTCATTGTGAAAAGGAAACTGACAGCATGATTGAATACTGTACACAAAGAAGTGAATAAAGTTTATTTTTAAAGTATTGTCTACTGAAGTCTTCTTAAAACTGGACATAGGGAACTAACTTCAGGCTACCCATAGTACACCTTTTTGACTGTTGAATCATGGATGTACTGTAAAATTCAAGGTCTTATTTGGGAGATTGAAAATGCATCACCTCATTGTATTATTTGTTCTACCTAAATTTGAGCTACTAGTGTCTACATTGGAAGTTCAGCCTACTGTAAGTTTATGAAACTTGAAACATTTCCTGTGTTAAGTCAGCGAGACCCAAATTTCATTCTTTAAAAACCAAATATCCTGTATTATATATAACCATTGGAGTATAACTATTGACATCTACATAGTTATGTAATGATATCTATCACAAGTTTTATATATACATGGTTTACACAAACATTGTATATATGTGTGTGTTTGTATATATACCTATAAGTACTCTGTAATTACAGCTATATGAGAATAGCTATAGCCATCTATATATAATTTTAACCATAACTTCATATAACTTCTTCTCAGTGAAAAGCATTGTGACCGAACAAATGTACAAACAAAATATTTTCCAAAAATACTACATAAACAGTGTGATTCTGTAGAGATGGTGACTCTGGTGTCCTATTAGCTGGTTTTGGAAATTCTAGCCAGTAGCAGATACAAAGGGTTCAGAGAGATGTGGCTTCTAAACTAAGCCTCATACCCTTCCACAGTGAATGGATTCTAGCCCAGTGTATTGTAGTATTAAAAAAAATACTGCCATGTACTCAGAATCAGGACAGTTGTACTCCAAGACTACTTCTGCTTTCCTTAAACCTTATTCTCACTGGCTTACATGTTCCTCACAAACAAAAGTGTTTACATGAAATCTCTTATATGATTTTCAGTTCTGTTATCTGATATTGCATGTTGTACTTGAATATTTTATTCAAAAATGATTTTTAGTGCACCAGACTAGTTAATAGAACTGCAGCATAAGTAGTTTTGTAAAACAAAGATGATTTTGGAAAATAGTGCTTATCACCTAAGACGGTTTTCATAATGTGGGATTTTCATTTGGTTAATGCAGAGTAATGTACATTTTTTTAATTAGATGGAATTCACTTCCATTTAATGTGGATACTTTATCCTAATGCGAGCCTAAATTATTTCACATTTTAGACTGCAATCCTTCTAAAATGGCAATGAATATATTCTATCCATATTTAGCGTCTTTCAGCTTCAAATTAAGTTGGCTATTGAAAGGTGTAATTGATTAAAATTGGGACAGTTTTGTTCATTTTAATTAATGATTCAGATGTCATTGAAATACAAGTACCTCCTTATTTGAAAGAGTGAAATGAATTTAACGGTCATAATTCTCATTATTTAACACTTATAATTCTATTCTTCTCCCAGATATTAAAAAAGTATATTGCACATGTTGTAATCTTTCAATTTGGCAAAAGCTTCAGATATTGTCAGGATATGAACCAATAAGACATAGTTAAGAATGAAGAAAGTTCTATGTTTGTTAGGATTTCCATATAGATTTGATCCATCTTTACTCATGTTGTCTGTCAGTAAAACTCATATAGCTGTTGCTCACCTGTTATCATTGCATTTGTTTATCTTATACCTTCACTTACATTGATCTGAAGCAAATAGAAGTGAAAGAGTCTCTCTATGGCCACTCCTTGTATAGGCTATCCATTTATTATGTGTATCTAAATGTAGAATTATATAAGTTCCACAAGTCAAATTAGATCAGAGTTATCCTTGGACACTTTATCTTGAGAAGTTCCTCTTTCTTTATTCATTCAATATAAGCAATAATGCAAATCACAAAATTATAAATACATGGTAGTCACCATCCCAGTGTGTCCAGCTGGGTATACATGATCTGTTTTTCCTTTGCTGCTCTCACTTATGATTATACAGCTCTTCCTTGTTTCCCTGTTTGGTCTTGTTTTATGTTCAAATGATGCTTATTAGAATGAATATTTGAACATAGTACATCAATTGGGAAAATCCTTTGCTCTGATGAAGAGGGTGGCGAGAATCTACCTCTCTGATGGGGAGAAGCCACTACCCATGACAGGACTGAATTCTTTGGAGAATATTTCCTCCTAAGAAAAATATGAAATTAGAACTCAACCACAGAGTTCACAAGGGTGGGTGTCATGGTAAAGTGGGTCAAGAGATGAAAAGAGTTGCTGCAACAGACAAGCCTCTGCAACAGACAAGCCTGACTGGTAGAGGGAATCTGGCTGGTTGACCCAATTTCAGTTGAGCTGAAGAAGGAAAAGGTCTGTCTTTGACAAGTGAGACTTGTTCAAAGGAATTTCCCATTGAAAACCAAGTGCAAAATTTTTGATCCAAAGGTAAAAGGAAAGCTTTTTGTGATAACGGCAACTTGATTTTTATATTAAATTCATAGTCACTTTTCAATGACTGTTTTTGATCACATGAAGAATATTAAGAATCTTTTCAGGAGTTCCCATCATGGCTCAGCAGAAACAAATCTGACTAACGTCCATGAGGACACAGGTTCAATCCCTGGCGTTGCTCGGTGAGTTAAGGATCTGGCTTTGCCATGAGCTGTGGTGAAGTCACAGGCGTGGCTTGGATCTGATATTGCTGTGGCTGTAGTGTAGGCCAGCAGTTAAAGCTCCGATTCCACCCTAGCCTGGGAACCTCCATATGCTGTGGGTGCACCCCTAAAAAGACAAAAAAAAGAGTCATTTCACGTACATCTACAACTTCAAATTAATCACTTTTAGCCATTTTTGATCAATTAATCAAAAATGTTTATTGAGTTTGTGCTGTGTACCAGGTACTGCTCTTTTTCACATAAATGTGTAACCAAGTCTCATCTTTATGGAACCAGTATAATGGTTGGATACAAAGAACACACAATCAAGCCAGTAACAATACAGGATGTCAGATAATGAAGAGAGCTGTGGTTTCCAGTCATTCCATTCCGATGAAAATCCCCATCTATCATTTTTTTCTAAAATTGCCATTTCACTGTTTTCATTTCCTCTACCTCTTAGCAGCATTGTTTTAATTTCAGCTAAACCTGCCTGAGGATCTTGTCTTTGAACCCCTTCTCCTCTCCAACCTCTTCCCATTTTATACCTATATTAGAAGGCATATACATGTTAACAACCCCAAACAGATGTCACCAGCTCATACCTATTTGCTGAGCTCCAGATTCAATAACCCAATGTCTAATACCTCCGATAGAACTAAAAAAGTCATCTCAAAGAAAGAAATCTTACTTTTCTCTCTGAAACCTATTCTTCCCTGTATACTCTCCTTATCAATAAGTCTACTCAGTAGGAATAATCTGTTACAGGTGATAAGCTCATAAATTTCTTCTTTTAGATGAGGTCTGAATAAGGCAATTGGTTTTGCTTAGGTTGTACCACATGACACAAGGTAGTCTGGAAGTTGGTTTCTCCATCTCATCAAATTACAGGATACCAACATGGACAAAAGCACACATGATCATATGGGCAACCCCCCTGTTACAGAACAGAGTAAAGAGATGGTTCTGGAAGGTAACTGTGTTAAGTTGTGACAGAACCAGGTCAGTATACTTCTTTCTATATCTACAGGAGGATGGTAGTCTTTCTTAAGCCAATCACCACAGTGCAAGGTCAAAAGTCATGCAAGAGAGATACATAAACATTGCAGTCAAGTTCCAGGAGGTTGACAGGGAAGATTTCACAAAGAGATAACTCAGGCTATCTCTTGAAAGACCTATCGAACTTTTCTAGGATGGAGTGAGAGGCAGTGGGGACATGCCAGGTGAAACACTCCAGACACTGAACTCATCTAAACATTTGATAATGTCAGGGATTTGCTTCACCTTGACATTTTTCTCATTCATAGGCACAATACCAAAGTTTCCTTCCCCATCTCAAATGCTGCATTTTCTTCCTAAGTTTAATATTCTTACTGTGTTTGCCCAGGTGATTAGACATTAGATTATAGAGAATGTGTAAACAGAACAAAATTCCTTGAATTTGAATTACTAAATAATGTAAGTACTCTAAGTCCTACTGCCTTAAGCATCATGGCATCATATACCATACAGTGAGGAAAAAGTTTGATTCAGAGAAAAATATAATTTTTTGAGTGTATCCCATGGGATATAGAAGTTCCTGGGCCATGGATTGAATCTGAGCTACAGCTGTAAACTACACCTCAGTTGCAACAATGCCAGATCCTTAACATGCTGAACCAGAGTGATCTCCAAAAAATACTATTTTTTTTTGAAGAAGAGAAAGAAAGCTCTAACCGTATATATTAACTTTTTTAAGTCCAACCTTGTTAAATATGATGTTAGGCAGATACTTTTTATGGACGCATGCTTTTTGTTTTCTGTTAAGTCAATAGAGAGGTTGTTTTCCGATCCTTCCATATAAATGTTGAGATTACAAGGAAAAGTCATAGGATCATCATCATACCATCTGTTCCAGCCGATTTGTTTAAGTCACATGCTTTTCAGTGTTCTTACTAAGCTGTCAACAAACTGTCAGTTAATTATGAAAACCTAACAGCTTGTCAGAGGTTAATATACTGAGTGAGATCATGAGTCAGTATATCATGGGATCAATTACAACTGATTTACAATTTCCAGAACACCTTCTGTGTACAAGTGAACTCTTAAAGATATAAAAATGACATCTTTGGATCCTACAGATGAAGAAAAAGGAGAAGGTAATAATTGTTTTCTGAGCATCCATTTCGAAGGGTCATCTTGATGTTTAGGTTGCCATTTGATAACTATGTAATTTAATTCAAGCTTTTTCCTTGTGATATTTCAGTGGAGAAAAATCTTACGTGGTACTATTTATAGAATATAAACACGGAAACTAGTGTTTGCCCTTTGTTTTTCTAACACTCCACTGCTGAGCTCAAATGCCTATCTGCAATAGAAATAAGAGTTCTCCTAAAGAAATGTTATCTGACTTTTAACAATCGTTATGTTTCACATTACCTGACATACTAAATTATTCCAAATGTATGATAGCTTTTGTTGATATAAAATATTTTTATTTTTGTATAACTTGGCATTTTAAAGACATTTTAGATTGGAAAATCAGAAGACTACCAGTGGAAAAAAATTAATCATGATTAAAAGCATGAGAAATAGATTAAAACAGTATAAATAAATTGCATGTACTACATTAAAGATTTACACAGTCACCCTTATCAAGTTTTAGTGAAATATTTTAAAGTAGATACTACTACTCTGTTGCCTTTTGGCAGAAAAAAAATTTCAGGAGATTGTTGATCTAGTTATAAATGTGCGGAAGTTTACTCACCCAAGATTTGTGAGATTTTACTCATCTATTAAAATTAATTGCTCATTTATTCCATATGTATATTTTATATATAACGATTTTTTAATTTTTTTCCACTATAGCTGGTTTACAGGGTTCTGTCAATTTCCTACTGTACAGCATGGTGATATTTCAGTGGAGAAAAATCTTACATGGTACTATTATACATGGTACAATTATACATACATGTATACTCTCTTAAGATCATGTAAATCTTTCACCTTATTCTCTATTTTATTTAGATAAACTCTTTTCCATGTGGGATAGTGTGTCTGTGTGTGTTTGTATGCGTGTATGCACACACAAAGAAAAAGAATGAGAAAGAGGGAGGTTAGGAGGGAAGAAGAAAGAGGGCAGAGAAAGACAAACCCTTAAATGAGCACATTTAGGAACTTTAGGACTTCACCTTCCCCCAGAATTATAATGGGGCAGGATTGTTGCCATGCCTCCTCCCTCCCTCTCCTGGTTCAGAGCAGGAGGAACACAGTGTTCAGAGCTTGAGAAGAAATGTCCCTTTAGCTGAACTGTGTGCTTTATTCTTGGTCTCTGCCTTAGATTTAAAATATTCCATCCTATTCCATCCAGTTGTCTTAAAAACAAATATTTACCCCAAGGAGAAGGATTAAACTATACATCAAAATGACAGCAAAAGGATGGATTGCAAATGAAAATATTTAGTTTTCTCAGGTTAGTTTTCAGATGTTTTGTAGCAGTAGTGGAAATAGCAATTGCATTCAACATTGTCAGAATGGAGGAAAACACCCTCTTTCTTGTTACCCTTGCATGCAAGATGATATTCATTTATGCATACATTCATTGCCTGTGCAATAGGTGCCAGGCGATTTGGTAGCCCAGATGATATAATGCTGAAGAAAAAATATTTCCAGCATTCATGAAGCTCTAAAGAGACAGATACATAGTCTAGTGTAGAAAGCCAACATTTTTCAGTAATTACACCAATGATGCATAATTACAAAGAGATGGTCTGAAATGAAGGAAAATTGATCTATAAGTAGAGTAACTAAGAAGTTTAAGTCAGGCTTGGTGTTGTGGGGAGGGATTCTAAGGGATATTTTTGATATATGATGGTCTTTTAGTGATAAATGGGGAGGGTGTATTTCAATCAGGGGAAAGAGTGTATAAAATCCTTAGAGTAGAAATGGACAATATAAGTTCAAAGAACTGCATAAGGTTAGTCTGGCTGGAGAACAGTTATTTAGAGAAGAGGTATACATGAAGAGCCCAGATGCTGCAGGAACTTTGAGGAACCAGTGCTTTAGTTTTTTATCTTAAGCATAAATGAATATATCCCAAAGTTCCTAGTAAAGGCGGTAACGTTATGATGTTTGAGTTCAGAATGATGGCTCAGGCTGTGGTGTGGAGAAGGGATTTAAAGTACACCTACCAAAGAGTAGAAGGCCAGGAAAAGACAAGGTCAAGGCATCTTCCTGGAGAAGTGGTACCCATAGCTTGTACTAGGGTTTGACAGTAGACTTGCGAAGGAACGAATGTTTGAGAGCTATATTATGAAGCCAGACAAATAGAACTTAGAGATGGGTTTAATATGAAGAGTGAAAGGAGACAGAGAGGTCAAAATTGTCTCCTTTGTTTCTGGCCTGAGTAAATGGATGGATGAAAGTCTAGAAAGGCATGATTCTATGAGGAATTAATTTTAAAACATAAAAGCAGAGCTGTTGAGTTGGCTAATTAGACCAATCTTGAGCTTGAATAAGAAGTGATACATGTAATTAAAACCATAGACTATATTGAATGTCTGCCTGGGTGAATGTAGTAGGATAAATGGCTCATGAGATTAAATAAAATGTGATATTTAATGGCAAAATAAAGAAGTAGGATGAACTTGTAAAAGGGCTGAAGAGGTGTTTTTTAAAACTTCTACAGAAACAGAAGAGACAGATGACATAGACATCAAGTTAAGTGACCATTTTTTGAAAAAAAGAAATGTTAATCTAAGAGAGTAATGAGGATAAAAAGTGTGATTGGTCAGAAAATGTGACAGAATGGGATATACACCTACTTCCTCAAATTCAGAAAGGGGGATAGATAAATTTTCTTAAAATATGGGTGATTTGAACCTATTTAAAGATCGAAGAAAATCTTGAGTCACAGATCTTAAATACATTAAATAGCCAGATTAATCAATTGGCTAAGTTTCTCAAGAAGTCAGATGAACAAACTGGATTAGACAGGAGGATAAAGAGTCCCTTTTATGTCACCATGGGGACAGAGATGTGAAAAAGATAGAGTGGAATATAGTTGAACTCAAAGATAGATTTGTTTATTTTGAAGAGGGCTTCAAATTTAAATGGAAATAAATTTTATAGTTTCTCTGGTTTATCCAAAAACATAGAACTGTAGAAAGAGTCAAATGACTTTTAGCTTAAAGCACTTAAAAAGCAATTATCTAGGATATATCCTTTTAGACACTATTGAAAGACTGCATTCATAACTCAATATAACCCATCTGCATAATTTTTGCTGTACTTCAGTTTATTAAGACATAACATAGAAAGCTATCTTATCAACTGCTCACTAATACTCACCAGTAAATTATAATAGCCCTAGTTTTATTAGGCATAATTCACCAAACATACTTAAGGAGGAGTTTGAGATTCATAAATATATCAATAAATGTATTCTATATGGATGCTTAGAAAATTGAGCATGGTTTGATGTTTTCTGTCTTTTCAATTTTTTTCTTTCAACCTGCATTCATTAATTTTTCTTCAATACATTTTTATTGGTGCCTATATTTCTACTTATTTAATGTTATGTAAGCTGTATGAGTAAAACTAACAGTGTCTGTTATGACAAGGCAGATCATAATCTTTATTCAGAGAAGCTTACCTATTATTGATTCAGTTGAAAATCACTGCCAAGGTTTGATTAGATCTATGGAGATATCTATTTGCTATTGAATATTTCTTGATAACTTTCTTCAACATATAATATATTTTCTGATTATTTGCCATGTTAATTTTCACAGGTGAAAAGGATGTTTAAGTGCTGGTCAGCTGTGTTGTTTCTTGGATTCATTTTCCTGGAATCAGAAGGAAGGCCAACCAAAGAAGCGGGATATGGCCTTAAATCCTATCAACCACTAATAAGATTACGGCACAAGGTACAGTCACCATTCTGAATTAGTGATTATGAACAAAACTATTAGTTGTCTGTTTTACTATTCACTTAGGAGCATTTACTTCAGAATATAATTTACATACAAAAATGTTTTAAAACATGAAATGATAGTACTCTTGGTAATTACAATTAAGGAATTAAATACTTCTTGATAAAGTATAGAGATTAGTCATTTAAAAATATATCATTAGGAGTTCCCGTCGTGGCGCAGTGGTTAACGAATCCGACTAGGAACCATGAGGTTGCGGGTTCGGTCCCTGCCCTTGCTCAGTGAGTTAACGATCCGGCGTTGCCATGAGCTGTGGTGTAGTTCGCAGACGCGGCTCGGATCCCGAGTTGCTGTGTCTCTGGCGTAGGCTGGCAGCTACAGCTCCGATTCGACCCCTAGCCTGGGAAACTCCATATGCCGCGGGAGTGGCCCAAGAAATGGCAAAAAGACAAAAAAAAAAAAAAAAAAATATATATATATATATATATATATATCATTAAAAGTTTACATGGAATATAAAGAATTTATAAAAATAAGTGAATATATTAAGACAATTACCTTATTATTTCCATATTAATGTTAAGTTTAGAACTTTTTAAACTAAAACACGTGTCATGTTCTTGAATTTCCTCAATGATATACAGAAAAGGATGTCTCCACAACTGGACATACATAGTTTGGCTACATTTTCATTTTTAAAGACATTTTTATTAGATGTTTTAATTTCATTAAAACATCATAATTTTGGGTAGTCTAATGTTAAGGAAATTCTTTACATTAAATATTTTCAAGAATAAAGGAACTTGACATATAGACATACTGCAAATTAAATAGGTTATATACTTAAGATAAATAAGCTAGACATTTTATTTTATTTTTTATTTTGATTGATTTCTTAGGGCTGCACATGTGGCATATGGAAGTTCCCAGGCTAAGGGTTGAATTAGAGTTGCAACTGCTGGCCTACCCCACAGCCACAGCAACACAGGATCTGATCTGGGCCTGCAACATACACCACAGCTCATAGCAAGGCCAGATACTTAACCCTCTGAGGGAGGACAGGGATTGAACCCACATCCTCATGGATAGCAGTAAGATTCTTAACCCGCTGAGCCACTATGTGAACTCCCAGAAGTTTTATTTTGAAATAGATCATGATACTACAGTTAAGATACTGAAGAAAGTTTTATTCTATCAAATACATGTGTACAATATATTTTCATTTTCATAGAGTGGAGAAAAGACAAAACGCCAATTATTAAAAGAATATATGTATATTTGTAAATTTCTTATGCCACTTGTTTTAAAAAAAATTGAAATAAACAAACATAACTATATTGATTTTCTCCCTTACAAGCAATACCTATTATTAATATTGACAATGAATATATTTTTGCTGAAATTCTTTCAGAATATTATAGTATTTTGATAAAATAGCTATCCTTTACTGGGATTTTTATGGGCAAGACACTAGGTGAAGCTGTTAAATTTATTATTTTATTTTAGCTTCAAAACAACATTATGAAGATGTATCTATTTTCATTCTATAGATAAAAAATCAAAATTCCCAGAAATGTTAAAATATTTTCTGAATTCATTCATTTGCTAAGTGTATTGATGGGCTAGGGTATAACATGCAGGATAGATCTGCTAGGCATAAAAAAAGAAACTAAGTAAAATATAAAATATAATTCAATATCAAAAAAATCATGGTAGAATTTAATCACATGTAAAAGTGAATAAATTCTTAAAGTGTCTAGTCTGGAGAAATACAATTGGAGAATTGGGTTTATTGCTCTATCTTTCAATTATCACTCATTTCTCCTACTTCATGGACTGGCAATAAGTTTTATCCCAGCCCCAAACATAGAAATAATAACTCCTTTATGAATGCTCTTAAACCACATTATTAATTCAGCATATTGACTCATGCTGTTACAGCCCCAGTGCATATTTATTCTGTGCTATGTGTCTGCCTTAAGTTATGAGTCTTGAGATCAACACCATGTCTTTCTAATCTTTTCATTCTTAGTGCCATGAGTATAGTAAATACTGTTTAATTGAATTGATGGTGGAAAAAATGACAGGTAGAATACATGACTAGGAGTTTTTGATTGTTCCCCTGCTAGAATTAATACCATAGATATTTATGTATCAGTGTGCACTTATAAACAAGTTCAAATTAAATTTGGACATTGAAGATACATTATTTATGCATTGCTATGGGATTTAATAAACTTTTAAAGAAGGGAAACAATACAATGAATTAAACCTGTTTTAAATACACAAATATCTACCCAAAATGATCAAAGTCACCTCCTAATCTTTTCCATCACTGTGAGTCTTTACATCTAAATTGATAGAAATAATACATGATCACTGGTATTTAAAAGCAGAGACAGGAATTCCCGTCGTGGTGCAGTGGTTAACGAATCCGACTGGGAACCATGAGGTTGCGGGTTCGGTCCCTGCCCTTGCTCAGTGGGTTAAGGATCCAGCGTTGCCATGAGCTGTGGTGTAGGTTGCAGACACGGCTCGGATCCCGCGTTGCTGTGGCTCTGGCGTAGGCCAGGGTCTGCAGGTCCGATTGGACCCCTAGCCTGGGAACCTCCATATGCCATGGGAGCGGCCCAAAGAAATAGCAAAAAGGACAAAAAAAAAAAAAAAAAAAAAAAAAAAAAAAAAAAATTCAGTAAAAAATAAAAAAAGAAAAAAAGAAAAAAAAATAAAAGCAGAGATAGAGAATGTCATGTAAATACTTAACTTTCAGATGACTTAAGGTAGAGGTGACATAAAACTATGGAAGGCATTTTGTGACTCTATGTGTCTGTGTCTGTATGTGTTTGTGTGTAGGTATGTGTGAAAGTGTATATTTGACAGGAATAACCCTGAGTTGTGCAAATGCCTAAAAATCCCACCAGATACTTTCTACATACTATCAATTCCAAACCCAGCCACTGGAATCTACCCTTCCCTTTTCTGAGACCTTGAAGACTAACCTCATGACAGTGTTTTTGTTTGTTTGTTTGTTTGTATCGGTCACTATTTAAATTGCAGGAATACCTGGTCATCCTTTTCCCACTGAGTCCCATTCTAATTAGATTCACCTGCTACTTTATTGGTGATGCTTTCCCAAAACATAATTGAAAATCAGCTCATAGACATTGCCTAGATCCCCTGTTCAATTTATTTTCATCCATAGAACACATCATTATTTGTCAGGATATCTATTTCATCTATTTATTAGTTTGTTGGATGTTTCTTTCTATTATGATGCAAGCAACTGGTTATCTTCCTGTACCACAGGAACAGTATTAGGAATGTGGAAAACACAATACAAATATATATGGGATAAATAATTAATTCTGCTGGCTGGAATAAATCTTAAATCAAGATTATATGCATATATGCAATTATGATGTCATTAATTTGAATTAATAATGTATTAGTCCATGATTTTCTTTTCTGTGGAAAGGTTCAATCATAGACTTGGAGAATAGATTTGTGGTTGCCAAGGGGGAGGGGGAGGGAGTAGGATGGATGGGGTGCTTGGGGCTAATAGATGCAGACTATTGCCTTTGGAATGAATTAACAATGAGATCTTGCTGTGTAGCACTGGGAACTATGTCTGGTTACTTATGATGGAGCATGATAATGTGAGAAAAAAGAATGTATACATTTATGTGTAACTGGGTCACCATGCTATACAGTAGAAAATTGACAGATCACTGTAAACCAGCCATAATGGAAAAAAATAAAAATCATTATATAAAAAAACAAAAAAATGAATTAGAAATAATTTCCTTTCAGATCATTTTATCAGAAGAAAATCAACAGAGCCAATGTTTAATGACTTTTTAAAATATATCATTTTGGAGTTCCCATTGTGGCTCAGCAGTAATGAGGTAATGAACCCGACTAGTATCATGAGGATGCAGGTTCCATCCCTGGCCTCAATGGTTTGAGGATTTGGCATTGCCATGAGCTGTGGTGTAGGTCACAGAGCCAGCTTGGATCCCATGTTGCTGTGGCTGTGGCATAGGACAGCAGCTGCAGCTGTGATTTGAGCCCTAGCCTGGGCACCTCCATGTGCCTCGGGAGCAGCCTTAAAAAGAAAAAAAAATTTAATAGCATTACATAAAATGATTTCCTCTTTTTTTTTTTTTTTTTAACCTACTCCTTTTTTTGTCTTTTTGTCTCCTTTAGGGCCACACTGGCGGCATATGGAGGTTCCCAGGCTAGGGGTCAAATCAGAGTTATAGCTGCCAGCCTACACCAGAACCAAAGCAACAAACCATCTAAGCCGCACCTGCGACCTACACCACAGCTCATGGCAATGCCAGATCAAAACCTACATATTTTTATTTAAACTGCAAAGAATACACACATCCATAATTCTATAGGACTTAGGCAATGCATAAGGAGATTTTCTATTTGGATTAGGTTTTACTAATATTAAATATTAGTTATTAACTACAAAACTATAAAATGAATAATATGTACAATAGATCTTGAGTTCTGATTAGAAACTTTCCACATTTTCCCCAGAGAGGTGTCCATACATTGAATCTGGACAAATTAGGCACAGAATTTATTTTTATGAAATATTTGTTTGTCAGCTATATAATCCTCTTTTGGGAGCAATATACTGAATGTGAGACTTATTTGTCAGATTACATAGAAATATTGTAACTATAAATATAAACATATGTACATAGTTATTTACAATTCTATACACATACAAATGTGATTGAAAATATATTTGTCTATGTCTCAAGATAAAAATGCATAACATGGAGTTCTCGTCATGGATCAGTGGAAATGAATCTGACTAGCATTCATGAGGATACAGTTTCGATGCTTGGCCTCAGTGGGTTAAGGATTCTGCATTGCGGTGAGCTGTGATGTAGGTAGCAGCTGTGCCTTGGATCTGGTGTTGCTGTGGTTGTGGTGTAGGCCAGCGGCTACAGCTCCGATTCAACCCCTAGCCTGGCAACCTCCATATGCTGCAGGTGCGGCCCTAATAAGACCAAAAAAAAAAATTAAATATAAATTAAAAATGTGTAACATAAATGCATCATGCTGTTTATAGAAACCTTAATTATAGTCCATAGTGTGTATCTGAGGGAGATTATCCTGTGTTTCATCCAATGTGTTTACCCAACAAGCATTTATGGAACATAAATAGAGGAATTCATTAACACAGTAAAGCTGTAAAATACGATTACAAAATGCAAATCCAAACAGAGGCTCTTCTTTTATTATCAGTTTAAAATAAACATTGCGTGCTAATATTGTGCTGCATCCCTACATACACATTCATGGTGGAAATTTAATTCTATAATAATCCTGGGATACAGGGAATATTATTCCTGTTTATCCAAGTGATGTTATTAAACTCCTCCCAGAGAGGAAAAGTAACTTTCTCAAGGAGAAGAGAGGGAAACAGACAGAATCGATGAGATAAGGAAGAGGTAGAAAAGAACACAGGTAGACCCCAGGTGAGAAAAGAGGACCAGAAAAGAATAAACATGATCTTGGTAGTAAAGCAAGAGGCACTGACTTCAAGGAGAAACATCTAATGCTCTTTCAGATTGTTCCTCCTGTCCCTTCAATAAACACAGCCACAGTATTCCCATATCCATCTCTTGGCCAGATTGAAATGAAAGTCCTCTGAAGGTTGCTGTAGCGCTTGTTTAGGCCAACCTCCCACTGGAGACTTGTTAGGAAGCGACAGTCATCTCCCCAACTGCTGGCCTGTTCCTGGGAATATGAGTGTTGAGCATAGTAGTAACTGATTGCTGCTATGTGCATTTGTGATAAAGTCCCCCGAAGTCTCCCAATTTGAAGCCATCTCCAGAATTTGTGCCCTCAGAGCAGCCCATATAGAACTTAACGCCATAGGCATTGACTGTTTACCAAGTACGCTGTTAACTTTGTTCTGTACATTAGTTTGATTGTATGAAGTGGTTTTATTACTATTTGATAGGTGAGAAAACCAGGGTTCACCAATATTTAGCAATTTTTTAATACCACACACTTAGAATATTAGGAGACAGGATTTAGGAATTAATATAGTGTATATATCTTAATGCCTGATCCACAATGAGTATTTTTGTAGTAACTTGACCCTTGTGCCCTCTCTTATTTATTCTCCCTGCATTTTGATAACATAATAGCAAGGCAGGATTTTATATCTCGGATCCTTCATGGTTGATGGGACTCTACATCTAGTTCTGGTGAGTGAATTGTAAGAAGCACCGTGCAGTGCATCTGGGCTGAGCATTTTAAACCGATTGTAAAATCTTACCGAACTCTCCGTTTCCTCTAGCATGACAAACAGCATCTGCTGAAATAATCTCAAGTGTCTAAATCAATAGGATGAGTAAAACACCCCAGCAATTAGTGATTATCATGAAATGTGAAATGAGGGGAAAATCCTTTGTTTTAAACTACTGAGATTTGGGGATTGTTTGCTATCTCAGCATAACCATAGTCTCTGCTCACTAACAAAAAGAGAATTAGAACTAGTTCTCATTGTGGCTCAGTGAGTTAAGGACCTGAGATAGTATCTCTGAGGATGTAAGTTCTAATCCTGGCCTCCTCCATTGTGTTAAGAATCCTGTTTTGCCTCAAGCTGCAGTGTAGTTCATAAACGTGGCTCGGATCTGGTGTTGCTGTGGCTGGCATAGGCTGGCAGCTACTGCTCTGATTTGATCCTTGATCTAGGAACTTCCATAAACCACAGATGCAGTGGCAAAAAAGACAGAGAGAAGAGAAACTAGAACCTAAACTCCTTTCATCTAACCACAAATCCTGAGCTCCTTTTCCTATAATCTCTTGGTTTCCTCTTTTAAAAAAAAATTGTGGGGGTATAGATGACTTAAAATATTGTGTTAGCTTCAGCAAAATGAATAAGTTATACATATACATATACCCTTTTTTTTAAAAAAAAGTATTTTCCCACATAGGCCATCACAGGGTACTGGGTAGATTTCCCTTTGTTATACAGTAGGTCCTTGTTGCTTATTGATTTTGTATACACTAGTGTGTACATGTCATTTCCAACCTTGAAATTTGTCCCTCCCCCCAACACTTCCCCTTTGGTTTTGAAATCTTTGAGTCTGGTTCTGTACTGTGAATAAGTTCCTTTGTATAATTTTTATTAGATTCCACATATTAGTGAATATCATATCATTATCTCATATGATATTTGACTTTCTCTGATTTACTTCACTTACTACAAGAATCTCTAGGTCCATTCATGTTGCTGCAAATGGTATTATTTAATTCATTCTATGGTGTAATAATATGCCACTGTGTATCTGTACCACATATTCTTTATCCATTCCTCTGTCCATGGACATTTTAGGTTGCTTCCAGGTTTTGTCTATTCTAAATAGAACTGCAATGAACATACGGGATGCATATGTCCTTTAAAATTATGGTTTTCCCTAAAGAGATGCCCAGGAGTGAGACTGCTGGATCATATGGTAGTTCTTTTTTTTTTTAATACATCTTTTTTCTTTTTTTTAATTGTTTTCTTTTTGCTCTTTATTTATTGTTTTTTCTGTCCATGGTGTGTAGAAGTTCCCAGGCCTGGGATCGAACCTGCACCACAGCATTGACAATTCCAGCTCCTTATCTGTTAGGCCACCAGGTAACTTCCACATGGTAGTTCCATATTTAGGTTTTTAAGGAACCTCCATACTCTTCTCCATAGTGATTGTACTAATTTACATTCCCTCCAACAGTGTAGGAAGGTTCTCTTTTCTCCACACCCTCTCCTTTTTCAGTTCCACTCCTAGCCTTTTCTTCTTCCCTTTCTTTCATCCAGGATTTCTCTCTTCTCTCTGCTTCTTGCTGGGTCATATTTTCCCATTACAATTAAACCTCCTGTAATACTAATGATTCAGAATGGGACCTTATATCTTATTGGTTCTCTGTAAATCCTATCAGAGTCAGTGCCTCACCTTACATCCCTTTTCTTACCTACATCACTGATCACACTGCTACACTGTTCACTGATAATGGTAATCAAAGCCAAGCTTGAGGGAAGATCTTATGAGGACCGTAAGGAGTGCCTTTGTTTATACCTAGTGGGACCACTAAAAGATCTTAAACTGCTTACATCTTTATGTGGTCAGATAATGCCATGTCCAACTTTATAGTGCAGAGCCAACCAAAACTGCCTTATGATTCCATTATTTCCTAAATCAAAATGTTTGTCTGTGAAAGTAGTTACTGTGCAAATGGGGCAAAGAGTTTGCATAATTTGCTAAGACCAGAGAGCATTGCTATGCATGGCAGTACTGGATAATTCAAAGAAGTCATTTGTGGGTGGTGATGTTTTACTTTTGGTATTAAATGAATGGTAGATGTGGATTGGTGGAGAGTGGCAGGGGAAAACTCCAGGGAAGGAGAAAAACATTAAACAACACATCAAAACCATGACTGCTTAGAGGCTGGAAACCTTCAGGCAAACCCAAGAGCATTATTTCCTGACTGACGAAAAATTGTGCCATTCCATTTGAAATATCTGACTGCTTGCAGTGTG
Organism: Sus scrofa; assembly: GCF_054392235.1. Lineage (NCBI taxonomy): Eukaryota > Metazoa > Chordata > Mammalia > Artiodactyla > Suidae > Sus > Sus scrofa. Next base: position 51,595,941 of record NC_139390.1, on the reverse strand, counting down.
TTAAAGGGAAAGCCCTTTAAGTTGTTAATCTGTTCTGCACAGGTCAAGAAACAGTTTGGACCAGTATCTGAGAACAAAAATAGTTGTAATGAGGGGAGTGAAGGAGGGATGGTCAAAAATTAATTGAAAGCTAAGGAAGATGTTAATTAATCTACAGAGATATTTATCATATATGTATATGATATATACATATCATATATATTGAAAATGGCTGGATATCATTCATGCATCTCAAATTTTGTAAATCAAAAATTGTGTTAGAAAAATAAGAGCATTTTTTAGGGTTTTTTCCCCCTGGGAAATGAAGTTCCACCACTAATTGAGCTGGTGCCCAAAGCCCCATCTCCACACATAAGGAGGAGCCAGTCACACCAGCACACACCATAGGGTAAGATACATGAAAAATTCTGTGAGTTGAAGGACATCCATAGGGACCATGAGTGACTGTTCTTTGCACCAGAGGCAGATGGTATCTTTAGGATCCTGGACAGTCAGTAATCCTGCCCTTTGCTCTGCTTGCAGGTATAATCTCTGTCTTTTAAGGCTGTACACACACTCGCCCTTTGCTTCAGAAGGGGATGTTGTTTCTGCATTCCCAGGCTTCTTGCTATACAAAGGTCCTTGAACAGATAGCCCAGAGCAATGGTGGTCAGTGTCTGCTCACAGGTGTGCAGAAACATGAGGGACCCTTGGTGGCTTATCTCCCCTGACACATGGATAGCAAGCATCACCTGCAGCAGGAGGTCAGAGTTACCATGTAGTGTATCCAAGGACAAAACCAATGTACTGCGTGTTTTGAAGTAGATTTGCAAGCCAAGTACCTAGGTGTAGCTTCATTCTACCTTTTACCTGGTTATTTTCATCCTTTCTAGAACTTTAGGGAAAAAAAGTGTTTTGTCCAACTTCAAATGCATTGCTTGCATGTTTACTCCTTTAAATGGTATATATTTGCTAAACTGAGGAAAATTGGCATGCAATTGACTGAATAACTTGGATTAACAAAAACAAGTCAATAAAGGGATATATCTGACTTCTAAAATTCTCAAGAACTTACTAGTCATTTGATCCTCTTGATAATGAATTCTCAAAGTAGTACTGTTTTTACAGATGTGTATTGTGGTATGCATAAAGTCTGTTCCTTGAAGCCTCTGTGACTATACATTAAAATATTTTTGTAAAGTTTTAAAAGTAGTAGTTATGACTTGAAAACAATAGGGTTGTTTTGATTTGTCAATCTGAAGGTTTGAAATAATAAAAATGGCATGCATTAGCATTCTACTCCCATGCCTCTATTCAACAAAATATAACAAATTATTCAAATAAAGTAAAATTCATATAGTACATTAGAACTAAGTTTGTCAGGATTCCAGCACATTCCATTTATGCACTAGTCTTGGGAACTCATGAAATCTTTTACCACTTCAGAATTAATTTTCATGTGACCTGAGCCGCAGTGCTTTCTTTCACCAAATACATAATTTAAGAAAAAATACTTACATATATATTTTTTTCTTTTTCAGTCACAGCCACAGCATATGGAATTTCCCTGGCCAGGGGTCAAATATGAGCTGCAGCTGCGACCTACACCATTGCTATGACAACACTGGTATATCCTTAACCTGTTGCACCACAGTAGGAACTCCAAAAATTATATTGATAGTTGAAAAACATGGTTTTAATACCTGTTTCTCTGAATAGTTACTGATCCTTTTACTGATCAAAAAGCACAGAATATTAGGACCTAGGTGCAAGAAAACAAGTTTGTCATTCCTGTTCATTTCCTTTTGATTGACTTCTGAAGCCTTCTTATCTTTAGATCTAGTGGTATTTTTCTCATTTCTGTGGCAAGAATAGTGCTAGTTCAAATCAGTCTGCTAAGGAAAACCAAACGATACATTTAAATCTACCATGAACTAAGCACATTGTACTGTTCAAAAAATAGCATATGAATGTGCTGTTTAAATGTGGGTACTCTAAACTCTAAAATGTAGATGTAGGAAAATGTTTATGAGTTAAGAACAGGTGATTAAGGCAAATTAATATTAATAAATCACATGCTAGTATTTGCATTCACTTCTCCAATGTTAAATTAATAAGTTGTCTTTTACATACATCTTTCATTATTAAAATTCTATTGTGAATTCTGTTAGCAAATTTCTGGATTATAAATGAAAAGAAATATCCTGATTTATGAGTTTGACATTCAACATGTTCAAGAGATAAAAACCCTCTGGTATATAAACCACAATGGAAAAGAATAATATTATTGTTATTAATATTATTCACTGTTTGTTTCTGTCATCAGTTCTCCTGTAAAGAGCTGAGCATTGCTGGTTTAAGAGCTATAAGCCAGTAGAAAACATTCATTCCATCTTTAAAAGCATATAATATAGATGGGAAAACTGTGGGCCTGAGAGGCAAAGGTCTTTGCTGAAGGTACCACTCAGCTATGATAAGGTGAGAACCCAGATTTCCTGTCTTCCACGAGAGTTCTATTTTCCTTTAACACTCTGCCTCCCAAATTAACATGATTCTTCAAGACCCATATTTACCAACAAAAAAGCACATTCTCTCATTATTTCAACCAATGTTTATTAACTACCTATTACAAGGTGAAATCATTGAAATTGAGCTATTCTCTTACACACATGTTGATTTGCCTGTAAGTGTTGGTGAAGCATACATCTCAAATGAATTGATTGGAATATAATTCAAGACCATATTTAAGCCTGCAACAAGGGGACTGTTCTTCAGGGATAGCCAGTGCAAAGTTTTCTTTCTAGGGGCTAGGCTACAGTCAAATAAACAGGCTGACTAAGCATAAATGCAGGACCAGGCATTAGACAAAACAGACTTAGTTAAGACATTGAACTAGTCACCAGGTTGTCCAAAAGTGATTGCAAGTTTATCAGCTGTGTGGGTTAAACAACTGCCCATTCAAAGATTGGGCTTTTGATCTTTACACTAGCAACTGGTAGAACCATTCAACAACAACAACAACAAAATGGATGTTTTAAACATCCTGACAGGATGTGGCTTATATATGCTATCACTGATGTTAGCAGTGTGGTTTTGTTTTCTCCCGAGAATGGGGTCACTTTTTTCTTTCTCAATGTTTAATTTACTTCGTTTTTTAATTGAAGTATAATTGATTTGTAACGTTGTATTAGTTTCAGGTGTATAGCAAAGTGATTCAGTTATATGAATATATACATATATATAATATTGGAATGCATGTATCTTTTCAAATTAGAGTTTTCAAACTTTTGTAGAAATATGCCCAGATGTGGGATTGCTGGGTCATATGGTAACTCTATTTTTAGTTTTTTTAAGGAACCTCCATACTATTTTCCATAGTGGCTGCACCAATCTACATTCCCACCAACAGCGTAGAAGGGTTTCTTTTTCTCCACGCCCTCTTCAGCATTTAGAAACGTGCAAACCAATGAAGTTAGAGCACTCCCTCACACCACACAGGAAAATAAATTCACAACAGCTTAAAGATTTAAATATAAGACGCGACAATGTAAAAATGCTAGAAGATAACATAAGCAAAACATTTGCTGACATAAGTCATTACAATGTTTTCTCAAGTCCATCTCCCAAGGCAAAAGATCTAAAAGGAAAAATAAACAGTGGGACCTAATCAAATATAAGTTTTTGCATAGCAAAGGAAACCATGAACAAAAGGACAAGAGGACCAACAGGAATGGGAGAAAATAGTTACAAATAATGTGACAGATAATGGCTCAATTTCTGAAATATACAAAAAGTTCACACAGCTCAATATCAGAACAAAAACAAACAAATAGGAGTTCCCATTGTGGCTCAGTGGTAACAAAGCCAACTAGCATCTATGAGGATTCAGATTTGATCTCTGGCCCTGCTCAGTGGGTTAAGGATTTGGTGTTGCCGTGAGCTGTGATGTAGGTCACAAATGTGGCTCAGACACAAATGTTGCTGTGGCTGTGGCGTAGGTCAGCAGCTGCTGCTCTGATTCATCCCCTAGCCTGGGAACTTCCATATTTTGCACCTGTGGCCCTAAAAAGCAAACAAACAAACAAACATGCAACCCAAAACAAAAAATGGGCAGAAGTCCTAAAGAGACGTTTCTCCAAACACGACATCCAGATGATCAACAGTCATATGAAAAAATGCTCAACATCACTAGTTACTAGAGATATGCAAATCAAAACTATAATGAGGTATCACCTCACAGCAGTCAGAATGGCCATCATCAAAAAGACTGTAAATAATAGACACTCTTTAAGAGAAGGTTTAGGCTTATAGCAAAATTAAGAAAGAGTATAGAGAGTGCCTATATACCTTCTGGCACCACACCTGTACAACCTCCTCATTATCAAAAATCTGCACCAATTGGTATATTTGTTATAATCTGTGAACCTACACTGACACACCTTCATCACTGAAAGCCCATGGTTTACCTTAAGGTCCATTTTGGTGTACACTTTATGGATTTTTGACACATGCATAATAACCTATATCCACCATTATGGAATCATACGGAATAATTTCATTGTCCTAAAAATACTTCGCTCTGCCTATTCATCTCTCCCTCTTTTATACCCCCCAATAATCAGATCTTTTTATTGCATTTACAGTTTTACCTCTTCAAAAATGTTATATTGTTGTCATTCAAAATGTGGCAATTACAGATTGGCTTGTTTCTACTGTACAGCATGGTAACCCAGTTACACTTACATGTATACATTCTTTTTTCTCACATTACATGTTCCATACAATGGAATACTACTCAGCCATAAAAAGAACAAAAATAATGCCATTTGCAGCAATATGGATGGAATTAGAGACTCTCCATCCTGAGTGAAGTCATAAAGGGAAAGACAAATACCATATGATATCACTTATATCTGGAATCTAATATATGGCACAGAAGAACCTTTCCACAGAAAAGAAAATCATGGTCTTGAAGAATGGATTTGTGATTGCCAAGGGGGATGGGGAGGGAATGGGAGGGACTGGGAGATCATTTCTTTTTAATGATGAAGAATAGTCTTATCATCTAATGAACCACAGTTTATTTATACACTTATTTTACTGAAGGACATATTGGTTGTTTGATTTTGATAATTAAAAATTAAAGTAGCACTTCTCTATTGGCCATTCCATGTATCACAGTGTGCATATGCCAATTCCAAACCCCCACCCACCAAACCATCCCCTTTGGTAATTATAGGTTTATTTTCTAAGTCTATGTGTCTGTTTTTGTTATACAAATAAGTTAATTTATATCCTTTTTTTGGTTCCATATATAAGTGATATCATATGATGTTTATCTCTCTCTGTCTGACTTATTTCACTTAGTGTGATAATTTCTAAGTCCATCCATGTTGCTGCAAATGCCATTGTTTCATTCTTTTTTATGGCTAAGTAATATTCCACTGTATGCCTGCACCATGTTTTATTTATCCATTACTCTATCAGCAGACATTTATATTCTTCCATGTCTTGGCTATTGTGAATAATTTTTCTTTGAACATAGTGGTGCATGTATCTTTTTAAATTATAGTTTTGTCTGGATATACGCCTAGGAGTAGGATTGCTAGATCATATGGTAGTTTTATTTTTAGTTTTTTGAGGCACCTCCTTACTATTTTCCATTGGTTGTACCAATTTGCATTTTTACCAACAGTGTAAGAGTGTTCTCTTTTCTCCCCACTCTCTTCAGCATTTATTGTTTTTAGATATATTGTTCATAGATATTGATGACCATTCTGACTGGTGTAGGGCGATACCTCATTGTAGTTAATTCTAATAATTAACAATGTTGAGCATCTTTTCATGTGTGTTTTTTCCATCTGTCTGTCTTCTGAAGAAATATCTGTTGAGATCTCTTGCCCATTTTTTGATTGGGTTGTTTATTTGTTTTTAATGAGATACTTTTTAAAGAAAATATTACACAATCTTCCAAAGTAGCTGTACCATTTTGCATTCTCACCAGCTATGACTGAGTTGTTCCACATTCTGGTCAGCGCTTGGTATTGCCATTTTTTTTTTATTTTCACCTTTCTAGTGTACATATAGTGGTATTTCACTGTGATTTTAATTTTCAGTCACTGGATATATGATGTTTAATATATTTTTTATTGAAGTGTAGTTGATTTACAGTGTTGGCTAATATCTGCTGTACAGCAAATTGTCCCAGTCATATCATACATATATATATATATATGTGTGTGTGTATAATATATATACACATTCTTTTTCTCCTGTCATCTTCCATCATATTCTCTCTTATGAAATTGGATGTAGTTCCCTCTGCTGTGCAATAGGACCTCATTGATTATCCATTCTGAAAGTAATAGTTGGCATCTATTAACCCCGAACTCCCCATCCATCTGAACCTCAACTCCCTCTCCCTTGGCAACAACAAATCTGTTCTCTATGTCTGTTTCTGTTTTGTAGCTAGGTTCATTTTTTCCATATTTTAGATTCCACATAAAAGTGAAATCAGGTGAAATTTGTCTTTCTCTTTCTTTCTTCACTTAGTTCGATATATTTTTAACATATTTCATATGCTCATTTGTGATCTGTATATTATCTTTGGTGGCTTCTTAGGTATTTTGCCTATTTTTAATTGGATTGTTAATTTTCTCATTATTGAGTTTTAATGAGTTCATTGTGTATTTTGAATAATAGTCCTTTACTAGATGTATTATTTGCAAATATTTTCTTTCTAACTGTGGCTTATCTTCTCATTCTCTTGACATTATCTTTGGTAGAGCATTTTTAATTTGAATAAAGTTCAGCCAACCAATGATTTATTTCATGAGTCATGGCTTTGTTGTTGAATTTTAAAAGTCATTGCTATACTCAAAGTCATCTACATTTTCTCCTATGTTATCTTCTGGGAATTTTATTGTCTTCCATTTCACATTTAGGCCTGTGATTCATTTTGGGTTAATTTTTATGTAGTGTTTAAAGTCTGTGTCCATATTCATATTTTAACATGTAGATGTCCTATTGTTTCATCACCAGTTGTTGAAAAAGCTATCTTTGCTCCATTGTATTGCCATTGCTCTTTCATCAAAGATCAGGTGACAATATTATTGTGGGTCTGGACTGGACTCTGTTCTGAGCTGTCTCTCTGTTCTTCCACCAGTACCACTCTCTCTCGATTAATCTATCTTTATAGTAAGTCCTAAGTGCATTAGTGTCAGTCTCCTTCTTTCTTTCTTTTCGATATTGTAAAGGCTCTCCTGGATCTTTTTCATCTCAGATTAAACTTTAGAGTTTTTTGTCAAAGTCCATATTATAAGTTGTTGAGATTTTCACTAAGATTGCGTTGAATTTGTACATCAAATTGGCAAGAACTGGAGGTGCAAAAATATTGAGCCTTCATATACATAAACATGGAGTATCTCTCCATTTATTTAGTCCTCTGATTTTGTTCGTAAGTGCCGTGATTGTCTTTATTATAGATCTTGTATGTATTGCTTTAGGTTTGTGTCTAAGTATTTAATATTTCTCTGTAATAATGCAGATGATATCACCATTTATTTACCCCTTCATTTTGTTTATCAGTGTTGTAATTGTCCTTATATAGGTCTTGTACATACTGTAATAGGCTTGTACCTAATTACTTAATATTTCTGTGTGCTAATGTAAATAGTATTATGGTTTCAAATTCCACATGTTCATTCTTATTATGTAGGAAAGTGTTAGACTACTTCTAACATTTGAGTAGTAGACTATCTTTGTTCTATTATGGTCAAAAATCAGTTGACTATATGTGGGTTTGGTCCAATATTTGACAAAATAACTCTTGAAACTAATGAGTGATTATAGCAATTTCATAGGATACAAGTTTAATATGTAAAAGACAACCACTTTCCTTTTTACAAGCCATGAAAAAGTGGAATTTGAACTTAAAAACACAATACCATTGACATTAGCACTCCCCCAAAATGAAATACTCAAGGATAAATCTAACAAGGTATATGTAATGGCTATATGAAAAAAAAAAAAAAACAACAAAACTGCAAGACTCTTGTGAACAAAATCAAGAAAGAGATAAATAAATGCAGAGATATCCTACGTTCATAAGTATAAAGACTCAATATTGACAAGATAATTCTTCCCAACTTGATCTGTAGATTCAACACAATCTAACCTGAACTTCCATAAAGTTATTTTGTGACTATTGACCTCAGCTATTGAAAAATTCCTATGGTAATGAAGGTCAGTCATTGGAAGATTCAAATGATATAACATTTTGAAAGAAATATTATTATTTCTATTATTGCCAGTTTATTCAGTCCTGAGGATATTTTGCTAATTAATTTTCTATAGAGACCTCCCGAAAAACAAGTGTTCTGACAATATCAAAACAAATAAAGTAATAAAAATACGTTATAAATCTTAAAAAGATATGCTTTGAAGTAATAGAAACTTTTTTATTAGTTGTATGAAGGTTTAGGAAATTCTGCATGGGAATTATCTATCACTTCTATTTTTTTTTTTTTTAATTTTTTTTGTCTTTTTGCTATTTCTTGGGCCACTCCCAGGCATATGGAGGTTCCCAGGCTAGGGGTCAAATCTGAGCTGTAGGCGCCAGCCTACGCCAGAGCCACAGCAACTCGGGATCCGAGCTGCGTCTGCAGCCTACACCACAGCTCAGGGCAACACTGGATCGTCAACCCACTGAGCAAGGGCAGGGACCGGACCCACAACCTCATGGTTCCTAGTCGGATTCGTTAACCACTGCGCCATGATGGGAACTCCTTTTTTTTTTTTTTCACTTCTATTATTTTTATCCAAACTTTAGAATGAAATGTTAAGCATTCAGCAAATTTGAAAGAATTTTTAGTGAATGTCCATGTAACCAAGACCTGGATAAATATTTTTCTATGCTTATTTTTCACATATATATGTGGGTTTGGGTGTATCTCCATCCCTCTTTCTATTTAATAGCTTATTTTTTATTCATTTCAAATTGTATTATAGGCATTAAACTCTTCTTTCTTAAACTTTGACATATATAAATATATATTTTATTAAACTAGAGTTAAATATTTATTTAGAGGTTTTTTTTTAATTATTTAAAAGTACAGGTAGGTACTGTCATGGCAAGTGTAAATGAATCCAACTAGGAACCATGAGGTTGTGGGTTCCATCCTGGGCCTTCTTCCTCTGTGGGTTAAGGATCTGGTGTTGCCATGAGCTATGGTATAGGTAGCAGATGTGGCTTGGATCCTGCATTGCTGTGGCTGTGGTGTAGGCCGGCATCTGTAGCTCCAATTCGACTCCTAGCCTGGGAACTTTCATATGCCATGGGTGCTGCCCCAAAAAGATAAAAACTACAGGGCTTCCCATTGTAGCTCAATGGAAGAGAATCCCACTCATATCCATAAGGATATGGGTTTGATCCCTGGCCTCACTCAGTGGGTTAAGGATCGGGTGTTGCCATTTGCCATGGTGTCGGTCACGGATGCGGCTCAGATCTCTTGCTGGTGTGGCTGTGGTGTAGGCGCAGCTACAGCTTGGATTCGACCCCTAGTCTGGGAACTTCCATGTGCCACAAGTGCGGCCATAAAAAAGAAAAAAAATATATGTTTTACATACAGTGTAAAGCCTACATCTTGTGTCTTTATTCTCTAAATAAAGAGATGTGTACATTCATGCAACAGGTATCAAAATGTAGATATAGCAAGTTTTGATGGTCATCATTCCCCAAGAAATTTCTCTTAGTCTGCTTCTCAGGCTTTCTCTACCTTCATTTTCTCTGAGACAACCAATGTTCTGGTATTTTTAGCATAAAATGATTTTGTCTGTTCTAAAATTTCCTGTAGAGGGGTGATACCACATGTGCAGATTTCTTAGTACTTTCACTCATTATAATTTTTTAGATTCCTTTATGCCATTGTCTCTCTCATTAATGTATTTAATTTAATTACTCTACTGCATTCCAGGATATGAATATGCTACACTTTTATTATTTCATTTCCTATTGACGAAAACCTGATTGGTACTCTTATAAATAAAGCTTCTAATAACATTTATATAAAAATACTTTTTGGTTACATATTTTCATTTCCCTTGGGTCAATAGCTAGCAGTGAATTGCTGGTTTGAAAGGTAGGTGTTTTCTCTTAAATAAGAAACTACCAAACCTTTTTCTAAAGTAGGTTCATGATTTTACATTTCTAAGAGTAATGTATCAAATTTTAAGTTACTTCATATTTGGCCATTTTTTATTCTTTAAAAAAAATTACCTGTTTGAGAGTTCCCCAGTGGCTCAGTGGGTTAAGGAGCTGGCATTGTCACAGCCTTTGCTCATGTCAGTGCTATGGTACAGGTTTGATTTCCAGCCCGAGAACTTCCACATGACCTGGATATGGCAAAAAAAATTAGCCATTTTGAGAAGTGATATCCATTATAGCGTTAATTTGAATTTTTTGGATGACTAGTGACATTGAGCATCTTTTCATTTGTTTAGTGCCCATTCATAAATTTTGCTTTTTAGAGTCTGTTCAAATCTCTTTGCCCATTATTTATAATATTGTTTTTAGTATTCAGTTGTTAAAATTCTTTACATTTCATGAATACTTCAAAGTATATTAAATTATTTTATGGAAATATTTATATCTTTGTAATATTTCAATTAGATAAAGCTAGCGTTAGCCTCATTAGGGTGATTCCATAGAAAACAATGTGAAGAAAATGAAAAGGATTTACCTTAGGGCAGGAATTTTAAATGTTTAACTAAGCAAAAATGAGAAGTTGTAACAATGAACACAATTAGGAATGTTCAAAATAGTTCTATATTTTATTAGAGTGCACATGAAAATATATATGTGTGCATGTATATATGTATGCATATTTATAAATGTATGTATATATTAGAATTATGTATAATATATTTTATAGTATATAATTATATATACTATAATATATAAGCATACATATAATTCTAAAACATAGATATTTCATTGTAAAAATTTAGGAATTAATCTAATGCAGTTAGTTTATGAACCATTAAAATTAATTGGTCACGCCCAATTTAAGATCTTAAATAATATTTTACTAGTAAGTTATCTCTATAACTCACTTCTCTGAGAATATTAAGAATATGCAATCTAGAAATGGAAGAAATAACATTGAGAAGAAGGAATTAATACTTCAATTAGGGAAAGAAGGAGTAAGAAAACATGTAACTATTGTAATAAGACAATTTCTCCTGCTTTATCACATTCTATTATATTTTTAATAAGTTATAAAGATAACATTATCATTTAGAGTTCCCATTATGGCTCAGTGGAAACAAATACGATAGTATCCATGAGGTTGCAGTTTCAGTCCCTGGCCTTGCTCAGTGGGATAAGGATCCAGGTTGTGGTGTGGGTCACAGATGCTGCTTGGATCCAGCATTGCTGTGGCTGTGGGGTAGGCCAGCAGCTACAGCTCCAGATCAACCCCTAGCCTGGGAACTTCCATATGCCCCAAGTGAAGTCCTTAAAAAAAAAAGTAAAAGTAAAAGTAATGTTACTATTTCATCCTTAAAGAAAACAAAAGTAAAAAATATTTACCCCTACTAAATTCTAGATTCTTATTAGTACCATAGGTAAGCTTTTTTTTAAAATTTATTTTTAATTAGGGTATATATGATTTATAGAGTTGAGTTAATTTCTGCTATACAGCATAGTGACCCAGTCATACATTTATTTGCATTCTTTTCCTCATATTATCTTCCATTATGGCCTATCCCAAGACACTGGATATAGTTTCCTGTGTGTTTAAGTCTTTATCTTTTGTCTCTTTAGGGTTGCACTGTGGCATATCAAAGTGCCCCAGGCTAGGGGTTGAATCAAAGCTTTAGCTGCTGTCTACACCACAGCCACAGGAAGGTGAGATCTGAGCCACATCTGCAACGTACACCACAGCTCAGGGCAATGCCAGATCCTTAACTCACTGAGTAAGGCCAGGGATCAAACCCATGTCCTCATGGACACTAGTCAAGTTGGTTAACCACTGAGCCATGATGGGAACCGCTGTGTAGTAAGTCTTAACACAGCTTCAACATTACATCACTCATTGTTTCAATTCCATTTCATTAATTTAATTTTGCTGAATTTTATTTTTTGTATTTATCATTCAATTATAGTTTGGATTTATAGACATTTAAAAGATATATTCAAATAAAATATATAATTTATATATAGATATTATTTACATGTATATTTTCTTCCAAAAATTTATTTTTTAAATTATTTTATTATAGTTGATTTACACTTTACATATATGTTTGTACTGAGGCCAATTCTAAAACCTTTTTACAAGAGAGAAAATTAAATTTTTGGAAACCTAATTACATTTATTTATACCTATTTTACAAAAGCATCCTGAAAGTTACAGTTGAAAAGCATCTTTTCTGTCTATGGAATTCTTGTTGTGGCTCACCATGTTAAGAACTTGACTAGAATCCATGAGGATGCGGATTCAACCCCTGGCCTCACTCAGTGGGTTAAGGATCTGGTGTTGACAAAGGCTGCAGTGCAGGTGGCAGATGTGGCTTGGATCTGGCATTGCTTGGTTATGGTGTAGGCTGGCAGCTGTAGCTCCAATTTAACCTCTAGCTCAGGAACTTCCATATGCCACTGGTGCAGCCCTAAAAAGAAAAGAAAATAATCTTTTCTGTCTACGAGGGTAATATCTTCATTTGGCTGATTAAAATCTCAGGTCCTTACTATGTACCCAAGTTGCTAAAACCAAGTAGTGATAGATTTGCAAATAAGATTCTGATCTCCTATTGAAGAGTATATAGGGACTCAACACATTAGCAGTATCTTTTCCTATAAATTTGTTTAACATGCTCTGTCATAGTACTTACATGCACATACTCTGTGTATGTATTGTGTGTACATTTATTGTGTATGTAGATATTTCCATTGCAATGATATTTCTACCAATTTTACTAGATTTTCAGCTCTTTCACAGAAAACTTTTCTTAAAAACTTGGGATCCCAAATAATATAGTGTTTCCCCCAGAAAAGCAATTCCTTTTCATTATCCCTGTGAAATATCAGCCAACTGTTATACATATCATGTTATATATATATAAAATCCATCATTATACTACTCATTATAGACCTCTTTAAAAAGAGAAACACAATTGGTTTATATGCTGTAAATTAAAAGCTCTTGCTCTGTTCAGTATGTGTCTCTCTCTTTGGAAAACTGTTCCAGAAGATCGTAGATTTTTTTTCCTTTTCATCAATGTAGTAAAAATCCCTGCTCACCTTCCAGAAATCTACATTCATTGCCCTTGAGAACATTATTTCTGTGAAATGTTCTGCAGAAAATGGATTCTAATGACCAAATCATTTGGAGAAAACTGCACATTATGCTTTTGTGGAAATCCACAATGCACAAGAGCATATTAAAGTGGGAGAAATATTCTAAACTTTGCTTAACCTAGAATTTCCCAACTAAATGAACTATAGAAAATTGTGAACACCTTCAGATATTCTGGGAAACACAATTCAGGGAATTCTGCTCTGGTGACTTTTAGAATTAATTGCCACTACACATATCAGCTGACTTTGCCATCTCTTGAAACTAACAACGTTAAAGTTCTGGCTTAATATCTTTTTTGTAGTTACAAATAATAAAGCATTATTAATCCAGTCTCTATTTCAGAGTAAAGTTTTTCTAAAAAGACAATGCTGGTCTATATTAAGAATTATGGTATAGGATTTAAATCACAAGCTGGCCACGTGTGAAGCATTATTTCTCCAAATATTGCTATCAGTAACTACACTGTACTGTTAAAGAAAAATATTGAAATGCATCAATTTTTGATTGCATTACCTTAACTTACAATTTAAGGTAAAATTGTAAAATATTGAAATGCATCAATTTTTGATGCATTACCTTAACTTACAATTTAAGGTAAGTTAGATATAGTCATGTACATAAGTCTTCGCTGTACATTTAAATATATGTTTCTATGTGTTACACACAAAGAGATTATAATAGAAAATATTTCTTGCAGTCCAAAAGGTTTCTCTTGCCACTTCTGATGAATACCATCTTCTTCAGGTAATTGCTGTTTTACAGTTTTCACCATGGATTGGTTTTGCTTTTGAACTTTATCTAAGTGGAATCCTACTGTAGGTACTGTTTTATGTATGGCTTTTTTTTTTTTCTGAACAGTGTGTCTGTGACATTTATCCACACTGTTCTATGTACTGGAAGCATTAAACAACTGCTCTTATTACTCTAAGGTAACCTTTCACACAAAATTCAAAACTTTTATGCATTCTACTATTGATGGATATTTGAATTGTTTCCAGTTTGGGACCATTCTTTTGTCTTCTCTCAAGACATTTTTGTGTATGATGTTTGTTGGGCATTTGCACTTGTTTCTCTTGGAGTTTAATTATAAGGTAATAGGGTTGGCATATATTTAGCATTAATTCCAAAGAGTTTTCCAAAGTGTTTGTACCAGTGTATTTATTTTTATACAATATTTCAGAATGACTCTTAGGAATTATTTTAATTCTAGCTCTTTCTTTTGTCTACCTAGTTGGAAAAAATGAGATGTGAGCAGATGTTATATTATTGCTGCTGCTGACGAATGTTGAACAAAACAATTACAGGATGATTTAGTGACTGAATATTCATCCTCCAAGAGCAAAAAAAAAAAAAATGCCAAAACTGAGTCTCTAAAATTTCTTGCTAAGTCCCTTTTTGAAAGTTTAGTATAATGTGAATTAGTATGCAATATCTGACTCAGAAAAAGTCATTCTTCAGTTAAGAATTTACCTAGTGACAAACAAATCACAGAACTTTAATTTTTTCTAAAAGGCATTTTTTTTTTTTTTGACATGTGAGGAAACTTAGTGGTTATCAATTTAAACTTCTTATAGCTTTGGTAAAGAGTATAAACATCAAAGTTCTTAGTGTTATTTATTTCATATATAATAATATCCAGGTATGGCATTCCATTCTTGTACACTTTGAAATAAGGTATTTGAAGCATCTTCCATCTCTTCTCAATTTTTACCAGGATTGACTTCAGTATCTTGTTTTTTAATGTTTTCTGATGATTAGTAAACTCAGAAAACTTTATTTTTCTGGAGAATGTTTGCCACTGAAAAGCATGATGACTTTGTATTCATTTTGTAAATATCTTTTTTTTTTGTCATAATCTTATTATTAATTACAGAGACCTGCTGAACCTAGGGGCTTATTGAAATTACCAAGTTTATAAAATACAAGCATGCACACACTGTTAAGACATAGACCTAGCTCTTTTTTGAATTAAGTACCAAATGGTAGAATTAATGATCTTCTAAGTGAAGCTACAATAAGTTATTTCTCATTTAATCATCACAAGGCAGAATGGGGATGGAGAGAGAGAAGGTGTCATGCTTCTTGTAAGGGCACTAATTCCACTTATGAGGACACCATCCTCTTGGCCTAATTACCTCCTAAATCTCTATTTCCAAATGCCATTGGTGATGAGGCATCAATATATTAATTTGGGGGAGTATAAACATTCACTCCATAGCAGTTATCTCAAAATGACTTACTTCCATTGTTGCATTAGTGTTGGCCAAGTGGTGATTTCTGGCCACAAAGTGATCTTTTCCTGGAATTCTACCTGTTACTGGTATAAATGGTAACAAATACTACTGACTCTCAACAGAAAGCACATTTAGTATCAGCATGGTGAAACATTACACAAACCTGCAGGGAGGATCCTTTTTATTTTGGTTGAGTTTGTTTCTTTTTAACAATTTAAGAGTATTTTAAGAATTACAGGTGTAGACTGACTCTAAGGGACTCTAAATCAGTGGCTATAAATCATGACTATATATTAGGATCATTGGGAAGCATATAAAAATACAAATGCATGGTCCATTCCTTCAGAAAGGTGAATCAGAGCTTCTGGGATTAGGCCTCAGGTATGAACATTTATAAAGATTCTTAGATGATTCTAAAGTGCAGTGAGGGTAGACAACCTTTGTACCAACAGCTATTATTCCATAACAAATAATTGAATGTAAAAAAAAAAACCAAAAAAACAAGAAAACAAAAACTTTAGGATATTGATTTGTATTTAAAAAGCAATATTAAGCATTTTTTATTTAGAATTTGTATATAATAAGTCATTTAATAAGACTATATGGAGAGAGACTACACAGAATATATTCAAATTATATGTATATAACACACTATAATATTTTATGAAATATATAATCAAATATAAGCTCTAGAAAATAAAATATTATACAATAATGTATATTCTACAAGGGCTATGAATAGACAAGTCAGTATTTCTAAATGTTAAAAATATATACATGTATAAAATACATTGTAATATACATATTTAAAATTTGAATGTAAGTAATTAAAAAAATAATTCAGTATAAAAAGAAACCCCCTTTGGTGAAAACTTCATGCAAGTGGCAGCAATTATTTTTACTGATGCAGTTTGTGTAAGAATAAAGAAAATAATAAAGCAATGAATTAAGCAGATAGAATGTAAATGTGGGTGGGTGATTGACTAAGATATGTACATGCTATTAGCAGAGGAAAATGAAACCTATAATCTTTCAAGCCACATTCAAGGCCTGGGAGAGTGTACCCAGAACAAATAATAAGAACAGAACTTCCAGAGGGAT
Source organism: Sus scrofa (assembly GCF_054392235.1). Classification (NCBI taxonomy): domain Eukaryota; kingdom Metazoa; phylum Chordata; class Mammalia; order Artiodactyla; family Suidae; genus Sus; species Sus scrofa. The sequence continues at coordinate 51,579,269 of NC_139390.1, read as the reverse complement.
TGTTTGGATCGCCTCTTTAATTAGCATCCTTTAATTGCCGAGTTGGCTGGGGAAAGATGCTTGGAAACTTTTAATGACAACTTATGGTGAAAGAAATCCCAAAAGGAGCCAACACCTTTGTTCAGGCCAGGGTGAGTCTGTTCATAATTAAGAAAATGTCTTTGGTTTAAGCCACAACTGACAGCTGTTGAAAATTATGAAGCATGATGCTTATGTCAGGCTTAGATACTTAAAATCTTCCAATATTAGTATACTTTTACTTAAGTATTTATTAGTGCTGATATTTCAACAGTGTATATAATTACACATTCAGGGAAATAATATATCAAGCAAAAACTTGTAACTGCAGGAAGCCATGGATGTGTACACATTCAACCTGGTTCTTGGGGGTGGGGTGAGTGAAGAAACAACTTAGCTGATACCTGAGAATATGTTGGTGTTGTGTAGTAAAAAGAAGGGGTAAAAGTGTCCTAAGCAGGAGGAAAAATGTATATTTAAAAACTCTGAAAATTATTTCAATATTTTCAATAATTAAAAGTATTCAACCTATAGAGAAATAGGTAACTCAGTTCAAAGAGGTAAGGAGCAGAGAGGTGAGGGAGAATGCTATAAGCAATAGTAAAAATTTGGACCTTATTCTGGGATTGACAAAAGGTTGATGGAAAGGATTTCAGGAAAAGACATAATACAAAGTTAGTAATTTTGTATACCTTATAGGTTAAAATAATTTTGCTAGTTTTGAATGAAAACCAATTCTGTACAGAAGCTCTGTTTTTATTGTGCATCAGTTAATCATACTGTGGAAAGGCTAGTCATTCTACACACTAACTGGAGCTCAGGTTGCACTGTTGTCCAGTTGGTTCTTAACGTGCTTGAAAGTCAGCAATAACATTACAAACCCAGAAACATCCCCACCTGCCTCCCTGAGGAACTTGTTAGCAATTTTAATTCTTAGCACCCAGATTTAAACCAGCTTTCCTGGTAATTCTGACTCAGGATAAGATTTGGGAATTACTAGGAAAAACATGTCAAAATGTTCCAGTTTTCTTAACATATCACAGGAGCTCTTTTTTTTTTTTCCAGAAATTAAATCAAAATGTCTAACATGTATCTAACATTTTAAGTCACAATTGTTCCTTCTTTTAACTCGATAGTTGACTTACAGTATGTTGTATATTTGAATGTGTTAAAAATATCCAGTTTACCAGTGATTATTCTTTTTTGATCAAACAATCTCAAAAATGCCTCAAATAGTCATTCAACTTATAGTAATTTACTCTGAATAACTTGCTACCACTTATAAGTGGATAAAACTCCTCACTGGAACTTGAAAATATGTTCTTTTGAACTAAGTTCTATATTCTTGTAGCTTTCAATTACTGGTTCCAATTCAGCTCTGTGATTTTTTTTCATAAAATATCTAATATTCTTTCCACGTAGAAGCCCTGGAAATATTTAACCATGTATTCTGTTGTATTCTCTGAAACACTCTCTTTCTATAGCTAAAATGTGTTACTTCTGTCAACTATTATGTATATGACTTTTCTTACTTTGCTGAATGACCCCATTTTACCCCTCGCCTGTGAAGTATGGTGGCTGGATACAGCCCAGTTATTTAGGTGTAATCTTCTCCCAACTAAACTTAAATTTCCTTCTGGATATGACTTTTGTAGCAAAGTACTTAAGTTATTAATAATATATTAGATGATTCTTCTCCTGTTTTTCCTTCTTATTAAAGATGAATCATATTAGTTACCCTAGAATCTACAATGTAGACCCTAAAACCTAGAATCAAACTTTGTGGTTGTTTTTCTTTTGTGTGTGTGTGGGAGAGATGTTTTTTCTGTCATGTTGTTAAGTTAGGCTATTTTATTGGGAGTTTGGTGCATACTGTGTATGGATAGTTAAACCAGTATCTTATGTTTATTTTTTGTTAAGATCAAAAATCCCTTTTTATTCATTTTTTTCCACTTAGATCCACGTTATTCTCAAAACAATATATAATTTTATATCTGTCTATCTATATAAGACAATGATTACAACTTAGAAAATGTTGAGATAGCTGTTGGTATAGAAAATGTGAGCAATTGTTCAAATAGCTGCAAGGGCACTTAGATGTTCTAGAATCAACCTGTGTAATTCAGCATCCCATAATAATATTATGAAATGTATTCAATACTTTGTCAAAGTGAAGGTCTATCCTATCTTCCCTTGTGATAATCTTCAAAAGGGAAAAGAAAAGATTTAGTATACAATGACTTTTACTTAATCATCACATTCTCGGTTTCTAGGTATTCAAAGTGTGTTGTTCAGTAATTGCTTTTGGAAAATTATTTGAAATTAAAATTCTTCTTCTGTGATTTGATGAATCCATTGGTTTTTTTGTTTGTTTGTTTTGTTTTGTTTTTCTTTTTGACTGAGGGGAGTGAGGAGGATAGAATTCATTTAAACCATGAAATTTGAATTTGATTGAAAATGGAATATTTAGTATTTATACTCTCTTTAGTTTCCCTGGGCTTTTATATTTTACCAATGTCTTTCTGTGGTTTAACTCTGAATTGAAATCAAAACAAAGAAAAAACAAATTGAAGGTTTTTTTTTCCTTTGTGCATGGCAATCAGAACAAAACAATAGACTTGTTCTTTGCTTGATTTTCCCAAAATACAAGTAAAATTATAAAAACAATAAATAGCCAGGCAGGATTTTATTCAACTTAATTAACTTGGATAATTAGTCTTACATAAAGTACTATAAAAAATCATCATTGCAGTGTCTCATATGGGCAAAATTCATTTTTTTTTCATTTTCTTACTTGAAGAGAAAATTTCATTTATTTCCTCTGAACAGAGATAAGGTAGTTGTGATGGTGGACAACAGAGAAAATCTGAAGAGTTCTAAAACCTCTCAATTGCTGCATTTTATACACTCAGACTACTGTATTTCCTCATAGACGTCCTCAGAATTGCTACATCAGTAAATTGTCTTTAGAGATACAAATAAAATAAATTTTCTGTCAGAAATAAGTTATCACTTTCAAATATCCAAATAATAGCTATTTTGTTACACAGGATAATCTGTAATGTGGCTGCATCACTCCCACACTTGAATTTAACCAAATATTCAGATATACTTTATTCCATTTTTTTAAAATTGCAGAGCGCTGCTGGAATGTTAACTTCATCTTTTCAACATGTAAAATTCTGTTCTTATTTTCCTAAATGGACATGTCCATTATTGAGTACACAGGAATTAAGTTTTGAACTCTTTGAGAAAAGGTAAAAATCTATAGCACTCAGATCAATAACAATTATGAAATACATAGGGAAATCAAAAAGGGAAAAATAACCCCTCCTGGGCAAAATATATTTGGAATAAAGTACAAAAATTGCTACAAATTCAGCATTAAAAAAAGTAATAAAAAGGGAATTAACTTTTAGATAATATCAATTTCCAAATGCATCTTACAGAGATACAAGCTGTAATGCCTTAAAAATAATAGAATACCACATATTCCTTATGCTGGAACTGAAAGCATTATAAACATTCCAATATTGTTAAAATTGACAGCAGAATGCCAGGTCAGGATTTAATTAGGTAAATAATATCCATTATCAAAATTGAATTTTGAGAAAGAATAGCAAGATTAAGGTGGGGGCAGGTCAGGAAGAAGGAGAGGGTGTAAGCAGAAAGAGGATATAAAAGCAAAGGCAATAGTAGGTGTAGCATAGTAGAAGGATGTAAAAGAAAGAAAAAATTAGTATATTTTCCCTAACCTATTTTACAAGAAGTTTTGGATTCAGCCTGTTGCCTTGTGAAATTAGGTATCTAAAACATGTATTTTGAAATGCTTGAGTTAAGAAGACATTAAGCCCGTTAAGAATTAAGGGAGAGAGTGAAAAGAATATTAAATATTGCTTGACAATGTCCTGAGGCTAATAACAGATCCAATTTCAGAGACTACCTTCTAACATGCTTTTTTTTTTTTAATGCTGATTATATTTACATTTTTTAACTTGCTTCACAAGCCCCACTTAATGTAACTATGACATTTTGAGATGTAAATTCAATTGTGAAATTTTGTGGAACAAAATCATATAGCATGTGAGTTGAGTATCTCAAAGCTATCAGATCCAAAGCCCTGACTAAATCCTTGGAGGTAGAATCATCAACCAAGAGACAGAACAGGGCCTCCCTCTTCAGGACACAGCAGTTGTTCCCTCTTTTCTACACCAATCCCAGATAATATTTCCTGTTCATGGACTTGATGCTTTAGCACTTGGCTAGTGATTATATGTGGACATGCTGTATGTATATTGATGCTGGATACATATATATATATATGGTACAGTATACTGGCTAATACAGTTGTAAAAAACAGAAATATCATGTACTTGACTTTTTTCTAAAATCATTAAAATCACTATATTTTTTCAAATGACCTTATCCTGAAGCTGAAAATAATCTCCTTGTTGTCATTGTAATTATTTTATTTATTTAAGTAATACTAATTTATTCATTGTATTTATAAAGTACTTGAATTTTCTTTGCTCTTTTTCACTATTGGTATTTTAAATTTGATTACTATCTAGGAATACTTGATACACTAAACACATTAAGACTTTGGCTTTACTTATTACAGAAATTTTCCAGTCTGTTAAATAGCTTCAAAGATTTTTAGTAAATATTATTTTCACTGATGAAAATTTTAAAAAGTATCTTAAGATACTGGTGATGCAGAATTTCTTTATGCTTTTTAAATGTTTTGTTCTAGTTATATAAGGATGACTTCTAATGTTATAGTCATAACAACTATTGTTTATTAGGAGGTTTCTTTTATTCTATGCTGGCATTGTGCTACAGACAAAACATTCTAACACATTTGTCCTAGAATTAATGTGATTTCATGGTTTAAATGTACATTTAAAAATGTAAGTATACTTTCAAACCTATCAAAAATGTATTATGTTACTGTTTTTATGCTGACTTTTGGATCAGAAATTTCTATTTCTTTTCTCCAAATTTTTAACCAGTGTTTAAAATAAAATTAAAAAGTAATTCATATTTTTTAACCTCTTTAAATGTTATTTAGTCATAAATTAAATTGGAAGTAAACATGTATCCAAAAGATATAACCACCTTTTAAAATAAAATTAAAAATAATTCATATTTTCTAACCTCTTTAATTACTATTTAGTCATTAATTAAATTAAAAGTAAACATGAATCCCAAAGATGATATTCAAAATATTTAACAATAAGTATGGTTATGGCATTGACTCATCAGAAGGACTGTTGGATGTATTTATCAGCTAACAATCTGTCCTGCAAAACACTGTGTCTGTGGTTTCTAATTTGTACCTTTAATGTATCTGTTCACTCTACAAGTGAAATACAACAGTTTTATTCACTGTAGCTTTATGATATTCTTTAACCCTGAGAGGGCATACATCTTCCTTGTTATAATTCATTTTTCAGAATTCTTTCTACTTATTGGCACATTATTCCATGAACATTTTGGAGTAACTTGGTTAAATTATAGATTTATTTATCAATACATTACATTAAAATTATTAATTAACTTATTCTTACGTCACAAATTTGTTAACAGTCACATGAGTCAAACTTACCTTGAGAATAAACATCACCTCATAATAATGGATTTAACTCTTTGCATGAAGAAATCAAATGCCTCTCAGTTAACTTTCCCTTGGTATCTCTTACTGATGTTTCCTATTTCTCCTGATATTGGTGCTGAACATTTTAGTTGATTTCTAAGGATTTTACATGTTCTGTTATTGTAAACTGGTCTGTCTTGGTAATATTTTAAATATTAAAATTGTATTATAATTGCTCCTCAAAGCTATATGAAAAGCTAAATTTTGTAATCAATTTTGTTCTTGGATATTTTTTTTGATTTTTATACATCTTAGTTGAATATCTTTCACTTCCCAGAGACAAATTCTCTTTCAAAGACTTGTGGTTTTTTTCTACATTAACTCATTAATTCCTTTCTATAAGCTCTGCCATCTTACAGGAACTATTTGAATGAAAAGACATGGTCATTAGACACCAAACTGTGCTCTCAAAGGGATGCAATATTTTTTACTATAAAGTTGAACTGAATTTTATGAATTCAACATTTTGAAGACTTTCATTACAATTGCTTAACCATTAAATAGATGACAATTACCAAGCAAATGTTAGTAGTCATGTGGTCCCTGTTTCCAATAGAACTATGTGAAATAAATATTGCAAAAGATCCTATCCACCCATTTTGTTCAGAGTACAAAGTGATAAGATAGTATATTAATCTGATTGCTTATTCTTATTGAAAGTTATTTTCTAAACATACAACTTACAAAACTCTTGTCATTGAGTAAGCACTAAATCCTGGCTGCATCTTTTATCACGATCACCCATTCAGCAAACTTATAAAAATATTGCCTTGAGGTGCCTTCAGAATTACCATTTAATTCTGTATTTGGCATTGACTGACTTTGTCATATGTACTGAGACATTTACTTGGTGGTCAGTTTCTGAGTGTGTTTGAATGCCAATGGATAAACAGATGAGACTGTATTTTGCCTTGTCTCAAAAAAAAAAAAAAAGGAAAAAGAAAGAATATTTTATGTACTGGGCTTGAGTAAGTATAGCTGAAATTTAATATGAGTATGATATTAAAAGATTTAAATGTATATATTTATTATGCTGTGATTCCTGAGTTCCCATAAGTTGATGTGTTCTGGGATGGCACATTCAGATTATTCTGGGAGCTAAGCAAGGGGCATAAGTGAACAGATTGAGTTGGTGGAAACTGTATGAAACTAGAATACTTAGAGGAAAGATATAGCCTTAAATACCTTCTTTATTACAGATTTTGAAAAAGTAATTATCTAATAGAATAAATTGAATAAAATCAGAAATAAGGAATGTATAAAGTAAGAGCAGAAATTAATATGCTAGACAATAAATATTAGAGAAACAGGTAAATATATACAAAATCACTTTCTTTTAACTTACTAGTATAAAATATAATTTTCTATTAAAGGCTTAATAAATCAATTAAATATGTAAACAGTAATGGTAAATAACAGGAGAGATGAAAAAAATCATGAGCAAGTCTTATAGCAATTCAATTGCAGAAACTTGAAAATTTTGACAAAATTGATGATTTTGTAGAAGAATGTAAATTTTCAAAATCATTTCAAATGAAAATGGAAAACGTATTCTCCAACCACTATAAAAAGAGACTGGAAAGGAAATTAGAAATCAACACTGATAAAGCACAAAAACCAGATATTGCACAGCTTAAGCCATCTATCCAAATAACTCTCTAAACTATATGACTTTATGGAGTTCCTTTCCCGGCTCAGCAGTTTACAAACCCAACTAGGATCCATGAGGATGCGGGCTAGATCCCTGGCCTCACTCAGTGGTTAAGGATCCAGCATTACCATGAGCTATGGTGTAGGTCGCAGACACAGCTCGGATCTTGCATTGCTGTGGCTGTGGCATAGGCCAGCAGCTGTAGCTCCTATTAGACCCCTAGAATGAAAACTTCCATATGCTGCTCTTCCATAGCCCTAAAGAGTAAAAATAAACAGACAAATAAATAAATAAATAAAAATTATATGACTGTAAGACACTTGATAATGCCAGTGGTACTAAAATAATTCCACCTTTTTTCTCTTGTGAAATACCTCAATTTTAAATATTGAAATTAATTCAAATTTTACAAAATACTCTGAGGTCAAAATTACTTTCCAGAATATGGTATTGTGTTGTTTGAAATGTTCTATCATTGGCACCGAGGGATGCTTATTGGTTCTTGAACTCAGTTTAGAAATCTTTGAAATGTATATTCTAGAAAACTTGTCTGCATAAAACAGTGTTGTGTGTGTGTCTGTCTGTGCCTGTGTGTACAAAGTAAAAGAAGACATGGAAAGTAGAGAATTACTTAAGTGATTTTTCTTCCTGGTTCTATTTTCATACTATTTACCTTTTTTTAGTTGACAGGCATCTATGGACAATAAGGTGTCATGTTCTAAATGAGCCCCTGTTTACCAATTGTTCTGTTGACTCCATGTGAAACCACACTCTTTCACACATGGAACTCAAACTCACCCAAAACCCAGATGGGACTCTAACCCACAGGCTGGGACTTGAACCCATGATCCCTGACTAAGAGGAGACTTAAATAGGGGTCTTTTTTTGAGGGGGGGGGGAACACAGGTACAGCATATGGAAGTTCCCAGGCTAGGGCTTGAATCAGAGCCACAGCTGCCAGCCTATGTCACAGCCACAGCAACGCCAGATCCCAGACATGTTTGCTTGCAACCCACACCACAGCTTACAGCAATGCTGGATCCTTCACCCACTGAACAAGGTCAGGGTTCAAATTGGCATCCTCAAGAATACTAGTTAGATTCATTTCTGCTACGCCATAATGGGAACTCCACTGGTGTTTTCTAATTAAAACTATTTACTGGTGTCAGGACTTTATTGAAGCTCAGGTTCTTTGTATTATCACAGAAGGAATTCACCATGAGGCAGTTCAGTAGACAAAAAGTGAATTTATTTGGAAAGGATGCTTGTGAGAGATACAAGTGGGCTGGCAGAAGAATGTAGCAGCCCTGAGAACAAGAGAGATACATTTTCATAACCGGGGGAAAAAAGTGGGGAGGGGAGAAGACCACCTTTTTCCTCATTTGTGTTCAGAAATCAGGGCTTATATCATTAGTTCCTCCTTTGATCCTATATGGTTTAAAGGGGACTGTCATGGTGCTATTTAAATCACAGGTATATTAGCAGAAGGGTGGCAGTATATACTAAAACATGGTCATTCATCTCAGATTTTGGTATAGCATCCCCTTTTACCTAGTTTTTTTTCCTCTTTCACCTGTATTTCTGTCTTGGCTACATGCAGAAATGCTACTCTTCAAGGACTATTAACTCCCTGACTTCAGGTAACAAGATTCAGACCTTATATTTATTGTTTTGTGTTCTTACTATGTGTCTGTGGTTTGAGTGTGTCTGGCACTTAGATGCACCTGGTCTCTCTTCAAGGTGGTTTAGATTGTTGCTAGGTTATTGATTTATTTTCTTGAGTGGTCATTAATTTACAACAGTCTCCTAAATACCCTCAAAATTCCCTTTCTGTCTTTAATCCCCTAGTATTTTTAACCTATTTCATTATCCTACTCCATCCCTATTTAATGGTGTTAAATAATAAAGGGGATATGTTTCCAGTGGCCTTCTTAGAAATAAATGATACTCCCCACTCTCTATGTCTTTTGCCTTTGGGAGGGCGAAGAGAAAAGATTGGGTTTCGTTTTCCCTATCTTATCTGATTTGTCTGGGTTCTGTTTGCTGATGAAGAGAATCCCTTTACAAATTGGCCTTTGACTAAACAAAAGCCAGGCCAGAAATAAAGGAGAGTTAAATAGTTCTGACTGGACATCTGCCGATAGTCTGCTTCATTAGCTGAGGGCCCTCCCCCAGGGTTCCTCTGAATTCCTGGCTCCACTGTGATCCATTACACTGAATTCTCTGTGACCTACTGTAATGGAATCTCACCTGTTCACTGTACTTTGGTGCCACTGACCCAGGAAAACTCTCGTTTTGCATAAACTCCAACACTGCTAGACCTTGAGATGTTGGCATTAGATGAAGAGTGATTAAATGTTCATCTTTAAAAAATTAAAATGCTTCTTACAGGGAAGATTACTTAGAGGGCAGGCAAAAAAATATTTACTAAAGTTACCTTTTCAGCTTAATCTAATAATATGTTTCAATCTTAGAACTTCGATTCTTATTTTAGAAAAAGTAAATCCCATTTATTTGTACAGAATAATACTATCTATAACAAGGCTTCTTTATGTTTGGTTCACAGCAATGCTTTTAAATTTAAGTAATTTAAATACCCTAGGGTCCTGTTAGCCAATTTTATTTAGGACTTGAGAGTTAAATTGTGTTTAGAAGTCCCTATATTTAATCTACTGCACCAAGCTTGTCAAATTCACATTAAAAATTTTAATAACCAAAAACATATTAGCAAATGTGGAAGTGTGGGGGATTTTGTTCAGATTCAATTTCAAACTACTTGTACTCAAATTAAACTGAAAAGTAATGATTTAGAGACAAGATAATGAAATGAACCATATCATATGAGAAAATTAGTGACAGTTTGAAAAATGGATTGCTGTATAATTAATTTAAAGGGGAATGTTAATCTATGGTCCGTTTATAAAGAATATAGTTTGTAACACTTTACAAAAATAACTAGAATGAACCTCCCCTGAAAAATTTTCCAGATCAGAGCCTTACTTTAGTACCAGTGATGTGGCACCATGGTGCAACGGGCAGCACATTGGACTTCTCCGCCCATTGTGAGTGGTGAACAGCAGACCCTCTCCAGCCCTTCTCTCTTTTAATTTGTCATTACACAGTGTTGTGTATGGAGGGAAAATGCCTTCTTAAAACCCTCTAGCAATCAGCTTATGCCCTGCAGCAAGAGATTTAATTATTCATGTCAGTTTTAGGACACACATTCAACACATTAAGTCAGAAAAAAAATTGTTACAAAATTTGTCATAGGAAAATAAATATAAGAAAAATGTTGAGTAAAATTACCCTGAAAGCGATTGAAATAAATCATATCTCAAGGAGCATGGGGAACTCAGCACACGTACGTAATCTCAGTACTGTGGTCTTTCAAGAGGTGTTTCTCAGTGAGTGATAAACAAGACAGAGTATTTAAAGGTTCATCTGGAGCAGCACAAACTACATCATTCTAAGGAGAGGAATCTGGTCTTCCTGACTGCAATTTCTATCATTTAACTTTGGAAAAAGTTAGGATACCTTCAGGAATATACACTTTTCCTTTTCCACAAACTAATACCATCTTTGATAGGCTACACCCCTTTACTTACTGTTTTTCGGAAATGTGTACTACACTCTTTATCTCCAGAAGCGCTAACATGCTCCAAAAACTGGCAAGCATTCCTTTATCTTCCCACCACCCACTAGCATTACATCAAAAACAAAGTATGTTTTATCATCTCAAAATGTAGTCTTAGGAGTTCCTGTTGTGGCTCACCCAGTTAAGAACCTGACTAATATCCATGAGGATGCAGTTTTGATCTCTGGCCTTGCTCAGTGGATTAAGTATCTGGTGTTGCCACAAGCTGTGGCATAGGTCACAGATGTGGCTCAGATATGGTGTTGCCATGGCTGTGATGTAGGCCAGCAGCTGCAGCTCTGATTAGACCCCTAGCTTGAGAACTTCTATATGCCACAGGTGCTGCTGTATAAAGAAAAAAAAATTGTATTCCCAGTTTGATTGTATTGCATGTTCTTCTGAGGTAATTTTTCTTCTATTATTTTATTTTTGTTAAGGGAATCAAACCTTCCTAATTCCAGCTCCAATCTTCATTTATAAAACTGTCCCTTTGGACGTTAAAATGCCTGGAAGTTGCCCTGCTCTTGTCCTGAAGAGTTTGCTAATTAAAGGGAAATTGTCATCATATCTAATTACTTACACATGCAAGTTTAGGGACAAATAAACTGAAATACATTTTTATATTACTTATTTCATTGATTAAAAAAACTTTAAACATGTAAATAATACAGAAAAATATATGAGAGACTTGTGTGCTCATAACCATATAGAGAGATATTAACATTATCCCAGGTTGGTTTCATATTTCTGTTAGCACGAATCCCTGTGTGGGGGGTATAGTGAATCAAACAAACTGAAACCTTGGAATTTGGAGCAGAGAAAGGTATATTGCAGGGCCTTGCAAGGAGACAGGTGGCTCATGCCCCCAAAATATACTGAACTCCCCAAACCAAAATTGCAAAGCTTTTTTAAAATCCAAATGAGGGAGGGCTGTGGCTGGTTGTTGTAAACTTCATGGCGCAGGAATCCTTTGTTCTTGTAGCTGTCCACAGAGGTCAGACCATGATGTCTGTGTAAACCTCCAACATGACACATGTTATCCTTCAGAGAGGAGTTAAAGCAGAGGATGTGAGGGAAAGGCCTGCCTAAGAAGGCCCCATAGGGTCCTGCTCCATGACCTTTTTTTTAGTTAAAAAAAAAAAATAGAAAAAAAGGAGTTCCGACTATGGCACAGTGGGTTAAGAATCCGACCGTAGCTTCTGGGGTCACTGCAGAGTACAGTTTTTTTCCTGGCCCTGCACAATAGGTTGGAGGATCAAGAATTGCTGCAACTGAGGTGTAGGTTGCAGCTGTGGCTCAGATTCAATCCTCTGCCCAGGAACTTCCATAGCCACAGGTATGTCCAAAAAAAAAATTAATTAATTTTAAAAATAGAAAAGAAACCCCACCCAGATATAACTAAAGACCCTCTCTCCACTCCTCTCCATTTCTTTGCTCCATCTCCAGAAATCATTTTACCTTTAGTGTGATGCAATTACCTGTGCATCATGAAATGAAACACCAATACCTATGCCTGGAATAAGACATCTTGAGTTCCATTCGTCCTGGAATACAGATCGAGATGACACTCATTGTGCTAATTCAGTCATAATCTCAACTGGACGTGCTCCCTGAAAGCTAAGTTAGAAAGTTCACACCTATATACCCCTTGTAAAACCACAGGGGTAAGCTAGATTGATAGAGAAAAGGGCACAAAACACAGGTAATTTATATAGTCTGTGATACCTAACTGATCATAAAATTATGATAGGTGTTCATAACATCCTTCTTCCACTATTTTATATTTTTCTGGATTCTTAGACAATATCTCAACCTTTCTTGTGTTCTTTCTCTAGTAGAGTAGACTCACATTTCTTTCCTAAAGATGATGAGTCTTTTTTTTTTTTTCCCGTGTATCCAGTTGCTATAAACTCCTATCAATATTTAGCAATGTGAGGAGTTCCCCAAGTGGCTCAGTGGTTAGCAAACCCAACTAGCATCCATGAGGACATGAGTTCAATCCCTGGCCTGGCTTAGTGGGTTAAGGATCTGGTGTTACCATGAGCTGTGGTGTAGGTCGCAGATGCAGCTCAGATCTGGCATGACTGTGGTTGTGGCTTAGGCTGGTGGCTACGGTTCTAATGGGACCTCTAGGCTGGGCACCTCCATATGGTGTGGAGGCGGCCCTAAAAGACAAAAAGATGAAAAAAAAAAAGTTTCCCGATGTGTGTGAAAACATTAGGAGTTAGTCCAAGGGATCTTCAGGGTTGTAGAAAGGTGCTTTGTGCCTGCAAATTTTCCCCTGATAATTATAATCAGGGTCCCTATTTTATTCCTATTTCAACTGCATGAAGCTTTACAGCTGTCAAGCAGCAATTTAAACATCCAATTCAGTGGAAGGGCTTTGTGAGCCTTAGTGGGAACACCCCTCTCTGGAACACTAAAGTAGCAGAACTCAAAATTGGGAAAAGTGAACAAAACTTTGAGAATAAGCTGTTGAGTGTACTAGTAAGAAATACTTCCCCTACTTGTATGCCTTTATTCCTTGGTATTCTAGGCTGTGTAAGAACAATATCACATATTGATTAGTAATGTATCCTTTCCATCTCATCTTGTACCACTAATTTACAAGTAATTGTTTCCTCTGAGTGGGAACATAATTAAGTACTCAATACAATAAACCATTATACTTATCTGTAGAGCCAGCCCTTGGGGGTATTAAGATTCATGGTAATATCCTTGTCTTGAATAAGCATGTTGATTCCTTATCTAACCTGGGAAGAGCTATTTGGCCCAAAAGCAATATGGAGGTAGGGGAGTATATAGCAGTAATTAAGGTGTTTGATGTGTCTAAAGCAGGTGATATCTTCAGATATATTACTGACAGGAAAGGTAAATCCATATCCAGAAAACTGTTTGTTCCAGTGTGGAGAATATCTACCAACTCCATGATGCAGTGTGACATGTAGTCAACCTCCCTGCGTAATTGACTGGCCCCTCAGTGTGATGTGGGACATTGTAGAGATACCCCATCAGGGAGTTAGAGATGACTCTGCTGTTGGCATAACCGTAGTCTTTTTCAAAAGTGTTTGTGCTCAAGTCACCGGTGCCTTTTTAATTTACATTATATTGTAGTTTAAGATAACCTACTTTTCTTTAATTTTTTTTTTTTGGTTGCACCTGCAGCATATGGAAGTTCCCAGGCTAGGGGTTGAATCACAGCTGTAGCTGCTGGCCTACACCACACCCACAGCAACACCAGATCTGAGCTGAATCTGTGACCTACGCTTGAGGCAACACCAGACCCTTAACCCAACGAGGGAGACAATGGATGGAACCCACCTCCTCACGGACACTCTGTTGGGTCCTTTGCCTGCTAAGTCACAGGATGAACTCCTAAGATAAGCCTAATTTAACTTTACCATCTCTTTGAATGTGTTATTTAATCTTTTTAACTATATAAAATAAATTTAAGACTCTTGACATTATTTAATAGAGGGCACTGATGAGTATTCTAGTTTTGGTCAATAAATCGAGCAAAGAATAAAATGTCATCTTCTGAAGCCAGCCTAATAAAATTCCAGAATACTCATAATTATACCCATATTAATAAACATGACTTTAGGTAGTTATTTTATATCCTATCTAGTTTATTACTCTTTGAATTCTGCTATGTACATGTTACCCAGGGTTTTGTCTGTATAAATTATCAATATCTCCCAATTATTTTGATGTAATAGTTGCTTGTTCCCCTTGGGAATCTGGATCTGACACTTGGGGACAGAGAAATATTGGCATGTCGTTATAAGGTATCTATTATTATATTTATATATATGCATATATTATAATGATAGGAGTTTGATTAGTGTTGATTGTGCAGGCAACATAGTTCTCTAGGGTACATCAGAAGTGGTCATTCTATTTTTCAGATACCTACTTCTTCCCACTTGGCACATTAATTCTTATATGAGGCATGGAGGAGTTAAAATACAACTTACATTGTAACTCAATCTTTAAGATTAGATTCGGTAATGCATCAGCCCTGTGTATGCAAAATGTAAGATATTTTTAGGGGCATTATAAAACCTTCTTGCTCTTCTCGTCTGAGCATAGGAAGCCCTTAGTTTGCCAGTTCTACTGTTTATTCCAGGGCAGCCAGAAGCAGCCAGTGCTCCAGTCCCACTTTTATATTTCCCTTTCCCATTGCAATGTTGAAACCCAACAGCGATTTCATCCACAAGACTTGTTTTCAAATCGCACCTTATTCCATATGATCTCAGGTGATTATTTAAGAAATCCTTTGTCATAGAATGCTTGTGGGTTTGTCTTACAGCTGAGGAACCTAGAGCTTTAGAGATTCTGCATGTTTTACAATGGGCTACAGTGAACCTAGGCTTAGCTTAAGGATAACAAATGCTATCTTTATTATACTGGAAAGAAAATAATTCTGCCATCAACTCTGGATAGAAATAGTATCTCTAAATTCCAAAACTATGCATTGTACAAATATTCTTGACAATATAGTTTGGAATGTGCAGAAACATCAAAGACCAAGGGTGACAATGACACAGATTTTAGCTACAGCAGTGTGTTTCTGGATTTAATAGGACAGTTGTGGCTTCAGCCTCTTACTTCTCCAGACCCACAAACATTGTGTAAACATATAATACTTATATTCAATATTTGTGCTAGAAACAACGAGAATAGTTTCTGTTTCCTTCCTGCTACAGTATGTGTCTTAAGTTGGCTTCCTGGAAACAGAAGCTGGAATAGAGATTTGGGTTCAGGTGTCCTGTTGTAAAATATTCTTGAAGAAACCGTCTTTAGGTAATGAAGGATTTGGCAGTGGAATAAACTAAACTACAGTGACATTGCAGCAGAGTCCCCAGCTAGTCCCACAGGAAGCCCAGGAGCTGGAATGGTCCTCCAGGGATGGTTCAGTTTGAGACAAGAGCATATGCCTTTGAAACCCTGTTATTAACCAGACTCCACAGGTGGCTGCACCTAAGGAGGGTGTGTAGTATGCACATAGTTTTCACTTCCTCTAGTACAATCTGAGTTGGAAGAGGACCCAGCACCAACATGTGGTTCCTGCTTTCTGTGGTGCCATTAGTGGTCAAGTCTTTGGCCTATAATCCCGTGTCATTTGCCTACATCCATAAAACTGGGGTGGGCTAACTTGCTGGTTTATGAGTGCTGCAAATAGGAAGGTATTGGTGCTGCCACTCAGGGACCTGCTGCCCAGACCCTGGAACATGGCATGTCTTTGTCCCCAGGATCAGATCCTTATGGAGGTGAGAGCTGGACACTGGAATGCTAACTCTGGCCACATCCACTGTGTCCAACATTCCATGTAACCATGTGGATTTCTGGCAGCAATAGCACCAGGAAGATGGGCTCTGTCTCAACAATTGTGTTCCAAACCTCATGAAAGTGCTCCTAATTGGGAACACCCAATGTACATCTAAACTCTTGTGGAAAAGAAACTTTGTGGGATTTGAATTTTACTTTTTCTGTCTATCCAAGGAACAGTATGGACAGAAGATTGAAAGATTGGAGGCTGAGGGATACAACCTTTGGGATATATCTTAGTCCTTGCCTACCTGGAAACCTTTTGCTTTAGATTTGATTTAGCAGTATATCAAGCCAGCGCCAAATTTTATGTTAATAACTTGCCTGAGTGTTTCCTATGGCACAGATATTGCATATGTAAAACCTAACCTGGTGGGTTCATGGTTATTATTATTATGTGTCTTCAGAGATTTACTCAATTCTCCAGAAACAAATCAAAAATAGTTGCTTTGCTTCCTTCTTACTCCAGTGGATATATTTTTTGTTTTGTACTTTGTTTAGATTTTCATTAAGGGTAAAACCAATGGAAGGTACAGATTTTTTTTTTTTTTTTTTTGCAATCATCACAGATATAAGCCAATTTGGGAAGGCCCAGGGCTTTATCTGAGGCTTCATGGGGGCAATATATTTAAAGCCCAAGAATTGCTATACCAGCAGTTTATGGGATGTGCAGTATTCATTTTGACTCGTGCGATTTAACATTTCACTTTCCTATTTGTTGCTAGTACCTTTGTTTCTATCTTTCTTGAGAGCTCAAGTATGCATTTAAATGAACATTTGTAACAATTTTTCAAGAATTTCTAGGTGTTCTTGGAGGAGTTTGGTGTGTATGTGTGTGTGTGTGTGTATTTCTAACAGATTTCTGAGCCAAATTATCCTTATTGAAATCATTCACACCACCGCGCATTGCCTGGTGTATTTCTTTCCTCTTATTTATTTATAGATACTCAATTTTTGTCTGATGAGAAATTGGTAATTTTCTCCCAGATATCCTTAAAAATGTTTTCTCAATTTTATTTCTAGATTACTTGATATTTGTCAACCTTAACAACTCTCTTGATCAACTTTGTACTACTTTCACATAGATATGGGGCAAATCAAGGGAAGGCAATGATCAAGGCCTAAAAAATTGTACATGAATTCCTTAGTGCTGTTCTTTTGAGATAATTTCTCATGTACTTAAATTTGAAAATAATAGCTTCCTTTGATTGAATTAATGATTATTTATCTCTGATGTTGGACTTTTTTTTTTTTTTTTTTTTTCTTTTTTGGCCATACCTATAGAGCATATGGAGTTCTCTGGGCAGGGATCAGAGCCAAGTAACAGTGAGACTTATGCCATAGATGCAGCAATGCTAGATCCTGAACCCATGTACAGGGCCCTGGAATGAACCTGCATCCCAGTGCTACAGAGATGCCATGATCCTGTTGTGCCACAGAGGGAACTCTTCTGATGTTGTTCATTTTGCCATAAATAAAAATATGAAAGAGGAACTCCCTTGTGGCCTAGTGATTCAGGATTTGATGTCATTGCTATGGCTCAGGTTTTGTCTGTGGCCTTGGAACATCTGCATGCTGTGAGCCTAGCAAAAAAAAAAAAAAAGATAAAATAAAATAATATTTGGGACTTATTTATGGGAAGTGCATACAACGGTAAGATAGACACTAAATCTAATAACTATGGAAAGCACTGCATAGTAGGAGGACCAATTTAGTCTGTCACATTTTATGGATTTAGTATCTTAGTAATAAAGGTAATATACATAAATATCAATTCAAGAGATATTCATAAGACTTTAGTACCTAGTGCCTTTGGTGTCCCACATTGAAATTTGTAGTCTTATTGGAAAAAATCCTGAGATATCACCTCACACCAGTCAAAATGGCCATCATTCATAAGTCCACAAATAACAAGGGCTGGAGAGGGTGGGGAGAAAAGAAAGGGAACCCTCCTGCACTGATAGTGGGAATGTAAGCCGGTACAAACACTATGGAGAACAGTATGGTGGTACCTTAGAAATATATACGTAGAACTACCATATGACCCAGCAATCCCATTCCTGGGCATCTATCTGGACAAAACTTTCCTTGAAAAAGACACATGCACCTGCATGTTCTTTGCAGCACTATTCACAATAGCCAAGACATGAAAACAACCCAAATGTCCATCAACAGATGACTGGATTAGGAAGATGTGATATATGTACACATTGGAATACTTCTCAGCCATAAAAAGAACAAAATAATGTCATTTGCAGCAACATGGATAGAACTACAGACTCTCATACTGAGTGAAGTAAGTCAGAAAGAGAAATATAAATGCCATATGATATCATGATATCACTCATATCTGGTATCTAATAGACAGCACAAATGAGCCTTTCCACAGAAAAGAAAATCATGGACTTGGAGAATAGACTCATGGTTGCCCAGGGGGAGGGAGTGGGATGGATTGGGAGCTTGGTGTTAAGGGATGCAAACTATTGCTTTTGGAATGGATTAACAATGAGATCCTGCTATGTAGCACTGAGAATATATATATATTCTTTTTCTCACATTATCATCTATCATGTTCTGTCACAAGCGATTGAATATAGTTCCTCATTGGTTATCCATTCTGAAAAAAAAATTATTTGGTCACAGTTGTAATATACATACAGATAAATTCAGGAAGTAACAAAAAACTCAAAAACAAAGAAAATTAAAACATAATTAGGAATACCATCCCTTAAGTAATTACAAATATTCAAAATAAACTACACAACCATGATTATAATAAAATAATCAATGTAGCTGGCAGAAAAAAATTGTTAATCTTCTTAGGAAAATGGGAATAATAAATCTATAAATTATTAAATGCAAGCAAAATACTTGTGTTTGGGGATCTGTTTAAAATCACCAAAGGCAACAATTTAGAATCACCTAAAACTGGAAAGAAACTGTGCATAATCCATCTGAATTTGTGAAGGGCTGATTGTGCTAAACTAATCTAATTTCCTTTTTTTGGCGGACTTTTGGTAAGACTTTTCATGAGCAGAGAACAACCTGAGAGATGTAAAAACAGATGTGAAAAAGGTAGATATTAGCATATAAGGCTCGTCATTGACAAGCTAACAAATATAATTTGCATTACTCAGACTAATTTTTAAAATTCATTGACTGAAGCATCTCAAAATTTTCTAAAGATAGTGTCAGAATTTCTTTGGCAGAACTTGCAGACACTAAAATCATTCCTGATCTATCATACCTTATATCTGTAAAAGAGTACAGCAAAAAAAATCAATTTTGTATGCAGTGTTACAAGAATAAGTATAGTTTTAATTTACAACCATTAATTTTCCTATAATTTTACCCACTATATATTACCCAAACAAAAAATTAATTCACCAAAGCAAACAGTAATACAAGTCTTCATTTTTTATGCTTGATATTGAAATCTAATATCATCTATATACTTCTTAATCAGAAGCATATTTTCAAAGAACAACTGTTTAGGTCTTATGTGTTATTGCTTCCTAAGATATTTGTTGATGTGGAATTTTTCTGTTTTTGTAAAGATTAAAAACATAGAACAAATAAATATATCACAGTTTGCCTTCATATAAACAACTTAACTGTGATATTTGGAATTTAATCAATCAGATAATTTACTAAAATAAAGACAAACGAGTTTCCTAAAATGGTCAATGTAAAAGAAATTATTAAAATAAATTTCTTTTTTAAAATCAAAATAATATCATTATATTGAGCTTATAACACACACACAATAGTACATTAATTAACAGAAATTCATTAATAACATACATTTTACATTCTATATTATTCAGGCTTCTCCAAAGAAATGGAAGCAATACCATGTACATAAATTTGGTTTTGTTTTTTAATTTTATTTAAAAAAAATTTAATTTAATTATCACTGACTTACAAGGTTGTTTTTGTCACAGGCATACAGCAACAAAATTCAGTTTATATATATATAATATATTATATATATATATATACATATATACATATATTTTTTCCAGATTATTTTCCCTTATAAATTATGACAAAAATTTGAGTTGAGTTCCCTGTGCTATACAGTATGTCCTTGCTGGTTATCTATTTTATATATAGTATTGTGGATATGTTAACCCCAAACTCCTAATTTATCCTGTCCCCACCTTCTCTTTTTTAGTAATCATAAGTTTTTTTTTTCAATGTCTGTGGGTCTATCTCTGTTTTGTATATAAATTCATTTTAAGAAATGACACATATAAGAAATATTGTATAATGCTTGTTTTTCTCAGTTCAACTTAGTATCATAATCTCTAGGTCCATATATGGTGAAAGAGATTTCTTATAAGACATTGACTCACACGATAATGGAGGCTGATAAGAACCAAAATCTGCAGGATGAGTCAGCACACAGGAGACACAGGAGAGCTGCTGGTGTAGCCCCAGTCAGAGCCTGAAGAGAACTGAACTGCATTTGTAGTTCCAGCCTGAATTCTGGTAGGCTTGAGAACCAGAAAGAGCTGAAGTTTCTGTTCAAATCCAAAGTCAGGGGAAAAAAAAGTGTCCCAGATGTACAAGACTCAAACAGGAGTTGTTCTCTTCCTTGAATAGTCAACTTTTTTGTTCTACTCAAATGATTGGATGAGACCCATCCACATTTGAGTGGGCAGGATACTGTACTGGCTCTACCTATTTAGATGTTTGTTTCCCCAAAACACCTTCACAGAAACACCCAGGATAACATTAGACCAAACATCCAGACATCCCTTGTCCCACTCAAGTTGGCACATAAAGTGAATTGTCATATATTCTAAACTGAAAATTGTCAACTATGTTGTAATTGAATCTTAGATTTCAACTGTATGATATTACACATAGCAATTATTTGCTGTTGTATCAGAGTGCAATTACACTGTTAAAATTGTGTTCATTAATGGGTGCTTATATTTGCCATAGAAATATAAAACTTGTCTCCATTTAAAGCACTGATATTATATTTAGAAAACAAATTTTTGTAGTAACTTTATTCACTGAGTTAGTAAGTAGTTACCCTTGAATTAATTTATTACTATAAGAACTTTTACTTATAGTTTTCAAATATATTTCAGAACAAGTTTATCTCCTTTTATAATCAATTGATTATATATTACATGTAAACATTTTAAATATATTTTATCTCTACTTTTTGAAACATAACCATAATTAGAATTTTCTTGGTAAATTTTTAGCCTTGTTTCCTGTATCTTGGTGTTGGGGGTGGAAATATACTTTAATAAATAAGCTCTTATGCTTTGAATTTTTAGAAGTGAGGTAACACTGTAGGTTCTGATTAGATGTCCTTTATTAAATGTGCATTGTTTAGTCTGTTGAATTGTCAATTAAGCTGGCATCATTGAAAAAAACAATTACAAACGAAGGCTTTCGAAATAAAATGGCTGCATATTTCCTCCATCTATTAAGATTCCTTTGCATAAAAGTTTCTTTGATCAGATGTAGATAGTAATGTCAGGATATCTCAACAGCATCTATAATATCTAGGTAACCATGCCAAGTCACCTTTACCGTTGCCAATCCTCACCTAAGTTTTGTGTTAAAAGTCTAAACATAAGATGATTAGTTCTTGTTTTGCTTCAGTTTAGGTGTGTTACAGGCACATTATAAATTAAAAAACCATTGAAACGAGGGGCAGGGATGTTGAGCCTGAGCCCAAATATCCTTCTTAGATGCTGATTTCCTATAAACCAATGTTATATATAACAAATCTTCTGTCATTCAACCTTACTTTTATACTCAGAATATGTGTCTCCAACATCATCTGGCTTTTCACCAAGTAGAAACTGAAAAAGTTATACTCTCTCTGTGTTTAATCTTTTACTTCTGGCACTTCCTATTTCCAAGGTTTACATTAAACTACAGTAGGTAGAAATTATAGACTTTAGAAATGAAAAAGTGAGAGGTTTTAGGAAATGAATCATTTTGATAAAATTTAGTGCACTTTTACTTGGAAGTAATTAGGATTGGGTTGTAAGAACCCACTCAATCACGTGTTTCTTAAGTATCTAAAGGAAATATTCTTTGAAAAGCCAAATTCAGAAAGGATGAGAACAAGGAAAATCTTAAGAGATAATTACAGGGAAAAATGTGGTCAAGTGGGAGGAATAGGGAGTGAATCTTTCCACAGATATCAAGCCTTTGTTTATTTCCCATGCATTTGCATTATACAATACAACCCTGGGAAAAACATTTAATTTTTAATAAATTAAAACACTATATTTAAAATTTATGCAGCTTAGGTCACAACTGTGTTTTGGATCTGGTCTTTAAAATGGGAACTCCATATGCTATGGGGCAGTCAAAAAAGAAAAAAATAATAATAAGACATACATATAGTAAAGGTAGGAAGTCATCCACATAAAAATATGCCACCAAAACCAGGAATTGTGAGAAGGGAAGGGTGCAAATGCAGAACACTGGAAATATATAGACTCCTATATCAAAATTTCAGGGTAACTTCAAATAAAAAATCTACAAAAGATACACACACAAATAAGAAAAAAAAGCAATGCGAACAAATCACTAAAGAAAACAAGAGAAGTGAAGAAAAAAGATCAACAAAAATAAATCCAAAACAATTAACAAAATGGCACTAAGAATATATATATCAATAATTATCTAACATATAAATGGACTAAATGCCCCAACCAAAAGACATATACTGGCTGAATGGATACAAAAAGAAGACCCATATATATGCTGTCTTCAAGAGACTCACTTCAGTTCTAGGAAACCATACAAGCTGAAAGTGAGATGATAGAAGAAAATATTTTATGCAAATGAAAATCAGAAGCAGGAGTAGTAATATTCACATCAGGCAAAATAGATCTTAAAATAAAAAATGTTGTAAGAGACAAATAAGATCATCATTACATAATGATCAAAGTATCAATCAAAGAAGATATAACAACTGTAAATATATATGCACCCAACACAGGATCACCTCAATATAAAAACTACTGTGAACAGCCTTAAAAGGAGAAATTGACAATAACACAATAATAGCAGGAGATTTTAAGACTCTACTTATAGCAATGGAAAGAAAATCAACAAGGAAAGATAGGCCTTAAAAGATGCATTAGACCAGATGGACTTCATAGATATTTATATAATATTCCATCTAAAGGATCATAAAAGACTACTTCAAGCAACTACATGCCAATAAAATGGACAACCTCAAAGAAATGGACACATTCTTAGAAAAGCACAATTTCCAAGAATAAACCAAAAAGAAACAGAAAAGATGAATGGACTAATCACATTTATTTCTAATAAAAACCCTCCATAAAGTGGTCATAGAGGAAACCTACCTCAAGATAATAAATACTGTATATGAAAAACCCACAGATAGCATCATTCTCAATGGTGAAAAGCTGAAAGAATTCCTGCCAAGATCAGGAAGCAGATAAGGATGTCTGCTCCCACAACTTCTATTCAACATAGTTTTGGAAGTCCTAGCTAGCCATGACAATCAGAGAAGAAAAATAAATAAAAGGAAACCAGGGAGTTCCTGTTGTGGCTCAGTGGTAATGAACCCAGCTAGTATCCAGAGAATACTGGTTCAATCCCTGGCCTCATCTAGTGGGTTAAGGATCCAGCATCACCAGAGCTGTGGTGTAGGTTCCAGATGAAGCTCGGATACTGAGTCACTGAGGCTGTGGTGTAGGCTGGCCATTACAGCTCAGATTAGACTCCTAGCCTGGCAATTTCCATATGCTGCAGATGCAGCCCCTAAAAAAAAAAAAATACAAATTGGAAAGGAATAATTAAAATTATCACTGTTTGCAGATAACATGCTATTGTACCTAGAAAATGCTAAAGACACTACCAGAAAACTGTTAGAGCTCATTAATGAATTTGGTAAAGTTGCTTGATACAAAATTAATACACAGAAATCAACTGAATTTCTATATACTAACAATGAAAGATCAGAAATATAAATTATGGATACAATCTCATTTACCATCACTTCAAAAATAAGTAAATAAATAAAATACCTAGGAATAAACCTACCTAAAGAGACAAAGGAACTGTACTCTGAAAACTGTAAGACACTGATGAAAGAAAACAAAGATGACACAAATAGATGGGAAGATATACCATGCTCTTGGATTAGAAGAATCAATATTGCCTAAATGACTATACTACCCAAGGCAATCTACAGATTCAATGTAATCCATATCGAATTGCCAGTGGCAATTTTTACAGAACTAAAACAAAAAGTTTAAAGTTTGTTTGGAAGTACAAAAGGTCCCAAATAGCCAAAGCAATTCTGAGAAACAAAAATGTAGCTGTTGGAATCTGGCTCCTTGACTTCAGACTATACTACAAAGCTATAGTCATCAAAACAGTATGGTAATGCACAAAAACAGAAATAGAGATCAGTGGAACAGGATAGAAAGCCAGAATTGAAGCCACACACCTATGGTCAACTAATTTATGACAAAAGAGGCAAGAATATACAATGGTGAAAAGACAGCCCCTTCAATAAGTGGTGCTGGGATCACAGGACAGCCACATGTAAAAGAATGAAATTAGAACACTTCCTAACACCATAAACAAAAATAAGCTCAAAATGGGTTAAAGACCTAAATATAATTTTGGATAATATAAAACTCTTAGAGAAAATATAGGCAGAACACTCGGACATAATATCTTCTCAGCAATATATTCTCAGATTCACTTCCTTTAGTAAATGACAAAAACTATAAATAAATAAATAAATAAATGGGGCATAATTAAAGGTTTTTGCACAGCAAAGGAAACCCTAAGCAAACAAACAAAATAAGACAACCCCCGAATGGGAGAAAATACTTGCAGATGAAGCAACTGGCCAGGGACGAAGCTGCAAAATATATAAACACCTCCCTGCATCTCACTATCAAAAAAAAAAAATATATATATATATATATATAAAATGGGCAGAAGATCTAAACAGACAATTATCCAAAGAATACATACAGATTGCCAAATACAACATGTAAAGATGTTCAACACCATCACCAGAGTGTATGGAAAAAAGGGGACCCACTTACACTCTTGCTATGAGTGTACACTGGTGCAACCACTATGGAAAACAGTGTGGAGATTCCTCAAAAAACTTAAACTAAAATTTGAATTACCATATGATTCAGCAATCCAACTCATGGGCATCTATCCAGAGAAAACCATGGCTATAAATGATACACATACCACAATATTCATTGTAGCACTTTATACAATAGTCAAGTCATGGAAACAACCTAAATGTCCATTGACAGAGGAGTGGATAAAGAAGATGTGGTACATATTCACAATGAAATATTACTCAGCCTTAAAAAGGAATGAAATAATGGCATTTCAGCAACATGGATGGACTTAGGAATTATCATGCTGAGGGAAGTTAGTCAGACTATGAGACACGAATATCATATGCTATAACTTATCTGTAGACTCTAAAAAAAGGATACAAATATCTTATTTTCAGAACAGAAATAAACTCACAGACTTTGAAAAACTTATGTTTTCCAAAGGAGAAAGGTAAAGGGTGGAGGAGTGACTTTTCCAGTGAGATGAATTAAAGAGCATAATTCTCCAAACACAAGTCTTTCAAAAGGCATACATTATTTTAGTGGAAAATAGAAATTGGATTTTTTTTAGAGATTGCATTTAGTTTTGATCAAACAATAAAAGTCAGCAGGATTTTAGAAAAATAAAAAGAAATTCAATGCCTTAACTGTACAGGTAAAATTTAAGATAATTCTCATATAAAATGATATATATTGTTTTACTTTTAGAAATTACCAAGTTCAGCATTTTTACTATGCAGTATGAGATTTGGAAGGATGGTTTTACTGTGTTCTTTCATTTCATTACAAAAAGTTTTAATTGGTACAGCACATTGACCAATACAGGCTATCAGTGAAACTCAGGAAGCCATTAAAGCAGGCATTTTGAAATTTAGATGCAATCATTGTTTTATATGTGAAAAACAGGCATATGAAATTTCTCTTATAAAAAACATTTATAAGACCTGCATTGGAAACATTCTTTGTTATTTAAAACCAAGTATATTTAAGTATAAGAACAGAAAAAAAAAACAATTACTTCATAAAATAGTCCATAATTTTACAGATGGGAAAAGACAGAAGAATGGCAAGAATGTAATGGACCAAGATAACAAAAAAACCCAACAATAATAATAATCACACAGTAGTTAAAAAACTGGCCTCAAAAGAGTTAAGGATACATGGGTGATTATGTAATGTTAAAATGTAATGAAGGAATTGGAGGAGTAATCCCAGGATTACAAAAAGAGGGGATTCAGATTATTTTTGAAAAAAAAGGGAATAATCACAATCTAAAGTATTGTTAATTCTGTGAGCTGAAGACAGGAGATTATCAATATCATTTATAAAAAGCTGGAGACAATTCAACAACAGCGTTTTGTTTATGGAAGAACTTGATTTGAGGACCATCGGAAAATTTTATAACAAGAGAATCACATGATTTTATTATTGTGGTTATTAAACTTTGTTAAGAAAACATGACAATTTTGATAATGTTGCTTAGTGTGGGCAAAATGCTCAATTACCTAACTCAGTCATATAAATAAAAGTATGTATTTTTAAACATTCTTTAAACTTTATTGTAACCTACCTTGGAAAGGGGAACAGTAGGAAGACTAAAATATAGTATTTAATATGTAAATATAATAATTAATAATCAATTACCAATTTATTTCTTACTTAGAAGGTATATCACAATTGATGAGGTTGGGAAATGTAAAGTGTGTGAATGTAAATTTTTCCAAGAAGAAACATAAGGGAAAAATAAAATGTAGTGTAGCTATTATCTGCACTCTGGCAAGTAAAACAAGTACTAAGAAGATTTCAATTTATTTTGGGAAATTTTAATAGGAATTGAATTAAGCAAAAAACAACATAAATATCTGGACTCTCTGAACAAGCAGGCGTGTTAATTCCTTTTTGGGGATAGTTCCCTCGTGGTGTAGCAGGTTAAGGATCTGGCATTTTCACTGCAGCAGCTCTGGGTGCTGCTGTGGCTCAGGTTCAGTCCCTGGCCTGGGAACTTTCATATGCCACAGGTGCAGCAAAAAAAAAAAAAGAATTCCTCTTTTTGTATGCATGCATACCTGGCTAGTATATATTCACACTTAAAATAAGACTACTCAACTGCTATTTACAAAGCAAAACTAATAAAAAATCTTTTTTATGGCTGGGTAGTGTTCCAATCATCTGTCAATGGACATTTGTGTTGTTTCCATTTCTTGGCTATTGTGAATAGTGCTGCAATGAACATGCGAGTGCATGTGTCTTTTTCAAGGAAAGTTTTGTCTGATATATGATCAAGAGTGGGATTGCTAGGTCAAATGGTTGTTCTATGTATAGATTTCTATGGTACCTCCTTACTGTTCTCCACAGTGGTTGTACCAGCTTACAGTCTCACCAACAGTGCAGGAGGGTTCCCTTTTCTCCATACCACCTCCAACATTTACAACATATGGATGGAACTAGAGACTCTCATACTGAGTGAGCTAAGTCAGAAAAAGAAAGACAAATACCATATGATATCACTTATATCTGGAATCTAATATACAGTACAAATGAACCCTTCCACAGAAAAGAAAATCATGGACTTGGAGAATAGACTTGTGGTTACCAAGGGGGAGGGGGAAGGAGTGGGGTGGTTGGGGCGCTTGGGTTAATAATGCAAACTATTGCCTTTGAAACAGATTAGCAATTAGATCCTGCTGTGTAGCACTGGGAACTCTGTCTAGTCACTTATGATGGAACAGGAATATGTGAGAAAAAAGAACGTCTATATGTATGTAACTGAGTCACCATGCTGTACAGTAGCAAAAAAAATTGTATTGGAGAAATAACAATTTTTAAAAAATAAAAAAATAAAACAGAACAAAAGCAAAAATAAATAAATAAATGAAAATTAAAAAAAATAAAAAATAAAATAACAATCCAGAGGATTTCAGAAATGAAATAGGAGGAAGACTTATAGCCCAAATAGGAACAAAAGCTCTCGTATTCTTAAAATTAAAGGCTAGGGCAAAACTGGTTTATAAATTGAAACAAATAAAGAGCATTACAATGTCAACTGGAACGCTCCAAGATCAGGAAGAAGTTCGTTTCAAAAGTGAAATTAGTCAAGATGTGATAGGATAGAGTGGAAAACTTGTATAGCTTATGGCCACAGATCTTATTTTTGTTTTGTCTGAGACATTGAAAATCACTGGCTGAAAACAATCCCTTTGTAGCTATCAGTTATAAGCAAAGTCACCTCACATCAAGCATGAAGAAAAATCATAGTCATCACAGTTTTCAATATTGATACTGTAAAAAGAGAAGTTCCCTGCTTACTTTAGAAGTTGTGGCCAGAAGGGATATTCTCAGTGCATTGCATGAATTTTTAGAGTTCAGTGTATTAGTATAGCCAGCTATGGGATCCCAATCACTTAGAAACTTGTTTCATGGTTGCAGACTCCACATAACAGCTAAAGAATGGCTATATGTAAATGTATAACTGAGGAACTTTGTTTGATACCTACTAACACATTGCAATTAACTATACTTCAATTAAAATTAAAGAAAGAAGAATCTTACAGTCATTTCAGACTATGATGTCATAGTGTTAAGTAGCTCTACGAAATAGCTTAGGCATCCTGTCTTCTTGGTGGGAGAACAGCTTGCGGGAACAATGCTTATTGAAACCTTACATGATGTCAGATATAACTCAGATCTGAAAACGACCAAAATCACTGTATAAAAACAGAAGTAAATGGGGATTATAAAAAGAAAGGATTTAATAATATACTTAGAAGCTAACGTAGACGTACATAATAAAGTTATGTTTATTCTTATCAGAAACTAAGCAGAATGCTCTAAAATTATATTATAGAAATCCAATCACTATTCTAAACTCAAAGAAAATACTCTAGTTACAGTGGGTCTGCTGTAGTATGATGCTTACACTTTCAGCCATTGATCCACCAACGTGCATAAATTTAGTGTGGAGACCACTGTCCTAAAATTTTACAAGATTTTTCAATTTTTAAGAAAGTTGTGGAATGAAAAATGTTTATGGACAAGAAATAGCAGAACTGAATATAAGGAATTAATTGAAACCCCCAATAAACATAAGTCAAATGATCATAGCTTTCAATTATGTGTTTTTATTACACATTTTCAGTATACTTTTGAGAGAAATTATAAGAAAAGGCTCCTGTGAGAAATTTGTTTTAAAGATATTTTAAATGAAGCTTATTGAATCAATTTCCTCATCTAAAAATGGAATCCAAGAAAGTCTTTAGTTTAACAAGTTCCCCAGTGATTCTTATGCACACTAAGATTTGAGAAAAATGAAACTTTTTCCAGACCTGTGACCTTTATCCAAAATTCAGACATCTGTGTATAATGTTTCTTATTTTTTTAAGCTTGATCTTTGGAACCCGTCTTTCCCCCACAGTCCACTTAAATTTTGAGTGTGATCTTGCCCTGTTTTCCTCACATTTATAGACATAACTATTTTTCATTTCTCTGAGTTATAGATTATCCTATTTACAGACTATTATTAGTTTTCCCACTCCACTGTGACTCTTGACTTTTCCTGACCTTTGTGTTTGTGCACTGACTTGGCAGACTACTATGATAACAGCAATCTGAAACAGGATGTGGTTTTCACATTGTACTCAAAATACTGATGAAGTTACATGAAGTTAATAATAAACGATACCTAATAATCATGTTTATTTGGATTTTCCTCTCAGTTTCCAATGTGAGGCTAAAATTTAGAACTTTGAATCAAAGAAGATTATTCCATGGCAACTTAAATTAAATTTGACTTTGAAAAAGTTTGAAACTTAAATGCTGTCGCCCAATCACAGAATAAATATGTAAGAATCTATTACTTCTACTAGGCATGATGTTCTGTGGCTAATATTTCAGTTTTGAGAACTGAGCATTTTTGACTGCAAATGAGTGTGAGAAATTAACCCCTGACTCCTGGGTTTTTCTCTTTTTCTCTTTCCTTTCTGCTATATCACAAGTATTAGCCACTTAGCACCTGTTGGGATATAAATATTCAAATGGTTTTAGATTGTCTCTGACTTCTGATATTTTCTCAGACTTTTCTGACTATTGTTTAAAAGATACGCATGTAGCTCTCCAACTATTAATACAATGAAATGTTATAAGAAGTTAACATTTTTTATTTTTTTTAAAATTCTTTAATTATTTTGAAACATGATTTCTTAAATTTGAAACTGATACAATCACACTTGTTCATAAAGCAAAGAATTAGTGAACTTGTTTTCCAATGCAATTATGCCATTGTTTTAGATGTAATAATGAATTTCATCCTTGAAAGCCTATAAGCTACTTTATTTTTCTCTTAATTGAACAAACAGTGTGAATATACCACATCTTCTTCTAATTTTGTTCTTTGACACAAAGCAAGTAGTTTATCCTCTTTGCACTAGTTTAGAACTCTTAACTACTTTAAAATAAGCACAAGCATAAAAATATTCTAATTGAATCAATACCCACTTGAAAATCTAAAGTCAATAAGGTTTATTCTCACTTTTGGAAAAATGCTATTAAGATCTGATGTATTCCTCTGTCATTTGATATCCTTGCTTTAAGGCCAGTGCTTCAGATGAAATTTTCATATTTCCAAACTAGCCTTTTCCCCAACACTTGGGAAATATTCCTCTTCCACTCTCTTCACTAATGTCAAAGAACAAAATATGTGGGTTTCTCATCCATCACCATCCTCATCCTCATGTACCTCACTACCTACACCAAGCCTCACAGGGCATACATCCCTTATCTAGCTTATGATTATGAATGGAATCAATTCAGAACACACATGTGTAATTGTTTAACTACTAACATTTTCTTATAATGGATCACACGGTTTCAGAATGCGTTTATGGCACACTACTTTGTCATCACCAATATCCCAGCATTCTAGCTTCCAAATTGTAAAACATAGCGAATATAAAGTGGTTATAGTTAACATATAAAGAGCAGTTGTAGGAATGTTTCATAAAGTCTTGGGTGCATTTTTATTGTCTCTTTAAGCAGAATAGCCCACGTAGTTATAAATATATTTAACTTTGAATACTGGTCTATGTTACACCTAATGCAAAAACATTAAAAATAATAGAAGAACAATTAATTCTTAAATCTTCTGAAAAATTAATTTTAATAGTGTAAACAATTTCTAAATTATTCCTAGATCCTTTTTTTTTTTTTTTTTGGCTTTAATGTTAGCTCAGGGGAGTTTATTGGGTTTGTTTGTTTCTAATAACATAATGGCAGAGGATGTGGAGAGTTTATCAGCACAGCACCCATCTATGAGTAGAGCTCTTGAAGGAAATCCAGATTAAAAGGAATAAGCAGAGGGAAAGCTGTTAACAGTCCCACTAGAAAGCTATGATTTAGTGAAATGAGGTTCCTGGAATTTAAAGATTAGATTAAAAATAGAAGCTTCTTGTCAGCTCTTTTCAGCCGTGGTGCTAATCCGACAGGTGGGCCACAGACTCCAGCTGGGCTGTTCAATCCCCTCAGGACCTATTTGCAACCTGCAGCATGAGGCTTTTCATATCATGTTGCAGTTTAAATCATATGCCTGTGCAGACACACATATCAAATGTCTCCACGTATCAGCACATTTTCTCTGTGGTAATGACACTAACAAGAGGTGACCTGTCTTTTTATTTTAATTTAGTGTTTTGGAATTCAGCACTTATATCATTTATTTTCCTGTACTTTATTAGAAAATATTTCCAATATGTGATAACATATAAAATAATTTAATACACCCCTATTAATCCAACTTCAAAGTAAGAAATAAAATTTTAAAAATATGAACTCATGGACGTAGGTAACAGACTTGTGGTTGTCAAGGGGGAGAGGGTGGAGGTGGGGTGGATTGGAAGTTTAGGGTTAGTAGATGCAAACTATTATATTTAGAATGGATCAGCAATGAGATCCTATTGTACAGCACAGGGAACTCTATCCATCCTCTGGGGAGAGACCATGATGAAAGATAATATAAGAAAGGGAATGTGTTTACGTGGGCCACTTCGCTGTACAGCAAAAATTGACACAACATTGAAAGTCAAATACACTCTAATACAAAATAATAAAAAAAAATTGTTTAAGCCTCTTTGTACCTCTTCCCAACCATAGTCCTTACTTGACCACTTGTTTAAAAGAAACCTTTTTTCTTGACTTTTGTGTTAAGCGTTCCCATCATATTTGCAAGTTTACTATATATGGATATGTTGATTAACAATAAATAGTGATTCTTTGTGTTATGAAATGTTATGTGTCACTTTTATTTCATAATTATTCCAACAGCTTCAATGTATTTATTTGCTCTGTCCTTAACTACTCCACTTATAAATATGTCCCATTCATTACCATATGAAGGATAGTTTGTTTCAAATTTTTGTTATTACAAACAGTGCTACTAGGATTATTCTTACACATTTTGCCAAGTGCACATATGCAAAAATTACAGTAGGATATATTACTAAAAGTGTGTTTGTTATCTCCTAGGAGCTGCATATTCCAATGTAGTTAATATTCACAAATGACTCTAGCACTTTCTTCAAACAGTAGTATTTCTGATCATCTGGTGACAATCACCTGAATTGTTCCCAGTTTCTTTAGTTGACCTGTTCAGATTTGTCTTCCAGTTTTCCAGTTCTCTTCAGCTTGGTGCTGCTGTTCAACTTGTTAACTAGTTAGGTTATTTTGAACTGTTTTAGTCATGCATTTAAAAGGGTCTCACACCTTACTTGTATGTCCATAATTCTCTGCTTCTCTTTAAAAGCTTAATCTCCTTATTTCCTATTCCATATCTGATAATCTCAGCATTTGAATGTGGGGCAGAATAGTGAGCCTATTACTGCTTCCTTTGACATTCACACGTGTTATAATTATCTTTTTGCTTCTAAGATTGTGTTCTTTTATTCTCTGCCTTTCAGAACCTTGTAAATAATGCGTGAACACACATTTCCAGATATGAAAATTTCTCGGCTTAAAGGACTACCAAAGTAGAAACACTATTTCTTTAGTTTTTATGGTCGTATCAGTAGGTTAAATTTGTACTCCTAGTCCTTATGAAGATACATCCACAATTATAGGTATTCAGGAAATGATCTTCTCCCCAACTGTAACTCAGCCTAGAAATGGCACATTTTCTTGTTGCTTCTGTTTGCCAAAAATGTTATTAAAAAATGTATAGATATAGATAGGTATGTACTTATTTATGTAGGTCTCCTGTTTGAATTCCATACAAGACAGTTAATAAAGGCATGCTAAATATCTGTTATTAACAACTGGCGAAATTAATTACCTATTTTGTTTCTTTCTTTATCTGTGTATACATATGTCTATGTATGTATGTATGTGTATATGTATCTGTCATCAATTCATCTACATCAATTCTATCCACCATCAATCTCTCTATTCTTTTTATGGTCATTCTCTATTTAACACTTTCTCCTTGGTCAACCATTTTAATATGTTTGATGACTAAGTTTCATGTGTGTGTGTTCTTATAAAATTATATTTTCTGCTACTTTTGTGTTTTGAATTCACATAAACAGCATCAATTTTATTCTCATGCTATTGTTTACTTGTTCATTCAGTCCTTTGTTTTTAAAATATTTCCATGTCATTTGATTATGGCTTCTATTTGCTGAATCGGCAATCTTTACAAATCAACTTTCCAAGTGATGACCACATCAATTGCCACAGGTACCTTTTACCACAAGGCTGTGATGTTCTTTCTCTCACCCTCTCATTTGTGGAACTTAGATGACCTCTAAGCTTTCATAATATGTGGTTTTCAGGGGATTGATCCTCCTTCACTGTTCTAGTTTCACACAAGGAGTAGTGGATTTTTTGTAATTTTATATTTTCTTGAATTTTTTATACAAAATTTTTATTTTCTAATATATAGTAAACTTTATCTGCTACACTATGTTTTGTTATTTGAAAATAGAAATTTTTCATGGTGATGTCAGGCATTTCAGTTGTTTTGATTGGTTTTGTGTTGCTTTTAAAAATTTTACCTACCTTTACAAGTTTATTTTATTCTTATGCCATTTTGATAGTTTGTAGCTTTTTGGAAATATATCACATCTAAGATTATTAGAGGAGACTTAAGAATATAGTGTTCAAAACCCTTTACATTAAATCTCTATCATTTCCAGTTTTATCATAACACATTTTCTTTATTCTTACAATATTATATTTTATTTTTAATGCAGTCTTGCAAAAGGTTTGTCTTATTAATCATAAAAAAGAAAGTCTCAATTTAAATTTAGTTTATATTCATTCTTTTGTTCTCTATTTACTTGATATCTACCTTTCTTGTTTCTTTTTGTTTATGCTCTTAGTATCTTTTAACCTCTTAGGTTGAATGCATAGTTTGAAATTTATAACCTTTCTTATTTCCTGATAATTAAAGTTGTAAATTTTCCACAAAAGCTGTTTTTATAGAGCTCCATGAATTTTGTCCTGCAGTGTTTTCCTTTGCTTCAATCTAAATATTTCAGAATTATTTTCCTGTTTTCTTTCTAATCAAAAGAATATTTAGCAATGCGTTCTTTAGATTCTGGTTATAAGATGAAAAAGTTTGCATCTTTTGGTTATTATTCTAAAACTATTGAATATTATCAATATTCAGTTATATGTATAAAATTATATGTATAATTTTCCCATTGGTTTTTAAGAAGCACCCTTTGTGGGCTAATACATATTAAATTGTTATGAATATTACATACGTGATTTAAAATGTTTTTTCTTTATTGAGTATTGCATTCTCTACCTATCTAGTTGCTTGAGCTGATGTTTTAAAGAAGTAATAGCTCAGATTACTCTTTGCTTGGATTTTCAGTTTCTGAGATGTTGTTAAAAACCTCATCGCCACTAATTGATCTGCCTGTTTATTTGCATATATATCTGCCTAACTCTCACTTGAATCATAATTTTATATAATTAATTTATATATTATTGAGTATTATCAGACTAATATATGATAATGATGGTTATATCTTCTTGTTCTATGCTTCCTTTTAAGACTGTATTTTTCTCTTAATTCCCTCACCATGTATGCCATGTTTTTACATGCATTTTATCTCATAAGTTATACCCATGTTGCTGCAAATGGCATTATTTCATACTTCTTTTTATAGCTGAGTAGTTGTATATATGTACCACATCTTCTTCATCCATTCATCTGTTGATGGCTGTTTAGCTTATTTCTGTGTCTTGGCTATTGTGAATAGTGCATCTATGAGCACAGTGGTGTATATATCTTTTCGAATTATAGTTTTGTGTGGATATATGCCTGGGAGTGGGATTACTGGATCATATGGTAACACTACCCTTAGTTTTCTGAGGAGTTTTCATATTGTTTTCCATAGCGGCTCTACCAACTTACATTTCCACCAAAGTTCAGGAGCGATTCCCTTTTTGTCACATTCCCTGCAACATTTATTATTTGTAATTTCTGATGATGGCCACTGTGACCAGTGTGAAATTGCATTTCATTGTAGTTTTCATTTGCATTTCTCTAATAATTGTCATTGTTGAACAGTTTTTCATGTCCCTTGTGGCCATCTGTATTTCTTCTTTGGAGAAATGTCTGTTTAGGTCTTCTGCTCACCTTATAACTGAGTTTTGTTTGTTTTGTAGAGTTGTATGAACTGTTTGCATGTTTTGCGAATTAAGCCGTTACCAGTTATATCATGTGAAAATATTTTCTCCCATTCTGTGTGTTGCATTTTCATTTTGTTTTTGGTTTCCTTTGCTGTGCAAAGACATATAAGTTTCACTAGGTCCTGTTTGTATTTGTTTCTATTTCTATTGCCTTGGGAGACTGACCTAAGAAAACACTGATACAGTTTATGTCAGAGAATGTTTTTCCTATGATATTTTCCAGGAATTTTATGGTGATATGTCTTATGTTTAAATCTTTAAGGCATTTTGCATTTATTTTTGTGCAGGGTGAGAAGTTATCTTCTAACTTTATTGATTTATATGCAGCTGTTCAATTTATCCAAAAACACTTGCTGAAGAATCTTTTTCATATTGTTGAAGATTAATTGATTTATATGAGGGTTTATATCCAAGCTCTCTATTCTGTTCTTGATTCATATGTTTGCATTTATACCAATAAAACATCATTCTGATTATTGTAGCTTTGTAGTATTGTCCGAAGTCTAGGAGAGTCGTGCTCCTATTTTGTTCTTCAGTATCGCTTTGGCAGTTTTGGGTCTTTTAAGGTGCCATCTAAATTTTAGGATTATTTGACTACTTCTGTAAGAAATGTCATGGATAATTTCATAGGAGTTGCAATAAATCTGTAGATTGCTTGGGTAGTGTGGAAACTTTAACAATATTAAATTTTCCAATCCAAGAGCATGGGATATCTTTCCATTTCTTTGAATCCTCTTGAATTTACTTTATTAACGGTTTACATATATCAGCATATAAGTTTTTTACCTCTCTGCCCATGTTTGTCCCTAAGTATTTTATGTTGGGGGTACAATTTTTAGAGGTACTTTTTCTTTATAGTCCTTTCCTGATATTTCATTGTTA
Organism: Sus scrofa; assembly: GCF_054392235.1. NCBI lineage: Eukaryota > Metazoa > Chordata > Mammalia > Artiodactyla > Suidae > Sus > Sus scrofa. The sequence continues at coordinate 51,542,292 of NC_139390.1, read as the reverse complement.
GTGTAAAAAAGGACAATCAATTTCTGTATGTTAATCTTGTATCCTGCTACCTCGATGAATCTGTTTATAAGTTCTAGTAGTTTTTGTGTGTAGAATATGTGGCTTTATATATGCAGTATCATGTAATCTATATATAGTGAAATTTTTACCTGTTTCCTTTCCATTTGGATACCTTTATTTATTTTTCTTGTCAGATAGTGGCTAGGACATCTACATTGAATAGAAGTGGTGAGAGTGGGTACCCTTGTCTTCTTCTTTTTTTTTTTTTTTTTCCTTTTGCTTCTTAGGACCACACCTGTACATGGAAGTTCCCAAGCTAGGGGTCTAATCAAAGCTCCAGCCACCAGCCTAAGCCACAGCCACAGTAATGCAGAATCTAAGCCACATCGGTGACCTACACCACAGCTCATGGCAATGCCAGATCCTTAACCCGCTGATTGAGGCCAGGGATCAATCCTGCATCCTCATGGATACTAATCAGTTTTGTTCCCACTGAGCCACAACAGGAACTCCTGGGCACACTTGTCTTGTTCCAGATTTTAGTGGGAAGGCTTTCAGCTTTTCTCCATTGAGTGTTATGTTCGCTATGGATTTATCATAAAAAGCCTTTATTATGTTGAGATATGTTCCCTCTGTACTCACTTGGGTAAGAGTTTTTATCTTGAATGGATGTTGGATTTTGTCAAATGCTTTTTTTGTGTGTCTATTGAGATGATCAAGTGGTTTTTGACTTTTCTTCTGTTAATTTTGTATATGACATTGATTAATTTGTGTTTGCTGAACCATCCTTGTGAACTGGGGATGAATGCTATTTGATAGCAGTGTGTGATCTTTTTATCTGTTGTTAGATTTGGTTTGCTAATATAGTCTTGAGAATTTTTTCCATCTACATTCATGAAATATATTGGCCTGTAATTTTCTTTTGTTGGTGCTATCTTTGTCTGGTTTTAGTATCAGAGTGATGGTGGCTTCATAGAATATTATTAGGGGTGTTCCTTCCTATTCATTTTTTTGGAAGATTTTGAGAAGGGTTGGTATAAATTCTTTGTGTGGTAGAATTGCCTGTGAAGCCACTGGGCCTGAACTTTTGTTTGTAGGAAGTTTTTAAAATTACAGATTCTATTTCACTTCTAGTGCTCAGTCTATTCAAGTTGTCTATTTTTTTTCTTGTTTCAGTTTTGTTGGGATACATGTTTCAAGAAACTTCCATTTTTACTAGGTTGTCAAATTTATTGGCATATAATTATTCAGTGTGTTCCCTTATGATTTTTTCTTTTGATATTTCAGTGGTGTTAGTAATTACATCTCCTTTTTATCTCATTTTGTTTATTTCCATTCCCTCTCTTTTCTTCTTGGTAATCCTGGTGAGAAGTTTATCAGCTTTGTTTTACTGTTTCAAAGAATCAGATCTTGATTTTATAAATTTTTTCCAACTTTAAAACTCTATTTTATTATTTTCTCTCTGATCTTTATTATTTCTTTCCTTCTACAGACTAAAGATTTTGTTCGTTCTTCTTCCTTCTAGTTCTTTTAAATGGTAGATTTGGTTGTTTATTTGAGACTTGTCTTATTTTTTTAAGGAAAGCCTGTATTGCTACAAATTTCCCTCTGACCACTCTCTTTTCTAAAGGCCATAGTTTTTTGGGTTTTTTTGTTTGATTTTTTTCTCAGTGACACACTCACAGCATATGCAGGTTTCCAGGCTAGGGGTCAAATTCGAGCTACAGCTGACAACCTATGCCACAGCCACAGCAACACAGGATCCGAGCTGTGTCTGTGAGCTACAGCACAGCTCACAGCAATGCCAAGTCCTTAACCCACTGAGCAAGGCCAGGGATCAAACCCACAATCTCATGGTTACTTGTTGGATTCATTTCCCTGCACCACAGTGGGAACTCCAGACATCCCATAGATTTTGTGTGGTTGTGTTTTCTTTGTCATTTGTCTCAAATTATTTTTTTTAATTTCCTCTTTGATTTCACCATTGACTATCTGGGTTTTAAGCAGTATGTTGTTTAGTCTCCATGTAGTCATTTTTTTCTGCTTTCTTTTTCTGTAGTTGATTTCTAGTTTCATGCTATTGTGATCACAAAAGTTACTGCAGGTAATTTCTTTACTCTTAAATTTGTTGAGGCTTGTTTTGTGCCCTAGTATGTCATTAATCCTAGAGAATGTTACGTATGAAGTTGAAAAGAAAGTGTGTTGTGGTTTTTATTTGAGAAATAATGTCCTGAAAATATCATTTAAGACTAAATGTCCTGTTGTATCATTTAGGATCTTTGTTGCCTTATTGATTATTTGTCTCAAAGATTGGTCCATTGATGTGAATGTGGTGTTAAAATTCTCCTACTCTTATTGTATCTCCATCAGTTTTTCTCTTTATGTCTCTTAGTATTTGTTTTATGAATTTGGGGGCTGCTATATAAGGTGAATGTATGTTGACAAGTATAAAATCCTCTTCTTGTGTTGATCCATTTATCATCATATAGTGTCCTTCTTTATCTTTTTTTATGGCCTTTGCTTCAAAGTCTATTTTGTCTGATATGAGCATTGAAACTCCATCACTTTCTTTTCAATTCCCTTTACATGAAATAACCTTTCCCATTCCCTCCTTTGAATCTATATGTGTCCTTTGCCCTAAAGTGAGATGCTTGTAGGTGACATATTGTAGGCTCTTGTTTTCTTAATCTATTCTGCCTCTATGTGTCTTCTGATTGGAATATTTAGTCCAATTCATGCTTTTGCTGTTCATTGTGGTTATTATCACTTTCACAGAATTTTTTTCTTTTTTTTTAATATGTGCACTAGCTTATTCAAGTGATTTACTTTCCATTTATGATTTTGTCTTCCCTACAGATTTTTACTTCTTTTTGAGAGAAGATATTTCAATATTTCCTTTAAGATAGTCTTTGTATTGCTTTAGTATTTCAGGTTTTGATTGCCTGAGTAATTATTCATCTATCCTATTCTAAATGATAATCTTGCTGGGTAGAGCATCCTAGGTTGTAGTTTTTTTGTTTTTTTGTTTTTTTCTTTCACAACTTTGAATATATCTTGCCACTCCTTTCTGGCCTGCAATATTTCTGTAGAGAAATTAGCCTTCTGGAGGTTCTCTTATAATTAACTCTTGTTTTTCTCCTGCTGCCTTTAGAACCCTCTCTAAATTTTTGCCATTTTTATTATAGTATTTACTGTAGATCTGTTTGGGTTTATCTTGTTTGAGACTCTCTGTGATTCCTTCATCTGAATATTTCTTTCCTTCTTCAGGTTTGGGAAATTTTCAGCCATAATGTCTTCCGATATATTTTCAATCCCTTTTCCCTCTTTCTTCCCTTTCTGAAATCCCTTTGATGCATAGATTAGCACACTTTATGTTATCCCATAGTCTTTTATATTGCTTTCTTTTTTAAAAATTGATGGTTTGCAACTGCTTGTGAAGCCCATCAGCAGCTCATAATTTCTCCCAGTGTCTGGCAGGGCAGGAAAGGCGGCTTGAAACTGCTCCTGGAACTTGCATAGGCACATGCACCATGTGAAAGCACACACAGGGAACAAGGCTGTTATGGTGGGTCCTTCTTCCATTTGTGAACCCCCCAAAATGGCACCTCACCTCTAAAACAGCCCAAGATTCCTTTGTGTACACTCTCAGATACAGTTGTACTAGACTTCTATCCCTTTAGGCTGTTTATATGCAGCCAACTCCAGTCGTCTCCTCATGTTTGATCTCCAAAGCCCAAACTTCATTTCCCAGCCCCAGCCTGCACCATCAACTTACATCTCAGATTGGGGAGCGTAGGGCAGTGACATTGAACATCTGTTAAGGTCTGCCTTAATTCTGGCTTTGTGAACCAGATGCTGCATCCTCCTCCAAGGCTCAATAGGAGGGATGAATACAAGACACTGAGGAAGTGCCCCTTCAGTCCAGGCTGATCTCTATTCTGGTGAGGGGACTTCCCAGGATGCAGGAACCTTTCTTCCTTCAAAGCTCCTTCCCAGAGGTGCATGTTTATCCTGATTCTTTTTCACTTTTTAAAAAATCTTTTGTCTTATTTGGATACATGGACATTTGTTTGCTGTCAGAAGCCTGAGGTCTTCTGCCAGTGCTCAGTAGATGTTCTGTGAAAATTGTTCCACATGTATATGCATTTTTGCTGCATTTGTGGGAAGAGGTGAGCTTCACTTGCTACCGTTTTGCCATCTTCATCTTCTCCTAGGTATAGTTTTTCAATCAGTCTAAATGTTGTCATTTGGTTATATCAATATTGTAGAAAATATATACATAAAACTCAGATTTATGTTCTATATATTGATTTATTAACTTCCTTAATATTTATATATTCCCATAGAACAACACATATTTCAATTAGATTAGACCCAAATCCTTTTTATTTCTATTGCCTCTCCTCCCAAAACACAAATAGTAGTCAAGCTAAATCTCTATTTTTACCTTTCTTTCCTTTTTCTTTTTTGTCCTTTTCATTTAGGTAACAAAGTACTTGATGCCATGAAGTTATTTTCTTGTCAAATTCTTCTGGAGTATTTTTTTAATATTAATAAAATATTTTCTCCAATACTGACTTTTATATTGAAAGAGGACAAAGTCCCATGCAACAGTGAAATCGGCTGAATAACTGACAGCCCAAAATACTGAAACCATTTTCACTTTTTCCACCTTTATGCCTAAGGCTATTTTAATATGAATTCGTATATAAAAGTTAAAAATACTTTTATTTAAAATTTAAAATATTCCTTTGTATTATGACAATGTTGCTATTGAGAATACTGATATGAAAATAATTATTTTCCATTTATTATTTTTTACTCTTTCTTTATGGTATGTAAAAATATATGGGCTATATATATATATATATATATACACAGACATATATATATATAATACATATTTGTCATAGATGTCTATATTTCACTCTATGCAAGTGGTTGTAAATTTTCTCTTATATCCTACTTGATACATAATAAACTCTTTTGATTCTGAACTAATTATGCAGTGTGTACAATGTAGTTTTACTATTTCTTCTACTGTATTCTGCTTCTGTTTTTAGGTTTCTTTTTTCCCAGAATTCTTGTTAATAGTTGATGGCACTACTACTTAGAATCGTCATATCACTAAACTTCATTGTTTTCAAGGTTCTTTGTCTTAACTTAGTCTTACACTTTACAAATCTTTCTGTTTCCTTCACCCTGCTATTTCATTCATTTCTCATTTCAATTATTTTAACCATTATATTTTTCATGTTTTATATTTCTACTTAGTTTTTCTCTATGCTTATTTGTTCTCAAAATGTTTGCTAAAATATTTTCTTAAAGATGCCCATCATGCTTATGTTAAAAGTTTATGTTAATGACTTCACATGGTTTATGTTGTCCATTTTGCCTTTGATTTATCATCTAGTAATTGTACTTCTAAGGTGTCTAGTTGTTTTGATTGGCAAAATAATTTTCTTAATGACTTTAAACTCTTGGTGACTTGAGACACATAAAAGCAATGCAAAGAAAATAATTGCAGTAAATTCCATAAGATTTAATTGTCATATTTAAATAGTGTATGTACAATATTAAATGAACTTATGAAGTCTACACATTTTTATAAAAGGGGAGAAAATAAAATTAAAAACAGTGGAGACATTAGATGAATTACTGACCACTCAAATTGTATCTTTGTCTATCATATGCTACTGAGTTTCATCTATAAACTACTCTGAGATTTTATTTTTTCCATATTTTGCACATATTCCAGTCCTTAGAGTAGACTGTAAGTCTTTTGATGAATGAGGCTTTGACAAAAATTGTAAACAGGGGGTAATGTCAGGAAGATGGAGGACGAGGAGGTTATAGTCTTTCCTAGAAACACAACAGAAATAATACATGAACAATTGATGGCTGATGAAAACAGCTCTGGGAAAGTTCTGAATTATAATGAAGAGGCAGAAGAAACCCTGTGAACTTCAAAATCTGGGTTTGGCCACCTAGAAAAGCATAAGAAACATTTTACCTGCATCACTCCATATCATAGTCCAGAACAGCTCAACACCAAGAGGGATTCTTGGAAGGTATTTTATCCCATGCAAGCCTCACTTCTTGAATGTTTGCAGCCTTGCTAATGAAGACTGCCACCGATACTGAGCCCAGCTGATGGAGCATCTCAGAGTTCTTGCTTCTTCATTTTCTCCCTGAAACTAGTGCTGTCTGGGGTGAGACCTACCTCCAAGGCCCCACTCACTCACACACTGATGTACCCTACTCTACAGGATTGGAAAATCACAGTGACTCGTTATCTACAAAATCAGCTGCTGCTACTCTGTCCCTCACACCCTGCCTGAGCTCCAAGTCAAGGCTTTGATCCACCATCGCCATGACAGTTTTGCTGCAATTCTGTGTCTGGTGACTCTGGCTCTGAGTTGCAACTTTGTCTCACAATCACCGGGCTTAAGCTGCTGCTGTTTAGTGACTGCCCTAGGTCCTAAGTTGTAGCTTTGTCCCACCATCACCGAGCTGTACTGCTGCAGCTCTGTGCCCAAAGTTCTAAGTTGGAACTTAGATTTGTCATCACTGAGGCTGAGTTACTACTGTTCTTCATTCCCTCCTGAGCCAAGAGTCAGGACTTTGACCCTCCATCCTCAGAGTATACTTTTCCTGCACCCTGTTACCTAGGCACAAGCTATTGCTGTACTATGTCATCCAAGGGCTTTGCCATTGCTTTATCCTCCAACATCTCTGAAGCCTGAGTCATTAAAGTAATCCCCATTATCCCAGACCCTGGTTCCATAGAAGATTTGCACTCCTGTACCATAAGCACTAACACCAACAACTACATCTGTAACCCAGGATCTGGGCACTATGGAAATTCTGTGTATACCAGGCCCAAGGACTTGGCTCCATTGCTATTCTGAGAGCTAATTCCTCTTGTACCAAGAGTGAAGGCTAGAACATCCTCCCATGGGCAAAACTGTATAGGAGGACCCTAACAGCCTCCACTTCTGAGGACTGCAGTAGCTCAAGTTGCCATTGCTACTCACAGAACCTCTGTAGTCTTGGCCATAGAAGATCACTCACTCTTTTTGTCAACATTAACCTAGGCTGATTGAATTCTGTGTTTCCTTCCTGGAAACAAAGACTTTGCTCTCCACCTTGCTGCACCCTCACCCTCATAGCCACCTTCAGCTGGAAATATTTTCACAGTCTGAAATGCTGGAGGAGGTGACTGGTCAGTCAAAGAGGCAGACATACATACAAAGCCAAAAGAAACATGAAAAAGCAAGGAAACATGACAACACCAAAGGTATATGATAATTTTCCTAATAACTGACCCCAAAAAGATGGAGATCTACAAGTTACCTGAAAAATAATTCAAAATAATTATTTTTATCAAGCTCAGTGGTTCAAGGGAACACAGATAAGCAAGTCAATGAACTCAGTAAAAGAATGCATGAACAAAATGAGAAGTGCAACAAAAAGAGATCATTAAAAAAGAACCAAACAGACATCTGGAGTTGAATGAAACAATGAATAAAAATGAAAAAGATGACAAAATTTCAATAGTTGGTTCACTCATACATTAGAAAGAATATGTGAATTTGAAGATGAATCTCATATTATTGGGTCAGATACTAAATAATAAATAAGAATGAAAAAGAGAAGAAAGCCTAGATGAATCATGGGACACCATTAAAATAAACAATATTCCCATTATAGAAATCCCAGGAGGAAAAAGGAGATGGAGAAAGCGATAGAAAACTTATTTAAAGAAATATGACCGAAAGCTTTCTAGACCTGGAGAGAGATATAGGTAAATGAACCTCAAAACTATCTATGTATATGAACCTCAAAACTCCCCAAGTAGATTCAATCCAAAGAGATTTTCACTAAGACACATTATAATCAAACTTTCAAAAATAAAACACAGAAAAATAATTTTGAAAGCAGTAAGAGAAAAAAATAAAAAGACATCCTATAAAAGGGAACTTACAAAAAGCTATCAACAGATTCCTCTGAAGAATTGCAGATTAGGAGAGAGAAATAAATCTCATTTACAATGGCATCAAAAGTAATAAAATACTTAGGAATAATCTTAAACAAGGAAGTGAAATACCTATTAATGGAAATTTATTCCATGTTCTTGTATTAGAAGAATTAGTATTGTGAGAATGCCCATACTACCCAAAGAAATCACAGATGCAATGCATTCCCTATCAAAATCCCCAGTGAGGTTTTTCACAGGTAGAAAAAAATTGATATCTATATCCATATCTATATCTATATCATCTCCCAATATTTGTATGAAAACATGAAAGTCCCCAAATAGCCACAGCCATCTTGAGAAGAAAAAATAAAGCTGAAGGCTTCCCACCTAATTTCAAACTATATTATGCAACTAAGTAATCAAAACAGTATGGCACTGGTATTTGAGCAAGCACACAGACCAGTGGAACAGAATCAAGAGCCCATAAATAAATCCACAAATATAAAGTCTTCTATATTATGCCAAGGACACCCAGAACACACAATGGGAAATTACAGACTTCTCAGTAAATGGCACTAGGAAAACTAGATAACCATATGCAGAAGAATACAACTGGACCTCCATCCTACATAAAAATTAACTCAAAATTGTTTAAAGACCTACACATAAGACCTGTAACAGTAAAACTTCTAGAAAAAAAAAACATAGAGGAAAATTACTTTTGGAAATGATACCAAACCATAAGCAACAAAAGCAACAATAAACAAGTGAGTCTACATCAAACAAAAACCCTCTGCAAAGCAAAAGAAACCTACAGAATGGGAGAAAACATTTGCAAATTATATATCTGATAAGGGGTTAATTTAAAAAATATATAAACAACTCATACAAGTCATTAACCAAAAAGTGAAAAATATAATTAAAAATGAATTAAAATAGACATTTTCAAAGGAATATATCTAAATGGCCAATATAAATGTGCTCAATATAACTCATCATTCAGGAAATATAAATCAAAAACATTAGGCATCATCTCACACCTGTTATAATAGCTATTTTCAAAAAGACAAAAAATAAGTGTTTAGGAATATGTGGGGAAAAGGCAACCCTAGTGCACTGTTGATGGGAATATAAATTGCTAAGTACATTATAGAAAAACCGTTTTTACTCAAGAAACTGAAGATGAACTTACCATACGATCTAGCAATCCTACTTCTGGGTATATTTCTTAAGTAAAATAAATTACTATCTGGAGGAGATATATGCACTGTCATATTCTTTTAGTACTGTTAACAATAGCCAAGATATAGAAAAAACCTAAGTACTAGTGGACAGATGAATAGATATGTAAGATGATTCAGCCATTAAAAAAATGGGAGGCCTGCTGTTTGCGACACAGAGATGAACATGGAAGGCATCATACTAAGCGAAAGGAGCCAGATGAGGAAAGACAAATGCTGTATAGTATCATCAATAAATGGGATATTTTTAGAAATCCAATTTACAGACATTGGGTATTGAGAAATGGGGAAATGGGGAGATGTAGGTCAAAGGTTATGAACTTATAAGAGGTTACAAGAATAAGTTCTGAATAGTGACTTTATTTAATAAAGCCACATTGTATACAATAGGCCTTCCATATCTTCAGATATGAAAACCATGGGTAAGAGAGCCAACTGTACGTGCCATTTTATATAAAGAAGTTGAACATCAATGGATTTGGGTATCTGGAGGTCCTAGAGCCAATACCCTGCTGATCCACCAGATTATTGCACTTGAAGGCTGCTGAGAAATCTTAAACATTGTCACCATACACAGAGATGATTAACCATGTGATGTGATGAGTGTGTTAATTAGCTTGATTTTGGTAATCATTCCATAGTGTGTGTGAGTGTGTGTGTGTGTGTTCAAAAATATGTATAATATCATCAGGTTATACTCCTTAAATATATACAATTATGTTTGTCAATTATTCCTCATAGAATTGAAAAAAGTAAACAATTATAAACACAATTCCTAGGTCTCACTTAATTTTGGTGAAAATTAGGCTGATATAACAAGGACTGTTACCACCCACCAGCCTAGTCATAACTGGAAATCCTATCCAATGTTCTTCTATTTATTTTGGAGAAATCCCAGTTGGGCAGCTCATCCTTTTATCATGGCAGATTTAACTCATGGTTTTGGCTTCAATCTCATGTAATTGCATTTACATTTAAATGTTTATATACTTGATATTCACGCCCTAGAGACCTTCATGAAGACACAGGTTGAGAATGCAAGCTTGGGAAGCTAGACCATGATTTTTGGTCACCTCAAATGAGATAATATGTTTAGTTTTTTTTTTTCTTTTTTTTCTCCCATTTATTTATTTATTTGGTATAGTTGATTTACAATGTTTTTTCAATTTCTATTGTACAGCAAAGTGACCCAAGCACACATTTTCCTGTGTTGTACAGTAGGGCCCCATTGCCCATCCATTCCAAATATAAGTGTTTGCATATAAAAAGCCCAAACTGCCCATCCACCCCACTCCATCTTGCTTCCCCCCTGGGAACCACAAGTCTGTTCTCCTTGGCCATTATCTGTTTCTTCTTTGAAGACAGGGTCATCTGTGCCATATGTTAGATTTCACAAATAAGTGATATCATATGGTATTTTTTTTCTTTCTCACTTATCTTAGTATGAGAATCTCTAGTTCCATTCACGTTGCTGCAAATGACATTAGTTTTATATTTTTTATGGCTGAGTAGTATTCCATTGAATAATACGTTTAGTTTTGATTTCCATTTCTCTGATAATTAGTGATGTTAAGAATTGTTTCATATGCCTACTGGTCATCTGTGTCTTTTTTGGAGAAATATCTATTTAGACATTTTTCTTTTGGGTTTTGTTGTTGTTGTTGTTGAGTTGTATGAGTTGTTTGGATATTATGGTCTTGTTGGTTGCCTCATTTGCAAATATTTTTTCCAATTCTGTGGGTTGTATTTTTTTTAATGGTTTCTTCGCTGTGTGAAAGCTTTTGAGAAGTGAAAAATTGCTTGCCACCCATTAAGACTGATATAAGTGTTTTACTCTACCTTCCTCTTCCTCCTTTCTTCTTTCTTTTACTTCCCAAGCTTCAATCTTCTCTTCATAGATACTTGTAACCTATCTGCCTACTGGGAGGGCATCGGGTGTGTTGATGCTTAGATTCCATGCTACTGGCCCCTTGTTGTTTTTATCTTTCCCCTCAAGTCCTTGGTTGCCAGTGTCCAGAGTATCTTATATTTGTTTGGGTTTATCTGGGATACTTGGCTATAAAGTGTTTATATTTTCTAAATTGCAAGATATATTTTTTCAATGATAATAAACATTATTTATTGGCATTCTCTGTAAATTTAAAATCATTAGAAAAAACATACTATACTCCAGATCACTGGAAATTTAAAAATCAAATCATTAGACTCCTATAACAATTATTAGTTATGGTGTATTTGTTTACTTAAATTACAAATACAAACCTAGTGATAAACATTAAATGGAAAGTATTTAAATGTAAATGTCTGCATTTTAATCATATTTCACAAATTTCTATGTCAAAATCATTAATTAATTAGTGATTGATATTTCTATTTATTCTAAATCCTTTTAATTAGTGATTCGTGTTAGGAAAATCATCATTATTTTTCACACTCCACAAACACACTATAAAAACTGTTGTAATAATTGGCATGTTTACTTCACTTAGTTTATATGGTTCTTTACCAAATAACTTCAGCTATAACATTAAGTGGGCATACATTGTCTCCCGAAAATAGGAGACAACTTTCTTGAACATATTTTTATATAATCCTCATGTCTAAAAATGTGTAGAGTTGAGCTATGCTTAAGTATTTCTTCCTCCCTAAGGATTAGATATTTTCGATGTTGTGCTTTTTCCAGAAAATTGTTTTTCCATCCATTAAATCTTAGCACAAGCAACACTTTCACAATGAATTCTTCCTTTGCCGCATGCAAGAATAGACTATTGCTCCAACCATTCTTGTTTCCAAATGGCCTTATAAATGCTTTATCATTACTTTGTAATGAAAGCTACCAGTCTCTCCAAATAGAATCTGAACTTCTGAGATCAGAACTTGATTGTTATCTATAGTTAATCCCTATCCTAGCACAGTGCTGGTAATGTATATTCCAAATAAGCCTATATTTAAAGAATGAACAGTTATGTGTGTCAACACCTTACTAAAGTAGTAACATAATCATAAGAAGATGAACACGTTCCTGGAGTTTGCATGATGGCACAATGGGTTAGGAATATGATTGCAGCAGCTTCAATCAGAGAGGAGGTGTGGCTTCAATCCCTGGCCTGGCATAGTGGGTTAAAGGGATCTGGCATTGCCACCATTGTGGCTCAGATTCAATTTCTGTCCAGGAACTTCCACACGCTGCAGGTGCAGCCATTACAGAAAGAGAAAAAAAGACTATGAATACCACTAATCACATATCAAATTTCTTCACACAAAAAGTGAGACAAATAGATAAAATATCTAAGAGCCATTAGAATATGTATTGCAAATTTTTAAAATTCAAACTCCACCTTTTTCTTTTAGAAAAAAATAAATAATATTAAAAATTAAATAGATGTATCTTTTCAATGTTTCTAAATTTATGCTAGATACCTTTCATAATGGGATATTCTTTACAATATTTTTTAATATAATGATTTTTATTTTCATCCATTATAACTAGTTTACAGGGTTCTTCAATTTTTTACTGTACAGCATGGTGACCCAGTTACACATACATGTATACATTCCTTTTTAATCACATTAACTTGCTCCATCATAAGTGACCAGACAGAGTCCCCAGTGCTACACAGCAAGATCTCATTGCTAATCCATTTCAAAAGCAATAGTTTTCATCTATTAACTCCAAGGACCCAGCCATCCAACTCCCTGCACCTCCTTCTTGGCAACCACAAGTCTGTTCTCCAAGTCCATGATTTCCTTTTCTGTGGAAAGTTTCATTTGTGCAATATATTAGATTCCAGATATAAGTGATATCACATGGTATTTGTCATTCTCTTTCTGACTTACCACACTCAGTATGAGAGTCTCTAGTCCCATCCATATTGCTGCAAATGGCATTATTTTGTTCTTTTCTATGGCTGAGTAGTATTCCATTGTGTCTATATACCACATCTTCCTAATTCAATCATCTGTTGATGGACATTTGCGTTGTTGCCATGTCTTGGCTATTGTGAATAGTGCTGCAGTGAACATGTGGGTGCATGTATTTTTCAAGGAAAGTTTTTTTTTTTTTTTTTTTTTTTTTTTGTCTTTTGTCTTTTTTGTCTTTTGTTGTTGTTGTTGTTGTTGTTGCTATTTCTTGGGCCGCTCCCGCGGCATATGGAGGTTCCCAGGCTAGGGGCCGAGTCGGAGCTGTAGCCACCGGCCTACTCCAGAGGCACAGCAACGCAGGATCCGAGCTGCGTCTGCAACCTACACCACAGCTCACGGCAACGCCGGATCCTTAACCCACTGAGCAAGGGCAGGGACCGAACCCGCAACCTCATGGTTCCTAGTCGGATTCGTTAACCACTGCGCCACGACGGGAACTCCCAAAGGAAAGTTTTGTCCAGATAGATGCCCAGGAGTGGGATTCCTGGGTCATATGGTAGTTCTATGTATATATTTCTAAGGTACCTCCATACTGTTCTCCATAATAATTGTACCAGCTTACATTCCCACAAACAATGCAGGATGGTTCCCTTTTCTCCACACCCCCTCCAGCATTTGCTATTTGTGGACTTATGAATGATGGCCATTCTGACAGGTGTGAGGTAGTATCTCCTGGTGGTTTTGATTTGCATTTCTCTAATAATCAGGGATGTTGAGCATTTTCTCATGTGCTTGTTGGCCATCTGTTTATCTTCCTTGGAGAACAGTCTATTCAGGTCTTTTGCCCATTTTTCCATTGGGTGGTTGGCTTTTTTGCTGTTAAGTTGTATCAGTTGCTCGTATATTCAGAGATTAAGCCCTTGTCAGTTGCATCATTTGAAACTATTTCCTCCCATTCTGTAGTTGTCTTTTTGTTTTCTTTTTGGTTTCCTTTGCTGTGCAAAAGCTTGTCAGTTTGATTAGGTCCTATTGGCTTATTTTCGCTTTTATTTCTGTTGCTTTGGGAGACTGACCTGATAAAACATTTGTAAGGTTGATGTCAGAGAATGTTTTGCCTATGTTCTCTTCCAGGAGTTTGATGGTGTCTTGTCTTATATTTAAGTCTTTCAGCCATTTTGAGTTTATTTTTGTGCATGGTGTGAGGGTGTGTTCTAGTTCCATTGATTTGCATGCAGCTGTCCAGGTTTCCCAGAAATGCTTGCTGAAGAGACTGTCTTTCCTCTACAATATTTAATTAAAATTATTAAAACTGGACTTCCCATCATGGCTAAATGATAGCAAACCTGACTATTATCCCTGAGGACATGTATTCAATCCCTGGCCTAGCTCAGTGGGTAAGGATCTGCATTGCTGTGGGCTGTGGTGTACGTCACAGATGCAGCTCAGACCCTGCAGCATTGTTGTGGCTGTGGTGCAGGCCACTATCTGCAGCTCTGATCTGAGCCCTAGCCTGAAAATTCCCATATACCTGTGGCTCTAAAAAGACAAAAAAATTGTCAAAATTAAATTATTTTCTTTTCCTTTCGACTGTACAGCTTCAAAAAAGTGACCTAACAACCTACATTAATTTTACATTTTTACCATACTTCAATTCAGTCTAATAATAATAATATAAAGTATTAATACTACAAGAATCATCTATAGACTTGTTTTTAATCTTAAAAATTAGAGTTTAGGTAAAATAATATTTTCTTCTGGCATTTTAAAAAATCTTCAAATCTATATTCATTATGAAATAAATGAATAATTTTATATGGAGAGGAGTGCTCATATATGTTTGAAACATGTATGGGCTTTTAATGAATAATTTCCCTTTTGATTATTTTGTTATCTACTCTGCTTATGTGTCTTTGTGATATTTCCTATATAAAATACCTTACCACTTAATTCCTTATTTCTACATGCCACTTTTTCTGCCATGGATGCTCATAATTTCTTCATCTGTTTATGCTCACTTTTTAAGATCCAGTTTGTTTATGTCTTTCAAGAGTCAATCAGCCAGGAGTTCCCACTGTGGTGCAGTGGGTTAAGAATCCAACTGCAGCAGCTGAGGTCAATGAGGAGGTCCAGGGTCAATACCTATCATGGCCCAGTGGGTTAAAGGATCTTACATTGCCCCAGCTGCAGTTAGTTTGCAGTGGCAGCTCAGATTCAATCCCTGGTCTGGGAACCTCCATATGCTGTGGGTGCAGCCATAAAATTAAAAATAAAAAAAAGACTCAGTTAGCTAAAGATATCCTTTGTGAGACTCTAGGCAAATCCTTAATGATTGTAGTTGACACAATGTGTAGTGATTGTTTATTCATATGACTTATCCATTTAACTTGAATACACACACCACAGGAACACAAATCTTAAAACAGAAAATCTTCCTGATATTTACAATTATATTTAAAACATAAATTCAGAGTTCCTGTCCTGGCTCAGCAGATTAAGAACCTAACTAGTATCCATGAAGATGTGAATTCAATCACTGTATCAGTAGGCATAAGGATCTGGTATTGCCATGAGCTGTTGTGTAGGTCAAAGACGTGACTTGGATTTGGCATTGCCATGGCTGTGGCCTAGGCCAGCAGCTGCAGTTCCAATTTGACCTGGGAACTTCTATCTGCCACAGGTGTAGCCCTTAAAAAAATTAGATTTAAAACATAAATGCAATTAATTATATATTTGTCATTGTAATCTTTGATTTTATTTTAAATGAAATACAAATAAATGTCCCTCCTAAAGCATCTAAACTTAGTAGTTAAAATTACAATATGTACATAATAAAAGTAAATCCAAATACAAATGAATATCAAAAGAATCTGGCAAACAAATTTAGTTCTAGTTTGATTTATTTTAAAGCCCATGCATGTCTCTCTTGAAAACTTGTTTATAAACTTCAGAATTCCAAGTAATATTTAAACTATCAATCTTTCTTTTTTCTTCCTTAAATTTTTATAAAAATATCAAATATAATATGAATCTGAGATAAGAAGCAACTATAATTTTTACTTTGGAATTAATGACATTACACCAACATATTAAGTCAAAAGAGAAGCAGCTATAGTTTGACCGTCTATAGCTTTTAAAGGTTTTATTTTGAGTGTCTTTTATAGGGTTTGATCTTTTTACATATATCTTTTAATCAAATTTTACATATATTACATGTTCAGCTATTAATGTATATGATAACATTTCTTTAAAAAAAATAAGAAACCTGCTTTCACTTGATGAAGCTGAAACCCACTAGTTGCCCAACTCTATGTAAAATTTACCATCCCACCTCTGCCCCTCCACAAACACTCTGCAGTTCTGTGCTTTTACCAGGCACTCTCATGACTCCTTAACTTTGTCCCTGCTATTTCTTCCACACAGAATTCCACTCTTCCCTTTGCTCTAGAGATCATCTTACAACCTCATCTTCTCTGTGTCCAACTCCCCCCCCATCTCCAGACTCCCAAAGCTTCCCTTCAGCTGCCTATGTTGAGAGGAGCCATTGCTCCTGAGACCGTGCTCTCTAGAGTTTATACAAAATTCTAATATCAAATGTCATTTTATTTCATAAGTTTTTTGTCTTTTGCTCATCCCTCTACCAAGCTGTTAACATTCTGGAGTTCAGACACTCTGCTAGGAATGGTGCCCACTCTCCTGCAGGTATTTTTTCAGACCATTTGCAAATAAAAACATTTAATTCCCAGAATTGGCAGCTTCTGTGAGAAATGAATAAAGGTTAAGAAAATCAAATCTTTGTGGGGGTGCTATTTTAGATAGAATGATCAGAGATTGAGGCTTGTTGAAGAGTGATATGAAATCAGAAACATGATTCACATACCAAGGGGAATTACTTTAAATAAAAGATAAGATCGTGATTAAACTAAGACTAAGACTAAAAATCCACAATCGGGAGTTCCCATGGTGGCTCAGCAGAAACGAATCTGACTAGTATCCATAAGGACATGGGTTTGGTCCCTAGCCTCGCTTAGTGGGTTAAGGATCTGGCATTGTCCTGAGCTGTGATGTAGGTCACAGATGTGGCTAGGATCTGGTATCACTGCAGCCTAGCTGCAGCTCTGATTAGACCCCCAGCCTGGGAACCTCCATGTGAGGTGGGTGTGGCCCTAAAAAGACAAAAACAGAAACATAAAGCAATTGCAGTACATTGAAAATACATCAGTAAATCCAAGATTTAGGAGGCCAGATATAGGGCATGATGAGTGCCAATATGTCTTATTTTCAAATCATTTTATAATTAAATTGCCACCGACAAATATGTTTTGGGAAAGAATGTGCATGCCTGTATGCATGTGGGTTTGTGGGTGTGGGGGGTGGGTGGGTGCATGTATGTGTGTGTGTTGGAGGCCTGAGAAGGGAGCTCATGTATTCAAGGGAATGAATTTGTCAGAATAGCACAGAAGAAATTTGTTACAGGATTGTGGCGGACTGGCTATATTGAAAAAGTCACCTATTTCCAATTTTCATGAATTTACAACCCATATTACTGAATAGCTCTAGTAAATATTTTTTAATAACCTTTAATATTTTATATTATTTATTATCATATTTTTACCAACCTAGCACATGAAAATGTTAAACAAATATATATTGAACATGAGTACTCTACTGCAAATTATCATTTCACAAATTCTGTTTGTTGGTATTTGTCTGGGGAACAAGTATCATTTACATCAAAGATGAAGAGTTCTGAGAAAGAATTTAAACTAGGTAGTCTTCTAAAATTAATAATCTTTACCTTTATGTATATTTGCCACCAAAATTTATATTTACTTGTGCTTCATCCCCTTCTGTTGACTGTTTTCACTGTTAGTATCCAGTGGTACTTAGTCATAAGCTTAGATTTATATATTTCTGCCTGAGATTCCATAGCAATACTGTATATTCACATAAGGCCATCTTTGGTGAATGATGATATCAATTTACTTTGAGAAAAAGTGTGAATAATATGAATTAGAAGAAACACTTTGGCTAGACCCATCACTTTTGATTCCTACAGACTCAGTTGCATCTTTTGTTAATTTAAAAATTTAAGTTTAGTTGATTCATTCTGGGACTTTTTTTTAACACACCAGTGAAAATCTTCTTTACATTTTATTTTTCTTAAATTCTCTGATGACAGTTATTTATTTTTTTCAGCACATGATCAACCTAAACACAGTTTGTGTGTGCTTCATTAGACATGTTAGCCCAGGAAAAATAAATAAGTTAAAATACTTTCCCAGCCCCCAACTTTAAGGAAGTCTAGAGTCTCCCAGCCTGTCACACATTCAACCAAAGGAATGAATAAGGAGGAGTTGTTAAGAAGAAAACAACTTTCTGATGTGTTCCTGTTAATTATATACATGGCATGGCCTTACCATCTGTTTATTATGAATGGCCAGATGCAAACTGAGTCACAGGCGTCTGAGGACAAACAATAGCCACCCCAAAATCCTTCTGTTTCTTCATCACTCTCATATTAAGGCTCCTGCATTTTATGCACCTTATGACCCTGCCTTCCTTCAGGTAGTGTAGAAAAGTTATTTTCATGTATATTTCACTGAAAGAATAAGTGCAGGCTCTCCTCTCAAAGTCAGAAGAAATAGGTTTACTTTTTAAGGAAGCAATTCAAGTCTGCCTGCACTGGTTCCATTCTTACATCTATGTGAAGGGAAGCCTATGGGATTCCTGGTACAGACCCAAGGGCACATCTGTAGCCTCCTTAATCTAACATCACCCATATGCAAATTAGAAAAGAGTATCCATGGGTGTTACCAGTATAGGGTTCATACCTTTGTCCTTAAGATGATTTAAGCTTTATAGCATAAAGTGGGAGAAGAATCTACTGATAGTCTGATGTTTATAACTCAATGCTGCTATAATAGAGATGATGTACTTAGCAGTTAGATGAGTTCTTATTTCCCCAGAGAGCAGTGAGAGGGAAGGTACCAGGTAACCTATGTTTGAAGATCTTATGGTCAGATATTTAGTTTTAGTGTTGGATTATAAGAAGTCAATTGTTATCGTAGAGGTATCATCATATGTTAATAAATGTCATACCAAAATCTAAATACTAGGTAAGAAATATTCTTACTAACATTTTCTAGAGTGATAACATTCTTCCCTTTGAAAAGACCAGTAACATGTGTGTTACTGTTATTTGGCTATATTTTAATTTGCCTAGATCCTTTACTACCAAATCTCATTTTAAGAACCATTGATTCCAACTTAATTTTAATTTTATCCTGACTTAGCTAAGTTCCATTTATTATATTTTTTAACATTTAAGAGATCATATCTTATCATCATATGTGTCCTCTGAATCCATACTTCTCTCCCCAGATTGTCTTTTTTGATCTTTAACATTTGGTCCACAAGGATCTATTTGCCCAGTTCTACCACTAGCTGGATTTCATGAAGTCTGTTTATTTAATCAGTATAGAACTTTGGGATTCTTCCAGGAAATGATGTGGTACAAAGTGAAAATGAATCCTTTGTTATTATTTAACTTTGATACATGGCCGAAAATATATTTCTTCATTTAAGACGAGACCTCTTTGTCACTAAGTCTTTTGAAATAATATTAAAATTGAGTTATAGCAAGTGATTGGCATTCTGCTCTTATGAACAAGACCCAAGTTTTCCCAGTTTAAGTATGTTTCTCAAATGTGTCACACAGGGTAACAAATCTTTCTGACCTCATAAAAGTTCTCACATAAATAGTTACAATTGTCTTCTTAACAGTTTCTCATTTAAAAATTAACCTTTAAAACATTAAGTAACAGTTTGTAGAATGAAATTGTGGAAAATATATATTGCCAAATGAATAATACAATATTTTAGCTTTAGAAACAAATTAGAATGGCTGTTACATTAGAAATCCTACATTGTGGATATACATAATTTATATTTATATAGTTATAGTATAAATATAAATATAATATATAGTTATAATATAATATAAACATATATGTAATATTAATATTTAAATACATATTGCATGATTAATATTTAAATGCATGTTATATGTAAATATATGTATATACTATGTATACTGACAGGGTTATATTACAAGTTTGAGAACAAATGTTCTCTTCCTACCTTATAAGTCTGTTCCTATTCTTCCCAGTCTATTAAATTAAATGAATTACTAATTTATCTCATTTAAACACAGGATTTTTAAGCATTTCCCATTTGTAGAATATTTAAAGATATTTCATTGGTAATTTATAATTATATATAATGCAGAATTGAGTCTTAAAAAGAGTATAATAAAATGAAATATGAATGAGTATTTAGCCTAGTTAACTGTAGTTAAAATAGAGCTAAGATCTGTATCACTACATTTTTTGTTTGTTTGTTTTGCTTTTAGGGCTGCCCCCATGGTAGGTATATGGAAGTTCAGGTTAGGGAGCAAATTGGAACTGTAGCTGCAGGCCTTCACCACAGTCATGGCAACAAAGGATCTGAGCTGTGTCTGCGACCCCGCCAGTGTTCACGGCAAAGCCGGATCCTTAACCCACTGACTGAGGCCAGGGATCTAATCCACATCCTCATGGATACTAGCCATATTCATTTCCACTGAGCCACGAGAGGAACTCCTTTCACTATTTGCTTTCAATGGCAAGACAATTAGGATTTCAACACCAGGAGTTTTACTCACCTGTTCTCAAAAAAAAAAAAAAAAAAAAAGCTTTTGAAATCTGACAAAATTTCTGACAAACCATTCTGATCCTCCACTCAGCTGACCTTCCTTCAATTGCATAAAGAAAATAAATAATCACGTATTGAATATGTTCATTTTGTTATATCAAACCTACAGAACTCCTACATCTATAACCATGCCTTTCTTTGTAACCAGTTATATGAGAGGAACTGGTTGTCCTTCTCACTGAATTTTATCTCCGTGTATGTTCTGTATCACGTCTACTTTTCCAATAACCTTATAAAGTAAGTTTAATCATTTTTCTTTTATCTTAATGCCCTCAGTTTCTACTCTGTGTATTCCATCATTTAGATATTCTCATTTATTACCAATACAAACAATATAGTATACATTTATTCAAAATGAAACAAAAAGGCAAATGAGCAAAACAAACACAATACCTCTATGGACTTCCCTTTACTCTCACCTAGACGCTACCCCCAGATCATTTTTTCCCTGTCATGTTTCTCTCTTCGAATTTACTACTTCACAAATTTCTCAATCACCGTCTCTCCTTGAATAACTCCCATTTTTAATTTTATTATATTAAAGTATAGTTGATTTGCAATGTTCCTTCAATTTCTGCTGTACAGCAAAGTTACACAGCCACCAACACAAATGCTTTTTTGGATTGACTTCTTTTTCTTTTTCTTTTTCTTTTTTATTAGAGTATAGTTTATTTACCATGCTGTGCCAATTTACCATGCTGTGCCAATTTCTGCCATACAGCATTGTGATATATATATATATATCACAACATCATTTTTTCTTATACCATCTTCCATCATGTTCTATCCCAAGAGATAGGATATAGTTCCCTGTGCAATACAGTAAGACCTCCATTCAAAATGTAGTAGTTTGCATTTACTAGCCCCAGACTACCTATCCATCCCACTTTCTCCCCCTCTCCCCTGTCAAACACAAGTCTTCTCTCCATGTTTGAGATCTGTTTCTATTTTGTAGATAGGATCATTTGTGCCATATTTTAAATTACACATGTAAATGATATCATGTGTTATTTGTCTTTCTCTTTCTGACTTACTTCACTTAGTACAAGAATCTCTTTTTTTTTTTTTTTTTTTTTTTTTTTTTTTTTTTTTTTTTTTTTTTTTGTCTTTTGTCTTTTTGTCTGTTGTTGTTGTTGCTATTTCTTGGGCCGCTCCCGCGGCATATGGAGGTTCCCAGGCTAGGGGTCGAATCGGAGCTGTAGCCACCAGCCTACGCCAGAGCCACAGCAACGCGGGATCCGAGCCGCGTCTGCAACCTACACCACAGCTCACGGCAACGCCAGATCCTTAACCCACTGAGCAAGGGCAGGGACCGAACCCGCAACCTCATGGTTCCTAGTCGGATTCGTTAACCATTGCGCCACGACGGGAACTCCAGTACAAGAATCTCTAGTTGCATCTGTGTTGCTGAAAGTGGCATTATTTTATTCTTTTTATAGCTGAGAAGTATTTCATTGTGTGTATGTACCAAATATTCTTAATCCATTCATTTGTAGATGGACATTTAGATACTCCTATTTTACTTTCAAGATCAAACACCACTGACTTTTTTAAGCATATGTCAATACATCTGATGGGCATTGTCTTAGACCTAATTATTCTAGAGAAGTCGAAAGAATTTTTTACTATTGAAAATTTCTTTTTTATTTATTCTAGGATGCCATGATTCCTTGTTCTCTTGTTTTCTCTCCTACAATTTGTCTATATTCTCATTCTCTTTTGCTGGTTAACTTGACTTTGTATTTTTCTTAAACTGTTGGCAAAATTGTTTTAGATCCTTCGGCTCTCCTGTATTTTCTCCAGGTGCAGTACTGATAGCTTATGCATAGACTGGTGATTTTTAAATATATGTATCTTGTTGAAATATCTCCCATGACTTCTAGATATTTTGACCATCATCCTACTTTGCATCTTCAGAATGTTATCCAAAGTAAAATCACAGTTGGATATCAAACACAGAAAAATTTCAGGCTCTTCACTCTTAAGAGACAGAGTAGACAGGGATTATTTTACATGTTTAAATTGCTAGAAGAATACACAGTTGAGGAAGATGAGGAAGATGGTCAAAGAAGTAATGGCAGTTCAGTTTAGTTTTGCACATGGCAGGCAGGCTATTATTAGGAATCCAAGTAGAGATGTCAAAAATACAGCTGAATATTTGAATCTGAAGTTCAGTGGTGAGGATTTGCTAGATATAAACTTAAGTCTCTTTAGGAAAAGTATGTCACTTGAGGCCAGAAGAGTAGCTAAGATTGCCAAATGAATGAGGCATACAGAAGAGACATAAAGACTCAGAGCCTAGGAAAGTAGTATTTAGAAATTGAGGAGATGAGGAGGAATCAGTGAAGGAGATAGAAGAGTGGAAACCAGATAAGACGAAAATTCACAAAGTGGGGCAAGGCCAGAAGGAAAGCCAAGAAGGTATAAAAGTGTTTCTTATTTGGCCATCTTCCTTATCTTATGAGGAGTAACCACATTCTTCAGTGGCTCAAACCCTTGAGATCACCCTAATCTGTTCAGAATCTCACACCCATCACTTATTCTATCAACTCTTTACAGCTATACCTAACACTCCAATTCCACTGGTACCACTCACTTCTTTTTCATTATTACTCAATGAATTTATTACATTCGTAGTTGTAATAAAATCATCACAAACCAATTTTATAGTATTTCCATTCCACAACCCCAGCGCATCCCCCCTCTCCCCAAACTGTCTCCTCTGGAGACCATAAGTTTTTCAAAGTCTGTGAGTCAGTATCCATTCTGCAAAGAAGATCATTCTGTCCTTCTTTCAGATTCCACATGTCAGTGAAAGCATTTGATGTTGCTGTCTCATTGTATGGCTGACTTCACTTAGCATGATAATTTCCAGGTCCATCCATGTTGCTAAAAATGCCACTATTACACGCATTTTAATAGCTGAGCAATATTCCATTGTGTATATGTACCACATCTTCTTGGTCCACTCCTCCGTCAATGGAAATTTAGGTTGTTTCCATGTCTTGGCTATTGAAAATAGTGCTGCAATGAATATTGGAGTACATGTGTCTTTTCAAGTCATGGTTTTCTCTGGATAGATGCCCAGGAGTGGGATTGCTGGATCAAATGGTAGTTCTATTTGTAGTTTTCTGAGGAATATCCATACAGTTTTCCACAGTAGTTGCACCAATTTACAATCCCACCAACAGCATACTAGGGTTCCTTTTCCTCCACACCCTCTCCAGCACTAATTGTTTGTAGACTTTTTGATGATGGCAATTCTGGCTGGTGTAGGATGGTACCTCTTAGTAGTTTTGGTTTGCATTTCTCTAATAATAAGTGATGTTGAACAACTTTTAATGTGTTTTTTTGGGCCATTTGTGTGTCTTCTTTGGAGAATTGTCTGTTTAGATCTGTCCATTTTTTGATGTGGTTGTTTGTTTTTTGTTATTAAGCTGCAGAAGGTGTTTATAAATTTTGGAGATTAATCCCTTGTTAGTTGATTCATTTGCAATGATTTTCTCCCATTCTGTGGGTTGTCTTATTTAAGCAAATGACAACAAAGATATGACACTCCAAAACCTATGGGATGCAGCAAAAAAACGTTCTAAGAGGAAAGTTTATAGCAATACAAGTCCACCTCCGGAAACAAGAAAGTGCTCAAATAAAAAAGCTGACTATACATCTAAAGAAGCTTGAGAGAGAAGAACAGACAAGACCTAAAGTTAGTAGAAGGAAATAAATCATAAAGATCTTGGCAGAAATCAATGAAATAGAAGCAAAGAAAACCATAGAAAAGATCAATGAAACAAAAATCTAGTTCTTTGAAAAGAACAAGAAAATTGATAAACCCTTAGCCATACTTATCAAGGAAAAAAGAGAGAAGACTCAAATCAATAAAATTAGAAATGAAAAAGAAGAAGTAACAGCAGACATCACAGAAATACAAAGGATCATAAGAGACTACTATCTGCAACTATACGCCAATAAAATGGAAAACCTAGAAGAAATGGACAAATTCTTAGAAAAGTACAATATTCCAAGACTAAACCAAGAGGAAATAGAAAAGATGAATGGACCAATCACAAGAACTGAAAAATTGAAACTGTGATTAAAAAACTTCAAACAAACAAAAGTCCAGGTCCAGATGGCTTCACAGGTGAATTCTATCAAACATTTAGAGAAGAGCTAACACCTCTCCTTCTGAAACTATTCCAAAAACTTACAGAGGAAGGGATACTCCCAAACTCATTTTATAAGGCCACCATCACCCTGATACCAAAACCAGACAAAGATACCACAAAAAAAGAAAACTACAGGCCAATTTCACTGATAAACATCAAGGCAAAAATCCTCACCAAAATACTAGCAAACTGCATCCAACAATACATTAAAGGGATTGTACATCATGATCAAGTGGGATTTGTCCTAGGGATGCAAGGGTTCTTCAATATCCACAGATCAATCAGTGAGATACACCACATTAGCAAACTGAAAAATAAAAACCATATGATCCTCTCAATAGATGTGGAAAAAGCCTTTGACAAAATCCTACACACATTTCTGATAAAAACCCTTCAGAAAGTGGGCATAGTGGGAACCCACGTCAACATAATAAAGGCCATATATGACAAACCCAGAGCTAAATCATTCTCAATGGTTAAAAGCTGAAACAATTTCTGCTGAGATAGGAACAAGACAAGGATGTCTGCTCTCACCACTACTCTTCAACATAGTTTTGGAAGTCCTAGCCATGGCAATCAGAGAAGTAAAAGAGATAAAAGGAATCCAAATTGGAAAGGAAGAAGTAAAACTATCACTATTTGCAGATGACATGATACTATACCTAGAGAATCCTAAAGACTCTACCAGAAAACTGTTAG
Organism: Sus scrofa; assembly: GCF_054392235.1. Classification (NCBI taxonomy): domain Eukaryota; kingdom Metazoa; phylum Chordata; class Mammalia; order Artiodactyla; family Suidae; genus Sus; species Sus scrofa. The sequence goes on along the minus strand of NC_139390.1, from coordinate 51,516,592 downwards.
AACTCATCCATGAATTTAGCAAAGTCGCAGGATACAAAATTAATACTCAAAAATTGATGGCATTTCTATACACTAACAAGGAAAGAGCAGAAAGAGAAATTAGGGAAGCAGTCCCATTTGCCATCACATCCAAAAGAATAAAATACCTAGGAGTAAACCTAGCTAAAGAGCCAAAAGACCTGTACTCTGAAAACTATAAGCCACTGATGAAAGAAATCAAAGATGACACAAATAGATGGAAAGACATATAATGCTCTTGGATTGGAAGAGTTAATCTTATCAAAATGACTATACCACCTAAGGCAATCTATGGATTCAATGCAATCCCTATCAAATTACCAGGGACATTTTTCACAGAACTCGAACAAAATATTTTAAAGTTTGTTTGGAAGCACAAAAGACCCAGAATAGCCAAAGACATCCTGAAAAAGAAAAATGGAGCTGGAGGAATCAGGCTCCCGGACTTCAGACTATACTACAAAGCAACAATCATCAAAACCATATGGTACTGGCACAAAGACAGAAATATAGATCAGTGGAACAGGATAGAAAGCCCAGAATTCAACCCACGCACCTTCAGCCAACTAATCTATGACAAAGGAGCCAAGAATATACAATGGAGAAAGGACAGCTTGTTCATTTAGTGGTGCTGGGAAAACTGGACACCACATGGAAAAGAATGAAATGAGAACACTCCCTAACACCATACACAAAAATACTGGGAAAACTGGACACCACATGGAAAAGAATGAAATGAAAACACTCCCTAACACCATACACAAAAATAAACTCCAAATGGATTAAATACCTAGATATAAGACCAGACACTATCAAACTCTTAGAGGAAAACAGGCCAAACACTCTCTGACATGAATGGTAGCAACATCTTCTCAGATCCACTTCTTATAGTAATGTCAGTAAAAAACAAAAATAAATGAATAGGACCTAATTAGACTGAAAAGGTTCTGCACAGCAAAGGCACCACACCCTTCTAAATGCTTATCAGCTCCCAACAGGATTACGGCAATACTATCTCTGCTGGTCCTTCTAATTTGTATATCCCCTGTTCAAACTGTTCTCAATAGCCAGAATGATGCTACTGAAATGTAACATAGATGATGTTACTCCCCTGAGAAAAAGTGTTCCATGCTTTTTCAGCTCTCTCAGTGCAAAAATTGATGAATTAACTGATACCCCCAATGATGGTCTGTCTATCCCTGCTGCCTCCCTTTCTGTACTTCCAACTAAACTCCCCTTAATCAGTCTTCCTTGTCACACAGTTCCCCTTGGTATTTTTGACAATGCCAAGACCTCCTTATCTCAGGAAATTTGCAAATTTTTTTTTTTATCTCCAAAAACATGTTTTCCTGTCATGGTGCAGTGGAAATGAATCCAACTAGGAACCAAGAGATTGTGGGTTCGATCCCTGGCCTCATTCAGTGGGTTATGGATCCAGCGTTGCTGTGGCATAGGCCAGCAGCTGTAGCTCTGATTAGACCCCTAGCCTGGCAACCTCCATATGCTGTGGGTATGGCCCTAAAAGGACAAAAGAAAAAAAAAAATGTTTTCCCCAGATAGATGCTTGGATCATCCTCTCATCTTAGAGTTTTTCAGAAGTTATTTGTCATTGTAGACCTGTGTAAAACTGAAGACACTCACTCCAAACTGCTAGAACTTAATGGTATACTTTTTTCTATATAGAACTTACTGCTATTTATGTAACAATTAGTTTCCGAAAGGACACACTTTGTTTTCTGTTTTGTTCACGCTTCATACTCTTGTCACCTGGAAGAGTGTCTGGCACATAAAAGTGATCTATATAAATTTGTTGAAAGAATGAATGATTAAGTGAATGAATGAATGAATGGCAAAAGAGGAGAGAGAGAGAACAGCGGAGAGAGAACAGAGAGATTTTTTCATTGATACCAATGTGGAAAATGTAAGCCTACTTGCCTGTAATTATAAAACAATAACATATATTTACAGTCATTTATATTGAAATTTTAGTTTAAATGGACCCCAGGAGCTTGAAATTAAATCAGAACTGGAAAAAAAAAAACAGTTAATTGAAAAGGAGAGTGCAGAATTTAAACACAAAGGCTGGAAGGGTTAGGAAAAGAGATTTAGAACACAAAATATTACAAGTCCAATAGAACCATACATTGGGTTAGCTGGTTCAATAAATACACATTTGTCAATATGCATTTTTATGCTCAAAATATGACTCTAGAGTGAATGCCTACAACAAAATAAGTTATCTATATTTTACTGTTTATAAATTTTACCAAAATTTATTGACATTGTACAATTCTGCAGTTATGTATACTTCTGTATATAATTTTTACCAGAAACATAATATTTCAAAATTATTTTAGTATGAGACATTGAAACTTTTAGACAGAGTAAAACTATGCTTGAATATTAATCAAGAAGTTATAGAGTGCACAATTTCTGCTTAAGTACTTGAAAGCAAGCTAATTCTTCTGGGGTTGCCTGGTAACTAATAAAGGGTATGTCAAATTGAAAGACAGGTCTGACTGAAGCAGCTCCGAATAAATAACAGAATTGTTGTCAACTTTAGCCTCAGAGAAGCAAGGGAGAGCCCAATTCTAAGTTAAATTGAAAGAAGGACCATTGAATCATCTTTTTTGTTTTTTTAGGGAATTCTCTATTATTTGCCCTTAAACTTTTTTCTCACCAATAATTTATGATTAACATAGAGACATTAAAAACAAATTCTGAAGATATCATTCATTATCTGTTATAGTTAAGTGGAACAGCCCAAGGAAGGAATTTTTATTTATTTATGTATTTATTAATTAACCATTTATTTATAAATCCATATTCACAGATTGCATTGATTTCTTGGAAATATTTATATCCAGTAAGAATGATTAGAATTCTGATAAAATATTTGACATAAGTATTTTTTAAAGTGAGAATTGTGTTGCAGTGACTCCTGGCATTATGTACAACCAAACATTTTGACAAATTTTTAGTTGTAGTGATTGATATTTTATATCAGGCTGTTGATATAATACTTACAAATTTTTGTTTTATTTCCAGCAGGAAAAAAGTCAAGAAAGTTCAAGAGTCAAAGGTAAGGAATTGTTGTTTTAAGATCATAGTTTTATAATTTGTGTATGTATAGAAGGAAAAAAGTGATTTAATGCTACTACTGAAAATATAGTTAAAAATAAGAAAACAATGAGATTTAAAATTGTCAACATGATTTTAAAGCCACTGTGAACCCTTTGGGAATTCTCCAAGGCCACTGAAGATTTTTATCAAGCTTTCCTTTCTTCATACAGTGCTTTTCAAAACTTCAACCCAATTTTCTGTATATTCTCTGAGTTATTCCAATTGAATTCCTCCACCAACCATTGCCCATAATAGTTGGTGTTGTGTCACACCTGTGATTTAGTAGATGAACCTTTTCAAAATATGTTTCATGGAGAATTAACTGTTGAGTCACTGCTGTCTCACTTTTTCTCTGAAAAAAGTAAATAAATATATGTATTTGTATATTAAAAGCTTTTGCATGGCATGGTCAATCCTAGTTAGACATAGAAAGGCTTTATTCCCCATAAAGACAAGTGTTGAAGTCTTTGCATTGAAATAATAAATTACTCTAAGTGTATTGTAATCATTTAACAAAATATTTCATTAATGTGTACTCCTGCTGATCATACTGATCGAAATTCACAGTTTTTTCCAGAGTTAATCCTTTGGCCTCTCCATTCTTCTTCGACATTTTGAGCATCCTTGCCCATCTGTCCCTTCCCAAAGTTGTCCTAGTCCCAAGCTTAGTTATGGAGCAAAGCACAGATGCTCTGTTTCATTCCATCCTTTTAGCATAAGAAAAAAAAAAAAATATATATATATATTAGAGTTTTTTAGAATTCCACACAAGTAAATTTAAAAATATAACTGTGGAGAAGTTGCAAAGGTTACCTGTACTCCTGAAATGAAGGTAGGGTAGTTACACTTCTGAGGGTCACTGGCTTGATGACACCAATCTTGCTTATTATAATAAGTCGAAACACAATGACATAATCTTCTCTGTACCTTTTCCTACAATCGAATTACGTATTTTTTTGGTTTGCTCATCTGTATGTGTCTTTATTACTGAAGGATATGAAAAAACATACTTTTAAAAATTCTGCTAAGTATATTTTATTCAAATGACTTAGGTTGTAAGACTGCCCTTCCAGGAATTACCAAACTGTATCTTTTTCAGCAAACTGAAGTATGGCTTGTTAGTTTTATATATGAGATGATTACACTTATTTATCCTCAGAACATTTTTATGAACTCCAAATTTTTCACTTCTGTACAGAAACTGTTCTGTGTGATCTTCATTTAAAAAACATATGCATTATGGAGTTCCCGTCGTGGCTCAGTGGTTAACGAATCTGACTAGGAACCATGAGGTTGTGGGTTCGATCCCTGGTCTTGCCTTGCTTAGTGGGTTAAGGGTCCGGCATTGCCTTGAGCTCTGGTGTAGGTTGCAGACACTGCTCCTATCCCATGTTGCTGTGGCTCTGGCTTAGGCTGGCGGCTACAGCTCTGATTAGACCCGTAGCCTGGGAACCTCCATATGCTGTGGGAGCAGCCCTAGAAAAGGCAAAAAAAAAAAATGCATTGTAAATATACTGAGTGCACATCTTTCTTTGCGTGAAGGGGCCCAGTGTTTCAGACTAATCTTCAATCATATTTATAATTCTGCTATAGTTGAAATAAGATTAGTATAGCTGTCTTTTTTATGCTTCATTACCTTGAGGTACATAAATTATATCATCTGAAATAATAGAAAATATGTTTTTTAACTACTGTCTGGGAACATGTTTTCTTTTATAATGTAATAAAAATTTCAAGACAGTGCCTGCCACTTCTTTCATTCTTATTGGCTGACGGACACATGGTACAGAACCCTCACATAATGTCTTTTAGACTACTGAATTGTAAGTAAATCAGAGATATACAGTTACCCCAGAATGTGTTGCCTAGCTCTGCTTAGAGAAACTCGACATTTTATCTTGAATATTTATGACAATCATCTTGCAATATTATCTTACTTGAAATTATGAATGGTCATTTAAAATATTTTAAACCAATATTAAGAAAAATTGGGGTCATGCAAGCAGTAGGTTACCCATTATTAGATAACAAAAACTCAGAAAAATTACATGTTGCACACTTCTTGGTGATGAATAATTGAAATGTTAGCTATGTCCTCACTTAATTTTAGTAACCAATTCTCAGCTAGTAATTCTGTGGACTTCCACTGTAATCGATAATCTTATTTTCCAGAACTCTTTTATTACATTGTCAAGAATGTATACAGTCCTGTGAAATCAGATTGTTATCATTATACAACTACAGATGTGATAAATTCATTTGAGTAATAAAAAAAAAGAATGTATACAGAGTGAGTCTTTAATTTTCTAATTTCCTACATTTGGTGACTATTTCTGCTTGAAACAGCAAACCTATCCTCATGATACCAGTGGCCTGAAATTATATGAATTCAGAAGCACTGCAATGAAAATTAATCCCTCTTCTACAGAATTATATACACTGAAATGTTTGGAAACTTGCAATTCTGTTGCCAACTGATTATTTGACACTTGTACATGCTCTTATTCTTATTCATGCTGTAATGTTATTTTGATTTAATGTAAAAATCCATATTTATACATATTTTAAAATTCTATTTTGTGGAATTAAACTGACATAATGAATTTCAGTTCAGCAGTTAGCATGCTATTGGAGTCTCAAGTCATTTTCATCTTTGTATTGCCTACTGTTAAACGAGACAAAGGCTAATCTCTATTTAGTACACAGTTCTGAAGTTTACAATTGTTTAAGATATCCTTCCATAAAGCTACATTAAAGATTTTAAGAGATATGAAAATCACAGCACACTTTTAAAAGAAGGAGCAACTAACTATTTAGGAAGCCATATTTCACACTGTTCTCCAGTAACATTCATACAAGTTAAAATAGAGCATTAATGTATTTAAAATCCATTGAAATTTTTATAAATATTATTGAGAAATAATTTTCTTTGAAGAATAGTTCTATCATAAGTATCACCATGAGTCAATTATCATCTGCCAATATTCTCAAGGGAGTATTTTAATTTGTGATTATTTTATTTATGTATATTTTAGAACATCTCTCTAGAGTCCTCAGTAATAAAATGGTAACAGTCTTAGGAAAATTTAAATAAGACTTGCTTTAGAAATAACTTACAGTTCTCTCAGCTTCACTGAATTTTCACTTTTCCAAAAGGATTTGACTTTACAACCAGAGGGATAAAATCACTTTGGCCAGTTTGCACATGGTTATGCTATGGCATGTTCCTCAGGATTGGATTTACACTTGTTCTGTCAATAAAAGAATGTTTGTCCATTCACCAAAAAGTCCAGCTGCTTTTATTGCCCAGTTTTCCCCTCTTTTCTTCTCAAATGGATATTCTTATTTATTCCCATTCAGAAGTGATAAAAATAAAGTATATTCCTCTTTCACCATTCCTATTCATATTTTTATGAAGTCTCTGCATTTGGGGAACACTGAGGACTAAAGTCATTTCCCTAGTAATTACTCACATGTTACTTTATTATCTTAAGTATCTAATAGATGTCAGACACTGCATTGAGATTTTTACATATGTTATCTCATTTAAATTTCCAAACACATATTATTAGATAAGATTTAGCATCCAAATATGTCTGCCTTTTGAGAAATCACATCCAAAGTGAATAATCCAGATCGATGTTATCTTTTTTGTTCTGCTTTAAAGGGATAATATTTTATTTAACCAATAACCAGTTATAAAGTAGGTTAATTTAGCAAACTGTTAATAGCAATGTTTTTTATGCTTTCATGGATTTTATATATATATATGTATATATATATATATGAATTGCATTATTTATGCATTATTTTTCTTTTATGTCATACTTGCAATTATTTTTCCTATTTCCAATTTATATAAAAACTGTTCAGTGCTTTGTAACTTTAAGAAAAAAATAGATTGTGGTAAATGCAGCATGGTAATATTCTAAGGGACATATGTGAAAATTATGCCAGCTTGTTCACTAAATACTTATGATCTTTGACAAGTAACTTAACCCCTCCAGGATTAATTGATTTTCTGTGGTAAATATTAGCATAACATACTCTGTGATAACAAAAGTCATTTACATGTCTGAAATTCTAAGGTTTATACTTCTACAAAGACATTGGACAATACTATTATGATAAACACTTAGTCTTCAAAATTATAATTCTTAGGTTCTACATGGCAAATATGTCATATACATGTTGTGTATAAAGAAAAGATAAGCTGCACAATTGTTTTCCCATGGTACACACATTCTTACATCTATTGAACAATAAAAAATATTATGTCAAGACCATGTTTGATCAAATTAAAAAAATGTGTTAGGGACAATTAATGGTATCAAAGAACTATGAAGTCTGCAATTGTTACACACACAAATGCATGTATAAGCTATTTTCTATTTATTTTTATTCACATTCTTCTTTATTTCCTACATCATGGAATTGGCAACTGAGAACACAAAACATAATCTGATAGACACAGAATGTATGTGTGTATATATATATATATATATGCATATATGCATATTACATATATTCCCAAATATGTGTATAATATATATGTATATATATCCTAAGGTTGTCTCACTTCATCAAGGCCAGGTAGCTAGTCAGAAACAGTAACTGACCTTCAAATTCTTATTCATAAAAGCCAATGGATATTAACAAATGATTAACAAATGAAAATGTATTAAATTGAAAGATGATAATTCATATATATGATGAGACCTTTATGTTTTATCTAATTGCTGCATTTATTTATGTTTAGGAAATAAAATATAGCCAGCATAATAAGTAATAGCTAAAATGAAGATCTTAACATTAAATGAAATTCATATTCACTATATTTTTAATAAATTAGAGCATTATACATTATAAGTGATAGGTTTCTTAACATTCATTTTATTTTTCTTTTTTTTATTACTCAATTACAACCTGTCTCATTTGGAAACCATAAGTTTTTCAAAGTCTGTGAGTCAGTATCTGTTCTGCAAAGAAGTTCATTGTGTCCTTTTTTTTAGATTCCACATGTAAGTGACAGCATTTGATGTTGGTGTCACACTCTCTGACTGACTTCACTGAGCATGATAATTTCTAGGTCCATCCATGTTCCTTCAAATGCCACTATTTCTTTCCTTTTAATGGCTGAGTAATATTCCCTTGTGTATATGTACCACATCTTTTTTATCCACTCCTCTGTCAATGGACATTTAGGTTGTTTCTGTGTCTTGGCTGTTGTATAGAGTGCTGCAATGAACAGTGGAATACATGTATCTTTTTGAATCATGGTTTTCTCTGGATAGATGCCCTGGAGTGGGATTGCTGGATCAAATGGTAATTCTATTTGTAGTTTTCTGAGGAAACTCCATACTGTTTTTAACAGTGGTTGCACAAATTTCCATTCCCACCAGCAGTGTATGAGGAATCCCTTTTCTCCACACCCTCCCTATTGTTTGTAGACTTTTGGATGATGGCCATTCTAGCCAGGGTAAGGTGCTACCTCATAGTAGTTTTGATTTGCATTTCTCTAATGATGAGTGACATTGAGCATCTTTTCATGTGTTTTTTGGCCATCTGTATGTCTTCTTTGGAGAACTGTCTGTTTAGATTGTCTATTTTTTATGGGGTTGTTTGTTTTTTGTTATTAAGCTGCAGAAGGTGTTTATAAATTTTGGAGATTAGTCCCTTGTCAGTCACTTCATTTGCAAATATTTTCTCCCATTCTGTGAGTTGTATTTTCATTTTGTTTAGGGTTTCCTTTGCCGTGCAGAAACTTTTGTTTAACTAAGTCCCATTTGTTTATTTTTGTTTTTATTTTCATTACTCTGGGAAGTGGATCTGAGAAGATATTACTATGGTTTATGTTGGAGAGTGTTTGACCTGTGTTTTCCTCTAAGAGTTTGATAGTATCTAGTTTTTTATTTAGGTCTTTAATCTATTTTGAATTTATTTTTGTGTATGGTGTTAGGAAGTGTTCTAATTTCATTCTTTTACATGTGGCTGTCCAGTTTTCCCAGCACCACTTATTGAAGGGGCTATCTTTTCTCCATTGTATATTCTTGCCTCCTTTGTCATAGATTAGTTGAATGTAGGTGCATGGGTTTAACATTCATTTTAGAAAACTGTTGCTGAGACAAATAATTATTTGTAGAATTTATAAAAACTGTGTTTTTGCCTACCATAGTCAATAGTTATAATCCTTAGAAAAGTCCATGTACCTAAAAGACAAGAAAACTCACCTCCAGAAAATATAAAATAAAGGATTGAAAAGTTTGTTTACTTGTTTTTGGAAAACAACAGTGCTGATTAGACAAGTGTACTTGTCTGGTTAGACAAGTGTACTTATAGCAGACTTACGATAGTAATTCTTAAAAAAAAAAATTAATGTTATAAAAGAATGTAAAGAAACAATTGTTTTACAAATATTTTACATCATAACAATTGCATTGTATCAGAGCAATTCTATTTGCATTCTATTTGTTTTCTTTTCTTTCTTTCTTTTTAAGGGCCATACCTGCAGCATATGGAGGTTCCCAGGCTAGGGGTAAAATCAGAGCTGTAGCCACTGGCCTTGCCATAGCCATTGCAATGTGGGATCCAAGCTGCATCTGCAACCTACACCACAGCTCATGGCAATGCCCTATACTAAACCCACTGACCAAGGCCAAGGATTTAACCTGTGTCCTCAAGTATGTTAGTCAGATTCATTTCTGCTGAGCCACGACAGGAACTCTGCTGTTTGTCTTCTTAAAATGCACTTTTGCAATTAAATAGGGGCAAAATATATTCTTATGTTATTGATAACCTTGCCACAAAATATCAATGTCATATATGCACAATTTAATAGTGTATGATTGGCAATTCTTTAATTACTAATATTATAAGCACCTCAAATATTTCAGTCAATTTCATTTTATACCTGACTTAATAAGTATACATTGATTATTTAGTAATAACTCAATTAAAATATATTCTGCAATTACTATTGCACATTGCCAGATTTTTCTGATTTAATTAGCTGAAATCTGTTTCATTTCCAATCTTTCATAATTAGAAAAGTGACCATATCTTTTTCTGTCAGTTTTTGAAGCAAAAATGATTACACATAGGTGCCAATTCTGAAAGCCATTTATACGCATGAGAGTAATTATTACTTTGACAAAGTTTCAAATACATAACTATTTAATTTATAATGTATAATTCCATAGAAGAAAAATAAATGGGGAATATATTCACTCCAAATAGTCTAAAAGATGACCTCAAATGTCCTCCAAATAACTTTCAAGTCATAAAGCTTTCATTGGAAGTCATAACTTTTCTCTGGGAATTAAGATAACATTCAACCTCCATTCTTTAAAAATTCTTTTAAACAGCTTGGTCCAATTTTGGATGATCTTGATGCATGTCCTCCTGCCATAGCAAACAGGAAGACAAACATCCTTCCCTCCCTAATGATGCTATTATCATCAACCAGAAGAGGTTTCAAAAAGTATCTGATTGTGTTTCTCATTTATGCCAAGAAGAGCTCCATTTATATTATGCCAACCACATCATCATTCCCTATCCATTCTGCATACATTTTGTAGTTTTCAGAAGGATACCAATAAATCATTTCATACAATGTGTCATTTATCTTGGTTTCAGATTGATGAATTTTGCAGCTCACTTTGCCCACGAGGAGGCAGTGCTATCGAAAAGAAATCAAGACATCATAGGTTTGATAACATTTGGAGAACAACCCCAAACAACAGGGTTTAATTTTTTTCTAATAAATCATGATTTAATGCTTGCTGCAAGGACTATCAAATGAAAACTGTTCAGGCTTTGCTTTACATAGTTTTCAATTATTATTTTTTCTTTGCACACTGACATCCCAACCCGGATCTTTCTTTCAATCATCAATAAAAAATAACTTTATTCTACACTTTTAACAGAACTCAAATCTTTCCTAAAAGAAGATGTTTAAGAAATTCCACAAGCTCGCTCCTGAAATAGTTGAGTGTTGTGTTGCAAGAAATATCAAGCAATATTAACGCAAATGTCTATGATGGCTTCATTTATTTTAGCTTGAAACAGTAACTTCACTTACTTTAAATCTTGTAAAGGTTAAGTTTTATGAAAGAGTGGTTCTTGAAATAACCACATGAAATTACACTTTTTTTGCAAAAAAAAAAAAAAACTCTTCCAATGAAAATTTACATGATCTATCAGTTTTTCCTTTTTGCTTTATCTCCCCTGGCCCTTTAAATATGAAATTTGACATTATTAAATAAACTATATTTATCTTGGCTTTTAAAAGTATGTATTTCTTCCCTTATACACAAGGTCTTAACCTTGGGTTCAAGACCTTAACCCGAATATGTAGTTATATCTAAGTATTTTGGAAGTTGTTTGAATTTTTTGAATTGTGAAGGATATATTTTTATATAAAGAAGATTTATAACTCTATAAGTGATATTACATTCTAAGAAGCTAAGTGGACATACATTTCTTTGTGATGGTTAGTTAATTTGAAGTCTTACCTAGTAAGTTAAAGACCAAGCAATTTCCCTTTTAAATATCTATAAGCTGCATTTTATAGTTTTTGCTCCTTACATGGATAATAATAATTACCTACATAAAAAGATTTAAATGTTTTCTAATGGAAAATAATGTGTATTACTCTACTAAACAATATCATTGTTTTTTACATCAATACATGAATTCTTTATCCATTGCACATTGCAAAATCAGGAAGAACTCTGGTCAAATATGCATTATAATATTGCAAGATTTTTTACAGAATCCTTTAGTGATGCTTGCTTTTGCTTTATTAAGCATTTCCATAGCATTTGACCAAGAATCTCTCAGACCCATGAGCCACCTTTCGGGAAAAGGCTATTGATATCATTCATAGCACTAGAGTTAGAAAACCCACATTCAAGGAACACTGATTTATACAACACTTTTCAGGGTAGATCATAAGGTTTAGACTCAGCATACTTAAACTCAATTATTTATTCTCCAACTTAAGTACACAATCTCCTTTTCTCACCTTTAATATAAATATGTTATACCACAGATTATAGTGTTAAGGATTAAATGAGGTAAAGCATTGTACCCTTTTGAATGGAATGAAAATCTCTTGGTGTAGATGAGGTCTTATTTCAATGTAATTTGAAATGTCTAAATCAATTTTTTACATTCCTTTTTTAAAATATTAGTTTCCATCAGTAAGTACAGTAAGACCTATACTAATAAATTCTTTTTGCACCAGGGGATTTTCTATTTACAATCCACAATTGGGACTAACTATTTGTTTATCCTACTTTGTCCCTATCACTAGGATAGATTAGTACAACCCTCAAAATGTGTGTTAGATTCTTTGGTATAGAAAGGCCAGAATTCTGTGCAAGCATGGAGGTCTGGTGAGATGTTTACATGTGTGTGTCTGGGTGGGGGCGGGGGGCGGTGAGGAATGGACTTTTGAAAAAAATTCTCCTTTTATTTTCTAGAGGAACAGGGAGGAATAAGAGAAGTGAAGAATGAGGGAGATTAACCCAAGTCATGGAGCATTCATAAATTACACATATTTAAATATTAATGTGAGGCTGATGAGAAGCAAAGGAGAAAGCATTAAAGGTACAGAATGGGATGGATTCATAGAGTAACTTAAAACTAGGAAAGTACCTGTAGCAGATTTGATGGCAAGAATAATATGAGGGTGATGAGACTTCCTAGGCTAGACAGAAGGCTGATATTGATTAACAGGTACAGCATTGAGAAATACTAGTAACAACCTAAGCAATTTTCCAGTTTGACAAGCTGCAAGTTGTTCTTCCATTTTCTGAAGTTATTGTTCCATGTTTCAAACCTGAGAACTGCATGATGATCATGAAATCAGTTTCATTTGGTGGTTTAGCACCAGGCACTAGAAACAGAGTAAATTTATTTTTTTAATATAAATTTTGTTAGGGTATAGGTGATTTAACAATTTTATGTTAGTTTCATAAATATTTTATTTGTTATTTTTAGCACATATTTTTTATTTTTGTTTTTTATTTTTTAAAGTATTGTTGATATACAATATTGTGCCAATTTCTGCTGCATATCATAGTAGCCCAATCATACATATATATGCATTCTTTTTCTCGTGTTATCTTCCATCACGTTCTATCCCAAGAGACAGCATGTAGTTCCCGGTGCTGTACAGTAGGACCTCATTGCTAATCCTTTCTAAATATGATAGTTTGCGTCTATCAACCCCAAACTCCCCATCCATCCCACTTTCTCCATCCTCCTCTTTGGCAACCACAAGTCTGTTCTCTATTTCTGTGTGTTTGTTTCTATTCTGTAGATAGGTTAATTTGTACTATATTTTAGATCCTGTATATAAATGATATGATAATGGTGTTTGCCTTTCCCTTTCTGACTTATTTCATTTAGTATGAGAATCTCTGGTTGCATCCATGTTGCTGCAAGTGGCATTATGTTATTATTCGTTTATGGCTGAGTAGTATTCTATTATATATATGTACCACATCTTCTTAATCCATTCATCTGTCAGTGGACATTAAGGTTGTTTCCATAGAGTAAGTTTTGATACTGGACTCACCACTAAATTCTTGTGTGACTATGGAAAATTTTCTGACCTTAGTGTACTAATGTCCCCATCAGTAATATGTGAGTAGTGATGGCTCCTTCTAGATAAGTTTGTTTTGATTATTGTTATTAAAAACACAGCACACTTATCAGGAGCAGTCTGGGAGTAGCACTCAATAAACCTTTATAATTGCCTCTACCACCACCACCACCACCACCACCACCGTGACATTACCATTCAGAGAGTAATTTTTTTTTTTTTGGCTATCCTCTAGGGTGCAGGTGAATATAGAATAAAGCATCTACTGGCCTTCCCTATTGATAGCCTCTCTTTGCTGTTTCGTGGAAGGGTAGATGTTACTGAGTTTGCTTCTAAGGTAAAATAATTATATAAACATGCAGCCAAGAGATAGATGCACATAAAAACACTTACATAATATCTTTTCACATCACAATCTTTTTGCCTTTTTGTATTTTTGTTTGTTTGTTTTTGTTTTTTAGGGCCACACCTGTGGCACATGGAAGTTCCCAGGCTAGGGTTTGAATTGGAGCTACTGCTGCTGACTCACGCCACAGCCACAGCAACACCAGATCTGAGCTGTGTCTGCGACCTACACCAGAGCTCACAAAAATGCTGGATCCTTAACCCACTGAGTGAAGCCAGGTATCTAACCCACATTCTCATGGATACCAGTCAGATTTGTTTTCCCTGAGCCATGACAGGAACTCCCTCACTCCATAATCTTAATTGATGTGTGGTCATTTAAAAAGTCAAACAAATTCAGGAATTTAAAAAGAATGATTATAGTAATTCATAGTTTCTGTGTAGTTAGTAAGTGCCAGGCCCTAGGTAAGGTGTTTTGGTTGCTTTATCTTGATTTACATGTATGTATATATGAATAGTTAACATTCAGGAGTACTTCTTTATTGCCAGGTCTTCTGTTAAGTGCTTTTCACATATTATCCTATATAGCCCTCAGAAGAATATTACATACTAACAAGAGAGTACATTTTACTGGCAATCTATGTATCTAAAAATGACTATCATTTACATTTTGAGAATTCAGAAATTTTTATATGTGCATCTATTTCTCCAAAAACCTTTCAATACTCTTCTTTTGGAAATGTTCATGTATATCCTTGTTTATCAAAAATTTGTGGAGGCTTTGCAGTGGAAAATGTCAATTGGTTCACTCAGAAACCATATTAAACATCAATTAGCACACTTTCTTTTTATAGATTTTTTACAGAGTCTTGCAAATAAAAAGCTACATTTCCCAAATTCCCTTGCAGTTAGCCTTCTGGATATATTTAGTTTTCTTCCATCAGATTCATGAAATCATGACCCTTTATGAAATTCTTGTTCAAAAATGGGCACAGTTTGGGAGAAAGAAATTTTCTATTCACAGATAATGGCATAGGCAGTGTAATTTTGAACCCAGTAGCATGATTTTGGTAGGTCATAGCTTCCTTAAGTAGTTGGTCCTGATGATGGCAAAGGCAGTAACCCTTTGATATTTCAGTTCTATGATGGGTTTTAGAAACTATTTCTAACAGCTTAGTGTACAATCCTCTGCTTCAGTCCTATGAGCTGTTTTCTATATCCTTTCATAAATATCTTTAACTTTTAACTTCAATTAAATTACTGCAGATTCTATTGTCTATAAGAAAGAGCCTTGACCAATCCATCAGTCTGTTACCTGAACAAAACAAAACAAAACAAACAAGCACAACCTAAAATTTGAGAATTATGTTTGATTTGGCAGACAAAGCTGAGGACTGAAGCTCAGGAGACAACCTCTCAGATAGCACTGAGGAATTCTCCAAAGAGGTGAGAGAAGAAGCAGGATATATAGGAGTTTTTTGTTTGTTTTGTTTAACTTTTTTTTTCCTTATTTATCTTCATTTTAAAATTTTTCTTAGAGTTGATTTACAAGGTTGTGATGATTTAGCAAAAAGACAAAAAAAAAAAAAAAAAAAAAGGGAGTTCCCGTCGTGGCGCAGTGGTTAGCGAATCCGACTAGGAACCATGAGGTTGCGGGTTCGATCCCTGCCCTTGCTCAGTGGGTTAACGATCCGGCGTTGCCGTGAGCTGTGGTGTAGGTTGCAGACGCGGCTCGGATCCCGCGTTGCAGTGGCTCTGGTGTAGGCGGGTGGCTACAGCTCCGATTCAACCCCTAACCTGGGAACCTCCATATGCCGTGGGAACGGCCCAAAGAAATAGCAAAAAGACAAAAAAAAAAAAAAAACAAAAAAAAAACAAAAAACAAGGTTGTGATGATTTTGAACTACAACAAAGTGATTCAGTTATACATGTACAGACATTCATTCTCTTTCAGATTTTTTTCCCACATAGATGATCACAGAATATTGGGTCGAGTTCCCTGTGCTATACAGCAGGTCCCTGTTGGCCATCATTCCATATACCTCAGTGTGGATATGATAATCCCAAATTCTCCAGTCCATCCCTCCTCCCCCACTGTCACATTTGGTACCCATAAGTTTTATGAAGTCTGTGAGACTGTTGATTCTGTTTCTGTTTTGCAAATGAGTTCTTTTTTTTTTTTTTTTAGATTTCACATATGAGTGCTATCATATGATGTTTGCCTTTTTTCTTTTTTGCTTTTTAAGTCTGCACCTGTGGCATATGGAGGTTCCCAGGCTAGGGGTCAAATCAAAACTGTAGCTACTGGCCTATGCCACAGCCACAACAACATAGGATCTGAGCCGCCTCTGCAACCTACACCGTAGGTTGTAGCAATGCCGGATCCTTAACCCACTGAGTGATGCTGGGATTCGAATCTGCACCCTCATCCTCATGAATACTATTCAGATTTGTTATTGATGAGCCACAACAGGAATGCCCTGATATTTGTCTTTCACTGACTAATTTCACTTAGAATGATAATCTCCAGGAATTTTTGCTAAAAAACAAACAAACAAACTCCCAGGTAGGCAGAACATGAAAAAAATTACTGCTGATTAAAGAAAACCAGACACCTAATGTTAATGAATTTAGTTTTTCGATGTATGGGAAGATGCGAGAGTGTACCATCACTGAAATCATTTTTTGATGTGCACCTTGGCTAGTGATGCTTTCTCATCCTGAGTCTCCTCGGGGTGCACAGTTGTGCAGCCACTGATGTCTTGATGTTGGGCATCTTGTTTTCATGCTGAGTATCCTCAGAAATCACCATCCACTTGAACAGCTGTGATGTAACGGCTTGATGGCTGCAACATCTTTGCTTACTGATATGCCAGGCAATAATTTTCTTTTCTTTTTTTTTTTCTTTTAGGGCCACACCCGTGGCATAAGATATGGAGGTTCCCAGGCTAAGGGTCTAATCGGAGCTATAGCTGCTGGCCTACGGCAGAGCCACAGCAATCCCAGATCTGAGCTGCATCTGTGACCTATACCACAGCTCACAGCAACGCCGGATCCTTAACCCACCAAGTGAGTCCCAGGATCGAACCCGCAACCTCATGGTTTCTAGTCAGGTTCTTTTACACTGGAACTCCAACAATTTTCACTGACTAGTCTGTTCTAGGACTACAACTGGGGATCTGGTATGGAAAAAGTAAGTAGCCAAGAGATTTTCAGAGGTCTGTTTACTAGATCCTTGGGAAGGACTCCAGGAGTGAACCTATATGCAAAGATGATGCAAGCGATGAAAGCCAGGAAGCACAGGTTGTTAAAATAAAATGGAAGAGCAGACATATATATTGGATTGGCAAATGGAAACCAGGTGATCCTATGTGGCTGGCAAGCACAACAGTAGGGAATTCTCAATCCAAACATAATGATGGTTCATACAGTGGTGGTTTTGCGTTGAGCATCAACTGTGTACCACAACAAGCTCTGGATCTGCAGACACAGTAGTGGGCACAAAAGGATAAATAACCTGTCTTCCTGGATCTCAGACTGCAGTTCCTAGGAAATCTGCCATTGCCACAGGATAGTTGCTATTTTCCAAAACAAAGACCTTCTAAATCCCATAAAAACACAAGCATACAGTGAAAGTATAAACTCTATCCCTGAGAGTTAAAACTATGCTACCTCCAAATCACCTCCCTCATCAAGCCTTCCAGTCTTACAGGAGGAATCGAAATTGCTTCTGCAACATATACATGTCTTAATCTTGCCCCCAAAGCTCTTCCCAGTGGTTCTGTATCATGGGAATTAAAATATAATTTGCATGATGTAATTCTCATGAGTCCATAGAAAGAAAGGACCCTATGTTATGTCTTGGCTTTCTTTGGTCTTCATCATTTTATTTCTCAGGGAAATGAGGCAGCAATGATTTGATAAGACTACTTAGAATACACAGGCTTGAGAATTCATTCTTGAGGTACCATCAGTTTTCTGGATTTTCTACGTGGCATCTCTGCTTCTCTTTTATGCAAATATATCTTCACGCAAAAGCACTGATAGAACATTATTATCATACTATAATGTTTAATAAAAAATGTTTTAAGGGGAGTTCCCATCATGGCGCAGCGGAAACCAATTCAACTAGGAACCAGGAGGTGCAGGTTCGATCCCCGGCCTTGCTCAGTGGGTTAAGGATCCAGCATTGCCGTGAGCTGTGGTGTAGATTGCAGATGTGGCTTGGATCTGGCATTGTTGTGGCTGTGGCGTAGGCCAGCATCTATAGATCCAATTAGACCCCTAGCCTGGGAACCTCCATATGCCGAGGGTGCGGCCCTAAAAAGACAAAGAAAAAAAAGATGTTTTAAGATTTTCCTTAAAAAAAAAATCTTAGTATCTGAATTCCATTGTGGCTCAGCAGGTTAAGAACACAACTAGTGTCCGTGGAGATGTGGGTTCTGTCCCTGGCCTTGCTCACATTGGGTTATGCATCCAGTGTTCTGTAATCTGTGGCATAAGTTGCAGATGCAGCTCGCATTCGACCCCTAGTCTGGGAACTTCCGTATGCTACAGGTGCTGCCCTAAAAAGGAAAAAAAATCTTAGTGTGGAGGATCTTATATAAATTATATGTAATATTAATATACACATATACTAATATCTAATAATATATGATACATGATAGCACACAATATTAGAAATTATAGGATCTATGTGACAGATCATATAATATGATTTATGTAAACAATATATAATTAGTACAATCACAATATTATGTTATCACAGATGTGATTTGTTTTGTTTGTGAATTTTGTTGTGTTAAATTAATTAATTAAAAGGAGAGTTAATATATATCAATCACTTACCATTCCCCACGTATTTATTCATATATTTATTTCTTTAGCTTACAAAATCAATTGAAAAGCCCTAAAAGTAGATATAAGCTATGTGTAACGAAAATGAGTCTTGAAAATTAAATAACTCATGCAAAATTATATGGCTAATAAATGTTTGCAGCTTCATTTAAAATAAACTTATTGCTTTTACTTAGATTGCTATTCTCAGTTATCCTTAAGTATCCTATTGCATGTGTAATATAGTAAAATCTCTATTTTCTGGATAAGTCTAAATATAATAATGTGTTGGAGTTCCTTTCATGGTTCAGTGGTAACAACCCAACTAGTATCCATGAGGATGTGGGCCCAACCCCTGGCCTTGCTCAGTGGGTTAAGGATCTGGCGTTTCCGTGAGCTGTGGTGTAGGTCACAGACACTACTAGGATCTGGTGTTGCTGTGGCTGTGGCATAGGATGGCAGCTACAGCTCAGACTTGACCCCCTAGCCTGGAAACTTCCGTATGCCATTGATGCAGCCCTAAAGTGAACAAAAATAAATAAATAATGTGCTCATTGTTTAAAACTGCATAGTAATCAATATAAATTACATTGTGTCCACTGTGAAATGGAAAAGTCCTATCTCCTCAAAATTTGAACAAATAGGTGAATTATTTAAATGTCAGAATCCTATTGCCTATGAAACATGAATAAAAAATGTGAATAGGTTGAACTAGTTAGATGGGAAGACAACTTATAGTTTTATCATAATATTTAAAAAAATTGTTCTGTGATATAAACAAGTGAAAGATAATCTTTATTTACATAAATTTCAATTATAAGATAAAACCAATAAAAGTAAAACATCAAATTACATTATACAAGGAGTCTGATAAGGCAATCATTATTTTAAGGCAGTGTGTTCAAGAGGCAAATGCTTGGGTTGGATCCTGGCTTGGACATTCACTGGCCAGGAGACTTTCAGTCCAGCCTCAACATCAGCTGAGTCTCTACTTTCTCTTCCCTAAATATCAGATGAACAATAGCCCCCATCGGATCGTTCTGTTGTGAGCTTTAGCTGCAATTACAGGAAGAAGAGTTCCAAAGAGTCTTAAAACATAATTAATACTCAATAACTGTTGGCTTACATGATATTACTATAATTTACTGAGTGATTTAACATATGAATTAAGATACAGAGAACTGTTTAATCACTGTATTTATGAGTTATCATGGTGGGAGCAGAAAATGTCTGTTTTAAGGGAAAGGACACCTTTTCAACATAAGTATTATTCATAGCACTCAATTATGTTTTATTTTTAATATTGGATTTAATTTTGACTAAAGAGATATACTTTAAAACTGTATTTTCAACAACTTTATTATTTCCAATTACAGTATGAGTTTATCCAAAAGATGTGTGTCCCCTGACCCTGGTTAATCAAGAGAATAAAGTGCAGTTATTTATTCAAATGGGGAAAAAGTGTTTAAATTGTACAGTCTTTCCTTTCTCTTTACATTTTCTAATTTACAATTTGGGACTCCTTTTTTTAAGTTATCTTGTGAGAACCAAAGAAGGAAATGAATCTGATAGTATATTTAAAAATTACTTAGCACATTACCTGGAATCTCACAGGTATCCAATGAATGTTAATTAAATCTAATTCAAATTATGGTCGATGAAAATGCAGATATGCACACACATATATACATGTTACATATCATATATAATTCATATTGTCCATAAGCTCATACATAAATGAAATATATTTAATATAAATTTATATACCATTATACATATATACTTGGATACATAAAGATATAAAATTAAGTCACTTTCCACTTTTTGAAAAGCTACTATGTATTATCACACACACACACACACACACACACACACACACACACACACACAAAGACCCTGGTTAAAATCAGGAATTACTCAGATTTGTATCTCTCTTAAAACCTTGACAGTTACATTCTTCATATGAGATATTCAGAGAATGTTAATAAATGATGAATGTACTAGAAGACACACTCAGTTACAAATGTCAGTATACTTTCACATAAAAGCATGTAATGCAATCTGAGATGAATTATTTAAACTATTTCTCAGAAGAAATGTGATACATTATTTTTTTCTCAAAATTAATTATTTTTGGGGGTTCCCACTGTGGCTCAGCAGTAAGAAACCCAATTAGTATCCGTAAAGATGTGAGTTCAATCCCTGGCCTCATTCAGTGGATTAAGGATCCAGTGCTGTCCTGAGCTGCAGTATAGGTCGCATCTGAGGTTTGGATCACATGTTCCTGTAGCATAGGCCAGCAGCTGCAGCTCTGATTCAACTCCTAGCCTGGGAACTTCCATATGTTGCAGGTACAGCCCACAAAAAAAGATAATAATAATAATAATAATTACCTTTAACAGTGTTTTATGTTTAGATGATGGCAAATATATTCTATTTTCAGTCATCTTTTAAAAGGTATAATCTAGAAAAACAGAGTATAGCCTAATTTACTGTCATACACTAAATTTTCATCTAATTTCAAGACAGCAAATATATTCTATTTTCAGTCATCTTTTAAAAAGTATAATCTAGAAAAACAGAGTATAGCCTAATTTACTGTCATACACTAAGTTTTCATTTAATTTCAAGAAATTAGTTTGTAAAACTGGATTGTGTATTTTCATTCTAATTTGGAAAAGTAAGTTGGTATTTGGAACATATGTCATGCTTAGCTCAATTTGTAATGAGTAAGATACCTAAATTCATGATCTGTTCAAATTGTTTTTATTTTATAAGTCACTTTAGGGATTATACCTGGATTGCCAAAGTTCCACCTTCCCTTGCTTGAGGAAGATGTATGTGTCATATCATAAAAAGTATGAAATTTCAGATGTAGAAAGGAAAAGGTGGTCTTCACAGCCAACTGACAAAATCAAAGGTACAAGCCACAATAATTTGAGTGATGTTATCAAAGGGCTACAGAACCAACAGAAGTTGTGTAAATCTTTGACTAAAATAAAGGCATTTAGATATCAGTGGGTCATTGACTTCATACTACAGTGATTCAGTTATACACACACACATGAATATACAGACACACACACATGCATGTGCATATATATATAAATATAAAGATTATATATAATTATATAATTTGTATATAAATATGAATATTATATACAATTATAAAATTTATATATAAATACTAACTTTATATATATAATTTAATATAATTTATATATAAATATATTATCTTTCAGATTCTTATTCTATACAGGTTACTACAAGATATTGAGTATAGTTCCCTGTACTATACAGCAAGTCCTTGTTGTTTACCTGTTTTATCTATAGTAGTTTATATCTGCTAATCCCAAACTCCTAATTTATCCCTCCAGCCCCCATCCCCTTTGGTATTTGTTTTCTGTCTGTGAGTCTATATTTGTTTTGCAAATTCATTCATTTGTATCTTTTTTAAACTCCTCATGTAAATGATATCATATGGTATTTGTCTTTCTCTGTATGATAATCTCTAGGTCCATCTATGTTATGGCAAATAGAATTATTTCATTATCTGTCTGACTAATATTTCATTATTTCATCATACACATACACAGACACACACACACACACACACATTTTTTCCTCTGTTGTTGGACACTTAGGTTGCTTCCATGTCTTAACTATTGTGAATTGTGCTGCTACGAACTCTTTTCAAGTTAGTTTTCATCTTTTCCAGATATAAATGTATGTTTTAAGTAGATCCAATTCTAACATTTTTGGGTCCTGGACCAAGAGTACAAATTGAGCATTCCACCCATCCTTCACACACCTTGGTTTATCCTCTTCTCTCAAACCTACCTGCATGATCTTTCCACACTTTTACTTCTTCTGAAAATTAAAAAAAAAAAAAAAAAATCTGCTCTCTGCATGTCAGGAAGCAGGCTCAGGATCATAGTAGGGAATTCTAGGGTCCAATTCCCTTGAACATAGCCTGGTGGAAAGCAAGCTACAGACTTGGCCTTGGTCTCTTGAGCTGCTTGTCTTGCCAAGAGGGAAACAGCCAAAGGAGGGCACCAGGACGTCCTCAAAAACCAGAGACTTGCATCAGGAATCTGCTGCCCAGCCCAGGGCAGTACTGCTTGAGGAGGTGTAGTGAGCTGGAAAATACCACTTAGGAGATGTGCAATGAGAAGGGAGACTTGCAGTAGGGGAAGCTAATAAAATAGGACTAAATTTGGAAAAAAAAAATTAATTGTTTACCTGAGATATAACCACATTTTTAAAAACTTGAGTTTCACAAACTTGTTAACAAATCTTTATATATTGGGGGAAAGTGCCATCCATCACTGTCTCATTCTCTAATGTATTTTACAATTCTTGCTGACCCATCCTCTGTTGATCCAATTATGCTGACACAGTAAGTGGTCTGCTGGAAGTATGAAAATAAATAGCTAGAAAGCACAGAAAACCTTGTGCTCTTCAGCAGATGGCTGGGGTAAGTGTCCTAAGATTAGCCTGCTTCAAACTGCTCTTGAAAATAGTAATGAAAATCCTATGTTGAGTCTGAGTGCCTCTGCTGAATGGCCAACAAACATGTTCACCTTTTGGGAACAGATGTCTTTTATGGTGAATTTAGTGTGTTGTCATAGAGTGTAGAAGTATCAGGGCATACTTTGTCAGAGAAAAACTGCTTTCACTTTTGTTTTAGGGACCTGAGTCTTCAGTGAATTGATCTGAAACATTTATAATGGATAAGCAGTGAGGTCCTACTGTACAGCACAGGGAACTCTATCCAATCTCTTGGGATAGACCATGATGGAAGATAATATTAGAAAAAGAATGTGTATATATTATTTGCTATACAGCAGAAATTGACACAACACTGTAAATCAACGCTACTGCAATAAAAATTGTTTATGATAAAAAAATGAAAATCAAAAAAAAAAAATCACAAGGTCAGGTAGAGATGTTACAAGGAGTTTGACTCTTGTCTGGTCATTCTGGAAAGAATGTCCTGGCAGATACTCTCCAGGATGATAGCATATAGCACATCTGGCATGTGGTCTGTGTTTCACAGGTCCAGGGAGAAGAGTCACAGTGGGAGGAACATGCAAAGGGCAACCTCACAGGCATGGCAAAAACTGACTCCAAGTGAAATTTACTAGGGAATAGAAACAGAGAGAACTTCCATCCTCCCCATACAGGTTTTTGTTTGTTTGTTTTTGTTTTGTTTTGCTTTGTTTTTTAATATATCTGCACCTGCGGCATATGGAAGTTCCTTGGCCAGGGGTCGAATAGAAGCTGCAGCTGAAGCCTACACCACAGCCACAGAAACAATGGATCTGAGCCACACCTGCAAACTACACTTCAGCTTGCAGCAATGCTGGATCCTTAATCCACTCAGCGAAGCCAAGGATCGAACCCACATCCTCACTGAGACAATGTGGGGTCCTTAATCCACTGAGCCACAATGAGAACTCCAGATTTTTTGAAATTTATTTTAAACTGTTTAGCTAAATTACTAAGTCTATGTTCCATTAGTAATATGAACACCATCTTTAGAATTTTTTGGGACAGTTATGGGCATTCATGAAGTCACAAACTCAACATCAGTCAGAGCTACTAATGTTCTGACAGCGCATGTAGATTTTGTCCCCAGAAGATGCTGAAACAGATCTGAAAAAAAAAAAAAACTAGCTTTAATTTTAGTATGACTCCTTCCAAATCTGAAAACCCATTCTGATTCTCTTTCACTTCCCAAATTAAGTACAGTCCTGTTGTGAACTATGTTTCATCCAAAGTTCCATATTGAGATTATATAACTTTAAAAAGATACTCCAACAAATACCAAGAACATAGGTACAATACAATGATAAACCTTGTTCTTATTTGAAGCCTAGAGAAGCCATTAAGAAATTTAAAGAGAAGAATAAATCCCCATGAAAGCTGAAACTCAAAGATATTAAGAGGCCAAAGGAATTGAAACTCAAGAAAAATATCCAGCTCCTTTAAAACTAAATAACACAGAATTTTCCCCACTTCTTATCCTGCTCAGTATGAACCATAGGAATGTCCTAGCCTGCTGGGTTGCAACTTGGACATCAATGTTCTATAGAATTGCTGTGGTTCCACGAATTCAAAATCTCATTGAGATCCATATTACATCTGATGCACTACCCTTTGAGAAAGTCCAAAGATTATCAAAGTTTGTATTCCTTTTAAAAACATGTTTAATTAAAAAAAAAAAATTGGCCACACCTGTAGCATATGGAAGTTCCTGGGCCAGGAACTGAACCTGCACCACAGCAATGACCTGAGTCAAATCCTTAACCTACTGCACCACAAGAGAACTCCTCAGATTCTGTATTCTTATCCAAGAAATTTTGTAAAGAAACTCTTTTCTAGAGCCCAAAGTTACTCTACTCAGAATGATGTTTTCAGAACCTAGGATTCAAGTTTGCCAAAGGCCAAATCTGAACCTGAATGATCTCTGAGAAAATGAGGCTGATCAGTAAAATGGGCTTTGTTTCAGCCACTCTAGAAGGAGGAATTTATGTCAATGCCGAAAGTCCATGAACTTTGAAAGTAATTTCAACTAGAAGAAGACTCTAGTCAAGAGATTAATTATGGTGCAGCATTTGCCATTTCTGGGAAAAAATGTAATCTCTTATGAACACTTTGCTTTCTCAGATAATGGCTGTTGAGGCATGCCCACCTTCTTTTGGAGTCTGGAAACACACAACAAAATGGCTTTGGCAACTGTTAATTTATGTAGTTTTGTTTCTCATCCAGCATGTTGAACATCTTTTAGTTTCTTGTCTTAACTGAATTTCCCCTGAAAGCAGAGCCTTTGGAAAGGCTTCTGTGCTGGATGCTTTCTGGTGAACACAGCCCTAGGGATTGAGAGGGAAAGAATGATGTAGAAAGAAAGAGAATGTTAAAGAGCCCTGAATACAGTGGCAGCTGGTTTCTCATGCAAGAATGGAAGAAAATTCCGTTTTATCTTCCCACTCTTACTTTTCTCCTTTATTTTCAATTTCTCATTGTGACCTGTTTACAAATTTAGTCTCTCCTCTGCCGTGTAAAGAAAGATAGTAATTTTATGGATGCAAATGCCTTGCTCCTTTTAAAATCCTTAAGTTTCAGTCCAGAATTTTTTTTGAAGAGTTTAGCTTGTTTGTTCTGAGTCTGCCAAATGCATCCACTGTTCAAACAGATCTTGTATACCTCCACTTTCTTGGCTTGGATCCTCCCACCCAGGAGATACTGCCATCTAAGCTCGGCCTAGACTGAATCTATCATCACCGCATCTGCCTTTCTGCCATACACCTCCTTTTGGCGATACTTTCTTTTATGGTCTCAATTCTGCAAATTGATCGAACATGTCCTCTCAAAGCACAGCAAATTCCTGGATAGCTAGCTAAATAACATCATTACCTGACATTGTTTTATTACTTTTCAAGTCTCAGACATGTGGCTTAACTCCATAAGCTCAAGCTTAGTTCTTCCAGTTTCTTCTTTAGCCCCGAATATATAATGAAATTGGAAGCATCCAACCTCAGTCTGACAATAATAATGCAGAAACCAAACCTCTTTAGTGTTCTGTAGTATGCTTGGGATCCAGCTGTCTTGCACTATAAAAAGTCATTCCCTGCAGACAGGCTGAAAGCATGGTGCAAATGGCAACAACTCTACCGCTTTGTAAAGTCTAAATGGTAGATGTACAGGAAGACACCCTTTTTCATACAGGTGAACTCTTGCTTCAGTTAAATCTGATGTCTCGCCCTCTAACCCACTAAATGCATCTACATAGGAACCCCTGCCTTCCCGCAGGCATGGAGGCAGTGCCATCAAGCTGCCTCAGACACTCTCAGAGCCAGGACCCACTGGGACTGCCCCTTTTCCAATGCTGGTGAGGCTTTGAGGGTGTTGTGGCATTTTCTGCCCACGTACCTTACATTTTGGTTTATGAGACATATTGGGTTTCTATTATGCTTAAACCCAGGATGTCTGGTGCCTTGTCAAGCTCAGTGCACCTCTGTTTAAAGCCTGATGTTTATAGGTATGTGTATTTTTTCTAATTTCTTTAATATTTTTGGAAGTATAGTTGATTTACAATGCTGTGTTAGTTTCTGGTTATAGCAAAGTGATTCAGCTATATATACATACATATATATATATATATACATACACACACACACGTATATATATGCATTCTTTTTTATATTCTTTTGCCATTACAGTTCTTACAAGATATTGAATAGAGTTCCCTGTGCTATACATTATGTCCTTGTTAGTTATCTATTTTATATGTAGTAGTGTGTACATGTCAGTCCAAACCTCCTAATTTATCCCCCCACCACTGTGCAAGTATGTCTTTACCTCTTTTTCAAAAACTTGCCCATGGTTGAGTCCTTCATAAGTAAGCTTCAATGACCAGGCCAGGCAGAA
Source organism: Sus scrofa (assembly GCF_054392235.1). NCBI lineage: Eukaryota > Metazoa > Chordata > Mammalia > Artiodactyla > Suidae > Sus > Sus scrofa. The sequence goes on along the minus strand of NC_139390.1, from coordinate 51,489,225 downwards.
AAGTAAGTCACAAATGTTTGATTCAAGGCTGTTGATAACTTAAAATTCATTTACAAAACATAATCTAAGCCTCTCCAAAAACAAACGTAAGAAACATAAGACTCTTGTTTACCAATTCCATGAGCCCAATCTGCAACCCCTAAATCATAGACAGTTGAGAATGATCTTTAAAAAACAAGTGGGGGGACTAAAGAGAACAAGCCCAGGTTTTCTCCTCAATTTATTTCTTCCATGAGTTGCCTGTTCTCACAGGACAGATGCAAGAGGACAAAAGAACACCAGGAGTGGAGAGGGTTATGTTAAAAAAAGTTCCTCCCTGGGAAGGAGCTTCAGGAGGGGAACCTGACTCCATCCTCTGGTCTTCAGCACTGTGGTTCCCAAATCTCAAGGGTAACAGACTGATCACTGAAGTGGTCACAGGAAAAGTGGGCACTGTAGTAGACTTTTGCAAAACCATTCTAGAGATTACATTTTGTGGCTAAAATTCATAATACTATAAGATTCAAAAAGTCTAATGAAATATCAAAGAGAGGAAGCAGGTGAAAAACATGATCCTCCTTGCCATTCTGGGAAAAATTTATAAGTCCTCAATTTAGAATTATTAACCACTCAGATATTTGATATTTACTTGAAGTGCATTTGATATATTTAAGTTTTTACTATATAATTTAATGAAAACATGAAACAAAGCTTTCTATAAGATTTTCAAGTTTGTCAATTTTTCTTTCTTTTTTTTTCTTCCATGTGGCATATGGAAGTTTCTAGGCCAGGGGTCAAATCAGAACTGCAGCTATAGCCCTACACCACAGCCACAGCAATGCCAGAAATGAGCCACATCTGTGACCTACTCTGCAGCTTAAAGCAACACCAGATCCTTAACCAACTGAGCAAGGCCAGGGACCAAACCTGGATCCACAGATACTATGTCAGGTTCTTAATCTGCTGAGCCGTAGCAGGAACTCCAAGGGATTTTTTTTTAACCAAATTCATTAGCATAATAGAGATGAGAACCTGTGTGTTTTTAGGACTATTTTCTACTTAGTGATATTTTTCCATAGATTTTTCTTAATAGAAGAAATAATTGGAATGTTTTGAGTTATGATTGAAATAAAATCAAGGTTACATTATTTAAATTCTAACTGAGATTTTCTGTACTACTAATAATCTACTTGAGGAATTCGTACATCCTGCTCTGATATCTCAGATTGCACCAAGGCAGGAGAATTTTATGTTGATATTCTGAAGTGTTGGAATGATGTTTATTAAAATTCAGTTCTTTTACCCCTGGAAAAACATCAAGGTTTCCGTGGGTAGCGTGTTCTTCAGGATAAATCATATTTTCCCCTTATCCTAACCTGAAAGATGATATTGAAGTTTATGTCTCATTTAAGTCTGCTGCCTTCCAGATATACCCCCACAGAGGGTTTCTATATGTTGTAGATCAATATTTGATGTATCTTAGGCAACACAGCCCTAGCACCACACAAGGATTGAGAATCTCCATGTTTGTTAAACATCAGAGTATGTGCACAGTGTTACCTAGGGCTCACCAGAGATGCAAACTCATGAACTTATTTTACATGCCTTTTAGACGCCTGTGATCCATTAGGCAAGTCAAAAATACACAGGGAAAGAAACAGCATAACAGAATAAACAAGACTCTAGAGAGAAATAACAAATAGCAGATTTTAGGAAGTCTTTTGAAAGAGTAAGATTGGATCTGGTGCTTGAAAAATGTGCAAGGTTTGAAAAGTATTCATAAAAGGCACCCTTGTTCTAAGCACACAAGATGACTAAGTTAAGAGACTTAAATGACGAACACAAGTTCACTGAGAGGACTGGGCAGAAGGAAGCCTGGAAACACAGGAGGAAATGTATCTCCACATTTTTAAGAAAAAATGGTTTGAAATATTCTGTCCTGCTGTTAGCCCATATGTCAACCATATGTTCTGGTTTTACTTTGGAAAATATGGTCTCTGGACTAGGAGCCAATTTGTGGGAAGATTATTCCAGAAATAGTGAAGTCAGTTCTTTGGCATGTAACCCAGGTATGCCAGCCTGGGCATGGAAATCTTAATGGTTTGATGATGATACAAAGAACATGGCTCACCACCAGCACGGCATTGAATATCTGGCTTGAGAGTTCCCTTAACTTCATATCCCCAATCTTCCAGGCATCACTATCCCATTTCTGTGCATATTTCCTATAACATGACAGCCATAAAAGTAGGCAGTGAAATAGATATGTTCTTTCTTGCTAGGGCAAATCTATAAACCATTCTGGTGTTCCCTGCTTTGATTGTGCTATGCAGACTTCCTCAAATCTAATGAGCTGCAACAGTGTTACCATATTGCTCAGCCATGCAACTCCTAGGTATATAGCCAAGAGAAATAAAAATGGATATCAAATGCTCATCAACTGACGAACAGATGGGTCAATACAGTTTAGTGTAGTGGAATATTATTCTGTAATAAAGAATAGATGAATTACTGATATAACTACAACATGGATGGATGAATCTTGACAATATTATACTAATGAAAGAAGCCAGACACAAAAAGCTTACATAGTTGCATTCATATAAAATATCCAGAATTGGCAAATATATAAATACAGAGAGGAGTTCCCATCATGGCTCAGGGGTTAACTAATCTGACTAGGAGCCATGAGGTTGCGGGTTCCATCCCTGACCTTGCTCAGTGGGTAAAGGATCTGGTGTAGCTGTGAGCTGGGGTGTAGGTTACGGACACAGCTCTGATCCTGAGTTGCTGTGGCTCTGGTGTAGGCCGGCAGCTGTAGATCCAATTCAACCCCTAGCCTGGGAACCTCCATATGCCGCGAGGGCAGCCCTAGAAAAGGCAAAAAGACAATAAATAAATAAATAAATAAAATAAAATAAAGAATAAATACAGAGAGTATATCAGTGGTCGACTAGGGCAGAAAAGTAAGGGGAATGACGGAAAATGACTGCTTATGAGTGTAGGGCTTCTTTTGGGGCTGATGGAAATGTTCTGAAATGAGACTCCGTGGATTGTTGTACAACCCTGTGAATAAGCTAAAAGTCATTACACTGTACACTTTAAATGAGTGAACTGTATGCTGCGTGAATTGCTTCTCACACAGTCCTCTTTCATTTTTCTTACTTAGCATGACAAGCATATTATTATGCAGAACTACACATCCTGTTTAGTTTGTCCATGATCTTTAGCAATAATGCGTCATCACCTCAGAGTGCTTTGACAAATTTATAATTTTATTGGTATACAAGCATATTAGAAAATGAAAAAAAAAAGGATTGAGATCTAAGGCATGATACAACCTTGTTATTCTGAAATAATGTTGTCTGCTAAACTCCTAAGATCAGTGTGTTGAACGCTGTAAAAAGTAAATTAACCTACAAGTCAGAACAAAGCATCAAGAAATGGTTCTGAATCTCACCACTTATGGTTTATTCTGCACTAGTAAAAAGATAGGAAAATAGTTGAAAGATGTAATAGGTTCTATTTCTTAAAGCAAAACAAAACAAAAATAAAGAAAAAGACCCCAAAATTGTATTTAAAATTTCACATCAAAAACCAAACACCAAAAAATACCATGCTACTCTTCTTTTTTAGAGCTTGCCACTACCACACCTGATTTGTAGAAAACTGGTCGGAAGATATTGAATTGAAAGATTCTTTATGTATGTACATAGAAAGAAACACAAAACACTAAGTGATATTGAAATTTTTATGCATGCACAGAAGAATGTAGAAATAAAAATAATAATCCTTATTTTCTGTGGATAGCAGTTTTATTATTTTTATTTTTATGCCACCTATTACCTTCAAGTCCATGAGTTAATGCTTTTAAATACTATTAATTATATATTAAGATGTATTATTTTCTCTACTACTGTCTACTGGTAATTTAAAGGGCAATCGGAGCTCATATAACCTTGAAATATGAATCCAAGGAGTGCTTTTTCATGTGGCATATTTTATAATGGTAGCCTTTTGCATTATGCAGGTTCTTATTGAAACAATTATTGTATCATTTTTTGCTTTTGCCTTTCCAAAGAACCACTCCATTTCATGGACAATTAAAGTCATGTTCTGGTTCACTCCAGTTCTCTCCTTTGCCCCAACCCCAGGTCCAAGCTTGCTGAGAATAGTGCCAGTTCTGGTTAACATTGTCATCAGACTTGAGAGGAGATATTACAGGGAAGTGCAAATTAAAGCCTGCTAAAATGCTGCTGCCGACAATTATACTGGGGCACAAGTACATTTTTCATTTATTTCAGTGGGTCAGATTAACAAGGCTGCATGTCACATTATCATAAAAGGTGGACCAGCCTGTCGGTTCTGATTATTGTTAAAGGAATAGCATTTCAAAGAAGGCTTTGCTAAAAGAGACACATCTATTGCTAACGTGTGGTTTAAATGTATGTAATTACTGAACACATTTGGTGGTATGATAGAAGCTTCTGTCAATCAAAGGTTGATTTTTAAAATTTTCCCCTTTTATTTGTTTTTTTAATTTAATTTCTCTACAAAATCAAATTCTTTTATGTAAGCTAAATAGAAGAGAAAAATTCTTGCATTTCAATAGCTTCTTGAGTAACCAAGCCAGTTTAATTTAAAATAGTACAATGCAAATTACTATCCTAGAGGAATGTGTAAATCAAGCCCAAGTTTAGGCAATTCACCCTCCATATTAAGTATTAAAAAAAAAGAAAGAGAATGGCCTAAAGTCATTCATGCTAAAAAGATTAGAGCCCCATATTTTTTCTACATATTTCATTGTCTGTGGATAATGGTGTCTGTCTCCTGGAACATAGATTAAAATTGCATTTAATAACTCATTGTTTAGTCCTGTATAATATGTGCAAACATCACAGTGATTACATTATTGTTTCTGCAGAACAAGAACATCAGATAAGAATTTTCTGTCCCTGTCTGGAGAGTAGTGCATGAGTTCTAAACCATCTTTAGATTTTAAAAGAATGTAAAAAAGGGACTTTCCTGTTGAATCCACCTTAATTAAACAACCATCCTTTATCAAATAGCACTCTTTTAGCCAAAATTAGGTAAACTTAAATATTCTAAAACATTAAAAAAAAAATGCTGATGGGAGTTCCTGTTGTGGCTCAGCAGGTTAAGGACCTGACTTTGTCTCTGTTTGATCCCTGGCCTTGCTCAATGGGTTAAGGATTTGGCATTGCTGTGGCTGTGGCGTGGGCCTGCAGCAGAGTTCTGATCAGATCCCTGGTCCTGGAACTTCCATAGGTGACAAGTGCAGCTATGAAAAATAAATAAATAAATAAATAAATAAATAAATAAATAAATAAATAAAAAATAAGACAATAAAAAAATAAAAAGAAGCTGACGACAAAATGTCATGGATCTTAAGGTTAGGTTCCTAACTCCTTCAACTGTGCCTCAGCCCTGTCCTGGCTCTATGGTTCTTTCATTATTTTGCTATTAATATCACTACATGGAACTCCTATATTTGTTTGATCTTGTACTAAATGTTTTAGTTTTGTAAAATGCTTAGTGTTGTAAAAATCAGTGAGGACCAGTTGGCAAGATTGTTCACTCATTCATGGGCATTATATTAATCCAGGTGAGCAGAGTTTAATTTCAGAATGTTTAAAAACACTGGCAACTTTCAAAGTTAACCACGATGGAGACTTCTGAAAACCAGCTAAATTTCACTCCTCTAATGATATGTAAATGAAATAACATAAATATTTTGTGCTCAATGCAAAATAAGGTGTTTTAAGGTATCTATAACAGGTTGCTTAAAGTTGTGGTTTGTTCATTTTTCTCTCTCTATGGTATCCCACTGTACATTCATAACACAATGCACTTGTCTATGGTGCTATAGAGCAGTGTTTGACTAGTATAGGGCAAGGAGCCAATCCCAATACTATTTGTCTTTTGAGACTGTACTATTTCCATCATACTTTTATTTATATATTTTAATAACTTGAGTATGGTGAAATACTGTGTTCCAGGGATTGAAAAGTTAACCTATGGAGATATAACCCTGATATAAGATTTACTCAACAATATACAATGCTTTGGTCTTAATATTTTTCGCAGAAATCTAAGTATTCAAAAAGCTAGTGAGGAGTTCCTATTGTGGCTCAGTGAACTGTATTAAGAGCCTGATATAGTTTTCTGTGAGGATGCAGGCATGACCCCTGGCTTTGCTTAGTGGGTTAAGGATCCTGTGTTGGTGGAAGCTGTGATGTAGATTGTAGATGTGGCTTGGATCAGATGTTGCTAAGGCTGTGGTATAGGTCTGCAGCTGTAGCTCCAATTCAGCCCCTAGCCTGGGAACTTCAATATGCCACAGCAGTAAAAATTAAAAAAAAAAAAGATTTAAAAAGCTAGTGGGTTCTTATACATTTTTATTGTACCTTTCTCTATATCACAATTTATGTTTGAAAAGCACACTTTCCTGATATGAAAATATTTTGGTATGTATGATACTTATATATACTATGGTTCTTTGTAACAATAACTTCAGAAAGCTGAGTGGTAGATTTATATTTTTTTTCTTTCATTTCCTTTATAATAACTCATATTTTCAACCACTGGTAAACCCTTGATGGTTAATTGTGGGGCTGGTAACTAGTTATAGATAAATGAGTCCACATCTTTAAATCTCTTAGTGCCCCACCGTTTGAAAATAAAATTCTTGAAGTTCCCAGGTGACACAGCAGGTTAAGGATCCACGTTGTCACTGATATGGTTTGGGTTAGACCCCTGGCCCTAGAAATTTCACATGTGGCAGGCGCAGACAAAAAAAAATCTTATTGACCAACAGAAAGTCAAAATGTCCCAAGGATGGACAAGATGTTAGCAGATGACATATATATCTTTTTTTAGTTCAAAAATAATATTTATGAGACAATAATTTAATACTTGTGCAATCCCTTCCCAGAGCCATGAAGCTATTTCATTGCTTTTGCCACTGTGCATTATTTGAAAAAAATCTACCTCAAAGAGAGAAAATTGTAATGATGAATAAGGGCCCCTAGGAATTTAACAATTTTCAAAGCAAGAATTATACTTGAAAAACAACACAAGTGTGGCAAAACAAAAGAAATTGTGTTGGCTTATTATTAAGCTACTTAGAGCAACAAATAACACTTGGATTTAGGAAATGCAATTTCTTTGTTGTTAGCAAAGAGTAGTAGTTCTAATTCATGAATATTTATTCTATTGTAGAAATATAGAAAAATTGATGTTGATCCCCCAACTTTTTACTTGTATAATAACAACATGTAAAATGTCCTCACAAAAATACAGAGAACACATATTATCTTATTTTTGTAAAACTTATTTTTCTTGTTCTCATTTTTTTTAAGCATCACAACCCAGTTTAACTTTCCAAATGAAGGTGAGAAAATTATTTTAAAAATTCTGCAATTACACCAATTTCTTCCATTTTTTCCTAAATTTACAATGAATCTAAGTCATTAATTACAGTTGAATAAACAAGGGAAAACTTAAAATTTGTTTTCAGGACATAAATATTATCAATAATAAAATTAAATATGATGTGATAAAAGCTCTAAGAATCTACCCAAATAATTACAACTTATATGCAAATATAATTTCAGCCTTTATAATTGGAGTACTGCAGGATCTTTTTATCTTTTAGAGTCTTTACATTATTTAACAATAAAATCTTATGTTAAATTTGACTTTGCAATGAAAATGTGTAATGCTTCAAATGTATATATAGCTACCACTCATTAATTCTATGTTGCGGGGAGGGATTGGGAATGTGTATGTGTGAGCATACACACAATTTAAGACCAAAACTTGGAAAAAGTACCTCTTGTGGAATTAACATTTTGTATCTAGTAGCAGAAGAAGCATTACACAAAGGAATAAGAGGGTCAGTTTCTGGGTTTAAATCCACTCACTAGAAGTGTTTCCTCAGAATAAATCCTGAGCCTCTCTCTGTCCTGGTGCAGGTGTAACTAGGACCTGCCCTGCAGTGTCAAATGAGGATTAAATGCTGTCATGTATAGAAAGGGGTTAGAGTTGTGCCTGGCACTTACCAAATCAATGTCCTTCAATTTCACAAAATGGACGCGGTGAGGAGCTGAAACAAGAAGGAGTAGATGTTTGTAGGCTGTGTTGTTTTCTCTGTTCTCCTCACCCCTTCCCTTTCACTGGGTTTATATTCCTCTCAAACTCTCACATTTCTTGGGTCTTTCCACTTAACTCACTCTCTGGAAAGTTCATCACATGGTTTTCTCTACCATTTGCCTGTTCAACAATGTATGTAATAAGGCAGTGATACAGACAGGAGAAGACCACAAAGGATACACTAATAGATAGAAGTAGACTCATTTAGGTTATGGTTTAAAAACAAAGACAGAAAACAAACATAAACAGAGGGTGTTATAGAAACATGGAACCTGACCACAAGGGCCTAATCTGGTCAGAAAATGGAATGCTACTGTGTGACTCTTTTTTTTTTTTTTTTTTTTTTTTAAAGGGCTGCACCTGTGGCACATGGATATTCCCAGGCTAGGGGTCAAATTGGAGCTGCAGTTGTCAGCCACAGCAATACCAAATCCAAGCTGTGTCTGCAACCTATACCACCACTCTCACTAATGTTGGATCCTTTAACCCACTGAGTGAGGCTAGGGATGGAACCAACACCCTCATGGATACCAGTCAGGTTCTTAACATACTGAACCACAACAGGAACACCTCTGTGTGATGTTTATACTTAAAGTTGTATGACAAGTACATAAGGAACATACCTCCACTTGATAGTGCCCATATATCACAGCTCATAGCTAATATCATATGCAGTGATGAAAATCTGAAAGTGCTAACATCGGGAACAAGACAAGGATGTCTACCTCTGCTATCTCTATTCAACAATAGTACTATAAGTTCTAGCCAGAGAAATTAGGCATAAAAAAAGGGGGAAAAAAGTAGGGGGGCCTCCAAATCAGAAAAGAAGAGGTGAAACTATATCTGTTTGCAGATAACATGGTATTATATGTAGAAAAACCTAAAGATGACCAAAAGCCTCATAGAACTAATGAATTCAGTATGCAAAAATCTGTACCACTATTACACTATGACATCTATACACATAATAAATTATCCAAAAGATAAATTAAGGAAATAACCCTATCTGTAATAGCATTAACTTCACTGATTCCACTGATTCAATGTTAATCTCATATGGAAGTAATCTAATAGGCATGCCTGGGAATATTATTTAACCTGGGCATCCCATGGCAGGTCAAATTGGCACATGAAATTAACCACCTCAAGTTTACCCCTTGTCAACTTGGTAGGTATAAGCATCTTAAACCATATTCAATATACAAATAAAGAAAAAACAAGGCTATAATTACACCTATCATGACAACTATCCTGTATTTTACCAAAAACACACTAACTTATTTCCTAGGAGATAGGCAAAAGTCAACAAGATAGTCTCCTTGATATCTGAAACTTAAAATACTATGATATAAAATCAATAAAATTTATGTTATGAGATGAGATAATAAGGAGAAAAAGATAGATGATAGACGATAGATAGCTAAACACATCAACATATTCATAATAAAATAAGGGGAAATACAACAATTACAGTTCTTATTTCTATAATTGGACACATGATTGTGGCTGATATCTGTAGCTACCATCTTCCTTTACCCATTGTGTATGCCCTTTGCCTTCAGTAAGCACATCAGCTGATCATGGTTCTTGACCTCATGTGGCAACTCAAAACTTAATTCCTAGAGAGTTTGGGCCATTAATAATTCTGCCTGGATTGAGTTGTCATAGTTTTCCATTGGCCTTAATTACAAGGTATGGTGATACAAGACATGCTCTAAGAGATCTGTGTTCCAGGCATACTTTTTCTTACCTACATTGTGGAGTTGTACTTCAATTTTCCCTCATTATCATGATCAATCACCCCAGCTAGTACCATAACTTCTTCCTTTGCCTATTGATTCCAGATGTAAAAGAAGCCCTAATGGGCTAGTGGCCTAGACAATATAATCATTTTTGTATCTCCCACTAAGACTGAAATGTCTAGGCCTGTGGAGTACAGAATCATGGTAACTAGAAGCAAAAGTGTTGATAAGAGGAATTAGGGGGTAGTGATGCATGATGCCACTCCCATTTCTTTATTCCTGGACCCATAAATTGTGGCTCTGGGAAAAATAGCATCATATCTTGGAAGCCAATTCAGAGCCTATACCAGCATCTGGAGAACCTGGTCCTAGCTCTCCAAGATACTGTCACCTAGATGATGCTATATCTTAGTCCTCAAAAGGCCATCCTACCATTCTGTCAAGCCAACCATATAAAGACATGGTAGGAAACATGGTAACACCAGTGAATTCCATGAGCACGAACCCATTGTCTCACTTTTGTGCTGTGGAAAGGGGTTCCCTGATCAGAGGCAATGGCTTGTTGAGAACCATGATAGTGGATAAGGGACTCTGTAAGTCCACTGATGGTACTTTACACAGAAGCACCCCATGTATATAAGACAATTTCTTATCCAGTGTAAGTAGTATTCTACTAAGAACAAAATGCTACTCCTACTGTGATGGTGTAATGTAATCAACATGCCACCAGGTAGTTGACTGATAACCCAAGGGGTGGTGCCCTATGGGGCTCAGTGTTGGTCTCTGTGATCAGTGCATTCAGCAGTGGCCAAAGACAAGTCATCCTGGGTGAGTGGATGTCTACATGACTGAGTCCATGTGTCATCTCCATCCCTGCCACCAAGGCCATTTTATCCATGAGCCCTTTGAGTGATGCCAAGAGTGATTGAGTAAAGAGGCTGACTGGGTCATCTTATCCACTTAATTATTAAAATCCTCCACTGTCGAGGTCACACTTTAGTGAGCATTCACATGAGGTACAAATATCTTCCTGTTTTTTGCCTATTCAGAGAGGTGTATCCACATATCACTCCCCCTAATATTTTTGTCACCAATTTCTCATAATCCTTCCAAATCTCTCACCATTGAGTCAAGCCATTAACCATAGTCCATGAGCTTATATGTAATCACATGCCTGGTCATTTCTACCTCCAAGCAAAGTGAACAACCAGGTACACTGCTCAAAGTTCTACACACAGGGAAGATTTCACATTACTATCTCCTTCAAAGATGACTGAGAAAGGAGCTGTAGTACTAAGACTTTGAATCCTCTCCTCTGAATTAAACTAAGGGATGTCCATCATTTCCAGCTCACTCACAGTGGGCTGCTTCTTGGTTCATGTTTCAGTCAATGAAACAAACAAATTTGGAGTCCTTTCTGATTCTGTTACAGCAGCATTATATACCCAGTCTCTTCTTGGCCAGCCCATATCAATAAATCCAGCCTGGGTACAACTTTATATTCCTTCTACCATGATCCCATACCTTTAATATCTATTCCTGCACATATGCCCCAGATATTTTCCAGTATAAATTAGGAAAATTAAGTTGTTTTGGACTGTAGCACCTCTCCTCCTGGGTCACACTTGGTACCTCACCTTTAGGGGCCTGTTGGGACATGAGTCTAATTACATGTCTAGAAGCAAAGAGGGTGTTGGGGTGAGAAATGAGGAGAATTAGGATTGTCTTGCATGGCAAATTCCTCAGGGAAGGCTTTAGAGTTTTCTGAGGTAATATAGGCTTCATCTTCCCAGAAGGAAGTGGAGAAGACAATACCATTAGGGGTATGGATGCTACTGCCACTGAGGGGTGGAGAAACCTCTTCCACTAGCAAAGAAGACTCATATTTTAGGGGTTCAGTACCCGCTGTTTCATAAGGGTCTTCCCCTAAGTCCTCATCTCAACCTCTCAGACTCTTTTCTTTCCCATTCAGTGCCTTCACTTTAGTAGTAGGCATCCTGAAAGGCAGCTCGACTTTCATTTTAGCCCTTTATAGGATACGGCTCTGCTTTTAATTTTTAATAATTTTAGCTCTATAACTACAGGAGATAAGGGTCTCCTTCAGTGGTACACTCCTAGAAACTCTATATAAAATGCTTAATATTGGAATTCTAAACCCTGAATTCATCCTTTTCATTCACCACTTTCTCCAGTAATATTAAAAGCAACCAAGCAATATCATTATGGTCATAAGTTTTCTAGAAATGTTTAAGAGTATCACATGCAGTAACTTAGCGTCCTGTTTTTAATGAGTAGTTGATTAGAAGTATCCTGTAAAAGAAGAAGATATTTTGCAGATCTCTATAAACAGTTTATATCATGGGCTATCAGCATTTTCTTTACTAGTGGACATACAGTTATGAGTGTTCTAAAATCTAGTTAGATAGAAGAGACTATTCCAGAACCCATAAATAAGAAAACTCATACTCTCATCCTTAAATTCTATTCGTCTAGAACAACTATTCTTGTTGCCAAAATTGTATTAATCAGGATTATCCAGAGAAACATATCTATATATGTGTATTGTGTATGTGTGTGTGTGTGTGTGTGTATACATATATATATATATATATATATATATATATATAATATTTATGGGAGAGTTTAAATCCCATATATAAACATGTGTGTGTGTATGTATGTGTTTTTGTGTGTGTATGGGAGAGGCTAAGTACCTATATCCATAGGATTTATGGGGTATACAGTAAAAAATGAAATGATATGTGAAAAAGCACTTTACTCATTTAAAGCATTCAATGAATAAAATATTATCTATAATTTGAATACACATAACTTAATGAAAGAATATTTTATTAATTTGTGTATAAATATTTTACATTTATACTATATATGTATAATACATATATTAAATATCTCATTCCTATGAACAGTGACCATACCATTTATTGTCTTAATCATTAATTCTTTGTAAGTTCAATATTATTCTTTCCTCTCTTCCTTTCTGTTTGGCTTCTTTTACTTCCTTCTTTTTTGACTTTTTTTCCTTTATATTTCTTCCTGACATCTCTAAGCATTCATTTATTTAGTAAGAAATCTGCCAAGGCAACACCCCACAATGATTCAAATTTCAAATGACTGAAAAATAAAATTTCAGCGCTGATCATTTGAATGTAAATTCTGAATGACTTTGGTTTTATGCCTTAGTTTCCCATCTCTGAAGTGGAAACTACCTTATAGTGTTGCTGGAAAATGGAATCAGTAAAGCACATAGACTTACCATCATCTGGCCTATAGTAAATGTTAAGTGTAACATATTTTATTATTCCTTGCCAGATATTGTGATAGATAAGTCAAGATGAGTAAGAAGATGGATGGCCCCTGCTAGTAACATTTAATAACCACCCAACCTCTATGGAAGATGGAAGCAAGAGCAGTTAGACATGAAAACAAATAGGTGTGATAATAATGTAGCACTTGATTAGCAATGTAGCAAAATACTGCAGTAATATAGAAGAAAAGCTCTGTGGTGTAATAGGGAAAGGCTTCACATAACATACATCTATTTGGGTCTTTGTGGTAGATTGCCAGTATTTTATCCAATTCCCTTCAGACTCTTTATGTGTAGAGGAACTAGAAACACTTTCTCTCATATGACTACTATAACCTAAAATAAATCAATACATTGGATTTTTGCATTTTTAGCCAATTGTTAAGTCAATAGGGTCATCAACAAAGTAAGTATAGTTTCATAGTTAACAAACTGAAAATAACAACTATAATTGAAGAATTGACAAGACAGGACAATAGGAAATTGACACACCTAGCAAGTATTTCTACCCCATGGAGCCCCTGTACTGTGGTTGGGTTCATGGAGGGTTTATTAGACAAAAAAAAAAAAAAAAAAAAGGAAAGAAGCAGGAATCTAAGACCTGAAATAGTACCTCCAGTTAGCTATGGGATAGCTGGCAGGGGCGGGGGGGCAGGGAGGAGGAAGTCAATCTTTTCCTCTGACATTATTTTGGAATGGTATTTCTGTGTGAACATTCCAGCTGTGCAATGAAGTATATACCCTCATTATTTATACAATCCACACATAAAATCACAAAATATCAATCTCTTTGAGTTTAGTGGAGTTGGTCTAAATGTGAAGTTTTTTCATGCCATCAATTTAGGTACAATATTCCCATATGAAATACTAAATCCCTAACCTGATTGATCAAGCAAAACAATGACTTAGAAAGCAGAAGGCAGTTTCAAAGTTGTCTTGCAAACTTGTAACCTTGTAATTACCTTTGTAATCTAAAAAGATTGTCCTAATGGATAAGCAGTTTCTCCTTATACTTATTGTTTCAATGTCTGAAACAAAACTTCCAATCATGTATAGAATTTTAAAGAAAAATCAGGGTGAAGGAGAATAAATCATTTTTCTCAATCTTCATCAAAGCAGCAAGAGAATTAGAAGCATGTGTTTTTGGCACTAAGGGAGCGAGAACACCAGCTTTAGTGTGAAAATAACCCTGGGCTTGTATCCTGGCACTGACAGTAACAACAGTTTAATTTCTTGAAGTTCTAAGCATGTGTACCCACACTTTCTGAATGCTTTGCATATACACTACACATAGGGACACATACAGCCATACGCCCTCATCATACCCTTCTGAATATTATCCAATGGACAGCTCACAACATATACATATGTTTACCACCACATCCTTTATGTACAATAAGGAAAACTAAAACTCATGGAAACTATGCAATGTGCTTAAGATCTAATGGCCAGCAAGTGACTGAGCTGTGATTCAAATTCATGACCATGTGTTTCAACTTCTGTTCAATGATGCCTTCTTTTCACAGTCTTCACTAGTTTCTGCTTGTCTCCTCAGTTCCACTCTATATACATGATTTTATTCATCTATACAAGAGAGAGTGATATCAACTGACTTATAGGCATAACATAAAAATGAATGTGAGGGAGTTCCTGTCATGGAGCATCAGAAATGCATCCGACTAGTATTCATGATGGTGTGGGTTTAATCCCTGGCTTCACTTAGTGGGTCAGGGATCCAGTGTTGCTGTGAGCTGTGGTGTAGGTTACAGACACAGCTTAGATCCTGCCTTGTTGTGGCTGTAGTGCTGGCTGGCAGTTATATCTCTGATTCTACCCCTACCCTGAGAACTTCCATATGCCATGGGTGTGGCCCTAAAAAATAAAAGCGCAAAAAATAAAAAAAATTAAAAATGAATGTGATAAGCAGATACATGCACTTATACAATACTGACTTTTTTCTCCCTAAAGGAATATAACATGTTAAATATCTTATCTGGATTTCCATCTTTCATCGAGTCCAATACAATTAAGAATTTGCTGAGGAGTTTCCCTGTTTTAAAAATCCAAATGTGATAAATATATGATAAATAAATATACAGTGGTCCCCCTTGTCTGAGTTTCCCCAGGGTCAACTGAGGTCTGACAATATTCAAAGGAAAATTCCAGAAATAAACAATTCATAAGTTTTAAAATCCCATGCCACTCTTAGTGATGTGATGAAATCTCATACCTGCCCATTCAGTCCCTCTGGGGTCATGGTCCAAGCCTTTGTCCATCAGATCTACTCTGTACATGTTCCATAACAGTTAGTATGGGAAACATCATAGCATAAGAAGGGTTCAGTATTATAGGCAGTTTCAGCCGTCCCTTGGGGGTCTTGGAATGAATTCCCCATGGATGGGTCGTGGGGGTACTGTATTCAGTTCCTGGTCCAGGGTAGGGAGACAATAATTGGAAGCTGATATATATATATATATACAGATTGTACAACAGTTTGAAAGCACCAGATCCTAAATGTTAGACCACCAGGGAATTCCAACAGCTGATAATTCTGATTTGTTTGTCCCCTTATGAAACTAAACCACAATTACAAAACCTCAGGACTTTTTTTGTCATTATTATGTGGATTTTTTCTGGAAATAAAATTAAAAATTGTGCTTACTGATTTGCTTATAGTTTCAGATAGTTCTGAATCCATAGGATATCCAATTCCATTTTTAATACATTATTGGATGATGCTTTTAATAATTTATTCCCAAAACTTACAGTTTTAATACCTTGCTAACCATCCCTAGTCATTTCTCTCTCTCCTTATTTTAGTGATTCCTTATTCTGTTAATTAGTGTAATATCCCTGTGATTTCTATTTTACATATATTTCCACAGCCCCTGTAGTTTATAATTATGATCTTCTTTTTATAAAATAGTAGTGTTTACCTTAGTGACACGCTTCTCAATCTCCCATTAGGTTACAAAATCAGCTGTAGAGAGGTGATTTTGCTCAACCGTCCAATACCGTTACCTTAGCTTTGCTATTTTATGTTATAGGAGTTTAATTTTTTTTTAAATGGGTAAGAAATACAGTATTCTCAGTTATTCTAAGATTGTAAGTGGTACAATAAAAGAGGAAAACATTCAACCTTCAATTTTAAAGCATGAACTATTCAACCTTATGGAAATGGAGTCTTTTTGCCTGGCAGGCATGAGTGTCAGCACAGAGATTTTGGCTGATGCTGCCAGAAGTCAAATCTGATCTCCTGATCACCCCTAAGCAAAGGAACTTCAAATCCAATATCTCAGATCAACTCATCAGAATCCATTTCAATCTTCAATCACTTAGTACAGGCTGACCTTGTGATGCCTGAAGAATACAGCAGAAAAAGTTACTTGTGTTTAGAAACTTAACTGTGTTTTACTGGGAAATCAAAGCTGAATTTGACCTCGGGAACCCTCCCTGACTTTTGTCTAGACTTAAAGATGACTTTGATAGTTCTCATGTGAATCATAAGGAATGTCTTTTTTATAGCATTATTTTATGTAGGCTATTAAATTTCTATGACTTAACAGATTCTACTTGAATTTTTCATTTCTAAAATTAAGATAAAGTTGAGGCATCAATGACATCCGTTGGCTATCGTGGTGGTGATTCAGCTACATTAAATGATCTTATCCAAATAATCTCTTGTGAATGTATAACACATTGTAATTTTCCCAGAAAATGGTAATTTTCCTCGTATTAGACTTTTTCAGATTATCTATTTGCTAATATCTTAGTGATACCAGGAAGTGTTTATACATAGTTAATGAGAAAGAGATTTACTATACATAAGAGATTACTTCAAAGTGAATTAGTTTTCTCATCAATAACAATCAATATTACCAAATTAAAGTTAATATTCCATTTTCAACATTTAACTTTAATTTCAGCGGACTGTTTGTTGTTTATTTTCTATTAGTATCTTAAATAGAACAAAAGTTTTATAGCTTTTGGGCCATCCAACATAGTATTTATCCACATAGTCAGATACTGTATTCTTTATTATAGCATATTATCTTTATCTTAAATATCTAACTTCATATTTCTCTTAATGTGGAAGTAAAATAAATTAAGGTCTTTAAAATTAATCTTTGTAAAAACTTGAACAGGTCTAAAAACTTGAAATGTAACAAAAATTTATTATTGATAACCCAATATTTGATATATATTTATAGAATCCTCATAGTTTATTTTGATCAATGTGTATCATTTATTATTTTATCAATGGTATTAAGAACATATTTGCTCTTTGAAATTCTCTGTCAGTGCATTATACATATATATTTATAGAGAGAGAGACAGACAGACAGAGGGACATAAAGACAGATGGACTACACATATGTATATTTAGCATCTTATTGAACTTAAGTATCTGGCCTCTTTATCATCTTTGACATTATTCCAGGAATTTCTGAAAACATCATTGTTTATCATTGAAATAATATTTTCAGCTTATGTTAATTTCTTTCTCCAAGATCTGGAATAACATGCTCAGGTAGGAAATCTAATTCCTCTAGTGAAGGTAGTAAATGGTAACAGTCATTATAGTCTGTGACATCCTAATTGGTTACCAGTTATAGACAGGCATCTACCCACGTAACTTGGGTTATTACAAAGACTAAGCACAAACACGTCAAAACCATGAGTGCTTTATAACATTTTCTGTGTAACTGTAGCCTCATTTATTTTCTAATGTTCTCTATAGATTTTTCCCAAGTATTTCACATCTGCTTTGCATCCAAGCTATAAGGTTATATTTTATCTTCATTCCTATATTTTTAATTTTTAAGAAAATTTTTCATAAAATTTAGATGGCTAGAAGAAATAGGCTATTTGAAATCACTTCTTACATGTAAATCATTTTTGAAATGCCTACCTTGGATTATAGAGTCTAATAGAAGTTTCATCTAGTTATATGACATTGTGGTACTAAGCTTATATGCTAGACTAAAAATCACAAAATCATAGTACTTACAAACATTGCATTTAAAAAATAGGGTAATTCACAGAAAAATTGGAGATGTTTTATCTAATAAAAACATAAATTATGAGTAAGGCCAGAATAGAGACTCAAAAATTCATGGATCATCCACCGTCTTATCTGAATAATTATTTTTAAAGTAAATTAATTAATTTTATTTATTTTTTAAAATGTTTAAAACATTTTAAATGTTCTTTTCCCTTTACAATTATTACAAAATATTGGCTATATTACCTGTGTTGTACAATACATCCATGAGCATATTTTATACCCAATAGTCTGTAACTCCCACACCCACATCACTATATTGCCCCCCCATAACCACTAATTTGTTTTCTATATCTCTGAATTTGCTCCTTTTGTTATACTCACTGGTTTGTTTTATTTTTAAAATTCTAGATTTATGTGATATTTGCATCTCCTATCTGACTTATTTCACTTAGAATGATGCCCTCCAAATCCATCCATGTTGCTGAAATGGCACAATTTCGTTCTTTTTTATGGCTGAGTAATATTCCATACCACATCTGCTTTATCCATTCCTCTGTTGATGGACAGTTAGATTGCTTCCATGTCTTTGTTATTGTAAACAGTGCTGCAGTGAACATTGAGGGGCATGTATCTTCATTTCAAACTACTATTTTGGGGTTTTTGGTTTTTGGGCTTTTTTGTTTGTTTGTTTTTTGATATATTCAGAGGAGTGAGAAGTGGAATTGCTGAGTCATATGGTAATACGATTTTTAGGTTTTTGAGAAACATCCATTCTATTTTCCACCAATTTACATTCCCAATAATAGTGCACAGGGTTCTCTTTTCTCCAAATCCTCCCCAGGATTTGTTACTTGTGTTCTTTTTGATGACAGCCATTCTTATGTGTGTGAGGTAATATCATAGTAAAAATTAGCATTTCCAAAATCTTATAAATATAATTAGATCCCAATTAATTTTTTCTGGTATTTCTATTACATCAGAAGATGGATCCAAAACAAATATTGCTACATTTTATGTCAAAAAATTTCTACCTATGTTTCCCTCTAAGAATTTTATAGTGTCTGGTCTGACAGTTAGGTCTTTAATCCATTTTGAGTTTATTTTTGTGTATGTTGTTTGAGAACGTTCTAATTTTGTTCTTTTACATGTAGCTGTCCAGTTTCCCTAGCACCACTTATTGAAGTGGCTGCCTTTTCTCCACTGTATATTCTTGCTTCCTTTGTTGTAGATTAGTTGACCATAGTGTGTGCATTTATTTCTGGGCTTTCTATTCTCTTCCATTGATCTATACATCTGTTTTTATGCCAATACCATACTGTTATGGTGGCTGTAGAGTGTAGTACAGTCTTAAGTCAGGGAACCTAATTCTTCCAATTCAGGTTTTTTTCTCAAGATTGTTTCATATATTTGGAATTATTTGTGTCTCCATACAAATTTTAAAATATTTTTCTCTAGTTCCATTCTGTGAAAAAACCATCATTGGTATTTTGTTGGAATTACATTCAATCTGAACTTTCATCAGAGTTAACTTTTTGGAGCAAAGGTCTTTTATCTCCTTAAGTAGGTTTATTCCAAGTATTTTATTCTTTTTGTGCAATGGAATAAATGGGGTAAATGAAATTGTTTCCTTAATTTCTCTTTCTGATATACTGATATACTGATATATTTTCTACATATAGTATCATGTCATCTGCAAACAGTGCCAGTTTTAAATCTCCCTTTCCAATTTGGATTCTTTGTTATTTCTTATTCTTCGCTGATAGCCCTGGCTAGGACTTCCAAAACTATATTGAATATAAATGTCAAGAGTGAATACCCTTGTCTTATTCTTGGTCTTAGAGGAAATGCTTTCATTTTACTCCACAGAATATAATGTTAGCTGTGGGTTTTTCATATATGGCCTTTATTGTATTGATGTAGATTCCCCTTATGCCCACTTTCTGGAGAGGTTTTTTTTTTTATTTATTATTATTATAAATGGATGTTGAATTTTGACAAAACATTTTCTGCATCTACTGAGATGGTCATATGGTTTTTATTCTTTAATTTGTTAATGTGGTGTTTTAAATAAGGCACTCGACATTTGGGGTGTATATATACACATATATGCTAAAAAGTAACTTTCTATAAAATAAAGCAACATAACATTTATTTCAAAATATATCTGTGAAACAATATAAATAGAAATTTATGCTTAGTATTTTATTATAAATATCCCCCTTAAACATTAGACTTCTATGCTTTCCTTTACTAGTGTATTAAAAAGTACTTATTTTACTTATATGGGTAAAATGTGAGATCACAAAATTAATTTCCATTATGCCATTCCTTCAGCATTTATCTTCTTAGCTGAAGAGCAATTTGTTAATATTAAAAAAAAAATCAGTCTTGAGCTTTGAAAGCAATGGAATACTATTTCGCTGGGGGTATGAGATGGAAATCCTGTAAAATCAGATTGTGATGATCATTGTACATCTATAAATGTAATAAATTCGTTGAGTAACAAAAAAATACTTTTTTAGGTTTAATCACTTGCACATTTGGCAAACTATTTTAAAAATCTTAATATTTCTTTGTAAGAAAACTATTTTTTTTCAGTACATAAATATAATAGTACATATTTCTCTTTCCCAGGATAAAAAAACAAATGTTCATGTATGTGACTTAATTAGTTCATATTCCAAAAGCACATTTATTTTTAAATCTCTCTGTGCAATTCCTTTTGTAAAAAAGCCAGAAACCTTACCATTTAAGGTCTTATTTGCACGAATGAATCAATTGACAAAATTGTCTTGTTATTAATGCAAAAGCAATTCAATAAAAATAGTCTTTCACCTAAATATACTGTATATTTATAGTAAAGAAAAATTACAATAGATACTTGTTAAAAATAGCAGCCTCTACTTCATCCTATTTGAATAGGGATCAAGACTATTGCAATAAGTGAGAGAGATTGAATTCAACTCCAACTAAGCAAAAGGATTGTAAATGGTGAGGAGTGAGTTCATGGAAAAGTACATGAGGCCAGGAGGTAAGGGCATCATCTTTCTTGAGGATTTCATTTCAAATAAATGACTCCAAAGTTCCTAAGAAAGACATTCCAGGGTTATAGATTTACATCTGGAAGTGGAAGGGAAAAAATTTATAACTGAAAGTTTTCTAAAGTAAGTGCTATAAGAAAAGGGAGATTAAAGTTTATATTCAGGGGAAAAAAAACTGTAAAATTTCATCATGTAGACAGGAATGTTAGAGCCATCTTACTCACAATAATGCACAGAACATTGTAGAAATTCTTATGCAAAGAGAAGACAAAGTCTTCCTTTGAGTAGCTTTAGATGAAGGAATGTTACAGCCATCCAATTCTGTTTCTTGCATAGTTCTAACTGGACGTCTTTGTGGCCACTATTGTTTCAGTCTGAATGGTTAGAGGTGATTCAGACTCTAATCTACATGCACATTCACACAATTATATATACTTGCACACACGTATGCATACACATATGCACATATATGTTCAACAAAGAGGCTTAGAAAACTTTGTCATTTGTATCAAGGTATGTATGATTGCCTTCAGTTGGAAGAAATGTCCATTGAAAGGAGCATATATATAACAACTCATCTATAGTATTGCCATATGTGCATAAAACATTTAGGGACTTTTACAAAGGTCACATAAGTTCTTTGGGAATTGATATTGGGCACATGTTCTCCCTGTATTTCCCTTTCAATGATTCATCTAGGTTATTCTTTTGTCAACTGTATACATTTAGGCTACACATCTTAAGACATATTCTAACAAAAGGAAAGGTTTATTAAAATATAAAACTTTTATATGAAAAGATAAATTGTGTCTAGTTCATCAAATGATTTTTGTGATGAAAATTATTTTTCTAAATATACTTATTTTTAATTCTCTGAGGATCTTATTAGTTCAAAATAATTCTTAAAAATTAATTTAGCTACTTCATTTGCTCCTCACCAAGGTAATAATAAAAAGTTAAATAAAATATTGTAAAACTATAAAATAAAACCAATATACATCTGGTTGACGCATCCCATGAAGAATCTAATTAGCATGTATTTTGACTATACTCACATAAATTTTGTTGGAGTGGTGATTTCACACTTTAAATATAATTGCCTACTGAAATGTGCTATATATTTTTCACTATAAAAATAAGATTTCCTTGTCATAACATCAATCCCAAGAGAGTGATTTTTGCGATGTTAAAAATATTTTCTAATTAGCAATAGATATTCTTCTTGAAGTACAGATGGATTCCTTATTTATAATCCAACCTTCAAGACAATAAAAAATATAGCTATATAGTGCAATAATAGTAGCAAGGAAATCAAGTTGGCATATTTATCAAGCAATAATCTAGGCCAATGGTTACAAAGTGAGGAGAATACACACCAGGTGGTACACAATAGGACACATTTGGATGCAAGAAAATATATCATGCTGCAGGCAAAAGCTATTAAATGATTTTTAATATGATTATTTTTATATGTTAGAAAGAATACATCAGTAGCTATATTGAGCATGGAACAAACAAGAGAGATAGAGAAGGCAGGCAGGAGGGAGGTGTGTGAAATATGAATGCCTAAATTACAGCAACAGTGGTGAAGTTTGAGCAAAGGGAGAAAGATTCAGATGCATGAGGGAATTAAAGTCAATGGTGAATATGTGGATGTGAAGGGGCAGGAAGAGATGTTATAGGTGACTTACAGGTGCCTGGATATTTGTCCTGCATTGTGGCTACAGATCCAGAAAGCAAAGCAAGTTCTGGAGAGCAACTTCATTGAGATTTCAGGGCTGAGCAACCTCAGGCACCTGCAGGCCAGCCACTCAAGTCAGACAGTTCATGGTTAAAAGTGGCTTGACTATGCTATACAGCAGAAATTGACAGAAGACAGTAAATCAACTATAATTTTAAAAAGAAAAATAAATAAATAAATAAATAAATTAATTAATTAATTATATCTACTGTTTTTTTCTTTTTTTTTTTTAATGTGGCTTGACCATATGCAGGATCTATTATTACCTTGGGCAAAATATTTAATATCTTTGAGTCTTAGTTCCCTTGATGTATAATGGAGATTATAATCACTAATACATACAATTATTTTCAGTATTGAATTCACTAGCAAAAGTTACCTTTTCCTAGGCATGAGGCTTTTATCTCTTAGGGTCTTGATTAGCAAATAATTCTGTTATTCCATTAACTCCCATGTACTTTTACCTTGTTAATAAATCAGTGTTATATCCACGTAAGGTGACAGAGGAGCAGACAGTTCTGCGGGGAGAGCAGCAGGCCTTAGATTCTGAGGAGATCTGAAAACTGGTTTAAGTCCAGAAAGAGTACTGTCTAACTTAGAGAATCAGTATGTTTTCATTAGACAGTAAAATGAATGTAAATTCTACCACGGGGGGGGGAAGTATTAAATGCTCATGGACATTTGGAAAGCTGCCAATATATTTAGAGAAATATTTAAAGAACATGAATTAACAGTTCATAGGAGTTCCCTTGGGGCCTAGCAGTTAAGGATTTGGTGTTGTCACTGCTGTGTCTTGGGTTTGATCCCTGGCCTGGGAACTTTTGAATGCCACAGTTGCTGCAAAAAAAAAAAAAAAAAAAAAAAAAAATTATTACCAACTTAGAAGCCTGTATCATAACACTTGTATGTAATACACTATCTCACACAAAAGTACCAATCAAAGTGCTAATTATTACATTCTAGGCACTGACAAATGAGTAACTCTGGTCCATCAGTTTAAGGCTGATAAGAATAATCTTCCCTTTATGTCCTAAGAAAGCATTTGTTAAGAGAAGATTGGTCACCTAGGGGATTTAGGTGATACAGAAATATTTGATGTATTAATAGCAAGTCTAGTACAGGCTCTAGTGTCAGCCTGTCTGATTTGGAATCTGATTTCACTGCTTCTTCTGCCCATGAAGTTGAGCAAGTCACTTCCCACTTTTCTTCTTTGACAGTGGAAATAATTTCAAATTTATCTGATAGCGTGGTTATGATAACTAATGCTGTAAAATCCTTGTAAAATATATCCATACTCATATATATATGTGTGTGTATGTTTTATATGTGTGTGTGTGTATATATATATATATATATATATATGTCTTTTTTATGTACTTGACTATGAATGGACAGTTAGGATGCTTCCATTTATAGGTTATTACAAATAACATTGCAATGAACATAGAGGTGCATATATTCTTATCCAATTTGTGTTTTTTTTTCTTTGGGTAAACACCCAGAAGAGAAATTGCTGGATCACATGGTAAATCTATTTTTAATGTTTCGAGGACTCTCCCTAGAGTTTTCCATCATGGCTGCACCCATTCACATTCCCAACAATACCCAAGAGAGTTACCTTTCTCCACATCCTCATCAACATTTGTTATTTGTTGTCTCTTTTGGCGATAATCATTTTGACATGTGTGAGGTGGTATCTTATTGTTTTGATTTGCATTTCCCTAAGGACTGGTAATGTTGAGCATTTTTTCATAGCCTGTTGGCCATCTGGACATCTTTTTTCACAAAAATGTACATTCAAGTCTTCTGCCCATTTTTAAAATGGGTTGTTCATTTACTTGTTTGTTGCTGATGTTGAGGTTACCTGAGTTCTTTGTACATTTGGGATATTAACATCTTATTAGATATATCATTTGCAACTGTTTTAGATTGGTTATGTTTCCCAGTCTTGGAGAAGAAACCTTGTTTAGGAGATGCCCTACAGGGTCTAATGATATGCTGTCCTCTGATCCTGAGAGCTATATGCTCTAGGGGTGCCCCTTACATGGATTGTGTGGGCTTTTCTGCTGTGGCAGGGCTGACAGCTATGGACACAGTGGCCTGGTTGACTGCCAGGCTCTGTCGTCTTTGGTAGCTGCCAGCCCATTGATGGATGGAACCTAGTCCTGGCATGGCTAGCTCATAGCCTGGGAAGTCCACTGGTGGGCAGGGCTGGGTCCTAGCCTGGCTGGCTGCATATCCTGGGGATCCTGAGCCTGAAACAGATCAATATTGGGCAGGTAAGCCCTAGGCATCATAGGCTAGAGGAAGGACTCCAGTGCAGTGCTTGTTAGCAGCACCACTGTCTTCATAGTAGGAAAAGTTCCACAAGGTGACTGCTCCTAGAGTCTGTGTCTCCAGGGGAGTCCCAATTGCTTCCTGCCTCTCTGATATGTTTCCAAGATCAGCCACTGTGAATACCCAGTTTGAATTCCTTTCAAATTAGGGTTTGAAACTAACTTGGAGCACAGGAGTTTTTGATGCACACTTAAAGGGCAAGCTCTCTGTTTCCTACAGCCCCCCAGCTCTCCCATGCACAAGCCACTCTAGCCCTGAAAACCAGGCATTCTTGGGGCTCATTTTCCTGTTGATGGGCATCTAGGTTGGGGAGCCTGATGAGGAGCTCAGATCCCTCTCTCCCTCGGGAGAACTGCTTCAATTGTGATTACCCTCCTGTTTGTGGTTTGCCTACCTGGGGTTGTGGCTCTTGACTATTTGTTGTCTTTGCCCCTCCCACCCATCTCATTGTGGCTCCTTCTTTATATCTTCCATTGTGGAAAGCATTTTCTGCTGGTCTTCATGACATGTTCATAAACAAATGTTCTGTAAATCACTGGAATTTTGGTGCCCATGAAAGTGGAGAGCCTGGGGTCTTCCTGCTCTACCATCTTGGCTATGTCTAATAACCTGTAACTTTATTATACAAACTGTTAACATATTGAATCAATTATGTATTCCAAATAAAACAGCCATTATACAGACAGGCACCTGCATGACAAGCATCTGCACAACGGGACACACATATACATTTCACAGAAAGGGAAAATAGGGCATAAGTCATTTCAATGTTAGTTTTATTCACCACAATTCCACTTTGCTAAAGTCTACACAAAAAGGGCATTGCACTAATAGTATTCTTAATTCAAAAGCTAGATTCCTTAAAAAATTATTCTCTGCTGAGCTTGTAATAAAGTGTGTGAAACTCCCATAATCACAGAACTTTAAAGACTTTG
This sequence comes from Sus scrofa, assembly GCF_054392235.1. Taxonomy (NCBI): domain Eukaryota; kingdom Metazoa; phylum Chordata; class Mammalia; order Artiodactyla; family Suidae; genus Sus; species Sus scrofa. The sequence goes on along the minus strand of NC_139390.1, from coordinate 51,462,939 downwards.
TTTTTAATACACACCAAAAGCAAAAAAAGTATATTGTTTTTCCATTTATATTTGAGTAATTTTCATAAAGATTAAAAATAAAACTTGTGGAAAGATAAAATTCATTTCATGCTTTTAAAAGGAAACAGTTTCCAAGTTATATGATCAAGTTTTAGATGATATTGTAGTTTTTCACAATTTATCTTTTTCCTCATATGTAACTTTTAAATAGTTTTTTAGTTAATCTTGTTGCTATTCAATAATAAATTTAACTCACAAACTGTTTATATTTTTTGAAACATAATCTACTAGAAACCTTTGGAAATGAGTTCATTTCTATGAGTATCATGATTTTGAAAAAATTTTATAACAACATATCATTGAATTATTGACAAATTTTGGGAAACCTTGGTTTATACTTGACATTCAAGTTACGGAGTCACCACTTGATCTCAAATAAGGCAGTTTGTTTTTTATAAAACAAAACAAAGCACACCCACCCATTCCGCTTATAAGACATACTGACACATATCTATATATGACTATCTAAACCATTTAAACTTATCCTGTCCAATCCAGAATACTTCTTCCACCAGGCACCCTCCCTTTCTCAATTAACAAATGCTCCTTCCATCCATCCTTGACTCCTCTCTTTCACTGAATCACTCTCAGGAAAGATGAGACTCTACATTCAAAATATATTCGGTGCTCTAAATTGCCTCCACTTCTACTTCTATGACTTTTTCCAAGCAGCTATTGTCTCTGCTTAGAAGTTTATCCCAATTACTCATTTTGTGCCTACATTTTCTTCCTTCCATTTCTTTTCAATCTGGCAGCCAGAACAATGCAGATAGATTACTCCTTTGCTAAAACTACTCTTGAGCGTCACTGTCTGCTTGAAGGGCAGAGACTTGAAATGACTCAACAGGCCCTGCGGAACTGTGCTCCTGACTCTGCCTCTCTGACCTCAACCAGTATCACTTTGATTCACATTGCTCCTGACACACCCATGTCCTTGCTGCTTCCTGAGCAAAAACACATCAGGCAGTCTCTTCCTGGGGTATTTGCACTCCATTCTCCCTCTTACTGAAACCCTCTTCCCAGCTGTTCACTTAGTTGATTCCTCTGTGTCATCGATATCCATACTTACAGGTAACCTCTAGGCTATTCGTATACAACCCAGAGCTGATGGAGTAAGAGACGTAAGCCCAGGGGTTGCAAGAATGATACATTTCTTTTTTTAAAATAATTTTTTTAACATTTTTAGTTGAACTATGGTTTGATTACAATGTTGTGCCAACTTCTGCTGTACAGCAAATTGACCAAGTCCTATATATTCGTCTTCTTATATTATCTTCCATTATAGTCTATCCCAAGAGATTAGACATAGTTCCCTGTACTATGCTACATAGTAGGACATCATTGCTTATCCATTCTACATGCAATAGTTCGCATCTACCAACCCCAAACTCCCAGTCTATCCCTCTCTCTCTCCCCACCCCTGGACAACCACAAGTCTGTTCTCTATGTCTGTAGGTCTTTTTCTGTTTTGTAAATAGGTTCATTTGTGCCATATTATAGATCCTGCATGTAAGTGATATCATAAGCTATTTGTCTTTCTCTTTCTTATTTACTTCATTTAGTATGAGAATCTCTAGTTCCATCCATGTTGCTGTAAATGGCATTATTTTGTTCTTTATAAGGCTGAGTAGTATTCCATTGTGTCTGTGTACCACAGCTTTTCAATCCATTCATCTGTGCATGGACATTTAGGTTGTTTCCATGTCTTGGCTATTGTGAATATTGCTTCTATGAATATTGGGATGCATGTATCTTTTTGAATGAAAGTTTTGTCTGGAGTGCGATTGCTGGGTCATATGGTAGTTCTATCTTTATTTTTCTGAAGACTCTCTGTACTGTTCTCCATAGTGTATGTACTAATTAACATTCAATTCTTAAATGTTACCAGTCCCAGGCAAACTTGGGTGACTTTATGGTCAGTCGTCCCAACTGAAAATAAGGCAGCACTCAGACTGATTGTGTAAATGTTCTCCATGAGATTTGCTCTGGTTTCAAAACCAAAACTCTCCGTTCTTCTATTATGTCCTCTAACTCTGCTTTCTCTTTCATCATGGCCTTATTACCCTCTGAATAACTATATGTTTTGTTTTCCTGTTAATATCTGCCTCCACTAAATGAGAGTTAGCTGAGGACAAGGATGCTATCTTTTGGAGTCACTGTTATATGCTTGTGTATAAAACACTGGCATACAAAAGATCTTTGATAAATATTTTTAATGAGCTAATAATGTTGGGGTTGACTTGCATTTCTACCTAAAAATGTTTGATAGAATACATGGAAAAGTTTCTCCACAGAACTATCCTCCAGCATAAATATTGAGCTGAGTGAGAGAAAGGACATTCAGAGTTGAGGATGGCGTTGGAACCACCAAAATGGGACTTTGATAGTCCCAGTCTTTCAGTTTTTTCCTGTTTTTCCTAGGGGTCAGTTATCCTACATGTAAAATTGGATGCAGATTATTAAATAGCATTGGTTATTCAGTAGATATTAGATAAACTAATGTATTATGTGATTTAATTTAAATTAAAATGAAATGCAAAATTATATGAAATTAAAACACAGTATTTCCAGTTTCAATAGATTACTAGCCCTTTTATTTTTATGTCTTAATAACATTTCCAAATCAATAACTCTATAATATATTTTGTTTGGAAATGAGTGTTGGGAACTTGGTCCACACATAGAGAATTTTTTTTTATTACAAAGTTAGTTTCCACTCATGAGCTTCTGAAGCCCCATTGCTCACACCCTGCTAGTAGCTACTATGTTTTGATCTCCAGGTGAGTGGATACAGCAAGTTTGAGCATGCACATCTAACACCTAGCTAGACACAATCATTATTTGGTAGTCATGACTCAATTTAAAACTTTGTGTGTTTTATCCCACACATTTCATTCACTGGAAAGCATTCAGGAGTGAGCATCGATTCAGTTCATTTTAAACTGAGGTTATGATGATTCATAGAGAATTAAGCTAAAAATGTTTACTCAGGAAAACAATAAGATTGTAATTTAAGATTAAAAATTAAATAGCCTTTCAATGAAACACTATGTTTTCATATCTATTTGTAATTCTTGTATTCCTTAACGAGTTGTAATAAAAAGGAATTTACATAATTACAATATAATTTATGTGCATACAAATAAGGTTAAATTTACAAAGGACAGATATATTTTTAAATAATTTCGTTTATTATATTAAAACCTTTTATTATATATACATTCTTAACAAGGTAATTTTACATAATAGTTTAATCATATTTAAAAGTGCTTAAAATTTAAGGAACTTTATTCATCATGATATCATTACATTGTTTTCTTTGAAAAGGCATCAAAGGAACCTAAAAAATAAACAAAATTGAGTACTTTTGTTTCAAGAGTATTTGATAAAGAAGGTATTTTGTGTATAGTCCAATATACATTTATTGTCAAAAACTCAGCGTATTTTATTCTTATTATATATGAAGGTAACATAGAAACTGTTTTAAGATTGTTTCAAAACCAATCTTATGATTACCAATGGTGAAACCATTGTGGGGAGGGATGATTTGGGAAGGTAGGAATAACGAATACACACTACTATATAAAGCAGACAGTTAATGAGAACCTATGGTATAGAACAGGAAAATGTACTCAATAGCTTGTAATAACATATATGGGAAAAAGAATGGATATATTTATATGTATAATTGATTCACTTTGCTATGCATCTGACTCTAATACTACATTGTAAGTCAACTGTACTCCCATAAAAAATAAATTAAAAAAATAAATAAAAGATTGTTTATGTAGTATAAATTCTTAAAAAAAAAAGGTTGATTAAACAAGAACTTTAGAGAGTTCCCATTGTGGCTCAGCTGGTTAAGAATCCAGTTTGTATCCATGAGGATGCAGTTCTATTCTTGGCCCCGCTCAGTGGGTTAAAGGATCTGGCGTTGCTGTGAGCTATGTGTAGGTTGCAGACCTGGCTCGGATCTGGTGGTGTTGTGGCTGTGGTTGTAGGCCAGCAGCTACAGCTCTGATTTGACCCCTAGCTTGGGAACTTGCGTATGCCCCAGGTATGGCCCTAAAATGAAAAAAAAAGAACAGAAGCCACTAGGCTGTGTAGTATCTGAATTTCATCCTGTCGTTTTATTTTGAATATTTAAATTGACTTTAATCTAAAATTCTGGGAATAGGTTTTCCAAATTAATTTTCCTGGATATTAAATGCATTTAATGTAATTATAAAAAAAATTTACTGAGGAGTAATTCAATTTCAGGTGTTATGTGAGATTTGATTTTTTTAATGGCATGTTTCATACAGAGAATTTTTACTGCTCTAAAAATCCTCTGTACTCTGCCTGTTCATTCTTCCCTACCCTCTAACACTTGACGATCACCAGTCTTTTCTGTGTCTCCATATTTTTGCCTTTTATGATTTATATAATTAGAAGTATGCAGTATGAAGCCTTTTAAGACTGGCTTCTTCTATTTGGTAATATGTATTTAATTTTCTCCATGTCTTTTCATGCTTTAATAGTTTTTAATTTCTTTTTAGTGTAATAATATCTCCCTGTCTGGATATACCACATTTTATTTAACCATGCACCTATTGAAGGACATATTGTTTGCTTCCAAGTTTTGGCAATTATGAATAAAACTCCTTCAAACATTTGGGTTCAGGTTTTGTTCTGTGAGTTTGACAATATATTCACATATTCCTCTATCGAGAGATAGAGGAATAGATGTCTATCTCTATTTGTATCAATATCTATACCTTTTTTTACCTATCTACATATGTAAATTCAAAGTTTATTATTTCCTATTTTCATGCACAGATCTATGCATTTTAAGACCTGTTTAGCATCTTGTAATAACTACCAAAATCAAAATACTGAAAAAATTCATCAAGCAGTAATACTCCCCAATGCTTTTCTTCCATGGTCAAACCTTCCCCACGGATCTGATTTCTGTCCCTAAACTTTCACCTTTTCCAGAATAACATTTGAATGTGCAACATCTGAATATGAAATCATGCAGCATGTAACCTTTTAACATTGGACTGGCATCACTATATAATGCATTTAATTTTTAGTAAAGTAGTATTTGTTTTTAACTTCTTAGAGTATGTATATAAAATTCAATTCAGGGGGTTCTCCATGTGGCACAGCAGGTTAGGTATACAGATTTTTCTCTGTAGTGGCCCAAGTTGCTGCTGGGTTCGATCCCTTGCCCAGTGCAGTGGGTTAAGGATCCAGCATTGCCACAGCTGGCATAAGTTGCAGCTGCAGCTCAAATTCAATCCCTGGCCCATGAACTTCCATATGCCATGGATGTGGCCATTAAAAAAAAAATTAAATTCATAGTTAACCATATTTTTAAAGCTTTGATTCTATAGATATGCTTTAACTGGTATTTGGAGCATGCTAACTCTATGCTTAGGAAATGTAAAACATGCTGTAATATTTTAACAGTATCTTGACTGAAAGGTAGTAGGCTATTTTCCTCATGGAAACATTAAATACTTAAATCTGAGTATTATATTTCCAGAATATATTGATTATTTAGTATATAATTGGCTGACCTCTTCTATTCTCTCCTCAGTTTATTCACAGGAAGGAAGCTTTTAATGTGCTGATATATCTTTTTGAAAAGTCAATTGCAACCTTAGGCTTCCTTGTCTTGGATCTCCTGAGGAACATTATGAGATCCGGGGCCTGTTTATTTCTTCCAAGCCTTTATTGTACTGGCAGATACTGCCCTTTTCCAGATGGCTTTTTTATTTCTCAAGTTGTGAAAACTGTTTAAAGGGTAGCAGAATCAGAGATTCAGGTGGAATACATGCTTGGCATAGGGGGCATGAAGGTCATTGCCACTTTCCAAAAAATGATTATAGTTTCCCATCAGACACTTTTCAATCTGATCCACTAGCTATCAGAAAAGTCAATATTTGCATTTTGTTGCATATGCATGACCACTAGCGTTTGAAGAAAGGGCTACTTGATATGTGCACTTCTATGATTATCTTGTTTGCATTCACAAGAAATTATCTGAAAATCCTCTAATGATTCAAAGACTTGCTGCAAGGGGTTATTTCATTATTAGAATTAGTTCTGCTGCAACTTTAAATTAAACTGACTTAGCATTTTATATTGCTTAATTTGAAATAAATCACCAGAAAAGGGAAAAAAATTAAAATATCTAAGAAATAACTTTGTTCATAAAATGTTGGATGTCTACATGGAAAGAAATTTCCAGTATTTCCATCATTTTATCTCAAAAGTATATGCATTGGAGTTTGTCTTTCTGGGTGTTTCTCATATTTTAATAATGCCAACTATCTTCCATAGAAAATTATAATATGGCACTTTTTAATTAGAAATAGTTTTTGAAGCTTTATTGTCAAGGAATTTTCTTCTTTTTGAAGTTAGCGTATCTTTTAGAATGCTAACCTTCACTATAGTTTATTTATACATATTTTGAATTTTTTGTTGCTGTTTGGTTCTGTATCACCTTTTTGTCAATGATTTATATTTTGTTTTCAATGATTCTGCTATCTTAAATACAAAGAGGATACCTTTGTTTGCTTGGTTCTTCCTGACTTCCCTCTTTTAAGCCCTATGTTTAGTGGTTTGTAGGCTATGAAAACAAACCTTGTTAATTATCTCAAATTTCTCCACTTTCTCTAGATCCTGTTTACCTTCCAATTTTATGAAGTCAAAGAAATGCTACAGCTTATCTGATACTAGAAGCATCTTTCAATTCTCATGAGTTTCCTCAATTTCTCTTTTAGTGCTTTTTGATTCAATCATGTAGTCTCAATAAAATTTCTAGTATCTGGGTTCCCCTGCTGTACAGTGGGGAAAAAAAAAGTGCGTTTGGTGAAATAACAATAAAAAATAAATTAAAAACAATTTATAGTACACTTTTTGTACCTTTAAAGATTTCAAACTGAAATATCTTAGAGTAAGTTTCTTTACATCTCTGAGACTCACTGGTTTTGTCTGTAAAAGGATGAAGATGGTGGACAAAGTAAATTCTAAATTTTACTATGATTTGGTAGCCTGTGCCTTATTGACTTCTCAAAGCCAAGCTCAAGGTGGCCAATCTCTTGCATAGGGATCATTTTAATTGAAGTTGTGCTCAGGTATGAGAACCTCACTGAGAACTTTTGGCCTGCAAGTTAGAATTTGTTGGAGACATTGAGTAGGAATATTCCTCCTAATTCTGAATTCCTCTTTTAGGCTTGGGAAACTCACTGAATCCTCATTTTATGTAGTATTTAAACTGTTCCTTGAGAATTACAAGCCTACACTTGTGTTAGAAAGTTGTTTGTTTTTTTTTCCTTCTCTACCATTCCAAAATCACCTTCTCACTGTTTTGTTACTGTCTCAGAAAACCCATGGAAAGAGATAATTTATTTGGGTTACGGAAGTGTTTTGGTGAAGGCAAATAAAAACAATCATCACAACAACAAAACTTCCATAAGCCCTAACACAGAAAGACACAAGTAATAAAAAATAGATGGATTATTTTTTTAATTGGGTTTCCTCCACATGAAAGTTAATGGATTAGATTTGATAAGGGAGAACTATGGGTGATGAGGGAGGATAGGAGATATTGGGGTGTGAGGAGGTTCAGGGGACAGGTGTCTCCCCTGGAATTCCTGCAGATCTAGACTGCTCCTTCCCCTGGGCCTCAATGCCATCTTCACAACTTTAGTTCTAAAATATCCTATTTTAGGGTTCATATTTCAAGGCTTATGATTGACCCAAACTTTGTGTTAATTAAGTCTGATTCTTGTCTTCAGCAGTTATGTAAACAGGAGCAGCTAAAGGCAGTCCAGAGCACATACGTCATAGGGCACCTGTGCCCCCTTCTTCCTGTCTCCATCACCTCATTCTTCAGATTCAGATAGCTTTGGAGGGGAAACATTTGGCTTCCATTCACTCATCTCATTCTAGCAACTGAGATTTTAACAAAGATGTCTCTATATTGGAAACAATTGGGAATCCCTCAACTGAGAATTTTAAAAACTCGTTTAATCTGTACATTTATTCCTCTAATTTATTTCACACTTGATTCTTTAAATAATTGTTTATTTAGTGTTTACAAATACTGTGATCTTTGGTAAACATCAAGGTTACAATTGTCAAGGGTTCCATTCCCTATTTTCAAACACCTTATAGTCTAAGAGAAAGGGGAGTGCAAAAGTCGTAACATAATTTAATGATGTTAGTTACAAAACTCCACTAGACCCTGGGAGGAACATAATGACATTTTTCAGGGAAAAACATTAAAAGCTTTGTAAAAAGGTTATGCTTAAATAAACAGTGACAGTTACACATGGTAATACTAGGGAAATGAATACTAGGTGGGGTTCCTATCATGACTCAGCGGAAACAAATCTGATTAGCATCCATGGGGATGAAGGTTCGATCCCTGGCCTCACTCAGTGGGTTAAGCATCTGGCATTTCTATGAACTGAGGTGTAAGTCATAGATGTGGCTCAGATCCCTTGATTCTGTAGCTGTGGTATAGGCCAGCAGCTACAGCTCAAATTTGACCCCTAGCTTGGGAACCTCAATATGCTAGGGATATGGCCCTAAAAAGACAAAAAAAAAAAAAAGAGAAGAAAGAAAGTAATACTAGGTGAAGTAGTATCATGAAGACATTATAACTCAGTGGAAATGCATGCTAATGTTCAATGTAAGTAAATACATTTCAAATTATTAAATACACATGGTAGGCAGATATGTAATAATAAAAATATAGTATGCAAATGTTCATAAAATTACCTTTCCCTCCAACGATTTGAATGTCTTGGTGGCTTTAGTGAGGCCTAGAGCCTGGGAGACAGCTTTTCTTGTAGCTCTGAGGGATTGCACCAAAGAGGTAAGGGGGAAGCCAGGGTCTATAGGAGTTTTTGCTGAAAAAAAAAAAATATGTAGCCAAACATCAAAAGATTACTGCTAATAACAAAACAAAAATAAAAACCAAAAAACACAGGCATTTCAATTCAGTGATTTTAGTGCTTCTCTTTTTTTTTTCTTTTTTTATTGAATGAAAAATTATTTAACTTCTATAGTATTTTACAATTTTCAAAAGTTTTATACACATGGTTTCATATAATCCAATAATAACCATTTCCCCCCATCCCTAACTTCTCCTTCTTCCCTTTCCTCAATCCACTGGTGACCACTTATTCGTTTTCTATATTTGCGAGTCTGCTGCACTTTTATTATATTTTCTAGTTACTTGTGCTTTTTAGATTCTACATATAAGTGATATCATACAGTATTTGCCCTTCTCTGTCTGACTCATTTCACTTAACATAATGTCCCCCACGTCCATCCATGTTGCTGAAAATGGCAGTATTTCACACTTTTTTGTGGCTGAGTAGTATTCCATTGCATATGTATATAGAATATCTTCTTTATTCAATCATCTATTGATGGGCACTTAGGTTACTTCCATATCTTGACAATTAAAAATAATGCTGCTATGAACATTGGTGTGCCTGTATCTTTTCAATTTGGCATTTATTTTGTTTCTTAGGATTAGTGCTTTTCTATGTATGGGAAGATGCTAGTGTCTGGACTTGTTGAAATTATCCCTTTGATATGCACCTTTACTATCTAGAATCAGTATCCTAATTTTCCATATTGAATTCCCCTCAGAAGTCTGTCACAGTGGCTGACAGCTAGATAGCAAGCAATACTGTTGGTTTACTGAAATGCTCAGGCAATTTTTTTTTTTGTCCACTCACATCATACAATATTAATAGATGTAATAATTGTATAAGCCACAAACTGGTCTTAAAATAAATGTAAAGTTTCACAAAAAATGCACCCTATTTCTTAAAATGATTTAAAATATTATTTTAATTGTTGTATTTTTTCTTTTTTTTCTGTCCTTTTTTTTTTTATTTCCCCAATACATTTTTTTGGTTCCACTATACATCATGGTGACCCAGTTACACATACATGTACACATTATATTTTCTCCCATTTTCATGCTCTATCATAAGTGACTAGACATAGTTCCTAGTGCTACACAGCAGGATCTCATTGCTAATCTGTTCCAAAGGCTATAGTTTGCATCTATTAACCCCAAGATCCAAATCCAGACCACTCCCTCCCCATCCCCCTTGGCAACCACAAGTCTGTTCTCCAAGTCCATGATTTTATTTTCAGTGGAAAGGTTCATTTTTGCCATATATTAGATTCTAGATATAAGCAATATCATATGGTATTTGCCTTTCTCTTTCTGACTTACTTCTATCAGGATGAGAATCTCTAGTTCCATCCATGTTGCTGCAAATGACATTATTTCATTATTTTTCATGGCTGAGTAGTATCCCTTTGTGTGTAGATATCACATCTTCCTAATCCAATCATCTGTTGATGGACATTTGGGTTGTTTCCATGTCTTGGCTATTGTGAATAGTGCTGCAATGAACATGCGGGGGGGCATTTGTCTTTTTTAAGGAACATTTTATCCAGAGATATGCCCAAGAGGGGATTGCTGGGTCATACGGTAGTTATATGTATACTTTTCTAAGGTATCTCCCTACTGTTCTCCATAATGGTTGTACCAGCTTACATTCCCACAAACAATGCAGGAGGATTCCCTTTTCTCCACACCCCCTCCAACCCTTGTTATTTGTGAACTTATGAATGATGGCCATTCTGACTGGTGTGAGGTGGTATCTTCTGGTGGTTTTGATTTGCATTTCTCTAATAATCAGGGGTGTTGAGTGTATTTTCATGTGCTTGTTGGCCATCTGTACATCTTCCTTGGAGATATGTCTCTTCAGGTCTTTTGCCCATTTTTCCATTGGGTTCTTGGCTTTTTTGCTGTTGAGTTGTATCAGTTGCTTGTATATTCAAGAGATTAAGCCCTTGTCAGTTGCATCATTTGAAACTCTTTTCTCCCATTCTGTAAGCTGTCTTTTTGTTTTCTTTTTGGTTTCCTTTGCTGTGCAAAAGCTTGTCAGTTTGATTAGGTCCCATTGGTTTATTTTTGCTTTTATTTCTGTTGCTTTGGGAGACTGACCTGAGAAAATATTCATAAGGTTGATGTCATGGAATGTTTTGCCTATGTTCTCTTCCAGGAGTTTAATGGTGACTTGTCTTATGGTTACGTCTTTAAGCCATTTTGAGTTTATATTCGTGCATGCTGTGAGGGTGTGTTCTAGTTTCATTGAATTACTTGCAGGTGTCCAGGTTTCCCAGAAATTCTTGCTGAATAGATTGTCTTTTTCCCATTTTATGTTCTTACTTCCTTTGTCAGAGATTAATTGACCATAGGTGTCAGGGTTTATTTCTGGGTTCTCTATTCTGTTCCACTGGTCTGTCTGTCTCTTTTGGTACCAGTACCACACTGTCTTGATTAATGTGGCTTTGTAGTGTTACCTGAAGTCTGGGAGATTTATGCCTCCTGCTTGCTTTTTGTTCTTCAGAATTGCTTTGGCAATTTTGGGTCTTTTGTGGTTCCATATAAATTTTTGGATTGTTTGTTCTATTTCTGTGAAAAATGTCATGGGCAATTTGATAGGAATTACAATGAATCTGTAGATTGCTTTGGGTAGTATAGCCATCCGTTTTTACAATATTAATTTTTACAACCCAGGAGCATGGAATATCTTTCCATTTCTGAGAGAAAAAACAAAAAAACAAATAAACATAATAAGAAATGAAAAAGGAGAAGTCACAACAGAAACTACAGAAATACAAAAAACCATGAGAGAATCCTATGAACACCTGTAGGCCAACAAATTTGACAATCTGGAAGAGATGGACAACTTTTTAGAGATTTACCACCTGCCAAAACTAAATGAAGAAGAATCAGATCAACTGAACACATATCATGAGAGGCAAAATTGAATATGTCATAAAAACACTCTCTACAAATAAAAGTCCAGCACCAGATGGCTTCACAGGTGAATTCTACCAAATATACAAAGAGGAACTTATACCCATCCTCTTTAATCTTTTTCAAAAAGTTGAAGAAGAAGGAACACTCCCAAAGACATTCTATGATGCCACTATCACCCTAATTCCAAAACCAGACAAAGATACCACCAAAAAAGAAATCTGTAGGCCAATATATCTTTGATGAATATGCGCAAAATTCTCAAACAAAATTTTAACCATCTGAATCCACATATAAAAAAGATCATACACCACAACCAGGTGGGATTCATCCCAGGTGCACAAGGATGTTTCAACATACACAAATCAATCAATGTCATATACCACATTAACAACAGAAAAGTCAAAATCCACATGATCATATCAATAGATGTAATCATTCATGAAGTTTCCAGAACGTTAGATCGGAAGAATCTTAAAATGCACTTTCTGTTTTATAATGTGATATGAATACAACACTAAATCTAATAAATCCTGAAGGTATGTTTGGTTTACACGTAAATTGATGATGGGTAAATATAAGAATCACTCAGAAAACATGTTAGAAAGAGAGAGAGAGACTCTTCAACTCATTATTGAAGATTTTGATTTAGTACCTCTGAGAGGGGCCAAAGAATCTGGATTTTTTTTTTCTTCAGTTTTCGTGGTCATTCTGAGATATGGTCAAATTTGTGTAACCACTGACAAAATAATAAATTCACCACGATATTTTTATCTCATTGTTTGCTATTAAAAATAGCAAAAACAAGTCTTAATCCCAAATAACCAATGGAAAGATTATGTCTATGCAGTTCATTCTCACCAGGTGACCTCTCCACCTGGCTTCTTTTCTCTCTCCAGACCAGGTCTCAGTCTGGGATCATTTTTGCGGTTATTTGCAAAGGCATGTGAAGTACTCAAAAATCATAGCCCAAACTTCAACAAAACTTCTGTAGGTCAAATTCTATCCTCAGTACCCATGATAGCCATAAGCATAATAAAGTGGGTTCTAAAGTTCTATGAGTCAAATAAGAATGAATTAACATGGTTATTGAATATTTTATAAAAGCTAAACAAACCTTATTTCAAAATATAGCTATATACATACATTTTTTTGGCCATGCCCAAGGCAAGCAGAGGTTCCCTGCCAGGGATCAAACCCAGCCATGGCAGTGACAACACAGCATCCTCAACTGTTAGGCCACCAGGGAACTCCAAAATGTAGTTATTTCTAATTGAAGAAAACTAGGACCAACTTCAAGGTATCTATAGATTTTATATAAATCTGTTATACTCACAATTCTTATATAAATATTCAATTTAAATGTATAAAGATCATATTAATTGTTGAGCTTATTTTACTATTCAACACTTAAATATATATGCAAAAGGAAGAATGAAAATGTACAAAGTATATTTAAACACTAATACCAAGTTGAAAAACAGTTTGCAGAGTGAAAAGGAAAATCAAAGCCTATACTTGCTACAAAGTATCATGAAGACAAACTAGTTACGTGCTCTGAGGTGAAACTGTAATTACATATCATTATGAAAAGGAAAAGAAATATAAAAGCATATCACTAAGGCAAAAGAAGAAAATATGGGAGAAATCTGAGATATATATATATACACATTTATAACAATTACATACACTTCCCAAAATAAATAAATAATTCTGAAAGAACAATGTCATGAGAATATGAAAAGTTTTGCATTTGGGGTTGTAGTATATCAAAAGGCAAAGAGCTTTGATAGATAAGCTCTGGAAGTCTTTTCACTACTCTTATTTCTTATTGGAAAGTTACTATAAAATGCAAGATCATCATTATAACAGTAAAGCATTTTCATTATCTTTTAATGGATCTAACTTCTGGTTTAGAATGTGTGCTGTGAATGATAGCGAATTTCAATTGAGGAAGCTAGGATTTTATATCTGTATTTTAGTGAGGAGGTAACACATATGATGTAGTTGGTTCCCTCATCAAATCTTTTCCTACACTGACTTTTCAGAAAATATGTATCTTAGAACTACAAAAAGGCTTTTTGCTTTTGGCAGAAAAAAAGAGCAAAGATTTATACATGCTAAGTTTTGCAAAATTACTTGAAGAAAGTACAATCATGTTGTGTTTGTTATTAAATTTATTCAATATTTTTTTTTTAGGTGAAGGGATTGGTGTCTTGAATTGATATATTTAGAGGACAAGATAGTGGAGTGTAAAAATACCACTCACTTTCCTATAATTTCCACATGATACAGATGACAAATGGGAGACAAAAGATTAAATCAAAGCCTATAAGAAAAAAAAAGAAGATAGAGAAGATAAAAATGTGGAGATAGAGTTATAGTGAGCAAGAAAGAGACAAATGGGAGGGAGAAAACCCACCATGTTTAGGAATAAAGAAAACAAAAGAACAGGTGCTTGTGGATATTGCTTGTCATTTGTTCTTTGGTCTTAAGCAGCTGCTTCTTCTTTCCCAATGTTTGTTTTTAAATCCATTTGTCTCTTGATAATTTATTCAGCTCCTTAAATTTTCTTCTTTCTTTCTTCTTCTTTTTTTTTTTCTGATAGGAAGTAATACAGGCATATTTCTCCAGAAAAAGTTTGGCCTTAGAAAAAATGCATAATGTTGGATTTGCATTGGATAATCTATAGTCATGAATATATATATGTTAGTATTGTATATATCTAATAAATACATATATATTTCCCTCAGCTTTGTCCTCCAATAAGAGTAGATGCAATCATGCAGAATAAGACTGAAAATATAGAGCGCACATCTTAAGTACCATTTCCCACTAACTTGGATCAGAGATCCTTGAGGAATGGGTGATCTCACCCATCTGGGCAGCAATGACTATGATATTATTACAGAGAGCAAAGTGGAATATTCCTCAGTCATAGAAAAGAATGAAATAATGCTATCTGCAGCAACATAGATTGACCTAAAATTATTATACTAAGTCAAGTTAGTCAGACAGTGAAAGACAAACATCATATATCACTTACATGTGGAATCTAGAAAAAGATACAAATGAACTTATTTACAGAACAGAAACAGACTCACAGACTTTGAAAAACTGATAGTTATTAAAGAGGACAGCTGGGGTGGTGGAAGGGATAGACTGGGGGTTTGGGATTGGCATATGCACACTGTGATATATGGGATGACTGGCCATTGGAGACCTGCTGTAAAGCACAGGGAGCTCTACCAATATTCTGTGATCTGTGTGATCTACGTGGAAAAAGAATCTGAGAGAGAATGAATGTGTATACATGTATAACTGAATCACTTGGTTGTACAGCAGAAATCATCACAACATTGTATATCAACTTTCCTTCAGTAAAACTTTAATTTTTTTTTAAAGTGCTCAGAGGCAACAGGATAATGTCCAAAGACAATAACAGTGTTAAGGATATTTCCTTGTACAGTTAGACATAATTTAAAATTTTAAATGAATAAAGATGTACACAAATTATAACCTATGGAATAAAAATATTTGAATTAAAAAAGACATTAAAAATAGAACAAGGAGTGAGAATAAAAAGAGATTTTTTTTTAGGGCAAGTTAATAAATGTGGAGGGAAAGAAAAGTTGGTCATTTTTCAAGACCCGAAGTTACTAAATCAAGCAAAGATTCCTAGTGTATGCTATATTCCATCCATATTCAGTTTTATGTTGTAGCACATACAAAGAGCATTTATTTCTCCTTCATGTATATTTAGTACAAGCTGCATTCTGGGTTCAGATTAAGCTCATGTGTTCTTTTTCTCCTGGACCTGTGACTAGTCAAGTCCCATTCTTCTCATGGTATAAAACAGGAGTGCAAAAGAATAAGCCCAATTGGGCAAGGGCATTGGAGCCAAGTTTCGTTACCCTTGCCAACATCTCTGTGGCCAAAGTTATCCACATGATCAAGTACAATCCAAAGAAAAGGAATGAATAGCTTCCCCATGATTTAATCTATCAGTGATTAGATTGGCTAAATCAATCTAATAGTCTGAAAATTTACAGGACATGAAGGTGTTCAGATCCAAATATTATAATACAGATTACTTTCCCAATTCAGAGAGAAAAATAAGATGACTGTTGAATGACAAGATGCTGCAGTCATTCAAAATAAGAAATAAAACAAAAATCATCAGTGATGAAACAAACTGATACCATGTATCTCCTAATATGAAGCAGTAAGTGCAAAATATCATCTGCAGAGTGATCTTTTCTTTAAAAAAGTAACTTAAATTTAAATTTAATTGTGGAGGGAGAAAGATCAAGATGAAGAGGAATAAGATGTTGTGCTCACCTTCTCCCACAAACACATTGAAAAAAACCACAGCTACATGTAGAACGATTTGCAGGGAACATCTACTAAATGCTGGCAGAAGAACTTAAACCTCCAAAATGTGTAAGAAACCCTCCGCATATGAGTAGAACTAAAGAAAAAAGAGAGAGAAAAGGAATCAAGATGGGACTAGCATTCTTAGAGGGAATTGTGAAAGAGAAAAGGAACCCACACCCTGGGGAGGCACCTAAATGATGAGATGGAAGGTCTCAAATTTGCTCAGGAAAGTGCAGCAGCTGGACTGAGGAGGTCAAAGCAGAGTGAGAGCTGCAGAGATCATCTGTACCACCACCCTGAACACCACAGCCTGAGATGCTTGGGTGGGGCCTGGATGCTAAGACTCAGGGTCCAGGGAGAGGACTAGGGTTGACTCTCTGGAGACAGCCTGAGGAGCTAGGGAACAGTGTTCCATGGGCTGGGGAGTAGCACACCACAGCCAAGGGAACTGGAAGGAAGTCTGGGCCCACAGGAGAAGCAAGTTGCCATTGTTGGAGAGGGTGAGAGGAGGGGCAGACAACCATAGCAATCTTTTTCCTGTGCACAGGCTCTCAAAGGTCAGGCTGCTTCTGGCGCAGGCCACTGGTGGTGAAAGACCACTTGCTTTGGCTTTGGAAGACCATGTGCCTCTTCTGCAGGCCACAGGTGGCTAGTAACCTCTTGTATGGGCTGAGGGCAGTTGGCGGCTAAGCATGACCTGGTTCCTCTTGCATGATCTACAAGCAGCAGGAACAAACCACAGCAGTCATCTCAGAAACCAGAGGGGGGGAAAAGGCCTGCCAAAATCTCAGAAACCAGAGGAGGGGCAAGGGGTCTGTGAACAGGTTCCACCTGTGGCTCCAGTCACCTCAGAGTTCAGCTAAAAGAGGGACTGCAACCAAGCACTGCCTGTTGACACTCTAACTCTCCTGGGAGCACAACTGCCCTGATGTTGCCACTGCCAAACACTCCATGCAGTGCTCACAAATGCTTGATCACTGTCACTTCCCAGGACCTTGCAACTATGAGCAGCCTGTGAAGCAATTCCTGTGAGGGCTAAATGAGAGGAGTGTTTCTTGCATGGTGAGGGGGGACAAACCATTACAGTTATCTCTGAGATGGGCATGGCCCACCAACACTAGGGGTCTGTGAACAGGCACCACTTGTGGCCTCAGTCACCTTGGAGGGCACCACAGAGGAGGGCATTGCCACCGAACACCACCTGTTGTTGCTCTCACTTCCCTGGGAACTCACACAACCTGCCACTGCCAAATGCTCTGAGCACTTCCTAGGTCTGCCTGAGGCTCATTACCACTTCTAAGGGCCCTGAAACTAGGAGTAGCCTGTGCCACCTTCTGCAGGTCCTTGTTACTGTCAAAGAGCCCAGCAACCAGGCACTGACTACTAACCCATTGCCCTTACCTCCTTCTCTCTGGAAAAACACACAACACCCTATCAAGGGGATATATTGCTCACACTGAAGAAAGAGACAGCAAACATCCAAACTGCCATGCCAAAAATAAGTAGCAATCCACCACAAAATACAAAGGGGCACTCTTGCATAGAAACAGCTCTCCAAAACTACAGTAGTTGGTTTCCCTAAACTCAAAGAAAAAGAAAAAAATATAAGTGAATGAAGAAGGTTAGGAACCGTTCCCAGTTAAAAGAACAGGAGATTTCACCTGAAGCAGCAAACAATGCAACAGACCCATGCAATCTGACAGACACTGAGTTCAAATGGGAGAGAGTGAAAATACTGAAGGAATTAAGGGTAAATACAAAGGAATTAAGAGTGTATATACACAGTAATGCAGATTACTTTAGAAAGGAGCTAGAATATATGAGGAAGAACCAAGAGAAATTATAAAATTCATTTGCAGAGATACAAACTGAGTTAAAGGCACTAAAGAGCAGAATGAATAATGCAGAGGAAGGAATTAGCGACTTGGAAGATGGAATAATGGAAATCATCCAGTCAGGACAGCAGACAGAAAACAAATTTAAAAAAAAGCATGAAAGCAATATAAGAGATCTATGGGATAATATAAAGCAGACCAATCTATGCATAATAGGGATTTCAAAAAAGAAGAAAAAGTAAAGGTGGTTGAAAATATATTTGAAGAAATTATGTATGAAAACTTTCCAAATCTAAAAGAAACAGATATCAAGACATAGGCAGCACAGAGGGCCCCAAACAAATTGAACCCAAACAGGCCCACACCAAGACATGTTATATAATAATAATGGCAGAAGTTAATTATAGGGGATTCTAAAGACAACAACAGAAAAACAAAGCATCATTTATAAGGGAGGCTCCATAAGGCTATCAGCTGATTTCTCTATAGAAACACTACAGACCAGAAAAGAGTGGCAAAATATATTCAAAGTTCTAAAAGGGAAAATTTTGCAGCCTAGAACACTCAACCCAGCAGTAATATCATTTAAAATAGAAGTAAAACTAAAGAATTTTTCCAACAAACAAAAGGTAAAAGAGTATGGCAATACTAAGCCCATTCCTAAAGCAATACTGAGAGGACTTCTCTAAATAAAAAAGTAAGAAGAAATAGGGTGGAGAAAAATCACAATTGGAAAGCAATCACTTAAATAAGCCAGTATACAGATTTAAAAGGAAAAGAAAAAAAATTGTAAAAGTGACAATAAACACAGGGAACAGCAAAAGGACAACCATGAAGATTTTTAAAAAGGACTTCAAAATCATAGACTGTGGAAAAGGAAAGTAAGAAAATCTAGACACACACCCCCTGTTTTTTAGAATGGGTTTGAGCCTATATGACTATCAGGCTAAAGCCAGCAGATAAAGGGAGGGGTTAACATACTTGAAAAACAGGGCAACCACAAATCAAAACCATATATTACATTCAGAAAACTAAAAAGAAAAGGACATAAGCATAAAATAAATGGAAATTATCCAACCAAAGAAAGAAAGGAACAAAGGAGAAATATAGAATCAACTGGATAACAAGCTTTAAAATGCCAATAAATACATATTTAGCAACAATTACCTTAAATGTTGATGGACTGATGCTCCAATTTAAAGACACAGAGTGGCAGATTGTATAAAAAAAAACAAGAACCTACAATCTGCTGTCTACAAGAGACTCACTTTAGGGCAAAGGACGCATGTAAATTGAAAATGAGGGGATGAGAAATGGACAATGGACAGGAGAGAAATGGATAAGAAAAATGGACAATAGACCAGACAGGAAAGCAGGAGTTGCAATACTCATACCAGACAAAATAGACTTTAAAATGAAGGCCATAAAGAAAAAGACAGACACTATTTAATGATAAAAGGATCCCTTCAAGAAGAGGGTATTATAATCGCCAATATATAGGCCCCAAATATAGGATATGTACAACCTAGATATATACAACAAATACTGACAGACATAAAAGGAGAAATTGATGGGAATAAAATCATAGTAGGAGACTTTTAACACTCCACTCACATCAATAGACAGATCCTCTAGACATAAAATCAAAAAGGCAACAGAGATCCTAAAGGACATAATAGAAAATTTAGACTTCATTGACATTTTCAGGACATTACAACCAAAAAAATAAATCAGAATAAACATTCTTTTCAAGTACACATGAAACATTCTCAAGGATTGATCACATAACTGGAGCACAAAACTAACCTCAACAAATTTAAGAGTATAGAAATTATTTCAAGTATCTTTTCTGATCATAATGGCATGAAATTAGAAATCAACCACAGGAAAAGAAATGAGAAAAAACTGACTACATGGAGACTAAAAAACATGCTACTAAAAAAAACAATTGGTCAAAAAGGAAATCAAGAAGGAAATTAAAAAATACCTTGAGATAAATGACAATGAAGACACAACCATTCAAAATCTACAGGGTCCCACAAAAAGCAGTGCTTTGTAGGAAGTTTACAGCAATACAGGCCTTCCTCAAAAAAGAAAAAAAATCTCAAATCGACAACTTAACCCACCACCTAAATGAATTAGAAAAAGAAGAACAAGCAAAACCTAAAGTCAGCAGAAGAAAGGAAATCATAAAGATCAGTGAGGAAATCAATAAAATAGAGATTCAAAAAACAATAGAAAAAAAATCAATAAAACCAAGAACTACCTCTTTGAAAGTGTAAACAATAAAACCAAGAGCTGATTCTTTGAAAAGGTAAATCTCTGGCCAGACTCAGCAAGAAGAGGAGAGGGAAAAACCCAAATAAACAAAATAAGAAATGAAAAAGGAGAAATCTCAACTGTAGCAATACAAAAAATAAAATAAAATAAAATAATACTATGAATAAATATATGCCAACAAATTTGACAACCTAAAGTGGGTATAGAGGAACACACCTTAACATAATCAAAGCCATTTACGACAAACCCATAGCAAATATAATACTCAATGGAGAAAAGAAGAAAACCTTTTTGCTAAAATCTGGAATACGACAAGGATGCCCACTCTCACCACTTTTATTCAACAGAGTATTGGAAGTCCTAGCCACAGCAATCAGACAAACAAAAGAAATAAAATGTTTCCAAATTGGAAGAGAAGAGGTAATATTGTCACTGAATCCA
Source organism: Sus scrofa (assembly GCF_054392235.1). Classification (NCBI taxonomy): domain Eukaryota; kingdom Metazoa; phylum Chordata; class Mammalia; order Artiodactyla; family Suidae; genus Sus; species Sus scrofa. The sequence continues at coordinate 51,442,089 of NC_139390.1, read as the reverse complement.
GTATATACAGAAAACCCTAAGGACTCTACACAAAAACTTCTCCAACTGATCAATGAATTCAGCAAAGTAGAAGGATACAAGATTAACATTCAGAAATCGGTTACATTTCAGTATGTTAACAGTTAAATATTAGAAAAGGAATGTAAAAATATACCTTTTAAAATTGTACCCCCAAAATTAAATATCTAGGAATAAATCTGACCAAGGAGGTGAAAAACATATATGCTGAGAACTATACAACATTAATCAAGGAAATTAAAGTGACCTCAACAAAACGGAAAAATATGCCATGCTCCTGTGGTGGAAGAATTAATATCATATACATATATGTATACCATATATATGTATATTACTGGGTTACTTTGCTCTACAGTAGAAATTGCCAGAACACTGTAAATCAACTATAATGAAAAAACAAAAATAATAAAATTTTAAAAATTAAAAATAAATACATAAATAAATTTAATTATGGCTAAACACTAGGTAAATATAGAACATAACATATTTTAGAAGACAAGTGGCTTATACTATACTCTTCAACACATGCACTAAAAAGCAGTGGTGCTCTTCTACAGGAAAATTAACTGAGAGCCACAACAAAATACAGGGTATAAAGGTTAATTAGATCCTAGATCATAGGAGATCATGGATAAATTTGAAAACATGTAGAGACTATATATGACATGACATGATCAGATTAATATGTTTTATACAATGTAACAATAATGCTGTGTTATATGGATGTCTGTCCTTATTCTTAGGAGATGTATGCTGAAACACTTGCAGATAAAGTTCATTACATCTGCAATCTACTTTCAAATGCATAGATTGAATAGGTGGATGGATAGATGATTATATATATATATATATAGATAGATAGATAGATAGATGATAGTTTTGAAATTTATAACCATTCTTAGACTGTGAATAACAAATAAATGACATAGTTTTGCATGAAAATAAATATCAATAAGCTTAATGTGACTGAGGCAAAAGAACAAGTTTCTTTGATTAGCCATTAGTGTCCACTAAAAAAGTTTTAATATTATTATTGAGAGTTATTTTAACACTTTAGAAAACATTAATATTTTATAATCAATAGCTTCACAAGATAGAGTATATGCATATAAATGTACATTCAAATATTTGGTATTCTAATTTAGTTCAATGAGGCATGAATAATATAATTTATGTCATGCAAATTATCATGATTTGTGCATTGTTAATAAGAACCCATTAGCTATTATTTTCAATGGCTGTTTTATGCAAACTACATTAAATAAGCACAGTAGGTTGCCTTTGGATGTTTACAATTTAGGGTTGTGGGTGTTTTTTGTCTTTTTAGGGCCACACCCACAGCATACGGAGGGTCCCAGGATAGGGGTCAGACTGGAGCTGGAGCTGCTGGCCTGCACCACAGCCACAGCAATGCAGGATCTGAGCCACATCTGCAACCCACACCACAGCTCACAGCAATGCCAGATCCTTAACCTCTGAGCAAGGCCAGGAATCAAACCCATGTCCTCATGGATACTAGTCAGGCTCGTTGACCGCTGAGCCAAGATGGGAGTGCTGGATGTTTACAATTTAAAAGTGGAAAGGCCAACATCATTAGTTTCATTTTGATACCATCAGGACAGTAGCATGAGTAACTAATGTATTCTGCATTGTTATTAGAGCATCAAAGTAACATGTATGTTTGATGGTAGTAGCTCTGTGTGGTAACATTAACAGATATATAAGCACTATGGATTTGTATCCCAATTAGGGATATAGATGAATACATAATATTATATGAATTGAATCTTACTCTTTGCCTAGTTCTTCTTTAGTGAGTTGTGGGCCATTATAAAGAGATGATGGCCTCACTTATGATTGAAACTTGGTAACTTTAGGACTTAGTAATAGTCCTTCTCTGAATGAATGCAATGAGGATAGCCATAACTGTCATCAATGAAAACAAAATAGTGTCCATTTCCAGAAAAAAAAAATGGGTTGTCTTGATAGTAATAAAGGTTAAATCGTGAAAACTTCGTGTCAGGTGAATTTGTAATTCTCATACATCTCCAAAACCTCTTTTTTATTCTATAGGTCCTTTGAGGTTAACTAGACTTGTGCAAATTTCTCAAACCTAACTGCACCATAAATTACCTCTTAAATATTAAAAAAAAACTACTCATGCCTAGGTCCTATACCAATAAATTTAGATGTTTGTACTAGAAGAAACCATTTATCCCATTCTTCCTTTAACAGCTCTTATGCCTATTTTGATTTAATCAATCAATACAAAGACCCTCAAAGACAGGCCTTCATGATTGAATGCAGGAAACAAAGCAAGAAGTAGCAATGCCAATTTCCCTATTCCTTATTTTCCAGTTTTATTCCAAAGAAGAATATGTTCTTAGTCAGATTTTCCAGTTGAGATGAATGTGGGCAAAGATGAAATGCAGAGAAATAATTATTAAATGACTCCAGCTTTGCCCCTGCCTTTGATTGTTCAGTGGTGGAAGGTGGGTTCCAATATGACACGCAATTAAGATTCCCCACACTCATTATCAGAATTAGAGGAAGGGTCCCTCCTTAATGCTCTAAGTCCCCTAACACTATGGGGCAACGTGGGAATAATTTGCATTGTACTGCATTACATTTTTTTAAATATTTTTTATTGTTATTTTCCCAATATAATTTTTTTTCTACTCTACAGCATGGTAACCCAGTTACACATACATGTATGCACTCTTTTTTCTCTTATTATCATGCTCTATCATAAGTGACTAGAACTATTTCTCAGTGTTACACAGCAGGATCTCATTGCTAATCCATCCCAAAAGCAATAGTTTGCATCAATTAGTCCCAAATTCCCAATCCATCCCAATCCACCCCCCCCTCCCTCTCGGCAACCACAAGTCTGTTCTCCAAGTCCATGATTTTGTTTTCTGTGGAAAGGTTCATTTGTGCCCTATGTTAGATTCCAGATATAAGTGATATTTGAATTACATTTTTGAACACTTTTTAAAAAAACATTTTAAACCTTTACTTTGTAATAGGCATAAAACTAAATCCCTTCCATACATAAACTCATTTAATGTTCAGTATAACCTTATGGGTTATATTTAAATATAACATAAACTTATTTTTAAACTTATGTTTTATTGATAGTGAAGAATTCTTCTTTGATAGTGAAGAAAATGAAGCAGTTTTGTTGATTTCAATTTTCTAATATTTTGAAATACTTTATTGTTTCCATGCATGAACTATTCTCACTAATTTTGTGGTCTTTGTAAATTAAATGTATACTATTTCTAGTTTCTCTTCATGTGTTGTCAACATATTTAACACAATAGGGGCCAGGAATATCTTTACAGATATCACAGTTTGATTTGATACTGTTTAAATATGCCCAAATCACTTTTTTGTTGTGGTTATGTCTGGGCAATTAAAATTGTCGTGAAAGATAACTTTCACAAAATCTTACAAAAGACAGGAAATTTTACAAATGATTTCTTGACTTTAACTGCATAGCTAATAAGAGAACCTGAAAAACACTATCTAGGAAGAACAGAGACTAAAGAAATAAGTAATGGCTCTGCATGAAAGTTTTTTGGTCATATTAAGGAAATTATGCTTCTGATCAATGTATCAGAGGAAAAGCTATTAAAATATAAGTGGTCCACATGAGAGTGATGGTAACTTTGGTATCTATTTCTGGTATGAAGGACCACAAACATGGAAGCTTAAAATGAAATACATTTTCTTCTGTTTATCGACTCAGTTTCTGTGAGTCAAAGGACTGGGCAAAGTTTAACTAGATCTCTTATATGTAAGGTGTCAACCATGGCCGGGGTCTCTGAAAAGTCAGCGGGAGAAGGACGCATTTATCTGCTCACGCCATTGTTGATGACATTTCTTTTGCCTTGGCTCAAAGGCCCATGGGGCTGAGGACCTTGGTATATGGCTGGCTGTTGGCCAGAGACCATCATCAAGATCCTCCCACATGGTCCACTCTATGGCCACATGGTCCTCTACATATAGGAGCTTGCTTCAGCAAAGCAAAAACAAAAACAAAACAAACAAAAAAAAACAGTCTGCTGGTAAGGTAGATGTAGAATCTTACGGCATACAGTGCATTTCCCACGTTATTTTTTTAATATTTTATTGGAATAAAGTTAATTTGCAATGTTGTGTTAGTTTCGGGTGTACAGGGAAGTGATTCAGTTATATATTTCCATTATAGGTTATTATAGGATATTGAATAAAGTTCCCCATGTGATACAGTATGTCCTTGTTGTTTGTTTTATATATGGTAGTGTGTGTCTGTAAATCCCAAACTCCCAATTTATCCTTTCCCCCCACCGCCTTTTCCCCCTTGGCAACCCTTTGTTTTCTACCTCTATAAGTCTGCTTCGGTTTTGAAAATAAGTCAATTTGTATCATTATTTTCAGATTTTACATATAAGTGATATCATGTTTGTTTATCTTTCTATATGACTTGCTTCATTTAGTATGATAATCTCCACACACGTTGCTGAAAATGACATTAATTTTTTATTTTTCATGGCTAAATTTCCATTGCATGTATGTACCGAATCTTCTTTACCCACTCAACTGTAGTTGGAAACTTAGGTTGCCTTCTCTCATTCTGCTGTTAAGAATCAAGTCACAGTTTCCTCCCATCATCACACAGGGAGTGGGGGGCAGACAGGAGGACTTATATGCATGAGAGAATATCTGTAGGCAGAGATCACTGAAGACCACTATGGAGTCTGTACGCCACAATAACTTTGACCTGATGTAGCTACTAGTGATGGAAGATGGTATAGAAAAATGATTGAGATAATTAGACAATATCATTAACATGGTAATGGATTGAATAAGGTAAGGGTGGAAGATTTCAAGAATATTTAACAATCCATTGAAGGAAAGAGATTAGTATTTCTGAGATATAAAGCAGTGTTTATATTATTTTTATGTGGATTTTTTTTTGTTTGAGACCAGGGATTTTTGCATTGTTTATTTTCAGTTGATAGACTATGACTTATGCCTATTTTGTTTTTATATTTAAACTCAGGAAATTTGTAGTTTTCAAGGAAGAAATCCATATTATGGATTTAAATAGTTTCTCCAAGAATGATGAGGCAATCACAATTCTTATTCAATGTTCCTAATCACCCCCTATTCAAATATATTCATGCATGAGGGTGGTTCTCTGAGTTCATTAGAGAGAGGAGTTGTGAATATAATTAATATATACATCTTAAACTATCCAGGATTGTATGAAATATGTTAGAACCCTTAAAATTAGCATAGGAATACTTTAATGTGGGAATTGTAAAATTTATTTGTCATATCTTTAAGTATAACTATATGATAGTTCATAGCTTTTGACCCATTAAAAAGAGAAATTTATGTGGTTCAGTGACACTACCAGAAGTGATAGGTAATCTGTTATGAAATCTGTTATCTGATTTGAGAACACCACCAATTTCCAGTCTGAGTCACCTTATATGAATGAACACAAAAAATAAATACGCATTTAATATTCATCATTGCTATATTATGGCAGCAATTGATGTACACATTAGTAGGAAATTATTATTGTTCCCTAGTAAGAGAATTCACAGGCCAATATGGAAAGTCATTTCTAAATGATGAGCCATATCCCTTTTTAAGCAATTACATGCTTAGAAAGAGTATACAAATGAAATAGAATCCAAACCAGTAATAACTCTAATTTCTACATGATTCACTTGAATTTCATGTTCAAATATAACTGATACAGTCATAGTTGCTTAGAATATAAATTAATTTCCAATCATCTTTTGAAATCATATTATTTTATTTGCATTTCAGAAGCTCTATTCTGAATATTTGTATGATTTACCATGAGGATTTTACTTCTAATATTCTATTTTGAATGCCCTGTTTCTTAAACCAGTATTTAAATTTTGTGCCTTTTAGAAAACTTCCTGCTCAATATTCCAGCCCGAGAGAGTTTATGTGCAGGATTAAAAAATCAGTTTCTCATTGCACAGGTGCCTTCCCCATAAGGCAAGGTTTTGCTTTTATCTTTTAGTTCAATCTAGACATGAGGTTCCTGAAAAATCAAATAATGTAAGTTTATGTGAATTAAATATTTTAAAAAATTGTTTTGAAGGAAATGTAATGTGCCTTAATGAAACATCAGTTGTCACTACAATATTATATTTCAGAACATTATAGCACGTAACTCTATTATTCTCATTGCTCTTTTCTTAAATCCAAACTCATTGCTATTCAGAATCAGGTAAGGTTTTTCCACACTGCAAAAGGTCCCTTACAATCCTGGAAAAAATAATATTGATATAGTCAAGATAAACTTGTTAAATATATAGGAAAAAAAACCTGCGATTATAAATTCTTAGTGTTTTTAAAGTCTGTTCTTTATCTTTTTTTTTCCTACTATCACGATCTTGCCTCAGGTCCTCATTATCTCCATCTGGGCTGTTTTTATAGAGGAAAACAGTCTTTTATCTCTCACGTCCCCACTCTAAAACATTGTCCACATCCAAGAAACTGTTCCTATTTTTTTTAATCACATACTTTTCCTGAATTTCCATCAAATCCAATTCATATTTCTTAGTCTGGAACATAAGTATCTGGAACCCACCAAACTCTTCTGCTCATTCATTCTTTCTCTCTCTTTCTCTATTGAAGCCATACTGTGTGAATATTAAACTAATTGCAGTTTTTCAAGTATACACTATCCCTTTTATGTCCTCTAAGTCTCCTTCATTTCCCTTGTATAGATTATTATCACCTCTCATTCCTTATTCATTTTCCCTATTCACTTTTTTAACATTGGGCTCATGGATAAATCCTATCCAAAAAAGCCCTGTCTCATTCTGAGACTAAGTTCTCCCTCTCCTATTTCCCTAGGGCATTCTACAGCACATCTATAATAGCAGGTATTATTTTTCTTAGTTGCACTGGAAATAAAGGTGTGTTATATACTTGCTTGTACTTTATATACAATGACATAGAGAAAGGGTTGTTTTAGACTTTGAGGAATACTTTGTAAACTGAATTTTCCTTCCCTTGGGCCAAATTTTCCACTCAGTGGGAAGTATAATAACTTGATTTCTTCAAAAACAGAATACCTAGATTAATATTTCTATTGCTCCCTAACAAATTCTGCTGTTGATCCTACTACAACCCAAAACTTTTCCTGTTAATCTATAGACAGATTTCTGCCCTCACTTATATAATCTTGAGTTTTGTTTTCACCTTCCCCCAAATGCCAAAAATTGCAAACCGATATGTTGGTGAGGCTTTTATTGTTTGTCTGTTCATTTCTTTGGGAGTAGGATCTATTGTTTTGTTCCTATTATCTGCCGTTTGAATATACTGTTCTAAGGACTACAAACATAATCTTCTTTATTATCATTTTACTCTGCATTCCAATTAAGTTATTCACCACTGCTCTAAGGTAAGGTTTGTTGTTCGAGAGAAGATATTCATAAGGTGAACTGATCCTTTTCCCACACTGTCACTGCTTATTCTACTGCACTGATATCTCTGTCAACAGAGTCACAGTCAGTAGTTCCTCTCTATGCCTTAAACTATTTACTACTTTGCTACTTTGAAATATACCCTGTGTGTGAATGTTATGTTATCATCTCTTAGGGGCTGAAGATCTTGAGAGGAACTGCGATATTCAATTATATATCCTCTACATTTATGGCTCTGGTCCACCTCTCAATGATAAATGTGGCCCAAATAGAGTGAAATATTTTCTTATAAATCCATTACTTTTATTTATTTAAAATAATTTATTATAATTTATTTTCAATGTTTTGTCAATTTCTTCTCTACAGCTGTTTTCCACAGTGGTGGTACCAACTGGCATACTGAGCAACAGCGTAGGGGCTTTCCCTTTTCTCCACACCCTCTCCAACATTTGCTATTTGTATTCTTATTAATAACAGCCATTCTGACCACTGTGAGGTGGTACCTCCTTGTACTTTTGATTTTCATTTCTCTAATAGTGATGCTCAGCATTTTTTCATGTGCCTGTTGGCCATCTGTATGTCTTCTTTGGAGAAATGTCTATTTAGGTCTTCTGCCCATTTTTCAATTGGTTTGTTTGCTTTTTTGCTCTGAGTTGTAAGAGTTGTTTGTATATTTTGGAGATTAAGCCCTTGTTGGTTGCATAATTTGCAACTATTTTCTCCATTTTTATTTTTGTTTTATGGGTTTCCTTTGTTGTGCAAAACTTGTAAGTTCGATTATGTCCTATTGTTTTTTTGTTTGTTTGTTTGTTTTGCTTTGAATTCTATTGCCTTGGGAGACTGACCTGAGAAATCATTTGTATGGTCGATGTCAGAGGATGTTTTGCCTGTGATCTCTTCTAGGAGTTTTATGGTGGCTTGTCTTATGATTAAGTGTTTAAGCCATTTTGAGTTTACTTTTGCGCATGATGTGAGGATGTGTTCTAGTTTCATTGATTTACATGTAACTGTTCAGTTTTCCCAGCACCACTTTTCTGAAGAGATTGTTTTTTCCCATTTTATATTCTTGCCTCCTTTGTTGAAGATAAATTGACCATAGATGTCTGGGTTTATTTCTGGGTTCTCTATTCTGTTCCATTGGTCTGTATGTCTGTTTTTGTATGAGTTACACACTCCACACCAGTTTTATAATATTATTTGAAGTCTGGGAGAGTTATGACTCCCAATTTTTTTTCTCAGGATTTCTTTGGCAATTCTGGGTCTTTTATGGTTCCATATAAATTTTTGGATTGTTTTTTTCTAATTCTGTGAAAGATGCCATGGGTAATTTGATAGGAATTGCATTAAATCTGTAGATTGCTTTTGGTAACAATATTAACGATATTAGTTCTTCTAAGGCAGGAGCATGGACTATCTTTCCATTTTTTGAATTCTCTTTAATTCCCTTGATTAATGTTTTATAGTTATTTCACCTCCTTGGTCAGGTAACTTTTGGGGGTGCTGTTTAAAAAGGTATTGTATTTTTATATTCCTTTTCTAATATTCCATTGTTAGTATAATGAAAAGTAACTGATTTCTGAATGTCAGTTTTATATCCTGCTACTTCGTTAGATTTGTTGATCCATTGGAGAAGTTTTTGTGTGGAGTCCTTAGCGTTTTCTATATATAGAATTATGTCCTCTGTATACAGTGACAATTTTACCTCTTCTCTTCCAACATGGATACATTTTATTTCTTTGTTTGTCTGATTGCTGTGGCTAGGACTTCCAATACTATATTGAATAAAAGTGGTGAGAGTGGGGATCCTTATCTTGTTCCAGATTTTAGTGGGAAGGCTTTCAGCTTTTCTCCATTGAGTATTATATTTGCTGTGTGTTTGTCATAAATGACTTTTATTATGTTAAAGTGTGTTCCTTCTGCACCCACATTGGTAAGAGTTTTTATCTTGAATGGATATTGGACTTTGTTAAATGCTTCCTCTGCATCTATCGATCATGTGACTTTTGACTTTTCTTTTGTTAATGTGGTGTATGATGTTGATTGATTTGAGTATGTTGAACCATCCTTGTGAACTTGGGATGAATCCCACTTGGTCATGGTGTATGATCTGTTTTATATGTTGTTGGATGGCCTTTAAAATAAAGGGTATTTAGGTGTTTTTGACTCTGTATTTTTGCATCCTTTTTGATTACAGAAGATGTGCTTGTCAAATTTGAGTATATCATAAAATCCTGATAGATAACTATGTAAATATTTTGTAATCTTAAACCTCTCCGCATTTTGGCAAAGAGTTCTAGTAAAACCAGCTAAAATATGTTAGTTCCAACACTTAGGTAGACAAAACAGCTTGAGAAAGTATAGGAAAGGGAAACAACACCAAAGTATCAGATTAAAAATATTAATTAAACTCCCTTGTCTGTGTAAATAGGTTATTTGACACAATAGATGAATTGATATCTACACTCTCTCAACACTTAACACTGAGAAATTTTTTAACATGTAGGTGGCCTTATACATGCAAATGATACACCCTCCATCTTGGAACTTGTGCAGAGGATGCCAGTGATTAAACAGTTTCACAGTCAACACAAAAGTTCCTGGTCCTTACACATTTCTTTCAATGAAGAGAAAGTCTGTGTGTGTGTGTGTGTGTGTGTGTGTGTGTGTGTGCCCACGCACATTGTGTGTATTACGGGTATCAGTGGGAAGTATAATAATTGCCTTTGCTTAAAGTCTGTTATGACTAGAGGGATTTTTCTTCTCTTATTGTTCCAAAGAATTAATAAGTGGAGGTTAAAATGAATGTATTTGGCTCTGTATAAGCCAAATATTAGTTTTGAATAATGGATATGCTAGAGAGAGGCTTGGCAGATAATATATGGTGTTGCTTATCACAACAGGTGATCACATATAGAGGAAATGGTTGCTTGGATAAGATGTTTTGAGGAAATTAAAATATCAAATGAATGGTTGCCTTTGCATGTCTCAGAGGCCCCAGATTACTTATTTTTAATATTTTCTTTCCAAATGGACAGTTCAAATATTCAGTGAGAAATTTCTGCTCTAAATTTATGCTGTGAGAAAAATCATATATTTTCTTTTATATTTCTCCATAGAAATAGCACATATAGTGGTATGTATATGAAATAATGTAACTATTTGATTTATAAATATTGTTTCCAATTTTATGTATTTTTATCTTTTATAGGCTATGTAACATATTTCAAGGGTAAGAATGACATGTTTTCAAAAATATGATGTTTATATTTTACACTTGTATTTAGTTTTTCCCACTGAACTAATAATGAAGTTGTATTTCTCCCGTAACTTATTTTTTTGGTAACATTTGTCCCATATAATGAATTTTGTTTGTATCATATATTCACTCTTAAGAACAATATATTTTGCAGATGAGAAAATGGATGTTCAGAGGAATAAAATAATTACTATTGTTGCACAATTAATAAGAGAGAAATCAGAGTATTTTCAAAGATCAGAAATATTTTAAACCCTTGTTCTTATCAACTATGGTATATGTAAAACAAACAGCAACAAATAAAAAAGCATTTTTTTCCCTTGAAACATCATTAAGCACAGAATATGTTTAAAAGCAAACTGTTTCTTGGGAAAATTCCTTATTTTCAGCATAAAATATTCTTTATTAAGATTTGCCTAGAAAAGAGCATTTCTTTAAAATTTAACTTTTTTTTCCAGAATAGATGATTAAATCAAGAGGCTTTGAAAACCATCTTCTTCCAATGATTAAAGATTTTTAAAAATAAAAAGTTAACACAAACTATGATTCTCAATTTTTTTTTGTTTCTTTTTTTCTTTTGCCTTTTTAGGGCCACACCCGCGGCATGTGGAGGTTCCCAGGCTAGGGGTATAATCGGAGCTGTAGCTGCAAGCCTATGCCAGAGCCAGAGCCACAGCAATGCAGGATGCAAGCTGCGTGTGCAACCTACACCACAGCTCATGGCAACACAGGATCCTTAACCCACAGAGCAAGGCCAGGGATCGAACCCACAACCTCATGGTTTCTAGTCGGATTTGTTTCAACTGCGCCACAATGGGAACTCCTGATTCCCAAATATCAGTGGAAGCATGTTTTTTTTTCTGTTATGTCTTCATGTTGTGTATGTCTATCTGCATACTGTGTCTGTCTGTCTATCTGTGTGTTGCATCTGTCTGTCATATCTGCTTGTTGTGGTTATCTCTTATAATATCCACCTCATCTCTCCTTTTATTTTGTTCATTTTATTTTCCTTTCCTTACTTTCTTTCTCTTGTCTCTTCTTTCTTTCTGGTTTATTTTTTGTTAGATTAGCTGAGGAAAGTGCTGATTTAGTTGAGGGTGTACGGAGTCAGGTATTTGGCTTGTATCTAGATCAATAAACCTCCAGATTATTTAAAAGAAAATCTAATAAAATGGAATTGCTCAATAGTACATAACAGGTATGTTTCAAACTTCCTTTAACAGCTGTGACCTTATCCTAGAACATTTCAGGAGGGATGTAACCAGTTGACTGTTTCAGCAAGACTAAGCAAAAACTAAAATGTTTACTTCAAATTCCTATTCCTATTCCTATATTTGGGTAATGCTATAACATTGTATACTTATAAGACTTTTTTTTAAATATAAATTTTAACCATTAGATAGTCAACTTTGAAATCATTATTTATAATATTTAAATTTGTGGAATGATAAAGCAACAACTTTAGTTTTAAAAGAGTACATCTGTGTCACTTTTAGAGGAATCAGTTATCTGTTTAGAAACTTGATATTTGAAGTAAAATATGAGAACTGAGTATCATATTTTTCTTAGTCACTAAATAATTGAAACTATTTGAGCTGTTATCAGATAATTCAGATAAGTCAAATGAGGGTGTGCTAGAATATATTGGTTTTTGTGTTTTAACAACATAATTCTTGGTTTTAAAGGGCAGTTTCTAGTTTTTCATCAATGTCATTTTGAACTCATCAGGCTTAGCTTGTCACAGATTCTGTACATGTCATAAAAAGCTAGAGGGGAAATAGAAAATAAGTTTGTTGATATTTCATTATTTTTCTCTGTAGAGGCTTAGCAGGTTTATTATGGTAGTTGTGATTACATCCATCTTATGTAAAATATTTTCACTATAAGTCCTAAATTTTGTGCATGTCTAGTATCATGTTGGTCATTCATTTGAATTAACTAAAGCATTAATTTGGTAAAGAAGAAAAGATGTACCCAAATAGGATCATGATAGCAAAATAGGGTAAAGTTTCTATATTAGCTCGCCAACCCTGTCATAGCACATTGCCACAGATGAGGTGGCTTAAACAACATAAATATATTTTTTGCATGGTTCTGGAGTCCAGAGGTTCAAGATAATGTGTCTGTACAGTGGTTCTTTCAGAAGGCCATCCTTGCAGGACCTTTCTTAGGGATCTTTCCTTGGCTTCCAAATGGCTGCCCTTTTGTGTTTTATGTAGATTCCCTTTTGTCTGTCACTGTGGCCAAAGTTCCTTTTCCAAAAAGGACACCTCATATTAGATTAAGGTCTGGCTGCTGATCTAATTTTGACTTAGTTACCTTTAGAAAGACCCTGTCAACAAATAAGATCATGTTCTGAATGTCTCAACATCTTAATTTGGGGGAGGGACCCAATTCAGTTAATAAGCACCTCTTTTAAATAGTTCCTTAAGTGCTTATAAAATTCCCTTTAAAGAAGATTACCTGAAGAATTTCTTCCATGTTTCTTTTATATTTAATTATCCAAAGTGAGGAATTGAGGGAAACTTAGAATGGACCACTGGAGATCAGCAAAATCAGAAGAGGTATTTTCAAATTGCAGTGCTCAAAGCCAAATAACTGTATGAACTGAATTTTAGATTTTAATCATCTCATTCATCTGCTTAGTATGAATCAAAGAAAATATACGTGTTCTCTTCTTATAGCTTCATATTTCCTGCCACAAGATTTTATGGCAGCTCAGTTATCTCTGCAGCAATAAGAATGGAACACTCACCCTCACAAAATAAGCAATTTACACATACACAGACATATACTAAAATGTATTAAGTCCTTGGCATTTTGCCCATCATCAAATGTAAAAGATAAGAGACAGCAATTAATATTCACCCCTCTCTAGTCCAGACAAAAATTCTGTGTACTGTTCCACAATGAAGTCACCAAAACTCTTGGGCTCAAAATGAGATTCCTAGAATATTTAAATCCCTAAAATATAGAAGGGTAGACCCATCCTCTAGTTCAATAAAATTAGGGTACTTAAAGCAGAGTCTAGAGAGTGATCATGGACTTGAAATTCATAGTATACTTTTATTTTTTTAATTTTATTTTGTTTTAATTAGAATATAGTTGACTTACAATGTTGTGTCAATTTCGGCTGTAGAGCATAGTGACACAGTCATACATTTACATACATTTCTCATGTTATTTTCCATCATGTTATATATTAAGATATTAGACATAGTTCCCTGTGCTATATGGTAGGACCTCGTTGTTTATACATTCTAGATATAATAGTTTGCATCTGCCAGTCCCAAACTCCCCATCCATCCTACTTCTTCCTCCCCTGCCCCTTGACAACCATAAGTCTGTTCTCTATGTCCCAGAGCCTGTTTCTAGGAATGTGCTTTTAAAAAGGACCATGGGTGTTGCATGGAAGTTATGGTCAAGTAACAAGGGGAGTGGACCCATTAGACATATAAGGGCTTAAGTTATAATAAAAATAAAGAATTCAACATTCACATGAATAACGTGTGTTTTAGAAAACTATTAAAAACAATTAGTGCATGCTTACTAATAGTCAATTCTCCTGTAGCTATAATGATGTTTTAGAAGAAATCTTAATAATTAAATATCAACTTTCAATGTTTTCTTGTTAATTAGGTAAGCATTACCCTGCTTTAGAATAAAATTAAGCAATATAATGATGAACTAAGAATTATTTGTTAAAAGGAGATTATTATGATTTTCTAGAAGCTCAGGAAAATATTTCTAAAGAAATAAGTCAGAAAGAGAAAGACAAATACCATATGATATCACTTATAACTGGAATCTAATATACAGCACAAATGAACATTTCCACAGAAAAAAAAATCATAGACTTGGAGAACAGACTTGTGGCTCCCCGGGGGAGGGGGGAGTCAGAGGGAGTGGGGAGAATCAGGAGTCTGGGGTTAATGGATGCAAACTATTGCTCTTGGAATGGATTTACAATGAGATCCTGCTGTGTAGCTTTGAGAACTATGTCTAGATGCCTACATCGCAACACAACAATGGGAGGAAAAAGTATGTGTACATGTATGTGTAATTTGGTCCCCATGCTGTACATTGGGGAAAAAAATAATAAAAAAGAATTGTGACCATTTGTCTTACAAAATTAGGAACAGTTTTATTCCAATATGTAACTGTTATAACTAGAAGTCAAAAATCATGTCTCACAAATTTCTATTATTATCATGCTGCGTCCTAGAAGGCAAACACAGGAAGCTATTAATATTTATAGACTAAGAATGAAGCAAACATTATAAATTAAATATTACCTGTTCTCAAAGGAAAGCACAATAAATGGACCAAAAATCCAGCAGATGATTTCCTGTGGTAACAGAAAAAGAAAAACCACAGGGAGCCTTTAAAATAGTTAACCTTTGATGTTATTATATCTCCCACTTTATCCCATGCAAGAGAGTGAGTTTCCTAAGGTAAATAACAAACATCTCCTCCTTAGAATTTTAGCTAAAAATTTATAGTCTTGAATCCATCACATGGTAGCTTGACTGTACTATATGGTTTTGAGCAAAAAACAAATAACAGTCTCCACGGAATTTGTAAACCATTCTTAAGGAGCTACTGCAAAGCTCCGTAGAATCTAAAAGGGAATTCGATAAATTGTTTGCTAATGAAATAATCAAAAACCAATATCAGTGAGCTGAAGTGTGAAGATGGCATTTTCTGCTAGAGGTGAAATCTGACTGGAAATTTTCTCCCTCAATCACATGGCTGCCAATCCATAACATACTGTCAGAAGAGAGTGTTCAAATTACAGTAAAGGCCGCCTTCAAGCAGTGTCTTTATTCACAGCTACCATATTCCCTGGTCAATTAGAATTCCACAGGGACACCAAATCACACCAGGTGTGAAGAGTTAGTATTTAACATTCATAATTTTTAAATAAAAGTAGAGAAAAATGATATTACTTAAAATTTGTCTTTATTATCTTTTCTTAAATCCATTGTCCCATTAATATGAATCTATATAAAATTCAGAATTCATGAAGATATATTATGAAATACAAGTACTCTCATAAGATCAGTATTATGATCAATTTACCAAGTGTTTTGGTAGATTCAGAAATTATTTAAATCACTGTTCAGTATATTTTACAATTAGATATGTTTCAGGCATGAACAGGAAAAGTGCTTTTTGAATTTATTCAACATAATATGGCACCATGTTAATATTTAGACAAGGCCATTCACTGATAAAAACAAGTATGCACATTATGTTAAAGACAACAATAGTTGGGCAAACTTTTGTAAAGACGTAAATCTAAGAACTCTTCCTACCAAATGACATCATCTCTCACATTAAAAACATCAGAAACGGACAGTTCATAGAAGAATAAGGCTTAGAGAAATCCCATATTTTGTTACAATCTTCTTTATGTAAGTGTTCAAGCATATATTCTGATTTGTTACTTTCATATGTTTGAGTCTTTTTAAATTGGAAATACATTAGAAGGGAATACAATTATCTACAGAGGAACCAGGGCCAATGCAGTATTTCAGTTTTGCAATCATTATGCACAATAAATAACCCTGCAAATGAGGAAGCCAGCTGTAAATGCTATAATTGTCTTGATTTATTTCTTAACAATTCAAAACCATATTCTTAAAAATACTTTCTTGTAAGTTTATACAATATATAGGGGATTTAAAAAATGTAACATTTTAATAAAGAATATTTTTAGGTGTTGAAGGTGACTATATGAACTTGCTAGAACCAAGGGACACTTTCTATTTCATAATTATTTAAAATGCATTTACAGGAAAGTTCAAGGAAAAAGTAACCAAAACTGTGGTGTATTGTATTCACATGTGCATAACGTTTTACTTTAATTTCATTTAAATTTACATCAGGTCTCTGACATCGTTATCGTATCCTCTAGTTAATCATAGTGAATTGGGAGTAAACACAACATATCTTGCAAATAGCATGGCTGGAATTAAAACTTAGTTTCAACCCAAAGCCTGAGCTACCTCTTTTATAATAAGACCTATTGAAATCATAGCATTATACACCAACACACACACACACACACACACACACACACACACACACACATTTCCTGCCTTAAAGTATTCTTGTAAAATATTTTTGATACTAAAATTTACATCTATGTAATATTTATTTGTAAATTATTTGTAAATGGTAACCAAAAATTCTTATTATGTATATATACTCATGAAAATACACATTACTATTATTATTATTTTTTTTTTTGTCTTTTGTCTTTTTTTGTCTTTTGTTGTTGTTGTTGTTGCTATTTCTTGGGCTGCTCCCGCGGCATATGGAGGTTCCCAGGCTAGGGGTTGAATCGGAGCTGTAGCCACCAGCCTACGCCAGAGCCACAGCAACGCGGGATCCGAGCCGCGTCTGCAACCTACACCACAGCTCACGGCAACGCCGGATCGTTAACCCACTGAGCAAGGGCAGGGACCGAACCCGCAACCTCATGGTTCCTAGTCGGATTCGTTAACCACTGCGCCACGACGGGAACTCCCCACATTACTATTATTGGTAAGACTCTGCTTTCAGAGAAATAGCCACCATTTTATCCCTAATTATGATAATTGGGAATTAGTTGGAGAAAGGAAACTGGATTTTTTTTTTTTTTTTTTAGGTCTGCACCTGTGGCATATGGAGGTTCCCAGGCTAGGGGTCTAATCTGAGCTACAGCTGCCAGTCTATGCCAAAGCTATAGCAATGTCAGATCTGAGCCACATCTGCGACCTACACCACAGCTCACAGCAACGCTGGATCCTTAACCCATTGAGTGAGGCCAGGGATCAAACCCACAACCTCATGGTTCCTAGTCGGATTCGTTTCTGCTGTGCCACAACAGGAACTCCAATAAACTGGATTCTGATCTCAAAATCACAATTCTAAAATATAAAATTTTTGCATTGATTTTCCTTAATTGGGAAATGAATGTCTTTAAATGATACTCCTTCAAGTGCCTTGAGAAAGAAATGTTCTTTAGTTCTATGAACATACCTGAAATGGCATTTAGTGATTACCTAAATACTGGTTTCAAGAGTATTGAGGGCTCAGTTAATAAGCTGTATTAGTGAAAAAATTAAATTTAATTCATAGTGCCTGTCCATTTAAAGGACAGGGCATCAACTTATAAAAATTAAATGACAGATAATCAACAGTAAAGGTACTAATAGAAGATACTGTTATACAATGCCTGTAATTCCATTTTCAAAGAGTAGTATGGGCAATTATTCCTCTAAGATCAGAGGAAGGTATAAATTAGAGTGTTCTGGAGTGTCATGACAGAAGAAAAGAGATTTATTAGACCTCAAAAAGGGAGCAGTCTTGTCTAGAGTAGGAAGCAGAAAATATTTTCTAATTTATATGAAAATAATTATACCCTGAGAACAATGGTTGGTTCTGAGGCAAAATATTTAAAAGAGTAAGTGGAATGTTACTTTCATGTAGCTTACAATTTATTTAGCTATATATATACAAATAATCAAATATTATTCTGTAATTTTCTTAGTAGTTCTATTTTCAATAATATTATAAAAAGGTTTTAAATTTGAGAATAGGCTATACAAATACATTGTTAGATTTTCCTCATATTTGACATTTTTTGAGTGGGACTCAATTTTCAAAATATAAAAAGATTCTTTCACAATAAATATAAAACATTATATGATATTAACATAGTTATAATAGTATAGTCAGTAATTATTAACATAAGTAAAATACATATCAAACTAAATTGTAAAACATTTGTTTAAAATTATATAAGTTCACTTAATTTGATCAATCAAATTTTATAATGGCTGTATCTTTCTTATGAATTTTAAAAAGTATTATGGTGGAATGAGGTCATGTACTAAAGACAGGGATGATGATGCAATTGCTAATAGAGGCTGAGAGGAAGGAAAACTTTTTTTATTAATATTCAGGTATTAAATGGATTTGACAATTTTAAAAATATAACACCAAATTTTCAACTTTGTAGATGTTGACATTGTCCTGTTCTATGGAGAAATTTATTGCTAACAGTCGGTTTGGGGGATGAAAACACAGTTTCCTACGTTAAGAGAATTTCAATTTGGTATGAAATGATGCCTAATCAATAATTACCTATAATTAAATAGGAAATTAATATATAATATAATTTAATATATATATTTTTTCTTTCAAGTTTGAGTATGTAATATTATTTATGATCATTACATCTTTGGGGATAAGAATTCTAGTTGTTAGTAACTATGTAATAGTATCATTTAAAGTTCAAAAATCTATTATAACTGGTTATCTCTCTGCTTCCTTTTGAAAGTAAAAAGCAAAATAGAACAAATTAAAAGCATGCGTAATCAAAATAGTATAGGTCAGACATCTTCACCAGCTGGTAATATTTAATGAGATATACATGTAGAACAACAATTAAGATTTGAAAATTTTCATAGTCACTTGCAAATGAACTCACTGCATCCCCTGATTTATTTTCATTGTGGCTCATGACTTTTTCCAGTATTTAATTATTAACTCATTGTCCCCACTCACATCGATTTAATCCTATAAATTAAATTAGTACATTTATGAACCTTCTAATGTTACTTTTACTTTGAACCATCTTGTCAGGGTCTTCTTACTATTTTAGTGTGATATCAGGGTTGCATTTGGAGGAAAGCAGGTGGCTTATCAGGAGATTTACTTTTGCCCTAAAATAAAGAGCAAGCATTGATATATATAGGAAGAGAACTATAGTTCAATAATTTGAAATTAGTTCTTTTAGCCAGTTATATAGTATAAATATTTCTACATAATAATCAAACCTATTAGCAAAACTATCTTGGCACTCATTTTTTTGTGGTGATTACATATATACATTTCATTGGTTAGAATATATTAAAATTCTATATGTTTCTGTCTACATCCATTTCAGTATAGGAATAAATGTTGAAAAGGTAAATAAACACTCACATGTCAAAATATTTTTATTTAATTAACATATAGATAATAAACTTTTATCTGTCTTACTTTGCCTGATTTGGTGATTCACTGTGATTGTGGGATCTGGCAGTACTTGGCAATCTTTGCTTTGTCATGCTAAGCACACAAGAGACCAGAACTGGTCATCTGTGTAAACTGCCCCCTAGATGTAAATTTAAGGCATCTTTCATTCTTCTAGGCAACTGGAACAGCACTTTGTGAATCACTGTTTGTGCTAAAAAATGATAAAATAGCACAACTCTGAGTGAGCTCCCTCAGACAGCTAATTCTCACCCAGTGAATGTACTGCACACAACTCTGGATGGTAGAAATATTACTGAGAAAAATATCCAAAACCATTTCTATATCAAGAAATATATGTAATCCAAATACTTGATACTTCTCACACATATATGCTACTTTTTGTTAGTGTAGCTAGAGATTTTTGACATTATTAAAATACACTAATTTAAAAGCTTGACAGAATTGCTTGCCATTGTTACCATTATCTCAATTGTTAGTAGAACTTCCATTATGTAAGGTTAACATGAAAATATAATTAATATGTTTAAAGTAGTTGAGTTATTTTTCTCAATTGTATATAACAATCTGAGGTAACAAATTACCTTGGATATAGAATGCTATTAGTTGTAAGACATTAGATTTGGTACTTCCAAAATGAAAAATGAAATTCTTTAAATTAAATTAGTATATTTATGAACCTATCTACAAAATGGAAACAGACTTACAGACATAAAGAACAGACTTGTGGTTGCCAAGGGGGAGGGGAGGAAGTGGGATGGATGCAGAGTTTGGGCAGTAGGTAGATGCAAACTATTAAATTTAGAATGGAGATGAAATGAGACCCTACTTATAACCCAGGGAACTATATGCAATCTGTTGGGGTAGAACATAATGGAACATAATATGAGAAAAATAATGTATATGCATATATATGTTTATATGTGTGTGTGTGTGTGTGTGTGTGTATGACTGGGTCACTTGGCTATACAGCAGAACTGGCACAACACTGTAAATCAACTATATTTTAATAAAAATTTTTTAAATAAAAAAATGAAAAATGTGGGAAAATGTGCATCTTAGAATCAGTGAAATGGATAAATTTATTTAAAAGTTGTAAGTCTTTGCTCACCATAATACAGTAAAAGTGCTTGTCACCTAGCATAAAATAACCATTTTATAAGAGTAGAAGTTCAAACTGTATTACAAGATTTGTATTTCCAGCCAAAATGAAGGAAGAGGGAAAGATTCAGCCTTCTACCAGAAACCACTCAAATATCAGGACAAAATATATCAAACATGTTTTTAAGACACTGGGCAAGAAGGACAAAGGACAGTGATCAACAGGGTGAGCACCATGCCACTGGAGGCCATAGGCTGCAAAGTTTCCAAACCACAGGATGAGTAGCTTAGAAGAGAGTTTAGGCAACAGAGTTGAATTTTGGGAACTAACACAACTCACCTGAAAAGGTGAGTCCTGCACAGAGAAGATTTATCTGGACATCTGGACAGCTGTAGAAATTCTTCCTTGAGGTTTCAGCTGAGTTCTGAACAGAACAAGCATGAGGGAAAAAAAAAAGAACAACCTGAAAGGGTTTGAGGTAATTAATCCTTGGAGCTCACATAGGCAAAGGAATAGTTCCTAGTTTGTTCACCATCCAAAGTACAATACTTTACAATTCAAGCAGAGAAGCACTCAGTATAATACTCGAAAGGGTCTTTCCTGAGAAATGAGTCAAATTTAACACTAGGTTAAACACTGTTCTGATTCCCATTATCAAAGCTTAAAAACAGGTTAAAAATGATCACACTGTTTCCAAGTAATTTAATTTCATCCCAGAGGGGGAAAAAAAAAAGCTCAATACAAAAATATCCACGACCTGAGTGGCTAAACTTCAATTTTTTGTGTTTGAATAAGGCACTCATGCATTTGTAAATATTATCTTTTATATTTCTTATAGCAAGAGTATAGTCATTTTGTGTGTTATATTTCAAGATAAATAAACAAACAGATAAATCAATCCAGGAGTTCTCTCTTAGTGCAGTAGGTTAAGGAACTGTTATTGTCACTGCAGTGGCTAGAGCCCCTGCTGCGGAGTAAGTTTGATCCCTGGCCCAGGAACTTGCACATACCATGGGTGTGGCCAAAAAATATTGATAGATTTTATTAAATAAAATTTGAATATTTCTGTATTTCAAAAAACACAAAATGAGAAAAAATATTTACAACACATAAATCACACAAGGGATTAGTATCTGTAATATATAAATAACTTCTGCAAACAATAACACATGACTGAAAAATTATGCAGATAATATGACAAATTTAACAAAATTACATTAGATTTTTATTTACTAATGTGCAAAAATATAAAGAGATCCTTGAACTATAAAACAACAATATTATTTTTTAAAAACTCTGGAAGTGTATGGTTGGTATTGAAGGGAATAGAATAAGTGGGTGGAGTGGTTTTGTTTTTGAACTAAAAGTTCCATAAACAAGTACAATTTATAAATTCTGTGTGTAAATAGATACTATATACCACTATACTTTTGAATTAATGCAGGTTAAACATTAGACTTTCATATAAGCTTATTCTTTCAGCTTCATGAATATGTTAGTTTATAATTTTTATCACATTTGAAAAATAATTTTCAGGATTCCAGTTACACATATCATTTCCAAGACTCCAGTTGTACATACATCAAGCTGCTTGAAGTTGTCCCAGAATACACTGATGCCCTTTTAATTTTTTAAATGGTTTTATTTTTTCCATTATAGTTGGTTTACAGTGTTCTGTCAATTTTCTACTGTACAGCAAAGTGACCCAGTCACACATACATATATATATTCTTTTTCTCACATTATCCTCCATCATTCTCCATCACTAGTGACTAGATACAGTTTTAATTTTTTTAACTCTTATTTCTATCTTATGTATTGGATAATTGTTATTAGAATGTGTTCAGTATTAGCAATCTTTTCTTCTGCAGTGTCTGATTTTCTGTTAATCTTTCTACTGTATTTCTCACACCAGACTTTGTGATTTTCATCTTTAGAAGTTCAATTTGAGTCTTAATTATATTTTCCATATTTCTAATTAATACATAGAATTTTCATTTGGTTTCTCAAACTTATGGAATATGGTTATAATATCTCTTTTACTGCCCTTGTCTACTAATTCTTTCATCTCTGTTACAGGTTGATTTTAATTGACTCATTCTTTCTCATTGTTTTCCTGCTTCTTCACATGTCTATTCTTCACATGGATTGATTTATCTGTTTGTTTGTTTATTTATTTATTTATTTTGCTTTTAAGGGCTGCACCCGAGGCATATGGAAGTTCCCAGGCTAGGGGTCGAATTAGAACTGCAGCTGCTGGGCTAGGCAACATCCACAGAAATTCAGGATCTGAGGTGCATCTGTGACCTACACTACAACTCACGGCAATGCCAGATCCTTAACCCACTGAGCAAGGTCAGGGATCAAACTCACATCCTAGTGGATACTAGTTGCATTCATTTCCCCTGAGCCACAACAGGAACTCCCCCAGTATTTTTCTTTTTCAATTTTTTGTGTTTGAATTAGGCACTCATGCATTTGTAAATATTATCTTTTATATTTCTTATAGCAAGAGTATAGTCATTTTGCGTGTTATATTTCAAGATATCATAATGAAATAATAAATTTTGATCATGTTTCCTTTTATTGTTATTTTTAAGAACTGTATTTTGTTGTATTAGCTTTATTTCTTTCTGAAATTAATTTATTTCTATATTGCTCTTTGTTCCTTCCTTAGTTTCACTTTATCCAATAGGCCATTTGTAACCTGAAGTCTTGAACAGGCTTAATTGAGCCAGAGGTTTTATTTTTATTTCTTCATCATAACAATGTAGGTAACTGGCACAACAGCTTTACGATGACATCAATTCGCCCAGGCTGTTTCCTTCTTCCTCTGCTGTCTTTAGAATGTGACTATTATTCTTAAAATTTCAAAATTCTTACACCTCAGACTCTCTCTGAGTCTCAAGAATGAAGGGTAAAGAACAGGGGTCTATTTTACTGGTCAAAACTTTTGATTCTCTTATATTTCTCTTACTCATTACTGATCAAAACCACGTCATATGACCACCTAATGGCAAGTGTTAGAGCATGTAAAGGTAAATATTTTCCAGGAGTTCCTGTCATGGCTCAGTGGTAATGAACCTGACTAGTATCCATGAGGATGTGGGTTAAATCTCTGGGCCTCGCTCAGTGGGTTAAGGATTCATCATTGCCTTGAGCTCTGGTGTAGGTTGCAGACATAGCTGATCTGGCGTTACTGTGGCTATGGTGTAGGCCAGCAGCTACAGCTCTGATTCGACCCCTAGCCTGGGAACTTCCATATCTCGCAGGTGAGGCCCTAAAATAATAGAAAAGTAAAAAAACAAAAGTGATAAATATTTTCCTTCGTTTGGTATCTCTATATGCTCATGTATCCTTCAGGTATTGTTAGACAATGTTAATACTTTGCATTGATTTTTGAATTTTTAACTTTTGTTGTTTAATCCTTATTTAATACAAGATTTATTTTGAACATATTTTTGAGTTTTTTAAAATGTCCATGAGTTACCTAGGGGTTATTCTTTTGTTGTTTATTAACTTTGTTACTGCTTTGTGGTCAAATAATATGATATGGAAGTATTCTACCTTCTAGAATCAGTTAGGGTTTCCCTTGTGTTTAGAAACCTACTCAATTTTTGTAACTATCCCTTAGATATAAAATAATTTACCTTGTCTATACAGGACATAGTCTCTTTGGAAAATCCAGCTTCAAATTAAATGCACTTTTTCAACTGTCACAAGACTCTACAAAGTTATATACCTTATAATTATATAGAAAACACTTGAAAGTCATTGGAAAAAAAATTCTCTAGGATAGCTGCAGGTTTGACATATACAATGTGAAAAAATTTTGTTGCTTTTCCCTTTGGATTTAAAATATTTCTCCCTAAATTTTGAAAAGATTAATTTGGTAATGGTGTGGTGACCTAAAATTGTGCAATTTTAATAAAATAACATAAAATGATTGCTGTTTGACACTATGAAGGCAAACAATCTACTTATTTAAAGAAGTATGTCAGTTCTGTAAAATATGACTAATATGTGAATTGAATTTATGTGGACACATAAAGCTTATAAGTTAGCAATGTCTAACATCTGTATGTACAAAATAAATGTATTAGCACAAAAAGTTTTTCAATACTTCTTACTTTTCAAATATGAACATAGAGAGCAAACAGCCATATTTTTTGAAAGGATGCTCTAAAGGACCTCTTAGGTTGCCTGTGATAATACATTCTTCAGGGGAAAAAGGGAACTAAAATAATCCTTTGATCAGCCATCTATCTTCAGCGCCTTCAGGCAGATAAATGGCTAAATCATTTCTGAGAGTTGTGTCTTGTATTTATGAAGATAAGGAACCTTGCCCTGAGCCAATAGTAAATGGTCGTATAATTTAATATATGCTTAGCTCTCTATAAACCCATCATTTTTTGTACATATTTTTTATTAAAGTATAGTTGATTTACAATGTTTCTTCAATTTCTGCTGTACAGCAAAGTGACCCAGTCTCACACACACACACACACACACATATGCATATAAATATATAAATATTCTTTTTCTCATATTATGTTCCATCATGTTCTATCCCAAAAGATTGGGTATCGTTTCCTATGCTATCACTAGGACCTCATTGATTATCTATTCTAAATGTAATAGCTGCATCTTCCAACCCTAAACTCCTCATCCATCTCTCTCCCCTCCCCCTCCCCCAGCATACAGAAGTCTGCTCTTACATGGTTATGTTTTTAATAAAATGATGTCTGTTAAAGTTATGACTGTAATGGCTAAATCTGAGTTATTTTTGTACACTAGCAATAATAATAATTAATATTGAGACTTTACTTACCTAGTCTGATAGAAATGAAAATACATCAATTAACACCTCAATCATTTTATTCCTTAGCCTGGTACCATATCTAGGCATTCCTTACATACCTGCTAAATAAATGAATAAATGTAATTACTTTACTGAATTTTAAAATGAACCTAAGATCTTAGTCATGTTTATTTTCAAATCCAGTTGGAACCTTATCACCACATAACAATGTTTAAATCCAAATACTTAATAATTTCTTATGCTAAGTAGCTATCTGCTATCTAAAACAATTCTTAACCAGAACTTTAAGATATTTCTCAAGACTTCTAGCTAAAAGCACTATGAAGTATTTTTCTTCCTTCTTATTATAGGATAGGTTAAACTATTTTCCAGTGACCTCAAATCTGTCTGTAATAATCCCTTGAAAACTACTGAATTATAACCTACCTTTTCTCTCTTGTCTGGATTTTATCTTCTCATTTTCCATCTCTAGTTCCCCTGAGGCACATTTTTCAATAAGGTCAAAGTAGAACCATTGATTGTGTCTGACAAATGTCAAAAGTCTTTTCTATCAAAAAGAAAGAGATGAGAACAATACCTGAGATTCTGATCAGAGTTCATGAGATGGACAGTGTCACATTAAAAAGGAAGATCCATTATTTTACCACTGTCAACTTTTAAACAACTTTAGTTATTTGTCAAGTTATATTTCTGATAATGCTTTCTTTTTCACAGATTCTTTATAATTTGAAGTTTTGTCAAAGGGCTTATATTTTCATTATTTCAAAGAGTAAACATATAATACTTTGAAGGCTATATATTTCAACTAAATAAGAAATCAGGGTATTTGGTTATAGCTACATCTAAATCTTTTTCTATCCATAACTGACTTTAGAATTACATTTATTAAGACATTTCTATGAAAATGTCTTTACTTTTCCACTTCTACAATTCTAAAAAAAATTACACACTTTTGTTTTAAAAATAAAACTGTCTACCCAAGCAAGGGCATAGCAATATAGGAAAATTTAGACACAAAATGGAGAAGTTTTATATCTCAAAATATGTTTCAGTAATTTTGCAGGAAAAAAAGAGTGCCTCAAGATTCTTTAGTCAAAATATATGGATCTTAATACATCATGCAATTTAATTTTTTAAATCTTATTCATGCTATACTTTCTAATGTATCTAATAGATAAAATGATTTAAACATTAATGACCAAATGACACACCATCAGCTGAGGATTAGTTAGTTCACATTTAGTGTCAAACATTGCAGACTTCTGCTTTGAAGTAAGACAAAGAATGTTGCAAGGTAATTATTACTTTCACTGTAATAATGAGAAAGAGCCAGATAACCAGCAAAAATCATGATTGTAAAAATTCCTCAGATATATAAGGATAAATTCAAAAATCCTGGTAAACTAAAAGCCATGAAGTGATAAGTTTCTCCTAGGAGAGAAGAGCATTGATTTCCACTCCTGGTGGAGTGGATGAAGGAGGAAGGATTCACCAGGGAAGAGTATAAGGAGAAGTAAGCCAAAATGAAAATACCGTAATAATGATGGTAATGATGGCCAACTGTTTTCTGCCATGATGTTTTAGAATCCTGGAGGGACCCAGCTTTCAAGCAAGTCTCCATCTACCTGCTTATTTTCCAAAGTCTACACTGAGAACCAGAGTTGTAGACAAAAGTCAAAAGACAGCAAAAGAGTGAACAGATAGCTTTTCTGATGCCCTTGGAGCCTATGGAAGGTTGAGAGCAGGATAATTGACAGGAACCAAACCAAGGAAGCTTTCGCCCCTTCAGTAACTGAGAGGCTGTGTCTGCTAAATGCCGGTGGGAGGACAGGGCTGTTAAGATAAACTTCTTACAGGGAAGCCTTCTGGCCTGGGGAAACACTGAGCATGGCTGCTACAGGCTGTGTAGCATATGATCTGAAGACGATGACACAGAGGAATATTGTTTCTTCTCAGAGTCTGAAGCACTGCAGCTTGGGATGGTGTCAGGATAGAAAAGCGTAGAGGGATGTCTCCATTGCTTTCTGGGCTGTCAGAGATGGTTGGACCACTGTTCTTCAAAGAATGGGCTCAGGGCAGTGGTGCAGAAGTGAGTACAGGGGGGCAACTGAACTCATAAGCCAGATGCACAAGTAGAGAGCAAAGAGACTTTCTTGATATACATAAAAGCTGATGGACAAGTCTCCTGTGGGTTAGAGTAGAGGGAGTGTGTTGACAATCAAAGAGGGATTTTCACAGTGTCCTTGTACGAGCAACACAATCCGTGCTGAGGGAAGTGTACCCACCAGTACTGAATTCAGTCTTACCAAAGCACTTGCCTTGCCTAGAACGTCTCAAAAACAGGTTCATTGGCTCAGAGACCCACTGTTTCATTCTGTCAGAGAATGAGTGTGCTGTTTATTGGAGGTAATATTATCTCTCATTTTGGCCTTAATTTTTTAATCTATGAAAGCCCTAAAGTGTAATATCCTTAAGAAAGAAAGCCACCAATAGAGGCAAATATAGAGAGGGCCTGGGTATTAGAATTTTCAGAGAAGTTTAAAAATGTGCAATAGGTATATTAAAAGATACAGCAGGAAGGAAAATAAGTTGGGTGAGCAGATGAAGAATTAAAGCAGAGGACATCAACTATTAAACAAAATTCTAATGGCGATGCTACAGAAAAAATTTCAGCATGGGTGTCATAAAAGTGGACAAGGAGGAAAGAAACAGTAAACTTGAATACTGATTTTAAAAAATGATCTTGGAGTTCCCATCATGGCTCAGTGGCTAATGAACTCAACTAGTATTCACGAGGATGTGGGTTTGATTCCTGGCCTTGCTCAGTGGGTTAAGGATATGGCATTGCCACGAACTCTGGTGTAGGTCACAGATGCCACTTGGATCCCATGTTGCTGTGGCTGTGGCATAGGCTGGCAGCTACAGCTCTGATTCAACTCCTAGCCTGGGAACCTCCATATGCTGCAGGTGCTCATCTAAAAAGAAAAAGACAAAAAAAAAAAAAAAAGACTTTAACTCAAATATATATAGAAAACACATAAGAATAATAACTATATGAACAACATTTGAGATCTGTGGCAATAGAAATGTTATACATGTGTAAACTGAAGTCAGACAAGGAAAAAGAAAAATTGGAGTCAGGAAAAAACAGAAGACATAATAGCTAAGATTTTTCCAAACTTGGTAAAATGCATTAACCCATACACTCAAAAGTCTCAGAAAACATTATGTTGGAGTGGGGGTGGGGAATAAAGCCATACCTAGGTATATCAAAGTCACATTGATAAAAATCAAGCATAAGGAGAAAAGTTGTAAAAACTGTATGTAGGCTGAACAATAGCTCCCCAAAGAGATCATTGTTCTCATGTCCAGAACATGTGAATGTGTTGCCTTACATGGCAAAAGGAACTTTGCTGATGTAATTATCCCTGTGAGGAATATGAATGTGGGAAATTATCCTGGAGTATGCAGGTTGTCCTCAATATAATCACAAAGGTCCTCATGAGGTAGAAAAGGGAGGCAAAAAGGCAAAGGACAAAGAAAAAGAGCAGAGAGGAACCTGGGTACAAAGAGCAGATTTGAGGATGCTGGAATGTTTTGTGGTGGACACTGAAGATGGAGGAAGGAGCCAGGACCCAATGGATGCAGGTAGCCTTCTGAAGCTGCAAGAAGCAGTGTTTCCTCTGGAAAGTCCAGAAAATGTAATAATTAACTGTCCACAGAGAGTTTAATTTCTAGCAAATGGCACTTGAAAATTAAAAGTGAAAAAAAAAATTCTGAAAGACAAAAACTGAAAACATTCCTCCCCAACAGAGCTATGCTATAGAAATGATTAAAACAATAAAAAAAGTTGTACCGGTTGAAGCATAATTGTGTTAGATCAAAACCTAGATTCTCAGAAACAAAGAGTAGCAGAAAAGACTAATCAATACCTTCAGAGTTCTTTCTTATTAAAAATAAAATAGCGTTAAAATAGCTTTAATGTCAAATAAATAAGCATAAGTCTAACAAATCTAACCAAAGCAGTGAAAGGCCTCTTTATGGAAAAACTAAATAATGGGCAGACATAACAAATTCATGAAATAGAAAACACAGTGTAGTTATGATGTACATTCTTCCCAAATCGATCTATAGATTTTAAAAAGCTCAATCAAGATCCCAGAAGACATAGTTTTGTAAAAATTTCAGTAAGATTCTAAAACATATACAGAAACTCATCACATTTAGACTGGACAAAAAAAGGCAAATTGAAAGGGATCAAAAAGAAAAGAAAGAATGATGTAGTTCACACTACTTCACAATTATTTCTTAGGCAGAGATATCTTAGCACACACAAAAAAAGAAAACCCAAAAGTAAAATAAGTAGGACTTTAAAAAAACAAAATTTCTGTTCATCAAAATTCTCAAGCAAATTAATGGGCATCCCCTGGCCATAGAATAAGAAACATACAAACATGCACACACACAATATGTGTAACTGCCAAAGCAGTGTATACAGAATTTCTAAAAATCAGTATATACAGATGGCCAACAAACACATGAAAAAATGCTCAACATTGCTGGTTATAAGAGAAATGCAAATCAAAACTACCATGAGATATCACCTCACACCAGTCAGAATGGTCATCATTAATAAATCCACAAATAACAAGTGCTGGAGGGGGTGTGGAGAAAAGGGAACCCTCCTGCACTGTTGGTGGGAATGTAAACTGGTACAGCCACTATGGAGAACAGTTTGGAGATACCTTAGAAATCTATACATAGAACTTCCATATGACCCAGCAACCCCACTCTTGGGCATCTATCCGGACAAAACTCTACTTAAAAGAGGCATGTGCACCTGCATGTTCATTGCAGCACTATTCACAATAGCCAAGACATGGAAACAACCAAAATGTCCATCAACAGATGATTGGATTCGGAAGATGTGGTATATATACACAATGGAATACTACTCAGCCATAAAAAAGAATGACATAATGCCATTTGCAGCAACATGGATGGAGCTAGAGAATCTCATCCTGAGTGAAATGAGCCAGAAAGACAAAGACAAATACCATGTGATATCACTTATAACTGGAGTCTAATATCCAGCACAAATGAACATCTCCACAGAAAAGAAAATAATGGACTTGGAGAAAAGACTTGTGACTGCCTGAAGGAGTGGGAGGGAGCTTGGGCTTATCAGACACAACTTAGAATAGATTTACAAGGAGATCCTGCTGAATAGCATTGAGAACTTTGTCTAGATACTCATGTTGCAACAGAAGAAAGGGTGGGGGAAAAATGTAATTGTAATGTATACATGTAAGGATAACCTGACCCCCTTGCTGTACAGTGGGAAAATAAATAAATAAATAAATAAATAAATAAATAAATATCAGTATATAAAACTATATGACCAAAAAATGTGGGCAAAGGACTTGAACAAATACTTTGGAAACCAACAATATAAATGTCTGATAAATGCATTTAAATATGTTTAACATCAGGAGTTCCCTGGTGCCCTAGCAGTTAAGGATCTGCCATTGTCACTGCAATGACTCCTGTTCCTGCTGTGGTTAGGGTTCCATCCAGGCCCAGGAACTTCTGCATGTGGCAGGTGTAGCCAAAAATGCATGTTCAACATCATTATTCATCAGCAACATTAAAATTAATACAAATATAAATACCATCACACACACACTAGGATGGCTAAATCATGAACAATGACCAGAACATGATTTAACAAAGATGTAGCAAGTGGAACTTATGCTTGAGAATATAATGTAATAAGTCACTTTGCATAATAGCTTGGCATTATTTTATAAAATTAAACATTATGACCTTATGGCAAATAGATCCCACTGCTAAATATCACTTCAGAAATGAAAACATATTCCCACAAAGGTATTTATCCATGGTTGTTCACTGCATCTTTATTCATAATAGTCCCAAACAGTAAACCACTCAAGGAAACATCCACAGATGACTTTGTGATTCTTCACATATAGTGAAAATGAGTGCATAAAATATCCTTCTACCTGAAGTTTACTTTCCCTTTCTCATTTCAAAAAAATTAAAACATTTCCATGGACTTTAAGAGTGTAATAAACAACTAGATACTGTGTCCAGACAGAAATGACAGTGATGTCTCTCTTTGGGGTGGGGAATTTGAGCTTGGAAATTGGCAGATATATCCAGAAATGAACATGATATGGTGACAGAATATTATATTCCATGGCATGGATACTGTTTATATTAAGTAAGTAAAATTATCAAGATTGAATATTTGAGATCTATGCATTTGCTAATATATAAATTCTGTTTCAAAATAAGCCAAATATACCAAAAATTATTATATCCCCAAATATTTTTCTCTAAAAATAAAAGATTGGATAGGATTAGACATTAAGTCTTGCTTTTTAAAAAACCGTTTTATGACTCATTCTCATTGTTCTATGATTCCTATCCCAGACCACCCAAGAAATGTTAATGCCTCACAGGTCCTTCTTTTTGATGCAGCTTAATATTATCTTTACATTATGTTTATAACATAATTATTCTCAAGGGAGAAACCACTCAATGGCTCAACCTCTGTAAATTAGTGGAGGTAAATAGAAATAAAGAATTAAGAAGGGACTCCATTCTTTGCTTCTGTCTTGAAAGGCCATTAAGATAAAATGGGATGGTCTTTTTTTTTTTTTTTTTTTTGCCCTGTAATATTTATTGCTTGAAGTTGCCTTTGTTATTGTGGTAAAGCTGCTTAGCAACCATGCTTTACTGTGAAGAATGAAGAGTAAGTGGACCTAGGAGATTACTTCTTTTTTCAGGGTTTATGGATCAATCCAGGGATGGGTGCATGATTCAAACAGGGCCATTTAGAAACCTTTGGAAGGCGTTGATATCACAGAGGCTGGCATCTCCTCTTCTGAGATAAGGTGCTGGTAGACACAGTGTAAACCCAGAGCAGCCTGGAGTCATAATTGCTGCTGTGTGGAAGGACTATGACAACACTGAGGGCAGTAATAAAGAACACAGCTTGAGAGTAAAGACAATTTATTCTCAAGTGCCTGAAAAGAGCCTAAAAGTAGAATCAACCCTGGGCATTGTGTTACTAGGGCCAGATATTTTTTGGGGTGCAGCTAGTTTGAATGTGGTTTCTGTCTGACTGTCCCCAGCTCTATTCAACCTACATGGACTTTTCCTAAAAGCCATTCAATGTATTTTTGAACTTTCTGTCCCCCCTCCCGGCCCTCCAACATCATTGGAGTACTTTCTGTGCCAGTTTCACAGGTGCCTTGGCAATGGACTTTATCTGCCTTCCTTTTCCCCACTACTCTCTATCTTTTCATTGATAACTTGAATGTCCCCCAAACCAAATGCATGCCAACAAGCTCAGACCCCATTCTTAAGGAAGCAAGAAAGGTGGGGAATGGCAAAGTGAAAGCAGGAAGGGCATGACCATTTCCACAGTAGTAATTGTTCTGTCCCTTTTCTTGGAAGGATGGCTTGAAATATAATCTTGTTTGCAGCCATAGTTATCATTAGCAATTTAAAATGTAATTCACTGTTGAAATAAGAAAAACACACATTGCATATTAAAACTTAATGTTGAGAAATAAACACAAAAGTATGGGTATGAACAATCACTTATGTCTACTTTTATATATAGTCTACATATTTATGCACATTCAAATGAGTATAAATATATGACATCTAAGGCTAAAATGTGTTAACACTGTTGTCACCTATATATTGCTTAAAAATTAGTTAGCTCTTCTCTGGATAAAAAAAAATTAATTTTTCAGTAGACCCTAAATTATTGCAACTTTTTAAATGAACTTTTGCAGATAAATTTTTTAAACACTAGAAAGCAAAGATAAGCAACCATAATTTTAACAGAAATTATCATGTATGGCTTTGTTATGCATCTGGAGTATAATTGCTTAGACAGGAGGGCTAAAATATAATGCAAGAGTCCTGGCCATTCTTTTGTGTACTTTGTAATTCCAAGTCCATCATGTCTGTGAAGGAGTAGGGCATGAACCTTTTCTCTTCACTTATATCTCATATTCCTGGTGGTACCTTGAACCCAAGAAATTTTACACATATCTAAATTACATCATCCAGAATTGTTTTCTCCGTAGTTGCACTAATATAATTTTTGCATTGATATCATGTATTTGCAGGAACAGAAATCAACTCAAGTGGCTTTAAATATCACTAACAACAAGAGAATTTAGAGTTGAATTTGTCTCATAAAACCAACCAAAGCCACGATGAAGAACTGTGCTTAATTTGCAGGAAGGGACAGGAACCAGTCTCCACAGCCAATAGATATTCAAGATGCATTTTCAGTCCCACTGTCTGTTCCCTCAGCAGGAAATTCTCCATGCTCTGAGCAGAAACACAAATGGCCAAACCCTCCAGTTAGAATCCCAACCACTTTGAAACCCTCTAATAGTTTCTCACTTCCAACTCCAAATGACAAGTAGAAAAAGTCTTAATAACAGAGTCTGGGTTAGGTGGCCTCTCCCTTCTTTAAATCAGCTAAACACAAGATGTGAGCATTCTTATTCGAAAGCCTTCCTGAAACCTGACACATGTGCCATTCTTAAATTACTTTCAGCAGACCAGACCACGTGGTACTAAAAACAAAACAACTTTTTTTTTTTTTTTTTTCTGTTTTTGCTAGGTTCTGTGTATTGGTTCCATTCTGAGACTTCCATCAAATGCAGAGTTCAAAATTCAAAGATTAGTTACAAATATATATAAACAGCACAGTCCAAAAACTTGCTCTCATTTGTAGATGTGCACAACAAAGCACTAACAGGCAAGCAGATGAAATGACTTACGGCTTTCTACTTCAAGGATTCCACAAAGATATGTTAACATCATTCATAATCAGCTATGAGGACTTTTTTCCTCATTGTTGTGAATTTGCAATTAATAGCATTTTAAGTTTAGAATTAAAAAACTGAATCAAGATCAAAGGATGGAACCTACTCACTTAAATAACTTGATCTTCAGAAGTTCCCTTCTGGCACAGTGGATAAATGATCCCCTGTTGATGAGCTGTGGTAGAGGCCACAGTTGCAGCGAGAGTTCAGTCCCTGGCCCAGAGCTTCCACGTGCATTGGACACCATGGCATGTGGAAGAAAAAAAAAAATTACTTGATCTTCTCAGGTACCCAACAGAGTTCTCATATTAATGTGAAATAGTATTATTATAATTACAACATTTCAAAAAGATATAAACTAGCTAATTTAAACTCACAATATGATTTCAAAATTTCTAAAATTAGTAAATATTCCATAACAAATAATTCAGTTTTAAAACACACAGTGACTTTTACAAGAGTAGCATACAATCATAGTAGAAGAGGAAAATAACCTTTCCTCTGCCTTCTTAACTTCAGTACCTGAGGCCTGAAGATTAAATTGAAAAAAAGTGAGATTAACAGGAGAAAAATGTTTATGGGTATACATGCTGTGCACTGTGGAGCTAACAGAAGAAGTAGCTGCCTGGCTAAATAAAATTAGAAGTCTAAATACCTAGAGTAGTGGAGAAAAGGAAGGGCAAGAAAAGGTTCTTATAGGAAGAAAGGAGAAGTTTCTTTAGGAGAGACACTTAGGTTTTCAGAATGCAGGGGAGATAACGTTTGTCTACACAGGTATGAGTGTTTTCTCATCCTAAAATTTATGCCAGGTTTATTACTGTTCTTCCTCAGGGAAATCTACCCACCTTAAAAACGGAATTTACGGCAGCCTAATTTCCCAGAAGTTACTGATTTTATTCATTTAAGGGAAAGTTGGAGAAGGCTTCTTTCTGTATTTGTTGAACATCAAATATCTTCAGCTTAAAATAATCTTTACACAAACTCTGGGGTTTCCCTTAGGTCCCCACAGAAACAAATGGGACACATTTTTAAAAGATACGTGGAGGCATATTAAAAATTTTAAGTTTATTCAAGTAAAAATTGATTCTGGTTGGGCAACACCAAAACAGAAGTGGTTAGTAGCACTTAGCCAAAGGAAATGCAGAAAAGAATTATACTGAACAAATGTGGAAGAAATGGAGGAAATTATTTGATTGGCGATAGATGAGATCCTGTCTGGCTCTTTGTGATTTGTTTTCCTTACTTATCTGAGTTTGTAACTGAGGAACTTTAAGGCTTAGATTTTTCTTTTCGTATGTAAACTGCTCCCTGTGACATTAAATCCCCCTCAGTCGAAAGGTCTCCTCGTTTAATTAATCTAAAAATATACATTATGGGAACTTCTCACCAGAATTCTATGCTATTTAACAATTTTATTAAACTTTTATATCTTCTGAAGCCATTTAATAGGAGGAGGCAACAGAAGGACAGCAATTAATGGATTCAAAATTAATCATGTATTTCTCAAAATTTAGAAATTCCCAGGCAAAGTGGGACACCACAAAATTTAGAAATAAATTAGTTAATGAGTAAATTCAACTGGTTCAAAGTAGTTCTAACACAGGACTTTGAAATATATTTTATAGTATATGGGAAGAAATATATAATGAATCTATAAGAAAACTATTGATAAGGTTGGGTTATACCCATTTTGTGTAACTATGTACTCAAAATTTTTTTCCATATAAATATGTGATATTGATAGCACTGATCAGAATAGAAAAGATAATTAGCAAAATTTTTAATTAGAATTATAATATGAAACTGTTATGAAAATGTTTTATGTCTTTCTCTCTCTCTACCTCTGTTTCTGTCTCTGTCTCTGTCTCTCTCTGTTACTCCTTGAGGCTTCCAATCAGAATTCTTTTTCTGTTGTTGTCGACTTAGCTTTATCTGATTCTAAACTCTAAGAATGTTGTGCTATTCTGTTCTAGGATTTCTTCATGCCTCATCTGTTGTTTATGGAACTGGAAAAGGGGAAAGAAATTGAATAGAGTTTTCCATCATATAAGGAAGATTTAAAAACTAGTAATTCTTTTGTTTGACTATGGGTGGATTTTAGGAGGAAAATATTCCAGATCTACATATAATATAGCATTTGGCTTTGGAAAAGACTATGACATTAATCCTTTGATTAATCAGAAGCCTTCAGTCTTCGCTAGATTATTTTAACAGCAACAGCAAATATTACCATGAACAAATGAAAGCACCGCTAGATAGAAACACCATGGGGAGACAAGATTGCCCTTGATTCCACAATTCTACCCCCGAGCTTTGGGAACCTTCCACGTTAGTTCCCTGTTGCTGGCATCTAGCTTGCACAGACGCACTTTTGTTTCCTTATCCATTCGGTCCCCAAGTGATAAAACAAGCGAGTAAATAAGCGAGTGTAGGGGAGGAAAAATAATTTTCCCTCTGTGCTTCCAGGTTCTTGGTCCTTGTAATAAAAGACAGACTAACAGGAGAAAAACAAACAGAAGTTTAACAACATGTACACCTCCTGTATACCTGAGAGAGATCCCAGAAAACTCAGTGACTCTTTGAAAGAGCAGAAGTCACCACCTTGAATACCATCTCCAGCTAAGACAGAAAAAGGTGTTGGGCCAATTATGAAAGGTGACCAGGAAAAGTGCAGTAAACAGGGGGAAGGTTGTTCTGCAGATTGAAGTCCTTGCCTTTTCCACTGCTCAGAGGTTCTAGAAATTTAGAGTCACTCTCTTCTTCCTTATACAGGGAAGGAAATACGCTACAAATGGAGATTTACGTTAAAAATGCAAATGTCTCTTACAAGGGATAGCTTCTACTCAGTTTTCAGAGCTTCTCTTGTTTCTTCTCTTTCTTAAAAATAACCAGCTCAAAGAATCAACATACTCAAGACATATTTTAGCATAACATGGTTTGCTCCCCTTCGCAAATCAACGTAAACTTTTATTTTCTTCATATATCCTATAACACAGATGATAAACTTAGACAATTTTAAATTGAAATAATAATTTTGGGAGGAAGAGCTGGGAAAGGAACCTAGAATATACAAAATATTTTATAAAGTAAAATCCATGCGAGATATATTTATATATTATAAAATACAAAGGATTAAAATAGTTTTTGATTTGGCTGATACAATCTCTACATGGACATTGGCATTTAGAAGTGGATTACTTGTTTGTCTTCTCATCCTACTGGCCCTTTGGACCATGGCCTTTACACCAGCCTCCTTTTTGCTTTTACTGTTTCTTTGTCAGAGGAATAAACGTCAAAATTAAATTATTTTTTTCACTTTGAACTAGGTAATTTTTCTCTACTCTAATTCTTCTTCACTGAATGTTGTGTTATGATATGGAGATTAGCTGTAGCATAAGATTTACAAGGCAACACTTATTCTGTACCATGGAGAATGAATAACTTGTGGGGGAAGGAAAATTGTCTTCTGCCCTCTCAGGTTCTCTGGCTGAGCCTAAGACTCAAACCTACGTAAACCAGATTAACAAAAGAAAAGCACACATGTTTTATTAAATTTTTACTTGTATATGGGGCTTTCATAAAAAATGAAGACTAGAGAAGTTCCAGCCATGGTTCAGTGGGTGAGGAATCAGGCTGCAGTGTCTGGGGTCCAGGATCACTGTCGGAGGTGCAGGTTCAATTTCTGGCCAGCACAGTGGCTTAAAGTATCCAGCGTTGCCTTACCTGTGGCTCAGATTCAATCCCTGGCCTGGGGAACTTCCATATCCCATGGGTAGGTGCAACCATAAAATTAAAAAAAAAAAAAAAATGAAGACTTCAAGCAGTGATCAAAGCAAAAATCTTTTACATATTTTAGACAAAGAAACAATATATTTGTGAAGAAATGTTTTAAGACAAAGGAATTTGGGCTAGGAGCAATAAATTCTGGAGAAGTGACTAGGGAATGTAACAGGAGAGGGCAGTGGGAAATGAGGACTATTTTAGTTTGTTTACACAGACATTTTTCAGCATTGATTCCCAGTATCTGATGAAAAGAATATTTTCTTTCTTTCTTTTTTTTTTTTTTTAAATGGCCTCACCTGTGGCACACGGAAGTTCCCAGGCTAGAGGTCGAATCCAAGCTACAGCTGCTGGCCTTCACCACAGCCACAGCAACATGGGATCTGAGCAGCATCTGTGATCTACACCACAGCTCACAGCAACACCGGATCCTTAACCAACTGAGTGAGACATGGTGTCCTCAGGGACACCAGTCATGTTCTTTACTACTGAGTCACAACAGGAAATCTGATATTTTCTTCCTATTTTATGGAATCTGAGTTTCTCATGGGAAATTTTATGGCCTGTTTTTAAGTAGAAAAGGATATGTCAGAGAGCTCTGCATGCATCTGCTGTCTTTCCAGTGCCTTTGGTTCGAAATAATTAACAGATCAAGATGTCATATTTTGGGGTGGCACATCCCAAACTCCTTCAACCCCTGCCTGCAAATGACTTTCAATTATGCCAATTTAGAGGTTTTTGACTTTCTACCATCCTTTAAATATTCTCCAAACCCGGAAGAATTCTTGTTTAGATCTCTGTGACTTATACAGTTTTACCTAATTTCATTTTAATCATGAACTGATAAGAATGCCAATGGAGTTAAATGTTTTAATTTTTTTAGTCTTTTTACTCATTCTTCTAGTAATAGTATTTATGTGGACGCATATAGTATAATCAGACATTGTTTTTCATGCCCCCCCAATCAAGGGATCTACAGAGAAACTACCGTAACATATTGAATCTTTATACTCTGTCAATCCTTAAATTATACACAGTGTTCTAAAGTTTAATATTAAACATTTAACACACATTTTCAGGAAACAAATTCAGAATTTGTCATAGATCCATGTGGAGCTTAATTCACAAATAATTAACCTGACATGCATGATTGATAGTCCTATTACAGAAAGTCTTGACTGTAGTGGTTCAACTTACGATTTTCCGACTTTATGGTGGTGAGAGAACAATAAACATTCTGCACAAACCACACTTTGAATTTGGAATTTTGATCTATTCTTGAACCAGTTATATGCAGAATAATTCCCTCGTGATGCTGAACAAGGGCAGCAGCCATGCGCTCATGAGGGTCAACAACCCAGACATTAACAACCACCCTGCACCCAGACCACCATTCTCTTCTACACATTCAGTATAGTATTAAATAACTTACATGAGGTAGTCCACACTTGGCTATAAAATACTCTTCGTGTCAGGTGACTTTGCCCATCTCTAGGCTTATGGAAGTGTACTGAGCACCTTTATGTGGGTGGGGCTAAGCTCTGCTGTTCAGTAAGTTGGCTGTATTACTGGTATTGTCAACTTATGAAGTTTTGAACTTACAGTTGATTTACTGGATTGTAACTTTGTCATAAATTTAGGAAAATCTGTAGATTGGACCCTGGAAGAATGGGTAAGCAGGATATGAAGAATATTTTCCTTTATTTGGCTAAAGTCCAGTGCAAATAAAACTAAAATATGAGATATTGTAGATGCAGACTCAATTTTCAACTTTAATTCATTTATGTTTACTATTATCTGAGGCTGTAATAAATGTGGTATATGAATACTTCTAATCTCAGATTATTACAGAGAATACCTAATTCCAAAAGTTTTCTAGGTGGGTTTTCTCAAACTGAATGTAAACTGTGAATGGGACTTTATTGTTAAGGCAATTAAAGGAGGGACTCTGCAAATTCTAAGTGACCACTTCACTATTAATAGCTATTTAAAACTTATAAAACCTAAAATATTAAAAACTACATACTAAATCTCTAAGCTAGGATCAAATATTATTTTTTTCATTTATAATGATATCAAAACTAAATTTTTTAGTGTATATATGATACATGCTACTATATTGATGGCACTGAATTTAAAACATGTACATTTACCTTTTACATAGCAATTTTTCACTCAGTTTCTCTATTTATATAACTGTTCTATGCTTATTTTATAGTATGTTGTGACATCATTTGGTTTTGCTTCTTTAAAATACATAACATTCTTTCTGTCTGATTCCAAGCTTTTCAATTAGCCAACAGTAATTAGTCAATTAGCTCAACCATTACATTATTTTTGTGATGCCAAATATGTCTCACTTTCATAATAAGACAGTAAAGTTCTGGTTTTTTATATTGGCTTCCAAGGTTTCATTATAAGTGTAAAAAAGACACTTGTCTTTTAAACAGGTAAAAATATTTTGACCTGACTTCTGAATCCAACATAGAAGATTATTAACACTTAACATTGGGACGTATTGGTATAATGATAAACCTAATAAAAGATGGAAGAATTTTCATGAAAAAAAATGGGTGAATGTGTTATTATCAACATTCGTTTTCTAACTATAAATGTACAAAATTTCATATGAGCAAATTTTTGTGAATCCAGCAGTTTCATGTCCAGATAGAAGTTAGAGGCTAAGCATTGGCATTGCAGAGAAAGAAGCAATTAATATGTATTGCAGAACATTTAGAACATTTAAAACTAGGAGCCATAATGCTTAGAAAGGCTGGAGCCTAAGTCGCTTGTCTGCCTGGTAAAAGAACTAGAGCTCCAAAACTCTATCCATCAACTCAGGGCAGTAAAAAAAGAAAGCCAGCCATCACTCTGAAGATTTGATGGAAAGGAGGGAAAAACTCAGTTACAGAACAGTTATAGAATAGATAGTTATTCAACAGATAGAGGTTGTGATGGGAAAAATCTAACAGAAACTTTAAAGACTTCTAGAGATGAGATTGAAATAAATGCCCAAAGACATAATATTTCATTAGTTTCTAGGTTTTTTTAAAGCACCAATCAGATGAGTAATCATAAAAGAAAATTTGGAGTTCCCATTGTGGCTCAGAGCATTAAGGACCTGACACTGTCTTCCTGAGGATTCAGATTCAATCCCTGGCCTGCCTCAGTGGGTTAAGGATCCAGCATTGCCACAAACTGTGGTGTAGGTTGCAGATGTGACTCAGATCCAGTGTTGCCATGGCTGTGGCATAGGCCTCAGCTGAGGCTCAGCTTTGATACTTGGCCAGGGAACGTCCATGTGCCATGGGTGCAGCAATGAAAAAAAAAGAGAAAAGAAAGGAAGAAAAAGAAAACTTGAAGAGAATAAATGGAAACAAATTCATATTTAATTATCTCATGTTAAAGCTACAAAAATAACCAGAACACCTTAAAAATAATAATAACCATACTCTATACCTGTTTCTCATCAGCATCAGAAAAAGTTAAAGAATACTAGTAAGGACTCAAAATGAAATTTTGGCAAGTGCTGTGATCTTAACAATATTTAGTCTTCAAATCAATAAAGATAGAATGTCTTTCTATCTGTTCAGGTCATCTTCAACATCTCTCAGCAATGTGTTGATGTGTTGTAGTTTCCAGTATATAAGTTTTGTACCTTCTCTGTTAAATTTATCCATAGGTATTTTATTCTTTTACATCTAATGCAATTGGAATAGTTTTCTTAATTTCTGTTACTATTTTGGATCATTCACAGCTAGTTTATCTAAAAGACCACTGATTTTTCTGTTTATATTGCATCCTGAAACTCTCTTCAATTTGACCCTAAAACGTATTTTTTCATAGATTTTTGGCATAGTTATACATGAGCATGTCATGTGTAGATAATAAGATAGTTTAAATTTGTTTTCAGCTTAAGTGCCTTTTATTTATTTCCTACCCCACCCCCAAATTGCTCTGCCTAGAACATCCAGTACAATGTTGAATAGACTGGTGATATGGGGATCTTTGTTTTGTTCCTGATTGCAGCTGTTCAGTCTTTGTTAACAGTGGTTTTATAAATGACCTTTATCAGGAGGAAATTAGCTTTCATTCCTGGTTTATGTTTTTTGTTGTTATTTTTGTTTTTTCTCTAAAATATGTTGAATTTTAGCAAATGCTTTTTTTGCATCAATTGTCACTTGTTTCCATCCTTCATTTATCAATAGGGTGACTTATTTTGATTCATTTTTATCTGTTGAAAAATCTTTCAATTATTGGAGCAAATTCCACTTGGTTATTATGTATAAGCATCTTAAGATGTTACTGGGTGGTGTTTACTAATAGTTTATTGAAGGTTTTTTGCATCTATACTTATAAGGGATATTGCTGTAATTTTCTGTTCTTAGATTTTTTAAAATAAAATTTGTATTAGAGTGCCGGAGGCCAGCTCTGGAGGCCAGGGAGTGTGCACTTTCCCGATAAGAGATGGACAGTGTTGGCAAATGTACATACGGAGACAGCCTCTTTGTCTATTCTTTCAGGGTGCTGGACTGCTCACATTTTATTGGCATAAGTGGTTGATTATATAGACAGTTTTTCACTACAGATTACATCACAGTGTTAATAGTACATTGGTTAACTATTACATGGTATAGCAGCTATACATCATGTTTTAAGATCTTTATCTTAACTAAACTTGGTGGGTACAATTTAAGGGCAATTAGGTACAATACATCATGTGCAAAGGAGGAGACTCAGTACAAATCATCCCATGGCCAGCCAGTTTTTACAAGTTGAAGAGGTCACAGACACAAGAATTTGGCATTCACAAATCTTGTTTTTAGACTGGTGCTTATCTTTAAAGTGTTATGGCAGGGAGACAGTGTAAGAAAATATAAACCAACTTAACTAGCTATCACTTAAAAGCTTTTAAAATCAAGGACAAAACTCACAGCTAGGTTTCATGGATAATATATGTCTAACTTCTATGAATCTCATTAAAATCCTAACTCTAAAGTTTACACTATAATTAGTTACTAGATAAACACTATGTTTTAACTAAGTTGGATTTAAATAGGGGAAAGTCCTTCAGGATGAAATTCTTATTATATTATTGTTGTAATTTTGTTAAATCACAAATCACCACAGGAAAATAAGAATGGAAAATAAGAATAATAAGTAAATAATCAGGAGAGACTGAGGAAAACTGAATAACAAGTGAATAACAGAAAAGACTAAGTTATCCATGAAACAATCCCCACTCAGCAACACAAAATGGAAATTGTTTCCTGGAAAATTCAGTTCCCCACCAATGTCAGCAGGCGAGACTTATGGTCTTCTGGGGCCTGTCCTCGGAATTGTGCTGTACAGGCAGATGTCTCCTTATTTAGGAATCTGCCCTCGGAATTGCACCGTTCAGATAGCCCCCTTTTTTTTGATTAGGAGCTTGTCCTCAGAACTTCACCATTCAGGCAGGCCTCTTTTTCTGATTAGGAGCCTGCCTTCGGAATTGCACCCTTCAGGCAAGCTCCCTTCCTCAGCTCCTTGTATCTTCTCGTCTCCCCACATTAGAGTAATGCTGGCTTCTATTCCCCTTTCTTCTGGAAAGTTCAAGAATAATTGGGTAAAAAGAGTGGATGTGTGTACACTTATAATGGAATCATTTTGTTGTATGAAACATCACAACATTGTAAATCAACTGTACTTCAATTAAAACTTTAAAAAATGAAAAAAAAGAATAATTGAGTAACTTAAAAAATTATTTGTATAACCACTGAATTTACCTTATTGGGAGAACTTTAATTACAGAATCAATGTCTTACTATTTTACTGATCTTTTTGATTTCAGTAAGGTGATAGTAATGAGCCCATTCTAACTTTTGTATTGAATAATTTAATAATTTGGTATCTTCATCTATCTTTCATCTGTGAATCAAGCTAAATGTTTCTCAATTTTATTTATCTTTTTAAAGAATCAATTTTGATTTAGTTGATACTATTTTTATCTTTTTTATCTTCTATTTCATTTATTTCTTCTCTGATATTTATTATTTGTGTTTGTCCGCTATCTTTGGGTTTCTTTATCTCTTCTTATTTCAGTTTCCATAAATAAAGTTGGGTTATTGATTTGATAATTTTTTAAAATGTAGGCATATGTAGATGTTTTCTCAGTTCTCTTTCGGAGTCTCACAAATTTTGGTATGTTATGTTTTCATTTTCATTAATCTCAAAGTATTTTTAATTTCCATTTTGGTTTCTTCATTGATCTATTGGTTGTTTAAGCAAATGCTCTTAATTTCTACATATTTGTGAATAGTCCACTCTGTTATGGATTTCAAGTTTTATTTCACTGTGGTTGGAGGAAATACTTTGGATCACCTCAATTTTT
Source organism: Sus scrofa (assembly GCF_054392235.1). Classification (NCBI taxonomy): domain Eukaryota; kingdom Metazoa; phylum Chordata; class Mammalia; order Artiodactyla; family Suidae; genus Sus; species Sus scrofa. The sequence continues at coordinate 51,397,360 of NC_139390.1, read as the reverse complement.
TAAATGTATTGAAACTTCTCTTGTGACTTATATTGTTTACCTGTGGAAATTTATATTACATTTGAAAAAAAATGTGTATTCTTCTATTTGGAAGTGAAGTTTTCTGAACATGATTATTAGGTGTAATTGGTTCATACTGTTGTGTAATTTTTAAATTTCATTATTGATCTTATGTTTATACATTTTTTTCGTTACTAAAAGTTGAGTGTTACAGTATGCAATTATTATTGTAGAACTATAATTTTTTTTCTTTTCAATCTTGTCAATGCTTGCTTCATATACTTTGGAGCTCTGATATTTGCAAATATGATTGTAATTGCTTTATCTTCTTGATAAATAATAATTTTATCAATATATAATAACTTGCTTGATCCCAACTAACACTTTTTGACTTACTGTCTGTTTTGCCCAATAATACCATGACCATCTCATCGTTCTTTTACTTATTAATTGCACAAAATATTATTTTCCATCTCTACATTTTAATTTTGTATCTTTAAAGTAAGTTTCTTACAGACTGGATATAGTCAAATCACCCTTTTTTCATCAATTATTCTAACCTTGCCTTTTGATAGACTGTGTAATCCATTTAAATTTAAAATAATTAATATTAAGGAAGTACTTCCTTCTCTATTATCTTATTGTTTTACATGTGTCATATCTTTTTTTCTCTCAAATTTCCTCCATTATTGCTTTATTTTGTGCTCAAATGATTTTTTTTGGCAGTGTACCATTTTGATTCTTTTCTCATTTCTTTTTAGGTATATTTTTAGTTATACTCATGGTGGTTCCCCAAGGAGATTATAATTACTTTCTTAAACATTACATTTTGAATTAATATTACCTTAGCTTTGATAGCATATAAAACCACTTTACCATAAGATCCAGCTCTCATTCTTTATGTTGCTGTTTTCACAAATTAAATATTTATCCATTATATGTGATTAACCTAGATTTAAAAATATTAGGTTTTGCCTTTTCTAATATCATATAGTCAAACAAAAAAGTTCCCACCCTAAAATGCAATAATGCTTGCTTATATATTTCTCTATTTAGTTCCCTTTACCATTTTCTAAAAATGTCCTTATATGATATTGAATTATTATCTAGTGTCCTTTCATTTCTCTCTGAAATTTCACTTTAGAAGTGAGGTCTACAAGCACTGAACTCCCACAGCTTTTGTTTATCTGCGAATGCCCTAATTTCTCCCTCAGTTTTGAAGGATAGTTTTACCCACTGTAGGATATTGGTGTTAGTATTTTCATTTAAGCATCCCACTGAATGAAAGTTATCACCCCACTACCCTCTGGCCTCCATTGTTCTGATCAGAAGTTAGCTGTTAGTCTTACTGAGGATCTTGTTGATAGGACAAGTTCCTTCTCTCTTGCTACTTGCAAGACTGTTTTCTTTGTCTTCTAAAATTTGATTGTAATGTCTTTTAGTGTGGATGTTTTTGTGTTTACCTTTCTTTGGCTTCACTGGAAATCTAAATTCATGTCAACATCTGGGAAGATTTTGGTCACTGTTTGTTCAATTTCTTCTGCCTCCTTTTCTTTTTTCTTTCTTGCTGAGATCACCATTATGCATACTTTATATGTTTGATGATTTTCAATAGTCTCTTAAGCTTTATTAATTCTTCTTTATTCAGTTTCATTTCATTACTTAGACTGGATAATAACACTTGACCTATTTTCAAGTTTTCTGATTCTTTCTTCTGCTTACTAATATCTGCTATTGTAAGCCTGTAGTGAATGTATCTTTTCAGTTATTTTCTGAGCCATAATATCTGGAAATATGGGCTGACATTCTCATCACCACCACTGAGCTGAGAAAGGGGGATGGGCATAGGCAAGAAGAGATGCCAGAGTTTTTCTACTATTTTCAAGTGGTCTTTTTTCAGGATTCAGCTTTCTCTTGGTTTCCATAAAATTTTGAATATTTTCCAGAGTTCTGATAAAACTTATTCTGACAGTTCGTGCTCATTTTTTCTGTGTGTTTCTATGGAAGAATGGGCCTTTATAATTTCCTACTCCACTGCAATTGCTGATGTTGCCTTGCACAAAACTTTAAAATTAATCTTTCTGATTCACTATTTCCCTTGTGTTACAGACTGTTCAATAACTGAAAATTATATCTTATCTTTTGTCAAGTGGAGCCAAACTCTCCAATCTGGCAGTAAGAATGGCTATGTGTTTCCCTTTCATAAGTAACAAAACCCAGCTCCTCTTGTACAGTACTTCTCATTACCTGGTGATTTTCATGCCTGATTTATGAAGTGTGTCAACCAACTTAATGAGCCTGAGTGCAAATTAGATATGAATCAGCTAATGGTTGTAAAGAAGAAAAGTTATTAAAACCATTGACTGAATATCCCTAAAATAGAATTGAGTCTTACTTTGGTTATTTGGCATTTTAAGAAAAAAACTATCTTAAAGAAAAGAAAGTAATATATGTCCAGGAAAAAAAAAAAAGCCTCATATTAGAAATATTTCCCATATTATTTCAAGGTGCTACAACACAAACAGGAGTATGCATTTTAGGAATTCATTAAAATTCCTTTTTCAATCCAATACATGGAAGCATTGTTTTCTTATGTTTATTCTATGCAAATAAAATAAACTTATTTTTCAGATGCATCCATTTTTATTATTAAGTGTTTCAGCAGTTTTCCATCCCAATATAAGTAATGGATGCACTTTATACAGTATAATAATTAAATTATGTCATAAGCATCATTTGCATCCCTTAGATGATGTGACTAAGGTCCTTAGTTAAACCTAGGAAAATGATATATTATGCTCATCGCCATTCCTTTTTCCTGTGGCTACATTTTATAAATATATTTTTATGTTACTAACTGTTTTCTTTATTGATGACTAAAGCACCAAGTACAAAATTTTAAATTATTGATTAATAAGTTAAAATTAACCACTCAAATACTTTTTCTATGACTTATCTTACTAAAAAATGAAAAGTTAAGTTTAAGAATAATCTATTTTTATAGATAAAAGTTTTAAAGATAATGCTTATTCATAAGAGCACAACTATTAAATTATTAAAATGGGAGTTCCCATTGTGGCTCATGGAAATGAACCTGACTAGTTTCCATGAGAATGTGTGTTTGATCCCTGGTCTCACTCAGTGGGTTAAGGATCCAGCATTGTTGCAAGCTGAAGCATAGGCCATAGATGTGGCTTAGGTCCTATGTTGCCATTACTGTGGCATAGGCCAGTGGCTACAGCTCCAATTCAGTTCCTGGCCTGGGAACTTCCACATGTCATGGGTGTGACCCTAAAAAAAAATTCTTAAAACAACCTTACGTCAAAGTGCTCAGATAAAATGGAGATCAAAGATAATCATTTTGATATGTAACATACATTGCAATATTTCTTTAATGATTTACAATTTTTGTAAACTCTGTTTAATCAATTTATTATTTTTCAGCATTGGACATTTTATTGCTCTAACCTACCAAAGGTACAGTTTAATTGCCATATGTATAAAAGATGAAGATATGTACCAGTATTTCCTATGACAAATTTTCTTATGTATTTTGCATGTATAAACTTTGTTCTCAATATAAGGAATTTGAAAATAATCATTTTAGCTGAATATCATTTTAAAATTAATATATGTATATATCTTTTTAAAAATATTTCACAATTTGGTATCATTTGCTGATGCATTCTGATCTTTTTTTGTATTTTGATCTTTTTTGCACGAAATACAATATCAACTAGTATATCAGGCACCCACTTATTCACTTATCAAGATTAGCCAAAGAATCTGCTAGTACCTGTAGAATTAAGGGACATCTTTACTGTCTTCAAACCCAGATTTATTGGGACATAGACATTAAACAAAAATCAAATAGGTATTTCTATAATCCCAATGTTGTTTAGTTGTTATAGGGAAAAAAAACAGAGTTCTACAAAAGTACATTGTCACTTTAGCAGTGAAGCAGTATAAGGAAACTTGGAAAGGAAGAAGGTAAGAGAAGCTCTTAGATAAGAAGACATGGCTAGGAGATGATGAGTGGGCATTAAGGAGAACAGATGTGGCGGTCAGGAGGTCCCTTGATTTCAGTGTGGTCCCTATATTAGAATGCCTTCCATACCTGGGAGCTGGAAACAGGTAGGGAAACTCTCCTGGCTGTTGTGTGAAGCAGGTACTAAACTACAGCAGGCATATGGGCAAAGACATCTGAAATGTTTCCTTCCAAGTGTCACATTCCCCACCTCCAATGCTCAGAAGTCCAGTACAGAGCAAAGATCTCTCAGGAGAGGAAGAATTGTTCTGGGGAGCAGGTCGTTCAGGGGTACAGGGCGTGGGAGTTGGGGGGATGGCAGCAATGAATCTGCAGGAGGTCGTTGCCCTCCAGAAACTTGTCCTGCTTTGTGGCCCTCTGGCTTTCTCCCTGGCTGTTAAGAAGTCATGCTGGAGTTCCCTTCGTAGCGCAATGGTTAACAAATCTGACTAGGAACCCTGAGGTTGCGGGTTCGGTCCCTGCCCTTGCTCAGTGGGTTAACGAGAGCTGTGGTGTAGGTTGCAGACACGGCTCGGATCCAGCATTGCTGTGGCTCTGGCGTAGGCTGGTGGCTGCAGCTCCGATTCGACCCCTAGCCTAGGAACCTCCATATGCCGTGAAAGTGGCCTAAGAAATGGCAAAAAGACAAAAAAAAAAAAAAAAAAAAAAAAAAAAAGAAGTCATGCTGATTTCTAATCCTTTCTGTGTGCCTGAACATTTTATTTTTCTGTTTGGAAGCTTATAAAAAATGCTCTTTGTTTTCAGTATTTTTAAAATTCACGATGTGTCATGGCACAAATCTACTCTAATTTATTTTACTGGGCACTGGGTGAACTCTCTCAATTTGGCAATTCATGTCCTTCAGTTCTGGGAAAGATTTTAATAATTTTATTAATTATTTCCTACCATCTGTTTTTCTTCCCTCTCCATCTGGATGTCCTATTATTTTTACTTTGGAATTTGGAAGTGATATCTCTGTTGTTTTATATTTTTTTTTTCCTATGTGTTATCCTTATTCCTATTTATTTTCTGTAAGATTTTCTTAGCTTTATCTTCCAGACTTTCTCCAAGATTTTTATTTAACATTCTGGTTTTTAAATACCAATAGCTCTTTTGTTTTTTATAAAGGTTCTTACTTTCAGTTCAGGGACTCAGCGTCATCTTTTATTTTATGAAGATTACATTATACGTTTGGTTTTGTTTCTGTAGTATTTTTCTCTTCATATTCTCATTCCATATTGTTTTATCCTTTTGTCTGTTTTAGCCTTACTTTCCATGTTAGACAAGTTACTCAGATGTCCAGTTAATACTGGCTATCTTCTTTTGATTAAGAGAGGATATTAGAAAGCTGACTTGGGATTTCTGAGTGTTGGGTAAGGTCTTCAGCTGTTAATGTCACTGTGGGTGACCTGGGTGGAATTTTTTTTAGGGAGCTCCTAATGTGAGGTTCTAGATCCCCCAGAGAACAGCCTATGAATCACCTACCTGAGGGCTGTGCCCATGACTGTTGGCATCTGCACAGGTGCTGGAGTGGAGGGTCCTGGGGCAGAGAACATCCTCGCTGATCTTCATGCTTTACAGTTTTGTGTCCTGAGGGCTGAGAGTTTTACCACATCTGGGCAGTAAAGAGGATCTAGTAATTTAACAAATTCTCAATTTTCATCAGGCCTCTGTAATTTTCACTGGGACTTCCATTTCCAGGGGTACATGATATTGCTGAGTTTATGTGCTTGTTTGAGGAAGCTGCACAGTGAACAAGGTTTTAGGAATTATACAGTTGGGATTGAGCAACTAAGCCGGGTCCCTCTTATTCATATGCTTTCAAACTTCCAATATGCTGATATGATCTTTTCTCTAGTTCTCTTTACCCTTGTGTGTATCTTTTAAAATAATTTATTTTTAGTGGCTTTGAAGGATTTAAAGAGAGAGCCAAATGATATTTGTATGCTCAATACTCCTCAGCAAACCAGAAGTGCACTTAAGACAAAAGTATATGTATGGTAGAGTGTGTCTCCATACACTTGCACATACTCAGATTATGTCTATTGCATAAAGGAAACATTAGTCTTTCTTAATTCTACAATCCCCTAAAGTAATAATGGTCAGGAAACTGATTTCCTTTTATTAAAGGAAAGTGAGTTAGTCCCTGTTTTTTGTTTTATTTTTTTTTAATTGTATGTTTAACAAAATGTTCAGGAGGGGTTTTTAAGTCTGTACTTTACTCATAAGACTGTGAAGAATGTACAAGAAAATGTTTTAGTCAGTATACATAAATGGTAGCTATTAGAACAGAAACTTGATTTAAAAATAAACTATTGCAGTTCCCATTGTGGCTCAGAGGCTTAAGAACCTGACACAGCCTCTGCGAGGATGCAGGTTCGATTCCTGGCCTCACTCAGTGGATTAAGGATCTGGCATTGCTGTGAGCTGTGGTGTAGGCCACAGATACAGCTCAGATCCTGTATAGCTGTAACTGTGGTATGGGACCGCAGCTGTAGCTCTGATCTGACCCCTAGCCTGGGAACATCCACATGCCACAGGTGTGGCCATTAAAAAAAAATAGATTAATTAATTAATATAAACTGTGTAAGAAGAGATTTGATTTTGCCAATTGTCCTTAATTTGGACAAAAATAATGATGGAATTACAAACTTAGGAAATTAGGACTCTGAAAACACTTGTAAGGGTGATATGCAAATGAGAGCAGGATCAGGTTTTCTGGGACATAGACTATTGCTTCTCTGTCCTCCATGCTCTTTCTTCTGCAACCCATTTCCCTTCTTAAACACCTAACCATTTTTTAAAAAGCCCTGAGCAAATATGATTTTGATTAGAAAACTTTTATTACTTTCCCTCAAAATAAATATCTTCCTCCTCCAAAATTTCATATCACTATGTACCTTTCATGTGACACTTTTACCTATGGTAAAGTATGTATGTTTTTGTTCTATCCTATCCTAACTGAAATACTGGGCCCTTGTGAGACAAAGCAAGTATGCATCTTAGTATACTCTTCAGTACAAAGGCACCACCTGTATGCAGTAAGTTGTATAACAGAGCCTCTACATCAAGAAGGAGAAGATTGGGAGATCAAAGAAACAGGGGTTGTCACCAAGTTATAAAGACCATAAAACATCAACCTAGTGTGATCTTGTGGCCCCGTATCATAAAAAAACATGAGATAAACTTCTGGCAAAGAGCATCCATGCCAGATATTTTGGCAGAATAGAAAGAGGGGAGCCAGGTCATAACATAACTTCTAAGTGCACACTATAGCCTCCCATATCTATTCGCCAACAGTGTGAACAAGAAAAGCAATATCACTATTGAAGCAAATTACACATGCTAAGTGCACATGCAGAAGATTACCATATGCAAATTAAAACATTTATAAAAAGAAAACATATTGCTGTATATATGGGACTAATGTTTTTGATTTGCTGTATAACTTGTAGACAGTTCTTCAGTGCTTTGAAATAGCCAGTGATGAGAAGAATACCATAACCAAAATATTCAGGAGGCTAAGAAAATAATGTGATTAACTAACAAAATTCATAAACATCTTTAAAAACAATTGAAAAACTTTCCTTTTAGTTAAGGGATAAATTAATATGATTTATTTCATTTTGTATGTAGAAGTCATAAACACAGGATAAGTTTGAGAAACAAATTGATTTTTCAGAGAACTGTAAATTAACAGACTGATATGGGGCAAAACCAAAATATTTATAGTGTTTCAGAATAGAAACAAATCAATAAGACCAATGACTTAGGAATCACGAGGAGACGTAATGCTAAATATTAATATACTATTATATTAAGTATTTAAATATTAATATATTAAACATCTTAACATGGTAATTATTTGGGGGTTAGGATAATTAGTGCAAGATATTTAAATTATATTTATGCTGTATAGAGCTTAATTTTCAGACACATGAGATCAGCAGATAAGTATCAGAGCTTATGTATATAAAGGAGATGATAAACAGTATCTTGAAAAAAAGACTTAATGGGGGAGGGATGTATTAGGAGTTTAGAGTTAGTAGATGCAACATATTACATATAGAATGGGTAAACAATAAGGTCCTACTGTATAACACAGGGAACTATATTTGGCATCCTAGGATGAGCCATAATGGAAAGGAATATGAAAAAGAATGTATATGTATAACTGAGTCACTTCACTTTGTTGTACAGTAGAAATTAACACATTTTAAATCAACTATACTTCAATAAAAATAATTTTTAAAAAATATTTAAAGTCTTGGCAATTTTACATTTAAAAAAATGTCGGTTACTAGGGTGGACAGAAAGAGAATTTCTTTTTTCTTTTCTTTTTTTTTTTGTCTTTTTGCTATTTCTTGGGCCGCTCCCATGGCATATGGAGGTTCCCAGGCTAGGGGTGGAATCGGAGCTGTAGCCACCAGCCTACGCCAGAGCCACAGCAACGCGGGATCCGAGCCGCGTCTGCAACCTACACCACAGCTCATGGCAATGCCGGATCATTAACCCCCTGAGCAAGGGCAGGGACCGAACCCGCAACCTCGTGGTTCCTAGTCGGATTCGTTAACCACTGCGCCAGGATGGGAACTCCAGAAAGAGAATTTCTTACTTTAATGTACATTAGAGAAATGTCATCATGGATTGTCATGTCGGCTGAAAAGACAATGTTGGACTTAATTCCTTGACTATAAAGTACAAAACGATTTACCAGGAATGAATTTGGGAAATGTTGCCTTGCTCCCCTTATTTTTCCTCTGTGCCTTGGACCCTGTGTGTAGTACTTTCTTTAGAGTTGGTCCTCTTTTCACCCATTCAAATCCTTCCACTGCACAGAATGAGTGGGACTATTACTCTGAACTGTGCCGTAAAAGTCTCCCCTCTTCCATGTGAAATGACTTTAGCATTTCTGGGAAATGCAGGCATTTGGACTCCACCCTCAGTTGCATAGTTGTAATCTGCAGCCTATTTTTTAATGCTCTTGTGCCTACTATTATATTTATTCAAGAATATTGATAATATTAAAGAATTTCTTCAACAGCTGATAGTGTTCTTCACTAAATTATCTTTATTTATAACCACTCTTAACTCTTTCCTTTATGCTCAAAGGTACCCTCTTTTGCCTCCGCCCTTTCCTGCTCATTCCATATTCCCCCATAAATGGATTTCCTTCTAGTTCTCTCCTTATTCTGACTCAGATTATTTTCACCCAGACTAGAGTGGTGGCTTGCTTACTCCTATTGTTTCTTTTCTAGTTTCTTCATACACTCTTTCTTAAAATTGTTTAGTGCTAACTTTGACAGTCCCAGTCATATTCTTAGCGTAGCCTTCATGGCTTCTATTATCATTTCCCTGATTAGTTAACCCCATTTTCTAACAATCTCAACCTTAATTTCTCCACTTAGACAACATTCAGTCACCTAGTTCATATATTCAAACCTTTGCCCACAAACTCCTTTTTATGCTTCTCTTCCCTATATGACTAGTTACTATACAGAGCCAGCTTCTTCTCCTGCGTGGTTTTGACTACTCTAAGACGCTCATGAAAATAAAAGCATAGTATATATATCTTTCTGCAGTGGCTTATCAAGCTTTCTGTACTTTCCACTCAATTTTGCTGTAAACCTAAAATCTCTCAAAAAAATGAAAAGTCCCTTAATTGAAAACATAAAATCAGGCCATTAAAAACCTCTTTTTAATAAATATTTTTTTTCCAAAACAAATTGATTAAAATAACTTGAAGGGAATTTTATTTACTTGTTTTTCTTTTTAGGGCCACACCTGGGACATACAGAAGTTCCCAGGCTAGGGGTCAAAATGGAGTTGCAGGTGAAGCCTACACCACACCCCTGGCAATACTGGATCCATGCCACATCTGCAACCTACACCACAGCTTGTGGCAATTCTGAATTCTTAACCCACTGAGCTAGGGCAGGGATCAAATCTGCATCCTTATGGACACTATGTTGGATTCTTAACCCACTGAGCCACAACAGGAACTCCTGAAGGGAATTTTAAAATGAAAACTTTTAAATTACAAAAGCAATCTCCTTCCTCTAGCAGTCAGTCCTGCCTACAGTTATAACAGAAATTATGTCGTTATCTTTCAGTTCCCTATTAGCCATATGGCTGGTCTAACACTAAAGATTTGCAATATAATGAATCTAAAGATCACTTAGTGAAGCCCATCCTTCTATTATATTTGATCTTCATTTTAAACTTTTGATTTTGCTACCTAATACTTTTTACCACTGTGTGAAAACATCAACATCTGCATTATTTGAGAATAATCTATTTACTATTTTAAATGTTAATAATAAATTATGAAGTTTTAAGATTTGGGGTTTATTCCAAAGCCTGAAATATTTTTAGTCTCACAGATGAGTTAGCATATGTCTTTATTCTCATTGCAGAGGTTTATATTAAATACAATATTTTTCTTTTACATCTGCTAATTAATTTATATTCTTATTTATTTTATCAATTAACATCATAGTGAAGATAAGCTAAGTTAAATACTTTTTTCTAACACTTCTCAAAACCTTCACTAATCTAAAAGATTTTAGAACAAATATTTTGCTTTTAAAAACCAGAGTCATATAAAAGAGTCTTAAATACCATATGATCACCTATAATATATCTATCTCTCTATCATCTATGTATATACCTACCTGTCTACATTGTCCAGACATTCCCAGCAAACTAACAGAAACTATTACAGTGAAATTTCTTGGCTTCTGACTCATTTCTATGATCTAAACAGGTGACATTGATGATAAAAGTATTTTTATCTGATAAAATACGTAATTATAAGTATAATATTATGTTCTCAATGAGCTAGAGATAGTAATAAAAATAATTTCTTAGATGAAACTTGGAAACGAGAAAATTAATGACAAAGAAAAATATTTGTGGATATCATTTTCAAGATAATATGTTGAAGTTGGAAAGAGTTTATGGCCGCGCCCATGCCATATGGAAGTTCCCAGGCCAGGGATTATATCTTAGCTGCAGCTGTGACTCATACCACAGCTGCTACACCATAGTTGCCACAATGCCAAATCCTTTAAGTGCTCTAGGGATCAACTTGTGCCTCTGCAGCAACCCAGGCTGTTGCAATCAGATTCTTAACCCACTGGCCATGGTGGGAACTCTCCAGGAAAGATTTTTGAGAGTATATTTTAAGCTCTCTCAATGTTCTGCTGTCATAATTAGCATTATCATACTGAAAACATGAAATAAGAGGGAATTGTTGTCATATTACTTAGTGACCTAAAATCCTCTAACTTCTTAAAAACTCATTTGCCCTGGAAAAAAACTAATTTGCATTCAACAGAATCTATATTTTGGATGGATGCAATTTAACTGAATTTCTGGCTGCTTTCTCCTTTTTAATTTTTTTTTGGTATTTTTTCAAATTACTTATTTTAAAATAAATTTGATTGCAGAATTTCATGAAGGTGCTTGCAGAAGTCCAGTGGATTTTCTAAAATAAATTCACTAAACCACAGATATGTGACCATTCAAACAGTTTTTCAATAGTGGCACCCTTGGCAAACAGTCAGGCAGCCTTGTTTGGACCAGCTTTCCAAAGTAGCATCAGGAAACACATACCCCAGTCATTTGAGGTCAGAAAGAGAACATACTGGGCTCCATCTTCTACAGGTTTGGAATATTTACTTGAATTTCCACTTGCCATGAAGTTCATAAGGACTGAATGTATTTTGTTAGAGTTTGCCACATGCAACAGGAAATTTTATTTTGGATTTACTGAAGAATTCCCTAATTTTTCCTTACGTGGGAAGCAAAATGTCACCATAATTTTTTATTTTTCAATCAAAACGTCTAACTATATAAATGGGAGCTTTTTTTTTCTTTTATGTTTCTTTCCAAATGGGGGGAAATCTTGTCTAGTGGATACTCCAGGAAATTTTTAGTGCATTATATGAAAACACACTCCAATATACAAATTTTAACATTCCAATAAATCCATTTCCAATGGTTATAACAATAATTAGAGTTGTAAAAGTCTGTTCTTTATTCAGTCCAAAGATTCTAAGCCAATGTATTCAAAGTGCCAAATTCATAGTATATGATAATTCTTAATAAGTATATTTATTAACACATACTCTATGCCAGGCACTTTCAGTGCATCTCAGTTAATCCTCTCAACAACCATATGCTACTATGATTATTATTATTATTACCTCTATTTTATGTATTCATTTAAATAACACAGTTTCTTCTATGCTCTAGTTAGATGGGGAAGCAGAATCAAACACTTTAATTAACTTGCCTGAAATCACACTTAAAGTCACAGTTGGAACATAAGTAAAGGACTCTGTGACTTTAAAGTCCATTTTTGTAACTATTAATGTCATACAAAAAAAAAAAACAAAGTAAAATGATGAAACCTAGGCATTCTGGAGAAATATTACTAAATATATTTCTCAAATATTACCTTTTGTTGGAATAAATTTTTTATTGAGGTAGTTATATTACAATGTTTTGTTAGTTTCAAGTGTATAGCAAAGTGATTCATGTATATATATTATGTATATATATGAATAAATATATTCTTTTTCAGACTTACATTACAGGTTACTATAAGGTATTGAGTATAGTCCCCTGTACTATATAGTAGGTCCTTGATGTTTACTAGTTTATATATAGTAGTGCTTATATATTAATCCCAAACTCCTAATCAGACATTACCTTTTATCAAAAACTGTTTTGCCACTTTTAAGTGAAAGGGATTTTTGGGTGAGCGTTAATCTAAAGATAGTTTGTTAGTATCATTTTTTCTTATCATTTGAACATCTGACCCAAAGAAATTGAAACCTGGTTGGGGTTAGACTAATAGATAATGGAAAAAGCAAAGACTATAATCCTATCCTGTGCCCCCAAATCTGTGGTTCTTTTTAACAAGTCAAAATTAACATAATACATTGTATACTACAACATTATACATTTTATGTGACAGTTAACACCTCCACTGACTTGGCACTCTAAATCAATTCAGTTTATGTTCCACTGTTATCATTACAGGTAGTTAGCTCATCCAAATCTGGTTCTTTCTTCCTTCTGCTGTTACTGTTCGAAATCCAGTGTCAACCTTCACTTCCAACTCTGTCTATCCCTCTATCAGCCTTCTGAACTCCTAAACCATTTCTGGAACATAACCTCAGGCATGACATCATGTATTATTTGTGAGGACTTACCTGATAGTCTCCATCTCATGTTCCTTTTTGCCTTTAAGCATATCCCTATATCTTTGCCTCTCTCCGTGGGCCCAAGCACTGACTTACACCCTTTTGTAAGCCGCTAGAAAAAGTGTCAAAAATGTTATACAAAAGAAATTGACAGAACACTGTAAATCAGCTACTACAGAAAAAATTGAGATCTAAAAAAAATACAAAAGTATCAATGACCATTGTTTTTATCTATTCTATAGCATCTAATATAGCACCTGGCACATAAAAATAATATATTTTATAAGTTTATTTCAATGTAGAGCCACTCTATATTAAGCACCTGTTTGATAAAGTATATGTGGCCTAAATCACCTGAAGAGAATTCATCATTATTGAGAATTCGAGAAGACCGTCTTTATTTTGTCATTTATTTATTTTTGTGGCCATGCCTGCAGCATGCAGAAGTTCCCAGGCCAGGGATTGAACCCATGTCACAGCATTGACCTGAGTCACCGCAGTGAAAATGTTGAATCCTTAACCCACTGTGACACAAGGGAACTCCTGAGAAGACCATCTTTAGAATTATGTGGCAGATTTTGCTTTATGATTTGGTGTCTTATCTTTTCACCTTTCAGTTCTGTTTATTTTCAATCTGAGGAATTTTTGTAATGCCCTGAAGACAGCAACGTTAAAAGATAATGTACTTGTTAACTATTAGGACTTTGCGGGGGGGGGGGGGGGGGGAGGACAAATGTTGTTTTATCAGGTTGTCAGACAGCAGGACTTAAGTTCTTGATTAAAATTCATTTAGTGTGTTATCTGATTGAATGTGCTTAAAAGAAATCTTTGACATGTTGATCAGATTAAATTGATTTAATCTCAGCTAAAACTTAAGTTCGGCATTAGTCATGGATAATTACTGTCAGAAAGAATATGCTCTAGCTATTCATTTACATAATATGAGCTTTCTTTTGGGTTGCATGTGAATTAATTAAATTTCTTTTAATTGTAGCAGCTATATGTAACACACAGCTTCTAGCTAGGTTAAAGTAGTTCATTTACTTCTAGAAATTGGCCTATTGGCTATTCTAATACAAATCTCTGAACTATAATATAGGCAAAAGAAGGAAAATTTAAGAAGAGAGAATCAAGGAAATATACTCATTGACCTAAATATACCACAAATGACCTCATTTTGTAGCAAAGTATTCCTTCCCCAAAAGGTAATTGAACTGATTCAGTTAGCCACCTCGGTTTCTGACTAAACTGTAATATAAACTTATGTTCCTCTTGACCTTAAACTCATTCTTTCATAATAAAAAAATAAAATAAAATGCTCTATTCGTAAATTTAAACTATTTGTTAGCAAGAACCTGGTCGTTAGTAAGATAGTAAGGAAATAAAGACGATATAAGAGATAAAATTATTCAAGGAGTTCCTGTTGTGGGTCAGCGTTAAGGAACCCAACTAGTAACCATGAGGATGTGGGTTCGATCCCTGGCCTTGCTCAGTGGGTTAATGAACTAGCTTTGTGGTAAGCTGCGGTGTAGGTCAGATGTGGGTTCAAATCCCACATTGCTGTGGCTGTGGCATAGGCCAGGGACTGCAAGACTGCAGCTCTTATTTGACTCCTAGCCCAGGAACTTCCGTGTATGCCACATACGTGGCCCTAAAAAAGATAAAACTATTCAAATTACAAAATTACAGGTATATGAATCAAATTACAGCTATGTGATTCAAATTCCTGTGTAAAGATGGCAGCCATATTTTGTACCCTTTATATAAACATAAAATGAACAATCAACAATAGACGTAAGTACTGATATGAGAATCAAGAAGAAGTTCTTTCAAAAGGAAATCAGTCATTATTTTACAGTTATCATTAACACAATTATGGACTTTCTATTTTAATGTATCCCTGTAAACATTTAAAACCATTGGAAAACTTGGTTCAATAAATCATATTATCTTTTTCTTATTTTTTCTAAGTGTTATAGAACTTTAACTTGACAATTGTATTAAAAAGTACAAATAATTTTATGCTGTTTTCAAGCAAATTTGTTTCAATTTACACTTCTATCAAAAATGTTATTTTTTTACATTATACATTGATAGTATTGGTCATCTTTTGTGATTTCAGTTTTTCTAAATTCCATTTGGAAATATGTACATTTTTATGAAAATGAAAATATCTCATGGTTTTATTTATAAAAACAGATAAAATTGATTTTTTAAATATGTTTTTATTTGTGTATGTCTGTTTTTATGTAAATTAGTTCCTAAAAAATAGTAATAATAACTAACATTTAAGTAGACTTTTACATGTGCCAAGATTTTGAATTTTCTTCAAATGACGTATAGTTTATTTACAATGTTGTATTAGTTTCAAGTGATTAGACATTTTTATAGATTATACTATATTTAAAGTTATTATAGAATATTGGCTATATTCCCTGTGTTGTGCATCACATCCTTGTATTTTATTTATATTATACCTAGTAGATTGTACCTCTTAATCCCCTTCCCTAACTTGTTCCCCCCTCCACGTCTCTCTCTACTGGTAACCACTAGTTTGTTTACTCTGTGAGTCTATTTTTGTTTTGTTATATTCATTAGTTTATTGTATTTTTTAGATTTCACGTGTAAATGAAAACATATAACATTTGTCTTTATCTGTCTGACTTACTTCACTAAACATAATACTTTTCAGGTCTGTCCATGTTGCTGCAAATAGCAAAATTCCATTCTTTTTTATGGCTGAGCAATAGTCCACTGTATTTATATACTCCATTTTCTTTATCCATTCATTTTGATGGACCCTTAGGTTGCTTTACAATACTGTTTGCAATACAATAATTTGCAACAATGCTTTAAATAGTGCTGCTATGAACATGGGGGTGCATGTATCTTTTAGAAGTATTTGAATTAGTATTTTTCCCCCTGGATATATGCCCAGGAGAGGGATTGCTGGTAGTTTTATTTTTACTTTGTGAAGAACCCCCATACTATTTTCCTTATAAGCTATACCAATTTACACTGTCACCAGAAGGGAACTGGGATTCCCTTTTCCCCACATCCTCACAACATATTGTTTCTTGTTTTCTTGACGATGACCATTCGGACAGGTGTGAGGTGATAACTTATTGTGGTTTTGATTTCCATTTCTCTGATGATTAGTGAGGTTAAACTTCTTTTCATGTGCCTTTTGGCTATCTGTATGTCTTTGGAAAAATGTCTATCAGGTCTGTTGCACATTTTTAACTGGATTGCTTGTTTTTGTGATATTGAGTTGTATGAGCTCTGTATATATTTTGGGTATTGATGCCTTATTAAATATCTCATTTGCAAAAATATTTTCCCATTCAGTAGCTGGCTGTTTCATCTTGATGATTGTTTTCTTGGCTATTATAAAAGCTATTAAGTATTATTAGGTGTCACTTGTTTATTTTATTTATTTATTTATTTTTGGTCTTTTTGCCTTTTCTAGGGCCGCTCCCATGGCATATGGAGGTTCCCAGGCTAGGGGTCCATTCAGAGCTGTAGCTACTGGCCTACACCACAGCCACAGCAACGCAGGATCCGAGCCACATCTGCAACCTACATCACAGCTCAAGGCAATGCCGGATCCTTAACCCAGTGAGCAAGGCCAGGGAACGAACCTGCAACGTCATAGTTCCTAGTCAGATTCATTAACCACTGCACCACGACAGGAACTCATTTGTTTATTTTTGCTTTTGTTTCCCTTGCATGAGGAGAAAAATCCAAAAAAAATATTGCTAATATATATATCAAGGAGTGTGCTGCATATGTTTTCTTCTAGGAGTTTTATGGTTCCCTGTCTTACATGTAAGTCTTTAATCAATTTTTAGTTTATTTTTGTATCAGGTGCGAGCAAATATTTTAATTCCATTTCTCCATATGTAATAGCCAGTTTTCTATATCACATATTAAAGAAACTGTCTTTTCTTCATTATATACTTGCCTTCTTTGACATAGATTAATTGACCATATGTGCATGAATTTATTTCTGGGCCCTCTGATCTGTTCTACTGATTCATGTGTCTGTTTTTGTGCCAGTGCCATACTGCTCTGATCACTTTGGTTTCTTAGTGTATGAAATCCTGTCATGTGATACCTCCAGTTTTATTCTTTATTCTCAGGATTGCTTTGGCTATTCATGGTCTTTCAGTCTTACATAATTTTTGGATTATTCTTTCTAGTTCTGTGAAAAATGTCGAGGACATTTTGATAAGGATAACATTAAACTTGTAGATTGCTATATGGACAAAACAGTATTAATTCTTCCAATACATGACATAGAATATCTTTACATTTCATTATATAATCTTTAATATCCTTCATCGTTGTCTTATAATTTACAGAGGATAGGTCTTCACTTTCTTGAGTTTACTTCTATGTATTTTATTATTTTTGACACTTTTGTAAATGAGATTATTCTCTTGCTTTATTGTTTTGATAGTTTATTATTAGTGGATAGATAAGCAGCAGATTTATGTATATTAATTTTTATCTGGCAACTTTACTGGGCACATTAATATTTCTAATAGTTTTTTGGTGGAGATTTTAGGGTTTTCTATGTATGGTATCATGTCACTGCAAATGGTGACAGTTTTATACAGTCCTTTTCACTTGAATGCTTTTTAATTATTTTTCTTGTTTGATTTCTGTGGCTAGGACTTTAAATACTATGATAAACAAAAATGGTGTGAGTGGCTATTTTTGTTCCTGACTTAAGAGGAAAAGCTTTCAGATTTTCACAACTGAGTATGATGCTAGCAGTGGGTTTGTCCTAATGGCCTTAATTATATGTCTGCTATAGCCACTTTGTTGAGAGTTTTTATGACTAATGTGTGTTCAATTTGACCTAATGTTTTTTCTGCATCCATAAAGATGATTTGTGCTTTTTATCCTTCATATTTTTAAGGTGGCACATCACATTGATTAATTTTCAGACATTAAAAAATGCAATTATTGAACAATCCTTGAGTTTTTTACATAAATTCCTCTTGATCATGGTGAGATCTTTTTTATCTGTACCTCAATTCAGATTGTCAATATGTTGTTGAGGATACTGGCCTGTAATTTTCACTTTTGTAGTGTCTTTGTAGGGTTTTTTTTTGGAATAATTGCTACCTTGTAGGCTGAATTTGAGATTATTTATTCCTCTTCTTTTTTGAAACAGTCTGAGAAAGCTAGATATTCACTCTTCCTTATATATTCAGTAGAATTCTTCTGTGAAGCCATCTCATCCTAGACGTGTTTGTCAGTAGATTTTTTTGATTACTTTTTTATTTTAAATACTAATAATTAAATACTATAATAATACTAATATTTTTGATTACTCTTTTATTTTAAATACTAATAATTTATTAGTATTTAAAATACTAATAAATAATTTATTTATTCTCATTCAATCTTAAAAGATTGTATGTTTCTAGGGATGTATTCATTTCTTCTGAATTGTCCAATTTGTTGGCATATCATTGTTCATATTCTCTTATGATTATTTGTACTTTTATGATATCAGTTGTAATTTCTCCTCTTTCATTTTTAATTGTATTTATGTGGGCCCTCTTTCTTTTTTCTTAATGAACCTGGTTTGATTTTGTTTATATTTTTCATAAGCATGCTCTTGGTTTCATTGATCTTTTCTTTTTTTAAAATCTCTATTTTTTCTCTGATATTGTTTGCTTCCTTCTGTTGATTTGGGCTTTATTGTTGTTGCTGTTCTTTTTCTAATTCCTTTAGATGTTAGTTTGGTTGTTTATTTGAGATTTTTCTTGTTTTCACATATGCCTATATCACCATAAATTTTCCTCTTAGGACTGCTTTTGCTGTGTTCCATAGATTTTGAAAAGTTGTGGTTTTTAGTTTTATTTGTGTCAAGATATTTTCCAATTTCCTCTTTAATATATTTGTCGATCCATTAGTTTTTCAGTAGCCTGGTTTTTATTCTCCATGTGCTTGTATTTGTCCCAGCTTTCTTCACATAATTGGTTTCTAGTCTTATGTTTTTGTGGTCAGAAAACATGCTAAATATAATTTCTATCCTCTTAAATTTGTTTAGAGGATTTTTATGGCCTAGCATATGTTTCATGTGCACTTGAATGGATTTTGTGTTTTGAATATAAAGTCATCTATATTATTTATGTTTTATATATGCATTTATATATACATATTGTGACTTTATAATGTGTCACTTAAATCCATTGTTTCCTTATTAATTTTCTGTCTAGATGATATGTCGATTAATATAAATGTGATGTTAAATTCCTTACCATTTTATTATTGTCAAATTCTCCTTTTATGTCTGTTAATATTTGCTGTATATATTTAAGTTCTTCTTTACTAGATACATTTATATTTACAAAGCTATATCCTCCTATTTTATTGATCCCTTTGTCATTACATAATGAATGAAAAGTTTACCCAACTTGGCTTTTTTTTCTATTTCTAGGAAATAACTTTTGCCATCCCCTCATTTTCAGTTTGTGTGTCTTTAGCTCTAAAGTGATTCTCTTGCAAAATATAGATGGGTCTTTTTTTTCTTTGTCTTTCTAGGACCAAATCCATTGCATGTGGACGATCCCAGGCTAGGGGTTGAATCAGAGCTGCAGCTACTAGTCTACATCACAGCCATAGCAATGCGAGATCTGAGCTACATCTGTGACCTACACCAGTTTGTGGCACTGACAAATCCTTGAACCCACTGAGTGAGTTCGGGGATCAAACCTGCATCCTCATGGATACTAGTCAGATTCTTAACCCACTGAGCCACAATGGGAGCTCCCTGTTATTTTTTTTTAATCCAATTTGTGATCCTATGTCATTTGATTGGGACATTCAGTCCATTAACATTTAAACTAATTATTGTTACGTGTGTACTTACAGCATCGTGTTGTTTCTTTTTTTTTCTTTTTTTTTTTTTTTTTTTGGTTTCTGTTTCTTTAGTTATTTTCTCTCCTTTTTTGGTTTCTTCTTTATAGTTTGATTACTTTCTTCAGTGTTATATTTGTGTTTATTCTCTCTAGATTTTGTGTATCTGTTGCAGGCTTTTATTCTGTGGTAACCATGGAGTTCATATATGTTGACCTATCACTATATCTTCTTGATTTAACCTGATAGTCATATAAGTACAAACACATTCTAAAACCTGCATGTATTTTAGCTTCCCAACATATTTTGTGTATTTGATGCCATATTTTACATTCAAGTCTATCCACTGTTTATTGAAGCAATCGCTGATTTTACACATTTGTCTTTTAACATGTGATTCATCCACATTTGTACTTGCCTTTACTAGTGAAATTTTTTCCACTCTAAATTTTTAACTTCTTATTGAAGGCTTTTCCTTTTCCCTTAAAGAAGACTCTTTGACATATTTTATAAGGTCAGTTTAATATTGATCAATTCTGTAGATTTTCCTTGCCCAAGAAGCTCTTTGTCTCTCCTACAATTCTGAATAAAAACCTTGCTGGGTAGAGTATCCTAGGTTACGGGTTTTTCCTTTCACCACTTTAAATATATCATGCCATTCCATTCAGGCCTGCAAAGTTTCTACAGAGAAATGAGATGATAGCCTTATGGGGGTTCTCTGGTGTGTGACTTTGTTAATCTCTTGCTACTTGCAGAATTCTCTATATCTTTAAATTTTCCATTTTAATTACAATGTGTCTTGGCATGGGTCTCTTTGGGTTCATTCTGTTTGAAACCCTCTGCATGTCCTGACATAGATATCTATTTCCTTCTTCAAGTTTAGGAAATTTTCAGCCATAATTTCATCAAATAAATTTTCTACCCTTTTCTCTTTCTATTCTTTTCAACCCCTATATTGCAAATGTTAGTACAATTGATCATATCCCAGAGGTTTTTTAAACAATGCCCATTTTTTTAAAAATTTGTTTTTCTTTTTCCACTTTGATTGTGTGATTTACTTTATTCCATCTTTCAGATCACTTATATGTTCTCCTGCATGACAGAGTCTGCTGTTACTTCCCTCGAGTGGGTTTTTCATTTCTGTTTTTGTATTCTCCAGCTCTCACTGTTTCTCTTTTATATTTTCCAGTTCTTTGTTAAAATTTTACTGTATTCTTCTATGTTTTCTCCCATTCAGTTAGCATTCTATTACTCTTTGTTACTATTGCTATTCATTAATCTTCCTTTGAACTCTATCAAAAGTATTTTTCTCTATGTCATTATGGTTCTTTCAGGTGGTGTTGTTATTCTTTCATTTGAACTTAATTCCTCTGTTTTCCTGTTTTGTTTAAATTTCTCTGTCTCTATGAAATTATGTGAAACAGTTACCTATCCCAGTCTTGAGGGTGTGACCTTTTGTGGGAGGGACCCTATACACCCTGAATATTTTCAGTGGCTCTGGGGTTGGGGGCGTGACAGAGAAGCTGGATCTGAAGTGATTACAGGCTGGGTCTTCCCCAGGGTGCACTGCCTGGTTGGAGGTAGGGCTGGAGTTTGTGGGCTCAAAACCAGAGTCAGATCCAGTGCAAGTCAGGGCTTCTCCTATGCTCAAAAATCATCACTGCCCCATCTGGGGCAGAGTTGAGGCCCAAGTGTCTAGACCAGAAGCCCTGAGGAATGTGGGTTTCTCCCAGGTATGTTGGCAGTGTCCACCTTCATCTGGAATAAGGGCAGGGCCTTGGTGCTTGGGGCTGCACTTCTGTGCTGGTTTCACTTTTTCCCCAGGTGTACATGCTTTGTTTAGAGACCAGGTTTGGGCTGTGGAAGTGGTGTCACACCACTGGGCTGGCCTTGACCCCTCTTGAATGTGTGCAGGGATTCATGAGCTGACAGTGGCTGCCTCCGCACTGGTCAGAAGCAGGATTGGGGTGTGAGCTGCCTCCATTCTCTCCAAGCACGTGCATCCTTACTGGCAATGATAGCCTCTGTCTTGAGGAGGAGTAGTAAAAAAGGCCAGAGTCAGAGTCAGAACAGGCTAGGGATGCACAGGGGAAGTCCTGGTGGGCTGGCCCCTGCTGTCTCTTTGAGTGATTGTGAGTAAGTAGTCTATGCACATGCTCTGAAAAGGTGGGGTCTTGGGAGTCCCCACTGTGGCTCAGTGAATTAAAAATCGTAAGTTTTCTCTGTGAGGATGCAGTTAGATCCCTGGCCTCACTTGATGTGTTAAGGATCCCCCCTTGCTGCAATCTGTGTTATAGGTCACAGATGTAGCCCATATCTAGTATTGCCATGGCTGTGGTGTAGACCAGCAGCTGCAGCTCCAATTTGACTCCTAGCACAGGAACTTCTATATTTTGTAGGTGCAGCTGTAAGAAAGAAAAGAGAGAGAGAAAAAAAAAAAAGAGTCGAATCTTGGTTTCTTACAGCCCTCAACTAAGCCTCACTGGTTTTCAAACCAGCTAGGGGGACTTGCCTTCTCAGCATTGGCTCCCAAGGTGGGGATACCTAATATGTAGCTTGAATCCTTTGCTCCCCAGGGAGAGCTCCAGGCCTGTGATAGTCCCTCCACTTCTCTGTCCACTGCTAGGGGTGTAGGTGTTTACCTGTTCTCTTCCCCTCCTGTCAGATGCTGTATGGATCTATACCTATAGACTTTATTGTAGCAGAGCCATTCAGCCAGTCCCAGTAGATTTAAATATGAGGCCCCCTATAGGTATTTTCAGTTGTGATGTGTTTCTAAGGGGCGGTAAGCTCAGCCTCCTTCTACTCTGTGGGCTTGATCTCTCCCTCTCAAGCCCTTTAATCTTGATAACATTTTGATGATATGCTATTATCTGTATTTTACATATGAGGAAGCTGAGTTACAAGAGGTGATAAGTATCCGCTCAAAGTCCTTAAGTTTGCAAATGGTGGAGCTGTAATTTAAGCTCTGGATCATAACCCATGTTTTTCCCTGCAATCATGTAGAGAGAAGGTGTAAAACCAACCAGCTGAAAATATATACTAAATATCTAGTAAAATTACTATAATTTAACTTTTTAACCTCTCAAAACTTTTCTTTCTTATTTTCAATGTACAAGTGTCAATGATGGTAAATATATGAGCATAAATATTTCTGCATGCATATATATGTGAATATATATTACTCCTGAAGATGTCTATATAGGTTAGATGTATAAATATCTTAGTTTACTGTCATTTTTCACTTTTCAGTCAGATAATGTTCTTAAAAAGAAAAATCCAGATTTACCTATAAGCATAAGGATTAAAGTTGCTTAGTTTGGTTTTAGTAAAAGGCAGTTAGATCTACCCATACTTTTCTGATGCCAATGGAGATGGTTAGACTGAATTAGTAACAAGAAAATTCTTCATGATTTGTTCATGTAGTCATGACATGCATCAGTGATTGCCAAGTGGCAAAGGTCAAAGCAAGAGAAGATCAGCTCTTATAAACCAAAAAGAATTTTCCAAGGCACTATTTCTCATTCTTTTTCCTTCTTATTTCCTGTCTTACATACACACATTTCCTTTCTCCTTCCAGAATTCTGTTAATGTAAAAGTCGACATTTGTTAGAAATTTACTATGTGCCAGTGCTGTGCGTTCTGTGGATCAGCACGTGAAGTATTTTGTACAACTCTAGGGGACGGCCTATGTTATTAACCCTGTATTACACATGACACAGCTTAGCACAGAGAAGTGATTTAGCCAAGAACATAAAGGTAATAAGTGGTAGAGAATTTGAATTCAGGTGGTTTAACTTTAGAGCCTCTGTTCTTAGTTACTGTAATACTCATTGAGTAGGAGGAGAGACCTCAGGGAAAGAGGGAAAGAAGTGGAAAATGTCAAAGGTGTTTTGAAAAAAGTTCATCCACTGGCTTTGATACAATCCCTTCTCCACTGAGAACAACTGAACCCTAATTATGTTACATTAATATATAATTAGACCACATTATTATTAGACTTACAGGCTTATAGAGTCTTAGACTTTTTAATAAGATATTTCTTATTACCGTATTACTCCTAGGCTTTGTTTTACTTTCATTTGAAACTTGGACATCAGTGTTTTATCTGGCCCTATGAATCCAAATGCTTTTTCTTCTCTTCTTCCTCAGGATTCCTGATTCAGAATGGCCCTTTGGGATCCTGTGAAAACAAATACTGTGGTCTGGGGAGGCACTGTGTTCTCAACAGAGAGACAGGCCAGGCGGAATGTGCCTGCGTGGACCTTTGCAGTCAGCACTACAAGCCCGTGTGTGGATCTGATGGAGGGTTCTATGAAAACCACTGTGAGGTACATCGAGCTGCTTGCCTGAAAAAACGCAAGATTACCATTGTTCACAATGAGGACTGCTTCTTTCAAGGTAAATCCAGGGTGAGCCGGAAGTGCCACCTTACTCTCTTTCTTCTCTCTTCTCAACTAGTGCCTTTAAATTTAAACTCTAGCACTGTTTTATATAGCAAGCATCTAAAAAAAGAAAAAATGTGTGCTTAATAGCACCAATAAGAAGAAAGAGTACAGACATTTACATGGATACTCTTCTGCATCTCAATGATGAGCACAATGCTGGCCAAAATATGACTCAAAATTTAATATAGCTTACAGCATTGCACCATATGGCTTCCCAATCATAGCTGTAATCTTAGGGACATAGAGTGGCCGAATCCACCAAGCGAAAGGCACCTGGAGTGAAATTGAGAGGAGAGTAAGTGCCAAACCACACTGTGATAACATCTTATTTCTTCCTGATTAAAACTGATTCCTTCAGCTCACAGCACATAATTCAAATTATTTAGAACCTATAAATGCCCACTGAAATAACTATGAAGAACTCAAGCTAACCCTGCTTAGTAAATCTGAGATGTCGATAATTTAAAATTTCAAAGTTGCCAGTTTTTACTTTCACAGCACTCAAAATCATTGGTCACTGTTGACAGAAAAGTACTGCTGAATTAGTAATTTGACAAATTATCTTAGGCTAGATAAATAAATCATTGACCATCTTTAATGCCTCTTATTTATTTATAAACTTATTTCTTATTTATTTATACTGTTATAAACTTATTTATTTATACTGGAGACAATATTTTCTTATCAATAGTCAAAACCCAGACTGAAATTCTAATGTGTTAAATACATAGAATTTTGATTGTTCAAATAGGTCAATGATCAGCTTGATTTCTTAACTTCAGTTGGTTCCACATCCCAAGTTCTCAGAACTTTGCTGAAGTATACTTACACTTAAAATCTTGTGTGATATTTTGATTCTTATCTTAAATTTATGGTAACATACAATGTTGTTCATTTGCCCATCAAGTTAAAATGACTATAGTTTTTCTTTTTCAAACTTGGTAGAATTAATATAGTATTATTTCCATGGTGATCAAAAAAGATACCAGGGCTTTGTAGAATGCTCTGGAGTCAATGTGGCTACTTCTAGCCCTTTGGTTAATTGAGATAAATTATCAGAATCATTTCATAACCAGAGTGAACTCTGTGCACCCTAAATACACATGCAGAGAATTTAATGATATTAAATTATCTTCTTTTACAGAAAGAATAGCAGCTACTTTGCTTTCAAGTTCAGTGTCTTATCTTCTTCAATTTGATCTGTTTTATAAATAGCTAAAGTTGATTCTATTAACATCAGGCTTTAATATTCATAAAAGAGTATTTTTCTGTCATTTTGACCTCAGTTGGTGCAGTGAAAGTTTTACTGTTCCACTGAAGCATTATAGCATAGTCCTATGTAAATAAAAAGATAAAGAGTTAATTTAGAAGCATATTCTAATGTTGAACAATTGATACCAGCAATTAATTATATGGATACATATACTGTTAAATATCACACAGGGAAAAATCTGGTGTATTTAGTGTCCTGCTTTATTACTGGAGGCTTAGGCATAATGAAACTTAGCATGTAAATCAGCATGGAAATAAATGAACCAGATGTATCTAGGAATGTTGACCTTCTTATGAGTTATTTCACAAAACAATGAAGTTTGTTCAATTGGAAAAAACTTTTGTCCTTCAGACTTATACTAAGAAATTTATTAGAGCTATGATTGCTTCAAAATACTTTCTCATTGGAATTCCCATCGTGGCGCAGGGGAAACGAATCCAACTGGGAACCCTGAGGTGGCGGTTTTGATCCCTGGCCTCACTCAGTGGGATGAGGATCCGGCGTTGCCATGAGCTGTGGTGTAGGTAGCAGATGTGGCTCAGATTCTGCATTGCTGTGGCTGTGGTGTAGGCCAGCGGCTAGAGCTCCGATTAGACCCCTAGTCTGGGAACCTTCATGTGCTGCCGGTGTGGCCCTGAAAAGACAAAACAAACAAACAAAAAAACCTTTCCCATCGTACAGAGTATTATAATTAAATTTTTATTATCTGGGTAAATCACCAGGCTGAACACATTTCCTAGGTCTCAGAACTGGAGGATCTTCTGTTTGTTTGTTTTGATATTTTGATATATATATATCATAAATGTATACCAGAAGGTTTGGTATTGTGGTGGCTAAAATTAATTCTTATGATTATATTTTCTGTGAAATTTCAACAGTTTATATTGTTTCCAATGGTGGCCAAAAGGAAGAAACAAGTCTAGATATTATTTTCAAGAACTGCTAAGAACTTTTGTTTAATTAGTTATTTTCAAATAGAAAAACAAATATCAAAGAAAAATTGACAGGAATAACTTTCCTTCCTTAAAAAATTGCTACTTGCAGATTTATAAAAAGGTGATTATGAAAACCTTAGAGTAGAAATCAACGAACAAGAACCTTTAGGCCAAAGGTCGCTGCTTATTTTTTTAAGCAAAGTTTTACGGGAACACCACCACCCAATCAGTTGGGAACTGTCATTGTGTGCTTTTGAGCTAGAAAGTTTGAGTTGAGTCTTTACAACAGAGACTGCATAGCCTGCAAAGCCTAAAAAATGTTTTATCTGGATCTTTCCAGCAAAAGTTTGTTAATTTCTGCTTTAAAAGATTACTAGTGCCGAAGTTCCCATTGTGGCACAATGGAAATGAGTCCAACTAGTATCCATGTGGATTTGATCCCTGGCCTTGCTAAGTGGGTCAGGGATCCTGCGTTGCTGGGAGCTGTGGTGTAGGTTGCAAAAGTGATTTGGATCCTGCATATCTGTGGCTGTGGTATAGGCCCACAGCTGTAGCTCCGATTCAACCCCTAGTCGAGGAACTTCCTTATGCAGTGGGTGCAGCCCTAAAAAGAAGAAACAAAAACAAAGGAATCCTAGCGCCTTAAAACTAATTTTCAAAATATTTACAGATCTTTACTATTTTATGTTCTTAGTTAAGTGGTGAATACAGAGACCTACCTACACATGTGGTAAAATTGAATAGAATGAAACACACTTACCCACACAGCTAATGGATAGTAAAACAGAAAATCTAAGATCAGTGGATAGGGTCGTCGCTATTCTGGTAATGACATTTTACTGTAATTTTGCAAAATGTTACCCTTGGTAGAAATGAGGAAAGAATACATGGGACCTCTCTGCATTGTTTCTTCCAACTGCAGATGATTTTATCTCAAAATAAAAGAATTTAATAAAAAAATATTGGAAAAATATTAGCAAAAACTTTTTAAAAAGTTGAGGAAAGCAGGATTTGCATGGTTCATTAATTACTTGAACTTTAAGACAACTCTTATTTGTTTCACATACTGAATTTATCAGATTTATGTTTGGCATTTCTATTTAAGCCTGTATATTTATTCATTGTTTTATAATTACAAATAGAGTCCCAATTAAAAACATCTGTCTATATTTATATTCTATATCAATACATATATCTATATCTATACCTATATATATATTTCTCCTTTCTATTATATTCTCTTGAATATTTATTTACTTATTCTTTTGAGGGCCACACCCATGGCATATAGAGGTTCCCAGGTTGGGGACCAGTCAGAGCTACAGCTGCCATCCTATGCCACAACCACAGCAATACAGGCTCCGAGCCATGTGTGTGACCTGCACCACAGCTCACAGCAACGTCAGATCCTTAACCCACTGAGCAAGGTCAGGAATCATACTTGCAATCTCAGAGTTCCTAGTCGGGTTGGTTTCTGCTATGCCACGACAGAAACTCCCTGTTGAACATTTAAATGTGTCTGTAGCATGCTAACAATTTACTATCATTGATTCTTAAATGTAGACAAGAAATGACTAAGAATTTTCTTTAGTGATTTATGATTTGTGGAACAATAGATAAAACTTACAAAACATCTCTGAACATAATTTCTTGTACTTTAATTCTATTAATATATTTTGATTATGAAGAAAGCATCTATAATAGGTTATAGTATATTGTATTTGTTTATTGGCATCAAATACTTTGTGATGATGCTTACCATAGAAACAAACTTTATTTTTATATAATGCCCTGCTATTCACTATGATGTGAATTTTGCCTTAAAGTAATTTCCATCCCCACCCCTTCAAAAAAAAACTTTCTAACTGCTGCAAATCATGTGGTTATACATAGCTAATAAAAATTGTTCAGTTCAGTCTGGCATACACAGCAGAATTTATGAACTCAGAGTATGGATATAAGCTGGAGTAAGAAACTGAGGCTATAACCTATGCCAAAATGAGTAGGGAATTAAACTTTTTATGAGAAAGTCAATTGAACAGAAACCCTTTTGCCATTTACGGTGCAGAGAATAAAACTGCCATAAAGGCAAATGTTCTGTGCACTTAAATGCGCATCACAAACAATAACAACTTGGGAAATATGGTTTTTACGGTTACATGTGCTCTATTTAAATGAGATCTAACATGGTGTTCTTTTTCTTTGGTAGAATCTGGAGAGACATTCATATTCCACTCTTAATATGTTCTCTTACCTGATAATTATTGTTTTCTTAAGACAGGACTTATAGAACTGAGGCTAGAAGACTAGGCTGCCAGTGATATTTTAAAACCTACGCATAAATACCATGTGCTTTTGGATTGCTTTTATTTTTTTTAAAAGGGCATCTTTGAAAAGCTTCTGTTTTATATTTAAACAGGCTAAGGAAAAAAAAAATGAGTTCCCAGCAGTAATGAACCCAGCTGGTATCCATGAGGAAGTGTTTTCAATCCCTGGCCTCGCTCAGTGGGTTAAGGACCCAGCATTGCTATGAGCTGTGATGTAGATTACAGACACGGCTTGGATCCCATGTTGCTGTGGCTGTGGCATAGGCCCACAGCTGTAGCTCCAATGAGACCCCTAGCCTGGGAACCTCCATATGCTGCCAGAGTGCCCCCCAGCCCCAAAAAAGAGAGAGAGAAAAAACGTAAAAAAGTAAACAGGCTTGTATGCCATTTATGAAAAACAATTACGTTGATAAATATATCACCTTTGGAAAATAGTGTCAGGTGTTGGTTTGTTTGCTCTGTTCTGCTTTGTTTTTAGTCAGTATTAGCCAAATGGAATTACAAGTGGTGGTGAAATTAATAATGTGAACGACCATACATGTACCTTACCTCTTTTGGGGCCAGAATGCTGACGCAGGATTCAGAAGCTCCAGTTCTGACTGGGCCCTGTACCCACAAATTCAAAACTGATTTTATTAACCCCTTGAATTTAGATACATGGGTATTAATTTTTTCTGACTTGATGACAAAATCAACTGAACAGTGTTTATTTTTAATATTAATTTTGCATTGAATAGCGTAGTTTTGCTGTTGTCCTCCTATCTAACCAAAATGTGGACTTCAGAATCCATATAACCCAATATATGACATGCTTTAGGAATCACTGTAAGGTGTACACAAGTAAACTCACTATTTGCCGTTAAAAATCATACCAAAAGTTTGTTTCTCCCCTGATTTTTGAACACTCTATAAAGGATTTTGTAAACATTACATATTGTATGTGTTTCTCTTCTATTTATAGATAGCAGATATGGATGATTTTACAGATAATATGAAAAATGCTATAAAAGTGGAGATCTAAATATTAGGACCACCCAACAAATATATTAAATATTATCAGAAAGAAATGAGAAATTTTTTGCATTATTTATGTCAAAACACTTTCACAACTCTGATATTATTAATTCATTGTAATAACAAGTCAGAAGGTAATAGCCTAAGATGTAAAGAATGGTCTGCCAACATTCACAAAGTAAGTTAGTACAACTTGGATGGGAACCAAGGGCTTCTTTTAGCACATCTATGTGTTTAATTCTACTTAAGTCTATAATATCATAAAATCTTACTTGCCTTTGATTTTTAAAAATTTACTTCCTGTAGGAATTTCCACATGAATATTTTACATTATTTAGAAACAATATTTCTCAGTGTAGTACTTGTAAGGATGAAATAAGGCATTGAACACAATTCTGGAGCAATAGAAGAACATGGTAACAGATATTTACTGGGTTTTAAGACTGGAACCTCAATAACTGGCAACAAGTTTTCAGATGACTCTGGGAAGCCACACATACTTTCATTTTTTAAGTTTATTGAAATATAATTGATTTACAAATTGTGATAATTCTGTTGTACAACTAAGCGAATTCTCTGTGCTATACAGCAGGTCCTATGGGCCAGTCATTCCATAGATACCAATCCCAAACTCCCAGCACATCCCTCCCTGCCACCTACCTATCCCCCTTGGAACACACATACTTTCTTTTAGGTTTACATTAGCATATAGTCTTGCATGAAAAGACCATGGTAAAATTATTATAGAACTGAATTTTCCATATCATAATAGACTGATTGATGGGAACAAGTTTTCTGAATGCAGATAAGGCTACTTAAAGATAAAAAAAAAAAAAAAAACTCAAGTTTAGAAACATTGATTAACACTTGAAAATCTCATATTTACCTTTCACAGTGACGTATTATAGACTTATTTTGCTTAGCTTATATTAAAAGTAAAATATCTTTTAGATAATGTGATATTATTCCCCTAAATTCCCTGAAATAAATTTAGAGACTAGTGGTTTTCTTATTGCATTTAATTTTTGTCAAATTCTCCTTTTTTTGTGACATCCAAAGACTAAATTTAACTTTCAAATACATTGACAGTCTCATCCTGTTTTTGTACATTTTTATGCTTATCATTTCAGTGTTAAGTTATACAATGAATATTTTAGTTTAATATTTTATTTCATGTTTTCTATGGGTTTATGAATATTCTAGTAAAAGTTCTAAGCACAATATTCAAAGGTGGTAGAAAAAATGGCAGCATTTTATTAGTTCAAATAATTTTCTTCTATCTTGAATCTTTTTAAATATTGTATTAGTCATTACCTCTCACTGACTCCTTCTCTTATCATGTTCATTTTCTCAGAATCTTATTCTTAGGCATTGAAGGTGATATTTCTGCAACTTACAAAGTGAAGAACATTTTTTACAACTATTATTTTGCAACATACTTGATTTTTCCTCTTTGACATCTCCCAGCAAAAGCTAGATGATGAAAAACTTTCTATTGATTACATGCAGCATATGAGGATCAAATGCTCTAGAAAATGCACTTGAAAATATTCTTCATTAGTCTGATTTATACTTCACTTTTAAAATGTTTTCTGGAGTTCCCGTCGTGGTGCAGTGGTTAACGAATCCGACTAGGAACCATGAGGTTGCAGTTCGGTCCCTGCCCTTGCTCAGTGGGTTGACGATCCTGCGTTGCTGTGAGCTGTGGTATAGGTTGCAGACGTGGCTCGGATCCCGCGTTGCTGTGGCTCTGGCGTAGGCTGGTGGCTGCAGCTCCGATTCAACCCCTAGCCTGGGAACCTCCATATGCCACGGGAGCGGCCCAAGAAATAGAAAAAAAAACAAAAAAATAAAAATAAATAAATAAAATGCTTTCTGAGAGGGAGCCTCTGGATAGTTCACAGAACATTTGAAAAATTATTAATAATAAAAATTTAAAACCAAATGGGAAAAGTGAGAAGCTTTGCATGGGGGTATCATCCAGAGAGTTATATAAAAACAAATTTGGAGGGACTCACAATTGAATAAAGAAAATCTAGATTTCCAACACAATGAAAAAGGCATAGTAGTTGGCCAAATAGTTCTTTTAATACTGGTTAAGCAAACTGTAAAGAACTTCGTCAATTCAATTAATAAATATGTAAGTTAATTTAATGGTGCTTATTCAAGACACGATATGATCTAGGTATAAATTATGTATCAACTTTGTTGTTCCAATAGAGTTCAGTATATCAGTGGTGAGTGGTCAGGCAGATGGGACACACGTCATGTGTCCCCTTATGTTTCTTTCATCAGTATATGAATGCCCAGTGGTTCATATCATGTCTCTCGAAAGGCATGCCATGGACTCAGGACATGAGGTGTGACTAAATTTTGTCAGTGCTTTTTGCTCTTGACCATATCTAAATAACTCACAAATGACTACCACAGTTCCTGAATATATTTTCTTAGCAAACCAGGCTGAACAGAAGTCTACAATATGTTGAAAGATTATTGACATAATAATCTACATTGTTAAACAATATATATAAACTATATATGTAATTATAAATTAAACTCAAATATATAAATAATTTTGTATCCACATACACATACCCTGGATAAAGCATTTATCTCCAAATTTTGTTAGAATTAAATCATGAAGAGCAACATATAAAGAAGCATGGCGATTTGGCCTAGTATACAATAGATTAGCCTAGCATACAATTTTGTGGTAGTATTAAAGACTTCAAAATGGAACATTTTATTTGGTATATTTCTACCATATATCAATAAAATTCCATTTAGAATTCCATTTAACATAAAAATATAGTATTAAATGTTGTAACGTAAAAATTTAAATAATTGAATTGAAAAACTCAAATTCAAATAACTAACCTTTCCAGTGATTTCTTTTCCTTGATTCAGAATAAGTTAAGTATCAGGTCTCCCTTGATAAGTGTCATTCATTTTAATGGTAATACTGTGTCTCAGAGTCCATGGTCAAAGTGTGGAAATGTATCTGAGTATACTTAAAGGATGGAGGCAACAGCTTGGTTACTATTAGTAGACCCAGGAGGAAGATCAAATTATGGCAGGCAGCCAAATCAAAATTTACAATCATGGTCAGAGTAATAAATTGAGAATCTTGGTGGATACATAGAAAAATAAGTAAAATGGTTTCATTTGTAGAATAGCTAGATAGAAAAGATTTCCTAAGACAGTACATAAAAGGGTTCTGTGTTTTAGATTAGATTAGAATTCATTAGTACAGAAACGTAGGGTGGAAGCTTGGAGATCAATTATTCCCTTATTGCTGTAGTCAAAAAAAGAGAAGAGGTGATGGTGGTTTGAATCAAGATGACAGATGTGGCAGTAGTTAGGTTGGTCAGACTGTCTCACAAAATTTGCTGTGGATTGGATCTGGAGTTTATGGAAATTAAAGAAATAAACCAAGCAAACAACTAATTTGAAGAATCATTAACTGAATTCTGAAACATTGAAGACTCACATTTGGAAGTGTAAGTGAGAAATACAAACACACCTATACACACATTTAAGGACTGTTAAATTTGAATCCCTTTTAGTCAAGTAAGGGAAAATATCACTTATGCAGTTGGGTATCAGTCTGCAAATCAAAGATTTTTTTTTTCTACTTTTAAAAATATATTGGAAATAGTTGACTTACAGAGTTGTGTAATTTCAGGTGTACATCAAAGTAAAAACATTATACATATACATATATCCATTCCTTTTCAGATTCTTTTACCATATAGGTTATATACAGCATTGAGTGAATTTCCTGTGCTACACAGTAGGTCCTTGTTGCCCATTTGTTTTATATACGGTAGTGTGTGTATATCAATCCCAACTCCCTAACTTATCCATCCCCCTTCACATTTCCCTGCTAGTTAAACATAAGTTTGGGTTCAAACTCTCTGAGTCTGTTCATGTTTTTGTAAGTTCAACTGTATGATGGCACATAGAAGTGATCTCATATGATATTTATCTTATCACCCCGACTTACTTCTCTTAGTATGAAAATTTCTAGGTCCATCCCTGTTGCTGCAAATGGCATTATTTCATACTTTTATGTCTGAGTAATATTCCATTGTATATCTGTACCACATTTTCTTATCCATTCCTCTGATGATGGACATTGCGGTTGCAACCATGTCTTCGCTATTGTGAATAGTGCTGCAATGAATATAGGGGTCCGTGTATCTTTTTGAACTATGATTTTCTCTAGATATCTGCCCAGGATTGGTATTTCTGGATCATATGGTAGTTGTGTTTTTAGTTCTTTGATGAACCTCCATTACTGTTTTCCACAGTGGTTATACCAATTTACCTTCCTGATGCACTTTAGGAGGATTCCCTTTTCTCCACACCCTCTCCAGCATTTACTATTTGTAGTCTTTTTTTCAATAGTTATTTCACCAATACAAATTTTTTTCTATTGTACAGCATGGTGACCCAGTTACACATGCATGTACACATTCTATTTTTACACATTATCATGCTCTATCATAAGTGACTAGACATAGTTCCCAGTGCTACACAGCAGGATCTCATTGCTAATCTATTCCAAAGGCAACAGTTTATACCTATTAACCCCAAGCTCCCCAACCACCCAGTCCCTCCCAGTTGGCAACCACAAGTCTATTCTGCAAGACCAGGATTTTCTTTTCTGTGGAAAGCTTCATTTGTGCCCTATATTAGAATCGAGATATAAGTGATATCATATGGTACTTGTCTTTCTCTTTCTGACTTAGTTCACTTAGTATGAGAGTCTCTAGTTCCATCCATGTTGCTGCAAATGACATTGTTTCATTTTTTTATGGCTAATATTCCATTGTGTATATATACCACATCTTCCAAATCAAGTCATCTATCAATGGACATTTGGGTTGTTTCCATGTTTTGTCTATTGTAAATAGTGCTGCAATGAACATTCGGGTGCGTGTGACTTTTTAAGGAAAGTTTTGTCCAGATATATGCCCAAGAGTGGGATTGCTGGGTCATATGGCAGTTCTATGTATAGATTTCTGAAGTACCTCTATACTGATCTCCATAGTGGTTGTAACAGCTCACAATCCCACCAACAGTGTAGGAGGGTTCCCTTTTCTCTACATCCCCTACTGCATTTGTTATTTATGGACTTATTAATGATAGCCATTCTGACTGGTGTGAGGTGGTATCTCATGGTAGTTTTGATTTGCATTTATCTAATAATCAAGGGATATTGAGCATGTTTTCATGTGTTTGCTGGCCATCTGTATATCTTCCTTGGAAAAATGTCTGTTTAGGTCTTTTCCCATTTTTCCATTGGGTTCTTGTCTATTTTGCTGTTGAGTTGTTACATTTGCTTGTATATTCCAGAGATTAAGCCCTTGTCAGTTGCATCATTTGAAACTATTTTCTCCCATTCTGTAAGTTGTCTTTTTGGTTTCTTTTTGGTATCCTTTGCTGTGCAAAAGCTTGTCCATTTGATTAGGTCCCATTGGTTTATTTTTGTCCTTATTTCTGGGAGACTGACCTGAGAAAATATTCGTAAGGTTGATGTCATAGAATGTTTTGCCTATGTTCTCTTCCAGGAGTTGCATGGTGTCTTTGCTTATATTTAAGTCTTTCAGCCATTTTGAGTTTATTTTCATGCATGGTGTGAGGGTGTGTTCTAGATTCATTGATTTTCATGCAGCTGTCCAGGTTTCCCAGCAATGCTTGCTGAAAAGACTGTCTTTTTCTCATTTTATGTTCTTGTCTCCTTTGTCAAAGATTAATTGAGCATAGGTGTCTGGGTTTACTTCAGGGTTCTCTATTCTGTTCCATTGGTCTGTCTGTCTGTTTTGGTACCAGTACCACACTGTCTTGATGACTGTGGCTTTGTAATAGTGCCTGAAGTATGGAAGAGTTATGCCTCCTGCTTGGTTTTTGTTCTTCAGAATTGCTTTGGCAATTCTGGGTCTTTTGTGGTTCCTTATAAATTTTTGGATTGTTTGTTCAAGTTCTGTGAAAAATGTCCTGGGTAATTTAATAGAGATTGCATTGAACCTGTAGATTGCTTTGGGTAGTACAGCCATTTTTACAGTATTAATTTTTCCAACCCAGGAGCATAGAATATCTTTATTTTTCTTTACATTTTCTTTAATTTCCTTGATGAATGTTTTATAGTTCTTGGCATATAGTTCTTTATAGTTCTTTACCTCCTTGACCAGGTGTATTCCCAGGTATTTGATTTTTTGGGGTGCAATTTTAATAGGTATTGTATTTTCGTATTCCTTTTCTAATACTCCATTGTTGGTATACAGATGTGACTGATTTCTGAATGTTAATCTTATATCTTGCTACTTTGCTGAATTTGTTGATCAGTACTGCAAGTGCTATCCACACCAATCAGACAAACAAAAGAAATAAAAGGCATCCAAATAGGAAGAAAAGATGTAGTCTTTTTGATCACAGTTAATCTGACTGCTATAAGGTAATACCTCATTGTAGTTTTAATTTGCATTTCTCTAATATTTAGTGATGTTGACACCATCTCATGTGCTTTTTGTCCCTTTGTCCTCTTTGTTTAGATCTTCTAGCCATTTTTAATTGCTTTGTTTGTATTTTTGATATAAAGTTTTATGATATGTTTGTATATTTGGGAGATTAATTTCTTGTTGGTTGCTGCATTGGCAAATATTTTCCACATTCAATCGGTGGTCTTTTCACTTTGTTAGTAGTTTCCTTTGCTGTGCAAAAGCTTTTAAGTTTATTAGGTTCTATTTGTTTATTTTAGTTTTTATTTTCATTATTCTAGGAAGTGGTTCAAAAAAGATATTGCTGCAATTTATGTCAAAGTGTGTTTTGCCTATGTTTTCCTATAGGAGTTTTATGGTATCTGGTTTAATATTTAGGTCTTTTATCCATTTTTAGTTGAATTTTATAAGTGGTATTATAGAGTGTTCTAATTTCATTTTTTTACATGTAGCTGTCCAGTTTTCCCAGCACCACTTACTAAGTAGATTGTATTTTCTCCATTGTGTAGTCTTGCCTCTTTTTTCATAGATTAATTGACCATATGTGCATGGATTTATTTCTAGGCTTTCTATCCTCTTCCACCAATCTATATGTTTGTGTTTGTTTGTTTGTTTGTTTTTCTTCCAGTACAATAGTGTTTTGATGACTTTAGCTTTGTGTTATAGTCTGAAGTCAGGGAGCCTAATTCCTCCACTTTTTTTTTTTCTTCAAGATTGCTTTGGCTACCTGGATCTTTTGTGTTTCCATAAAAATTTAAATATTTCTTTGTTCTAGTCTTATAGTTTTCAGAATACAGGTCTTTTGCCTGCTTAGGTAGGTTTATTTCTTGGTATTTTGTCCTTTTTGATGTGATAGTAAATGGGATCATTTCCTTTATTTCTCTTTCTGATGTTTCACTGTTAGTATATAGTAATACAAGTGATTTCTGACCTGGACTGTTCACCCCTCCTTAGGCAACCTGCTGGTCCCCTGCTCCAAGAAGGTCACCGTATTGATGCCAAACTTAGTGGGAACACCTGATCAGTATAGCACACTGCAGCCCAGAATTCCTGGGCTGAAGTGATCCTCTAGGCTCAGCCTCCTGAGTAGCTATGACAATAGGCCTGCCTGGCTGTACAAGAGATTTTTATGTATTAATTTTGTGTCCTGCAGATTTGCCAAATTCTTTGATGAGTTCTAATCATTTTCTGGTGGCTTCATTAGGATTCTGTATGTATAGTATCCTATCAAGCAAAGGGTGACAATTTTACTTCTTTTTTTTTTCCAATTTGGATTTCTTTTATTTTTTTTTCTCCTCTGATTGCCGTAGCTAGGACTTCAAAATCTTTTGACAATATTCATCACCTAATTATGGTAAAAACTCTGCAGAAAGTGGACATAGTGGGAACCTACCTCAACATAATAAAGATGTTGAAAATCTGAAAGAATTTCTGCTAAGATCAGGAACAAGACAAGGATGTTCCCTCTTGCCACTTCTATTCAAAGAAGATTTTGGAGCACACGACATGCATTTAGGAGTTAAGTTATAAGTGACAAGACCAAAGAACTCTATAGTTGAGGTAAACCATGGCTCCATCTCTATTTCTATATCTCTGTCTTCTCTATGTTGTGATTGGGAGAGAAGCATGTCCTGTAAGGGAAAACTTACAGGACAAGAGAAAGAGGGGAAGTTGCCAGAACAGAGCCTTTGGATCAGCTGGTAAGAATGGGACCCTGTGCATAAAGAGCAGATTAGGCTTTAGATGAGAGCATGGCTTCTTCATTCAGTAAGCAGAAGAAAAGGAAAAATAGGCATTTTCCAGGGCAGGTAGCCAACTTATTTCATAGTATAAATGTGTGTTGTTCTCATATGGTTGCTTACAATTTCTTAATGAAATAAGAAATGAAAGTGGCATAGAGGAAAGTTTCAGAGATTTAAGAACAAGGAGAAAAAGTTATGAAACAATAAACAAGGAGAGAGAGAAAAGATGAGGGGATATAGTGGGGTGTCCAGGATGCTGACAAACTGATATGTCTGCAAACTGAGAGTAGTCTTTCATGATGGTATATTCTTACACAAAGTCAGCTGCTTAGATGAGGCACTGAGAAGATAAAAGATTGGGTTGAACCAGAATTTTAATTTTCCCAGGAAAGAATTATATATAAAGAGTCCAAAGCCATATTTCCACCTCTCTAAGGGGAAGTCTGATTATGTTATCTCTGCTTTATTGTGCATACCTACTCCAGTGTTCAGAGATCTTCTGCTGAGTATCTTTTGCCTGGGTTTGCATATAGACCAAAATGAAATTCCAACCATCTCTACAACTTGGAAACTGTATTACATATTTGGGTTAACTTCCTAATGCTAACTTTCAGTTTACATTTGTGCCTATTGAGTTAAAATGTCCAGGAATGAAATCTGTTTTGACTAGTTAGCTGGGGCCCACCTTTCCAAGGTATTTGGAGCTCATATCTGCTTACATTAGCCATTTTATTTCAAAGGATTTCCACCTCTCTGGCCAATTGGCAGTCATGATGAAAGACCTTGGGACATTACACAAAATGTTTTTATTTGGACAAAAATACCTGTTGACAGATAACTCTCAAAAGCAGAGTATGGATTGTAAATTATCCTGACACATATCTACCTTAGTATCACTTTACTACTAATTCCATAGTTAAGCTGTAAGTTAATGTTACTGAAAACAGTCATTGTGGTGAGGGTGTACTTTGACAAATGAAACTGCTTTGGTTCAGCAAATTATTTAAAAGTTTCAGGCACTTAAAACATTTTCTATCTAATATTTCCTCATTTAAACATTTTATTTATTCTACATGTTTTAATCTATCTTGCTCCCAATCATGTTAGTATATAGATTGACTTAATGTAGATGTTTCCAGGGTTTGGGCCATTAAACTCAGTTTTTGTATTTTACCTTCAAAAGCAAGAAAGTGCTAATAAAAATTGAGAAAGAGGAGTTCCCCAATGGCTCAGTGGTAATGAACCTGACTAGTATCCATGTGGATATGAGTTCAATCCCTGGCCTCGCTCAGTTGGTAACGGATCTGGTGCTGCCATGAGCTGTGGTGTAGGTTGCAGATGAGGCTTGGATCTGGCATTGCTGTGTCTGTGGTATAGGCTGGCAGCTGCCACTCTGATTTGACTCCTAGCCTGGGAATTACTATATGCTGTGGGTGAGGACCTAAAAAGCAAAAAAAAAAAAAATTGAGAAAGATGCGAGTATTTGGTGAATCAAATTGAGTATTAGTATAATTAACTGAAAGGAACAATAGTACATAGGCTTGATTGAATTTATAAATGCCAAAGTGCCACATGCCCGTCAAAGGGCATCAGGTAATAATTAACAATGTATTTACAGAAATAATGCATATGCATATGTACACCAGGAATGGATATGCATGAGCAAATATAAGTTTTGACTGTTTTCTGATGATTGTTTATTGTCACTTAATCCTGTGGCAGACTCATTTGAAAGGCTCTATCCAAAGGTCAAGGTGACACATCTTTTACTTTTGCCAGGTAAGTGGAGACTGATGGCCAGATCAATCAATAAGTGAACAAGGATATTTTCTCTCATTGCCAAAAAATCTCACAATATTATGTAAGGTTAGCATCTGTACCTGACAGATACACTGAAACCTTTCTATGTTAAAATGAACTGATCTACCCTTTGTTTAAGTGAAACATTTTTTTTTTTGAATCATAGTGTATACGTGGTGCATTATATCCAGTCATTTTTTATGGACCTATAGTTTTTCCTCATGGTTATTTATCATTACTGAGTTTGTGGTCCAAATGAAAAGAGAAGAGGGGGGATGCTTGAGAAAAATATTCAGAAAGAAATAAGACAATCACATTCAGAAGACAACAGGGAAGTCAGAAAGAATGTGCTGAGAAATAATTTCACCTTCTCACCCTATGTGTGAACCCATGCAGCTTTGAAAGCTGCTGCCTGTTGTATGGACAAGGAAGCAGTGTTCCTTTGTAAGAATTCACATCTTCAACCTTATTCTATTCATTCCACCAACCCAGGGGATACTGGGCCTTCACTTGACTTTCAAATATGTCCCAGGAAAAGTGTAGTGATGTAATGTGTGTGAAACTAATGCATACATGTACCAACCCACACAACCTCAGGTCATAAATGTGGTGCCTGGCCTGTTTTGATTAAGTGAATGTTATAAGGAAGAGAAGGATTTTTGGAATTGCT
Organism: Sus scrofa; assembly: GCF_054392235.1. Classification (NCBI taxonomy): domain Eukaryota; kingdom Metazoa; phylum Chordata; class Mammalia; order Artiodactyla; family Suidae; genus Sus; species Sus scrofa. The sequence goes on along the minus strand of NC_139390.1, from coordinate 51,356,527 downwards.
CATTTGCATGGTATCTATCTGGTCATTGGACTTTTCATCTACCTCCAAACAAGCACAGAGCATTGATGGACTACCTTTGAGTGGAGTATGTATGCCTTATCAAAACCTATAATTGGGAGTTCGCCTGTGGTGCAGCTGATTAAGGATCTGGCGTTGTCACTGTAGTGGCTTGGGTATATGCTATGGCAAGGGTTCAATCCCTGGCTCGTGAACTTCCACATGCTGTGGGCATAGCAAAAAAAAAAAAAAAAAAAAAAACCAAAACCATTATTCATTTTTTTGGATCCCCAGATTTACTTATTGTCACAACAGATAAATATGTGCAAGTTAATTATATACAATGATAAAACTGATCACTATTTAATTTTTATTGGAAAGATACTAAAAGGCACACATCACTACACTTCTGGTGAAATATGAAAGAATCTATAAATTAGCATGGGCTGTACTTTCTATTACTTAGAATAATAGCAGTGGCATTTAGCTATGATGATAGTCTACAAAACAGAAGAGTGGGTTTGGGATTTAATTAAATTGATGTCAAAATTACCTTCAAATCCTGGAGAAAAAAATATGCTTGAATAATATGGCACATGTTTTGGCCTTTAAAAACTTTAGCAAGTGGAAACATTTACATGACACATTGGCACAATCTCCATAGCTCAGAAACAGCTCGTACACAACATAGCAGCAGCTTTGCTCATTAATTCTACAGTCAACCTGCACACCGACTCCTGTAGAAATTTGTCACTGCTCTGTCTACATCTTCTGGAAGCAGCAGGCGTGGTGTTTCATTTAAACATATCATTAAATATATGAGAGAAGGATGATGTTATGTCCTTTCTACGTAATTCTAATTATCTTGCCATCAAGATATTACACAAAATAAAGTAATAAATTTGCAAAAATCTCATGCAGACATCCAGACATTATCTTATAAGCAAGAGGGAGCAGAAGGTTGCTATATTTGACTCTAGGTCTTCACAAATATTCAGAAATTTTCCACACAGATACAGAAAATGACTTGTTACTCAGGGGCAAAGTTTCTTTTCACCACCCCCAAACCCCACCCTCCTGCCCCCTCTGTCCCAACACAGACCATCCCATTCCTCTCAAGACTGAGCAGCAGTGGCCCTGACAGAAATTAGTCATTACACTGTGCCATGGCCCCTGTTTACAACCCCATCTCCTGACCTCATTTCTTAAGAAAAGCCCAGAAGGACCAAACTGTTAAGTGCATAAAAAGCAGCCTCTATCCCAACATTTTTTCCTATCCAATTAGAGTGAATGGATCAATCGCTAGAGCCTTTATTTAAAAAACACATCTTCTTTTCACAAAAGGTCTTCATCTGAATCCCTTTGTCTCTGTTGTTCTCCTACTGTGATTTCCTACTCCTGAATGTTGAACAATCTTTTTACTGTACCAGACCACCAGCAACTAGTAGTAAAGAAGGAACCACAGTTGTTACTTGTGATACCAGTGAGCAGTCACAGGATTTCACTCTGGTTGGTTTCTTGTCATTTCTTCAGACACTTAGATAGTCTCATTCTCAGGACACTCAAGTTGCTCTTTCATTCTCTTTCTACACATGCACTAGGAATCTGGAGTCTGTCTTTTACATGCACTTAGGAATCTGGAAGTTTTTTGTTTTTTGTTTTTCATTCTTTTTCTCCTTAGGGAGGCATCACTGTCATATGGAAATTCCTGGGCTAGGAGTTGAGTTGGAGCTGCAGCTGCCAGCTTACACCACAGCCACAGCAATACCAGATCAGAGCCACATCTGCAACCTACACTGCAGCTTGCAGCAACACCAGATCCTTAACTCCTAGAGGCTAGGGATTGAACCCTCATCCTATACTATGTTGGGTTCTTAACTCCCAAGCCAAAACAGGAACTCCTGAAAGTTGACTCTTTGAACTTATCACATGTTTGCACAGGTTGGGCTCCAATTTCACAGTTCATGAGCCAAAATCATAGGTTAAAACATTGTCCCAAGATGGTTCCCCCAGAAGACTCCAGGCCCAGCTAACATTCTGTGTCTGAAGAAAGCTTCCCTCTCAAGCCTGTCCACCATCCTCCTCTCCTCTCTGGTTGCACTGTGATACTCAGTGGCCACTGTAGTCGGTGAATCTCAGCCAGGACTCTGCCAGGCCACTCCATCCTCCTTCTCTCATTCTGAAGATCAGAGGCAAATGTTATACTCTTCACTGGTACCCACCAGTGTACCCCCAGTGCCTTCACATCAACAGAAGAAACAGCATCATGTTGGTTTCTTGCTTTATCTAAGCCATACGTGGGCACAAATTTTGATTATAGTCTTCTCTCAAAGTAATTGTAGCTCTTTTGCTTTACACTTATATAATTCAAAGACACCATTCAGTGGACTCTTTCCTGAGTGTAGACTGTCTGGAATGTGGTGCAGCAACTCTAGAAAAAAACATGGAGTTCAGTTATTCAAGATTGAACACAAGAAGTTGCATTGCAGGTGTGTTTTATTGTCCACCAATGGCAATTAAATATAAATTATATAAATTATTATTTTTTAATTTTAAAGGAACTGCAATGCAAAGGAGCATCTCTTGTAAAATGAAACCTGCTTGAGGAAAGAATCATTTTTTTCCACAGTTTATTAAAAGTGAATTTTTATATATTGGGTTTGTTAAGGAACCATATCAGCCAGTTACCTGTTATTATGGTAGGCCTATGATCAATTCATAATAGTAGGCAAGAATTTAGTCATTCAAATAGAAATTTAAAAATAGTAGTACAGAGAGTTCCCATTGTGGCTCAGTGAGTTAAGAACCTGACATAGTGTCCATGAAGATGCGATTTGATCCCTAGCCTTGCTAAGTGGGTTAAGGATCCAGTGTTGTTGCAGCTGCAGCATAGGTCACAGATGCAGCTCAGATCTGGCATTGTCATGACTGTGGCATAGATCTCAGCTGGAGCTCTGATTCAACCCCGAGTCCAGGAACTTTCATATGCTGCAGGTGTGGCTCTAAAAAGAAAAATATGTATATACAAATGTACATATATATGCACATGTTAATATAAACTAACATTTACATTAATATTACTAGTCTCTATTTTCCCATATATTTTAGTAATAGAGCAATGAATTTTTTTTAATGTCCAGCATTTATATGGTATTGATATGCCTCAGTACTTACACTGGCTGAGGATCCAGTGATTTTTAACATAAAATAACAATATACAAGTATATTAATATCGGTATCAGTACACAAATCATTATTATTTTCAACATTTTTTTCTTTATTACATAAAAACGTGTGTGCATTATAGAGCTTTTATCTGTATATTTGTTTTTCTAAGGATAGCATAAAGAGCACCTTTTATGGTCTAGTTTCTGCTGGATGCCAAGCATATCCTTATCCTTCTAATTCTTCTTCTTTCTTCTTCCTTTTATTTTTTTTTTCTTTTCTTTTTGGGGCCACATGCGTAGCACATGGAAGTTCCCAGGCTCGGGGTCAAATCAGAGCTACAGCCGCCAGCCACAGCCACAGCAAGGTGGGATCTGAGCCACGTCTGCAACCTACACTGCAGCTCTGGGCAGTGCTGGATCCCAGACCCACTGAGCAAGGCCATGGATCGAACCCACATCCTCATAAATACTAGTCAGATTCATTTCCACTGCACCTTACTCATTAAAAGGAATCTTATATAAATTGAACATTATCAGTGTTACTTTGCCTAAATTATTTAGAATAAAGTAAAGGTTCAACAATAAAGTTTTCTTAGTCTGAGGAAAAGATGAATGGAATATTTAAAATAATTAGCTCTCATAACAAATCAATAATGGGTTGAACTATGAGAAAATAAACTTCCTATTTCTAATTATCAAACCATAAAGCACTTGAATGAACTAAATTGTGAGCCAGTTTAAGAAATGATCTGCTTGATGACTTAACTGATTTAAGACACAGCACCTCACATCTATGTCTGGATCGATATTTTGTTCCAAGATCTGTGTTTGGAAGTGATAGAACTCATCAGAATTTTGTTTGCTTGTGAATATCTAAATCAACACATCTGGAAATCCTAGAGATAGTTGAGAAAGACATACTTTTTAAAGTTTTAGAGTTTGAGATTATAGAAAAAGGGAGAGAGAATTTTTCTTTATATGATAAACCTAATGCATTTTAGGATATACAAGGAGTTTTTTTTCCTGAATTTTTTTCCCACTAGCTTGGCTTTTAAGTTTTCCTAACAATACTGTTTCTGTCATTGTCATAGCATTGCCTTCCACCTTTCACTATCTTTACACGACTAAAGGAGGGCTGGAAACTTGGAAGACAAATTAAGAGCCCAGAGTAACACAGAAAGTGTTTGAGCAGTCAAGAACATCCAGTATCTGAATTTCTGCTAATGAGTGATTGACCGTATGCAATCTGTGCTTTTGGAAAACAAAGACTAAATATACTTTAGGAAATTCTCATTTTATCTATTTTCTATAACTAAGCACTTTTATTTATTTATTTATTTTCTTTTTGCCTTTTCTAGTGCCGCACCTGCAGCATATGGAGGTTCCCAGGCTGGGGGTCTAATCAAAGCAGTAGCCACCGGCCTATGCCAGAGCCACAGCAACATGGGATCCGAGCCATGTCTGCGACCTATACCACAGCTCATGGCAATGCCGGATCCTTAACCCACTTAGCAAGGCCAGGGATTGAATCCACAACCTCATGGTTCCTGGTTGGATTCGTTAACCACTGAGCCACGATGGGAACTCCTATAATTAAGCACTTTTAAAAATGCTCCACGAACCCTCAGTTAAATATTGATATCCAATTTTGGGGAAAATCCAATGTGACTTCAATAGTGGAATTATCCAAATCTTAATAAAAATTATTTAAAAAAGTTTTGAGATACCTAAGATTCATGTTATATGACAGCAATTGTTAAAAAATACATTTTACTAAAATCATAATATAGTTATATCAAAGATGTTTCAATAATTTATACTTAAAAAGGAGTAGGGTGGAGAAAAATGAAAGGGTGGTTTCAGGTAATAATATTTGAAGAAAGGAAGGAAAAAAGGTTTTTCTAATCTTTCTTATTTTTATGGGAAAAGGCATAATTTTTTGATGGTTCTTGAAAAAGAGATTTTTTTAAATTATATCTTTAGGCCAGAAGGAAATGAAAATTATATTTGAATAGAACATTTGGGGCCAGTCATATCAATAGCATCTTTTAAACTTTGTTAAAACTGATGGCACATAAAATGAAAGAAAGTTATAGAAGACTTAATAACCTGATCAAAAAAAATTAATGAAGTTCATGAAAATAAAAGTGTTAGAGCTTTTGGGATTTGATACCCTGTAGGAATAGGATACCTATTAAAAACACCACAATAAAAATCCTGAAAAGTGGAGTTTCCATTGTGACTCAGCAGGTTAAAACATGACAGAGTGTACATGAGGATGTGAGTTTGATCCTTAGCCTCACTCGGTGGCTTAAGGATCTGGCCTTGCTGCAAGCTGTGACTTAGGTTGCAGATGTGGCTTGGATCCACTGTTGCTGTGGCTGTGGTATAGGCTGGCAGCTACAGCTCCAATTTAGCCCCTAACCTGCAAAAGTTCATATGCTACAGGTGAGGCCCTAAAAAAAAAAAAAAAAAAAAAGCAGATGTCAAAATCTTGTTATTGGGGACAAGTTAGTAAGTATATGAGAGCAGATATCATGTTGCATATATCCACATAAATATTCCTTTGGAAGTTATTATTATTATTATTATTATTATTATTATTATTGTTATTATTGTCCTTTTAGGGCCCATCCATGGCATGTGGAGGTTCCCAGGCTAGGGGTTGAATTGGAGCTATAAGCTGCTGGCCTATGCCAGAGCTACAGCAGTGCGGGATCTGAGCCCCTGCCTCCAACCTAGACCACAGCTCATGGCAATGCTGAGATCCTTAACCCACTGAGCAAGGCCAGGGATCAAACCTGCGTCCTCATTCATTTCCCCTGAGCCATGATGTGAACTCTGGAAGTTATTTTTTTAATGTTTCTAGTTTAATCCTCTCATCCTTACTTTACTGAACAAATTCACTGAAGATTAAGAACATAAAGAGGAACACTGCTATATTTAAATTTTAGCCCTTTGGCCTTTCTCTATTATTTAAATATGTGTATATTTCTTTGCCTGACCATTTAAAATATTATGTACTTTAAAAAGTAAAACACATTTTTCTATGACTATAGCAAAGATAATTTGGCTAAGAATTTTAAGTACATAAAAGCAAATCTATGGGAATCTATCTTAGTGAATTTGAATAAAAGTTTATCAGATTAGATATTTGATTTTACATTTAAATTGATTTTAAAGAGTGTTTTTAGGTAGCTGCAGTCTTCATCAAACTTGTTAAAGACTGGGCAAATATTTTTATATATATAATATATAATTGGTAACAATATTAAGTTGGTAAATATTTTAAGGAACTGAGCAAAGAAACATAGAACAAAGTATATCTAGATAAAGAAATTAAAGTAGAAAAAAATTGAAAATATTGCTTATATACATACATATTCATCTTTATTTGGAGTTTACTTGATATAAACCCAGACTTAAGCTAGTTTTTTTTTCTAACTTCATCTCCATTTCAAATGCAAATAAAGGCAAATAAGATTATGTTACTCTCCCTCTCGAAACACTCAAAATGTACTTTTGTTGTTTAAATTGTTATTAAACTATGGTTGATTTACAATGCTGTGCCAATTCCTATTGTACAGCCAAGTGACTAAGTTATATAAAGTATACACACACACACACACACACACACACACACATATATAAATATATATATTATACATTATATATATTACTTTTTATATTCTTTTCCATCATTATCTATCCCAAGAGACTGGATATAGTTCCCTATGTTGTACAATAGGATCTCATTGCTTATCCATGCTAAATGTGATAGTTTGCATCTACTATCCCCAGACTCCATATCCATCCCACTCCAACAAGTCTGTTCTCTATGTTTGTGAGTCTGTTTCTATTTTGTAGATAGGTTCATTTGTGCCATATTTTAGATTCCACCTATAGGTGATGTCATATGGCATTTGTCTTTATCTTTCTGACTTTCTTCACTTTGTTTATATAATCTCTTGGTCCATCCTTGTTGCTGCAAATGCCATTATTTCATTCATTTTAATAGCTGAGTAGGATTCCATTATATATATGTGTTACATCTTATACATTCCTCTGTTGATGGGCATTTAGGTTGCTTCCATGTCTTGGCTATTATGAATAATGCTGCTATGAACAGAGGGGTGCATGTATCTTTTTGAATTATAATTATGTTTATATCATATAACATAACATAAATTATGTTTATATCATATATAAAAACAATTTTAGATATTCCAAAGTGCATTATAATTCCTCAAACAGAATGCAGTTTCTTAGTCACAGCCTGGGTTTCATGGGATCTGGTCGACACCTGTACCTCAGGCATCCTCTTTATTACTTACCTAACTGCTCACTCATTCTGCACCATGTCCCTTTTCACTGATACTAGAACACAGTGATCTCAAACCCAAGAGCCTTTACACTCCTGTCCTTGCACTGCAGGGAGGCTGTTCCTCAGATTTGCCCATGCCTTATGCCCCCAGGGGAAAAGTTTCCTGTCCAGTGAGAGACGGCCTCTCTCTTCAAGTTCCCAATAGAATCCCAGGCTGACAGCTGTATCACATGCCTGTCTCTTATCATTTGCCCACACCCAATTCCTTATGCCAGGCCTGCTTCAAATGTTTAAAATGGAATGACTCCATCCTAGAGGATAACGGTTAGTAGGAGAGTACATTCCCGAGAGAAAACTGTAGTGTTGTTACTTGAAAAGAGGGACTGGAGGCAGGGCAGTGATGGACACCTCCCTAAAGAAGATAAACATATGCAAAGGTGTATGGAAAGAGGCTTGACATCAGTTTTCTTTTGGAGATTGCAAAAATAAACAACAATTAGATACTAATATAGAGCTATTATAATGGCTAAAATATGCCCAAACTAACAGTATCAAATAGTGTGGGTTTTTTTTTGGTTTTGGCTTTTATGTGGTTTTTTTTGTTTGTTTGTTTTGTTTGTTTTTTAGTTTTGTTGAAGCATAGTTGATTTACAATGTTATGATAATTTGTGCTATACAACAAAGTGATGCAGTTATATACATATACACATCGATTCTCTTTCAGATTCTTTGCCCGTATAGACTATCATAGAATATTGGGTAGAGTTCCCTGTGCTATATAGCAGGTCCCTTGTTGACCAGTCATTACATACATCTCATTATTCATATGCCAATACCAAACCCCCAGTCCATCCCCCACCCCCACTTGTCCCCTTTGGTAGCCATAAATTTGTCTTCAAGTCTGTGAATCTATTTCTTTTCTGCAAATAAGTTCATTTGCATTTGTTTTTTACATTCCACATAGAAGTGGTTTCATATGATCTTTGGCTTTCTCCGACTTATTTCGCTTATTATGATGATCTCTAGGTCCAACCATGTTGCTGCATATGGCATGATTTTGTCTTTTTTCATTGCTGAGTAGTATTCCATTGTATATATGTATCACTCTTCCTAATCCCTTCATCTGTTGGTGAACATTAAGATTGTTTCTATGTCTTGGATACTGTGAATAGCACTGCTATGAACAGAGGGATGGATGTATCTTTTTGAATTATAGTTTTTTGTTTATTTGTTTGTTTGTTTTGGATATATGCCCAGGAGTGGAGTTGCTGGATCATGGCAACTCTATTTTTAGTTTTCTGAGAAACCTCCAGACTTTTTTTTTTTATTTCCCAAAAGACTTAACACAAACTTAAATTTAACATAAAAATGAACTCTTCAATTTTTTCAATACCACTTTAGTGACTTTTACATTGTGGCTTTTTAAAAATATATGAATTGTACTTTACTCTTGAGAGTTTGTTATAATTAAAATCTCCAGACTGAATTATCCAGCCCTGCAAGCTGAATAGGAGGACACTTAATGGTTTACTTTGTGTTTTTGTGTGGAAGACCCATACTTGATTTATTTTTGGTAATGTTATTCAATCATAGATTAGCCCTCTAACTGTTCAAAATTTAAAGCACATACCAGTTGAAAGTCTGCTGAAAACTGATGCTTGATTTTGAAAAATTAAGAAAGTGCACTTTGGGTTTAAAAACATTAATATAGTATAGTAAGAAGTGTCCTCTACTTTTATAATTTCCTCTACTTTGACATTTCAGTAATTTTATCTGAAACCAAATTGTTGGCTCTTTGGCAATTTCTTGTAGAGGTAAACATAGTTTTACCACATGATCCAGTAACCAGGTTTCTAAGTATTTATCCCTTAAAGTTGAAAACTCAAGTCCAAAAAAAAAAAAAAAGCCCTGTACATAAACGTATACTGGAAACAACAAAGCAAAGATGTCCTTCACTAGATGAATGGATAAAAAAATACCAAATCCATATAATAAATACATAAGTATATACAATAAAATATGAAAAAAATTATAAATTAAATTTTAATATAGTATTTATAATACTCATATTTGTTCTTTATATTTTAATATGTAATATATGAAACATATATACTATATATTCATATATTACATTTATTTATAAGATTAATACAATAATTTGATAAAGTAAATATATATATATATATAAATAAATACAGTAGAAAAAAAATAAGCCATCAAGCCACAAAAATACATAGGGCCCTAAAGGCATATTGTTAAGTGAAAAAGCTAGTCTAAAAAAGGTCTTATGATTCCAACCATGTGATATTCTGGAAAGTCAAAATTGTTGAACCAGTAAAAGAACTAAGGTTTGTGAAGATTTTAGAGAGGAAAAGAGGGACAAATGGGTGAATTATGGGGGACTTTTAGTACCCTGAAACTATTCTTTCTGTAAGATACTGTAATGGTGAATACATGATGTTACTTATTAAAATCCATAAAACTGTCTTACAAGGAGGAAAACTTAAAGTAAGTTATAGGTGATAGTATACAATAAGTATAACTTTCACTTCATTAATTGTACCAAGTGCACACAGCTAAGGCAAGATGTTAACAATAAGGAGAAATGTGGCAGTTGGTGGGTAGATGAAACTCTCTGCACTATGCTCATGTCTTCTGTGAACATAAGTTTTCTAAACATCGCCTGTTAAATTTCTTTTGATGGTAACAAGTACAACAATCTTGTCACAGAGAACTTAATGATTTTAGTTACTTGATGGATAGATACAAAAAAATTAATGAATTGTTTTCAAATATATATATATATATATATATATACATATATATATGTCCCTTTAGAATGTATCAATTATGTAGTATTCTCACAATTACCTGTTACAAACAAATTAAATGGAATGGAATGTGTAATATACCACTTTCAAAAATATTTTAATTTCATAAACAGTATAATCCAGTTAAATACTAATGTTCAGTGTCTTACTTTAAAAACATAAAGTATTGGAGTTCCCACTGTGGCACAGTGGGTTAAGAATCCCACTGCAGTGGCTCAGCTCACTGTGGAGGTGTGGGTTCACTCCCTAACCCAGTGCAGTGGTTAGAGGATCCAACTCTGCTGCAGGTACAGCTTGGATTCAATCCCTGGCCCAGGAATTTATATATGCTGTGGCTGCAGCCATAAAAATATAAATAAATAAATAAATACATACATACATATAAAGTTTTAACGTACATTTACTATTTTGAAAGATTTATATATATATATAAATATATATACACCAGTGGAATCTGTAATCACCTAGGGAAAATTATTAATGCATTTCACAGAGTGTATGATGAATTGATTGATTGATTTAAGTTTCTACACTTAAATTAAAACTATAGAATATCCATATACAAAATAAAATTTGTAATTTGTTCAATTATAAGTGTAATTCAATTCACTTGTTTTTGTTTCTCAACTACTTACAAGTTTTTCAAAATTTGCATTCTAATCCTTTGCTTATATTTGATCTAAAATGATTTAAATTGATCTGGTAACTGAACTGTTTGACACACACATTTAATTTACTGTAAAAGCTTCAGCGGCTTAATGAAGATCTCACAAGAATCACATTTTATTCTAATATCTATTATGGTGACTGAAATTCATTTTAAATTCAATACCTGTTATTTTATAGTAAAGAACACACCTTTATCAATTCATGCACAGAATGAGATTCCTACATGTCTATATATTCTGTTTATTGTTTATTTATTGCTGCCTTTATCATTTTGTTGTTGTTGTCATTGCTGAGTCCAGTGTTTTTGGAACTTCATATTTCATCACCTCTGAAAAATGGAGACATTTAGTAATAATATCATAGAAATTTTAGGAAAATAAAATAACAGTTCAAGTGCATTTAATATAGAATAATCTCTAAAACAAATCAGTGTGTGTGTGTATTGTGCATGTGTTTGTGTATGTATCTATGTGTGTGCACAGGCATACCTTGTTTTATTCCACTTTGCTTTATTGTGCAAGAAGGCTATCAGCAATATTTTTCAAGAGCATTTGGTCACTTGTGTCCCTTTGTCACGCATTGGTAACTTTTGAAATACTTCAAACATTTTCATTATTGTATTTGTCGTGGTAGTATGAGATCAGTGATCCTTGATGTTGCTGTTGCAAAAAGATTATGACACACTGAAGGTTTACTTGGTGGTTAGCATTTTTAGCAATAAATTATTTTTCTATTAAAATAATAATAATAATAAAATAAAATTATCTATAAAGCAAAAGTTCTTAGGGAATACAAGTGTAATTTTAATATTTTATAAAAGTTATAAATTATGCAAATGCCTTATTATCTAATTAGAAAAATATAGTAGTTTTTTGGGTTTGTGGTATTAAAATGTATGTGTTTTATCAGCTTTTGCAGCTGTGACACTATTAAATACTAACTCCATTATCATATTATAATTATTAATACTTATTGAGAAATAAAAACTAATTCATAATATTCTATAAAACATGATAGAAGATATGAACTTTTCCCAGTCGCATTAAGAAGATTTAATTCTGCTTAGTTTGTGTATGTGTGTGTGTGGTGAGGTGGTAAATACCTCTTCAATGTTTGAATTAAAATTTTCATGAAGAATTAATACATTGGAGGAGTTCCTGTCGTGGCTTAGTGGTTAACGAATCCGACTAGGGACCATGAGGTTGTGGATTCAATCCCTGGCCTTGCTCAGTGGGTTAAGGATCCGGTGTTGCTGTGAGCTGTGGTGTAGGTCACAGACGCAGCTCAGATCCTGCGTTGCTGTGGCTGTGGTGTAGGCCAGTGGCTACAGCTCCGATTGGACCCCTAGCCTGGGAACCTCCATATGCCGCGGGAGTGGCCCAAGAAATGGCAAAAACACACACACAAAAAAACAAGAATTAATACATTGGAGTTCCTGTTGCAGCTCAGTGGATTACAAACCCAACTAATATCCATGAGGACACAGGTTCAATCCCTGGCCTTGCTTAGTGGGTTAAGGATCCAGCATTGCTCTGAGTTATGGTGTAGGTCACAGGTGCAGCTGGGATCTGGTGTTGCTGTGACTGTGGTATAGGCCAGCAGTTCTGATTCGACCCCTGGTCTGGGAAATTCCATATGCCACAGGTGTGACCCTAAAAAGAAAAAAAAAAAAGAAAAAAAGAATTAAAACATTGGTGGAAGACAGTTAAAGTATTACCTGATAACCAAGTTTAGAATGAACACTTTAGGAAATAAGAAAATATTATCAGTTTGAATCCTAAGAAATTGCTAATATTTAATCATTTTAACCTAAAAAAATAATTTTGTATGATTCAATCATTGAAAATTAAAATAAATTGGTATGTGATTCAGTAATTGCAAAACTATCAATTATCTATCAATTTTATCATTAATTAAGGAAAGAAAGAGTTCAGGTAGCAAAACAATTAAGCTACAAAAAAATGCCTATATTAATATTATTGGCAACTTTTTTGAGAGTTTAACATCATTACGGACTTCAGAGGTCATGACACCATATCAAAAATATTAAGGCTAAGCTAACACTTGACAGATGAATTACCTAGACAAGTACTGATTTTATGTATAAACTGTATATTTCCACAACCATGTAGATGGAAGAGAAAGCTATTACTCTGTTGTGGTCTGGCTGGCAATCTCTTGTCATTGATAAAACCCAATGTTCTCATATATCTGAGGGAAAATAGCATAGAAAGGGATGAAGCAGATATGCTTCTCTATCTTCTTATTCACAGTTACTAGAAAGTGCAGCCTCTAAGCCTCTACAGGCCAGAATACTCGTTCTTAATATCACTGCTGTCACCTTGAAGCCAGGGGTCCACTGGTCAATGGCTAGAACATGCAAAAAATATTGTGACACGCAAAAAATAATCCTCAGAGTCTTGAGTGAGGATTAAACAGCATGATTTATGAGCCCCTTTATCACAGTGGCTGGCACAAAGTTAAGTGCACTCTAAAGTAAATTATAGTAATTAACTACTATTTCACTTGCTTGTTCTTGCTGCTCTAAAATATTGTAGGCGGTTATCACAGATACAACTGCTGTGGATAGTTGCTCAGGCAACTCCAAAAAATCTGTATAAATTCAGCTTCATTTTTCTTCTGTTGAAACAGCTCCAGACTTAAAGGCAGAAGATTGGGCTTAATTTCTCTCTTTGGTACTTACTAACAGTGTGGAAATTCTTCCTATTTAATTGAGCTCCTTGGTGAACTGTGAACCATGCCTCAATTAAAAGCTGTTTCCAAATAAAAGGACATGAGGTATAATAGCCTTTTTAAAAAATTAATGCTTCTTTGAAATTCAGAAAGAACTGTAACAATAGATTTTTTTCTTAATCATGCAAAAGAAAGGGCATTTCTAATATAAATTTGAAATATAACAATGAAATGCAGTGCAACCAAGTGGCGTAAGAGAATATTGGAATCAGATTACATTACAATGACAATGCTCATTGTGCACTGGCTGGTTATTGTTATGAGACTGGGCAAGTTAGCCGAACATTCAAGTCTGAATCTGCAAAATGGAGATAAGAACAAGACCTGCTCCACAGGGTTGTGTTGATTGAGCTTTTTTTTTTTTTTTAATTTTATTAGTGTATAGTTGATTTACAGTGTTGTGTCAATTTTTGCTATACAACACAGTGACCCAGTCATACATATATATCCATTCTTTTTTTTCATACTAGTTTTCATTATGGATGAATGGGTTAAGAACTCAAAATTGTCTCTGTGAGGATGCATGTTTGATCCTTGGCCTCGCTCAAGTTCAGGTTAAGTATCCCACAAGCTGCAGTTCAGGTCCCAGATGCAGTTCAGATCTGGCATAGCTGTGGCTATGGTATAGGCCTCAACTGCAGCTCTGATTCCACCCCTAGCTTGGGAACTTCTGTATGCTGCAGGTTTGGCTGTAAAAAGGAAAAAAGAAAAAAAAAAAGAAAAATACCCTGGTTGAGCCTTTTAAAGAATGTTAACTCTCAAAGTACACTGCTTGCCTTACAGAATCCAAGTTCATACTGCTCCCTTCACTACAGGCCAATAAACTGAGATGAGTTGTTGGGGCAGGAATAGTGACTTTATTCAGAAAGTCTAGAAGTTGGGGGACTCCTGACCCCCAAAAGATCTTTCCTGAGTTAGAACTTATGCTTCTTTTCTACTAAATGTTCAGTCCTGGTTCCTGTCAACCACCTGAGGGGATGTGTTAAATTCTTCCTTCCTGTAGCCATCCAAACAAGCCCAGGATAGTTCCTGTGAGCTAAACAAAGGCATTTTAGCTTAATACTCATTACCTGGGAGACAGGGTTTCCAGAGATGGGCCATGATGCATCATTTAAACTTAGAGGCAACATCCCTTTAGTGATTAATTGTAACAGAATACAAAGTTTCTTTTCTTTTACACTTGTCACATAGTAAGTGCCCTGTACATTGAGCTAGTATTATGACTGATTATCTCTAAGCTTTGATTTACTTGGACGAGCACTGTTAGAGCCAGGAGAGCTTTACTAAATATCGAGCACATTCTTATAAAGAATGTTCTGCCTTATATATGCTTCATGTCCAACACTAGATAGAGTATAAATAGGCACACACAAGTAAGAATGTGTGTCTGCATAACTACATTTGGAAGAAGCATATGATTCTTTGCTTACAGACAGACCAATTAAAATGACCAAAACAGTTGTTTGCTTGAATTGTTCAAATACTACATTAAATTAGACATTGGTGCTGTTCCTTTAGTTATGTGAGAATGCAAGAGATGTGGTTTTTCTACATGAGGACTAACAATTTTATAGTATAATGGACAGGAAATAGACTCTGGAATCAGGAAGGCCTGACTGTAACTATGCTCCACTTCTTACTGTGGGATTTTATCTGAACATTCATCTTAAACTTAAATGTCCTTTCATGGATATAACATTCAGTCAAATGATGGTAATATCCTCCTTACCTAAAATTCTGAAGCTGATACCTATATACCAGCCCCTAACCTTGATAATTTTATAATATACCCCATTGAAACAGGATTGAAATTATAACTATACTTTTACACAATGGATAGAATTTAACCTCTGAAGGTATTCTTTAGGAAAGTCTGACTGCTATTAACTTTGCGGAAATAATGTTGGTCCCCCCTCCAGTCTGGGACACAATTAATATATTTAGGCTCAAAGAATATTGAATCTTTAGAGAAAGGAAACAATTACCTATTCATAAAATTTTCTGCTGTCAATTTAGAACTCTGAAAATTCTTCAGGATTATTTATAAGGAATTATTGCTGATATTGCAAATCAGCAGTGTGCTATACTCATGTGTTCTATTTTAATAGAACATTTATAGCTACTTAGGAATTACCCTGTTAACAGAATACATAAAAAATATCCAATGTTCTGAAATGGTTTCAAATTACTTGATAAGAAAACAAAAATATGTGTCTGCTTATTTTTTGCCAGGCAAAAGACATTTAGTGATACTTTTTCTATTGTGCTTTTTAATTGGAATTAGTATGAAAGCATTCTGATAATCCAGTAGCTTAGTTATTAAGGATTAAGGGATGCCTTTAGCTTCCATTGATGGAAATATTAGGAAAAAATGAAGCAAAACCACAATCAAAGAATTATGGTAAAATGAGAAGTTTAAAATATTAGAATGGAATATAAAACTTGAAAACAATCTTTCCAGTGTTAAAAGCTAATTATGACTTAAAAGTTCCATTATCTGTATTAAATTTAAAACAACTGCCAAATGCTTCATTTCTTTGTTATTTAGCCATTTGAGCTTCTCTTTGATAAAGGTACTTGCCATCCAAACAGAACATAAAGATTTTATTGGTCTCTAATGATGCCAACTACAGCTGTACAATCATCATTTGCGAGTCCAAGCTCTGTCAGCTCTTAGATCTGCTGTTGCTTGATCACAATTGCAGAAGTATCTATAAGTGTATTTTCTTAACCAGATGGCAAATGACTGCATAGGGATTACATCCATCTTCGTTTCTGTGTGACTAAGTGTTAAAACAGAAATGTTAGCAATGGTGGGAAAACACAGACTTGTATCACACTAAAATGTTTTTTCTTTGTGCTCTGCAAGAAACATGCATGAATAAAACAGCATGACAATACAACATAATGGCAAGCATTTTTATAATATGTACTTAAATATTTGAATGATACTTCTCACTAAAAGTTTAAAGTATAAAATATTGGTACAAAATATTATGTAGTTCCTGACCTATTTTTCAAAGCAAACCTAAAGAGTTTCTGTTTGATGTATTCTCCTGTCACTATTAATTTAAAGTATTAGAATGATAGCTTCAGAAATTACAATATTCCTAAGTATTTTATTTTGCTAAATATGATTAACAGTATGTCACATGTGTAAAAGTTAGTACCTAAGTTATAGTGCAGTGTGAGATTTATTATGAGTCTATTAAAATACTTTGACTTAATTTTGGGTTAATGTTTCAAATTTGAAATCTGTGGAGAATATGTGCATAGATATAGTCAATATATATTTAACCTTGAATTCTACAAGTTTGATATATTTAAACATGGCTAGGATTAAATTTTCTGTGACAAAGAAAAAAAAATGTTGGTGGTTCCTATAGTAATAAGTATGAATTGAGAAGAATTATAAAATATTCAACAAACTCACAACTTTCATATCTGATTTTGAAATCAGTGCTAATAAAACTACAGAATCATGGTAAAAATCAATATATTTTGAATTATTTTAGTACCTAAAATAATGGAACAGTGATTTTCATTCCTGTATAACAAAATGAGCCTTCATCTTGTATAGGACTACCACTAAAGAAAAAGCAAAACAAAGCAGATTTAAGTTGAAAAGTTATAGAAAATGAGAAAGTTATTGGTCATATTAAGGTTTAAGTTGGTGGTTTTTCAAATGACATGACTTTGACATGAAAACACAGAAATTTGTAATCACAGGATACTGGAGTGTCAGATATTTGAGAACAAGCACACACACAAGGACCACCTAGATGCACCCATGAGCTTAGAGAGCTGATGCAGAATGGCAGTAAAACCCCGCAGAGACCTGAAGGTCCAAGAAAATTGAAGCTACACTGTCTGTTAAAGTTGGTCATTCACATGGGCTTCTTTGATGGCAGACATTTGTATTGAAGAGAAAGATTAATATCATAAGCCTCAAGGCTTTTAAGGAAGTGACTAGGTAAGTAGGTTAATAGGAGGAAGTCCAAGTCCCTTTTTTCTTGTTGGATGTAAAAGGGTATGGAATTATTGAGGTACACTCAAGTTTCTGTAACATTACCTACGGTAATGCTTTCAAAGTTTGACACAGAAATCCTAGACTGAATAAGTTGTGCAATATTAGTATCCTGTTAATTCAATCATAATATAAACAGTACAAGGAAGGGTTTTTTTTTCCAAAATTTTCCCCAAAGAACTTGATAATACATCTATAATTTATTGATTTCTAACTATATGCCATCAAATGTGATTTTGACTGAAAGTTCAAAACATAATCATAGAAGAGAGGATATGATCCACTTTTTATTTATGAAAGGTTATATTTTGTAAGAGATCAGTTACTTAGATGAGATCACAAGCCAGTAACTAAAGTAAATAGAGAAATGGGGATTTGAATTCAAATGTGAAAACCATCTTTTTCTCTTAATATTAATTTTGCTCTACCGGATTATTTATCTTAGCAGCTAGGTTGTCTTTTCTGAACTCACCCTGACATTCCTGAAAATAGAATAACTAATTCTGTCTTCAAAGAAAAGAACAGATGAGTTCCCACTGTGGTTCAGTAGGTTACAAAACTGACTAGTATCCATAAGGATTCAATCCATGGCCTCATTCAGTGGGTTAAGGATCTGGTGTTGCTGCAAGCTGCCGTGTAGGTCACGGACATGATTCGGATGTGGTGTTGCTATGGCTGTGGTGTAGGCTGGCAGCTGTAGCTCCGATTTGACCCCTAGCCTAGGAACTTCCATATGCTGCAGGTACAGCTATAAAAAGAAGAAAAAAAAAAAAAAAAAAGAACAGAGCTTTCTGAATTTTCTTAATTCTATTCTGGGTGTATAAAGAACAAGAGCAGAACTAAGTAAATAAAATTCTTAAATATGGAGTACCTTTTTCAAGAATGACATAAAGAAACAATGAATGAGTTGAAAAGGGAAATTTCTGACCAAATAAAGCTAAAGAGGATCAAAATGATATAAATAAAAAGTGAATATGAAGTACTTCAGAAACAGCAAGGAACATAATTGACAACTGAAGATGCCAAAATTGCTGGATTCATAGTTATGAAGATGAAAGATCAAATTGAGTAAAGTGGGTAGGAAACTCGTATTTTAGACTAATGCAAACATCACTGGGTTCTGGGGCAGGCCGGGTGTTTGGGCTGCACCAGTTAATTTATCTATTAACTCAGCATTATCAGGGGCTCCAGCTGATAACAGTGGCTTTGCAGTTAAAGACACAGCATATAGTTTCATTGTTTAGCAAAAGGAAAGAGAGAAAGAGACAGAGGCAATTGGGTCCTACTGTATAGCAAAGGGAACTGTGCATGATTGGGTCACCTGCTGTACAACACAAACTGAAGAAACATTATAAATCAACTATATTTTAATAAAAAAACAAAGAAGAAGAGGGACACAGAGGTTTCACACTAATATTTCTTCTAATGAGTCTTTCTCTGATTTTTAATGAATTAATTTTATACACAATTTTACTGGTTCCAAAGTGTTTCCACATTTTTTTTTACTTTATTTAAAATAACACTGAAAAGTAAAGAACAGATACATTATTCTCAGAAGATGATTTGTTTCATATTAACAGCTAATGGAGAAATAAATCTTATACTAAAATCCATTCAAACTTGAATTTGTGGTATTTAACATTACCTTAACATCTAAATCCAATATGCTATCATTCTATAGATTAATAAAGGGCCTCTACCAGGTGTCAATCACGCAAATTGTGGCAAGTGAAATTTCTTAACTTTATGTATAATAAAGTTCATCAAAATTTATTTAAAATATTTTACAAGGAGATCCTGCTGAATAGCATTGAGATACTACATAGATAAATTTATCTCACTTTACTAATACAGAGAGCTAGGAAGATTAAAAAGGAAGATGCATTAATTTTGGTAAATCGCATGATTCAGAACCATATCAGACAGCTAGAATCTCCCCTTCTGTGTCATTGGTACTAACTTTTTGATCTGCTAATGCTTTTCAAAATTATGAGATCAGATCAGAAAACATGGATTTTCATTATAATGAAAATAACCAACTAAGCTTATAATTTCCTTCTACTAAAAAAAATCTTATGGTTATTGGAGAGAAGTATGAGAAGCATGGAAAATTTATTAGAGAAAGCAGTAGTAAGCATGGAAAATCATATTTTTAACTGGCTGGATTACAACCATTCACAACAGAAGCTGGAGCAGAAAAAATGTATTTACATTTCCAATGAGGTTATCATAATCCTTTCAGATAGCATGTTTATTTTATGCTTTCCCAGGATGTTCAAGGATAAGCATGAATTATCATTGTCCTAGATTTCTTCAACCAAATAATATCCAAATGAGTCCCTTGTATTATAATAAGATAGAATCTTCTGTCAATAAAATCAAACGTTGCTTAGAGACAAGACGTCAGATCCCCACTGTGATGAATAATCATAAATTGATATTTAAAGTTTTGCTAAATCTGATATACTTAGCCTGATAGCTAATCATGGATAAAACTATTTTAAAATATATTTTATTCTGTTATAAACATAGTCACACGTTTCATATGCACATTCATAAATAACTTCCTAATTACTAGTACAGCTAATATCAAAAATCCAAATGACGGGCACAATTCTCTTCATGAAAAATTTTGCTAAAAGATTACAAAATAAGGGAGCTCCTGTTGTGATGCATCAGAAGCAAATATGACTAGTCTCCATGAGGATGTGGGTTTGATCCCTGGCCTCGCTCAGTGGTTTGGGAATCCAGTGTTGCTGTGGCTGTGGTGTAGGTTGGCAGCTATAGATCCAATTTGACCCCTAGACTGAGAACTTCCATATGCCCTGAGTGTGGCCCTAACATGCTGTACACATAGATGACTCATAAAGAAATTTAGTTAATTATTTTATGTAGAAAATATGAATCTTCAATGAATTCATGTTATAAAATTAATAATTATTTCCCAGTATTTATGGCTTAGAAGGAGATTATCTTCTTTCTGTGTTTCTTTAATTAAGTATAGAATATTTGAAATATATAGGAAACTAAACATAAGATCTGTAGAAAAATACATATACGTTTAGTAGTCTTTCTGTCAGTACAGAGATAACAAAAAGAGATAACAAAGTGACTGAACATGTCAAGTCAAAAGCATTTAATAGCCCTAGCATTATTCTTTGGCTAGAGTCATAAAATGAGACAGTCACAGAATCAAAGCATGACTAGCTCTTAATTTATATGCCTAAAACATAAAAATCGATTATGAAAATCCAAGTATATATTAAATACAATTTCACATTTCTGTCACCCTTTATACATTAGAATATTCATTATATTGAATAAAGGAGGCATTTACTTCAACGCAGACTTCAGTGAAATTTCTGACAAAATTCTCTTTTGAAAATCATCCAGGGCAAAAGCTACAAAGTAACCTGTGTGCAATACAGCACAGGTTTATTAGTCAAGTGTGCTACTTTCTGTACCAAACAACTCCTAAGGCAGCAGTGACATAACATGACACAATGTGATTTCTTCCACCTGATATAGTCCAGGGTGTGTTTTTCGGGTTTGGATGGACTCTTCTCCATACTATAATCAGAGAACCAGCTGCCTCCATGTTGGGGCTCTGCTCCATAGCAGGTTCTGTAACTTCTGCTTCAGCCCCAGAGTGGGGAAAAATGTGGATCACTCCTGGGAGTTTAATGGGCTCAGCTAAAAAGGAAAGACATTACCCTACCAAATTGCATCAACCAGAACTCAGTCCCTTGGGTTTACCTCAATTTAAGACAGCTGGGGAAAGCAATATGGTTGTATGCATAGGAAAAAGAGAAGAGGATTGGTGAATGTTGGCTGTTCGCTACCGAATAGCTATATGACCTTATCTCTTTTCCTGGAGTAGTACTGGAACAGCTTCCAGTTGGACTTTAGTGAAGGAGGTGGGTGAACAAGAGAAAAAAGAAACAAAGGGAAAAGAACATGAAAAATAATGGATATAAGTATAACTTCATCACTTTGTTTTATAGCAGAAATTATCATAACATTGAAAATCAACTATATATCAATAAAACTTTAAAAAGTGATAAAAAGAAAGAAAGAAAGAATAAACTTGAGTGAATATTGATGAACAGGGATCCCATGAATCTTAATATCTTGACAAGGTATTATTTTTTCTGAGCTTAGGTGTTATCTCCTGAAAAATGAATGAATTATACTGGGAATGGTTCATCCCTACTGAGCATTTATCTCTGCAAGATTAACTATAATCTGTTTTATGAAGACTAATCTTAAGGAGAAAGTGAATTGAATTGGAGAATTAACAGTTGAATATGAGCAAATATTTAGTCAACAAATGAAAATGCTCATCAATTTTACTATGTATGTATTAAAATAGAAAAATAATAGATTAAATACTAGAAAATATTAAGAGAGATGAATCTAAAATTTTGTAAAAATGCTATACTTCCTGCTAGGTATATTATATCAAAAGATGAAAAGTCTGAGAAGCTTCTAAAACTGGGAAAATAAAGAGACCCAATAGTGTAGATTGGATAGATAGATGGATAGATAGATAGATTAGCAGTAGGCTCAGAAGTAGAAGAAAATACTAATTTGTGGAACAAATAAGAATTGGTCAAAAAAATTGCACCTGATTATTAATAATACAACTTTCATAATAGCAGGTAAAGTATTATTAGTTTTTTTGCTGTTGGTATTTACTTCCTTCTTGCTCAGAGATCTGAATGAGCAATTTAATTTATCTGTGCTTAAAGAAGTATGTGATACCCTTGAAAACTTGCAACATTAATTTAGGTTAAATGACTCTCAGCCTTACCTGCTAATGCTTTTATGGGATTTGGGATTTGAGAATTTGCTACAGACTTTCTTTAGCACCGTGAAATATTGCATTACCTGTATATTACTAAGCCAATAAAATGTTAGCAGTCATAAATTTATTTACTTTAAAGCTTAAGTTGACCAAGGTTGGCAAAAAATATTTAAACACAAATTTAGGCCTGAAAAAAATCAACTGCCAGATATTTATCCAGCAAATATGTGTTTATTCAGCATCAGCAGAGAATTACAATTTGAGGTCTGCAACCATGGTGAGCTATGTGCAAGTCCCCTGCATACTAAGGGAATGGGAATGCTTTTATAAAGGGGAGGGGAAGCTGGGAGGGCTGAAGTAAACAGAGTCCATGGTTTTTCACTGGCTAAAGAAGAGAGGTCTTTTTCACCTGGCCAAGGAAGAAGAGGAGTCTGTATCCTTCCAGTCTAGCTCCACTCTTCTCACAGGACATGAGAGCTCCTCCTTCTTGTCCCCTTACTCTATTTAACTGAGGTTTGTGTTCATTAATTTTTACAACACTAAAATTCAACTGATACTACAGTCATTTTGTGGAGGACAGCCTATATCAGGCATGTTGTGTTGACAACCCAGGGATGCTTGAATTGCCATGCAAATATATGTGATGTGTTTCAATATCAGATTTAGTAAAGTGTGCTCTTTTTCTTCTGTCTTAGGCATACAACCCTAGAATATAGTAAAAGGTGGTAGAACATTAAAAACATACTGAGTTTTACAATACGTGAATTAAACTTAAAGATGACTTTCAGACACAGATGAAGTAATGATGATATGGAGATTTTTTTGTAGCTGTCTACCTCATAGCCCATTCATATTGGCCTTTTTGTGTCCAAATATAATTACAGAATATGGAAGTATTTATCTTAATGTCCCTTATTTCTTAAAATAAAATAATTTCTTCTAATAAAACCCACCAATATAAATTAGATGGCTTTATTTATTTGTCTGTTTCCCAACTTTGGATAGTGATTTCATTAAAGAAAGACTTTTATAGTACTACAAGATGCTCCAACAATACACAGTCCAAGAGCAGGTGTGTAATGTTTTTGAGAAATAATTGTTGATTAAAGGAAAACAAATGAGGATGAGTTAAGTCTTCTAGCTAATTAGTTGTATTACCTAAAGTCCTTTCAATCACTCTCCATATCATTCACCTAATACCTTTCGTATTATGATTCTAAAATCATGTGGCAGCAATTGCAGCCACCTACCTAATCCAAACTAAGGTTTCTTGCCAAAAGGAAAACACACACACACACACACACACACACACACACACACACACACATATATATATATACACATATATATATATACAGGAAAAAAAGGAAAAGAAGAAGACAGAAATATTAGTGAGGCAGTGATTTTTGATTGATTATCCAATTGATTGGTTTCTGTTGTTGTATATACTCTGTGCTGGGGCTTAATTTGTAGAGTTCAAAAGGCCAGTTAGATTTCCAAAATTCAGTTATACAATCAAACATGTTTTTTGAGAGAAATGGCTCAATTTTCTTCCCTTGCTTACTTTACTCATTCTCCACTCTATATAAACATGAATTAAATATGAACTTATCCCTATTTATTTTTAATTTTTTAAATTTTTATTAAAGTATAGTTAATTTACAATGTTGTGCCAATTTCTGCTATACAGCAAAGTGACACATTATTTTTCTCATATTATCTTCCATGGTGGTGTATCCCAAGAGTTTGGATATAGTTCCCTGTGCTATTGAGTGGGACCTCATTGTTTATTCTTTCTAAATGTAATAGTTTGCATCTATTAACCCCAAAGTCTCAGTACTTTTTTTCAGTTTATGACAACATAAATGGTAAGTTTTACAAAAATCTTTCTTATATGTACCTACATGCATGGAAGACTACTCTGCCCCCTTCAGGTATAATATTCAATAATTTTGTTGATAATAATTACCTTTGTACCTTGAACATTTTTGGGGTATGGCTGTCCATCAAAATTATTCCCCTAATGGTAATTCTAGATAATTTGTACTAATCTTTCTCCTTCAGTTATAGAAACTATTCAAATATTTAAAATTGAGATGAACGGCAAAGACAATCACCAGAACATCTCACCTACAATTTTCTCCTGAATTTTTTTGTTTCCAGTTGTAGAGATTGAATTTGGGCCATGTTATTAAGAACTCAAAACATGACAAAATCAGTTTCAGATTGAAAAAAATGAATGATATCCCACTCTTTGACTGGGATAAAGACTTTACTGTTTTATTGCTGTCTTTGACGACTATGACACTCTTAAACTTAAATTCACCTATTAAAATTAAAATTCTGGTTTCCATTTACCCTGGCATCTCTCAAGCACAACAGTATTTAAAATAAAAAAGGGACTATAACCCAAAATTTAATTTCCATTTCTACCTGAGGCTTTGTAATTAACAAAAAGGCAGAGCATATATCTTTTTATTATTGTTTTTAGAATGACTATTTAGTGTGTAATTTTCATATTATACAATTTCTCTCTCAATAAAAAAGTTATTCGCAGTCTGAAGAGAATGAGCAAGAGCTTTGTTAACATATTAATATTTTCAGAATGCTCTTGTCATAAATGTAACAATTTTTTCCATCTTTGTAATACAGAATATGAAGTTGGTAAGGAGTTAAGGCAATGGTGACATAATGAACACTCTAGAGATTTTTAATCAAAAAGGGGAAAACAGTTTTGGAGAAATGCAGTGTTATCTAAACACCAAAAAATGATACTTTTCTTTAGAATGTATTTTGTGTATAGCTATATGTGATTTCTAAAACAGATTTTACATACAATATCATTCATATCAATGAAAGCCTAATTTAAGTGGCGTCTTACAAGTTTAAATAGAGCAAGTATACACATTGTATTATTTAAACTATGTGTCTATGCTTGTCTCATTCTCCCTAGAAGGTGAGCTCTGCTTTATATTGCATTTCACTCTGCTATGTATTAACATTTCTTCGGAAACATGGAGTAGAAGAAAAAAGGAAGACAGACAAAACCCTTTAATTCCAGTCTCTCACATCTGCTGTTTCATCTAATCCTCAAAGTATTCTCACCAGAGTAGATGGGATGGATTGAGACTCTGAGAATAAATGGAGGTCAAACCTTGTCCTAAGCTCCTCCCCTAGTCAAGTTTGAAGATCCTTGCCCCTAGCCTCTTTTTTAGCATTGTTCTTTCCATCTTTCCATTATAGTCAACACTATACTCTTTCCAGTGGAGACAAAATTATTCCTGACAGGAACTGTTTAAATAGATGTAAACAATCAGAAGCTCAAGTGAGTATCTAATATTCTGTGCCATAGGCCTATTTTTTTTACAGAAAGTATTGAGTGCCTTCCAAAAAATATGCAAAAAAAAATCTTATAAATATTGAAAAAATCTCACAGAAAATATTCAAAAACGTAAGGAAACATCTTATGATGAAGCAAAGAATACGGCATCTGGGCATCTCCTGCTTTACTGGTAAGACCACCAGTTAACTTCCGGGAGAATCTTAGACATGTGACACTCATCTCTGACTTCCTGAGCTTGCTATCTTCCTCTGTTCACCAGCTCCTATTTTTGACCTATGGACTAACTTTTATATCAGTTTGCTTCAGTCATTAGTAATCAATTCCTGATAAAATTTTATTTCAAGGAAATACTAACAAAGGTCATGTTTAAATCTGAGATTACTCCTATTGCAACATTTTTAATTCTCCAAAGGGTTACTTTTACTGACCCTGCTTGTCTCAGTAGAAATCAGGGGAATCTTTATTTTTATTCAAAGTTTGAATTATTTAGCAAACAGCAGCCCAAGACTAATGTAACACTAACAATTATACCAGAGTTAATGTGACATTGAGAAATTAGATTAGAAATTAGGTGGATTAGTGTATATATGCTTAAGATGATAAATAAAATATTGATAAATTAGGCACTTAAAGAATATTTTGTTACCAGTTATGGGTCAATGTTTGGGGTTTATTCAACCAAGTATCCTTGATTCTATCCAGATCAAAGAATTCCCTTACTGAGAGTCTCCACAGGAAGTTGAAGAATTTATGGATTAGAGATTAGAGTACTACAGATCAGTATACTTAATGCTGTTATTTTCTAACGTAACACTATTTCTTAGAGTAGTTCTAGTTTCACAGCAAAGTTGAGCCAGGAGTACAGAGTGCCTGTATACCTGCTGGCACCACACCTGTACAGCCTCCCCACTATTAACATCCTGCACCAGATGGTACATTTGCTGCAAGCCAAGAACCTATATCTTCATCATCCAAAATCCAGGGTTCACCTTAGGGTCCACTCTAGATGTTCTGTACTTTATGGCTTTTGACACATGCATAATAACCTTTATCCACAAATGTGGTATTATAAAAAATAAGTTCATTGTCTTAAAAATTCTCTGTTCTCTGCCTATTTTTTTTTTCTCTCTCTCATCCCCTGGAAACCACTAATCTTTTCCAGTCTCCATAGTTTTGCCTTTTCCAGAATGGCATGCAGTGGGAATACACAGTATGTAGCCTTTTAATATTGCTTCTTTTACATGTTAATATTCATGTAGGATTTCTCCTTTTCTTTCCATGGCTTGATGATAGCTCATTTATTTTTAGCACCAAATAATATTCATTGTCTCAATCTATCATGGTGCATTATTCCATTCAACTCCTGAAGGACACATCTTGGTGCTCCAAGATTTGACTATTGTGAATAAAGCTGCTGTAAATATCTGTGTATAGGGATTTTGTGGACATATATTTTGAGCTCCTTTGAATGGATACCAACAAGAGCAGTTGTTGGGTGGTATGATAGGTTAATGTTTAAATTCGTAAGAAAATTGCAGTCTTCCAAAGTGGCACTCCCTCCATCAGGGAATAAGAGTTCCTTCTGTTCCGCATCCTCACCAGATTTGGTGTTGCCAGTGTTCCGGATATTGGCCTTACAAATAAGAGTGTAGAAGTATCTTGTTTTTTTATTTTGCATTTTCCTGATGACATCTGATGTTGAGCCTCTCTTCTTATGATTATTGGCCATCTGTGTATCTTTTTTGGGGAGGTAGCTGTTAAGATATTTGGCCTATTTTTTAGTCAGTTTTTTGTTTTCTTATTGTTAGGTTTTAAGATTTCTTTGTATATTTTGGATAACAATTTTTTATATATTTTAAGCAAATATTTTCTCCTAGTTTGTAGCTTGACATTGCCTTTTGCAAAGCAGAAGTCTATAATTTCAATGAAATCTAGCTTCTCAATTATGTCTTTCATGGATCAGGCTTTTCATATTATAACTAATAAGTTATTGCCATACCCAAGGTCATCTAGGTTTTCAACTGTTAGAACTAATAAATTAATTCAGTAAAATTGCAGGATATAAAGTCGGCATATAGGAATCTTTTATGCTTCTATACGTGAACAATGAACTATCAGAAAGAAAAATAAATACTCTCATTTGTGATAGTATTAAAAACAATAACATACTTAGAAATAAATGTAGCCAAGGAGATGAAAGGTCTCTAGGCTGAAAACTGTAAGACATTTATGAAAGAAACTATAGAAGACACAACTAAATGGAAATATTTCCCATGTTCACATATCAGAAGAATTAATATTCTTAAAATATCCATGCTACCCAAAGCCATGATTAGATTCAACACAAACCCTACCAAAATTCCAGTGATGGTTTTCACAGAAATGGAAAAAAAAAATTCTAAATTTTTTATGAAACCACAAAAGACCTCAAATATGCAAATCAATCTTAAAAATGAGGAGCAAACCTGGAGGCATCACACCTCTTGATTTCAAACTATATCGCAGTTATAATAGTCAAAGGAGAATAGTATTGTCCATTAAAAACAGACACATTGACCAGTGGAACAGAATTGAGAGCCCAGAAATAAATTCACGCATGCACAGTCAAATGATATTTGAAATGCCAGTCAAGGATATTTAGTGGGGGAGGGATTGTCTCTTCAATAAATGATAGTAACCAGCTGCAAAAGAATGAAGTTGAACTCCCATCTCATACCATGCACAAAAATTAACTCAAAATGGATTGAAGACTTAAATATAAGATATGAAACCATAAAATTCCTAGAAGAAAATGCAGGAAAAAGTCCCCTGGACATCATCTTGGCAATAATTTTTGGACAACAACAGGACCAGCAAAAAGTAATAATAAACAAGTGCAACTGCAGAAAAACAAAAAGTTTCTGCACAACAAAAGAAACAATCAACAATATAAAGAGGCAACCTAAGGAATGAGAGAAAATATTTGCAAACCATTTATCAGATAAGTTATTAATATACAAAATATATTGGAAACTCACCTAACTCACTAACAAAAAAATCTAGTAATCTGAGTTTATTTATTTTTTTTTTTTTTTGTCTTTTTTGCTATTTCTTGGGCCGCTCCCACGGCATATGGAGGTTCCCAGGCTAGGGGTCGAATCGGAGCTGTAGCCACCGGCCTACGCCAGAGCCACAGCAACATGGGATCCGAGCCGCGTCTGCAACCTACACCATAGCTCACGGCAACGCCGGATCCTTAACCCACTGAGCAAGGGCAGGGATGGAACCCGCAACCTCATGGTTCCTAGTCGGATTCATTAACCACTGCGCCACGACAGGAACTCCATAATCTGAGTTTTTTAATGGGCAAAAATTTTAAAAAGGAGATATATATAAATGGCCAAAATGTGTAAGTGTGCTCTATATCACTAATCATCAAGGAAATGCACATCAAAACCACAAGCTATCACCTCACACTTGTTAGAATGGCTATTACCAAAAAGACAAGAGATAACAAGTGTCAGTAAGGATGTGGAAGAAAGGAAGCTTTGTACACTATTTGTGGGAATATAAATTGGTACAACCACTATGGAAAAGAGTATGGAGGTTCATCTAAAAATAAAATAGAACTATCGTATAATCCAGCAATCCTACTTCTGCACATGTATCCAAAGAAAATGTAATCGCAATCCTAATGTTTATTATAGCATTATAGAGATGCAAACCACTTAATTATGAGAAAGAAGGAAATCCCGCCATTTATGACATGGATGGACTTCGATGACATTATTCTAAGTGTAATAAGTGAAGACAACTACTGTATGATATCACTAATACATGGAATATTTATTTAATAAATATTATTTCTAGAAGCAGAAAGTAGAGTGATGTTTGTCAGGGGCCAGGGAGTAGATGGGCATGAGGGAGATGATGATTAAAGGGTACAAACTTCCAGTTATAAGACGAATTAGTTCTGAGGATCTAATTTACAGCATGGTGACTATAGTTAACATTTCTGTATTATATACTTGAAAGTTCCTAAAAGAGAAAAACTTTCTCCCTATAAAATAAAATTGTACTTAGGCAGTGCATACATTAACTAACCTTATTGTGGTAATCATTCGACAATATATACATATATCAAATCATTACATTGTACACCTTAAGCTTATACTATGTTATATGTCTCATATCTTAATAAAGCAGGAGTGGGGGTGGGATGGGTGGAGGGGCAGGTGGAATCCCGCTAAGCCCCATTTTAACTGCACCCCACACATTTTGGTAAGCTGTGTTTTCATTTTCATTTAATGCAAAATATTTGCCTATTTGTTTTGAGATTTCCTGTTTTGCCCATCAGTTCTTTAGAAGTACATTGTTATTTGTTTTTTAAGGCCACACCCTCAGCATATGGACATTTCCAGGAAAGAGGTTGAATCAGAGCCACAGCCATAGCAACGCAGGATCTGAGCCACATCTGTGACCTACTACAACACAGCTCACCACAACCCCAGATCCCAACCCCCTGGGACCCGCATCCTCATGGATATTAGTAAGTTTCCTTTCTCTGCTCCTCAGTGGGAGCTCCTAGAAGTACATTGTTAATTTCCACATATTTGGGGTGTTTCCAGTTGTCTTTCTGTTATTGATTTCTAGTTTATTTCCACCATTGTTTGAGAGCCAACATAATAAGATTGTGCTTTTAAATTTGTTAAGGTTTGTTTTATGGACCTGCATGTGTTCTGTTTTCATGAATGTTCCGTGAGCTTAAGAAGAATGTATATTCTGCTCTTTCTGATGAAATAGTTTCTAGGTGTCAATCACAATCCAGTTAGTTGATGGTGCTGTTGAGTTCAGCTATGTCCTTCTTATATTCCTGCCCCTTGGGTCTGTTTATTTCTGATAAAGGGGTACTTAGGTCTCTAGCCATAATAGTGTGTTTATCTATTTCTTCTTGCAGTTCTATCAGTTTTGGCTTCACATAGTTTGATGCTTTATTGTTAGATATGTACATATTAAGTACTGTTATGTCTTCTTAGAAAATATCTCCTTGATTATATAGTGCCTTTCTTTATCCCTGATAACTCTCCTTGATTGAAAGTCAGCTTTGTATAAAATTAATGCAGCTTTTCCAACTTTTTTTAAAAATTAGTGTTAATGTGGTATATTTTTCTCTACCCATTTACTTTTAATCTATTTTAGTCATTATATTTTAAATGGTTTTCTTGTAGGAAATATAGTGTTGGATCTTTTTTTTATGATCCTCTCTGACAATTAGTGTATTTTAATTGGTGCATTTAGATTCTTCATAGTCCAAGTGATTTTGATATATTAGGATTTTTTATTTACCATATGTACTACTGTTCTCCATTTGTTACCCTTGTTCTTTGTTCCTATTTTTGTCTTTTACTTTGTTCTTCCTTTTTGGATTCTATTTATTTATTTATTTATTTATTTATTTATTGCTTTTTAGGGCTGTACCCTCTGCATATGGCAATTCCCAGGCTAGGGTCAAGTTGGAGCAATAGCTACCAGCTTATACCATGGCCACAGCAATGTGGGATCCAAGCCACATCTACAACCTACACTATAGCTCATGGCAATGCCAAGACCCCACCCCCCTGAGCAAGATCAGGGTTTGAACTTGCATCTTCAGGGATATTGGTCAGATTCATTTCCACTGCACCACAACAAGAACTCCCCTTTTTTTATTTTAGTTGAGCATTTTATATAATTTTTTCTCACTTTTTTAGTGTTTAGGGTATACTGTTGTTTTTTTTTTTTAATTTTGTAGTGTTTACCCTAGAATTATCAATATACATTTGCAATCTATTGAAATGTTCTTTAAAATAACATTACGCCACTTCATGAGTAGTATAAGCACAGTAATAAAATCATCCGAATTCTTCCTTTCCGTACTTTGTACTATTTCTGTCATTTATTTCCTGTATATATATATATATATATATATATATATATATATATGAGGCATGTATATGTTATATATAAAAACATACACAAGCAAATGCTTTTTTGATATTATTATTTTGAACAAACTTATTTTCCAGATAAATTAAGAATACAGAAAACAATAGTTTTCATTTAGTCTTCACTTATTCCTTCTTTGACACTTTTCTTTCTATGTAAATCCAAGTTTCTTACCTGTATTATCTTCCTTCTCTCTGACAACTTATCATTTCTTGCAAGGCAGGTCTAATGGCAACAAATTCCCTCAATGATTGTTTGTGTTAGAAAGTATTTATTTCTCCTTCATTTTTGAAAGATAATTCTGCAGGGTAGAGAATTCTAGGTTTGTGAAATATTTTCCCTCAGCCCCTTAAATATCTTTTTTTTAATTTTTTTTAATATTTTTTTTTATTTTCCCACTGTACAGCAAGGGGGTCAGGTTATCCTTACACATATACATTACAATTACATTTTTCCCCCAGCCTTTCTTCTGTTGCAACATGAGTATCTAGACAAAGTTCTCAATGCTATTCAGCAGGATCTCCTTGTAAATCTATTCTAAGTTGTGTCTGATAAGCCCAAGCTCCCGATCCCTCCCACTCCCTCCCCCTCCCATCAGGCAGCCACAAGTCTCTTCTCCAAGTCCATGATTTTCCTCGTGGCGCAGTGGTTAAGGAATCCGACTAGGAACCCTTAAATATCTTATTTCACTCTCTTCTTGCTTGATGGTTTCTAGGGCTGTCAGATGTAGTTCTCACATTTTTTTCTCTCTAGGTAAGGTGTTTATTCTTCCCCCTGACTTCTCAGGATTTTTTTTTTTAATCTTTGATTTCCTGTAGTTTGAAAATGATGAAAAGGCATAGGGTTTTTTTTTTTTAATTTTTGTAATCTATCTTTCTAGTTGTTTTCTAGGTTTCTGGGTCTGTAATTTTGTGTTTGCTATTGATTCTGGAGATTCTCAGGCCTTTATTGTTTCAAATGCTCTGTCCCTGTCACTGTTTCTTCCTCATGTGGTATTCCATATTACAGGTACATTACATCTTTTGTTTTTGTCTCATAGTCCTCGATATTCTGGTTTTTTTTCTCTTTTTTTTCATTCTTTTTGTTTCTTTTCAGTTTTTAAGGATTCTACTGATATATCTTCAGCCATGTCCAGTATATTAACAAGCCCATCGAAGGCAGTCCTTATTTCTGTTACAGTGTGTTTTCATCTCTGGAATTTATTTTTGTTTCTTTCTTATATTTTTAATGTCCCTGCTTACATTTCCTATCTGTTCTTGCAAGCTGTTTGCTTTATCCATTAGCATATTTAGCATATTCACCACAGTTGTTTAAATTCTTGGTATGATAATTCCAATATTCCTGTCATGTGTGATTATGGTCTTTACTCGCTCTCTCTTAAAACTGTGTTTTTTGGAGTTTCTGTTGTGGGTCAGTGGTAACAAACCCAATTAGTATCCATGAGGATGTGGGTTTGATCCCAGGCCCTGCTCAGTGGGTTAAGCATCTGGCATTGCCATGAGCTATGGTGTAGGTCACAGACATGGAATCAGATCCTGCATTGTTGTGGCTGTTGTGGAGGCCAGCAGCTGTAGCTCCAATTTGACCCTTAGCCTGGGAACTTCTATGTGACTCAGGTTCAGCCCTAAAAAAGACAAAATAAATAAAAAGAAAACAAAACAAAAACTCCTTTTTTTTTTTTTTTTTTTTTTTTGCCTTTTAGTACCATGCACATTTTTTCTTGGGTGTCAGATATGATGTACCAGGTAAAAGGAGCTGCTATAATTAGGTCTTTAGTAATGTGGTGGTGAGGTCTGGGGCAATAAAGAATTCTATAGTCCTGTGATTATGTCTGTCTTCTAATGAGCCTGTGCTTCTGAATGGTAAACCTCACATGTGCTTCTCCATTCTTTATCCTCCATCAAGTGGGAGAGGATGGCTATAGTTGGCTGGAATTGGGCATTTCTTTTCCCCCAGGTCAATTAAGTTCTAATAGAACCCCAGCAGTTAGACTCTCCTTAAAAGTTTTCCCCAGGGTCGGTCTCCTTAAGAACAAAGACCTCTCTCATATTGTAAAATTGCTCATTTTACTCTCCACCAGCTAAAATATGAAGTGTGAGAGGAAATTTTCTCCAATATTTTCTGTAAGAATTTGGTCAAACTCCTGGAGGTAAAAATCATAATACTATGGGGGTCCCCCTGTGACTGGTCACCCTCAGGTTTTTAACTCTCAGGCTTGTCTACACTAAGACTTGGCAGTTCATCAATTGAAGCTCAGGTTTTCCTCTCCAGCTCTGGAACCCTTGGCAGTTTCCTCTGGTAAGCCTCTGCTCTTGCAAACCATGACTCCCCGTGTCCACCTGTTTGTATCTCCACCCTGGAAGCTGTGGTTTTCCTTATAGCCTCCCTTCTCTCATGATTGAAGAAGATTGTTGATGTTTCAGTCTGTTGAGCTTTGTACTTACTGTTAGGACACAGTGGTAGCTTCTAAGCTCTTTACATGAGGAACTGGAAATCAGAAGTCCATACATGCCCTTTTAAAGTTTGTTTGTTTGTTTTCTTTTTAGGACCATACCCACAGCATATGGAGGTTCCCCGGCTAGGGATTATGGCTAGCTGTAGGAAGTCCCAGGATAGCCGCAGCTTGTGGCAATGTTGGATCTTTAACCCACTGAGTGAAGCCAAGGATTGAACCCACATCTGCATGGGTAGTAGCTGGATTCTTAACCTGCTGAGCCACACTGGGAACTTTGTTTTTATCTCTCACTTTCACATGGCAATATTGTGTGCTAAGCAGAAAAAAAAAAATCATCCTTTCCTGAATATTATATGCTTTCCAAACATCTAAAGCACATCTTTAATGGACTTTACCCACTAATTGAGAAGATATGTATTCCTCAGCAGTGATCACACTGAAAATCAATAATGCACTGACACAAAGAGAATAATACATGGGCATTTTAGAGGAGTGTCTTTTGGAGGCAAAAGGAAACCAAACTCCTTATCCATTTCAATGAACCATTCAGCAATAAGTGTCATACATGGATGATTAGAGAATTCTACTGATACTGCCACCTTGGTCTACAGTGTGAAGAGGCTCGAGATTTATAAAATGATTATTCCACTGTAAATGGAAATGGAAGTATGTAGAGAAAATAATGAAAATAAAACATTTTAAAATCATTTTTTAATTTTCAATTAGCCTTTTTGATCTGTCTAAATAGGAAATTTCCTAGAGGTCGAATTCTCGTCCAGTTATTTAAGAGTTTTATGCTTCCTTAACAAAGAACTATCATGAACTACTCAGCCATAAAAAAGAACAGAATAATATCATTTGCAGGAACATGGATGCAACTAGACAACCTCATATTAAGTGAAGTAAGTCAGAAAGAGAAAGACAAATACCATATGATATCACTTATATATGGAATCTAAAATATGACACAGATGAACATATCTACAAAACAGAAGCATACTCACAGATATAGAGAACAGAATTGTGGTTGTCAAGGGGGAAGGGGGAAGAAGTGGGATGGACTGGGAGTTTTGGGTTAGTAGATGCAAACTGTTACATTTAGAATGGATAAGCAATGAGGCCCTACTGTATAGCATGGGACACTATACCCAGTCTCTTGTGACAGACCATTATGGAAGATAGTATAAGGAAATGAATGTGTATATATATATATGTATGATTGGGTCACTTTACAGCAGAAATTGGCACAACATTGAATTATACCTTATTAATAAGAACAAAAAAAGAACAGTCATGAGTACTTGCATTTATGGAAAGTATCTTGGGATGCAATATTAATTCTGGGTTTTTAAAATACTGCCATTGGGATGAATAAGGGCAAAATAGCAAACAGATAAGAAAAGAAAATTCTTAGTTAAGAGAGATGCCAAAAGGTGTGTGAATATTTTCCATTTTCCAAGTATTACAATGTAGCTTTGGTACAGCAGGTGAAGTTTCCAAATAAAGTAATGTCAGGCATTAGTTGAGGATTTGTGGTTTTCAAGTAGTAGGTCACTAGTGATTTGAGAAAATCCTGAATTAGAAAGGAACAATTTAAGATAAGACAGGTGATCAGCTTAAAGTCCATTACTGTTGGCTTAGGTCTTAGAGGAAAAGTGTTACTGGCGTTCACAGAATCTGGAAAAGGTTGACCACAGGTTGAGGCTAAAGGAAAGCTTTTATGTAACCAAATGCTATTTAACCAAATGTAGCAAATATTCAAGCACTCTTTTGATCATGTATAAGGCCATTGTATATTTCCATCTTAAAATTGCCTATCAAATAGGAATTTTAATTGGTCAGAAAGAAAAGGGTCTGACCTACATAAAAACTAACATCAACTCTTAATTTGAGGTCGTTTTATAATATTTCCTAGATGCCTGCCTTGCTTGGTTAATAAATAACCTTTGAGGGTTAATGCAAATTAACATTTGAGAAATTCCTGTATTCAGAATTAAGGAATCATGCAGGATTAAACATTCAATATCACATTCAGTGACCCTAACTATAGGACATTGTGATTGTAATGAAGCCAGATGGCCTCATATAAGCCTGTGTAAAAGAACATAGTGTTGTTGTCGTTGTTGTTGTTTTCTATTTTTGTTTTTTATAAAAATGTTGCAGTAAACTAAGTCCTCTCCTACTGGTAGTAGAACTCCAGGGCTTGTGCATTTTTCCCACTGGAGTGTTTAGAGCATCAGGGCAATGCTATCAGAGAAAAAAAATACTAATCAGCAAGGAATGTGCTGGGATTTAAATGTCAGAATCAGAAAAACCATTATTAGTTTAAACAGTGATATTTAAAATGGTATATGTGAATAAGAGATATATTTGTTTGTATACCTGTTTGTTTTTCATTTTTTGTTGTTTTATGTGATGTCCTAGATAATTATTATAGTCAGTTCTTAAAAATATAAAAGCTATTTATCCACTACTCTTAAACCCCCAAGTCCTAAAGTTTACTGAAACTACTTTAATATGCAGTTCAACTCTACTATTACAAAATAAAAGATGAAAATGTGTGTGTGGTAAGTAAGGGACAAAATGTTGATTTGAAATACAGTTATCAAACTATGGGCTGGATATATTAAGTTGATAAATCATCTTCTTTTACCAATGAGTTGTTTAAAAACTTTCATTGCTTAGCAATATCACAAATTACCATATCATGAAACACTGTAAGGTTGATATTACCAAATTTACCTTTTTCATCTCTTTGGTGCACAGTGCTGAGTATTCACACATGTATAGATTCATATAACTAGTTTTACAAGCAAGGTATGGAGAATTTATTGTGTAACTTCTCAAACTCCCTTTGCTGACTCTTTGTAGTCACACTCTCTCTACCAATACTAACCACGTAATCTCTTTCTCTGTAATTTTGCCTTTTCCAGAATGTCCTATGAATGGAATCATAGGGTATGGAACCATTTGAAACTGGCTTCTGTGACTCAGCACAACACCTTTGAGATTGATTATGTTCTGTAATCAATAGTTTGCTTCTTTTTATTGTTGAGTAGTGTTCTGTTGTATGAATTTTGCGGTTTGTTTATTCATTCATCTTTCAAAGGATGGTTAGATTGTTTATAGTTTGGGGCAAATAGAAATAAAGCAGCTAAACATTTGCGTTCAGATTTTTGATTGGACATAAGTTTTTCTGTCTCCAAGATAAATACTTAAGAATGGATTTGCTAGGTCAAATGGTAAGTATATGTTTAAATTATTAAGAAACTTACAAGTTGTTTTCCAGAGTGGTAATACCATTTTATAGTCCAATAAGGTATGGGTATTAGCTTAATACATAGTTTTTAAAGAGACAAATAATACATAGATGACTCGAAATTCTATTATATTTAATATTTATGTTTTGTATTTAAACACTGTGGTAGACAGAATAATGGCCCTCCATAGACCTAATCTATGGAAAGTGTGAATTTACCATAGACTGAAAAAGGTCTTTGCCTAAGTGATTAACCCTCCTGTGAAGGATGTCTATTGACATGGTTAATAATCTTTCAAGTTAATAAAAATTAACACTTAAGAAATGACTCTATTCAACATCAGAGAACCAGGCAAAGGAAACAATTTTATTGCTCCCATGGAACTGACATTCTAGGGGAAAAGAACAGATTATAAGGAAATAAATAAAAATAAAATATAATATTAAAAATTTAAGCAGGAATAACAGGTAGGAAGGTGTCCCTGGTTTTCAGGAAAAGCATAACTTTTAGAAGAAGTTCTTGGACAGTGGCTCTTGTCAGATGCTGTTTGATCAGAGAATTGTATGGAGTGAGGTATACTAGCCATGTGACAATACAGAAGAAGAAAGTTCAAGGCAAAAAAGCAAAGGGATTGGAAAATATTGTGTATTCTTTGGGAAGTTCTTTGTGGCTGAGAGGATGGTGGAGAACTGCCTGAGAGGAGTTCTCACCAATGCTTGTTGTATACTTTGGTAAGGAGTCTGATGTTATCCCTGATGGCAGGCACTGCAGTGTTTGGTTTGCCTGGGGAAGTAACAAGAATAGATTTATATTCTAAAACAATCACTCTGGCTCCTGTACTGTGAATAGCTTGCAGTTTGAGGAGAGTAGAAGAGAGGGGTCCAGGTAGGCTGTTAAGGTGGTTAGACACGAGGTGAGAGATGTTGCTTCCTTAATAAACTGTGACAGCAGTGGAGGTAAGGACTCCTTCTTGGATTCTGATTGTCATTTGCAAGTAAATCCAAGTGATTTGCTGCCAGTCTGCTAATTGAGGGTGGGTGAGACAAAGATAAAGTCAAAGATCAAAGTTTCAGAACTCAGAAATCAGCCAGTTTTTGATCAAGGTAAGACAAAAGAAGAGAAAGTTCAGGAAAGGCAACAAGCCACAGTTTTGCCTTTTAGAGTGAGAACT
This sequence comes from Sus scrofa, assembly GCF_054392235.1. NCBI lineage: Eukaryota > Metazoa > Chordata > Mammalia > Artiodactyla > Suidae > Sus > Sus scrofa. The sequence continues at coordinate 51,317,758 of NC_139390.1, read as the reverse complement.
AAATCTTTAGATGAAGATTTTCAGTGGGCAATTCAAAAATTACAAATCTAATATTTAGGTAAGAGGCCATGGTTACAGAAAAAATTAAGAATCACCAGAAAATATAAATTTCAGACCCAGGTGTATTATCTGTAAATTAGCATGATAATATTCATGTTAAAGAATGGGTGGAGGAGTTCCTGTCATGGCACAGCAGAAACGAATCTGACTAGGAACCATGAGGTTGTGGGTTCAATCCCTGGCCTCACTCAGTGGGTTAAGGATTCAGCATTGCCATGACCTTTGGTGTAGGTCGCAGATGAAGCTCAGATCTGGCATTGCTGTGGCTGTGGCATAGGCCAGCAGCAATAGCTCCGATTAGACCTCTAGCATGGGAACCTCCATATGCCATGGGTGCAGCCCTATAAAGACAAAAATTAAAAAAAAAAAGAATGGTTGGAATAATTAAATGAGTTCTTATAGACACAAAAAGTTTCTAGAATTTGGTGTCAATATCATTCATTTCATTTAAATTATTTTTATTTTTCATTGAAATATACTGATTTACAATGTTGTGTTAGTTTCTGGTGTACAAGAAAAGTGATTTGGTTATACATATATATTGTTTTTCATATTCTTTTCCATCATGGTTTACTGAAGGACATTGAATATAGTTCTCTCTGCTATACAGTTGGAACTTGTTTATCCAATTAAATTTAATATTTTGTAGGAATGGATACTTAAATTTAATAAAATGAGGTCTTTTCAGGAATGCAACTATTTTGGTAAACTTCATTTTCCATTTTTTATGTTAGCTGCTAGGATATTTTCTTTTACATTGTATAATCAGGACCCTATCATCCTTATTATTATCTTTTTTTTCCTTTATCATAAATTTCATAGTACTTATTTTATCTTCTAAGTTTTAAAATGTATGTTCTTATTTGTTAGACTTCTCACTTTGTTTAAAGAAGGTGCAAAAAAGTAATAAACCAAAAGGATGATTTCCTTTATACAGTTTAGGTTATATCTGCTTTTTTAATTGTTTTTTTTAAAGTATAGTTGATTTACAATGTTATGCAATTTCTACTGTACAACAAAATGACCCAGTCATGCATATGTATACACTTTTTTCTTACATTATTTTCCATCATATTCTATCCTAAGAGATTGGAGATAGTTCCATGTATTGTACAGTAGGACCACATTACATATCCATTCTAAACATAGGTTATACCTGTTGATCAAAATCATGAGGTCATATGCTTACTTCCTCTGTGGTATTCTTTATGAACCATCAAATAAAGAATTGAGGGAATTATGTAGAATGCCAAAGCAAAAATTACCCCAATGATAGTTGCAAAATCATGACTATGTCTTGTATTTGAACTTTTCAGTTCATCAACTAGAATGCATGTGTATACTCACTACTCTCATAATTTTAACTAAGCTAGGAAGGGGAAGGGGGAAAAATAACTCATGTTACTCTTGACTATTGAATTTAAATAGCTTCATGAATCTGCATCAAAGTATAGAGATGTGTAAAAAAAAACATATGTGCCCTTAAAACCGAACTTGGGATTAGATTTGTAGTAAGCTACACAAGACAAGAATACATTGAACACCCTTTTAAAAACAGTGAAGTATAGGGAGTTCCCATGATGGCTCAGCAGAAATTAATCTGACTAGTATCCATGAGGATGCAGGGTCAATCCTGGCCTCACTCAATGGGTTAAGGACCCAGAGTTGCTGGGAGCTGCAGTGTAAGCTCACAGATGTGGCTCACATCTGGCATTGCTGTGGCTGTGGCTTAGGCCAACAGTTGTAGCTCCGAATCGACCCCTAGCCTGGGAACTACCATATCCCATGGGAGTGGTCCTAAAAAGAAAAAAAAAAATAGCAGAGTATACAAAATTTAAATGTTTATTTTAAGGAAGGTAGAATGATTTTTCCTACTTACTGGGTAAATTTTCTAACATGTAAAGGATGTAATTATATCTAAATATAAATGTAAACACTATTACTTATGTTTTTTTTAATATATTATGCACATTTGCAGAATATATAGGAGGAGTGATGATGGTTTCATCCCAAAATATTAATAAACTAAATGCCCTAATTTTTTAAAACTCTTAAGTTACTGAACAATGAATGTTTGCTTGCTAGCCACTTTAAAAATAAAATAGTTCATTTAACCTGTATTTTAGCATAACCACTTTTTGGGCTTAGTTAAGATTTATCTTAAGATATGAACTATAGTTGCCCTGGAGCACTAGTCAAAGAGAGAAAAATTTTGGCCCAAACTACACGAATGTGATAACAAAAGTGTACGGTGCTACCCTAGTCATCATTTGAAATTTCCTTCTCTATTTAATCTTTCTTCATTGATCAAGCCTACTGTATTTCCTCCTGATGACAATGCCTAAAATACATGCCAAAAATATTTTGAATGATGCCTACATATTCTATAAAATTTTAAAATAAAGCCATAAATTTTGTCTAGAAAAGTACCATTAAGAATGTTTTTGACAATTTACTTAATAATTCAAGGCCCACTTCTCACATTTTCTATGTCATTCAAGGCATAGAATAGTTATTTTTGCCTAGATTTATGTCTTAAAATTTTGTCTTTTTATTAAAACATTTAATTTGCAACAAATTTATTATAAATTTTATATCTTTACAGTTTTATGAGTAGTGCTATAGTAGAAAGGAGATGATAGGCATAAATTGAACATTTTCCAAGATAGAAAAGGAAGACTTCCAGTTGTGGCTATATGATGCAGTAAATAACATAAACAATCTTCCAAATGAAAACATAATGCCACCAAATGTCACATAAAACCCCAGACACTTCAGTAAATCAATCAGTTAAACAGAAAAAAAAAATCTCCTAGGTCAGAAATAAAGTAATAGTGAGAATCCAAATTTGTAAACAATCTCTTGAACCACCAACCAATCGTCAGACATTGGCCAAACCTAGTGATATTGAGCTTGCATTTTTTCAGTTATTTTAGGCAAAAAAGTTCATGTAAAAAGGATAATCCAATAGAACATCTCTACCTAATGTTGAGACTTTCAAAAGCCATTACCTCAATGAAACGGAAATGCCAGCTTCTCAAGGGAAGCCATAACTGTCTATCTCAACCATGGTAGTAAGGAAAAAATATTCTTAAAAATAATAATTACAGGATATCCCTACTGGCTCAGTGGGTTAAGGATCTGGCAGCTGTCAATTTTGTGTTTTGGGTTTGATCCTTGGCCCGTGAACTTCCATATGCCATTGTCACAGTCAAAATAATAATAATAATAAATTGTAGTAATTACAAACTGTCTCTCCACTGAGATTTTGGCTCCAAATCACATGATAGACAATGTAAAACCCATACAGTGATTTTTATTTTAAGCAGGAATGTGTGGTAGCTCCGCATCAGGCACCAGGAAAAAGGTTTTCTGTTTAAACAAATGTTAACCTTAGGGCTCTATGTAGTTCCACAGGGGGGAAAAAAACAAAAAGCTTCTTCAAATCCAAATCCAAATTAAAAAAAATCATTTTTTGCATAATTTATCAAGAGGACCTGAGTGAGAACCAAGAAAACAATAGAAGAAATAATCATACCCACAATGTTAAATAAGAACTTTTCACATATATAAAGAAAAAATGTTAGTAAACATGTGAGAAAAGAACAAAAGTCTATATAAATTAATAGGCAACTTTTAAAATTAAAAAGAAATTATAAAATTGATACGTAATGTGTACAAACATATCATTCATTTCATTGCACTTAGATTCCATGTTCTTTGCAATCTTGCATTTTTTTACAAATTGAAGGTTTATGGGAACCCTGAATCTGCATCTAAGTCCAATTTTATCAGCTTAAGCTTACTCACTAGACAAACACCTAATTGTAGGAGAATGCCTCATACAGATGTTTTAAAACTAGCACAATGCCTGGGATAGCCATGACTGGTTTTAGACCAGAGTTTCTCCAATTTGGCATTATAATACTCTGAGTCAGATAATCCTTTGTTATGGAGGACTTTCCTCTGCATTGCAGGATGTTTATTTACATCCATGACTTCTACCTATTAGATGCCAGTAGCACTCAAAGCATGAGGTCCAGGTCTTCAGACACTTCTGACAGTTCACTGGAGGGTAGAATTGCCCTTGATTGAGAACCTCTGCTGTTAGAAGACACAGGAATGAAAGCTGGGGAAGGTAGGTGGGATGAGAGTCAGCCACTCTATCAATGACAGGGGTACTGCTCCTATTTTGCTGATAAAGAAACAGACTCATGGATTAAGAAGATTGTGAGGTTTTTTTTTTTTCTTCATTTTTAAACTTTTATTGAAATACAGTTAATTTTCAATGTTGTGGTAATTTCTGCTGTACAACACAGTAATTCAATTACACATGTACATATACTTTCTCATTCAGATTCTTTTCCCACATAGATTACCACAGAATATTGGGTAGAGTTCCCTGTGTCATGCAGTGGTCCCCCTCAGCCAGTCATTCTATGCACCTCAGTGTGCATATGCCAATCTCAAACCTGAATCCATTCTTCCCCACTCCCCCTACCACCACCTGCCCCCTTTGGTAACGATAAGTTTGGTTTCAAAGTCTCTAAATCTGTATATGTTCTGCAAATAAATTAATTTGTATCCTTTTTTTTTAGATTCCACATATATGTCATATGATGTATGTCTTTCTCTATCTGACTTACCTCATTTAGTATGAGAATCTCTAGTTACATCCATGTTGCTGCAAATGGCATTATTTCATTATTTTTGATAGCCGAGTAGTATTCTGTTGTGCATATGTACCACATCTTCTTAATCCATTCATTTGTTGAGGGACATTTAGGTTGCATTCATGTCTTGGCTATTGTAAATAGTGCGGCAATGAACACTAGGTGCGTGCATCTTTTGAAATTACAGTTTTCTCTGAATAGATGCCCAGGAGTGGGATTGCTGATGATATGGTAGCTCTGTAATCTGTGACCTACCTGAATGTGAAGCAATATTCATATAACTTCTGTATACTTCTGATCTTTAATTGAACATCTTTCACATTTTAAAACATTTATAAATATTTCTGTATTCTCCCTCAGAGCTGCTCAGGGAAATAAGTACCACATACTGTCTTTTCACAGTGAGATCCTAGTTTCATTAGCTGACTTAGAGTACAAGCGTGGCACTATCAAAATCTGTCTGTAAGACTCTAAAATTGCAGATGGAGATGACGGTTGTGAGGGCAGAGGATTAAATATGGCTTGGGACATAAAGACTTATCCAAAGAGGAGGACTAGAGGTTACAAATAAACACATTGTAACAGAGTGTTGCATTAAGACAAAGGAGGAAAGGAAATTAACTACTACCTGGACAGTGTATTTGTTTTCCTCTGCCCTTAGACAGAACCACAGAATTTTTGACGTCACTCAGGTTTGGGGGAGGAGAGGAAAAGACAGAGGCATGCAAGTATTAATTGATAGCAAATTTTATTTTATCACTATGCATTTTACTCCAGCAGTGTTTTTCAGTGTGTTTCATGGATCACTAATTTCACAAAACTATTGGCCACTAAAAGGTTCTGTGTCTAAAGAATCTGGCCATATATGACCTTCATGGAATTTCATATTATCATAATACTTGTTGGCAGAGTAAAAACTATGAAGTCTGTAATAAAGAAATATGTTTATCTTTAAAAAATTAAAAGACCTTATAATGATCTCAGTTTTAGTTCAGGTAAAGTGCCTCAATAGGCAAAATATACAACCACTTACATCATGCCAAAGGAGCCATTGAAAGAATCTGACCGAAAAATTAAGAATAGCACTAAATAGTTAGAAATCACTTAGACAATATTGCAGTCTCTAGATTCATGAAGAAGGTTGGACTTATCTGAGACAGAGAAATAAACAGGTTCAGACCAAATGGGATGAGCGATGATGAGTATTGAAAGTAAAACAACAGCCATGGTTTTGAAGAAAAAGTCAAGTTCCAGAGAGATTTACAAAATTAGATCTATAAGAGATGTTAACTGATATGAAACAGTAAAAGAAAGAGAAGGTGACAATCAGGCTTTTGACTTGACCACTGCTCTGATATAATACATTGATAAAGGAATACCAGAAAATAAAATGGGGGGTGAGGGAGAGGAAAGAAAGAAGGAGAGGGTCAAGTCATAAGGCTTGTGCATGATAAATAGAATGAGAGAATTGGAAGACTAGCCTTGCAATATTTTTCTTGCTTCATTTCAAGTATTATGTTTATTTAACTGTCTCTCTAATGTAAAGGAAAAGTCTGTTTTGTTAAAATTATGCTGTCTAAAATGTCATATACTTGATTAAATTTTGAATTGGTTACCTTCATCCTCTTTTGATGTACCATTTATTTATATAAAGTAGTTGTGAACATATCAGAGATGTGTACCATGTGTCTCTCACTTGGCATTATATTATATGCAAATCCCTATAATCCAATATTTAATTTTGTCTAATTTTTGCACTAAAAAACCCTGAAGCAACCTCTTACAGTGTGATTTGATTTTCCTGTAATTTGATTTTTTTTTCCCTAAGGCTATGTATGGTATTATTACTTGGTTTAAACCAAAGTTTGTGGATATCTAATACTCTTATTACATATTTCCTTCTTTCATAAGCAATTTTACTAAATTATTTTTACACAAGTGATATTTAAGTATGCTATTTACTTTTTTACACTGTCTCCAAACATTAACTCTATTATTTTTCATTGTTTTATTATATCCAAATAATTGTATATAAAACATATACACACTTTTCAATGTATTGGATAGTTCTAAAGTTGAACATAATTTACAATCATATTTAAAATACATGTATTTCCTCATTTTTAAATTGCCTGCATAATTTGCTCAAATGTCTGTTTCTATCACCATAGAAAGTGCTCATTAAATTAATAATTAATGATTTGAAACATTGACAAATTGAATATATGAATACTTTGCATAAGTTAGGGCATTAATTTTAAGTGTATGATCTATTTATAGAAACAGTTAAAATATAATTTCAAGATATTGAATATTATGCAACTATCATAATATAATATAATACATAATATCTATATATACAAATATAAAATGTGTAAATATGGAAGTGAGATGGCTTGATAAATACCCTGACATGATAAGGCAATGGGTTGGGATTAGAACTGTAGCCAAGAATACCTCATTCTATTTCTGTCTCTCTTCTTCTGAATTAAGTATAAACTTAAATATTTCCAGAGGCAAGCAAGAAAGGTAGAGAAGTCATTTTATTAGACTAGTATAAAACACATTTGACGTTTGCTTTCAAGGTCTTCTCTTTCTGAAAGAGCTTGAAGATAAAGTGGAAAAGTTACCATTTAATGGCATAAAACAAATTAATGAATATAAACTCACAAGTTTCCCAGAACTTTGTTCCTTTATTTCCCATCTATAATATATTTCAAAATGAGCTGATACTGTATTAGTCCTCCATGGCAAAAAGTAACAATTCGATTTTAGAAAGTTTTAGAAAAACACTTGAATCTATGGGAAGAAAAATGTATATATAACTAAATATATTTTACATTAAATTTGGTCATTATATTTTATTATAAAAATATTAAAGCATTAAATTGCAAGTGACGTTCAGGCTACTCTGAATATTGTACCCATCATTTAGATAATAGATGCTTAATGTCAAAATCTTGAACAGACTCAGTCTCTGTGTTAAGGGTTGATGTTATAGAAAGAACCGGGTCACCAGTGAAGAATTGAATGAAGAATAGAAACAAAACACACATACAACAATGCAAGGAAATTTGACAAGAGCTAAGAATTTTGCGCAAAAGTTGTAGAAATGGGTAAGGTCAAAATCATAAGGGCCTACTAGAGTAGGTAAACTATCTAAGATTTTATCTTAAGTGCAGTCGGCAAGGACTGAGATATTCTTAATAAGAAAACTGAAAGTTTTTTTTTTAAGCAAAAATTCCTCTCATATTAGGTTGCAGAGCAGGTTGGAAGAATATAAGAGAGAAAATAGGAAAATTCAGGAGACAACTTAGAAACCCAGAGGAGTTGAAGTAAGAGATTATGGAAATTTGAACCAGGTTGTGTTCACTGGAGATTGAACTCAGAGATGACAGAACTCTGTCAGAGTCTATGTCAGAGTAAGAAGAATAATGAGTAAAAACTCCAGAATTTCTCCAATGTGGAAATAAGATTTTAATATCCTTTACTGAAACTGGAAAATACTGAGTGCTCAGTTTTGAGCACTATGAAATACCCAAATGGAAAATGGAAACACATCCTCATGGGTACACAAGCTTTAGGTATCTAGGTCTGGAGAGAGAAGAAAATCAGAAAAGAAATATGTCAAAGAAGCCAAGAAAAAAATGAGTTTTAAGGAGAAGGAAGGATATTTTTGTGTTTAATTTTTATTAAATGAATAATTCTGGTAAAGTTACAGAAAGAAATTTTAAAAAAGAAAAGTGTTGGGAATATTGGAGTCATATGGTCTTGGAAAGGTGTGGGATGTAATTTTTAAAAGGGAATCATTACTCTGGGGCTAAACTAATCCTAAATTCATAATGTCCTTCACGTATCATATGAACTGGACAGTCTTATTCCAGTAACCAGAATTTCTAGGAGTACTTAGAATATGTAAAATAATTTGCCTCAGTGAGCAGCTTGCTCTTTCTCTAATGAAAATATTTTCTCTGAATTATACAGTGTGGGGGAAAATAATCTCCTGCACATTGTGGGCTAAAAGTGAGAAAAGCAATAATTAAAAGTAGGGTCCATCAACTCTTCTTGTGAAAGATTTCCTATTCATGTTCAATATGTTTCAGTCAGTAGTAGCAAAGGGACTTGAGGCTTTTTATTGCTGATTGGAGATAATAAGCATCAATTTAGTACAGCAACGAAAGAGAAAGTGCATCCTCAGAAGTCAAAAGAGACTATTTTTTCCACTTGTGATTCAAATTAAAGCAGAACAGGTTCCTAATTTTTGAAAGACTACAGAAATGTCTTGTAAAGGAAACAAAGTGAGACATTTTAACATTATAATAACAAGGTGATATTTCACTGGTACTGTACCTTTTTTTTTTTTTTTCTTGTCTTTTTGCCTTTTCTAGGGCCACTCTCATGGCACATGGAGATTCCCAGGCTAGGGGTCTAATCGGAGCTGTAGCCGCCAGCCTACCCCAGAGCCACAGCAACGCGGGATCAGAGTTGCATCTGCGACGTACACCACAGGTCATGGCAACACCAGATCCTTAACCCACTAAGCAAGGCCAGGGATCGAACCTGCAACCTCATGGTTCCTAGTCAGATTCATTAACCACTGAGCCACCACGGGAACTCCTCACTGGTACTGTATCTTATTATGACTTTTGACATCCTAATGTGTTATAATAAAGGTGCTTTAAAGTAATTTACTGAGGCTTCAATGTAATTAATGAATGTGAAAAAAATTATACATGCTTTAGTACACATCAGCAAATGCATGCTTCTATTTGTGTTTATATGTACATTATAGTGATTTTATTCTTTAATCTATGATTTACCCCAAATGTCTTGGTAGCTAGATTACAAATTCTTCAATAATATTTAGAACACCAATTAATCTATTTTATTTTAGTTTTAAAAATTTTATTAGTGTATGGTTGACTTACAATTATATTAGTTTCAGGTGTAGAGCAAAGTGAATCAGTTACACATATACATATTTCTATTGTTTTTTCCTATAAATGTTTACAAACTATTGAGTAGATTTCCCTGTGCTATACAGTATGTTCTTAATTATCTATTTTACATAGTAGTGTGTAGGTTATTCCCATCCTCCTAATTCCCTCATCACCCCCCCACTATGATTTTCAATTTGGTAATCCTAAGTTTGTTTTCAAAATCTATGAGTTTCTGCTTTATAAGTAATTTTTTGTACCATTTTTATTAAGTTCCACTTATAAGTGATAGCATATGGTATTTGTCTTTCTCTTTCTGACTTACTTCTCTTGGTATGATAATCTCTAGGTCCATCCTTATTACAGCAAATGGCATTATTTCATTCTTTTCTATGATTGAGTAATATTCCATCTCCTTTATCCATTCCTCTGTTAATGGACACTTAAGTTGGTTCCAGTATTGGCTATCGTGAATACTGCTGCTGTGAACCTTGGATGAAGGATATCTGAAATTTTCACCCTAGTGCTTACCATGATTTCTCTTGTGAAGATATTTAAAAACTCTTGATTACTTTGCTTTTTTTTATTGTTATTTCCCTCAACACACTTTTTTTTGTTTATTTCCACATTACAGCATGGGGACCCAGGTACATACACATGTATACATAATTTTTCCTTCCATTGTCATGCTCCATTTTAAGTATCTAATTAATTTTTAATAGTTATTTCCCCAATACAATTTTTTTTCTACTGTACAGCATGGAGACCCAGTTACAAATACACGTGCACATTCTATTTTTGCACATTATCATGCTCCATCATAAGTGAACAGACATAGTTCCCAGTGTTACGCAGCAGGATCTTATGGCTAATCTATTCCAAAGGCAACAGTTTGTACCTATTAACCCCAAGCTCCCCAACCACCCCTCTCCCACCCTCTGCCCCTTGGCAACCACAACTCTATTCTCTAAGTCCATGATTTTTTTTACTGTGGAAAGGTTCATTTTTGCCCTATATTAGATTCCAGATATAAGTGATATCATATGGTATTTGTCTTTCTCTTTCTTACTTCATTAACTCAGGATGAGAGTCTCTAGTTCCATCCATGTTGCTGCAAATGGCATTGTTTAATTCGCTTTTATGACCAAGTAGTATTCCATTGTGTACGTATACCACATCGTCCTAATCCAATCATCTGTCAATGGACACTTGGGTTGTTTCCATGTCTTGGCTATTGATAATAGAGCTGCAATGAACATGCAGGTGCATGTGACTTTTTAAGGAAAGTTTTGTCCAGATGTATGCCCAAGAGTGGGATTGCTGGGTCATATGGCACTTCTATGTATAGATTTCTAAGGTACCTCCATACTGATCTCCATAGTGGTTGTACCAGCTTACCTTCCCACCAACAGTGAAGGAGGGTGCCCTTTTCTCCGCACACCCTACAGCATTTGTTATTTGTGGACTTACTAATGATGGCCATTCTGACTGGTGTGAGGTGGTTATCTTATGGTATTTTTGATTTGCATTTATCTAATAATCAAGGGATATTGAGCATGTTTTCATGTGTTTGCTGGCCATCTGTATATCTTCCTTGGAAAAATGTCTGTTCAGGTCTTTGCCCATTTTTCCATTGGGTTCTTGGCTTTTTTGCTGTTGAGTTGTATCAGTTGCTTGTATATTGAAGAGATTAAGCCCTTGTCAGTTGCATCATTTGAAACTATTTTCTCCCATTCTGTAAGTTGTCTTTTATTGGTTTCTTTTTGGTATCCTTTGCTGTGCAAAAGCTTGTCCGTTTGATTAGGTCCCATTGGTTTATTTTTGTTCTTATTTCTGTTGCTTTGGGAGACTGACCTGAGAAAATATTCATAAGGTTGATGTCATAGAATGTTTTGCCTATGTTCTCTTCCAGGAATTGCATGGTGTCTTGTCTTATGGTTACGTCTTTAAGCCATTTTGAGTTTATTTTCATGCATGGTGTGAGGGTGTGTTCTAGATTCATTGATTTTCATGCAGCTGTCCAGGCTTCCCAGCAATGCTTGCTGAAAGGACTGTCTTTTTCCCATTTTATGTTCTCGTCTCCTTTGTCAAAGATTAATTGACCATAGGTGTCTGGGTTTATTTCAGGGTTCTCTATTCTGTTCCATTGGTCTGTCTGTCTGTTTTGATACTAGCACCACAATGTCTTGATGACTGTGGCTTTGGAATATTGCTTGAAGTCTGGGAGAGTTGTGCCCCCTGCTTGGTTTTTGTTTCTCAGGATTGCTTTGGCAGTTCTGGGTCTTTTGTGGTTCCTTATAAATTTTTGGATTGTTTGTTCTAGTTCTGTGAAAAATGTCCTGGATAATTTAATAGGAATTGCATTGAACATGTAGATTGCTTTGGGTAGTACATCCATTTTTACAGTATTAATTTTTCCAACCCAGGAGCATGGAATATCTTTCTATTTCTTTACATTTTCATTAATTTCCTTGATGAATGTTTTATAGTTCTTGGCATATAAGTCCTTTACCTCCTTGGTCAGGTGTATTCCCAGGTATTTGATTTTCGGAGGTGCAATTTTAAAAGGTCTTGTAATTTTGTATTCCTTTTCTAATATTTCATTGTTAGTACACAGAAATGTGACATTTCTGAATGTGAATCTTATATCCTGCTACTTTGCTGAATTTGTTGATCAGTTCAAGTAATTTTGGGGTTGAATCCTAGTGTTTTCTATATATAGTATCATGTCATCTGCATACAGTGAGTTTTACTTCTTCTCTTCCTATTTGGATGCTTTTTCTTTCATTTGTCTGATTTCTATGGCTAGGACTTCCAGTCCTATGTTGAATAGAAGTGGTGAGAGTGGACATTTTTGTCTTGTTCCAGATTTAATGTGGAGGATTTCAGCTTTTCTCCACTGAGTATTATACTTGCTTTGTGTTTGTCATAAATGGCTTTGATTATGTGAATGTATGTTCCCTCTATACTCTCTTTGGTAAGAATTTTGATCATGAATGGATGTTGGACTTTGTCAAATGTTTTTTCTGCATCTATTGAGATGATCATATGATTTTTGACTTTTCTTTTGTTAATGTGGTATATGACATTGATTGATTTTCATATGTTGAACCATCCTTGTGCACCTGGGGTGAATCTACCTGGTCATGGTGTATGACCTTTTTTATATGTTGTTGAATTTGGATGACTAAAATTTTGTTGAGAATTTTGCATCTATGTTCATCAAAGATATTGGCCTCTAGTTTTGTATTTTGGTGGTATCTTTGTCTGGTTTTGGAATTAGGATTATGGTGGCACAAATTGGCATTAGGGTTATGGTGGCATCATAGAATGTCTTTGGGAGTATTCCTTCTTCTTCAACCTTTTGAAAATGTTCAAGGAGGATGGGTATAAATTCCTTTTTGTATGTTTGGTAGAATTCACCTCTGAGGCCATCTGGTCCTGGATTTTTATTTATAGGGAGTGTTTTTACGACATACACAATTTCATTTCTCATGATCAGTGTGTTCAGTTGATCTGTTTCTTCTTGATTCAGTTTTGGCAAGAATCTGAATTGGTTGTCAAATTTGTTGGCATGAAATATTCATAGAATTCTCTTATGGTTTTTTTTGTATTTATGTAGTATCCATTGTGACTTCTCCTTTTTCATTTCTGATTTTGTTTATTTGGGTTTTTTCTCTCCTCTTCTTGGTGAGTCTAGCAAGAAGTTTGTCAATTTTGTTTATCTTTTCAAAGAATCAGCTCTTGGATTTATTGATTTCTTCTATTTTTTACCTCTATTTTATTGATTTCCTCTTTGATCTTTATGATTTTCTTCCTTCTGCAGACATTAGGTTTTGTTTGTTCTTTTTCTAATTCATTAGGTGTTGGGTTAAGTTGTAATTTGAGATTTTTCTCCTTTTTTGAGGAAGGCCTCTATTGCTATGAATTTCCCTCTAAGCACTGCTTTTGCAGCATTCCATAGATTTTGAGTGGATGTGTCTTCATTATCATTTGTCTTGAGGTATTTTTTAATTTCCTTCTTGATTTCCTCATTGACCCATTGGTTTTTTAATAACATGTTGTTTACTCTCCATGTAGTAGGTTTTTTCTCATTTCTTTTCCTGTGGTTGATTTCTAGTTTCATGCCATTGTGGTCAGAGAAGATACTTGAAATATTTTCTATACTCTTAAGTTTGTTGAGGTTAGCTTTGTGCCCCAGGATGTGATCAATTTTTGAGAATGTTCCATGTGCATTTAAGAAGAATGTATATTATGATTTTTTTGGATATAATGTCCTGAAAATGTCAATTAATTCTGACTTTTGTATTGTGTCTTTGGAATCTCTGTTTCCTTATTGATTTTCTGTCTAGAGGATCTGTCCATTGTTGTGAGTGGGGTGTTAAATTCTTCTCCTATGATTGTATTCCCATTGATTTCTCCTTTTTTGTCTGTTAGTATTTGTCATAGGAATCTGGGTGCTCCTATATTAGGGGCATATATATTGATGTTTGTAATATCCTCTTCTTGAATGGATCCTTTAACCATTAAATAGTGTCCTTCCTTGTCTTTCTTAATGGCCTTCATTTTAAAGTCTATTTTGTCTGATATGAGTATCACAACTCCTGCTTTCATGTCTTATCCTTTGGCATGAAATATCTTTTCCCATTCCCTCACTTTCAACCTATATGTACACTTTGCTCTAAGGTGAGTTTCTTGCAGGCAGCAGATCAAAAGTTTTTGCTTTTTTATCCAATCTGCCACTCTATGTCTTTTGATTGGAGCATTTAGTTCATTGACATTTAAGGTGATTATTGATAGATACGTATTTAATGCTACTTTAAACCTTGTTTTCCAGTTGATTCTATGTTTCTCTTTTCTTCTTTTCTTTTTTTATTTGGATGGTTTCCATTTATTTTATGCTTGAGTACTTTTCTTTTCAGTTTTTGTGAATGTAATGTTTGGTATTGATTTGTGGTTTCCCTGTTTTTAAAACATGTTAAGCCCTTCCTATATCTGCTTGCTTTTGCCTGATAGTCATATAGGCTCAGACACATAATTAAAATAAAAAATAATCAATATTTTCTTACTTTTCTTCCCCACAGTGTATGATTTTGATGTTTTTTTTTTAGCATCTTCATGTTTAGATCTGTATTCTGGCTTATTTAAGTGTTTGTTTTCCAATTGTTGTTTCCTCCATCCTAATTCTTCCTTTTCTCTTTTCTCTCTCTCTTTTTTTTTAATTTAGAGAAGCCCTTTTGGTATTTCTTTTAGAATGGGTTTAGTATTGCTGTACTCTTTTAGCTGTTGTTTGTTGGAGAAATTCTTTATTTCCCCTTCCAATTTAAATGATATTCTTGCTGTATAGAATATTCTAGGTTGCAAATTTTTGCTGTTCAGCACTTTAAATATATCTTGCCACTCCCTTCTGGCCTGTAGTGTTTCTGTAGAGAAATCAGCTGATAGCGTTATGGGGGTTCCCATATAGTGAATGTTTTGCTTTTCTCTTTCTGCCTTCAGAATCCTCTCTTTATCTTTAACTTTTGCTATTTTTAATATAATATGTCTTTGTGTGGGCCTGTTTGGGTTCAGCTTGTTTGGGGCCCTCTGTGCTTCCTATATCTTGATGTCATAATGCTTTAGATTTGAAAAGTTTTCAGCCATTATTTCTTCAAATATATTTTCAATCCCTTTTCCTTTTTCTTTTCCTTCTGGAATTCCTATTATGCATAGATTGGCCTTCTTTATATTATCCCATAGGTCTCTTATATTGCTTTCATGTTTTTTCACTTGATTTTCTGTCTGCTGTCCTGATTGGGTGATTTCCATTATTTTATCTTCCACATCACTAATTCATTCCTCTGCATTATTCATTCTGCTCTTTATTGCCTTAAGCTCAGTTTGTATCTCTACAAATTAATATTTTAGTTTTTCTTTGCTCCTCCTTATACTTTCTAGTTCCTTTCTAAAGGAATTTGCATTACTGTTAATATCCTCTCTTAATTCCTTAAGGATTTTCAATACCTCCCTTTCAAACTCAATGTCTGTCAGACTGCAGAGGTCTGTTTCATTGTTGACTGCTGTAGGTGAATTCCCCTGTTCCTTTAACTGGGAATTGTTTCTGTTCTTCTTCATCTTGCTTGTGTTTTTCTTTTTCTGTGAGTTCAGGGAAGCCAAACTCTAGTCTTGTAAGGCTACTTCTATGCAAGAATACCCATTTGTATTTTGGGGGGCAGTTACTATTTATTTTTGGTGTGGGATTTTGAATGTTTGCTGTCTCTTTCTTTGGTGTAAGCAGGCTATTGTACCCATGATGCTCAGTGTGTTTTGGGGAGAAAGAGGCAATGGGTAGGGCCAGCAGTCAGAGCCTGGTCATTGGGCTCTCAATAACAGAAAGGAACTGTAGGAAGGTGGCACAGGCTACTCCTAGTTGCAGGGCCCTGGGAAGTGGTAATAAGCTCCAGGCAGATCTTCAAGTGACCAGAGCATTTGGTAGTAGCAACAGCAGGGTGCGTGAATTCCCAGGGTATTTAGAGCAGCAACAACTTGTGTTTGATTGCAATGCCCTCCTCTGAGGTGATTGGAACCACACTGGTGCCTGTTCAAGTACCCCTATTGGGAGCAGACTATGACCATCTCTAGAGTCAGTGATAACTGCAGTGGTTTGCCTCAGCCACCTGTAGACCATGCATGAAGCAACCCATCTCACTTAGCCCACATATGAGGTGTTATAGAGTATGCTCCTAGTTGCAGGATCCTGGGAAGTGACAGAGATCTGGTGTGTGAGTACTGCCCAGAAATTTTGGCAGTGGCAACAGCAGGGCGGGTGTGTTCCCGGGGGTGCCAAAGCACCAACAGGTGGTGTTCGTTCACAGTGCCCTCTTCTGTGGTGCCCTTTAGGTGAATGGGGCTGCAAGTGATTTTTGTTCAGATATCATCAATGGCAATGGGCAAAGCCCACCTCTGGAAACAGGGATAACTGAGGCAGTTTGCCCCCTCTGCCTGCAGACCACGGCAAGGAGCACCCTGTCCCACTTAGCCCATGAGGGAGGTGCTGGACCAGTTGTTCCTAGTTGTAGGGTCTTGGGAAGGGGCAGTGACCAAGTGTCTGGGTGTCACCCAGAGCGTTTGGCAGTGGCAGCTGCGGGTGGGTGTGTTCCCAGGGGAGTGAAAGCAACAATGTATGGTGCTTGATTGTAATGCACTCTTTTTTCTTTTTTGGCAACCTCTGAGGTGACTGGGGTTGCTGGAGGATACCATTCATGGGCCCCCAGTGGTGGCAAGCCACGCCTCCCTCTGGCCTCTGCAACCACCGCTGCAGTCTGTTCTTGCCACCTGTAGATCCTGCAAGAGGTGCCCTTATGCCCTTAGCCCACACAATATGTGCCTGGCCACTGGTGACCCACACAAGCAGCACCTAATCCCCTTTAAATGAGCAGGAAGCTTATTGCTGCCCTTAGCCTCTGCATAGCTGCCCCACCCTCTAAGCCCATGGGCATGAGCATGCTCTGGCTCAGGGAGTTTTCCATAGCAGCCCACCCCTCCTCCTCTCCCCTTCCCAACAATGGCGCCTTGCCTTTCCTGTGGGTCCAGACCTTCTTCTGGGTTCCCTCTGCCATGGCATTCCCCTCCTTAGCCCATGGCACACTGATCCTTAGCCCCCGTGCCATCCCCATTTCTCTCCCCAGAACTGAACTCTGGAGCCTGAGTCTCAGGGCCCAGCCCCTGCCCTAGCATCTCAAGCTGTGGTGTCTGGGCCAGTGGTTTAGATGGTCTGTGCAGCTCTCACTCTGCTATGCTGTTCTCAGTCCAGCTGCTGCGCTTTTTTTGGCGACTTTGAGGTCCCACCGAACTCAGCTGATCTTTCATCAGTTAGGTGGCTTCCCAAGAGGTGAGCTCCTTTTCTTCTTCATGACTCCCTCTCAGGAATGCTAGTCCCATCTTGATTCCTTTTCTCTCTCTTTTTTTCTTTTGTTCTGCCCAGTTATGTCATTCAGTTGATGTTCAGTAGTTTTACATGTAGATTTGTTTTTTTGATGTGTTTGTGGGAGAAGTTGTGTGCGACCTCTTACTCCTCTGCCATCTTGCTCCACCTCCCCATTGTAAGTATCTTGACATAGTTCTCAGTGCTATATTTACACTCTCTCATCCTGTTTTCCATGAATATGTTGGTCTGAGGATCTCTTGAGCTGTTTGTTTTTACTCTTGTCGCTGACTTCTGTTTCTTGCTTTTCACTTACTAGAGGGAAATCTCTAGTGGGTAATATTGATTCTCGCCTCATATTAAGTTCATTCCCTTGGTCCACCTACATAAATACAGAGGTCTTATTTTCATCACCAGATCCCTGTATGCATCTCTGTGTATTTCAAACCAGAATATCAATGGATGTACATTCATTCTGAGATTTCTCACCGATATTACAAACATGGCACAACCAAATCTGAACTCAGTGTTGCTACTACTTTTAAAATAATTTCACTTGATTTATCCCAACAGCTTCCTAGCTTTCCTTCAACATCCAGCTAGGTGCCTTTCATTAATTATTTGTATCACCATCTCAATTCAATCTCTATGCCCAGACTCAGGGCTACCCTTCTGTCATTTAATCCTCACAACAACCTGTAAGTCATAAGATCCCCATTATAGAGATAGAGAAACTAAGCTTGTCATACATTAGATGGCTTGTCAATAGTCATACAGTCAGCAAAAGTCAAGGAGGGGATTTGTTTTTTAATAGCTGAACCTGAAGCAAATGGAATTTCCCAGGCCAGGGTTTGAAATCAAATTCTAGCTGCAAATGTGACCTATGTTGCAGCTGTGGCAGTGCCAGATCCTCAACCCATTGTACTGGGTGGTGGATGAAAATGGTGCTTCAGCAGTAACTGGAGCAGCTGCAGTTGGATTCCCAACCCTCTGCACCACAGCAAGATCTCCAAGGACAGGATCTGATATCAGTCCACAGGACTCCAAAGCTGGTGAACCTCAGCTGTCACTATATATTACTGCCAGAATGAACTTAATGTGCATGATGCTTCCCTTCCTAACACCTTTGTACCTTCCTTTAATGCAAAGGTATTGCAGGATCTATGTTGAAGTAGTCTTTTTCTAAAAGACAATCTGAAATACTTCAGTCAATATCAAGCTTACCTACAGAAAAATTAAAGTTGGCTTTGCTCTTTGAGTTTTAGGGGGGATCCAGCTAAATGGCACCCCACTCTTTACTTGGGTTATAACAAGTTGCAGCCACAACAAACAGAGGGTATTTTTACCCCACTGGTAAAATGAAGGTTGGAAGACATGGCTTGATGTTGGCAAGCCTAATGGTCTTAGTCATCCCGACCACAGAATGAGCTAGCCCCATCCCAGCACCCCCCAGGTCCTTCCCCAGCAGAACCAGCTCCTGCAGAAGTTGCTAGGTTGGCTCTATGGTCCGTAAGTTTATGAACAATGTAAAGCACTCTACTTCTCCATAGTGGAACAGATAAAAGATAAATCAATTTTTATAGAAATTGAGGACCAGAAAAGATGCTCCTTTCTCACTCACCTTTGCTGAATTTTTTCTATACCCTCTCTTCAATTGCTTGCATCATATCCAATCTGTCCATTCTGCTGCCACAGCATGCCAATCACATGGCATTCTACCCCTCACTGATCTCTATTTCTGTTGTAATATTGCAACACCCTCTAATTGAGTTTCCTGCCTCTTCACTTTCTTCCTCTGTGTTACTTCCTCCATGACCTGAATACAAATGTTCTTCCTCCCATGAAGTTTTGATGATGCAACCTCTGGATAAAACAAATAAATAAGACCAATATGTTGTCATATATAGTAAAAGTCAGTCTGCAATCTTGAGGTCTTCTATATTCCAACACAAACCAACATGTTCCATCATCATTATTCACCATTTACATCTAACAAGATCATTGATTTATCCCCAAGGACAACCATCTATTTTCCAGTTGCGTCCTTTTATTTTCTCCTTATCTACCTCTAATACAAGAGCATATGAAGTTATATTTCCATTAAAATAAGAGTGCTGAAATGACATAACTAATATTAAAAACAAGAGATTGCTTAGTTACAGATGAGGAGTAGGGATTTTCATAAAGTGAGCTTTATGAGTATTTAGGGATTAATACATTTGAGAGCCAATTTAATCAAATCAAATTTTGGAATTACCACTGACATTTGGTACAGAAAAAAGGTTGTACTCAATGAAGAGTTGATGCATACATTTTTAAAAATTCATTCATAGGAGTCCCCATAGTGCCTCAGAAGATTAAGAACCTAACTAGTATCCATAAGGATTCAGGTTTGATCCTGACCTCACTAAGTGCATTAAAGATCCAGTGTTGCCCTGGCAGTGATACAGACCTGCAGCTGCAGCTCTGATCTTACTCCTAGCCTAGGAACTTCCATTTGCCACTGGTGCAGCCCTCAAAAAGAAAAAAAAAATCCTTCATAGCCTTACCACTTTTATTTTTGATATAATTTGAATTAAAATAAAAAGACAATTTGTAAATTCTCATTGTTTAAACACTTTATATTTGTATACATAGACATTATGTATTATACTTTTTGATATTTGCATGATACTTGATATCTTTAAATTATCATTTAAGTATAAAATGTTTCCATAATAGATCTTACACTCTTCTAAAATTAATGTCCTAAATAATACAAAGTATTAGTATATTCAATTTTCCAAGGAGATGGGATTAAATGGTGTAGTAAAAGGACTGGAGCTCACCTTTTCTCATTGAAACAACAAAATTACAACCAATTGCTGAACAAAATAGACTGGAAACTACCAAAAAATATATCCTACCCCAAAAGACAAAAAGGAGGCCATATCAAGATGGTAGGAGTTGGGATTATGTGATATAAGCAACCCCATACTCAATGGGAGGTCTACAGACTGGAAAGTAACTATATCACAGAGGCTCACCCACAGGAGTCAGAGTTCTGAGCCCCACCCACATCAGGTTTCCATGCCTGGGGATCTAGCATTGGGAGGAGGAGCCCTAGAGCATTTGGAGTTGGGGACCAGGAGAACTAGTGTACAAGAGCTGCAAGGGACTGGGAGAAATGGAGACCCTATTCTTGAAAGGCTTTTGTGTGCACTGGGTCCAGGGAAGACCAGAGAATTCATATAATCTGGTTCAGACTTGCCTGCAGTTCTTAGATGATCTCCTGGGAAAACAGGGGGTGAGTGGCTGTTTGTGGGGGAAGGACATTGGTGGCAAAGGTCTCAGGAATCATCATCAGCATGTGCACCTCTAGAGGTGGCCATTTTGGAAAAATCTGGCCCCACCCATCAGGGCTGGGAAGCCCCAGGACAAATAACAGACCAGTGGGAACAGAGCCCCACCCATCAGCAAAAAGCCTGCTTTAAGAACTCGGAGGCACACAAATGCCTCTAATCCCACCCAGAGACAAAGCCCCACCCACCAGTAGGATAAGAATCAGCTCTACCTACCAGTGGGCAGGCACCAGTCCTTCCCATCAGGAAGTCTGCAGCAAGCCCCATGCCAACTTCAGCCAAAGGGGGACTGATAACAGAAGTAAGAGAGGCTACAACTTTATTGTCTACAAAAAGGAAACCACACTAAAAATCTACACAAAATAAAAAGGCAGAAAATTATGACTCAGATAAAGGGGGGGGAGGTCAGAAAAACAGCTAAGTGACCTAGAGATTATCAATTTCCATGAAATAGATTTTAGACTAAAGCTACTAAAGATAATTCAAGATCTTAGAAATAAACTGGAGGCAAAGACTGATAAATTAGGAGTTCCTGTCATGGTTTAGCATTTAACAAATCCAACTGGTATCCATGAGGATGCATGTTTGATCCCTGGCCTTGCTCAGTGGGTTAAGGATCCAGCATTGCCATGAGCTATGGTGTAGGTCATATATGTGGCTTGGATCTGGCATTGCTGTCACTGTGGCATAGGTCAACAGCTACAACTCTGATTCAACCCGTAGCCTGGGAACCTCCAAATAAAAAAATGAAAAAATAAAAAAGATGGATAAATTACAAGAAATATTGAACAAAGAAATAGACGATTTAAGATTAAGCAAGCAGAGAGGCAAAAATAAAGTAAATGAAATAAAAAATTCACTGGGAGGAATCAACAGTAGAATACAGGAGGCAGAAGAATGAAGATAGACTGGTGCTGGTGGAAATCACTGACATGGAACAGAAAAGAGAAAAAAGATTGAAAAGAGATGAAGACAGTCTAAAAGAATTCTGGGCAACTTTAAATGCACCAACATCTGTATTATAGGGGTGCCAGAGGCAGAAGAGAAAGAGAAAGGGCCAGAGAAAATATTTGAAGAGATAATAGCCAGAAACTTCCCTAACATGGGAAAGGAATCACTCACTCAAATCCAGGAAGCACAATGAGTACCATATAAAATAAGCCCAAGGAGGTACACCCTGAAACACATATTAATCAAACTGACAAAAATTAAAGATGAAGAGAAAATATTAAAAGCAACTAGGGAAAAGAAAGAAACAACATACAAGAGAATCCTGATAAGGATATCTGATGATTTTTAAGAAGAAACTCTGCAGTCCAGAAGGCTGGGGAAAAACACCAAGATATTCTACCCAGTAAAACTCTTATTCAGATTTGAAGTAGAAATCAAAAGCTTTACAGACAAGTAAAAGCTAAGAGAATTCACCACCAGTAAACCAGCTTTACAACAGATGCTAAATGAACCTTTCTAGGTGGAAAAGAAAAGGCCACAAGTAGAAAAAAAAAATATTGCAAATGACAAGGTTCACTGGTAAAGGCATATATATAGTAAAGGTAGGAAATCATCCACACACAAATGTGCTACGAAAACCAGGAATTGTGAGAAGAGGAGGGTACAAATGCCGGGAGATTAATTTCCAATTAAAAGACCAAGAACTTAAAAAAAATATTTTGTATATACAGACTCCTATATCAAAACTTCATGGTAACTGCAAACCAGAAATCTACAATAGATACACATATAAGGAAAAGATACACATATAAGAAAAAGCAATCCAAACCTAACACTAAAGATGGTCATCAAACCACAAGAGAACAAGAGAAGGTAAGGAAAATGACCAAGAAAACTAATCCAAAACAATTAATAAAATGGCAATAAGCACATACTTATCAATAATTACCTTAAATATAAATGGACTAAATACCCCAACCAAAAGACATAGACTGGCTGAATAGCTGTAAGAACAAGACCCATATATATATATATATATATATATATATATATATATATACTCTCTTCAAGAGACCCACATCAGTTCTAGGGACACATTCAAATTAAAAGTGAGAGGAAGCAAGAAAATATTTCATGAAAACAGAAATGAAAATAGAGCTGGAGTAGCAATACTCATATCAGATAAAACAGACCATAAAATAAAGAATATTGTTAAGAGACAAAGAAGGACATTCCATAATAATTGAAGGATCAATCCAAGAAGAAGATATAACAATTTTAAATATATATGCTCCCAACACAGGATCATCTCAATATGTAAGGCAATATAAAAGGAGAAATTGACAACAACACAATAATTGTGGGGGACTTTAACATCCCACTTACAGAAATGGACAGGTCATCCAGACTGAAAATCAACAAGGAAACAAAGGCCTTAAACGATGCATTAGACCAGATGAACTTAATAGATATTTATAGAATAGATATTTCATCCAAAATCATCAGGATATACATTCCTGTCAAGTGCACATGGAAAATTGTCTGGGATGATTCACATTCTGGACCACAAATCAAGCCTTGGTAAATTTAAGAAAATTGAAATCATATCAAGCATCTTTTCCAACTGTGACTCTATAAGATTATAAATCAACAACAGAAAAAAACTTCCCAAAACACAAACACACAGAGAGAATAAACAACATGCTACTAAACAACCAAAGGATCACAAAATAATTTTGGAAGTCCTAGCTACAGCAATCAACAACAAAAAAGAAATAAAAGGAATCCAAATGGGAGAGGAAGAAGTAAAACTATCAGTGTTTGCAGATGGCATGATACTATACCTAGAAAATTCTAAAGAATATTGGATAATTGAATAAAAAACTGTTAGAGCTCATCAATGAGAATGGTAAAGTGGCATGATACAAAATTAACTAACAATGCAAGGTCAGAAAGAGAAATTAGGGAAACAATCCCATTTATGATCACATAAAAAAGAATAAAATATCTAGGAATAAAGCTACCTAAAGAGACAAAAGACCTGTACTCTGTAAACTATAAGACATGGATGAAAGAACTCAAAGATGACACAAACAAATGGAAAGATATTCAATGCTCTTGGATTGGAAGAATCACTGTTGTGAAAATGACTATACCACCCAAGGCAATCTATAGATTCAGTTCAGTCCATATCAAATTACCAATGGCATTCTTTCAGCACCAGAACAAAATATTTTAAAGTTTGTTTGGAAGAACAAAAGACCCCAAATAGCCAGAGAAATCCTGAGAAAGAAGAATGGAGCTGGAGGAATCTGGCTCCTTGACTTCAGACTATACTGCAAAGCTACAGTCATTATAACAGTATGGTATTGGCACAAAAACAGAAATATAGACGAGTGGAACAGGATAGAAAGCCCAGAATTAAACCCTACACTTACAATCAACTAATCTATAACAAAGGAGGCAAGAATATACAATGGAGAAAAGACAGTCCCTTCAGTAGGTGGTCCTGGGAAATCTGGACAGCTACACGTGAAAGAATTCAATTTCAACACTCTCTAACACCATGCACAAAAATAAACTCAAAATAGATTAAGGGCCTAAATATAAGACTAGGTACAATAAAACTCTTAGAGGAAAACGTAGGCTGAACACTCTTTGACATAAACCACAGCAATATCTGCTTGAATCTACCTCCTAGAGTAATGACAACAAAAAAATGTTTAAAATGGGACCTAATTAAACTTAAAAGTTCTTGTACAGCAAAGGAATCCATAAATGAAAAGACAACACAGAATGGGAGAAAATATTTGCAAATGAAACAACTGACAAGGGATAATCAAAACATATAAATACCTCCTGCAGCTCAACATAAAAATAATTTTTTTTAAAAAGCCAGAAGATCTAAACAGACAATTCTCCACGGAAGACATACAGGATGGATAAAAAACACATGGAAAGATGTTCAACATCACTAATTATTAGAGAAATGCAAATCAAAACTGCTTGAAGTACAACCTTACACCAGACAGAATGGCCATCATCACTAAGTCTAAGATCAATCAATGCTGGAAATGGTGTGGAGAAACCTTCCGTCTTACTCTGTTGGTCAGAATGTAAATTGATGTAACCACTATGCAAAACAGTATCAATATTCCTCAAAAACTAAAAATTGATAGATGCTGGACATCTATCTGGAGAAATACATGACTTGAAAAGATGCATGCACCTCAGTGTTCATTGCATCACTGTAAATGGAAGGAACCTAAATGTCTATCAACAGTGGAATGGATAAAGATATGGTTCATATGTGTGATGGAATATTAGTATTAAAAAGGAATGCAATTTGCAGCAACATGGATGGACCTAGAAATTATCATGCTGTGAAGTTAGACAGTGAGACCCAAACATCATATAATATCACTTATATGTGGAATCTAAAAAAAGGATACGATGAACTTATTTGAAGAGCAGAACAAAAACATACTCATAGATTTTGAAAATTTTATGTTTATCATAGGAGACAGGTTGGAGGGGAAAAACTGGGGGTTTGAGACAGAAATGTTCTAAGATACGGTTGTGATGATGGTTGTAAAACTATATAATAAAAATCATTAAAAAAAACTTTCCAACATCTCATAATTAATTATTGATTAATTTAACGAGCATTTTCTATGTGACAGATACATAGATCTTTAAGTATACTATACAGGCAATTTAAAAATGAAGAAATGCAAATATTTTACATTTGGTTGGAAAAGAGCGAAGGGACAATCACTCTCTTAAGTTCTTTACAATTTAAAATGTCTTACACTGACTTCTTGCAGATTATTCCTTTTCTGATGTCAGGATATCACATGCTTAATTTTGGTAATGATGTAGTTTCTTCTTTAAATTTTATATTATAATAGAAAATACTACACTTCCCTTACTATATCAAAACTATCAATTGCCCAATAACCATAGAGTTAAGCTTATCTTTCATATTTATCCATAAGGGAAATAATTATCTATTTTTTTTTCTTTTTGCTATATTCTGTTTTAACTACTGAAAGAAAAGGTAAAATAGTACTACTTTAAAAATTTGTATATTTACAAAGTTATCAGAGACACTTATGTTATCTCTATATGATCGAGTGAGTTATTGAAAATGTTTTTCTACAGTATTTATCAGCAGGAAATATTTGCATAAAGAATTCATTCCCTTTGAGCATTAATGTGATCTCTGTATTACAGTTCCTCCTGGAGAAAGGAATTTAATTCCCTTGTGAATACTGTGTCAGTTTTACCAGGTGAGGAAAGACTAATGATGTTAGATTACTTTACAGTGGGAGAGAATGAACTAAATTTGCATCCAGGGAGAAATGATTTCTTAGCCACAGACACATGCATTGATCAGATTGTCTGTGAGTAGTTTATTCTATGTACTTATATATTTTCTTTCCATCCTGCTGTCAACTATTATTATACCTCATTCATCATCAGAGTATTAAACTGAGAAACAACTTCCAGAGGCTGATTAGGTGAATTGGAGTTTGCACACTAAATCCTTCGGTTGCTTCCCTCACAAGAGTCCAATAGGAAGACCAAACCCCTACCCATGAAAAATTAACACTAACTCAACTTTTATTCAAAAATTGATCTGCTGGAATTTTTGGTACCATGTTTGAATGAGAATCGACTCCAGAATAATCCTTCTTCTCATGTGAGTTATGTCACCCAGCTATCATGTAGCATCTCTTACCAAAAAAGAGAATACATTCTAGCAGAACCAGTAAAACAGATGATATCAACACATACAATTACAAACGTAACATACAATATACCAGAGAAATGACACTTAAGCATATTTGGTTACCTATTCACTTAGATGTATTTTTAAGAAATATAGTTTACTGTGTTGTGTTTGTAGGTGGTAGTATGTATAATATCCATCCAAGTTCTCTGGGCTGCAAAGTAAGTACTTTGCTGCTGTGGGTGTATACCTGAGCGTTGATCCACTGCTAAACAACACTGTCATCATGTCTGGTAGTGTGAGCCACATAAATACAGTGGTATGAGATGTTCTAAAGGAAAATAAAGGAAGGCAAACACATGTGACAAATGTTACACACTTTATTCCCTTCTTAGAGATTCACTAGAATATAAATGCACAAAACTAGGGAAATTGTTAAGCTAATTTTTATATATCCACAGGGTAGAGTATTTTAGAGGCTTAATGCCTCTACCTTGATTTATGCTACCATTACCTTTAACATGAATTCCTCCTAATTCAGCTCTCTGCCTGCATTTTTACACCCATGGACATTTCTCTTCCCTGGAGCCAGAGTGGAGACTGACTGATATAAAAAGTTAAATCTAACCCTATTATTCTGTAATTCTTGGAGGCTACCTATACTTTTATGACAATATCCAAGCTTATTAATATGGAGACAGGAACATTATTACTTGTTTGACTCCATTCCTCACCCATCTTCACCTCTAGCTCTGCATTTCAGCCAAACTAGATTTTCAATTTCATATGTACTTTTTAACATCTCAGAAGAGTATTGCATATGCTGTTGTATTTAATATAGCCTTCTCCTCCCTTAGCCCTTAATTTAATTGGTATGCAATCTTCAGAAACTTCCTTGACACCCCACCTTTACCCCTCACCTTGGGCTCCATCTCTTTCCACAACTTCCATAGTCCTCTGCAACTGCATTTCGTAGCTTTTAATTAATGCTATGTAAGCGATTCTTCCAATGGACTGTGAGCCTAGGGATGGTAAGGAAGAGACCACTTTATTACTTTACTTCTAGCAGTTAATGCTCTGCCTTTAAACTACTTAACTTTTTAAAAAATTATTTTACTGAAGCATAGTTAATTTACAACATTGTGTTAATTTCTGTTGTACAACAAAGTGATTTGTTTCATGTACAGATACATTCTTTTTTCATATTCTTTTCCATTATAGTTTATCACAGAATACTGTGTATAGTTTCCTTTGCTATTCAGTAGGATCTTGTGGTTTAGCAATTTTATATATAATAATTTGCATCTACTAACCCCAAATTCCCAATCCATACCTCCTCCACTTCACTCCCCCTTGGCAACCACTAGTATGTTCTCTATGTCTATGAGTCTGTTTCTATTTCATAGATATGTTCATAAGTGTCATATTTTAGATTCCACATACAAAGTGATATCATATTTCCCTTTCTGTCTGGCTTACTTCACTTAATATGTGAATCTCTATTGCATCCATATTGCTGCAAACAGCATTATTTCATTCTTTTTTTGGTTGAGCAGTATTCCATTGCATATATGACCAAAACTTCTTTATTCATTCCTCTGTCAATGGACATTTAGATTGCTTCTATGTCTTGGCTATTTTTTACAACTTTTGTGAGATTTTCTCCAGCAAAATTCAACTGCTTCCATAGAATTAGAGAACGAAAGATATGTAAAGATGTTACAGATTGAGGTCTACTAAAAATCTGTGGCTGAAAGCAGAATTGAAGGAGATAAAGCTCTAGGCAAGAGAGGAACTCCATGGGATATCAGGGGATGGGAAAACAGAGGGAAAAGCCAAGAACAGAGCAGTGATTTAGGGTAAAAGACAAGGCCGTGTACTAGATATCTCAATGGTATACACAGAGCAGGTCCAGAAAATAGTGAAGAGGTCAAATTTGTGGTCTACAAATCAAGATTGGAATTAAAATTTCAGGAGTTGGGCAGTGTCTATGGAAGAGGGTAGGTAACACAGACTGGAGGTCAGGGAATTTTATGGGATTGTTGGATAAATATCTGTCTCTTCTATCAGAACTCAATCTTCCTGATGGGTTCTGTAAATACACCTTTGATGAAAGTGAAATATGCAAAGAAATAAAGAGCTCTCAAAGCATGGTACGAATGGTGCCTAGGATTTTGAATTTGGTCCTTGGTTAAAAGTGGGTGAAATCCCCTCCCCTCACACTTTGCTGATGCCACTGACAGCAATACGAAGAGGCAAAATGTGATAGAAAAAGACAGCTGTCATAATAAAGGATTGGAAAAAAGCTAGGAGGTGAGACAAGAAAGAGAATTGCTTACTCAATAAATATTTATTGGCATTCCACTCTCTGTAGGGTCCTAGTATTGAGAATAATTTATAGATATAACAGACACAATCAGTGCCTTTCTGGAGCTTTCATATTGGGAATGGAAACCTTAAATCATTAAATTAAAAGTGAAGTAATTAAATTGAGATAAATGTGTTAAAAGAGAAATAAGCTATAGGAAGATACTGAGTAATAAATAAGGAGAAGCAGAATTACCGTTGTTGATGAAAAGGATGGGGGATGGAATGAGAAGGGTAGCATTCAAGACCAGTGAGCAGAATGCAGCAGTTAAGACTAACTTAACTTTAGTAACTTAATGTTATAAATAATTGCTCTCTAAGAATTGACTTTTGAATTTGTTAGAAAAAAATGATTCTAAATGAATTGAAATATGTTTACTGAGGTGATCAGTCAAAAACAAAATATCACTTACTCCTCTTGTTCTCTCTCATTCCCCATTCCATCATCAGGTCCTATAGCCAACATCTTCAAAACACACATCCTGCTTGAGAATCTGATCAGTTCCTACCTGTCTGCCACCCCTACAGAGTCCATACCACTTTCACCTCTCACCTGCACTGCAGTGGTGGTTTTTTAAACACCGCATATCTGCTTCCAGCTTTGCCAGCAGAATGTCCTTGTAAAAAGCCAGGTCAGATCAAGCTGCTGCTCTCTGGAACACCCCAGTCAATGAATTTCCAACAGTGCCTAGAGTAAATTCCAAATTTAATGCCACTATTGACCAGGAGAGTATATCCAGCTTCTCCATCCTCCTGGGTCCTCACCTTGCAGTTCCCTTGCCACTGTTTACTCTGCTTTAGTCCATGTGGCACGTCTGTCCCTTCCTTCAGCACACCAGGCTCCAGAGCCTAGAGTTCTTGAGTCATCGCCCAAGCCCTCTCTCTTCAGGCCTTCCAAAGCCTCCTTTCTGTTCGTCATTCCATCAAGGAGCTTCTAGTCTCATAGACATATGATGTATACCACACATCTATAACACAGACTGTATACAAATCATATGTATATTATACAGAATACTAATACTAATTAGTGAATCATTCAGGACTCAGAATGCATCCATGCCATTGGTCGTTATTACTTAATTAAAGTATAGTTGATTTACAATTTTGTACCAATTTCTGCTGTACAACAACGTGACTCAGTCATACATCTATACGCATTCCCTTTCTTATATTATCTTCCATCATGGTCTATCCCAAGAGATTGAATATACTTCCCTGTGTCCTAGAGTAGGTTCTCATTGCTTATCCATTGTAAATGTAACAGTTCATATCTACTAACCCCAAACTCCCTGTCCACCCCACTCACTCCCTCCTCTCCTGTGACCACAAGTCTGTTCTCTATGCCTGTGAGTCTGTTTCTGTTCTCCAGATAGGTTCATTTGTGCCATGTTTTAGATTCCACATATAAGTGATATCATATGGTATTCTCTTCTGACTTATTTACTTAGGATGAGGATCTCTAGTTGCATCCATGTTGCTGCAAATGGTATTATTTTATTTAATTCCTCTTTATGGCTGAGTAGTATTCCATTGTATATATGTACCACATCTTATTAATCTGTCAATGTACATTTCCATGTCATACCTTCAATTTTTTTTTGGTCTTTTTAGGGCCGCACCCGTTCCCAGGCTAGGGGTCAAATCAGAGCTGCAATGGCCAGCCTGTGCCACAGCCACAGCAGTATAGGATCCAAGCCACATCTGTGACCTACACCACAGCTCGTGGCAATGCCAGATCCTTAACCCACTAAGTGAGGCCAGGGGCCGAACCTGTGTCCTCATGGATACTAGTCAGATTCATTTCCATTGAGTCATGATGGGAACTCCCCATACCCTCAACATTTAATTCCCACCTGAACTTTCTATACTCTTCCCAGATTTTGTTTTTGATACTTATGAATATTTGAATTTACATTACTATTTACTGTCTTCCCTGAGTGGATATATACAGATGCATATGCACACATATACTGGCATGCAAATAAATAATAGAGGCACAGATATAAATAGAAACACTCTTTCTTTCCTATTAGAGTATAAATTCCACAAAGAGAGAGAGAGACAAGAATTTGATTGTCTTGGTCACTTTCATTTTTCCAGAGAAGAGCAGTGTCAAATCCAGAATATACTCCATACTTGTTCAGTGATTACATACAAATAAACTGTTAGGTGCTTCAAAATATCTTCTTTTTAAATGACTACAGTTTGATGCTACAAAGGCCTTCAAAAATCACCAATTTTATAATCAAGAAATCATTAATATTTCTCTTAAAGCATATCTTTGAAAACAACAAGCTATTTGCTTGCTACATTCTCCATCCTGCTTTGCCTTCTGCCATGCTATTCCTCATGCTGATCCTTCTACTTTCCAGATAAAGACATTAAGTTTGAATTACCTTTCAAGGAAAAGTTATACTCTTTGTGATACATGAGAATTTCCTCCTTTTCCAACTGAAAAGAGCTCACTGTTCCCTCAGGATCAAAATATTTCTCCTTCTTTCACTAATTAGTATCCTATATTATATACATGTGGTTTGTATTGTATTCCAATAGGGCCAGAATGTGTTGTAGATGTATGGTTTATACTGTATTTCTATAAGACTACAATACATGTTCCTTGACAGCATGACGTATATAAGCATTTAAAAACAAAATAAGCAAACAACAAAACAAGTATGAAGCTTTTCAATATCTTGCTTTTCTACTTGTTGTTGAGCTTTATTTCCTATTCAGACCCAAATGTTGTTTCTTTGGCATTTTCTCCTCCCCTGTGTTGAATTTTTCCTCCCAAGCCAGCCAAAATTATTCACACTTTAATATGTGCAAGCTTGGAAAAATGTGATTGAACTGAGGTAGCATTTAATTGAGGTGTTTATCTCACCAATCTAGGTGAGAGAATTAAAAGTTATTAAATTAACTTCTGTGTAATATGATTGGTGTGTTTAATCGTGCAATGATTAGTTACCATGTGACCAGAAAACAAGCAAATGATTAAACAATATTCAGAGTAGGTAGATATTTTATCCTTTTCCATAAATTTCAAATATGTCCTAAGACCGAACATTATACTTCTATTTCTCCTGTACTTCCTATATTTTTGTCATTGATGTAATGAATAATTAGGAACAGATTTCTCTGAGTTTCTGTGAATTTCCTAACTTTACATCCTAAAACAAATGTGATTCAGTCCTCCAACTGCAAACAAGCACACTGACATTATTTTGAACTAAATGAGTCTGTTTATGCTCAAAGGAGAGGTTTGTTTCATTTCCACATATTCCTTATAGACTTGAATATATAATTTTCTTCTGTTGTGAAATTTCAAGGGAATATAGAATAGCTCTGAATATACCAGTTAGAAAGCTCTCCAAAGATAATTATGACAATGTTGCCCTATGCTTACATAGCTCAAGGCATAAAACTTGCTAATCTTAATCTTTATATTTATTGCAATATAATTAATTTACTCCAAATAGCAAAATTAGGGCTTAATCAGACTGTATTCTCTCAATTATTACCACTTTGAGTCAGATTCCCGAGAATCTTCTCAATCTCTGCTCCCAAGATTGGGAATTTAGTGGTAACAAGACTAGAAGGAAAAAACGAAACAGAACTCACAACTGTATTCCTCAGAAGAAATATGAAAGTTGTCATGGTTACACTGTTATTTAAGTGCTAATTATTATCAGGTTTAGATTTATGAAAATGATTTGGCTTTTTTTGTTTTGAATTTTTAAAAAATAATCCTCTGGGTTTCAGTAATATGTTTGAATGTATACTATATGATAAATATAGGCTATTTAGGAGTTCTCTTTTGGTGCAGTGGACTAAGGGTGTGGCATTGTCACTGCTGTGGCTTGGGTTGCTGCTGTAGCACAGGTTCAGTCCCTGGCCTGGGAAATTGCACATGCCATGAGTATACCACCCCCCAAAAAATAGGCCTATTTAAAATTATTTTTAACATAGACCTTTATCTTAAAGAGCAAATAATTTATTTTATATATTAGAGTTTATGTAGTTCATTGGCACATAGTTTATAAAGTATTTCTCATGGCCCCTCTATTCTCATGAAAGCCAGCTACTATACTACAAAACAGCTTAACCTTACTCATTTGTTCCTAGTGTATCTTTACCCATTCTATTTGCCTCAAAAAGTATGTGCTTATCTATAAAATTGGTGTTTTTGCTGAAATAACCTTCGTAATTCCCATGGAGAAATAAAACCCCCAACATCCACTATAATATCAAATATCTTTTGTCCTCTTTGTCCACTGAAGAGGCATGTCATGCTTCTCCATGAGTACAGCTGCTTATAACCAAAATCCCTATCTGGAGGAATGATGTGTCAGGTAGGGACTCCCCACTGGTCCATGGCACACATCCAAAGAACTGATGCTATCTTTCCTGGGCAAGCAGGCTCCATGCTGAGTGCTGAGATGATCCACTGGAAAACTCAGTCCAGACC
Organism: Sus scrofa; assembly: GCF_054392235.1. Taxonomy (NCBI): domain Eukaryota; kingdom Metazoa; phylum Chordata; class Mammalia; order Artiodactyla; family Suidae; genus Sus; species Sus scrofa. Next base: position 51,284,326 of record NC_139390.1, on the reverse strand, counting down.
AGAAGCCCCTTCTGAGCACTGAATGTACTCTTTTGAGCAAAAGTTCTTTTCAATTGGGAAGTGATTATTAGTTTTTTCCCTCTATAATTTAAGGTATTATTGCTCAACTCATCTTGAGTTTCTTTCACCCACACTCCTTATTCCCAGAATTCTAGTAAAAGGCTTTATCCTCTCCCCCTAAACAGCCGCACCCTAACCCAACACCTGAGTATCAAGGTGTGTTTAATTTTGAAATTAACACTACAAAGCCATAAAAAAACAGAATAATGCCATTTGCAGCAATATGGATGCAATAGAGATTCTCATACTAAGTGAATTCAAAAAGAGAAAGACAAATACCATATGATATAACTTATATGTGGAATCTAAAATATGGCACAAATGAACCCATCTACAAAACAGAAACAGACTCACAGACATAGATAACAGACTTGTGGTTGTCAAGAGGGATGGGGAGGGAGTGGGATGGATGGGGAGTTTGGGGTTGGTAGATGAAAACCTATTACATTTAGAATGGATAAGCTATGAGGTCCTACTGTAGAGCACAGGGCACTATATCCAATCTCTTGGAATAGACCATCATGGAAGACAATTTAAGAAAAGCAATGTATGTATATGTGTGTGTGTGTGTGTGTGTGTGTGTGTGTGTGTGTGAGAGAGAGAGAGACTTGAGTCACTTTGCCATACAACAGAAATTGACACAACATTGTAAATTAACTACATTCTAATACAGTTTTTTTTAAAAAAGCTATATACAAGTGATGATCTATATTTAAAATTATGTCTTGTATGGTGCTTAATTTGTTGTTTACTATCTAGTTGGGTGGACAATTTCATTGAACCCTCGTCTTGAGCCCAAAAAGTAGAGGTTTTTACTTTGATTGTATTGGTGTAGAAAGTAGGTCTCAGAAGTTGTAGCTTATCTAAAACTACATAGCCAAAAAGTGGTAGAACCTAGCTAGTCTCAACTACTCCAAAACCCAGATGTCCCTCTTCTGTTTTCTGTCAGAACCTAGATAAACAATGTTGAAATGCATAGGAACACCTGAAATAAGTTTTACTGTATTTTTCTGACCAAAATACAGTTTTGCTATATTTTGCTGTATTTTTCTGACCAGATATTTACTGAAGAGAAAACAATTTACCCACCTTAACCATGTCAATAATATCAATAATTTAAAGCGTAAAAGTTCTAGCAAAAGTTGGCATATATCCAAAAAAGCATCAAACAAGTCATTAACTTTTAGGAAAGTTTAAGGCTTTCTTTTTTAGAAGGAAAATATGCATTTTTTAAAAAACCAATAAGTCACTTAACACTTATTCATCTATGTGATTAAACTGTACTGTTTTCATTACAACTTCCCTGAAGGTGAATTGTACTCTATTGATAATATAGTTAGAAAATGGATGGGCTAGAAAAAATTAGACGCAATTTGATGGAACTCACCAGGGAAGCTATTAGTAAACCATTTTTTTCTCTCATTCCAATAATATAAATAGTATATAAATGATGTAAAATGTGAGAAGCAGGATAAATTATTTCACCTTTTATTCTAAAGGGAAGGATGCAGGCTGAGTTTTTATAGTTGCTGTTTTCATTATTTTTATTTGCTCATTTTTTGATTTTGAATTCCATTATCTTCAAATCAGTTATTTTAGATATTTTAATATTTGCAATTGTCCTTTAGAATTGTATGTATAATTTCTAATACACATATTTTACAACTGCTCTTGTTTAAAGAGTGTATTCAGTGAGCACTTTAGAAGGATGAGCATCAAGTTAATAAACTTTTTAAAGAATGAGAAACTGTGGTGATTCTTAAAATATATTTCTTAGATAAGTTTGAAAGATGGCATAAATAAACCAATTTACAATGCATTTTCTGATAATGACATAGCTTAACAAAGTAACCAAACTATCATGAAGAGAAAATACTCATCAAACCAAAGGAGAATTAATGTAAATTAAACACTTTGAAAAATTATTTATTCTGGTGTGTGTGTTAAACCAGATTTTCCTTCATAATTTTTTTATCATTTAATATGGTTTAATAAAATTAAACTATCCCTTACTTACATAACTTTGAAAGAATACAGAATTATAAATAATAACTGATGCAAAGCTAAATATACTCAGAATGCATGGAATATATGGGACGCTTAACATTTAACATGTTTTCTGAGTTACTAAATATAAATTATTTTACTATCTTTTAAATATTCTAATAGTGTTTATACTAACATCTGGAATTAAATTATTTCAGATGTGTAAAAAATCATATAAATATACAATAATATTATGAACTAGATATAAGCATATTATATGCACATATTTGTATATGTGTATGTGTATATATGTACATATTTTTTGTTTTGGCAATTTGTCATTAAGAAAGACATATTGGGAGTTCCCGTCGTGGCGCAGTGGTTAACGAATCCGACTAGGAACCATGAGGTTGCGGGTTCGATCCCTGCCCTTGCTCAGTGGGTTAAGGACCCGGTGTTGCTGTGAGCTGTGGTGTAGGTCGCAGACGCGGCTTGGATCCTGTGTTGCTGTGGCTCTGGCATAGGCTGGCAGCTACAGCTCCGATTCGACCCCTAGCCTGGAAACCTCCATATGCCACGGGAGCGGCCCAAGAAATGGCAAAAAGACAAAAAAAAAAAAAAAAGAAAGACATATTGAAAGAGTGGTTCTCCTTAGAGAACAGACTTGTGGTTGCCAAGGGTCAGGTGAAGGGGGAGAGAGAGGGGTGGATGGGGAGTTTAGGATTACTAGATGCAATCTATTACATTTAGAATGGATAAGCAATGAGGTCCTACTGTATAGCACAGAGAACTATATCCAGTCTCTTGGGATAGAATATATGGAAGATAATATGAGAAAAAAATGTATATATATGTATAATTGGGTCACTTAGATGTACAACAGAAATTGGCACAACACTATATAAATCAACTATAATTTAAAAGAATAGAAAACCTAAACAAAAATAAATGAAAAGAAACAGTGTTTCTCAAATTGCTTGCAACTGTGTATACCTGTGTTTTTGTGGTCAGGTATGTGATTAGTGATAACTGAAGGTTCTCTACCCCATACAGATAAGTTTAATGTTGGCACTATAATAACAACACAGACTATACTGAAAATTCACCTATATTTATGTTGTAAAAATTTTATAAAATCATAGCTTCTACGTTTCTATATATTCCACGTTAAAAAGAACTATGGGGAGTTCTCACCATGGTGCCCATGAGTTAAGAACAGATTGCAGAGCTCAGGTCACTGAGGAAACCCTGGTTTGATTCCTGGCCTGGGAACTGCCATACGCCATGAGCGTGGCTATAAAAAAACAAAAACAAAAACAAAAACAAAAACAAAACTATGGCTCATGATGGTCAATTTTCACATCCTAGCTCTCCCAGTCACTAATTAAATTATTTTGAGCAAGGAATTGAAGTTTTCTAAATTTCAACTTTGTCATATACAATTAATGGGAATAATAAATCCTACGGTAGACCAGATTTTTACCTGAGTCATTCTTGCCCTTGCAGGTATGGATGGATTTAATTCCAACCTCCAAAATCATGTCTTTACTTCTTTCCAAATTTATGCACATTTCTGATTTTATTTGCTTACAGTTAAGTTTGTCTCTTCCCATTTTTTTAGGTCTTTAATTTCTGTCAATGATTTTTTAAATTTAAGTATAGTTGATTTACAGTGCTGTATCAATTTCTGCTGTACAGCAAAGTGATCCAGATATATATATATATATATATATATATATATATATGTAAACATACACACACACAAACACACACACACTCTTTTTCTCATATTATCTTTCACCATGTTCTATGATCTATCCTAAGAGATTGGATGGAGTTTCCTGTACAGTAGGACCTCCTCTCATACTAATACACAGGTTATAGCTTTTCTTCTGGCCAACCTGTAAAGATCTATGGTATAATGGAGAGAGAGGTTAGTTCTGTCTATGCATAATCAGCCCTGAGATTTAGATGCCAATTCCTTTTTGTCTTGTGGGGACCACTGCCTCATGTTCCACACCTTCCATGTGACTTTGAGCCAGACCCATGATTCTTCTCCACTGGAAAGGGTCACAGACCCACCTTGCCTGCCCTCCCACAGCACACGTGCTCACAAGTCCTCCACATAAGCCAATTCAATTGTGTTAAAAAGAAATTCTCTCCACTTTGTTCTATCACACAAAATGTTCACTCTGGTACATAAACAGGCTAATGTTTTACAAATCCATAGCAGCGCACAGTAATAAAATCAATGCATTTTAGTTTTCCTCTCTTCAGACACTATAATCTTCATCCCATGGTACTGATTCTAAAATGCATTATTATTAACCTATAAAAATATCAACTGTTACCATTTTTATGACCAAAATCTCCTGAAACTATATTATCCCTTTCCCTAAGCTATAGACTACTTTAATGAAATACACGTGGCATTGTTGGAACTGTCTAAAAATTTACATGCTGAAAGATACTCATAATTACAGCCCAATTTTCTACAATATCTATTTTCAGCAGAGTAGGGTATAAATACTTATGTAATATAAATAGCATAATATAAATAATATAACATAAAACTATAAATAGCAACAGCTATGTAAAATTAACCTTTATTTGTGGTCTTTGTGATATCAAATGACTCACTTTTAATAGAATTTAAAAATACATATCTTTGACTTCGAAATTGATTTTCTTGATTTTGTCATATTAAGATCCAGAAGAGCTGCTGTTGCCTAGGCATAATCTATGATAGCAGTGGTGATGTCAAAGAAAGTAGAAATCACAATTTTGTGACTATCCAAAGAAAAAAGTTCTAGACACTTGCAGGCAATATAGGTTAAATATAAGTAGGCCAACAGTGTCACTAAAGACATTTATTGTTAATATTTCACATTATTAAACATTGGTTTTGCTTTTATTCTTCCATTCCCTACTTGTAGAATTGTATTCCTATAATTTATATAAAATAACTTACCTAATATTAATATTTTGTACCATTTAATAGAGGTATTCTTGCTTAGCAAAGAAGGAAATAGAGACAGAAAATATTCATTTAAAGTTTAAGAATTCTGTGTGTGTGTTATTGCTTTGAAGGCACTGATAAAACTCTGTTGTACTTTTGATGCATTCATCAAATGGAGATATTCCCAACCTAGAAGACATACTTAAGCTTTAGAGGCCATTTTTTTTCCCCTATACTTTTAACCAGTAGGATAATTTCAATAGTATTCCCATGGGTAACTAAGAAATAACATCCTGGGTACAGATAAGGAGTCAGGTCAGTGCATGTACAAGATGATCTCCATCACAGCTGGATGGTCCAGAAGTCAGAGAGCCAGGAAATGCAGTCCTGTTGCTGGTGATTATCAGGGCTTCCTTCTGAGGAAATATTTTATCTCAGATTACCTTAGATTTTCTAAAGATCTATCCCATAAAATGTTTTTAATGTGGAAACAATTCTACTTTCATGTTTATTCTAAAACATTTATTTGGCAACTACTCTGTTCATTAAGGTCCAGATTTGTCACTATTCCCAGTCAGATCCATTTTTTGTATCCCTTCACCTCATGACCTGCAACACCTCCCAAGGGTAAATAATTCTACTTCCCAACCTGCAATGAGCTCAGAACAGCTATGTGACTGACTTTGGTTAGTGTGATAAAAGGTAAAGTGATGTATGTGTCACTTCTCAGAGGTTAAGAACTGATTCATATTTATCAAGAGTTTATTTTGCCTCTGTCCTCAGAACCAGAACATTTCCAGGTAGAGGCAGCACTGCAAAATTGGCCTCTGAAATAGTGGTGATATGGAGCAGGCTTTAGCCAACATACTGTGCACATATAACAATGGTGTTTCTGATTGTTTTGCACTCTCAGAAAATCCTATCTATTCTTGATTCTATAGTGATGAACTAATTTTATATATATTATGCAAATATGTAGCATATCATTAATTTCTTGAAACTTTACAACACATGTTAACAGATTAAATACTAAGAATTCATTAAGCATTGCTTATTCAGTATGTTTTTAAAAAATGATGAAACTCCTCTTTTTTTATAGTTCCCATTATAGAAAATGACCTGGGCCTAATGCTAGTTTAGAAGACTTATGAAAGACTTAAATAGTGAAAATATTATTTTTAAAATTAGTAGTCATGTTAATAGCTTAATGTTATTGTAATTTTGCAGTACTACAAGCTATTTTTTCTTAGAATATCAAGAAAAAATAGCATTGTATGTGTTATCTAATATTTCTTGGATTTTTTTTTTAAGTAGAAAGGATTTTAATGTTATACTGAACTTAAAATGTTAAGGTAATAGCTGCAAGTACAAAAGTAAACCTGAAAATTATTTTGTTCTTGAGCTCCACTTAGTGAAAACAAAACTTTAAAAAAAAAGTTCAAAACAATCTTACGTTCTGGATAAGCAACCAGCAGTGATCCTAGTGGTGTGTTGGCTCTAAGGAGTCAGTAAACTGGTGTTTAGGGAGCCAGTCCTGGAGCGCTGTCAACTGGTTCAATCTCTGCTCCATCACTTTAACATCTGTTTGACCTAGAGCAAGTTACTTACCTAGGCTGTCCTTGTCTGTGAAATAGGATAGTAAAAGTAGCTCCCTCATAAAAGAGTTGTATTCATTGAGCTAATCCATGACAAATGCTTAGAACAACAGCTTGCACATGAGAACCACTCAATAAAAATTATTTATTATAACTATGAGAAGGATAACCAATGCATCATTCTTTTGTAATGATTCTTTAATAAAACTTGGTAAAAATATATTTTTTACCCTGATATTGATGTTTTCCAAATATTGTATTCCACACATATATTATGTGACCTGAACATCAATAAAAGTAATATAATTTTTCTTACCTTAAGTATTTATTTCCTCAGTATTAAAGATTGTAGGATTTTAAAGAGATGACATTGTGATACTGTCAAATATCTCTTACCTGTTATTTGAAATAATAGCAAAGTTTAATATCAATTATTAGAACACTCCAATATCACTTCATATCTAGGACTTAGGGTTAACTATATGTTCCAAATAATATTCAAATGCACATGATAACTTAATTTTTTATCAAAAACCACTTCATGTTTTTTCTTAACCAGCTACCAATATAAATAAATAAATAAATAAATCATAGTAGATACCAAACTCAGTGATACCTGACCTCATGGTTGGATAATGATGTGGGATGGGTAGTGGAGAAGACCCTGCTTAGGTTCTAATTCATCATTCTTTTTTTTTTTAATTAACATATAGTTGACTTACAATTCTGTGCCACTTTATACAGCAAAGTGACCCAGTCATACATGTACACAGATTTTTTTTCTCATATCATTCCCCATCATTTTCTATCCCAGGAGACTCCATATAGTTCCTGGGCTATACAGTAGGACCTCATTACTTACCCATTCTAAATGTAGCAATTTGCATTTACTAAACCCCAAACTCCCAGCCCATCCCACTCCTTCTCCCTTCCTATTTAGCAATCACAAGTAAGTTCTCTATGTCTGTGAGAACATTCCATTTTGGCTGACCATTTACCCAGGCAAATACTCAAACTTTCAGCACCTTATTTTCTTTATCTGCGCAATGTCAGTGACATAAAACCCACTTGACATTGCGGTTTTGAGAATAAAATGAAATAATGAAAATAGGCTGGACAAAATAGATTGTGGCTGGTTATGTATTGTGAAGTCTCTTCAACAGAGCTCTGTAGAATAAGTTATTATACACATAGTGTTTACTAGGTAGAATATAGTTTGAAATCATCATTACGATTGTAGCAGTAATGAAAACTTATAAATGCATTACACCTTAACCAGTAAAATAAATTTATATTCAGAAGTTATGAACTTATTTGTATTTTGTTTATGATATAATCATTGACCAAAATGTGTACGACAAACCTCAATACTAAAATGCTGTTTATATGATTACACCATTTTAATATATGATAAATACATGGTAAAATCTCACAATATTGAACAAAGAAGTCACCTTGGAAATACAGACTGATTTAAAATATGTTTATTTCTTAAATTTTCACATGACTACTCCAAAAATAACACTGTGGACTAGAGATTACTTGCCCTTTGTCTCAGTACACACACACACACACACACACACACACACACACACACACACGCACGCGCACACACACACACAGTCACACAGGCCCTAATATCAGATAAAATACTTACAGATTTTGCAAAGAATAACATGATAAATTTTTAAACTAATTAAATAGTCAGCCATAGTATGAATTGATACATTTCAATTATAAAATTAAAATCTGAAGATATTTTTTCTGAAAACATATCTTGAATTTCTCTTTTGCAATTGCATTTTCATCTGAAAGCAGAAGTTTCTAATATATTCAGTGGTGGCAAACATGTTTTCTTTAAAGTGGAACCCTTTCGTGTCCAGTGAATACTATGAGTAATCAACATTGATAATATCATTTGCAGCTACAAATACAATTTGTCTGTTAAAGAATGAGATTGATTTTCCAGAGTAACATGTAAGCTAGTCTGCAAGGTGGATCTTAAGTACTCTGAGGCCTGAAAAGACACACAATAGTCACACTTGTTTTAAGAGCACATTACCTTCTTGCATCAGGCAAGACAGCATGAATAAAGAGAAGCAACAGCCTTAGTTAAAACTCAAAAGAAAAAATAATCACTGGCTTTAAAAATATTCAGGAATTAATTGCTATAATTTTAAAAAGTATATTAATCTTATAGTTTGTACTACTAAAGTACCTTAAATAGTTGCTCAGACATACAATTTGAAGAACTGGACCTTTAAATTTAGGAAAGAAAGAGTTAATGTAGTATTGTTGATCTCCTAAGAACAGTGTTGGCTATTGTTTTCTGTTTTTATTTTTAATTATATCTGTAATACAAATCAAGCAACAACTTTCCAAGTACATTATTATCATCTAATAACTAACAACCCAAGGCAAGAAGAAGTTGCACAATACAGTCTAATAAATAAAAATATCTGGGAGTTGCCATTGTGGCTGAGCAGTTAACAAACCTGACTAGTGTCCATGAGGATGTGGGTTCGATCCCTGGCCTCTCTCAGTGGGTCAGGGATCCGGCTTTGCTGTGAGCTGTGGTGTAAGTCACACACGTGGCTCGGATCCTTCATTGCTGTGGCTGTGGCTGTGGCTGTGGCCAGCAGCTGTAGCTCCGATTCAACCCCTAGCCTGGGAAATTCCATATGCCACGGGTATGGCCCTAAAAAGTAAAAATAAATAAATAAATAAATAAACAAACAACTTTATTTGGCTCTTTAAGTAGATATCCACAAAACATGTAAAGGAGGTTTATGGAAATGGCACTGCTCAGCAAATCAGAGTTGGGCTTATCCATCCCAAGAAAGAATAATAAAGCTGGAAGCATCACACTTCCTAGTTTCAAACTTTATTACAAAGCTATTCTAATCAAAATGGCACATATTGGAAAAAAAACAGAGACATAAACCAATGAAATGGAACTGAAAACCCAGAAATAAACCCATACGTATGGTTAAGCAATATCTGATAAGAGATCCAAGAATACTCAGTGGGGAAAAGAGAGTTTCATCAATAAATGGTTCTGGGAAATCTGGATATTCACTTGCAAATTAATGAAATCAGTCCCCTATATTAAACTACTTACAAAGATTAACCCAAAATAGAATAAAAGCTTAAAAATGATACTCAAAACTGTAAAACTACTAAAAGAAAGCAGAGAGAGAAACTTCCTTGACATTGGTCTTTGCACAATTTTTTGAATATGGCATCAAAAGCATAAGAAACAAACAAACAAATAAATAAGTAGGACTACAGAAAAAAAACACTTCACAACAAAGGAAATAATCAGCAAAATGAAAGTTCAATTTACAGAATGAGAGAAAATATTTGCAAACTATCTATTCAATAAAGGTTTGATATCAAAATCCATCAAGAACTCATACCTCTCAACAACAAAAACAAAATTAGATTAAAAAATGGGCAAAGGACTTGAATAGACATTTTTTTAAGGAAGACATGCGAATGCTCAATAGGTAAATGAAAAGATGTTCAACATCACTAATCACCCAGGAAATCCAAACCAAAACAGCAGTCAAATATGACCTCATAATTGTTAGAATGGTTACTGCTAAAAAACAAGAGTTAAGTGTAGAGTATATGGAGATAATGAACCTTGTTCACTCTTGGTGAGAATTTTATATATATAAAATAATGTGTGTATATATATATGAAATATCATCCATAAACAAAGACAAACATGTCTTTTGCAACAACGTGAATAGACTTGAGGATATAAAGCTAAGCAAAATAAGTCACACAAGGATAAACACTTTATGTCCTCACTTATATGTGTAATCTAAAAAAGCTAAGCTCTTATTTAAAAAGAATGTTTTAAATCATCTCTGTAGAAGGAAAAATGTGTCTTTTGCTAAAAGTTAAAGATAACTGTAAAATATTTAACTGTTTATTATTTCTTTAAATTATAGTGGATTTGCAATGTTTCCAAGTGCATCATAGTGATTCAGTTATATATTATAACTGAATATCCACATTCTTTTTCAGATTCTTTTCCATTATGGGTTATTGCAAGATATTGAGTACGGGTCCTTACTGTTTACATGTTTTGTGTACAGTAGTATGTGCTTGTTTGTCCCAAACTCCTAATTTATCCTTTCATCTTTAGTAAAAATAAATTGTTTTCTATGTGTGTGGATCTGTTTCTGTTACGTGGATGTGTTCAATTGTATCATAAAAAATAATTAACTATTAAAAAATAAATGCAAATAAAAATTTTTTAAAAAGCTAAACTGATAGAAATGAAGAGTAGAGTGATGGTTTCCAGGACTTGAGAGATGAAGAAAATAGAGGCAAGATGGTCTAAAGGTATAAACATTCAGCTATACGCTAAATTCTGGGGACCTCAGGTACATCATGGTGATTATAATTAGCAATACTCTATTATGCAATTTAAAGTTATTAAGAGAATAGATCTTAAATGTTATCAGCACCACACACACACACACACACACACACACACACACACACACACACCCCACAGTAATTGTAAGGGGGTGGAGGTGTTAACTAACCTTATTGTGATTGTCATTGCTCAGGATATACATCAAATAATTATAATGTACACCTTAAAGTAACATATATATCATTAATATCTCAATCAAGCTGGAAAAAAATTGTGTTTATATTGCAATATCTTAATAACTTAAAGAAGTCTTAACTCACATGAAATAATCAAGATATTAAAAATGTATAGTAGAGCAAACACAATTGAGTTAGCAAATATTTACTCAAATTTTAGGCAGTAGATAATGACTAATTGAGAGCACTAGTGATTCTGTTGCAGAATTCATGATAGATCAAAGTGACCAAGATCTCAGAAGATTGTCATGCTTTGTGACATTGTCCAAGTTTTATGAAAATGATATTTGAACTTCAGAGCAGAACAAGTTATTAGAAGATTTAATGAAATGGCTAATTGTAATTGCATAGTGAAAAATATATATAATATCAAGAAATCGCTTAGATTTGCCAAAAATCAAGAACAGCTGATTGTTATTTTTCTTTGATAGGACAACATTTTGTTAGAGGAAACTTCAAAGAGTTTTTTGGACATAGTATATTTTTAAATAAATAGGCAACCATTTAACTTAGTGACATTAGCTAGGGGTAAGCTTGGTGTAAGAATTAAAACAGATGATAGATGAGATAAATTGTTCGTAATTATTAAGCAGCATATTTTTAACTGGCCCATTTATCAAACATAAAGTGATACAAATTTCATTTTAGTTGAGGATATTTGCATTTTATTTTGGATCATTCACCATTTCAGAAATAACCTGGCCACACAATTGTACCGGTGTTCCTTTTTAGATTATCACTTTGAGGCTCATAGTTGGTTCTCCATATTGGTATAAATGAACTTTACAAAGGAACAGATGTTTGAAATTACATAAGCAAACATGGACTCTGACGTAAGGAAACCATAGATGAGGGTTAGAATAAGCCTGTCACATTTCTAATGCAAGCAGCCCTCCTGATTACACTCAGGAAGAGTCACAGACTGTACCTTCAAAATACAATAATCATTACATTTCAGCTCACATTTAGCCACCTGTTTTTGATTACTTGGTACCAGCTGTCAATTTGCAGCTATTTATGTGGATGCCACAAGGTGCCCTAGCCCTGCTGGAGTCCTTCAGTTGACACCATCCAAAAGTCCCTTCATGTTTCCCCAAAGCTCAGTGTAAAGTCAACTTCAAATCCTTCAGTGCCACACACACTCCCATCTGAACCGACCAGCAGCCTGGGCAGCATCAGGCCCACTGAGTGGATGCCAAAGCCTCAGCAACATCAGAAGTCCTTATTGAAGAGCCAGTTTGAAGAATAAACATGAAAACATTAAATGTTCTCTTACTATGCTTCTACCTCACTGACCACTCTGCTCTTCTTAAAGTAATTCCCAGAAAGAAAGAAATAGAAACACTACATAAGATTTTTATGTATTTCTTCATTTATTTCCTGCATCTTCTTACCTAATCAAAGAATTATTTTAATATCATCAGATTAAGGTTTATCCATTATATGTATTTCCTGTTTTAGTTTATAATAATTAGGTGATTATCTGCTACATGAAACTTTGAAATTTTTCATTCCTAAAAGATTGGAATACATATTATACAGCATATCGTGCCTTCACAATTTGTTTGCAGAAGTTATAATCTATTCATGGCCACTTCAAATACCTGAGCTACTTGGCCCTACACATTTATGGTATCAATACATTTTTACCATATTTTATATGACATGAGTAAGAAAGTATAACAATAGTGCTATCATTTCCCTTTCCCTTTTATTTACATTTTTATCAATAAAAGAGGCAAAACCATCAGAATTCTGACAGGAAACGAATGGCTTCTGCACTTTGGGCAATATGAAAAGAGTTTAATTAAGGAACGTTTATAGAAGTGTGGAAGGATCCCATAAGAGCAAGATCCCATTCCCCAATTTTAGGATTGAAAAGGCAAAGACAAGACAGCTGTTACCAGAAGAGAGTCATATGCCAAGTACCCTTGAGAAGAGCTCTGAGGTTAATTCAAGTGTTTAAGTGAATCCCAGTGATTCCATAAGGGGTGGGGAGGACACAGGGTGCCTGTCTCCATCGACCTGTACATCTGTAACTGCATCCATCTTCATCTATATCTGTATTTATATCTATATCTCATCTGTATCCATATCCACATCTATATCTACATCTATAATTGCATCCATCTAAATCCATATCTATATGTATATCCACATCCATATCTGTATCTATATCTACATCCACATCTATATCTGCAAATGCACTCATCTAAATACATATCTAAATCCACATCAATATCCATAGTATCTAAATCCACTTCTACATCTACATCTATAACTGCATCCAACTCTATCCATATCTGTATCTACATCTATATCTATCTGCATCCACATCTATATCCGTAACTGCATCATCTAAATCCATATCTATATCTGTATCTATGTCTGTATCTGCATCCACATCCACATCTGTATGTATATAATAGCCAATATTCTAGCTCTCTAGCTATTTAGTTTTACTTATCCCCAGTCTCAATATCCCTTCTTCTTTGATTTCTTGCCTATGCTCCTCATTTTCTGAACTCTACCAGAAACCAAAAGTCTAGGCAGATTCTTGAAGTCATTGTGCAAGTAAAGATGGAATTTGGACAGGGAAAGAGAGAACAACAAGCACAGCAAATATGATCCAAATCAGGGCACTAAGATATCAGATGCCCAGTTTATCTTGCACAGTAATTTCAGCAATGTCTGTAGGGTAATTGGTAAAATCTGTCTTGACAGATAACACAAATTAGGCAGCAGTGAGATTCTTTTAAGGGAAATACCCAGGAGGAGACAGAGTGGCTGAAATTCAATTTAAGGATTAACCAGAAAGTTCTTTTCACTACTGTTGACTTCTATAGCTATCAACACGGCTTGAAAATACTAACTGAGGCTTAGCCTTAAGAATGAGGATCTTGCTATTTGTATCACTCAAAATCTATCCTATTTTCCAATATTTTAAAATATTTTTCTGATATTTATAATTAAGTTTTCATGGGGAGATTTTCAGTTGCAGTAAGTAGTCTGTAATTTGTTCTAGAGAGAATCTTTTGCTTTATATTTCATATTCTCATAAGTTTCTAGACACGAAATGATTCTGTCATTTGATATAGGTTGACACCAGTTCCAAAGAAAGATGATAACATTTGTCAGTGTCATTTCTTGATATTATTCTCTTACATAGGGAAAAACTTATAGATTAGGAAAAATTCCAATAAAAATTAAAATCTTTATTTTTTTCATACAAAGAGTTATAGAGAGACAAGCAAAAACATACACAATTTACGTTCTTTATCATCATGCGGTAATACCAAAAAGGCAGTGTTATTTTAGTTTTTTGTTTGTTTACTTCCTTATTTTGCTTTATCTTTAGTTCAAAATTTTCCTTGGATGATTTTTACTATTGTTATCGTGTGTGTGTGTCGGTGTGTATCTGTGTGTGTTGTGTAACCCTTGGATAGGTTTTATTGAATTCACCTGTAATTGCCAGAATGAAAAGTAATAACATTAAAATCATGCAAAAAAGACAACTCTTTTAAGCATATAAAATGATCAAGTCAAATGGGTAAATTCCATGACTTCTATAATGATACCTTAGTATTTATTTTATTGACTGAAATCAAAACTACACATATTTTATAGATGAATATGTAGTCATAATTTCAAATGAGTCAGCATTGCTTATATGAGCAAATAAAAGGGTATTAAATTCATAATACAGAAGGTGCATCCACTTCATAGACCATAGAATGTATTTTTTTTTCATTTTTTTAAAGTTTTGATGAAGTATAGTTGATGTACCATGCTGTGATAATTTCTACTTATACCAAAGTGATTCAGTTATAGATGTACACACATCCATTATTTTTCAGTTTCTCTTCCCACATAGATTATCACAGGATATTGAGTAGAGTTCCCTGTGCTATTTTTAACCTTATACAAGGCTGTAGTAAAAGTTAATTCTTATGAAGTGTTTTTGCTTTTCTTTCTGGTATTTTAAGTGTTGTATAATTAGACTCCTTCCTTCATAAATCATAGATACACAAAATTGGATGGACCTCACAGATACAATAGGGTAATTTTTTTTATTTGACTAATGTTATATTAAAGTGCTGCACCTTGTTTAAAATATCTTATATAATTTCATTACTTCAATTCTCTGCTGTCTCTTCACCTCAAACATGTGCAATGACATCTCCCCCAAATCCACTGAAACTTCTTCCCCTAAATTCAAAGTCATCCCACTTTGTTACCATATAAAACAGACATTTTCCAGGACTGGTTGGTTATAATTTTCATATTATTCAAGATTTTTGAGTCTTCATCTATCTAGAAATGCTCAATAGTATTATTTTTGAAATTTCCCTCAACCCTTGAATAATATTATCTTAGACTCTTTCATGGGCTCCCCTTTCTCTTCCTTAAGGAAGGGCCTTTCTCGGACTATTTAGTGCTTTCTCTTTCTACAATATACTCTCACTTTCGATGAACTAGTCCTCACCTCTTTTGAGTTTCAAAGAATTTATATCCATTTTACACCCAGTTATCAAATAAATAATCCTGTTCCGCAGGGCTTCAACTACCGCTTACATTTTAAATAATTCTTTTTTAATATTTTTGTATTTTTGCAAGTTTACTTTTTTCATTTTTTAAAGTTTTATTGATGTATAGTTGATTTACAAGCATAGTTGTGATCATTTCTGCTCTACAACAGTGATTCAGTTATAACTCTTAAGTTGAAAATACGTCCTGAGCTTCCAGATTCGTAGGTTCAACTATTTGTGTGGTGCCTACAATTATTGGTGATCACTGATGTGTCTACAACCCAGTAGATCCAGAACTGACACATTTTTGCTTCACAAAAACTGTCCCTCCCCTTTTCTCCCATCTCAAAAAAAATGAAATTGACATCTACTTGATTATTTAAATAAACAGGGAGATATTCCAAATTCATTTTTAAAAAATTGTTTAAGAGCTCTTAATATATCTTAATTATGTCTCTCTTTTTAACATACACACTGAACATAATTTTTAAAAATCCAAAATTTCCTAATATCCTAAATTGTTCATCAATAGCCTAGTCTACAAACTGTCTTCAGCATGCTCTTTCTCATCTCCAAATTTTACTACAGTCACATTGCTTAAAATATACTTCCTGATATAGTCCAAACTCCTTAGAGGAATGTACAAGAGGCTCCATGAACAGCTCAAGACCCATCGGATATCCTCAGGGATGATGCACCTTGTTTGGGTGTGGAAATCATTCTTGCACATCACCAGATCCATACATTTCTGCTTTTGTTCTGGCTCTCTGGCATAATCATTACACTTCACAAAGTTTACTACCACCATGTCCTACTGTACAGCTTGTTTTTGTAGCTCAGTTTTCATATCATCTACGAATTTTTCCTTTGTCTTTGTCCTGAAACAATAATTGGTTAGCCACCCATCATCTGAAGTGTCTTCAAGCCTTGAAATACATGCATAAAACTACCACACACTCCCCATATTGTAATATAGAAGATTGTTGAGATGTAGGAATTACCTACTACTTTTACTATCAGGCGTCTTTCAACTCTATATAACTGTCCTTGACACTTACTAAGCAGGAGGAAATAAGAATCTATTGAATGACTTAATGGTCTTAACTGGGCAATGTCCCTTGCTATTATTCAAATCATTTAATAGGTTAATAAAGTCACAAATCATTACTTTTGTCAGTCCTTTAAAATACGTTTCTCAGCAAATTTTCTCTGAAACCCTAGGAATACATTTTGATTTTTCAGAATGGCATTATTTGTATATCATGTAGATCTGTCTACATTATATATAACTATATATGATGTATTGACATACTATTAATGAGTATGTATTACAAATAAAATAGAAGTTACTTAGTGAATGACACTGAGATATTTCTAAACAGTTCTTGTAGAAATGCACAGAATAAAATACCATATTGAATTTAAATATATAAAAAAGAAATGTAGCTGTATTTAATTATCTTTTAATATAAAATATATTGTAAAATATATTCTAAAATGTAAATTTTGTAATTGGAAACTAAAAAGTTAGCATTTTTAATGTTTTTATATGGTTTACATACTTCGAACAGAACAGAGAGGGACATTGGAAATTTAAACTTTTCCATTTTATTTACAAAGTTTGTATTTTTTTCTCCTCAAAATGGTCAAAAAGAATGCATTTAGGTGATGGATACGTCGGCTTAAAAACTAGGTAGATAGTGCTTGCTTATCAGAGACATGATAGGAGGTATATTTTCAAAGAGGAAAAATTGAATTTAAATGTCCAAACAAGAATTTCCAATATTTAGGAGTTCCCATTGTGGCTCAGCAGGTTAAGAACCCAGCACAGTGTACATGAGGAAACAGGTTAGATTCCTGGCCTCATTCAGTGGGTAAAGGATCCCATGTTGCTGCAAGCTGTGGTAAGTATTGAAGATGGCATCAGATCTAGTGTTTTGGTGGCTGTGATATAGGCCTGCAGTTGCAGCTCCAATTTGACCCCTAGCCTGGAAACTTCCATATGCTACAGGAGTGGCTATAAAAAGAAAAAAAAAAAGAATTTCCAATATGTATATTGATTAAATATTTGCGAATGACTCAACATGCCAAAATGTTTCCTTTGGCCAAGTTAGGAAAATCTCATTCTGATGTTTGGAGAACATGCATGAATTTTGATCATGAGATAAGCTAACCTTAATTACAACTTATTGCTGATAGGAACCCATTTATTATTCTATAACACATTCCCCTCAAAATAATAGTGCAGCATTCTTGAAGTCGAAAAGACGTTAATAGGTGTGCCAATTCTGCTGCCTCCATGCCAATTTTAGGAAGTCAGTTTGGAGAAGTCGAATCTGGTCAATTTGAAGAAAGGTAAATGTATTGTTTATTTATTTATTTAGGGATTTTTGCTCAAGATTTCTTGAAGTCTTTAATATTCTGAGGTTGGTAGGATCTTTCTGTTGAGAAGTTAAAGAATGACTATTTCCTAAATATTTTATCAAGGAATATTTTTCATTTAATTTTATATGTTTGAAGCACTTGGCATCATCTTGAGTTTATTTTTTCCTTCCGTTTTTTATTGACTTAAATGTACCTGAAGTCAATTTACAACATTGTGTTAATTTTTGCTGTACAGCAAAGTGTTTGTTATACATGTGCACATATACATCCCCATACAGATTATCACAGGATATTGAGTTATCCTGTGCTAAACAGCAGGTCCCCGTGGACCCTCCATTCCCTATATAACAGTGTATTTCTTTCTAATTTGAATTGATTTCACGTATTTAACAAGTTTTTCTTTTCTTCTTTTGGACATATTCCTTTTTGAGTTTATCAGAGCATATCTTTTACCCTCAATTCTCTCACTTCATCTTGAATTTAATACTGATGCTTTCATTTTGTAGACAGACAAGCTCAAGACCAGATACCTTAAGACCATCTCTAGGCACAAACAAGTGAACAAAGATAGGATATTCCTACCTTAGAACCCAATCCTCCACCTCTCCCAAAGTACACCTGCGAATACAATTCCACTTTTATCAAAATCTGTAATTTAAGCAGAGAAAAGTAACTTTGGTCAAGTTGTATTAGGAACAAAAACAATGAACACCCCAAGTTTTAAAAATTTCAGTAGTTATCTTTATTAATTCTTATTATCCACTTAAGAATTAGGAGAGTATATACTAACAGGCAACAAAAATCTCTGGAGGTAGTTGAGAGTGTGTCCACTTTCTTTCAGTTTGAAGTATAGTAAATGTTCCAAAAAGGCAAAAAATTTTGTCTGAATATGAGGGCCAGCTGTTCTCTAGACTATAATAGTAACCACAAAGAGAACGCTTACTTGCACAATAGCAAATATTTTGACCTAAGTTAAATCCCTCTGAATGTTATTACACCATTCAAAACATCCATTAACATCTGTTGTTATTTGAATCGGTTGTATTTATATCATATATCTTTTTAAACCCATTTAAAACAATTAGGTAATTCTGGAACTCTCCTGGATCTTTGTTTCCTAGTCTTTATTCACCTCAAAAATACTTCTGATTCTAGTCTTTCACTGTTAAACTTAATTATTGCTTTTTCCTCGTGAACAAAATTGCAAAATGTGTTTGTTCCTTGTGATTGATGCATATCATCACTTAAGGGAAAAATTGGCAGGCTGTATCTGAGATTTGGCTCTGAGGTTTGAAGATGCTCTGCATACGCTTGTGTAAAGGCAGGTGGCAAAATGTGAATCCAAAACTATATCCATTATGTTCATTTACTTTACCATTTAGAAAGCACAGATGTTAACTATATAACAACAAGGTGGTTTTTATTGTAATCACCTGCTGTTAGGGTCCCTCTTGGCACAGTAGCCAAATGGATCCTGTTTCCTTCTCATTTACAAGGTGTTTGTTATTTGATGGCTGAAAACAAAACTGGAAATTATTTTTCATTCATAAGAAATGCTTAAAATGAGGCAATTTTGAAGAAAAATCAGTATAAATTTGAATTGCATACTATCACAGTTAATTGTATACATTCATCATAATGTGATTTGTGTTGATTTGCAGCTTAAAAATCTAGTTCCTTCTTGGTCTATCTTTTGATTTGCTATTGTTTAGGAAGAATTCTTCTATTCACTGACAACCCTGAAAATGATTGATTTTTTTTTCCTTTAGCTCTCATCCACAAAATGGAAAATTGTAATATTTTCCTATGTTTGCTGTGGAATTAAAACTCATGTTTTAAAGAACTTTTACTCATAGCTTCCAGAACTTATATAGAAATATATACTCATATAACTAGCATTTATTTATATAATGTATAGTATTATATATAATACATATAATACATAACTATCTAAAAAGGACTTTTTCAGAATTGTACTCGCCAGAAGTTTTATTGGCAGGGGAATAATCTAAAATGCACAAAGGTTCTGTTCCTGGAGGTCAAGTCCACCTGCCTCCTCATGATGTCCAATGTGATTGAAAGTTTTTTAACTCTGTCCAATGTTTCCTCTTTGGAGTTAATCTAAGTAAGCATTAAAAAAGGCACACATCAGTAGATATAAAAAACATAGCAAAAGCAGTTATAATTATTGAGTGGAGGTTCTTTAGATTTGGAGAAGTTCCTACTGGCTCACAATACACTGAAATTTTAGAAAGCTGTAAAAGAGAAAGGGATTATTCCATGACTAGAAAAGTAATGTGTTATTCCAAGATTTAGAATGAAACCGGAGGATCACAGACCTTGTTATCTGAAAGTACACACACACACACACACACACACACAGTCTTTCACATTTGATTTTCAGGTGTATTGTGTGGTCATTACCATTTAAATTTAGAATAATACAATAAAACTTGAAAAAATTTTTAAGAATACTATTAAACACTTTCATAAAAAATGCTAAGAAGTGTTGAGTATATTTTGCAAAATAAGAATACGAATAATCTTCCTATTTAGAAATCTCAACCAGGAGTTCCCCTTGTGGTGCAGCTGAAACAAATCAGACTAGGAACCATGAGGTTGCGGGTTCGATCTCTGGCCTTGCACAGTGGGTTAAGGATCCAGCGTTCACATAAGGTGTGGTGTAGGTCACAGATGCGGCTCAGATTCTGCATCGCTGTGGCTCTGATTTGACTGATTTGACTCCTAGCCTGGGAAACTCCATGTGCCGTGTGCTGTGGGTGTGGCCCTAAAAAAAAAAAAAAGCAACTAAATAAATGATAAATAAAAAGGAATCTCAAACAAATGCTTCATTTCAATGATGTGAAACTGAGTTGAGGTTAAATCCCAGGCTGTTATTAAATGGCTCTGATTCCATCTCCAATGTTTTAAACTGGCTCCTGCTTGCTGCCAAGTTTTATATTGTTCTGTATTTTCTCCAGGAAATCTTCCTTTTTAAAAAGGATTTTTCTTTTTTTTTTTAAGTAATGAGTGTTTCTGCATAGTTCTCTTTTAGTTCAAGTTCAATTATTAAGTAGGCTTTTCCATTGATTCTGACAAGCTATTAAATTTCTTTTCCTGTGGTTTACAACACATTGTAACAATTGTGGGTCCTTTCCACCAATGTTATTGAGATCCTTTCAGGGAAAAGCAGAAGAAATTCCTTCTCAAAATAGTTTGTGGAGTCCAAATTGATTTCCTAGCTTTCATCTTAATCTTCCATATTTCTTTTATAGTTCTGAAAATGGATATAAGCTATTTGCTCTGATGATTTTTTTAAATTAGAGTATAGTTGATTTACAGTGTTGTGTCAAAATCTGCTGTACAGCATAGTGACCCAGCCATATATATATACATATACACACACACATTCCCTTTCTCATAGTATCTTTCATCATGGTCTATTATTCCAAGAGATTGGATATAGTTCCCTGTGCTGTAAAGTAGGACCCATTCTAAATGTAACAGTTTGCATCTACTAAGCCCAAACTCCCCACCCATGCCACTTCCTACCCCTCTCTCTTGGCACCACAAGTCTGTTCTCTATGTCTGGGAGTCTGTTTCCATTTTGAACATAGGTTTATTTTGCCATGTTTTAGGTTCCACATATAAGTGATATCATATAGTATTTGTCTTTCTCTTTCTGACTTACTTCAGTTAGTATGAGAATCTCTAGCTTCATCCATATTGCCGCAAATGGCATTATTTTGTTCTTTTTGTGGCTGCGTGGCATTTCATTGTATATATCTTTTTTTATCCATTTATCTGTCGATGGACATTTAGGTTGTTTCCATGTCTTGCACATTTTTTTCCAACTCCAAATTTGGCCCTTAATAGATTGTGTCTTCTTTGTTATGATCTGTACCTTTGATTGAACTCTTCAACTTGTTCCATAAGAACAAGTTGTGAACTCTTGTGAACTCTTGTTTATAACAAAGACACATTCTATTTTGCTCTGATGACTCCACAGAGATTTTATAACCTTGGCCTGTCTTCTGATATGATTACTTGGAATTCGGGATCAGCAAAGTTATAACATAATCCTGAATAATTTAGACTTCAGAATCAAGCATTGCTAGTATATGTGACATGTCTAGGTAATTATTTTGATACTGCAATTCCTTGACATGTAAATGAGTTAGTTTCATAGAGTCTATCTCTATGAAGCCAATCAGTCAGAATGTATGTGCAGTCCTTATCACTCTAAGTGCAGTGTGACATGGAGGGAGGGGAAGGGCAAAAATGGATACACATAGCTTAATTACATGAAATATACAAGTCACAGTGTTAGAACCAATAGTCGTTGCTAGCCACCCCCTCTCCTCATTAGCCTCTATGTAATAATAGCTCAGAGAATAACTTGGGCTCCCTAAATCTCTGATGCCTTGTTGTGCCCTTGGAATTTTGTCCCATGTTTCCTCTGTAACCTGGTGAGCAGAAGGGTGGCACTATAGATATAAACTTAGTTTTTATAAACGTAAAAGGTGTAAATCTATAATTGTAAACCAGTAAACAAATTTGAGAGAAACTTTTATGATTGTGAGGCTACTCCTACGTATGGGAGGGAATAACATGAACACTTCCATTATAGACTAGTGTCACAGATGAACGTAGATGGAAAAATCCTCAACAAAATATTAGCAAACTGAATCCAACTATATATTCAAAGCATCATACACCATAATCAAATGGGATTTATCCCAGGGATGTAAGGATTAGTCAATATCCACAAATCAATCAGTGTGACACATCACATCAAAAAACTTAAAAATAAACCTGGGAGTTCCCTTTGTGGCTCAGTGGTAAATGAACCTGACTAAGGTCCATGGGATTGTGGGTTCAATCCCTGGCTTCGCTCATGGGTTGGGGATCCAGTGTTGCCATGAGCTATGGTATGTGTTGCAGACATAGCTCAGATCCTGTGTTGCTGTGGCTGTGGTATAGGCCAGTGGCTGTAGTTCTGATTCTACCCCTAGCCTGGGAACTTCCATATGTCATGAGTATGGCCATGAAAAGCAAATAAATAAATGAATAAATAAATACCATGTGATCTTCTCAATAGATGCAGAAAAAAAAATTTAACAAAATTCAGCACCCATTTCTGATAAAACCTCTCAAGAAAGTGGGCATGGATGGAATCTACCACAACATAATAAAATCCATATGTGACAAAACCACAGCTAACATCATTCTCAATTGTTAAAAGCTGAAATCATTTCCACTAAGATCAGGAACAAGACAAGGATGCCCACCTTTCACCACTGTTATTCAACATAGTTTTGGAAGTCCTAATCATGGCAATTAGAGAAGAAAAAGAAATAAAAGGAATTCAAGTTGGAAAGGAAGAAGTAAAACTGTCATTGTTTGCAGATGGCATGATACTATACATAGAAAATCCCAAAGATGCTACCAGAAAATGGTTAGAAATCATCAGTGAATTTGGTAAAGTTGTAGGATACAAAATTAATACACAGAAATCAATTGTATTTCTATATACTAGCAATGAAAGATCAGAAAGAGAAATTAGGGAAAATGTCCCATTTATCACCACATCAAAAATAATAAAATACTTAGGAATAAACCTGCCTAAAGAGACAAAAGACCTGCTCCTTGCATTTTTTATGTAACGACATAAAACTATGGAAATAATGTTTTACACACTAATGAGAGAAACTTATCTAAACTTGTGATTATACCCAATAAACAAACACATAATGCTCTGTTGAAAGTAAATATTCTATAAAGCCCAGATAGGGAAAAAAAGTCACATGATATTCACCTCAAACTGCATGCTGACAAATTTCTGTATTGGTGTAGAGGTGAGTTACAGCCTCACTAATGCCATCACCAAGACCCAGAGCCTCAGCCCACCCAGAGCATTCATTTCCCTGATTTAGAATTGCATCCCAGTGGGTTCATCTATAACAAAATGATTCCCATTCATCTAGCCCATGGGACTGATGCCAGTTTTCTAATGTTCCATGTGTTGATGTGTGTGTTCCATAAAAGCTTCTGTTTCAGCAAAAGAACCTGCTTTAAAGAACATAATTTTCCCCCTTATTTCTAAGCCCTTGGTGCAGGTGAAGAAAAAATGTTCATTTGACTTATTTTCTGTTACTTATATTAATATATTTAACAAACTACCATTCAAAAATAAATATGTGAAGTAATTGTAACAAAACTAATAACATAATGAAATGCAGTAATCTTCTAAATCTATATATAGAAAATGGATTACTAAGAAATATACTCAATTATTTATTGCGTATATCAACTTTCAACAATGTAAAATGACTCCTGGTTAGGAAATCACTTTTAATTATTCTAATTGGGTAGCTATACTGACTCTATTTGGGGAGTTGAATAAACTGTCACTAGTATTAGGATGAATGTAAGTGATAAATATATCTTTGGGGACATGCAAATTATCAGGGTTTTGTTTTTTTGGAAAAAAAGTGCAATAAATTGCTGTCTGTATTCATGGGATTAAAATTCTAGTCAAATATTTTGCTGTATAGAGAATAATATGTAGTAAGTAGGTTGTTTTTATACTTAGGGTATAAATATATATGCAGTTAAATCGTATCTTTATCTCTAAATTGATATGTTCAATGAAAAGAGGCAATATACTATTTTCCATATATATTTAAGCAAATATTAGCTGAAATGATTCTTATCTATCATTATATTGTGAACATATTATATTACACCATTATGTGTAAAATATGCAATAATTATAATATGATTAATTATTTAAGAATAAACAGGGAGTTCCCTTCGTGGCTCAGCAGTTAACCCAACTAGCATCCATGAGGACGCGGGTTTGATCCCTGGCCTACTCAGTGGGTTAAGGATCTGGCATCGCTGTGAGCTGTGGTGTAAGACGCAGATGCAGCTTGGCTCCCATGTTGCTGTGGCTGTGGTGTAGGCCAGCAGCTACAGCTCCAGTTAGACCCCTAGCCTGGGAACTTCCATATGCCACGGGAGAGGCCCTAAAAAGACAGAAAAGAAAATAGAATAAACAGATACAAAACTATATGCTTAGAATTAAATTAGAAATACATTTAATAGCTTAAAAAAGATATGGACTTGCTAACCTTGAAGGTTAATATGGAGAATTTCAAAAAATAAATCATCAGATGTAATCTACAATTGCTCCAGACAAATAATTTTAAATACTCTTTATTTTATTTATTACATTAATTATTACATTTATTCAACCTTAAAAATAATCAGCTATTTTATCAGCAAGATGGATTTATTTATTCAGGAAAAGCAGAGAATTGTAATTCCGGAAAGGTGCCTTATGGTGAATCATAGGCAGGTCTGAAGAGACCAAGGGAAGGTCAACTTTCCTTTGGTTTTAGGAGAAAATTGAGGAAGGCAGTCGTGGTAGTTTCTAATTGGCAGAAACTGGTGGTTAGAGCATTGTTGGACAGGCAAAGAGGCATCTTCCATCCTTTGCTTTATGATTATTTTTGGCTGTGCCTAAGGTATGTGGAAGTTCCCAGCCAGGGATTAAATCCACGCCACCATAGCGACCAGAACCACAGCAGTGACAATCCAAAAGAAGACATTGGACCACAAGGGAACCCCTCCTTCCTTTTCTCAAAAGTAGGAGATGAAATTTCCTTGTGAAAAACATTATCCCTTGTATCAGAAGAAAAGCAACATTCTTATCATCAAAGATAAAAAGTTGAAACCGAGAGAACTTTATACAAACAATTCCATGCAGATAGGATTTGTTACAATAGTTCTTGTCTTCAGTCTTCTTGCTGGTTGTGCAGGTGTGATAAGTGATACCTGCCCAAAAGCTCTCCCTTCAAGTCTCCTGACTCCATTTTACATAAGGTTTCCTTCATTTTCGCAATAGTCATGACCATCAGCAATGGTTGACCTTAAATTTTCAAAATGCAATTCAAACAGTACCATGTTAATGTACATGCTGGGATGTATACTAGTTATAAGCAAGGTAAATATTACAAACCCATGGAGGTCAAGCCAAATTTTGGTGACATTCCATAGTATTAGAGAAATACTACCACATCTTAGAAAATTAATAAAGGTCTAGCTCATAAAGAAGGTAAAATATAAAGTATATTATGGCTCAAAACTCTCCATTCTTTTGTCAGTAAAGCATGAGAGACTGAACTAAATGTAAGTGTATAAAATCTTTTGAGGAGGGAAACATTTTAAGGCAATGTTTGGAGCTAATGCCATATGCAGCACAAACTTCCTTTACACATTGCAAATATTTCTATCTTCCTTTCCTGAGTCCATCTCAACCTAAAGCAAATAGTGAGAAGTTTTCTCTTATTTTCAATTTATTTGGTAGAAATGACACCTGGAGCTAGGATTAACTTGCACCTTGTTCACATCCAAAGTGTTATGTGATACCAGAATATTACCCAGCAGGAGTCTACCAGACCTTCCTGGGGTAGGCCCCTTCATGAAGTACCTAGATAAGGGCATCCCATGCACATTCCTGAGTTGTTTCACAGATACTAAACCATGTCCAAATGGAAGAAATTAACTATGTGATGACCATGCGCATGCAGTCCCCAGACCTCCTGGAACCAAAGGATTGATGATGTTTACCCTTGTGACCATCCCCCCCCCCCCCGTTACCTCCCCAGCAGCCAGAGAACTGAGCACAAACTGGTCACATACCCTGTGCCCCCCACCAACCCCACCCCGCATGACCTGGCCTTTAAAAATGCCTTGCTGAAATTCATTAGGAGTTCAGGCTTTTTGAGCACCAGCTGCCTGGACATTTCACTTGGAGTCTGTAATAATCCCTGCACCTAATCACAAAAAGAGAGGGGGCGGGGAGAGGGAAGAAGAGAGAGAGGGATGAAGTAAAAGAAAAGGAGAGAGGGGGACAGAGGGGGGAGAGAGAGAGAGGGAGGATTCATGTATGTCTCCTTCCTTCTTTATAAGGGGGTTAATCTCATTTATGAGGGCTACACCCTCATGACCTAACTACCTCCCAAAGGTCTCACTTGCACCACCATCACATGGGGATTGGAATTCCAACATTCAATTTCTAGCATGTTCTAACAACAGCCAAAGGTCCATGACTCCCAATGTGCCAGATAACACTTCAAATCCTCAAAAGATTAATTTCCAGTCTTCTTAGAACCACATGAGAATGCTTCCTTTTTAAATGTCTTTTTCTTAATTTCAGAAGAGAAATTTAGACACAGCAAGGTTAAACAGTTTACCCAGCCACACCTAACAGATGGCAGAGCTGGGTTTTGTCCCTTTTATTTTTTTTAAAGAAACCTCTATTAATATTGTATAGAACTAATGTCGCCTAAAAGATATTTTTGAAACAAATATAACATTTATCAAATTTTCAGCTATATTGTCATTTTACTGAGCTTAATATTAAACAAAGTTTCTAGGATTTTAACAAAAGTATTTATTTCTGTAATTCGCTGGCTGCACCCAAGTCATATGCAAGTTCCCAGGCCAAACTCATGCCATAGGAGTGAAAATGCCAGATCTTTAACCTGCTGAGCCACCAGGGAACTTCAGAGAAATATTTCTTTTAATATTTCTCTTATATTCAAAAATTTCCCAGGGACTGTTGTCAAGTATTACTGTACCATTTAACACATTAGCAAGAAATACTCAGAGGATTGAGCTAGTTTTATAAATAGTGGTGTTCAGAGCATTTAATTTGTATTTAGAGAGGCAGACCTAAGAGCAAATGGAAATAATTATTTATTTTAAATAAAATGGTGTTTATATTTAATTTCTAAGATAAATATTTGATATTACACCACATTGTGTGTAACATTAAATATTTCATGAATTGCTGTGCATGAAATTTGCTGATTTACAACAGAATAATGGCACCTTGATGCACATAGAATCATGTTTCCAGTGGTTTCATAGATTAGGCATGATTCATGACATTTTTTTATTTTGCTAGCTCTGTCGTGATTTGAACAACAAGTAAAATTCAGGGCCAATGTTTCATTTGTGATTTCATCTCTATGCTTTCAGACATATTGTACACTATGCAAAATTTACTCCCTTCCTGTAGAGTCATTGTAAGATTAACTCTGTAGCTTGTTGCAGTGAAAGCTGAGTGAGGGAAATTTAGATTCAATTGTAGTGTATATAAAAGTCCATTAAAATGCTGTCACAATGGGCAAGTCACTCAATAATTCAAGGGCTTGGCATCCGCATGAAAGGAAAACATTTTACAAATCTCATTATAAAATAATGTTCTAATTTGATTAGCCTGCAAAAAACAAGTTCTATGGTTTATATAATTTTAACTCTTTTCCTGCTTTGCTTCAGTGGGGATCTCATCCAATCCTCCTTCTCCAAGTCCTTTTGCTTGTCTCAGTTTTCCTTTCCATCAAAAAAAAAAAAAAGGTGCTCTCTGCATTTATCACCCCCTCTCTATTTAGTCACTGTGTATTGCCTATTTATTTATTTATTTTTACCTGTTTTCTTTTTTTGTGTGTGGTCACGCCTGCGGCATATGAAATTCCTGGGCCAGGGACAGAACCTGCACCTCCACAGTGACCCAAGCCGCTGCAGTTGGATCCTTAACCCACTGCACCACTGCGGGAATACTGTATTGCCTATTTATGAAAATGGTGGAGGAGAGTAAAAATAGGTCCCGGAGGTTCTTGAGGATTAGAGGGAAAAATTCATGATAAATGTTTAGGGCAGAGCTGACACCCTTACATAGGGAGGACATCATGCCTTCAGATAGTAACTACTCTTACTGGTGATACTTTTATTTTGTTGCTATTGTTGTTTTTGTTATTATTATTGGCAGCTTATCAAGTGTTTATCTCCTCTGATTGAAGAGTTAGGGAGTTCCCGTTGTGTCATAGTGGGTTAAGGAAACGACTTTCTCTTTGTGAGGATGTGGGATTGATTTCTGGCCTCGCTCAGAGGGGTAAAGATCTGGTGTTGTCACAAGCTGCAGGATAGATCACTACAGATGTGGCTTGGATCCTGCATTGCTGTGGCTGTAGCTTGGCTTGCAGCTGAAGCTCCAATTTGACCCCCAGCCCAGGAACTTCCTGTGCTGCAGGTGCAGCATTAAAAAAATAGAGAAAGAGTATTATTTTTGTTATGAACTACATCAAAATATCTATCTATATAATTTTAATAAATTATTGTTTATAAATTATTATTGATTAATATTGTGATAGTTAAATACATAAATTAATTTTAGAACACAGCTATGAAGTATGTCTTGTCTATTTCACTGAGACTTTAAGTAATATATTCATGTTCTCATTAGCAGTAGAATTCAAAGTCAGTCTATTTCTGTCTACCTATACCTTCTAGCTTTGTAGAAAACTGAAACATTTTACCATAACAACTACCAAAGTAATTTCTCTGGTCAGGAACTTTCTCTCACACCTGGTTGTGAATTTCCAATTCCCTATTAAATATCTCCAGAGTTTTCTTTTTTGGGTACTCAAAAGAGAATGAACTATCTTTGGAGCTATCATCTTGTATGACATTTACTTTTCTTCAATTATATTTTTAAATTTTATTACTTTTATTTTTATAAATTTTATATAATGCTAATATACAAGAACAATTAATTTGTATTGATTTCTTTCCATGCACCACTGGTGTCAGGTACTTTGTATGTACTGTCTTGTTTTATCTCATAATACCACCATGGTCTGAAAGTTTTAATATTGGAGTTCCTGTTGTGGCTTAGTGGGTTAAGAACCCAACTTGTATCCATGAGGTTGCAGGTTCAATCCTTGGCCTTGCTCAGTGGGTTAAGGTTCAAGGGTTACCACAAGCTGTGAAGGAGGTCACAGATGTGGCTCAGATACCATGTTGCTGTAGTCTGTGGTGTAGGCCTGCAACTGCAACTCCATCAACCTTTAGCCAGAGGACTTCCATACGATGCAGATGCAGCACTAAAAGTGAAAAAAAAGGTTTTTTTTTAAATTTAATAAAAATTTTAATACTATTCTTATTTATAAATGTAGTAACTTAGTCTTGGAGAAAGTAATGACTTGTCTGGCTTCACCAATCTGTTAGCAACAATATTTTGACTCAAGCTGAACTTCAAAACCTGCTAGTGACCAAAGTATTTGACTCTATAGAATTCTTATTTTTATTGTTGTAAAGTGTAGATAGCATAAAATTTACTGTTAACCACTTTTTAGTGTACAGTTCTGGGGCATAAGTACACCTTGTTACACATTATTGTGCAGCCATTATCATCTATCTCCAAAATTTGACACCTTTCCCAATCAAAACTTGATGTCCATTAGACCCTAACTCCCCATTTCCTTCTGTCCTCAGCCCCTGGCAACCACCATTTTACTGTCTTTTTCTATAAATGTGACCACATTCGATTCTGCATTTAAGTGGAGTCATGTAATATTTGTCCTTTGTGCCAGCTTATTTCAGTTAGCATGTCTTCAAAGTTCATTCATGTTGTACCATATGTCAGAATTTTTTTTTCATTTTTACTCCAATATACCATTGTGTGTATACACTATACTTTGGTCATCTATTGATCTATCTATGGACTCTTGAGATGCTTCCACCTCTTAACTATTATAAGTAATGTTACAAATATTTCTTTGAAAACTTGCTTTCAATTATTTTGAATATATACCCAGAAGTGGAATTGCTAGATCACATGGTAGTTCTATTTTTAATTTGGGGGGAAACTTCCATACTGTTTTCCACAGTGGCCACACCATTATACATTCCCACGAATAGAGTACAAGTTTCCCAATTTCTCCACATCCCGGCCATAACTTCCACTGGAGTATGTGTTTGTGTGTGGTAGCCATTCTAATGGGAATGATTAGTTTCTTGGGCATTTTTAATGCACAGTTTGTTGTATATCTGTATATCTTCATTTTTAACAGGGTGATTTTTGTTATTAATGAGTTGTAGGTGTTCTTTATAAAATTCTGGATATTAATACTTTATCAGATATATGATTTGCAAATATTTTATTTCATTCTGTGTATTTCCTTTCCATTTTCTTGACTTGTTCTTTGATGCACACACTTTTAATTTTGATATACTCCAGTTTATCTATTTTTCCTTTTTTTTTTTTTTTGCCTGTGCTTTTGATATCATGTCCAAGAAATCATTTCCCAATCCAAAGTAGTCCACTTGGAGTTAATTTTCTGTCTATGGCATAGTAGTTCAAGCTTTTGTTTATCCATCTATTAATGAACACTTCAGCTGTTTCTATCTTTTCACTACTGTGAATAATACTGCTATGAGAATGCATGTGAAAATTTATGCTTAAGTTCCCATTTCCATTTCTTTTGAGTATATGCCTAGAGATGGAATTTCTGTATGATATGGTAATTTGATAGTTAATTTAATTAATTTTTGGAGGAATTTTAATGTAATTATATTCCTTTGCTATCACTGTCTATCATCTACTTAATCTAGCTGTCTTTCTTTCATCTATTTATAACTATTTTTATTTTCTGCCTAGATTATTTTAATTTCCCAACAATCCTTTCTCTGGAAATTATAATACTTAAATTATTTTCTCCTCCTCTATACTAACAACAACAAAAAAACATAATTTTGTTTCATTATTTAAACAGATAGACAGTTGCTCAAGTCTGATTTTCCTTTATTCTCTTTCATCTTGCTCTTTGGTTTCCTTCCTTCTACTTAACAACCCTCAATGCACATGTTACTTATCCCCCTCAATTTCAATTCCTTTAAATTCTCCCTGTATATAAGCCTCCTGATTTAATCAGCTCTCTTTCCAGCACAGTCCATCCACTTAGTGCTATTTTGCCTATATTCTCAACCCCACATCTTACTGCCCATCCTGCCCACTGATTGGCACACTCTGTCTGGATGCAATGTAAGTTTATTCTTCCTTGTATAAAACCAGATGGACATACAGTCCTACAGAGCAAGATTCTATAAACTATGGCTATGTGCTAAATGTAGCCCCACCACTTATTTTTGCAAATAAAGTTGTATTGGAACACAGCCATGCCCATTTATTTGTGTGTTTTCTATGGCTGCTCTATATTAAATCAATAATTGAGTAGTTGCTGCAGAGACCTATGACCCACAAATCCTAAAATGTTTACTATCTAACCTTGATAGAAAGTGTCTGCTGACCCCTGCCAGTACAGGATAAAGAGTCTCATAAAATATCACCATCACAAATTCAGCCACAATTTAAATATTAATTCCGTTCAGCAATGCTTCTACTTTTTCTATGTCACATCTGTCTTCATACCCTACAGCAACTACTTCAAATAGTCTGCTTTTTTTTTTAAACTTTTAGTAAATGGTCCTGATTCATCCTTCAGAGTGAATATCACCGTCATTAATTGTATGCCTATAAACCAACTGGTTAACCTGTCCTGTCTCAAGACCCATTGCATCAATAGCCTCCTATCATAAAAAAAAATACTTCTCCTATCATAAAAGAAAATAATTCTCAAGTATAATTTTTCAACTGATGTGCAAACTCATACCTCTTTCTGAGATCCTTCACTAATTTCTTCTACTCTTCTTCCAATTAAAAATCAAACACACTAATGTGTCTATCAGTCTAGTCAGCAGAATATAAAATATATGCAAGGCCATCCTTGAACACTCCTCTCTTTACTACTGAACTTTCTTTCAATCCCTTTTATAGCCACTCTTAACTGTTTTTACTGCTTCTAGTCAACTCAGGTGCTAACTACCTTCAATTCGGCCTTATTTCCACTATTCAAAGGCACTATTAAGGTCATCAATGATTTGCTTCTTGCTCTGACAGCTGTTTTCAGTCTTTTTTGTTGTTGTTGTTATGTCCCCAATACAATTCTTTTTCTACTCTACATCATGGTGAGCCAGTTACACATACATGTATACATTTTTTTCTCACATTACCATGCTTCATCATATGTGAATAGACATAGTTCCCAGTGCTACACAGCAGGATCTCATTGCTAACCCATTCCAAAGGCAATAGTTTGCATCTATTAACCCCAAGCTCCCAATCCATCCTACTCCCTCTCTCTTCCCTTTGGCAACCACAAGTCTGTTCTCCAAGTCCATGACTTTCATACCACCTCACACCAGACAGAATGGCCAACATCAATAAGTCCACAAATAACAAATGCTGGAGGGGGTTTGGAGAAAAGGGAACCCTCCTGCACTGCTGGTGGGAATGTAAGCTGGTACAACCACTATGGAGAACAGTATGGAGATACCTTAGAAATATATACATAGAACAGCCATTTGGCCCAGCAATCCCACTCTTGGGCATATATCCAGACAAAACTTTCCTTAAAAAAGACACATGTACCCATATGTTCATTGCAGCACTATTCACAATAGACAAGACATGGAAACAACCCAAATGTCCATTGACAGATGATTGGACTAGGAAGATGTGGTATATATACACAATGGAATACTACTCGGCCATAAAAAAAGAATGACATAATGCCATTTGCAGCAACATGAATGGAACTAGAGACTCTCATACTGAGTGAAGTCAGAAAGAGAAAAGCAAATACCATATGATATCACTTATAACTGGTATCTAATACATGGCACAAATGAACCTTTCCATAAACATTCTCTGACATCAACCTTACAAAAGTTTTCTCAGGTCAGTCTCCCAAAGCAACAGAAATAAAAGCAAAAAGACACAAATGGGACCTAATCAAACTGACAAGCTTTTGCACAGCAAAGGAAACCAAAAAGAAAACAAAAAGACAAGTTACAGAATGGGAGAAAATAGTTTCAAATGATGCAACTGACAAAGGAAATGGTTATTAAAGAAATGCAAATCAGTCTTTTTCTTACTTAGACACATATCTGTCCTTCCCTGTTGGACTCTTTTCCTTTTCAAGAGTTCCTCAGACAAATTGACATTTTTTCCTCCAGCTGCTCTTGGCCGTTCTTTGAGTCTTTGCTGGACTAAAATGAACAACCATTGTATGGCAGAGGGAGAAACTGACACACACAAACATACTCACAGAAACATTTACACAACTTAATTCTAAGAATTTTATCAAGCGCTGACCTTACTTATTGTAAAACTTTAGTAAATCTCAAGTTCTATTTGGCTTTGTTTCCCCTCAATAAAATGTAGTTTAATAATTACTCCTCATCAGAGTTTTTAGGATTAAATGAGACAACATGTGTAAAGTGCTAAAACAGCGTTGTGCACATAGTAATATTTATAAAATATACAGGTTAAGAATGACCTCTGAAACCTTCCTTTGCCCACCTCAGTGTCCATGGATCTTAAGATTTTCATATTTAGACAATGTCAAAAAATTTAAATGTCTAGGGAGTTCTCTTCATGGATCAGTGGTTAACGAACCCAACTAGGATCCTGGCCTCACTCAGTGGATTAAGAATCTGGCATTGCCCTGAGCTGTGGTGTAGGTCACAGACTTGGCTCAGATCCCACATTGCTGTGGCTGTGGTATAGGCCAGCAGCTGTAGCTCCTTTTAGACCCCTAGCCTGGGAACTTCCATATGCCATGAATGTGGCCATAAAAATAAAAATAAAAATAAAAATTTAAATGTCTTAAGAGTCCCTTCATTAATGACTACACTTTCTGTTCTAGTCTCATTTTGATACTTAAACAAATAAACCATTAACCATTTTCTCTATTAAGAAACTATATTTGATATTTGAAATTTACATTAATCACACCTTTTCAAAATTCTCCAGCCATCTGTACCAGTCAATAAATCCTTATTAAATATCTATTAGTTTTTATTCAAAAGATAAAAATTTACCCCTTTTTTAAGAAGTATCCCTTAAATACATACAATATGATAGCTGTTTTTCATTTTGAAGAAAAATGATAATTGTACAGATAATACTTGGTTATAAGAGGGATTGCTCAATATTTATTTTGGCGCTCTTTTAGATAATTTTTTTATCGTATGTTAATTCATTAACTATTTCTAGAGGAACTTAGAAAAAAATACAATGTAAAAATGAGGAATGGTCAGTAACATGCAATCCACAGAAAAATATAAAAAATTTTGGAAAGATAGCACATTAGTCATAATTAGAACAACACTAGTTAAAATAAGTTACCATTTTCCACCTATGAGATAAATAAAAGATACAAGTTTGATAATATACCATATTGTTATATGGATTTAACATATACCATATCATTATGGATTTAACAAAACTAGCACTCTCATACATGATTAGTGAGTATGTAAATTAGTACAATTCTTTTAAGAATAATTTGAAATTTACTAAAAATTTTTAAATATTTTATTTATTTATTCGTGTTTTTTTAGGGCCGTAACCACAGCATATTGAGATATCCAGGCTAGGAATCAAATTAAAGATTTAGCCACTGGCCTGCTCCACAGCCAGAACAATAGCAACATGGGATCCAAGCTGCATCTGCGACCTACACCACAGCTCACCACAACACCAGATCCTTAACCCACTGAGCAAGGCTAGGGATTGATCAAACCTGTGTCCTCACGGGTACTAGTCAGATGTGTTTCTGCTGAGCCATGCAGGGAACTCTGATTAACATTCTTTTTAAAAATCATTTTCTGAAGTTCCTGTCATGGCTCAGGGGTTAACAAACCTGACTAGTATCCATGAGGATGCCAGTTCGATCCCTGCCCTCCCTCAGTGGGTTAAGGATCTGGTGTGGATTGCAGATGTGGCTTGGCTCTGGCATTGTTATGGCTGTGGTGTAGGCATTCAGCTGCAGTTCTGATTCAACCTGTATCCTGGGAACCTCCGTATGCCACAGGTGCGGCCCTAAAAAGACAAAAAAATTAAAAAAAAAAATTTTCCATCCTGGTCTATCCCAAGACACTGGATAGAGTTCCCTGTACTGTATGACCTCACTTTTGTCTATTCTAAATGTAGTAGTTTGTATCTGCCAACCCCAAACTCCCCATCCATCACACTCCCTCCACACTCCCCCCACCCTGTAAACCACTACTCTGTTCTCTTTGTCTGTGAGTCTGTTTTTGTTTCATAGATTCATTTGTGGCGCATAATTTTTTGATAAACATCAATGGGTAATTGGAGTTTGAAAATAAAATGTGACTGGGATCCTTCATTTGTAAAAAATTTAAAAATAGGACATGTAAAAATAACCAAAGCAGAATCTGTGGGAAGCAGAAACTCTTGCCCACCCCCAAAGATACTACATCCCAATTTTTGGAATCTATTCATAACTTATATTAAATAGCAAAAGGAATACTGCAGAAGTAGTTATAATTAAGGTCCAAAAAGTAGAGAAAGTACCCTGCATTATGTGGATGAGGTTAAGTAGTCACAAGGGTCCATAATTCAGAATTCAGAGAAAAGTAGATGATATCAAAGAGGTTTGAAGGATAAGAAATATTTTCTACCATTGCTAGTTCTGAGATGCAAGGGCCCCATTCATGATCACAGAGCCTTTGGAGCTGAGACAGCAAGGCAACTTCATCCTACAATTTTATGGACTGAATTTATCCAACAACCTGAATGACCTTAAACATAGATTTATCCTTTGAGCCTTTAGAAAGGACTGCAACCCAGCTGACGCATTGATTTAAACCTTGAGGATCTCAAAGCAGAGGCCTCAAACATCTGACCCAGAGAAACTCTGGAATGATAAATCTGAGTTGTTTTAAATTGGCTACCTTAGGAATAATTTGTTAGGGCAGCTATTGGAAGTGAGTAAACATGTTATCACTACAATTTTTGTACAAACAAAAAGATGTTCACTCTCTTTGCATGGAGAACAGTATCTTCTCATGCAAACTTATTTGATATAAGAAAAGTGATCTTCACTACCATGAGTAGTTTTAATATTTTTAAATTTGAAACTTTGAAATTTTATGGTAATGAAGAGACAGTAACAGAATTTTTAATCATCAGTGTTTTACAGAGTCATAGATATTAAAAGAGCATACATATTGTATCTCTCTCTTTAAGAAGTTACAACCTTGGAGTTCCTGTTGTGACTCAGCGGGTTAAGAACCTGACATAGCATCCATGAGGATCCAGGTTAGATCCCTGGCCTCACTCAGTAGGTTAAGGATCCAGTGTTGCTACAAGCTGTGGCCTATCCTTCAACTGCAGCTCCGACTCGACCCCTAGTCTGGGGAACTTCTGTAAGCTTCAGATAGGGCTGTTGACAAAAATAAAAAAAGTTACAACCTATTTATACTGAGTGAAGGAAGTCAGAGAAAGACAAACATCAGGAAATCACTTACATGTAGAATCTAAGAAATGATACAAATGAACTTATTTACAAAGCAGAGATAGATTCATAGACATAGAAAAAAAACTTAGGGTTACCAAAGGGGAAAGAGGGTAAGGAGGGATAAAATAGGAATTTGGGGTTAAAATATACACATAAAACTATGTATAAAACAGATAACCAGCAAGGACCTACTGTATAGCACAGGATATCTACATGGATACATATATATGTATATATGTATGAATAATGAATCACTCCGCTGTACATCTGAAATTAACACCACATTATAAATCAACTATACTCCAATAAAAATTTAAAATAAATAAAAATAAATAAAAGTCACACCCTATTAAATTCCAATGTTTTATTTATATGGATCCTTTTCAGATATATTTCAAGCATGACTCTGAAGGTTATTATGCTAGAAGATTAATTTTACCCAGTTAATCAATCACAAAGCCAGTGATAAACACTGAGCAATACCAGGCACAGAAATAGAATAAAGGTTTAAGTGATTTTTTGGAATGCCTTATGTAGAACTTCTGCAGCATTCTTTTCAACACAGCAGCAATTTAAATCACTTTTGAATTTGTAAACCAACAATGCTAAAATATTCTATATACTAGCATCTTGGTAGAATATCAAAGGTCATTATGTATGTCTTATACCTTAATCAGTAGATTCTTACCATAGTAGGAGAAAAATAACTTTTACAGACAATTGTTTCACAAATTATTTTCAAGCTATTGCCACAAAATATATTCAAGCACAGCTATCTTCAAGAATGAATTTCAAGAGGCATCCTTCTGTTCAGTAATGCCATGAACAACATGAGAAATAGAACAGAATGATTTTAAAAAGATTTTCCCGTCCACACATGGAGTTGCTCTTTTCAACAATAGCATTCGTGTTGTCTTCTATGTTTTACCAGTAGCAATACATGAGTCTCACGGTTTGAGACACAGCACCTGCCAGCCTTTCATTTTACTTAATATACAGCAGAGCATCCTAGGTATTGATCTAATAATAAAGATAATTAATGCCATGGGATTGGAGAAAATGGAACATACAGGCCTAGTAAGACTGCTCATAGGATGAAGTGTATTACCTCTTTTTTACCTAACTAGATGGATGGATAGTGGAGTGGAACAAAGTGAGCACTCCACATCATTTCCCTCGGGTGCACTGCCTCTCTGATCACTTGCCAGAGTTCTCTGGTTTAGAAAATTATCGATGGGTTCATTGCTTTACATTCAGAAAATATGATCAATATTTACACATATACATAATATAAACATATATACATAATATATGCATATACACAATAATCACAATATACACACTAAATATGCAATATATTATATATGCAATATACACGCTATATACAAAATGAACACAATATACGTGATATATACTGTATAAACAATATACTACAGGCACAATATACATGCTATATACACAATATACTATATATGTAATATACACACTATATACACAATATGCACATATGTATACAATATACACATATACACAATGTATACAACATGCACAATATACACATATACACTAACATTCTGCACCTCTAAACTACTGAGTTTTAGAAATACTTAGACTGGAGTTCCTGTCATGGCTCGGTGGTTAACAAATCCGACTAGGAACCATGAGGTTGCGGGTTTGATCCCTGGCCTTGCTCAGTGTGGTAAGGATCTGGCGTTGCCGTGAGCTGTGGTGTAGGTCACAGACACGGCTCAGATCTGGCATTGGGAACCTTCATATGTCGCAGGAGTGGCCCTAGAGAAAAGGCAAAAAGACAAAAAGAAAAAAAAAAAAAAAAGAAAAGACAAAAGAATTACTTAGACTAAGGAAACTACAGTCATGTCCTATGAATAACTCTTAGGGGGAACAGTTAACCTTCTTTCATTTTATGACCCAAACTGCACCTATTTTAACCACATAACAGAACCAACCTGTGGTTGCCTCTTCAAGCAGATATGAAGGGAGTACCCAAATAATCCTTTATTTTTCTAATAGAGAAAATACTGAAGTTTGGCCAAAATAGTCTCCTTTGTATGTGAAGTATAGCTCTCACTGTAAATGTTTTTAAAAGTGTACACATGCGACCTTTGGATGGCTATGTGATTTTGTTCCTGTCTTAGATTGAGCATCAGCGTAAAGTAAGCTTCTATCCTTGAATACTATGCAAACAAGGAGACAGATCTTCAAAAAGTACTATATACTGCAGTTTATTTTCTGGGTAGAATGGCACATATAAGCACTAGGAGCACAACAGGACCCTCTTTAACCTGTCCTTCTTACATTTCAATCAAAGCTCATCAGGTGATCGGATGCTTTCTATATAGAGACATCATCTCAAAAGCTCTTTTCTTATTATACATATGTTAAGATACTTTGGAATATTTACATAACATAGTAATAAAGTGGTACGTATATTCAACTACTCTTTCACAAGAATGTATCTGTCATATTGAGAATTCTGACTGCAGTAGGTTTAAAACCGAATACTGTCGTGGATAAGACATTTAAAATCTCAGCCCTAGAAAGACTGGAAGGAGGTGAGGATTTTGCTTTCCCATCAGGACACAGAGGGATAAAACAGAAGGATCTCTGATATTACAGAATCATTTATTTCTCACCATTTTCTGAGGAAATTTCCTCTAAAGAAAAACCCATACCCCTGAAAACTGAGAGCGAGAAAGACTGTCAGGGCCCAATCATTCCTCCACAAACTAGATGTGCATTAAGTGAATACATAAAACCCAATGGCATCTGCTCTTTTCTAAATATAATACAGACTAGCCATTGAAAGACAGAGAAGGACAAATATAGGACAGATAGGAAATACATAATTTATTCATCATTCTTGTCCTTGCAGAAACACTCCCTCCACCAAATAAAAAGTGTGAACAACAAAATCTAATACTAAGATATTTACAAAAGTTAAAAAAAAAAAAAACTGGGATCGCAAAAAACTGCTTTATTTACTTTTTATCTCTATAATTTGACAAGCATAGCATTTTTCATCTTCTAATACCATTCCCTGAAGCTGCTTAATGAAACATATCTACTGTCATTTATCATTATTTTCTAATGGTTCTCAACATTTCCAAACAACTATCAAGACAAACTAAAAAAGGTATTCATATAAACCATGACAAACTTATCAATTTTTTTTAAATTTTTAGAAACACATTTATTTTATTTCAATTAATTTATTTATTTACTTATGTTTCCCCTGTACAGCATGGGGGCCAAGATACACTTACATGTATATATTTATTTTCTGTCCTTCATTCTGTTACAGTGTAAGTATCTAGACATAGTTCTCAATGCTACACAGCAGGATCTCATTGTAAATCCATTCTAAGAGCAATAGTCTGCATCCGATAATCCCAAACTCCCAATCCTTCCCACTCCCTCCCTCTTCCCCCAGGCAGCCACAAGTCTATTCTCCAGGTCCATTATTTCCTTTTCTGTGGAAATGTTCATTTGTGCTATATATTAGATCCCAGATATAAGTGATATCATATGGTATTTGTCCTTGTCTTTCTGACTCATTTCACTCAGTCTGAGAGTCTCTAGTTACATCCATGTTGCTGCAAATGGCATTATGTCATTCTCTTTTATGGCTGAGTAGTATTCCATTGTGTATATATACACCACATCTTCCTAATCCAATCACCTGACAATGGACATTTGGGTTGTTTCCATGTCTTGGCTATCGTGAATAGAGCTGCAATGAACATGCGGGTGCATGTGTCTTTTTTTAAGTAGAGTTTTGTCCGGATATATGCCCAAGAGTGGGATTGCGGGGTCATATGGTAATTCTAGGTATAGTTTTCTAAGGTATCTCCAAACTGTTCTCCATAGTGGTTGTTCCAGCTTACATTCCCACCAGCAGTGCAGGAGGGTGCCCTTTTCTCCACACCCCCTCCAGCACTTGTTATTTGTGGACTTATTGATCATGGCCATTCTGACTGGTGAGAGGTGGTATCTCACGGTAGTTTTGATTTGCATTTCTCTTACAATCAGTGATGTTGAACATTTTTTTCATGTGCTTGTTGGCCGTCTGTATATCTTCCTTGGAGAACAGTCTATTCAGGTCTTTTGCCCATTTTTCCATTGGGTTGTTGGCTTTTTTGCTGTCGAGTTGTGTAAGTTGCTTGTATATTCTAGAGATTACGCCCTTGTCAGTTGCACCCTTTGAAACTATTTTCTCCCATTCTGTAAGCTGTCTTTTTGTTTTCTTTTTGGTTTCCTTTGCTGTGCAAAAGCTTGTCCGTTTGATTAGGTCCCATTGGTTTATTTTTGCTCTTATTTCTGTTGCCTTGGGAGACTGACCTGAGAAAATATTCATGAGGTTGATGTCAGAGAGTGTTTTGCCTATGTTCTCTTCTAGGAGTTGGATGGTGTCTTGTCTTATGTGTAAGTATTTCAGCCATTTTGAGTTTATTTCTGTGCATGGTGTGAGGGTGTGTTCTAGATTCATTGATGTGCATGGAGCCGTCCAGGCTTCCCAGCAATGCTTGCTGAATAGACTTTCTTTTTCCCATTTTATGCTCTTGCCTCCCTTGTCAAAGATTAATTGACCACAGGTGTCAGGATTTATTTCTGGTTCCCTATTCTGTTCCATTCGTCTGTCTGTCTGTTTTGATACTAGCACCACACTGTTTTGATGACTGGCTTTGGAATATTGCTTGAAGTCTGGGAGAGTTGTGCCCCCTGCTTGGTTTTTGTTTCTCAGGATTGCTTTGGCAATTCTGGGTCTTTTGTGGTTCCATATAAATTTTTGGATTGTTTGTTCTAGTTCTGTGAAAAATGTCATGGGTAATTTGATAGGGATTGCATTGAATCTGTAGATTGCTTTGGGTATTTTTACAATATTGATTTTTCCAATCCATGAACATGGAATATCTTTCCAATTCTTTACATCTTCTTTAATTTCTTTGATTAAGGTTTTGTAGTTCTTGGCATATAAGTCCTTTACCTCCTTGGTCAGGTGTATTCCCAGGTACTTGATTTTCAGAGGTGCAATTTTAAGAGGTATTGTATTTTTGTATTCCTTTTCTAGTATTTCATTGCTGATATACAGAAATGCAACTGATTTCTGAATGTGAATCTTATGTCCTGCTACTTTGCTGAATTTGTTAATCAGTTCAAGGAGTTTTTGGGTTGAGTCCTTAGGGTTTTCTATGTATAGTATCATGTTGTCTGCATACAGTGACAGTTTTATCTCTTCTCTTCCCATTTGGATGCCTTTTATTTCTTTTGTTTGTCTAATTGCTGTGGCTAGGACTTCCAAAACTATGTTGAATAGCAGTGGTGAGAGTGGGCATCCCTTCTTGTTCCAGGTTTGAGTGAGAAGGCATTCAATTTTTTCTCCATTGAATACTATATTTGCTGTGGGTTTGTCATAAATGGCTTTGATTATGTTCAGGAATGTTCCCTCTCTATCCACTTTAGCGAGAGTTTTTATCATGAAGGGTTGTTGGACTTTGTCAAATGCTTTTTCTGCATCTATTGAGATGATCATATGGTTTTTGACTTTTCTTTTGTTAATGAGGTGTATGACGTTGGTTGATTTGCGTATGTTGAACCATCCTTGTGAACCTGGGATGAACCCCATCTGGTCATGGCGTATGATCTTTTTGATATGTTGTTGGATTTGGTTGGCTAAAATTTTGTTGAGAATTTTTATGTCTATATTCATAAAGATGTTGGCCAATAGTTGTCTTTTCTGGTGGTATCTTTGGTTTTGGAATTAGGGTGATGGTGGCATCATAGAATGTCTTTGGGAGTGTTCCTTCTTCTTCAACCTTTTGAAAAAGTTTAAGGAGAATAGATATAAATTCCTCTTTGTATGTTTGGTAGAATTCGCCTGTGAAACCACCTGGTCCTGGACTTTTACTTGTAGGGAGTGTTTTTATGACATACTCAATTTCGTTTCTGGTGGTCAGTCTGTTCAGTTGGTCTGTTTCTTCTTGATTCAGTTTTGGCAGGCTGTAGGATTCTAGAAAGTTGTCCATTTCTTCCAGATTGTCAAATTGGTTGGCATATAGTTGTTCATAGTATTCTCTTATGGTATTTTTGTATTTCTGCAGAATCCATTGTGATTTCTCCTTTTTCATTTCTATTTTTGTTTACTTGGGTTCTTTCTCTTCTCTTCTCAGCGAGTCTAGCCAGCGATTTGTCAATTTTGTTTACCTTTCAAAGAACCAGCTCTTGGTGTTATTAATTTTCTCTATCATTTTTTGAATCTCTATTTTATTGATTTCCTCTTTGATCTTTATAATTTCCTTCCTTCTGCTGACTTTAGGTCTTTTTTGTTCTTTTTCTAATTCGTTTAGCTGGAGGCTTAATTTGTTAATTTGAGATCTTTCTTCTTTTTTGATAAAGGCCTACATCGCTATGAATTTCTGCCTGAGCACTGCTTTTGCAGTGTCCCTTAGATTTTTAGAGGTTGTGTCTTCATTGTCACTTGTCTCCAGATATTTTTTCATTTCCTACTTGATTTCCTCATTGACCCATTTGTTTTTTAGTAGCATGTTGTTTAGTCTCCATGTAGTGGGTTGGTTCTCTTTTTTTTTTCCTGTGGTTGATTTCTAGTTTCATGTCATTGTGGTCAGAGAAGATACTTGAAATAACTTCTATGCTTTTAAATTTGTTGATATTAGCTTTGTGTCCCAATATGTGATCGATTCTTGAAAATGCTCCATGTGCATTTAAGAAGAATGTGTATTCTGATTTTTTTGGATGTAGTGTCTTGAAGATGTCAATTAAGTCTACCTTTTCTATTGTTTCCTTTAGGATCTCTGTTGCTTTATTAGTTTTCTGTCTAGAGTATCTGTCCATTGGTGTGAGTGGTGTATTAAAGTCTCCTACTATGATTGTATTCCCATAAATTTCTCCCTT
Source organism: Sus scrofa (assembly GCF_054392235.1). Taxonomy (NCBI): domain Eukaryota; kingdom Metazoa; phylum Chordata; class Mammalia; order Artiodactyla; family Suidae; genus Sus; species Sus scrofa. The sequence continues at coordinate 51,240,009 of NC_139390.1, read as the reverse complement.
TATGTCTGTTAATATTTGTTGTATGTATCTGGGTGCTCCTGTATTTGGGGCATATATGTTGACAATAGTAATATCCTCTTCTTGGGTGGATCCCTTAATCATTATATAATGTCCTTCTTTGTCTTTCTTTATGTTTTTTGTTTTAAAGTCAATTTTGTCTGATATGAGTATTGCAACTCCTGCTTTCTTGTCATGTCTATTGGCATGAAATGTTTCCCACCCCTTTGCTTTCAATCTATATGTGTCCTTTGTCCTAAGGTGGGTTTCTTGTAGGCAGCTGATTGAAGGTTTTTGCTTTTTTATCCACTCAGCCACTCTGTGTCTTTTGATTGGGGCATTCAGTCCATTGACATTTAAGGTGATAATTGATAGATGATTATTTATTGCCATTTTAAACCTCTTGTTCCAGTTGATTCTATGATTCTCCATTCTTCCTTTCTTTTTTTGGTTGGATGGTCTCCAATTATTTTCTGCTGGAGTGTTTTTCTTTTCATTTTTTGCAAATGCAATGTTTGGTTTTGATGTGTCGTTGCCCTGTTTTTAAAGAATGCTAACGTCTTCCTATAAATATGTGTTTTAGCCTGATGGTCCTGTAGGTTCAAACACTTCATTAGTATACTAAAATTAAGAAGAGAAACAGACAAAAAAAAAAAAAAAAAAAAAAAAAAAAAAGAAAGAAAAGAAAAAAATTTAAAAAATAATAAAATTTATTTCCTCACATCCCTTGCCCACATTTTATGATTTTGATGACTTTTTTTTCTTTGTAATTTTATTTTGTTTTAAACATATTCATGATTAAATATGTATGCTGGCTTATCTGATTGCCTGCTCCCTGATTGTGTCTCCCTCAGTCCTTTCGTTTTGGTTTAGAGAAGCCCTTTCAATATTTCTTTTAGCCTAGGTTTTGTATTGCTGTATTCTTTTAGCTTTTGTTTGTTGGAAAAATTTTTCATTTCCCCTTCTATTTTAAATGATATTCTTGCTGGATAATGTGTTCTAAGTTGCATATTTTTTTCCTTTTAGCACTTTAAATACCTCTTGCCATTCCCTCCTGGCCTGTAGAGTTTCTGAAGAGAAATCAGCTGATAACCTTACTGGGGTTCCCTTATAGGTAACATTTCGCTTTTCTCTTGCTGCCTTTAGGATCCTCTCTTTATCACTAACTTTTGCCATTTTTATTATAATGTGTCTCGGTGTGGGTCTATTTGGGTTCAACTTGTTTGGGGCCCTCTGTGCTTCTTGTATCTTGAAATCAGTATCCTTTAGATTTGGGAAGTTTCCAGCGATAATTTCTTCAAATATATTTTCCATCCCCTTATCTTTTTCTACTCCTTCTGGAATTCCTATAATGTGTAGATTGGCCCACTTTATATTATCCCATAGGTCTCTTATATTGCTTTCATGTTTTTCCATTTGGTTTTCTGTCTGCTGTCCTGTTTGGGTGATTGCCATTATTCTATCTTCCACATTACTAATTCGATCTTCTGCATTATTCATTCTGGTTTTTACTGTCCTTCGCTCAGTTTGTACCTCTGCAAATTAATTTTATAGTTTTTCTTGGATCCTCCTTATATTTTCTAGTTCCTTTCTGAGGGAGTCTGCATTACTGTTCATATCTTCTCTTAATTCCTTCAATATTTTCACTGTTTCCCTTTTGAACTCTAAGTCTGTCAGACTGCAGAGATCTGTTTCATTGTTGACTGCTTTAGGTGAGTTCTCCTGTTGGTTTAACTGGGGGTGGTTTCTCAGCTTCTTCATCTTGCTTGTGTTTTCTTTTTCATGGTGGAGGTGCATTCCCTGTGGCTGCACAGGTTTTGCCTTGGCACTGCTGTGAATTGTTTCCCAGGGGCTGACATTGTTGGTTGTCTTTGAGGCAGCATGGATTTTCTTGAGGGTGGGCAGGGCTGATAGGGTCTCTCTGAAGCAAAGGAGTACTTCCTGAGGGCAGACAAGACTGGGAGGTCCACACTGCGATAGAAGCAGATTTCATACAGCTGGGCAGAGCTTGCTCTGGTGTTACTGGGCTGTGGGGTTCTTTTAGGGGGCTGGCAGTGCTGGTCAGCTGTTCCATGGGAGTGCAGCACCCCCCAAGGGTGGGAGAAGCCAGCTGAGCCACTGAGAACCCAAGGGGCTCTTCCCCAAGGCAGCAGGGATTGGCAGGATCACACCACAATGAAGGCAGATTTGAATAGCCAGGCAGAGCCTGTACTAGTTTTTCTGGGCTGCAGGCCTTTTCCCAGAGGCTGGCAGTGCTGGATGCTACTCTGTGGGGGTGTAGCCCCTCCAGAAGGCAGGCAGGCCAGGGCAGGGAAAGCCTCTGCAGTGGTCGGCTTCCTGAAAATGGTGAGGCCAGCCCTCCGGGATGGCAGGCAGCCTCAGGTCCAGAGCGTGCACACAGGGGAGGGGGAAGGGAGGATGCATTGGAAAGTACAGCTTTCTGATAGCTGGTGGGCAAGTGAGCTCACTGTGGTGTGGGGAGTATTCTATGGTGGCCCACCCCTCCTCCTCTCCCCTCTCCAACACTGGCACCTTGTCTCTCCTGAAGATCCAGCTCTTCTCTCAGGTTCCTTCTGATGTGGCTTTCCACCCCCAGCACTTAGCATATTGCTCCCTGCACCCGCAGTGCTCAGCTTCCTAGTCTCCCAGGCAGTCTCTGCCTCGACAACTGGAAAGACCAGTTCCTGGTCCCCCAAGCAATCTCAGCACTGCCCACCTCAGTCCATTCCCCGTAACTAACCTCCGGAGCCCAGCCCCCACCCAAGCGTCTTGGTTTTTGGTGACTGTGCCAGTAGTTCAGATGATCTATTCATTTCTCTGCTCTTCGGAACTCAGACTTACTGCTGCGCTCTTCTCTGCATCTGGAGATCCCTCTGATTCTGTGGATCTTTCCGTTGAGTAGGTGACTTTCCAGGGTGTGGGATCCCTTTCTCCTCCACAGTTCCATTTCGGGAGCGCACGTCCAGCTCCAATTCCCCTTCTCTCACTCTCCTCTTTTCTCTTGTTTTACCCAGTTATGTCACGAGATTCTTGCCGTTATTGGAGTTTAGGTTCTTCTGCCAGCGATTAATTGCTGTTCTGTGCGAGTCGTTTAACCTGTAGATGTGTTTTTTTGTGGAAGAGGGTGAGCGAGTCCCCCTACTCTTCCACCATCTTGCCTTTGTCCTCAAATATTTTTTGATATTGACCAAAATACATTTCACAAGAGTCACTGATGCTGTTGTTTTCTTGGTAATTGTTTAAGATCTTATGGGAATTGAGTAAAATTTTCTTTAAAGATATTCCTAAAAGAACAACCCTTCACAGTTATGCTTACACAGTTTATTGCTCACATGTTTTTAACACTGGTATTTTCCATTGCGTTCTGTAATTTAAAATATTACTGAAATTTAATAGAACTGAACTTAAACTTCCAGTTACTACTTCAGTCACTTGGAAGCGTAATTTATCAAAGTTTTAGCACAATAAAATCCACACTAAAAGTTACCCTTACTTGAGAGGTAAAGAGATTGGGACAATTCTGTCTCAATTGAGAAAAAAAAAAAAATGTTCTTTGTATATTCATTTCCATCTGCCAGCTGGAGGAAGATATTTTTTTCAATATATTTTTTTTAATTTCAATGTAGTCTACATGAAGGCTCTGAAATGTCCTTTGACATAAATATTGAAAAGTGAAAATTAACCAGGCCATGCAGAGAAGACACTGACAGTGGGCTAGTTCTAGTGCCTATGTCATATAGAAATGTTGCTCAGTCTCTTCTTTAAGATATACTTCTCTCTGGTTGTGCTGGTTTTTCATATTATTTACCATATTTATCCCATTCAACTGAAATTAACCATTAGAAAGACACGAGATTTACATCATATGCTTTTGCTGGTGAATCATTCCCTTAAAAATAATAGGTCAACATTTTTCAGCTCCTCAGAGATTATAATTAAAAAGTAAAGCTTAGAAACAAACAGAATGAAAATGGGAAAGGGATTTTATTTCAGTGATAAAAATAAAATGTGTAATTAGCTCTTTAAGATGAGACATCACTCTTTCAATAATCAGTTAGCCAAGTCTAATCTTAGCCCGTCTCTGGCATTCTGTACTACATTTGTATGATATGGAAATCTAAATTTGAACAGATGTCCTAAATGTTATGTCAATATTTGAATTGCTATTATGGCTATGAATCAATATTACTTGGTAAACATCCTTATTTCAAGTGGTTTGAATCACGGCACAGTGGTTAAATACACAGACTCTGAAGTTTCACTGCCTGATTTTATAACCCTGCTCCAGGATTCACTGACTCTATCTTTTTTGGAGACTTATTCAATGCTTTGTTGCCATAGTTTACCCATGCATGAAAAAGACATAATTCTCATCTCATAATATAGTTGCAGGAATTAAATGTGTTAATTCTCAGCTTTGGGTTGCAACTTGGTGAATAGTCAATTATAATTGGTGTTGTTATTCATTTATACAGTAGGCCTTGCTTCTATAATTCCATCTTGGAGTTAAGCAAGTCATACATTGTATTAAAATACAGACTATGTCATGAATAAGATGTCATTTGGCAAATTGAGACAGTGACGCAATTTGATCCAGTCAAATCTCTTTGTTTCCACTATCAAAATAGTTCAGGGAAAAAACATATTTTTCATGTATTTTACCTTTAGAAACATCTGGATATTATCAAATACTATCTTCAAATTAAATTAATATCACAAATATCTAACCCCAAGCACTTGTAAGTAGGAGATCAATAGTTGTAATTTCTCTAAACTCATTCATCACTATAGTGATGGGTTCTGTTTTTGTTAACTGAAATTCTAATGGGAGTAATTCATTATTTGCCATAAGCTGTGGTGAGCTCCTCACGAATAATTGAATCTCTTCAAAAATGCGTAAGTTAGGCTTTGATAATACTATATTAAATAACACTAAGGAATAGAAAGATACAGTGACTCACTCACACATTCACAACTAGTATACAGTGGAGTTGGGTTGTTAATCTGGGAACCTTGGCTTTTGGTAACTGCGAATAGTCACTTAGTAATATATGCTCTCAATATCTAAGCTAATACAAGGTTCACCTTTTGAAATTTCATTAGATTGTACTATAACAACTTCACGGCCCATCATAATTCCCCTTACATTTCTGGCCTGGATAAACTCCAACCCTCTTCCCAGCACTACAGTTTCCACTGTGCTTTCCATTCCACACCATTTAGAACCTCAAACATTTTCAATGGGATTTTTCTTCATTAACTCAGATTATTAAAACAAAGACCTGCTCACTAGCATTCCAAGTTGTGGTAAAACTTAGGCTTGGCTTATCTCTACAGTCCTTAAACTTCGGGGTTTTTTTGTTTGTTTGTTTGTTTGTTTGTTTTTAAATATTTCTAAATGGGCCACCTCCCTGAATCTAATGGTGTGAGTAAAATCCTTTGTCAAACTTGAGCATTCATCTGAATCACTGGAAGAGCTTGCTAAAACAGAGATGAGAGGGTCTTACACCTAGAGGTTCTGATTCATTAAGCACAGATGGGGCTGAGAATTTGCCTTTGGGCTACAATGTAAGACCACTAGTGTGGACTAATACAGTGCATTAAAAATTTTCTTTTCAGAGTTTTGCTGTGTAGCACAGGCAACTATGTCCAATCTTTTGGGGTAGAACGTGATGGAAGATAGTATGAGAGAAAGTAGGTGTGTGTATGTATATATGTGTATAGCAAAAATTGACACAACACTGTAAATCAACTATACTGTAATAATTTTTTCAATTAATATATTCCTATGAATGGTAAGTACTCTTTGAATTATCATAACTATTGTTTATTATGTCTAACCCTTTGCAAAATTCTCACTAGCAAAATACCACACTGTTAAAGGTTGCTAAAGTTTTGTTTCTAAGATTATTTTTTTCCTTTCCCATTTTTTAGATATGTTTCCATATTTCTTAGACTAGAGGAAACATTTGTGGAGCAGGAGGCTGTCGGTTGAATTTGTTTGTTATGGTGGTCCTATGTCAGTCATTCACTGGGCAGGTTGTGAAGTAGCATAGACTCTTAACCAAACTCCCTGAGTTCAAATTCCAGTTCTACCATGTCTTAAATCTGTCACTCTGATTAAATAACCTCTGTGTGCTACGATTTCCTGATCTGAAATAGAGAAATGATAATGTCATCTATCCTATTATGTAGTTTTATATATATATATATACACACACACAAATGTCATTTAGAAATAGGGTGAGGGATATATGAGTTTTAGCTTTCACTTTGATAATAACATTATGCTTTGCATAATGTAAAATATTTTGCTTGGAAGCTTTATTAACTGATAATATATAATGGACAGAATCGTCAAGGGTCAAAATTAAGTTCAAATCTCAGCTTAATATGTTTTGCACTTCTTTTATATTGTTGATTCAACTATACTATTCCTGGAAACTTTATAACTGAAATATTTTCAATAGAAAAACCTTCAAAAATACAATATTAGTGAAGCAACAAATAGGCTTTTCTACTTATGAGAAAATTAATTTCCTCTTCTTGAGAGTATTGCATTCATTATAAAAAGTATTTGAAATTCTTCAATAAACACAATACTTATAAAACAGCATTCAGAATCCACCTTTTGTTTCTAGTAGTATTCCATGTACTTAATAATTGGAAAATAATCATCAAAATGGATCAATTGTTTGACTGAATATTTATTTCAATTCCTAATTTTTGAGAAGATGTCATTTCCATACTAGAATAGCTTACAGCGCCAGTGTAGTAAAGAGTAGCATTTTACCTGATTAAAACCAAATTAACATAAACAAACTGTTCTAGGAAAATGAAGTGCTGTACTAAATATCATTAGGCTGTTCCCAGAATGATATAGTGCTCAATTTGTAATAATTTAATATGTGCATGGACATTTATACAATTTGAGTGAAACATAATGCTTAGTATGCATCTTCAGTAGGCTCTTTGTACCATGACCCTGCTGAATAGAGAGTATAAAATCTTTGCTAAAAGACATAGAGCAGCCAATGAGCAGTCAGTACTTGGAAATTTCAAAGTATCTAAAATTATTACAATAGAAATGAACAGTTAGGACTGCATCACATGTTTTGGTTTGGACTTAATATAGAAAGAAATGGTGAACAATTTAAAGGCTTAAGGAAGAAGAGACATCCGAAAATATAAATGTATAGATTACTATAACAGTAATTAGATTGAAGTTGGCAAGGTGGAAAGCAAGGAGAATTAAAAGTTAGGCATTTGGAAATTAATGCTCAAATCAGATGAATGGTAAAGGAGCCCTGAGATAATTTACTTACTATTAGTTGGGACAGAGAAATACAACAGACATTAAGAAGGCAGGATGGAAGAAAGCCAACTGAGATTAAGCATTTATCTTGTTACCTCAAGACTCCAATAAAATGAGAGTAAAATAGGAATCCCATAAAAGAGTTGGGCTATTAATGAAAAGGGTTTTAAATAAATTTCTCAAAGACACATAAAGGGGTAAAGATATTTCCACAATAAACATGCATGATGAAATACCCAGACCAAGCACTGAAATGGGGGGGCAGAGCATATAAATTCTGATTCTGTAATAAGAAATTGATGAAATAAAACCAAAACAAACACAATGTATCCAAAAAGAAAATTTACAAAAACAGGACAATAGTGAGCACAAAGGAAAGTTACAGAAACAAATTCAAAGATAGGAGTCATCCAATAGTCTTAGTCCTGTCAGTCTGCTATAAAAAAATATCACAGACTGAGTGGCCTACAAATACCATTTATTTCTTTAAGTTCTAGAGGTTGAGAAGTTTAAGGTCCTGGCACCAGCAAATTCAATATTTGCTCAGGGCTTCCTAGTCATAAACAGCAGTCTTTTTACTACGCCATCACATGGCAGAAAGGGTTAGGGATTTTGTGGATTCCCTTTCTCAAGGGCACTAATCCCATTTATGAAGGCTCCACCCACCTGACCTCCCAAAGTCTCCACATCCTAACACCATCACATTGGGCATTAAGATTTCAAGGTAAAAATTTTGAAGTCACATTCAGACCATAGCAATAATGAACTAATAAAGGACTAATTCAACCAATTAAAAGAAAAAGAGGAGTTTCCTGGTAGCTCAGCAGGTTAAGGATCCTGCATTGTCATTGCTGTAGTTCTGGTTGCAGCTGTGGCACAGTTTCAATCCCTGGCCTGGGAATTTCTGCATGGTGTCGGTGAGGCCAAAAAATAAATAAAATGAAAAAATAAATGAATAAGGACATCAAATATTTTAAATCCATGTGTATAAAATTAAGATAACATAATTTACATGATAGAAATAACTTTGTCATGTCTTCTAACCTCACACACATCTTCCAAATTACATATATATAAATTACATATATATAAATCTTATAATACAAAAACGTGCAACATTTTTATATTGGCATTTAATTCATTGAAATTTATTGAAATTTTATTGTGTGTAGAACTCAGTTCAAGAGCCTATAGGTAAGGAGTTCCTGTTGTGGTTCAGCAGGTTAAACCCAACATTTTCTCTGTGAGAATGAAAATTTGATACCTGGCCTTACTTTGTGGGTTAAAGATTCAGTGTTACCACAAACTGGTATAGGTCACAGATGTCCCTTGGATCCAGTGTTGCTGTGGCTGTTGCATAGGCCTGCAGCTACACCTCCAATTTGACCCTGGGCTGGGAACTTGCAGATGCGACATGTGTGGCCTTAAAAAGTTAAAAAAGAAAAAACAGTAGATGATACACATATGAATCATAAATGGCCCTTACCATTAGCATATCATAGTTCAAAAGAAGGAGAAGAAAAAGATGTTTAAAAGCATAAAAAAAGGTAAAATGAGAAAGAAATTAAATGAGATTGAGATAAAACACTGTACAAACTTAAAGGGAAAACCAAAATAGGTCCTAGGTAGGGATTCTGTGTTCCTGAGCTTGAAGGACTGGGGACCTGCCTAGATTGCCTTTAAACTGGACAGTAGAAGTGTGTGATGCCAACCAATTTGACAATCTGGAAGAAATGGACAACTTTCTAGAATCCTACAGCCTGCCAAAACTGAATCAAGAAGAAACAGACCAACTGAACAGACTGACCACCAGAAACGAAATTGAGTATGTCATAAAAACACTCCCTACAAGTAAAAGTCCAGGACCAGGTGGTTTCACAGGCGAATTCTACCAAACATACAAAGAGGAATTTATATCTATTCTCCTTAAACTTTTTCAAAAGGTTGAAGAAGAAGGAACACTCCCAAAGACATTCTATGATGCCACCATCACCCTAATTCCAAAACCAAAGATACCACCAGAAAAGACAACTATTGGCCAACATCTTTATGAATATAGACATAAAAATTCTCAACAAAATTTTAGCCAACCAAATCCAACAACATATCAAAAAGATCATACGCCATGACCAGATGGGGTTCATCCCAGGTTCACAAGGATGGTTCAACATACGCAAATCAACCAACGTCATACACCTCATTAACAAAAGAAAAGTCAAAAACCATATGATCATCTCAATAGATGCAGAAAAAGCATTTGACAAAGTCCAACAACCCTTCATGATAAAAACTCTCGCTAAAGTGGATAGAGAGGGAACATTCCTGAACATAATCAAAGCCATTTATGACAAACCCACAGCAAATATAGTATTCAATGGAGAAAAAATTGAATGCCTTCTCACTCAAACCTGGAACAAGAAGGGATGCCCACTCTCACCACTGCTATTCAACATAGTTTTGGAAGTCCTAGCCACAGCAATTAGACAAACAAAAGAAATAAAAGGCATCCAAATGGGAAGAGAAGAGATAAAACTGTCACTGTATGCAGACAACATGATACTATACATAGAAAACCCTAAGGACTCAACCCAAAAACTCCTTGAACTGATTAACAAATTCAACAAAGTAGCAGGACATAAGATTCACATTCAGAAATCAGTTGCATTTCTGTATATCAGCAATGAAATACTAGAAAAGGAATACAAAAATACAATACCTCTTAAAATTGCACCTCTGAAAATCAAGTACCTGGGAATACACCTGACCAAGGAGGTAAAGGACTTATATGCCAAGAACTACAAAACCTTAATCAAAGAAATTAAAGAAGATGTAAAGAATTGGAAAGATATTCCATGTTCATGGATTGGAAAAATCAATATTGTAAAAATACCCAAAGCAATCTACAGATTCAATGCAATCCCTATCAAATTACCCATGACATTTTTCACAGAACTAGAACAAACAATCCAAAAATTTATATGGAACCACAAAAGACCCAGAATTGCCAAAGCAATCCTGAGAAACAAAAACCAAGCAGGGGGCACAACTCTCCCAGACTTCAAGCAATATTCCAAAGCCAGTCATCAAAACAGTGTGGTGCTAGTATCAAAACAGACAGACAGACGAATGGAACAGAATAGGGAACCAGAAATAAATCCTGACACCTGTGGTCAATTAATCTTTGACAAGGGAGGCAAGAGCATAAAATGGGAAAAAGAAAGTCTATTCAGCAAGCATTGCTGGGAAGCCTGGACGGCTCCATGCACATCAATGAATCTAGAACACACCCTCACACCATGCACAGAAATAAACTCAAAATGGCTGAAATACTTACACATAAGACAAGACACCATCCAACTCCTAGAAGAGAACATAGGCAAAACACTCTCTGACATCAACCTCATGAATATTTTCTCAGGTCAGTCTCCCAAGGCAACAGAAATAAGAGCAAAAATAAACCAATGGGACCTAATCAAACGGACAAGCTTTTGCACAGCAAAGGAAACCAAAAAGAAAACAAAAAGACAGCTTACAGAATGGGAGAAAATAGTTTCAAAGGGTGCAACTGACAAGGGCGTAATCTCTAGAATATACAAGCAACTTACACAACTCGACAGCAAAAAAGCCAACAACCCAATGGAAAAATGGGCAAAAGACCTGAATAGACTGTTCTCCAAGGAAGATATACAGACGGCCAACAAGCACATGAAAAAAATGTTCAACATCACTGATTGTAAGAGAAATGCAAATCAAAACTACCGTGAGATACCACCTCTCACCAGTCAGAATGGCCATGATCAATAAGTCCACAAATAACAAGTGCTGGAGGGGGTGTGGAGAAAAGGGCACCCTCCTGCACTGCTGGTGGGAATGTAAGCTGGAACAACCACTATGGAGAACAGTTTGGAGATACCTTAGAAAACTATACCTAGAATTACCATATGACCCCGCAATCCCACTCTTGGGCATATATCCGGACAAAACTCTACTTAAAAAAAGACACATGCACCCGCATGTTCATTGCAGCTCTATTCACGATAGCCAAGACATGGAAACAACCCAAATGTCCATTGTCAGGTGATTGGATTAGGAAGATGTGGTGTATATATACACAATGGAATACTACTCAGCCATAAAAGAGAATGACATAATGCCATTTGCAGCAACATGGATGTAACTAGAGACTCTCAGACTGAGTGAAATGAGTCAGAAAGACAAGGACAAATACCATATGATATCACTTATATCTGGGATCTAATATATAGCACAAATGAACATTTCCACAGAAAAGGAAATAATGGACCTGGAGAATAGACTTGTGGCTGCCTGGGGGAAGAGGGAGGGAGTGGGAAGGATTGGGAGTTTGGGATTATCGGATGCAGACTATTGCTCTTAGAATGGATTTACAATGAGATCCTGCTGTGTAGCATTGAGAACTATGTCTAGATACTTACATTGCAACAAAACAATGGGAGGAAGAAAAATGTATACAGGCGTGTGTAACTTGGTCCTCATACCTTATAGCAGAAATAATTAATTAATTAATTTTTAAAAAAAGAAGAAATGTGTGAGACTTCGAAGGCAATTCATTGATCAAAACATATTTTTTTCTTCAGCTCCCCTAATTTAACTCAGATTTACAGTTACTGCCATACCCCCACATCACCAGGAGATATGAATGCTCAAAGCACTGTCCTTGCACAATCTGCTAGGCCCACCTGCTTGAAGAAGCAACCAGATATTATGTCAAGATTTAACACCTGAACTAAAGTCAAGTCTCAATTTTTCTCCCAATATGGATACAGTTTTCATCCACCTTATAAACAAAGAAACAGTGGTTCACCACCTTGTCTGCACATATGAATCACCCAAACTGCTTTTAAAAAGCAGTGATGTCCAAACCCTACCATGGATCAATTAAATCAGACCCTCTGAGGTCAGACATTACTTTTTTTTTTTAATTTTCTTGAGGTACAGTTAATTTACAAAACTGTGCTGATTTCTGATGTATACCAAAATGACCCAGTCATACATAGACACATATGCATTCTCTCTCATATTCTTTTCCCACATAGATTATCACAGATGACTGGGTCGAGCTATCTGTGAAAACAGTATGGAGGTGCCCCAAAAAACGAAAAGTAGAACTATCATAAAATCCAGCCATCCCACTCTTGGGCCTTTATTCAGAGAAAAACATAATTTGAAAATATGCATGCACCCCAGTGTTCACTACAGCACTATTTACAATAGCCAAGACATGGAAGCAACTTAAATGTGCAACAACAGAAGAATAGATAAAGAAGATGTGGTACATATATACAATGGAATATTACTCAGCCATAAAAGGAATGAAATAATACCATTTGCAGCAACATGGATGTACCTAGAAATCATCTTACTAAGTGAAGTTAGACAAAAATAGACACCACTTGTTTTAATGCTTTTGGGGTGACTGTTACACAAAGCACAGGAGAAGAACTATTGCATATGAGAGCTCTATGTTCCTATTCAGTCTGGGGTAATTAGGGTCTGAATTACCTGTCTGTCAAGCTTTCCTGACCCTCCTCACAAGGCAAAGGATAGCTTGTTTTATGTCCACGAATTAACACCAAGGGTATCCTGATTGTATTGAACGAAATGCTTTCACCTAAAACAAAATGCTTTTACCCTTTTGACCAGGAGATTACTTCAATAAAAATATAAGGTCTGGACCACAATTTTATGACAGTAGAGAAAAATCAGTGACTTTCCTGGGATGTTTGTGCTACAGCAGCCCTCCCCCCATACACATTCTGACACTATCCCCTGAATTTACATAAAATATGAATTTCTCACATCTTTGAAATGCATTTATACTACAAATGTTGAAGGATATTTTAAATTGAGATAACAAAAATTCTTCTTTTAAATCCATCATTAAATATAGCTATATCTACATGCTTTTTTCCTCTGATTTTCCAAATCCTTCCCCTTAAATCTTAAAAGCCAAAAAATAAAAGCCCAGGAGTAATGTTAACGAGTTTTAGACAGATATCTGTCTATGCTATACCAGAATTCTATTGATCAATGGCCGACAAATTATGGCCCACAGCCTGCTTTTGTAAATAAAGTTTTATTAGAACTTAAGCGTGACCCACAGATTCATGAATGCCTGTATCTGCTTTTGCTATATATAACAAGTTGTGTCATGGTGACAGAGACGGAATGGGTCAGAAAGTCTAAAATATTTACTTTCTGGCCCTTTACAGAAAAGGTTTGTCCAAACTTGCCATCGATTAGCTTTTAAGTTATTATTTAAAATAATTTATGATTACTAATTTTCTTAAATTGTTCTTTGACAATTCCTTTCAATAAGCAAAGAACAAGAAGTAGTAATTGGTGAAATAAGTCTGTTTCTTTGTGTGATATAATTTCCCTCTTTTCCCTCCTCTCATATTTTTGTTTGTTTTTATTATGGCCTAGGATACACCATTCCTATCTCCCTTGGTGTATTTTAAAAGATGTACTTCCTTGGACTTTTAAAAGGATGTTTATCCTTCTGCAACTCAAGTGTCAAATTTTTCTTTTCTTCCCAGAGACCAAGTCTTGAAAAGATCATTTAAGGATGATTTGAAGGATCATTAACATAAAACAGAACTTCAAGTCATGCCTCAGAAAAAAAAAATTTTTTTTTTTTTTTTTGGTATGGCCATACCTGCAGTATATTGAAGTTCCCAGGACAGGAACTGACTCCCAGCCACAGCTGTGACAACACTGGATCTTTCAACCCACTGAAGTCGCATTCTTACTCCCACTGCACCACAGCAGGTACTCCCTCACATAACTTTTCATTTAGCCTCTCAACCTGGCAGAAATCCAAAAAGATGGACCTATGCTAGAGACCTGACTCAAGTGTTGGGTACCAGCCAAAATCCTGTCTGTTCCTTAGGGTGCCATGGCTGGGTAAGAACAAGAATCTATCAGTAACATCAAATATAGTGGCAAAATTTGGTATAAAATTTATGCTATGAGAGAGAAAAATGTGAAATGAAAAGAGCCCTTTCTTGGAGTTCCTGTCATGGCTCAGTGGTTAACAAATCTGACTAGGAACCATGAGGTTGCCGATTCGATCCCTGGCCTTGCTCAGTGAGTTAAGGATCCGGCGTTGCCATGAGCTGTTGTGTAGGTCGCAGGGGCAGCTCGGATCTGGTGTTGCTGTGGCTCTGGTGTAGGCCAGCAGCAACAGCTCTGAATGGACACCTAGCCTGGGAAGCGCCAAAAGACAAAAAAAAGAACCCTTTCATGAGTAGGAGGGTTATTGACTAAATAGTGACACCATTTCCTTTTAACTGTGTCTTTGGTTTTCTTTTCCATTAGGTATTCTTTTCTCTAATATTATAACTATTAATAACAGTATTTTCATGGTACTTTGTTATTTTAAATATCATTGGCTGATATCTTTATATTAGATATGAAACACTATGAAGTCTTATATACAATGGCATAAAAAATAGATGCTTGGAGTTCCTGTCACAGCTCAGTGGTAACAAACCAGACTAGTATCCATGAGGAGGCAGGTTCTATCCCTGTCCTCACTCCCTGGATTGAGGATCCAGCATTGTGGTGAGCTGTGGTGTAAGTCACAGATTCAGCTCGGATCCCTTGTTGCTATGGCTGTGGCATAGGCCAGCAGCTGCAGTTCCAACTTGACCCCAACCTGGGAACCTCCATATGCTGTAGGTGCGGCCTTAAAAAAAAAAAAAAAAAAAGATGTTTACTCATGAAAAAGCTCCTTGTTAGAATTTATAATAGAATGGTTATTCATGGTAAAATACAAAAATGATACCCAGAACCAATCAGTACAGGCAAGGTTACCATCAACTCTTTCCAGCACAAATGCATTGCTCCAAGGCAAAGAGTGAGTCTGAAATTCAGCCTACACCTCATTTGCCAAGCCAGGCACCCTAGTGCAGATTCTTCATCAATAAAAGCTTTCTTCATTCCATGAAGGGTTGTATTCACCAGCATTGTCTTCTTCCCACAAAGGCAGTATTTGCTTGCCAAGTTTTGTGTCCAGAGTCATGTCCACTTAGATGAGTATCCAGTAAAGTCTAAAGGACCTTGTTAGAAGTCAATAGTAATTTGGAAACTGAAGCCAACGAGGCAAAATTTTGTATCTTAAAGAAATAGTGGATCATGATACTTTTTGTATTATTTCACTATACAATAAGCAAAAAGTGATATTATTTTCTCCTTGAAAGGGTGTTGTAATATTTGAAAACAAAATAACTTCTTAAACTGGTAGAATAGATATAGGAGATTTACTTTAGAAATGTCAAAAGTTCATTCAGTTAATGAGTTTATCTTTTAAAGCTTATTTTGTATAATTGTGAAAAATGGAAAAATTAAAATTGAAAGGGGTTCTATAAGTTTGCTACTTAGCCATATCTAAATATATTCACTTGCATAACAGAAGTGATATATAATCCCTTATATCTGAAACAAGCATAAACACTTTGAGCCTATATTAGGCCTTTTTTTCCTTCTTCTAAGAAAAAAGAATCAGATATTTGGAGTGTTGAAACTTTTTAAAAGTAAAATGATGATTTCCTTACAAAGATAAATTGAGCACATGCTAAATATTTAACATTATTTATGAGGAAACTAGGCAGACATATAAGACATATAATCAGTTCAAATAAAGTGAAGAGCCATATATTTATAAGGAGTAAACAGTTGTGAAAATGAACTTACAAATGGACATGAACCTGGCTTTCTCCCCAAAGTGAGGAAAGAAATCAATTGAATCTCTTCCAGTCAGAATTCATTTGCAAGTCTATGGACAAGAATTATTTTTCATAGGTATCCGATAACTGCAATTTGCAGGGTAGTAAAACACCTCAAAGGCAATGAAAGGCTAAAGTCAGATAACCCAGAAAGTTATGCTATAAATGATGAGTAACTTTCCTTTGGAAACACCTAATAATGTCTTTGCTTATTGCAAACTTAGGTACCACGCTATACTAGAAATTTGTATGTGGCTTAAGTGACATTCAAATGGCACACAGTGAAAATTTTTATACACAAATTAATAAGCTACTGTCATTATTTTAATTATAGAGCCAAAGAAAAATAAATTTAATTGAAGAAAATAAAATATCACTAAACCATTACATAGTTTTTCATTAGTATATACAAGAACATATATACATATAGGCATATGAACATTAATGTATGTTATCTTCAAAGAAAGTGTATTTTTATTTCCACTGGTGATAACAGGTAACTCAATCAAGAAATTAAATTAATATGACTTTTAGAGTGTATGCAAAGGCAAAAATCTTAGTTTTCCTCTTTCCTCAGAAACTAGGAAGCCAGGCATTGTTTTAATATATGTTTATTAAATAATTCAACAACTCACTTGTAAAAACAGGTGACTTTAAAAACAAGGGGTTTGTAATTCATTTTCATCTGAAAAAAATGCATGGGAAGGACAAATGTTTAAGTCATTCTCTTCTTCTATTTATTCATATTGTGAAAATTAAGATTTTTACATTTTCCTACTGACCTTGGAAATTTCACACATTTAATATATTTTTTTTCTTTTTTGGCCATACCTGTAGCATATAGATGTTCCCTGGCCAGGGGGCGAATCCACAGCTATGGCCAACAACAGATCTTTAACTCACTACACCACAGAGAGAACACCTTTAATAAAGTTTTTAATGTAAATATATTCAAAACTCATATGTTTTTAGGTCGCAGTGAAATTGTCTTAAGAAAAGTCAATTTGGAGTTCCCGTCATGGCACAGTGGAAACAAATCCAACTAGGAACCATGAGGTTGCAGGTTCGATCCCTGGCCTCGCTCAGTGGGTTAAGGATCTGGCATTGCCATGAGCTGTGGTGTAGGCTAGCAGCTCCAGCTCCGATTAGACCCCTAGCCTGGACACCTCCATATGCCGTGGGTGCGGCCCTAAAAATTAAAAAAAAAAAAAAGTCAATTTAATGAATAAGCAACTTTTCATTGTGTAAAATTATCTTGAACTTTGATAAAGCAACTCAAGTGTTTTTATGAACATAAGTCAATACCACATCAGGTCTTTATACACACTGTTCTTATTTGTACTAATATAACCACAGATTTTGTTTGATTTACAAGCACACATGCATATGGTTAAAATAAAAATGTCAGCTGGATTCCACAGAAAAGTTTTGCATTTCAGAGAAAGGCAACATCCCTTGTCCTTTATAGTCTTCCATCTACTCTGCAACACTTAGTTGCTATCTTTCCCTTTTCAAGGAATGAACTTTAGCATGTGAAGATGTGTGATGAAACTATCTTCTTTTCTTCTTCTACCAAACCAGTCCACAATTTAGGAGTTTCTTTTATTTTTTCTTTTTCTTTTCATGGTCACACCTGTGGCATATGGAAGTTCCCAGGCTAGGGGTCAAATCGGAGCGGTAGCTGCCCACCTACACCACAGACAGGGCAACGCAGGATTCAAGCTGCATCTGCAACCTAGGCTGCAGCTTGGAGCAATGCTGCTTCCTTAACCCACTGAGCAAGGTCAGTGTTCGAACCCACATCCTCACGGACACCATGTCAGATTCTTAACCCTTGAGCCACAGTGGAAACTCCCAGTCTATTTTTAAGTAGTCTGTATCTTAATACTCGTTATAAATGTGCACAGTCGTGCTTGAACCATGATCATCTAACCTCCACTCTTTACGAATGCCTTTCTTTATCAATCAGACTTCAGCTGCCACACACTTGCCAATGATTCATAAATCTGATCCATCAGACCCTGTTCTGGACTGCAGATCCTCCAAACTATGTTGTTGTTTTTTCCCCCCTCATTGTGACCTCTACCAGAATATCGAACAATTACCTCAAATTCATCTTATTTAAATATTAATTCCCCCTTGAGTTTGGAGCTGCTTCCTGTAGTTGTCTCTGAGTTACTTCAAAGTTTGGGGGTTTTTGGAATTCCCATTGGGGCTCAGTAGTTGGCAAACCCGACTAGCATCCATGAGGACGTGGGTTTGATCCCTGGCCTTGCTCAGTGGGTTAAGGATCCAGCATTGCTCTGAGCTATGGTGTAGGTTACAGAGGTGGCTTGGATCCCACGTTGCTATGGCTCTGGCCTAGGCTGGCCACTGCAGCTCCCATTGGACCCCTAGCCTGGGAACCTCCATATGCTGCCAGGGCAGCCCTAAAAAGACAAGACCAAAAAAAAGAAAGAAATTGGGAGTTTTTGTTTTTTGTCTTGTTTTTACCTGATTGTCTTAACAATGAAACCGATTGTGTAGAGTGAGTCTCTGGTTTGAAATCTCTTGTTTGGTTTTGCTTTTTGCCTGTACTCTGACCTAACAAGTGATTTGATTCTTTGAACTCTTTCCAGGTTATATGCTAAAAATCACACGGTGACCCACCATTATAAATTAAATTGACAATTAGCTGACAATTTGGTTCTGCTTCAGTTCTTTTTATTTTATTCTTTTGAAAGCCAAGAATTGAGGGGATAAGGGGTAACTTTCAACTTGCCACAGTATTTGTTATTCAGTCATTGCGACTATTCATTTTCTCAATTTCTGGGAGATTTTCAAAATATACTTTATCAGGACTATTATATGGCTATTAATTATAGTCACTACTAATGAATGGTACCTTGTTTATTGTACATGTTCAAAAGCATTCAATACACCTTTGCCCATACCATATTTTTGATAAAATGCTTTAGTAATATCATGAACTTAAATATAACTTTAACCTTAGATGAACAAAATTAAACTATACATTATGGAAAATGTGTGCCATTAACCTAATAGAGAAAGTCATCATCTGCCAGTGAACCAAATCTGACAGCTTTTTTTTGGTGAAAAGCTTGTTTTCAATTTTTTTCTATTAATAACTAACATCAGAAAATGCTTTTTTTCTCTAACAGGTGGAATATTTACCATATTTTGTTGGCAAAAATCTCCAAGGAACTATAATAAAAAATAAAAGTGTTTTTTAATTGAACTTATCATTTCTCCTATAATTATTTGCTCATTGTTTCATAAGCTCAATTTCTACAGATGATGCACATAGTCTATACTTAATGTACAAACCATCCAGTATTAATTGCTCCATGTCCTCCTATTCACATCTGTTATATAATTTTCTATTTCTCATAAATCTTTGGTCAAGGTCATGATGAGCTACTGTTAAAAACATGAGGCATATCCATAAGAAAGTTCATGGCTGAGTAGATATATGTTACGTATCTTGTGTAACTCAATAAGCATCAATTAAAGTAAAATGTCAAATAGTGTCATATTTCTATGGCACTATGTAATCCTGAGGAATTGGACAGTTCACATTTATGAGCTTCCATAAAATAAAATAGTGGACATTGCATACAGGCTATATATGACCACGTGTTCTTAATATATAATATTGTGTGTATAAGTTATTCAAATTTCAGACTAAAAGAGGGGTCCACTTTGGAAATATCCCAAAGAATCATTATACAGTAGAGAATGGCAAATATATGCCTATTTTAAAGAGTCTTCTCTTGACTATTTAATTATTGAACAGTAGTCCCAGGTCTCATTTGAGAGCACTGAGTAATCCTTCTCTACAGAGGGACTCAGATTGATAAAATCATTTGTGTTTATTTGGTTGGTCTGGGGTCAGTGAGAAGGCAATTGATGCTCTAGCATCAATGCTGTGACCCATAAAAATATGAAATGTCAAAGGACTCTCATTGAACAATGTCTTCCGAAGGTCCAATGCTTAAATAAGCCATGGCAACATATAGTGATTACCTCAGAGACATAGCTTTTTGCTTTTTACATTTATTCAAAAAATAAATTGTTTTATGTGATACCTGCACTGAGATTTAAAAACTCCAATACAGTGATATCACCCTCCACACACCATTCATACAAGAGATCTCTTCTCAAATCCAGGCTATCAATCATTACACATAGTAACCCACTTCAACATGGAGCCTGTATGACAGTATCTATCGTAAAATAAAACAGCAACAGTAAAGCTATAAATGTTCCTCTTGTGTTTAGTATATCATGGGATCTGAATACTTACAGTTGATTAGCATTTGATTTTTTTAGAAATAATAGCTCTTTATGTTAAATTTAATAGGAAAGAAGACAGAGCCAGGGGTCGATGCACATTCATGACTCTCATCTCTCATGTTTGCCTGATGAAAAAGAATGAATAGGCCATAGAGAAAATACAGAAAGTAGAAACTACAGAAGAAGTCCCATTTCTCACTCTTGTTTTTGTTTTTTTTGTTTGTTTGTTTGTTTGCTTTTTTTTTTTTTTTGTCTTTTTGTCTTTTTGTCTTTTCCAGGGCCACACCCGCAGCATATGGAGGTTCCCAGGCTACGGGTCTAATTGGAGCCGTAGCTGCCAGCCTATGCAACAGCCACAGCAACGCCAGATCCGAGCCACGTCTGTGACCTACAGCACAGCTCACAGCAACACTGGATCCTTAACCCACTGAGCAAGGCCAGGGATTGAATCCACAACCTCATGGTTCCTAGTTGGTTTCATTAACCACTGAGCCATGATGGGAACTCCGCTTTTGTATTTTTTTTTTTGTGTTAATTAAGACGAAGCATAACTGAGATATTAGTAGATAAGACATATATGAACTCTTGACTGAATAATATAATCAGTGGCCAGAAAAAGATATAGGATTATGCTTATAACTTGGAACTTTTAACACCAAATTTTGCAAAGCACCCAGGGCTCGTGGATAGATTTTAGGAAGAAATTAACTCAACTTCAACCTTCTACCATATATAAATTTAGCATTTAACTGAATGCTTAGGGAAGAATACTGTATTCCTATAAGAGTACATTTCTGGGTCTGCTCCAGATCAAGGCACTATGCCTAATGGCTTCTTGATCTACATTTCTCATGTGCACTATTACAGTGTTGCTTTATAATTGAAGTTTATCAAATGTGCCTGGTAATTACATACCATTTCATTCACATTTTTTGAGGTTATGTTATTAGATACATATAAAAACTCATGATTTTTAGACAGGCATTTCTGTTATTATTTATGTAATGTTCCTAAAGACTGTTGGGGAAATTAAAAATCCTACCAAACAAAAGACCTCTCTGTCCCAATATGGCAAAAAGAATATACATAATTTACTATTGAATATGCATATCAGATTATATGTATGCAGGCAGTCCTTAGAGGACTAGAAATTCTTTCCAAATTTCACACAATTTATAGAGTGCTGTAAAAGAAGGAATAATTGAAACTTCTCTATAGTCTCAAAAGACAAATAGATGCACCTGGTGAGTTCTGTGTACCTCGTGAGAAACGTCTACCATTCTAGGCCAGAATTTTCTTAATTGTTCATGTAAAGTCAAATGCCAGGCTATTATTGGGCTTATTATGTTTCATGGAGATGGCAGAGTAATTGTACATACTTCATAGGATCGTTATAAAGACTAAACAAGTTATTCCTATGACACTTAAGAGAGCGCCAGTACACAATGATTACTGTGTAAATATTGGATTAAAATCAGAACATGCTTATGGCTTCACAGATATGAGTAGTATATCTTCTGTAAGATCAATTCAAACAATAAAAGTTTCATCGAGAACCACATCTTTGAGGACTGTGATAAAATTATTGAACAAGATTATTTAGTGTTCAGAAGTGCTAAGAATCCTGCTCTTAATGAAATCACATGAATCTTAGTGTTGACTCTCTTTGATTCAGTGATAGATTTACTTTTTTGTAACCTGGTTAATTTTTAAGACTATTTTCATCAAATGCTTTAAAAATTAAATATATTTTAGGAATTTCACTGTGGCACAGCAGGTTAAGAATCCAGTGTTGCCACAGCTGTGGTATAGGTTGCAGCTGCAGCTCAGATACAATTCCTGGCCCAGGAATTTCCATATGCCATCGGTGTAGCTGAAAAGACAGGAAAAAATTAAATGTATTTTATATATCGTTACTCCTCAAGGTCATATAAATCTAGATAATATAAATCGTAGTTAATAACCTCTCTAAAATACAGGTTTCTTCAACAAGAGCTATAAGAACTTTGTGGTATAAATATTTCAGGCAATATGCATTCGCATTTCAATAGCAATTGTAGGACTGTAAAAAGATGAAAGGCATTACATATTGTATACAGAATATCTGTAGAAAGGTTGCCAGAAAAAAACAATAATTAATTTTTATAAAGCTTACTTTACAAATTGTTTAACAGCATTAGCTATTTTATTTTCTATAGGAGATATAACTTTTCATATGAAGCATATTATTTTTTCTTGGTTTTGACATAAACAAATGGCTTAAAAGACTGTCAAATTCACTGAACATGAAAATCACACATTTGAATAATTGTGCCAATTAACATGATAAGGTGTATTTACATTAGGTAAGATACATTTACATTTTTTTCACTTAGTCCCAAGCATTCTAGATAATCATCACCATTGTATTGTGCTTGGTTTTATTTTGTGTTTTCTGTCAGCAATCCTTGTCTTCACTTTATAATATGCGATTGTGTTTGTGAAGATGATGAGAGAGGGATGGTGATAGTAAATAACAGCTAAACTGTATACCTGCTCTGAAGCGTGTCACCTTTGAAGAATATAATTTGAGACAGAGCAAAGGGGTGTCTAATCTTGTCCCTCAAAGGCATTTTAATTAATGTTCTTTCAGGGCAAAGAGAGCAAAGTGACCTCATTACCAGAGCACCTTTATTGTAATTCTAATTCATTCACACTTGCCAAGCTACAAAAATCAAATCTTTTTTTTTTTTTTTTTTTTTTTATTATTTTCCCACTGTACAGCAAGGGGGTCAGGTCATCCTTAGATGTATACATTGCAGTTACAGTTTTTTCCCCCACCCTTTCTTCTGTTGCAACATGAGTATCTAGACATAGTTCTCAACAAAGCTTATATAGATTTTTAGACAGTTGCCAATGACAATGTGGCACATAATTTACAAAAGATATATCATAAGGAACAAAGTGTTGGAGAATAAATATTTAACTCTCAATACTTTTTTATTTTCAGTAAGCTTAATTCCTAAAATTAATCAGTATGTCAGTTGAATTAATTGTGTTTTTAATCATTTTTGTTTAACTAATCAACAATGTTTAAGGAGAAATAAAATTAAGCCAAATCATACTGGACATGTGCAGAGTGTGTGGGAAGGGTAATAGAAACAATGTCTCTTGGAAGATAGAGCTCCTTATTAACTTAAAAAATTCCCTGTTAAACAAGGAGATACCACTACACACCTACTAAGATGGCACAGTCCAAAACTCTGACATTATCAAATGCTAGGAGGGTATGGAGCAACAGGAACTCTCATACACTGCTGAGTAGAATGCAAAATGGTACAGCCACTTTGGAAGACAGTTTGGAGCCTTTTTACAAAACTAAACATGATCGTACAAAGGAAATGAAAACTTAAGTCCATGCAAATACCTAAACATGGATGTTTACAAAAGCTTTATTCATAACTGTCAAAACTCATAAGCAACAAAGATGTCCTTCAGTAGGTGAATGTATAAACAAACTATAGTCCCTTCAGACAGTGGAAAATTATATTCAGTGATAAAAAGAAAGGAGCTGACAAGCCATGACATGGAAGAATATTAATGCTTTGGATTCTCAGAATCTAATGCAAAACAATTTACACTCTTATCTTTTTCACAGTTAGATACTCCATTTAGATTAAAGTTTGTTTTAATTTTGTTCAGACTATTTTAACAAAGATGATTTTAATTGCTTCAGAAATACAATTTAAATTACAAATTAATATAAACATAATTTTCTAAGTTCTATTTGATTTATATATGCATATAAAATCAACATACTAAAATTTTCATATATTCCTTATGCTATAAATACTAATTTTTTTATAAAACTATGTAAAAGATTTCTATTAGTAATTGCTGAATAATTTGAGGAAAAAACAGTTCCAGTATGCATTCTAATATTGGAATAGAATTGACACTAAAATAAAAAAATTTAATTTTTATTCTTTGAAATCTAAGATTTCATCTTATATTAGAACAAATTAATCAAATTTGAACTATAAATGCTAAAAGAGATAATATTCTTAGATACTTGGATTTAAATATTTTTGTGTTGAAAGGAATTGGTACATTTACTGATGGTTGGTTGGAAAGGATAAAAGTGTAATTCCAAAGAGAGATGAACAAATTATAGCCTTTAAAAAATGAGTACTAAGCATGATTGATAGAATTAATAGTTTTGAGGAGTTCCCATCGTGGCGCAGCAGAAATGAATATGATTAGGAACCCAGAGATTGCAGGTTTGATCCCTGGCCTCACTCAGTGGGTTAAGGATCCGTCGTTGCCATGAGCTGTGGTGTAGGTTGCAGACACTGCTCGGATCTGTGGCTGTGGCATCTAATAGCTCCAATTAGATCCCTAGCCTGGGGACCTCCATGTGCTGCAGGTGCTGTCCCCAAAAGACAAAAGACCAAAAAAAAAAAATAGTTTTGAGCACTTACCATGTACTCAAAACTGATGCCTGTACTATCAGATATATAAAATGTGATTAACTTCAGTTCCATAGGGACTTGGAGAGGCACAGCCAATACACAGGTGCTACCATTTGAAAGTCAGAAATTCTGCATCTGTCCAGGACCTACAAGGCCAGATGGGTTGTAAAGGCCTTTAGAATGACTCTGAGTCCAGAATAAGCAAAGCCCTGGCATCACTCCACCCATGGGAAGGAAGATGGTTTGGATACCACTAGGCAGAGACCTCACTGTCTTCTCCTCAGTGTCCAGAACTGGGACAGTGGAGGAGATTTCTTACTGGTCTCTGAGAGCAGGAATTGGGTCCAGGAGAACATTTCTTTCCCTTCCCTGCTACAATATAACACTGCCTGCTGATTAAGCTTTGAGAAAGGAAGCTGACCAAAGCAAACAAAGTAAAAGTTCCTATCTTCCTTCCTGAAGTTATCCTTCAATGAGGCCATGATTTTTTAATGTACATTGATGTTTGTTTCTAAATACCTATTCCTTTTCACTAATAATGCTAGTTCTATTTTGCATTATTTCCTATTTCTAAATCCTCATTTTATTTTTACTCATTTTAACCCAATGGAAGAGGAATTCTCCATGTATTCACTAAAATTTCCCTTAAAATCACTAATCACCTCCAACTTAAGGAATCTAACGGTCATATCCTATTTCTTATCTTACTTTTACTCTGAAACATTCAACATTTCATCACACCCTCTTTCTTGAAAAGTTCTTTTCTCTTTAGCTCCCTCTTCAGTACTTTCTTATAATTTTCCTGCTTTTTGTTAGATAGTCCCCTTTTTTTCTTTCCTTTTGGAAGTTCTTCTTTCTCTACCTGTCATTTAAGCAGTGATATGGCCTGGAGTTTATTATTATGTTTGTCTTTCATTTTAAATTAATTCTTGGATGAATTTGCCGAATCCATGTATTGTTTGGTTTTAAACTCAGTTCTGAAGATGAGAAAAGTAGAGAATGTATGCTAAAAGAGAGATATTGCCTGGATGTAAAAAATTTGCTGTTCTCCTTTCTAGCTCTGTAATTTTGAACAAGTCATTTAATCTCCCTGCGACTTAGTTCTTCACATGTAAAATGGTGTTAAGTCTACAGTCTTTCTTTTTAGATTGTTGTAAGAGTTAAGTGATTTAATATGTATAAAATTTTTGGCCCATAGGGAGCCTGAAGTACATGTTATCTATTATTGATAATAGCTGAACCTATTTATTACTAAAAAGATCTGTAATAGAATTTTTTTAGCTATAAAGTTTTTTTCTTTTATTCAAGTACTGTTGATTTACAACATTGTGTTAGCTTCAGGGTACAGCAAAGTGATTCAGTTATACAAAGAATATATATATTACGTATTTACATATATTACATTTTTTTTTTGTCTTTTGTCTTTTTTAGGATCGCACCCACGGAATATGGAGGTTCCCAGGCTAGGAGGTTCCCAATCTGAGCTGCATCTATTGGCATATACCACAGCCACAGCAACACAGGATCCAAGCCATGTCTGCAACCTACAGCACAGCTCATGGCAATGCCGGATCCTTAACCCACTGGGAGAGGCCAGGGATTGAACCTGTGTCCTCATGGATACTAGTTGGGATTGTTAACCACTGAGCCATGATTGGAACTCCAATACATGTATTCTTTTTCAGGTTACTTTCCTTTATAGGTTATTACAAAATATTGAATATAGTTCCTTGTGCTATATAGTGGGTCCTTATTGGTTATCTATTTTGTATATAATAGTATGTGTCTGTTAATCCCAAACTCCTGACTCCTCCACTCATTCCCCTTTAGTAACTGTGAATTTGTTTTCCATATCTGTGAGATGGTTTTTAATTTTAACCTGTATATTATGCAAAACTTTACAAAATTTTATGACCAATTATTGTACATTTCCATAGATTATGAATGCTTTAACCGTAATGCTTTTATCTTTGTTTTCTTTGGATTTCCTGTACTTATCAGGAAATTTATGGTTTGCGAAATGGAAGTATTCATAGAGAGCATACTGATGATTATGTTACTTGATTTGATCAAAATTAGACTGTAACCACCCAGATACTATCTTCTTACCCCAAATTTCATGTATTGGTTAAAAACGTTTATCATTTAAATCCTATTTTGCATCTTCTCATCACCTTATCAGCCTTGAATCTAGGTCTGCTCCCCACGCTTCATCCTACTCCCTATTGGTCAAAGGAGAGAACAGGCAGGTCCAAGGACAAATGCAGAAATCTCAGGGAGGGCTATTGGAAAGGTCTGTTCTCCTTTTCTCATTCTTTGATCACAGCTTCTCCCTCTTCCTGATGTGCACACATGTACACAGGCATTCGAAGGCTCCTCTTAGGCAACTTTCACAGACACCAAAATTGCTGCCTATCCCTCTGGACTTGATTACTTCTCTCTTTTGTCTGTGATTTCTGTGCAATGATGAAAACATATTATTATTCTTTACTAAGGACAGAATAATGCAAAATTGACTTAAGCTGTAGCACAAAGTTTACATTTTGTTGTAAAAAAGTTCTTGTCAGGATTGCTAAAGACTAAAATTGCTCAACAGCAGTAGTCATTTCACTATCTTTGAAAAATAAGACAGTCTCTCATCTCCCTGAAAGAGATTATTTTCCATCTTGTCTTGAAAGAGAATGCGGCTTCAAATATTGTTTTTCAAGCCCATACTTCTCAGACACATATTAAAAAATCTTTAGAAATCTTGTTTAACTTTGTAAATGCTGTCATATAGCTTAATTTTTAAAATGAGCCATAATTCTGAAGTTGGTTTTTTCCCTAAAAAACATATTGTAAAAATTCTTGGCTAATATAATGCTTAATTTTTCATTTATAAGTTACACTAACACTGTGTTTTCTGTAATATATTTTATATCAAATTTACTATCAGTAGTAAACACACTTCATATCAATGTGTTATTTATAAAGACATCAGTATGGGGACTGTTTGTAAGGAAAATCTTTTGTAAAATAATTATGTCAAGACATTTGAGCAATTGCAGTTTTTAAAGACATTAAGCCAAGCAATTAATTTCATGAACTATGAAGTGCCTGGTATTTTTCTGGCACTTAGGAGATACTGAAAATCTATAATCCATTGTTACTTCAATAAGCTGATACTTCAATTTTGGAAATGATATTTACAAGATTAAAACTTCAAGATACAAAACATGAACATGTATCATATTGTACACCAAGTGCTCTCAAAGGGGAAAATAAGTAAAGACTTTTGGAAGAATACAGATATGAACTTTTCATCATTAAAAATAGAATCAAGAAAAAAATATAAATAAACACACATACACAAATTCTTCAAAAAAAAATCCAAATGTAAAAACAAACAAACAAACAAAAACCTTCCAATTAAAA
Organism: Sus scrofa; assembly: GCF_054392235.1. Classification (NCBI taxonomy): domain Eukaryota; kingdom Metazoa; phylum Chordata; class Mammalia; order Artiodactyla; family Suidae; genus Sus; species Sus scrofa. Next base: position 51,211,768 of record NC_139390.1, on the reverse strand, counting down.
ACTTGCTATACTATTTTGGAGCCAACCATACATGAGTTTAAGTGCAAAATCCAGCACAATGTAACCCTTTGCTTGGCCAAATCATTTCATCTTCCTGAACCTCACATTTAAAACCTGTGAAATTATCAACATAGAGATAAATGGTGAGGTTTTAAACTAAAATAAAATATTTGAACATTGGTGCCAATTGAAGCTATCCTGTTTTTCTATGTCCATCATGGAACCAATGACTTTCACATAGAGAGAAACCAATGATATGATACCAATGATAATTTTCTATCCCCTTATGTAAATAGCCTGTTCTTTATTCCTTATACAAGTAATAATGTATACAATGTAAAAAACATAAAAAATTTTGTGCAACATGTGTTATCTACTAGATATCGTATTTAACATTAATCAAATAAATGATTTCTTTTCAAAAATATTACTTTGAAAATAATTTAGTTCTTTTTTTACAGGAGATAACTGCAAGGCCACTGAATACAGCAAGATGAAAAGCATGCTTTTAGATTTACAAAATCAAAAATATATAACACACAACAATGAAAACCCTAACGGTGATGATATATTTCGGAAGAAGTTGCTGGTGGATGAACTGTTTAAATATTTTGATGCTGACAGTAACGGACTTGTAGATATTAATGAACTAACACAGGTATGATTAATGTTTAAACTAGCATGCTTATTTACATATAGATATACAATATACTTATATCTGTGTAAATTTATTCTATATTAATAAAATGTATGTTCTATCCATATTATTTGACTATAGGCCAAATAACTGTAAGTATGAAATATTTTTAAGAGAAAAATTTGACTACTCTATCAGCAGTAACATTTACATGATATTGTGCAGTTTAAGAGCTATCTTCTTTTGACATATTTCTACACCTTCAATGCATAACAGAATTGCTGGTTCTCTAGTCCTATAGAATTTATAAAAGTTCTCCAGATATATTCTGGAGCTTTTGTAATGCTTGATTTTCTATCAATCAGTAGAAGCTTGTTCATCAGTATTCAAGGATATTATTGAACAGCAATTGAATATCACAATGTAAATAAATGATTTAAGTAGATATTAAATTACTGACATATTCCAGTACATTTTCAATAATCAAAGATCAGTGTGTTATTAATACAATATATTAAATCTGGTTTAATCCTATGTCCTCACTATTAAACTTCATTTCTTTGAAAATTGTTACCAACATGATACATGTGGAAAACTTGTTATTAAAGAGAAGATTTTAATTTAAAAAAGTCTTTATATGAGCCATTTTGGAAAAAAATAGAAATATTTTATGTGTGTGTTACTGAGAGAGCCTACTGTGAAGGAAATTCTAACATTCAGATTTAAGAACCTAAACTAATTTTCGTGAGTTCCTTGGTGGCGTATGGGTTAAGAATCCAGTGTTGTCACTGCTGTGGCGCGAGTTCAGTCTGTGTCCTAGGAACATCTATATACTAAACTAGTTTTGGGTAGTAGTGGAAACATAAAATAAGGGCATAAGATTCCTCCCCCCCAAAAAAATATATATAGGTTTAGGGGGCAATGAAGATAAGCCAATCTAGGGTGACTAGGACAATAGTCATAGCCCTGAGGAATTCTGCTGACTCCTTAATAATTCCTGTAGTGGATTTTAAGGATTTTGCTGCTGTGCTTATAGTTTTCAAATAAAATTTAAAAGTTTATTTCTACAATATCATGCCATTCATCTTTTATGATTAGTTTTATGGCTTATTTTTCAAATCCAACATTGTGGAATATTGGTCTGTTTATACAAGCATTTCAAAATTTGGGATAGTGTAATTTAGTGTAGAGATCTCATATCAAAATGACCTTGTGAGGAAATTGACTTGTCATTGCAGTTACTTAAAGTATACATCATTTTCATTATCTTTTTTTGTTTGTTTGTTTGTTTTTTTGCCATTTCTTGGGCCGCACCTGCAGCATATGGAAGTTCCCAGTCTAGGGGTCTTATCAGAGCTGTAGCTGCCAGCCTACGCCACAGCCATAGCAACACAGGGATCTGAGCCACGTCTGCAACCTACACCACAGCTCACGGCAACACTGGATCCCTAAGCCACTGAGCCAGGCCAGGAATCGAACCCGCAACCTCTGGTTCCTAGTTGGATTCGTTAACCACTGAGCCATGACAGGAACTCCCATTATCTTATTTAATTCAACCTACACTTATTATTTACTAAGTCCCAGGCACTTGGATTTGAGGAATGATACTCTGGAATTTTAGTGTAAAATTAGAAAATTTTAATTAAGATAACTATGTTGTTATACACCTCATAATTTATTTTTCAAGAAGTAAACTCTTTAGGATTTTATATGTTTAGTAATAATAAGATATGACTAGGTAATTCAACTAAAATTAATTTAGAATTAAACATGTCACCTTGATCTATGTGACATGATATATGATCTGACATATTCAAATATATTATGTTTTTGGTTTCATCTCTTACTTTTTTATTTGTGTAATATTTTTAGTTTTTACTAACATGTCTACACTACTGTAACAATGATTGGGTATGGCATGTGATCTGACCACATCTAGTTGTTATGATATGATCCACTTCTGAGCCCAAAGAGAAAATTGCTAATTACTAACAAATGGTATTGACAGCTCTCACCTATACCTGTTTCAAGTTTCTGCTACATCTTTGTTTATATTAGTTTCCTACTGTGGCCATAACAAAATACCACAAACCGGGGGCTGAAACAACCTCTCTCTGTGTTCTGGAGCCTCAGCGTCGGAGACCAAGGTGTTGGCAGGGCCATGCTTCCCCACAAGACTCTTGGGCAAGGGTCCTATCTTGCCTCTCTCAGCTTTAGTAGTATCAGGAATTCCTTGGTTTGCGGAATCTGCATTCCAGCCTCTGCCCCTTCATTCACATAGTTTCTCTCTGTGTATTTGTGTTCACGTCATGTTGGCTCTTCTTCAAAGTACACCAGTCATTTTGAATTAAAGGTCAACCCTACCTCATCTCACATTATCTAATTGCATCTTTGATGACCCTATTTCTAAAAAAAAAAAAAAAAAAAAAAAATGCTAACTTCTGAAGTTCTCAGCAATAAAGCATAAAATATCTTTTGGGAGGACACAGCTCATCATAAGGTCATCCGCTCAAAGTTTAGTTTTCTCTGTTACCTTTGATTTGGACTTACGTTTACTGAAAAGTAACCCTTCCAATTTGTCTAAAAGTTATGATGCAAGAATAGAGAAGAACTAGTCTTCAGAATCCCACTTAGATGTTGGCCATCATGAGGTAGATGCAAGAAAGGATCAGGTTTACTTTCTCCTTCTACATGCATCCAATATTAGTCAGCCCTTCCTTCAGCCTTATATCATAGAAATGTTTAGCATCTCCTCTGTTATCAATCAACTATGAAAAACGCAGAAGGTTGTAACAGGTACTTTGGAGAAGACGTAATACAGTTCTAACTATTTATAGTGCAAATACTATTTTTGACTTATGTGTTTTTCAGCTACGGATACTTTTTAAGAACTTGTATGCAAAATAGTATAGCCAGTGATACATCTGCCTTTAATAATCAACTTGGAAGCATATAATATCATTATTTAATATCAAATTTTAAAATAATTTAAATTAAAAGAGTAAAAAGGGAAAGGATCTTAATGATGTCCATTAATAAGTTATTACTAGCAGAAATATAAAATTTAACACTAAGATATTGCCAGTGACAAGTAAAAATTAAAGAACATAATTTGGCTCTGAAGTTTTATAAATGCAGCAATGAAAGCTGGCTGTACCCATTCTATTCTTACTGCACATTATAAATATATATTCTAGAGTTTCTCTTGCAGATTTTGAAGTAAATTAGAACCAAAGGTCTTTTTAGTTGAGAGAAGAAAGACATAATAAAAAGCAATAAATAAAAGGGGTCAGATCTCTACCATCATAGTTAACTTGTCATAGCAAGAAAGTATTTTCTAAAATGAACTAAGAAGTTATAGGCACAGATCTCATTTAATCCATCTTTTCACCACTCCAGCTTGACATGAATGTTGATAACCACACTCTTAGTCTTTTAATCTGAGGCTGGATTCTGCATGTTGAAAATATCCAACTAAAAATGTAAATTTAGAGAGTTCCCTTTGTGGCTCAATTGTTAACGAACCCTATTAGGATCCATGAGGATGCGGGTTCGATCCCTGGCTTTGCTCAGTGGGTTAAGGATCTGGTGCTGCCATGAGCTGTGATGTAGGTCACAGATGTGGCTTGGATCTCACGTTGCTGTGGCTGTGGCATACTCCAGCCGCTACAGCTCCAACTGGACCCAGCCTGGAAACCTCCATATGCTGAGGGTGCAGCCCTTAAACAAAACAAAAAGACCAAAAAAAAAAATTAAATTAAAATTAAAATGTATAACAAAGTGAAATTTTGAACTTCCAAAAGACTTGTGTTTTATGAAGTTAATAAAATTGATGTTAGAACACTGGTAGATTTGGTCTTGACAATTAAGGGTCTGGAAAAGTTAAAACAGATAATAACTGAAGAAGTCAACAAAGATTAAAATGGGATATGCATTTCAAATAATCAAAGGAGAATACTTTAAATAGTAAAGAATAGATGGCCTTACCCTGATTAAACCCTAGAATTTTTTTCAAAAATGATTTTTTTTATGATTGTAGCACAGTGGTTAAGAACTTTGGTTACAGAACCTGGGTCCAAGTCCTATCTCCACTACTTACTACCTGTGCAGACTTTGGCAAGTTACTTAAAGTGTTTCAGTTTCCCTTTCTACATATTGGTGATGATAGTAATACCTGATATGTAAATTGGCTGTAATATTAATATGATTTAGAATATATAGGCTTCTTAAAAATATGACTAGCACATAGAAAACATGTTGTAATTGTTAGCTCTATTCATATTCTCAAATCTAACTTTCCTGTGGGCACTGTGGAAGATAATGGAAATAAAGAGGCACACATGCTTGAGTTAGTGGGTGAGAAGCTCATAAATATTTCCAACCAGCTCATCCCTGGCACTTTTTTTTTTTTTTTTTTTGGTCTTTTGTCTTTTTTGTTGTTGTTGTTGTTATTGTTGCTATTTCTTGGGCCGCTCCCGTGGCATATGGAGGTTCCCAGGCTAGGGGTTGAATCGGAGCTGTAGCCGCCGGCCTACGCCAGAGCCACAGCAACGCGGGATCCGAGCCGCGTCTGCAACCTACACCACAGCTCACGGCAACGCCGGATCGTTAACCCACTGAGCAAGGGCAGGGACCGAACCCGCAACCTCATGGTTCCTAGTCGGATTCATTAACCACTGCGCCACGACGGGAACTCCCCCTGGCACTTTTTAACATTTACAGTTGTTAAAAATCAAACAGCATTAGTTCAGTCATTATAGCCCAGAAATTCTATATACACATTATTAAATATGCAAAAAGTTTGAATATCCATCTTTGTAATGAAAAAAAGTTTCTTGCCAAAGAAGAAAAATAGTTATGGTTATTCTAAGAAACTAAAAAAAAAAAAAAAAAAAAAAAAAGAAATGGATTTTTTTATTTTGCTCATCTCATTTGAAGACCTTATCTCCTTAACTCATGGAGCTAGCACAAATGTTGTCAAATCCTGAGTGTTGGGCTAGAGACAAGCACAAATCATCATCCTGCAAACACTGTGATGTTGGCATTTTCCCCAGAGTATGTAGCACCCATGCCTTTACAGATATGATGTTAAATTGAACTGAGCTCCACAGGTTAAAGACCTGGCATTGTCAGTGTTGTGGCTGGGGTCACTGCTGTGGGGAGAGTTTGATCCCTGGCCCAGGAGACTGCACATGCCATGGGTGTGGCAAAAATTTTAAATGAATTTAAAATACACATCACATATATTTTATTTTGAGATGCTGATATATATTATACTAAAATATGTCTACCTGTCAAAAGTTCAAGTACCTAGTTTCACGCAGTTTTTTTCTCACCCATAAAACCACGTTATAAGAAACAATTGAGGGAGTTCCTCTTGTGGCAAAGAGGAAACAAATCCAACTAGTATCCATGAGGACATGTGTTCAATCCCTGCCCTTGCTCAGTGGATTAAGGATCTGACATTGTGTGAGCTGTGGTGTAGGTGACAGATGCAACTTGGATCCCAAGTTGCTGTGGCTGTCTTGTAGGCCAGCAGCTACAGTTCCAATCTGACCCCTAGCCTGGGAACTTCCATATGCTGTGGGGGTAGCTCTAAAAAGAAAAGAAAAAAGAAAGAAAGAAAGAATTGAAAGCAATGCTCTGAATATAGTTGTGTTGTGAAAGTAATGGTATGCTTTAAATGACTATATTCTACACATGCAATCCATTTGCAAAAAGCATCTGTGGACTTGGTTCAATGAATATGTTTAAGGGAGGTAGAGGATAGGTTTATGTCACATAGCACACAAAACACAGGTTGAAATCCAGTTTAGATGAAGCATTCCATACCCTTTTTCCTTTCTTTGCGCTCTTCAAGAGCCTGCCTTGCATTTTGACCTCAGAAGCAGTATCTTTCAATTTCAATTTAACTTTCCCTGAGGCTCCAAATTCCTCATCATGCAAAACACTATTGTTCTGTTTTAGATTGTCCTCAAAAATGTGTATAACCAAATACACCACTTTTAATACTTGCCAACATCTACCCTTTTCTAAAACTCTTCACAAGTTACAGACTATAATAACACCAACATCAAAAACCAATACCTAGCACATTCTTTGCTTGGGTTGGGGGGGGTGATATATCAGTCCCTGAGACTAGAGGACATTCCTATCCTCTGTCTTCAGCCATATTTTTCCTGACCTCAGAGCCAGGTGAATTTCCACATCTCTCTCTTTCCCCAGGTGTGTGTGTATTAGGTGTGTTTTCACTGCTTGGTGAGGACTTTTGCCTCTCCAAAGGATACGGAGATGGATGATAGGAGAGAGTAGGGAATCTACGGAATTTATTTTTTTTACTGGAATAGAACATATTATACTTGTCTCTTCTCCCATATAAGTGTCTGAATTACTGTCTGATAAAGATAATATTTCAATCACATTTAAAGTATCTTTGAGCATTTTTTTTAATATCTATCCTCTTTTTATTGAGCAATGGACATTTTTTGTAAATGGATGTTTCATTTGTTTTGTTCTGGTGTCCTTCTATCTCTTCTTAAATCTGCCCTATATCGCCCAGATCCTATTCAGAATGAGGTTGTAGAATTGAGGCATCTCAGCCAGTAACCAGTGCTGTGGACTAAAGATGAAACCAGATGTTCTGGCTCTTCCTGAGGACCAGGCTGATGAAGCCTGAATCCTGCTGGTTTGGAGTTCCCTCTTAGCTCTGCCCCCACATCTGCACGAGTGTCTGAGGGTCATCACTATGATCTAAACCTCTCTCTTGCTTCTCCTAAACTGGCTTCTTAAGAAAGTCTATGGTGAAATCTGCGCCTCAGTAATGTTTGCTTCCTTGTACCAGCTGCCCCAAACTGGCTTAATATTCAATGTCTCATAGGATAAGAGCTCACTACAAATGCCTTTACATATATAAAGAGTCTTTATCTGAAGACGATCACAAACTGGGTTTCTCCCCCAAAGTGTTGTGTATGTGACTAGTGTGGTCAGGTGCTTGGCTACATGGTAATGCATTTATGTTTTGAAGAACATATGTTATTCCTAAAACAGACCTGTAATGCTTGGAATAAAGATTTCAGGTTGAAGTAACCTAAGGTGTGAACATGTTCCTCTTGGCAGGCTTGCATGCAGGGTAAGGTTATTAGAAGGGAGAATGTGAATGATCCTGTGTTATGAAAAGAAGTGCAGAAAACTTCCAGGTGGTTTATTCATATGAATTTTGAAGATGCTGGGGATACTGATGAAGGGTTAAGGTGGACAGAAATATGTGAATCAGGAGGTAAATCCATTTGTGAATTATGGGGAAAGAATAGGAAAGAATTATGTAGCTGAATGCCCTCGTATTCAAATAAATAATTCTTTTGTGGCAAATTTCTGGATTTTTTTAAATTAAAGTATAGTTGATTTACAATGTTTTGCCAATTTCCACTGTTCCTTTGAAGGAACAGCACAAGAAATGCCTTCTCAAATTAGCTTACAGTGTCCAAACTGGTTTCCTAGCTTTCATCTTAATATACATTTTTTTTATAGTTCTGAAAAGGGCTGGGAGCTATTTGCTCTGATGACTTTTTTTTTTTTTTAATCAGAGTATAGGTGATTTAAAGTGTTGTGTCAGTTTCTGCTGTACAGCATAGTGACCCAGGCATAAATACATTCAAAGGAGTAATTTCTATCATCTGTTTATCTATCTATCCATCTATCTATCTACCTTCTTACCTACCTGCTTGCTTAATTAAAAACTGGTTTGGGAAGAGTAAATAATCCAGAAGTGCCAATAGGGAATTACTTATCAACCATCTTCCTTCCATTGAGGTAGAACACTTTGAGAGAAAAATTAGCCTCCCATTTTTCAAATTAATGGAAAATGGTTTTCTTAAGGGGCAGCCAGACTTTCTTAAAGTCAGTATGGTGAAAAACAAGTTTTCATAAGAAAGAGAAGGCAAAAGATAATTTTCTGATTGGAAGGCAAGATTTTCAGGGGGCACTATAATAGGTTTGAGTTGGAAAAGAAGGGAGATTGGGTCAGATTGGGAACTGTGCATACACAGCAATGTGGGAAGACCTGAGTTTCGTAGGGTCACAGAGGTAAACCAGAGTATGTAGCACAAGGGAATTTGGACAAATTATCCCTTAGAGAAAGGACAGCTATTTCTTGCATCGTGGTCCCATCTATGTATGCCTCAGGGTGAGATAGAGGGATACACAAGGAGACTTCACTCAGCAGGATGGCACCCTTGTGTTTATTAGCAATGTTAAAAGATAAACTGAAGCATTTTAACATTTTTAAGAGTTTATTTGAGCAAATACCAATTCAAATCTGGCAGTGCAAAGCCAGAAGTGGTTAGAATCACTCTGCGGACCGACTGCGGCTAGGGAAAACATTTACAGAGAGAAGGTGGAGGCAAAGTAGAGAAACTATTGCCCTTTGTTATTGACTGTACTTAGGTTTTGATTTCATAACCTTGAGGCATTTAGAGACTTAGGTGATGGTTGGCTTATATGTGCCAGGGCATGAAAACCACCTCAGCCTAAAATTCTCCTTGTTGAATTTAAGAGCCACCAACGTAAGATTCTTGAAGCGAAATGGTGCTAAGAGCTTGGAAAATGTGTTCCACAGCCTTCTCCCCATTTCATAAAATACTCACACGTGGAATTTAAGTAAGCAAAAGTCATTCCCTTGTGATTCTGAGTTTAAATAAGCAGCTGGATTGGGTATATTGATTTAGCTTTTTCTTCATTTAGATTCTGTCATCTTAATAAGCTGATTCACATTAGGAATGCATATTAGAATGAAATATTTCCCTAATGTGTGTGCATAACAACCTTTTATTAAAATAATAAAAAGTACTACTTGTTCTCAGGATTTAGATTATTATGTTATATATACTTGACTTAAAAAGCTATTTGCTCAGTGACTACCATATGTGACTACATTTACCAGATTAAATAAAAAAGCAAGAATAAATAAGACTAGATATTTTTAAGCTAACAGGATGAGCATGGTGATGTCTTTGCAGACTTTGTACATATCAGTGTTCTTTAAAATTATTAGAACTGTTACATAGGGAATGGATGGTTAATCTTTGTTTTGAGTTGATAAAGCCTATTACAATTTTAAGGGTTTTTTTAAAAGGGTTCTGGTGGCTAGTCAAGGACTTATTCACAATGAGATTGGTAAGAACTGATTTGCTTCATAGATAAAAAGCTATTTATTGGGAACAAACTAAATGCAAATAAATAAACACTTGTGTGGATAGAGAAGGAGGTAAGTGAGGAATTTCAGGGAGTGCCATGGTAATTAATCCAGTTCAACATTTAAAAACCACATAAACATAGCAGGTGTACAAAATAAGACAGTGCAAGGCAGGTGTTTGACTTAGAATAGCAATGCCATTTGATAGATCCTAGTAGTACTGGGTAATTCAAGTGCTAAAGACTTCCAAATAATAATAACAGCAACAATTAGCACTTAACAGAGAAAGGGAAGGCTTGTCATTGTTAGTTTTGGTGCGTCTCAGGGCTGCAATTAAGATACAGGAATTTCAAATGTATCTGGAAACCTTAGTAACGAGTTTCAAAAATTCTTTTTTTTTTTTTTTTGTCCCTATAAGGCTCTTCATGATATGCCTAAGACAACTTGAAAATGAAAATTCAGCTTTTTGAAAACTGTAAACATATTGGTAGCATCTTTCCTTTGGAATGTCAAAGCACCTTAAATGTTGACAGTCAGTGAGCCATATAGAAGGCCTTAAAAATATTTTTCTTCCCACCAGTAGTTTCATAATGTTATCTCTTCAGCTAGTCTTTCAAAATTAATGTTGGCCTAGGTGATTTTTACAGGTTTTCTGATGTGTTAGGCATGTTATAAAATCTAAAAAAAGAACTTAGAATATGCAATTATTTTCATTAATTCTTTTCTTGTAATACACCTATTACAGGATAGCTTCAGTTATGTATGATTAAATAATTATAATTTGTATTATAATTATTTACTGTCTTTTCGCCTTATTTTTTAAGCATTGTTGATAGTCTAAAATTATCTTGTTTATTTGATTGATTACATGCTCCCACTTATCCTTTCTTTATTATTAAATACATGAGGGCAGAGACCCTGTCCTTTTTACTGATTTATCTCCAGCCCCTAGCACAGTTCTTGGCACATGGTAGTTGCAAAGAAAGGGAAAGAATGGGGATGGAGGAGGGAGAGAGTGAGAAGGGAAGCAAGAAAATAGACAGAAATTTGTCTGAAAAACTAAATAACAAAGGAGCCAACCTACACTGTTGTGGCAGCATCTTAAAGCCAATCCCTGGAGATGTGTGGCACTGTGGCTGAAACAGCCCTGTGCACTGAAGCCAAATTGAATCTCAGAGACAGAGTTTTGGGTGAAGGAGAAAACAAGAGCTTTATTGCTTTGCAGGCAAAGGGGGCCACAGTGAGCTCATGCTTTCAAAAACTGTGTGTCCCACCCAAGAGGTTTGGGTGGGGAGTTTTATAGCAATGGTTCAAGGGCTGGGTTGCTGATAAAGATCAGGGTATGTGCAGGGTTTAGGTTCTTTTAATCTACCTTCAGGAGTTCACCTGACGGGCATCTGGAGTTCTCAGGTTATCAAACTGTGACCTTCTTTCTGCAATGAAAAATGCTTCATCAAGATGTTAACATTTTCTATCTGTTGGGGGTTTTAGTTCTGCAGAAAGTCTCAAAGATACTGTTATGTGTATCCCTTGAGGTAGAACCAGGACCTTGCCCTAAGGCTGTACTATTGTTTCTTGACTGCCCCCCCCCTTGTCTCTGCATCCCCACCCTTCCCTGATCAGCAACTGTTTGAACCTGTCCTTTGGAACTCTGTCCTGGAGATTGAAGCTTATTCCCTAAACACAAGAAATCAAGGATACAGAAAGTCTTCCATGCCCAGGAGCCCCAAAGGGTCATTTCAGTCCTACTGAAGGAGTGTACTTATTTTCTGAGCTTCAGGCTTTGATGTAATACATACATTTACCAAGTAAAGACGTGAATATAACTCCCACCCTTGAACTCCCCAAATGTGATGGACTTTCTTTAGTATAGAGGACTCTACTAAGACCACTCAGATCTGACAGGGTCATGATTAGTTTGAGAAAATTACTTTGCCAAGGATGAAGAAGAGCTTGGATTATTTGAACATATTGTTCCCGAAGGTTAGGTTCTTCACTTCTCCCAGAAAGAATTCAGAAACGAGATGGAAATTGAGAAGAAAAAGTGAGAATTTACTTAAATGAGAAATAAACCTCTTAAAGAGAGGCTGGCAGAGACATGAGCAGCTGCCCTGCATTTCTCTGGCTCTGGTTATAAGGAGCATCCAATTGCATGGGCGGGATATTCACTGAGAAGGAGGGGCTTGGGGGTTGTAGTCCTTAATTTTCATTCCAACACAGAGAGAGTTTTGTCCTTATTAACTTTGATCAGAAGTGTCATGGTATTGGTGCATTGGGTACTTCTTAAGCATAACTAAGTTTATTATAATTTTATTATAATGAGGACATAATGAGCAACAGGTTACATGGGAAACCCTAGAGATTTGTGCCCTTTTCCTCCTTTCTTTGTCTGCTTCCAGGACAATATCACCCCTAAAATGTGTAGTTTCCTATCATTCTGGAGGTTCCTGCTTGGCTTTGTCTGCCCATGGACCCCTGTATTTGCATGACGTGTGGTTTCCTGACATTTAGCCCCCTGTGTCCCTCTTCTATGCTCATACCTATAGCTATCTGCCTCCTGTAACAATATGAGTGGTGTATCTCTCAGGTGTTCCTGTTTTCTTCTCCTCTGCCAAGGAGAGTAAAGAAAAAGACACAAAACTGGATGATTTCACTCCTATGTCTTCCCCCTACACCAAGAGTCTCATCACCATGACCTGACTTGAGACCATCAAAATCAGCTGCACATATTTTATCCTTTTTATGAGTGTTAGTATAATAATCTTGGATTTCCAAGTCATGCCTTATTCCCAGAAATCCAGCATCCACACATCTCTATAATAGGGAGACAATCCTCTGCCTCTACCTCTGGTACTATTTCTCTTTCCAGTTTAATTTATCTTTGGATTAAGTTATCATCTGAGATGTATGTCTTTTACAAGCAGAACTCAGAAATATTATGCTTTGGTTCTAGACTCCTGTAATAAAGTGAATGTCACAATACAGCAGTCACACAGATTTTGTGTGTGTGTGTCCCAATGCATATAAAATTTTTGTTTATACATAAAATAGTATATTAAGTGCACAATAGCATTATGTCCAAAAAAAAAGTACTTACCTTAATTTAAAAAATAAACTTCACAAATGAAATAATGAGTAACCTCTTCAACCATAAGCTTTATCATAAGGTAGTTAAATGAGGGCATTCCCTGGTGGCTCAGTGGATTAGGGATCCAGCATTGTCACTGCTGTGGTTCTGGTTACAGCTGTTGTGTCCCTGTGCCTTCAATCCCTGGCCCAGGAACTTCCACATGCCTGGAGTGCAGCAAAAAAAAAAAAAAAAAAACCCAACAAGATGCTTAAATGACAGTACATTCAGTGAGCCTGGCCTTGTCAGAAATCTCTGCTTCAGATATAACACACAGATTTTGAGTTGCCCAGAGTGTGAAGTTTTTGGAACCAGAGCCAGACATTAAATGAAATGAATGCCCTACAAGTTTGGATCCCCTGCACCAGAGTGCTCAATGTATTGGTGCTTGTATTGTCTTTTACATTTTCTTCTCAACAGTCCAACACTCATCTCTATCAAACTCTGAATATCTAAAGCAATTTTCCATGCTGGTTAAAAGGTCATAGGAAAATACTTCCTGCATTTGAAACACCACAGACAGTACCAAAGCTCCCACTGGGAAACAAAGGAGAGAAAAATTACTGGGAAGTGTGTCTTAAGTAAGCTATTTCATTGATCAAAAGTGGGATAAATGAGGAAAACATGTATTTAAGATATTGATGAATGAGGGAATGAATCACTTCTCTCCTTTACATAAATGTGGCCCAAAATTAATAAATACATTTCTGTTTGTTTTTGGTTTTTTTTTTTCCCTTTCTTTTTTTTGCCGGTCCCCAGCATATGGAGTTCTTGGGCCGGGGATCAGATCCAAGCCACAGATGCGACCTAAGCTGCAGCTGCAGCAGCAACACCAGATCCTTAGCTCACTGTGCCAGGCCTGGGATAAACCTTCATCCTGGCCCTCCCAAGATACCGCTGACCCCATTGTGCCACAGCAGGAACGCCAATGAACAGGGTTCTTGATAAAAAGCTCACTGGCTGGGACTATGAACTCTTCTAAAGCACATTCATTAAAACAGCATGTCCAGCTTGAGTTAATCATGATCAACTCAAGATCAATGTCAAATCAAGAGCAAGCTAGTCTCAAGCCAAAGCCAGTATTAAGGAAAAAAAGTTTAAGTCTGTTCTCTTGGTCTAAGACATAATTTACCTGGAGTAAAATATTAAAACATAAATAAATATGAGATCTACAATACTGAAAACTCTTCCCCCAGTTTTCTGTTCCATCTCTTCACAAATAGGTATGTGAATAAAAGACACTAAAAATATTATGAAAATATCTGACCAAAGCCTGGTGTCACTGCCTCCTAAAAATTACCACCATGTTGTGCCACAGATCTTAGGAAGAGTACAGAGTGATGAGATCAAACACACTGATGCTCCGCCACCTGGGAGAAGTCATTTTCCATCATCTAACAAGTAACAGATGGAGAGTGGCTGGGAGCTTAGTTGCTTTCTAAACAGAAAAGCAGCATTCCTGTTCCCATTAGACTTATAGGGGAGAGTTTTTCAGCCATTAGGTAGTTTGTTAATCCCTTCAGCTGGACTGTGCTAAAGCAAGGGCTTTAACGCTAGCTAACAACAATCTCTCTTTTTTTTTTTTTTTTGTCTTTTTGCTATTTCTTGGGCCGCTCCCGTGGCATATGGAGGTTCCCAGAGCCACAGCAACGCGGGATCCGAGCTGCGTCTGCAACCTACACCACAGCTCACTGCAACGCCGGATTGTTAACCCACTGAGCAAGGGCAGGGATCAAACCCGCAACCTCATGGTTCCTAGTCGGATTCGCTAACCACTGCGCCACGAACGGGAACTCCCAATCTCTTTATAGGGAAAGCACATAAACTGTTCACCCTTGTGCCCCTTCTAAGGCAGCAAAGACCAGCTTAACCAATGAAATTTGAATTCAGTAAACAAGAATAGAGAATACTATGTTGCAAAAGTTATCTCTAGCAGTGCAAAAGGTGATATTGCATCTCATCATTAGATAGCTGCAGTGGGGGGTGCGGGGGTACGAGCTTCTAGTGACCCATAAGCTAAAGTCCATTCTCAGAGCTATTTCTGCAACTAATCTATAAGCAGGAAGAACTAAACTTTTAACATAGGAGTGTTCAATAAGGGGCTAAAAAATAGCTCTTTAGAAATTATTGTTACCAATCTGCCATTGCTATGACAGTTTTAAACACAATACTTTACTCCCCATAACAAAACATTGTGAATATACCACTATAACATGCACAAGCTGGTGTGGAAATCTGCAGTGAATTATCATAATGAGAAGTTCATTACATACAAAGTCCTTATTTTTAACTGTAAGTGATTTCGTTTGGGTATATCCTATAGAAGTCTTGCATTTGACTCTGTGTGTGTGTGTGTGTGTGTGTGTGTGTGTGTGTGTAAATGTCAACAAACTGGGTTCTGCTGCTCCAAAACTCACAAATATTGAAAGAAAGGAAAGGTACCTTTAATCAGAATGCCAGCACTCTGGGGAGATAGCGGATGCAGCATCCCCCCAAAAGAAGATTCTTCTCAGCCATGAAACTTTTAAAGGGAAACAGGGAAGTGATATCTGAATCACTGAAATGGGGGATCGGAGTCATCGATCTCCCCCACTGTATGCAAGCTCCTCAGCTTCTTGTGACCTTCCTTTAGATGTGATCTTGTTCACAGTTTTTTCTGGAGATTACTGAAAGGTCAGCTGGGGAAGAGATCTGGTTGTCTGTTAATTACTTACTCTTCATTTCTACTTCTTTGATATATGGAAAGAATCAACAGATTAAGCAAGGAATTGTGTGATGAAAAGATGTGAGAAGTTTTCCTATGGCTAATTAGGTGAAGGATCCAGTATTATCATAGCTGAGGCTTCTATTGCTGCTCTGGTATGGGTTCAATCCCTGGCCCAAGAACTTCCACATGCCAACAGGACAGCAAAAAAAAAAAAAAAAGATTTGAGAGGCATACTTGGGCAAGAGATGAATAGAGCCTGGGGTGCCTGGTTAAAAGTTTGTTACAGTATGGCTTTGCTAAGGTGACAAGGAAAGGGGTTTCCTGCTGAAGGAGATTTTCTGCAAAGAGCTGCTTACTTACAGATGCATATATACTCTTCAGAAAACAACCAGGAGAGGGAGATGTTCCTGTCTTTAATTTCTAATTGAGCAAAGGTTGAGTGACTTGCCAGGAATTATAGAGCTATTTTATAGAGCTATTAAGTAGCTTTGGCAGGGCCTGAACCCAGAGCTGGCTGACTTCAGAGCCTGTGTTTTCTGATTGCATCTTTAAAACAGACACACACTGTGAAGCATGGCTCCAAACTTTAGGAACCATTCTCTCTTTATGGGGATGAAAATGAAAGACAGTGGACCCAGCTCTGCAGCTACCCAGAAAGAGTAGGAATGTTGGAAAAAATTTTCCACGCTCTTACAAGACAGTCCATAGTCAAAAGCAGGAGACAATAAAAAAACTTCTGCTTTGGTCCATGAAACAGAGCATGAAGTCAAAAAGCAGTTTGATGGTTTTCCTCACCCATGCATGGGTAGATTTTCATCATCAATTGGTGCAGTAATTCTGTCTGGCTTCTGGAAACAGTCATTTGCTTAATAGCTCCTTTGTGACCCATGGAGTTAATGCAGGATCCCAAATGGCTTGGCTTCCAGCTGGCAAGGATTTTAGGCATAGGAGAAAAACATCTAACTTCATTTTTCATAAGAAATAGGAAGATGAAAGTTGGAACAAACGACCTCGCTATTTTTGTTGGCAAAGAGCTGTTCTATTTTGACATAGGTCACTGGGTCATGGGATATAATTTTCATGTGGAAGCATTTCCTTGAGTCAGTGTAATTTTCATGTGGAAGCATTTCCTTGAGTCAGGGTACATAGAGCCAGGGAAATGAGCGAAATACAAAGTGTTCTTTTAACATTCAAATTTTCTGGGCTATACTGTGTGGGTTTTTTTTAATTAGATGCGTAGGCTCAATTCTAAGTATGTATCTTATTACCTAAGTAACAACGTCAAATTTAGAACTTTATGTCTTTGAAACCATTGAAAATAATTATCCAGTGACTGAAAACTCAGATTTTTCATAGGCTCAGTTCTTTGCCCAACTGCAGACTTAAATCTACCTATTAAGTGATTATTACGAATCATTAATTATACTTTTGAAATGTTAAGACAGACATAATTGCATGATTTTAATTTTCTTGTCAGGTGATAAAACAGGAAGAACTTGACAAGGATCTTTCTGGTTGTACATTGTATGATCTACTGAAATACGATGATTTTAACTCTGACAAGCACCTGGCTCTTGAAGAATTTTATAGAACATTCCGTGAGTATAAGATTCGTTCTCAACTTCATTTTGCTCTTTTCCCCATTTCATTGAACACTATGGTGTGTTTGCTTGATTTCAAAGTACAAGCTGTTTCTTAAGAGAAGTGATATAACATAATTTAAGAGTTTGGCTGTACTGAAACAATGTAAAAGCTAAGAGAGTTAGTAGTTCTAAAATGCAGAGTTGGAAGTGTTTATGAACACTTGCTCTCAGTTATTGCTAATTCCAGCTTAGGATATTAACTCCACAATGCTGCTTCCAAGTTTATTTTAGAACAGGAACTACACTTGACCGCTTGACTAGTTATCACCACATATCAAAAAAAATTGAAATACACAGTCACTTTTTTAAATAGGAAAACCAAAGTAGATTAATAAAGTTGGTATATATGTTAACAACAATAATTAGCATAATAATGGAAACATTTATGTTCAGACGCTTTGGAATTATTTATATAGGCCTATATTGCTTAAAGATGTCTTAAAATTGAGTATTTATATTTTATAAATCAAAGTTAAGAACATGATTTGGTTGAAGTTACTTGCCAACCTATTCTTGAAAAACATTTCAAAGAAAAAAGACTAAAAGAGAAAAAACAGGAAAGATGTAGGAGCTGGGTGTAAGAGAAAGAGAAAAATATTATTAAATTAACTGGTTGGTATTTGAAAATAACCAAAAAATCAAAGTTAGACATATGTATATATTCACACACACTCATATACACATATAAAATCTTGAATATTTTATACATACATATATAGACAGTGCTTACCATAGATATATGTGTGTGTGTGTCTGCATGTATATTTTTTTTTTCTGAAAAGGTAGGAAATAGTATATGTACTTGTTGTAAAAAGATCTCTTTGAATTATGCCTTGTTACTTATCAACTCCTTGATACTGGAAAATTATTTAATGCTCTGAAAATTCTGATCTTTTTGTATTAAAACATCAAATTCTATTTTATGCATTATTTGATTCTAACTAAATGATATATGTGAAATAGTGAAGGTTCCAAAGCTTTAAAGCAAGATGTCAGCATGCACCTCAGATTTAATTAAACTCATTTCCACTTTAAATTACAAGCAGAATAGAAGACAGGATGGCTAGGTAAAGAGTTAGTCCTTTAAGTGTGTCACAGGCTAGACAACTTTCCAAAGACAACAAGAAAGCAGGTTTCTGTGAAGAAATTGAAACACAGAGACATTAAGAACTAAGTGGCTGAGTTTCTAATTAAAAGTGTGGCAAACTAGCTATGAAGTCTCTGTGCTTTGCACTGAGCTTTAGTCTGTCATAGGCATTGTTTTGTGTACCTAAGATGACAGGAATATTATGGCTTTTCAGGGGGAAATGCATTATTATATCATATCATATCATATTATATCATGTAAGATAGAAAGGGATAAATGTCCCAGAAAAGATTACATAAAATAATAAGTGAATTAAGAATATAATCTCCACCTTTGGGAATCAAGGAGATTTTATGAAGATAGTAGCAATTCAGAATGAGTGGATTTGGACTTTGGGAGATGGACAAAGAGAATTCTGTCGGAGAGGAAGAAATTTTTCTCTACCCTTTTGAGTTCCTCTGGCCTAAGAATTAAGTTGACTTGAGGCAGAATTACAGAAGAAAAATCTAATAAGCTTAATAACATGTACACATGGGAGAAACCCAGGTAAATGGAGTAATTCACTAAGGTGGCTGAAACCCTCATCCTAAATACCATCATCAGTTAAAGACAAAACAAGACCTTGGGGTAAGGGTTTGGGACAACAAACCTCCCTGCCTGTACACCTAGTTCATTCTGTAGTTACTATGGTGACAGCTCCCTTCCTGCACAGGTCCTCTCTCCTTTCTTTTAGGCATTGAGGGGAGGGTCAAAGTTTCTTCCTGAGTGTTTTGGACCTTGATTGTCTTCAGCTTGAAATAATATGCACACCAAAGAGACGTTGGGGGGGTTAGTTTTGCTTCCTACAAAATAGTATAAATAAAAGCTTAAGTGTACGACATACCAGAGTATTTAGAAAAATTAGTTCAACTGCAAGATCTGTTCCAGGTCTGAAATTCTATGAAAATATCTTAATTATTATTATAATTTTAATAACTTATTAAACATACAAACTGATCTACCAGTTCCAATCCCCTCCCTCATACTGTGAAGACACATTGATTTGGCTAAATACAAGTGATTGAAATCTATAGGAATAGTAGGAAATACTTTTGATAGTATGCAATCTCTCAAGCAACCATTAGAGAATTAAGTGGTACGTTTATATAGAATTTTTATTCAAAATAGAATTATTTTTGATAATGGAATAGTGGAGCTAGGAACTAAGAAAAACTATGAAAATAAGTTTGAATAATATGTTATTTTTATGATAATACAGCAAACTGAGTAATGATCCCTGACAATATCAATTCATAAGAATCTTCCCTACAAGTACTGCCACCTGCACCTATCAAGGGGAAAAATGATGCTATACTTGGGATATGATTTGATGTTACTAAGGAAAGCAAGCTAAACTGGTATAATGTTCCAATAAATAAAATTTTATAATTCAGAAATATGAATCATCAATCATAGCATTCAATAGAGACATGGTAAAACATTGTTTATTAAGGAGTTACTGTATCTAGGACCTATTGAATTAGAATATAAAATCTATATGATTCTGTTAACAATCAGAAGGTAATATAGTAGTGATTTTATGGAAATTATTTATAGTAAGTTCAATAATGTAATGAATATTGTTATGAATCTGCTATGAGGTCAAAATTATGTGAAACACAAAAGGTCTAGATTTTTACTATTTTGAATCATAAAGAGATATTAGGTAATGAAAGCACTTGGCAGTCAGCAATCACATTATGAGCTTTTATCTTTTTGAATAATCACGAAATTTTTCCCTATGATAAAATGATGCTCACATAATCATTTAGAGAATACAATTTTTTTTAAGTAATGCTGGAATGATATGGGGTGTTTTAATATTCCTTGTGGTCTCATCAAGCAGTTTTCTGCAAGATTTTACATTTTCAGCATCTCATGCTTAATAGCAGGGCATCAAGCTCTATAATGATCCCTTGGAGATGGCAAAACTAACTTGTATGGATTGTCTGTGTCAGCAAGAGGTGTTTATACTGACATGGGAACTGGCAATGTTTGTCTGGTTCTTTCTCTTCTGTTATAATACTTTACAACTAAACCCACCTCAGTTTTGCACAGTTTAGTGACAAGTACTATATAATGACATGATTTTAGAAAGTTACTCCATTATAAAATATTAGTCATGAATAAAAATTGCATAACAATAGTGAAAAGGTAGTCTATTTTAAAATTAAGTTCCTGTGTGTATTTAGAGATGAGATAGTTAAAGCAACTTGAAAAGATAGGTTTCCTTTCCCTTAGGAATACATCATCTCAGACAGACAATGATAAAAAAATGACAGATGTAGTAAGGGTAAAAAGAAATCATTTTCTACACACAGAATGCTTTCTTTCAGATAGTTCCTAAAAAAGAAAACCTGGAAGACTAAAAATTCCTAAATGAATATCCAGAAGAATAAACTAAGGCCAAAGAAGTTAAGAAACTCGTCTTAATTATTTATTGGTAGATATAAGGACAGATTTTTTGGATTTCGGTTTATTATTCTTTTGCCACCATGTAAAGCAAAAGAAAGTAAAGAGCAATTTGCAAACAGGAAAATGTTAATGGTATAAAAAAAAAAAAGAAAGAAAGAAAATAGGCTCAGCCATTTCAAACCTGACTAGTATCCATGAGGACGTGGGTTCGATCCCTGGCCTTGCTCAGTGGTCTAAGGATCTGGTATTGCCGTGAGCTGTGGGGTAGGTTGCAGACATGGCTTGGATCCCAAGTTCCTGTGGTGCAGGCCAGCAGCTGCAGCTCCAATTTGACCCATAGCCGGGAATTTCCATATGCCCCAGGTATGGCTGTAAAAAGCAAAACAAACAAACAAAATACACGAACTGTTATTACATTGTTACAGTGTTATTTTAGTAGTTATAAGATTTTCTGTAAATTAATTTCTTTTCCATTTTGAATAGGATGAATTATTTTATTATTTTCCAATAGGCATCATATGGTATTCTTAATTTTTCTTCAGAATTTTTGACATTATTAAAAAACTCTTTGATTTTTTTTTTACTAAAATATTTAACATAAATCCTCATTGTAAGCATCGCATACTTTAAATCATGTCTTTTTCATTAAAAGACCTGAAATCTATGGGGTGGGATCCAATAAGTATTAAACTAGGTCAGACATAGTTTTGAATACTTAGAAGAAATAGTAAATCCTCTCCTCATTTGCTAGATACCCCACACACTGGAAATTTGTCCTCTCGATAGTAAAGTGTGTAGATTTTTCAGTGCAAAGATTCTTAAACTTAAAAACAAATGAATAGTATTATCATTAACTATAAATTTATTATGAACATACAGGGACTCAGCATATTATATTCTTCCCACTCAAAATTAAATTACAGTGTTTGATTAAGTTTTATTTACCTGGAACAGTATATTTTTTCTTTTACATTTCTAGGTAATTACAAGTGATTTGTAATCAGGCAAGAAGATCATATGCAGAATTGAGACAATTAATTTTAGAAGAGATGTTCAAAAATAAATGTTTACATTTACTTATTTTTACAAATTCAATTAAGATATTAAAGTACTATGATATGACTATTAATTTTAGGAATTAATTGTTTTCATTTGGAATTTTTAGATAACTAAAAATGTGTAATTGTCTACCCAGAAAAAGGAGATTTTCTTTTGGAAATGTTCTCTGTGTACTTTATTTCCTGAGTTAAACCATAAATTTCTTAGACTTAAAATTATTTGAAACGAGGAGTTTGTGTAATTCTGATAGATTCTTGAAACCCCATTAAATTATTATGAGTTGTAGGTCCCAAAGCCACATACATATACTTTAAGATCTAGATGGGTTCTAATGATTCAAGTTCTAATGTCACCCTTAAATAAATCTTTATCAATTCAAAATAATCTCTATGTGTGGAAAGATCCCAAGGAATATGTGTTCCTACTAAGGATAAAATAATAAGGTTTTTGCAAGCATAATGCATCAATTGTGATCATTTATATTGAAACTGATTATACAATCCTCTCCCTTCTTAAAATGAATAATTAGTATTCTAAAAATATAAAATATTAAAAAACATGAAACAATTATTTTAAATCACCTAACTCTTCATGATTATATTCAAAATGCTACCTCTCTTTATATGAAAGACTTCTTAATGGAATGAATATAGATTTGATAATGACATTCTAACTAAAGGAAAATTTATTTTTCTAGGAAATCACAATTGCTATAATAAAATGTTACTTATCGGAACCATCTAATAACCAGAGCAATAAAATATGAATATTACATTAACATTCATTGCTATTAGATTAGTAGTATATGCAAGTCTTTTATTTGAGAAGAGCAGAATTTAATGATAGGAGTTAAGACCGTTGCAGTAATGTAGGTTAAGAGTGATGGAGCCATGACTAGGAGAACAATAGCAATAATGCAAGGAAATTGCCCTATTTGAAAATAACTTGTAAACAGAATCATCTTTATTTGATGAATGATTACATGTGCATCGGGGGAAGAGGGTAGTGTCAAGAAAATTGTCTGATTTTCTAATCTGTATGTAAAAGTGAGCAATGATACTATTCTTTAAGGTAGGAAACACTGGAAGAGATGCAATTTGGGGAACATATATTTTGTTAAATTTTAGACATATTAGAATATTCAAGTAGAAGTTTTGATTGAAGCATATGGTAGCCTAGAGGTCAAGTGCAGCTCTGAGCCACACATAGAGATACCAAGCATGTAGTTAAAATATGATACTCTGGCAGAGGTTGGGTATCTAAGGTGAGTATGTGAAGAGAGAAGAGAAAGGACAAAGAATAGGAGGAAACTAAAACTAGACAACAGCAACCCTTAGAGAGGTAGGAAGAAAACCAAAGGAGTACACATTCTTGAAATTTTAATAAGGAATTATTTCCAAGGCTGAATTCAAAACAAGAAAGTATACAACAAATGGTGGGCATTTGATTTGACAATATGAAAGTTATTGGTAACTGTTTTTTCTTTTTCTTTTTGTTTTTATTCCATGGCCACATGTGGCATGTGGAAGTTCCCAGCCAGGGATTGAATCTGCACCCTATGCCACAGCTGTGGCCATGCTGGATTCTTTAACCCACTGCGCCTGGCTAGGGATTGAACCAACACCACCACAGCAACCCAAGCAGCTGCACTCAGATTCTTAATCCACTGTACCACAGCAGCAACTCCTCTTTGACTTTTTTGAACCCCATGGTTTTCATACCAGTTTCTCAGAAACCCCTTAACTTGAGCCTTGTGTTGTCTTTGTGTGGTCTAAAGATGGTGTCTTCTTCATAGTGGCTTTACCGTGGAGATCACATTGACACTGCAGTCCCAAATCCTATCCACCTGGACATGACAGAGAGGCTGCACCATGGCACCAAAGCCTTTGCTCCATTAAAGAGTATCTCAAATTCCCAAACCTGGTTTAATTTTGAACTAATGGAATTTAATTGTTCAACAATTTAAAGCAACTGGAATGGAATATGCCATTTAATTACAAGCTATTGTCTGAATTCCCTTCTCTAGATTACTTTGACAGAAAGAAGAAAAAGTGTTTAAATTTTCCAGTTGTTAAGTGTCCTTATAGGATTCTACTCTGTCAAAGATCCTTTCCAGAGGTATTTTTTTACTGAGTGTTATTACAAAAGATAAAATGAAGTGCTTTTAAACATATAACATTAGAAAATCGTACATGTTTAAGCATTTCATCTCAAAAATATTTTTAATTTAAAGAATTTGGAAACCAATTTGGAAAATGTGTTATTCTTATATACTCATTTTTGCTCAGTTGTAATATGTAGTTACTATTGCCTCATTTTTTTAACAGCTAAAGGTCCACCCTATCATTGAGATATACCACTTTAACAGAGTTCTTATGTGACTATAACCAGATAAAACTTGAAGTTTTAAAAGGCCTTATGAATATATTAGAAAAGGGGATATTTTTACATTGAGTGTCTAAGATTAATTTCAATCCTATAGTGTCTTGTCAAAAAAAAAAAAAAAAGAAAAGAAGAAAAGGATCAAAACAAGAGAAATGGATTTTTGGATTTTCAAATTACGTATCAGTAGAAGTTTTGCCAAAACTTTTGCTTTTTTGCTTGTATTAACTTCCATAATTCCATATTTTTTTAATGATAACTACTTTTTTGTGTAGGAGATGTTAAAGAAAACAAAAAGGCAAGCAAGAGAAAATAGCAATCAATTTTAAGTCCATTATTCAGTTGTAATCATTTTGAGATATATATACATACATATGTTATATATTATTATTTTATCATGATATATACTACAATATATATTTTATATATAATGTCTATAATATATATGTATTATTCTATATCTCATGATTTTTTTTATTCTTCTTTATTTTAATTAATGAGATGTTGAAAACATTTCTCAGCATCAACAAATATAGTTTAACATCATATTTTAATGGCTTTCATTGTGTGAAGTTACCATAATTACAAAAATTATAATCATAACATTTTACTGATTACAATTCCCAAGCTTTCATTTCTCTCTTTAAAGGTGAAAACTGGCCCATTTGAAACATAACACAGAGTTCCCATTTTGGCTCAGAGGATTAAGAACCTGACTAGTATACATGAGGATGCAAGTTCATTCCCTGGCCTTGCTTTTGGGTTAAGGATCACGATCACGTTACCATGAGCTGTGGTGTAGGTCACAGACACTGCTCAGATCTGCCGTTGCTGTGGCTGTGGTGTAGGCCAGCAGCTGCAGCTCCAATTCAGCCCCTAGCTGGAGAACTTCCACATGCTGCAGGTATGGCTCTAAAGAGAAAAGGAAAAGAAAGAGAAAAAAAAGAAAAAAAAGAAACATAATACTATCAAAAACATTTTAATCATCTTAATAATTTAAGAATCTCTAGCATTCACATGAAAAAAAGAAAAGAAAAGAAAGAAAGTAAAATTGATTTTGTTGTTGTTTTGGTTTGTTTTTTAGGGCCACACTTGCGGCATAGGGAAGTTCCCAGGCTAGGGGTCGAATCAAAGCTACCACTACTGGCCTAAGCCACAGCCACAACAACTTGGACCTACACCACAGTTCATAGTGGATCTCCAGCCCACTGAGCGAGACCAGGGATCAAACCCGCATCCTTGTGTATCCTAGTCGGATGCGTTTCCGCTGTGCCACAACAGGAACTCCCAAAGTGAAATTGATTTTAATAACACTTTATTTACCCCAATATATCCAAATTATTAATATCACAACATATAATCAATATAAAAATTAAGGAAATATCTTTTGTATCCTTTTTCTTAACTAGTTTTGGAATCTACTATGTATCATCGATGTACAGTACACCTCAATTTTTAGTGGTCACATTCCAAATGTTGAATAGCCACATGTGTGTCCACCATCTTGCGTAACATTAAAATGTTACAAACAAGCCTATCTAAATTTTCATTCCAGTATCTTAACCACTAGGTTAAGCACATATTCAAGTTTTCATAAATAGCATAGTGTGGAAATATTGTTCATATCTATTTTTCAGGAACTCAGAAAAAGACACTTTTAGGGTAAAATCATCTAAGTGGCAAAATATACATTCTCAACACAAATAAGATGTTTATTCTAAAAACAAAGTTCTGAGTTCCCATCGTGGCTCAGTGGTTAGTGAACCTGACTAGCATCCATGAGGATACAGGTTCAATCCCTGACCTTGCTCAGTGGGTTAAAGATCCAGTATTGCTATGAGCTGTGGTGTAGGTTGCAGACGTGGCTTGGATCCCATGTTGCTTTGGCTGTGGTGTAGGCTGGTGGCTTCAGCTTTAGCCCAAGAACTTCTATATGCCACAGGTGTGACCCTAAAAAGACAAAAAGACAAGAAAAAATAAAAACAAAGTTCACTAAAATATATTCAGTGGCACCTAATTCCATTGTCTCCCAAATGTTGCATTTTCAGTCAATCATTTAAATCATCTCTACCCACAGTTAACACCTTTAAAAATACACCTTCTGATTTTAGTAGTTTATTTTAAAACAAATGACTGTTTTCTCTTTTGATTTGGAATAAATGCACCAATTACGTAAGCTTTCCATTGGGAACCTATTGAGTTAGGGAATAAAAGTGTTATTAGTCTGAGTTATTTCAGTTTAGCAATTAGCAGTGAGACACTTTCAAGGAGCCTGTACAGCCTTCTGTAGAATAAAGATTAATGTTTTATATTCATTTTTTTGAAGTTTTAAAAATAGCTTCAGACTCTTGTTACCTCTGAGATCCCTACAGGAATTAATGTACCACACTCAACATAACCTAATAATTCTTTAATGCTTAGAAATTATAGAACTATTTTGCAGTGCCTCAGGGTCATCACAATGAAAGGAAATGCATGCACATATGGACATATTCATGTTAACAAGTTATATGTAAAAGACCTTATTAACATGCCTTATAGTAATTCACTGCAAGATACTTTCTTGGCAATTTATCTCATAGATATTTGCAAACCAGTAACAAATTTGTTTTTGACAAACATTTTAAGAATTAGCAAAAGAAGTTGTTAATTCACATTTTTTTTCAAACTCATACAAATAATTTGATGATTATCTATTTAAGGTAGTATGCCTGACACTCTGTTTAGTAATGTTCAATCTTTTGATTGTTGTATTCTATTTTATTCAATAACAAAAGTTTAATCTCTTCAGGAAATTAAATTATATACTCTCTCCCTTAATTTATGACAGACTGCTATCTCTGTAGCATTATTTGACTGAGTGCATTTTTTATCATAATCTTCCATTGCTATCATCCTTAGTAAGTTTTGGAATGAAAATTTCCTATAAAATAAAAAAGTATAATTATCTTAAATTTTAAGGACTATTTGTTATATCCTTACGTGACAATTTAAAAATAGATTTAAGCAAAAAAAAAAAAAACTAAAAAGAAAATAGATTTAAGCTAAATAAATTTCTTAACAAAAATGGAAAGGAGACACTACACCAAGTACTGTTTATTTAGCTGGCTAACTGTGGATTTTGTGAGGCATGGAATCCCATGTATCATCTGCAATGTGCTCACTGTAATAGTGTTCATCCTAACAGAAATTGTTTCTATAAAAGGGAAGGAAATTGCGGCAAACTGTTACTAACCATTCGAGTAACATAAAAGGACCCTTGTTGCTGATCAGATAGGACCAAAGCAAAGCATCAGTGATCTTTAAAGCATTACACAAGTACAGATTATGAATCATCTTGACAGGTAGTGCACATTTATACCGACTGCTGAGAGTACATTGAAAGATTACTTTCTTCTGACTGTGGCTATAATGGATGATTAATCATGATAAGAGGAGTTCCCTGGTGGTCTAGTGGTTAGGATTTGGCACTCTTACGCTATAGCCTGATTCAATCAACCCCTGGTCTGGGAACTAAGATCCCACATCAAGTTGATGCAAGCCATGGAAAAAAAAAAAAAAAATAGAAAACAAAAGAAAAGAAGAAAGAAAAAAGAAAGAAGAATATAATAATATTTTATTAAATACGTCAATAAACTAGACATCTTGGTAAACAGTATATTGTATTTTCCTGTTGAGAAAGGATGAATATTTTCTGCTAAAAATAAAAGTTAGAAAGATAAGTTGGATGGAGGGAGGAGAGGAGAGGGAGACAGAGACAGAAAACAGAGAGGAGGAGATTAAAGAGAGAAAGGAGAAAGCCAGGCAAAAAAGAAGTATGGTAGATTTTATGTTAAATATTTTGTAGTTAAAAATTTATTGGCTGTGCAAAATCCAATTACATACATTTATAAATTTATTCAAAATTTTTATTATAGTTGATTTACAATGTTGTCAATTCAATTACATAACTCTATATATTTAAATTAACATTTCAAGTTACAGTTACTAACTTTATCCAAAAAAACCAACATTTGTTATAGTCTTATGTGACATTACCAAGGCTCCTTTCTACAAATACAGATATGTAAGGAAGTTTCTCTTCTCAACTCTAGGAAATTAAACAGTACAAGGGGATTAGAAAATTATATGAAATAGGGTAAACGATACATATAATATACTAGAGGGCAACACAAAAGAGACCACTCTCAGGAATGGATTCTGAGCAGAGATAACTTCTGTTTCAAGTATACCCCAAACAGGAGTTCTTGAGGAGAAAGTCAAAAATAAATCATGTGTTTTCTTCTAAGGCGATCCTATCAAAGACCAAGGTATGGGAAATTGTAAGCAGTTTGGAAGTTTGAGAGAGATGGAAGTAGAAACTGGAAATTAGTGATAAAAAGAGGTTGTGGAGGGAGGTCAGGATCAGATTTTGAAATGAATGAATAAAATATTGAGAAACAGAGAAAATACACATAACCATAGGTAAGGCATTGACAGCAATATAGAATTGGCAGATCTAAATTTGGAAGGATCTTTTATGAAGCTGAGCGCAAGATGAAGTTAAAAAACAAGATCCAAAGCAGAAAAAAACAATGAATTAGTACAATCAGTGGGGTGTTGGAGGCAGTGATTAAATTTTCAGGAATTTCACTATCAAGTTGATGTCACATTGGAGATGGGAAGTTGGCCCATGGTAGGTTTTTAAACGTTCACCAGAACACTGCTGACTATAGGCTGCTATCCTTTAAATAATACATTTGAGGGACTAAACAGGGTAAATAAGAGGGTATGGACTTCAGGAATATTTAAGAGAAAAGACCACAAGTCACCAATTAATTTATTTAGATGTATTTTTGTAAGTCACAGAAAACTTATTGATACAACTATTACTAATAAAATTTTGTATTGAAAAGTGTGTATTTTTTAAAAGAATTTTTCCGGAAAATGTCAGCCTTATCCTTCACTAGGTATTTTGGGTCTTTTCTTTGCCAGGAGGGAGAGAAGAGGGAGTGGGATGGACAGGAGAGTTTGGGGTTAGTAGATGCAAACTGTTACATTTAGATGGGTAAACAATGGGGTCCTACTGTACAGCCCAGGAGACTCTGTCCAATATCTTGGGTTAGAACATGATGGAAGATAATATGAAAAACATTTTTAAAAGAATGCACATATATGTATGACTGGGTCACTTTACTATACAACAGAAACTGAAGGCACATCAACTATACTTCAATAAAAATTTTTTTAAATTAATTAATTATTTGGTGCCATTCCTTGCTTTGTCCAACTTCAAATTAAAAAAATTCATATTAGGAGTTCCCATTGTGGTGCAGTGGAAACCAATCTGAGTAGGAATCATGAGGTTGCAGGTTCGATCCCTGGCCTCAATCAGTGGGTTAAGGATCTGGCATTGAGGTGAGTTGTGCTGTAAGTCGCAGGTGCACCTTGGATCTGGTGTTGCTATGACTGTAGCATAGGCCGGCAGCTGTAGCTCTGGTTAGACCCCTAGCCTGGGAATCTCTATATGCCACAGGTTCCCCCTCCGCACCCCCAAAAAAATTTATATTATCTCAAGAGATCATAATGTAACATTTTATTATAATAGAAATTATATATGTTTATGTAATAGAGTTTTGAAAAATGAAAGGAAATTCTGAGCAGTTTCTTACAAAATTTTTGAGCTACTGAGGTGAAAAAAAATTAACTTTATTCTTACTATGAAAAATGGAGACTGAAATGATATCAAATTAAATTAGTTGAGCAAACTAAAACTCAGATTGTATGTAATGGTATATGTGCAATTCATATTCCATTGACACAATTAATTTTGGTAGAATCATCTTTTATAAGAACTTTCTATATTAACATTCTAAAAACTAAATAGGTGAAGGCTCAACATTTTTTTTAATGTTTGCATCTTTGCTGGAATATATGAAGTGGTAATAATTCCTTTTGAGACCAGGAGTTTATCTTACTGCTATATTGAGTGAGGTTTTTTTAACTTATGTGTTGACACATTTCTTATATAAAAGATATTATTATTGTGGATCTCATTAAAAGTGCAGATTATTTTCTTGCCCTTTGTAAACATTTTGACACTCAACCAACAATTTATAATTAAATATTTTAACACCTTTTAACTATTGTTAAACAGCGGATGAAAGTGCCATATATTCCATTGCCTATAAATATTCACATTATCACTCCAGATTGTGATAAAACAACTTATTTCAATACCATGTTTAGAAAAATATTTTGTAAAATAAGGTTTGCATTCTTAGTCTTTATAACTTACAAACAGCACACTTTCATATATAGCAAAA
This sequence comes from Sus scrofa, assembly GCF_054392235.1. Classification (NCBI taxonomy): domain Eukaryota; kingdom Metazoa; phylum Chordata; class Mammalia; order Artiodactyla; family Suidae; genus Sus; species Sus scrofa. The sequence continues at coordinate 51,181,177 of NC_139390.1, read as the reverse complement.
TTGTACAAAATAAGCAGTTCTGGTAAATATTGTCATGTAAAATTATACTACCTCTTTAATCTATGGTTTCCAGTCTTTTAGGATTTATAAATTTTTAAAATTTTGATTTCAAGGGATTCCCTGCTAGACCAGTAGATAAGGATCATGTGTTGTCACTGCTGTGGCATGAGTTCAATACCTGGCCTGGGCATAGCCAAATAAATAAATAAATAAATAAAATTTTAAACATAGGATTTTGATTTCAAACTTGACTTCTCAAGTTATTACTTCAAATATAAGGATTTTTCAGATTAGCTGTCTATGGAGCTAATAGGGTTTAATCACTTTAATTGAGATTATTCCTAAAAAATCCAAGCCTGTCACTTATTTCTGCCTTTTTAGCAAATAATTGCATTCTTTTTGCCAAAAACTTCACTCTTGCTGCTACTAGATCCAATCAAGCAGAATAAATTGCATCTGATATTTCCTATCCCTAAAATTCATTTTATAATTTGTGTCACTTGGCCTTTAACATTTCTTGATGCATGGTAACTATTCAAAAGATGATAATATACCAAAGCACGAAAATTGGATTCTAATAATATTTAACTGTCAACACAGAAACAGTATAGATGGGGAGAGTATCCTCATATTTAGAAATATTTATAGTTCTAAAAGTGTTAGTAGCTTTAAACTGAAGGAGTTTTATGAACAATTTTGTCAGATTTTTCTTTGATTTTATCTAAGACAGGATTTCAGTGTTTTGAGAATTGACCTGTGCCAATTACATCATGAAAAGCTACTAGATTCCTTCATGGCCACTATCAGAGACCTCAAGTGTTAGAGAGGGATGTGTTCCTATATCATTCAGAAACCGCACTAACAGAAGTGACTTGATTTGCTCCCTCATGGTTTTTATGAATGTTTGTATGGATGGCATAATATGGTGTGAGACTTGCTTTCATCTTTCATCACCCTTCCATAAATAGATGTAGATGAAAAAAGGGATAGAGCAATAACATAATTGTTGCTAAGAATTTTATAGTAAATTACAGACAACATAACAGAACACTACAACTAAGGAATGTACAAGTCATTTTGGCTCTGACTCTGCCAGTTCATTGGATCCTGAAATCTATCTGCAGAGAAGAATGGATAATTAAGTCATGGTCAGCAATGTGTGATGGGAATGTATTTCTTAAATTACTTTGGAGGTTACTCAGAGAGCATTACCGTCAAAAAAAAAAAAAAAAAAAAAGGCTTCACAGCTATGAGCACATTCCTTATGCATCCCTAACCACATGCTTTTAATACTATTGCTTCTGGTTCAAACAAAGCATCTATTAGTGAAAGAACGGAATTATTGAAAAAAAAAAAACAAACTTGTATTTGTCATGTTCTTGGAATAGTGATAGAATTTGCACTTGTTGGGCATAATAGAGTAAACAATTCTGGATATGCCAGTAATCTATGTATATAAATTTACATATTGGGTTCTACTAGAAGTGCAAAAAGAAGCATGTTTGGCTTTAAAAAGTTTGCTACCTTAAAAAAATATATAAGTTCTAGCTAAAACATTATTTCAGATGCAACTTCATAGTTCTTCATTTTAAAAAACTAATAATTCTTATTATACTCACCTATTAGTTTAAAAAACAATCTGTGAATTTACAATTTTAAAAGCAAAGCTGTTATAGTAACTTATTTGTAAATATTTCTGAGATAATGGAGAAAGAAGTTGCAAATGTGGTAGATTTAAAATGTATCTTTAAGACAGTCTATGTTCCAGAGTTAAAATGCCAATACTACCCTAAGTAATATACAGATGCAGTGCAATCTCTATCAACATTCCAGTGGCATTTTTGGCAGAAATAGAAAATACTTCTTAAAATTCATATGGAATTTCAAGGGCTCCCAAATAGCAAAAATAATCTTGATAAAGAAGACAAAGTTGGAGATCTCACAGGTCCTGACTTTAAAACTATAGAGCCACAGTCAAAGCAGTGTGATGCTGGTGTGAAGACAGACAAAAGAATAGAATGAAAATCCAGAAGTAAACTCTCATATATATATGGGCAAATGATTTTCAGTAAGAATGCCAAGATCATTCAATGGGTAAAGGAAGGTCTTTTGGAAAAAATGGTGTTGGGAAAACACCATATTAAAAAAAACAACTATTAAAAAAATGAAAGTGGATTCTTACACATTTTACAAAAATTAACTCAAAATAGATCAATGACTTAAACATGAGTTAGTCAGAAATATAAAGAATTACTATAACAATAAAAACGACAAAAATCAATAATCTAATTAAAAATAACAAAGGACTTTATATAGATATTTCTCCAAAGAAGATATGCATAAGTCCAACAGGCACATAAAAAGGATGTTCAGCATCACTGAGCATCCAGGAAACACAAATCAAACCCAATGGAATACTACTTCACTCCCATTATCCACAAAGAAATAATAAGTGCTAGTGGGTATGTGGAGAAATCAACCTCCTATGCATTTTTGGTGGGAATGCAAAACGTTGTAGCTGCTGTGGGAGCAGTAGCTAGTTCTTCAGAAAATTAAACATAAAATTATAATGTGATCCAGCTATTGAGTTTCTGGGCATATACTCAAAAGAGTTGAAATCAGAGACTGAAGAGATTATTTGTGCACCAATCTTCATAGTGGCATTGTTCACAATAGCAAAATGTGGTAGCAACCAACAAAATGTGGTGTGTATGTACAAGGGGCTAGTATTCAACATTAAGAAGAAGGGAACTCTGACATGTCCTTCAAAATGGATGAACCTTGAAACCTTTGCGCTAAGGGAAATAAGCTTGTCACCAAAGGGTACATATTGTATGATTCCAGCTATATAAAGTACCTCCTCAAATTCAAAAAGTCAAAAATAGAATGGTGGTTGTCAGAGGCCAGGAGAGGGGAAAATGGGTAGTTTATGTACAATCCATTCAGAATCTGGGGAAGATGAAAAAAATGAAAATATTATGGACAAGATAAGAGCAAAAGTTTTATAACAATGTAATTTCACAGTAGTATATACTTAAAAATGAGTTGACTTATATGTGGAGTCTAAATGAAGGATATAAATGGACTTATCTGAAGAACAAAAACAGATTCACAGACTTTGAAAAGAAACATATGGTTACTAAGGGAGCCAGGTTGGGGTGGGAGGTGATGGACCTCAGGTTTGTGATTGGTATATGCACCCCATGGTATATGGAATGACTGGCTGGCCAACAGAGATCTGCTGAATAGCATAAAGAATTCTACCCAATGTTCTCTGATAACCTATATGCAAAAAGATGTATAGAAGAAATTATCACAACATTGTAAATCAACTATACGTTAATAAAACAATTTTTTAAATTGCCACCCCCCAAAAGGGGTTAAAATGGCAAAACTTAAATTTGTATATTTAATTACAATGTTTTAAAACAATAAAAAGTAAGTATATTTGCAATTAGTTTGTAAGATATATGCAAAAAATCAAAAGACACATTTATTACCAATATTTTTATTGACTGAGTAGAATGGATATCTGCTATTGCCCTGCAATCTACCATGGCCCTAAATGTTCAAGAAGCACCTCTTATTTATTGTACTGAATTGATAGCAATTAATGCACTTCTGAAATACCCCCACAGAATGACTGGAGTGAGGTCACACATCCAGACAAGTCCATCCTCTTCTTCATTATCTTTCCTTCATTATCTCTAGTTACAATATAACGAAATACTTCTACCTTTAACCCTTTGTGATGTTTCTTAGATTTGTTTCTTTGAATCCTTTTTTTTTTTTCTCTTTATTTTTTAGGCCTGCTTCTAAAAATGATTCCTTCTCTGTGGTCTACCTTGATGGCTCACATTATGATGGTCACTTTGCACTAATAATTTTAAGGACTTCTAATCTCTCCTCCTGAAACAGCATGTTTTCCTACAACTTCCATCCTCCTTGTATTCACTTCTCATCCAAATCTTAGTTTCTTAAAATCACTGTTTCTCTGCTTACCTTACAGCCTGATTCCCATGCTACCACTGCAAAGATGTTGCTCTTGCCAATAGCAATTGTTACTTACTCACTTGTTACTAGACCCAACAAAATGTTTTTACTTTTTTTTCTTTTTTTCTGGCCATTCCCACAGGATGCAGCATGCAAAATTTTCCACAAATTCCTGAGCCAGGGTTTAAACCTGAGCCACAGCAGTGACAACTCCAGATCCTTAACCTACTAGGCCATCAGGGAACTCCTGTTTTTGCAACTTATTTTACAGATATATCAAGTGTCTCCTCAAGTATGTGAAATTGTTATTATTCCCTCCATTTATATTATATTTGCTTTTCTTTACCTTTTAGTCACCACATTCTTAAAACTTATCTATTTCTGGTAACTACTCAATTGCTTTTATTTTCCTTTAGTTGTCTTGGTAAGGCTGAAATTCCTCAAGTTCTGCCTAAGACTTTTTCTTCTTGTCTAACTCACTCTCCTTTGGCAATTATAATCTGTAATCTATTTGCTATAATAATCCAATTGATACCTCCAAACCAGAACTACAGCCCATGCTTGGCCCACTGGACATTGTCACTTGGATTGTCATGACATTTTTTCAAACCTAAATTCACTGTCTCATGTTGAAGGATACTCTTATTTCTGTGTTTCTATCTCAGATCATGACATTACCATATACCCAGTGGCTAAAGTAATAAAAATATATTCTTTCCCTTTGCTTTATTCTTCAAGGAATTAAAAATCCATGTTGCATCTTTCTCTTCAAGCATCTAAAATCTGATCCATTCTCTCTTTCTCCCTACAAGTCTCCTAGTTCAGGCTACTATCATGTCTAAGATAAAGCAATGGCTTTCTCCATGATCTTCCCTATCTACTTTCCCCTTCTCTTCATATTTTCTTTTCTTGCCACACTGGCAGCATGCAGAATTTCCCAGGCCATGGATCAAACCTGCACCATAGTAGAGACAACTCCAGATCCTTAACCCACTACACCACCAGGGAACTCTTTCCCCCTCTTGATCTGTTTCATCTACCAGAATATTCTAACTCAAATGCAAAGCTCATTCTGAAATCCTTTTAATGACCTCTCAATCCCCCCAAGATATCAAGTGCACCCTCTTAATTTATCTCTCAAATCACTAGTCTTTCTTGAGCCTAACAGTAGTTGGAGATTTTGTTAGCTTGTTTGTTTAGTTTGTTGTGTTTTTGTTTTGTTTTATTTTTACTCATAAACTACAAACTTTCTCTACCAGAATACTTTCCCAAAATGCCACATTCCTTCTTACTTTTTGGTCTTTATACCTGCCATTTACTTACCTTACGTCCTAACACTCAGACTTTTCTTACTGGAATCCCATCCTTCCTTTCTGCCCTACTTCCTTCCCAGTCCCCAGTGGGCCTCAGTGGACTTGCCTAAACAGTTTTACAACTAACTCATATTTCTCCAGCATGCCACTGACCACACGCTGTAGTAACTCCTTGTTTATTTTAGGAATTCTCTGTTTGGTTGTAGGATGCTTTAGATTAGGAATCCTATCTGTATTCCCTTTCTATTGCTGCCATAACAAATGATCAAAGATGTATAGGCTTAAGGTAATACAAATTTATTATCCCAGAGATCTGACACCAGTGTTCCGGGCCAAATTCAAGGTGTCCCTGCCCAAGCTGCATCCATTCTGGAGATCCTTGAGAAGTTCTTCCCTCACCTTTTTCAGCTGCTAGAGGCCACTTAAATACTTGGCTTATGGTTTCCATCTTCTGTCCTCAAAGCCGGCAACATTGGGTCAGGCCTTTCTCAAGCTGCCATCTTTCTGATTCTTTCCCTCCTGTCTTTCTCTTCCCCTTATAAAAACACTTGTGATTACATTGCCTCTCCTTCCCAGAACTTTCCAAAACAATCTTCCCAACTCAAGGTAAGTTGATTAATAATCTTAACTTCAACTGTAACTTAAACTCTTTGTTTTTATGTAATCTAACACATTCCTAGTTTCCAGGGATTAGCTGTGAACATTTTGGGGGGTTGGCAGAGCTACGCTAAGTAGATAATGTGTTCTGAATACCTATTTTATGAATGGGATGATCATCAATAAATGAATTTCAAAAGATATCAAATTCAATATGACAATTTTGGTATAAAACAATGTCTGTGCAAATATCATTGAAAAGCACTGCACAGACATAGTGCTACTGTGTGAGTCAATACAATATGGTGTAGTGTAAATAAGATGGAAATCAAGAGCAAGAAATTTTGTCTCAACCATGGTTTTTCCTATTCCTGATTTGTGAAAAATTTATTTTTCTAAGAATCAATTTTGTATATGTGTTGTTTTGATTTGCTTTCTCCTGGAAACACAGAGGTTGAAATAGGGCCTGACATACTTATGCTATAAAAATATGAATTTTTATACTTAGTTTATTTAGTATTTTATATTTATAAATTAGGCAGGACATTTAAAAATTCTTCTTAAATCTTCTACATTATTAGAATATGGTCAATTGAAGCATGAAAAGATGCTGTACTATTTCAGATACCCAAATCACTCTGTGGGATTATTTATCCTTGACTTGTCTTTGGAACTTGAATTTAAAGATGCTTTAAGTTTTAGAAAAGTTCACAAAAGACACAGACAATAATTTTCTTGCTTCTGTGGAACCAAATTATACCCACTGTTTTTGAAAAAGAAAAAAAAAATAATGTCTGGCTAAACAGTTTTATACACATGTTTAAAGCTTAAACATAGGACAGTGCTGTCTTTAACTGCTTCAAACCACTCCTGTCCATATCCACCCTTCACCTTACACTTGAACATCTTATTTCTGCCCAGATGCAGAACATCATCTCTGAGCCTGGGTCTTCATCCTGGCATGTGCGTGAGGAGCTGAGGAAATTCCTGTTCTTGCCCTTCTTTCTTTAATATTGTTCCCATTTATGTCAGCTTTGTAGAAACATTTGACTCCACATGTAGAAAATTCCGAGGTTAAATCAGCAATGGACATTTTAGGGATACAGTGATGTTAAAAAAGTTATATTGGTTTGCTAGAGTTATCATAACAAAATATCACATACCAGGTGGCTTAAATAAAATAATTTTGTTGTCTCACAGCTCTGGAGCATGTAAGACCAAAAACAAGTTTGGGGGTGGGGGATGGGTTCCTACCATGAGCTGGATGAAGGATCTGTTTCTGGCCTCTCCCTGTGGCTTGTGGGTGTTCACACGATGTTTCTCCCATGAGCATCTCTATGGTCAAATTTTCCCCTTTTATAGGAACATCCATCATATTGTGTTGGGGTTCACTCCACTGACTCATTCTGGTAACTGCATTTGCAAGCACCCTGTTTTAAATCACATTCTCAGGAACTTTGAGTTAAAGTTTCAACCAATGAAGTTTTTTTGCAGCAGGGACACAATTCAACCCATAATGTAAGTTAGTCACATCAAACACGCTTTTTTTTTTTTTCTTTTTATGGCTGCACCTGCAGCATATGGAAGTTCCCAGGGGGTTGAATTGGAGCTGCAGCTGCCACTCTACACCACAGCCACAGCAATTCAGGATCCGAGATGCATCTGAAACCTACCCTGCAGCTCAAGGCAATGCCAGATCCTTAACCCACTGAATGAGTCCAGGAATTGAACCTGCATCTTCATGAATACTAGTCAGGTTCTTAACCAGCTGAGCCACAAAGGGGACTCCTAAACACATTTTCACAAATTAGCCATACATAAATAAGCTGAAACATAGTTGCTGGACTTTTCCTTTACAAATACTGCCTTAGATGAAATTTGGACAAGAATGTTTTTCTCTATAAATTTTAAAACAAATAGAGCCCTTATAAGAGAGCTTGATTACAGGTTATATCATTAAAGACATCCCGCAAGTGATTTAATCACAATATGCAAATAAACAAGAATAGTCAGAGAAAATATAAGTCAAGGGTTTTAAGTATTATCAAAAATATGCAAGTAATCAGGCTTATTTTGTAGTTTAATATTTGGTTAAGACAAACAGTTTTGATTTTGCATATAATTTTCTATGTAAATAAAGCATTATTATTTGAGTTTGATCAACACCAATTAATTTTGTTACCTTTCTACTAGGTGTTGTGGTTATATTTTTATTCACTTTGATAACCTTTGGAATAATACAAACTACATTTTGATCATGGTGTACTATATTAATTGTCCTGTCTCTAGATGAGTTTCAGTGCCAGCTCCTCTAATTTTTATTTTACCTTTATTCATGTAATACTTGTCTTCAAGGTGCAAACTGGAATAGTGAAAGTGTATTCTCTCCCCTTGTTCATTCTTGACCCCTCTTATTTGTCATTGAGAAAAATCATTACTAAATACATTATGAATTATTATTTCACTATTATTGAGCCAAATCATACGTATTATAAAGGTTTTTTGGTTTTCAAAAGCCAAAATTGTTACTGACAGAATTGTTCAGAGGTTAATGGCTACTTCTAAATACAAAGACCTTGTTCAATGAACTGTCTCCCGCTTATTTTCTCAGGTAAAACTGACACTCAAAAGAAAATTAAGTGTAGGGATTTCCTGTTTTGGCTCAGCAGAAACGAACCTGACTAGTATCCATGAAAATGTGGGTTCTATCCCTGGCCTTGCTCAGTGGGTTAAGGATCTGGTATTGCCGTGAGATGTGGCGTAGGTCTCAGTTGTAGCTCGGATCTGGAATTGCTGTATTTGTGGCTAGGATGGCAGTTGGAGCTCTGGAGCTCTGGTTCAATCCCTAGCCTGGGAACTTCCATATGCTGTGGGTGTGGCGCTAAAAAAAAAAAAAAAGAAAGAAAGAAAGAAAGACGATTAAGTGTTATCAAGAATACATGATCTGTAAGTCATAAAATACTATATATATATTTCTATTCTGTATAATAAAAGAATATATGCAGCATAATTGTTATCATATACAGAATTACATTCTTTAAAATACTATATCCACTATCACTTAGGAAATAGTAAAAAAAAATTAGTTTTCTCATTTTTTACTCAGTCTTAGATCATCTGCTCATCATATTCTCAAAAAAAAAGCACTGAAATTCTAAAAAGTGTTAGTCTTAAATACTTGATCCTTAAAATTCGTCATAATGGTTATAATTAAATGGACCTTATTTGATCATTTTTAAATTTAAAGTTATAAAGCATATAATAAAGTAGATGATTCATAAAATCTTGAAAATCACCCACCTCTTTTTCTGTCTTCTTCCTTTAAATCCAATCAATGAATAGAGATCAGCAATTGATATTATAAAACATTTAAAAAATTAAAGGTTAATGGTGTTTCTCAGTTTAGAAATAAAGACTTCACTTAGTTGGAAGTTCAGCTGTCTTTGAGTCTTAATTTTCCTTCTCTTTTTTTTAACTTACCATGAAATATGCCAAAATTAATGTTTGAGAGCCACTCCATGCTTGTGCCCAAATGGTGATGAAAGGAATGAGAGGTAGTGAGAGTATTAGTGTGTCAAGCTGCTGTTGCAGAATGAACTGATAGGTAGAAAAGTTCTTCTACTAGAAGATGCCCTGCCTTCTGCTACCCTGCCTGCCCTTCCTGCTACACTGCAGGGTCAGCCTCCCTTTTCAGCTCATCCTCAGCTGCCTCAGTGTGACTGACAGCCACGCTTTATTTCCCTCCTGTTCTGCAAACTAACTTTCCTTTAGTTTCCATGAAGCTAACACACAGTGTTTTACAGACATGCCACATATTAATAACAGGCTAGATTTACTAAAAGAGATTATAAATTGATTAGAAAAAGCTAAACCCTGAACTTTAAATCTGGCACTTCCCACAAACCAATCTGAAGCTTGCATCAAGTTGCCAGTGATTCTTCAGTGGATTCCCCTGGTTGCTAAACTTGCTTGCCCTGTCTGATCTCTAGCAATTCTCCAGGAAATTTCCTCCTTCTACTGAGGTCTGTTTTGTTCATCTTTGCTCAACTTTTGGCAATCTTAATTTCATAGGATTGTCCAGGGCAAATATTGGATCCAATGAGTCTGGGGCTCTTACAGTACTATTCATTAACTTGGGGGGCAATTATGACTTTATTCTTCAGATTTTCCAGGATTCAGAGTTTAATCCAACACACACACACACACACACACACACACACACACACACACGCCAGATTCCCATAAGCTCCTACACTCACAGACAGCCCTTCCAAACTCTAAAATTCAGGACAGATTATTTTATAATCCCCCTTGGAATTATGCACTCCCTTCCCGGGCTGTGTAGAAATAGGAAAGAACTCTTGTAAATACTGTTAGCTATAGACTAGGAAAAATTGGGAATTTTCTTGACATGATCATTATTATTTCCTTTACTTGTCTCTTGGAGGGTCATTTTTTTAGTCACATTATCCAGTACTAAATTATCATCAATAAGGTCTAGGAATTGAATGGAAAGAGATGTATTTTATGAAGTACAAATGTATTGGTTGGTGTTAATAAAGAAAGCCAATACTGCTTGTTAAATTCCATTACATAGATAACAATCTGGTGAGTCTGATTTATATATTTATTTATTTATTTTTGTCTTTTTGCCATTTCTCAGGCTGCTCCTGCAGCATATGGGGGTTTTCAGGCTAGGGGTCCAATCAGAGCTGTAGCCACAGGCCTATGCCAGAGCCACAGCAATGCAGGATCCGAGCCCACATCTGCAACCTACACCACAGCTCATAGCAACGCTGGATCCTTAACCCACTGAGAAAGGCCAGGGATCGAACCCGCAACCTCATGGTTCCTAGTCAGATTTGCTAACCACTGAGCCACGACGGGAACTCCTGGTGCGTCTGATTTTATCTGCACTGTAAATTCATGTAATAATGTTCCTTTTTTCTTAAGTGAAAAAACTTTTATTAATATTTTACTAAAACAAAATGGTAGTGAAGCAATGAACTAGATGACACAAATAAACTAGTTTCTGAAGATTCTTATACCATTAAACATTTTTATTTTTGTGACTGTAAGCAAATAATATGCTATAATCAAATGTACCATTATAAAAATTGTATGACTGCTCTTTAAGAGTTGAAATATGTTAAATTTGATTTTTAAAAAACCATAGGAGCTCCCATTGTGGCTCAGAGGAAATGAATCTGACCATGAAGATGCAGGGTCAATTCCTGGCCTTGCTCAGTGGATTGAGTATCTGGCATTGCCATGAGCCGTGGTGTAGGTACCAGATGCAGCTCAAATCCCATGTTGCTGTGTCTGTGTTGCAGGCTGGCAGCTACAGCTCTGATTCAACCACTAGCCTTGGAACCTCCACATGCCACAGGTGCAGCCAGCCCCAAAGAGACTAAATAAATAAATAAATAAATAATCACATACCCTCAAATACTAAACTTACTGAGAGAAACTTACTCTCACAATTGTGGAAATCTAGTTTTTATGTTTCTTGAATGTAGAAGTAGAAAAACATAAATAATCTCTTACTCAGATTATGTTGGTTTTCTTCTTTCCCTTTTTTTTTTCTGTTGAAAATAAGCTTAAATTATTGTATCAGAAAAGGAGAGTTTTGAGAGCTCCCACTGTGGCAAAGTGGGTTAAGAATCTGACTGCAGCCATATCAGGTCCCTGCATAAATGCAGGTTTGATCCCTGGCCTGGTTCAGTGGGTTATAGGATCCAGTGTTGCCACAGCTGCATTAGGTTGTGGCTGCAGCTTGGATTCAGTCTCCTGCCTGAGAATGTCTATGGTGGTTATAGCCATTAAGAAAGAAAAAAAGCAAATAGTTTTAAGAAAGAACAGATATGATTTCTGACCCACATTCGTTATAAGGATGAATATACAACATAAATTCTTACTTTGTTACAAAGTATTCTGGGAAGTCTGTACATTTAATTAAGTGCAAACACACACTGCAGTCTCTTATTAAGAACTCAATGACCAGTAATTTAAAAGTATCCTTCTGATCACTAATGCTGAAATCGTCTGTACATTAAGAAGTTAAAATATTATTTATGCAATATGAATTTTAAATTCTGATTTGAATAGAAAATTTTCTTAACTAGGAATTGAATGGAATGAACAGGTTCAGATAGACCTCAGACTACTGATCTTAGAAGACAATGGTAAAAGATAGGGAAACCACCTAACTCTTGAATGTGTAACTTAATTCTAGGTTCAATTTGAAAGACAGACTACTTGTTAAGGAAAATATTTTATTTTCTCATAGAATCAAAGGGGATTTAGTACATATTGAAACAACTACACTAGTTTGAGTTCACATGGTTACCTTATTTTTTTTTTTAGTAATGCAGATATCAAAAAGTTAATTACTACATATTCATCACCTGTCATGCTAATCAGAGATCACAAAAAATTGAAGCAAAAAAAATTTAATACCCATACTTAAATGTAAAAAAAAAAAGTCTTAGATAGAAGAGATAAGTTAGTTGAGGTTTCACAGGTCACTAGTTCACTGAAACCTGGTCTGAGCTATCTGGTTGCTAAGGTGATGATTTACTCTGATAATGAAATGTTGTTTCAATATGAACTGTCTCTTACCCATATCTATTGTAAATAATACCAAAGATAAACTACTTATAACTGTTTTACTATCATTGTAAAAGGAACTTTAAATAATTTGGTTTATATCTTTGGTACCTATTTTTACCAAGAGAACTTGTGGATTGAAAATCTCTTTTTGTTGACCAAAAATCTCATTACTACTCATACTCATAAAATACACATTTATGAAAGTGCTCACATATAGTATAATGTTAAAAGAAATAATATTTCTCACCCATTAAAATGAATTTATAGGAGTCCCCATTGTGGTTCACCAAATTAAGAACCTGACATAGCATCTGAGAGCATGTGGGTTTGATCCCTGCACTTGCTAAGTGGGTTAAGGACCTGGCATTGCTGTGGCTGGGGTATAGGCCTGTAGCTGCAGCTCTAATTCATCCCCTAGGCTCAGAACTACTATATGTTGCAGGTGCCTTCATAAAAAGGAAAAAAGAAATTTATAATAGTATTATTTAATTCTCAAAGATCTGTTCATATTTTCCCCTTGAATGTACAATGTAGATTATTGAACAGATTAAAAATGTAATTAAAAATTGTGTTCATGAATTTTAAAGAAGAGAGAAAAATATAAAAGAAGAAAATCCTATATTTACTATGTTTCATTGAGTAACTCTAAGACAATCACTTAAATTAGAAATTATAAACCTTATCTCCAAATACAGTCAGTCTAGACAACTCCTAGAGCTACATTTCTAAAAGAAGTATTAATGCTTTTCCCTTTACATGGGCACTAGAGACATGTCTTTTTGTTTGTTTTCTTGCTTGCTTTGCAACAGATACTTACATCTTCCTGAGTTTCATTTCTTGTATTTTGATATGAGACTGTTGGTGGTTTTTTTAACACTTTTCATTTGCCTAGAATAAGATTCCGAGTCATTCAATGTTCAGCTGCAAATCTGAAATACTTCCAAATCTCTGTGGCTTCTACAGTCAAGTGCAAGCAAGAAAATGCAAATTAGATTGAATCAAAATTTATGGACAGTAGGCTCAGTATTCTGGCTAATGAGCCAATGGATCATTTCAGAGAAAGAGTTAGATTTGTGAGAATCTGGCTGAAAGGGGAAGTGAAAGGTCAACAACTGAAGACAGATTCTGACAGCAACCAACTTTCTGTACTAGGTTTTCCTATGAAGAGTTGATTGAGGCCATTTATTAAGGACACCGCTGTAGGAAAATCTTGATTTGTTCAATATATTCTTTAAGAAGAGTTACTTGAAATATATTTACATAAATACAATTAGAATTAATTTTAAGTGTCATTTTATATGATATAAACAAAATAGAAATAAAATGGAAATATCTTCTTCTATAAGAAAAGATTTTAGATTTAGATACTGAATATTTCCTAGTTCTCATTTGTTGTAAATTGGTTCAAAAAGTTCTATATACCTGAAAAAGTCTCAAAACAGCTCATCTATAATTCCTTTGGAACTGTAGTCCAGAACCAAAGTTTTCTGTATAATATGGATCCTTTATAATTCTCTTTTGTCAAATAATGCAATACATGCAAACTGAAAAAAAAAAAAAAAGAATTGTAGCCACAAAACACAGAGTATGAATAAGATTGGCATGAATCTCATTCACAGATATAAATAAGACTGTCTTAAAATAACAAAAGCATTCATCTTGGAAAAGCTAAATAGAGCACACGTAATACGCACATGCACACAGAGACACACACAACCCTAATAAAGTCAATTTAGAACATTTTAGGCTAAATATACTCCTAATTTCTCATGAAAAAGAAACAATAAAATGCTACAGTTTTCCATCCACACATAGGCAGAGGTAGTGATCCATGTGGTTGGCATGTCCACACTCCAGGAGCCCATCACCTCTTTCTCTCTGAAGCCTCTTTGTAGAACACAGGAAACCCCTCCACCGCTGCTGTCTCCTGCACCTGAAATTCCTTGGAAGACAGTTTTAACCTCTGAGCAACTGCTACTCCCCTCCCCCCACCACCAGAATTCAACACAAATGGTTGTGGACGTAAATTAATAGTTACACACAGAAAACTAAGATTTTGTTTGCTTCTATTTCAAATCGGAAGGAAATCATTTCTTCCTTGGTTTTAAATAGATTTTTATAATTCAGAATTTTCTTTGCTTAAAATATCTATTTTTGTTCTTCCTTTCAAATTTTTAAATCACTGACAAGAATAAAAAGGAGACAAATCACATATCACTGAACACGCTGAAGTGGTAATTGCCATCTTTTTAAAGACTGCTGGGCTAGAAAGAGCAGGTCCGAGGGCAGAGTTATTCAGAGGTGTGTGTTTAAAACCCATGAAGCTGAAAATCTGACATGCTCAGCATCATAAAATATTCTCAGCTGCCTCCACCTCCAGGCCCCACACTTCTCAACTTTCACTTACAGGAAGGTGATGGGGGGAGGACAGTAAAACTTTGATTTTATGAGAGTTATTTGGGGAGTTATAAAAATGGAGGGGGTGGGCTGGAGCAGGCACTAAAACTTTCTTAAACCTAAATTTTATCAAGGCATTTTGATGTTTATGGCCATACTCCCTCACGAGATAGCTTACCTTAAATGGGGGCAGCAGGGGCTCAAGCTTATTTAAAGTAAACAACAGGAAGGCAGGCTTGGAATCTATAGGCCACTCATGGGATTGAGAATGAGAAGGAGAGACAGACTCTGGGGACTCCCTCCCATGTTGGCTTCTGGGTGCTTTTCCTAAAAATGACTGTAGGTTGGCCATGTCTGGGTGGCAGGATTCTGAAATTGTTGAGGCAATGCTTCGATGGATGGTTGGATGACTGCACAGAGTGACTATGAATGAGCCAAAGCAGCAGAAATGTTAATTGTTAGAAATAGCCTTTCATCTCCTAATATTGGAAGAGCCTTCTTATATAACGTCTGTCGGTTTAAGTGCTCTTAGGAGGTCTGAAAAGATACTATCTACCATCAAACTTAACTTGTCAACCCACTCACAGGGAGTCCTACATGTCTTTATATTTGCATTTTAATCACACCTAAAATTTTTATTTTCTTTTATGGTTTTCACAAGAGATAGCCTACCTGGTGTATATTAGTGAATCACGTGTATAAGGTGGTTTAAATTTGGTTTACTTCTTTGTCACTTGAAATGTTTTCCAACCTTGGGTCCACTATCTTTTTACTTATTTATTTTTTATTACTTTTGACTTTTTAGGGCTGCACCTGCAGCATATGGAAGTTCCCAAGCTAGGGGTCGAATCCGTCAAATTGCTGGCCTATGCCACAGCCGTAGCAACTGCCAGATCCAAGAATGTCTGCAACCTATACCACAGATCACAGCAATGCTGGATGCTTAACCCATTGAATGAGGCCAAGGATTAAACCCATATCTGCATGGATACTAGTCACGTTGGTTACCACTGAGTCAGTACAGGAATTCCTCCACAGTCTTTTTTAGAGAGGGATACTCAGAAGTAATAAAATAGTTCTCAGACTGTCTTTTGTGAATACTTAAGAAGTTTCTATTGTGTTTTCTTGACATTATAATTTTTTTGTTAGTGAACCTGTTCTAAGCAATACCACATGTTAACTCCTGCCCATTAGCTTTCTATTGCTGCCATGACAGAGTACAAAGTAAATAGCTGAAAATAGCCCACTTAGTACCTCACTATTATGTGGTCCAGAAGTTGTGGTACAGCACTGTTCAGCTGGGTCTCACACAGCCAGTGTCGAGGGGTAGGGGAGGCTGTATTTATCTCTGGATGTTCTGAGCATGAATCTACTTCCCCGCTCCTTCAGGTTGTTGGTCTAGTTCCACTTTGGCAGTTGTAGAACTGAGGTCTCCACTAGTTTTCTAGCTGTCGGCATGGGTCTGTCTTTGCTCCTAGTGCTTCCCAATTCATTTTTGTGTTTTCCACAAAGTCCTAATTCCAGCAAGAGCTGATGGAGTCCCTCTCATAGTTGAAATCTCTCTGACTTCTCTTTCTGCTGCATCTCTCTGACATCAACTAAAGTTCACTGCTTTAAAGAAATGAGGTGAATAGGGCCCACTGGGATCTAGGGTAATCTGCTTGTGTTAAGGACAGCACCTTCATTAATACCTGCAAACTTCCCCTTGCCACAAACATGTCCAGTAATTCTGAGGCTTAGGACACAAGCACCTCTAAAGAGCTTCTATTCTGCCTACTACAGTATGAGTAAGCCCTGAAATGTGTTTCGGGCATCTTCCTTGCATCTAACCATGAATGTTCTGTCTGCTGCTATGATGCTTTGTTCTGAACATTTCAGTTAGTGCTTGATAATCTTATTAGTTTATCTACTGATTTCTCCTCATCATCTCTATCCAGAGGCAGTTCTGGATTTAGACAACTGTGGTAGCAGACACAGACTGTTTCTCTAAAATTCCATGCTTTGATGAGTGTATGTCATGGGCACAAGACACCCCCACACACTCCATGCTGGCTGCCTTCTCAGATCCTTTTGTGACAGTGTAGTATAGTTAGTGGCATTCACATCCTCCAGAGGTTATAATAACCTTGATTTTCAATCAAGATGTGTCTAACATGTCCATAGCTTTCCTCTCAGTTCCCTTCTTTCTCCCTGTCCTAATTTACCCATTCTCCACCACAACTGTCCACTGTCCACATTTAGGAAGGACTGTGTCTGGTGACCTTTCCAGCCAGGCTGCTAGTTTTTGTAGTTGTGGTTTTTAATACCTTCCCTAAGCATTGTTACAGCAAGGTTACCTTCTCATTCCTGTGGGACCCATTCTAGAGATTAGTATGGACGATGTCACAATGGAAGTCTAAGCAATTGGGCAGCT
Organism: Sus scrofa; assembly: GCF_054392235.1. NCBI lineage: Eukaryota > Metazoa > Chordata > Mammalia > Artiodactyla > Suidae > Sus > Sus scrofa. The sequence goes on along the minus strand of NC_139390.1, from coordinate 51,163,852 downwards.
ATATCACAGAAGAAGAGGAAAGATATTTGCAATTAGAGATCATGGGAAAAGTCTTTCCTAGAGCATAAGGTTTTTAGTGCCTTGAAGTTCTCTTCTGGCAAATCTTCTTTCTCCACAATTATTAACTAGGAAGTGGAGAAAGAGAAGAAGACAGAGAGAGTATCATGTGTACATAGATAGATAGATAGATAGAGATATCATATATACTTTATATATTTACATATAAAATTATGTGTAATAGAGAGTTAAAACTGCCATTTCCATTATATTATTTGAAGCAGAAGAAAATACATACATAGGTAGAATTGAGTTCTTCCCCACTCCATCCTGTACTCTCCTTTCTCTACCAATACATGTCACTTTTACTATTACTGGAACGTATTTCCTTCATGATCTATGCCTTCAAATATATTGACTATGCCCCAATCCTTATCTCTCATCCCGTCTGAGCTCAAATTCAGACAGAGTTTGATAAATTACTGTACATCTTCCCTTGAATGGTATCTTAAATTCAAAGTAAACCAACATTATCATCATCCTTGCCAAGCTATTATTACTCCCTTATTTCCTCAATGATGTAAGCACCCGTCTTCCAGGCCCAAATCCTTTCACTTAGTGAAAGGATTTCCCCTGCCCTAAACAGACAATTTTTTTGTTGACAGTATCATTTGATGTAGTTAAATAGCTCTCAAAAATGCCTCCTTTTCATCCACATTTGTACAAACTGGTTAGTCCTTCAGCACTGGTGGCCTAGATTATTGCAAGTCTCCTAGATAACATTTCAGTTTCAAAAATTCTGAGCTTAATTTCTGACCCTTAAACTGCCAGCAAGGTGATATCTCTAAACTTGAAGGCTGTTGTCTTGCCTGGAGTCTCATTGGCTCTGGCTTTGGGGATCAAGCTGAACTTCTTAGGATCCATTCTCTGCTTCCTTCTTGAACATCACTTTAGTTATCACACCTATCTTCTGTTTGAACCACTTTTCATCCTCAGAGATTGTAACTTAACACATTTAAAACACACCTTGCTTTGCTTTAAACTGTGGTTTTTAAAAAGCTACTCTCTTTTCCTTGAATATCTTTTCTTCTCCATCCTCTAGTTCAAATTTTGCAAAACGGAGACATCACCTTTTTTACAGAAAGCTTTCTTTTACATTCACAGTGATCACTGGTTTCTATTCCCTGCTTCTACTTTAATGACATGTCGAGGCTAAGGCTATGATGGGCAGTTGGAGGGGCATAGTGGATAAAGACACATGTTTCCAACACACAGTAGGCAACAGGTTAGATTAGGAAAAAATTCCACCCAGTTCCCTGTAAAGATGCAGGGTCAGGAGTCAGGGACAGAGCTGTCAGAGAACAAAGGACAACTTTGAGAAAACTGTTCAGAAGTTTAACAGGTTGGTCATTCAGTAAAAGGAACTAAGTGAAATGGTCTTTGGCAAACTGGTCAACCTCTCTCTCTTTTTTTTAATGGTCTCACCTGTGGCTATGGAAGTTCCCAAGCCAGGGGTTGAATCAGAACTACAGCTGCGAGCTTTCACCAGAGCCAGAGCAAAGCCAGATCTGAGTTATGTCTGCCACCTAAACTGCAGCTCAAGGCAACACTGGATCCTTAGTCCATTGAGCAAGGCCAGGGACCCAACCAGCATCTTCATATACTAGTTCAGTTTGTTTCCACTGAGCCACAGTGGGAACTCCAGGCCAGCCTCTCTTTATACAATAATTGACTTCCCCTTATAAAACTACCAAAGCAGAATCACACATGACTACCTGGGTCTAGAACTGTACATGATTCTGGTTGAATTTAAATTAGGAGCAAATATGTTCAAAAATGTTCATACACGATATCTCTCTTTCTCTAATTTTGGTTCCCTATTAGTGAAGAAAGAATGATAATTCACGTCGTTTTAAAATATATTGAGACAAAAAGTAACTCAAGTTAACCACTATCTTAAAATATAGTTTTATTATCTAAATAAAGAGGTTGATTATCAAAATCTGTTGATAAATTCAGCAACAGCAGGACCCCTCACTTGGATAAATCCTAAGCCAGTATAAATTTCACATATGATGCAGTACAGAAGCACTATTTTTGTCTACTGGTTCAGCATCGTAATAGGATGGCCATGTCTCTGACAAGCAGAAATCTCTTTAAAATATTTCATTTCCTTTAAACTAAAACTTGTTTATACAATGCAAAAGATACATTATACTTTCATTGCACTTTAATACTTTTCTTCACCCAGACACAGAAACATTAAAAATTACATAGAAAAAAATTTTTCTGTGTATTGATTTCTTGCCAGAGCATTGACATTCTCTTCGTAGGTTCGAATTCCTTAACTAATAATAGCATCCTTAATCTGTATCATTTTGAGAATATCAGCTCCCAGATGAACTATTTTATCTATATACTTACTTGGTGAATTAGCTATTTATATGATTTTAATGTAGTGTTAATATTTATGATAATGAAAAGAATGACAGTATAATACATCTTAGTCTTTATAAAATATAGTGCTTTCATTAATATGGTGTTTTTAATAATAACCAGAGGTGATGCTACTAGAGTTAAAAACCTCTATTAATATTTTCTTCCAGCCTATTTTTGTTTGTATGGTATCTATTTAGTTCTTTTTTTCAGAATTAGTTTCAAATTATTTATTGAGTTATATTCTAATTTTCTTTTGATTATCATTACATCAAAATTGCCCACATCACTAAATTGTTTTTTGAGTTTGAATCCTTTGTGGACACAAAATAGTTTAGTGCATCATGCAGCCAGAGAGCTTGAGTTATGTCCTCACTCAGCTGATCACCTTTTTACCTTGAATAGATACTGAACCAATTTGTGCTCCTCCTTCCTCAGCTATGAAATGAGGAATATAATGCAACCTACATCATAGGGTGCTAATCGGAATTAAATGAGTGAATACATATCAAGTGCCTGTAAAGTGCTTAGAACACACCTCCCAGTATACTCAGTGACTGTTATCACTATTCCTATGATTTAGGCAGTCTTTCTCATTGAACACCCTGATGACTCCAAGAATTGAAGTGTTGACTATTTTAAGATTTTATTCAAAATATGGAGTTTGTCTTTTAACAGATGCCCTGAATTACATTACCAAAAATGCTTGATGTCACTGAATCATATGAAGATAATTTGTTTTTCAAAAATATGTTTATATAGTAATTATACATTATGTAATATTTTCATGTATTTTATTCATATATTTCATTTTTCCTTTCCAGTAACTTTTTATGTAGTAACTTTTTCAAATTCTAGATTTAATTATTTAACTTTTATAATGCTCAGGGAAAGTCAATCTATTATGATACCTGCAAACTTGAATTTTCTTTTTTATTTTTTAAAGTATTAGCTATATGCATATCATACAAAATAAATACTATTGAAGAATTTATAAACTCCATGGCACAGAAGAGTTTTGCCCATTCTTTTTTTCCCATAACAGTTTACCTCCCTGAAGCCATCCATTTCACAAGTAAATTTCTAGTCGTGCGCTAAACATGCATAAGAAACTATGAATTATTAGAATGTGATGTTCATGGGTCTATATTTTGTTTTTCCGTTAACTATATTGTAGAGACAGTTTATATTAAATCTTATGTTTCTACATTTTTTAATAGATTTATATCACTTTTTCCAAATGATTAGCATTTAATCTTGATTCATGTCACCCAGGATTTAACATTAAGATGGTTTTATAGATAGGACATGTAATTAGTAACTTTTCTGAATAAAGATGTGCATGTGATTGTCTTAATTGCTTTCTGATAAAAACTCAAGCAAGCAAAAATGTATAGGTAATATTATTGCATCGTGAGCATTATCTGTACAACTTACAATGTCTTTTGACATTTATATTCCACAGGAAATCTTTAAAAATAATTCATTATTTTATTTCCTAATATAGAGATATTTTCAGTTCCAAAAAGGAAGAGTTTTTTTCCGTATTAAAAATTGCATTGTATCATGGATAGAAAATCCTAAGGATACCAATAGAAAACTTCCAGAGCTCATCAATGAATCTGGTAAAATTGCAGAACACAAAATTAATACACAGAAATTTGATGCTTTATATACACTAACAATGAAGTTTCAGAAAGAGAAATTAAGGAAATAATCTTACTTCTCATCACATCAAAAAGAATAAAATACCTAAGAATAAACCTACATTAGGAAGTAAAAGAATTTTACTTATTGAAAAAGAAGACCTGGAGGAATTAGGCTCCCTGACTTCAGACTATAATACAAAGCCACAGTAATCAAAATAGTATGATACTGGCACAAAAACAAACATATAGATCAATGGAACAGGAAAGAAAGCCCAGAAATAAACCCATGCACCTGAGTAAACTAATCTACAACAAAGAGCATAAGAATATACAATGGAGAACAGATAGTCTCTTCAATAAATGGTACTTGGAAAACTGGACAGGTACATGAGAAAGAATAAAATTATAACATTATTGGGAGTTCCTGTCATGGCTCAATGTTTAATGAATCCGACTAGGAACAATAAGTTTGCAGGTTCTATCCCTGGCTTTGCTCAGTGGGTTAAGGATCTGGCATTGCCATGAGCTGTGGTGTAGGTCATAGATGCAGCTCAGATCTCGTGTTGCTGTGGCTGTGGTGTAGGCTGGTGGTTACAGCTCTGATTAGACCCCTAGCCTCGGAACCTCCATGTGCCACGGGTGAGGGCCTAGAAAAGACAAAAAGAAAAAAAAAACAACATTCTCTACCACCATATATATTAAAATAAATGAACAAATAAGAATGTACTAAAGACCTAAATGAAAGCCTGGATACCATAAAACCCCTAGAGGCAAACACTCTTTGATATAAATCATAGCAATATTTTTTGGTTCTATCTCTTAAAGTAGAATAAATAAACATGAAAATAAACAAATGAGACCTAATTAAACTTAAATACTTTTGCACAGAAAAGGAAACAAGCCATAAAATGAAAATACAACCTACAAAATGGGAGGAAATATTTGCAAATAATGTGACCAATAAGGGGTTAATATCCTTTATATATAAACAACTCATACAATTCAACATAAAAAAATTTTAAATGGGAAGAATAGCTGAATACACATTTTTTCAAAGAGGATGAACATGGAAAACAAGTGCATGGAAAGATGCTCAACATCACTAACTATCAGGGAAATGCATGTCAAAACCACAGTGAAGTGTCGCTTCCCACCTGTCAGAATGGACATCATTAAAAAGAACACAAATAATAAATGTTGATCATGAAAATGTGGAGAAAAGAATAAACTTATACACTCCTGGTGGGAATGTAAATTGGTGTATCCATTATGGAATATAATATAGAGGTTTCTCAAAAAAAAATAAAAATAGAATTACTAAAAATAGTAGTTCTATATGTATACATGTATATATATGTAAACACACAAGGAAATACTGTTCAGCTTTAAAAAAATTGAGATTTTGCTATTTCAACAACATGGATGGACTTGGAGGGCTTATGCTAACTGAAATGTCAGACAGAGAAAGACAGATACTGTATGGTATCACTTACATCTGAAATCTAAAAAATACAACAAACTAGTGAATATAACATAAAAGAAACAGGAGTTCCTGTCATGGCACAGCAGAATTGTATCTGACGAGGAACCATGAGGTTGCAGGTTTGATGCTTGGCCTCGCTCAGTGGGTTAAGGAACCAGCATTGCCATGACCTGTGGTGTAGGTTGCAGATACCGCTCAGATCTGGCATTGCTGTGGCTGTGGTGTAGGCCAGCGGCTACAGCTCCAATTACACCCTTAGCCTGGGAACCTCCATATTCCACAGGTGCAGCACTTAAAAAAAGACGAAAGACAAAAAAAAGTTCAAAAAAAAAAAAAAAAAAACTGACTTACCGATACAGAGAAAAAACTAGTGGTTACCAGTGTGGGGAGGGAAAATATAGGGGTGGGGAAGGGGAGGTACAAACTGTTAGATGTGAGATAGGCTCAAGGATGTACTGTAAGACGCTGAGTATATAGCCAGTATTTTGAAATAGCTATTTAAAATAACCTTTAAATTTGTATAAAAATATAGGATAAATGACTATTTTTCATTTTTTAAAAAATGAATTATTTATTCTCAATGTTCATTTTATTGTTCTGGCATCTACTCAAGAACATGAGTAATATTTGTGTGCCCTGCTCTCTGTCCTTACCTAGCACCACTCTTCATTTGCATATTTTTTTGTGTGTGTTCTCAAGTTTTTTCTCATTGTCACTCATGAAATTTTTGCATTATCCAGTCTGCTCTTATTGCCTTGAAGGCACAGTTGACACAGGGGTTAATCCGCATATAATATAATTTGTAGTTGATGCCTGAATCCTCTCTGTGGTTCCTTTGCATCTGTGAATTCAACTAACCATGGAGTGTGTAGTATTTACTATTGAGAAATATCTGCCCATAAGTAGACCTTCAAAGTGTAAACCCAAGTTGTCCAAAGGTCCACTTTAATTTTCAATTTTGCTAGTGTCATTTTGCTTTCTTTGTGATCTTTTCTTTCCAAGAAACTATTCCTTTGACTCTCATTCAGTTTTACTTTTATTTCCCTTTAAATCTTTAAAAAATAATTTTATTCTTTTCACAGTCTTTAATTCTCCTTCATAGATTTAATATTATTTTGAACTTCACTCAGCACCTAAGCAGTAATATGTTTCCTATAGAAATATTTTCAAATGTGTATTTCTTTCTTGGGTATCTTTCAGCTCTGATTATGAACCATTTTCACAATATGGTGTTGGTTTGTTTTCTTGATGATTTTGTTGTGTAACACCCTCTTCACCATCCAGGAATCTGTCTAGATAGCTGTCCTGTGCAGTGGACACTGAGTAGTGGTTAATTTCCACTTTCAGAGAAATAGGTATACATATATTGAAGTTCATGCCTTTAAGTCCAAATCTGAGGTTGCCAAGCATTATTCTAGCTTTTTAAAGCCAGTCCATCACCAAAGATACAGTGCACCTTTAACATCCCTCTCCCTAAGTCCCCAGCTGTTGTTTTTTAAATATTCATTTCGTAAGTGGATATAGAAAGGCATGTAGAGAGCGTGAAGAAGAAAACGTTGCTCTTGGGAGTTCCCATTATGACACAGCAGAAACAAATCTGACTAGTATCCATGAGAATGCAGGTTCAATCCCTGGCCTTGGTCAGTGGGTTGGGTATCTGGCATTGCCACGAGCTGTGGTGTAGATTGCAGGTGCAGCTCAGATATGGTATTGCCATGGCTACGGTGTAGGCTGGTAGCTGCATGCAGTTCCAATATGACCCCATAGCCTAGGAACTTCCATATGCTACATGTGTGGCCCTGAAGAGAAAAAAACAAAAAAGAAAAGAAAAGAAAATGTCACTATTTATGAAATCCTAAAGATGTTGCACACTGCCTAATATTCTGTTTAGCATTCTACCAGGAGGACAAAGAGAAGAATGAAAACAAATGGCCTATTTTAGAAAAAACATAAATTGTCCACTGATGATTTTTTTCTGCCCAGCTCCATCAGTTTTATAGTTAGTAGATAATTCCTCTATACTCTGCCAATAAATTGCTTATCAGTCTAAGTTTGGGATTATGTATTTTTATCTTCACATATTTTAATAGATGGGTAGAGCTGATAATCAAATATGTTTCTAGCTACAAATCTTTATATTTCTTCATTTCTTCATAAACAGCATTTCGGCAGGCCAAAATATGCCTTAAATGCACACATCAATTATAAAGATGTATTCTTATTTTGGAAATGCACTTTCTGGCAAGCTTCTTGGATGACTTGGCCTTGCATATTTCTGTTCTTATAAAATTACATAGTATCTAGAAAGCAATGTAGCTAGTCCTCTGTAAATATGAGAGTGACACTTAGGAAAAGCCGTATATGGCTCTTACTGAGTATTTTTAATAAAGAGGGTTTAACAATAGTTATTCAGGGCCCAGAAGCCTCTCTGGCATCCTAGTGGCCCCAAAGGATTAAGATGGCTGCATGATTCCCTTCTAGTGACATTTAGTATATTTAGTCGGCAAAGCTAATCAATCATGCCTTAGTAGATATGCCATTTAAAAAGTAATTTGGCTAAGAATATAATTCAATACATATAAGTGAATAAAAGCTGTGAGAATGATTAAAATGGAAATTGTCTAGATGGAGGAAGTAGCTAGTTAAGTGCCACAGGGTTAGTTCTGCATATGGATAGATCAACAGTGCCATTATAGGGAAATACATCATTGCAATTTACATACATCAGAATATTTAAAGGTATTGGAAGTACCAGTAGGGAAAATCACCTAAAATATGTGAACTAAAAGGAGATAAATGAAATGTGAGCTGAACATCAAATGAGAATCATCTGTAAAGTAGAAGAGAAAATTATTTGAAATTCAGTAATTGTGTAGCCAAGAAAAGCCTGGAAAGCAACAATTCTAAAAAATCTTAGATGACCTGACTATTTATTTGGAAGCAAATCCATATTTTTCATTAATGATGACAAATTTTGAATAGGATTCGTCATTAAAACAAATAGATACAAGAGATTTTTACAAGAGTAGAAAGAATTTTGCTGCAGAAATGTTTGCATTTGCATTTAACTTCCCAGCTGTGTTTTCACATCACGAAGAGGATGAAAATAAAGTAATATTAACATTTCTGGGAACTAATCCCAGACACCCACATAATCCTTAAGGCAAGACAGGAGAAGCTAAGCATGTTATTCCAGAGAAATGAAAGAAACAGACATCTTAAGGTATTTCTTTCATTTATACTTGCATCCACATTATGTATAAGATGTTATCACACTCTAATTATAATTTCATTCACCAGATATCCTTTGTACCTTTTCACAAATTCAATTACTTTGACCCCTGGCTCACCACTATAATGATACCTGATTATGCTCTTTTAGACTATCTCTGCAAACTGTTTTAAAACTCACTCATATTTTCTGTATAATCTTTACCCAAGAAAGATTTTGAAAATTGTCTTTTAAGTAGCTCCATTCAAAAGATAAGCTTGTCTTCATGGGATGATGTTACTATTGTTATTTTCTTTCACTTTATTTTTCTGGCACAATATATTTTAGTCCTAGTCCAAGAGGTCATGGTCTTCAAAAGGTGATTCTGGGCAACCACATGTCTCAAGAAGAGCTCAGAGGTTGTTCACAGAGGTTGGAGGAAAACCTGGCATGTGGAATTTGGACCTGCACTTCCAGACTCAATATAAGCAGCTCGGTTTTTAAACTTTGAAAATTTCTAAGGTTTTTTGATGTCACTATAGACGAAAATTTGTACGTCAGTTCTCAGTGTCAATATTTCACAAATGCAGAGTTCCCATCGTGGCTCAGTGGTTAAGGAATCTGACTAGGAACCATGAGGTTTCGGGTTCAATCTTTGGCCTCGCTCAGTGGGTTAAGGATCCAGCATTGCCTTGAGCTGTGGTGTAGGTCGCAGACGCAGCTTGCTCAAATCCCATGTGGCTGTGGCTGTGGCTGTGGTGTAGGCCGATGTCTACAGCTCCAATTAGACCCCTAGCCTGGGTACCTCCATGTGCCGTGCAGGTGCAGCCCTAGAAAAGACAAAAAAAAAAAAAATTCTCAAATGACACCTGTGTATTTCTAGTGGCTTCCAAAGGAAATTCAGAGAGTTTTGACTTAATTATTCTTTCTCTTTAAAGTAAAGATTGAGTAATTAATTTGAATAGCAAGTATACATCTGTGTTAGTGGAAATAAACAAATAGGGATGCAAATAGCTCTTCAAAATTTACTTGGTGGAGTATAGCTGCTGTGGTGCTAAAGCTTTCATGTGTTTTTATTTATAGTGGCATATTATATAATGTACACCTTAGTACCATAATTTAGAGATAGGGAATATTGGAAATACTAATTTTGAGATAAAAGAATTTAGAGGAACATAAAAATGATAATAATTCTGTCACATTGCCCCAAGATGCTGCTCATAGATTAGTAAAAGGCATTAATATAAATGAATTCCTTACTTAGTATATAAAGATATCTCTAAGACTTTAATAAACTGAAAATATAATAAAGATTATTTTCAATTTTTCTTTTCAGTTATGGAATTATAGATCAGTCAAATCCATCACGCTAAAAGAAAAGTATTTGAAAACAGCCAGAATTTTCCAAAATTTGAATCACTACTTATAAATAAGATAACAATTACTATGAAATTAAACCAATTGATTTTTAAATGCACAAAATGCAATGATTTCAAATATCAGGACATAGATGTCAATTTTTTTCTATTAAATGACATAATACATAAAAAATCTGTAGCATTTGGAATGAGTATTTACCAGATCAAATTGATAGAATATATACTTTGTATTACATTAGTCGAATATGTTGTTTTAAAAATGACTTATGTAACTATATTACCTGTTAAATGGGAAAAGTAGATATATCTTTACTTATGTAAATACATAATTATTTACTTTACCTATACAGAAATATAATGAATGTATTTTTCTTATGATTACATCAGAAAATGAAATGATTTAACAAAATGCTAAATTGAAAAAAAGTTGATTTATAATTAAAATACATTTTAAAACTTCATATTTAATTAAGATAGAAGAATTACATAGTTTTACATATTAACCGTGTTATACAACCCACAATACAGCTGATCACAAGAAATACATCCTTTCCCTTAAGTGGACCCCCTTTGCACAATTATAAGAATCTCTGAAGAGACCAAATCTGTTTTCTTGACCTTATGGGGGTTTTGATGTGGAGATGATGGAAAATTTATTTGTTTACACATCTACACAAGAAGTATGCTTTTGATGCTGTGTCTGTTTACTTTGAGGCGTTGTCCACTTGGGCATGAGCCAGAGTGTGTAAGGCCTGCTGCCACACTAGGCTCAACATTAACAAACAGAAGTTACAGCAGTGAAGTCAGTAATAGTGTCTCTAATGAGAGGGAGCGCTTACCCTTTCTACTGATACACTCAGCTGTAGCTGCTCGACAGTCTAAGTACTCAACACAGTCTAAATATTTATTTAGGAAATGAAATTTCTAAAGAAAACATGATTTGAATACATGTAGATCTGCTCGTTTCCATAAAGAAAAAGGCCATTTAACGTCTCGTTGTGGAATATGGGCACTTAGGTCATGTCATTACATTCATGTCTCACCCAAGCATCAAAAGGTCTACTAAAGGCAATTTCCTGAAACAAAGGGAGAGTCTATTCCAAAGAAGTGAATTTCAATTTCAGATAAAATTAAAAACAATATTTGCAGTTTTAGCCTAGCAGTTTTTCTGCATTCTAGCCATAAAAATGTTCAAACCATTTTGAAGTCTGTATTGAAATGACTACACGGGCATTTTTATCTAACTCTTTCTCTCTATCCTCAATGCCATGACCTCAATAAAATTAGAATAATCTCTTTTCTAGACTGAAGCAATAAACCTGTTCATTCATTCGGTTAATGACGATTGTGTATCAATCACTTGGCACTGAGAGTAAAAGAATGAAGAAAATACATAAAGTTTCCTACAGTGTCCCTTCTCTTGAGAGGAGGTGAGAGAGCGAGAGGGTCATTAGGAGATTAATAGTCATTCTGTTTTGTAGAAATCTGACAAGAATTTTGGATTTGACTCTGAGAGTAATAGGAAGCCAATTATTTACCTTATAAGGGAATATGAGAGATCAAGCTCAGAAGTGTTAAACTGGAAGGTAGTTTTGATGTCAGAGGCAAAAGGACCTCGATCCTTGTCTTTTTGAAGAAAGAATTTTACAAAGAGACTGAGAGAGATTGTAAAGCAGGCACAGAGTGTATTGGAAGCATAGTACACACAAAGAGAACCAAGAAGCAACTTATTTAGGACAGAGGTGCAAGTTACACATTTGGAGAAGAGTATGGGCACCCTTGACAGCGAGAAGCACAATAGGGGTGACTTAAGTTGTTAATGTGGGGTTAACCTTCTGGGATTTGGATGACCTTGGCATTTGCAAACCTGTATTTGGGCTTCCAACAGGCACCATTTTGAATTTTTCCTGTGAGCACAAGGGAAACTCATGGTGGTGGGGGTAGGGTGAGGGTGGTGTTTCAAAATCACAATGCCAATGGTATAATAATGGTATTACAATTCAGCTAAGATTACTAGAGAATGACTTGATACCCCCTCTGTGCATGTGTCAGGCTGGAAATTCTGCTTGACCATAAGAAGTAAAGGCTGAAGTGGGCTGCCTTGTTTCATCCAGTTAGGGCTTCTTGTCCCATGACAGTGGCTGCAGCAGATTAACCAGAAGCCTGTGTCTCTCCCTCCTCAAAGCACATGCTCCACAGTTTTCATAGTCATATTTTCTTGCTCAGATGCTAAAAAGTTTCGGTTCTTGTGCCATTCCTCCATGTGTTCGGGCCTCCTTAATTGCAAAATGAGGAGGTGACTTTGCCTTCTGCCTAATGCCTATATGTGAGGAGGCCATCCTTGGGTCCAGCCTTGTCTTTCATGCTTCAATTTTGGTTTTAGTCCAGGCTAGACATCATTCACAGATTATATATTTCATAGTTAGAGCATATCTTTTATCAGGTATGGACTGGGTGAGAAAGGAAAATCAAGGCTCTTGCTTTAGAACACTTGGAAAAGGGGTAGTTACTTCCCTAGATGATGGAAGGCTGTGGAAGGAGTGGGTTTGTATTCACTGTGTTTAGATACCTGTAGACATCCAAGTGGAAATGTTAATCTGGTTCTTAGGATGGCATTGGAAGTACAAGTAGGTGGTGCTTAAATCATGGAGGTGATATGAATATTCTGAGTTTTGAGTGCAGCTACTCTGCTGTCTAAAAGTCAGGAAGGTGAAACATCCAGCTAAAATGGTGAGAGCAAGTACCCAGTGAAATGGGAAACAACAGCAGAAAAACTCACAACTACAGAGTGTGTCACTGGGAAGCCAGATGAAGAGACTATTTCAATAAGAAAAATGTATCAACTATTATGAAATCCTTGGACACTAGATAAAAGAATTTTGACTGGTCCTACATCATCAGTTTTGCATATTTCATCCTAATGCCCTTTCTGCACTTTGGTTTCCATTTTCAAATGAAGGGAGAAACCTACATGTATGTTAAATGCCTCATGAATGGTAGGTTCTTGTTACTGAATGTAATGAGGCCAAACAATACAGAAACACAGGAGTTTGGAGCCAAGAAAGTTTTATTGCAGGGCCAGGTAAGGAGAGGAGTGGCTCATGTCTTCAAAACCCTGAACTCCCTGCAGGGTCTCAGCAAAGCACTTTTAAAGGCAAGTTGAGGAAGGGGGTGTGGTTGGTCATTGCAAACTTCTTGGTGTAGGAATCCTTTGTTCTTGTAGCCATCCAGTAGGTCAGGTCACTATGTTCCTTAAACCTCTAACAAGACAAATGATATTCTCTGTTCTACAAATTTTTTTGTTCCCTTTTTATGACTGCACCTGCCCCATATGGAAGTTCCTGGACTAGGGATTGAGTTGGAGCTGCAGCTGCATGCCTACACCACAGCCACAGCAACACTAGATCCAAGTCACGTCTGTGACCTATGCAATAGCTTGCATCAATTCTGGATCCTTAACCTACTGAGCAAGGCCAGGGATTGAACCAGCATCCTTGAAGAGATAAGTTCAGGTTCTTAACCCACTGAGCCATGGCAGGAACTCCTGTTTCTGCAACATTTTGCCTCTATATGAATGGAAAAGTGCTATACCCTTAAAGGGCAGATCCTTAAAAATGGGCTACATTCTTAATTGGAAACAAAAACAATAGAATACAAAGATTAAGTGAATCTCCATACAGATTCAGTATGGGGTCAGTTTTGTTCTTCCATATCACATTCTCAGTGCATTTTTCCCTTTTCCCATCACCTTTCTCCTTAAAATATTTGTTTCTCATTGTAGCAATTTTGGATGTATTCATAATATAGCTACATTAATTATTTTAAATACTCAAAACTTATTAGTTGTTTAAACTTTTTATCTGCTTGTTTTACTACCAAATAGTGTTGCTTTAAAATTAGTCAAACCACCATATTTGCTCTTTATTCAACTGGCTGCAAACTTAAAATTAAAAAGATATACATAAATTGACATTGAAATTACTAGTCTTATACCTGCTACCTAGTGGATAGAGAAAATAACTTCAAGAATTTTTGTAAAAAAAAAAAATCCTAACTCATCTATACTAAAATCAAGCTGCACCTGTTTGACTCTGTAATCAACGAAGCCCAAATTGAACTTTGTATCTTCCTGTGCAAAAATATGACTTATATCTAAAACAAATATTTTTATTTAGAGCTGATATTTTTCTGTTTCCTTGTTTCTAGAAGAGACCAGTTAGTATGTAAAGGTGACCTTGAAATAACCACAAAACTAAGCAAATGACAGAGTCAGACTGAGAGCAGGAAGGACAAATCCAGTCAGCAGCCCAGCAAATCCTGCTCACAGAGCAAGCCTTCATTACAGGATGCAAGCATGTGGATTAAAAGATTTGTTAAAGGATTAGGAGATTTGAATGCCATTTTTTTTCTTTTCCCTTCTTATTCCTCACAGTAGCCCTCATTGTGTACATTGTTTATGCAATGTTTTATGTCTGAACATTAAGTTGAGAATGAATGTAGAATTAAGATGGAGTTCTCTTCTCAGAATATAATGTTCTTATGTATATTCTGGTTCTGAGTAAATTGCTAAGAATTTGAGGTTTTGATTTACATTCTCTTTGTGTGAGAAAGTGTGTCACGTGTTCACCTCCGATCATTTCACACACTGTAATGAGTTTGTTTCTTCCCTCTGAGTTGTCCCTTTGGATGGGAAGGTCTTGAAACAGCTTTTCCCAAAGAATGCTATGGGGAAAAAGGCAATTTTCCAAAGTAGGAATGCAAGTGACCAGCCAATGGGAAATGCTCTTCAGCTCACTAGTCAATAAAGAAAGGAAATATGAAATGACAAGATGATTTTAAGCACTTACAAACACGATATTTTGAAAACAGGGCCGACACTGTTTCCACACAGGATGGGAAAAGGGTTTTCCCTGGGAGTGTAAAAGGACTTATTTCTGGGGAGCAGTCTGGCATTAAAGATCAAAAAGTTAAAAGTTGAAAAAAAAAATTCATACCCATTAATAAACAATCCCAAATCTAAGTAGAGAAAATGCCGAAGAATCCAAATCCCATCAATAGTGAATGAGTTAAAGTATACAAAAAAAAATATTTACATGAAATATGCCTATTTTTATAATATTGGGAGAAAAATTAAATCATGAATCATGAAACATGACAGAATAATATAATCAATGGAAAACTTTAAGCAGCTGTGGAGGTAGATGCAGGGGTGTTGTGTGTGTGTGTGTTGTGATTCTAAATGGATAATCACATGTTTTCATCACTATTTTTGTGGGATTTCAGATGATAATCACTTTTTCATTCTTTTGTCAAGGCAGGCATTATTTTTACACTCATGTAGTTGATCCAGTGTTCTCTAATATAACTTAAGGGTATTCTGTGAAAGAAAACATTGAGATTTACGGTGAATATTAGCTTTGGAAAGCAATGCCACAAAGCAAAGAAGCCCATTTGATCTTGTATTACTCAACTTTCCCTTAAAGTAAGTACCCGGGAAACCTCATTTACATAACTGCTGAAACCCACTTGGTCCAAGAAACTCTCTTTGGAGCTTTCACACTTCAACTGTTTGTGTAAGACCGCCTGGGAAAGATATATTTTGGGGTTTTATTTTTTCCCTCATATTCTTAACTGTTATTATTCATAATTTTCTGTACAATTATTTTTTATTATAGCAATGTACCAGAAAAGAAGTATTCCTTTAAATCATACAGTTGTTCAGGACAAGTTCAGACTTCTTCCCTTGAATAATTAACTGTGTATTATACTACTGAATACTTGTTCATGAGGACACTGCAACTGTGTATGATTTGCAAACAACCGTATTGTCTGAGTGTTTTCAGATCAGGCAACCACTTTGAAAACCCCTATTTTCAAAGCCCTTCAATCTTGATTTAATTCTATGGTAAGGCCTTTATTGTTTTTTGTAAAGTCTAGAATGGTTCTTACAGAGCCACTACTAGGAAAATTAATCTGATGGTCAAATGAACTTAAAATTTATGTTCAAATGATTTAACCTGATGGTCAGATGAACTTAAGATTGTTTACCAGCACTTTTTTTTCCTACATAACAGCAGGTCTTGATCCTACATTTATTAAGTTTTAAAAATACTTTACTGATGTATAATTCATATACCTACAATTTAATTCACTTGTTTTAAGTGTAAAATTTAGTGGGGTTTTGTGTGTGTGTGTGTATTCACAAAGCTGTGCAACCACGCCACAATCAATTTTAGAACATTTCTAAAGTCCCCAAAGAAATGTCTTACCCATTGGTAGTCACATCATATCTACCTCAATCTTCTCTATATCGCAAAGTAGAATTGAAAGCCACTATTTCCTTTTCTTGATCATAGGAGGAAAGCCTTGAGTCTTTCAGATTAAGCATGATGTTAGCTTTGGGGTTTTCACAGATATCCTTTGTCAGGTTTAGGAATTTCCCCTCTAACCTCTAATATTGAGTATTTTTATCACGAAGGTTTTTATAATATGTCAAATAGTTTTTCTGCCTCTGTTCAAATGATCATCTATTTTTGTTCTTTATCCTATTGATGTTGTGTGTGATATTGATGGATTTTCAGATATTGAACCAGTCTTAGATTCATAAGATCAATCTTACTTGGTCATAATGTACAGTCCTCCTTATTGATGAATTGGATTTGCTGATATTTTGTTGATAATTTTTGCATCTATATTCATAAAAGATGAATATGTATTTTTGTATTGTTTTCATCTAATTTTGATATTAGGAAAATCCTGACTTTATGGAATCATTTGGACCAATTTTAGTCCAAAATTGATCATTTTGGACCAAATATTTTAGCAACTCTGAATACTCATTCCCCAACTCTAGAGCTTCTTGTTGTTTGCTTTTTTTGCATATTTGTTTAGTAATTTCGCCATGTGAAGTCTATTTTCCCTGCAGAAAAAATGTTTGGCTTCTGATACTGCAACTCAGAGGAGTTAACCTGACTGCCCACTTTGACCCTTGACCCTCCTCGGTGAGGCGCCTAGGCTCTCTTTGTCTCTCTTCCTGACCTCCTTGTTCAGCTTTTAACTGATCTGAATCTAGTGATACTACATCCAATCGTTATCTTTCACCCAGGAACTGTTATCTGATTGTTCTATGGTTTGATATAACAATCTGGAGCAATCACTGCTCCATAGTCTGATCCAATCAAATGTAGGTAATTTTGCAAGAGTAATTTTGATGCATCCTTTGAGGTTTGCTCCAGTCCTGTAATGGTTCCTTTTAGCCATTTCTTTTCCAGTTCTGTTAAATGTCTAGCTTGTCTCAGCTCCATGTCTTATTATCATGGAACTTCCAACCTCACTTTAACCTTCCACCACATACATCTCCACTGTTTGTAGCAGCTGCCTTAGGCTTGAACATGCTGTTCAGTCCCCTTAGGGAATGCTAAGGAGATCTTTTTTCCTTATAGACTGCCTCTCCCCTGGGCAGAATTGCTATGTCACTGTTCTGGAACTGATGGTAAGAACAGCAGCCCATTTTTCTGTGCCTGATACTTCTGTTCTAATAAGAGGTATAATTGGGTAAGGATTATTGTCGTTGGTCTTCTCTCCTTGACTCTTCTTGGGGGAGGTGTCCAACTTATGGATGAGTAGGGATGAATGTCACTGAACTCAGAATTCTTGCCCACTGCAAGCAGATACTGGGTAAGAGAAGAAACCCCAGATATCTCAACAAGACTTGCCTGGAAAAGAGCCTCTATAATATTATAATATGGAGATGAAGGAAAGGAGAAGGGATGGCAACCTCTATGTCCCAGAAAGAAACTGTAACTCTAGACTTATAGCTTGGGAGGAAAGAAGTGACTTTTTTTTTTTTTCCCCCTGCTTAGATCCAGCTTTCACCTTGATGAGGTTAGGGAAGAGGGAGCAGGTCTCGACTCATGTGCCACAGACTCTGTTTATACTGAAATTTAGTAAATTTTCTATATAAATGTCTTTATTTGCTCCATGCTCTTAAGACAATTTCCAGAACCTTATATATATTTTTCAATGATGTTTACCAGTTATGGTTATATTGTTAGTAGGGGTACATGCTCCCATTTCTTAAGTGATTTTCTTGCAGTATTTTTTCCTTTGTTTTGTTTTGCTTGAATTTTTTCTCTTCCTTTTTTGCAGTGTTTTTGAAAATTAACTAGGAAAACACAAAAAGAAAGAAAGTAAATATCTCATATTTTTTAATTTTTTAATATGTGTGAATTTATCTTAAAGCTAATAATGTAGAAATAAAGTTCAATATTTCTCTGTAGAAGACCAAAGTAAAAGAATACAGTATTTAAGTATCTATCAGATAAATCAGAAATCTATTCATTTAATAATAAAACTGCAAACACACATATTTGGGTGTTACAAATATTATATTGAATAAATTATTATGGACATCTGTTACTTTTGCCATCCATCACCTATGTATTCTAGTTCCAAAACCCATATTTTATATTAGGATCCTGGTGCTCAAACTTGAGCAGACAACAGAATCACCTGGACAGCTTGTTAAAAAATCAGATCTGTAGGTCTCACCTTTAGAATTCCTAACTGAGCTAGTGAGAGATGTGGCTGTGAATTCTTAGACAAGCAGAACTGCTGTTCCAGGGAACTGCCCTTTCACCCATGCTCAGTCTCTAGGACGTGTAACGACTCAGGTCTGGCCATTCTTCTTCCACAATGATGGGGACATGGCTAACTAAGGGCCAGTGGTGCATGAGGTTTGTTTTTGTTTTTGTTTTTATTTTTGTCTTTGGTGATTTATTTTGCACCTTTGGGAAAAAAGGCAGGTGTTACTATTCTGATTAATCCTCTAGCACTAAGAACACTAATAATATTACCCTGGAGCTACTGATATGGCCTGATAATGCAGATAATAGAGAGAAACAGAGCCCTAGCATGGAATAAACCTGGTTTGATAGCATGGTTTGGGACCTTAGAACAAGCAACATCTAAAGCCAGACTAGACCTAGTCCAGAAGGGCCTTGCACAAACCACTTATTCACAATTTTGTTGAAACCATTTTGAGCTAGGTTTTGTATTTATACTGTTATTCTAATGTTCTTAAAATAACCACATAATTATAATTTATTTATATATTCTAAAAAGTGTATGACTTGGGATATTAAATGTTTTTGAAATAAGTACCATTGAAAGATCTTTACTATAATGTCATTATTATTGCCATCAAAAAGTTAATATTGGAGTTCCCGTTGTGGCGCAGTGGTTAACGAATCCGACTGGGAACCATGAGGTTGCGGATTCGGTCCCTGCCCTTCCTCAGTGGGTTAACGATCCGGCGTTGCCGTGAGCTGTGGTGTAGGTCGCAGACGCGGCTCGGATCCCGCGTTGCTGTGGCTCTGGCGTAGGCCGGTGGCTACAGCTCCAATTAGACCCCTAGCCTGGGAACCTCCATATGCCGCGGGTGCGGCCCAAGAAATAGCAACAACAACAACAACAACAACAACAAAAAAGACAAAAAAAAAAAAAAAAAAAAAAGTTAATATTGTTTTCTATTTCTGTTCTACTCTAAAGCCTCAAAAGTATATCAATAAAATAAAATAAATTTTTACTTTCTAATTCACTATTACAGTCATTTATACCATACATTATTTTAGAATTTACTGTATCTCTTACTGATTTCTTATTTTTCCAGAATACATATTCCAAGAGAAAGCTTTTAAATAAGTAGAAGCTAATATCATATAAATAATTTGTTTGATTATGCAATCAGATTATACCAAAAATCAGAGTTCCCTCGTGACTCAGAAGGTTAAGGATTTGGTATTGTCACTGCCATGGCTCAAGATACAGCCATTGTGCAGGTTTGATTCCAGGCCTGGGAACTCCCTCATGCGGCAGCCAAAAAATGAGAAAAAGAATAGGATGTATTCTTCAAATTAATATTAAGTTATCTGTATAAGGGACATTTTTAATATTATAATATGTTAACTCTGGAAGCCAAATGACCTTCCCTACCAGAGATTGCTGATGTTACTTGTTGAGGGCTGCAAGTTGTCCATTTGCTTAGTTATCTTTGTAAGCTTTTTTATTTTTATTTTTGCAATGATTATATTCCTTGTCATGTGCGATCACTGAAACCTTTATTCTATTACTCTACACTCATATAATGAACTTAACAAATCCAACTAGGAACCATGAGGTTGCAGATTCAATCCCTGGCCTCGATCAGTGGGTTAAGGACCTGGCATTGCCATGAGCTGTGGTGTAGGCTACAGATGCGGCTCAGATCTGGTATTACTGTGGCTCTGGCATAGGCCAGCAGCAACAGCTCCAATTAGATCCCCAGCCTGGGAACCACCATACGCTGTGAGTGCGGCCCTCAAAAGACAAAAGACAAAAGACAAAAAAAAAAAAGAAAGAAAGAAAAGAAAACATTTGGGATTTAATTTGAGATATGTTTTACTTAACACATCAAAACAATTTTAATGTATAGATTCATATGATGATTGTTAATAAGCTCTTTTGGTTTTTTGTATTCCCTATAATATGGTATGTATTTACAAGCCAAACTCACCATGTTTCAGTGTGTAGTGATTACATGTGCCTACTGCCTTGTCCTAGAGTGTGCTGCATGAGGAGTGAAAGACCTTCCCACAAAATTAAACAAAACTTACCTTGTCGTGAATAAAAAATTATTCTTCTAGAGTTTATTCAACGGGAAGTTTATTAGGACTGGAAAAATAAAAGTCTGTCCTACCCCAAGAAAGTGAAGAGGGCATTCTCAAGCAAACTTTTTTTTCTACTCAAAATACTTGCTCCCTAAATCTTCAGTGTTAATTTACAAAATACTTAAAAGAATAGCGTATGTACAGAATATATATGTGGCTGTGTCTAATGGCATAAATGCCTCCCAACAAAAACCGGCACTGCATGAAATGAAGTTGTTCATGAGTTCACGTAATTTGTTTACTTTGAAATTTACTGACCATAATAGGACTAATAAAATCAGTCAGAAGCAAGGATAGAAAAAGTTAATTATTATGTGCAAATGATGGAATTGCATATCTAAAAAACACAAAGATCTCAATTAAAAAGCATTATAATTGAGAAGGCTTTGGGGCTCAGAGGAATATGCAAGCAACACCACTCTAGATTCCAGCAATACACGTTTATAAAATACAGTGAAAGAAATATGACCTTCCCTGTGTCAACAGTATCATTAAATGTTCCTATTAACTTACCCATAACAATGTATCAGCTGTATAAGGAAAAACTATGTAGAATTGTTAAGCATATAAGAATATGTCTGTTGGAGTTGCCATTGTGGCTCAGCAGTAACAAATCTGACCAGTATCCATGAGGATGCAGGTTTGATCCCTGGCCTTGCTCAGGGGTTTAAGGATCTGCATTGCTGTGGCTTTGGTGTAGGCTGGAGGCTAGAGCTCTGATTTGAACCCCAGCCTGGGAACCTCCATGTGGCACAGGTGAGGCCCTATTTAAAAAAAAAAAAAAAAAAAAAAAAAAGGACCAAAATAAAAGAGAATATGTTTGTCAGTAAGAAGTCATACTTTTTTTTTTTTTTTCCGAAATATGTGATAAAGGGAAAATGGCAAACTAAGTGCCCTGTAAGGAATCCAGGTACTCAGCCATCACTGCTGTAGGGCAGCCCAAGGCCAAGAAGAAAGGTTGGCCATGAGGAAGAGCCATGAGCAAAGACTCCCTGCACCTCCCAGTCTAGTTCGCTGGCCACTGAAATACAACAAAGCAAGTGGCATGGAAGAAAATAATCAACTAGCAGAGTTGAAGCTAGAGAGTGACCTACAGAATCATGAAGAACACAATGCTTGTCTCTTTAAGTCACTAGGTTTTAAGGTAGTTTGTTATGCAAAAAAAGAAAAACGAATTAAAATAGTAGAATGGGCTAGTTAATTCATCTCATGCATTCCAATACCAATCCAAATATGATTGCCTTGTATAAATATAATGAAGGCTGGATATGAAATTTCCAGAAAGGCTCATTTTTCTCTTTCCACTCCCTTCCTTTCAGTCTGTGTAGAATGTTAAGACTGTCTAATAGTGACTTTGTATCACGAGGTAGCTTTGAAGGTGGAAAAAGGAAGGAGGGAAGGAGAAAGAAGAATCCTAGCTTTCCAGTGATATCATCAAGCTGCCAATTCTATATTTCTCTCCCATGCCTGAAAGAGAATAAAACCTTCAGTGCTTACACTATTTAAAGTGATATCAAACTTTCAGTGATTAGCTATTTGAAAATATCATATCTTAGTGACACTTTAATGTAATGGTTCTGAAAGATCAAATGAAAGAAGTAAACTAATAGAAAATAATAAATATATTTTAATCACAGGTTGTAAAGCTTTGCGTACAAAGAACACCAGTGGAATAAATACTGAAGAGTATTTGGTAAATTACACATGTAATTAAATATGACTTCATAACATAAATTGCCATAAAAAATTTGTTATATGTGTGGAAGGTAAATACATTTTAAATATTGTACTAGACCATCATGAATGTAATATATATTTATTTTACTATTACCATGTCATTGTGCATTTAATTTTCTTCAAATCTTTCATCATTATAAATAATTATGACCATAAAAATTAAATCCTGGAGTTCCCATCGTGCCTCAGCAGTAAGCAACCAGACTAGTATCCATGAGGACGCGAATTAGATCCCTGGCCTCGCTCAGCAGGTTAAGGATGCAGCATAGCCATGTGGTCACAAATGTGGCTAGGATCCTACATGGCTATGGCTGTGGCTTAGGCCAGCATCTGTAGCTCTGATTTAACCCCTAGCCAAGGAACTTCCATATGCTGCAGGTGTGGCCCTAAAAAAAAACAAAAACAAACAAAAAAATTAAATCCAGGCACAATTTTTCACTTCTTTAATTGTCAAGGTGTACATGTGTATGTATGTGTTGTTTAGTGATAATATGTAACATTGATAGGGACCAGAGCAACAGGTATTCTTAGCCTAATTTATTAGGTTGAAAATTAGTATTCATTTCAACAGCTCAAATATCAAATACAAATGAAAATTTTAAATTTGTCACAAAATTTGTTTCTTATATTCTACTTTTAAGGACTTATCCTAAAAATAATCAATTTGTTAAAAAAGAGGGTCTAGTGTACACAAAATACAATTTAGTATAAATTGCAATAGAGTTGGAAAGGACTCATACTAAACCGATAAGATTGATTAAATAAATTATAAATATTTTATATCTGCTTAATGTAAAACAGTGTAATTACTAAAAAGAACAGAGAAATATGGATAATGGTATAAAAGATGTCTAACATTGAGAAAAAGGATACAAATCTATAGATACACCATTACTCTTGTAATGTTTTATGTTAAAATATATACATATGTTTATATGTTTAACATATATACACATGTGCATACATACACACGTATTTAGAAATTTTAGATCTTACTATATAATTATTTTTTTTGTGCATGAAATTATGGATGGCCTTTACTATATTTACAGGTTTTCTCTGTTTTTGCCCCAAGTATTACAAAATTGCATACTAAGTATGTTTAATATGTTATATCATGAAAGTGTAGAAGCAGTCATAGATTTATATGCATACACACACACACACACACACACACACACACATAATCTTTGGACAATTCATTTTTCTTTTCTAAAGCAAACGAAAATGTACCAAGAATTTTAAGACATATCTTTAATTTTCACCTTTTAATTCCTTTTTTGAAATTAGGGCAAGATAATATAAAATGAGTGGAAAATCTATAATCATGAACATGCATATCATTGTATTGTGTTTGTTACACTAAAGAAGAGTAATTAATGATATCTACTCCATCCAGTATCGTGTAGTCATTTTAGAATGATGATTATAATAAGATTTCAATGCTTGTGCAAATTCTGATCATCATCAGGGCTGATATTCATCTGACATGAACAATCCCAGAATCACCTGTGCTACCTCTTCTGATTGGTCAGTGCCAATGTGATACTAGTTATGAGATTTGTTTAGGATACACCTGGTTACGAGAATGGAAAATAAATATAAAATGCTTGAAATTCACAAATATACTAGATTGTTTCATTAGAGTTGATATTTATCATATTTTCTATGATGAAGTTTTTTGTTGTTGCAGTTTTTACTTTTATAAAGCATAAATTTAAAAAAGCAATGGCATCCTAAAGTGTTTGCAATACAGTGTTTACACATTTAGTAGAGTCATTTCTGTTTTAGGAAAATCATTTTCAACTCATGGACACACGTACACAAAAACACACAGAGGATGTTTTTACTTAATTCACATGACCCAGGGCTGGAATTAGCCGCTTCATTAATTGATTTCCATAGTTACTCTCTCATAATGAAATTTCTGCTTTAACTCTGTAATTGTTTGATTTTTGGATGGCATCTACATACTATTACCATTTGCAGTGCTACACTTCACTGAACTGAATGATTTAATCTGTTTTTCTTTAATGCCGGAGGGATTTGCATACAGGATAGATTAGGAACATGGAATTTTTTTGAATCTTGTTATTCTCAATCCTTCAGTGCCTCATACTTTTCAAGATCTCTTAATGCCACTGTTAGTGTCCTACTTACAATTTTTACCTAGTCTTTTTAAAATTTCTTGTTTGACAAAATACCTGCTTTTCCAGACATTTTCTTCTGGGGAAGCTTAGAAATACAGAGATATATTTGAAAATATACACAATAATAATTATTACTCTAAATATTTTGCTTACTTATGGAAAGGCAAAATAAAACATCTGGAATCAAAACAAACTCTAATCTCTAAGAAAGTTGGCATAAGTCCTACCCTTTGGGATGTGAATGTTTGTACCACATCCTTGGCCTCCCAAGTGAAGATGACAGAAACAGAGAGAGATGAAAACAAAACAAACAAACCAGAACAGTTACAGTTTTAAAGTAGTCCTTCATCAAGGAGAGCAAATAGTGAGTCTTCTGGTAAACCTTAGCTGACTTAAAGCTCTAAAGGAGATGATAGTGTTGAAGGAATAAGAAAATATGTATTAGAACAGCTTAGAATTGGCAAGCTCTCCATTCAGGATGGGTGGGTGGTTCAAATGTTAATCCCATTAAGTGGAATCAGAGCTGAGCTTGTGATGTGACAAGTACAAAGTATAACATTGCATCTAACTTCATCGTGCTCACAACTATTTCATTCACATCTCAAAACTCTCCATTCTTGTACTGAAATCTGAATAATATTCACTTTTAACACAAGTATTTTCTTCGTACATGAAAAATATTATCTGTAAAGAAATTTTAAATTAGAGTTACATCTATTTTGTTTTGTTTGGTGTGGTTTGGTTTTAACTCAATAAATTTTACTACATTTATACTTGTATAACAATCATCACCACCCAATTTTATAGCATTTCCATCTGAAACCCCCAGCCCAACTCCTCATCCCCAACCGGTCTCCTTTGGAAGGTTTTTCAAAGTCTGTGAGTCAGTGTATGTTCTGCAAAGAAGTTCACTATGAACTGTTTTTAGATTCCACATGTAAGCGATGGCATATGTGGTTGGTGTCTCATTGTCTAACTTCACTTAGCATGATAATTTCTAGGTCCATCCATGTTGCTTGCAAATGCCATTATTTCTTTCCTGTTAATGGCTGAGTAATAGTCCATAGTGTATATGTACCACATGTTCTTTATCCACTCCTCTGTCAAGGGACATTTAGGTGGTTTCCATGTCTTGGCTATTTTATATAGTGCTGCAGTGAACATTGGAGTACATGTATCTTTTTGAGTCATGGTTTTCTTTGTACACCTTTTTAAAAAAATTTTACGGGCTTATAGCTGACTTAGAAAGTTGTGTTAGTTTCAAGTGTACAGCAAAGTGAATCAGTTATACATATACATATATTGATTCCTGTCCAGGGTTCTGCCCACATAGCTTGTTATACTTTATTGAGTAGATGTCTCTGTGCTACATTGCAGGTCATTTTTACCTATTTATTTTATATGGTTGGGATTGACATAATACATACTAGAATTGCATCTTTCAGTTATCCTTGATAAAACAGTAGATTTAACTTCATATCGTATAAATTACATTTTGATTCAAAGCTAACTGGAAGAGGAGTTCCTACAGTTGCTCAGCAGGTTAAGAACCTGACTAGTATCCATAAGGATGCAGGCTCAATTTCTGGCCTAGTTCAGTGGGTTAAGGATCTGGCATTGCTGAAAGCTATGGTGTAGGTCGCAGATGTGGCTCAGATCTGGTGTTTCTATAGCTGTGACATAAGCTGACAGCTGCAACTCCAATTCGACCCCCAGCCTGGGAACTTCCACCTGCCTTAGGTATTGGCCTTAAAAAGAAAAAAAAGTAAAGAAATAAAAAATAGACTAATAAAAAAAAACTAACTGGAAGAATACAATTAAAAGTGTCTCCATTTGGGCCTTGGTATAATATTATTTCATGCCTATTGAAGTGTAAATTCTGGGAGGATGGGACCATCTTGGTCCATCTTAAAAATGTACTTAACATACGTTTTTTCCAGCACATTGTTTGTGCATAATATATATTGTCTATGAAGGAAGGTTTATTATTTTCATTTTCTCAGTGAGAAAACATTCATTCCAAATATTTTTAATTCACTTAGGTAAGTTTCTACATATTTAATAAGTTATTAATCATAAAATGTGCTAGGCCCAATACATTTTCAGGAATCCCCATTTGGGGCTGTTTATTTCTACACTGAATTCTGCAGTGCATTGGCTCCCATCTTCCTTTCCAACCCTAGACCAGTGCAGTATCATGATAACTAGCCCCCATTGCTGGAGCTGGGGGTGGGGAGTGTTGTATTCCAATCCCAGATCTTCCACTTAACAGTCAAATGTCCTTAAGAAATTTTCACAGTTGTTCGCTGTTCCAGTGTTTCTAACTATAAAATGGAATAATCATTCTAACTCACATGATTTTGGAGGATTAAATGAATAAAACCTAATAAATCATGGAAAACAGCATGAAGCCATCGTACATATTTACTGAATGTTATAAATTATTGTGAAAATTGTCTTTTACTGAAACCTATGTATATATATTTAAAATTTTTCTTTTTATGACCACACTTGTGGCATATGGAAGTTCCTAGTCTAGGGGTGGAATCAGAGCACAGCCCCAGCTACACCAGATTCTTAACCCACTGAGGTAGGCCTGGGATCGAACCCACATCCTCACAGACATTGTGTCAGGTTCTTAATCTGTTGAACCACGATGGAAACACCTATATTATTATTCAATATCTTTGTATGCTCCCTTTAACTTTCTCTTAAGTTTTATGCTCCAGGTTTTCAAATTTTATGTCACCCTTGTTCCCCTTATAACTGTACAAACTTAAATATTTATTGAGCCTCTAATAACACTTGCCTCAGTATTTATTTGGCTGTTCAATACTAAGATAAAAAAACTATAGTACAATATCTAGCACATATTTAGTGTCTAAAATTTTTAGTTATAAAATTATTATTGATGTCTAAAAAGTTTTATGGTTTGCTACAAATTGACTTTGAGTGTATGGATCAAAAGGTAATGGTCTCCTTTATATACTACAGCTTGTATTTTATTTAGTTTTTACTTCACTGTCATGAAGCAAAATTCTCTCCCATAACAATGAATAGTTAATCTCCAAACAATATTCTGTAACCATTACTCTTCAATTTGTTTCTTTCTTCTGTTATTCCTCATATTTATCTAAATTAAATCTTGTCCTGTACTGCTGTTTTCCCATTTCTCACTTTTCATCACCTTGAAAGTTTTCTCCCCCTTCCACTAGGTTTGCAGCTTATTGTGAAAATCTCTCAGTAGCTCTGATAAATGCATTCTTTTTTCTGTTGATAAAATGCAATGATAGACCCCTCTTTGGTGTCAACTTGACTTGTATAATTATAAAATTCTCTCTCTATATTTTCAATGATTTATTTTGTAATTTATAGTATCACTAGTAGCAGTAATAATGGTGAAAGCAAAACTTGAAAGACCTTAGAAACTACCAAGACTGGTTCATTGTTGCCTTTGTTGCATTTCCCTGAGCCCACATGTCTAACCCTCACCTGTGGTCCACACACTTTTCACTCTGGTGTGTTTGTGCTCATTTTCAGGCCAAGTGAGGAGGTGCACTGGTCTTAAAGAGTGCTTTTTGAGTTCCTCCTGTGGCAAAATAGGATCATAGTCATCTTGGGTGTGCTGGGACACAGGTTCAAACCCCAGCCAGGCAGAGTGTGTTAAGGATCTGGCATTGCTGCTGCAGCTTAGGTCATAACTGTGGCTGGCACACATCTGATTCCTGGTGTAAGAATCCATATGCCAAGGGTGGCCAAAAGAAAAAAAGAGAGAGAGAGAGAGTGTTTCATAATTCCCTACAGTTCTATGGTTTTCCAGGGTTTATTCCTCTTCTATTTTCAAATCCAGGTGTTTGGGAGGCTCGTCTCTCCTGTACAGATTCTAGAGGTCAAGGTGCCTGATTGGGAGCTTGAATTCCTTGCTGCTCAGATAAAAAATCCACACTTTTGTGACCTCTCCCAATTGTAGATTGCCAATTGCCGTAGCTGGATTTTTCCTTGGCTGGCTCTTATCTCTGCCTCTATTAAACTTCCCAGTGATGTTCTTTTATTCTTTGCGGTAGAAGATTTGTTCACCCAGATTTCAAGTCTCTTTCAAAGGAAATTATTCCATATTTTGTTGTAGATTTGGAGTGCTCTTGCAAGGAGGCAAGTTCAAGATCTCAAGATCTTCCTCTACAACCACATGAAGCCTCCCTTCCAGCTTTTTGTTGTTTTTTAATTTTTCCTTGAACACACTTTTAGATAAGCCTTTCTTAGAAATGTATTAAAATCTAATTACACAACATGATTTCTGTGAGAAAACTGCATTGCTATTATTTTTTTGTCACTCTAGAATTTTTTTTTTTTTTTTTTTTTTTTTAAGGCTACGTTGGTGGCATATGGAAGTTCCCAGGCTAGAGGTCAAATTGGAGTTCCAGCTGCTGGCCTATGCCACAGCCACAGCAATGTGGGAGCTGAGCTGCATCTTTGACCTACACCATAGCTCACAGCAATGCCAGATCTTTAACCCACTGAGAGAGTCCAGGAATGGAACCTGCATCCTCATGGATACTAGTTGGATTCATTACCACTGAGCCACGAGGGAAACTGTCTCTCCAGAATTTTAATATTTGTACTTCTCAGGAAATAACCACACGGAAGTTTAAGCTTTCATTATAATATAGCAAATCCCTGCTTCTTAAAACTACCAAATTAGAATTTTGATAAAGAAAAAAATTTATGGATTACATTAAAAGACTTTCTTTTTAACTGTGCTAATTACTGAGATTTGTTTCTTTGAGCATAAGAGGGATTAGTTAAGGATCTCAGTATGTTCCAGGGTTGTTATTTTAACAAAATGGTGAGCTTAATGTCTCATTTATTTAATATCAAATTGATAATTAAGCAGTACTCACAAATTACTGCTCTCTGTGTGTTCATTATTATTACTATTTCTGAAGTAAATGAAATACTAGCAAATCTGCAGTTAGGGGCTATGATATGACACTCTTTATGGACCAAATTAAAAAATGAAACTTGTATTGCTTTATTAAATTCTCATGAAGACAATAATACTAGTAAAATATTTCCACAAAATTTTAAACTCTCTGTGCTATTATTTTATTAATAATATGCAATTAAATATGCGTATATCAATTTGTATACTTTTAACTTGTTATTTAAGTGATTAGATGCTTATCTATTTAATAAACTGAAATGTTTATGAAGTACCCCTCCCTATCTATAATCTTGTTTTGTTGCATTAAAATCTATTCATGTTAATCTTGAAATGATATCTCAATTGAATCAAAGCAGATTATAAAGCTGATTTCTGATGCTGAGGCAGAAGATTGACAGATGGGAGCGAGGGCGTCTAATTCCCTGTGAGGTTCCAGAAGCTGAGCAACTGCACTGGATGCTCAAGTCAAGAAGAGTTCTCCCAGAAACAAGATCCAAGACGTGCCTCTGTAAAACAGAATGGGCTCATCCTGTCTGAAATGTTAAACAGCCCCCCTTTGCACCTCGTGAACATCTACTGTTCTTGTTACATTTTTCCAGATCATCTTTATGAATGTTGCAGACCTGAGATCTTAAATTAGTCATTAGCTACTTTTTATGATATGCCCATCGAACAAGCTTACTAGGGAGCACTTGGGAACGATAACACCTATTTGACAACAGGTTCCTGCCCTCAGTATGGCTTGAGACTATCCAAAAGATGCTGCTGGATCAGGTTGCACTGCTTGTTGTTGAGCTTGGACCAATTTTCTTTCTTTTTTTTTTTTCTGAGAATGGATGGCAATATGGAAGGATGTGTATATTTTTATTTTGAGTGGTATTTACATCAAAGGCTAAGGTAGCAATGGAGAAAAGAAGTCAATGGGTTTAATAAGATTCTTCTTAAGTTATTTTCCCTGTTGCCTTTCTTTTAAATTTTTAAATATTTACTTTGCATTTGCTTATATTGCTTCTTCATTTAGTGTCAGATCCAGAAAATCATTGCCAAGACCTATGACAAGGAGGAGTTTATTGTCTATGTTTTCTTTTAGGAATAGTATGGTTTCAAGTCTCACATCCAAGTCTTTAATCCATTCTGGGTTAATTTTTGCATATAGTGGAAGATAGTGGTCCAGTTTCACTCTTTTGTATGTAGCTGTCCAATTTTCCTAACATAATTTATTAAAGAGACTGTCCCGTTCCCATTGCATCTTCTTGGCTCCTTTGTCATAAATTGACAGTATATATGTTAGTTTATTTCTGGACTCTTTATTTAGTTTCATTGAGCTATATATCTGTTTTTATACCAAGGTCATATTGTCTTGGTTACTATAGCTTTGTTGTATAGTTTGAAATGAGAGAGTATAATGCCTCCAGATTTGTTCTTCTTCCTCCACATTGCTTTGGCTATTTAGGGTCTTTGTGGTCACATATAACTTTTAGGATTGCATGTTCTATTTCTGTGAAAAAACACTATGGGTGTCTTTATAGGGATTTCATTACATCTATAAATTTCCTTGGGTAGTACCGACATTTCAAAAATATTGTTTCTTCCAATCCATGAGCATGGACTATGTTTCCATTGATTTGTGCTTTCTTCAATTTCTTTAATTAATGTCATAATTTTCATTGTGCAGGTCTTTCATTGCCGTGGCTAAATATATTCCTAGCTTTTGTTTTCTTTTTGATGCCATTGTAATTCAGATTTTCTTAATTTATCTTTCTGCCAGCTCTTTATTAATATATAGATATGCAATAGATTTTTGCATATTGATTTTGTTTTATTGGTTCTAAATTTTTTTAATTGAGTTTTTATGTTTTCTAGGTGTAATAGTATGTCACCTGCAAATAGTAACAGTTTTACTTCTTTCTTTCCAATTTGGATAACTTTTATTTTTCTTGATTGCTCTGCCTAGAACTACAACTACCTTGTTGAAAAAAATGACATTAGTGGTTATCTGGATCTTGTTCTGGATCTTTGAAGAAAAGCTTTCAGCTTCTTACCATTGAGTATGATATTAACCGTAGGCTTTTCAGACATAAACTTTATTATGTGGAGTTCCAGTCCCTATATTCCCACTTTGTTGAGAGTGATATTGAATTTTGTCAAATGCTTTTTCTGTACCTAATGAGATGATTTATAATTTTTTAATGTGGTTTATTGCATTAAATCGTTTGTGGATGTTGAACTATTCTTGCATCCCTGGAATACTTCCCTTTCAATCATGCTGTATCATCTTTTTAACATATGCTGACATCAGATTCTTAATATTTTGTTGAGGATTTTTGGACCTATGATCATCAGGAATACTGGCCTCTAGTTTTGTGTGTGTTTGTGTGCAAGGGGTCAATGACTGGTTTTGGTGTCTATTTTTGGTGCATTTTATTCTGCTCATTTCTTCCATTGAAGCAGCTGCAACAACTCTTTTCTTTTATTTTTTATTCTTTTTGTCCTTTCCCACTTTTGCTTTCTTCCAATGAAATCTTTTTGTAACAATGTCAGTGTTGTAAAACTTTTAAGTTTAGCTTCCTGCCACAATATTTATATGTATTAAAAAATTTTATTCAGGAGATCCCAATGTGACACAGCAGGTTAAAAACCCAACTAGCATCCATGAGGACTTGGGTTCAATTCCTGGCCCTGCTCAGTGGGTTAAGGATCTGGCACTGCCATGAGCTGTGGTGTAGGTCACAGAAGAAGCTTGGATCTGGCATTGCTGTGGCCGTGGCATAGGCTGGCAGCCATAGCTCCAATTCACCCCCTAGACTGGGAACTTCCATATGCCACAGGTGCATCCCTAAAAAAGACAAAAAAAAAATTCTATTTATAGTTTTTTCCTTTTGCATTAATCCCTCAGTTTCCTGTAATTGTGCACTAAATAGTACCCAGCCAAAACAAAATTACTCTTGTTCACAATTTTATATATAGTACAGTGTTTGACCATATCTTAAAAGTCTTAATTCCAAATGAAATAGATTAAAAAGCTTAAAATGCTGATTTTTCCCTTTGATATTTTATAAATGTATATGAAATATCCTGTTAAATATATAATTTAAAACCAATTATAAATCTTTATTTTTATTATAGTTGAGTTACAATACTCTATCAATTTCTGATGTATAGCAAAGTGAACCAGGTGTGTATATAAACATATGTATGTATACAATCTATATATAACAAATATATATACATGCACAATCTTTTTCTCATATTATCTTCTATCATGTTTCATCACAAGTGATTGCATATAGTTCCCTGTGCTGTATAGTAGGATCTCATTGCTTACCCACTCCTTATGCCATAGTTTGAATCTACTAACCCAAATCTCCCAGTCCATCCCACTCCCTCCCCCTTCTCCTTGGCAATCACATGTCTGTTCTCCATGTCCATGAGTCTGCATCTTTTCTGTAGACAGGTTCATTTGTGTTTTATATTAGATTCCACATATAAGTGGTATCATATGGTATTCATCTTTCTTTTTATGACTTACTTAGTAAGAAAATCTCTAGTTCCATCCATGTTGCCGCAAATGGCATTGTTTTTTTCTTCTTTATAGCTTAGTGGTATTCCATTGCATATATATATGCACCATATTTCTTAATCCTTTCATCTGTTGATGGACATTTAAGTTGTTTCCACTTCTTGGCTATTGTGAATAGTCCTGCAATGAACATAGGTGTGTATGTATTTTTCTGAATGAAAGCTTTGGATGTATTCCCAGGAGCAGGATTGCAGTATCATACGGTAGTTCTAAATTTAGTTTTCTAAGATATCTCCATACTGTTTTCCATAGTGGTTGTACCAATTTACATTCCCACCAACAGTGTAGGAGGGATGCCTTTTCTTCACACCATCTTTAGCACTTGTTATTTGTAGACTCATTAATGATAGCCAGTCTGGCCAGTTTGAAGTGGTATTTCATTGTAGTTTTAATTTGAATTAATCTAATAATTAGTGATGTTAAACATTTTTTCATGTGCCTGCCAGCCATCTTCTTTGGAGAAATGTCTTCTTTGGAGAAGTATCTATTTAGGTCTTCTGCCCATTTTTAAATTAGGTTGTTTCTTTTTTCACTTTTGAGTTGTATGAGTTGTTTGTATATTTGGAGATTGAGCCCTTTATTCCATTCTGTAGGTTGTCTTTTGGGGTTTGTTTTTATTTGTTTGCTTACTTGTTATGGCTTCCTTTGCTGTGCAAAATCCTTCAGGTTTGATTAGGTCCTGTTGGTTTGTTTTTGTTTTTATTTCTATTGCCTTGGGACTGACTTAAGAAAACATTTGTACATTTAATGTCAGAGACTGTTTTTCCTATATTCTCTTCTAGGAATTTTATGGGGTCTTATCTTATGTTAAAGTCTTTAAGCATTTTGCATTCATTTTTGTGCATTGTGTGAGGGTGTGTTCTAGTTTCCTTTATTTACATGTATCTGTCCATTTTTTTTTCCAGCACCATTTGCTAAAGAGACTGTCTTTTACCCATTTTATATTCTTGCCTCCTTTGTTAAAGATTAATTTACTCTAAGTGTCTGTATTTATTTTTGCGTTCTCTATTCTGTTCCATTTGTCTGTATGTCTGTTTCTATGCCAGTATCACATTGTTTTGATTACTATAGCTTTGTAATATTGTCTGAGTCTAGGAGAGTTATGCCTCCTGCTTGTTTTTATTTACTCAGTTTTGCTTTGGCAATTCTGGGTCTTTCATGTTTCCATATAAATTTTTCAATTGTTTGTTCTAGTTCTGTGAAAAATGTCATGGGTAATTTAATAGGGAGTGCATTAAATCTGTACCATGTACAAGAGGCACCCTGCTACCAGAGAGCCCATGTGTGCATAGAGGAAGATATTCGTGTAGTGGTCCCACCTTCCCAAACAATGGCAGATTGCTTGTCCTGTGGGCCAAGGCCTCTATCCAGGTTCCCTTGGCTGTGATGCTTGGTTCCCCAGCCCATGGTACACTGCTCCCCTAACCCCTCAAGCAGTCTCCATATAGTCAACCTTAGTCCTCTCCCCAGAATTGACTTCCAGAGTCTCAGCACACAAGCATCTCAGGCTGCGGTGTCCAGCACACAAGCATCTCAGGCTGCGGTGTCCAGGGGTGGTAGTACAGATGATATTTGGGGCTCTCTCTCTGCTTTGCCTTTCTCATTCTGGCTGCTGCACTTTTCTCCAAGGCTTTGAGGTCACTCCTTCTTGGCCCATCCCTGAATCAGTTAGGAGACTTCCCTGGGTGAAGGTTCCTTTTCTCTTTCACAGCTCCCTCTCAGGAGGGCTGGACCAGTCCTTTTTTGTTTGTTTGTTTGTTTGTTTTTCTCTTCTCTCCCTCTCTCTCTCTTTTTTCTTTTTGTTCCATCCAGTTATGTGGTGCGTTTCTTGCCCTTTTTGGAGGAGTGGCAGTTAAGGTCTTCTGCCAGTATTTCATAGATGCTCTGTGCAAATCGTTCAACATGTTAGTGTTTTTGTTTTTTTAATGTTTGTGGGAGAATGTGAGCACCATGTCTTACTCCTCTGACATCTTGATCCAGCCTCAATTAGAAATCTTTTTTTAAGTATTTGATTCTCAAATATAATAATTTAGGAGTTCCTGTCGTGGTGCAGTGGTTACTAATCCAACTAGGAACCATGAGGTTGAGGGTTCGGTCCCTGGCCTTGCTCAGTGGGTTAATGATCCGGTGTTGCCATGAGCTGTGGTGTAGGTCACAGATGTGGCTTGGATCCCACGTTGCTGTGGCTCTGGTGTAGGCCGGTGGCTACAGCTCCAATTCGACCCATAGCCTGGGAACTCCACATGCCATGGGAGCGGCCTTAGAAAAGGGAAAAAGACCAAAAAAAATAAAATAAAAAAATAATAATAATAATTTAAATTATAACTATCTTATAGGACATATATATTATATGTCATCTTATAAAAATATGTACCTTTATTACAAATTAATAATATAAAATTCAGACCAAATATAGAAATAGGAACACTTGACAATTTATTATAAAAAGTATATTGTCAGAGGCTAGAATTCATCACTCTGTGTGTGACTCAATCTTTTATTTATTTAACCAGAAATATCTGTTTTACTTGTTTTTCATATGACAAATAGTTTTGACCTTTATTATTTAAGGATTTTTAAAAATCCTTTTAGATTTCCTTGAACAGTTTCTTTCAAAAATAATTTTATTAATTTTTTTAGTCAGTACCATTTACAAAAATTTCCTCAGTAGTGCCCATTGTGGCTCAGCGGTAATGAACCTGACTAGAATCTGTGAGGATGTGGGTTCGATCTCTGGCCTTGCTCAGTAGGTTAAGGATCTTACACTGCTGAGTTATGGTGTAGGCTACAGATACAGTCAGATCCCACTTTGCTGTGGCTGTGGTGTAGGCTGGCAGCTGCCGCTTCAATTCAGTCCCTAGCCCGTGAACTTTCATATGCCACAGTTGCATCTTTAAAAAGAAAAAAAAAAAAAAAAACTTCTCAAACGAGCAAGATAAAGATATATATCTAGTAAAGTTTTCTCAAAATTGAGAAATATGGAACATGGAATTAACATAAAAACTGAGAATTTTGCATGGAATATGGAGTTAACATAAAAAACAGAATTTTGCATGAAAAAAGCTTCAAAATATAGGTTCTGGCACTCATTTTACTGGGCTTTTTCTTAATCAGATGTGTTTTAGCAGTTATGAGGATCTATGCATCTTGAATTTAAATGAAAACCATACAAGTTCTAATTTATATAAATGCAATTTTGATCTGTATAATTTAAATCTAGTACACTAATTTTAGCAATCAATGTACAGAATACCTACTCATACTTATTAAGTGTAAAATTGTGCACGACTCTCCTTTGTTTTGATGATGAAGATGAATGACTCTAAATCTTAGTTTTTATGCATTCAGTTTGCTGGAGAGTGTCCAACTATATTGCATTTATATGGGATTTGCAAAGACCTGTAGTTTCAAGGTAGTAGTATTATTTTAAATTATTCTTAGAAGATTGTAGGAGACATACATATTTAAAGTAATTAAAACTACATTCATGTGCCAAGAAGCATGTGCATTCCAAGTTTTATAAATGATAAGAAAAAATCATTGTATGGCAAAAATCTTAGCTTTATAAAAATCTTTAAAGTTGTGGATTTTTATTTTGGAGGGGTACAAACAAACCAGGACAATCTGTGTTTTTCTTCAATTCTAGTCTTATTAGAATTATAGATCATAAATAAGTACTATCTATCCTTTTATTAATATTTTGCAAACCTCCTCTCTCTTAAGCCTGGTTGAAAAGAAGGAGTGGAAGTAAGCACATACTGGTAATTTTTCAGAAAAGGAAACCTAATTTTTTGATTGTCAATGAAGAACTGCCCCAGACAAGTTAAAAACAGGGGACGCTTCACTCAAGAATTTTACAATAGGAGTCAAGAGTATTTCAACTGGGGCAGAAGCTGAACTCAACTCTAGGGAAACAATAGCCAGGAGAGCTGAAGTGAGCAAATGGAAAAGCGCTAAATGACAATGGGGTTCCTATAAAGTCAGTCAGTGGGATTTGGACATGTGCCTCTGCTAAGTGGAACTTGCTGAATTTTAAACTCTCACAGAGGCTGAAATCTGGGTACTACTTTCCTTGATTATTACATTTCAAAGAGATGGCTCCCAGGTCCTTGAGAAAGACTTTGCCTGGGTTATAAAACTGGCATCAAGCTGGGAGAAGATTTACATCTCAAAGGGGCAGAGAAAGAATTTACAATTGCAACTTTTCTCAGAAAGGGGAGGTCAGAGGCTTGTAAACCAGATACGCTTTCTAAAGTTTAGTCAAACTGAGAAAAACAAGGCAGTCTGGTTAGATCTAGGTTTCCCTGATTTCTTGGAAAGAAAATGGTTGCCATGTTGACACAGGTTTCTTGCAAGATTTCTTTCTTAAAGCATTTCTGCTAAGCATCTTTGTGGTTAAAGACACAGTTTTATCCAATGTTCCCTATTAGAATGTAAATAATCTCTTGGAAATCAAGCTTGGTCACAGACTAGTATTGTGAATGACTTACATGGGGAAATCAGATTGCTTTCCTTCTGGCTGAGCACTGTGCCTAGGGAATTAGTATTTCAAAGGGAAGAAGAGGGAAGAAATGATCACTGTTTTACATGATAAACTTGGGGAATATAAACCCAGTAGGATGCCACCATCAGGGACTAAAAAATTGCATTTGTACAAGATAAATTTAGCTCACATTTGCATTTTGCATTGGACTCCAAGAGTGACCAACTATCAGAGCTATAATTGGAAACTCATCCTTCTGCTATTTTTATGGAGAACTCAAAGATTAAACTCACCCATATGTAAATGGGTACAATTTTCATGTATTCTCTGTATAAATATTTTATGCTTAATGTTCTTAACACAGAGAATGAACAGAATCCAATACATTGCATTTAAATAACTAAAGTAGGAGTTCCAGTCATGGTGCAGCAGCAGAAACAAATTCTACTAGGAACAATGAGGTTTTGGGTTCCATCCCTGGCCTCACTCAGTGGGTTAAGGATCTGGCATTGCCACAAACTGTGGTGTAGGTCACAGATGTGGCTCGGATCCTGCGTTGCTGTGGCTGTGGCACAAGCTGGCAGCTGTAGCTCTGATTCGACCCCTAGCCTGGGAACCTCCACATGCCGCAGGTGTAGCCCTAAAAAGCAAATAAATAAATAAATAAATAAATAAAGTTGAAGAAAAGCATGTTAGTGTTTCAACTGACTAGGCAATTTCCTATAATAGGACAGCCTAAATATTTTAGGTTTTGCACACCTTAAGTTTTCTGTAGCAACTGCTCAAGTCTGCCTATGTAGCTGAAATCAGGGTTAGACAATATCACAATATGGTAATGAATGGATATGGCTATTTTAATACAACTTTATTTATAAAAACAGGTGGTTGTCCAGATTTGGTCCATCAGTAGGGCTTGATAAGCCCATGACAACGTGAACATTTGCTGTTGTGAGGAAGTCTCCAATATTTTAACTCTTCTATAGTCTACCTGAGTTAATAGTCTAGTTGCAAAAATATGGTGATATGCATGGTGTTAAAAAAAAAAAAAGGAAAAGATGGTGAAGAACTAAGAATTTGTCAATAAACTTTGAAGTTACAAGAAAAAGAAAATCTTTCTAGACAGAAATTTCTTTAGAGTTGAAAAGGGCAATTCATTAGCTGATTAGAGCTTGACTGGCTTGAGAATTGTCAGCTCCCTTTTTTGTGATTTTCTGTTCATCAATCTTGAGAAGCTTTTGACCTGTTCATTACAAGGGAGATTCCCAGGCTCACAACTGACACTGCTTTCTAAATCTGATGCTTTCCTGATTGTGCATGAATAAATTGGTATTCCAGGATAAACAAAGGTATCCCGTGGTTTTGATTAGCCCAGTGGATCCCCAAGAGCCTAATTAATTCTGGATGGATTGTTAAATTTGTTTATGGATTTGCATAGCTGAGGGCCAGTCTTCAGAGTCTGTGAAGAGCTGCCAACATGAACAGCCAGCGTTCAATTCCCCAGCTTTCACATCCATTTGCTCTAACATCTTAGAGAAGTTCTAATCTGTAACAATTCCTTATGAAGGTAAATGCTCTGGATCCCAGTTGCAGTCTGGTCATTCAGGAGGGTATTAAGGCTAATAGCAATCTCTCAGATCTGAATCGTTTTAATTAGGCAAACCAAGGTAGTCTTTTTCACTGTGAAACACTCCCATTCTCTTACACTGCCTGGAAGAAATAGTTCATTCATTTAGCTCTGTCTGACAGACTGTAATCTAAAAAAAATGGCAAACATTTTTCAGTTTATTAAAGAGAGAGCAAATAATGTGTCATTTGATTGATTCCCACATTAACATCCTGGGGTTTCCCAGAGATAAATTGAAGGAGGAATGAACACGGGTTAACATTTTTTCCTTCTTTCTCTAATAGCTTTTTAACAGGCCACTGAGCCCACTGTTAACATACAGGAAATTAGTATTGATTAGCTGATTGCATGACCCTGTCTGACAAAGGTGGCGTAGTCACAGCAAACTCTTCATGTAGGATTGTCTTTTCCATGTGTCTTTGTGGTTTCTCATCCCAGATTACTACATTGAATTCCAACCTTGAGTGATTATACCGAAACTTAAAAAAAACCTATTAAAGATAGTAAAATAATTCAGTATTCTATGCACTTGCACATTTAGACCATAATAGCAAATCTCCCCCAGTTCATATATGGTATTTATACCAACAAATCATGCAGGGAAAAGATACTTTATTACTTCAACATTTCATTGATATTTTCCACATGTTTTTAATGAAAAGAAGAGTGATTATCATTATGTTCCATAGCCTTTTTTTTTTAATGCATATATTTAAATACAACCTCAAGGACACTTTGTATGTGAGAACAGAACCACACTAGAGCATAAGCAGCAGGATGTGTCATGAGACTGGATATTTTTCCCTCTTGCTTAAGTAATAGGTATGGAAATTAAACCAATATGATTTAATATAAGCAATATCTTTCTCAAAGTGATCACAAGGTTATATTTATAACCTAGGTGAAATCTTAACCTATAAACACTTCACTAGTTCTTCCCTAATAATAGCAGGTTGTGGCATATGCACAATTTATTAAAAGCCAGGCACAGTTATAAATATTATATCTTATTTTCACAATATTCTTAAGAGTTGGGTACCATCTTTATTTTACAGATGGAAAAGTAAAGACTTAGAGTATAAATTACTTGTCAAAAGTCTTCCAAAGTGTGTGCATTGGAAATCAAACTGGGTAGGGTTCTATCTGCTATATTCTACCCAATATTCTGTGATTACTATGTGGGAAAATAATCTGAAAGAGAATGGATGTGTATATGTGTGTGTATAACTGAATCACTGTTGTATAGCAGAAATGCTCATAAGAACTATATTTCAATAAAACTTTAAAAAAATGAAAAAAAGCAAACATATACATGTAAAAGAAATCAAACTGGAACAAGCATCAAGTCATGTCTCAAATCTTGGGCTTGCTGGCAGTATAGTCCATGCTTTCATCCCCTATGACGTGCCAGCTTATTTGTCAATAGCTTGCATCTCTTTAAGACAATTGCTTTCCAGGGTATCCAATGATAGGATGTGTTTGTTCTTCTCATTAATTGTGATCAAGGAGATATCTGAAATCCCCTTTTCGTGTCCTTAGCGTGTTGGGAAAAGTTCCTATTTGATCACAAGACATTGGTTATTTCTGATGAAGTTTCGGTGAAACTTCAGTTATTTCTTCCTCACATAATAACATCACAAAGAGAAAAAAATTAGTATCATATACATGTGTGAAGTTTAAATGAACCAACTACTTCGAACAATGCCTGACACATATGAAGTACTGAGTAAATGTTGACAATTCTTTTCTTTTATCCTAATCCTCTGTGGGGCAACTCACTTCTAAAGAAACTTTAAACTTGGTATAATATACCTCGAACTATCATAACTTTCTTATTCCAGCCTATAAACCTATCATGTTAAAATCATCCAGTTGCATGAACTCTTAATTTTTCCAAATCATAAAGTTGAAATTAACTTGACTACTTTGAAAGGTCACTGAATTTTCTGTTGGATACCATATTTTGTTAGGTCAGGTTTCAAATGAAAACTATTCATCATAAAGAAAGTTATTTTCCAAGGCACTAGTGTCATACATATCATTGAAGGAATAGCCTTATTCCTCACATATTTCAGTTTAAAATTCTATTGTATGTAATTTATTTAAAAGAGAAAAATTAAACAAAATTGAACATAAATTTTGAATAGTAATGGTACTATATTTATAAGACAACAGAAGGAATTTCAAAATAATGAATAAATAAAAAGGAAAATGAGAATCACTATTGTTAACATATAAAACTGCATGAAGTATTATTAAAATACAGACCTGCTTATAATACTATATTTTCCTTGTTACAAAGTTATAAAGAGAATAAAAAAATGAAATTCTAATTTTGCACAGAAACATTTTTGCTTCCTTGTTTTAGAGAAAATCTTTTGTGGAAGTCTTTTTTTTTATATCTCTGCATAACTTTTACTTTTTTAATTTTTTTGCTTCTTTTTTTTTTGGGACCACGCTTGTGGCATATGGAGGTTCCCAGGCTAGGGGTCTAATTGGAGCTATAGCTGCTGGCCTATGCCACAGCCACAGCTACTAGAGAACCGAGGTGCTTCTACAACCTACACCACAGATAATGGCAAAGCCAGATCCTTAACCCACTGAGCGAGGGCCAGGGATAAAACCCACAATCTCATGGTTCTTGGTTGGATTTGTTTCTGCTGAGCCGTGAATGGACCTCTGTGTCCCCATAACTTTGAAATCCCACCAATGACAGGAAGAAATGACCTTTTTGTTCTAATTACTAAATACTTTTATTTATGCTTGTGATTATAATTTCTTTTTTATGAACTTGTATAAGAAATAATTCCATTCTCACTTGAATTTTCAGAATTTTCCTCACTGGTGGCTCATTTTCTTCAGGAATTTCTTGCGATTCCTTTTTCCTACTCCTTACCAGATTTGTCTTTCCACATTTAGACCTCTCTTCTTTTTTTTTCTGTCAAGTATATTGAAGGTATCTCGAGAATGTATGCATTGCTACCTCTGCTGTGTCTTTCTAACACCTGAGTACTCGGCCGTCTCTGTGTTATCATTTAGGCTTCTGCAGGGCGTGTAGCTAACTGGGTTCTTGGACATAGGAATTGGCCCAGCAGGTTTCCTTAGCTGAGGCTTCATTCACCAATGCAGAAAGAAAATTTATACGTGAAATCACAGTCTTTTTCAAGGTATATAAGAATCCATGTTGCTTCATCTTCTTCTTGACATATGTTATCACTAGACTTAGTAATTCATACCAATCAGAAAAGTTTGGCTGAAATTTATATCTCCCTGATAGCATATATATGGAGTACTTTTTCAGATTTGTTTTAGCTCCAAGGATTGACTCGTTCATTGAGAATTTGTTTGAGTCTCTGATTAGTAGCTCTTTAAAACTGTCTTCTGTTTATTGGTTTTTAGGAGATCTTTATTAATTCTATATATGAGATCTTTGTTAGCTTATAGATGGCAAGTATCTTTTCCTGCTCAGTGGCTTGCATTTTTTGTCACTTAGTAGTACCTTTTGAAGAATAGATGATCTAAGTTATAATGTAGTCAATCTTATGAATTATTCCCCTAAAGGTGAATTTTTTGGTGCCTTAAGAAAACTTTCTTTACCTCAAGATTATGAAAATATTATATCTTCATTATATATTATTATAAATACATGTATTATTATAAATATTATAATTATATACAATCATATATTATCAAGCCTTCTTGAAGTATGAAAGTTTAATGCTAAAGTTTAGCACATAATTAAACACCTCCTATCCTCTCCTTTCCTTTTTGCATCTTTTAAATTCCAAGATCATTTTCCTTCTGCTCGAACATCTTTTAGAATTTATTGTAACACAAATTACTAGAGATGCATTTGATAGAATTTGTACCAGAGTGATAGAATTGCATTGTTTCCTCAGTCCCTGTCCCGCCACAGAAAAGCATTGAAAGGGTGGGCACATTAAAAATTTTTTGAAGGGAAAGTACATTTTCAGAGAGAGAGTAAAAAGAGGGCCCTCCTTACTTTACAATTGTTTTTATGTTCTCATGCAGCAGACCTGAGTGGGACCTGATTCTTCCCGCCCAGCCCACTCTGCTTTCCTAAAGGCTAAGGGTTGATTGGTCTTTGTATGGGGGTGTGTTTTGATCCTGACTGGTTTCTGGCAGGATGCCTCATTTGCATGGGGAACAGGTGATGCAGAGGTGAGGTGAGGTGTGGAATCCATATACCTTTCCTAGTAGGAAGTAGGAAGGAGCAGGCCAGGTTGCTCAAGGTGGGGGAAGAGGCATTAAAATGATACAGGTGGAATGATGATAAGGGTTTGGTAATTTTTGCCTTGGCCAGAGGGTTGGGTTTAATCTCCTTGAAGTGTACTTGAAGCTTATAACAAATTTTCTTACTTTTTTTGAAAATATATTATTTTAATTTTTATGTATGTAAGGTTCTAAGATTGATTTATCTTTGTTTCATCAATTATAATATATAATCCCAGTAGCCTTTTGTTCCTGTATTTACTCATGATACCAGTTACCTAACTCTCCTTACCATAAAAGCAATGTGCATTTTTTTATTTACGTAATTTTAAAATTTCTCTTTGATTTTCTTCAATTTTTCTACTGACTATATGTGAATTATTCTAGTTTTTCATTTGTTTTGCTTGACATTTGATGATTTCTTAAACATATAGCTTGGTGTATTTCAACATTTACGAAAAATTTGTGGCTACTATTTCTTCAAATATTGCTTCTCCCAATTTTCTGTGTTTTCTCCTTCTGGGTTTCATATGAATATATTTTTGATAAACTCATCTGTAATTTCAAATCTTTATTCTTCTGCTTTTAATTCTGTAATATTTCTTTTAATCTCTTTTCCAGTTTACTAATTCTCTTTTTGTACCATGTCTAATCTGTTCTTAATGGCATTAATTTAATTCTTAATTTTAGTTATT
Source organism: Sus scrofa (assembly GCF_054392235.1). Classification (NCBI taxonomy): domain Eukaryota; kingdom Metazoa; phylum Chordata; class Mammalia; order Artiodactyla; family Suidae; genus Sus; species Sus scrofa. The sequence continues at coordinate 51,119,547 of NC_139390.1, read as the reverse complement.
ATATTTTTTACTTATATAATTTCTACTTGGATTTTTTATGAACTTATTTTTATACACATAATTTTTATAAACCTGTTGTGTTTTTTACACTTGTATATTATTTCTGTTCATTTTTGTAATGCTGTTATCTCTCTTTGTGTGCTATATCATCCCTTCATTGTTTACTGGATATTTATTTTAAAATTGTTGGCGTTGTCTCCTGCTGCAGCAGGTTAAGGATCCCAGCATTGTCTCCACTGTGGCTTGGGTCACTATTGTGGCATATGTTTAATCCCTGGCCCAGGAACTTCCACATGCCACAGATGTGACTAAAAAAATAAAATTATTTACAATAATAATTAGATAGGCTAGGGTGATGCTATCTTATTACAGAGAGGAAGGCTTTATGTTTTATGAAATACCTAGACAAAAGTAGCCTACAGCCTACACATTCACTTGCAGAGTGAAGAACATTAAAGTCCTGGTGTAGAGGGACACAGTCTCATACTGTCCCTAATGCATCTATCCCATGCCTCTAGGAACAAGGAACCACGTAGAGCCCTTAGGCTACTCAGTTATCTTCTAAAAGGTGTAAAATTCCCAAAGTAATGAGAGACACTCCAAGTACAATCTCATTTCTCTAAGTTACAGTTTTCTTCAGGACATTGGCTGGGAAATTCTTCACCGTCTTGTTTTTGCTTTCATATACTCTTTAAAATACATTGTGTGTATTTAACCCAGAGTTATGCAATTTCTTGTTGTTTTTTCTTCAGTGGAAGAGGTAATACAAATTATCTAATCCATTGCTATTAAAGAAGCTTCTAGATAGCTTTTTAAATTTATTCTGTTTTATTTTATAATAAACATTACAGTATAAGCATATAATAATTTATAGATAAGCATTTAGTATAAAAAAATCTAGGCATTTTATCATGATAAGTTAGTGTATATCTTGGTGTGTCTAAATTAGGTAAAACAACATTTATTTGGGAATCACATATTTCTTGACAAAAGATGCCATCGCAATTCCCCAGTTAAAGAAATTGTTATTGAATAATTGTGAAGTTCTTATTATAAAAACAATTAATTTATTTCTTCTAGAATTCCTAAGTGTCTTTTATTGCAATGCATTTCTTTTTATTTAAATTATTTTGATTAGTAATACCATTTGGTGGCATAGAGGAGGGAAAATATATGTTACCAGAATGTATTACTGATAGAATTTCTTCTAGTTTTCATTCCTATAATAGGAATTATGAGCATGATCACTTCAACAAGATTCTGAGACTAGTATTTAAATAAATTAAAAACTATTTAGCATAAATAGGTACTTTAGGAACTTAGAAACCTGTAAATGTTTAGAACAGGATTCTGTTTACGATAAATTATTCTTATGATTTTACAGGATTGATTTTCAAAGTTACTAAAATCATCTTCTTTTAAACTGATGTTTCACAAATATTTATATTTCATTCCCTTTCCATACTGTTTTAATTGTACATACTATTTTATCCAAGGTCTTATTGCTGTCTGTATCATACTGCTATTGAAAAAAAATGCTCATAAATATTAAGCTGCAGTGGTTGGAGTTGTACTCAACTATACCTGTCTCTCCAACTTCAGATTCTGCTAGAGAATAATTCAAGTGTTCATTCCTCTGAAGGCAAACTTGTAATATTCCTCTAAGCCAATTTGTAAAAGGGCAAGAGCACAGGAAGTGATCCACAAAAAGAAACTACTTCACTGGCCTCTTAGCTTTCCTGAGTAAGCAAATGAAAGAAACTGGTCTGGAGGTCCTGCTGTGGCACAGTGTTTTAAGAATCTGACTGCTGTGGCTTGGGTCACTGCAGAGGCATGGGTTTGATCCTCAGCCTGGCTCAGTGGGTAGAGGATCCTGCCTGGCTGCATCTGTGGCATAGATCACAGCTGAGGCTCAGATTCAATCCCTGGCCCAGGGAGTTCCCGTTGTGGCTCAGTGGCTAACGAATCCGACTAGGAACCATGAGGTTGCGGGTTCGATCCCTGCCCTTACTCAGTGGGTTAATAATCCGGCATTGCCGTGAGCTGTGGTGTAGGTTGCAGATGTGGCTCGGATCCAGCATTGCTGTGACTCTGACGTAGGCCGGCGGCTATAGCTCCGATTTGACCCCTGGCCTGGGAACCCCCATATGCCGCGGGAGCAGCCCAAGAAATGGCAAAAAAAAAAAAAAAAATGTCAATCCCTCGCCCAGGAAATTGGGGGTGGCCATTGGGGGGTGGGGGGAAAGACAGAAAAAAGAAAAAAGCTGGTCTGGAAATGGTATGATCTTCATAATGTGAGATCAAAGGAAACACTATGGCTAGAGCCCTGATTTCTTTCCTTAAATACTCAAGAGGGTTTTCAATAAGAGGCAAAGCTTATAGGCAAAAAGAAGTACTGATTTTAAAACATTCAGTACCATCTGTTATATCTACCTATGTGTTTTACCTTTGGTTAGGACATCAGATGATTAACATCACATTGATGTCATGTGATATATGATTTTACTGAAGACCTTTCAAATGTGCATTATCATTGAAGCTAAAGGGATAGAGAAGAGTACTAACGTAATAGATGTCATTCACTGAACATGAATGTTATTTGTCTGTTCATAACTAGCATGTTGTGGATAAAATGTTATGGGATAAAATATGCTATCATTCATGTATATATACAAAATTATATATTAACCATAACTAAGAAAGAATTAAATTTTCAGTATTTTTCTTTGAAACTGTTATTTCTAAATTAACTGTGGAGTTCCCTTGTTGCACAGTGGGTTAAGTATCTGGCATTGTCACTGCAGTTGCTCAGGCTGCTGCTGTGCATGGGTTCGATACCTGGCCTGGGAACTTCCCTAAGCTGTAGGTGTGGCCAAAAACAAGTAATAAATAAACTATGGTCACTCAAATAGACACAAACACTCAGGTGCAACCCATCTTACCTCTTAACATCAGTTTTAAATTGGTTTACAGATTGATTCATAGCTATTGTTCCAGGTTGTTAACACATTTCTAGATATAATCAAAGTTTCTCTATGAAATTTATAAATGTAATATGGTTTAAAAGTGTATATTCACCATTAAAACATATTAGATGATATTAGAATATAGGAATAAAAATGTTTGACATTTGTGATTTTGTGAGACTAAACCTTAGCCTGTTAATAATGATCAGAAAGACTAGTAAAGATAAGCATGCCAATCTTGTAGGTAAAAGAAATCCTGCAGCTAAATTCATTTAAGGAAAAAAAAAAAAAAAACTTGATTTTGAGGAGTAATGAGTAAATATAATTGTGTATGTAGCTTATGTAATATAGTAAGGAAGAAGTGAAATATGTAGCATGAAATATGCAGGAAAAAATTCTAAAGACTTTTTAAAATACTTATCATTATTTAATAGCACATATTACTGAAACAGTTTTTAAAAATCTCTTAAAAATATAATCTCCAAATTAATGAAAAAGTTTTTACTGTACATGTTAATATTCCCTGGGTGAATAGTAATTCATACTTCTAATTAGGCATCCTCTCAAAAAATTACATTTTACTTGGATGTCCCACATAATGTTATGCCAAATCTGAGCATTTATTCTAAGATGTTCATATTATCTAATTAGCATTATAATGTATAACTACCAAAAGCACAACTAATTTGAATGCCCTGGGACCTAATAACAGATGCAAAAGGTTAGCGAAGACATTCCAAGGTGACTTAGTAGCAATTTTATTTCTAAATGTCAGAAGAGCCAATGTTAGCATGCTGTTTTTAGAATCAGATGTCCCATTATCTCTTACAGGATTTTAGGAGAGACCAGAAGCTGAAATTCAGGAATGTTAATGGAAATTGTTAATAATTCTTATATGGTGCCCAGATGATGTTATTACTTTTATAGTTTTCTCTCTTCCCATAAGTTTGTACTATCAAAGAAAAAAGACATAAAGAAATGCTGTGTCTGCAAATTTCAAAAATTTCCTAGGCTTAATTGGTCCCTTATAATTTCTTTTAGTGATTTTATAAATATAAATAAATATACGACAGAATAAGTATTAAGAAAAATAAGTTTGAGCATATTCCCTATGGTTTTGCGGCTCAGGGAACATTGAAATAAAAAGTGAATACAGATAAATGTCATCAGGGAACATTAAATGGTCAGTATAAACAACTGGAGAAGATGCTGTCTCCATCTTTCTATCATTTTTTATCAATTCTGTAAGGATCAAAAGAATAAATTGGACTCAACTTCTCATAAGATCTTTCAATTTCAAAAGCTTACCTGCTCTCCTCTTTGGTAACATAAAACAATGATGTCTTGAATAACTAGGACTTTTAAAGACAAGATTCTATATAACAGTATAAGGGTCAGTCTCTTTCTGTTCATTTTTATCAGATAATGGTGTGGTAGCCATGATACAGAGATCTCTTAACATCAACATGTAACAAGTACATGTGGGGTATTATATGTTCAGTCCTGGCCTTCTAAGACAAAGATGTGTGCCATTTTTGCTATGACAATTTGTGACAGTACCAAAAAAATCAAAGAACTCTTAAAGAGTGATAGTCTATAAATACTATTTGATTAGCACTTCTCTTCCTCCTTAAGAGGAAGACAGGTTTCAGAAAGAGAGAAAAAGAAAGTAAACTGGTGAAAAGGAAGAAGAGGTGTTTCTGGAGGAGACCCCAGTGATAGGACCTGATCCTATTTATTACTAATTAAAAGCCACCACTTTGAAAAAAAATAAAATCAAATAAAAGCCACCACTTTGGATGTTCAACCCTTCCACCCCCAAAAAATATCATCAACCACATCAAAGGAACAAAAGACAATGATAGTCTCCCCATCGCCAAGGAAATTTCAGTGAGACTGGTGGTTTCAATATTTCTCGCCTGCCTAAGACTCAGCAAAGTCAAAATGCAAGATCCCATTTGAGCACAGAAAGGACTGGGTGTCAGTGAATGTCAGTTGAAAACTAAAGGGCAGGTGCCCACACAGAGGAAGCCCAGGCCTCTCTTCTGAGTATGGACAATGGTGGATGGGACAGGGTTCATTCCCATGATTGTTAAGGACTGTCTAGGAACAAAACAGGAAAGCAGATCTAGATTACAAATTATATTTCCTGCTGTGGCATCATTATTGGTAGAAATGTGTTCAATGGTTATTTAAAAATATGTTTAACTTTATGAGTTCCCATTGTGGCTCAGGGCTTTAAGAATCCGACTAGGATCCATGAGGATGTAGGTTCAATTCCTGGCCTTGCTCAGTGGGTTAAGGATCCAGCATTTCCACAAGCCATGGCCTAGGTTCCAGATGAGGGTTGGATCCAGGGTTGCTCTGGCTGTGGTGTAGGCCTGCACCTGCAGCTCCGATTTGACCCATAGCCTGGGAACTTCCATATGCTGCAGGCGTGGCTGTAGAAAGAAAAAAATAAGTATTTAACTTTGAAATTTAAGAATAAGGAAGGGACTGCACTATATTCACACTCTCTGGAAAGGGCAACTGACAGGATTTCAGCAAATTGCTGTTGGGTTGGTGAACTTTAGTTTTTATCCCTTCAACTTCCCAAATAAATCTTACTTCTTTAGAGTCAATTTATATTTCCCCGTATCATGATGCATTTTACACATTCAGCTCTGCTAGTGTTCTTTGCAGCCAGCCAGCAATGATCTCACCGTCACCTACACTATAAATCTATCAGTGAATAAACAACATCATTTTTATTTCAATGCTGATGACACACTACATGTCAATTTGGCAGTTAAATAATTTATCTCTCTTTTGGGTGCAATCTGCCAGGCTTATTATAACTCTACTTCTGATATTCATTTCATGTTTAATAGTTCCTTGCCTCATGAGGATGCCTGTCAATCAGTTAAATTGAAATGTCATTCTGACCTTTCATTGGAGACAATTTACTTTTTTCCTTTTCATCACCAGCTTTTCTACATTTTATTCAAATTAAAAGCCTTAATCACAAGTATTCAGAAACTTTATACTAATTAACTTTACAAAGCTCTGAGCTCGTCAACATTCCTGACACTTTATCTTTGCAGAGGTTATTCAGCTGAGTCTGCCTGAAGATCAGAAACTAAGCATCACCGCGGCAACCGTGGGACAGAGTGCAGTTCTAAGCTGTGCTGTGCAGGGAGCACTCAGACCCCCCATCATCTGGAAGAGGAACAATATTATTCTAAATAACTTAGAGTTGGAGGACATCAATGTGAGTACACAGAGGTTGTATATGATTTATGTATTTCATTGGATATACTCAAGACTTCCTGAAGTCTGAGGAGCTTAGAGAAATCAGATGTAGAATAGAAGACAATTATTGGAACATTGTCATATCCATCCTATTATCCAGAAGGTGCACTTACAGGTCATTTGAAATTTTCCAAATCACTTGTATATGTGTGAGAGGGTTATGTGTTGGCGGGATCACATCAATTTAAACCACAAAGGTCTGGCTCTAAGAATTTCTCTAATTACCATTAGTTAATCACAATATATTTGCTATTATAGTTGAACAAACACCGTATAGCTTGTGAAGTGTAAAAGTGGGTAAAGGCAGATTTTTTCTTTAAATACTTCATAATATATTAGAAACAATTTAAATAAATAAAAAAAAATTTAATTGCTGCACCAGTGGCATATGGAATTTCCCAGGCCAGGGATTGAATCTGAGCCACAGCTGCAGCCTATGCCACAGCTATGGCTACACCAAATCCTTTAACCCACTGTGCCTGGCCAGGGATCAAACCCATGCCTCTGCAGCAATCTGAGCCATTTCAGTCACATTCTTTTTTTTAAATAATGATTTTAATTTTTTAAATTTATTTTTTAAATTATAGTTGGTTTACAGAGTTCTGTCAATTTTCTACTGTACAGCGAAGTGACCCAGTCATACATATTTTTCTTTTTCCCACATTATCCTCCATCATGCTCCATCACAAGTGACTAGATATATAATTCCCAGTGCTATATAGCAGGATCTCATTGCTTATCCATTCCAAATCCAATAGTTTGCATCTATTAACCCCAGATTCAGTCACATTCTTAACCCACTGCATCATAGCAGGAACAGAAACAATAAATATTAGTAAAACAAATACATGGTTTATTTTTCCTGAATGAAGAAACTTCATCATTCAGTTTTATTCCTAGAGATTCAGAATCTAAATTCAATTCAGTAGGTAACAAACCCAAAGAAGAAACAGAAGAAGAACACACTCCAAGGAACTTCTGTTCCTCACATGCTATCTGTTGAAAATGAGCATGATAAACTGAACATCATCTTTTATGTTGAAAAGAAGTAAAAATCACATGTTATGGGATATTCCTGAACATGAAATGGGGCAATTCTCTGCCTTAGTGACTTTGAAGTTCTATAATATCTTTGCATATAAACACTAGATATGCTTTACTATTGCTCAAGAAAGGCATCACCTAACCACCTATTATTTTCTGCTTCATAAAAACCCCTAAAACACAGGATTAAGAGGGTCACTCTTATTTGTTACATTTTACTGATATTGTTGTTTAATATCCTTGAATGCTTTAAAAAAGAAAACTCTAATTTTATTTATTTCTTTAATTTTGATAAAATTTTTCTAAATTTGCTTACATCTGGGAATTTTGCTCAGAGTATATAGAGAATAATGTTTAATCCCACAAAATGTCAAGAGCGTTGAAGATTCTTTGAGAGGTATGGCCCTAGATAAACTCATCTTGGGTTTGCATTATGGGTTGTCATATCTACATTTATGCTTTTTTAAAAACTGAGTAAAATTGGTACATATTATGTTTGTTTCAGGTGTAAAAAGATGAAAAATTTAATCTTTGTATACACAACAAAGTGATTACTATAATAAGTCAAATTACTATCCATAGTCATACAATTGACCCCATTCACCTATTTTACCAACCACATTAATGTTTATAATGTGATACCTACCAATCTGTACTCTATAGCTCTGAGATTTTTTTTTATATTCCAAATATAGGTTAAATCATATTGTATTTGTCTTTGACTTATTTCACTTAGTATAAAGCCCTGGTCTGGTATCTAAAATGACAACATTTCCATCCTTTTATTTGGCTGAGTAGTATTCCATATATTTGGCTGAGTAATATATATATATAACATCTTCTTTATCCATTCATCCATGGATGGATAAACAATTTGCTTCCATATCTTGGCTATTGTAAATAATGATGCAATGGACATAGGAGTGCATATATCTTTTAGAATTAATGTTTTCATGATTTTGAATAAATACACACAAGGGGAATAGCTGGGTCATATGGTAGTTCTATTTTTAAATTTTTTTTTTTTTTTGTCTTTTTTGCCATTTCTAGGGCTGCTCCCGGGCATGTGGAGGTTCCCAGGCTAGGGGTCTAATCGGAGCTGTAGCCGCCGTCCTACACCAGAGCCACAGCAACATGGGATCCGATCTGCATCTGCAACCTGCACCACAGGTCCAGACAACGCTAGATCCTTAACCCACTGAGCAAGGCCAGGGATCAAACCCGCAACCTCATGGTTCCCAGTTGGATTTGTTAACCACTGAGCCACGACGGGAACTCCTCTATTTTTAATTTTATGAGGCATCCCATACTGTCCTCCACAGTGGCTGCACTAGCTGACATTCCCAATAAGAGTGCACAAGGGTTCCCTTTTCTCCACATCCTCTCTGGCAATTATTACTGTATATATTTATTAAGCTCAACTGCAATAATGTATTTTTTAAATCCAGTGTTTTCTTATTGATTTCTCTCTGGATGATCTGTCCACTGATGTAAGCAAGATACAAAGTTCCCTGCTATTTTTTCAGTGCTGTCAATTTCCATCTCTATATCTGCTAATATTTTCTTCATATATTTAGGTGCTTTTTGATGGGTGATTATATATTTGCAATATGTATTTATAGATATTATATCTGCCTGTTGGTTTGACCACTTTATCATAATGCAATGTCCTTCTTTGTCTTTTATTATAGACTTTGTCTTAAATTCTACTTTGTCTACATCAGCTTTCTTTAGGTTTTCATTTGCATTGCATGTCTTTCTATTCCTTACTTTCAGTCTGTGTGTGCCTTTAGATCTGAAGTCAGTTGGTCTTTTTTTTTTTTTTTTTTTTTTCAATCCTTTGAGTCACTCAATATATTTTGATTACATTTTGTAGAGGGGTTACTTTAAAGTCCTTATTGATAGCTCTATATTTATTGCCACTTTATTACTTGTTTTTGGCTTTGTTTTTTCCTTAGGGCTGCTAGGGGTCCCCACAATCCTGGATCCTTAACCCACTGAGCAAGGCCAGGGATTAAACCCACATCCTCCTGGATACTAGTTGGGTTTGTTACTGCTGAGCCACAGTGGGAACTCCATTAGCTGTTTTATAGTTCTTTTTTGTTATTTTCTTCTTCTCTTCCTCTCTTACCTTGTGATCTGATGACTTTCTTTAGTGTTATGTCTAGATTCCTGTCTCATTATCTTTTGTGTAAGATAACAGTTTTGGCTTTGTTGTTACTGTGAGATTCACATATAAGAGACTGCATAAAGTCTATTTTAATGTGACAGCAATTCAAGTTTAAACACAATTTTTTAAAATCTACATTTATTATTTTATATTTTTGACATATTTTGCATAATTTTCTTTTGCATATCTGTTATCTAATTATAGTAGTTATAGTTAATTATACTGCTTCTGTCTTTTAAGTCTTATACTCACTTTATAAGTGATTAATCCATTGCAGCTACTATACATTTGCCTCCACCAGTTAGATTTTTCCTCTTATATTTTCTTGTGACTAGTTAGAACCTTTTCTTTTTGACTTAAAAAATTCCTCTAATAGTTTTTAAAAGGTTGATTTGGAGATGGTTAACTCCTTCAGCTTTTGCTTGTCTGAAAAACTTTTTGATCTTCCATTCCATTCTGAATGATAACATAATAACTTTGCTAGATAGAGTATTCTTTTTTAGATTTTTTTTTTTTTTTGAGCACTTTGATATCATGCCAATTCTTCCTGGCCTGCAAAGTTTCTATTGAGAAACGAGCTGATATTCTTAAGGGGGTTTTCTTGTATGTAATAGGTATTTTTTTTTCTTAAAATTTAAAATTCTCAGAATTCCCATCATGGCACAGCGGAAACAAATCCGACTAGGAAACATGAGGTTGCAGGTTCAATCCTTCACCTTGCTCAGTGGGTTAAGGATATGGTGTTGCCTTTGGCTGTGATGTAGGTCGCAGACGTGGCTTGGATCCCGAGTTGCCATGGCTGTGGGGTAGGCTGGCAGCTACAGCTCCAATTAGACCCCAGCCTGGGAACATCCACATGCCGTGGGTGTGGCCTTAAAAAAGAAAAAAAAGAACCAAAAAAATTCTCTCTTTAACTTTTGATGTTTTAATTATAATGTGCTTGGTGTAGATTTTCTAGAGCTCATCTTTTTGGGACTTGTGCTTTCCTGATCTGGATATCTGTTTCTTTCCTAGGTTAGGGAAGATTTCAGCCAGTATTTCTTCAAATATATTTTCTGGACCTTTCTTTCTGTCTTTCCCTTCTGGGACCCCTATAATCTGAATGTTAATGTGCTCAATGTTATCCCACAAGTGATTTAAGATTTTTTTAAATTCTTTTTTCTTTTTGCTGCTTTGTTTGGGGGAGTTTGACTGTTCTGGCTTCCAGGTCACTTATTCATTCTTTATTTCATCAAGTCTGCTTTTGAATTCTTCTAGTGATTTTTCAATTAAGTTATTATATTCTATTTCTGACTGCTATTTGGTACTTTCTTATTTTTTTAATATGTCTTTGTTGAAGTTTTCACTTGTTCATCCATTCTTCTGCCATGTTTGGTGTCCATTACTTCTAAAACTTTATCAGGTAAATTACTAATCTCCATTTTTAAGGTTTTGCTACCCCCGTTCCCCAGGTTTTACCTTGCTCTTTTGTTTGAAACATATTCCTTTGTTTCCTCATGTTCTCGTATGCAAATATATACAATCTTGTGGGACTGCCTTCATAACCTCTGCTGGCCTCCAGTCCAAGTGGTTTGAAGATGCCTCCTTATAGATAGTTGCAAAAATCAGGGCTCTAGATGAGGGAATAAAGTCCTTTCTGGGAGGACCAGGGAGCTATAACAAGGCCAAGGGAGAGCACAAAGGTGGTATCTCTGGCCTGTGTTCCCTGAAAACTCCTTTGTAGCCTCTAGATATGTGGTAAGTCTCATCAGGCTGATGCTCTAGGACAAGTACATAGTCCTTTGTTCCAAAAAGTCTGGGGTGTGTTTTAGTCTTCTGTCTATGTTGTGTCCTGGGGATGATAGCCTTCTAAGAACTGTCTCTCCATTTGTTTCAATCCTATGGAGCTCAGAAATATAGGTCATCTTTGCCATCCAAGCCAGGTGCTTGAAGGGTGTCCTCTGAATGGACTCCATGTACTCACTAGCTTCAAAAGAGCCACAGAGGTGCCTGGGTTTGAAGTGAGCCTGAAAACTTCATCAGGGTCACAGGAGGGCTTGTTGGTTGGGAAAATCCACCAACTCCGGTGGGACTGGGGTGGGGGAGTGACTTGGGCCTGTGGCAAACCGTGAGCTGCAGTGAGGCTATACGTGAGTCAAGGGCAGGATAAGCCCATTGGCTGCAGCAAGACCACATGAGAATCATGGGTGGGGTATGTGGGAGTTTATGTGGATGCGGCAAGCCAACAAGTACTAGCAAGGTTGAGGGAGCACAGAAATGGGTGTCCACCAGGGTTGGCTCTACCATGGTTGAGTGAGAACTGTTTCAAGAACAAGATGGGCCTGCCAGTGCCTTCATCCCCAGAAGAAGCCCCAGCAGACATCTGTGCCCTGAGGACATGTTAAGATTAGCTAGTAAATATCCTTCATGCATGGTCTAGGCATTTTTTGAATTTGTGTTTTTGTGTTGGGTCCTGATATGAGACTGCAAGTGATAAAAACAGGCTTTCCAGGTCCCACTGCCTTTTTCGGACATAAGCTTGAACATAAGCCCCTCTGTTTTGCAAAGCTGGACTTTTGGGATTCTTCTTTCCAGTGCAGGTTCCAAGGTTTGGGGTGCCTGAGGTGAGGCTCAAACCCCTCACTCCTCAGTGTGACATTTGTCATTGGGAGCTTCCTCTTGTTTGGGGGTTGCCGAGATGGTTGTAACTTCTCTGGGGAGACTGTGTCTCTGCTATTCTGCCATCTCAGTGTTGTCCTTTTATCTTTTGTTGTGGAGAATCTGTTCAGCAAGTTTAAGGACTTTTTCAGAGGGAGTTGATGAATCGATCTATTTGGTATGTTCATGGGAGGAAGTAAGTTCTATACAAACATCTCAAACCATTTTCTACATTTAATCTTTTACTTTTCATTGTCATCCTTACTATCAAGTTTACCACTGTTACTTAAAAGAAGCCCATGGTGTTCAGATTTGAATATCTCAAAATAAGCTCATCTGAACTGTTTCAAGAACAAGGGGGAGTGTGTTGTAAGCAATATTCACAGAGTGATAGTCTATGGACAACTTGAAAAAGTGGATACATTCTTGTGCATAAGTCTTGTAAATTAATTTGCTTAATTTTGACTGTTATATTTGACTTACATTTGTCTTAATCTTGACAGTTCTAGAATCTTAAATTTCAAAAAGAATGATTATAGTTGTTATATCTCTAAAATATATACAAATATTAGATGAATTCTGGCATCAGTAAATTGACTTTTATTGGATGAAGTTATTTTGGATACATTTCATAAAGCAGATAAACACTGAGAACTTAAAAAAATTTCCAATATTTAGAAACTTTCAATTTCATTTCAAGCCACATTTAATTAAGTCGAAAAAGCATTAATAATCTGTAGTGTTCACAAACCTACCAGCCTTTCAAATAAAACTGTGGAGAATTTCCACAGATGTCTTTGAAAAAAGGGCCATTTATTCAACTTCCCAATATACTCCTGGTGTTTTCATTAATTTCTATGACAACACCTGCCAAATTACCAAAATATATTTAAATGCATTTACCAATATAACCAAAATGTGACATAAAACAGAAAATAGCACTTATTGTGTTTTTCTTTATACTTCTTTCTACTGGATTAATGTGTGCTAAAATAAGACCATGTTAAAAACTATGTATTATATACATATATTCAGCACTGTCTCTGGTGGTCATCTAATGTGATTTTTGGTTACTAAATACCTTTTGAACACCCCTTTACATATTTGGCGATGCTTGGATGTTTGTGACCCCAAAGCTAGAAACAAATTTCTTATTTAATTAGCCATTTAGGCCGTTAGGGAGCAGATATGTGAATAAAACTCTAATAAAGCAAATACTAAACCAGACTTCATTTTGTAAGCAAGGACAGAAGAATGCAGGTGCTTTACAGAATCCATTCGGCCCACCCATCCTTCCTGGTGAGTGCTGTGACTGCAGTATTCTGCTTTCAGAAAGTCTCTACAGTTGTTCAGTGTTCCGTGGGATCTCCAGCTGGCCAGTCTCAGTGTGTGGCTTGTGCATCTTTCCTGGCTAGTATTCCCCAAGCTGACACTCTGCTCTCCTGGTTATTCTGTGACCTTCCTAATATCTTTATTAAATCCCTTTCCTTCTTGAAGCTAGAAAAATAGCTTCTATTGTTCATCACTATGAATGTTGTCTAATTATATTTTGGATTTAATATGTTAAGAAATACCTGTAATTATACCTCCTTACAATATATTTTTCATTGTGCCATATAGATTTTTGACATGTTAAAAAATCAAGATGGTCTTACTATAGCAAAACATATTCTCATTTTGTTTATAAACAAGACTGTCAGAAAGTTCAGATATGAGCCAATTTTTTATACCTTAGTAGTACATTGTCTATTTTCACACAAGTGGGTTTAATTTCTATTATGTCGTTAAATTTATAATGCTTTTTTTGTATCTTTCTATTAGCAATCTCATGTTAATCCCAGATTTAAAGTTATACCATTACATTTCCACAGATATCATATATTCATCCATTTTGGGGGTATGTTTGTCTTCAGTCTTCTTTCTGCCCAAATTCCTGAAAAAGACAATTGGCTTCAGCTCTGGTATTTTTCCTACTGAGCCTAAGTGCTGATCCTGGTCTGATCAGCTATGACCAGGGGATGGAGATGAGGACAATGAGGTCGGAGTAAGACTTTCCTACTGACCTCATTGTCTCCAGCTGGCTCCTGGTTTGCAATTTCATTTCAGGAAAGAAGCACAATTATGGGAGGCAAGGTGAACATAAAGACAAAGATATAGAATTGAGAGAAATGTGGGTAAAAGATAGAACTGACTGACAAGATTGATAGTCAGAAATGAAGGAAAGAGAGGACTTGAAATATAGCACTTTGGGGGATGTCTTGACTTTACCAAGATTATTTTGGGTACATCTTTTGATAACAAAATTTTTGTTTACCTTTGTTCGATTTTTTAATTTTTTTTTAACTTTTGTATTAAAGTATAGCTGATTTACAATGTTGTGCCAATTTCTGCTGAGTTTTCCTTTGTTTTATCTGAGGAAAAATAGGCCTAAAATTTTTTGTATCTTATTTTTATTATCTGTAATTTTCCACCATTCATTAGGTTATATTACAACTCGTCTATATTTAACATTGAAATTGAATTGTCATACCAACCTAGATTCCGGTCCTAGTTTTGATACTTATTAGCTATGTGATCACAACAGATTGAGTGAACTTAAGCTTCTGTCTCTTCATCTGTAAAGAAGGTATTATTATAAAATTTATATGATGCATAAGAGGTGCTCAACAAAATATGTTATTTTCTTACCACTATTGGTAGCTTGATTCTTTGATATGGCATTGTGAATCACATTGAATATCGTGAATCACACTGAATAACCATGAAAATATTATTTTTTTAAAATAACCTAATATAATTAATATTACTAAGACTTTCAATAACCTTACAAGTTACTTGTTAGATAAAATGCAGAACTCAGCTTAATTTGAATTTCAGATATGTAATAAATCAATTTTTACTCTAGGTCTATACCAAATGTGCCATGGGATATACCCATATAAAAATCATTCTTGTCGCTAAGAAATTTAGCTTTAATTGGGTATCAATATTTTGTTACATCTGGCACTCTATTTACCTGAAACTCGTTTGCTTGAATACTGCATTAGGCTATGGCCTAATGTGGCAAATAAAAAAAAAAAAAAAAGTTACTGTTACTATGGCTTATATCACTGAGATGAAAAGTTTGAAATGCTAAAAGTTCATGTAAATTTAAGCCCTTGGCTTTGTAGATTTCCTTTCAATTTCGCATGTCAGTATTTATTCTAGGATTTTTTCTTCCTATTCTACCTAACCTGTGTTAGTCATTACATCTAGCGCTGAAAGGAAAACTGGAAAAAATAGTGCATTAAACGGACAGAAGTTTATACTTTCATAAAATATACTGACCACAGATGATGGGATTCTTCTGTGAAACATCTGAAACTCAATTTCCTATCTTTTCTGCCATTCCAAGAGCGTGGATTTCATCTCCAACATCATCTTAGGGTTCAAGGGAGCTGTAGGAACTCCAGCCACCAATCTACATTTGATCAACTATCATCTAGGCTCACAGTAGTACAGAACAGGTGAGAGATAAATGGCACTTATTCCTGCAAGGCCCACACTATTTATAGGTCATCCATGTGCCATAGTGGCAATAACTACACCAGAGAGGCTGGTAAATGCAATCATTTGGCTGGGCATACTGCTCAGTCGTTTGTTATAAAAGAGCATCAGGAGAATAATCTTGACCTCTCTTTACAAGGCCATCTAAGATGTTTTATTTATCCTCTGTCCTTCTGCATTGATTAAATATGAATATCCCTCTAAATTCAAATTCGAACAACTCTGCACACTTTAGATCCTTTCCTAGTTGCATTAGCCTTCAATTTATTTATTTGTTTTGCTTTTATAGTCTGTTCCTTAAATATTACACTAATTTTTTTTTTTTTTTTTTTTGTATTCAGTCCAATGATCCTTCCTTCTGATCTTTTTAAAAGATAGTTCTACCCCTGCAACTATCTGAAGTGATTCTCACCATGTACAGTTGATCTCCATTTAAAGCAAAGCATTCTTCTGGAAAAAAAAATCATGGACAATAAAAAAAGGGAGTATTTTAATTCAATCAGGATCCAATTCCTGGTGTGGCAGCTTGCCATATTATATCATTTTTTTAATGCTAATTTTCTAGTGTGTAACTGACAAAACTAGCACTTTGAGATAACATATCGAAGGATAAGAAATGAAATGTTCATTTGTCTGTCTGGATTTTTAAAGCCATTAAATGTTTAATATAGAATTTTATACCTTATTCTGGTAAAAATGTTTCAGAATATGTACTATGCTTCAAATTTAGAAGTAAAATCCCTAAGTCATACTTAGCTTCCAGAGACTAAAAAGTCTCTGTAACTCAATTTTTTATATTTAAAGCAGTTTGAAAATAACTTTTCCCTTTAAATGTGTGAATTTTAAAGTTCTAATATATGAAAGGGACAAATTTACCCTTTAGGCTATTCACTGATAACAGAGCTGAAAGTATGTAACACTGGTGAAAACAATTTAATTAGCAAGATTTATTTTTAACTTTTTTATGACCCTACAATGTTGTCTTCCTCTATGGAACATATTAGAGTATGCCATTAAAACTAGTTATTTAAAGGAAGCTAAATAATAATAATAATAATAATAAAAGGAAGATATTGACTTTTTTCTTCTCTAGACTATAAACAATCCATTTATTTTCCTCCCTCAACTAAATACTCAGGCATTTAATGTTTGTAATATAATACATCATTCATCATGTAATTTTTATCGCTAATTCATTTATATTATAAACCCAAAGCCATTGTGGCTCTTAAAGTCCAAGTGAAATCAGAGAATATTTATGATACAGAATCCTCCAGGCCAAATCAAATAGGAAGCTTTGGCATGGCTGAGGAAGTTGAATTTCTTCCACGATTATATAACAGGCAACGTGCATTCATCTTGCACCTAAATATATGTTATGCAGATTCATTACTAATTGTTAACATGATGAAATTGCCTGTGAACATAAATATTGCCCAAGAGTGTGCCGCTTGAAAATGAGTATTATTTCTAAATTACTTTCTTTTTCTGCTGATATAATATATCACTGCATTTTACAATTCACTTCTCAAAAAAAGTCTTAAAATCAGTCATTTAAAAACATTTTTAAATGTCTTCGGTCCCATTCTTTTGGAACTACTCTTGCAAATAGCAGTGTATAAAGATAAAATAGCAAATAAAGGAATGAGTGAAATAAATGTTCACAGATCAGTTCGTGGAGTATCTCATATTTTTTAATTTTTAATGTTAGGGTCAGTTTTCAAAATTATGGAAGATCATGTTATTTAAATAAGCTTATGAGGAGTAGTAATATGGAAATATGACCTCGCTGCAACATATTTTTCTTTCAATAAGAACCATGGCCAAATAACTATACAGATTCTTAAAGTGATGAAGCATGTTTTTATTTTTATTATTATATCTCTGAACCTGGGGCTTCAATTATTATGTTTAAGTCGATACATTCCAAATTATACTTCTACTTGAAATTTCTCTAAGTGCTATTTTCTTCATCAGAATGTGCCAAATTCAAGACATCTTTATGCCAAAGCAGACAACACTGATGTGTTTCCTATTCCATTTAAACATAAACAAAAACTGAGTCCTGCTGGAGTTCTCTCTCAATTTTGTTCCAAAGTCTAATATGTCACAAAACCTTGTGAATTTAACTTTTTATTTATTTCAAACCTCTCTGTCATCTCATTTCCACTACAACTGCCTTAGTTTAAGCATATATCATCTCTCACCTTCCAACTTCATCCTTGCCAACTGAGACAGGCCTTTAACTCGAAATTCAGCCATACAGGAGTTCGCAGAGTGGCTCAGTGGTTAGCCAACTCGACTAGTATCCACGAGGATGCGGTTTGATTCCTGACATTGCTCAGTGGGTTAAGGATCTGCCGTTTCCCTGAGCTGTGGTGTAGGCCAGCAACTACATCTCCAATTCAACCGCTAGCCTGGGAAACTCCATACGTGGCAGGTGCAGCCTTAAAAAGACACACACACTCACACACACAAAATTTCAGCCAGACATAGCTTCATAAAATTTGCATCTGGACATTTCTCTTTTCACTTTAAGACCCTTTAATGGCTTCTTAAGAGTTTCAGGAAGAAGAAAAAATTATTAATGTGTTCTAAAAAGCCTATTCTCTATTAATTTTTCCTACTCGCCATCCATATTTACTTTTTACTACAAATGTTGCAAAACACTAGCTGTTCTCTGTGTTGTGTTATTACTACCTTTGTGGAAAGCATTCTTCTCTCTTTTGGAAAACTTTCCCTTGGCCATTTCATCTGCCTACATTCCGTTGTCCTTTTAAAATAGACAAACATTTGTTTTATCTAACTAAATTTTGATTTGTTATTTTTTGTCTAGCAGCTATAGTACTTAGTGTATCACAATAAATTAAGACTTCTTGCCATGGCATGGTGGATTAAGAACCTGACTACAGGATTTCCTGTCGTGGCTCAGTGGTTAACAAACCCCACTAGGATCCATGAGGATGCGGGTTTGATCCCTGGCCCCGCTCATTGGGTTAAGGATCTGGCATTGCCTTGAGCAATGCCATGGGTTGCAGATGCAGATTCTGTGTTGCTGTGGCTGTGGCTGTGGCCAGCAGCTGTAGCTCCAATTAGACCCCTAGCCAGGGAACCTCTGTGTGCTGAGGGTGCGGACCTAAAAAGACAAAAAAAAAAAGAAGACAAGAATCTGATTACAGTGGCTTGGGTTGCTGTGGAGGTATGTGTTCAATCCCTGGCCCAGCACAGTGGGTCAAAGGATCCAGCATGGCCACAGCTGCAGTGTAGGTCACAGCTGTGGTTCAGATTCAGTCCCAGGCTCAGAAACTTCCATATGCCATGTATGTGGCTATAATTTTTAAAAATTAATTATATATATGTATTATTAATAAATAATATTTGCTCTTCTGCTCTAGACTAGAAACTCTGAGCACAAAGACTTTTGCTTGTTCAACTTTGTGTTATGATGTTAGTGCTAAACTGACACAGGAGATGCTCAATAATTTTGAAATACTCAAATAACAAATGACATGGTGTTGTTTCTTATATTAACATTTCTGCATTTTTGAGTTTATTTGTGGGCTTTTAATATTTAAAACCTTGCTAGGGATATTTTTTACTTAGCCACATCAAAGATTATCAATCAACTGATGTTTATTGGCAGTCAATCATTTAAGCCTAGCACAGCTCAACAATTTCTAGATTCAATTTCTGTAATAACATTTCTCATTAAGCATATTGATTTTTTACCACAGTTTCAATTTAATCTCCTCATATGCAATAAGGTGGGTTTAAAAAAAAATAAGATGAGGGGAAACACATATTTGGTCATTGTTTAATCTTTATGCATTCCCCAAATATTGATTGAAAAGCTACACTTTTCTAAGCACTCAGCTAAATGGTGAAGATATACCTATAAGAGATGTCATTTTGGTCATCAAAATCTCACAGATAGAAGGAATCAAAAAGGAAAATGAGTGCATTACTTTTAATAGCGCAATGTGAAACAATTTCATAAATATATGTTTGTATATTACATATAATATATAATATTACATTGTTTATTATATAAAATGTAATATATATTGTACAAATGTATGAATAACAGAATAGAGAAGTCAAATTTAAGTTTTCAGAGTCATGGAGGACTTAGGAATACATGAGTCTTGTAGTTTGTTTTTTGAATTTGTATTTTTTGCTGTACCCATGCCATGCAGAAGTTCTAGGGCCAGGGATTAAACCCACAGCTCAGAGGCATCCAGACCCATAGCAGTGACAATGCTGGCTCATTAACCCACTGAGCCACCAGAGATTGCTAGTCTGGCAGTTTAGATGATAGCTACATGAAGGAGTGGTCAGTAGGAATTCTCGAGAAAGGGTATAGTGGGCTTGAAATGATGTGGTGCATTTAGAGATGTGCCTGTCCTTATTATGTTGTAGAGTAACTGAAGGCAGTAGATTAATAAAAGGCTTGAATATATCAGATAAAACCAGATTTTGATTTTAGACTGTACACTTACATTTATAACATATAACACATGATAACAGGTGATGCGAACTTAATATTTACACACCATTGTAAATTGTCATTTTTTAAACATATATTATTAACTCATTTACTTGTCAAAACGAGACCTATGCAAACCAACATATCTATACCCATATACGATAAGTTTAAGGTGGCTTTTAATGGTATAATGGTTTAACTTAGTAATTGTGGTTCAAAATAATTCTTTTTTTTTGTTTGTCTGTTTGTTTGTTTTTGCTTTTTAGGGCCACACTCATGGCATATGGTAGAGATTCCCAGGTTAGGGGTCAAATCAGAGCTGTAGCTGCTGGCCTACACCTGAGCTTATAGCAATGCCAGATCCTTATCCCACTAAGCAAGGCCAGGGATCAAACTTGTCTCCTCATGGATGCTAGTCATATTCGTTAACCACTGAGCCACAACAGGAACTCCCAAAATTATTCTTGTACTTTATCTTTCTCCAGTCACTTTGGTCTATATATGCAGATAGAACTATAAACAAATAATATGTCCATACGATTTTAAGCAACATTGCAAAGGAAAATAGCAAGCACCACTCAAAGATATATAGCTTCCTTCTTAAATTTTTCAATTTCTATTATTATCATTATTTTCATTTTATGAAAATCCATAAAAAGTGAGGTGAGATTAAATATTGACCACTTCATAATGGAAGAATCTGAAATGTATGTTTGTTGTTTATGTATATGTTTGAGTAAATATTCATTTATTAAAAGAAAAATCTTACAACTTCCTAAAAAATATACCATTGATTTCACTGGATAATTTTCATTGCCCTCTAGTTACAGTTAACTTTATTCCTAACTTTTTAAATAATGCTCAGCTTGTGAGATATATATTTGTTACAAAATATATTTAAAAAAAAAAACTAAGGAAAAATGATAGCTAGATAACTGATTCACAACCACCAAAAATCATAGGGTTTAAAATCAAAATCTTATTGCATAATTAAAGGCATAATAGATGGGGACTTTTTTATCAATCACTTTAATGATGATTGTCATTTCTTATTTTTCTTATTTGCCCTTTTCTGCAAAAAGCAAAACTTACAATTTTATTCAAAATAAGCAGTATTGTAGATATTTCTGTTCTATGGGTGTATCAGTATCCATATATTCTATCAACATTGTATTTCTGAGTACTCAGTGTTTTAGACAGGGAAATTTAAGAAGGCTGTTAGAAAATGATTAACCAGAGAGAAAAAGATTTATAAAATATTATCCAATTTGTTTTTCCTTCAAGGATTTATTATTTTATTTCTGTTCAACTATCAAGGTTTTGGCAAACTTTAGAGATGTATATTTTCTTCCTAACAGTATACACTATTCAACATCAGACAAGGAAATAAAATCACAAATAATAAGGACCTTTTTTTTTAATCACTGAAGGAACTTCATGCAGAAGCATGTGAAATCAATCGAAGTTGTGTTAGTAAAGTATGTTGATTGGCAACTGCTTATAAATTACTGCTTTCTTCCTGAAAATGAATTATATTTATGACAGATAACCCTAGTAAACATTCTTAAATTTACATAACCAATATTCAAGCATATTTATACTGACATTATCATGTTTATAAAACCCACTTTCAGTGGGGAAAATGCATTGTAATTTTACTACAAATTTTGTCTAAAAATAATAAGCCAGCTATTGTTCAAAAGGAAGATATCAATGCCTCTCTTATTTTATTCATTTCTATTCCACTATAATGTACTTAAGTCTAGTGATTTAATTGAAAATGCCTCTTCAATATCTTTATCAAAGGTATTTACAAAGAATTGGCAGATTTGTATGAGTTTACAACAGAGGAGCTATTTTATAATCTATGATTCCAGAGCTTACAGTTGTAAAATTTATTTTGACTTTTATGAAAAATAAAGACAATCTTCAATGGATTTCCCTAATCCGTTGTATGTAATGTATGAGGTGAAAAAGAACTTACTTTTTAGAGAGTAATAAACTGGGACAAACATGGTTGCAATTATATATTATGACCTTGGTTCTCATTCGGGGTCAGGGTGATTAAAGGGTCATTTCTGGATAATACTACTTAATTGTATCAATGGCATTAGAAAGATATGTAACAACATGTCTTTCAAAATCATGTTGAAAAAAAAAAAGTATTGGAGTGTGGTCTAATATTCCCACCTAAGTATTATTTAATTCTCTAGATTGTACCACTTTTTGTCCCTTAGTTACAGATTAGGACACAGAATCTGTGAATATGCGTGTTAATTTGTATATATGTTTGCCAAAAAAGATGCAAATGATTTCTGTTGTATAGAAAAGACAGCTACAAAATAGTTGTTTATTGCCCTATAGGACATTAACTTAACAAACATTTCTGCATGTCTGAACCAAATTATGCAGTTCTCTACTGCTCAAATGGACTTTGAACTAGCTTGACCATCTTACTGGTTATCTCATTAATGAGATAAATATACCTTTGCCTCATGTTTATTTTGTATTTATATGAGAATTGTGTTTTAACTTTTTAAAAATTATGCCTCAACCAAGCTTTAAATTCCATACATCTGTCGTTTCTTTACTATGCCAGTTTGATACTTTCGGTAAGATGTGCTTTTTACTTTCAGCAAATTTAACTAAATAAAAGAGGAACTATTATTTATACAATTTAGTGATAAAATTAGGTATTAGAGACAGCTTTTTGTGTGGGATAAAGTTGGAAGGATCCGAAATATTTTTTCCCATTTTAAGACATTTAAAAGACCTTAACCCTGGTCTAACAGAGATTTGCACTCATGAAACATTTAAATTGTTGATCTATTATTTCATAGGTAACAAGATGTTGGCAATACATGAAGTATCTCTAATTCATAAACTTCTTATTTGCAAGGAAAATAATATTTCAGCAACTTTCCTTACATATTTGCAGAAAAAATCATATTAAAGGGAATATCTATCTTTAGATTAACACCAGGTAAAAAGTAACAATTTAATCATATTTATTTCTCCTTTCCTTCCGGGGCTTTTAAGCTGTTCCTTTTGTCCTCATTTCAATGCCCTTGTTCATTTACTAATATGATTGCATCTTATTATATTTGAATATTTTACTAATCAAAGGATTAAAAAAACAACTTTTGAATAAGTTAGAAAAAATATGTCTCTCCACTGAATGTCATAATTATGTGTGATATCCACTTTCTGACAAAAACAAATGCAAAACAATAGATAGGAAAATATTTTGTATATCTCAAACTCTTTATATCACATGAAATATATTTTTTTTGTCACAAATTCATGGTAGAATATACAAGTTGCAATGTGTAGAACAGTTGAAATAATACAATTGAATTAACCAAAAAAGGTATATATTGTCATGTAATTTGTTTAGAAAAAGTTATTAGCCTTTGATGTAAATTTTCAGAACTTAAAAAAGTATACACTGATGTCTAAATATACCATTGCCACCATGTTTACTTGAATTCTCCCCCCACCCCATTGTTTAAAAATACCCCTGTACAGTGCAATGTCAAGAAGCTAAAGAGGGTGGTTTTTGTTGAAGTTAGAGGTGATCTTGCCACATACTAAAATAAGTCTTATATGAACCAATTATAGCTTCAACATATTTCTAAATTGAAGGTCACCTTAAATGACAAGTAATAGGATTAAATAAATCAAGACTCAAAGGGAACACCCTACCTGAGTTCCCACTTAAATAATATACTGAAATGTCTTATACAATTTGCTTTAATTTATCCAGACACTAGTTCAAATCTGAAACTATACTTCTTAAATTAATAATTGATATACTTTAGAAGTTTTAATTTGTCATTAAAGTTGTTTATCACTGTGAATACTGGTAGTATTGTTAAATAGATATAATAACATAGTGTCAAGCTCCAAATTAGTGTTATGGGTCACATACATTATTGATAGAAGAACAGATTATGAATTATTGGACTTAAAAACATTAAGGAGAGAGTTCAGACTTGAGACTTGAAGGATGAGAAGAATTAGAATAATTCTCAAGAAGTATGTGGTGTTATAATGAAGGCAGCAGTGGACACATAATATTCTGGAGGCATAGAATCAACTAATTTCATTGCTTTACTGGCTCTTAAAACAAGGTGCTAGTGGGGAATGAGGTTTTCCCTACTAAATCAATACTGAAAAATGCCTATGTGCATCTAATCAATTATTAACTTGGCCTGTAAGGAATTTATTTCTATAAGTTTTGTTTGTTATTGAGCAAATGTGTTATGGAAATGTTGGAAATAAAGCCAGATGGCATTTTGCATCAGGTTCCTATTAAAAGAACAGGTAGATAGAAAGTGAGGGTCTGTTTTCTCACAAATGCATGTGAAGCAACTCTGTCAACAGATAAGGGTGAATGCAGGAACATAACATGACTTAAAAGCTTGAGTCCTAGCTATTCAAAGAATGATAGAAATATTGGTGAAAGAGGAAGAAACTTGTGAGTTGGTTTCTTGCTGAAATTGGAAGATTGTTTGGAGTTCCTTGGTAGCACAGTGCAATAAGGATCCAGCATTATCGTTGCTTTGACTGAGGTCACTTCTGTGGTGCAGGCTCCATCCCTGCCTCAGGAACATCTGCATGCTGAGGGTGTAGCAAAAAAATTAATTAGAATATGGTTTACACATAAATATGTTGACTTTGAAATGTTCCAATAACATCCTATAAAAATATATATATAGTTTGAGAAGACAAAATTTATTATCCATTTATAAAAGCTTATTTAACAAAAATGGAAAATGATTCATACATTCCATCACTGTTATTTACTGTTTTGGATATCCTTCAGGTTTCCAGTGATAATTATGGGTTTGAAATTGCCAGTACTCTCAGTTGTATCCTAAGAAACTCATTTATATCATCACATGCTTATAATGGAAAAGGTTTCACTATCTGGTTGATCAGACAAGAAAGGCTCAAAGACAATAAATAACTTCAAGACTTGAGCTGAGTTGCAGTAGCATAGTAGCTAAAGGACACAAAAAAGCCAAAATGAAAGTAATTTGCAAGCCTTGGGTCACTCAGTGCCAAAAGGCAAGCTAGAGGCTAAATTAGAGAAAGGGCTGACTCTCCCATTGCTCCACTTTTTTTCCCCAGGAAATGGCACCAGTTAAAGGTCAGGCTGGTCACTCAGTGCTGAGAGAGGCTGAACAAAGGGATCCTGCTGCGTTCTGGACCTGGGGGAGAACAGGGGGAAAGGGTAAGGGCTAGGAGAGCAAATACTGAATCAGTGTGGAAAAAGGTGTCTTCACCATACCTCCTTCCTTTCCCCATAAAGAGGTCTCAGGACAGCATCTGCTATGGGGAGTTCCTGATGAAGATGCCTCCCCATGGGGGAGCAGGGGTGGGGGGGAGCTTGGGCTCTTAAAGGTCCATGCCCAGTCATCCTGGATCCTTGACTGCTGCTCCCCTGAGACATGGCCTTGTAGGGGCTGTACACCAAGGCTGATGTGAGGAGGCCAGCTTCCCACTGGGAGGCCTGCTCTGTAAAGCCTTTGTCACTGCTTCTGGTCAGGCTAGAAAGATCCCACCTCAGTTTCTGACCAGGAGCCAGACTCCTCAATAATTTTGGCATGAACTGATTCAAACCCAAAACTTATACCTGTAGGGCTTGAAAAAAAAATTATTTTCTTTTGTTTAAAGAGGCTAGACTCATTAAAAAATGTAAATGATCTATAACTTGGCTGATTTTCCTATAATCTCTTGTAATGCTCTGATTCTTTTCTAATAAAATATATCATTGGAAGTATTTATTGTAACTTGGGGTAGAAAACAGAGGTGAAGATCAAGATTTTGTCTCATAGGCAGAGAGGCTACTTGAAAAAGGAAGAAGGCATATGGAATGATTGGCCAATAGGGAACTGTTGTAATGCACAGAGAACTCTATCCAATATTCTATCATAATTGATATGGAAAAATAATCTGAAAGAGAATGTGTATGTGTATATGTATGACTGAATTACTTTGTTGTACAACAGAAATTATCACAACCTTGTAAATCAACTATACTTAAGTAAAACTTAAAAAAAAAAAAAAAAAAAAAAAAGGAGACAAATCCCTTGTGCTGGGATTTCTGTTAGACCACCAGGGAGTTCTGCTTTCCTGAATGTGCCGTAAAAGTCACCAATCTCCATAAATAAAACAAACTTAGATTTAACTGTTTCATTAATATAATTTCTTTCTACTTTATATAACACATCTTTGTACATGCTTCCTTAGTTCCTTCCTTAAATGCCAAGATTTGTTCACTGTGTTTCTTAATTCCTGTTTCATAACCATGTAATGAATATCAAAATGCTATCTGCATAGGAAGCTCTCAATAAATATTACTGAGTTGAATATGCTAAGCAGTCAATAAAATATAGAGCTTTACTGTTTCTTGAGACCAGTGACTTTTTTTGCACGTCTAGACAGTAGAAGAGCATGGCTGTCCATTAACAAGTCTGCATCTTGACATTAGAAATGAATTAAGTGACAAACAGAGATCTTGGGCTTAAGATTGGCAGTGCTGACCTGACAGGAAGTTAAAAGGAATAAATTACTAATTAGAAATGGAGGTTTCAGATTGAGATGCATTATAAAATTCAAACTTAAATTTCATCGGGATTTAATGTTACACTTAAAGAGTAAAGTGATTTCAAATGTCCTTTTTGGCAGTGCTCTGAACATTAAAACTAATATGACTGTCATTTATCTTTGGTTAATCTGAGGAAGTAAAATAATTATACTCATTATGTTATATATATTAATTTTTCTTGAGACATAATTTTAAACATGGAGTTTCCATTCATATGTTTCCTTTAATCAGTTTCATCACTATAGTCATATTTCTGCTTAGACTATGACATTTCCTCTATAAGAAAAGCTTTAGACTTATCAGGACTCACTGATATTTTAAGTTCAATTTCTGCTGTTTTGTTACACTTTCCCATAACCCACAACTAACATATTCTTCATATCCGAAAACACAGAGATTATAGATTTTGAAATCAAATTTGTAAAATAAGAAATAATGTTGAGGAATTAACATTTTTGAGTGCCTAACACATGATGGACACAATGTTAATATGGATATTAAATTGGCTCATTTAGTCATGATAAAAATCTTGCAAGGAAAGGTGCTTTTTTTCCTATTTATAACTGAAAATGAGGTGCACACAATTTTATGTCTTCTAATTATTCTCTATTATATCAGAAGATATTATAAATTTCAATCTTTAAAACAAACTGCATTGCCATATCTATCAATACATACATGCAGAGAAAATAAAAGGGCTTATCTCCGGATTTCAGAATTGGGAGTCATTTAGACTTTCAAAAATTAGCATGTGGACCTATTAATAAGAAAAAGAAAAAAAAATAAAGCAGATTTAGTGCATAAATTATGGAGTAGAAGTCCACACTTAAATTTGGCAGGCAAGGGAAATTCAAAATAGGAATAAAGTGACTGCTATTATTTTTCAGTAATTGCTTCAAATGCATTTTCTTAATTGGTAATAGCTATTTTATCTCTTATGAGAAAGAATTTATCTTCCTCACTGTCTTTGTTTTATATAAAATAGTATGTAACCAGTATTGGAAAATTTCACTTTTGTCCCTCCATCCCTGTAATCTTTCACATCACTTAGAAATTTCTCTTAAAAACTTAATTGCCTAAGAGCTTATGTGAATTTAATTAAACAGAAATAATAAATTTGAAATGTATGAGCAAGTCCTTGGGAGTTTTACCATTTCAGATATCTGAAATACATTAAATTAAAGCTCTCTAAGCAGAGATTGCATGATATTCTGCATAATTCTGCCCTTAATTAGAAATACCATTTAATGAAGAAAAGTGGAAGCTTTATAGAAACAAATGCATAATTGCCATGGACTTGAATTATCATATCATGACAGAAATCAGTCATTTTAGGTAGGAAACACAATAGCATGACTTTATTATTTTTCATCTTATTAGCAATGTGTCACTGGGAAAAAAAAAGTATTGGTAAAACTGAACCCAAACTAATTTTAAGTAAAATATTGTCAAAAATTAAATATAGAATGAATTTTTCTTAATGTAATACTTCACTATAAAGTTCTGACAAATAGGACTCCATCTCATAAACATGAAAAGTATAAATAATCTTCACAAACAACGATAATCATATGATTTATAAAGATTCCAGATATAATTTTTCAAATTAAAAAAAAATTAAATATGCAGTCATTTGGTAGTCATTTACTTAATCTAATACCACATAAATACTGAAATAAAAATGGAAATATTTAGAATGAATATATTTTTATGAATAGTATTAATTTAAAAATATTTTTTAGGAGTTTCTGTTGTGGCTCAGTGGTTAATGAATCTGACTAGGAATGATAAGGTTGTGAGTTTGATCCCTGGCTTCACTCAGTGGGTTAAGGATCTGGTGTTGCTGTGGCTCTGGCGTAGGCCAGCAGCTACAGCTAGGATTAGACCCCTAGCCTGGGAACTTCCATATGCCTCGTGGGTGTGGCCCTAGAAAATGCAAAAAGACAAAAAAAATTTTTTAAAACATATATTTTTTAAAAAATTGCCTTCTAGCCATATTTTTGTCATTTTTGTTACTACATTTGAGAATGAAATGACAATGGTGCTCATTAATATCATAATATCTGGAGTTACCTGGTGGCTCAGAAGGTTAAGGATTTGTCATTGTCACAGCTGTGGTTCTGTTTACAGCTATAGTGTGGTCTTAATCCCTGACCTGTGAACTTCTGCTTGCTTTGAGTGCAGCCAAAAAAAAAAACCATAATCTCTAACTTTATTTAATATATTATAAAATAAAATTTGGCCCAAAATTTTAGAAAATTCCTATAATTAAGAATCAATACTAGATATAACTCAAAGTACAACTCTGTGTGCATATTTAAATGTAATTTTAACCAGTCTTTGTGATGCTTGATATTTTTGTTGAAGAAAAGGAAACTCTAGAAATAAAACTATCAGTGAAACTGAGATTTTCTCCCTCAAAAATGTATTCATAATTTGAAAAAATAAATCTTGAAGTGTTGGTCTACATAACATTTCTCAGATTGAAAACATAGGTGTGTTAGATGTATTCATACTTGACATGTTGTTGAAACTTCTCTGTTGTTTGTCCTAATATTGTTGAATGCTGACAAGGTCATTTGTTTCCCTATTTTTCCTTTTATTTCTTCTCCTTGACTTACTGAGTCTTCTTGCAACTCCAGTGCAATCTTGAATGAAAGTGATGAAAATGGAATTTTTCTCTTCTTATACACCTCAAAAGGAGGCTTTCAGCATTTGACTTTGAAGTATGATGTTTATTCTGTATTTTTTTGAATACCTGTTGGCAGAAAAAGTATGTTTATTTTATTCTGAGTATGCTAAACAATATTATCATCAGTGATCCTTTTCTATCAAGTGTGTTATTTTTTCCACAGTTTTTGGTATAGACTTTAGATTTTCTCTTTTCATCTTTTACTGTAGTTAGGTGATTTTTATAATGTATATCAACTTTGGTTTCCTGAATAAAGCAGCTTTGGCCATGAGACAGTGTCATGGACAATATGTCAATATGTTCCTTATTATATAGAAATAGTTATCTTCTACTTTATTACATCATGAATTTTATCATTGATTAGAGTTGAGAACAAATGTTTTGTTTTCATCTATTAAGGCAATCATGCTGTTCTTTTAATTTAGTAGATTACATTGTTTAGTTTCCAAGGATTAAACTGCATTTTCACTCCTAGGCTAACTTTACTTGATCAAATGTATATTATTTGTTTATATATGATCACTTACACATTTTGTTTCTTTTAATTGCTAATATTCTTTTCATTGCTAATATTTGGCTAAAATTTTTAGTGATATTCATTAAAGGTTACAATTTTCTGTTCTAGTCATGTTTGTCATGTTTTGATATCAGATTTTCCTGGATTCATGATATGTGTTGAGATGTGGCCCTTTTCATCTACTTTGTGGAAGCGTTTGTGCATAATTTGCCTATGAAGACACCTATATTTTGAATTTTCTTTTGGGGGCAAGATTTAGATAACAAATACAAATGTGGAGACATAGGGCTGATAAAATTTTCTATTTCATTTCAAGGGGTTAGTGTGTTTTCAGCCATTCATCCATAATTCTAAGTGCCAATCATAAAAGGTATTGATGAGAATATTATGTAGAGCATGACTTTATTTTCATTTTTAATGTCTTTAGGATCTGTAGGAATACCTGTATTTCAATTCTGAGATAATATAAGTCATATTTTTCATTTCCTTTAAGAAACTTGTGAGGGGGTTACCAGTTTTATTCATCTCTTCAAGTAACCAAATTTTTCCTTGTTCATTTTCCTGATTTTTATCGATTTTTGTTGATTTCTGCTCTTTATTATTTTTCCTTCTGTTTAATATGGACTTAATTTGCTTATCTATTATACCTTCTTAAGGTGTGCTCTTAGCTAATTTAGGTCAAACTTTTCTTACTTTCCTATAAACAATTTAAATATATGTACAAGTAGCTTCAACCCACAAATTTTGAAATTTTATATTCTAACCATAATTTAGTTTGAAATACTTTCTAACTTCACCTATGATTTCTTCTGTGTCCTATAAGTTAATCCCATATATATATGCTATTTAAATCCTGAAGAACCCCATTTAGCATTTCTTGCAGAGCCAGTCAACTAGAAACAAGTTCTGTTTTGTTGATCTGAGCATTTCTCTATTTTTCTACTTATAAACTTTATATTAACTAGATATAATTCTATGCTCAAAATTCTATTTTATTTTTCCATTCATGACTTAAAGATGTCATTCAGTTGTTCTCTGGCCTTTTGTGGGTTGTTTATTTTTTTCAAATGAGAGTACAGTGATCAATGTGAATTTTTTCTTCTAGTTTCATTGAAGTATAATTGATATACAACACTGTATATAGTTAAAGTGTACAGCATAGTGATTTGATTTACTTACAGCATGAAACAATTACGACAATAAGTTTAGTGAGCAGCCATCATCTCATATAGATACAAAATCAAAGAAAAAAAAGACATTTTTTCCTTGTGATGAGAACTTTCTAAGATTTACTCTCTTCACAACTTTCGTATGTAACATAGATCAGTGCTAATTTTTAGACAAAAGGAGAAAAGTTAGTAGCTTTTAAGATTGCTGGAGATAAAGTAGAATATTTTAGAAAGAATAACAAAGGAAAATGTGAGGTAATATGGTTAAGAAAACTAAATAGTCCATTCTTTTATATATATATAAAATATATTATAAAATATAAAATTATTTTATATAAAATATATATAATGATTTTTTTTCTATTATAGCTGGTTTACAGTGTTCTGTCAATTTTCTACTGTACACCATGGTGACCCAGTCACACATACATGTATTCATTCTTTTTTCTCACATTATTATGCTCATCATAAGTGACCAGACATAGTTCCCATTCTTGAAAATAAGGGAGAGCTTTATTTCTACACTGAGAAGAGTAAAAAGGCAGGAGCATATGCAGTGGGTCTCAAATATTTATATATATTAAAAATCATCTCAGGAGGATTTAATTGCTCAGTGTTCTGTCCCTTCTCAGGATCTAATAAATAGATGGACTGGAAGAAGTAATCTATAGAGTTTATATGTGTGTGTTTGTGATTATGCTTTTATTCTAGATTTCAGTGGACTATCACACACATTATGAAACTTTATGTTACTGATATATCATCTTCATTTTATTTAATTTGGATATCTTTGAAAGTAATGACTTACAGTCTTCTTTTGTACATTTTTAAACAAGCACTCCTTGTGATTCTGTTGTGTGCAGATGCCATTTGAATAAAAGGGTATTTTTGAAAGAAGAAAGGTGATACAAGTGTTAACACATTTCCTCTATAATGTATATTAAAAATTTCTGTGACTGTCCTGGTAGTTTAACGAGTAACACCTGAGAAAAATTTTTTTTAATTTTGTGAATTTTGTGTCAAGGAATTCACAAGATAAGTATTGACTTTGGCTGGAGTTATATTGCACAAGACATTCCAGGTCCTTGTTTTTACAAGAGTTGTCTACAATCTAGTGTCAATTATCACGACAAAAAGCAATCTCATTCAGCCTAAGGGTTTTATGAGACTGCAATCATGCAAATTTTACTTCTTAAATATCAGGTGATCTATCTTGAAGTAATATAAAACAAATTAGATGAGGTACACTTTTAAATGTAGACTTGTTTATGTAAATTCCTAATGTACACTTTGCCCTGCAAACTATGTCCATCGTAAACAGTAATGAATATGTAGTGATCTTGAAAGGATTTCACAAATGCAACCTGGGGGTTTATCCCCTGAGGATTTA
The DNA here is from genome assembly GCF_054392235.1 of Sus scrofa. Taxonomy (NCBI): domain Eukaryota; kingdom Metazoa; phylum Chordata; class Mammalia; order Artiodactyla; family Suidae; genus Sus; species Sus scrofa. The sequence goes on along the minus strand of NC_139390.1, from coordinate 51,087,023 downwards.
GGGGAAAGACTGAAAGAAGTAAATTATAACAACTATTAGGAAACAAAATTCCAATTTATAATATTTACAAAATTGTAAGTGAAAAAGCTGCTTTGGTAAAGTAGCATTTTGTCATCATGATTTAAGTATTGAGCTAAGGCAATGAAGGCAAGGCAGTGGGGAGGCAGAATGATGCTGTGTGAAGGTCATGGTCTTTACTTTGAAATCCTTTTCTACCTTAACTTGGTAGGAGGTCTGGACTGATATTTGAAGCCTCTTCATTATAAAATGAGGATGATAAACTTATATGAGATTAGTTTTTTAAGTGTCTGCCGTAGTTCTCACTACACTTTCTAATAATAAAGTAATAAAATCTGAAGGTACATTTTAGGAAAAAAAAAAATTTGTTGCCCTTTTGAAAGTCAGATTACTGAGAGAAGTAAGAGAATGTGTTCAATGAAAGCAGATAGAATCCAAACAATTTCAAAAGGTGTTGTGTAATAAAATAACTTTGGCAGAAGGAAAACTAAGGGTGTTACATTTTTAAAATGCATTGCTATAATAGCCTATTAAAAAGTTTACGCATATGCAGTTATGGAAAATGTTGATGGTATCAGAAGTATAATGATAGTGTAAATATAGTAGCACTGGAAGAAATGAAAAAAACTTGTACCATTTGGTTTCAATTTTTATTTGACCTGAAGAGGGTCACTCAATCCCATTGTCACTTACTTTAACATGTCTTATTGTGCTACAGGGAATGATATCCTTCAATAAAACAATTAATGTTTTATGCAATAACAAAGGGATTATATAACTCTTTATTTTTGATGTTTAAAGATTTTGATACTTAAAGAGGCAAAAAAAAAGAAAACCAGAATCTTTTTACCCTAGATACAGTTCTAACACTTGAAAAATATACATTTTGTTTTATTTTGTAGCCTTTGCATATAAATATGGAGGATGGGAGTACATTAATTTCTAATTATTAAGAAGGCTTTTATCTGCTATTTATTTTTCCTGATCGTTTTCGATTGTGTTGACTGAAAAAAAAAATGCACAGTCTGAATTGAGAATTGTGTTTTATTTGGCAGCATACTGAGAACTCAAGCCCAGGAGGCAGCCTCTCAGATAGCTCTGAGGGACTTTTCCAGAGAGGTAAGGGATGAGCCAGGATATATAGGACTTTTCAGAAAAACAGCAGAAACAAAAAACAAGTAGTTAGAACATTGAATGTTTATTGTAAATTAAAGAAAGCCGACATTTCAAGTCACTGAATTTAATGCATTTCTATAAATGGGAAGATGCAGAGCCTAGGCTCACTGAAATCATTCCTTTGATATGCACCTCACCTATATGGGGCCAGTATCTTGTGCTTTCCATCCTGAGTCCCCATCGGGGGGGTACAGTTAGTAGGCAACTGCGGTGGCCAAGGGCTAGATGGCCCCAGCATCTTTTATTTATTTATATAGCAGACATTATTGTCCACAATTGAATACAGTCTCTATCATCTCAGTGAATCTTTCCAATTGAGATTCCATAAAAGATTGTAATGGACACCTGATTGTAGTCCTATATCAAATTTAAGTTTCTCCTTTACTTTGCTAATTTGGGATTATCGACCATCAAATTATAAACAGGAACTGAAAAAAAAATTTTTAGGGCCATACCTGCAGTATGTGGAAGTTCCTGGGCTAGGGGTTGAATAAGAGCTGCAGCTGTAGGGCTACTCCACAACTACAGCAACACCAGATCTGAGGTACATCTGCGACCTACACCATAGTAATGCTGGATCCTTAACCCACTGAGTGAGGCCAGGTACTGAACCCGCATCCTCATGGATACTAGTCAGATTCTTAAGCCACTGAGCCACAATGGGAACTCCAAGGAATTGAATTTTTGATGATTGTGGTACTTAGTCCCTGAGAATAAAATTATTTTAAATATAGCACATCATATATTAGATGGAATATAGGAATGATTTTCTATCAGAGTCTAGGTAGAAGATTTATTAATGAGAATAGATAGTTGGGATATAATTATAAATGACAATGATAATGATTACTTGCAATTTACCGGAGTCTTCATGTGCATGTATCATGCAACATAAGCATTTTTATTCTTAGTAATCAATGAGATCAGTTAACTTATGAACCATATACAGCAAGTACAGCATGGACTCCAAATCTTTTCCAGGTTCTGATTTCAAAATCCTTGCTTTGGCCACTCTGCTAAATTACTTCTGATTTAGTGAATGCCTATTTTGTGATAGGAAGTATACTGAAAGATTAACTGACTCAAACTTATTGAATCAAGTGAAGTAAGTTTTATTAACCTTATTTTAAAGATGAGGTAACTGAGTTTCAAGGAGCTCAATTTACTCTCTCAGAATCACATAATTGTTAAATGTCAGATGACTGGGTTCATCCTGAGCAGGACTGAGCATTTTAACAGAATTCCTAAACATAATTAAGCTTTAACAATCATATCAATTTTATGAAATTGATTTTTTTATAAATTATTTTCTTTTTTATGGCTGCACCCACATCATATGGAAGTTCCCAGGCCAGGGACTGATTCTGAGCCACAATGCAACCTATGCTACAGCTTCAGCGATGCCAGATCCTTTAGCCCACTGTGCTGAGCCAGGGATTGAACTCGAGTCTCCACAGTAACTTGAGCCACTACAGTTGGCTTCTTAACCCACTGTGCCACAGCAGGAACTCCTGGATTTTTTATAATTCTGGGATAAAATTATTATGAAACAAGAGTGTCAAATATGACAGAAGAGATTTATCCTACCTAACATAAAACCACTCTGTGAAACTCCCTTTTTAAGGAATTTCAAATAAATTGGAAGCACAAGTATTTTAAATAGTAATAATCCATTATAAGCCTGTATTTAAACTTTTAAGTTTAAATACTCAGGTATTTCTTTCTTTAAACCTGAAAAGAATTGTGTGTGTATATATATATATGAGTGTGTGTGTGTGTGTGTGTGTGTGTGTGTGTATAGCGCTATAAGGATTAAAAAACAAAATATACACATGATTTGATTAGTCAATGGCATATGAAATATAATTGAACTGCATTAGGAATTCATGTTTTGCATACTCTATAATGTGTGTTTCAATCAAAGTCTTAGCAGAAAATAAATATTTTAAGCATGACCTTCAGACTTCACTATACTTCCTAAACTCTATATACTTAGGTTGTCAGTCAGTTCACAGACCAGATATATTCCAAAAAAGTTATGTGTGGAACAAAACTTGTAATTTATAATTTAAAAGATGCTAAGAGAATGTGCTCTTTAAAGAAAAGCTCAGGTAAATATTTCTGAAATGTAAATAGAACTTTTTGCATGAGGATTTACCTTAATGTTTTTTAAATGACATTTGAAGACATGGTCAGGGGTTTTATCTTTCTTCTTTCTCATTCCCACTCTACCCTCTACCCACCTCTTCTTTTTACCTCATCAGTGTCACCACCTACTGCTCCTTATGTGATTAGGCCACCACAGTAAATGCTGGGGACCTCATGTTAGGCATTGCATTAGTGAATTGTAATATATTAGTCCTAGTTTCCAAGAAATTCTGGGACTATATTTTCGTTTCCTTAGATACTGTTTCCCTTAGGCTTGGTTAAAAGATTTCCTACCTTAACTCACCCTGAGTTTGTTTAAATTTCAGTAGTCAAGCTTAAGCGATAATTGTTAAAATATTTAAAATTATAATAGCAAAAAACAATATTAGTATTATAAGGAATATTACAATTTTAGTGCTGCAGATGCATTTGCATCTTTTACAGATCATATTATCTAGTCTTATAATATGGTAGTTAGCACTAATATTCCCATTTTATAGATGATAATTCTGGTACAAGAGGTTATGGGACTTATCTTCATCACATAATTCTTGTTTCTATGATAGATCATATTTCAACGCCCTCCCCTACCACTTCCAATCTCTCTAAAATACCATAGTAACCACCATCTCAGTTCCCTCCAAAGCTTCATAGCCTTTGAAGCCTAATTGAAGTCATGGTCTCAGAAAAGCACTATAGCCTCTGCTCCATGAATATCCACCATTTTATCTTTGTTAAAAGGATCTGGGGAAATATGTCACAAGTCTATGAGAATTTCTAACAGGGTCTAAACACAGTAGTGTGGATTCAAGCACCAAATTAATCTACCCTAATCATAGAATAGTTCTGGAGAAGGGCAGAAGGAGAAATCTGACATTTTTCTAGCTCCCTAATACGCCACAAATTTTAATTTCCTTTAGTGAAAAAATACTTTGTGTACTTTGAAACAAACCCTTGTTTGCTTATCACTGTTATTGAACTACAAACTAACTTCCTAACCGTTAGTAAGGACATTGGTTAGAATTCACCAATGCAAAATACATTTACATATATATTATATGATTGCTTTTCTTTCATTTGGAAATTAGAAGTAATGTTCATGTTCAAATTTGTCCTTTTTTGGGGGGTTTTTTGGGTTGTGTGTGTGTATGTGTTTTTTACTTATTTTAAGTTCTATTGCATTATAGTTGATCTACAATGTCATGTTAATTTCTGCTGTGCAGCAAAGTGATTCAGTCATGCACATACACATATCCATTTCCTTATACGTTATCACAGAATATTGGGTGGACTTTCCTGTGTTATACAAGATCATCCTGCCCACCACTCAGGACCTTGTGAGGATGCAACCCAGGTGATGATTCACACCTGGCACCTACTATCCAACAGTGCCTGGCATAGCTTGGCCCCTACTTCCACTCAAACCTACCTACGTGCATTGGGTTTACAGACCTGAGTCCCATTATCATGAGCCATACTACCTCATGAGCCCCAGAAGGATCTAGGAGAAGACATTTAACTCCTAGTTTTCAAATGCCACATCCCCTAACCCAAGATCACAGGCATCTCAGTCTGGGCATGGTACCCTCAAGAGTTCTGGACACCCCTCATTCTATCCATAGACGCCACTTTCATAGTTTGGTCTGGAGGTATTTCTGTTTCTCCTTCACCTTTGACTAAAAACCCACCATACCTACCATCATGGCTTTTCTGGTCCAAAGCACTGTTCTCAGTAACTTGAGTAGCCCATGGCCCTCACTTGGGGTCCATTATCTTCTCTGATGCTACAAAGGAGGCAGTTTATCTATATCTTCTTCTAGTCCAAAAAAACGATCCTCAGCTAGAAGGAAAATCAGAAAGGCTACTGCACATTCTGTGCCAGGCAGGGATCTTAAAAAAGAGATGAAGAAAATACAAATATCTCAGTTTTCTTGACAGAGTATTAATGTTTAAATTACAAGCAAAAGCAGACATTGAGATGATGAATGAAATATAATCAAGTGACTTAGGAAGTTTTATTTATATATTTTCATTTCTTGATGCCACCTGGGGCAAATTATTCAGATCTTCTGTTTCAGTTTATTTCTTCATAGAATAAGTATTCTGAATTTTCTTATAAATAATTCCATGTAATCCTTTCATATCATCACATTTAAATATGGTGCCTTTTTTGTCTTATAAATGAGAAAGGGAGTTGCAGAAAATCAAAATTAGGCATAATACATTTCTCATTATATCCACACCTGAAATTACCAGATAGAAATTAGGACACATACAATTTCCACAGAAAAACATACTTCACAACCAAAATATAAATGAAATAAATTAGAGAGGAAATTGATTTAATATGTTAATGATTCTATATCAGTGTATAAGCAACTATCTAATCATTTTAGAAAGGAGATGTGTGGCAGCATCCTGATTTTCCAGCTCCTCTTCATACAATGTCTAGGACTTAGGGAAATGCCCGCCCCCCTCTTGTTTAGAACACTACTGGACTAGATTTCAGAATCCTGAATTCTGCGTATTGACCTCAGTCATGCAATCACCTCAGATGTCTCAGTTTAAAGCAAAGTTGGGTTATAATGGGTGTAGAGCCTGGTTTATTCTGAGGTCGGCAACAACATGGAAAAGGAATAAAACTGACTAGATGTTATACATGATGTACGCCTCTGGCTAAGTCATCTTTATCAATGCTGTCAGCTTAAGGATTCTGTAAGAAAACTACAGTTTTGTGATTAGAACATAGGTAATTCTTATACACCCAAAAGATCACGTTAAAAATGTGCAACATGTTGAATCTTCCTCTCTTTGTACAATCCCAAAGAGAGGAAGCCACACATATAACATTTTTACAACCTCACAGTGTCATACAGTTTTATTAGCAAGAAGAGTTTCAGTATAAGAGTATACTTTTCATTGATATAATGTTTAGAGGGCACAAATTTACCTGCTCTGAAAATTGTCTGACACATGAATGTATTCATCTGATATAATGAATAAAATGATGATTTCAAAATATAATCTCAAGATTTGGTTAATGTGGGAAGAATACATTAGGAAACAATTTTCAATGAGTCTCATATTTCTCGATGTTGTATGAGAAAAGGAACTGACAGATGTGCTATGGACTATATTTCTAAGAATACTTGTGTAGTACACACGCTTTGAAGGTAGAAACAGTGCCTCCCTGTAAAGCAGAGGGCAGGTTTGTTTACTTTCCTCAGTGTTCACCAGGCTCCCAGAGGGTATGGGGGACAAGGGGAGCTGATGAAAGTCTGAAGCCCATGCTGCCTGCTGTATGGTGAGTAATAAAGCCCTTGGTCTCCGAGCCAAGAATCTCTTGCCTTATGCCAGCATTCACAAAACTGCAGCAGGCTTACCTATGAGCTTGTAAGTAGGAAAAAACATCAGACCATTCACAGTTCTTGACATCTTGAACTAATTTTATCCAACAAACTAACCACATGGTGTTACCACGGTTGAATTTTGACGCTTTCTTTTGTTTGGTTTGTTTTTTGGCTGCACCCACAGCATATGGAAGTTCCTGGGTCAGGGACAGAATCCGAGCTGTAGCTGTGATCCATGCCACAGGGCAGCAATGTTGGATCCTTAACCCACTGCACTGGGATCCAACAGGCACCTCTACAGAGACAAGCCAGATTTTAACCCACTGCACCACAGCAATAACTCCAAGGTTAATCTTGATAACATCTTTAAATAAAGCCTTTGATATATACACACACACACACACACATATAATCCAATGAAATAAAGAATTTAAGGGTTTAAGTATAATTATTGGTTTTAAAACTGGAATGATACAGCATAGCATGATATAATAATATAAATATAAATAGTATAAATACACACAAACATCCAGAGAAGTGTTATCTAAGGATACTTGGTATATATAATTGGAAACATTTAATGATATATCACTTAACCCATAGGTCTAGTCAAAGGTAAAATTAAACTTTACAGCATTATATATTTTTAAATGTTGTTTATAATAAATAATTTTCCCACTAAATGCCAGAGAACTTTATGTGTGGTTGTAATTCATTTTTCCCTCATTTTTTCATAACTCATTCAAATGCCCATTATGCACTTACTAACTTCTGGGCACTGTGCTCCATGGTGAAGGTTCATAGTGAACTGCACAGCATCTGCCTTCATAGGTAAGACTATGGAGAGATAATTATCAAATAATTACACAAAATTAAAAGCTAATAACAATTATACTAAACAATTAAAATCACACAAAAATTAAAAGCTAATAACAATTATACTAAAAACTAAGAAAGTATAATGATGTATTCTACAAAGGGGACCTAATTTATGTTATCCTACAGGAGACTAAGGTATGATCTCAAGGATATATAGGAGATATTCTGGAAAGTATATACCTAGCAATGGAAATGAGGACCCCAAAGAACAAAGGACCCTGGGCTCCTGGAGGTTCTGTAAGTGGCCTCTTGGGGCTGAGCCTGATGGCAGTAGACAAGGCTGGGGAAGTAATCAGATATTCTTTTTTTGATATAAAATGTAAAACTGTATTCTGACATTTCCTCTTATTGTTCCATACATCTTTTTTTCCCCTGCAACTGTTAGCCTAATGTATACAATATTTCTTCCCTTTTATTTTTTCTTAATGACCTCACCTGTGGCATGTGGAAGTTCCCAGCCTGGGGCTTGAATTGGAGCTGCAGCTGCAGGCCTATACCATAGCTACCACTGCAGCTTTGAATCTGAGCCAAATCTGTGACCTACACCACAGCTTACAACAACACGGGATCATTAACCCACTAAGTGAGGCTGGGGATCAAATCCAAATCCTCACAGACACTACGTCAGGTCATTAACCCACTGACTGACAATGGGGACTCCTAGAGTATTTTTAAGGGATACATACCCATGCTTTATTAGGCACTCTAATATACTCACTATAGAAACCCATTATGATTCTTCTAAGATGCGTAGTTATGACTTTTTATCATTTTCATGATTTTAGAAAAGTGTAGAAAATTTCCAAATTGTGAATATAGCCTTATTTCTAGTTACTTTTTTCTTCCTTTTTTTTTTTTTCTCTGAATTTGCAACTATCATCTGAACAATGAAATTATCTGATCCCATGTGGCCCAAAGAAAAGAGGCCCTAGAAAAGCAGTCCTTCCTTGAGGAAGCAAGGGCACCCAGCTTCACTTCTAAAGGAACCCAGAGCATCTTAATTTTACCAACCACATGAAAAATATGATAATCATAGATGTGAGGCTGAACGGCTGGAAGTGATTATACCATGTTCATCTAGTAACCATTTGGAAATCTCCAATGCATGCAATATTAGAGGTGCCAACATACAAACTATTAATTCCTTAACCATGAAGGAATTAATGATTAATCATTCATTATTAATTATTAATATCATTAAGAGAATCATGTCTCATATTTTAGTGTTGTTTACAAAGTGCTTTCCAAAACTGCATTTTATTTGCTCCTTATATCTGTTTGTGATATAAAGTAAGCCAAAGTTTTAACTCCCATTTTGTATATTTGGAAATCAAAGCTTAAGAGTTTCTTGAAACAAGTCAGTGACAAAGCTGGGTTTCAAATCCTTGATAACCTAAATAAATAATTGCATTTGAAGTGTTGTAAAGTTAGCAACAGCAACAAGACCTAAGAAGCTCAATTTTCCTTGGAAAAGTATTACACACATATAGATATATAGTATCATCCAATATAGCTAAAAGAAGCAGAAATAATAGGTAGAAAGAAAAATAAACATGGAAAAGATGATAAAAGCCGTCATCCTATGAATACTGTACATACACTTTGTTCTGCATAAGCATACCTTCAGTTGGAGAATTGACAATTATTTAAGATTAGGAGCAGAATAAAAATCAGCTGGCTTTACTCAGGTCCACAGCATCAATTATATCTTTTACTTTGTGATTATTTTCTTTGTGATTTCTTCCCTTTAGATATCTGAAAGAAGAGTTATGCAGTCTTTGCCTGAGACTCCCAGGGGCTGGTAAAGAAGTGCCCAATAAACACTTCTTAAAACAATAAATTGTCTTAGAGAAGGTTCTTAATGCTCTTCAGTTTTTAAATTCCTGTTTATTCTTATCTCTGAAACAGACAGACAACATAAATATAAAAGAGAGTCATTGTTTTGGAATATGGTATTTGTTTTAGCTGTGTTATAAGCAATTAGCAGAACAATAATCCTAATTCTCCCCTGACTCATAAAAGAGAACTGAGCCAACACCAGCGGTATCATCCAGCTGCACAAAGAAAAAATACTTCTGAAAATGAGTGAAATATTTCTCATATGGAGTTCCCATCATGGCTCAGTGGTTAATGAACCCGACTACCAGCCATGAGGATGAGAGTTTGATCCCTGGCCTCGCTAAGTGGACTAAGGATCTGTCATTGCCGTGAACTGTAGTGTAGATTGCAGACACAGACACGGTTTGGATCCCGTGTTGCTGTGGCTGTGGCATAGGCCGGCGGCTACAGCTCCGATTCGACCCCTAGCCTGGGAATCTCCTTATGCTACAGGTGCCGCCCCCCAAAAAAAACGAGACAAAAAATATATATATTTCTCATATAAACCTATATTTCTTGACTATTCATCAGGTCACAGGTTCTGTCCTTGAGTTTTCAGAATGATTCAGAATATAGGACTGTTTGAGTTTGTGCAGCTGTTATCATTATTACCTAATGGACAGAGCCATCAAAATTATTATACTACTTAATAAGAACGTGTATGTTCACCTAGTGAAGCAGCCAGTGATCCTATGTTTATTGAATTACCACCTTTTTATCGTAAAAACATTTCCAAATGATTTTTAAGACATTAACTCTTGTAACATCCCACTAAGGAAATCAGATCACCACTATTGTATGTTTCCTTTTCTTTTTTTAAATAATTTAACTTGTTGTTTTTGTTGTTGTGGATGACCAGTACCCTGAAGATGCTGTTTTTTATTTATTTATTTATTTGTTTTATTTTTTTCTTTTTTAGGGCCACACCTGCAACATATGGAAGTTCCTGGGCCAGGGGTCGGTTGAATCAGAGCTGCAGCTGGGGCCCATGATAGCATGTAATACTGGTAACACTGGATGGATCTGAGCCACATCTGTAATCTGTGTCATAGCTTGAGTGAACGCCGGATCCTTAACCCACTAAGTGAGACCAAAGGTTGAACACACATCCTCACAGAGACAGCTTTGGGTCCTTGACCCTCAGGGCTACGCCAGAATCCCCTGCTTTTTATTTTTTTAACTTTTATTTTATTTTACTTTTTTATTGATGTATATTCAGTTTACAATATTGTGTCAGTTTCAGATGTATAGCAAAGCGATTCATATATATATATATATATATATATATATATATATATTTACACACACACATTGAATTAAAGAGTTGGAAATTAAGTTCAGGAGCAGAATAAACTAGCTTTATTCAGGTCCTCAGCATCAATTATATCTTTTTCTTTATGATTACTTAAAAGGAAGATATACATATGTATATCCTTTTTAGATTTTTTTCCCATTTTAGGTGATTACAAGGTAGTGAATATAGTTCCATGTGCTACACAGTAGGTCCTTCTCAATTATTCTTTTTTTATATAGTAGTTTCTATCTGTTAATCTCAAACTCCTAATTTGTCCTCCCTTTTCCTCCTTTGGTAATCATAAGTTTGTTACCTATGTCTATGAGTCTGTTTCTGTTTTGTAAATAAGTGCATTTATATCATTTTTTAAAGATTCTGCATATAAATGATGCCATATTTTTTTCTTTCTCTGTCTGATTTACTTCACTTAGTATGATGATCTCTAGGTCCAAAAATAATGAAAAAAATTCTATTTCTTAAAATAAAGTACATCATTTGGGGACTCAACATTTGTAGATTTTAAATTTAAGCCTTTAACTCTTGCCAAATAACCCTAAAAGTTTGTGGTATATAATATTCCAATTTTAGTCTCAATGCAATTTAGATCACTATCTCTCCTGCTGGCATGGAGGAAAATGGACTCTAGCCACTGACAAATCCAAGTGACCATCTCATATAAGAATTTCAGTGTTCTTTTTGGTTCTCAATTTAGTTTGCTTATGCAATAACTTCAGTGCAGTGCTATGAATATTATTTCTAAAGAAAACTAACAAAGAAATTTTTTTTTAAATTAAAAAAATCATCAGGTGAGAGAGAAAAACTGCAGCCAGAGGCAAAAATTTATAGTGCAAGACACATTACTCCAAAATTTACTGACTTAAAATCACAATCATTCATTATTTTTTGCAAGGTTTTGGGTCACCTTGGAAGTCCTGCTGATCTGGGCTGAACTGGATTGGCTGAATGTTCTCATTCCTCTGTCACAGGGTTGTGGGTAAGCCATGAACTGACTCGCCTTGGAGGGTCCCAGCTGCAACAACACGTGGTGCCTCACTGGCCCATAGTATAGCTTCATCTTGTGTTGATGGTGCGGGTCCAAGAAAAGGCAGATGGCTTGAATAAGGCAAGCAGAAGTTCACTTTCTTTCTTCAGTTCGTTGCCTGCATCACCTTTGCTAACATCACTTTGGCTAGAGTATGTAACATAGAAAAGTCGCTGGACCTAGAGAAGTCTAGAAAGTTATAAGGCAAATTGCAAGACTTGGAAAACAATTTATTGAGACAATCAGTGAAATCTGTCAACCACTAAAGATGAATCATATGTTAACAACACTGTTGAAAAGACCCATTTTCTGTCAGGGAATGAGTCTGCTTTGAAGGTAAAGACAGTTCAGTTTTCACTTTGGGGGCAAGATTTGGGTCTCCAACTAAATTTTATTGAAGGACATGGTTTCACTTATATGTGTAATATAACAAATAAAATAAACAAATATAACAAAGCAGAAACAGACTCACAGATACAGAGAACAGACTGGTGGTTGCCATAGTTGCCACATTAGAGAAGGGGGGGGAGGGGCAATGGGTACCAAGGATGAAAAGTTACAAACTACTATGCATAAAATAAAGTTACAAAGATCTAATGTGCAGCACAAGCAGTGTAGTCAATATTTTATAACTTTGTATGAAGTGTAATCTATAAAAAGCCAAATTTCTATGATGTACATCTGAAACTAATATACTTTTAATTCAAATATACTTCAGTTAAAAAGAACCTAGTTAATGAAATGAGGGTCATTTGGTTTTTACCATAAAATAATTAATACTGTTGGATGCAGCTTCCTGAGAGCATTTATAATGGCAATTACCTTCATTTAGAGGCAAACTTGAAACCTGTAAGAAGTCACAGAAAAAAAAAAAAAAACATATTTTTAATGATTGACAAGTCTTTACTTTCAAAATAAGCTCATTCTTAATTTTTTTAAAACAAACATTTATTTAGAGACTGGAAATAAAATTATTTTCGATTCTGAGTCTCCACAATTAAATAGGCAATTACAACATAGAGAAGTAAGTGTGTCAATAGAGCTAAATACATGCACTCAATGGGGTGCTATGTGCAGGCTACATAATCAGAAATTAAGCTTTGCAACAGGTATCTTTCTCTTTAAAAGTTTTTATTGATATATAAAAATGATAAGTGCATGAACCTTATGTTTGCAGCTTGACAAGCTTTAACAAATTGAAAATAAGGATGTAACCAACTCTAGGATGCTTTGAATTTATTCTCTGTGCCTTATCTCTTTCTTATCCCTTATTATTGGTGAATGAGTAGAACAGAAAGTGTTTTTCATGCAACATGTGTAGCTTGCAGTCAATCAGGCTATTTATTTTCCAAATTGGCATTTTTCTTGAGAGACATTAAAGTTGGAAGTACTAGTTCCTGACACATTGCCCTTCTGCTGCAAATCACCCTTAATTGACATCTCTGGAATAATATACCTGAACCCTGTAAATGTTTCTCCTGTGGCAGATGGTGTGCTTTGTTAGTAGAGGGTAGCAGAGAGACACTAGCTAAGAAAAGTGTATCTCTTCCAAGTCTGGCGTGTTTTTCTAAGCAGGCTCCTGCACTTTGTGCAAAGTTCTTAATACTGAGTGAAACATCAGTAGAGCACACAGCTCCTCCAGTCCCTTGGCTTCAAAAGTACCTGATTTATAGCAACTCAGGGTCGTCCCTGTGGGCAGATTTCTCTAGCAACACTGCAGTGGCTCTGTAGCATACCTCCTATGAAAACGTTCTTCCTGACTTCCGGGAAACCATCCTCAGTGAATCTCTACTCTCTCATGAGTCATAGATGTACCCACCCTCTACATAGAGGTCTGTTTGTCCACACTGCAGCAAAAAGTCTCCCCCTCAGGTCTCTAAGGGATCTGGTTGTTCCTATATCTGTTTGTGCTATTGTCTTTATAGGAGCCCTTATTTGTTAGTAGATATTCCCTTGTTACAGTTAATAGTTTCAATAAAAATTTCCAAAAATTTTCAAATTGCTGTGTGGTCCCTGATTTTGATAAGTTCCTGAATGATGTACTTGCTTCCTTCAAGGTCCCAGTGTTCTTCTGATTCATGATGATTTATGTAGTCATGCTGAGTGGATTTTGCATAATATTATTTGTCTATTTAATCCATGAAATTTAAAGTATCTATTAATGACTATTAAACTCAATGGGATATTAAAATCAACCTCCATGATGGTTGTACAACTATAAATATAATAAAATTCATTTAATTACTAAAAAAAAGTAAAATCAACCTATGAAAGTACTGGACAGATAATTGCCAAGATTACATTGAAAGTAAAAAGCAAATGCTATTGAAAAGAAAATCATCAGAAATTAATATCATTTGAGTATAAAACTATTGAGTACATTTGAATACATGGTAGCATCAGAATCTGCTCATTTTTTATTGCATTTATTTGCTATTTATAAAAGCTCATACAATCAACTGATTGATGTATTTATTTTTACAATAAAGCTACAGATGACCGGATGATCTAACTTGTCCTAACCAAGAAAAGCAAACTTTATGCTGGAGAATTGATGTTACTGTCCTTCACTGATTTTTCTCTTTGGTTAATTATTCTCTCCTCTAAATGATGCTTAATTTTTTTCAGGTGTGCTGATACCGTTACCTCAGGTTACACCTGGTCTTAAAAACCTGGGAGAGTTTCCATTTCCTGAAGATGCTTATACACTTTTCTCTGACAGACTATAATACTTCTTATCTTTGGTCTTTGGTTTTGGTTTTTGGTCATGCTTTTGGCATGTGGAAGTTCCAGGGCCAAGGACTGAACTTGAGCCACAGCAGTGACCCGAGTCATGGCAGTGACAATGCCAGATTCTTTCTTTTTTTTTTTTTTTTTTTTTTTGTCTTTTTGCCTTTTCTAGGGCCACTCCCATGGCATATGGAGGTTCCCAGGCTAGGGGTTGAATCAGAGCTATAGCTGCCAGCCTACACAAGGGCCACAGCAACGCGGGATCCAAGCCGCATCTGCAACCTACACCACAGCTCACGGCAACGCCGGATCCTCAACCCACTGAGCAAGGCCAGGGATTGAACCTGCAACCTCATGGTTCCTAGTCAGATTCGTTAACCACTGTGCCACAACGGGAACTCCAACAATGCCAGATTTTTAACACACTCTGTTACAAGGGAACTCTTCCAGATTGTTTTTTAATTCATTATTTGTGGAAAATTCTTGGCCATTCATTTTCAACTATTTTCTCCCATTCTCTCCCTTCTTTCCTTTTTTTTTTTTTTTTTTTTTTTTTTTTTGTCTTTTTGCTATTTCTTTGGGCCGCTCCCGCAGCATATGGAGGTTCCCAGGCTAGGGGTCCAATCGGAGCTGTAGCCCCTGGCCTACGCCAGAGCCAACGTGGGATCCGAGCCGTGTCTGCAACCTACACCACAGCTCACGGCAACGCCAGATCGTTAACCCACCGAGCAAGGGCAGGGACGGAACCCGCAACCTCATGGTTCCTAGTCGGATTTGTTAACCACTGCGCCACGACGGGAACTCCCACCTTCTGAGATTTCAATTAAACATATTTTAGACTGACATTGGCCTGCATCTCTTGGATACTCTATTCTTTTTGCAATTTTTTTTCAATAATTTCCTTTTTTGTTTCGGTCTGAGTCATGCCTGTTGACCTATATTCAAGTCACCGAGGCTTCCTTGAATGTGTCAGGTCTACTGATGAGCCTGTCAAGGATATTCATCTCTGTGACCATGTGTGTGTTGAAATTTATTTCTAGCATATCCTTTGACATTTTCTTATTGTTTCCATTTCTCTGCTGAAATTACCCATCTATTCATGAACATCTTCAAGTCTTTCCACTGGAGCCTATAATGTATTAATCACAGTTATTTTAAATCCCCTGCCTGATTTTTAGCTCTACAGTTGTGTCTCTCAACAGCAGATTGTTTCCTTTCCATTTTATACGACTCAGAACTTTTAGCTGAAGTCTACATATCCTTCGTAGGGTAGCAGTGACCGCGGTAAATAGTATTTATGACTGGAAATAGGCGTGCTGCTTTTTCTGCTAGGCTTGTACTGAGAAGTTGAGTGGTGTGTCGACTTTGTCCGTTGTTATGATTAACTTTAATGCACCGCCTGCCTCGAATTCCTTTAGCGTCACTTTGTGGTCGGAGAGGGAGCTAGGCTGATAGACTACCTGGGCATCTTTGGGTTGTGCTTGGTCCAGCCTCAATGTTAGGCATTCCCTCGGAGCCTGTGCCTTTGTCTGTCCCTGCTCTTGCCCCTCTGTCAGTCTGTGGCTGCTGGTTTCTCGGTCCTTCTTAGCCTGGGCGGAGAGGAGCAAAGAAGCTTCCTGCACTTTGCTTATTCAGCATCAGCTTTATACCGCTTCTGTGTCCTTGAGTCTATTGAGCCGCGTTTTCGGGATGGTCGCGCCCCCAGTGGTAAAGGATGGTAATTTTTTGAAACTAGGGGGATTTCTTGCCCCACTCCTTTTCCTAAGTTCTGTAAGTTTTCACCCACTGAAAGTGGCAGGATTTGTTGCCTTTTCCTCAGCAGCTTTAGACTTTATTCCACTAGAGGGTGGGGGCAGGGGTGGGGTGTGGTGGGGGATCCAGCTAAGAACTCCTTTCTCTTTCATGAGTGCCCTGCAGGATGTGGCGCTACACCATTGGGGATGATTTCCCACTCTCCCCAACTCCGGGCCTCCAGTCTTCTGGGAGCAAACAGTGAGGCTGCCAGTGCCTTGCTCTGGATTCTCACAGCTGTGGGTGCCCGTAAGAAGTTAACCGATGCCTTTTGTACCAGTTTGAACTGCGTTTCCTTTTACTACTCTGGTAGACGGAGATGAGCGATGGCTGGAGTCTGGTCTGTCTGGAGGCTCACTCCAGCTTTCCTCAGAGTTACCCTCATTACTGTCTTTCAAAATCAGTGCTCTGTAGGTTCAAGAGCAGTGTGGTTTTGCACGTGGCTCAGCTTCTTGTTTGAATGAGTGTGACTCTTTCCATCCATCTATCCTAAGACAGAGCCAGTACTCTGTAATACATGTCATTAATTCACAAATTACATTCAAGTTACCAGGTTTCTGCGTGCCTTTGGTTATTATGTTATTAATATTTTTGATAAAATCAAAAATAAGGATGTATTCTCTTTTGAACTACACCAGAACATAGTTTAAAATCTAAACGTTTTATTTTTATTCCATTAAATTAAGAAGTACAGTTCCTGTCTGTTTAAAGAGAAACTTGAGAATTTCTACATAGAGGAAGCTATGTACTTTGAGATTTGTGATTTAATGTCTAGTAGATTTTTTATTGATTTTTTTTACATCTCAGTATTACACATACACGAGAGTACCTGTGAGATGCATACAATTTAACGTAAAATAATATGTGGATAAGTATAAACTCAACAATCATTTGAAAATATAGCAGGACAAACATATTTCAAGCATTCGTGGATTCCCATAATTTTCTTTTGTTGTAGATATAACTCCTACCATGGGTTGTATGTTAACCAGTTCTTTGTTATTCTTTTTACTTTTACCATAAATGTATGTCTCTAAAACATACAGTTTAGGGAATAACCTGGTGGCGCAGTGGGTTAAGGATCTAGCATTGTCACTACAGCAGATCTGGTTGCTGCTGTGGCACAGGTTCCATCCCTGGCCCAGAACTTCTGCATGCCATGGTAATGGCCAAAAAAATAAATAAACCCATACAGTTTATTTTTACCTGTTTTAAACTTTATATAAATTGAGCTGTATTGCATTCCATACAAATGAGACATTGAGCTTGGAGATCTATCCATGTAGACACCAGTGTATATAAGTGCTGACCTTCCAAGGCCAGGTGACCTAGTTCTGAATATTGTATCACTAACTTAATAATAGCCTTCATAGAAACATTACTTAGCCTTTCCCACCTCTGTTTCTTTGTGTGTAAAAGGTATTGTCAGAATATAGTTAACCTAGTTAATTAATATAGTTCAAAGTTACATGGATCTTAAAGTTTTACAGTACCTGTGTTTTGAAAGTGCTCTATTTAAAAAATAGCTACAAAATAAGGTATCAATTACAATTAGAAAATGATAAATATATTCCTAAATTTTATATAAATCTATGACCATAAAAACACATTCCAAGGCTGCTTTTAGCTCTTTAGAAAGATCTTGTACAAATGAGACATTAAATATTGTACAAATGTTTAAATCTGAAACTTAAACCCTATCAGTTTCATGGCAAATCTGCCTCTGTATACATGGAACACACTTTGACTAGTAACTCTATAAAAGTGATTGGTATTGTTATTTATTTTTATGACTCACCATTCTATTATATTAACGGGAACTTTTTTCAGGCTTATTTTCTCAAGTGAAATAAAATATAATTAATCTAATTATTTATATGTACCATCACATAATTCTTTTATATGCAATTTTCATAATTTTGGTTTTTGGTATTTCTACCACAGAATGCAGTTATTTGACTTTTTGTTTCCTTATCAATTTGAAATAATAATTTCAATTCATATTAGTTTACTTTTCTATTGTATTCTTTAAGTTGATATATGAAATTGTTTAGGAAAAAATAGTGTTAAAAGTAATGTATTTACCAAATTTAATTTACATTATTTAATTTTATATTTACTGTGCTAGTTATTGATGATAGATTAAATATCTATGTAAGTAGGCTAGTATGAAACTTCCCTAGATTTGGGAAAATTGCACAAATTATAAAATAATGGTATTTTCATCAATTTCAGTGTGTAGATGCTTGCTTAAATTACTTTTATTACTATTTTATGAAAGTACATTTTGTGCACATAAAAAGCTGAGAAAATAGTTTTCACAGTATTACAAAGTAAAAGCATAGTAGCATAATCAAAATTAGAAAGGAAATTATTTTGATGGCAGTGTATATCTAAGAACTGTATATTACATCGAAAAACTCACTTGAAATGTGTTAATACTGGGACCATGTGATTTAGAACTATAAGTAAGAATATAATATAAAATAGGAAAACAAACTTAAATTTAAAATATACCATTTTCTAATGGACAGGATTTATTATTTAGAGTTTAACAAATGCCTATGTTTAAATACAGGGCTAAATGTTAGTTATTACATTCTGGTATAATCATACCTGGTGTTCATTGCCTTATACATTCTAATCAATCAGTGCCCATCATCTATAGGTTGTTAAATGTGATTATTACTCTTAAATAATTGATTACAGTCAATTAATAGTAGCTATTAAATTTCCAAAAATTTAGAAATGTGCTACAGAGTTTCTTTTTTACAACAGTTCCCTTTTGTACTGCCTTGAAAATGATATAAACAGTCAACTCAACAAAATAAATGATTTTAAGTTTTTTTCTATTGACTTCCCAGATGTTAGTGCCCTGAGGCAACTTTTTAATGTTGCAGAGGCTCATAAAGATTAAATCACTGAAGAAATATTTATGTGGGATCTATCAGCAGCAAGATTATAAAGATGTAATGGAGGTTCAGGATAAGTGCAAGATTTTGTCCCTGAATTCAAAGCCATAACTCTCAAACAGGGCTGAGCTTCAAAAAATCACACAATTTATTTAACCTATTTAATATAGGAAAAAAATGCTGAGAAAATGAAAGATTAAAAGGTTAGAGATGCTGAATCAGGACAGAGGTAAAGGGTAGGAATGATGTGTCCATATTAAAAAAAATTCAACTGGTAATTTTAGTGTTTGGCTAAAAGAATAAAGACCAGGAAAGAGAAAGATGGGTTAAGAATTGTATAATGGGGACCTGCTGTATAGTACAGGGAACTCTACCCAATATTCTCTGATAATCTCTATGGGAAAAAATCTGAAAGACAACGGATGTGTGTACACTTATAACTGAAACACTTTTTTGTAGAGCAGAAATTATCCCAGCCTTATATATCAACTATAATTCAATAAAACTTAAAAACAAACAAACAAACAAAAATAATTGCATAACAGCAAGAATAGTTCAATTATGGTGACTGACTTTGGATGCCAAATCTTAGACCCCTTGCTTTGGTTGCTGTCTTATTCCGTTGTGTCGCTGTAATAAAACTCTACAAACTTGATGGTATAAACAATAATCATCTACTTCTCACAGTTCTGAGGCTTAGTCACGATCAAGGTGCCGGCCTGTTAATATTTTTTTACATTGTTGTGTCAATTTCTGCTGTACAGCATATATACATATATATATACATATATATATATATATATATATATATATATATACTCATACTATCTTCCATTATGTTCTATCCCAGGAGACTGGATATAGTTCCCTTTGCTGTATAGTGGGACCTCATTGCTTATCCATTCTAAATCTAATAGTTTGTTTTGCATTTATTAATCCCAAGCTCTCCATCCATTCCACTGCTTCCCCTTCCCCCCTTGGCAACTACAAATTTGTTCTCCATTCTGTGAGTCTGTTTCTGTTTTGTAGGTAGGTTCACTTAGGCGGTATCTCTTTAATAAGGGCACTGATTCCATTCTTGAGCACTCCACTCTCAGGACCTAACCACCTCCTGAAAGCTTACCATTGCAATGGACACCAGGATTTCAGCAGCTGAACTGGGGGGTGGGGGGTGAGGCACACAAACATAGCAGATGATAACCTCAGACTTAACATCAGCATATTTCAGATTTCTTAGATACAAAACAGGGTACATTTCAAAAAGTTGTTTAAAGGATGAAATTTGATAACTTATTTAAATGTCTTATCACAGAGCCTGACATATTTAAGCACTCACTAAATATTTATTGAGTTTTATTTTAAGCATTGTGAAACAATCCATGCTTCATTCAAAGTTGTGAGACTGTATTAAACTCTTGCTTATTCATAAATGTTGTCTGAAAAGGTGAGTATAAAGTTGTATATTGAAAGAAATTGAAACTGGAAGATTTTGCTTCCACTTAGAAAAAAGAGGAGAAAACATGAAAGTATATATAGAAGAGATTACATGTATGCTAATTTAGAGAATATTCTAAATGAAAGGGATTTCATATTGCAAAATAACATAGATAGCAATAAGATACTTTAATAAACATTCTCAGGTCTATTAGATAATGTTAACATCTTTGGGTGAAGATATTTTGATTATGGTGAATAGGGAAGGATCATGCTCTCAAGGTAGTCATATAGGAAAACACATGTAAAAGTTTATTTCAGGTTTGATGGCTGTTTTAAAAGGATTGTTTGAAAACAGACTTCAAGAAGACCTATGTGCAGTTTGGCATAAATGAAGACAAGCACAATTACAAGTATCAGATATATTTTGGTTGTTTATGATTATTTATGGTTATTCTTAACCAGTGGAGATTAGTCTTTCTTCTGCTTTGGTCTGTTCTGCTTGAGAGGAGTCCTGCCTGTACTTGTGTGTCCTATGTGCTTCTCTGCTTTATGCACCCTGGATATAGGACTGTCATATTTTAGGTTATCAAGAATTATTTATTGCTCAGAATCATTCTTGAAATACATTTAATTCTGATTATCCTGAATTGATTTTTATAGAAGTTTAGCTTTTTCTCATTCTATACCCAGCTGCAAATCAAATACCTGCCTTAGTGTTAACCTGAGTCAAGGCTCTGGGCCTGATGTTTGGTGTTTATGTTCTCTAGCCTAAGTGTTTACCCAGAAGCCCAGTTTTTTTAATCACACATCCTTGTCGCACAGTGACATCCTTGTCACCTGGTGATGTTCTTGTTAGGGCTTAAGCCCCAAATCCTTCCCTATCCTGCAAGCCATGAGACTTTTCCTGTAAGTCGTATGTTCCCCCCAGGAGTGTAGAAATGTGGTCTGATTAAGCTTATATAACATTATGTTGAGGAATTTTATTTTATTCAGTAAGTATTAAGAAAATATTATTCACCAGCTCAATAACATAGCAGCAAGAACATGTAGAATGTTTCCCCTTCTCCACCACCTCCTCCTTATTTTCATTCTGTTTATTCTCTCTCCTCCCTCTTCCTCCCCTTCTCTGTCTCTCTCTTTCTTGACTGAGAGAACACTTATTATTTTGACACCCAGATTCAATAGTCCCGTAGTGATTTTTTTCTTGATTGTAATCAATCTGTATTGAGTATCAGTTAGAGGGAAGCTATTTTTAACAGAAATGCACGTGGTGTGAATACAGGTAAAGTTGGAAACATATAAAGTGTACTTTTGGAGCAGTGCTTTATGAATAATGCTAATTGACTGGGACTCATTTTAAAGATACAGGGATTAAAAAAAATGACAGATGTGGGAAAACCTTTTTTTTTTTAACCAAACTATCCTGATGCCATTAGTTATAGTTTAGAAAGAAGATAATGATGAATAATCACTTCCTTAAAAATTTTTTGAAAGGACATAATAAAGGATTAGATGCAATTGTTACAACAATAAGTATATGAGAAGAAATGTTTGGAAATAGTTATATGTAATTAGAATGGGAACAGGCTTTCTAATCATAGAATTAGTGTAAGGAAGGAAAGAAATCCAAGCCCAAAGTATTCCACATAAATCAAAAGATGAGCTGTATTTTTTTTTTTTTTTGCCTTTTTGCCATTTCTTGGGCTGCTCCCATGGCATACGGAGGTTCCCAGGCTAGGGGTTCAATCAAAGCTGCAGCTGCCGGCCTACACCAGAGCCACAGCAACGAGGGATCCAAACCATGTCTGCAATACACCACAGCTCACTGTAACGCCAGATCCTTAACACACTGAGCAAGGCCAGGGATCGAACCTGCAACCTCATTGTTCTTATTCGGATTCGTTAACCACTGTGCCACAACAGGAACTCCAAGAGGAGCCATATGTTTTTTAAAAATTGCAGAATTAACGTGAAAAATGGTAAACTGAAAATTTGAAAATTGGAAGGAGTTCCTGTTGTGGCTCAGTGGTTAAAGAACCCAACTAGCATCCATGAGGACTCAGGTTTGATCCCTAGCCTGGGAACCTCCATATGCTGTGGGTACAGCCCTTAAAAAAAAAAAAAAAAAAAAAAAAAAAGCAAAAAAGAGATAGATAATAAACCATACTTTTTGTTGACTGCATTTTTTTTTTTATGACCTCTCTCACAGCTTATGCAAGTTTCTCAGGCCAAGGGTCAAACCCACCCCTCTGCAACAACCTGCAATGGGTTCTTAACCCACTGTGCCACAATAGGAACTCTTGACTATATTTTTTATTTTTATTTATTTATTTTTGTCTTTTTGCCATTTCTTGGGCCACTCCCGCGGCATGTGGAGGTTCCCAGACTAGGGGTCTAATCGGAGCCATAGCCGCCAGCCTAAGCCAGAGCCACAGCAACCGGGATCCGAGCCACGTCTGTAACCCTCACCACAGCTCACGGCAACGCCGGATCCTTAACCCACTGAAAAAGGCCAGGAATTGAACCCACAATCTTATGGTTTCTAGTTGGATACGTTAACCACAGAGTCACAACGGGAACTCCTTGACTGTATTTTAAATGCTATTTTTTGGGAACTCAAAAGATCTGTCCAGCTACCCTTCTACCTTTCCCACATGCACTTTCACTGTATAATTAGCTTCTTTTCTTCAGACCTAACAGCCTATTTGATCTCCTTTGTTTGGGGCACTTTGTTTCCTCTCTCTTCATTTTTCTCTGAATTGCTAAGTCAATCAGTGATCAACAAGGTAGGCAGCATGTGTAGGGGTTTAAAGCCCAGACTAGTATATGCCTCAGTAAGCCTACCTGGTTTCCAAGTCTAGAGGCCCAGAGAAACTAAGGAGATGATTTAACCTCTCAGTACCTCCACTATAAAATGGGAGGATTTTAGAGGGTTCTCTTCTCTTAAGCTTTATATACAGATCAAAGAAGACAATGTCTATAAATTATTTAGAGCAGCATCTAGTATTAAATAACTACTATGTAAATAGGATTAAAGGCATTGATGTTTTATATTTTTATTTTGCATAGATAGTCTGTGGGTTAATTAATTATTTATTTATTATTATTTGGCTACACCTGTGGCATGTGGAAATTCCTGGGCCAGGGATCAAACCTTTGCCACAGCAGCAATCCAAGCCACAGCAGTGACAATACCAGAGCCTTAGTCTGCTGCACCACAAGAGAACTCCAATCTGTGGAATATTGTCTTTCTTTTAATGCTTACAATATTATGTTATGTGGAGTGTTTCTTCTTAATATAAACATATTGATCATTCTTTCTATATTTCTAAATTTCCTTCAAAAGATGCTGTTAGCCAAAGTGATATATGCTTTTAGTTTAGTATATCTGATTTTTCGTATTTATGTATTCTATAGACAATTTTATTTTAATGACAGCTTTATTGAAATATAATCCTCTTATGCTAAAAAAAATAATTCCTTTAAAGTGTGCAATTTAGTGGTTCCTAGTATATTCACAAAACTGTACAGCCATCACAGCTGGAATCACAGTGTAATCACTTTTGAATAATAGAACACCAAACCTGTTAGTGTTATTTCCCATCACCCCACCTGCTCAACCCCTTGTAACCACTAAATTATTTTCTATCTCTCTAGATTTGCTCTTTGTGGACATTTCACATAAATAGACTCATACAATTTGAGGCTTTTTTTTTATTTTGATTGTTTTCAAGATTCATTCATGTTGCAGTATATATCAGTACTTTATTCCTTTTAATTGGAAAAATCACATTCTATTGTATATAGGTGTACAATTTCATGTTTGTCCACTTATCAATTGATATGTATTTGAGTTATTTTCATTTTTCGGTTACCATGAACATTCATGTGCAGTTCGTGTATAGACAAATATTTTTATTCTTTCTAGTATATGCCTCAGAATGAAACTGTTACACATATAATGACCCTTTAAGTGTTTGAGGAACTACCAAACTGTTATTTAAAGTGCGTCACCAGAGTTCCCCTAATGGCTCAGCGGAAACAAATCTAACATCCATGAGGACACAGGTTCGAATCCTGGCCTTGTTCAGTGGGTTAAAGATCTAGCATTGCCGAGAGCTGCAGTGTAGGTTGCAGAAGCATCTCAGATCTGGTGATGCTGTGGCTATGGTGTAGGCTGGTAGCTACAGTTCTGATTCGACCCCTAGCCTGGGAACCTTTATATCCCATGGGTTTCACCCTAAAAAGACAAAAAAAAAAAAAAAAAAAAGAAAGAAAGAAAAGAAAAAAGTGAGTTGCCATTTTATTTTATATTCATACCAGCAAAGTATGAAGCTTCCAATTTTTCTGATTTCCAAAATTGTTATTGTTCATCTTTTTTTTTTAAATTTAAGTCATCCTAGTAGGTGTGAAGTTGTATCTTATAGTGGTTTTTACTTGCATTTCTCTAAGGACTTACAATGTTTGTCCTTATTGCCCACATGTAAATTGTTTTTATGTGTTTATTGCCCACATGTGAATTGTTTTTGAGAGATATTTATTCAAATCATTTACTCGTTTTGATTATATTTTTTATGGTTCAGTTATGTAGTTCCCCCCCTTTTAAATTATAGTTGGTTTACAATGTGCCAATTTCTGTTGTACAGCAAAGTGAACCAGTTGTGCATATATATATGTTCCTTTATGTTATCTTCCATCATGTTGTATCCCAAGAGATTGGATATAGTTCCTCGTGCTATACAGTAGGACCGCATTGCTTATCCATTCTATATGTAATAATTTGCATCTACTAACCCCAAACTCCCATTCCAATCCTATTCCCTCTCCTCTCCCTGTCTCCATGTCTATGAATCTGTTTCTGCTTTGTAGATAGGTTTATTTGTGCCCATATTTTAGATTCCACATATAAATGATATCATATGGTATTTGTCTTTTTCCTTCTGATTTACTTCCAAGTTACTCTAGTTGCATCCATGTTGCTGCAAATGCTATTATTTCATTTTTTTTTAATGCCTGAGTAGAATATAGATCTTTATATATTCTGGACACACAACCCTTATGAGACAAATTATTTGCAAATATTTC
The DNA here is from genome assembly GCF_054392235.1 of Sus scrofa. NCBI lineage: Eukaryota > Metazoa > Chordata > Mammalia > Artiodactyla > Suidae > Sus > Sus scrofa. Next base: position 51,061,283 of record NC_139390.1, on the reverse strand, counting down.
CTTCCACTCTGTACAGTATTTTTTCACTTTTTGGATTTTTTTTCACTTTGGGGAACATGTTAAATTTTGATGAAGGATGATGTATCTATTTTTCTTTAATTTGTTGTATGTGTTACTGAAATCTTTGCTCACTTACCTAGGGGTGAGCTAATCACTGATTAGAAATTTAATTGAAGGCTTTGAATCAATATGTGTTCTACACTTTGGCCTGATACTCTGTTTGGTTTTTCATTATGTACTAAATGCCCCTGCAAGCATTACAAGTCTATCCAAGCCTTAGTTCTACTTCTAAAAGGCCTCAGGCTCAGCCAGAGATAAGAGATTAGGGATTCTCTCTTTCTTCTAAGATGTAAAGAAAGTCCATTATTTCTCATGTGCAGTCCTATACATTTGTGTGAACTTCTAAAATCCCTGGAATATGCAGACAATTTTAAACCTTCCTGTGGACATCCCTGCATTTACTGTTAGTTCCAATGCATGTCTAAGGCATAGCATAGGAACCTGTAATATTACACAAGTGCTATTATTTCTCTTCAATAACTGTCTTAGGGTGGACTGTTTACACAGACTGGACTCAGTATTGTTAAAAAAAAATGTCTTGAAAATGGAAGTTTTCAGTGGTCTGCTCCATGGATCAAATTGAATATGGAGTCTTGGAGGAACTCCAAAGTGTTCTGCCCCTCCACAGTCTGCTAGGATGAAATTTCCCCAGGTAGCAGAGGTTCTAAGCTGGTGGTCCACAGTGTTGGCCCAGCTTTGAAGAGAGAGATGCCGCAAGCCTTTCAGCTCTTCCTGGGATTCAGCCACTTTTGGAATAAATGTTTTGTGGGCTGGTGTGAGCCTTTGTCTATTTCTAGAGATCTGAAAAAGTTGATTTTGACAAATGTTGCCATTCTATTCATTGCCTTTACAAAGAGAATGTTTTCCGGTCTTTACTTCCCAGCAGTGCTCCTTGGATTTGATTTGACACACAGTGGATTTATTTTCTTTATTGTAAAATTATTATGCATTTTTCCCCATAAATTTGAAATGCCATTTTTTCCCCAAATTTATTGATTGTTTCTGGATAATTTTAAAAATCCTGTTCTATTGATACATCTATAAATTTTACCTCTGAGACCACTCTGCTCTAAAAATTTTTTCCTGGATAAATATATAATAAAGGATATAAAAATTAATGGAAAATTACAGGTGTGAAAAATGTAGTTAAGAGCTTTTTGTTTTAGCCACAAATAAGAAAATATATATAGATTTATTAGTCAAAAATGTAAACTGACTTAGAATAAATATGTGAAAATTCAGTTATTTTATATGAATGTGTATATTTCAAATAAACACTAAGCAATTACAGTTTTTAAACAAAAATCATCTTGAGAAAATAGTAATTATAGGCTATGAAGTCTTCCAACATTCTAGAACTAACAATGATCATTTTGATAATTTCAAAGTCATATTTTAGTTATTTGCTTTGCTCCTGAATACACTTTTTAAAAAGTGAATTGTTAATCAACATCATACACCACATTAACAAAAGAAAAGTCAAAAATCATATGATCATCTCAATAGATGCAGAAAAAGCATTTGACAAAGTCCAACATCCATTCATGATCAAGACCCTCACCAAAGTGGGTATAGAGGGAACATTCCTGAATATAATCAAAGCCATTTATGATAAACCCACAGCAAATATCATACTCAATGGGGCAAAACTGAAAGCCTTCTCACTCAAATCTGGAACAAGACAGAGATGCCCACTCTCACCACTGCTCTTCAACATAGTTTTGGAAGTCCTAGCCACAGCAATTAGACAAACAAAAGAAATAAAAGGCATCCAAATAGGACGAGAAGAGATAAAACTGTCACTGTACGCAGACAACAAGATACTATACATAGAAAACCCTAAGGACTCAACCCAAAAACTGCTTGAACTGATTAACAAATTCAGCAAAGTAGCAGGATATAAGATCAACATTCAGAAGTCAGTCGCACTTCTATATATCAGCAATGAAATATTAGAAAAGGAATACAAAAATACAACACCTTTTAAAATTGCACCTCTGAAAATCAAGTACCTGGGAATACACCTGACCAAGGAGGTAAAGGACTTATATGCCAAGAACTGTAAAACTATAATCAGAGAAATCAAAGAAGATGTAAAGAAATGGAAAGATATTCCATGTTCATGGATTGGAAAAATCAATATTGTAAAAATGGCCACATTACCCAAAGCAATCTACAGATTCAATGCAATCCCTATCAAATTACCCATGACATTTTTCACAGAACTAGAACAAACAATCCAAACATTTATATGGAACCACAAAAGACCCAGCAATCCTGAGAAACAAAAACCAAGCAAGGGGCATAACTATCCCAGACTTCAAGAAATACTACAAAGCCACAGTCATCAAAACAGTGTGGTACTGGTATCAAAACAGACAGACAGACCAATGGAACAGAATAGAGAATCAGGAAATAAACCCTGACACCTATGGTCAATTAATCTTTGACAAGGGAGGCAAGAACATAAAATGGGAAAAAGAAAGTCTATTCAGCAAGCATTGCTGGGAAACCTGCATGCAAAGCAATGAAACCAGAACACCCCCTCACACCATGCACAAAAATAAACTCAAAATGGCTGAAAGACTTAAATATACGACAGGACACCATCAAACTCCTAGAAGAGAACATAGGCAAAACACTCTCTGACATCAACGTCATGAATATTTTCTCAGGTCAGTCTCCCAAAGCAATAGAAATAAGAGCAAAAGTAAACCAATGGGACATAATCAAACTGACAAGATTTTTCACAGCAAAGGAAACCCAAAAGACAGCAAAAAGACAACTTTCAGAATGGGAGAAAATATTTTCAAATGATGCAAGCGACAAGGGCTTAATCTCTAGAATATATAAACAACTTATACACCTTAACAGCAAAAAAGCCAATCAATCAAAGGAAAAATGGGCAAAAGACCTGAATAGACTATTCTCCAAGGGAGATATTCAGATGGCCAACAAACACATGAAAAAATGCTCAACATCGCTGATTATAAGAGAAATGCAAATCAAAACTACCATGAGATACCACCTCACACCAGTCAGAATGGCCATCATTAATAAATCTACAAATAACAAGTGCTGGAGGGGCTGTGGAGAAAAGGGACCTTCCTGCACTGTTGGTGGGAATGTGAACTGGTACAGCCACTATGGAGAACAGTTTGGAGATACCTTAGAAATCTATACATAGAACTTCCAAATGACCCTGCAATCCCACTCTTGGGCATCTATCCGGACAAAACTCTACTTAAAAGAGACACATGCACCCGCATGTTTATTGCAGCACTATTCACAATAGCCAGGACATGGAAACAACCCAAATGTCCATCAACAGATGATTGGATTAGGAAGATGTGGTATATATATATACACAATGGAATCCTACTCAGACATCAAAAAGAATGACATAATGCCATTTGCAGCAACATGGATGGAATTAGAGAATCTCATACTGAGTGAAATGAGTCAGAAAGACAAAGACAGATACCATATGATATCACTTATAACTGGAGTCTAATATCCAGCACAAATGAACATCTCCACAGAAAAGAAAATCATGGACTTGGAAAACAGACTTGTGGCTGCCTGATGGGAGAAGAAGGGAATGGGAGGGATTGGGAGCTTGGGGTTATCAGATACAACTTAGAATAGATTTACGAGGAGATCCTGCTGAGTAGCATTGAGAACCATGTCTAGATACTCATATTGCAACAGATCAAAGGGTGGGGGAAAAAATGTATACATGTAAGGATAACTTGATCCCCTTGCTGTACAGTGGGGAAAAAAAAGTGAATTGTTAAAATATATTTAAAATACAGCTGATTTTACTTAACTTTCTTTTCTCTATAGGACTTTGGAGATGATGGGTCTTTGTATATTACCAAGGTTACAACCACTCACATGGGCAATTACACCTGCTATGCAGATGGCTATGAACACATCTATCAGACTCACATCTTCCAAGTGAATGGTAAGATATGAGTGGCTGTTTCAATTGTTTTTTGCTTCAGTAGAGATTCAAAGAATATCACAGCTGACTGGGAAGACTTCATTTTGTTGTTGTTTTAGGACTATACTGTTAATGTGAAATATTTTCCAATTAAAAAAATGAGTAAATAAATCCTATAAATTTGTGTACTTTTCTCATCATGAAATATTACAGAGTAACTCATTCTAACCAGAATATTAAAGCATAGGCAATTTCAATTTTTTTTTAGGCTTTAAAGCAACAATTAGACAACTGTATAAATTTTAGAAACAAAAAATCAAGCATTTAAAAGTTTTAATTAGTTTTAATTAATCATTCATTTTGTTGATTTTATTAATGATATAGAAAACTGTTATTTATGTATAAAAATTTCTACAATTTCAATCATTAACTTAATGGCTATGAACATTGGCCAACTAAGCTATGTCAATCTTACAATCAACACCATGTTTTATTTCTGCTTTAATTCAAATGTAATTTAGTTGAATTGATGATATAGAATTGCATGTATGATTCATTAATACACACTAGTTAATTTCCTTACTGATACATATGATTTACTAAAAGTAAGCTCTGTGCACCTAATTAAATACTTATATTCCTATTCTAATTGTAACCAGAAGTCAGCAAAGCCTTCAGTGGGTGAAGTGTTACTTTCTGATTTGTTTTAAAATGACTGGAAGTACTGAGATCTGGTTTAAAAAAAAGAAAAACTTTTAACAGTCTAGGGAAGAGATAAGGGTGGCTTAAAATAAAGTGTTAAAAATGTAATGTAGCCAGATCTGGGGTATATTTTCAAAGTGATCTGATGATATCACTGAGGAATGGCACATGAGCATGAGACTAGAGTTTAAAAAAAATGAACCCAAGGAATGTGAAGGAAAAATTTAGGTAAACCAATGTGACCCTCACTGCAATGGAGAAGGAGCACATTTGAAGACTGAGTGAGATTAATCTGTATTTATTTATTTATTTGGACTAATTAAGTTGAATACAGTTATCCAGATGGAAGTCAAATATGTACTATATTATACAAGTGTGGAGATCACAGTGATGGCCCCAAGTTGTATATTATATAATTTCAGTGTGTATAAACTGTGTTTAAAACCATGAATTTGAGGAGTTCCAGCTGTGGTACAGTAGCTTAAGAATCTCACTGCAGAGCCTCTGGTCCCCACAGAGGCTCGAGTTTGATCCCTGGCCCAGCACAGTGGGTTAAAGGATCCAGTGTAGGTTGCAGCTGCAGATTGGATTCAATCCCTGGTCAGGGAAGTTACATATGCCATGGCTGTGGCCATTAAAAAAATAAGATAAAAATAAAGGAAAATCATGAATCTGAGCATGATGAAGTCACCTTACGGATGAGTAAGATGGATATGAAGCCAGAGGTTTGAGTCTTAGAGCTGAAGTTAGTGAATAGAGAGAGGATTTAGGATCAGCACCCTGTGAAGGGAAATGTGTCCTGGAAATCAATTAGAAAATGTTGAAATTCCCATCATGGCTCAGCAGAAACAAATCTGACTGGTATCCATGAGGACGCAGGTTCGATCCCTGGCCTTGCTCAGTGGGTTAAGGATTTGGCATTGCTGTGAGCTGTAAGGAGTTGGAAAAAGTTGGGGAGTTTTGTTACCAAAATGAGTCATATGGACCCTAGTCAGGCCCTGGCCCTACAAGTCTCTCTGCCCTGCTAGGGAGGGTCCTTGTTCCCTTTGGTTCAACCAGCCAGTAATGAAACCACAGCTGAGATGGACACAGCACAAGCTTTGCTCAGTAGCCAAAGGCTGGAGAATTGGGAACTAAGTTTGCAGATCAACTTCTCCCCTGCTTGGTATGAGGTATTTATTTATTTATTTATTTATTTATTTATTTTGCCTTTTAGGGCCACACCTGGGACATATGGAAGTTTCCAGGATAGGGGGTCAAATAGAAGCTGCAGCTGCCAGCCTGCACTGCAGCCATAGCAATGCCAGATTTGAGCCACATCCATGACCTATACCGAAGCTTGCAGCAATGCCATATCCTTAACCCACTGAGCATTGAGTGAGGCCAGGGATCAAACCCACATGCCCATGGATACTAGTTGTGTTCATAAACCATTGAGCCACAACAGTAACTCCTGAGGAATTTAATTTTAAAGAGTAAAGACCAAAGGAGGAGGAGTAAGGTTGATGAAGGGGAGGCATGTGCAGTAGTCTATAGGGGAAGGGGCAAGGCTTTTCCTGAGGGCATGTGGTGCCACCCTCTTTTTATCCTTTTGTGTTCCTTAATGTCTGGTCATGGCCTCAGGTGGGTGTGTCATTTTGTTTTCTTTCTTTTTTTTTGTCTTTTGTTTTTTTAGGAGTGCACCTGTGGCATAAGCCAGGGATCGAACCCATGTCCTCATGATACTAGTCAGGCTCATTAACCACTGAGCCACGATGAGGACTCCAGGGTGTGTCATTTCTTATGCTAATGTAGGAAATTCTGTGTCAAGGGAGACTCAAGGTCTGCTGAAGGTCAGATTCATCACTATCTTGGGCCCAAGAGGTTCCATCTGGTTTTTTGGTTTATAGCTTCCTTTCTTATCTCTGAGACCTTTAACTTAAAGATTTATGTCAACTCCTGTGAAAGGTGAGGGTGGGTGCATTTTGAGCAAACTTGAAGCAGCTCTGGCAATATTTGGCTATCGGTGGCATTCCACAGAAGCAGATGTAAGCCTTGGTTTCTGGTGCAAACCTACTTGTCTACTAGGTGTGAATCAAGGCTTGGAAATGGACTTTCAGAGAAATCAGTGAAGAGAACAGATGTGAAGGAGGTGACAGGGTTGTTTCCAGGGATCTTAGCCCTTTAGAGCTCAAAGTTCAGAGATAGCAGCTGTTCTGGAGGACACACACTCTAGGGAGGACAGGACAGGGTGTTGAGGGGTGAAGTGGTTGTTTTAACTGGTCTGGGCCTCACCTCCCCATGTGTTATGCTTGTTTACTGACTAATGGCCTATTTGACAAGGTTAACAATCTTTACTTTTTTGTTGTTTTGTTTTGTTCATTTTCCTTTTAGGGCTGCACCTGAGGCATATGGAAGTTCCTGGGCTAGGGTCAAATTGGAGCTGCAGCTGCAGGCCACAACCACAGCCACAGCAACATCAGATCCTTAACCCACTGTGCAAGGCTGGGGATTTAACCTGAATCCTCACAGAGATGTCATGTCCTTAACCTGCTAAGCCACAATGGGAATTTTGGCACTTTGTAGATTTTTTTAATTTATGCTGGTTTTGTTTGTTTTGTTGTGTTTTGTTTTAGAATTAGAGAGAACAATTCTTCATTTTGTTCCTAGCCAACAATTAGTTCTCTTATCTCCCATCCTCTTCCAGCCCTTGGTTGTCCAGTCTAAGTAGCAACCATGCGAGAGTTCTTGCTAGTCTGTAGAGCACTGCATGGTGCACATTCTCCCTGTATCAGAATCACATGAAAAAATATCAAAAACATAGATCTTGGGTTCACCAGTATTCTCTGGAAGTTTGCCTTGAAATCCACATTTTGATAAGCTTCTCAGGTCAGTGTGATGCATAGTAAAGCATGAGAAACATTCTAAATAACTGCTCTTTATTCATGTCTCATGTAGGTTTCTTACATTACTCACTCATTTGCCATGCTCCAGCTGGGAAGCCCAGGAAGAAGACCTTGAACCAAACCATAGGTGTTTATATTGCAAGATGTGCCCTGAGCAGTGCTGGGGAAATGCTGCATCCCCATTTCATCCCTCCTGTGGATGAAGTATTTACTCTCTGGTCTCAGGTCTTTATGAAGGTAGAATATAGAATAAAGGAATGCTGAGGTCTCAGAAACAGTGCTGCCTCTCCCAACCATCGGGCTTAGGGTTATGAATTATGAGGAATTCGATATTAGTGGTGACTTCCTAGGCTGAGCACTGATGAGTTCCCTTTTCTAGAAACAAAGGTCCCTGAACCTGGGAGTAAACTCCATCTTTTCCTCTTACCTCTGACCCATTTAATCTGCTTTGAAATCCTTGATATAAAAATGAAACCACAAAACTCAGATTGGGACATGAATGCACTGTTTTTTAATTAAAATCACACACCTGACTTACTGATGTTCAGGTACTTAATGTCTTAGTGCGGAAGGAATTCATTGAGAGGCACAGTGATAGGTAAAGTAGATTTATTGAAAGTGACAGACACAATGTGGACCATCTCAAAAGGCCACAGTGGCCCAGAAATATAGGGTGGTGAGTTTTTATGGGCTGAGAAACTTCACAGGTTAATGAGTGAAAGGATTATTATAGCTATTTTGGGGAAGGGGCAAGGATTTCCAGGAATTAGGCCACTGCCCACTGTTTGGTCTTTTATGGTCTATCTCAGAACTGTCATGATGCCTGTGGGCATGTCATTTGGCTAATGTATCACAATGAGTATATAATGAGTCTCAAAGTCTATAGACGGCAGATATGCTATCTTGGATCTAGTTGGTTCTAACTAGTTTTTAATCTTATCCTCAATAGCTATGTCATTCTTTTAAAGGTTGTAGCCTGCTCCCTTTCTCCCCGTCTCAAAGTTTTCATGAAGAAATAGGGTTTGGAAAGCAAAATAATGATATTATGTTGGTTGAAAATGAGTAGAGAGACAACTGTGTAGTAACTGGACAACAATTTTCAGTCAAGAGAGGGAGTTTTATCAAAAATGACAGAATGTGATTATCTTTTATGTTTATGTGAATAACTTAGTAAACATGAAAATCAGCACATTTAAGAAAGTATGAAAAATTGCAGTAATCAAATCCTAAATATGTTGATATGATCTACTACACAAATGGAAGGGTTGTTCTTTGGAAGATTGGCAGTTAAGCATTGTTCTTTGAGATGGACAGTTAATTTGTTGAAACAGGTAGAAGGATAGATTGTTTGGGAACAGATATTCAGGGTGGAAGCTTGAGGAAATCCTCTTTGCATTGTGTGGACCAACTATGAAAAATGGGGAGTTTGTGAGAGGATTAGTGATTTGAGGAGAGGAAGAGATGTACAATAATTATCTTGCAAGGAAGTAGGGTAATGAAAATAGTAGTAAGTAATTGGAATGTTGAGCATACTTTTGGGTGTTGAGGTGATACATATTAGTATGTTTTCCTTCAGTTGTCATTGGCTATAATCAAAGAAAGAAGAGATTTGGGTTTAACTGACATTTCATTTTGTCAGTTGAGTAAATGGGAAAGAGAGAGACATGAGAAAGTTAAGCAAGTTTACAAGAGAATGATGATAATAACGGACCACAGAATAAATGGAAAGGAAGGTGGTAGGTAAAAAAGCAGTGAGACCATGACAAATGAGAAATGAAGTGAAAAATTGACTGTGGTGTCCAAGTTAGTCAAATATTACTAGTATAGGTTACGACAAAGAAAAGAAAAGCCTTTTTTCAAAACATTTTCTTAAGGCATCTGGCAATTTCTGTTTATAAGAAATACTTTTATTTAGGTCAAGTATATATAAAGAAGTATAAGACCATAAAGATTTGATAGATGTTTAGACAACTAGCAGTTCTAAATCTAACTTGCCAGTTCTGGCTTTAGCTGAGAAACGAAGCCTAGACTAACACTAATTCATTGCATTCAACCACAACTGATTAAAAAAAGAAAAAACAAATTAAAAAAAAAAAAAAACAAAACCCTCAAACCTTGTTCTACTGCATTTTTATCAAGTAGGAAAGACAGTAAGTGTATTTCAAGGATCAACTTTAATATTTAAAGCTACTTGAAGAAGTCAAAAATATGAGTGGAAAATGTATTATGCATGTGTCAGTAAGATCTTCAGCTGCTGTAAAAATGAACCCAGATAATACAGGCTTAGAGAAGATGTAGATAAGGGTGTGCTTTTCTTATGCATAAAAGAAGCCAAGGTGAGGTTGTTGGAGGATAGCAACTCCACTTGTCAGCATGGTCCTCTGCTTCCTCCATTTGTGGTTAGCACATGGTTTCCTTTCTCAATGTTTTCCAACTGATGGTACAAATTCCAGTCATCATTTTCACATTTCAACAAGGAAAAAGTAAAGGAAAGAAGGAAAAAAGAGAGACTGTTGCCTAAAAGTGCACTTTCAAAAGAACTTTGGGGAGTTTCCATCATGATGCAGTGGAAACAAATCTGACTAGTATCCGGAAGGATGTGGGTTTGACCCATGGCCTTGCTTAGTGAGTTAAGGATCTGGTGTTGCCATGAGCAGTGGTGTAGGTTGCAGTTGACCCTTAGCCTAGGAACTTCCACATGCTGGCCCTAAAAAAGAAAAAGAAAAAAAAAATTTAAATAAAGGAACTTTGGGACTTCCCATTGTGGCTCAGTGGGTTAAGCACCCAACATTGTCCCTGTGAAGATGCAGGGTTAGATCCCTGGTCTTGTTCCGCATGAGTTAAGGATCCTGGGTTGCTACCATCTGCAGCATAGGTGGAAGACGTGTCTGGGATCCCATGTTGCCATCTTGGCTGTGGTGTAGGGTGCGACCTTAAAAAGAAAAATAAATAAATAAATAAATAAATAAATAAATAAATAAATAAAATAGCTTTAATGACAGTGCCAACTGCTACTGACCTTCTAAAAGCAGAGATCACAAAGAATGTTTTACCATTCATGACAATGAAGGGTTCAATCAATCAGAAATAATTAATTGTTGATTAAATTAATTACTAGATTAATTAGAAGGAAGGTGAGAAAAAATTTGGGGTAGGTAAGTGGTTATGTTTGTCACAAAAGTGTTTGGCATGTCAAAATATTTTGCTAAATCAATAATAGAATGACACTACAATAAAATGTTTAGAAATGATAGGATTAGTTATAAAAGAGCAGCCCTACAAGTGATTTGTCCCTTTTTTTAAGTGTTTCCTTTTCCTTTTGTTTTATATTATTTGTGTTTGGCATAATAACTTTAAATGTATGCTTTGAGTATAAATAAGTATAGGAAACTTGAGATTGCTCTGAATAGTTATAGGTCAATAACAATAGAATAGTTGAGAAGGCGCTATGGCACTGAAACATACAATGAAAATGCAAGAAAATGCAAATTGGGTAGGCAAATAGCACAGTTACTGACCCAATAAATCTCTAAAACTAGTTGAACTCATTTTTCATTCTCCTTCCACTTTTCAGAAAAGGTTAAAAAGATCTTTTAGAAAATCAAGTTTCCACTGGAAATTTAACATATTTATCTTTGTCAATTAGTAATAAAAATAAAATACATTATTGGTTACCATAAAAAGCTCCAAAAATACTACAAGTCATTGGAATTTGTTAAAGAGTGTCTTTGAAGTGCAAAGTCTATTTAAATATCCCAGGGTGCAAGCCAAATAAAAGTCTATCAATGGCCCTTTTTCTTTTCAAACAATGCAAAATTAGATGATTGAAATATGAGAGTGCCTCTGTGTCCTTGTCAGAAGAAACATTATGTATAAATCAAAGGAGCTTGACTCTACCAGTGGAATTCATTTCATGCTTTTCTTTTTCTTTTTACATAAAGCAAATCATCTTTTGATCTTCAGCTTAGGATACAGAATGTTTGAAATTTTTAAAGTCATTTAGTGTTTACACTACCCTCTGGGCAGAAAGCTCGTCCATATTCACAATAGACCCATATGCAAGCTGTTATTTCTCTTTTGTTTATTGTTTAAGACCTCATACATAATATCAAGTGGATTTTTTTTTCTCCTCATGTCAGAAACTTCTGCACAAAATTACTGGTTTTATAGTATGTATCCATAGATCACCTGATTTTTCTTCTTCAGAGTTTGGAAACATCACTTGGAGCTAGCCATATAGACCTCAAAGCATCACCTTCTTTTTTTTATTATTTTTTTAATTTTATTTTCCCACTGTACAGCAAGGGGATCAAGTTATTCTTACATGTATACATTTTTTCCCCCACCCTTTGCTCTGTTGCAATATGACATAGTTCTCAATGCTACTCAGCAGGATCTCCTTGTAAATCTATTCTAAATTGTGTCTGATAACCCCAAGCTCCCAATCCTTCCCATTCCCTTCTTCTCCCATCAGGCAGCCACAAGTCTGTTTTCCAAGTCCATGATTTTCTTTTCTGTGGAGATGTTCATTTGTGCTGGATATTAGACTCCAGTTATAAGTGATATCATATGGTATCTGTCTTTGTCTTTCTGGCTCATTTCACTCAGTATGAGATTCTCTAGTTCCATCCATGTTGCTGCAAATGGCATTATGTCATCCTTTTTGATGTCTGAGTAGGATTCCATTGTGTATATATATACCACATCTTCCTAATCCAATCATCTGTTGATGGACATTTGGGTTGTTTCCATGTCCTGGCTATTGGCATCACCTTCTTAATAATAAAGCATTTAGAGAAAGTAGCTTAAGTCTGTAGCAATAGTGGCCTGCTTCTTCTTGCATCATAGAATTTAACTTCTTCATCTAGTCATGGTCCACCCTTCCTACTAATCTTTTCAGAATGGCCATTGTGGGGATGGGGATAAAAGTTTCCTGCCAGTAGGAGGGTCCAAAAAGCAGTAAGTTAGGGGCCAGTTCCTCCTTCTCTCTCTTCCTCCCCTGTGAGTTAGTTATCAGAGGATGAGAGTGAGAAGCTTTGAGGGTTACTCTGGCTCAATGATTCTCTACCTGTGGTTCTTGGGCAAGCAGCACAAGCAACTTTGTTTTGTTTTCATTTTTATTTTATTTTTTTAATATTATTGAAGTGTAGTTGATCTACAAAGTTGTGTTAGTTTCAGGTATACGGCCAAGTGATATTGTTGCCAAACTTGACTTCTGTCCACTGGTGTTGAATAGAAACATGGAGACAGAGTTGGGGGCCAAGGAGAAAAATATATAGATTTTATTAATTTTTCAAGTAAAGGAGGCCACAGCAGGCTAATGCCCTAAAGACTATGCCCTCCCTTGGGAGAAAATAGGAGATGATCTTATAGGTTTAGAGTAGGAAATAGTGCTGCAGATAAGAATCAGGGTAGATGCAAGCTTTTATTCTTCTTCAAAGCTGGTATTTAGTGGCCCCAGGACTAGTTCTGGTGATCCTCCATCTCTCTGGAGTGCAAAATGCTTCATCAAGTAGTTAGCATCTTCCATTTGTTGGGGGCCTTAGTTCTTCAGAAGAGCTTAAAGGTACTGTTATGTATATCTCTTAAGGAGGAACCAGGACCCTGCCCCAAAGATGCACTATGGTTTCTTGAATGGTCCTCCCTGGTCTCTGCATCCCCTCCCTTTCCTGATTAACAACTGTTTGAACCTGTCCTTTGGAACTCAGGGAAGATCATGGCTGGATGAGGCCTATTTCCTACAAATAAGAAATGGGGGACATGGAAAGTCTTTTGTGCCCACGAGCCCCACCCTGATATGTGTGTATGTATATGTGTGTGTGTGTGTGTGTGTGTGTGTGTGTGTGTGTGTGTGTATACATATATATATCACTTTTTAAGATTCATTTCCACTATAAGTTATTATAAGATATTGAATATAATTCCCTGTGCTATAGAGTTTATCCTTTTTGTTTACCTATTTCATATGTTTGTATATATCAGTATACATATATATAAAATTTTATATGTATATATATATGTCAATCTCAACCTCCTCATTTATCCTCCCACCTCTTCCCCTTTGGTAACTATAAGTTTGTTTTCTATGTATGTGTGTCTCTCTGTTTTGTATCATTTTTTAATGCATATTCTCAAGGTTCACCCATCCCTACTGAATCAGAGGCTCTGGTCCTAGGGTCAGATGATCTGTGTTAAACAATCCCTCCTGATGACTGATGAAAAAGTTTAGAACTATTGCTCTAGCAGTTTGATTCTCCAGAACATGTGAAGTGAGGGTTTATGTCCTTCCTTAGATTCTTCAAATTTCTTCTTTTAATTGTGATATTAAAATAAGCATATAGGGATCTTAGGGAATGGATATTTTTTAGGGACTTGAGATCAGACAGGAATCAGATCAGGCTTTCTCCTCAATCTTATTTTTTCTTTCTTTCTTTCTTTTTTTTTTTTTTTTTTCCTGGCTGTACCTGCAGCATATGGAAGTTTCCAGGCTATGGGTTGAATTGGAGCTGCATTTGCTGGCCTATGTCACAGCCACAGCAATGATGCATCCAAGCACATCTGCGACCTACACCCCAGCTTGTGGCAATGCTTTATCTTTAACCCACTGAGCGAAGCCAGAGATCAAACCCACATCTTCGTGGACGCTGTGTAGCGTTCTTAATCCTCTGTGCCACCATAGTAACTCCTTCCTCCTCAATCTTGATGATTTGCTCCAAACCTCTCTTGGGTCTCTCAGCTATGTTGAACACCCCTGATAGCTGGTCCTGCAGGAGCTCATCCCTCTTCCACTCTTCTTAGACTTTATTTGACACCAGAAGATTTATCAGCTGCACCCAAGGTAGCCCAGTTGTGCCAAAGACGGAATGCCCCCAGGAACAGTCCTTAACCAATGAGCAGCATTGGTCCATGGGTACAAAGTATAGCTTCCTGCTCCTTAGTCAGGAGATTCTCAGGTGCATCCTACCTGATTCCTCAGATGGTCCACCCTGGAAGTGAGCCTTTTTTGTTGCTCTTTTTCTTTCCTCTGTTTTACTTTCCTACTCCTAACTTGTGCTTCCTGGGATCACTTCCCAAATCAACTATCTGAACCTGAGTTCTTTTCTCAGGGCTGTTTTTGGGCACATTCATACTTAGGGGTGTCCTAATCATAATGACTACCACTGCCTTTTGAAGTTCTCTCTGAGAGCTACTGGTGGGCACTATATATTTGCTCTGGAAAGCTTCGAAGTATGATAGAACAGTACATTATGTCATTAACTCCAAGGCCTGGAGATTCTTTCTGTTATTTCCAATGCTATATTATATCCAGTTACACTGTTCAATAGAGCTCTTTAGAGCTTCTGCAATTGCATTAAATCATGACATCAAGATACTACAATTATGCAATAGAAAAAGCAGAGAGAGGCTCAAATTTTAATGTATAATTTAATTATTAAATTACCCAGATAAATAATAGTTCAAAGATTAAAATTTCAAAGATACTGGTAAAGTAATTAATATCCAAAATTAAATTCTTCTGCCCTTGTAACATAAAGCCTAAAGAAAATCTGAAAATATTAAGAAGAAGTAAAATATAAAGAATCAAGTCATTCCCTAATTTCTTACCTTGTTTCCTTTCAGTGAAAGGGTTTCTTGAAATTTATAGTTTTTTGATCATGTCAACCTCTCTATCCTGGGCTAATTTTTTACTGGATTTAAAGCAGTTTCATGGTATTTGTTTTCAAATGGTTGCATTTATTCTTTATTCATTATTTCTTTGTATTCTGCCTTCTGTTGGATTACATGACTTTTAGAATTCTCATTTTTTCTACTACTAAATTTTTAGCTATACCGCTTTATGATTTTTTAGGTGTAGCTGGAAACTTTATATATAGCATACAACTTAATGTTATTATTATGTAATCTTCAAATATCTCAAGTATAAAATAAGAAACAATATGCCTCTACCTTTCTATCCATTGTGATAATACTGTCAAACATTTTATTCTATGTATGTTATAAATCTCACAATATATTGTGTTATTTTTGCTCTAAATAAATCTTTCAAAGAATTTTTTTAAAAACCAAGAAAACAGACTTTTGCATTTATCTTTTCTGATTCCTCTCATTCTTTCATGTAAGTCCAAATTTCTGAATTTTCCTTTAGTTTAATAAACATCATTTATCAATATGAGATTCAGGTCTGCTTCTGATACATTTTTCTCAGCCTTTGCTGTTTTAAAGATATTTTAATATTTTCATCATGAAAGAATTATTTCTGGTGCATATTGAATTTGAAGCAGTTTTTATTTTTTCTTTCAACACTTTTCTCTTGTTAAACTATTATCTTTAGGTTTGCATTGCTTCTAGTGAGAAGACTGTTTTATTTCTAGCCTTTTTTTTTTTTTTCCATTTCTCTGGGTGCTTTTGCAATTTTCTCTTTTTCATTAGGTTTCAGCAATTTGATTTTGATATGCCTTGGTTTTATGTTCTCTAATTTTTCATCCTGCAGGGATTGTCCAACTTGGATTTTTTTGTTATATATCTTTCAATAAATTTGGGGGAAAATGTCCATTTCTCAAATAGATTACTGGTCTTTCCCTACCTTAGCAATCCAATTACAAATATGTGTTGTTGCTTAATATTTTCACATAAGACATTAAATTCTGTCCATTTTTTTCTTCTTCAATCTTTGTTCTTACTGTGCTTCAGTATAGATAGTTTCTGTTGCTTTGATATCAAAATCGTAAATCCTCTTTCTACATGTCTAATCTGCTAGTAATCCAAATCAGAATATTTTAAAAATTATTTATGATATATCTTCAACTCTAGAAGTTGCATTTGCTTTTTCATAGTCTGTGTTTCTCTCCTCATTGTGTTCATGCTTTTCCTTAAATCATTCAGTCTACTTATATCAGATATTATTACTTTGTTTTTACTAATTTTGTCATCTATGAAATTTTGTCTCCATTGATAAATATTTTTCCTGCACATGAGTCAAATGTCCTCTCTTCTAATGTCTGTTAAAATATTTTTAATTGGATGATGAAAATTGTTGAGAGAGACATACTGAATACCTCTGAGGAGTAGTCATTGTTATTTTGACATACATTTACCTGTGTATCAGTTTGATATTTTGCACTTATATTTTTTTAACTCAATTTGGGTATGTCTAGAATAGCCTTTACACTAGAGTTTATTTCATTATTCTTCTAAGATGTACTGTTTCTGGAATCTCTCTGAGGTCTCCAATCTGGCTTTTCATTTAGGTCTCTCCAGTATGCCTTCTGATTAATCCAACCTATCACTATTAAGTTCTTGGAATTTCTAGACTTATAGCTCCTTGGCTTTATTTCTCGCTATAGTTATTGAATTTTACCTGACTTTGAGGAGTTTTATTCTATACATTGAACCAAAGCCCCTAAAGACCTCTATTCAGATTCCTATAACTCTTTCTCCTACGTATTTCTCTCCTTTTTGGACTCAAGTCCCAGATTCCAAGCTTTTCTGAATTCCAACATCTTTAAAGACTTTGCATCAATTTCAGCTGAATACATTTAGGCTGACCATGTTTTTTTGTTTGTTTGTTTTTGCTTTTGTTTTCCTCTTATTTCAGGGATCACAGTCCTCTGCAGCTTTTTTCCCAATGTTTCCCATGTTTGAAAACAGTTGTTTTCTATTAATTCTATTTATCTATGGCAGAGGCTTATCTTTTATTAATTTCCATCATGATCTTTATCTTATAGGAATCATTCTTAAAACCTGAGATGTTGTATTAGTTAAAGCCAAGTTTTCTGATGACCCTCATTTGTAAAAGCTCTGAAAGTGGAGCTTTTAATTTCATAGTTGACAATATGAAGGTGATATCAAATACATTTAGAAATTGTAAATTATACTTCTTTGTTCTCAGAGTTCAGTATTTAATGCTGCCCCAAATGACAGCAGGTACTCAGGAGTATATGAAGGAAGGAGAATGACAAAAAAAAAAAAAAAATGGTGATTTTGCTGTGGCAAGACATGACTCTTTCTATATCAACTATTCACAGTTAAGTAACTTCTATTTAATTGATTGAAACCACCCATAAATAGGTTAATTTGTCACTAGAAGTAGCGAAAACATGATTTATTGTCTACCAAATAATTATCTATAGTTTTCTTTAGTAATAGAAGATTGATTTTAGTAGACCTATGACCACTCACTAAAAACTACCTTTCCCAGATCCCTTTGAGGCTAGACATTGCCCTATGACAAAGTTTTGGCCAAGGAGTGTGCAGAGAACTGAAACAGTTGAGGTCTGAATTATGACCATAAAAGGAAAGATGTGTGCCTTCCCTTCTTTGTTTTCCTATTTCTACTCTTTTTTCTTTTTTCTTTTTGTTTATTTATTTATTTATTTATTTTTGGAATGGAGGTGTTGTGGTGGTAGCTGAAGGTGTTATTTTTAATTGGGAGAAGGAAAGTCATACTTTGAAGTTAGCAGAAGAATGAAAATAGAAGGTGCCTGGGTGTGGTAGACTGAAAATATCTTCACAAAAGATATTCACATCCTTGAAAACATGTGAATGTTATTTTATATGGCAAAGAGGACTTGAATTAAATTAAGGTTATCAAGATAAGAATATTATCCTGGTGGTCTCTTAGTGTAATTGTATGGGGTCCTCATACAAGAAAGGCTAGAAATCAAAGAAGTCAGGAGATGTGATACCAGAATCAAGGTGTTGGCAAGATTTGATGAATAGGTAATAAATAGATCCAGGAATGTAGGTGGACCAAGAAGCTAGAAATTGCAAGGATGTAGAAATTTTCCCTAGAGCCTCTAAAATGAACCCACCCTGCTGGCACCTTTGCTAAAATGATTTTGGATTTCTGGCCTTCAGAATTGTAAGAAAATAAATCTGTGCTGCTATAAGATACTAAATGTGTGGTAATGTGTTATAGCAGCCATAGGGAAGGGATACACTGAGTTTGAAATGAGAGCCAGTTACCAAACCAGCCTTTGGCAACCTACAAAGGGCTGATATCTTGGTTAAGACATAATATTTGGTTCTCTGCTAAGACAGCTTCAGCCAGCCATATACACACTATGAAGCCACTATACCACTTTATGACCACATATCAGGATTTATATCTTCTTTAAGTCACTGGCTATATAGTCACTCTGTTTATTCCAGTAGTTCAATAAACATCCTGTCCTGTGAATTAGGTCGATTCCTCATTTCCTCTTTAGTCCAGTGGTGGGTTGGTAGGGGAGGCTCTGTTTCATGCAATCATTCAGTGACCCAGGATCCTTTCTTTACAGGCCATAATATCATATAAGACAACACTACTGAAAGTCCTTGCTCCAATCTGTTAACTCTTTGTTACCTAGTCAGGAGATAAACTATGGAAATTATAAGTAAGGTTTAAAATGGGTATAATCAACTCATATAGCTATATCATCTATGAAAGGGGTATAATTTTCTTGTAACTATAGAAATTGAATGGGAAAAAATGTCTCCACCACTACAGATAGTTTTAGAATCATTTTCCAGAGGCCTTGGAGTCCTCCACTGAGTCCTCTGTGTTTGTTTAACGGACAACAAAAGAGACCCCAGGTGAAGTATTGTGTAAGAGATTTTATAGGAAAGGCCTTGTGGTAGCAGATAACACTTCCCCTGCTTACCAGGACTCAGAATGAGGGTATTCTATTTTAAAAGAGGAAGCTCACTCTGGGCTCAGAAAGAAGAGGCAATACATGTAGTGGACATCTAGCCTGATTTTTCCCCAAGAGCCCAATGCCCCTAAATTTTCTGGGAGAAAAATCAAACAGGAAAGTACTCCCTCTTTCAGAAAGTAGTTCAGGCCATCATATTGTCCTTGGGTAGGCAATTTTCCTAGTGCCGTAATAGAATTTCTTGAATTTGTGAAACCAGTTCCATGGGGATGACACGAAAGCCCCACATTGTTTTAGAGGGGTACTTCATCCTGCTGATTTGAAACAAAATGTAGATTACTGTTCCTGGAAGCTGTGCCTTCAGGGATTCCTGCAGACCTAGCCCCCCATGATATTCACAATATTGTCTGTCCTCAGTTTGGAAATTTTTAGACCTCATGCTATATCTATTTCTGCCATACTTTCCCCTGTTTCTAACACTCTTTTTCTTAGCTGTTCCATTATTTCTTTCAGGAGGGATCAGCCAGTTCACTTGGCTCCTTCCTTTGTAGGGCAGTGTGCTGGAAACAAGGATTTTTGTTCTTTTTTTTATTGCTCTCTGCTTTCTGGCCCACACATTTCTCTTCTTGTGGATTTCTCCACATTGCTGTCCTACGGGATCTGTCACAATGAGAAATTTGAAAATAATGCATCTGGGTCTGCCGAAAGCATTCACAGTTCAAACAAATAATTTCCACCTTCTCCTTACTGATTTGAGTAATCCCACCCAGGGGCTGTTCTTCCATTAGAACCATATCTAACATAAACCCAGGCATGATCTATCATTATCTTGCCAAGGTTGCTTTTAGTATGTTTCTTCTTCAATATGTTTAGTATTGCTTTCTAACTAGTCTAACTCACAGTCCTAATTCCCTAAATTGCCTGGTCATGTGCCCTCAGGTACAGAGGACAGCTCCATGAACTCCTTTGAAATGCATCCAGGGATTTAAGGAGAATTTTTTTACTGCTCTTCTTTCTAACATATTTTTCCACAATTTGTGTAAACAATTGGTAGTGATTTATGACATATTATTTTTACTTTTGTGTAACCCTACCTAACATTATTATTCCTATTTTTGGGTGTCCCCAACTTCCCATGTGTGAGTTTCATCACATCCCTCCACTGCTTAAAATCCCACATTGGCTCCCAATATCACTCCAATTAAAATCCAGTCTCTTGAATGCCCATCAAAACCATAAGAGTTCTGACTTTGCAGGATATCCGTCCTGTTCCCCTCCCCCTTGCAAGTTCAGCTCCAGCTGCTCTTAATGTTATTGCCTTTCTGTCTTTAAATGTAACAAGGTTGCAGTTAGTGGTTCCCTCTGCCTGAAGGTACTTTGCCAAATCCCCTCAGGGTTTAGTTCCAACCACTTTTGACCTTTTGATTCAACATCCCTTTCTCAATGAAGCCTATTCAAACTACACAATTGAAGATTATGACTTGTTCACACCTTCTCACACTTTTGGTCCCTCTCAATTTTATCAATAGAACTATTGCTTTCTAATTAGTTGTGTAAATCCTAATATACTATTAACACTGTTTTTTTCCTCCTATATCAACATCTTTGAACTAGGGATACATTCTACAATGTATGCCTATAAAACAATGTGTCCATTAACTGGCAACATTTTCTTCTTTGTTAACAACATGTAAATAATAGCATCTAGGGTTCCCACTGTGTCACAGTGCATTAAGGACCCAATTGCAGCCCACTCAAGTCACTGGGGAAGTGTGGGTTCCATCCCAGGCCCAATGCACTGGGTTAAAGGATCCAGTGTTGCTGCCTCATAGTCATAGCTGTGTCTCAGATGCAATCCCTGGCCCGGGAACTTCCATATGCCATGGGTGAGGCCTTAAAATTCAATAAATAAATAAATAATAAAAGCATCTTAAATTAAATTAAAGGAGGAAATACTTATCTAATTGTTTTATAATTCATTTTGGATCTTCCCTCACTGGAGATTTCCTCCCTCTCTTTCTCTCTCTCTGCTTTCACATGCTTAAAACAGTGGCTTCAGCATAGTTATGACTTAGTAACTATTTGCTGAATGCACATGAATAGCATAGATGAAAAAATGCTTTTCACTAGTTCCAGGTTCTGGATTCCTTTGAAGAGTCTAGTTTGCTCTCTGAGATTTTTCCAGTCTCCCTTGCTGTCAGGTTGTTGACTAACAATGGTTTTATTAAATAGAGCACTGAATCACTTTCTCATTCCCTAATAATACCCATTTTAAGAGAAGTTAGTCCTCAGAGCCACCTTTCCACAGTGAATGTGTGTGTGTAGTGTGTGCTTATGTGTATGGACTTTAAGATCTAATTTTCCTTTTCACATCTGGTGGCTTCTCTGTCCTCTTAAGTATTCTCCTAAGTCACTCTCCAGTTTAATCAACTTCTTCCTTTGCTTTGTTTTCATCTTCTGCTATTTGTGTCAAGATGGATCATTAAAGTATATGTTTTAAACCACTTCAGGTCCTCCTTGACACCCTGAGCAAACCTCGTTTTTTGGGACAGTAGAGACATGAAGCTTTAACTGCTGTTTTATTTTTTAGTTTTCAGAGCTTTCATTGAATTGTTTCCTTATCCAGTCCAGATTTAATTATCTAAAATAGGATATATTTTGCTCTGTTCATAAAATATATAATTTTTCTTTGGCTGAAGACACATTGTAGATCTATGCAATCTAAAATCATGACCAGTTTATATAAATGAGGAAACCAAAGTATTCGTTACCATGTAGCAATGGACTGGTCCTTGGGAGCCTTTGAATAAGCCCTTCCTTACAGAAGTTAGCCCTACAAAAGATTTCCTTTGTAACTGAAGGTAGTTAAGGGAATTTGGACAGTTTATTACTGCCTACCTAGGGCTGCTACTAATAATTTGAAGCAATAACCTACACTTAGGGCTTGTAACACTAATGGAAATAAGCTGCCTATACATTAGGAAAAAACCCCATAAAAAGGCTGCCTACAGACCTGACTGAGAAACATAGCAAAAGTCACTTCCTGATACACAAAAAACGACCTACCTCTGCTTCTACCGTGATTGAAATTCCAGACCAAAGTGCACCTCTGCAAGTAGAACTCCAACAGTCCATGCACAAGGTGACCTGCCTCCTGAGGTCTGTGTTTGTGATGCAGCTCTGCCTAGATAAACACAGCTATTCACTTAACAGAAGAAAGTCATCCAATGGGATCAAATCCAGCTAGCTTAAGACCTAAAACTGAAGACCTAAAGCTACCTGCTGAGGCTGTAGCATATGGAAACCAGCTTTTCTACAAGTATATATTTTTTATAAAAATCAGCCCCAAGGCATATACCATCAGAGCTAAGTTACCCACTGGAGCCAATTCAAAATTTGTGCTCCCTAGCAGTGTGATTGTCACCCACAGGTACACTTTGTTGATTTCACAGGTTTCCTAAAGCAGTAGATGTTGGGCATTTAGGAGAGCAAATAACACCACCCCAGACCTCAGTACAGAAACAGGGCTGAGGCTACTGATGATCTCATCTTGGCAAGAGAGTAGAATGGACCTATGTTGACAGTACCCAGCCTTTCTCAAAACAACCAAACAGATGCTTTGTCCATCTTCCTGTGTGGGGATTTAGTGAGGGCTAGGGAGAGATACAGTCCTCTACAGGAATCAGAGAGATGTGTGAAGTCTTGTTAATAGGAACTTATCTCTTGGTAGATGACTCATTCTCAGATATTATTGTTTTCACCTATGAGTGACTCAGATCTAAATTCATTCAATAAGAATTCCTTCATGGTGTAAGACATGTTTATGTACTTTTATGTGCAAATGAATGTACTAAGTTCTGATGTACTAATGACATTGCAAAATTATTTTTCTTCATAATTTTTTTTTTTTTGTCTTTTTGCCATTTCTTGGGCCGCTCCCACGGCATATGGAGGTTCCCAGGCTAGGGGTCTAATTGGAGCTGTAGCTGCCAGCCTACGCCAGAGCCACAGCAACGCAGGATCCGAGCCGC
This sequence comes from Sus scrofa, assembly GCF_054392235.1. Classification (NCBI taxonomy): domain Eukaryota; kingdom Metazoa; phylum Chordata; class Mammalia; order Artiodactyla; family Suidae; genus Sus; species Sus scrofa. Next base: position 51,038,026 of record NC_139390.1, on the reverse strand, counting down.
GTCTGCAGCCTACACTACAGCTCACGGCAACACTGGATCATTAACCCACTGAGCAAGGGCAGGGACCCAACCGGCAACCTCATGGTTCCTGGTCAGATTCCTTAACCACTGCGCCACAATGGGAACTCCTTCATAAAATTTTAATCTTCTTTTATCTAAATGTGTTGCCAAATCCAAGCTTGTTCTGCTCATCACACAGCAGGTCAATAAATTGGGAGACGAGTTGTTGGGACAAAGAATAATGGCTTTATTTGCAAAGCCAGCAGACTGTCTCAAAAACCACTTCCCTCAATCAGAATTCAGGCTCCTTTTAGGCAAGAAAGGGAAGGGGGAGTGGTTGGTTGTTGCAAACATATTGGTGCAGAAATCCTAGCTGTCCATTCAGGTCAGATCATGAGTTTCTATAAACCTCCAAACAAACTGATGTTTTGCAACTTTTTATCTAAAAATGTAATACTCTTAAAGGTCACAGCTTTAAGACTAGGCTATTCTATATATTTCAGGTTACAGGCAGCATCCTTTTGCAAAAGGTGCAGAGCCTGGATGACTAAGCACAAGTGACAGACAACAAAGTTTAAAGTAAGGTTAAAGGAAAAGGAACAATTCTAGTATGGAGTCAGATTTGTTCTTCCCTATAACACATGCATATTTAAATTAGTCTGACATGGTTTACTGGACTGATATTCCATGGACTGTTTCTGTGTACACAAGTACTGGGTAATGTTACAAACCCTCATGAGGTGACCAGCACTTAAAGAACTGTATAATGACTAATTAATGTAATGATACTTGTATAACAAGAGAGTCAAAAGGAGGTTAATGTGATAATGAGGCTTATTTGATCTTAAAGATTTAGCATGAGGACACTCAAGATAGCTTAATTAGGTTTTAAGCACCTTTTGCAATTTGCATGTGTACTTGTTAATCCATATGTTCTAAAAATAAGTTTTACTTCTTTTAAATTAACAATTTATCTAATCTCTTTCCCTGTGTTGTTTTACTCTTATTGGTGATGGTGTTTTCTTGATTTTTTTTCTTGAGTGTGTATTAGTTATGTTTTTTTTCCCCTCCTGTGTTATGCTTAAATTGTAGCTCACTTCAAAATAGTACATTTTAAAATTGCAAAAAACAGTTTGGTGTAATTCAAGCCATTATTACAAGTTGTGACTCTTTTAACTAATCTTTATGTCATTTAGCACATTTTATTGTATCACACAATTTATCAGTAAATTTGATTTCACTCTCTGATACCTGTGTAATTTTTAAATGTGATCACATGGAAAGAACATTTTATAAATTAATGATGAAAAAGAGTATCATTTCTTTTCATTCATTTTGTTAATTCATTCATTTGTAGCAGTAATTCAGTCAATAGTGTGCCGTTTCCTGATGCCCTGGGAAATACAGAATTATACATCCTCATTCTGTTTAGGCTTTCACGAGTTTTCCAAATTAATACCATTTTTATTCTTTGTTTATACTTATGAGTGATTCTTATAATTCATTTACATGATTTTTACTGCATATGCCATATTCATTTTTAAATGCAGTTTCCAGGAATTCCCTAGTGGCCTAGTGGTTTAAGGATCCTATGTTGTCACTGCTATGGCTCAAGTTGCTGCTGTGGCATGCATGGGTTTGATCCCAGGCTACAGGCACAGCAAAAAAATAAAAATGCAGTTTCTTCTGTAGCACATTAATCTTGAAGTCATTAGGACAGTACTGCTGGCTTGAGTGGGTTATCTCATTTTCTCTGGCTGGTCTAAATATTCTTTTCAAAGTCTCAAACAATGTTCCATGTTTTATATGATGGTATCAGTGAATACTGCAGCTCACAGTAATCAATTCCATCTCAGGGATCCTGCATTACTAGATATTGTTTCATTAGAAATAATTAATTTGGTTTTCATACCACCTTTCCTTTAGTTTTTTTAATCTACATGATGTGTTGTAATTAGATATCCAAAGAACAAGAACAATATTCCATAAATATTTGCCTTCTCTATAAGCTTAATTTTGTATTTTGCAAATAGTAAACACATATTTATTCATTTATTTTCTTTATTGAACTGGAAAAATTTTTAATATACTAAAGTAAATCATCAACCATGTTGTCCATGAGCTGGTGAAAGTTGGCCACTCTACATTATAACTACGGGGTTTGTATCTCAATGTATGTAGCCCTCCCAATGATGAAATCATCAACCGAACTAGTTTCACAGCAGGGCAGGTCATTAATTAAACATTCAGGTGGCATAAGCAAGAACATAGTTCTGGGCCACATAGCCTTTTTGAAATTTGAGGTGTCAAAAGTTCATGTATACAGAAAGTTGTTTGCAAAGGAAGAGCTGTTTCAAATCAAGCCACAAGACATCTGGTTTGCTTAAATTTTCTCTTCAAAGCAGGATCACCACTCACATTGAAAAATAATTATAGATAAAACTCAGGGAGATACAGGTGGTCATGTGAATAGCATTTTTTTTTTTTTTGGTCACAAACCTATATATGCATTTATTTGAATGTATTTATTGACATTATATTATGTTCAAGGGGTTTCAATTTCATTGAGATTTTTAGGCAAGCATACATCTAAAAGTTTAATTCCCATGTGAAGACTCCATATTGATCAAGGGTTAAAAGATGTTGTTGTGCTAATTATGATGAATATGATGATGATGACAGGAAAGATATGCCAAAACAAAATGAGAAATCAGTATGGATGTGAAAGTTTTGATTATTTTATTATTAATAAGGCAGCCTGAGAAGCTCCTCTTTGCTTCAGGCTCCACTTTCCAGTGAAAACCAAGGAGGTTAAATAAACTTTGCAGAGGTAAGGAGAAAGTGTTAAACTGGAACACAAAATAGTGACTTGGGAGAATGCTTCATGACAAAATATAGGTAATTCTTGTCTGTTATGTAGTTGAATAGTGGATTAACAATAGAAAATATATCATGTGTGACTAACAGTAGTACTCTGTAACTGTTAAAATAATTTATGCTACTAAATTTTATTAAGAGGTTCCTGACACTCACTTTTTGACTCAAGACAACTGATCATTTTAAAATAAAAACAATTAAAAAGCAAGCAATACACCCAATCATAGCCCCACTCTCGACAACTAAAACAGACATCTCCCCCACAAACACTAAGTTAAAATGTCTTAAATAAAAATAATAATAACTATTTCTTAGAAAATATCTCAGATATTTTGTGGATGGAAGCAATATATTTGACAGTAATTATAATGCATTAAAATTGCAATATCACTTTTGAAAGTGAATATTTAAAAATAATAAATTTTTATTGAGAATAGGTTTTTTAGAAGGAAGAAAATATTTAATCACCTGATGTATCTTAAATGTTTTGTTATAGTGTAGCAAAATAAATACAGTAAATAGTAGTGCCATCTATTGATAAAACTGAAAACTACAGATTTTTCATAAGGAAAATAAAGACTTATTTTACATTTATGGGAATGTCTCCAAAAATAATGATTCATTATTGTGGTAATTATCTAAAAATTTTTTTTGCCACATAAAATACTGGAACCATTTGAAAATATGTGTGTATGTGTGTTGGTATGTGTATGTAGGTCTGTGTGTGTATATGCATGTGTAAATGTGTATGATTAATAATGTCTGATAATAAATATTAGTCATTGACTTAGGTTCATTTTGGCAGACTGTTATTCATTTAATCCCTGAAGAAAATTAACTTTAATATCAGATATTTGTTTTCTGCTAAAAATTTTAGGCAATAGATACTTATATAGTGGAAGATAAATCATTGTCTTAATTTATTCTATTTTAATATGCACAAAATATTTAACATGTAAAAATTTGCACTTTTACCATTTAGAACACACAATACCCATTTTTTTTTGTCTTTTTTTTTTTTTTTGCTATTTCTTGGGCCGCTCCTGCGGCATATGGAGGTTCCCAGGCTAGCGGTTGAATCGGAGCTGTAGCCACCAGCCTACGCCAGAGCCACAGCAACGCGGGATCCGAGCGGCCTCTGCAACCTACACCACAGCTCACAGCAACGCTGGATCGTTAACCCACTGAGCAAGGGCAGGGACCGAACCCGCAACCTCATGGTTCCTAGTCGGATTCGTTAACCACTGAGCCACGATGGGAACTCCACAATACCCATTTTAATACTTATTTTCCTTTATAACTTTGGTTTTACTATATATAATAGTAAATGATTGGTAAATTCTTAGTTTGGCTCTTCTCAGTAATTCTAAAATATACCTTCAATTTTTTCAAATGTGCTACAATACACATGACTAGAACAATCTATGCTCTCTGGCTAAATTATCAGGGTGAAATTGAATACTTTAGGAGAGTTAGGCTAAAAATATATCCACTAATTAAGTGACAAGTTTACAGAGCAGAAAGGAGCAGAAAGCAGTGGTGATATGCATTGATCTCTAGGGTATGTTCAGATTATATGTGGCAGGTGATACCTGTCAGAGCATTAACAGGAGCAGCAGAGGAAGCGGTGTGACTGACAAGAGCAGAAACAGCAAAAACATTTACAGCCTTAACAGGGAGGGACTAAAATGAATGCTGAGGTGATATTACCCACCCCTCTGCCTCCACCCTGGCATGTTATGATGGGGACTATTAGACAATGAAACTAATATCAAGCTCTCATTCATTCACTGACTCACACACATGTTATTTATCTACTTTATAACTGAGGGTTCAGATCTTTTGCATACTACCCTGGGTGCTGAGGATTCAATAGTGAACAAATGATAGTTATAGTCTTCCTAGAGGAGTATGCTGTCATACATAGTCCGGCCTCACATATTGAGTGCAAACCACCCTTTTTTCAGAACATGTTGCTGCTATTAGTCAGATTATAAAAAATGGAGAAGTTTATATTGAGCAAGATATAAATGGAACTAAAGGTTACAATCATGGGGGTGGTGTGATTCAGGCACAGGATAGTCACAAAAATCTATGGAACAGAATTGAGAGCATCGGAGAGGAGAAATGGATGTAAAGTGGGGAAGAACAAGGGAAAATACACAGCCTGTGAGCATGAATGGAAACCCAGGTTACTGCCCATGTCAGTCCTCACTATTTCAGCCTTGATGGGGCGAGTGTCCTGAGACTGTGCAGAGCCATGTGCACACCAGGCCCAGGAACCAAGGAAGCTGAAGGGAGGCTGAGCAGTGGCAGGACCTGCTGCCCCATGCCAGCAACACGAGCCCCAGATGAACAGCACCAAGTGTGAGCCACAAGAGCCCATGGTGCCCTGTCCCAACTTTCAAATGGCTTTGCTTTACCTCTGCCAATGAAACCTCAAGAAAAATTAAGTTTCAGATAACTTACATGAAATATCATAACTTGAAACATATAGGAGAGGGGATTCTTTGAAATGGAGTTCAGCCTAGCCAAGCTGAGACATTACAGTTCCTCTACATTTTTTTTTTTTTGCTAATCAAACCAGTTTTATTACTGTTATTATTAGAGTTGTTGTCATTGTTTTCTTTATATTTTATTTTATTTTATTTTTTCCCACTGTACAGCATGAGGATCAATTTACTCTTACATGTATGCATTTTTTTCCCACCCTTTGTTCTGTAGCAATATGAGTATCTAGACATAGTTCTCAATGCTACTCAGGAGGATCTCCTTGTTCCAAGTCCTATTCCAAGTTGTATCTGATAACCCCAAGTTCCCAATGCCCCCCACTCCCTTTATTCACACAAATGATAACCCTGTATCACTGTTCTCTCTGTTTTCATTTGCAATTTTTTTCAGTTATAATTCTCATACCATAAAATGAAACCTTTTAAAGTATAGAATTTAGTAGGCTTGGGGAGTATTACTAGAATTGTACAACCATCACCACTAATTCCACAACTTTTTCACCAATTCAAAAAGTAATTCTGTATCAATCAGCAGTCACTTGGCATATACCCCCAACCTTCCAGCCACTGGAATCCTCTAATCTACTTTCTTATTAGCTTATTCTTACACTTCACATCTATCTTCCATTCTAAACTCTTTGCCCTGTGAACTTCAGCAACAGAATTGCAGAGGAAGACAGCAACCTAACAGAAGCTGTTTATCCAGCTCATATAGCTGAATTGTCTAAATTCAGATTCCTACAAGTCCAGGTAGACAGATGGATAGATATATAAATGGGTAGATAGAGTCTATATATAATGTATATAATTATACTTATATATTCATATGCAAGTATATGTTTATGTATGACTATCTGTATATATAAATGTATAATTATATACATTTTATATATATGTATAGAAATGTAATATCATGGTTGGAATGCATGAGAAACTGGTAACATTTGTTAGGCCTGTCTGGAAAGAGGGGAGCTAGACAGCTGATACATTAAGGGAGAGAGACTTTTCATGGTATACTATTGTATTTTTAGATTTTCAATCTTTTTTTAAAATGTTATTTATTTATTATAATTGATTTACAATGTCCTGTCAACTTCTGCTATGCTACACAGTGACCCAGTTATATATATATCTATATTCTTTTTCTCACATTATCCTCCATCAGATATATAACAGATATATAATTCCCTGTGCTATGCAGCAGGATCCCGTTGCCCATCCACTCCAAATGCAGCAGTTGTCATCTACCAACCCCAGACTCCCAATCTATTCCACTCCCTCCCTCTCCCCCCAGCAAACACATGTCTGCCCTCCATGTCCATGACATTTTCTGTTTTGTAGATAGATCATTTGTGCCATATTTTAGACTCCACATATAAGTGATATCATATGGTGTATCTTTCTCTTTCTTCACTCAGTGTGAGAGTCTCTAATTCCGTCCATGTTGCTGGAAATAGCATTCTTTTGTCCTTTTTATGGCTGACTAGTATTCCACTGCATATGTGTACCACATCTTCCTAATCCATTACCTGTCGATGGGCATTTAGATTGTTTCCATGTCTTGGCTATTGTGAATAGTGTTGCAATGAACGTACGGGTGCATGTGTCTTTTTCAAGGAAAGTTTTGTCTGAATATATGCCCACGAGTGGGATTGCTGGATCATATGGTAGTTCTATATTTAGTTTTCTTAGGTACCTCCATACTGTTTTCCATAGTGGTTGTACCAATTTACATTCCCACAACAGTGAAAGAGGGTTCCCTTTTCTCCACACCCTCTCCAGGATTTGTTGTTTGTTGATTTATTAATGATGGCCACTCTAACTGGTGTGAGGTGGTACCTCATTGTAGTTTTGATTTGGATTTCTCTAATAATTAGTGATGTTTAGCATTTTTTTCATGTGCCTGCTGGCCATCCATTATGTCTTTGCAGAAATATCTGATTAGTTCTTCTATTCATTTTTCAAATGGGTTGTTTGTTTTTTGTTGTTGTTGTTGTTGTTGAGTTGTATAATTGTATATTTTGGAGATTAAACCTTTGTTGGTTGAGTCATTTGCAAAAATTTTCTCCTATTCTGTGGGTTGTCTTTTCATATTTTTAATGGTTTCCTTTGTCTGTTCAAAAATAAAAGTGGAATTCAGAGTGAAAAATTTGCAACTAAAACATGAATAGAGAAATGGAGTGAGGATGAATAAAGAGCAAAAGGGTAACAAGAAAAAGGTGGAGGGAAATAGAAGGGAAGGAAAATGGAATAAGGGAGAGAAGTTGGCAATGAAAGGGAAAGCAGAGGGGAAGAAAGAAGGGACAGAAGGGAGAGGAGTAAAATAGGGAAAGAAGAAGTAGGAGGAGGGACAAAGAGGAGCACATGATAGCTTGGAGCCTTTAATACAAGTTTTTAAGAAGGAATGGCTGACTAGTAAATTTTGAAAGTCATGTGGCTAACCAAAAAATGGACAGTTTAAGTAGTTTGGATATTATTCTGAAGAAAATAAAAAAGGGTAATGCAATGAAATATTTTGAGTAGATTAGCTGCAACATCCACCTTTCCATTTAAAAGTAATTTGACCTCTATGCGGAGGGTGAATTTTTTTAGGACTGTGGGGAAAAAGGCCAGTGAACAGATTTTGCCTTCACAAAGGCTAGGAGTAGTGAAGTTTCTAAAATATAAATACCCTAAACTTAAGGTAGAAAAAGGGGATACAACTGAGAGAAAATCAAGCATAAAATACGTTGTAGTAAATAATTGTATTGTAAATTGGTTTGGAGGGTTGCTGGTGAGTTAAAGGGACAAGTCACAGATGACTCCCAGTTTCCTCATTTGCCTAAATATGTGGTGGCAATACTATTCACCAATAAAATTATAGAAATCATGCTTTCTTTATTTTTAAAAACATTTCAAAAATATTTTTTTCCCTTTTGGCTTCCTGGCAACATATGGAGTTCCCATCTGAGCAGCAGTTGCGACCTGGGCCATAGCAATGGCAGTGCTGGATCCTTTAACCCGCTGTGTTCTGCGGCAATCAAACCTGTGTCCTGGGGCTTCTGCGGCAATCAAACCTGTGTCCTGGGGCTTCAGAGACACCATTGATCCCATTGCACCACATTGGGAACTACATCATTAACTTGAACGATCACCTCTCTTAGTTTTTGGTAGCAGCAGCCACTCTTAAGAATGTGAAAAAACAAACACTAGTCATGGCCCACATCAGCAGTGAGATTGGTCAAGTGCAGTCCTAGGGGACCAGAAGTGAGGATACAGAGTGTGGAGAGACCAGGAACATCAGCTTGCCTGAGAGAGTGGCATTTTGATGATCCCAATGGGATGATGAATTTGCTTTGAGCTACTCAGGGTGGACTTTTTCCACTAATTAAATAAATCATGTTTTATGAAAAATGGGTCAATACTTTAAATTTTTTGTTTTGAAATAACTTAAGGTTTTCATGCAGTTTTAAGAAGCATTGCAGAAAGATTCTTTGAACTCTTTCCCTGTTTTCTCCCATTGATAACATAGTTGCAAAAAAGTAGTCCAAATAAGAAGCAAATCCACATTTGATACAGTCAACATATAGAACTTTCCCTCACCATAGGGATCCCTAATGTTGCCTGTTTATAGCCATGCCCACTTTTCTCCTGTCCCCACTCCCTCATTAATCTAGTAAGCACTCATCTGTTTTCCCTTTCTATAACATATTTCAAAAATGCTATGTAAATTGAATAATATTGTCATTTGGGATTGACTATTTTTCCTCTCACCCAGCACAATTATTTATAGATTAAGCCATAGTTGTTAATTTTTGTGTGTATCAATATTTCATTATTTTTTTATTGTTGAGTAGTAGTCCATGGTGTGCATACACCAGTTTCTCTAATCATTCAGCTGTTGAAAATTATCTAGGCTGATTCCAGATGTTGCCTATTACAAATAAAGCTACAAAAAATATTCATGCAGGGATTTTTTTCTGTGAACATAAATTTCATTTCTCTGGGGTAAATTGATATTTAGTTGCTAAGTCATATTGTAGTTACATGTTTAGATTTTTTTTAGAAACTAACAGAGGGTCCACACTATTGTACATTCTCACTAGCAATTATGAGTGATTGAGTTTCTCTGCATCCTTAGCAGTATTTTACATTATCACCAGTTTCATTTTAGCCATATTGATAGGTGTGTAATAATATCTTATTGTCATATTAATTTGCATTTACCTAATGGCTAGTGAAGCCAAACATATTTTTGTATGATTATTTGCCACCTGATTTAGCTGTCAGTAAAATGTACTCTCATGTTTTTGCCCATTTTCTAATTAGAAAATTTTTATTTTTGTTAACTGGTGAGTTTTGATAGTTCTTTATTCTTGATACTAGTCTTTTGTTGCATGTCTGGCTTATAAATATTTTATTCCATTCTGCAACTTGTCTCTTGATTTACTTCCTAGAGTCTTTTCCAGAGCAAATTATTTTAATTTTTGTAAAGTTAAATTTATCAATTTTTCCTTTTATGGATCATACTTTTGGTGTTAAGTCTAAGGATTCTTTGCTGAATCCTAAATACTGAGGGATTTTTCCTACGTGTTTTCTCAAAAGCTTTATAGTTTTACATTCTGCATTTAAGTTCACAGTCCTTTTTGATTTAATCTTTGCATAAAGTATGATGATAAGTCAACAGTAATGTTATGACCGAAGGATAGCATATAATTTCTCTTCCATGAATGAAGGAGAAATAGAAGCTTCCATCTATGGGTGTTACCACATAAGTAGCAGGAGATGGAAGGGATGGCACAAGTCTGTGTAATGGCAGATTGCACCACCTCCTCTTATGGTTGCATAATTGTCTCTGCCAGGAACAACGCATAGATCTCTAAGTGCCAGTTCCTAGGTAGACCAGGAAAATAAAAGGATTCTCAGCTCCATCATATACTTGAATCAAAGTTTTTGCTGGTCCTATTCCACTTTTTCCAGGTTTGAGTTAATGTGGGCAGCAAAAAGAAATGATGAAGCAAAGGAATTTAAAACTCTATTTTGAATGGAGATGTTTTACTATCTTAAATTGGCAGTAGCTGTTATTTATTCTTGGATACTCCTTGAGAAATAAGTTTTTCTTAAGAATTTCACAACAGGCGTTCCCGTCGTGGCGCAGTGGTTAACGAATCCGACTAGGAACCATGAGGTTACGGGTTCGGTCCCTGCCGTTGCTCAGTGGGTTAACGATCCGGCGTTGCCGTGAGCTGTGGTGTAGGTTGCAGACGCGGCTCGGATCCCGCGTTGCTGTGGCTCTGGCGTAGGCCGGTGGCTACAGCTCCGATTCAACCCCTAGCCTGGGAACCTCCATATGCCACGGGAGCGGCCCAAGAAATAGCAACAACAACAACAACAAAAGACAAAGAAAAAAAAAAAAAAAAAAGAATTTCACAACAGCAGTATTTCAGGGGAAGGAATAAGATAAGAATTTCACAACAGCAGTATTTAAGGGGAAGGAATACAAAGGAACTTTATGGGTACAGTAAAGTAAGAAAGAGTCAGAAAAAAATGGGGAAACAATAATAGTGTGTAATAATAATGTGTAAAATAATGTGGAAAAATGAAACAAATCAACCTATCGGAATTGATACATGTGAGTTGAATTTCTGCATTAAATCAAAAGTTTAAGTATAAAAAATTTAGTTGTATAATATTTCAAGAAAATGTATTGAAAGCTGAAAATATAGTGGTAATAAAGTATATAGAGAATAAATTAAACAAATTTGCTGGTAGTATATATTAGCTAAAATTGTATTTATGCAAAACCCAATGTCTGGAAGAAAGGAAAGTGTTTTCTCATAGCAAAGAACATATGAAGATTACATAAGAGTCAAAACATTTTAGGTACTCAATGTACAGAATAAAATTGCATATCATAATATGCAATTTATATTGCATAGTGCAAAATATCAGAATGAAAGGATTTCCTGATAAAACTATAAGTGAGGATTTTAAGGTATACTTACCAAAGAATTTGACAGATAAACAATACAATCTAAGCAAAAAAAAAAAAAAGATTTTAATAACTCAGTGAGTATGTTTGAGATCTATAGGTTGTGTTTTGTTCCTTTTTTTCTTTCCTTTCAGTCTGTGCCTGTGGCATGCGGATGTTGCTAGGCCAGAGATCAAGCCTACTCCACAGAAGAAACAGCAAGGGATCCTTAACACACTGAGCCAAAAGATAATTCCTATAGGTCGTGTTTAGATTATAGGTAGATTGATTGATGGCTGGATGACTGTAGCATTAGTGCTGTACTTTTATCTTTCTTAAAAATCATATATTTGACCACAATAAGAATTTTTTTTATATCTTATAATCATAGATGCTGAAAGTATCTGATAAAGTTAAAATACTATTCTTAAAAATTCTATATTAGGTATCAAAGGACTCAGGCTATACTCTATAATACTTATATTTAAAATGCTTACTAATATCATAAAAGACATCTTTTTGACATGTTAAATGTTTTTATTTAATATTAAAACAAGTATAATCTATCATCTATTTCCACTACTACTTAAATTGTTTTGTAGTTGAAAAACATACATTGCAAAATAGACAAATTTTATCATTTGCAGATGAAATGATGGCTTAACTCTGAAGCCCAAGAGATCAAAATCTAAAAGTATTTTAACTAAAAGAAAATTAGGACTCAGCCACTTAACAGTTTGTGAATATATATAAAATACATATTTTCCCTTAGCAGCAAAAAAAGAAAATGGTCAAGAAAAAATGTTAGTGGGGAAAATTCAGCTTCTAACTTAAGAAAATCATAAAATGCTATTGAATGACTTTAATGCAAATGAACAAAACAATATACCATGTTCCTAGATTGGGAGATATCATATGTTAAATTACACATTCTTTAATTATAAATTTAAAGCCATTTCAACCAGAATTCCAAAGGGTTTATCTCTCCTTCCTTTTCTCTTTCTTTATGTCATCTTCCTTTCCTCCTTACACCTCCTTTCTTTCTCTTTCTGTCCCTCCCATTTTTTCCAGAAAATAGTGTAAGTGTAGGGAATTGCTAAAAGAGAACTGATAAAATGAATGAACTTGCTGTAATGAATGTTTGAATGAACTTGCTATAAGGACTGTTACAACTTATTTTAAAGCTACATTAACCAAAAAATGTGCCATAGATGCACAGGGTGGATAGAACACCAGAAAGAGATGTAATCAGCTCATGCATAAAATCGTTTGAGATATGAATATGTATATGCATAAATATGGGGTGTCGAATAAAAATAAACATGTAACATGTATGATGAAAATACATAGTGATTGAGAAAGTATTATATATACAATTACAATTTGTGATAAAGAAAGAATATCAAATTCTGGAGAATATATTGCTTTATCTTGCATGTGTACAAAAAATACTACTACTGAATGAAAATTGTGTTTCTTTATACTTTACGTAAATATTTAATTGGATTGTAAACTAGATTGTAATCTAATCTAAAATATAATTGTGTTAAAAAGAAAAATAAATATTGTGAGTTCACTATGTAGCAAAGTATTTATATAACTGTGGATGGCACTGCATATGTATTTCTGTAGCATGACAAGAAATCCAGTAGTAAAAGAGATGTCTGATGGGTTACATTAACATATTCTCTATTGTAATTATTCAAAATAAATAGACTAGATAAGACATTTGTGGCACAAATAAGAGTAAAGGCTATAGACAGACTACTCATAGAAGGAATCAAAGTAGCTAATGAGTATATGAAGACATACCCATATAGTAATCAATGAAATCCAATATTTAAGATGAGGAATTATTTGCCAAATTAAAATGATTAATAATATCTATTTAAGATAAATTGCTGGAAAAATGGACCATGAAATACACTGGTTATTTTCAGCAAAGGGAGTCCTACAAAATATTAGTACAGTAATCTAACATTACCAAATTCAATTTTAAATTCATATGCTTTTTAATGTAGCAATTCTTTGATTCAGCTAATCTTAAAAAAATGAAAGCAACAGTATTTAAGGACAGGGATCATCACTGTGCACAATTATATATAATAGTGTAGAGCTGTGACTACTGAAATTAAAATTGATGAATAATTATCATGCAGGCATACTGTGAAATATTAATATAATAAAAATAATGAACTAGTTTATATATATTGCCCTCAAATATGTCTAAGATTTCTGAAGTGAAAAAAATTCCAAAGAAATATATATGGAATATGTCTGTATTTAAGAAACTAACGTGTGCATACATATTGTATAAGGATAGAAGTAAAACTTAGAGTACATTGGAAAGTTAAAAATGGTTGTATCAAAAATCTGTGGTGAGAGAGACAATATTTTATATGCTTCTCTACACTATGGATTTAAAAAAATAAATATGTGGTACATTAAGAAATCAATTAGGAAAAAATTAAAAATAAATAAATTAGAGTTAACATGAGGATATTTTTAATATGCATTTCAGCATTTGTAATGAATTTCTCCAGATGTGATCTTTTTCTTTCAAAAATGCTGAGGTATAGTTATTATTAGTATGCTGATTTTCTTATTGAAGAAATTGAGACTCAGAAAGCTTAAGATGTTTCCATGCATACAGTGCTGTACATGTTAAACATGACCTCCAGCCTTGACTGGTCTGGTCGCCTGTGGTTCACAGACTTAAATGAGACAAGGGTAGATTTTGACTATGCATCTATGAGATAAAATTCATAAACTAGGGGAAAACAAAACAAAACTATGACAGTCTCCACTAAATTACGGGATATTCTGAAAAAATCAAGTACATTGTCTAAAATAGCCTAACCCTCCCCTATTTATAGTTAGCAAATTGACATATATTTGCCAATATTTTTTTACAGATATGAAAACTTAAATATCCTTTTCACTTTAATATTGAAAATGAAAATTTAAGTAATAGATTATTTTAATAAGAAATAGTTTTATATTCTCTTTGTCTAATAAGCATCATGCTCAGTATGACAGTTTTTTTAAGGCTACAGTTTTGGTTATAGTTTTGTAATATAAGGATTTCTTTTGACAGTTGTCATTGGTTAAAGTATACTTAATATTTGTTCAAAATAATGTTTACTTTATTCAAGAGAGCCTTTTCAAATTAAGTATTTGCACATTTTTATTAAGTTATTCTGGCATAGCTTTACATGACTCTCTCCAGCTACAGGTAGACTGCATTTATAATTTCTATTTAGAAGCTTTCTGCAATTAGAAAATTATATTTAAAATCCTTAGTACATTAGCATATAAAAAAATTCTAAGATCAATTAGGTAGTTTTTATAGAAATAACTTTGCTTTGATGAAACTAGAGTTCAACTTACAATAAAAATAGATCTTAACATGGAGTTTGAGACTCACCATGTGTGTAACTATAGATGAGTTTAACCCTCTAAATCTTCTTACATAAATTATTTGCAATAAAAAAATCCCTGAACAAAATTATGTAATATTTGTATTTTATCATTTCTATTGAAAAGATTTTCATCAATATTTGCACTAACAATGTTAATTATCATGTATCCATTTCTCCATATGAATGGCATTTTATATTTTAACATACCATCACACATTATTGCATCATAATGTTCACTTTTCAAATGAAGAAACAGGCACTGAAAGAGTTGGAATAAGTCTCTCAAAATCATACAGATAGTTAATTCCATTGTGATCTAAAATGTGCCTCTTGCATAATCCTGTTTGATGCAAGGTGGTTTATATTTTATAATTTTATAATATCCTTAAAATTCTTAATTTCTTACACAAGTGATGGAAGAAAATAAGGCTGGCTGGAGTAATAGCTTTAAGAAAAGTTATGATCAAAATCTTCCAAAATCATATATATATAGCCACACATTTAAACTATATTGAGTGGCATACATTTTCCTTATTTTTAAGCTCTAACCAATGCAATCTTTTGTTTTTTAACTTCTCAGTGACCAAAAATTGCCTTTTTTGCAGGATGCACATACACTTGCTAGTTCTGTGCAGTGGGGTGCAAATGCGATTGAAGAAAAGCTTAGAAGAAAAGCTTGGTCTGTTTAGAACTTTTCTAGAGGCAGCTGTGAATAAATCTATTCATATATTGTACTTAGATAGGGTTGATATTTTCATCTTGATCATTAAGCAAGTTGACAAAACATGTGTCTTGCTTTCATTTCCCTTTAGTTTTGGCAGATACTGTTGACTGATTATAGTTTTCACTCCTATTGAACCCATACATGGATTTAGGCTACCTCCAGTTTACATCTACTAGAGTTCAATCAATAGGTTTTGACTAGTGAAATTATAGTATTTTCCTTCTCCTGTGAAGCCTCAGTCATTCTGTTTGTAACAGGCAAAAAACATGATTCATGAAAAGCAAAGTGTGTGAGTTAAGACACCTAATATTTTCCTGCTGACTTGGGTCTAGCAGTGGGTTGGGACATTGCCATATATTGTTTCCTTTAATCCCTTTAATCCTAGAAAGGATTTGACGATTTTACAAATGAAGAAGCTGAGACTCAGAGAAATTGGATATTTGATTCCTCAGAACATAGAGTTAGAAATGCATTCAAATTTAGAAATGTTAGAAATGCATTCAAATTTTTGGGTAGGGTGGGATTACTATAATATATCCACAGTATAGTCCCTGCCTCAAATAATTAAACTGAGATCTCTCAACAAATTATTTAAATTATATATATATATATAGTATTAAACTAAATAAAGTCTAAGAAAAACCCAGCATTCATCATGTGCCAAAATTAAATTAATTAATGTGTTTTTTAATCAATTCATGTTTTCTTTTTTCTATAGATTCAGAAAAACAACATCCTATGTATTATTATGTTGAAGCTTTAATTATCTTTTGTGTTTCAGAGAGCATTTCTGAGACTTTGAAATTGGGGATTAAAAGGGCTACTGTCTTTAAGGATTAGTAGAATAGATTTAAGTTAATGAAACTAGGATGAACCGCTGTCCCTTTCAAAATAGCTTAAAAAGTTGTGATTTTTACAATACCATAGGAAAAACAAGAAGACCCAATAATAGAAAAAAAAAATCAGAAAAGTTTATGACCATAAGTGTGTTGCTGTTTCTACAATTTTATGAAGTCTGCAATAATGTGATCAGAGAGTTTTGTAATATTGACAAGAGGCAGTATGAAAGTCATGAATATAAAAAGACTGCTTTGGGACAAAGTTAAAGAGAAATTGATGGCTTTAATAATGTCAGAGACAAAAGGCATTGGACAAGCTCAGTAGCATTTAAAATATTTATTAAACCCAGTCTGTAATTTTTCATGGGAAAGTTGCTTTAATGACATAGGAAGTCATAATACAAACAGAACAATCCAGATGCCGCTGTGAGTCAGCACTACTTCAGAGACATTTATATTCTTGCCCTCAAGCTTTCTTAGAACTTTTGCTAACAGTGCAGCTGTGTGAATAATTTGTGGAAGGTCAGTGATAGAATCTTTCAAAAGAATACAGGATAATGGAATCAAGAAAAAGACAAAATACCCAGCATTTATTTGTTTACAGGCCTATGACCTGACAATTCACCTTAAATTCACTTTTGTTTTCAGTTAGAATGCAGTTACTGTATTGGGTCAGTGATCTTTGCCTCCTAATTCTAAAATCAGACTTCCAAAGGACACAGGATATGCGTTACTTTCTGGCAAAAGTGCAGCAACTTCTAGAGAAAGATCACAAATTTAAAGTTGAAGGATGAAAAAAGTCAGAGTTCAGTATTACAGAGATACATATATATATTTCCTTTAGATCTTTTCTATCATTAGATTAGAAAGATTATTAATTTAAAAGGATTCTATTAGATTTTTCCTAAACACTGATTTATTCTAGTTCAATAAAGTTATTATGGACTTTTGAGAAGTATATCCATCGGCTTTTATCACCCAGTTTTATGCCTATTATTATTATTAAATGCTGTATGGTTTTGAGCTGATATTTGTTTATAACTGATTCTATGTAGACTCAAACTTTCCAGAAACAAAATATAATTATTCTAATAATTCTTTATTTTTAAGTTAATAATTTTAGTACCAGAAATCTATTTATTTATTTATTTATTTTCCACTGTACAGCATGGTTTTTTATTGGGTTTATTTGATATGTTTAGATATAAACCCTGGGCATTTGCTCCTTTTTGGGGGAGGGCTATACCTGTGGCATGTGGATGTCCTGGGCCAGGGATCAAATCTGAGCCACAGCAGTGACCCAAGCCCCTGCAGTGACAATACTGGTTCTTTTCCCACTGCACCACAGGAGAAATCCCTCCATTTCTAATTTCTATGACTGGTTAAAAAGTATTAGCCTTATATATGTATTATCCTTTTTTTCCATTTTAGGCCACCCCATGTCACATGGAGTTCCTGGGCCAGGGATCAGATCCAAGCCTTAGTTTCAGCCTACAATCACAGGATCTTTTAACCCACTGTTCTGGGCTAGGGATTGAACCTGAATCCTGGCACTGCAGATAAACCAGTGATCTATTGTGCCACAGTGGGAACTCCAGTGTATGTATTCTTAAAGTGACTAGTCCTTCATATATAGCATTCAATTGTTAATACTTTGTGCTGTAATAACTGTTAAATTAAATGCAAAGTTATTATATTAGGTCAATTTAGTTACATGGTGGTGCTGTTTATTTTAACTGGGTGATAGAAATTATTCAGTTTTGGTAAGAAGTTACATAGATTTGAAATGAATTATTAGTACCTCTCCAAAAATACTGTAAACGCACTGATAATTTATTGACTTTTGTTTTAAAATACAATTTTTCAACAATCTCAAATACACCTTGTCTATTACTGTACAAAGCCTAATTCAGAATTTATATATGGGTTCCAAGTAGTCACATTTCAGTAGATAACTATCTGGGGCCACTTATTTTGTGATCACTAGCAGATAAGATGACTTGGGCCAATTATTTCCAGTGTTCCATTTGGCAATTTCCAAACTTGGACTCAGGATTTGCTCATCATGTTAATATGCAAAATGAAACACGTGAGAGATGGAGAGAGAATGACATCTCGCAAGATGAGCTACACTCAGAACTTGCTCAACAGGAGTTCCCATTATGGCTTAGCAGGTTAAGTACCCGAATAATATCCATGAGGATGTGGGTTCAATCCCTGACCTCATTCGATGAGATAAGGATCAAGCATTTCCACAAGCTGGGGAAAAGTTCACAGATGTAGCTTGTATATGGTGTTGCTGTGGCTGTGCTGTAGGTCTGCAGCTGCAGCTCTGATTTGACCCCTAGCTGAGGAATTTCCATATGCTGCAGGTGCAGGCTTAAAAAGAAAAATAAATAAATAAATTTAAAAAAATAGGAGTTCCCGTCGTGGCGCAGTGGTTAACGAATCCGACTAGGAACCATGAGGTTGAGGGTTCGGTCCCTGCCCTTGCTCAGTGGGTTAGCGATCTGGCATTGCCGTGAGCTGTGGTGTAGGTTGCAGACGCGGCTCGGATCCCGCGTTGCTGTGGCTCTGGCGTAGGCCGGTGGCTACGGCTCCGATTCAACTCCTAGCCTGGGAATCTCCATATGCCACAAGAGCGGCCCAAGAAAATAGCAACAACAACAACAACAACAAAAAGACAAAAAAAAAGACAAAAAAAAAATAAAATAAAATAAAATAAAAAAATAGAATTTTCTCAATAAATTTTTGTCAATTATAGTCTCAAAATAAATAAACTTGATTTTTTTACTTTTCTTAAATTTTTTCCACAAACAAATTTCATATATGTAGATCTAGTATAGCTTCTATTTTCAGTGATAGAAACTTATTTGGTTATATTTTTAGAATAAAATAGAATAATATGTAGTTTCAAACATTTTTGAGATTACAAACCATGTTTGTAATATGTACACATGTACATATATGCACATAATATTTCATTAAATATTGATACTATATGACTTTGATAATACTATATCAAATAAAGGCAATCATTTAAATAACTGAGATTTTTTTAGTGAAACAACACATATCATTAGGAAACCATATGAGAAAAAGAATGTATGTATACGTGTGACTGGGTCACTATGCTGTGCAGCAGAAATTGACATAACACTGTAAATTAACTATAATAAAAATATTTGAAAATAGAAAAAAGAGACACTTTTAAATATTACCTTTGGTTTAAAATATAAGGAACTTCAGGGATTTTTCAGGATAGTACCTGCAGACTAGATTGTCACTCCAAGGTGCACATGCTTTGGTAGTCACTGTGTTTCTTCTTCCATGAGCTGCCAATAGAAAGAAAACACAAGTTTAGAGAGTGCACTTCCTAACTAAAAATGATGGTAACAAATGGGTTGAAATTGTTCTCTGGAGGATTATTGACTTTTTAATTCATGCTGCCATCAATCCTCATTTATATTTCATAATATGTATCTAGGGAAAAATAACCTACTTTTAAATGTGTAGCTTGTCATATTGAGATTAAATAGTTGTTATGCCAATCACTTATCCTTCAATTTTATGTGAGTTCAGAGATATTTTTCAGACCATCATTTGATACCAGTATAGTAAGTGAGAAGCATATTCCATGCATTATTATTTTTTATAAAACATATTTTATCTACTTGATTCCAAAACATCAATATGACAAAAATTATTGTTGACCATTTCTCTTTTAGTTCATGGGCAAGATTATCAATTAGGTAGAAAGAGCTAGGAATGCAGAGGGTAAATAAACATCTTATTTCAAAAGCTATTCTCTGGGCAGTATAGGGGATTAATATAATATCTATATTTTCTAATATGAGTGATGTGGAATCTATTGTTTTCATTGAGTTGATTGATGTACTTCCTTTCAAACTAATTTTCAAATAAAAATGTTTAAGTTGTCTCAAGTTTTTGCTATTTCAAAGAATGTTGTAAGAAGCATTGTCTTATTTTGCTACATGTTCTATGACAAGATACACTTTCCATTATTAAATATTTATTAAGAGTAGTTATACATTTTAGCTTTTTCTATAGTCTTTTTAAAAATCTCAGCTCCTAAATCACATATTGTTAACTGATTAGAGATTAGGTCTGAGTTTTTTAAAAGATCTATTTTCTCCAGATCTTATTGTGATGTATGTTTTCCAAAAGTAGATAAAAGTATCTCTTTAAAAAGTTATTTGTTTGAACCTTCAGTAAAATGAAATATTACAAAAACTACTCAGTGTTAGATTTATCAAGAGCCTAAACTTGTGTTCTCTGTCACCAGGAAAGCAGGTACAGAACTATTATGGAGTTATTTTTGAAATTGCTTTTAATATTTAATTTAAATTTTATTTTATTGAAGTATAGTTGATGTATGTTTCAGGTGTATAGCAAAGCAATTCAGTTATATATATTCTTTTTCAGATTTTTTCCATTATAGGTTATTATTACAAGACATATTTAATATCCCTGTGCTTTTCAGGAGGCCCTTGTTTATCTCTCTTATATGTAGTAGTTTGTATCTGTTAACCCCAAATTCCCAGTTTATCCCTCCCCCTCTTTCCCCTTTGGTGGTTACCAATTTATTTGCTATTTTAAAATAAGCTCTTTAAGTGGTCATCAATGGGAACAAATTAGAAATGGGTTTACTCTCTCTCATTGTTTCCCTGCTTGTTTGTGTGTTTTATGTTTGTTTTGAATTACATGTAGGAGGGTCAAGAAGGGTGTAGCAGAATTCTGGTGCTCATACCTTTGGAATTCTTTTATTTTTCCTCTCCTGAGACTAAGAAAGGCAATACACAAGGTAAAGTCCCAGCTGAGAAGTCAAAGACTCACTGGATTTCTGAGGACCTCTTCCTCACCCTTTTTCTGTCTGTTATAGCTGACATGAGTCTAGTTTATGATGTCTAGATCATTTGTAGCAAAAAAAAAGGAATTAAGGAGCCTGTAGAGTGATGGGCTTCAACTGTTCTCTCACTTTTACAATTTCTGTATATTTCAAAGGCTGACATTTATTCCTTAGCCTGTGAGATTTATACATGCAATGGCTGTTCCAGTCACTAGAGAGTGGTGAAATTAACTTGAGGCTGGATTTGAAGCCCTCAAGAGGGCCTCATATTGGTCATCTTGCATCTGTTACTGGCACTCTGATGAGTAAAAACAAAAGAAATCATGTAGTGCAAAATATACATATGAAAGAACAGGATGGTCCAGGACTCCAAAAACTCAGTAATAACAAGTAAAATCAGTGTATCGCTGATGTCATAATTAGTAAAGTTTTATTGTACACACACCAAAAAGTTTGCAAACCAAGAGCACTCAAACAAAATATGGAATTAGGCTCAAAGATAAATTGTTAAAAAGCAGCTTATATAGTGAGAGAGAAGTAACAGTGTTTTTTTTTTTCATGGTGAATGGTTATAATATCAGAATTTTCTTAAGTGGTAAGGAATTGATTAGTGGTCCCCTCATATCAACCTTGGGAGACAGTTTAGATTTTGCTTATGATTTCCAGGGGCATAAGCAAGAAATGACCCAAGTCAAGCTAGGCTTGCAAAATACATTAAATTAAACTTTGCGTGTATGACTAAACTGGTTTTTTATGCTCAAGGACTTTTCAAGGCTGGTCTCTTTTTTTTTATTTTAACAAGGTGAACACTTTTCTGTCCATTGTCTCTTGCTAAGGTAGTCCTGCAAAAAGGGCTTTGAGAGCTAGAATGCTTTTTGTTTGTTTGTTTGTTTGACAAAATTTATTCTTACTAAAGGAAATGCAGGGTTCTTGTGCTCTCACAAGTCATTATAAATAGCAAATACGGAAGTCTGAGTGTGAAGAAGGGACCAGGTTAAAAACCTGTTCCACTTTTCCATTAGGAAACCATGACTGGTTTAGGCAAAACCCTTTCCATCAAGGAGCATAAAATATATATACATACACACACATATTATAGTAATATATACATATACGTATTAATAAATACATAACATAATATATACATGTACATATTGCATAGATTATATAACATTAATATATATAATTTACAATATGCAAAGCTTTTTACTTTTATTATTCCATTTGATTTTCAAAACTTTATAATATGGTAGACAATATCCATTTTAGACCTGAGGAAAAGAAAGCTCAGAAAGATTGAAACATCCTGAAGATCACCTAACTATTGAGTAGGAGAGCCAGGATGAAAACTCATTTGTTTCATTCTAAATGTCATTGATTGACCCAAATAAAGCAGTGTTTTCAATATCATGGACATTTCCAAATTTGAGGTTTTTAATTAACTTGAGACTTGCATAAAAACAAATATGCATCTTAAACATTATTTTAAAAGGATCACTCTCTAATCAGCTAAAATAGCTTGTTTTCAGTGTGAGTACATTTCATATTTATATTAGAGATAATATATTAGCTTTGCTTGAAAAGAATAATACACTTTTGAATATGAGATTAAAGTGTCTAAATTATTTGCCCTAATGTACTCACATTCTCATCTAACTCAAAGATCTAAGTTACATGACCATTTGAAAATTATGCAATTAATAATGCATCATTGCATAACCCCTGAGCCCTTCCACAAAGTGTATTTACTGTTATGGAACTCTATTGTGTTTGAGGAATGCCTGGCCCCTGTGGATAATCAATACACTTATGTTTACTGAATGAATGCAGAATTTCTCTCACAGCATTGTGGGTGGCAAATTGACTCTCAGTCAATTTGTATATGACATATTTCTAACTGCCCATGATCCATCTCAAGTTCAAGAAATATGCATTCATTGAAATAGCCTGTGCCTCTGCTCACAACTGCATTCACTTGTCCTCTTCTTATACTTCTATAAAATACTTCAAAATCCAATACAAATATTCTCTTAAAGCATGCTGAATTGATCACTTCTTTCTTTCTATAGTCACTGCTTCCTTATCAGCTAACTGCAGGACTTAAAGCATTGTCTTAGAGCTATTTGTTCCTTGACTTCTGTTATTGAACGAGGAATACTTAAGATCATGGGACTCATCTTTTCATTCTATATCAACGTGGCACTTTTCAGTTTGTTATAGGTAGTCGATAATCTAATATGACTATTTAATAAAATAAAGAGAAGGATTCAGGTAAAAAACACTTATTTAGAAGGTTTCTATATGAATTGGTTTAACTGAGTGATGAATGGGGAGACAAAGGAACAAGGAACTTCTGATGGCTGAAATCAATATGATGAAAAAGAGAGGAAATGATAAGCACAGGGGCTACAGACATGTTTTATTTCTCCATAATAAAATATGTTTTATTTCTCTTATTTCACATTCCATAACAATATTTTTCCAAATAATGTTTTAGAATTTTCTTGCAAAGGATTTGGACACTGTTTATTGGTTAGATATATTCAAAGATACGTAACATGTTTATTGACTTATAAAATTGCATTATTTAAGATATTTTATGAGTTCCCTCTGTGATGCAGTGGATTGAGGATCCAGCATTGCCACAGCTATTGTAGAGGTCACAGCTGCAGCTCAGATTCAGTTCCTGACCTGGGAACTTCTATATGCCATGGGCATGGGCAACAAAGTAAAAGCAAAAGTAAATAAATAAATAAAAAGGCATTAAATGTTTGTTGCTGATATATAATAATATATTTAACTTGTCTCATGCAAGATTACTAAATTAACCTATACTCACAATTCATACTTTTGTATTTTATTTTATTGAGTCATGTCATCTACAGATGTTTTCTACCTATTTTAACATATCCTTTATCATAATAAT
Source organism: Sus scrofa (assembly GCF_054392235.1). Taxonomy (NCBI): domain Eukaryota; kingdom Metazoa; phylum Chordata; class Mammalia; order Artiodactyla; family Suidae; genus Sus; species Sus scrofa. Next base: position 51,013,908 of record NC_139390.1, on the reverse strand, counting down.
GAAGCTACTTGTTCATTTGGGATTAACATATACACACTACTATATATAAACTGGATAACCAACAAGATTCTACTGTATAGCACAGGGAACTATACTCAGTATTTTGTAACAACCTATGTGGGAAAAGAATCAGGAAAAAAAATAGATACATATGTATGTATAACTTAATAACTCCACTGTACATCTAAAACTAACACAACATTGTAAATCAACTAACCTCAATTAAAAAGAAACAAATATTTTTAAAAAGGGGAAAAAGTAAATGACTTTTCTGCAATTGTTGAGAAGATCATACAGCTTTTCTCCTTTAAACTATTTATGCAGTAAATTATATTGAGTGATTTTTTGAATATTTATAATAAAGCAAATATTCCATGGTGTAGTATCATTTTTATAGTCTCTTGGATTTTCTTTGATAATAGATTTGTGGGACTTAAAAAAATCTATTTTTATGAATTAAATTGATCATTTATGATTCTTTTTTATAATGCCCTTGTGAGACTTGGTATTAAGCTTATATTGCTCTCCACTATTGGGAATTTTATTTCTTTATCTATGAACACATAATAAATTAACCCTAAAACTCAGTGGCTTAAAAAAATAAATCTTTATTATCTTCTGAGATAAATACAGGGAAGTAGAGATAAGAGATAATAAATAGAGAAATGAGAAAAGCTTAGGTAGGTAGTCCCGGTCTGAAGTCTTTCTGAGATTATAGTGAACAACTGGCCAGGGCTGCAGTGATCTGTGAGCTTGATGGAAGCTGGAGGATTTCCTTTCAAGATACCTCCTTGGCATGACTTGCTGGCCCTTGATCTGGTGCCATCCTCTGTTCCTTGACATAGAAGCATCTTTCAAAGGCTGACTGAGCATCTTTATAACATGCAGCTGATTTCTCAATAGCAAATGATCCAAAAGCTAGGAGGATGCTGAAATAGCTTTTAAAACTTAAAATGATAGAACTTGCACCATCACTTTGTAATCCATCCCACACGTGGGGGTTGGAAAATGAAGTGGGGGGAGAGAAAATTGTCTCCATCTTTTGAAGTCAGGGGTATCAATGAATTTGTACAGGTGTTTTATCCCATGCCCTTTTTCTATTCTCTAGAATAGTTTATATAAGATTGGTGTTATTTCTTCTTTAGTTTGGGTCTACATTCTACAGTTTTCTGTCTTTTTTTTTTTTTTTTTTTTTTTTTTTTTGTCTTTTTAGGGGTAAACCCACAGCAGATGGAAATTCCCAAGCTAGGAATTTCCATTCCTCTGTTTCCAGCTGCAGCAACAGAGGATCTGAGCCATGCCTGTGACCTACACCAGCTCATGGCAATGCCAGATCTTTAAACCACTAAGTGATGCCAGGGATTGAACTCGCATCCTCATGGATACCAGTTGGGTTTGTTACTGCTGAGCCAGGACAGGAACTCCATTCTAAAATTTTCTTTGAAAAAGTTTTAAAATAATGTATTAAATTTCTTTTAACATAGTAAAACTTTCCAGAGTTCGTAATACTTTTTGTATAGTTCTCCCATAAATTTATATTTCTTAGAACTACATTCATTTTATTTAGAGTTATGCACCATAATGAAGTTAATTATAATTTCTTTTTAGTTTCCAGCATTTCTGTAAGGATTTAGCTATCAGTCTTACTTTCATTCTTTTGTGTGTCATTTTGTTTCCTGGGATTGCTTTTTAAGATTTTCTCCTTTTTCTTTGTTGTTCTACAGTTTCACTATAATGTGTATAACTGACTAGGATTTTAAGTTCTGTTCAGAAAGATGATTGATCAGAATTGATAAAAGTCATGTATACAACATTATTGGAAGTGGGAAGTTCTCAAGTGATCTATACTTCATGTTTAGTTTATTGATTCTCTCTTCTGTTATGGCTGACACTATGTTTAAGCCATCTCATTTTTAATGTCAGTGATTATATATATATATATATATATATATATATATATATATTTACACACACACACACACATATACTTACATATATATACATACACACATGTACATATATATATATTTGAGAATAAGCTTAATTTACTTTTTACCACTAATTAATTCAGTATGTGTGTGTGTAATTTTTTATTTTTTATTTTATTTTATTTTTTTTGTTGTTGTTTTGCCATTCTAGGGCTGCTTCCACGGCATATAGATGTTCCCAGGCTAGGGATCTAATCGGAGCTGTGGCCACTGGCCTAAGCCAGTGCCACAGTAACTCGGGATCTGAGCTGCATCTGCAACCTACACCACAGCTCACGGCAATGCTGGATCCTGAACCCACTGAGCAAGGCCAGGGACCAAACCCACAACCTCATGGTTCCCAGTAGGATTCGTTAACCACTGCGCCACAATGGGAACTCCTGTGTGTATTTTTTTTTAAAGAAATTATTTTACCCAATCAAAATGAAATGATCAAATCAACAAGCTAACACTTACAGAATCTGATTATCTAGTTTATACTTCATATTGACTTGTTGGCAACCTTCCCAATAATATCTTTATGGCTAATTTTCTTCCTGGTCCAAAATCCATTTTGCATTCCATATTGCATTTAGTTAATATTCCTCTTTAGTATCTTTTAATCTAGAAACTGTCTTAAGCCTTTTTTTATCTTTCTTCCCTTTTTTAATTAAGTTAAAAATTCACATAACATTGAACCATTGTAAGGTATACAAGTCTGTGGTTTATAGTACATTTAAAGGGCTGTACAACCATCCCGCTAATTCCAGAACATTTTCATCATCCCCCAAATAATCCTCATGTCCATAAGGAAGTCATTTCACTTTTCTGCTCTGCCCCACCCACCCATCCCCCAGCCCCCAGGCCCTGGTAACCACTAATCTGCTTTCTGTCCTGATGGGTTTACCCATTCTGGTGATGTCATATGAATGAGCAGAGACAATGTGTAGCCTTCTTCATCACCTTTACTTCGTTTATTATAGTAGTTTAGAATAATATATTGTAGATTTATCAGTATTTCTTTCATTTTATTGCCAAGTAAGATTTTATTGCATGGATAAACCATGTTTTATGTTTCTATGTATCAGTTGATGGTTGTTTGTGTCTTTTCCACTTTTGAGTCATTATGAACATTCATGTGCATGTTTGTTATGGAAAACCTATTCCATTTATCATGTGTGTAAACCTATGCTTGGAATTGCTTGATCACATGGTGATTCTATGGGTAACAGTTTGAGGAACCACCAATTTCTTCCACAGTGGCTGCATCATTTTACATTCCCACCAGCCATGTTCATGAGTTCTCATTTCTGCCTCTGTTGTGTTGTTTAATAGCATCAAAAGGAGGAGTTCCCATTGTGGCTCAGTGGTAACAAATCTGACTAGTATTCATGAGGATGCAGGTTCAATCCCTGGCCTCACTCAGTGGGTTAAGGATCTGGTGTTGCTGTGTTGCTGTGGCTGTGAGGTAGGCTGGCAGCTGCAGTTTGGAATTCGTCCTTAGCCTGAGAACTTCTATATCCCCAAGGTAGGGTGTTAAGGAAAAAAAAATAAAATAAAAAAGCATCCCAATGGACTTGAATGGTATCACATTGTTGATTTTAATTTCCCTTTCCTTGATGCCTAGTGAACTCTGGTATATTTTTTATGCTCTTATTGGCTATTTGTATGCTTTCTTTGGAGACACATCTATTAAAGTTCTTAGCCTACATTTGAATTGGATTGTATGCTCCTTTTAGCCTTTTTTTCCCCCATATCAAAACAATTAAGTTCTATTCTTTTAATCATACACTACAGGAGTTCCTGTCCTGACTCAGTGGTTAATGAACCTGATAGTGTCCAAGAGGACATGGGTTCGATCCTTGGCTTTGGTTAGTGGGTTAAGGATCTGGCATTGCTGTGAGCTGTGATGTAAGTTACAGAGGCAGCTCAGATCTGGCATCACTGTGGCTTTGGCATAGGCTGGCAGCTGTAGCTCCAGTCTGAACCCTAGACTGGGAATCTCCATATGCCACGGGTGCTGCCCTAAGAAGAACCCCCCCCAAAAAAAAAAAAAACTAAAAAAAAATACACTACGGTGGTATCAACTATAATCTCCATGCTGTATATTAGATCCTCATATCTTTTTCATCTTATACCTGGCAGCTTGCCAATTTTTACTAAACTTTTCCTGTTTCCTCCACCCTCATGCCCCTAGCAACCACTTTTCTACTCTCTACTTCTGAGTTCAACTTTTAAAATAATTCCATATGTAAGTGATACCACACAGTATTTTTTTTTATGTCTGTCTTATTTCATTCAGCATAATGCTCTCTGGGTTATATTATTGAAAATGTCAAGGTTTTGTTCTTTTTTTAAGGCTGAATAATATATATATGTGTGTGTGTGTATTATAGATATATATCTATATTCATCTAACTATCCATATATATTTATATATTATTGTATATATGGGGCGTGTTTTCTTTATTCTCGTCTATTGAAGGACATTTAGGTTGTTTCTATACTTTGGCTACTGTGAATAATGTTGCTCCGAACATAGAAAATATGTTCATACATATGGTTGTCTCTTTGAGATAATAATTTTGTTTCATTTGGATGTATACACTGATGTGGGATTGCTTGATAATTTTATATATATATATATATAAATGATATGCAAATATATATATAAATGTGTAAAATTGATATATCAATTTTTGCTGTAAGACATTCTGACCAGAAATTTGGAACATACTTGTTTTAAATACCCATCAGATTTTCTTTCTTATTGGGTAAATGTGGTGGCTCTTTCAGACCATGGTCAGCCAAGTTGGTTAGGGGTAGCGAGAAGTATAGAGAGCACTGGCCCAGGAGACAGAGCTCCTGGATTTTAGCTTCAAATCTAGATTAAAATAATCTGTGTGACCTGGGGTCACACTGAACCTCTCTGTGGCCCATATTTAAATTGGCATCACTACAAAACCTTCAGCACATTCTATGTCTATGAACATGGTTTAATTTTCATTCTTAAGCTACCACTGCTGATGGTGTTATTTTCTGTCACCAGAGAGTAACTGACATATATCACAGAAGATATGTAAATCAAATCTCCTTTTTCCTGATGAGAATATTGTGGGTAAAGTTCAGAAGGAATCTGCACAAGTTAAAGCTTACTTAAGCAGGAAGGAGGAGTTTATCAACTTAGAACTAGATCTACTTTTAATTTCTTAAGGAACTGCCAAACTCATTTCCATAATGGCTGCACCAGCTTACATTCTCACCAACAATGTAAAAGGGGTCCCTTTCCTCCACATCCTCACCAACATTTGTTATCTTTTATTTATTTATTTATTTATTTATTTTTGCTATTTCTTGGGCCGCTCCCACAGCATATGGAGGTTCCCAGGCTAGGTTCTGAGCTGTAGCTGCCAGCCTACGCCAGAGCCACAGCAATGTGGGATCCGAGCCACGTCTGTAACCTACACCACAGCTCACGGCAATGCCAGATCGTTAACCCACTGAGCAAGGGCAGGGATCGAACCCAAAACCTCATGGTTCCTAGTCAGATTCGTTAACCACTGCGCCACGACAGGAACTCCATCTCTTATCTTTTTGATAACAGACATCCTAATAGGTATAGAGAGACATCTCTTTGTGGTTTTGATTTGTGTTTCCTTGAGGATCAGTAATGATAATTGTCTTTAACCTGTTAACCATTGTATATCTTGTTGGGAAATATGTCTATTTAGGCACTTTGTCTAATTTTTATTTCTTCTGTTGTTTTAATTTTTTTCTCTTAAAATGAAAAAAAAATATATATATATACTCTTTTTAAAATATTCTTTTCCATTATGGTTTATCATAAGACATTGAATGTAATTATATATGCTATACAATAGAATCTTATTGTTTATCTTCTCCACTCATAATAGCTTTCATCTGCTAACCCCAACTTCCTACTCCATCCTTCCCCCAAACCACTCTCCCCCTTGGCAAACACAAATCTGTTCCCTTTGTCTGTGAGTCTATTTCTGTTTCACAGATAGGTTCATTTGTGTTATATTTTATTGGCAACATATAAATGATATCATGTGATCTTTTTCTCTTTCTGACCACTTAGTAGAATAAACTCTAATTCCCTCCATGTAGCTGCAGAGGGCATTATTTCATTCCTTTTATGGCTGGGGTAATATTCCATTGTGTATATGTACCACATCTTCTTTATTCATTCCTCCACCAGTGGACATTTAGATTGTTTCCATGCCTTGGTCATCATGACTAGTGCTGCTATGAGCATGAGCGTACATGTATCTTTTTGAATTATATATGCTTAGAAGTGGGATTTCTGGATCATATGGCACCTTTAATCCTTATTTTTCTGAGGAACACCCCAGACTGTTTTTCATAGTGCCTGCACCAACATATATTCCCATCAACCATGTAGTGGGTGGGGTTCCCTTTCTCTAGCATTTGTTATTTCTTGACATTTTAATGACCATTACAACCAGTGAGAGGTGGCAATTTATGGTAGTTTTTATTTTTATTTCTTTAATAAATAGTGATGTTGAGCATCTTTTCATGTATGTATTGGCCATCTGTATGTCTTCTTTGGAGAAATGTCTATTTAGGTCTTCTGCCCATTTTTCAATTGGGTTGTTTGTTTTTATGTTGTTGAGGCTATATGAGCTGTTTGTATATTTTTGAGATTAAGACCTTGTCAGACATGTCATCTGCAAATATTTTCTCCTATTTTATAGGTTGTCCTTTACTTTTGTTTATGGTTTCCTTTGCTATACAAAAGCTTGTAAGTTTGATTAAGTCCCCCTCCCCTTTTTTGCTTTCATTTCTATTGACTTGGGATACTGAACTAAGAAAATATTTGTACAATTTATGTCAAGAGACTGTTTTGCCTATGATCTCTTCTAGGAGTTTTATGGTGTTATGTTTTATGTTTAAGGCTTTAAGCCATTTTGAGTTTATTTTTGTGCACGGTGTGAGACATTATTTACATGTGGCTATCCAACTTTCTTAGCACCACTTAAGAAAGAGACTGTCTTTTCCCTATTTTATATTCCTGCCTCCTTTATCAAAGATTAGGTGACTGTATATATGAAAGTCAGTATAAATTCTTGAAAAGACTATTTCTTGGCATCCTTGTCAAAAATCAGTTGACCATAGATGTATTGTTTATCTCCGTGCTCCTTATTCTTTTTTTTTTTTTTTTTTTGTCTTTTTAAAGCTGCACTCACGGCATGTGGTGGTTCCCAGGCTAGTGGTCAAATTGGAGCTGCAGCTGCTGCCCTACATCACGGACACAGCAACAAGGAATCTGAGCCATGTCTGCAAACTACACCACAGCTTGTGGCAATGCTGGATCCTTTACCCACTGAGCAAGGCCAGGGATCAAACCTGTGTCTTTTCGGATTCTATTCAGATTCGTTTCTGCTGAGCCACGGTGTGTACTCCCTGTGCTCCTTATTCTAATTATATAGATTTCCATAGATTTATATTTTTATCTTTATGCCTTGTTATTCTATTTGACTTTGAGGATTAACTCCTCCATTTCTGCAACAACAACAACAAAAAAATACAATTAGGAATTTTGACTGATTACATTGTATCTATAGATCAATTTTTTAATCTATAGGTCAATTTTGGAGTATTGTCATCTTACCAGTTCTTATTATCTCACCACTTAATTAATTGCATCCATGAACAAATGATATATTTCCATTTATTTAGTTTTCTTTAAATTCTTTCACCATGTTTTGTAGTAGTGTTCAGGGTAAAAGTCTTATACCTTCTCAGTGAAATTTATTCCTAACTATTTTATTTTTTCATGTGTGTAAGTGGAATTGTCCTAATTTTTCAAGATGCTATGTAAACAAAAGCTTTTTATGCTCTCCTGTTTATGTATTCATTCATTTATTTAGATGACTGGATTTATAGATTCTTATTTAATTACTCTTTATAATTGATAATTATCTCAATCCTTAAATTATTTCATATTTGGTAAATGAGTGCTCCTTTTGAACTGGTTTTGTATTTTTTATATGTTTCTATCCTTCCATATGAAATACTTTTAACTAACGAATCAAGATATTCCAGGCTTAGCTTGTATTTTCCATGATGAAGTCTCAGAGTAGCTTTTACCCAGGGAACCCTGGTATGTTTTAGAAGATAATAGTATTTGGAAACTAAGGTCTGTGGAAATGTATATATATATATATATATATATATATATATATATATATATATAGCATTAAAATGCATAATTGCAATTTTCTCATAATTGTTCTTTGTTTTGGAAAATCAAGTGGCAAATATGGATCACTGAGTCACTTTCTTTTCTATTCCTTCTTACAGTCCCTCCAGTAATCCGGGTGTATCCAGAAAGTCAGGCCAGAGAACCTGGGGTCACTGCAAGTCTCAGGTGCCATGCAGAGGGCATACCAAACCCTCAGCTTGGCTGGCTGAAGAATGGAATTGATATCACACCAAAGCTGTCCAAGCAACTCACGCTTCAAGGTACTTTATATTTGTATTTTTTTCCTCTTAAATGACAATGTAGGAATTTATATTAAAATTTGTAACATGTTTTATATTCTTTGGAGAAAAAAGAGAATGAGTCTTGGTGGCAAAACAGTGTCATGAATATGAAAAAAATGTGGTTGTACCTAAGACATTATATTTGAAATAGGGTCCTTTGATATTTTTAATGTTTTAAATAATAATAGTCTTGTCATAATGATTAGTTTATGTCATTATTTTTGTGTTAAGTAAAATATTAAATTTTTTTCTTTTAAAAGCTTATCTTCTGAATTATAGCAGATATGCTGAACAGAATAATTGGATCTCTCCATTAAATAGATTTCTGAAGAGACTGTTTAAATGTTTAAATAATACATTAAGGGTGTAATACAGAGAGTGTCAATAATATAGAAATTCCTTAGGAAATATTTTGCAGCATACCGTGCAAATGATGAGACAGACCAAGCTATTACTAAATATGGTTCACATTTATGTTGTTTTAAAGTTATGGACTTTTTGCATTCTAATGTATAAAATATTCCACATGTTCTAATAGTCTAGATATAATTAATCATTATATAGATTATAGTCCTCATAAATGGGTGGTATATGAAAAACAAACCAGGCAACCTTTCTAATGTCAAATAATCTAAATAATGCAAAAGCAGTTGCATATGCATTGACTATTCTAGTAAGTCAGAAATGTACACATCTTATTTCCAATGTCAAGAGTAGCTCAGGACCATTCATTTTACTGAGTTGTATGACATTACATCCTTTATTCTGTGTCTCTAAAGTCCTTCAATTCATACTGCTAGAAATGAATATGTTTTCATTTTGTAATTATTTCTGTAAGAATAGAATTCTGGGAGTTCCCGTCGTGGCGCAATGGTTAACGAATCCGACTAGGAACCAGGAGGTTGTGGGTTCGATCCCTGCCCTTGCTCAGTGGGTTGACGATCCGGCGTTGCTGTGAGCTCTGGTGTAGGTTGCAGACGCGGCTCAGATCCAGCGTTGCTGTGGCTCTGGCGTAGGCTGGTGGCTACAGCTCCGATTCGACCCCTAGCCTGGGAACCTCCATATGCCGCAAGAGCGGCCCAAGAAAATAGCAAAAAGACAAAAAAAAAAAAAAAAAAAAAAAAAAAAAAAACAGAAAGACTAGAATTTTCAGAGTCCCTGCTATAGTGCAGTGTTTTAAAGAATCCACTGTTGCTGAAGCTGCAATGTAGGTTGCAGCTGTGGCATAGGTGGCAGCTGTGGCTAAGACTCAATCCCTGGCCCAGGAACTTCCATATGTTGCAGGTGTAGCCATTACAAAAAAAAAAAAAAAAAAAAAAAAAAAAAAAAGAATAGGCTGTTCTTACTATTCAAAGTAGAGCCTGAATACACTATATCAGTATGCATTTTTAATAAATCTTTTAGAAACATCTACTTATTTTTTGCAGATCAAATACGACGTGAATGTTCTTTTGACCTTTAAAAGCTGAATCCTGGCAATCTCCATGTTAACATAAGTAGGCTTGACAAAATTACATGTTTATATCTACTGATTACATCCTGTTTTCTATAATCTGAGGAGAGAATTGATCTGATTAGCAGAAATTACATTGAAGAAAAGTCTAATTAGCTTTTGATTTTATCATCTCTTGCCCATTTGGTAACAGCAAGCCATATTACATGAAGACATAATATCTTTGTCCCCAGGAATATACAGGAAGGTAAATTTGGGGAGTTGGTTACACTCTAGACTCAACATTGAAAAAGTGGGGGCCTTTGTCAAATAGCTATTATCTTTTATAGAAAATAAGAGAAAATCAGTAAAATTTTGAGAAACTATGACAAATAATAAAAGTGAGTAGGGAATACAACCTCTGAGATAAATCTGGAGGGCACAAGAGGGTGACATTTCATGTGGAATTTGTATGTGATTACATATTACCAAATTCTGTGTTATTTAATTATCCTTTTTTTTTTTCATCAGATGCTTATTTAGCATGTCTATGTGAGGTCCAAGTCTCACCACTCACTGAATAACTGTGGCAATAGATGAGATGATGTGTTTATGAAAAGAAAAGTTCTATAAGAGCAGAATTACTTTAAAGACCTGCAAATAAGATCAAGATCAGAAGGAGACTAATAATTAGCAAAGAGGCAGGAGTACCAGGTGATATTACAGAAGGGAAGAAAAGAAAGCCAAAGATGGAAAAGAGGTCAACAATGCTATGTGCATAGAAAGGTCAAGGAAGCTCATTAAAATATATTCAAAGCTTAGTGACTCAATTGTCCTTGTGACATTTAGAAAATTATTCTTCACTGGGCTTAGAAATGAAAAAGAGAGGGAGTTAAGTATAAAAATATCTTTCCAAATTATGAAAGGAGTAAAAACAAAAAGTAGTAGCTGCTGATGGGAAGGTTAAAAACTAATGAAGGTATCTCTTTCTTCTTGGATGATTTGTGGTTTGAACGGATATTGGTAAAGAGAAAGATGTCTGGATAATGGAGCAGGGAAGGACAAACAATTGCAGAAATCAGCAAGAAAAGAGGGGAGATTGCCTTGGAAAGGAGGGCAGAAAATTTCTTTGAGAAGTACATGAAATTGAAGATATAGATGGAAATTGGAGGTTCGAGAATTTAATTTATTTCTTTTCCAGCTTTTATGAAACACAGGTGACATATAAAATTGCATAAGCTTAAGGTGTACACATGATGATTTGGTGCAGTTATTTATTGTGAGATGATTTGAGTTTACTTTCTAATCACTTCTATATACTTTATAATTTAAAGAGCAAGACCACTTGCATGGCATGAGATGTTGGTATTATGCTGGGAAACATCAAACAAAGGGTAAAGTTTGAAAGAAAAGTGGAGTAGGATATGAAATGCATCTAACTATAAAGGTCAAGTGCAATAGCTATCAGTAAAGTCCTGAAAGTTGAAAATGGTGAATTTGAAAATTGGTAAATTTGCATATGTAATGGTCTAATAATTTACTCAAAATGTAGGTGCTGGGAACCAGGAGCAAAGATATATCATCTTGTTCTAGTTCCAAAGGCAGATGTATCAGTAGGGTCAACGGACCAGGAAATAAGTAGTTCTGGTCATAAAGCAGAAAACATTCAGAAAGGCTAGACTATGTAGGGAAAGAGGGAAAGACAGTGGCATACATAGGTTAGAAGAACACATGAAAATATTGAGAAGAGAGGATTTGAAGAAGAAATAAATTAACTTGTGGTTTCAAAAAATTGCATAGCATTTAGGTTAAATGTATGGTCTTTGGAGAGAACCACGTGTCACAGAAAAGAGGAAGCTGATCTGGACCTAAATATATTGTTCACCCCTTCATCTTTTAGAGCAGGGGTCCGAAGATGAGGGCCCACAGACCCAATCTGGAAAGCTGCATATTTTTAAAAAAATAAAGCCATTTTTGCTTATTTTTATTTTTGTTTTTAGAACACATCCACACTCATTTTTAAAAAACTGTCTGTGGCTGTTTTCATGCTGCTATGGCAGAGGTGAGCAGCTGCCTCAGAGACTCTGGAGCCTACAAAGCCTAAGACTTTTACCATCTGGCCTTTTTCATCCTCCCAAACCCTGACAACTCTTTTGGAGAAGTGATCCACAACAAAGGATGGAGGGGATGGAGGTGTGCAGTGATATTTGTAAATTGAGAAGGAGGTGGAAATGATATCCCTGATATTGTTTCCTAAATAACTGCTGCCTCTCCATATTCCAAACACATACCTTGGAGCCCCTGGCTCCCAGGAATGCTGTTTAAGCTCATTTCCCCTTGGATTTCTACCTTCTTTCCCAACAGCCACACCAATGATTTTTTTCCTTTTGTGTCACGAAGAGTTACACTCCTTTCTACTGCACATAGTGAATGATGTTCTTGATTGGATAACACAGAACACATGTACAAACATGCATGGAGGCAGGCAGAAAGAAAAAAAAAGTAAAAGAAAAGAAGGGAATCTAAACAAATAAGTAGGAAAAACATGGAACCCAGAATTCCTCTTGTGGTTCAGCAGGTTAAGAACCTGACAGAGTATCTGTGACGATGCAGGTTCCATTTCTGGCCTGGCTCAATGGGTTAAGGATCCAGTGTTGCCATGAGCTGCAGTGCATGTCACAGATGTAGCTAAGGTCTGGCATTACTGTGGCTGTGACATAGGTGGGCTGTTGCAGCTCTGATTCAACACCTATTCAGGGAAATTCCATATGCTGCAGGTGCAGTGCAGTGGTAAAAAACAAACAAACAAAGAAACAAACAAAAGCAAAACAAAACAAAATTCCACTGAAACTTAGGGTCTGATAAGAACAGGAGTCCAGCCCTTGCTTTTGAGGTGAGTGATGAGCATAAGATTATTCTTTGTGTCTCAGACTCCTCATTTGATAGATAATTATCTGGGATATTTAAGAAATAATACATGTAAAAACACCTCATATATTGCCAACGTACATTAAATGATTAATTACACCCCGCTTTCCACTTTGGGGAATGCAACTCATTGTTCAGAGATTAGCTTCAAATGTTACCAAGATTTTAAAGGTGGATTAGTCATTCCCTTAACCCTTTGGTTATACATTGATTTCCATTTTATAATATTTTTTGTTTTAGATATATATCTTGCAAATGATTGAAAACCTTTCAGATGAATCATGAGTTATTTTCTCTGTCTTCCATACCTAATAATCCCAGATATATAATGCAGACAGTAATATGCTTGCTAAATGGCATTGTATTATACTTGCAGGATGTAGCTCACTTAATTCCTTTATGACATGTCTTTTTGCATGTATTCTCCTGTAAAAGAACCATATTGGTATCAATTAAACATGTTGTAAAAGGTAAGGGCAAAGTGGATTCAGCATATTAAAAATACATATGTAAATGAAATGGTAATTATCAACATGTAACACTTCTTACGCAAGGTAGGAAATAGAAAATGAATATAAAATAAAGAGTGTGTGTGCATGTGATATAGAGTATTGGGATCTTGGTAATCAAATGACAGCGGAATTTATGAAACACTTGAATGCATTTGGAATAATTTGGCATGTGTCCAAAGCATGGGAGTAGGAAGGAAAATAATTTAATTAGGACAAGCTCAGAGAATGGTTTGAGTATGTAATCAGAAGTCACTGTACCAAAACTGAAATTTGAGTTTACAAGTAGCGTTTGCCTTCTGTTTTCAGCAAATGGTAGTGAGGTTCATATCAGCAATGTGCGCTATGAAGATACAGGAGCATACACATGTATCGCAAAAAACGACGCAGGGGTGGATGAAGACATCTCTTCGCTTTTTGTGGAAGACTCTGCTAGAAAGACCCGTATGTATTGACTGCATGCCCACGTCTGCGGGTGCGCACCCACACACACGTACCATACTCAACTGAGCCTTTTACAAAAGCAAGGCACCAGAAACTGCTGTGAATTGAGCAGTGCATTTAAAAAACAAACAAACAAACAAAAACACCTCAAGCAAACAAAAAGCAGTTTTCATATGCTGGAGGACAGAATCCTTAAAGTAGTAAACATAAATTTAAGGATTAAAAAACAAGATTGTGAACTTTTTAATACAACACTAAAATGTTTTTCCTTTGTGCATGTATATAAGATATTTGGGATCCTGTACTCCCATTTGCTCATACAGGAAATTAAATCCCTTGCAAAATCCCTCTTCAAAATTATTTAGGATTCAAGGTCTCACAATACAGCCAAGGGGCTTCCTATAGGTTTAATACATTATTGTCCTTCTTTTTCTCATAGTTGCATTATAGTTGGTGGCCCAGGTGCTGCAGGCACTCAGTACTGGCTCCCACCCCTTCCCCTTTCTCTGACCCCCAGGCCTTGCTTCTTTTCTCAGACAGAAGTGACACTCTGCACCAAATAAATGGCCCCAAGGTGTCAAGAGTTGGCAGCCTCAGGCCTGTAGCAGGCAGAGAAATAACTGGTTCTTGCCAACCTGAGATATCCACTGACCAGATACCAACAGCCCCCGAGTAGGCTGGGGGTTACCAGCTCTGATTACCACTAGAAACCCTTTGTCATCACTACATGTGTCCCCTAATTGTCTCATGAGGTTTTAAGACAGATGTACTGTATTTTACAAAAATTACTACTTGGTGAAAAGGATATGGATGGGGTAGGAAAGCTAAGGATGGTTTGGGGGCTACAGATGAATTGTTTAGAACTCAAAGGATGATTGTAGTATTTACCAAGGGCGAGCTCTATAAGCAAACAGGCAGATGCTTTCTTCCCCTGGTCCTCATATGCCACAGATGGGATTGGGTCTGGATGCAACTAGAATGACTGTTTTTAACTCCAAAATCTAGTCTGTTACACTGCACTATACTTCCAATGTTTTTTCAGGGATCCTGACATTTTGAGGACCTTTCTATTCACTTTTCTAAACCCAGTCTTTAGACAGTATTAAAGCAGTGACCCAGGAATTTTCTTATTCCTCTTTCAATCAATGAGTGTGTGTAGAGATGAGGGGATCCATTCAGAGAGATTAAAGGATCTTATCCAGGCCCTGACTACTGGGCATATCTGTATCTATATTTGGCTTGGCTAGGACAAGCATCATTATGAGCAAATACTTAAAAATAAAATCCTAAAGGTAGAAAAACAGAAAAGAAAACTGGATTTAGTGAGCTGAATGAGGGCCACCATATTTTCTTTACCCTTTTTTTGTGTGATTATGCTAAATACAAATTTGCAATTCATTTCCTGTTAAAAATTCATCTTGGGTGACAAGCAATTGAACACTATAGTGTTCTTAGTCCTTTATGATGAGAGAGATTTTAATTTGAACTTGGTATTTTAATTTTCTTTTAATGTTGGTTGTGTATTTTTTTAAAATTTTTTTTAATTTTTTTATTTTTTATTTATTTATTTATTTTTGTCTTTTGTCTTTTTTGTTGTTGTTGTTGTTGTTGCTATTTCTTGGGCCAATCCCGCGGCATATGGAGGTTCCCAGGCTAGGGGTTGAATCGGAGCTGTAGCCACCGGCCTACGCCAGAGCACAGCAACGCGGGATCCGAGCTGCGTCTGCAACCTACACCACAGCTCACGGCAACGCCGGATCGTCAACCCACTGAGCAAGGGCAGGGACCGAACCCGTAACCTCATGGTTCCTAGTCGGATTCGTTAACCACAGCGCCACGACGGGAACTCCATATTTTTTAATACATAAAATATTATTACATAATTGGAACACCTGACCATATATCATTTAATCAATGAATCTACCAGCATGTAAATTTGAGAAAAATATTTCTCAAATACTGGAAGATGTAATAAAATTTAGTCATATGGATGTGTTTGTTGAATTATAAATGGCTTACGAAATCATGCTTTCATTTTATTTTACTTATCACTGTAAATTCCTACAAGTCAAAATAATACATTTAAATAATTTTTGAGATTATGTTAGCAATAGATATTAAAATTAGAAGTATCATTTTTATAAGATTTAGTGGTGCAGTCTTGACTACACCCATATTTATAGAACCTGCAAAGCCATTTTATAAGAAAAAATACAAGCGAAAGATTTGGAGAATTTTGTTTTCTAAATTTGGAGGAGAAATATTTATAGGTATTACTCATATACTTAAAAATGTGACAGGGGTTCCCGTCGTGGCGCAGTGGTTAACGAATCTGACTAGGAACCATGAGGTTGAAGGTTCGATCCCTGCCCTTGCTCAGTGGGTTAACAATCCGGTGTTGCCGTGAGCTGTGGTGTAGGTCGCAGATGTGGCTCGGATCCTGCATTGCTGTGGCTCTGGCGTAGGCTGGCAGCTACAGCTCAGATTCGACCCCTAGCCTGGGAACCTCCATATGCCGCAGGAGCGGCCCAAAGAAATGGCAAAAAGACAAAAAAAAAAAAAAAAAAAAAAAAAAAAAAAAAGTGACAATTTCAAGGATAGTGTAAGCTAACATGTTTAATTTTTTAAAAGAATAAAGGAATTTTGGAAGAATATTTAAGGTCTACTCTCCTAACATATCTTTAAGTTCACAGCACCACATTGTCTATTATGGGGACTAATTTGCACAGTCAGCTCCAGTATTATTCATCTTACATAATCACAACTTTATAAGCATTGAACATCTCTCCATTTCTCCCTTATCTCCTTTTCCATCTACCAGCATTGTATTTTCTGCATTTATGGTATTGAAGTCTTTTAGATGCCTCTTATAAGCACAACTACACAGTATTTGTCTTTCTGTGACTGGCTGTTTCAATTAGGGTAATGTCTTCTACATTCATCTATGTTTTTGGTAGTATTTCCTTCTTTTTAAAAATGAATAAAATTATGCTGAATGTATACACAACATGTTCTCATTTTTGTGGCAGTTATTTACTTATTTTATTTAATTTGCCAACCCAACAACTATTTTTTAAATGTGGATAATTTACAACATTGTGTTAATTTGTACCATACAGCAAAGTGATTCAGTCATATATATGTATATACATACTTTTTTATATTCTTTTCCATTATGGTTTATCTCAGGATATTGAGTATAGCTCTTTGTGCTATACAGTAGGATCTCGTTTATCTATTCTATATATAATAGTTTGCATCTACTAACCCCAAACTCCCAGTCCATTTCTCCCCTACCTTCAGTCTCCCATGGCGGTCACTGTTCTCTATGTCTGTGAGTGTGTTTCTGTTTCATAGATAGGTTCTTTTGTGTCAGTATTTTAGATTTCACATATAAGTTACATCATATGGTATTTGTCCTTCTCTTTCTGACTTACCTCATTTAGTATGATAATCTCTGTGCCTGTCCATGTTGCTGTAAATGGCATTATTTCTTTTTTTTTTTTTAAGGCTGGGTGATATTTTATTTATAATATACCACATCTTCTTAATCCATTCTTCTGTTGATGGACATTTAGGTTGTTTCCACATCTTGGATTTTGTGAATAGTGTTGCAATGAACATGGGGGTATGCCTATCTTTTTGAATTACAGTTTTGTCTGGATATATGCCCAGGAGTGGGACCACTGTGTCATATGGTAATTCTATTTTTAGTTTTTTGAGGAAACTTCTTACTGTTCTCCTTAGTGTATATACCAATTTACATTTTCACCAACACTGTGTAAGAGGGTCCCCTTTTCTCCACATCCTCTCTAGCATTTGTTATTTATAGAATTGTTTGTGGTGGCTCTTCTGACTGGTATGAGGCGGTACTGCATTGTAGTTTTGATTTGCATTTCTCTGATAATTAGTGATGCTAAGCATCTTTTCATATGTGTTTTGGCTGTCTGTTTTCTTTAGACATATGTCTATTTAGAACTTCTGCCCATTTTTCGATTGGGTTGTTTGTGCTTTTGATATTAAGCTTCATGGGCTGTTTATCTATTTTAGAGATTAATCCTCTTTTGGTCACTTCATTTGCAAATATTTCCTCCCATCCTGTAGTTTGTCTTTTTATTTTGTATATGGTTTCTTTTTCTAGGAAAAATATTTTAGATTATTAAGGTCTCATTTGTCTGTTTTTGCTTTTATGTTCGTTATTCTAGGAGGGAGAAACAAAAAACTGCCACAATTTATATAGAAAATTGTTGTGCCTATGTTTTCTCTTCATAATTTTTTGTTTGTTTGTTTTGTTTTGTTTGTTTTTGGCTGCATCCATGGCATGATGAAGTTCCTGGGCCAGAGATCCATCACACGTTTTGGTCGTGATCTGAGCCACAGCAGTGACAACACTCCTGGATCCTTAACCTACTGCATCACCAGGGAACTCCCCTCTAAGGGTTTTATGGTATCTGGGCTTATAATTAGGTCTTTCATCCATTTTGAGTTTATTTTTATGTATGGTGTTGAAGAATGTTCTGACTTCATTCTTTAACATGTAGTTGTTCAGTTTTTCCAGTATCATTATCGAAGAGACTGTCTTTTCTTCATTGTATATTCTTGCCTCCTTTGCCATAAATCAATTGACTATTGGTGCTCTGGTTTATTTCTGGGCTTTTTATCCTGTTCCATTGATCTATATTTCTGCTTTTTTGCCAGTACCATACTGTTTTAGTGACTGTAGCTTTGTAGTATAGTTTGAAGTCAGGGAGCCTGATACCTCTAGCTCTGTTTTACTTTCTTGGAATTGCCTTAGCTTTTCAGGGTCCTTTGTGTTTCCATACAAATTTAAAATTGTTTTGTTCTAGTTCTGTGAAAAATTCTGTTGGTGATTGGATAGGGATTGCATTCAATCTGTATATTGCCTTGGATAGTAGGGTCATTTTGACAATACTGATTTTTCCAGTCCAAGAACATGGTATATATTCCATCTGTGTCATTTGTGATGTCTTCTATCAGCATCTTATAGTTATCGGGGTACAGGATACAGTTATTTCCTCCTTAAGTAGGTTTATTCCTGGGTATTTTATTCTTTTTGATGCAGTGATAAATGAGATTGTTTCCTTACTTTCTCTTCTGATCTTTTGGCATTGATGTATAGGAATGCAAGAGATTTCTGTGTATTTATTTTGTATCCTGACACTACCAAATTCATTGATGAGCTCTGGTAGTTTGCTGGTAGCATCTTTAGGATTTTGTATGTATAGTGCCATGTCATCTGCCAACAGTGAGTTTTACTTCTTTTCCAGTGTGGATATATTTTATTTCTTTTTCTTCTCTGATTTTCATGGCTAGGACTCCAAACTATGTTGGATAGAAGTTGTGAGAGTGAATAACCTGTCTCATTCCTGAACTTAGAGGAAATACTTTCAGCTTTTCACCATTGAGAATGATGTTTTCTGTGGTATATATAACCTTTATTATGTTGGGGTAGGTTCCCCCTATGCCTTCTTACTGGAGAGTTTTTATCATAAATCAGTATTGTGTCAGAAGCTTTTCCTGCATCTTGGGATGATTATATGGTTTTATTCTTCAGTTTGTTAATGTGGCATATCACTCAGATTGATTTGCAGATATTGAAGATTTCTTGAATCTGTGTGATAAATCCCATTTGATCATTGCTTATCATTCTTTTAATGTATTATTGCATTCATTTGCTAATAGTTTGTTGAGCATTTTTGTATCATTTTCATCAGTGATATTTGCCTGTAATTTTCTTTTTTTATGACATCTTTGGTATCAGGATGATGATGGTATCAGGGTGATGATGGCCTCATAGAATGAGTTTGGAAATGTTCCCTCCTCTGTAATTTTTGGAATAATGTAATAAGGATAGGCATTAACTCTTCTCTAAATGTTTGATAGAATTTACCTGTGAAGCCAACTGGTCCTTTACGTCTTGTTTATTGTAAGTTTTAATTTGTAGTTTCAATTTCATTACTTGTAATTAATCTGTTTATATATATTATATATAATGTTATTAATATATACAATATACATATTACATATATTAATCTAGGGAGATTGTACCTTCAAAGGAATTTGTCCATTTTTTAGGTTGTCCATGTATTGGCATATAGTTGATTGTAGTAGTCTTTTATGAGCCTTTGTATTTATGTGGTGTCAGTTGTAACTTGCCTTTTTTCATTTCTGATTTTATTGATTTGAGCCCACCCTCTTTTTCTCTTGATGAGTCTCACTAAAATTTTATCAATTTTGTTGATCTTTACAAAGAACCAGCTTTTATTTTCACTGATCTTTTCTATTGTTTTATTTGTTTCTATTTCATTTATTTATGCCATTATTTTTAGGATTTCTTTCCTTGTACAACTTTGTGTTTTGTTTTTCCTTCTTCCTCTAGTTGCTTTAGATTTAACCTTAGGTTGTTTGTTTAAACCATTATTAAGCACATATTATATGAGTTGTTCATGTGAGAATAGCAATTTTTAGAAACTCATGCACATAATTAAAACCAGGATGAAGCTAAATAAGTAAAGTGAATAGAATATTGACAGCTGTAGAAAAAAATAAGCTGACAACATGAAGCTATCTGTGTAGTAATAGGCAGTTTTCCTTGTATTGTTACCTAGTTCTCTATAAACTGTCAGAATTCTGGTTAAGAAAACCAAAATCAGGTGGAAAGCACCTCTGAGAAAACTACAGCCTTTCATAAGCCTTAATTTAAGGATTGCTCTGGCTTCTCTTGGACAAAAAAATAATAATATTAATTACACAAGTCACGTTGTATTTTTATAGATAGACATACTTAAAAATCCAAAGGAAACAGACACATCCATGTGACTTCACTCTTCTTTTACACACACATTACATACACATTAAAAGTTATTGACTTGGAGTTCCCATTGTGGCTTGGCCGTTAGCAAACCCGACTAGCATCCATGAAGATGTGGGTTCAATCCTTGGCCTCGCTCAGTGGGTTAAGGATCTGGCATTGCTGTGAGCTGTGGTACAGGTCGCAGAGTTGCTGTGGCTCTGGCATAGGCCGTCGGCTACAGCCCAGATTGGACTTCTAACTTGGGAACTCCATATGTTGTGGGTGCAGCCCTAAAAAGGCAAAAAGACCAAAAAAAAAAAAAAAAATTGGCTTAACTACCTTTACCATAAACAATTTTGGAAGTCTATTTTCCTTGTAGTAGTGATGAGATATAATATATAGTTGAACATTGAACAATGCAAACCCCCTTGCAGTTGAAAATCAGAGTAGAACTTTAAAGTCTGCCCTCTGGGACTGTGGTTCCCCATCTATGGATTCAAGCAACCTCAGATTGTGTAGTATTGTAGTGTGTACTTATGGAAAAAATCCTCCTCTAAGTGGACCTGCACAATTCAAACTGATGTTATTCAAGTGTCAACTGTATATCTGAAAAGCATGATCTGGAGTTCTTGTTGTGGCTTAGCAGTACAAACCCTTCTAGCATCCATAAGGACTTGGGTTCAATCCCTGGCCTTGTTCAGTGGGTTAAGGATCCATCATTTCTGTGAGCTATGGTGTAGGTCACAGATGTGGCTCAGATCTGGTACTGCTGTGGCTGTGGCGTAGGCTGGAAGCTGCTGCTCCAATTCGACCCCTAGCCTGGGAAATTCCATATGCCATGGGTGTGGCCCTAAAAAGCAAAAAAATGAAAAAAATGAAAAAAATTAAAAGCATGATTTACTATGGATCATGAACTTTGGAGTAAGACAGGACTTAGAATTATTTTTCCAACACATAGCAGTCCTGGGATTTGGAGCTTTTACTTAGCCTCTCTGCACTTTAATTTCTTTATTGGTAATATGGTATAAACAGTAACTTACCAAGGGATTTCTGTGCAGATATTCTAAAGCACTCACCACAATGCTCGACATAAAATAGCTCTTCCTCTGACTCCTGCTGATTTTCTGAAAATAATTACTCCTTGCTGGAAATATTGACAAAAGACTTAGCAAAACATTTTTCTAAGACTGGAAAATCTAGTAATTGTAAGAAATCATAGAGTTTCTAAAATGAATGATACAGATAGATGGGTATAGAGATAGAAGTAGATGCAGAGATAGATGTAGCCAGAGAAATGGTGTATACTGACATCTGTATTATTACATATCCAAATATAAAATATTATTATGTTTCTCCTTTTTTACATGGATTATTTTTCTTCTGTATGTAATTTTTTCTTTATTATTATTATTAAAGTATAGTTGATTTTAAATGTTTCTTCAAGTTCTATTGTACAGTAAAGTGACCCAGTCACACATATTTCCCTGTGCTGTACAGTAGGGTCCCATTGCCCAGCCATTCTGGATATAAAAATTTACATCCAAAAATGCCCTAAAATGCCCATGCATCCCACTCCCTCCCAAAATAAAAATATTATTATGTCTCTTTATATTAAAAAGTTAACTCATCTGATAAGGATATATTTTTTCCAGTAATGTAGCTATTCGGATATTTCGAATAAAAATATGTATTTTTGCTAGGATCTCCTTTTGCTAGAGTCAAAGCAAAAGCTGCTAGACTTTATTTCCCCCTTACATTGGTCAATTTATATCACAGTTATATTTTTAAAATTATTCTGTAAGGTGCTTTTCTTCTGTTTTCCCTTTGGAAAGACACAGACAAGTGAGGTATTCAATTCCATGTAGACAGCAATAAAAAAACAGGGAAAGATTTACAACCTTTGGGATAAATGACACAACACAGACTTTATTTGGCTTTGGCTTCAGAGGAATCATCCAGCTATTGTCTGTGTAATTGAGCTCTGATAGCAGCATCAATCACATTTTTTTTAATACTACATTTCCCAGAAATGTTATACTGTTGAGAGAAAGATTCAAGCAAAGCACCACAGGCCAGGAAACTGATTTTTATTGTACCCAAATTTTTGAATTGGAAAGCTCTGACCCAACTTGTTGGCAAGCTTCACTGGAGTTTTTCTCATGCGATAAACTGAACTACAAAAATGTGTTGCAAAGGGAGTTCCCATTGTGGTGCAATGGGTTAAGGATCTGTCATTGTCTTTGGGAAGCTCGGAATTGATCTCTGGCTGAGCACAGGGGTTTAAGGGTCCCATGTTGCTGCAGCTGCAGTGTAAGTTGCAGCTAGGCTCAGATGTGACCTCTGGCCTGGGAACTTCCATACACTGTGGGTGAAGCTGAAAAAGAAAAAACATACGTTGCAAATAATATACTCTACAGTTACATTAGGGTTCAATTTGATGACTAAGATTTGGTGAAATAGTATACAGAGAGGATTCAAATTCAAAGAGATGTAGAGATGAACCCTAGATGAGGCTCATCTGTGACTCAACATGATCTCTGGCTTCTCTGCAGCTCCAGGATCTGTGTTTGATCCTGGCCCAGCACAGTGGGTTGAAGAATCTGGCATTGCTGCAGCTGTGGTGTGGGTGGTGACCATAGCTGGGATCTGATCACTGGACAAGGAACTCTATATGCCATGCAGTGGCCAAAAAAAAGAAAGAAAAGAAAAAGAAAAAAGGAAGGTTAGCAAGGAAGGAAGGAAAGAGAAAGAATGAAAAAAAAGGAAGGAAGAAAGAAAGAGAGGGAAAGAAAGAAAAAAAAAGAAGGAGAAAGAAAGAAAGAAAGAAAGAAAGAAAGAAAACGAAAGAAAGAAAGAAAGAAAAGAAAGAAAGAAAAAGAGCAGGGCCCTAGAGGATTATGTGGTGCTTGTAACAACAGGGACTAGAAAGAAGAAGGTTTGAAATATGTGAGGGGGTTTTAGGCAGAGGTAGGACATTGTTTATTTGAAAAAACCCTGTACATGGTATAAGTACTTAATACATTTCCATTCCTGTGGGGAGTCAATTCCCAGATGACAACAAATCATCTTCAGAATTAAGGTAAATGAAGAGCAGTGTGACTGCAGGCAGCTCTGGAAAGCTTTTAAGCCTCAAGATACATTAAGCAGGGAGCACGGATTAGGTGACACCTTGCTGGGATTTTAGTAAAGGGTATGATTAACCTAACTTCTTGCAAATATTGGATATAATGTCTGAATATGTCATCCTAGTATACATGTATATATATTTTTTCTTTTTTTCATTGTCGCAGCCAATATTACCTTTGTAAATATTGGACTATTGCAACATTCCTTAACTTCAATAACTTAATACTGGTTGACTAATATGAACTAAAATTAAATATGGTTCTCTAAATAAGTATTTCCAATGGGTAAACTCAACGACCAGATTACATGAATGAACAAATTAGGTAAATATATAGTGTTTTTATAAGTTAATAATTATTATAAAAATGCTATGAGTATAATTCATAACACACAGGTTTAGGAATATGGTGAAATGTAGCCGCCTATACATAAATGCCTAAATATTTCAAAAGACATATGAATGCTTAAGAAATATTTGCTTATTTTTATAGTAGAGGAAAGGATCTTAAAATAGGTTAAAATGTTCTTTTTGTATATAAAGGCAGTTTAAATATAATATAACAGACTTTGGAAATGGAACATATTCTGGTAATATGAACAAGTTAATTAACCTTTCCAGTCTCCATTTACTTCCTATTTTTAAAGAATAGAGAAAATGCTTTGAAAGAGCAGCTGTATAGTTTTAATGAGATAATTTATGTAGGATCTTATTAATGTTTACAAAGGCTAGGAAAATAATATAAATAGATGAATAGCATAGCCTATCAATGAATATAGATGGAGCCAAAAAGACCAGTCATTGATTAATAATCATTTTTACACTTAACCAATGTGAGTTGGATAGGATAATCAGGAATTCGGAAAAGCTATAGGTAATGATAAGGTGTAGACATCATAGCAAGTGTGGTGTTTTACTCCTGATAGTAATGTGCTAAATCCTGGAATCAAAAAAAAAAAAAAAAAAAAAAAAAAAACCCAGGAGTTCCCGTCGTGGCGCAGTGGTTAACGAATCCGACTAGGAACCAGGAGGTTGCGGGTTCGATCCCTGCCCTTGCTCAGTGGGTTAAGGATCTGGCATTGCCGTGAGCTGTGGTGTAGGTTGCAGACGCGGCTCGGATCCCGCGTTGCTGTGGCTCTGGTGTAGGCCAGTGGCTACAGCTCTGATTCAACCCCTAGCCTGGGAACCTTCATATGCCACGGGAGCGGCCCAAGAAATAGCAAAAAGACAAAAAAAAAAAAAAAAAAAAAACCCCAAATGAAAACAAATATTTGAGAAAAATGAAATAAATCAATAAATGAAAACTATTGTTAATTTTTAAAATAATAATAAATATAATATTTATATTATTCAATAGAAGCACTGTACCAAAAACATTTTAAAGCATGCAGTGAACAATTTGTATCTCTTTTGAAAAGCCCCCAAAATGATTTATTTAATATTTGTCACAGACATTTATATATTAGTAATCTTATTATGAAATAAAGCACAGGATAATCAGACTCATGTTTAGTTTAATCAGGCTTGATATGCATTTATTATTTTATGAGCTTTCATTACTTAAATTCTAATATTTGTGCACTTGATTTAGCCAAAGACATTGTTACATCCTGTGAAGTAACTTGTTCCATAAATCTTTTCGTCTGCTGACCCAGAACATGCTGAAATTATCGGCCTCATGATTTTTATGTCTGAAGGCTATATTTTCAAAATAACACCCTTTTCAATATTTTTAAATGGACCTGTTTTCTACCACATTTGCCATTTTTGCACAGTAGTGGAGGCTGTGTGATCTGAATGTCATCAAATGGACTGGTGAACAACAATCATCAGTAATTGGGCATCTCTTGCTTACAAAACAAAATAGAACTCAGAGCTTTCTTATTTTGATTTATGGCCTACATTTTGTTAGCAGGGCATTATATAGCTTCAGTGGAATAGTCCTATCTCCTCTCCTATTACAATAAATTTGCCTAATTTATTTTATGATTAAATTAGGCAAGTAAGGATGACATTTTACTGGTATTTCTTGAGGCTTGCAGACTAAATAAGCTTATATACTGCAACAGTGCTAAATATAAAATGTCTATGAAACTTTTAGAAAATCTATATAGTAATATTTTGTTAGTGGTGTTCAGGAGAAAATGTTAGGGTTCACTTTGATCGTCATAATTCCAGACACATTACGCTTGGCAAATCCTTTGTAAAATAGCTGTGACAGGTAGCCCCCAATTTTCATAAATTTGATGTATGCCACTTTGCTTTTACAAAAGACCTATGTTAGTATCAGCTTTCACTAACCCAAAGAAATCCTAAGAGGATTTTCATTTTTATGAAGAAAACAAGTAAAAATCGCATTCAACCTGTATTATAGAGGCTGCAAACATCTGAGCCAGGAGAGGGGCCCCGCCAAGCTTCTTCCCTGGACCCACACTCGGCAGATCGGCCACCGTAACTGTGAACCCTGTCTGTGAACATCTGTGCTTTATCTCTATTTACTTTGTCCATCCCTTAGCAAGATGTATCCTCAGGTGTTTTAGTCTCTGCAATTTCACCTTGTGAAAGATTTCACAGGAACACTCTACTTTCAGATGGTGGGGAAGCCTGTACTTAGGTTCAAAAAGGGGATAGAATTATCATCACTCCATGATTTTCATTGAGTTCTCTGATGCAGGAATTCTGTCAGAACATGGTGTCAATGTGTGAAGTGTAAATAAAACAAATGTGCCCTTCAAATTCCAAGGCTCTAGGGTGAGGGTCAGAAGAGAGGTGACTTAACATTTTGTGAAATCTAATTGAAGCCATACATTTTATCAACTGTGTGCAAAGATCCCAGATTATACATCCGTGTGCCAGGTTAGTCTCTGTTTGCTCCGATACCTGCATTCTGATAAGAGCTAATTGTTATCTGACTATGCCAGAAAGAGTGAGTCAGTTCGATTATTGTTCTGCCTCCTTATTTGCTTTATTTTTCAACTTTGTGTGCATTTCTATATTTGTGTTACATATGAGATATTACTTTCCATGTGAAATTTTATTAAATAATGTAATTTCTTAAAAGTCACTTTTCTATCTCATACAGTAAAATTTTATATTGGACTATTTTCCCCCAAATTGATATACTGTTCATCTAATACATTACCTTTATACTAGGCTCTGGTATGAATAATGATAAAACTTTTGGAATTTTTCTAGTAATAATAAAATTATTAAATTTATTATTTTAGTAAAAGTAAAATTTTAATAGAAAATAAGTTATTAGTGAATAAAATATTTATTTTTTTTGTGTGAAACATGTCCGAATACAAATTCAGTATGTGTTTCTAGGTATTGTTTGGATTCAGAGAAGTAAGATTGTACTATAAAGAAAAAAATGGGTGCTATTTTCTAATATAATATTATAAGGATATTCAAGTAAAGACTAAATATTACATCCAATATTTTACTAATTATGATTATACTAACATTAATATAATTTTAAGGTTATGTTTCAAAGGCAGAAAAAATATCAGAGAAAACAGTATGATTAAGAAATTCTAATCATAGTATTTTGCACTAAAGATATTACATAAAAAAACTAATTGTAACTTAGTATCATAGATGGACTGGTAAATAGACTGATGTAGGTGAAACTACCCAGGGAAAACCAAGCAACTAAGCAGTAGTTTGTTCGTTTTGGTTTTTTTTTTTTTTGCTTTTTAGGTTCCCAGGCTATGGGTCGAACTGGAGCTGTAGCCCAAGGCCTACGCCACAGCCACAGCAACATCAGATCCAAACCACATCTTTGATCTACACCACAGCTCATGGCAATGCAGGATCCTAAACCCACTGAGTGAGCCCAGGGATCGAACCCACAACCTCATGGTTCCTAGTCAGATTCCTTTCCGCTGTGCCACAACAGGAACTCCCTAAGCAGTAGTTTTAAAAAGATTTTTCAGGAGTTCCCTGGTGGTGTAACAGGTTAAGGTTCTGGCATTGTGACTGCTGTGGCTCAGATCACTGCTGTGGCACAGGTTTCTGACTCCAGAAACTTCTGCATGCCATTGGTGTGCCCCCCCCACCAAAATAAAAGACTTTTCAGAGACAAGGAAGATGAAGTGCAAAAATATATTATGACACAATGTTAATCCTCATTAATTTTCAAGGAAACACACTTTACAATCACAAAAAAAACACCATTATATATCCACTAGAATGCCAAAAATTAAAAAGTTGCCTAATACCAAGGCTTGATGAGGTTTGGAAAAACAGGAATCATTTTCCAGTCCAAGTGGTAATGTCAGTTTTATCTCCCTTTGGCAAGCACTTTGACATTATCTATTAGAGCTGATTTTGCATATGCCTTGAAAGTCAACAATCACATGTATTAAAGAAATGTTGAGTTATCATACATTCAGAAGTTATTTAGGAAGAACCTGACATGTACTTAATATTTGTCTATAATTTAGTTTCATTTTAATTTGTCTTTTAATTACTTTCATATTTCCATGGCAACCAAACTAACTTAATTTAAATAATGTTTACAATGGCTCTAATATGATTTAGGTAGTTTAAATGTGTGTGAAACTGAGTTACCTTCCCAAGTGCAGGAATGCTATTTCAGTGTTACCCCAAACTTATTAGTTTCTTAAGTGTCTGTTAGAAAAGGGATATTTACAAAATGCATAAAGTTAATGGGCTCATTGTAAGAGGAACAAAATAGCTAAAGAGAACAATAGGTGTGTTCATTTGTGTTTGCACCTATGAAAGAGTCACTGAGGAAAGAAGAAACCCACAAACATACTGCTGGCATATGGCTAACACTGATCAAGACAATCCTGCCCTTTCAGAAAGGTTTTTAGTGCAGGTAGAAGGGAAGGACTACTATAATACATGGTCAAATAACAATTGCTAGAATAGATTTTCAAACCAAGTGGGATAAAATTGCAGCACAGATCATCACATTCCAACTGAGTTGCCTCTATAGCTGAAGACTTAAAAGAATGACAACTGAGAGAGTACTCACAAAGTACCTGATGGGTTTCTTTAACTTTGTGTCACATAATCATACAAATATTTGTTGGGAATTTTCAATACATGGTGAGAATGAATAATTGAATAGATCCAGATTAAGGGAGGCTTTGAAGTTCCTGAATGGAAAAAGTCAGATTATGAGTTATTTATATGCTATATTACTGCAAAGGTAAAAATTCTTTTTTATATACTCATTGTTTAGTGTTACTCTAGATATAAAGTTACTCTAGATATAAAGATATACATATGGCAAGGTCACTATGCTGTAAGCAGCAATTGACAAAACACTGTAAATCAACTCTACTATAATAAACAAAAATTCAAATTGCCAACATAGTATATAAAGTGTATAAAGAATTTTGTATGTTTACTATTTAATTACAAAATGGAATATTTATTACTAAAATTTGTTCCAGAGAGCTGCTGGAATACAACTAATGTGATGCTTCAATATGAAGTCAAATCATTTTCCTCTACTATTTTGAATAGCATTTGATAGAATTGTATTTCCCCAAAGATAGTGTTTCTTGGTTTATCAGCCTATTTAAACCTCTAAGACGAAAACTGGTACTTTCATAAAATATTATTTTTCATAATAAATAATTGTATTAAAATAGTTAAGGTCTAAAATTATGCCTTAGGCTGCTTATACCTGGTAATTTGTAACCATTGAATTAAACCAAAACTGACACAGAAAAAGATTCCATTATGATAACAGATAAAAGGCAATCTGTCACCTTCATGCTTCTGCGGTCCCTTGAGCAAATTTTACTTCAGACCGATTGGTTCAATGTTGGCCAGTACACAATTCTGGCCACAGAGACTATTCTGAAAACATTTTGTTGGCTATTTTAAAAAGTGGATGCTCTGCTTATTAATTTGTGTTTACAGCATTATTATTTTACTCCAGACTTTTTGATTACCCTCTTGAATTTTTTAACACATGCTTGTTTTATTTTGCTTTTTCTAATTTTTTAAAATTTTGTGAAAGTACAGTTGATTTACACTGTTGTGTGTACAACAGTGATTAAGTTATACACACACACATATCCCTTCTTTTTCAGATTATTTTCCCATATAGTTTATCACAGAATATCGAACAGAGTTCACAGCAGGTCTCTGTTGACCATCCATTCCATATACAACAGTGTGCATATGCCAAATCCAACACCCAGTCAATGCCTCCCCTATTTTCTTTCTTTAAAAAAATATTGTAGAGATTAACCTGGTGAGCCACAGTAGGAACTATTCCCCCTTTTCTCTGATACTCCTCAATCTTGAGTAGAACAAGTATGGACAAGAAAAGGAATAAAAGTTCAGATAAGGAGGTTAATCATTAACTTGACAGAGTTACCCACAAGGTCCTGCTCAGTTTTACCAGAAGACACTGCTTTGAGTGTGGTGGGTGGCTCTGAGTCCGACACAGCTACTCCATTTTTACTTTCAGATGCATATCTTTCATCAAGAGCCAAAGCAGATGTCATCATTGATTTTAGAACTTTCCTAGATAGGAGAAGATGCAAGAATCTGGGCTCGTAATATCTTCTGAAAATAACTAACAATCTGAGAGCCAGTTCTGTCAGGTTTTCCCAGAGCATAGAGTGCCTCACTCCTGATGTCCACCCTGAATTCCCTTCAGGGGATGTTGAAGGTCAACTACTGCAGTGGTTATTGACCTAATCCTTGAAGAGCAGATGGCAAATGACAGTTTTTAATTGGTAGGGCCCCTTCAATGCCATAAAGTTTACCATGGTTTTGGGGGGCATTTCCTGACCATGTTATCCCATGGTGCTAAGAATGCTCATTCCCATATCTGGCGAAGATTTCATTGTCAGGCCACTCAGTGTGCTATTATTGGACTAGGCCTTATTAACAGTAGCTATAAATCTCTGGACCACCTCTGTAACTAGTCTCATATGGTCCAGGAAAATATCTCCTCTTGTTGCTTCTTTCCACATCTAGAATTACACAATTACAGTCCTGGATCTTATATGGAAATATGTATTCAGAGGTTCAGTGCCGCATTTGTTAATGGAAAAACAACAATTTTGTAAAACAGGTAATAGAGGTCATAGCTGCTCAAATATCTCCAGGTTTCAGAGAGGATATGTTAACTTCCATGTAAACTGGGTCAGAATATTCTCTGTGAGCTGAATAGTTATTTTAGTTTAACAATCAAGCATAAGGGAAGGGTTCCCTGAGATGGGCCATTATGAGTACTATAAGCTATACAAAGGTGAATGTACAAGAAACATCTAATCTGGAGTCAGATTTGTTATTCCCTACTACATAATGCCCTCCAAGTGCATTTATGTTGTTGCAAATGGCAAAATTTCATTCTTTAATGGCTAAATAGTATTCCATTTTATATATATATACCACATCTTTTTTTATTCATCTGTTGATGTACACTTAAGTTATTACTTCCATATCTTGGCTATTGTAAATGATGCTGCTCTGAACATTGGGGTGCATATATCATTTCAAATTAGTGTTTTATTTTCTTCGGATAGATGCCCAGGAGTGGGATTGCTAATCATATGGGATTTCTACTTTTAGTTTATTGAGAACCCCCCCAGAGTATACAGGGTTCTCTTTTCTCTACACCCTCTAAACATTGGTTCTTTGTTTACTTTTCAAAGACAGCCTTTCTGACAGATGTGCAATGATGTCTTATTTTGGTTTTGACCTGCATTTCCCTGATGATTATCAATGTTGGGCATCTTTTTGTGTACCCATTTGGCTATCTGTATTTCCACTTGGGAAAAATGTCAGTTCAGTTCTTCTGCCCATTTTTTTAAACCAGTTGTTTGTTTTCCTGATGTGGAATTGTATGTGCTGTTTATATATGTTGGATATTAATTCCTTATCAGTCATGTAATTTGCAAATTAAAACACAAAGAGTTTCACTTGGCTCATCTAAATAATATTTTTAAAACAGTTGAATTCTTATAATGAGGAGTATATCCATCAAAAATTTTATGAAAACATAGACTAGAAAAGTGATAATGCTGTTAAAAGTTGAATACAGAAAAAATAGAGTTTATAATATCATCTTGAGCAGGATTCCTTCTCCACAAATGTAAGCAAAATAAGGAGACATATTTTTTGAGTAAATATTACTTTCTGAATTAAGTCAGAAAGAAGGAAAACTATCCCAGAATAAAATTAGTAAGAGATATCTAGCCAGTGCACATAATCCTATTCAACAAATGACCCAATGAACATGTTGAATATGCCATGTACAATAATCTCATCTTGGGGCCATCAGGATGTTTTGTAATTTAAGATCTCAAGCTTTCTATGATTAAGCTGAAATTCCTTTATAAAAGTCATTATTAGTTTATTTATCCAATTAATACTTTTACATCCAAATTCCTACTGTGTAACACATATCTGGCTTCTCTGTCATAAAACTGTACAAGAACTAAGGCATATTTAAAATACTTTGGGGAAGAAAATTTCACATCTAAGGTTAGTCATCCTTTTAATACTACCTGTGACGTCATTGCTTTAGGGTGGGGATTTATCAGATTGAGAATATCAGGTTTTACATTGTTGTTTAACAGTGCCAAGACTAGAACTATTGAATCTAAAAGCAAAGCAAAAGCAATGTGGAATTCACTTTAATCAACAGAATGTAAATACTTGAACCAATTTAAAAAGACAAGCTGATTTCACTATAGAACTTGCCATTGGCCTGCTAATAAAGCTTTTAATATTTGACAAAGAATGTCTGAAGGGACATGTTAAATATCTGTTCCTCCACACTATGTACACTCAAACATTATACTAATTCTCTTCTTTGAAAAACAAGATATATAAACCATATTATCGTTGCAAGTTCCTTCATATTTGTGCCATAATATAAATTTTTTTTTTTATCTTGGAAGATATGTTTCTCTTTATGTTTAGCAAAAATACATTTTTGTTTTTAAAAAATACACATATATGTTGTGTGTATGCATACATGTGTGTGCATGTATTCCAGGTACTGTTCTTTTTTTCATTTTTTAAAGTTTTATTGAAGTATAGTTGCTTTACAACATTGTGATCATTTCTGCTGTACAGTAAAGTGGTTCAGTCATACATGTACACATATCCATTCTCTTTCAGATTCTTTTCCCACATAGATTATCACAGAATATTGGGTAGAGTTCCCTGTGCTGTAAAGGAGGTCCTGTTGGCCAGTCACTCCATACACCATATTGCAGGAACTGTTCTAAACAATTTAAAATTTTTCTCTTGTTGAATCCACAAAAAATCCTCATACTGTCTGG
This sequence comes from Sus scrofa, assembly GCF_054392235.1. NCBI lineage: Eukaryota > Metazoa > Chordata > Mammalia > Artiodactyla > Suidae > Sus > Sus scrofa. The sequence goes on along the minus strand of NC_139390.1, from coordinate 50,980,866 downwards.
CTTTCTGTTATGATTCATGCAGTTATTTTAGAAATTTGTTCTAAGAAGTAGTTAACCTCTGTTAACTTATAATTAGCTTGTTGTATGAGACATTATGTCATTTTCTGTATGAACAGTTTCTCTCACAGTGTAAAAAGTGCAATGTAGATTTTTAATCTTGTGATGATGAGAACTTTCCAATGCTAAATTTATGGCCTACTTCAGTGATCATCCTATTAGTCTGTCTTTTATCACTCTGATACTCATCTGTTTTATAACGTCTTTAAAGATAAGCAAATATAGGGGTTCCCTTCATGGCTCAGCAATTAATGATCCTGATTAGTATCCATGAGGATGTGGGTTTGATCTCTGGCCTCGTTCAGTGGGTTAAGGATCTGGCATTGCGGTGAGCTGTGGTGTAGTTTGCAGACACAGCTGGGACCCTGTGTTGCTGTGGCTGTGGTGTAAACTGGCAGCTGCAACTCCAATTTACAATTTGACTCCTAGCCTGGGAAATTTCATATGCCATGGGTGTGGCCCCAAAAAAGCAAAAAAAAAAAAAAAAAAGATAATCAAGTGTAATCAAATTACAAACTATGCATTTACCCAGGAAATCTTAAGTATGATGATAGTTATTCATTTATATTTTTATTGTAATTTGTATTTTCCCTCACATAATAGTTATCTAAAAGTCTTCATTTATCTAAATGATAATTTTTTAAGTAGTCAATTTGCTTCAAAAATGGATATCTTTTATTTTAAACTGTATTTAAATATAAATATATTATAAATACATAATATGTATGTAATATAAATATATATGTAATATAAATATTTTAGGTATGCATATTTGAATGCATATTATGTAGTGAAGAGTTCAGAATATGAGAGGAGTAATAAAATAATGCTAGAAATGGTCCTCATAAAAATTAAGTTTCATTGGAACAGCTTTAAAGTCTATGCTTTAGTTTTTTCTGTGCACATAAGATAATTAATATTCAAGTAGCCTTCTATTTTTGTAATTATTCTGTTCTCTTAAATAATAGTAAGGAGAATCCTCTGCTAGCCCTAATAATAGGATAGAATATACTTTTATGTGTATTTTGTTTTGGCAACATTTCTATTAATTTAATTTATTTAGGTATGATGATCTTGAAATCTACTTAGGAGATATATAAATATATATATATACACATACATATATATATGTTATATACATAGATACACACATGTACACATATATATGTATAGCAGTATGTGCCAAGTACTACTTAAAACATGGTATAATCATTTTAGTCTTTTAACCTTGTGGTATAACCTCTGCATGAGGAAGTTAAAGCAAAAGATGAAGTAACTTTTCTTGCCATATAGTTAAAATATAAGATGTATAAGTGAATTAGAAAGCAAAGCTTTTCTCTTATATATGTACAGCTAATTAACCACAATTGTTTAATAATGTAACTGCTTATTTTTTATGATACAAAACTACAGCCAATCATTGGTGTGAAGAATTATCCAAGTCAGGTCACTTACTGACAGTGGTTGGCTTAGCATTTGTATATTAAGGAAAGCTTGGGTCTTGGCAGTCTAGCCAAGAGGATGTTAGAAAGATGTCCTCAATGTTTGCTTAGGAGGGAGTCTGTTATGCTAACGTTGTAGGGTCTGCTTGGTTCCAATGACCCTCCTTTTCTGGTATACTCACCCTTGTATTCTCTTCCCACACTGAAATAAGCCAGGTCTCTATCAGGTGTAAAGTATAGTAGGTAAAGTATAGTAGGTAAGTATAGTAGGTATAGTGTAAAGATTAAGGTATAGGGCCTCTAAAGCCAGTTCACGAAGAGTATTATTGCTCTGCCTCGCTCTCTAGGACCACTCATTTTGGGAAAAGAACTGCCAGCATGGGGGACAGTTAAGCAGCCTTGAGGAGAGTTCCATCAATAAACTGAGACCCCCTCCCAACAGCTGTCATCAAATTGCCAGTCATATAAGTGAAACAGTGTGGATGTAGACCTCTCAGACCACGTCAAACCTACCCATGACTGAAGCCTCATGAGAAACTCCAAGCCAGAGCCCCCAGTCCCATCAAGCCACCTCTAGGAAAACATAAATGTTTTCCACTGCTTTAAGCCACTAAATTTGAGATACTTCCTTATACATCATGTTACAACCAATGCAGATAGTATGCTTACTTGGTTTGGCATTGGAAGGAAAGGTGTGTACCATTATCATTTTTGTGTGTGTGTGATGGCTTAAATCTCTGACATGTGAATAATTCTTGCATCATCTAGGTTTCAGTCTGACTCATTTGGCTTCCCGGAGAAGGCTCTCTCTATTTGATTACACACAGGTTATTTTAAAGATCGAAGTGAACATTAAATTGGCAACATGAAGTAGTCAGAAATGGATCTGCATTCAGACTCAGAGGCCAACTTTACAAAGTCAGATGGCTGAGTCTTGCTTCTCTATACAGGTTGCATAGCCTTTCTCCCTTTCACAACTTGAATCCCAATCTGCATTGTCACAAATGATCATAACGCTAACTCTACGTCATGGTGCCTATTGCTATCTAGGCTCTTCATTTTCTAACATGATTTCTTGATTCAAGTTACTCCCCAAAAGAATCTCATCATCCCATTTCATCACTTCACAGATTTAAACCATGGAGTTGTGGCTAGTTCCTGGATTCATGCCTTAGCGTAAGCTTGGCCCTATAGCATAATCAGCTAATGCTAGACACTAGATTGGGAGTCTGTGTTCACGGGAGAATTATCGTCAATCTGTGCTAAAAGAGTGACAATCTCCCTTACAAGTGGCTTTGAATTTGGCAGTGTACTTGGCATATCTTACATAGCTTCCCAGCCCCAAAATAGTATGTTTTAAATGTCTCATTTCCTTCTCCATATGTACATTCAAAGAAATTTCAACTACCATGACACTAACCCCACAGTTTTTAGATACATTAAATTTGTATCTATGTTTCCTTTTAACGTTGCCCTTTCGCATTTGCCCTCTGAAGTTAAGTCATTTTTTAAAAAAATCCAAATGGAGAAATGGTCAATAAGACATCTAGCTAAAATGTTGCCCTAACATAAATGCAGCTTATTTAAAAATGTTTTGCTCTGGTGCAAACCTTATACTTTTAGACAAAGACAAAGATGAGCAAAAAACTTATTTAGTTTAAAATCCAGGAGTTCCCGTCGTGGTGCAGTGGTTAACGAATCCGACTAGGAACCATGAGGTTGTGGGTTCAGACCCTGCCCTTGCTCAGTGGGTTAAGGATCCGGCGTTGCCGTGAGCTGTGGTGTAGGTTGCAGACGTGGCTCGGATCCCGAGTTGCTGTGGTTCTGGCGTAGGCCGGTGGCTACAGCTCAGATTTGACCCCTAGCCCGGAAACCTCCATATGCCGCGGGAGCAGCCCAAGAAATGGCAAAAAGACCAAAAAAAAAAAAAAAAAAACAAAACAAAACAAAACAAAAAAAACCCAAGCAGTTTACACATTGGTAGTGAAGGAAAATAGCTTGCTGCTCCATAGTTAACTATTTTATTCCTTTTCTTATATAATATTCACCCTCCACATGTATTTTCACATAGATAGCATATTTAATATGAAATCCACTATTTAAATATAATAACATGTCCCTAATTTACAAAATAAGGTAGTTTATTAAAAGGGTGTTTATCTAAGTTTCTGTTACTGACATCCAGGCATCTGTTCCATTAAAACCCATGTTCATTATAAGACATATGTGATCTTCAAAAAGAATTTTACATTGCAGTAAAGCCATGGATAAGTTTGTGTCCTATTGGTTTACCTTGAACCTCTGGAACCTGTCTGTACCCATCATCCCTCTTGTAGACTTGGGCGACATTATTTTTCCTGAGTACCGCCAGCCTGATTAAGTTGTTCCTTCACTGCCCAACCTCTACCCCTCCAAGGTGACTGTTCTATCCTGTCCCTTGCCAGTGAACCTGGTATGTTTCTTGGATTGCACTAATCACAGGGTCATCATTATTTGTTAGCGTGGTTTGCTCTCTTCCCAGGGGTATATCCTCTCTTTGCAAAGAGAATCTGTACTTTTTGTATTCATTCCAAGCACAAGGTAGGCAATAAGAACAGTAGCACAAAATGTGCTGAAGGTATCCATGCATCGTGGGTGCGTGTTTGAAGAAATATACCTAAAGAATTAAAAATACCAAGAATCAGAAAAAAAAAAAAAAAGAGTTCCCATTGTGGCACAGCAGAAATGAATCTGACTAGTAACCATGAGGTTGAGAGTTCGATCCTTGGCTTCGCTCAGTGAGTTAAGGAGCTGACATTGGCGTGAGCTGTGGCATAGTTTGCAGATGTGGCTCGGATCTGGTGTCACCATGGTTGTGGTATAGGCCAGCAGCTGAAGCTCTGATTTGATCCCTAGCCTGGGAACTTCCATATGCCATGGGTGTGACCCTAAAAGCCAAAAAAAGGAAAAAAAAAAAAAAAAAAAAAAGGCAAGCATCTCAAAAATTTCTTACTTTACAAAAAATTTTTTATTTTTATTTTTTATTTTTGGGGGGCTGCACTTGTGACATATGGAAGTTCCCAGGCTAGGGGTCAAATCAGAGCTGTAGCTGCTGGCCTATGCCACAGCCACAGAAATGCCAGATCATTAACCCACTGAGTGAGGCCAGGGATCAAACCTGCATCTTCATGGATACTAGTCAGATTTGTTTCCACTGAGCCATTGGAGGAACTCACAAAAAAATTATTTTTTAAGAAATATAGTTGTTGCTGAAAACTGCATGACTGACCTTCAGCCTCCAGCTTGGATCACTGGACACCAGTTTTCATTCTGCTGTGCTGAAGGTCAGGGTCTAATTTTTTAAAAAGTGATTATGTTTAATATGGTTAAAATATACAGAGGGTTATTAGATGTTTAAGAGCTTTTCCATTAGTTACATTTTTTTTTCATGAATATTATTTTGTTTTGGAAGTATATAAGTACACCTGAAGCTAGTATAGTAGTATAAATCAACTATACTTCGGTAAGGAAAAAGACAGTTTAGAGAACTGGATAAATTTGAATTGGTAAATGAGGCAGATATTTTGTTGAGAATATTTCTAGTTAGCATTTTTATTTCTCTCTTAATATTTTAATTATCTATTCATTTAGTCCCTATATAATAATAAAACTATTGTCCAGAAATATTTTTTATTTTTTAACTTTTATCTTATTTTTATGGCTGCATCTGCGGCATATGGAAATTCTTGGGCCAGGGATTTAATCCAAGCTGTTGCTGCGACCTATGACACAGCTGTGTCAACACTGGATCCTTTAACTGATTGTGCCGGGCCTGGGATCCTACCCTCAACTCCACAGTGACCCAAACTGCTGCAGTTGGATTCTTAACCCACTGTGCCATAGAAGGAATACCAAGAAATAAATAAATATGAACCATTATTGTGCATTGAAATAAACAAAATATATATTTAGGTATACTTTTTCCATCTGGCTTAAAAAGTGAAAATATATACTACTTAAAAAGAAGCTATATCTGAGTTCAAAATTCTGCATTTATAAGAACTATTCTTGCTCAGGAATACTATAGCATATTATGTATAAATATTACTTATTATGATTGTTGAGAATTTTAGAAATATAGCTTTTCAATTAGTAGCTTATAGCTATGCTACCAATAAACAAGTAATTTTAACCACCAATGCATGTTCTAAAGATATATTTTAATAAACTTAAATGTCTCATTCTTTACAGTGATTTATAAAATGTTTCATTAAAAATATCTGATTCCAAAGAATTGGCTATTTCAGGACATGAACAAAACATTGTTATCTACTCCCAGTATTTTACTATTTTATTAGTATAAAGTAGTTTTTTGAATTCACCAACACTTTTTATGTGCATGTCTATTCTAGAGATTGTGACCTCTTTAATAATTATTTATATTACTGTGCAATTGAATCTCTCTTTACTCATTTTTTTTTCTCCTTTTTCCTTTTAACATGCTGCAGTAGCTAACATATTATGGAGAGAAGAAGGTACTAAATTCCATTACTATTTATATTGTGATTATTTCGCTTAATTTTAAGATTTTTGACTATCAGTTCTAATAATTGCCTTATCCATTTTTATTTTGACTCAATATTTTTTAAATCACCAATCAATAGTCTTCTGTAAACCTGCTACAATTAAAAATATTTATCACTCCTTATCAGCTTTATTTGTTATTGATATATGATCAGGAAGTAACATTATAATAGATTGAAATGTTTTTAAGAGTATAACATTTAAATTAATCAAATAAATGAAAGTCAAAATCTTTAAACAGTTTACTAAATCTTGATATAGATTAGAAAAAGGAAAATTATAAAAAAATTGTCTTATGAAGGCAATATGATAAATTATTTAAGAAAATTACCTATAAATTTGAAGGACATGTATTCGAATCCAGATTGCACCATGATGTAACCCAGGGTCTCTTTATGTCTTAATTTCCTCATTTCAAAAATAAGGAGAGTTATCAATTCTCAGTAGGGTTATTATAAACTCCTTAAATATAGGCTACACTCAATAAATGGTAGCCACAGTCATTTAGTATTGGTATTGTTTTTCTTAATTATTGACAAAGGCCAGGAAAAATGTGTTTGATCAGGTATTCAAATATCCCAAGTGCTTTAGTTAAATTTTTAGAAGAAAATTATGGATAAGTAGTCATAACACTACTGGTGAGCAATGGTAAGAATGATTGGCTTCATGATCCATTCATCAAAGCTTCCTTTTCTGTTATAACTCCTACATGAAGTAGTGTCATTGCTACCTGAGATGACCATGCCTCATGGGCTTCAAGAGATTCTAGAATTGTTTCACAGTAATTTTGGAGAAATATTTAAAATGAAAGAGGAGCGTTTTCAGGAAGTAAGGCTTCTATATTCATGACACTTAGATAAGAGTTATAGCTCTCTGTGAGGCAGATCCCACCTTCCAATGGCTGTACCTGATGTCAATGTAGAGTGTTTAAGCTGTTGATATTTTCATTAGAAAGTCCCCTACCTTCTGTGTTAAGACGAATGTTGACAGCATTCCCAGTGCTTTAAATTACCTCATAAAAATATTTTCAAATCAAAAAAGGAATTTGACAAGATATCCATTTGCATATGTACAAATATATACACATACATATATATGTATGCATATATGAATACACACATGCATATTTTCACATATGTATAATTATAAATGTGATTTCACCTAATATTAATTACATAGAAAACAAATACTCATATGTTATGACATTTGCTATGTTAATCACTATATGTGAAATTAATCATGTAGATTAGAATTCAGTTTTATCAACCTATCTTTGGAAGTTCAGGAAATTACATTCTGACTCAAACGGACTGGTTTAGATTATCTCACTCCAACATAGAGTGTTCAGACACCACCCACTTCCTGGATTAAGTTTGGCACAATCACTCCCCAAAAACCTTCTAGCAAGAATGAAAGAGTAAGTCAGGCTTATTTTAGTTGAACATAAAGATCTCACTGAGGTGTGATGGTAGGTGTTGCTCTACATATGAAAAGGTTTTTAGTTCCAAAGACAGAGATACAAAAATTTGGAATATTTATGAGCCAAAAATCTATCCCTGTTGAGTTATTCAAGGTGAGATATGCAATGTAGACCATCTATTTTCGCATATATTTTTCTTTAGCAATATATACATATTTCTTCTACACTAATAAAATAAGTAAATTTAAGGTCACTTAAAGGGACAGAATAATATATTAACAAATGAAGGACTGACTTTAACACCAAACTTACTGAATTATCTTTGATTGGTTACCAAATCACTGCATTGTAGGATTATAATTTGCTATTGATCATAATTTAAATGCTACAGTAATGGCAATTTAAGTCAGAGAAAGGCAAACATCAGCACAAAATATTTTTCGTTATTGACTCACATATTCATCCAACAATCATACATTAACCAAATTTTATTGTTAATATAAATTATAGAATTATATATATATAATACATAATTATCACGATTCACTATTATTCTTGATCAGTTCTCCTCAAAGTATTAAGACAGGAATGTGGATTTCATCTGTTTTTTTATCTGCCCATTTCATGTATTTAAAGGTGCAGTATTGATTGAAAAAAACCCTCTGGGAAATACTTCTCTCTTAAGAGAGTGCAAGTAATAATCTTGCTTATGTCCTCTCTGTATAGAAAGAAAAACAAAGCAGCAAAAAAAGCTTACAAGGAACAAACAAATTATGGATCACCTTCTTGTGCTACTCTATCTTGTTAGATTAACAATCAACCTGGCAAAGACAAAGTGCAGGTGTCTGTCTTGATCAGAGGACGAAAAAAGACAAAACAGTACATATTTCCCATCTTTACTGTGACTAAAGTGGTGAAGCTTTTACTCAAGTCGAGAGCTTTTGCAATAAACTGCAATACAAAGCATTACAGAGGAAAGAATTGGAATTTAAACCTGCACAATTATCAGACTTTTGGGGACTCAGAAGCCTTTTCAAAATTATTGACAACTCAGAGAGATTTTGTTTATGTGGGTTATTTCTATATTTCTATAAGTTTACCATAGTAGAAATTAAAACAGAAAAAACTAATTTCTTAAAAATATTCACAGTAAACTCATTATATGTAGCCATATACAACACATTACTTGTAAAATTATAATAGCAAAAAAATTAGTAGACCCCCAGTTTAACATTTTGCAAATCTTTTAAACATCTGGCTGAATCAAAGATGTCAGAGTCCTTTATCTGCTTCTGCATTGAATTATTGTGATTTGACTCATAATATATGTCATGTAGCCTGTCGAGAACCATACTCTAGATTTGGAAGCATCTAATTTGTGAGAAGAGAGAAAAAGGCAAATGATACTTTAGCATTATTCTGAATATAGTTTTGACTCTGTAAGCCTCCCCCCTCCCCACCCCCCCAAAAAAGAATCACCTTTGAGAACTGCTCTACTAGAAAAGCAAGTTGCTTTTTTAGCAGGCTCATGCATGCATAGAATTCGGCCTCATAGGAGCTGAATTGTATTATTAATATATCTCACAATATAGATTTGAGGAAACCATGAAGACAGTAATCACATTCTGGTGAGATACCATTTTTTTTCAACTGATGTTTGAAAGAGATGTTAACCATAAAATAATGACATTTACCATTTCTTTAACTCTTACTATGTGCCGCTCACTGCATCACATGTTTTCCTTTCTCTGTCTCATTTACTTCTTTTTTTTTTGGCCATATCCATGACATGCAGAAGTTCCCAGACCAGGGATTGAACCTGCATAAAAGCAGTGATAACACTGGATCCTTAACTACTAGGCTATTAAGGAACTCCTCATTTACTTCTATGATAGCTGTATAAATCTGATTATTATCCCCCAGTCTGAGATGGAGAAATTACCACACAGGCTGAATAAATTCCCCACAATACAACTGTAAGTTCTGCAGCTGAGATTTACCTCTGAGCTTTCAGAATCCAGAGAATGGAGTTTGTCATTCTTTGTTATAGTCTCCCATACCAAAAAGAAAAAAATATATATTAGGTCATGAAAACTTAATAGTTACAATGAACATACACAGATATGCTATTACTTCCTATACAGATAACGCCAATAAACACCCCAAAGTGAAAATCAGCATGTGTTTTAAGTTACCAACATCTCCAATGTCAGATTCACATAATTCTGGACCTGTTTTATTCAAAATAAATATATAAATGTATAACATGATAGCAGTATGAAGTGACACACATTTGCATCATATATTCAGATTATGTATTTTTCAGCTAAAACTGAAATAATAATTGATGAACAAAATATGGCTAGCAAGCAAATAAATGGCAAAATTTACCTCGTGTAGGTGGGGAAGAAAAGAACCCACAGATAGTTCACACAGCTGTTCATTTTGTATTATTATTTAGCATGGTACATTATTTAACACTTGTACATGGTACTTTGTGGGCATTACTCTTTTATAAACACTAAGGCATTTTATTCCTTCTAAAAATAATAAAATGCAAAGCAAACAAAATCTTGCATGCTGTTATCTGTACTTTCTCAATAGCTTGTAACCTGGAAAGTAGTTTATACTTTGTAAAAAATGCTGATGTATAACTCATTTTATTTTTTAATTTTTAAATTTTTGTTTGTTTATTTATTTATTTTTAAGCTGCACTCACGGCATATGTAAGTTCCCAGGCTAAGGGTCAAATTGGAGCTGCAGCCACTGGCCTACACCATGGCCACAGCAACGCCAGATCTGAGCTGCATCTGCGACCTACACCACAGCTCAAGGCAATGCCAGATCCTTAACCTGTTGAGCGAGGCCAGGATTCGTTTCCACTGAGCCACGACGGAAACTCCTGATATGTAACTCATTTTAAAAAGCAAGAAAACAGACTTTCAGTTTAGAAAGTGATTTGGATGGATTTAGTGGGGTTTAGAGGAAAATACAGCTTAGAAATTTAATCAGTGCAAAATTACAGTGGAATCCCACTGACCGTGCTGTGAACAGAATATGATAAAATAACATAATAAAGGTATAGAAGTAAGGATAGGAAATACTTCAAGAAACTTGGCAAACAGTCTGGACCTAGCATAGCTGTTGTCAGGTTCAATCACATTCAAATTGCTGAGTGTAGAGCAGAATTGGGCAGCAGCAGGAGGGTAGGGTCACATTCATTACAAAATGTTACAAGCTTTGTAGTAATCATCCAGCAGAATAACTGACACAACTGAAAATCAGACACCACATTACAATTCACTTACACTCAGAAATTTGAACAACCAAAAGCTTGCTAGTAACTGATACATAGCACACATCACCTTCTGTTAATGTTTATATGGAACCTGATACAAATCCATTATTTTGCATACAAACTGATTATTGTAAGTTTTATCCTTTGGGTATGGAACTTATACTTCTGTATGCACATAGTTATAAATAATATCTGACAACTATAAATTTTATTTTATGAAAAATATAACTTGGATTTAGTTCCTGCCACTCCTGCAACTGTTCAGGAACATCTCATCTGAATGTTGGACTATCTGGAATTAAAATACATAATTAACTGATAAAGATTGCATGTATTAAGATATGAGTACTGTAAAATATTCATAAAACAATAATAAGATGTGTCAAAATAATCTGGGCTCCCTTAAAATGTATATACATTATTAGTTAGAAGTAATTACACTATATATAAATACCAAGAAAGTCATAATTATGATCAAATAGATTTTCCTCTGAATCATAAGAGCAGATGGATATATAACAAATAGACAAAATTAGTGACTTTTTAAATTAACTAGGAACATATTTATTAAAAGTGAATATGGCTTAAGTGGAATAAAAATATTTTTTACAAATCACTAATTTTTACTGTGATGCTCAGGCTTGACTTCGTAGAATAAACTTTTTTTTTCTTTTTCTTTTTCTTTTTTTTGGGGGGGGGCTGTGGCCATGACATATGGAAGTTCCTGGGCCAGATATCACATCTACACCACACCAACAACCCAAATCGCTACAGTGACAACTCCAGATCCTTAACCTTCAGTGCCAGGAGGGAATCCCAGAAGTTAAACATTTTAAACAGTAGTGGTTTTACTTTTCAAACCACCAGGATTTCATTATAATTGCCTATGTCCTAAGGAATACATGCTCTTACTGAATTAAATTAAGTATAGACTGAATAAATATGATTGTGTAAACCCATACACCTGGATGAGGGAGCTACGCAGGTGAAGATCATCAGAAAAGGAAGGACCACGTGGTCTTAATCAGTACCTGCTGGAACAAGGCAGAAGCAGAGGAAGCAAAGAGATTAAGTGTGCAGGTGTATGTGGCTGCTTCTCAGATTCTCAGATGCAGACTCTGTTAAACCCATGGCATTCCAGGTGCCTACTTTGTAGCTTTCTGCACCATTAGGTGTGGGTTAACAATATGAGATACATTTCTGAGATGTCACACTCCCAAACCTACAGTGTGGGGAAAAAAAAAAAAAAAGTAAAAGTATGATTTAAATGAGATTTTTTTAAGACATTAAATTGTTTTAAAGGGGAGAAATAGACCCCAAACTTTGCCAATATGAAAACATTTAAGACCTCTATGTTGGTTTACATTTATAAACATTATTTTAGGAAAATACATATTCTCCAAAATCTAGGGGACTTGGTCTTTTTGTTTCTAAAAGTCTCGATATAAACTACATTCCTGCAAAGAATGCACTTTTATATTCCCTAGGGAACTTTAGTAAAAAAAAAAAAAAATAGGATACATACGATTCTTCAAAATGTACTTTTATTTCTTAATCAACACCTAAATTAAATAGGGAAGACACACATAATCTTTGTATCCAGAGTTTATCATTTCCATTTAAAATTATTTCAAAATGTCTGAAATAGTTGTTGAATTGTAATAGAGAAGTCACTGAATTTCAGATCAGGGACATAATGTAGCATGTCTGCTTTGACATTATGCAGAGTTTCCTGGGTGTATGGTAAAGGCTTCATGTGGCTGCCTTTATTAACATTACATGACCTCACAAACTGATCTCCTGCCAGAATTATAACAGGCCCTAAGTCTTGGTGGTAAGGTTTCTGATAATTTTATTTTGAACTCTTGAATGTGTTTTTATTCTTAAGGTCTGGGGATTGGGAACATGTTCTACGTTTTTTATGAAGACGGAATCAAAGTGATACAACCCATAGAATGTGAATTTCAGAGGCACATTAAGCCCAGTGAAAAGCTCCTTGGATTTCAGGCAAGTATTTTAGAAATTCCTTCTCATTTTTATGTAGCAATTGCATTAAATAGAATTATATATATATTTTTGGAAATACAATGAAATCTATATATATATATGAGACATGTTGAGAGGAAAATATTTAAAATATGGTATCATCTGTTACTCTACACAGATTTTATATTTGAAGAGGAAAATAATATATTGTGTATTCTTAATTACTTGTTTGTAATTAAAGGCACTAGAAGTGAAATGCCAAAAATGAACACAGCATGATGACTTTACCTGCTCCTTCTTTTGGAATGTCTCCTATTTTGGTAGGCAATCATTACTTCAGCATAATGAAAGAAAATAGCCTGTAAATAATCTGATAGGAAATTGGGATATATTAGGTTCTTTATAAGTGTGGATTCCCTTTTATTATTCATCTCATTTTTTTCATGAGGTGTCTCCATGGAATGAATGACTTGGATTTAGGTGGAAAAATATCAAATCCTTTATTTATATGTATCTTACCTTTCAAAGAAATGTTTGTTTTTTGTAAAATTTTGGTATAGCATTCAAAAAAGTCTATTCAAAGAAATGGGTGTGGATTATACATATTAAGGACTGTACTTCTTTGCAAGATAATAAGAAATTACGATTATTTTATATTTCTATGACTATATTTATATATACGCATAAATAAGTGTACATAAAAATAAGTTATACTAAAATTACCCATTAGCTATGTGTCACCACAAAGTACAGGCATGCACTAAATACCCAAAATAAGTTAAGATACTGATAGACTGCAGAATGCAATCCTCTCTCTTTTTAAGTTAAATTGCTTTATCTTCAGTGGGTATATACATTGTTTTTTAGGGGCATACAATTTTATTTTTTATTTTAATATTTCAAATTATAAGAATCCTGATTTATTCCTTCTCTTAATATATGCTTTGGTTGTTTACAGTTTTTCACTATTGCAAACAATGTTTCAATCAACCTTAACAACCTACACATAAATATCTAAACATCTGGGTCACATGGATTTTGGTTTTTAGTTAAATCCAAGTGCCCGCCTCCCCACCATGTTAAATCAGTGAATTAACTATTACCAAAAATGTGACAGAGAACGTGCATTCCCCCTTCTTAACGAAATGCCGGGTATTTTGGAAAATCTTTTCCATTTATATAATATTTCACTGTGGTTTAGTTTATATTTCTTTTAATTATTAGGGAGATTGGGCATCTTTTGTAGATTCCTTGGCCTTTTGTTTATCTTTTGTGAATTGGCTATTTATGTACTTTAGTAGTATTTGTTTATTAAATAACACACATTAAAAATATTTTTTCACACGTTTGTCTTTGACTTTTCCTGGTGTTTTTAGGCATTAAAAAATGTTATATTTTGGAGTTCCCATTGTGGCTCAGCGGTAACAAACCCGCCTAGTATTCATGAGGATGTGGGTTCGATTCCTGGCCTTGCTCAGTGGGTTAAGGATCAGGCATTGCCAGTGAGCAACAGTGTAGGTCACAGATGCAGCTTGGATCTGGCATGGCTGTGGCGTAGGCTGGCAGCTGCAGCTCCAATTCAACCCCTAGCCTGGGAATTTCTACTGTGGCCCTTAAAAAAAAAAAAAAAAAAAAAGAAAAGAAAAAAATTACATTTTAAGGTAGTCAGGTTTATCTATTTTTCCATTTGGTCTCTGGGTTTCACATCCCTGTATGGACCAGTGGTCTACTGTTGGTAAAATTATTTAATGATAGAATTGAGCCACCTGGCAAATCATTTGGGAAAACGGTAACAAGTGAATCCCTACCTCACTCCTTAGACTAAGATAAATTCTATTTGGAACAATTATTAAAAATGAAACTATTAAGATTCTGTAAGAAAATACAAGAAGAAAACTTGATTTTTTTTCTAAGCAACTGTCTCTTGATACTCATTTTTAAGGTTGGCATGGACAAGGTAAAGCAAAATAGATATTCATGACCTAGTTTAGATCCTTTAGTTTTCAACTCCTATTTTCTGGCTAGCAGTAGTCAGTGTCACCATTTATTGATTTATGGAGATAACAATCTATGCCTTAAACCCATGCCCTAGAATGAGAAGGAAAAAAAGAAATAACACGAATATAGATAAGATGGCTGGCATGTCTCCAGACTTCTATAGCACAAAGCAATCTTAGTGACTTCTTATTTTAAATAAAGGAATTAATCGAACTCAACATGTCCATGAGTGTTTAAAACAAATGAGACCAGTTTGAATTTAACAATATCTCACTTATAAGCTAAATTAATCAGTAGGATCCTTATTCTTTTTGTTAAGCTATAGTTTAGCAAGTACAAAAACACTTTTAAATTATACATGGAATTTTGTTTTGTTATATAATCGTAGGATATCAATACTGACTAAATCCAGTTTGAATAAGGTGTATGTGTACATAAATAAACAAATATAAAAATAAATATTTGCTTCTAATAAAGCAAGTAAGTCAATTTTGTAGCACATTTATACTTTTTAAAAACAACATGGATGAGAAATTTGGGCTACTACAAAGATATTAGAAATGTAGCATCAAAATGATTACTTAAATCAAAGCAAAGTCAATTTACAAAAGATTGTTTCTCTATGATTCCTATGGGACCAGCAGTGTTGTAGCAGCTATTTGGAATCTAAAGCTGAAAAAGTAAGGAAAAATTGATATGACAGGTTTGTGAAATGTTTGGACAATAGGGATGTGACATATACTTACTTGAGTTTCTCTCTGTAAAGCCTTTGAATACTTAGATTTCCTCCTAAAACAACTAAAGTAGAAAATATAAAATATGTATATTTCTTTCTTTCTCTCTGTATATTTATATACATATATGCACACATATATATACCTGAGTGTATATAGTGAAACATTATATGCATATATAAAATTATGCATAATTTTTATTAAAATTTAAAAATGAAGAAAAGATGGAAACCAAATATCAAGGATAACAGCCTTACCTCATTTCCCTCCACCCGAGAAACTTTATTCATAAGTACACATCA
This sequence comes from Sus scrofa, assembly GCF_054392235.1. Taxonomy (NCBI): domain Eukaryota; kingdom Metazoa; phylum Chordata; class Mammalia; order Artiodactyla; family Suidae; genus Sus; species Sus scrofa. The sequence continues at coordinate 50,965,066 of NC_139390.1, read as the reverse complement.
ACAGTGACAGAACAGAGATAACTAGTTATTAAGAACTAATTTACTATATTAGGAGTTCCTGTCGTGGCACAGTGGTTAATGAATCCGACTAGGAACTATGAGGTTGCAGGTTCGATCCCTGGCCTAGCTCAGTGGGTTAAGGTGCTATAGGTTGCAATCGAGACTCGAATCCCCTGTTGCTGTGGCTCTGGCGTAGGCCAGCAGCTACAGCTCCGATTAGACCCCTAGCCTGGGAACCTCCATATGCCGCAGGAGTGACCCTAGAAAAGGTAAAAAGGCAAAAAAAAAAAAAAAAAAAAAAAGGGAACTAATTTATTATATCAGATTTTTCAAATCATAGCCTGTGGAAATCTTACCATCATCCTATATATGGGATTATACTAGAAACACATATTGCAAAGTAGAAGAAATATAAGGATAGGAAGTTAGTATTCCTATATTATATAAAACACAAATTTACAAAAATTTTTATATGCTAATATTAAGCAAGCAAAAAGACTAAGAAAAATTAGATTTATATTTTTAAGACAAACCATCGAATGGTGGTTTTTAAAAAATTTATGATATTGCTACTCTTTGGATGTTAAAACTAAAATACATTTCAACTGACCAGTATATTTGTTAAAAGACTGAGAGTAATATAAGGAATGGTGAATTGGTTAAAACTGCATTCTATTTATAATTGTTAAATGCAGAATATAGAGGCATTTATTTATACCAAAATATAAAAACATGTTTCTTATGTTATTATTATAGCCCATATAATTAAAGAAAGGTTAGAGTAGATAAACTTTTCATATTGCTTTGTTGTTTTGTTATTCCTCATTATGAGATAAGCTTAAATAATAGGAATATGTATCCACAGACCCTTTCATGATACACAAGTATACAGTGGTAGAAGTAAGAAATGGACCACATTTTGCTTTGAGAATAAATGTTGAGCTAAATAATTGTTTCCTATGTGAAACTATTTTGTTTTCTGTTAAACTCAAGAAGATGTTAATTTCAGAGTAAGCTAGCTCATGTCACATTGCATTAGATATATATTGCTAATTATAACATAATTTCATGAGAAAATTGTTGAATATTACACCAAGAGAGCATTTTACTCCAGAGGAACAGAAACCATAGGATTAATATCAGCATCTGTATCTCTGTCTCTCTATCGCTATCACTATCTCTGTCTTCATCTCCTTATTATAATGATTAGGCTCTGGTGGTGGCTGGTGTGATGGCACATGTGAAATCCAGTAGAAAATTCAGATACAAGTTGACCTTCGGTCTGGAATCTGAAAGCCATGGATGAGGCTGGCAGACAGTTGATATGGGTCGATGCTTTAGTCTTGAGTTTGGCATCTGTAGGCAGAACAGGAACTCAAACAGTTATCTCTGTGGAAGACTTGAGGCCGAATTCCTTCTGTGGGAAACCTCATTATTTAATCTTAAGGCCTTCAACTTATTGGTTGAGTTCCACTCACATGTTGCCGGGTGATCTGTCCCAGTGTGAACATTAATTAGCACCACAAATTCTTTCTCCTCAACATCCAGAGCAGTGCCTAGCCATAGCCTACTTGATTTATAAAATAAACCATCATATCTTATTATCTCTTTTAGCCAAGACTTTGGTTAATATTTCTATTTCAAACAAGCTTAGTGCAGTGCCACGTCCAGTGCTGCAGGGCAACAAGAAATCCTGGAAGAGGGACGTCACAGCATAATAAAACACACAAGATTCTTTTACATCTAGAAAGTGGGGGACCAGGAAGCACTCTGTTCCACAGAACAAAGGCACCTAGGTTTTAAACCACATGCCTTTTATTAGGGAAGGTGACGTAGGTTAATGAGCAAAAACAGGTGCAGTTAATGATAAGGCTATCTCTTAGTGGTTGTGCTTTTGCATGTGCGCTAAATTTGTTTACTGCATCATTCAGCAGTTTCAGTGGTCTCCAACATCGCAGTACCTTACACATGGCATGTAGACAAAGAACATTTATTAAATGAAATGAATGAAAATTACATAGCTGAAAGCCTTCAGCTCTTCATTTTTTTATACATTGTTTGAGTTCAAAGATGTATATATCTAATTTCCTCCTCACCTTAATATTTCTCCTTACTTTACAATTCTCACAAAACAGTGTTCTTCTTTTCTTGTGTTGGTGAAAAATAGAATTAATCATTGAATTTTTTCAGGGTAAATGTAACCTCATGGCTCTATCAATTCAGTATCAAACAGTCAAAATATACTGTGTACAGATGCTCAGTGTGAGATAGTTTGGAGTTAATGGAAAATAAAAAGCTAGTTCTGGATTTTTGAAAATAAATCTCTTGAGTGTCAGTAGCAGAAATGAATCTTTTGGAATCCATTTTTTTTTCCCCCACACAAAAGGATTAAACATAGATGTAATATTTTCACTGTTAATATTAAGAGAGCAGCAGTACAATTCCTAGTATAACTCATTGGCTGGTAAGGTTGAGATTAAAAACTGAAATATTTAGAATGCAGAATCTTTCATCAAGCCTCACAGAAGATGCTATTTGCTTTCTCTAAATAAAAATTCAATTTTGGTGCAATGTCAGATTACATCAGGTTTCAGTTGTGATAGTGAGTTTGTTGAAGGTTCATAGAACATGCGCTTAGTCATACATTCATTCTCCCCCCGCTTTTTATGTAGCCTACCTAGCTAGGATTCTTGCTGTATTTATTTTAGCTGTGCACATGATTTCGTCTTTTTGCCTACAATGGGAACTTTAAGCAAAGAGAATTCTATCCCAGACTTATGAATTCAGAACACAACCTGAAATGGGTTTGGAAAAAATGTTTCAATCACAGGTTCAAAGTTGACAGGCTGTCCCAAGATTACCAAGTTGTTCACTCTTCTGGTTTTCAAGTCTTCTGTCATCCTTAATCTACAATTCTTTTCATCTTTAACTCTTTTTACTTGAGTTCCTTCCACGTTCACTTAGCATAGACTCAGCTACTGTTCTCCATGCATACTCGGGTGTTCTTTATTCTTTCATGGGACTAGAAGATCTTAAAAGAAAATCACACAAATCTTACCATGCATGGCTTTTTTATTTTGGGACACAAAGGTTCTATTCCTCGATTTATTTATTTATTTATTTATCTTTGGCTGCACCCGTGGCATATGGAAGTTCCCAGCCAGGGATTGAATTGAAGTCACAGCTGCGACCTGTGCCACAGAATGTGGCAATGCTGGTTCTTTAACCCACTGTGAAGACCTGGGGATCGAACCCGTACCATCACAGAGACAATGCCAGATCCTTAACCTGCCACAGTGGAAACTCCCTATTCCTGCTTTTAATGCAACTTAAGTGATGCTAACTCCTTCAGACCAGAATTTCTGCAGAAAATCTGATGTGAATCACCCCTAAACTATTTTCTAGTTCTGGAATTCCCACGTATGAAAATTACCTGGCCTTTATAAATAAATATGGTTAGTACTCTGTTAGAATGGAATTGCACATAGAAACGGGTTGTCCACAGTGTCCATAATACTTAGGTATCAAGGAGTTGAAACTGAGATTAGATTTGGGGAAACACATTTCTCTCTCTGCTGGTGCTCCTTTCTTAAGTAGCACAGCCCTCAGGTTGCTTATCAATTCCCTTGGCAGTGCCTCCCAATTCCCTTTTCTGTATTTCCTTCTGTTTCTAATCCCATTACTACTTCTTCAAACTCTGTCCACAAAAACAATTGTTAAATCACCAGCCACTTTATATGATGCAGACAATTCATTTCCCCATGGAGCCATCAAGCAACCTTTTGAATTCAATACCACTCTATATTTCAGAAAGGTAATCGAACTGTTTCCATGCTTATTCTTTTCTCAGTGGGTTTCCATTCAAACATGGCTTAACTTACAAAGAGTTATCGAATGATAAAATTTAAGCTTTTGTCCCTTTGCGGTTACAATGATAGCTGCAAAGAGCTTCCTGAAGAGAGGAATGTAAACTACTGTAACTAGTCCTTAGAAGATTATGCTGAAGATTTAAAAAAAAATAAATTTATGAAATTGGTCTTTGAAGTCCTGGATTTAAAGGGGCCTTCTAATTATTCATTAAAAACCATACTCTGAGGAAATTCTCACCTTTTGCTTCTATTAACACTTTAAGTGTGCAAACCCAGTGTTAGAGAAACTGCCCTGGGAAACATGTAAATTGTGTGGCAGCATTTTAATGGAGCTGTGTACCATATTAATTGGGTCAAGTAATTTTAGCTGAGATGCATAGTAAGTCTTCAGGAGACTATAAAAAAGAACCGGCCAAGTTATTTTGACAATTGTGACCAGAATTATGTATGTGTCTCAGACAATCTATTGCTATCAATTTAAAACATTTTTCTATGAGGTATAAGGATCTAAGAGTATATCTAAGAGTACATTTTATGTACTTTAGAAAGAAATGTGCTTATAGTAATTTCGATTTTTCAAAGAAAGTTCTTAAGGGCAAAATTGAAGAGTTTAACATAAACATTATTCATAAAATGCCTTTAAACAAGAAACTTTTTTACTTGAGACTTACAAAAATCACATAAATCTGTCTTCTATATTTCTTAAACTACACTTTCTGACTGAAGACTTAATTTTATTCACAAAAAGTACCTACTGACTTTTTCAAAGAATAGATTAGGTATGGCAAAAATAAGATAATACAAAAAGTTTAGATAAAAAGTAGTCCTGGAGTTCCTGTCGTGGCTCAGCGGAAATGAATCTGACTAGTATCCATGAGGATGCAGGTCGATCCCCGGCCTGGCTCAGTGGGTTAAGGATCAGGCATTACTGTGAGCTGTGGTGTAGGTGGAAGACGCAGCTCTGATCTGGTCTTGCTGGGGCTGTGGTGTAGGCCACCAGCTGCAGCTTCAATTTGACCCCCAGCCTGAGAACTTCCATGTGCTGCAGATGTGGCCCTAAAAAGACAAAAAAGAAAAGTGGTCATTTATTACTTCATGCCCTTTCTATCCCCAGTCTGACTTCGTGAAATCAACTATATTTAATTACTTTAGGCAATAGGCTCAGAAATGGTATTTCTTAAATTATCACTAATTTTGTATATATTCTATTGGCATTCCTCTCTGAAGAATGACAATTTTGCTTAAACAATTCCTAATGTTTCTTCTTTCTAAATATTTTTAAAACTTTATCATTAGACTTATGATTTTAATAATTTATTTAAATATTAGTGCTTATTTTTATTTTTTCTTTCTTTTTTCTTTTTTATTTAATGGCAGCACCTGTGGCATATGGAAGTTCCTAGGCTAGGTATTGAATATGAGGTGCAGCCAAGTCCAATCCTTAACTCATGTGCCAGGAGGGATGGAACCCATGATGCCACAGTGACCCAAGCCACTGCAGTCAGATTCTTAAACCACTGCAATACATCATGAACTTTCTTAAAATTTATCTTTAATTGATCTTTTGCTTGATTTCTCATTGTTTACATTTGATATTTCATTGGTAGTTGTCAAAATTGTTAATTCAACACTGAAGGCTTATCATTTCTTTATATCCTTTTCATGTTTAAATAGGGCATTAATCTCAGTTTGACTTATCTGACAGGTGGTGCAGAAAGGAGAACAATACGGTAAATTAATGCTTCATTTTATTTAACTAAATGCTTGAATTGCTAAATTTTTAAAAAATATTGCTGGAAGGCTACAGTGACAATTTTACATTTTCCATGTACTTTATCATGAAAATATTTTACATGTTTTCCACAAGGAAATTTAAGATACAAATATATAGTATGAATTACCAGGAAAACAAAGCCTACACCTCAAAATTTTTATTCATCCATCTACTGTTTAAGCTACTAATAATTTTTTTCTATTCCATTAATTTATTTTCAAAATTTTATTAAAGCTTATTTAAGAAGATGTATTATGAATTGATTAGCAAATTAATGCCTAAACCTAACATTTATCCAGGACTTGCCACACAACAAGGCCTATGTTCAGTTCCATATTAATTTCATCTGTGTGACTTGAAGGAAGAAGTAACATGGAGCACTGTGGGTGGCAAGGCCACTGGCAGTGTAAAATGCTGCCTGAAATCACAAGTGAGTGCTTTTTTAGGAACTGGACCCACTTACTGACTCTCTCATAAGTATTCTGGCTTCCATCCTGAAAAAGACAATGGTCAGTCCCATCTCACCGCTGTTTTAAGAAGCAAAATATATTCCCTGTGATCACAACAGAAGAAAATGAACTTGCCACACTTAAAAATCCACATACTAATATCATTTTCATCATAAAAGTAGCTCCTTAATTTACAACTTTTGAAGTTGGCATAATGGCTCAGTGGGTTAAGGACCTGACGTTGTCTCTGTAAAGATGCAGGTTCAAGCCCTGGCCCTGCTCAGAGGGTTAAGAATCTGGCATTGCTGCAAGCTGCAGCATAGGTCACAGATGCAGTTTGGATTGGTATTGCCATGATGTGGTGTAAGTCTCAGCTGTAGCTACAATTCAACCCCTAGTCCCAGGAACTTCCATATGCCACAGGCATGGCTATAAAAAGAAAAAAATAAATAAAAATTAAAATATATATTAATATATATATATAACATTCTGGAATGCCCAGAGGGGCTCAGTGAAAATGAACTCAACTAGTAACCACGAGGTTTGGGGGTTGATCCTTGGCTTCACTCACTGGGTTAAGGATCCGGCATTGCCATGAGCTGTGGTGTAGGTTGCAGACATGGCTCAGATCTGCCATTGCTGTGGCTGTGGTATAGTCTGGTGGCTACAGCTCCTCTTGGACCCTTAGCCTGGGAACTTCCATATGTCAGAGGTATGGCCCTAAAAAGCAAATACATATATAACTTTCAACATAGTTACTTATGAATATAATTTTGCAAAAAATCCTACGTTTGATAGTTTTCTTTTGAAATTATATGAAAACTTGAAAGATTCAATAAAATAATAACATACCTGATTTATAACCTGTGTACATTTAAAGGATTTGCATTGAGTTAAGTCACAGTGGCAGTTTAGTTGAATTCTTACTCAATAATGTCTTCATATTATTACTCAAGATTTTTTTCTGAGCTGGGTAGTGTGGTAGAACCCTATCAGATTTATCAGTAAAAAGAAACAAGTCAAAGTATAATTGTGTGGGCAATATAATAAGTAAAGATATAGTTTTAAAAAGAAAGGAAAAAAAGTGTACCTTTGGTCTGTATCTTCCAAAGGTAGGTGTAGAATTTATGTACTAAAGTCCTTTCTTTCTTTCCTTCTTTCTTTTTGTGATCAGTTAACTTCACATGTTATCTGGTAAGAAAAAACTATTAGTGATTTCTTTCACTCTTACTAATTATACTCTGTTATGCAAAGTTATGCAAAGTTATACAAAGTTAGGAAAGAGTACCATTGCTTCTGAATGAAACAAATCTTCATCATGTTGAAGAACAAGATAGAATAAAACTGATTGTTTAATCCACCTGTCCACTTGGGTGTCCATATAATTTACATTTTCTGATATCCCCCCAAATTGTCTAATTATTTAATTTAGTTTAATGTTAGCTTTTAATCCTAATGACTTTTTGTCAAACTCTACTTACTGGTTCCAGGACCCAACTTGAAACCTATGGTCTTGATATTTAATTTGGTCTTCCCATTATTCAAATTCATGGCTCTTCCAACATATGTTAAGTCCCTGCCCCTGGGATTCTCAGTTCCCACTGATACCTGGACCAGCTCCCACTCACCCAGTCAGGATTCTGGCTAATTTACAAGAACCGGGATAACTAAGACACAGATCCTTTGTCTTGCATTTACAAAATGTCTAGAGTTTTCTCTTATGTTCTGTAGACATTTGAAATTTAACAATCTACAGATGTATTTATTTTTAAATCAGCTAATCACCTCACACACCTATCATCAAAAAATCTACACATAAATGTTGACAAAGAAATAGAAAAAAGAGAACCTCGAACACTGTTGGTGGGAATACAAATTGCTGCAGCCACTGTGGAAATCAGTATGGAGGTCCTCAAAAAACTAAAAATAGAACTCTCATATGATCCAGCAATCCCACTGCTGAGTATATAACCAAAGAACACAAAAACACAAATTTGAAAAGATACATGCATCCCTAGGTTAACTGTAGCATTATTTACAATAGTCAAGACATGGAAGAAACCCAGTATGTGTGTATATATATATACACACCCTCACACAAAAATACCAGTCATAAAAACATAAAAAAGAATGAAATTCTGCCATTTGCAACAATGTGGATGGATCTAATACAATATTTCTATAAACCGGTAAAGCATTTTCTGTTTAAGCAGAATAGAAGTAATTCATATCTCTGAATTGTTTTCTTTTTTTAAAAAAATGTATAATTACTAATTTCTTCCTTTCAATCTCCATATAAAGAAATGAGAAAAGACAATAATTAGCTCAACATCACAGAACTGCCAAATGATAAAGGGAAAAGAAAATTCTCCTGATCATCATTCTATATCTAAAATAACTCTCTGAAATTACTAAATATCCACACTGAATTCTGCAGAGCATTCTGAGAAATTGAAAAAAAAAAATTGTGTGAACAATGTGTAGACTTATGGTTTTCATGAAATGTAGCCTAGGGAGAATTTTCTATATGAAAATAGCAGAGAGGAGTTCCTGTCAGTGTACAGTAGATATGAATCTGACTAGTATCCATGAGGATGCAGGTTCAATCCCTGGCCTCGCTCAGTGGGTTAAGAATATGGCATTGCTGTCAGCTATGGTGTAGGTTGCAAATGAGGCTCAGTTCTGGCATTGTGTGGCTGTGGTGAAGGCCAGCGTCGACAGCTCTATTCCACCCCTAGCCTGGGAACCTCCACATGCCACAGGTGCAGCCCTAAAAAGACCAAAAAAAAAAAAAAAAAAAAAAAAAAAAAAAAAAAAAGAAAGAAAAGAAAAGAAAACAACAGGTAACATTCATTGATCATCTGACCTTTTTCAAATATGATTTAATTTAACTTTAATAGTAACTATTTGATAGGTAATATTATTATACCAGTGAGGTAAACAGAGCTTAAAAGAGTATTTACACAGCTAATGTGAGTATAACACTGGATTACATTTAAGTATGTTTGACCTCAAACTCTTCTTTTTAATCCCTTCTAATACACTGTTTCTAGAGAGAACCAGTCCTGATTTTAAGACAGTGTTATGTTATCTGTTCCATTTTTTTTATAGCACTGGAAGACATAAATGTACCCTCCTTATGTTAAAAGAAATGATGAAAATTAATATAATATGGTTTTTATACCTTTGATATGTTAGAATCAAAATTATTTTGACAGTTTTCTAAGATAGGCCAAATTAAGGCAAATCAGACTCTAAATTGCCCTGACTACCTGTGCGTTGACTAATATGAACTAGATTGTTTATGACATTTTCATCAATGAAATGGCAACTAGAATTAAATAAATTGAGCATATCTAATTGTAGGAAAAAAAACAGTTGTACCATTTTGTGATAACAGTGATTTGATTAAAAATTGATGAAAGTACTTTAACTTCATTGCCTTTAAAAAACAATGATCCAAAAAGAGAAATAGTCATTGATATTAAATTGCTTAATACACTATTGTAAGATCTAGGGTTTTCTATATTGCAAAGTGAGATTAAAAGATTACATTATATTTAGTGTATTCACAAATAGCTCAATCTTGAGTACATATATATTTCCATGTGATTATAAAAATTATCCTGGGAATCCCAACCTAAATATTCCAGTCCATTATAGACAACCCTTGTCTCACTTCCTTGATGCAAAATAAACTGAAAAAATCCTCTTCGAGGATAATTATTTACATTCTACTGCATTTGATAAAGTGAACACTATTTTGCCCAGTGTTTCATTATTCACTTTTCTATGTATCTCAATAGACTCAGATTATAACAGTTGGGATTAAAAAAACACAACTATTTCAAAGAGAGAGAGAGCTAGAAAAGGAACGAAAGCTCAAAATCAGTGCTTCTTAAACTATTGGAGGGGAAGAATCAGTTTGGTTTTTGCTCAGTTTATTTCTTTTCTTTTTTTTTTTTTCCTTTTATTCTTTTTAACCAGTAGTTACTTTCTACCCCACAAACCCTCTGGGCAATTTTGACGCACCCAGGCTGCTCTAAACCCTATTCAAGGAGATGGATCTGCTGATCATGGCAATGTCAAATTGTTAGAAAAGATTCTAATGGGTTATTTTAGATTTCTGTACTATCTCAGCTTGGTAACAAGTAATATGCTCACTGGCAGCCATCCACAGACCATATTTTGAAGACTCCTCTAGAATGTGATTTCTAAGCGATTCTGGATAGCGTGGCACAGTGTTTAAGGTCAGGTTTGAAAAATACACACTTCCTTATTCCTTTTTTTTTTTCCTGTAAGTGACATTTAAACATGGATTTACTGAAGAAATATTGTACCTTCACTAGTATGTTTGGAAAATGTAGAGATATAGGAATAGTAAAGGCTAACATTTTAGGTGAAAATGTTAATACATGATTAAAGGCCAAATTATGTGGTACCAAATATAAATGCTATGAAAATTCAGACAAGAATATTAGTAAGACACATAGTAATTAGGGATGAATCATAGAGGTATTGGAAATACAGCTGCCAAATGTAGATTAAAAAGAATTTGATTAATAAAATGTGTTATATACTCTTTAGCCTCTGTGGAAGATCTTAGTTTTTTATGAAATTTTGATGAGGTCACACTACCTGGAGAACGTGCCATTTGTTGGACAGTACTCAAAATTAGGCTTACCATTTTGAGTTAGATTTAATTTTATTTTCTTTCTGCAAAAGCCCTCTTTTATCCCCATTCTCAATTACCTCCAAGGGAGTTAACTCACCTGCTGGTCTTAGGAAATGGACTGGTAGAGAAGTAGAAAAGTTAAACAATGAGAACTACCAAAACCAATTCTTTTTTGTAGTTAGTGACCCCATTAATGCGAGAAGCAGTTCAACAATACGTCTAGGAATTTTCAAATTTAATGCTACTTTTACATATTTATCAAACATCAAGCCCTGTCTCTCCTCTTTGACTCAACCTTCATTCCCAGGGGTCCAGCATGAATCTAAGAACTTCTATATACCATCCCTGGGTAAACCACAATGTGGCTTAATTAACTATGCAGGATAGGTATGTACATCTTCTGGCACCTGATTTATAGCATACTTATTTCTGCCTTCCTCATGATATGATTTCCAGTTTATTTTCATTCATAGCTATGGAAGTGACATGATGCATTTTTCATCCAAATCATGCACAATTTCAGATATTTACTCTTTTTTATATTTTATGGAACTCTAGCCTATTAGTGTTTAATAAGTCTGCTTTTCCAGCATTTTTGTTACCTATGCTCTTAGGCCTGGCATTCTAAAGATTATTGTCTGCTTTTAAGTTATGTAACAAGATGTTTTACATGTCAACCATACTTAAATTCTCTCTACTTTTATATATAATTATCAATGTCAATTTTATTCTTTCTTATTTTAACACCCCAAAGCCTTTCTGTTATTTTACAGAATGGCTTGGGGAGTTCCCTTGTGGTATAGCAGGTTAAGGATTCAGGGTTGTGACTGTATAACTCAAGTTGCTACTGTGGTGTAGGTTTGATCCCCAGCTATGAATTTCTGCATGTCTTGGATACATTTGTCCTCTTCTCTTCTTATGCTTACTGGTTTTGATATCGTATTTATGAGCGGGTGATTTCCTACTTTATATTTTCTTTGCCTTTACCAGTGAGTTTCTTCCTTTGTAATATTCTTGTTTCTATTTGTGGTTTTTCCTTTTCTGCTTAGAGAAATTCGTTTAACTGATGTAGAGCTGGTTTGGAGGTGCTGGATTCTCTTAACTTTTGCTTGTCTGTAAAGATTTTGATATCTCTGTCCAATCTGAATGAGAGCTTTGCTGGGTAGAGTATTCTTGGTTCTAGTTTCCTCCTCTTCATCACCTCAAATATATCTTACCACTTCCTCTGGCTTGTAGAGTTTCTGATAAAAATCAGCTGTTTTGATCTCTTTTCTGTGAGTTTGTTTATCTATTTTTGAAGTACAATTGACCTACAACACTATGTTAAGTCCTGGTGCACAAAATAGTGATGTGATATTTCTGTGTACTATAAAATGATCACTACAATAAACGTAGTTACCATCAGTCCCCATACAAAGATACCACATTTTTATTGACAATGCCCTCCACACTAGACATTTCATCTCTGTGACTCATTTATTTTGTAACTGGAAGTTTGTACCTCTTAATCTCCCTCAACTATTTCACTCATTCCCCCACTACCCTCCTCAGACAACCACCTATTTGTTCTCTATCTATGACTTTGTTTCTGTTTTGTTATGTTTGTTCATTTGTTTTTTTAGATTTCCCATATAAGTGAAATCATATAGAATTCATCTTTACCTGCCTTACTTATTTTACCTAGCATAATATTTTCTAAGTCCATCCACATTGTCACAAATGGCAAGGTTTCCATCATCTTTATGGCTGAGTAATATTCCACGGTATATATAAATTTCCTCTTCTTTATCCATTCTTTTGTTGAAGGGCTTTCATATCTTGGCTAATATAAATAATGCTATAGTAAACACAGGGGTCCTTATATCCTTTTGCATTAACATATTTTTGTTCTCTTCTGAAAAATACTCAGAATGGAATTCCTGGATTGTATGATAGTTCTATTTTTAAATTCTTGAGCAAGGTTTATACTGTTTTCCATATTGGCTGCATCAATTTACAATTCCATCAATTTTGTATGAGGTTTCCATTTTTTCTACATACTTGTCCACAGTTGTTATTTGTTGTCTTTTTGATGCTAACCATTCTGGCAAATGTTATGTGATGCCTCATAGTGGTTTTAATTTACATTCCCTGATGATTAGTGATGTTCAGCATCTTTTCATGTGACTATTGGTCATCTGCATGTCTTCTTTGGAAAATTGCCTGTTCATGTCCTCTGCTCATTTTTTTTAAGTGAGTGGCTTGCTTTCATAATATTGAAATAGACAATATTTAAATGAATAGGTATAGTTGTATTCCAAAAAAAACATTATTTATCTAAACTTGAATCGCCTATAAGGTTTACATGTCACATAATAGTTTCCCCTTTAGACTTTTTTCCAACAAATAAAAAATGCAAAAAAAATTCTTAGTTCTTGGGTTTCATATCAAAATAGGGAGTGGGATAAATTAAGCCTGGGGTCTTTGTTTGCTAATTCTTGCCTTACAAGCATGAAAGAACATTCTGGGAAGAATCAAGTATCTGAAACAGCCAAAAATGGTAGAAGCTGTAAGCAACTTGAAAGCAGGCATTCACTCTTATTTGTTTTTATTCCCAAACATAACTTCACATGATATCATTCACATAGTGCTCAATAAATGCTTCTCAATAAGAACTGAAGAGTAATGCTTGGAAATTCCGGGGCCATCAGTGACTTTTCAAGATGTATCTTTTGGAAGAGCCAGTTTGAAGTATGAAAATTTTGAATGAAAGGTCAGGAAATGGAATTAAAGTTCTAGACAACTTATTCAAAGTCTAAAGAGAATTAAGTCGATGATTGGAAGGGAAAGCAGATGAATCAAATTAATGTTGTTTTACTGTTTACATCTTAAATTTTAAGAGCCTGTGCATGTTCCAGCATACCTGGAGATGAAAGTAAAGTTATACATTAAGAATAGGCAGATTCTTGAGGCAAGTTTTGATAATTTCCAAGATGGTGTGGTAGAAGGACTGGAGCTCAACTTCTCTCCTAAAAACAACAAAATTCCAACTAAAGGCTGAGCAATCTTCAACCAAATGGACTGGGAACCATAAAAAAAAAAAATCCTACTCCAAAAGACAAAGAGGAGGACACATGAAGTGGTAGGAGGGTCAATTACACGATATAAACAACACCATACCTCCCGGGTGGGAAGCCCCACAGACTGGAAAATAACTTGTTCACAGAGACTCACCTACAGGAGTGAGAGTTCTGAGCCCCACATCAAACTCTCATGTGTGGGGATCTGGCACAGGGAGAAAGAGCCCCTGGAGCGTCTGGCATTGAAAGCCAGTGGGGCTTGTGTGCAGGAGCTCCGTGGGACTGGGGGTAATGGAGATCCCATTCTTAAAAGGCACACATGGACTTTCACGTGCACTGGGTCCCAGGGCAAAGCAGACTCCATAGGAATCTGGGTCAAACCTGACCTCAGTTCTTGGAGGACATCCTGGGAAAACAGGGGTGAATGTGGCTTGTTATGAGGGAAGGTCATTGGAAACAAAGCTCTCAGAAATATTCAGCAGCCTTGCCTTTCTCTGGAGGTGGCCATTTTGGGAAAATCTGGTCCCACCCGTCAAAGCTGAGAAGCCCCAGGGCAAACTACAATGCAGGTGAGATCACAGCCCAGCCTCTCAGTAAACAGGCTGGCTTAAGACCCCTTAGGCACACAGCCACCTCTACTCCCATCTAGAGACAAAGCCCCATCCACCAGATGGATTAGAATCAGCTTCACCTACCAGGGGACAGGCATAAGCCCCACCCATCAGGAAGCCTACAGCAAGCCCCCATACCAACTTCAGCCACAAAGGGGGCAGCCACCAGAAGTAAGAGAGGCTACAACTCTATTATCTCTAAAAAGTGACCACACCAAAAACCTATAAAAATGAAAAAATGGACAACTATAACTCAGATGAGGGAGGAAAAAAAAAAAAAAACAGAAAATCAGCTCAGCAATAAGGAGGTTCTCAGCCTTCAGGAAAAAGACTTAGACTGTTGATGCTGAAGATGATGCAAGATGTTGGAAATAAACTGGAGGCAAAGATGGATAACTTACAGGAAACACTGACCAAAGAGATACAAGATATGAAATTTAAACAAGAAGAAATGTAAAATACAATAACTGAAATAAAAAATTCACTAGAAGCAGCTAACAGTAGAGTACAGGAGGCAGAAGAATGAATAAGTGAGGTGGAAGACAGATTAGTAGAAATTACGGATGCAGAACAGAAAAGAGAAAAAAGATTGAAAACAAATGAAGAGAGTCTCAGAGAACTCTGGGACAATGTTAAAAGTACCAACATCCATATTATAGGGGTGCCAGAAGGAGAAGAGAGAGAGAAGGGGACAGAAAAAATATTCCAAGAGATAGTATCTGAAAAATTGCCTAACATGGGAAAGGAACCACTCACTCAAATCCAGGAAGCACAACGAGTACTACACAAAATAAACCTATGGAGGAAGACCCCGAAACACATATTAATCATACTGACCAAAATGAAAGACAAAGAGAAAATCTTGAAAGCAGCTAGGAAAAAGAAACAAATAACATACAAGGGAGCCCCAACAAGGTTACTGGCAGATTTTTCAGCAGAAACTCTGCAGTCCAGAAGGAAGTGACATGATATACTTAACATGATGAAAGGAAAAAACCTCCAACCAAGATTACTTTACCCAGCAAGGCTCTCATTCATATTGGAAGGAGAAATCAAAACCTTCACAGACAAGCAAAAGCTGAGAGTATTCAGCAACACTAAACCAGCCTTACAACAAATACTAAAGGGACTTCTCCAGGCAGAAAAGAAAAGACAGCAACAGGAAACAAAAATTCCACAAATGACAAGGCTCACCAGTAAACATACAGTAAACATACGAAATCATCCATGCACAATTATGCCACCAAAATCAGAAATAATGAGAAGAGGAGGGTACAGATGCAGAACACTGGAGGTAAACTTGCAATTAAGAGAACAACAACTTAAAACAATCTCATATACATTTAGACTCTAATAGCAAAACTTCAGAAGAACTGCAAAACAAAAATCTACAACTGATACACAAACAAAGAAAAATCAACTCAAATACAACATTAAAGATAGTCATCAAACCAGAAAAGGAGAGAACAATAAAAGAAGGGAAAAAAATAGCAACAAAAACAAATCCAAATCAATTGATAAAATGGCAATAAGAACATACATATCAATAATTACCTTAAATGTTAATGTACTAAACGCCCCAACCAAAAGACACAGGCTGGCGGAATGGATACAAAAACAAGACCCATATATATGCTGCCTTCAAGAGACCCACTTCACTTCTAGGGAAACATACAAATGAAAGTGACAGGATGGAACAAAATATTCCATGCAAAAGGGGATCAAAAGTAAGCTGGAGTAGCAATACTCATATCAGACAAATTAGACTTTAAAATGAAAAATATTTTAAGGGACAAAGAAGGTGATTACATAATGATCAAAGGATCAATCCAAGAGGGAGATATAACAATTTTAAATATCTACACACTCAACCTAGCTTCACCACAATGTATAAGGCAACTGCTAACCTTAAAAGGAGAAATCGACAATAACACAGTAATAGTGGGGGACTTTAACACCCCACTTACAGCAATGGACAGATCAACCAAACAGAAAGTTAATAAGGAAACATAGGCCCTGAATGATGCATTAAACCAGATGGACACAATAGATATTTATAGGTCAGTCCATCAAAAAGCAACAGAATACACATTCTTCTCAAGTGCACATGGAACATTCTCTAAGGTTGATATATCCTGGGCTACAAATCCAACCTCGGTAACTTTAAGAAATTTGAAATCATATCAAGCATCTTTTCTAACCAAAATGCTATACTACTGGAAATAAACAAGACAAAAACTGTAAAAAACACAACCATGTGGAGACTAAACAACAAGCTACTAAACAACAATGGATCACTGAAAAAATCAAAGAGGAAATTAAAAAATACCGAGCAGCAAATGACAACAAAGACGCTCCAAAACCTATGGGATGCAGCAAAAGCTGTTCTAAGAGGAAAGTTTATAGCAATACAAGCCCACCTCAAGAAACAAGAAAAAGCTCAAATAAACAAGCTAAGTTTACATCCAAAGCAGCTTGAGAGAGAAGAAGGGACAAGACCTAAAGTTAATAGAAGGAAAGAAATCATAAAGATCAGAGCAGAAATCAATGAAATAGAAATGAAGAAAACCATATAAAAGATCAATGAAACAAAAAGGTGGTTCTTTGAAAAGATCAACAAAATTGATAAACCCTTAGCCAGACTTTTAAAGGAAAAAAGAGAGAGGACTCAAATCAATACAATTAGAAATGAAAAAGAAGAAGGAACAACAGACATCACAGAAATACAAAACATCATAAGAGACTACTACATGCAACTCTATGACAATAAAATGGAAGACCTAGAAGAAACAGGCAAATTCTTAGAAAAGTACAATCTTCCAAGACTAAACCAAGATGAAATAGAAAAGATGAATGGACAAATCACAAGAACTGAAATTGAAACTGTGATTAAAAAACTTCAAACAAACAAAAGTCCAGGACCAGATGGCTTCACAGGAGAATTCTTCAAAACAGTTGTAGAAGAGCTAACACCTCTCATTCTGAAACTACTTCAACAAATTGCAGAGGAAGGAATTCTCCAAAACTCATTTCATGAGGCCACCATCAACCTGACACCAAAACCAGACAAAGATACCTCAAAAAAAGAAAACTATAGGCCAATTTCACTGATGAACATAGATGCAAAAATCCTCAACAAAATACTAACAAACTGCATCCAACAATACATTAAAAGGATTGTACATCATGAGCAAGTGGGATTATCCCAGGGATGCAAGTTCTTCAATATCTGCAAATCCATCAGTGTGATAAACCACGTTATCAAACTGAAGAATAAAAACCATATGATCCTCTCAATAGACGTGGAAAAAGCCTTTGACAAAATCCAATACCCATTTCTGATAAAAATCCCTCAGAAAGTGGGCGTAATAGGAACCTACCTCAATATCATAAAGGCCATATATGACAAACCCACAGCGGACATCATTCTCAATGGTGAAAAGCTGAAAGAATTCCCGCTAAGATCAGGAACAAGACAAGGATGTCTGCTCTCACCACTACTCTTCAACATAGTTCTGGAAGTCCTAGCCATAGCAATCAGAGAAGAAAAAGAGATAAAAGGAATCCAAATTGGAAAGGAAGAAGTAAAACTATCGCTATTTGCAGAGGACATGATACTATACCTAGAGAATCCTAAAGACTACCAGAAAATGCTTAGAGCTCATCCATGAATTTGGCAAAGTCTCAGGATACAAAATTAATACACAGAAATCGACGGCATTTCTATACATCAACAATGAAAGATCAGAAAGAGAAATTAGGGAAGCAATCCCATTTACCATCGCATCCAAAAGAGTAAAATACCTAGGAGTAAACCTACCTAAAGAGACAAAAGACCTGTACTCTGAAAACTATAAGCCACTGATGAAAGAAATCAAAGAGGAAACAAACAGATGGAAAGAAATACCATGCTTGTGGATTGGAAGAGTTAATATTGTCAAAATGACTATACTACCTAAGGCAATCTACAGATTCAATGCAATCCCTATCAAATTCCCAAGGACATTTTTCACAGAACTCAAACAAAATATTTTAAAGTTTGTTTGGAAGCACAAAAGACCCAGAATAGCCAAAGACATCCTGAAAAAGAAAAATGGAGCTGGAGGAATCAGGCTCCTGGAATTCAAACTATACTACAAAGCAACAATCATCAAAACCATATGGACTGACACAAAGACAGAGATCAGTGGAACAGGATAGAAAGCCCAGAATTCAACCCACGCACCTTCAGCCAACTCATCTATGACAAAGGAGGCAAGGATATACAATAGAGAAAGGACAGCTTGTTCAATAAGTGGTGCTGGGAAAACTGGACAGCCATGTGTAAAATAATGAAATTAGAACACTCCCTAACACCATACACAAAAATAAACTCCAAATGGATTAAAGACCTAGATATAAGACCAGACACTATCAAACTCTTCGGGGAAAACACAAGCCAAACACTCTCTGATATAAACAACAGCAACATCTCAGATCCACCTCTTAGAGTCATGACAGTAAAAACAAAAATAAACAAATGCAACCTAATCAAACTTCAAAGTTTCTGCACAGCAAAGGAAACCCCAAACAACACAAAAAGACAACCCACAGAAGGGGAGAAAATCTTTGCAAGTGAATTGACTGACAAGGGATTAATCTCCAAAATTTATCAACGACTTCTGCAGATCCATAACAAAAACAAAAAATCAACCCCATCAAAAAATGGCCAGAAGATCTAAACAGACAGTTCTCCAAAGAGGACATACAGATGGCCGAGAAACACATGAAAAGATGTTCAACATCCCTCATTATTAGAGAGATGCAAATCAAAGCCACTATGAGGTACTACCTTACACCAGCCAAAATGGCTATCATCAAAAAGTCTACAAACAATAAGTGCTGGAGAGGGTGTGGAGAAAAAAGAACCCTAGTACACTGTTGGTGGGACTGTAAATTGGTGCAACTACTGTGGAAAACAGGATGGAGAGTCCTCAGGAAACTAAACATAGAACTACCATTTGATCCAGCAATCCCACTCCTGGGCATCTATACAGAGAAAACCATGACTTGCAAAGACACATGTACTCCAATGTTCATTGCAGCACTCTTTTCAAAAGCCAAGACATGGAAACAACCTAATTGTCCATTGACAGAGGAGTGGATCCAGAAGATGTGGTATTATTTTACACAATGGAATATTACTCAGCCATTAAAAGAAACAAAATACCAGCATTTTTAGCAACATGGATGGACCTAGAAATTATCATGCTAAGTGAAGTCAGCCATACAATGAGACGGCAACATCAAATGCTGTCACTAACATGTGGAATCTGAAAAAAGGACAGACTGAACTTGTTTGCAGAGCAGATTCTGACTCACAGACATTGAAAAACTTATGGTCTCCAGAGGAGACAGTTTAGGGGTGGGAGGGATGTGCTTGTGCTGTTGGATGGAAATCCTGTGAAATTGGATTGTAGTGATCATTATACAACTACAGATGTGATAAAGAATAAATAAAAAAATTTAGGCAGATACTTTGTGAATGCCAAAGGTAGAAGGTTGTGGACAAACTTGGATTGGATAGGTGGATGAGAGGAAGGAATGATGACAGAAACTTGTCAAGGTGGCTGCAAGGGAAATGGAGTTGCTTGTGGTAAACACATTCAGCTTCACCATGGATGACTCAAGGGGGCGGGCTATGAAGAAGGGGACATCAGAGTTCCTGCTGTGATGCAGTGGGTTAAGAATCTAAAGAACTACAATGTGATCCAGAAATCCCATTCCTGGACATCTATCCAGAGAAAACAATAAATCAAAAATATACATGCATGCATATGTTCTTTGTAGCACTAGTTAGAATAGCCAAGACATGGGAGCAACCTAAATGGCCATCAACAGATGAATGGACTAAGAAGATGTGGTACATAGATGCAGTGGAATACTACTCAGCCATCAAATAGTGAAATAATGCCATCAGATAATGAAATAATGCCATTTCATAATGAAATAATGAAAATAATGCCAACATGGATGGAACAGGAGATAATCGTACTAAGTGAAGTAAGTCAGACAGAGAAAGTCGGATATCATATGATATCACATATATGGAATCTGATAAAAATGATACAAAAGCACTTATTTATAAACAAACAGACTCACAGATTTCAAAACTAATCTTATGGTTATCATAGGTGAAACCACTGTCGGGGAGAGAAGAATTGGGAAGGTGGGAGTAGCATACACACTACTGTATAAAATAGATGATCAATGAGAACCTGCTGTATAGCATGGGAAAATCTACGCAGCAGCTTGTAATAACCTATATGGAAGAAAAGAATGTAATATAGTCATAAGTATGGCATGCAATTTGCTGTATATCTGAAACCAACAAAATATTGTAAGTCAATTATACTCCAGTATAATTAAATTAAAAATAAGAAGAGGAGGGAGGAAATTAGGGAATCTGGGGATATTAGGGCAAAGTATTTTTAAGAGGAATTCAATTCAATAAATGAACACAACCAAGTCCTATAGAAGAAGCATATATATATACTTGTCTGTTTGAACTATAACTTCAGTTTATCAAATCAGGAATCATCAATTGCTAAATCAAAATTTCCAACATCACTATGATGTATCTTGTACTCTCTCCTGTAAAATTTTTACAAGGATAATGTATACATAGAAAATACAGTGAAATATTAAGTGACAAAAGGGAAATAGATAAATTCTAATTATAAACTAGAATTGTCTTTTTATTATTGACTCCTCCTCATTGGTTCTAAAGTCTTAGTAATCCTTTAATTCTAAATTGTAGTATACATTTCAATAAAAAGATTAAATTATACTCTTTGATATAATTTCTGAAAATATTCCTCATTAGTGTGTATGATCTTAATCTTACTTTGCATCTCTGATATTTTCTATCTTCTCTTTTATCCCACTGAATGCCCCATGAATGTGAAAACTATTTCCCTACTATTCCCATCCAC
Organism: Sus scrofa; assembly: GCF_054392235.1. NCBI lineage: Eukaryota > Metazoa > Chordata > Mammalia > Artiodactyla > Suidae > Sus > Sus scrofa. Next base: position 50,943,655 of record NC_139390.1, on the reverse strand, counting down.
ATAAATAAACATTATTCTATGTAATCTGGAAAAAGAAGATTGCTATTAGAGAATGGGACCTAATAGACAATAAGCAGAACTAATAGCATAAAGCAAAGCAAAGAAAATTCAGGATGACTGTCAGGAAACTTTTAATGGCTTTGTAAAAATTATTGTGAGTCTGGACAGGGACTTCTTATAGGGACAGCACACAAATAGGAAATAATTCCTGGCAGAGCAGTTAATTTTACTGTTGAATAGTTTTGTAGCAAACAAAGGAGTGGAAATTGCTCCTGGTTCAGCTGTTGTTTGGCTGTCAGTTATGAATCAGATCACTCATGGTTTCTGCTATTTTGATAGGTTTTGTTGGTCAATTTTACTCAGCAGTGAAGAATTCATAAACAATTTTCCCGTATTCAGATCCTTTCATCAACCCTAGGTCCTGCTTTTTCCCACCTTTTCACTCCTCTCAAGTACATATTTTATCAAGTGTTGGATTCTCACAAAATAGTTTCTTGTCAAAGGTGTTCAATATAACCCTGAAGAAAAATCTTTGGAGTAGAAAATAATGTTTCAGTTCACTGATGAATGAAAGGACAGTGCTGTGCTCTGTTCTGGGCATGTGCTGAGAACAGAGTTGTGCTGCCTGCTGAAGGGTACTCTGGACACCACTCAGGATGAACCACTGGTGGTCATCTCAGAATGGTCATGGTGCACTTCATGAAATGGAGTCAATTCCAACCCTCCAGAAGTTACAGAAATACACATCAGAGGTTTAGTTTTCAGATTTTTGCTTATGTCCTGGAATCCTGGAACAACTGTGCTGTTCAGAAAACACTGTTGTTGGAGTTGTCTGGTCCTTCAGCAGGTTAAGTATCTGGCATTGTCACTGCAGTGGCTCGGGTCACTGCTGCAGCATGGGTTCAATCCCTGGCCCAGGGACTTCCCTATGCCTTGAGGGTGGCTTAAGGGGAAAAAAAAGAAATGAGTTTTGAAAAAAAAATAAAGGAAGGAAGAAAAAGAAAGAAAGAAAAAAAAAAGGAGAGAAAGAAAGAAAAAGAAAGAAAGGAAACAAAACACTGCTCTTATATATTCCTGGTGTTTTGGTGGACCTAGTAAATTCTGAACTGGATCTTAACAATGAGTCAACACTCCAGGTCCTCTGGAATTCGATCTAAAGTTTGGAGAGTAAAAACAGCAGACCACATACTGAGCTTCTCACTTTTCCAAAGTGCAGGTTTTTCCATTATTTTCCAAATTTTATACAAGCAAGGTAAACGACACCTACTATGATTGTGCTGCCTGAGAAGAGTTATTGTGGTATTCATTTGCATTTATCTGCTGTCAGTATTATCTTTTAATTAAAAGAAATACTTAGGTGGTTGATTTTGTTTCATGATTATTAAATACAAATGGCGGATGGACTCTCTGCTGGAAAGTAAATGTTTTTGTTTGAATTAGAGAAGAAAGAGTATTCTAATTTAGCTTAAGAGTTACTAACTGGCGTATACAAAGCAGTAAATTAGACATGGTAATCAGCGATCAGACTGCAATCATAAAACAAGAGACACACTGGAATCAGTGTTTATCATTATGTTGTTATATAAATTGTTTATTTCATGTAGAGTTCAAGAAATCTCTCTTCTTAGTGGTTTTCTAACTATAAAAATTTGAGCGAATTTTAAAAACAATAGACCAATGAATAAAAGAAAGACCAGAAATCAAAATAACAAACTAAATGACATTTCTTCTGCTTGCAGTGTGTCTGCCCACACAGATCAGAAAGGTTTAAGTATTTACCTACTGAATGTTCAAAGGAGGGCTCCAAAGAAGATATTTTTGCCTCATTTGTGGTCACCTGGCAAAAACTATTTAATGTTCAACCAGAAGACAGTTCTAGGGTAATGGAACAGAATGGAAAACTTGGTCAGACGAAAGGATTTTGTAAAATTTGATATTGATACCAAATCAAAAATAAAATTTCCATTGTGAATAACTACCATATTAACTTTTTCTCAACTTCTGATTCCCTACAAATTAGATGATGCTTTTAGTTTTGTGCAGTAAGTTTGGTAGCTCCTGAAAAGACTATACCAGCTCCTGAGGACTGAGAAGTTCTAAATATAATGAGGTGTCTATGTTTGGTAAAGATTTTGAGATTGGGAGATTTGGGAGGAAACATTGGCCTTATTATGAATTTCTGCAGTTGCTTAGTTAAGAAGCAGATAATGACAAATTAAAGGACTATTTCTTACTAGAAATAAGCAATTAAAGGCTTGATAAAACATATTTAAAGAGTTATTCATGAGGATTTCTATACACACTTAAAGTGCTTACTTACATATGCACTATATACTATTTTATTTGACTTAACTCTTTATTTATTTATATATTGGACATAAAAATATATACATTACATATATAACAGAAATACACATCTATATATTTAGCATATATATATATATACACACATATATAGATAAATACATATATATAAAACTTTTGATATTAAAAGTGGAAAAGCATCCAACATCAATGTTTCTTATAATATGGCCACATCCATGTTATGATTTAAGGTATTTATTTTTCTATTTTCCAAATTACAGGATGAAGTCTGTCCAAAAACTGAAGGAGATGAAGTACAGAGGTGTGTGTGGGCCTCAGCTGTCAATGTCAAAGACAAGTTCATTTATGCAGCACAGCCAACTTTAGACAGAGTCCTTGTTGTTGATGTGCAGTCTCAAAAAGTTGTTCAGGTATGAACAGCTCTTCCTTTTGAAAGTGATTTTAAAGAACATTTACTTTAACATAATAGTCTTGACCAGGTAACTTGTGAATGGCCATTTAATCGTCATCAATCAAGTATTTCATTACTGAGATAACTGGAAAATACATGCATTTTCTGCGAACTCTCCTCTCATCCTGCTCCTTTAGTCTAAATAATTAAAGAAGTAATTTGAATAGCTTTTGCTTTCAATAGTTAGATTCCATGAAGACATCAGAATCCTAGCATGATCAGTTACACAAAAATCTTCCTCAAATTTGCTTATTTTGGCTTGAGCAAGGAGAGCCCCAGTTCAAGACCAGTTAAGGTATTCTTAGTTAGCATTGCAGAAATGGTATTATTTTTTTTTTTCTCATTCAGTTCTTAACAAAGGCTGAGGCAGTTGTAGATTTACTGGATAATAGTAACATAGTAGGTTTTACTATAATTGTGAAACAAGTAATATGTTCATAGCTCAATGACAAAGAAAACAGTTTTTTTTTTTTTACTAAGCCTTGCCATCACCATGGCTTCATGTTGCCATGGTTGTGGTTAAGGAAAACCATTCTGATTTGAGCCACCAACTATTTCATGCCCTGATATTTCCAAAACTGTCCAACTTGGGAAATCTACTAGAACTCAGTTGCACAGCAAGCACAGGGAAATTCAGGGTTTGCACATAGGTAGTCTCATTTCAGTGTCTGGATTTTTGACTGTTAGGATCTATGGCTTCTCAGCTCAGAGGAAATAAAACTTAAAAAAAAATTAGATATGTATAATCTGTTAAATGGGAGTAATAACGGTACATATCTCATAAAGTTATATTAATGTATATATATACATATCATGAAGTTAGGTTAATATATTTTATATGTATATTATATATATATTAACAGTTAATATTTATAAAGCATTTATAGCACATCCTGGGATATAGAAGTACTATATACTGGTTTTCTATCAAAATTTATGACAGACATGGGAATCTAACCATTTCTTATATTTAATAGGGGTGGGGGTTTTTGCATCAATACTGGTTTGAAATTTAAGTAGATGTTACTCCCTCTAATACTGATTCCTGACTAAAACACAAAAAGTACTAAGAAGTTCAAAATTAGGGCTTCTCATTCTTAGTCTGTAACAACTTCACATGAATTTATCCAATCATCTATCCATCTACCTATATATTTTATATAAAAAGTATGCTTTTATTAATTTCCCTTTCTGAGATGTGATCAATATCACAGCAATAGAGTGAAAAGCATTGGTATTAGAAAGATTTCCAGGGTTCACAGTTACTGTAGATATTTAGTCTAGTGGCTCAGTTTTTAATATGAATGACTCTTACAGTCATGAGTAGAATGATGGATAATTGTCTACTAGAAAACTCTAAGGCCTCTAGGGTTACACAGTTCTCATGTGTACCCAGCCTAATGTCCCAGTAAATACTTAAGAACATATTTTTCTATATATCTCACCTCTCATGTATCCATCTGTGAGACTGCTGTATTTTTGACCAGGTTAATTTTACTTTGATTTCAGGTGCAACATTGGTCAGCAAATAATAGGCATTCAGTTTGGGGTTATCAAGATTCTTTAGCTAGCAGGTTAAAATTAGAAGTTCTTTCAAGAATAATCAGGCTGGTCTTTAAATTCAGTGTTTAAACCAGAAACCTATACTGATAATGCATATTATATACTAGATAGATGAAATTGATAAAAGTTAACAACATTTCTTATTCATATAACTTTCATCAATGACATAAAATTTTAAATTAATAGAAAATATCAATAATGAAATATTCACACAATGGTAAAAATCACATAAATGATATTAAGGTTCAAAGTGCCGTAATGACTGAAATACCAGGAAGATGTAAGAAACATTATACAAGGCTAAAATATTAAAATAGTAGTAATATAATCATGATTATTAATATTTTGCAGACAAGAATCCAACATGTTATGTTAGAAAATTGGGCCTCAGTCCAACTAGGTTTTCCTTATTATCTTTTATTAAAATAATAATAATTATGCTTTATTCCTCTTAGTCATTACCTACCCGAAAAATAATCGTTATGTGGATTTCTGTCAACATTAATCAGTATTACTTGATTTTGAATATTACACAGATGGAAATATACAGTATTCACTACCTCTGTCTAGAGAGAGATTATTTTGTTTTCATGAAGCTAGTGTTTCTTTTATTGCTATAGAGAAGTTAATTATAGCTGATTCTCATCTTTTGTTGATTCTGTACTTAAAATTTGCCTACTCTCTTAAATTTATTAAGAATGCTAAACCAATACTCAGGGTGCTTTTGCAGCATTCAGGGACTTGTGCAGAGTGGTGAAAATTGTGTCACCTGACATACATGTTCCCAGCTCAGGTTGAATGAGAGGACACTCCACCATCTTGGCTCAGCTTTCATGCTGTGAACGAGTGTTCTTTTCATGGTCTATTTAGTACCATGTTTGCACTGTCAATTTTGCTGTTTAAAATGACCCTCGACCGGACTGTCCTGTTGAAATGGTTGTGCAGGAAGGCTGTGGTGTGCCTAATGGTAGCTTCATTTAGACATGAGTCATAGTGTTGTTTGGTTGTATGTTAATTATTGAACAATATATATTAAATAAAGAGTGTCTGAACAGAAACATGCATGAAAGGGGATTATGTATTCATCTCATGAAAATCTTGTGACCAGAAACTGATAGGAAGCAATTGTTCAGTATTCAGAAATTCAGTGATGGTGGTAACTTCATCAGAAAACTACCACTAAGAAGTTCCTGTTGTGGTTCAGTGGTAATAAGCCCAACTAATATCCAGGAAGACGCAGGTTTGATCCCTGGCATCACTCAGTGGGTTAAGGATCTGACATTTCTGTGAGCTGCGGTATAAGTCACAGAGATGGCTCAGATCTCATGTTGCTTCAGCTGTTATATATAGCCTGGCAGCTGTAGCTCCAATTTGACCCCTAACCAGGGAACATCCACAGGGCAGCCTTAAAAAAGCAAAAGGAAAGGAAAAAAGAAAAAAAAAAAAGAAAAGCAAGAAAAGCTACTACTACTAATAAAAACCCAATGTATTTAAAATATCAGACTTTGTTTCTACACTAATAGAAAGGATAAACCCCAGAAGGAGATAATAGAAAGAAAAGGGAAAAGTTGAAAATTCAGTCAAAATGAATGAGAATTTTCTATAATATTATAAAGAATAATACATATATGAAGAATAATACATACATATACTGTGCATTATTCTTTATTATATAATTTATAAAATACCATAAACTCAGTTTTAGAAAGGACCATGAAACTCAAATGGAAAAAAAAAATCAGTACCTAAATATATTGACATGACACAACCAAACATAAAGCCAAAAAAATTATATTAAAATGGGAGATTATTTACTGTGAGAACAGCAACAATTTTCTCCATACCAGTAATGGATGTCCAAAGAAAGTGGAAATTATTATTAAACCACTAAGTGGAAATAAAATATATTCTCTATGTTCAGTGGAAAAAGCATATAATTTCTTTATTGTATCAGATAAAAAAAAGACTTTATCAACAAAATATGTTAGAAAAAAACTGAAACCTGTTTGCTTCAGGAATGAGGAAAATTAACTAAGCAGTAAAATTTATGTATTGATAGCAAATAAATTGGTAGATATTGTCTATTAAATATTAACTATCAATAATAATGATATTCCTTGAATTTAAGGTTGAAATTTTAACAGTGAAAACACAGGACAAAACTAGAAAAAATATGTAAATATTGTACAGTAATATGTAAACAGGGAAAAGGTCAATATTATTTCAAACATATTAAGACTTCTTGTATTATTTAAGAATGGGAATAATTACTGTATACCTTTGCATGTCTTAAGTGTATTTATTAATATATCAAGGGGCTAGGTCTTGAATATTGTTTTTGTCTATGAAAAAATAAAAGTAAATGAACAACTTACATATAAATACAATGGGAAAAGATGAAATAAAGAGAAATAACAAGTACTAATAGAAAAAAAACTTTTAAAAAATGATAGAATAAAACCAAATGTTTATAATTACAATATCTGAGAATGAAGTAAAGCAACTTACTGAAAATAAAAAGTGTTGGATCAAATAATGAAAGTCTAGCTTTATGCAGATTATAAGAGATACATCCCTAAAATAAGAAAAAATAAAATTTGAAATTTAAGAGCAATCCCAGATAATGTAGGCACATATCAACAACAAAACAAAAAGCTGATGCAGATATTATATTAACATCAGATTTTTTTTAAAGGGGTTTAAGTCACAAAGTGTTAGGTTAAAGCAAGTTACTGGATAATGATTTTAAAAAGTTGACTTTATTTTAAAAAAAGAATAAAAATATATGATGGATTACAATTATTTTAAGTGATTATTGCCATACTACTAGAAAAATATTTGATGTACAGTCAAGGTGAGAAATATTCGACACTTTTGATTCTTGATAAATCAACAGACAAAATTAACATGTGAAATTGAATATTATTACTATATGTGAGCTAACAGATATGTGGGTTAATTTTTGCATCCCCTAGTGATTCAATATGTATTATTGCTAAATATTTCAAAGTCTCAACATTTTTACTATCATTTCATATACTATTCAGGCTGCTATAATTAAATACAACACACTGTACAGCTTATAAAGAATAGGTATTTACTCCTCACAGTTCTGAATATGAAAAGTCTAAGATCAAAGTGGTGGCTTATTAAGGTCTGGTGAAAACCTTCCTATTTTGTACTCTGTGCCATCTCACTGTGTCTTTATTTTTATTTTATTTTTATTTTTTTGTCTTTTTACCATTTCTTGGGCCGCTCCCAGCCATATGGAGGTTCCCAGGCTAGGGATCAAATTGGAGCTGTAGCTGCTAGCCTACACCAGAGCCACAGCAATGCTGGATCCTTAACCCACTGAGCAAGGCCAGGGACTTCATGGTTCCTAGTCGGATTTGTTAATCACTGAGCACAGTGGGAACTCCTCACTGTGTCTTTAACTTGGGGAAGGGCCGTGGATCTCTCAAGGTCCTTTTTATAAAAGCACTAATCCTATTTGTGAGGGCTTCATCCTCATAAACGAATCACCTCCCAAATGCTAGTTTCTGATACCATCATCTTTGAAGGTTAGGATTACAACAAATGAATTCTGGGGGTGGTGTGGAGGATGGGAGTGGGGACACAAACATTCAGACCATAGCATTCACTAAATGAAACATTTAGTGAGAATAGAACACATGCTAGTCTATAAATTAATCCCCAAGAAATATTAATGAAATTATTTCACACAGATACTCTGACAAAATGTTAACAATCAACAACCACAAAGCCAATTTAAAATACAAGTATCAAGTTATATTGATAATCATGATTAAATATGTTGAATCCAAGTTAGGCTGTGTTTTGAGGAAATTTTGCTACCTTAATGAAAAAAAATAACAGATTGAAAAATAAAACATTTAACTAGAAAATGTTAGAGTTTAGCTGACAAAAATCACAGGAGTCTAAATGAAAGAAGGAAAGTAGACAGATATGTAGATAAACACAATGAAATAAATATATAAAAGGTCAAAATCAATTTATTAAAAAAATATTAGTTAAAAGGTAACTGAGAATTTTGGCAAAGACCAAGGACAAAATTCATGATTAACACTATTAGAATTGATAAACGAATATAAAAATAACCACAGTCCTTGCAACGAGTAAAAGGGCCTAAGAAAGTATTAAGATAAAAGTCATGGATGTAAACTTTGGAAGAGTAGTGGGAAAGAACAAATTAAAGAGAAAGGATAAGTTAACATGTAACCCAAGATGGAATAAAAAAGGAATATTTTTATGACTAATTAAATTAACTGACTTAAGAGTACTAAAACAGAAAATTCTGTCCCAGATGGGTTAGAGGTGAAAGTTCTTCCAAACTTTAAAGTAATATAAAGTAACATTTTAGGAAGCAATTTGATGATATCTAGTAATTTATAAAATAAATAACCAAGAAGGACCTACTGTATGGCACAGGAAATAATACTCAATATTTTATAATAACCTATAAGGGAAAAGAACCTGAAAAATAAACTGATATATATACTATCTGCTATATATATATTCTGCTATATATCTGAAACTAACATAACACTGCAAACAATTATCCATTTTATTACAACAATAAACAAATAAAATTTCCATTTTATTATAACAATAAACAAATAAAATGTATATTTTTGCTGACTTGGTGGTTGATCTATTTTTCTCCTCCCCATTCTGTGCATAGTCTCTGCATATTCTCTGATTGCCTACTATCAAAAACAAATCTTAACCTTCTCTTGATGCATCTTGCCCTAGAAATTTGTGATTTAGAAGCAGGAAGTTTTTAAATAAACCAAAACATTAACAAACAAACAAACAAAAACGTTTTTAAAGAAACAAAAATCCAGGACCAGATGGCTTCACAGGCAAATTGTATCAAACATTTAGAGAAGAGTTAACACATACCTTCTGAAACTCTGAAAAAATTGCAGAGGAATGAAAACTCCCAAACTCATTCTTTGAGGACACCATCACCCTGATACCAAAACCAGACAAATACACCATAAAAAAAGAAAAATACAGACCAATATTACTGATAAACCATAGACACAAAAATCAACAAAATACTTTCAAACCAAATCCAACAGTACATTAAAAGGATTGTACATCATGGTCAAGTGGGATTTATCCTAGCAATGCAAGGATTTTTCAATATCTGTCAATCAATGAGTATGATATTCCACATTAACAAATTGAAGAATATAAACCATATGATCATCTCAAGATGCATAAAAAGCTTTTGACAAAATCAGCAATTTCTGATAAAACATCTCCAGGAAGTGGTCATAGAGGAAACCTACCCCAACATAACAAAGGCCATATATGACAAACCCACAGCTAATATCATTCTTAATGGTGAAAAGCTGAAAGCATTTATTATAATATCAGGAATAAGACAAGGATGTCCACTCTCACAACTTTTATTCAATGTAGTTTTGGAAATCCTCGCCACAGCAAACAGAGAAGAAAATAAAAAGGAATCTAAATTGGAAAAGAATAAGTAAAACTGTCACTCTTTGCAGATGAAATGATACTATAAATAGAAAATCCTAGAGATGCTACAAGAAAACTACTAGAGCACATCAATGAATTTGGTAAAGTTGCAGGATATAAAATGAGTACACAGAAATCTCTTATATTCCTATACACTAACAACAAAATATCAAAAAGAGAAATTAAGGAAACAATCCCATTTATCATCACAAAAAAGAATAAGATACTTAGGAATAAAGCTACCCAAGAAGGCAAAAACCTGTACTCTGAAATGTATAAGACATTGATGAAAGGAATCAAAAGTAACACAAACATGTGGAAAGATGTATCATGTTCTTGGATTAGAAGAAAAGATACTCTCAAAATGGCTATACTTACCTAGGGCAATCTACAGATTCAATGCAGTCCTTATCAAATTACCAATGGCATTTTTCACAGAACTAGAAGAATTTATTTTTTAAATTTGTATGGAAACTCAAAAGACCCCCAAAACCCAAAGCAATACTGAAAATGAAAAATGGAGCTGGTGGGATCAGGCTCCCTGACTTCAGATTATTCTACAAAGCTACAGCCATCAAAATAGTATGGTACTGGTGCAAAACAGAAATATAGATCAATGGTACACGATATAAAACCCAGAAATAAACCCGTGCACCTAGTCAGCTAATCTATGACAAAGGAGGCAAGAATACACAATGGAGAAAAGACAGTTTCTTCAGTAAGTGGTGCTGGGAAAACTGGACAGCTACATGTAAAAAAATGAAATTAGAATACTCTCTAATACCATACTTAGAAATAAACTCAAACTGGATTAAGGACATAAATGTAAGATTAGATACTATTAAACCCTTAGAGGAAAACATAAATCACAGCAATATGTTTTTGGATCTACCTCCAAGAGTAATGAAAATAGAAACAAAAATAAACAAATGGGGCCTAATTAAACTTAAAAGATTTTGCACAGCAAAAGAAATCATAAAAAAAGTGAAAAGACAACCCACAGAGTGGGAGAAAACATTTGCCAGTGAAATAACCAACAAGTGAATAATCTCCAAAATAGACATCTCATGCAACTTAATATCAAAAAACAAACAGCCCAATCAAAAATGATCAGAAGATCTAAATACATGTTTCTGCAAAGAAAACAAAGATATTGGAAAAAAAAAACACATGAAAATATATTCAGCATCATTAGAGAAGCACAAATCAAAACCACGATGTTATCACCTCATCCCAGTCAGAATGACCATCATGACAATTAACACTTCGAAGGGTGTAGAGGAAAGGAAATCCTCCTACACTATTAGCAGGAATGTGAATTAGTATAACCACTATGGAGAACAGTATGGAGTTTTCTCAAAAAAATAAAAATAGATTACCATATGAACTAGCAATCCCACTCCTGGACATATATCCAGAGAAAACTATAAATCAAAAAGATACATGCACCTCAGTGTTTATAGAAGCACTATTTACAATAGCCAAGACATGGAAGCAACCTAAATGTATATTGATAGAGGACTGGATAAAGAAGATATGGTACATACATACAATGGAATAATAGCCATAAAAAGTGTGAAATAATGCCATTTGCAGCTACATGGATGGACCTAGAGATTATCATACTACGTGAAGCAACTCAGAGAAAGTCAAACATCATATGATATCACTTATATGTGGAATCTAAAAAATGGCACAAATGAACTTTTTACAATACAGAAACAGACTCACAGACTTTTCAAACAAACTTACGGTTACCAAAGGGGAAACACAGGGGGAGGGATCAATTAGGAATTTGGGATTTTTATATATATATATATATATATATATATATATATATATGTATATATACCACTATATGTAAAATAATCACATATATAGCACAAGCAACTCTGTATTCTGTAGTAACCTATATGGGAAAATAATAAGAAAAGGAACGGATATATATATATACATATATATGTATATATATATGTGTGTGTGTATAACTGAATCACTTTGTTATTACCTGAAACTAACATAACATTGTAAATCAACTATCTTCCAATACAAAATAAAAATTATACTAAATAGAAGAAATAATTAAAATAATTTAATTTATTTTAATAATTAAAAATTAAAAGAATAATTAAAAATAATCTCATTTATTTTAATAATTAAAATAATTAAAAGAATAATTTAAAAATAATTAAAAAGAAGTGCATGTAGGTGAATTAACAGACTTGGATATTGAAATTTCTGTTTTATAAATTAATAATCCAAGTAATTCAAGTTCTAAAGCTATTTAAAGACAGAATAAAATAACTGTAATAGAAAAAATAAAAACCTTAAAAAATAAAATAGAAGAATATCTGTCTACTTTAAAAAACTAAAGGTAAAAAAAACATTTCACTTATTATTTAAAGCTTTATTTATAACAATGGCAGAGTAGAGTCAACATCAACTGCAAAGTGCAAAGTTAATTTTATGAAAAGTAAAGCACACTTCTCAAACTGACCATTTTTCTCATTGGAGGCTGACTCAAGTCAGCCTTTTTTTATTCAAATGAAGTTATAGTTTGTGATTATGTGCTGTACTTCTGTTTCTTTCTTTCTAGCCTAAATATATTATACATTGGCAACTAATAATATTAATTAAAATCAAAATTTAATCATCTCCCAAACATGAGAGAAACTACTATAGATTTTTTTATAGGGTGGACAGAGATGAAAAACTGAAGTCCAACACCAAATTGTCTAATTTTTGACAGGAAAGAAAACGTAAAAAGAGAGATCAAATTTCTTCATTCAGATTTAATTTTTCAATCTGTCTTTTTCAATCCCATTAAAGAAGATCACTAGTGTTTTGTACCGACCTCATCTAAGAAATCATACTCCTGACTTTTTTTCTTTTGTATATATTTGTGTGAATTGGAATTAGGCATGTCACTTTAGGGATAAATAAGTTAAAAACTTGATCAACATTGTCACATTTTATTATTAAAATGACAAATATATTCTTGACAACATAAGGTTTTACACACTTCATGATAAATTCCTGCCATAGGGGTATACTTGTTTTTATCATTTCTATCAGCATCTTAAAAGGTCACAAGTTTTTAATGGACTCTATAACCTTGGTGTTGCTTTCAACATCACATGCTTATTGCTTTTCTTACTATTAATTTTTTTGTAGAATAGCATGCAGGTAATTTTTGGCTATGTAGAAGATTAACAAATAAACAGCTGACCTCATTTTGTCTTCTGATGAGCAAAATCAGGTTCTGCTTGGATGCAGAAGTGGCTTATGTAACACCTTGGGTATTCTTAAGTGTCATCAGCAGTCTCCTCTAGCTGTTAGCATATTATCCGGAGAATCTACATCATTAGTTTAAATTAGGTTCACTTAATTAGCCAGCTGGTACTCTACTTGTCAGACTGATAAACAAGCTGTGCTTCCCTGTTCCTTCATGTCAAGGCTAAACTCTAAGTTCTGTGCATCTTTGTTGCTATTCTTGGTTTTTCACCCTGACAAAATAAGCCATCTTTACGGAAGCTGATACAAGTGGTCAGTGACCAGTGCAGCACAAAATTTAAAATATTTTTGTAATTTGTCCACCCCCTCAAGGAATACTTCAAGGAATACTCATAAGTTTTTACCACACGAGGTATATTGGGATTATTAGGGAGTTAAGGTTTATATAGATTGACAAAGGAAAATAAAAAAAATAGAATCTTTACACTCTTTTTAAAAAAAGTGGAGAAATACAAATTTTTTAACACAGAGTTTTAAAGACTTAATTGTGGCAAACATTTTTTTTAATATCAAAAGAGTGCCTTTCTACATTACAAAAGCTAATGGTCTAAAGTGACTAATCATTTAAAGTAATATCCAAAGTGAATTAATAGATATTTTATTAAATCCAACACCTGTCGTTTATCCCATTAAATGTTGACAATTTAAATAGGAAAATATCTGGGTTTTTCACTAAAAATTAGATTAGGGCAAGTTCATCCTTGAAGACAATTGTTTGGAACTATTTTTGCCATTGTTACATGGTTTTGTTGCTAAAAACCATGAAACATTCCCTCTGTAGAATGTGTTACAGCTGCACGCCTGAAAACTTGTAAATAGATTTTTCTAGGAGTTAAACACTTTCCAAATAAAGTATGTCAGATGTACTTCTCTTCATTTTTATCTGCATGTCTTTTTTGGTTCTAGAGAGCTTTTATAACCACAGACTAATTTGGTTATTAACTAAATTTAATACCAAAACTATGAACTGCTAGAACACAAAATGTTCGCAAATTCTGGAGGCCATTGAGCATACAGCTTTCAAATTCTGAAACTGTTTTGAAAATTATTTGATAGCTTCTTCCTTTGTAAACATATACCTTAATTTACTTAAAGGAGATTAATCATTAACTGTCTCCTGACATCTCCTGGAACTTATGTTAACTTTAAAAAATGATCTCTGCCTTCCTATTTATTAAAAAAAAAAGTTCCTACTTTAAGGCAAAAAATATACCCCGCACCCTCCCCCATCCTGCTCTGTATTTCTTCCTCTTGAGCTTATAGGGCATTTGGTCTGTATCTTTATTTTGTGAATTGCATCAGATTATTTTAAGAGCTTCTTTCACCCTCTGGCCTGTAAACTCTTCCAGGACAAAAACTCTGATTGTTAAAGCAAAGCCTCTTCTAGGGCTCAGTTTCTTCATTTGCTAACAGCATTGCATCTTTAAAACACCATGATGATGTCATGAAAAGACCTCTAATTCAGTTAGTTTTTCTAATAGTAGTGGTATTTCCATAGTGTTTAACATTCACCAGGCACATCCTTATATTTCAACCTCACGTAATATTCACAGCAACATTTTGATATTACTGTCTTCATTGGGTTATAGAGGAAACTCAGCCACCAACCTGGTTAGTAACTTCCCGAGTTATTATTATTATTGTGGTTGTGGTTTTTATTATTAAAATGTGTGTGAAGACACTAAGATTTGAAGTCAGCCTCAGAATATGTTCCCTCAAGCGTGGTATATCCTGCTGTTCAGTGGTTTCCTCCTTGGATTGTACTCTTTACACAAATGATACTGCTTACATTTGGGGCCCATGAGTTTCTTTTCACAATCTAAAAGAGAAAAAACAAACAAATAAAAACAAAGTATGTTTCTTACCCATGAAGCATAAATGGGAAGGCGACACATCCAGATATTGTCAGGAATAAAACTATCAACTAGGAGTTATGGTCTTTCATGGTAGGGAGGTTCCCACTTTGGGAAGGATCACTGACTCAACCCCAGACCTGTTGATCACAGCTGACTGATTCCTGGTTAAGACAGGGTCTCCATTTTCTTATCCCATTTTATGTGGATATTAACAAAACCCAAAGGTGGTAGTATGCCCTTATAAGATATTTATGAAAGGTCCTGGTGAAAGGAAAGAAACTTACATGAAAGCTGGCAGACTGAAAATATTTATTCAAATTTTTGCTTACTGTTTAAAGTTCTCTAAGGATCTTTGCTTTTTTTATAACTGTATCCTAACAACTGAATATCCATGAGACCTTTGTTATTGCTGCTTTTGTTGTCCTATTGAACTATTTTATCCGTACCATTTCAAAAGCCTAATGATTATTCCATTTTAAGTCGCATGCAAAATAGACTGACATTATAATCATACTTAGATCAAGTTTAACATCCAAAGGGGAGAATATGAAAAGTCAATGGAATCTTACTGCTTTGTTATTAGCGTAATGATTAGTGGTGGGTTTTTTGCTAGACAACCATTGAAATTATCGATCAGTACATGAAGAATTGAAAGGAACCATCTGGCATTCTCTTGAGTACAATTAACCAAATACCAGACTAGCTATTCCTCAAGCAATAGAACAATTTAATTATCCCAAATAACATCAAGCCTCGGGATAGTTATTCTAGCTTTGTGCAGCAACTCGAGGTTATTATGGAGAATTCAGTCACCTTTCATTTTTCTCCTCCTGAATCCTCATAGTGGTGGCTTTTCCTGCTTAAGCATATTGTTTCCTGACCTTAAAATGGCCTTGGAAATTGAGGCGTATTACCCTCATATGAGAGCATTCAAACAAATCAGGAAGAAAGAGAAAGTGTAGAAGATAGAAGTCTCCTCGGCTATTTTCTTTGGATGGAAATACAGTATCATTCTCAAAAATCATCCATCATTTTAATCTTTACAATGTGTAAACTAGGAAATGCCATGTGACCACCTTTAACCTCTAGAGAGGCTCGGACATTTATGCTTGTCAAAAAGGAATAAGTCATTGGCTTAAATCTGTCAAAAGGGAATAAGAGGAAGTTCCTGTTGTGGCTCATCCGGTTATGAATCCTACTCGTAGCCATTAGGATGCAGGTTTGATCCCTAGGTTCACTTAGTGGGTTAAGTATCCAGCAATGCCATGAGCTGTGGCATAGGTCACAGCCACGGTTTGGATTCTGAGTTGCTACGGCTGTGGTGTAGGCCAGCATTTACAGCTCTGATTTGAACCCTAGCCTGGGAATTTCCATAAGCCACAGATGTGGCCCTAAAAAGCAACAACAACAACAGCAAAATTAGAATTAGCCATTGGGTTAAATCCTGCTTCTTGCCAAGTGGTCTACCTTCCCTGAGAACATTGCTGCTCACCTGAACCCAAAACACTATCCTGGCTCTGTTAGTTGGAAAGAAAGGGATGAGGACCCTAAAAGGGAAATGTTTAAGTAGATCTTTTCAGAAATCCAATAATTAATTCCAATCCAAGAACACTAAGAATTTTAAATAGATAAAACACAGGCCAATTTTTCAGGAAAAAAAAAAAAAGCTTTAGTAAGACTAAATTCCTGGTGTTAGTTAAAATATGAATTTTTACATGTTCAACAACAGTTATGGTTTACCTTTAACCCGCTGAAAAGATTATATTAAGAACTAGGTCTTGGGAAATTCTCTAAGGATATCAAATAGTGTTCTAGAAATAAACGCTATCAATATTGGATAAAAGTTGTTTTATTGAACACAATTTGTTTTATGTTATTAAATTAGAAAATAGGTAACTAAGGAAATTACTTCAAAAAGTGTTAGCTTATAATATAAATAGCTTGGGATTAAAGTGAGTAAAATTACTTTGTGGCAGTGATTTGTGTTCTGGAAGTTTTGTTTTCAGTAAATTCTAAATATTATAAATATTAGCAGAAAAACACATTTACCATATCAAGTATGGTACACAAAAACTGCTTCTCCTTTTTCTGTGCTTTAAGATTTCCCATTAAAGAAACTAAACTAGGTAATCTGTTATAATAGTTACCACCATATATCAGATTGTGAGCAGTTTAGCATTATAAATGGTCAAACCCCTAAGGAACATTGGGATATAAAAATGTAATCATATAAACATAGTTCTCACCTGTATTCAACAATTGATTAAAACACGAATTAATCATTTATATCTTGAGTTTCTAAATAGCTTCTCCATTCAACACAATTTGCATAGGTAATGAATGAACATAAGACTGTATAAAATCATGCCAAAACATATTTAAGTAAAGTATCATATTTCCAAATTAATCAAATGAATGTTTAGAAAAGTAGATAATCAGCAACATACATTTTTAATCTGATATTGAAACTCTGGGATTCCTCCATAATATATGGCCTAGTCTTAAACTAATATCTCGTCTGAAAACTCTTTCAACTTTATTTATTCCAGGCAGTAAGCACGGACCCTGTCCCAGTGAAATTACACTATGACAAATCCCATGACCAGGTCTGGGTGCTCAGCTGGGGAACGATGGCAAAGACTTCTCCAACACTGCAGGTATGTATGTACATTTCAGCATATTTGGGGAAATCATGCTCTTTAAACCTCTCCATATCTAACTGGACATTGATAACCATTGTGCCACGATAAGCTTTCATCTGAGGACTAGACTTTTTTGGCTCAGCTTATAGCATGCGGAAGTTTCCTGGCTGGGATCAAACCTGTACCACAGCAGTGACCAGAGCTGCTGCAGTGACAATGTGGAATCCTCAACCCACTGAGCCACAAGGAAACTCCACCAGAACTGTACTTTTGATACATCTATGTCTTCACAGCAAGGGGAAAATCATGTTGGTACTCAAGTACCTTTTTGCTTGGAAAATATTTTAGGTCACATGTTCCAAACATTAGATTTATATGCAAAAATGAATAACCTATGAGGATAAAGCTGAAGCCATTAGGAAAAGAAGGTATGATTTCCCTTTCAGCAATTTCCTACCTCCACCAGCATTGTCTTGTTTCCCTTTCTTTAAAATGGGTCTTGGAGTGTGAAGCAGTGAGATGGTGATCAAGAGAGGTAGAGTATCAAAGCAGGTCCCCATTTTCCTCCAGACATAGAATTTTAATATCTAAGTACAGGTTTGTTTCTAACTGGGGAGGATGTGGTGTCATTTTTGTTTAATTTGCTTATGTTTTGAAATTGTTTATATGAGAACTTGACAAACAAATGCATATCTACATATAAATACACATTTTGATAATGACTTTTTGTAGAAGTGTTACGAACTTTCTCACATGTTATCCAGCCACCTCAAAATGGGTTCTTTTTCTCTGAATGTCTAATAAAAATTATGGTAAGGAGACTCAGTAAATTTTAAAAACATTTTCCAGGTGGGAGTGAAAGGTTGGTCACATATCTAGAAATATAAAATAAAATGTAGGAATTGAGTGTTACTTTTCAAATACTAAATACAATATATATTAAATGAAGTGTGGATATTTCTGTATTATAAGACAGATAGATGATAAATAAGTAGATGATTGTCAAGTAGATAGATGATTTATAGATAGATGATAGACAGGTAGATAGATGAATAGGTAGATAGGTAGGTAGACAGAAAAATATAGACAATAGGCAGATGGACAGGACTATCAGAGTGTATGAGTCAAAGAATAGATCATTTCTTACCCTTGGAACATGTTAGTGTTTATTCTCCCCACGGGGTGACATGGTGAGAGACTAGAGTCACCTGCATGAACAGCACAGTCCTTCTACAGGTGAAGGATACTGGGATGTGAGGCTCTAATTTTTTTTAGGCTCCTGGTACCTTGGCCCATGTTGTCCTATGAGATAGAGGTGATTACTCTGGAACTCATGCAAATCTCCTCCTGGGAGAGGAGAGGTAGGTAGGTCAGTACCCTGGTGCATCCATCATTGATTGGCTCAGATGAATTAAGTCTCTAAATATCTCATGAGCAGTACTCTGTCTCTAGCTTCCCAGGCATTTTTGCTATACTGTCACCCTTTAACCAAATTTGCCAGGGCTTTCTGCTCAGAAAGACCTGACTCTGCAGAAATGTCAATTTATTTATGGATAATTGTCTCTGAACAGGATTATCAGGAAATACGTTCCAAAGAAATGGGATTTAAGATGCGTTTGAAAAGGGAAACTGTTTTGCCTTTGGAGAAATTGAATTGACCAAACCAAAACCATGGGCAAGCTTTCACTTTTACTTGAGTATCCCTGTGCCCTGATGTTGAAAAATCAGACAGGAGAGAGAGATTGGTGCTAGGTCATGAGGGGTAGAGAGTGCCTTTTTAGCCCTAATAAGTTGTAGCTTTTTTTATGTAGAAATATGTGTGTGTGTGTATGTGTGTGTATGTGTGTATTTTTTTTTTTACATTTGTAAAATTAAGTCTGAATTTTATGGCAACCAAAATAATCCCTTTCCTTCAGAAATCTTAACCCATAGATGAATATAGTAAGGACTTTTAACCTTTCATTCAATGAAAACAATCTTAGCTAGTTTGAAACTGAAATTAAAAAAAAATAAGTCATAATGTGTTGTATCTTTTATAGTACCTACTTACCCTTGAAGGTGCGAATAATTTTATCAAAGATCTAAAACCCCTACTTTGTATTTTCATGTTGAATATAATTAAATATATACATCTCTGACAATTATGAAAGCAATATGTATTATTTTCTTAGATATTTACAATCAGTTAATAAAAACCCATACACTGTCATAATTTTAGTTAAGACAGTGATTTTTCCATCTAATGTTCTCAGATGAAGTCTTAGAGATTAAGCATAACTATTTTTTTCTTTTTAAAAGGCATGCATACCTTATGAAAATATAAGATATTCTGTAAAAATCTAAAATTCTCCAGTCTGTCATCTGCACAGTTTTACAGTCTGCATGTAGTGTCTTTTCAAATGCACAACAATTAGATAAAAAAAATCCCCAGGAAACAACTTGGAATCACGTCTTTGGGTTCTGCTATTGACCAGGAATTAGGCTCCAGCCAGATGGGTGACAGTGGGTGGTGTTAGCTCTGGGTTTGCAGAAAGTAATCACACAAAGGCCAGTAGCAGGATGCTTTTAGGAATGAGTTGGGTTGTTACAAGACAGGGCCTATTGGTTAAGGTGCACCACAGATCAATCTCTGTCCTTGCATTCTGTGGGCTCTGTCCTTAACCTGGCATTTCATGCTCAATTCCATCAGGGAGAAGGACCCATACCCATTAGGGAACAATGTCCAGACTGGGAGGAACTGGGGAAATGGCTTTGTATATTTTACAACCTAAGATGATTCCAAGAGAGAAGAGAGGTCCAGTTAATATACCTTCAGTGGTATGAAATGCTTTTGCATTAGTAAGTTTGGGATGCAAAAAACACATTATATTGTTGTTTGACTGTTAAATTCTGTGATGCCTGTGAACTACTTGGAGCATATATTGGCACATATAGCAAGTTTTCAGTAAGTGTTATTATTGCTGGGGTCAGTCTAAGCATTATTATTTATTTCAAATACATGGACATACATTTTGAGGATGCTATACCTCTAAGAAATCTAAAGGTAAGAAAATTTGGAGGGTTCCATTGTCATTATTGACTTTTATTCAAGTCTCTTAGGCATTATTATGAACCACTGAAATCCAGTGAGGGCTTTCTCGCTGATACTCATTAATAAAATAGGTATAGTGTCTCTAAAACCTTATCACAGACTTTGGTTCTCTCTTCCTCTGGTCATGGGGGCCCTTCTTTTGGTTGGGTGGAACCATATGATTAGTTTTGGCAAACGAAGACTTTCATGAATGGAAATATTCAAGGTAACGGGCTGTTCCTTCCTCAAGGAAAACAGAATGAAAACATCGAAAACAATAGGTATCCTGTCAAAGCACTCTGGGGGAAAAAAAAAACAAACAAACAGGCATTAAACAAAAATCTTTATTTTCCAAGCCACTAAGATGGAAAGATTTTTCTGTTTCATGTTTTTTGAGTGTAACATAACTGAGCCTATCTTGACCATTATAACCATTAACCTATTTTCTTGAACTTGGCAATTTCCAGTGTCACTAGATGAAAGTATACTCCTTTTAATGAAGAAAAATTAACCCTTCAGGGGAAAAAAAAAACAAAAAAAAAACTAAAACTAAAAAAAAAAAAAAAAAAGAAAAAAACTTCTATCCTAAAAACCAAATTCAGAAGACACTCAGTTTTGAGGGAAGAAGTCTGTTTAACGTAGGCAGTCCATAGTTTAGGAAGTTTAATTTGATAATCATATGTAGGAAGGATTTAAAGGGCAGTAAAATAAAGGCAGGAAGGTGCTTTAAAGTCTAACACAGAGCAATGGTTGTTCACCGAGAACAATAGAACAAATGTGAAGATTTGAGAAATAAGGAGGAAGAACTGAGAGAATTTTGTGCATAACAGGATATAATGGATAAAAGAACTTAAATGTAGTGAACTTTTCTTAAATGAACTATGAAAGTTTTAAAAACCAATTAATGATGAATAGTTGGAAGACACTTTGATTAAAAATTACTTAAATCTATTATTTTCAATTTAAAAAAGGAAAATGCTTTAAAATATGATGTTATCTATTTTAGGAGTTCTAAAAGCAAAAATCTTTCCTGTGCAATTTTTTTTGGAGTTTTCTGTCCTATGTTTCCAACTTTGTTCTGTAGGAGGGAGAATTTTTTATTGATCAATTGTATTTTAATAAAGCAGTGAAGGAGGGAAGGAAAGGAAGGAAAGAAGAAAGGAAGGAGGAAGGGAGAGAGGGAGGAAGGGAAGAAAAGAGGGAGAGAAGGAGGGAGGGAGGAAGAAAGAAAGAAAAATAGAGAAAGCTAGTATCTTTTTTTTTCTTTTTCGGCCACACCCATAACATATGGAGGTTCTGGACTGGGGATCAAAACCATGAAGCCTCAAGAGGCAACACTGGATCCTTAATCCACTGCCCCATAGCAGGAACTCTAGTATCTCATTCACATAATATGTATGCTTGCTTTTGTTTTTCTTATTACAACAATAATATTTTATAATACAGAAATTGTTTATATGCCTATCCAATATTTTAAGCAGAAGTTGTTGAAGAAGAACCTTTTTCTTTTTGTTTGGCTGTACCCATGGTATGCAGAATTTCCTGGGCCAGGGATCAAACCCACACCATAGCAGCATCAAGGCAAAAGAGAATTCCATCTGTTTTTTCCCCCTTCTATAAACAGAAGTGTCTACACTGAAAATAATCAAATACACTAGAATTCCAAATTGCTTCAGAACATACGAATTCTAAGGATGGAAATAAAGAGTCAGAGACTTAGTCTATCCCTGATGCTATTAAGGACATGCACAGCCAAGATCTAAACATGATGCTCTGTTTAGGTAATAACGCTGGCCAGCGGGAACGTGCCCCATCACACCATCCACACCCAGCCGGTGGGGAAGCAGTTTGACCGTGTGGATGACTTCTTCATTCCTGCTACCACACTCCTCATCACCCACATGAGGTAAGAACTAATATGACTGTCTACTTTCAGGTTTCTCTCTAATTTTGATAAAAAGCCATGGGAAATCATCCAAGGAAAAAATCAGTTATACAGTGAATATACACATCATTGCACATGATTTCACTTTGTTTCACCTGCTCAGTGAATATTTATTTATCGACATTAGTGATGAATTCCTGTCTTGTATTTCCTTTCATGTGTAATAGAGAAGTGAATTTATAAAGATATATTTGCATTTTAAAATCAATTTTACAATTAATATTTGTGCAAAGTGTCATTAAAGTCTTTTTATCTGGCTTTTGCAAAATGTTGACATTTGGACATAACCTGAGTTCCTTGCAGAGAAGAGAGACACTCGTGTCAAAATTTATCCAATACATTTATAATAACTTTCATGAATCATTTTTGCCCACATAGAAAATAATTTAAGATTGTATCTGAGAGTATAGTAATCTGAAATGTTGTTTGAGGTCTGCACTCTCAGAAAACATGTTGGTGTGTTCTATCTCTCAAATATATTTACAAGAGGTAAAAAAGTAATAATTTATAAAGACTTCACTCCAAAGTTTCACAGAAATGGTTTAAATGTTTATAAGAAGGAGCTTTCAGATATTCACAATTTCTAATATCTTGATGATACATTGAAAAAGATTTAAAGTATTGCTTAGCAATATTAGTGAATCTGGACCAAACTAACATTTGATTCTTTTTTTCAAGGAATTGGATGAGGGGGAACTGCTTTGAATGTTATATGTTACATGAGCCACTATTTGTTTCTTGTGTCTATTTGTTTCCTTTGAATTAAATTGAAAATTATCCTGTTTAAAAGTGGAGTTGTAAGAATTCTGAAAGAGTGCAAAATTCAACTTGCAAAAATGAAAAGGGAGATTATAAATAAGAATTGTGGCTCATGGTTGGGTATTATATATAAATGGTTCTTTGTGCAGCCATGTATATGTTTTCAGAGCATTGAATATATCTGTCAAGCAATCAATTATTATTTTCAGAATGCCTATTATGTACTGAGTAATAAAGTGATAAAAAACTGTGATATAGTTATAATTATTACTTTTTTGTGGAAAGTAAGTAGAACTGGTTGAAAATGCAGCATATTTAAAAAGTATTTGCATCAGAGTAATTATTTTTAAGTCTAACCACAGGCATCATCATAGTTCAGAGACTGAAAGAATCATCATATGAACTCAAAATTTTCCCAGTTAAGATGGTATCTGAAATGTAGAGTGTTTTGGAGTTCAAATCATGGCTCAGCGGGTTAAGAACTGGACTAGTATCCATGATATTACGGATTGGATCCCTGGCATTGCTGAGTGGGTTAAGGATCCAGCATTGCCATGAGCTGTGCTGTAGGTCATTGATGTGGCTCATTCTTTAATCTTGAACCACTGAGCCATGATTGTGAATTTAGTTTATTTTAACTAAATGAACCTTCTGGAAGATGACAAAGGGTGTATTCATACCCCTGACTCCTCAGTAGTTCTAGAGCTTCCAAAAGGAATTGACAGAATACTTATTGACTGAAAGTTTATTTTTGAAAAGGTATTATTAAAATTACATAATAGATATTTTTTAATATACCTGAGTGTGAGTTGGTTTATCTACCTCTCAAATATTTAGAGGAAATATTAGTTACTTCAAATTTTGTAAATATACAAATTGCTTTCTATTCTTTTTGAAATGTACGGACTTTAAACACTCTACAATTATATACTTTTGCTTTTAAGTAACAATAAAGCATTTTATTTCTTCTGTTATTCTTTACAAAAATAGGTCCATTGGATATTTAATAAATGATGTATATTTCACATTAGTAATTAATTGCCATTTCAGTTAACTGGTAATGTTTATTAAATAGACACTCATTTTTCATATGGCATTTCATAAAGAATTTCCTTAAAAGCCTTAAATTTCATCAAATCGTGAACAAACCATAAAACATAATTTTAAAATTGAAGAGATTGTTCACTACAAAAGGAGTATGTTTTGTAAAAGCATGAGAAGTACATTTCTGAGTTCCCTTTGTGGCTCAGTGGTTAACAAACCCGACTAGGATCCATGAGGATGCAGATTCAATCTCTGGCCTTGCTCAGTGGGTTAAGTATCCAGCATTGCTGTGAACTATGGTGTTGGTTGCAGACATGGCTCAGATCCTAAGTTGCTGTGGCTGTCGCATAGGCCTGCAGCTATACCTCCAATTCGACCTGTACCTTAGGGACTTCCAAACGCCATGGGTGTGGCCCTAAAAAGCGAAAAAAAAAATACATTTCTTATTAAAGAATATAAATTTTGAATTTTATCTTCTATGTGAAAAAACATCTAGATGGTAAATTAAAAGTAACTATTAAAATTGAAAATGCATCACAACGGATACTGCAGAAATACAAAAAACCATAAGAGAATACTATGAACAACTATATGCCAACAAATTTGACAATCTGGAAGAAATGGACAGTTTTCTAGAATCATACAGCCTGCCAAAACTGAATCAAGAAGAAACAGACCAACTGAACAGACTGATAATTAGAAATGAAATTGAAGAGGTCATAAAAACACTCCCTACAAATAAAAGTCCAGGACCAGATGGCTTCACAGGCGAATTCTATCAAACATATAAAGAGGAAATGGTGACTATCCTCCTTAAACTCTTTCAAAAGGTTGAAGAAGAAGGAATACTCCCAAAGACATTCTATGATGCCACCATCACCCTAATTCCAAAACCAGACAGAGATACCACCAAAAAAGAAAACTATCGCCCAATATCATTGATGAATATAGATGCAAAAATTCTCAACAAAATCTTAGCCAACTGAATCCAACAACATATCAAAAAGATCATACACCATGACCAGGTGGGGTTCATCCCAGGTTCACAAGAATGGTTCAGCGTAAGCAAATCAACCAACGTCATACACCACATTAACAAAAGAAAAGTCAAAAATCATATGATCATCTCAATAGATGCAGAAAAAGCATTTGACAAAGTCCAACATCCATTCATGATCAAGACCCTCGCCAAAGTGGGTATAGAGGGAACATTCCTGAATATAATCAAACCCATTTATGATAAACCCACAGCAAATATACTCAATGGAGAAAAACTGAAAGCCTTCACACTCAAATCTAGAACAAGACGGGAATACCCACTCTCACCACTGCTATTCAACATAGTTTTGGAAGTCGTAGCCACAGCAATTAGACAAACAAAAGAAATAAAAGGCATCCATATAGGAAGAGAGAGATAAAACTGTCACTGTATACAGACGACATGATATTATACATAGAAAACCCTAAGGACTCAACCCCAAAACTCCTTGAACTGATTAATAAATTCAGCAAAGTAGCAGGATATAAGATTAACATTCAGAAGTCAGTTGCATTTCTATATACCAGCAATGAAATATTAGAAAAGGAATATGAAAATACAATACCTTTTAAAATTGCACCTCACAAAATCAAATACCTTGGAATAAACCTGACCAAAGAGGTAAAGGACTTATGTGCCGAGAACTATAAAACTTTAATCAAAGAAATCAAAGAAGATGTAAAGAAATGGAAAGATACTCCATGCTCCTGGACTGGAAAAATCAATATTGTAAAAATGGCCATACTACCCAAAGCAATCTACAGATTCAATGCAATCCCTATCAAATTACCCATGACATTTTTCACACAACTAGAACAAACAATCCAAACATTTATATGGAACCACAAAAGACCCAGGATTGCAAAAGCAATCCTGAAAACAAAAACCAAGCAGGGCGCATAACTCTCCCAGACTTCAAGCAATGTTACAAAGCCATGGTCATCAAAACAGTGTGGTACTGGTATCAAAACAGACAGACAGACCAATGGAACAGAATAGAGAACCCAGACATAAATCCTGACACCTATGGTCAATTAATCTTTGACAAGGGAGTGAAGAACATAAAATGGGAAAAGGAAAGTCTATTCAGCAAGCATTGCTGGGAAACCTGGACAGCTGCATGCAAATCAATGAAACTAGAACACCCACTCACACCATGCACAAAAATAAATGCAAAATGGCTGAAAGACTTAAATTTAAGACCAAGATACCATTCAACTCCTGGAAGAGAACATAGGCAAAACACTCTCTGACATCAACGTCATGAATATTTTCTCAGGTCAGTCTCCCAAAGCAATAAAAATAAGAGCAAAAATAAACCCATGGGACCTCATCAAACTGAAAAGGTTTTGCACAGCAAAGGAAACCCACAAGAAAACAAAAAGACAACTTACAGAATGGGAGAAAATATTTTCAAATGATGCAAGCGACAAGGGCTTAATCTCTAGAATATATAAGCAATTTATACAACTTACCAGCAAAAAAGCCAATCAATCAATGGAAAAATGGGCAAAAGACCTGAATAGACTGTTCTCCAAGGGAGATATATAGATGGCCAGCAAACACATGAAAAAATGCTCAACATCGCTGATTATAAGAGAAATGCAAATCAAAACTACCAGGAGATACCACCTCACACCTGTCAGAATGGCCATCATTAATAAATCCACAAATAACAAGTGCTGGAGGGGGTGTGCAGAAAAGGGAACCCTCCTGCACTGTTGGTGGGAATGTCAACTGGTACAGCTACTATGGGGAACAGTTTGGAGACACCTTAGAAAACTATATGTAGAACTTCCAAATGACCCCGCAATCCCACTCTTGGGCATCTATCCAGACAAAGCTCTACTTAAAAGAGACACATGCACCCGCATGTTCATTGCAGCACTATTCACAATAGCCAGGACATGGAAACAACCCAAATGTCCATCGACAGATGATTGGATTAGGAAGATGTGGTATATATATACACAATGGAATCCTACTCAGCCATAAAAAAGAATGACATAATGCCATTTGCAGCAACATGGATGGAACTGGAGAATCTCATACTGAGTGAAATGAGTCAGAAAGACAAAGACAAATACCATATGATATCACTTATAACTGGAATCTAATATCCAGCACAAATGAACATCTCCACAGAAAAGAAAATCGTGGACTTGGAGAAAAGACTTGTGGCTGCCTGATGGGAGAGGGAGGGAGTGGGAGGGATCAGGAGCTTGGGGTTATCAGACACAACTTAGAATAGATTTACAATGAGATCCTGCTGAGTAGCATTGAGAACTATGTCTAGATACTCATATTGCAACAGAACAAAGGGTGGGAAAAAAAAATGTAATGTATACATGTAAGGATAACTTGATCCCCTTGCTGTACAATGGGAAAATTAAAAAAAAATTGAAAATGCATGTGTAATTCTCAGAAGACTATTGATTTTGTCTATTTAATGTTATAAAAATTGAAATGATTATTTTATTAATACTTTAATCAAAAGCAGATTTTTAAAAATTTTCCCATTTTTTAATTTTTTTTATTTTTTAGGGCCGTACCCCTGGCATATGGAGGTTCCCAGGCTAGGGGTCGAATAAGAGGTGTAGACGCTGACCTACATCAGAGCCACAGCAACGCAGGATCTGAGCCTCGTCTGTAACCTAAACCACAGCTCACGGCAATGGTGGATCCTTAACCCACTGAGAGAGGCCAGGGATCCAACCCACATCCTCATGGATGCTCGTCGGGTTCGTTAACCACCAAGCCACGACGGGAACTCCTAAAAATACTCTACAAATTTAAAGCAAAATGTTTCATTATTCTACTTATAATTTGTAGCAAAATAACTAGCTTATTATATTATTACATGTAAATAGTTGTACTTCAATAATGTTGCAGTTCTACTACTCTTAAAAATTTTTACAATATGGCTAATGCAAGTGATTTAATGATTTTTGCTATCAATTTTTTCAGCCAGAAATAAAAAAGTAATTCAAAAATTAGTTTATTTTCTCAGAAAAATGGTTGTGTTATGATAGTTGGGTTAAACAACAAAGCAACTAAATCTCAAAAAGAATGGAGATCTACATAATTGATTGTTTTATTTTTGGTGCCATTCTAAAGAGGGAGAATTTTAAATGTCAATTTCTTATTTTAATGCATGTAAAGATTACGACTTATTGTGCAAATGCTACTCGAATTTACCTATAAGAATTGAAAAACAATAGGTTTAGCAGTAATTCATCATGTTACCATATTTGTGTGTGTGTGTGTCTTTTTGGCATTTCTTGAGCCACTCCCGCGGCATATGGAGGTTCCCAGGCTAGGGGTCCAATCGGAGCTATAGCTGCCAGCCTACGACAGAGCCATAGCAACGTGGGAATCCGAGGCGCATCTGTAGCCTGCACCACAGCTCACTGCAACGCCGGATCCTTAACCCACTGAGCAAGGGCAGGGATGGAACCCTCAACCTCCCTCATGGTTCCTGGTCGGATTCGTTAACCACTGAGCCACGATGGAAACTCCATGTTATCATATTTTTAAAAAATTTTGTATAAAGGTTAGGGGGCAGAAGAAAAGTGATGGGCCAGGAGGAGAAACTAATGAGGTGCGGGAGAGTAAAGCAATGAGTAAAGAAACAGTTCCAGTGGAAATCCCTTGAAAAATCTTAGGTAAATTTTGCCATTAAAAAAAAAAAAAAGAGTTATTTTTGGTATTGGGGGATGAAAGCAGGTCGAGTGTGGTTAGGAGCAGAAAAACTTGATAACACTTAGTGCAAGTGACTAAGAAGACCAGAAATTGAAGCTACAACAACGCTAAAAGTAGCAGAAAACTTTTTTTGAACTTTTGCGTTGTCCTGGATAAAAACAGTTGGGAGGTAAGAAAAAACATTAATAGCAAGATATTTTTATCTAAGATTACAAGGGTATAGCTAGCATTTGGGCTATTTAGTGCTCTAAGTAGAAATTCTTTTAAAAATGCACTGACTTTTAATACAATTTAAAACAGGTGTCAGTTGATGGAAAAAGATATGTTGTGTCACATTCTGATCCTTGTAACATCTGCAAATCATGCCTCTCTCATTTCTTGACCACAATTGACTTGGAGTGCTACTAGGGACAAGTTTAATCCCATCAAGTTCAAGTAGGCCAGTGTCAATTGGCACAGAGAATGCTTGTAGTAAATACAAGAAAGCAATCATTCCTGATTTATGTGTCTACTCTAAGACTAATTCTGTAAGTTGAAAGATAACAGTATTGCTAACTGTATTGAGATGCTTTGAAATGCCTGCATACTCTTGAAATTAATTACCCCCCCGCATCACCATTTGATCTTATTGCCTAGAATTTCAAAATAGTTCTGCTGTTTCTTTGGGTTACATTTCTCTTGAAGTATACCTTTAAAGCACTCCTGTGTCTTGAGAGGGAAACGGAATAGTTGGGTAATTGGTTGATTATGTAGTGTCTTAAAATTAATGGTTATAATTGGGAGGGTGCGTGTGTGTATGTCTCTCTGTGTATTTTAATCAATGATTACAGGGTAAGCAATGCAATGAATAGAGGAGATCTGTAAATTATAGTGACAGGGGACCTTGAAAGCAATAGGCACTTACGTAAAAATCAGAAAATGTCAGTTCCCACATTTTTGTCTTCCTCTGAACTTGACCTGCTAAACAAAACAAAACAAAAAAATAAACAAATGATGTTCCAACAATTTCCTTGTGAAACTCCTTTCTTCCCCAGCACCTACCTGTAGATGATGTTCGTTCCAAAGAATCCATTTGTTCAAGAATCCTTTGGGGGGTGGATCTAATTGTTATTCTTGGAGAGAACAACAGTAGCTGAAAGCACTCTTTTAGGAACCTGAACTATGGCAATAAGGGGTTAAGGGTTTATCCAGGGTCAGATTTACCTTAATCCCTACACAACCAATGGCTTTGCCTCCACTTAAGGGATGAAGAGAAATGAAATGACAAGTAGCAGGCACCATTCTCATAGTCTGAGGAGAGTCCTATAGCCCTCCTTTTCCCTTATAAATTACAGCAAGAAAGTGATTAAGAAGGGGTTGGATTTGATATATGTTTCCATAAAGCTTTTCCAAGGGAAAAATAAACATTCTGTGAAAGTGAAAGTGAAAGTATATCATTCTCCCTCATAGTTTATCAAATCCGTTAAAGCGATATTATATATATATGGCTGCCCATATATCAAGACAACTCTGCCCTTGTGACTTGATTCATGGACAGGCCAGGTGTATGGAGACAGTTTAAGCACTAAAATTGTCTGGTAACATTGAAACCCAAGCATATCAGAAATGGAAAATATCAGTTGTTTAACACTCTTTTAGGACAAGTATACTATCAGGCTGATAAGCAGAAATGAAAATAATTTCCAAAAATGGTTCCTGGATAAAGATCTAGCAAAGTCAAAAATCACTGAGATTCGATTCTTCTTTGCTCCCTTCATTCTTATATGCTAATTCCCCCCACGAAATGGCTTATTAAGCAAATTATTTACTTTTAAGAGTGTGTGTGCAAAGCATTGTTGGCAAAGCATTGTTGGCAAAACTTCCTGCATTGTTATGTGGGTGCAAAGCTACGTAAACATGTGATAACTTTAATTATCTTATTTCTCAAAATGTCAACACACTATTCTCTTTGAGCTTTGACCTATAATGCCATTCTTTTTTCATTATGGTTACTGGATTTGCTTTTATTTTAAGCAGTGCTTTTAAACTTCTTTAGCACATTGAGTGTAAAATGCTTAGAAAAATCACCAAGTGCTTGCAGCTCTGTGTGTGTGCTCAGTTTGCTATCTTCATCATATCTTGAGTTAAAGAACCTTGTCTGCTTCCCCACTTAGTCTCTGCCTTAAATTAATAGGCTCTATCTGAGCCTTAGAAAGAAAAAAAAAAGAGCCCATTGTTGATAAACTGAATAAGCTAACTCTTCTTTTGACAGAATATTCATTTAAGTAACTATGCCGTATTAGCTGTGTAATATTTTTCTAGTATGGGAAAACAAGGTTGGATTTAAAAGCAAGCTATACTTGAAATATAATTTTTCATTATTTTAAAAAAGGAGAGGTTCTATTTCCCATCATGGCTCAGTGGTTAACAAATCTGACTAGGAACCATGAGATTGCGGGTTCGATCCCTGGCCTTGTTCAGTGGGTTAAGGATCCGGCGTTGCCGTGAGCTGTGGTGTAGGTTGCCGACGAGGCTCAGATCCCACGTTGCTGTGGCTCTGGTGTAGGCTGGCGTCTACAACTCCAATTAGACCCCTAGCTAGGAACCTCCATATGCCACAGAAACAGCCCTAGAAATGGCAAAAAGACAAAAAAAAAAAAAAAAAATCAAAAAATTAAAAAAAAAAATAAAAAAGAAGTTTTTGGAGTTCCCAGAAGGCTCAGTGGGTTAAGGATCTAGTGTTATCACTGCTGTGGTTTGGGTCACTGCTGTGGCATGGGTTCAGTCCCTGGCCCTGGAGCTTCCACATGCCACATGAGAGGCCAAAAACAAAGGGAAAAGTTTTATAGAGGTATTATTAGTAGACTCTAAGCCTCTAACTAGATTCATTCTTTGGCATTATTCACTGAAGAAATCAATGGAGCACTAATAACATGTAATTTAGAAACACTCTACATTGCAGATCTGCCTCTTGAGTTTATTATGCAAAGTAAAATAGCTCTTGCTTCTTTCCTCAGAGGTTCTTACACTAACTCTTCAGTGTTCAGTAAATCACAAGGCCATCCATTTGTCAGGATCTAGTCTTTTCCTTATAAGATAGCCGTGATGCATACAGAGCACATTTCCACATACTTTTCCTCTTTGTCACTTATGCTTGGGGACTTGACTGGAAATGGCTAATCAAACCTATTTTACCCTAAACGAGTAAACTATATGCCTGCCTAGATTACTTGAGTTTCTTTGTTTACTAGTAAAAACAGACTCAGATAACAAGATGAATAAAGAAATACATCACAAGTTATGATACAATGCAATACAAGAGGCGGGGCAGAGTTCATACTAAGAACTTAAGCAATTTCTTATGTGCATATAATGGACTCATTGCAAGGACCCATTTCATACATGTATTCAGTAGATTAAACCACATATCTTGAGTCAAGCAGCTAAGGCATTAATTGGTTCTCATAAAATGTGTATACTAAAATAATGCATATTGAGGGCTTAAATTTTTTCTATCTTTAAGTGAATATATTATTTTTCTCTTGAAGGAAGACGATATACTTTACAATGGTGTAAAATTTTATGAATTCATGATTTTTTTTCTTGAAGAAATGTTTTATTAAAGTGTTAAAACTTTAAATACAAGTATCATACCCCAAATCTCCCTTTTGAATAAAATTCTCATACTGTGGCTTGATAAAGCAATGCTATTAAATAAATAATTATGTCTTTGAGAACACATGTCTAAATTAATGATAGAAGTCAGCAGAACAGTTTGGAAAATTTCTGTGAATGTAGCTAAAGTTCCTATTTCTCATAGACATCAGATTCTTTTCTCCCTCTCTTTTTATTTTTTTATTTTTTTGCCCTATTAGCAAAGTTATTTTAAATAGAAACCAGTGGAAGGGGTGTCTTTAGATGGACCATTGGTGGCATTGATCATTTCTGTCTTGACAGTGATTTGTGGCTATAAAAACTACTCCCTGCGAATCTAACTGATTAATATTTTGTTCCATTTTAATTTGTTGTAAATCTGCTGCTGTAGCCTCACTGTGGCTATCCATGTAGGAAAAAGAAATCGATTATTGTGCATTAATCAAAGAATATCTGGACAAATGCATTCCTTTTTTCTCCTTTAAGAATTCTTACTTTGTGAGCATTCACTTGTGTTCTATCTTCTGCTTCTTTTTTTGAAAAAAAAAAAAAAAAACATGCAGCAAGATGTCAAGTTTTAAAGTTCTTTAAGATTTGGTTCAAGCAAAACTGAAGTACATGAAAAGGATGTCAGAATGCCTTTAAATTTAACTGTAACAGAAAACCCCACCAAATTAGTAGATGTTTGGAGAAACCACCTCTTAAGTCAAAGCTGTCATTAGTCATGGATAGACATAGTCAACATAACCATATTGAGTATATTAAGAATGTTAGGTGCAAAAATAACAAGGCCCTGCTGAATAGCACAGAGAACTATATTCAGTGTCCTATGATAGGCCATAATGGAAGAGAATATTAAGAAAAAAAATATATGAAATCACTTTGCTGTACAGCAGAAATTAACACAATGAAAACTTGTAAATCAACTATACTTCAAAAAAAAAAAATACTGTTAAGCAATAAACATCAAACGGCCTGGGTTTTAGTCTTTGATGTTTACACCAGCATGGTGTAGGGTATAAAGACCTCACAAAATGAATACAAATAGCTTCAGAGGAAATAAAATGATAGCTCCCTTAAGTGATTATTAAACTTGCCTTTGTGTAAGGTATGCTTAAAATCACATCTTTTTTTGTTTGAACTGAGAAGTTCATTGAATTTTTTCCTATACTACGAAAATATTACCTTTCTTTCCTTTTTTTTTGAGAAGGGGAGAGATAATGAAATATATAGATTTTTTTTTTTCTGTACTGACAACTGATTTTCAAGGAGAAAGTCTAAAATTATAGTAATTCTTTTTGCCATGATGTAGAAGCTTATTTTTATGCTTATGAAATTTTAGATATGTAATAAATATAGCTTTTAGTTTCTTTGAAGCAAAAGGGAGTCAGAGTTTGCATATAATATGGAAGTAGCAGCTGATTTGTGTAATTATGCCAAGAAAATCCTAAAGTCACCTATATTATTATCTGTAATAATGTGAATCAAGGTTATTCATCAGTTTTGATAGAAAGGAAACATTGGTTATGTTTTTAATTATAGTATATGTTGTTTAAATTCTGCTTAAAAACTGTGCTGTATTTCTATCAAATACACAGAATATTTTGAAACCTAAATAATTTTTAATTAAAAACATTAACCAAATTTATTTAACTGATATATTAAAATAGCTTGAACATAAATTATTAGATTCTATAGAAAGATGATGCTAGGACATTTAATAGATCATGGGTATACATATCTTAATATTGACTGCCTTCATGATTTCAACATACAGCTTTAATTTGCTTACCATTTTTTGACATAAAAAACCTCCAAATTTTACTCACACTGGGAAATAATGAAATCTAATTCAAAGAGGTTTTGTTAGACACAAATGATTTTTTAATAAATAGAAGTGAGTGAAACACAAATCATTTGGCAATGGTCGTTTGAGATGTACATTATTTTATAACAATATTTTATGTTCTGTTAATTAAGAAATATACTGTATGAGTAGCATCATTAGCAGCTACCTTATGAAAATAGAGTTACATTAACCTATTTAATACATTTTTTTTTTATTTTTGTGAATCCAATCTGTGCCCCATCAACAAGAAATTAAGATATTTTGATAATCATTTTGGCAATTCTACCACTTATCTACTTTCAAAGTGATCAATTTTACCACCTTTAAAAATTTTAAAGTTCTTGAAAACACTTTTTGAATCACCATAATATTTGGATTTATAGAAGGGAGATGCATTTTATTTATTCTTCTGATTCATAGTCATTGAAATTGCAAATTTATCAGGTAAAGAATTTTCCTTCTTATATTTATACAAGTAAAATATAAACAATAACCTTTCATTTTTATTGTAAGTCTGTAACACAAATAAAGAGATTCATTTTATTCTGATAAACTCCAGAATGATTTCCTAAGGCATGTACAGAAATAAATCAAGAGTTTGAGTTTTAGCAAGAAATATTGAGTTTTAGCAAGAATGACAATATTAAGGAAAAGTGGGCCAGGTATATGGGAAGTTTACTGAAAATGCAGGAAATGCATTTCCATTTATCCATATTGTCTAATAGTTTCATCCATAATTGTTGATTTTACTCTTGTCCTACCTGCAATAGTCATTCAAAATAATTCTCTATAATTTTCTTATTTTATTAATGGAAGCTACAGTCTGATTTACTAGTGTTATGTCTGGGTTACTGTATCATATCCAGTCTTCAGGTTGTTTGCTTAGTTGTAGTTTTTGTTCTTATTACTATGGCTACTTTATGATATGCTAATAGTAATTAAGAAACCTTGAGCACTCTCTATACTAGACAGTGTGCTAAGAATTTTTATGTGCTGTCTCATTTAAAACTAGCAGCTACATAAATTTTTATCCCTATTCTGCATATGGTGAATCACTTAACTAATAAGTGTTGGAACCAGCTATAAACTCAGTTCTATCTTAATTCAGTGTCTTAGCACTCAATATATTATAGTATTCAAGTCTGTTTTTTCACTTTCTGGGTGAAACCTAACAACAAATGTGCTCTACAAATTATCCTAAAGTCACCTTTAAAACATTCCCTTCTCTGGTTTCTGTGTACCTCAACTATAGCAAAACTCCACCCTTTCACAACAGACCTACACAGATTTCCTTGCCAATCTGCATTTATTTGCAGCATGTCTTGTTTCTTCCTTGTCCACCTAATAAACCCTTCAAGGGTTCTTTCAAAGCCACCTTTTATAAAATGAATTCTCATGTCCCTAATTGGAATCCCCTTGGCATTTTGAATTTTTGTTCTTACTCACTTATCCTTAAGACTTACACAGACCTATATTGTAAGCTAGCTCTTAAGCCCCTTTGGGAACCTTTAGCACAGTATTTAACAATGTTTAGGTCATTTGGATTTGCCTCTTTCAAAGGTAAACAATTTCAGAAGGAACAGAGAAAAATACTGTGTGATGTCTACAGTTCCCCCTGAAGCTGCACTCGTTTTGTGGTCTCTGCTCTTGTCTAACTTTGTAATGTATGTTTATTAGTCTCTTCCTCCCCAGTCTCTAGACACAACCCTAAGCTGAGTCCTCTCACTTCTCACCTTGCCAATGCATTTCACCCTTTATTGTTTCTCTGTACTTCTTATTTTCTCCATACTTCACTTCACCAAACAGAACTGCTAGATTTTTTTCCCCCAACTTTATAGCTGTGGTGATACGACTCTACATTAAAAAAAAAAAAGGCAACAACAACAACAACCTTAATGTATTTCTTTTGCCTATAGATTAAGTCTACACGCTATTGATCTCAATTCTTTTAACAGGCTTAGCTCCTAAGTAGTTCTGCATGCATCCAGTGGTCCAGCCACTTTGAACCAGACTGACTTAAAATGGTTTGACTTATGATTTTTTTTTTGACTTTTAGATGGTGTGTAAGTTATATGAATTAAGTAGTAATAATAGTGCTGGTCTTTTTCCCAGCTAGTGGTATAGGGTGGGTTAATGATATAGTGATTATCCCCAGCTAGTGATATAGGGTGAGCAATGGACCACCATCCTTGAGTGTAAACAACCCATACACGTACAACCATTCTGCACCCAGACAACCATTCTTCCTTTCATGTTCAGTATAGTATTCAATTAATTACATAAGATATTCAACATGATTATAAAATAAGTTCTGTTAGATGATTTCGACCTGTTGGCTAATTATAAGTGTTCTGAGCACTTCTAAAATCTGAGCCCGTCTAAGACCATCTATACTAAGCTCTGCTCTTTGATAGGTTAGGTGTATTAAATGCATTTTGACATGCAGTGTTTACTTGCATAACCCCATTGTAAGCTGAGAAAAATCTATACTATGCGGTTTCCACTTAACTACTCATTGTGTCTAAAGAATCTTTCTGATTCTGGCTTAAATCCCCTTCCTTTATATCCATATCCTGGCCAAACTCAAACACTCTCAAATTCATGCATCTTTTTCTATGCCTTTGTATTTAGGATAATGCTCTCCTCAAAACTGACTTCTTGTTGAAGGCATTCAACCTCATATCAAGTGTTAGTATATTTAATTTATTTTTTTCCTGACTGTTGTATTAAGTGTCAACTACTCACATGCCAGACACTATCCCAGGTTCCAACAGGAAACTGAAAACAGATTTTGTTTTATTTTCCAATAGTGCATGTCACACTAGTTAGTAATAACATTTTTTTAAAGAATTCATACCTTGAAACTGTAAAGACGTGGATTCAAATTTAGGTTCTACCATTCACTACAGTGTGATTCCAAGCACATACAGTGTGATTCCAAGCACATTCATGTGTCTGCAGTGGGTTCACCCTGCCCTCTTCTTGAGTCCAGCATAAGTTTTTTCACTTACTAACTGGCCAAATAGAGTACCTGAAAGAGACATAGATGAATCAATCCCCAGATTCCCTCTGGACAAAAAATAATTAGTTCAAATATGAGCATGTAACACACTCAGAACCCATCTAATATGCACTTTGCTGAGATTTTTGAAAAAGGTTTCTCTTTTTTGTATATGTTTGTCTAGAGAACTGAGAGCTACCACAGTTATTTGCACACCACCTGAAGCCTAGATCTAAAAACAAGACAGGAGATGGCAGATCCAAGAAATTAAAGAAAAAAAATGAGTTATGGTTATATTACCATAGAGAAAGTTTCAGCCGTACTTAAGCTGGTTCTAGAATTTCTTCTGTATGAGTCCTCTAATTGTTTTTTGCTTTGAATAAGTTTGAATTGGATAGCCTATTATTTAAAAACAAAAGTATCTAAGCTTGGTTTTCCTGTGTATAAAAATACACATATTTCCCACTTCCCATGATGCTGAGTTGATTGCAGGATCTGGTGCAGCTCCTGGCACACAATAGGTAATTAACAAGCACGATTTTCCTTCTCCCTTGGGATGATGAATTTTTTTTTTTTTTTTTTTTTTTTGGTTATAGTACCTCCTGTATTGTTATGATAATTAGCACTCTAAATATTTGTTAAAAAACACAGCACTGACTAATGCTTTTCTGAATGTCTATTTGTTGTGGTGATTCTACATGCAAGAATAAAGTGTGCTGTTCTAAGTCCCAGCTTTCAGCTTGCCAGAAAATTTCCCAGGATTTTAGATGCTATGGAGACAGCGTTTCTGATGATCAACCACTTGTGTGACACTGCAAAGGAGTGTTGCTCTCTTGAAGATAACTTGGATCACTTGAGTCAGCTCAAGGGTAACACCAAATCTCTGAGATTTCCATCTGTAGAAGCTTTCTCAGAGTTCCTTAAATTACAACAGCTATAGATGGGGCCATTTGCTTATTCAATCTGGGCATCCATGTTTATGTCTTACATTAATCCACATTTTTCTCTCAGGGCTAAGAAGATAACACCCTCTAGGACTTCCTCAAAGGGAAATTTTTAGGTAATTTAGGATTTAACTGAAACCTTAGAATGTTGTCATTCTTCTAAGGTTTCATTTTCAAATAGATTTCATTATATAAACCTATAAATCTAGATTTTTTGTTTGAGATTTGTCTTTCATGTGATTCTAAAAATGCTCTAGAGATGTTTACTCGGTGAATTTATTTCTGAATCAAGGCAATATGTGTTGGAGTGGAGATTTAATTAGGCTTCTCAGTTTCAATTTAGCATTAATGTAATTTAAAGCAAATGTTGAGTAACTGATGAGACTTCTAAGTAAGGTAGAACCCTACCCACTCCATGGCAAATATTTTTCCCAAAAGCGTAATTCTTGACTTCTTGTGTGGCTCACAAAAATAAAAGTATAATTCTTTTTTAAGATGAAATTTGTCAAATTGTAACACAATGAAGAAAAATGTCATCTAGAATTGACATTTGGTATTTATGAAATAACTCATAAAACTCAGCAAGCCTTGTTTTTGTATTTATTTTATTTTGGAATTTTCATATTGATGCTGTAGACATAGCAAATCATACTCTTTAGCAAACAGGATTTAGGAACAGGCTCAAAATCAAAGCAAACTTTTTTTTTTTTTTTTTGGTCAATCTTAAGCACTGATGATTCACACAATTCCTGTGGTGAATTCTCTTGAGTGCCTTATCTTTGGATAGAAATATTTTGAGAAAAAACATTCTAAAAGATGGCATGGAAGAATTCTCAATAAATAACTGTCAAATCAATTACTGGAGCATTTTTTGAAATGTCACCATCAGAGTAATCAGTGATAGCAGGCTTCTTACCTGAAGAACATCAAAATGTATTACTGAGTTTACTAGAAAAATCAGTATGTACCTAAAACAAGTTAAAAATAATTTCTCATGATTATTTCTGTTATGCTCAGTACATACCACTGTAAACGTCATTCCTATGGTGAAAGTCATCTCAGACCCTTTGAAATAAGGCACTATTAGTGGTTGAAATCACAGCCATGATAGAGGATTTCATTTCCTCAAGGCTGAAAGGAAAATGTGGTAAAAGCAAGAATCTATAAAAATAAGAAGTCATTGAGATGTGATATCTGGCAGGTCCAGAAAGAGGTCAGTGTTTTGAACAGAATGAACAAATCAACCACATAGAGGATGTTCATTAGAAACTCAACAACATGAGGAAAACAAGACAGAACCCTATTCTGTTGGAAAATTAGGGTGTCAGAGACTTTCTGTGGGTGTAGGGAGAAGGAAAATAAATACGTTATCAACAAGTCTAGATATGCAATCACTCTATTAAATTTTCTGCAAAATAACAACAACAACAAAAAAAAAAAACCCTAACAAATAAACAAAAAACCGAGTGGAACACAGACCACAGACCTGTATATTGATGAACCCCTTACACGTCCAATAATGACATGTTCATTTCCATTGCCTCCTCTGGAATGATTATTCTTTTGTCTGATGAAAAAGGAAAAAATAAAAGTAAACTTGTCATTGTAAGATGGCCTGCAAAGTCATCTTCTCCTTCTCTAAGACGTTAATAATATGAGCAGATACTGTATGGTTTGACATTATCTATATCTGTCAGGACCTGCAGCTTCTGAAAACAGCAGTAATCCATCTTTAATCACTTACAGAATGTGTGTGAGAGCCAACCCACTTTGGCTGTTATTTGGAGAACTTTCTTGACATAATCCATAGATGCACAAATGGATTTTGCTAAAACTCAGGGCCCGTCTATCTTACTTTTTGAGTAATACAAATTTGAAAGTTTCAATTCATTTCAATCTACCTTGTATGCATTTACACTGTAACATATGCACATCTGTGTGTGTATCATAGGGCTTGTATTTTCAGAGGCACACAAGTTGTCACATGTTCTAATTGATTGGTACTGCTGCCCTATCTATTGTCAGATATTTTTTAAATCACTTCACA
Source organism: Sus scrofa (assembly GCF_054392235.1). Taxonomy (NCBI): domain Eukaryota; kingdom Metazoa; phylum Chordata; class Mammalia; order Artiodactyla; family Suidae; genus Sus; species Sus scrofa. Next base: position 50,902,980 of record NC_139390.1, on the reverse strand, counting down.
TAAAACTGATCTTTATTAGATATTTAATCTGTTCCAGGTAAGGTTTTATCCTTTGCTTGTTTTAAGCTATTATGAATCATAACAACCATACTAGCTCCATTTCATCAGTTAAACAGAGACGTAGAGAAACTAAATGGCTTTCTCAATATCAAGTTGTTACCTAATTGTGGAACTGGGATATATGCAGATACAGTCTGATTGGAGTTCTGTGTTTGGGTGTTTTTAAACACTTGGTTCTGCTTATGGAATCCCACACACCCAATACACCCACTCCCCCAACACACATATACACACAGTAACATCTATTGACAATTTGCCTTTACTTGGTTAAACTAATAAGCTTGTTTTGTTCTGTTCTGTGGAGAGATGTTAAAACTGCTATTTGATCAGATATATTTCTGAAAGTTGTTTTATGGGACATTTTTTGAGAATGTTCATTACTAATCTGCAAAAAAAATAGCATATTATTTTACAGGGCATTGAATCAATTAAGTTATATTGATTATAGTGTGTGTTTAATCATAAATTGGATTGTTCTATGTTGTGGTGTTTTCAATGCTTAAAACACTTCCTGAACAAAGCAAGCATGTTACATCCTTGTTTTCATTATCATTTGAGAACTTCCTTCATAGCTATACTAACGCATTAAATACTCTGTGATAGCAGTTCCAGTTGAGGCTCAGTGGTAAATGAAACTGGTATCCATGGAGATATGGGTTAGATACCTAGCCTCACTCAGTGGGTTAAGGATCCAGTGTTGCTGTGAGCTGTGGTGTAGGTTGTAGATGTGGCTTGGATCCTGTGTTGCTGTGGCTGTGGCGAAGGCCGGCAGCTGTAGCTCTGATTGGACCCCTAGCCTGGCAACCTCCATATACCATGCACTCGGCCCTAAAATCAATCAATCAATTCTCTGTGATCAACAGCTACACAGTATCTGTACTCACTAGCAAATATTACTGACATAGGCTTTAGAAAGGATACATTTCTAGTATGAGGGAAAGGAATGACTATAAAATAGAATTTTTGTTTATCTGTTTTATCAGAGTAGACTGCTTATCTTTTTCCAAACATTGCTTCATAGACTATAATTAAATGTTCTGTAAAAACTTCAAACATCTGAAGTATAGCAGTCAATTAATCACATAGATCCATCAATTTAATTTTACTTTTGTATCTTTATCCAGTAATGATATATTTTAATTCAGTTCAGTTAGATTTATGAATTGCAGAACTGAAAAATAATCCCTGGTGTTCTTTAGATTTTTATAGATATTTTTTCATGGGATGTTGTAAAAATATCACTCTATAGCCCTGTCAGATGCTAATTAGACAGCCTAGATTTTTTTCTTTATCATCAGCAAGAGATAAAAGGGAAATTAATGGTACCATATGAAAGATTTTAGATAAAATGCTTTTGTTGAATAGTGTATTTATCTCCATGACTAGTACATTCAGTACAGTGATGAGCTCATGTATATCTAAGTAGCAGTTGTTATTTTCTCTCTGTTGCCATTACGAAACTAAAACAACAAAAAAAATAAGTATAGACTTTGGCCCACTAAAAGATAAATGTGGAAAATTTCAAATGGCCAGATGGGCATGTAGAATCACATCAGCTGCCTCAACATTACACACTTTGAGAGACAGCTGCTTGAGTTAAATTCCTTACAGCCACATAATTCTACCAGCATTTTTCCTCACCCTCCTAGCCTTTAATGAAATTCCATTCTCCTTATTAAAGGCTACTTTTGTACACATGCCTGGTATTCTTGTTCTCAGCAGCCTTGATGTTCCAGAGTGAGGGAGGAAGTTATTTTCATCATTGGTTTTGCCCACACTGTCATTACAGACCTGTGGTCCTACATCAACATGAGAAACAAAAAGCATCCCATGCAAATGTATACTCCTCCATCTCAATTGCACTGTTTCCAACTTGCCTTATTTATTGTTGTATAATTGCATCTCAGCTTCTCATGAGTGACAATTTCTTATTGAAAACCTCATCCTTCCTCTCCGAGCCAAGTCCTTCTAAATGATTTCTGCTCGCATGTGGAGAGTTCATCGGTCATCTCAGTCTCCATTTTCCCAAGATCAACACATGCTCTTGACTGTATAGCCAAACATATATTCTTATTTCTCTAATTTTTTCTATTACACATATTGAGTCTAGAATCAAGTCATTGCTTCCGAGATGGCAATAATGCCCATTAAGTTTAAAAGAAGTAACAGAGTACTTTTCATGGGATTCAGGTTATTTATGATCTAGATTTTTTTCCATTTTTTTTTCACCCTCCCCAGCTGTACTTCCTAATATTTGTCCTGTGCTTCACACCCAGAGTGCTGCTACTATGCTGGACTCTCTCAGACTTAGAGGCAGTGTCTCTGCTCCTAATCTCTTTGTTATACCACTTCCAGCCCCTCAAAATTGTATTTTTGTATAATTCCATTCTATGACAGCATAGCATGTTTTTCAAAAATCTTACATTCACACATTTGTCTTCTGCTCTTCCCTCTGCATGATGGGCATGCACACACAGATAGGGTCTTAAATCTTTGTCTTAGGTTAACAAATATGCATCTTTTTGTGTTCCTGTTGGATTATTTCTATTAGTCACGGTAACCCACGGTAACACAGTCAGAATAAGGTCCTGAATAACAAAATCATACTCTGCTATTTTACTGTTATCCCAACACTTACCTCATTGCCTGGCACATGGTACAATTCAGAATTCTCAGTAAGGGAATGATTGAAGGTAATTAGTAGAAGCTACTTAAAAAAAAAAAAACATTTCAAAAACTTTCCTCTGAAACCTTGATACTACTATGTGAAAGATTTTACTTTTTTTATCCCAACTAAGAGTTATTCTAATTATTATTAATAATGATCAAGGAGTTCCCTAGCAATTAAAGATCTGGCATTTTCACTGTAATGGCTTAGGTTGCTGCTATGGTGTGGGTTCAGTCTCTTGCCCAGGAACTTCTGTATGCTATGGTTTCAGTCAAAAAGAAAAATAAAAATAATAATCAAAATGTCTCAATTTTTGGACAGGTTCACTCTGAGCATCTGCAGCCAAATGGAGAGAGTTGATACAGAAATCATTCACACATATGTTTTCATGAGGAAAAGCCCTCAAGTCTTCAAAACTTAGTTGAATAGTTTAATACATAAACATAGTATAATGCATTAGGCTAAATGCTATATAAAAGGTAATATCACGATGTTTCCAGGAGAAAACTGTGGCATATGGAATTTCCTAGGCTAAGGGTCGAGTCAGAGCTGTAGCAATGCTGGGCCCTTAACCCACTGAGCAAGCCAGGGATCTAACCTGTATCCTCATGGATACTAGTCGGGTTTATTACCTCTGAGCCATGACAGGAATTCTGGATACAACCATTTTAGAGAAGTCAAAGAAGATGTTGCAGCAGTAGCAATGTGGGTTTTCAAGAAATATAAGAAAATAAAGCTTGGAAGATGAAAATACTTGCAGGTAGTTTGCCCTGGAAACTGAGCACTAGCTCACTTCTCTTCCAATAACCACTCAGGAATGCCAAGTTTCTTAAGCCAGGCAAACAGGCAAGCCATAGCCAAAGTCACCCAAAGAATCTGGGAAGGTATGTAGATCCCTTAAGAATGGAAGGAAGAAGCAGAAGAAGGGACTTTTATAGTTCTTTACCCTATTTTAAGGGATATCATCAGTAGTTGTGTGCTCTTATAGGACCTGAGGGCTGGTAGAATTGTCCCTCTAACTGGGAGCCTTCTGCTCTTCCCTCTGCATGATGGGCATGCACACACAGATAGGGTCTTAAATCTTTGTCTTAGGTTAACAAATATGTATCTTTTTGTGTGCCTGTTGGATTATTTCTATTAGTCATGGTAACCCTAAGACCATGACAAAAAGTTAAATAGTAATAGGTTGTCAGCCAAACAAGGGGAGAAAAGTTGGGGACGTTATTATAGGCAAAGTAAGGAGCATGTGTATAGGTATGTGTAAATAATAGAACATGACATACTTATTTTATAATCAGAAAATTAAATAAACTTTAAAAAGCTTCTCTGATTCCTTTGAGAAAGTCCATTTTTTTTTCTGTATCGTTTAAGTATAAACCATATTCACTGCCCAACTTGAATAGCATTTTTGAGAGTTACTGAGAGATAGTCTGGTTTTGATTACTATCAAGACTCAACTTCCTGATTGGTAGTAACTTATTGATTCTGTTTAAAATTTGTCCTATTCATGAAGTAGCTTATAGTAATCATAGAGTATCTTTATGTATCATTTATATGCATGTGCCTTTTTCTGGGATTTTGAAAAGTGTTGTGAAATAAATATATTTTAGGAGAAATGCCTATGAGAACAAATGAGAAGGCAAGGCTGAGAGAGCTGTCTACCCATAATTCATGTCTTCCCATGGTGCATGTCTGCTCATGGTGCATTTCTACTCATGGTGCGCATCTTCTCATGGTGCATTTTGCCCATGGTGTGTGTATAAGCCTCAGTGAAGAAGAAATAGAAAGGAAATTAGTTTCGGTGAAGCATTTTACACTACCATGGAGTCTTAGGAAGATTTAGAATTGTCATTGGAAGTCCTAGAGCCAAAACTCCCATTTGAAGATCACTCACATCAGTTGAAATGGATCTGCATTAGTGTTAGGACTGTCCTCAGCCACTGCTCAGAGCAGTCTGCAAACAACATGGGAATAGCACAAATGCAGAGTAGATTCCAAAGCATGGCAGCTGACACCTCGGTCACTTAAGCTCCCCACTAGAAGAACTGATTGTTTTATTCTCATGTCTAAGGAAGCACAGAATATGAATCCTAGAGAAATCAGTAGTTATCAAGAGTTCAATAAAATAAAATTAAAAGTAACAATAAGTTAATATTTTTCTAAGGACTCATATTGAGATCTGTGCAAAATTTTATTTTTTAATTTATTTTATTTTATTTTTTTATTTTGACAGTCACACCTGTGGCATTTGAAAGTTCCTAGGCTAGGAGTAGAATTGGAGATGTAGCTGCATGCCTGTGCCATAGCCACAGCAACACTGGATCCAAATCACATCTGTGACTTATACTGTAGCTTACAGAAATGCCAGAACCTTAATACACTGAACAGGGATTGAACCTGCATACTCATGGACACTATGTCAAGTTCTTAACCAGCTGAGCCACAATGGGAACTCCTATGCAAAATTTTAAGGTTAACTTCTGCTATTGAATATTTAATACCTTAGGAGTTTTGTAATTTCTAGATAACTATATGTTGTATATTTATAATGTCTGCATATTAGTGACATTTGGTTTTCTATAGTAATACATTATTTATATTTTAGTCTCCACAATAGATACAGACCATTAAAACACATTAAAACCTATTGTCAGAATCTTGAGATAGTTTATTCTTAACATGATCTTTGGTAAAGAAATATAAGTCCTTTTAAAAACCACTTTTTTTGAATTCTCTGAGACAGTAGGCAAACATTTTAAGTGTTGCTAGAAACCATTAGGTAACTGATTAACTATTAGATAAAATTATTTTCAAGTTATTCAGAGCTGGAGATCAGAGAAAATATCATTGTTTTACTCATTCATACTTAAAATAAAAATATACATCCCATTAAAATACTTGTGTACTCAAGCTTGGAGAAGGGAAGCAGTATGTCGTAGAAATCAACTTGGAATAATTCCTGTGCTAAAAATACCCACCTTCATATCTGTCTATAAGTTTCTGTCTTTTGTTTAAAATCCACATCGAATTGTGCCTGTTTAAAGACTTTTTCTAGACTTTTCCTGTACCATCCATTAATTGCAACTATAATTTTCAGTCCATTCTCTATGCTCTCAAAGATGATTTTGACTACAGCCATGGCAGTATTTATCATATTGTGTTTTTTATCAGAGGATCTTGTTTATCCTTGCACACTTTGAGTAGTAAGCCTCTAGAGGTAAGCTATTAGAATTTGTAGAACCATTCACTCAAAGCACTATCTAACAGACTATCGTTGTTAAATAAATGTTTTGTGAAGAGAATTACCATAGATAGTTATTGTTTCAATTTTAGTAAATTGGCTCTCCTGATAGCATGAAGAACATGAAGTTACAAAAAAGGTTCATAAGTTACACAACACAATATTAAGCAAATATAGATTGAGAGATACAAGATGGAACATTTTTCTTAAAGTGTTTTTTATCTCCTAGCACTTTTTGATGGTTTATAATCTTTAAACACTCCAAATAGTTAACCTTTCTTTTTCTCTATGTAACAATTTTTTTAAAAATTATGCTCTTCTCCGGATGTACGCTTGAGAGTGGGATTGCTGGATCATATGGTAGCTCTATTTTCAGTTTTGTAAGGAGCCTCCAGACTTCATAGTGGGCTGTACCAATTTACATTTCCACAAAACAGTGTAAGAGGGTTCCCTTTTCTCAAAATCCTCTCTAGCATTTATTATTTATAGACATTTTGATGATGGTATTCTGACCATTGTGAGATGCCACCTTATTGTAGTTTTGATTTGCATTTTCTATGATATTTAGCATTGCTGAGCATCTTTTCAAAATGGAAATAGACCCACAGACAGAGAAAATAAACTTATGGTTATCAGCGGGGAAGTGGGAGGTATAAATCAGGATCTTGGGACTAACAGATACAAACTACTCATATAAAATAGATAACCAACAAGGACTTCCTGTATAGTACAGGGAACTATCCTGAATATTTTGTGATAACCTGTAAGGGAAAAGTATCTGAAAAAAAAATATATGGCTAAATCACTTTGCCGTACACCTTAAACTAACACAACATTGTAGATGAACTAGACTTCCAAAAAAATAACAATATAAATTTAAAAAATTAAGTATAGCCAAGGTTTTAAATTTTTTAAAAAAATATTTCCCATAGGAGTTCCCATCGTGGCGCAGCAGAAATGAATCCGACTAAGAACTATGAGGTTGCAGGTTCGATTCCTGGTCTTGCCCAGTGGGTTAAGGGTCTGGCATTGCTGTAAACTGTGGTGTAGGTCACAGATGTGTCTCGGATCCCACATTGCTGTGACTGTGGTGTAGGCCGGTGGCTACAGCTCTGATTAGACCCCCTAGCCTGGGAACCTCCATATGCCATGGGTATGGCCCTAAAAAGACAAATATATTTTTTATATATATATATATATATATTTTTTTTTTTTTTCCCCACAGTACTTTTAAGCTCTACTTGTGACCATCTCTTTCCTGAGAGAGGAATAGGATAGAATTTAAGAACACAGGATCTAATCCAAGCTCTTCAATAAGCTTCACCCAAGCTGTGTGACTTAGGTATATCCTTTAATCTCACTGGGTTTCAAGATTTTCATCTTAAAATGAAGGGATTGAGCCAGATCATCTCCAAAGTCCTGCCAGCTTCAAAGCAAACTCTCAGGTCTTAAGACTGCCTCGGACCAGAGCATCTGGCTTTGTGCTATTCTCTCCAATTCCTTGTGGTCTCCATGTGGTCCTATAGGAGGACTACAAATGTGAATCACTTTCTCAGAGGAGGCAAACATTCTTTGAAATAGGAACTTCTTGAGCAATGTTAAAATGCAAAACATAATCATCCAAACATCTATGACATCTGAAACACAGCTCAATTCACCACATTACCAAGGAGAACTTTAAATACAAATAAATCCTGAAGTCAACCTGTTTGGGTGACATTCAGCCGGAAGCTGACATAGCTCACAATTGCTATTTTTGTATTTTTCCTACCCTGATACAGTTAATATGGACAACTTAAACATTACACAAGATAGCAATATGTTATACAAACATTTCCTTTCCTAGGTACAGTTTCTAACTTCAGTTCCTGCCTTAAAAAAAATCTTTCAACATCATACAATATTTTGGTCGTTATAAAATTCTCAAAATTGAAGCTCATTTGTCGGGTGTGTATCTGCACAAATCCAAGGTGGTGTTGTGCCACTTTCTGACTTAACTTCCAATCTCAACATTTAGAGACTGCATAGTTATGAAATATTATCAGCATCCTGAGTTCTAGGGAAAAAATGGGAAAGAACCAAAAGTCTTTCTTACAAGAAAAAAGAGAAGGAATGGGAAAAGAACAAAATAAAACAACAATTGTTTTTTCAATTTAGAGAAGGAAAAGAGAAATAACGTTTCTTTATGTAAAGAAAAACACCAGTCTTCCACAGACAAAATTCAAGAATTTTTCTCCCTGTCCCTCAAAAATAAAACCCTAAGAAAGGTAAAGTATTTGCCTTAAGGACTTTATATCATTCCCTGCCATACCTCATGTCCCCAGTAAACAGAAAGTAAATATTTTAAAGAAATGAGCTTTCTATTCCCAATGATAAAATCACAATATTAAAACTACTTTAAGAATTACTCTTCCTGCACAGATAATCTGGGAAACCTTTAAACCTTAGCACAAGTTTAGTTTCCTCTCCTGCCTTCATCTGATGATAAACAGAACAACATCCTAGAAAAGGTCAAGCCCTGTTTGCTGCCTGAGCCACTTTCAAGCTGACCTTGGTTCAAACAATGGTGTCATATCTGGAGAAGAGGCTGTTTTCGTCATGGCCTACATCTGTTGAACTGTCCACTGATGGAATTTTCATCCCCCCAGTGTCTTAGTCTTGGCAAATTCAAGATAATACAGAATAAAAAAAAATATAGGGCAGAGTATTAACCCACTTCAGCAACATTAGATATAAAAATCCTAAAACACAGAGCCAATGAAAACAACAGAGGATTATTCACTTAGGGAAGAGACTCAGTTAATTGTGTCTTTAGGTAGATAGCATTTCCGAGATAAAGCATGATATATATTTGAGTACAAATTATTCTTCACATGATTTTTCACAGATTGTTTTTAGGAAGCCCTTAAAAGAGACTAAAATACTTTATTTCATACAGAACTAAAAGCTAAAATGTTTTTATTTATTTATATTTTACTAGCCAAGTTCCATGTTCTTGGAAGGAAATTTCCACGTGAAGAAAGTGGTGATTACCCCATACGCCTTTCAACCTGTGTCATGTAAAGAAATGGAGTTTTTAGCCTCATCCATTTTTAAGCACAAAGGAAGTACTTGACATACTCTAGTGAAAAAATGTTATAGTCCCTCATTATTAATTCACAGATCAGCTGTTCAAGCAAAATTGTTTCTGAATTTATAGCAAACTAAAAGGAACATAAAAATTATTTCGTCCTTGTGGTCACCATAAACAGCTTTCACAGGTACTAGGTAATAAGTGAAATATAAATGCCTTTCCAAAGATAAGTGAAATTGCGATCGGATTGCAAAGCGCTGTAACATCTTTTCAGACCACAGGTCCTTTCCAAGACAGCACCATGGTGAAGAAGCTGTGACTATGAAAAATACTCACTTTTCTGAGGAGGAAATGATTTGCATTATGGTGTGATGTATTTTTGAAAAAATAAACTCCTTAGGACACCTTGAAGGATAGCATGTAGGCCTCTTACAGGGAATGCTCAAATTTGATTTATTTATTTATTTTTGGTTCCATAGTCAGAGGAAACCAAGGGCAGGCCCAAGGTCCAGTGTAGAAGCTCAGCTCCCCTGAGCTATGCTGGTACCTCCACACATTTTCCTTGGCCCCCGTGGGCCCCTACATTCACTTTCTCTGGAGTAATTCCAAACCTAGCTGGTTTCTGGAATAGTCTGGCAATATAGATAAGGAAATAGGTTCTGGACTATTAAGAAGGTTCTCATTATCAAGGGAGAAAATCTACTTTTCCTGCTCAAAAATCCCATGAACTTCATTAATTAGAACAGCAGTAACAGTAATAGATGCTCTTTACTACTTTGTGCCAGACGATCTACTGGGTACATTTTATATAACATTACAGTCTTTTTATAACCCTTCAGACAAGGAATGTATAGGCATTAATAGAGAAAGAAAATTGGGAATTAGACAATGCCAACTAAAGACAGCTTCCTGGAAGTGAGCAGAAGCTTACCAAGTAGTTCTTGTATGAAACCACAGGATTCAGAGCAGCTCTCCAATGTCAAGGATGTTGGGATGGCTGAAACCCCAGCCTCTGACTCAAGCCTGCTAACAGGTATGAAAGCTGGAGGGAAATAGTAGAATGTAGAAGTATTGACAATGAGAATCATAGCAGGTGTTTGTGAAAATATGATATAAATTTGGAGTTCCCATTGTTGTTCAGTGAGTTAAGAAACCTACCTAGTGTCTGTGAGGATGCAGGTTTGATTGCTGGCCTTGCACAGTGGGTTAAGGATCTGGCATTTCCACAAGCAATGACAGAGGTTGCAGATGTGGCTCAGATCCAGTGTTGCTATGACTGTGGCATAGGCTGGCAGCTGCAGCTCTAATTTGACCCCCTATATGCCGCAGCAGCCACTACCAAAACAAAACAAAACAAAACAAACAAACAAACAACAAAACCCACCATGCACATGAGAAGAGGAAAGCAAAACATTGAAAAAAGGAAAATTTGGGGGAAATTATTAGTATTAGCATTAGTATTAGTATTACTATTAGTATTAGAAATAAACCAGGCTCATTTGCCTGACATCTATCCAGGAGCCAAAACACTGAGATGCCAAGGTTTGCAGCAAGGAGTGGGTTTATTTACAAGGCAGCCAAGCAAGGAGATGGGAAAACAAGTCTCAGATCTGCCTCCAAAGGCAAGGGGGTTGAGGTTTCTGTGGGGTAAAGGAGCAGGGTAGTTTGAGGCATGGGGAGTGTGGAGGAAATTCGCTGAAAATAAGACACGTGATGTAATTACCACCATTCTGTGCAGGTACAATTGAACTACAGGCTTCTTTCTGGGATTCATGTTCATAAATGCAGTTGCATGGTCTGATCCGAGGGTGGAGTTTTCAGCTCTCTGACATCAAAAGGTCCTTGAGGGGACACTCTCGCAGGCCCACGTGGAGGGTCAGTAGTCCAGTCTTAACCAGCTCAGCTTAAACCAAATACAACTGACTCCAAGTTCCTGGAAAACAACTTGAGCAAATCATCTTATTATTTAGGCTACCAGCTGCTTGGAGAACATGCAATTTTTTTTTTTTTTTTTTTTTGTAGCAGCAATTAAAACAACCTTGATCAATGAAGGAAGGTTACAGGTATAATGGATTTAACTGATGATTATCCAGGGTTTCATTAGTAACTATACAAATGTAGCTGAAGTATAGAGTGACATTATTGGAAATTAGTGTGAAATAAGTCATGCAAATTATTTTTATGGATGGCCTTGATTACAAGATAGTCTGTTCCCTCAATTTATATGGCCATTAAGAGATGTTGGGGAATTCCCTTTGTGGCTCAGTGGGTTAAATGCTCACTGACCTTGTCTCTGTGAAGATGAGGGTTTGATCCCCGGCCTATTCAGTGGATTAAGCATCTGGTGTTCCCATGGCTATGGTGTAGGCCTGCAGCTGCAGTTCCAGTTTGACCCCCTAGCCTAGGAATGTCCATACGCTGCAGAGGCAGTCATAAAAAGAAAAAAAAAAGTTGTTGGGTAAATTCATCTGAGATAAATAAATCAGCTGAACAAATGCAGTTGTCCCTCAGTATCCATATGGGATTGATTCCAGGATCCACATACATACCAAAATCCACATGTGTAATATCCACATTTATATAAAATGGCTTAGTATTTGCATATAGCCTACCCACATCCTTCTATACACTCTAAGTCAGCTGTAGATTACTTATAATACTTAATACAATGTAAAGTCTATGTAAATTATTGCCAGCTCATGGAAAATTCAATTTTTGCATTTTAGAAATTTCTAGATTTTTAAAAAATGTTTTCCATCCATGGTCAGTTGAATCCAAGGATGCAGAAATCAGTTAGATATACTGCTTCTAGAATTATGTTACTGTTGAAATTTAATATAGTATTATTTATGTGTGCTAAATTAACAATATATAAAAAAGATGCTATCAAAGGGAGAGATTATAGTATAATATATATAATAAAGTATAATGTACTGTGTATTAAAAATAAGCATGGGGTGAGAATTCTTACCTGTGCAGAGGGTTAATGATCCACCACCTTGTCTCTGTGTCAGCTCTGGTTTGATCCCTGGCCCAGAGCATGTGTTGCCTCAGCTGTGGCTCAGATTCCATCTCTGGCCTGAGAACTTCCATATGCCTCAACTGTATCCAAAAAAGGGGAAAAAAAAGTAAGCATGAGGTTTTTTTAAGAAATGGATAACTTAGTTTGGAAAGGGCACCAATATTGAGTATGATTTCATAAAACATAAATTTACAGAAATTAATTCAAAAGAAAGGGCTGGTGAACCCTCACTTTTTAAGTAACTAAAAATATGCCACAGTTAGGGAACATCTAATGATTTCGATCCTATGCAAAATGAAATGACCAGATAATGTGGGTATAAAATCATCAGTAGAAACAAACAAAAACTGGAAAAGTTTGTGAGACATGTATTATGACAATATAAGCATTGTTAATGGCACAAAGAAATTAAATGAGTTAAATGAAAGGTTACTGGTCCTGTCAAGTCTTCAAACTAAATTGTTGTTTATTCTAATTAGCTATGGCAACCTAACGATACAATTAATCTTTCATAGCCATCAGAAGAAATGAGCGGCATTTAATGATTTTGCTTTCAGATGAATCTTTTTTTTCCTCTCAGAAGAATAATAATACAATTATGTATTGCATTAGACTATTGGATTTTAAGCAAAATAGTTATTCCACACTTTGATGCTGAAGGATTGGCATAGAAAAGCTCACCAATAAATAAAGACATAGAATCAATCTTCAAGTAAACATAAGCTCATATACTTGAATGTGCTAGGCAGACAAACTTTTCCAGATGGCATTTCTAAATATCTGAGTGTTAAGTTCTTTGAATAAAGAAATGGTCTGTGCGGGCCATCCATCACTCACCCACCCAGTGTAGACATTAAATTAAAGAACAACATCGAAGCAAATTATTAGCCAGTTCTCTGAAATGCTAGCTATTTAGCCCTTATAAGGCAACATGCATCTTTTTGAATAGGTAAAAAATGAGTGAATTTAAAGCCAAAATAGCTAAGTGAACCTCAAAAAAAGAGAATAGATGAGAAAATCTGCTGAGGGGAAAAAATCATATATGCTGAATGTGTATATCTTTCTTTTTAAGGGAAATGATCTGAATTCTTGAAAAGAATAAACTGGTGACTGATATTTGCTATTTGTAATTTTAATATATTTTCTTCTTGCAATTATCATTAATGATAATAGCTGTAATTTAACTAAGCACCTACATTAGATCAGACCTCATGCATGTATTTCTCTAATCCTCACTGGTTATGGATGATTAGAATATGCAACAAAGAAAAGAACCAAAGCTCAGCTAAAATAACTTGTTCAAGATCTCACAAATGAGTATGTAGGAGACTAGTATTCAAATCCACTTTACTCCAAAACACAGCTTTTTAATATACAAACGATAGTTAGGAAACTGGATTGGAATATGCTTGCTCCAGTAGAATTCATATCAATATTGAAAGGAAGAAAATAAGCCTGTTAATTTTTTAAATGTAAAACAAAAAAAAATTTTCAGTCAGTAATTTTGCTGAATTATTGGTGTATTGTTGTAATTCTCCACTTGTATTTCTTTTTTAAGTTTTTTTCCAGCTTTCGTTGCTTCCCTACCTATAACATTTTTCCCTTCCTTTTTTAATGAGTTTTACTAATGAATTTTAGACAACCGTCTAGGTTGTCTTCCTATAGAAAATATAAAGGTTTGTAGCTTCCTGGTGACATAGCTGTTAAGGACTCAGCATTGTCACTGCTGTGTGTATGTGTGTTTGTTTGCTTTCTTTAGGATTTCTTCTGTATAATATCAGGTCATCTTTGAATTAAGATAGTTTTACTTCTTCCCATCTAGCCTGGGAGCCTTTTATTTTATTTTCTTAATGCCTGATTGCTCTGGTTAGAAATTCTAAATTAATGTTGAATAAAAATGACACAGGTAGGCATCCTTGTCTTGTTCCTGATCTAAGAGGGAAGGTTTTCAGTGACAGTGAGTGTAATGTTAGCTACAGATTTTTCACAGTATCCTTTATAATATTAAGAATATTCCTTCCTCTTCCTAGTTGGCTGAATGTTTTTATCATGAAAGGGTACTGGATTGTGTGAAATGATTTTCTGCCTCAATTTTGATGACCATAACCTCCTTTATTCTATTAATATAAAATAGTATATTGATTTTTTTATGTCAAATCAGACTATATTGAACAACCCTTTTATTCATGTAATCAATCCCATTTGCTCATTGTACATAATCCTTCTAATATGCTTCTGGGTTTGCTTTGACAGTTTTTGACTGAGGATTTTTCTATCTGTACTCAAAAATGATTTTGGGGAATTCCCATAGTGGCTCAGCGGAAACAAATCTGACTAGGATTCATGAAGACGCAGGTTCCATCCCTGGCCTTGCTCAGTGGATTAAGGATCCAACATTGCCGTGAACTGAAGTGTAGGTCACAGACACAGCACGGATCTGGTGTTGCTGTGGCTGTGGTGTAGGCCAGCGGCTACAGCTCAAATGTGACCTCTAGCCTGGGAACCTCCATATGCCATAGGTGCGGCCCTAAAAAGATGAAAAAAAAAAAAAAGATTTTGTCCTGTAATTTATTTTCCTCTTAATATCGACCCTGGTATTCATGCAATGATGGCCTTTTAAATATGCATTAGGAAGTATTGGTTCCTCTGTTTTCTGGAAGAACGATAGAAACATCGGTGATAATTTTCTTTAAATGTTTAGTAGAATTTACCAAAGAAGCCATTGGCACCTGGACTTTTCTTTCTTGGGAGGTTTTAAATTACAAATTCAATCCCTTTACTTATTATATTTCTCTTTAAAAATTTTATTTTTTTCCTGGTGAGTTATCCTTTTTAGATTCATAAGGTCAGTAGTAACATTTCCACTTTCACTGCAGACTTAGAATATGGTTTTTCTTTTCTTTTTAATAGTCAGTTTACTTAAAAATTGGTCACTTTTGTTCCACGTTTCAAAGAACTAACTTTTATTTTTATTGATTCTGTTTTTTTGATTTTTTTAATCTTATTTGTGTTCACTCTAATCTGTTATTAACTTTTGTTGGTTTTTAAGATAAGTTTGATCTTTTTCTCTAAGGTCTAGTTCTTTGAGGTGCAAAGTTTGTTATTGTGAGGAATTTCTTCTTTTTTAATGTAGGTTTTATAACTATTAATGACCTTTAAATGCTCTTTTTAATGCAATGTATTTGGGTTTGTTAGGCTTTTATTTTCATCTGTCTGAAAATAATTCCTAACATCCCTTTTAATTTCTTTTTGACTCATTAGTTCTCTAGAATGTGTTGCTTAATTTCCATGTATTGTGATCTTCCAATTTTCTTTTTGTTATTGGTTTCTAGTTCTACTCCACAGTTGCTGGAAAGATAATTCATATGATTTTAGTTTTTAAAAATTTATTAGGACCTGTTTTGTGGTTTAACATATAGACTGCCATGGAGAAATTCCCATGTATTTTTAACAAGAATGTGAATTCTGCTGTTTTGTGGGTGGGGTTTTCTAAACACAGTCTTCAGGTCTAGTGTTGTTCAAGTCTTCCATTTTCTTATTGAAAATCTGTCTGATTGTGGTCTTTTTTAATGATTTTTAACTTTTTTTTTCCCATTATAGTTGTTTTACATTGTTCTGTCAATTTTCTACTGTACAGCAAAGTG
Organism: Sus scrofa; assembly: GCF_054392235.1. Lineage (NCBI taxonomy): Eukaryota > Metazoa > Chordata > Mammalia > Artiodactyla > Suidae > Sus > Sus scrofa. Next base: position 50,887,272 of record NC_139390.1, on the reverse strand, counting down.
ACCCAGTCACACATACATGTATACATGCTTTTTCTGACATTATCCTCCATCATGCTCCATCATAAGTGACTAGATATAGTTCCCAGTGCTATACAGCAGGATCTCATTGCTTAATCTGGTATTGAAAGTGGAGTATTTGAGTCTCCAATTGTTATTTTAGAACTATTTCTTCCTCAGCTGTTAATGAACCCAACTAGCATCCTTGAGGACGTGGGTTCGATCCCTGGCCTCACTCAGTGGGTTAAGGATCTGACATTGCTGTGAGCTGTGGTGTAGTTAGCAGACACAGCTCAGATCCCACATTGCTGTGGCTCTGGTATATGCTAGTGGCTATAGCTCCGAATGGACCCCTAGCCTGGGAACCTCTATATGCCATTGGTGTGGCCCTGAAAGACAAAAAAGAAAATAAATATTTAACTAGAATTTTTGTTTTACTTCTTTGTAATAGTTTCTCTTTACTAATATTCTATATTTGTTCATATGTCATTCTATGGTTTCCTTTATTATTGCCTGTGTTTTTTCTCAGGTCTGTACAAAATAAGACAACTGAATCGAAGTACTTATCAAGCGTGTCTTCTTACATTTCTGTTCATTTTTTCTTTTACCTGTGAATGGCTCATACTTTCATATTTCTTTCTATGCCTTATCACTTTTTTATTTCAAGCTTACCTTCTTATTATAATGTAGAAACACTAGAAATCAAATTATTTCCCTTCCTTATGGTTTATTCTTATTGCTTTACTAGGCAATATTTTTTTAAAAGACTTTTCCAAAACACTTTCTAAAATTTGTATTCTTTGTTACAAACTGTCTCCAAAATATATCTTTATTTAGCAGTGTATGGTTTGTCAAAAGTTTTATAAATGTCTAGAGAAAAGAAAAGAAAGAAAGAATGAAAGAAAGGAGGGATAGAGGGAGGGAAGGAAAGAAGGAAGGATGGAATGAAGGAAAGAAGAAAAGAAGGAAGGGAGGAAGGAAAATTCTTCCTGGTCCTTGCATTGGTCCTGTGATTTTGGGGCACTTTTTCAGCACTTAGCCAGTCAATTAACAATTGTATCTTAACCTTCCTTATTTGCTCACCTTGAGTCTAAGGATCAGTGAGAGTCAAAATTCAAGATTTTCTTTGGTCTTTTCTCATGTGTTCTGTCCTGGGCACATGTATGCTTTTTTGAGTCTTGGATTATGTGGGAACTTTCAAAACTGTTACTTCCAAAAGTAATCCTTTCCCCAGCATTTCCTCTTAAACTTATGTGTCTGTTGTTTAGCCTAATTGTAATATTTTGAAACAAGGTTCAGAAGCTTGTCAATTTTCCTTCAAATATCTGCCAGTTACTCCCTCTGATTAGTGTTTTTTCCTTACTAAGAGAGTTTTGAACTAAAAAAGCAAAAATAAACTCCTTACATTGGTTCTTCAGGGACCCTAAGACCACCCAAAGCATGCAAACAAGACCCCTTGAGAACAAGGTTCATTCTGATCCCTCTAGAATCAGGTACCCACACTAAAATGTGGGTGGTCATTTTTAAGACTGCCACTGCTCAGGGAAAAGGGTTGTTTCAAGGCCAGGCTCAATTAAAATTTCACAGAAATCTTCTTTATTTGTGTTTTTATTGATTTGCTATATTGTTGGCTGCTCTCAAATTTGAGTATTTTTCAGGGTCCTAAAATGTTTACTCAGGCAACCTTACTCCATCTATGTGGAGGATTGAACCCTTGAAGTTCTCTGCTACATCATTTTGGCTGTCACAAGTTAGTGAAGCCTGTAGGGTTTTTTTGGTTGTTGTTTTTTTTTAAGAGTGGAATATCTAGTGATGTGCTTTTGTTTTAACTATATCTTTGGCATATAATTTTCCAATAGTTAGAAATGGGAAATATTTTGTATTAAATATAAATTATACATATCAATATTGCCAAAATAGATATATACATAATTCTTTACTGTAAATTATGATTTCTTTTTTTCTCATGAAGATAAAAGAAGATCAAGGGATTCTATTCTCAAACATAGATCATTAGCAGCATAAAAACAAAAATGTCTAAAATTAGGCCAGGAAGGAAGTACTAGAAAATAGCCCACTTTTGATACATTGCAGTATTAATAAACTAGATCATAACTTTTGCAAAAATTAATAGTTACTTAAATTCTTAAAAACTTGCTCAGTGTATTAATTTTTAAAATTTGTTTTTCATATAATAATAAACTCCATGTTAGTCTTGTGAAAATAGCAAGAAAATCTAGTACCTGAGAAGTTTGAAAACCAGGACATTCTACAGGAAGAATTAAGAACATAGGAATTTTTGTGACGTTGAAATGTTTAAGACTATTGTCTCATTGATTCAGTATTTTGATTGTCATTTCATTCACTGATTAGTAATACTCCTGGGGAATGCTAACTATGACTTTAATTTTTGATTTTGTGCACAGTGGGTGGGATAAATGAGATCTGAATCTATATCATCACAACCCACTAATGGAGGTAGTGGCTGATATGAAGAGACTCTCAGATAATGTGCAGTTGAAGAACCTAACACAGCAGAGAGAGTGCGCTGTGTACATAAAGCCATACAAGGAAGAAAACTGGATGATAGAACCAAACAGAGGTCTAAGTCCATCTCTTACAGAAACAAATATCACCAAATTTATACTCAGTAAAAGAAGTTATATAATCCACAGATACTAGAACGCATTCAGAAAACAACAAAATGTGATGTGACATTATTTCCAAAATTTATTTCTCAGTACCTAGTATTTTAGTTAAAGCTCAGCTATGTAGATTCTTCAAGGGAGGAGTCAGTCTAAAAGTCAGATAATTTTTATTAGTAGTAATTCGGATTATTAGTGATAATTAAGATTATTTAAAACAATAATTTTGTTTGAAGTACTTCCAAAATATAGTCATCACTTTGCCAATAATTTGCTATTTTTTGGGGTTTTTTTGTTAAAATAAATCGTGTTGTTTTCTGTATTGTATCTGTGTGTTTCTCTATCAAACTATATTCAGAATATTTGGCTATACCCAGATCTTTCCAATAAGTTTCTTTGTGCTTTTTATCTACTTTTAAATGACTGATGTTTATAAAGAAAGATGAAGAAAAATCACTTAAAAATCCTATGACTGAAAATTAAGAGCAAATCATATAATTACAAGAAAATTAAAATCAATGTAGAAATTAAGAAGAATGTCTTAGTTTAATTCTAAGTAAATCGACATTAGTTAAGTATTCTAAAAACTAACAGCTATCTAAATTCCATCAAAGTAGGAAAAAACTATTTTTCAGTGTATTATTATGAACATTTTAGTTATGTATATGTTGCCTTTGCCCCTCATAGGGATTTCATGATTTAAAACAGAGCTTCCTATGGTATTTGTCTTTCTCTTTCTGACTTAATTCACTTAGTTTGAGTCTCTAGTTCCATCCATGTTGCTGCAAATGGCATTATTTTGTTCTTTTTTAATCTAATATATGGCACAAATAAACCTTTCCACAGAAAAGAAATTCATGGACTTGGAAACCAGATTTGTGGTTGCCAAGGGAGAGGGGGTGGGAGTGGGGTGGACTGGGAATCTGCGGTTAATAGATGCAAACTATTGGATAAGCAATGAGATCCTCTGTATAGCACTGGGAACTATATCTAGTCACTTATAATCGAGCATGATGGAGGATAATGTGAGAAAAAGAATGTATATTTGTATGTATGACTGAGTCACTTTGCTGTACAGTAGAAAATTGACAGAACACTTTAAACCAGCTATGATGGAAAAAATAAAAATCATTAAAATAGAAATTCTCAAAACTAATTTATTCTCAGAGTATTCTGTGAATTGACTAGTATAATCTCCATAGTGCAAACAGAAATAAAATCAATGAAATTATAGTATTTGTGCAGACTTACAACATAAGTGTGAAGCAAACTTGGTTTTTCTATTTCTACTTTCTTCCTCGTAAAACTTCACAGCATGTTTTTCTATGGCATACTTGTGCCAATAAAACAAGTTGCCAGGGAAAGGCTACTGAAGTGAATATTACATTTTCAAGTGAAAAGAAGAATTACCCACATTCAAATACTTCACACTTGTTTGCCCTCAATTCCATGTTGCATGTTTTCAGTTTACTATCTGTAATAAATATGCCTTTTCAAAGATTTGTAATAATATTATTCAATTTTAAATTCTGATATTCCATCACCAAACTGCATATAATAGATTTAAAACATGGAAAACATTCCAATGCTGTTGACATGAGCATTAAGGAAATCATTAAAGGTGATATTTTGAGTATAGCAGTTGCAAATATACTTACTTATGCCAGGTTGGATTTAAAAACAAATTTTCAAAAAGAACTGTATAAGAAATATATTGAAAACATCTCTAATTAACATTGTAAAATGATATCTTGAGAGGAGAAAGATTTCCTATTTTCAACTTATCCATGGAATTATTTTGAAATGTACACTCTAGCTAAAGCCACCACTTCAAGCACTTTTCCTGGAAAAGTTTTAGTTTAATTGTATTACTCAAAGTCTTTGTTTATAGTACACATCATAACATTTTTCATTGGTTATCAATCTTATTCACAGTTACTATATCCTTTTACCATGAATTTAATGTTCCATCATATTCTTTGTTGACTCAGTACAAATATGCTTTGTATTTACACACATTTTTATTTAATTTGATATACAAATTTTTATTTTAAGAATTAATGCACAATGTCTATAGTTCTCAGAAAGTGACTGTCTACATGGATGAATCTTTTCATTGAAGCACCAAGCACAGCCTGTACATTTATCTAACTGCATTTTCGAGATTAATATGATGGTCAGCAATTATCAGAGAGCTACCTGAGCTTTTAATCTAGAGTTTCTACATATTGTTTTACTATTAGTACCTATATTAATATATGCAATGATATGCATATGTTCACTATGAATACATGTATATTTATTTATTAACCCTTATTACAAAAGTAGATTTTGCTCATTGACTGAACAAAGATTGCATATTTCAAAAACAAAAACAAAAACAAAAAACCCCAAAATTAATTTCATCTGATCGGAAAGATTGACAAAAGTTAACCATTGGGCATATTTATCCTCAGTGCAAGTAGGGGCTTTGTTCATTTATTTTAAGTGATTTAATTATACCATTTATACAATACTTTACTTTTTCATATAAGTTTATTTAATTAAAATTAGTCCTAAAGTAGTGCTTTATAATATTTTTATGTGTATACCATTGTGTATACCAAGTATCTATGCCATTTACATAATTACAAATACTTTAAAATTTTTTACTACTATATATAAAATGTTACAAATATATTTATGAAATAAGTTACATGCATATTTATTATTTCCTCATATTAGTCAACAGGGAATTGAATTACTGCTAACGAGGACATAAGTATGGGAAAGATCTTCAATACTAATTACTAATTGTTTTCTATATGAAAGTGACTCTGCTATCAGCAATATAAGCAAGTACCAATTTCAGTGAACTTGTTTCAGTGAACTTGTTTCAGTGAACTTGTTCAGCAACTTGTTTTATTGGCACAAGTATGCCATAGAATAACATGCTGTGAAGTTTTACGAGGAAGAAAGTAGAAATAGAAAAACCAAGTTTGCTTCACACTTACGTTGTAAGTCATTTTTTAATATTACTCATTCCTAATTGATGAGATGAAAATGGCATCTCACTGCTGTAATTTTATTTAGTTGAAAAATAATGAGGTTGCATATATCCTTTATGTTTTGATGTGCCCATGTACTACTCAAACCATGTGGAAGCATACATGCAATAAGTACGACACCTGTAACATTTTGTCTGTAGAAGGAAAGACAGATTGTTGAGTAATCTTTCAGTGTATTTATTGAAGTAATTACATATGAGTGCATCAAAATACAATATTCTTTTTAATATGGTATATAATTGATAAAAATAAACAGTTTTGGAGGTATGCCATGTCTTTACTAATATACCGTAGTTTTTTATAACTTCATCATGAGACTTCATTTGGCAGATGGTACACAATTTATTTAAGCATTCCTCTATTGTTTGAAGTCTAGATTATTTTTAAATTTCCTTCCAGTGCTGCAGTGAATGTCCTTATGCATGCTACTTTTGTAGTCATTTATGAGCATTTATTAAGGGGAGATACTGGGACATTATTGCTTCATTAAAGCAGAGTCATATTTTTGTTTTGAGAGATAATACCAAATTATTATCCAAAAATATATTTGATCACATCTTTGCTAGCATTGGTTCTAAATATACTTTATTATTGTTATCAATAGATTGGTAAAAGTAAATATCTCACTTTTGGTTTTAATTTATATTCACCTAATTATTTATAGAGTTTTGAATCATTTGACATTGTAGACCATTAATGCATTCCCCCCCTCATTTGAGGAATAGCCTTTTGCTTGTTTGCTAATTTCCCTTTTTAGTTCTTTACTTTTTCCAATTTTAGTAATTTGTTAAAAAGGATATTCTTTTTTTGGTTATATTTTTACCCAACTCATAGGTTGCATTAACCATTGTTCATTTCTAAAGTATAGTCACCTTTATCAGCCTTCACCTTTTGATTGTCAAATATGGGTTCTTGCTTAAAAAGGCTTCATCACCAATATTTAAATATTTGGTATTTTAATGATATTAGAATACTGCTTTTTAATACTTATCTTTAATATTATTATTATTTTATTTATAACTTAAACTCTTTCATCTAGATATTACTTTGTGCCACAGATAAGACCTACATATTTTTCATATGAAACAGCTGATTAGCTCAATTCTATATGTTGCGTATATTGATTATATTTTCAATTTCCTGTATTACATAAATCTGCTTCTGAAATCTTTATTTCAGAAGTATTCTACCAGTACTTGTCTGTATTGCTGAAACATCAGTATGAAATTCATATATTCAAAATAAAAGGAATCTACTATTCATGTCAATGATAAACACGAAGACGTTAAGTGGATTAGAAATTACAAAGGGAAGGTAAAGTTATCCATCTTTAAAGGTTATGTTATTAAATATAAATAACACTAGAAAATCAGCTCTGAACGTATAAAATATTCAGAATGTTAAGAGGTCTAAAGGTAATAGTCATATATTAGTAACTTTATATATACTAATAAAACCAAGATATAGTGTTAAAAATAATCTGTTAACATTAACAGCTAAAGAGATAAAATATCTATGTATATATCCCCATATAGATGACTTTTTCTTATATAGCAATTTAAAAGAATCAAATAAATAGAAATACACATTATATTCCTTTTAAAAATGTTAAAATTCAATTAGTTAATCAATACATTTAATCAATCACCTCAAAATACCAACAGTTTTAACTTAGATAAGCTGATTCTAAAATGTAAGATAAAAAGACATGTCTTAATTTGATACACTGAGGCTAAATAAATAAAATAGTGCAAAACATGTGTGAAGAGAGAGAAAAGCTGATGAAATAAATAGAGCATTCAGACATAGCTTCAGTGCACGTGGTCCAACAAGTGGCATTCCAAATCAGTGGGAAGTGACACTGGTTAATAAATGAGGTACTAGTAGTCAAATCAGGGAAAACATTTGAACCATTTACTTATATGGTAGATTGACCTGATAATGGTCTCCAGTGAATTTTATCACCTAGTATCAATGCTTTTGGCTTCTCTCTCCCCTCCAGGTTGACACTAGGCATGGCTGTATGATTTCTTAATATCAGTGGCACAAAAGAAAACATGAGGCAGCAGAAACTTGACTATGTAGAGCTCCCCCTCTTACAATGCCACAGTCATCTCATGAGAAAGGCTTGTGTAGCATTCTTGAGGCTAGGAAGCCGCATTGAAAGAGGAAGCGCAACCATCTTAGGCTTCTTTGCTGAACTTAGCCACCAACAAACCTACTAGCTGAATGAAACCACATGAATACACATATCATTGAGTATATATATTAAGTCAAATATGGTGGCTCTTACTTAGAGAGTCCTGTGAATGACTGAAAAGCAGTACGGTAAATCCACTACATAGAGCCACGTTCTGGTGAGCACCCCCTTCCTGGTTTTCAAATTACCACCTCCTTGCTGTGGCCTCTCATGCAGAGAGAGATCATCTTTCTCATGTCTCTTCCTATAAGGGCACTAATCCCATTTATGAGGGTACCACCCATGACTTAGCTACCTGCTATAGGCTTGACTTCCAAATACCCTCACACTGGGAATCAGGGTTTAAATAAATTAATTTGAGGGGGGAGGGCACACACCTATCATAGCATTCCACTCCAGGCACCTCAAAATTCATGTCCTCCTCCCATGCCAAATGCATTCATTCTATCCCAACAGTTCCAAAAGTCTCAACTAATTCTAGCATCTAACATCTAAAGCCCACAGTCTCATTTAAATATCACCTAATTTAGATATGGGTGAAGTTCAAGGTCTGATTCATATTGAAGCAAAATTCCGTTCCAGCTATGAACCTGTGACATCAAGCAAGTGATGTGTTTACAAAATGCAGTCGTGGGGCAGGTGCAGGATAGACATTCCATTCCAAAAGGGAGGAATAATAGAGAAGAATAATGAGTCCCAATCACATCTAAAATGGAACATGGAATACTCCATGAGATTCTTAAGTCCTAAGGATCTACTCTTTGGCTTAAGACTGTATTCTCCAGAGCCACTAGCTCCCAAGGCTCTGAATCATGTCTCAGGTCTTTTCAAACCTTGGAGGCACCCCTAATTATCTCTGAATCACCTTTGTCTTAAAGAATAAAGCATGTCCATAGATGAATAGCTGTATGGGCTCATTCTATAAAATTCAAGAAGTGCAATAACCTTTCCTTAAGCCATCCTATTTCCATCCCTTTTTGGCCATGTTCCTCATGGTGACTGACTACTTCTGTGGTTCCATCCATACTGATTCCCTAATCAAATGATTTACCTTCCACACACTTAATGTTATTTGCTGAACACGCCTTCTCATTCCTTGCATTATGGACCCTGAAAACTTCCCAAATCTTTATGTTCTGACTCCTTTTTTTTTTCTTTTTGTTTTTAGGCATGCACCTGCAGCATATGGGAGTTCCCCGGCTAGGGGTCAAATCAGAGATGCAGCTGCCAGCCACAGCCAGAGCCATAGCAACACCAGATCCAAGTCGCATCTGAGACCTATGGCATAGCTTGCAGCAATGCCAGATCCTTAATCCACAGAGTGAGGCCAGGGATCAAACTCACATCCTCATGGACACTATATTAGGTTCTTAACCCATTGAGTCACAATGGAAACTCCTGTTCTGACTCCTTTTTTCCTTAATGACGCTTCCTTCAATTCATCTCCCTTCTCACATTTCACTCTAAATTGTTAGGAGGAACCAAGCCACTCCTTCCATACATTGCTTACAAATCTCCTCAGCTGAATATTCAAAAGTTCATCATTTCCAAGTTCTATCTTCCACAAAATACTACCATCTGAAACCTAATCCAGATGGTCTTTACTGTCCACTTCTATATTCTGTTCATGATTATCTGTGTATTCTCCCAGAAGACAGAAGCTTCTCTCCTTTTTCACTTCTGAGCCTTCAGAAGCATTGCTTTTATCAGCCCCTTCAAGGCAATTGACTTTTTCTCTTATGCACTTCAAAACTATACCAGCCTCTACCCAATGCTCAGCCCAGAGTTACTTCCACACTTTTAGACATATTTTATAGCATCCTCACCAATTCTGTAACAATGTCTGTCTTAGCCAGTTTGGGCTGTTTAATAAAATACTGAGGGCTTAAACAACAGATGTATTTGTCACAGTCTAAACACTGGGGAGTCAGAAATCAAAGTGTCAGGATGGTCAAGTTCTGGTGAGAGCACTCTTTTGGTTTGCAGGATGCTGTCCTCATGCTGTACCCTCACATGGCACAGAGAGAGAGGGAGAGAAAGAGACAGATACAGAGACATAGATAGAGACAGAGAGAGATTGTCTCTGTTGCATCTCTTCTGATAAGGGCACTGATCTCATTCCTGAGGGCTCCACCCTCATAACCTAATTTTTTCCAAAGGCCCCACCTCCAAATAGCATCATATGGGAAATAAGTGCTCCAACATATGAATTTGGAAGGGAGTGGAGGGGTGTGGGACATATATATTTAAAACATAGCTGTTATTAAAAATATTTTGCTAGTAATTAAAGTTTAGAGACATTTTGTACAACATTAACATCAGAAAAAGCTTTGTAAAGAAGCATTCATTTCAGGTAAAAAAAAAAATTAAGAATTTTCCTTCTCTCAATTTCCAAAGTCGCACATTTTTCCTTAACAATTGTCAAATGATCTCAGTTAGAAGAGCTGGAGTTCCTATTGTGGCTCAGAGGTAATGAACCCAACTAGTATCTATAAGGACACCAGTTGGATACCCAGCTTCACTCAGTGGGTTCAAGATCCTGGACTGCTGTGAACTGTGTTGTTAGTCAAAGATGGTGCTCAGATCCTGTGTTGCTGTGGCTGTGGCATAGGCCTACAGCTGCATCTCTGATTCAACTCCTAGTGTGGGAACTCCATATGCCACAGGTGCAGCCCTAAAAAACAAAACAAACAAAAAGGAAAGACAAGTTCACTGTGGGGAGTTTCCTCTGTGGCTCAGTGGGTTATGGATCTGGTGTTGCTGCAAGGTGTGTTGTAGGCAGAAGCTGCAGCTCCAGTTTAGCCCTGGCCTGGAAGCATCCCTATGCTAAAGGTGCAACCATAGAAAAAAAAGAAGAAGAAAGAGAGAAAAAGAAAAACTAAGTATGTGCATCATGATCCTCACTCACTCTGTGCAGCTTCATCCATTCACTAGACTTGCGTTTTACAGACTCTTTCGCCAAGGACCTCTGCACTGCTGTTTTGTAAATACTTCATCTTTCTCCACCTTGCTCTTTCTCAGGGGTCTGGAGAAGATGGCTTCTGGTTGGCCTGGCTGGAGACTACATGAAGAAGGGGGGACAAAGTGTATTATGCCCACCTCACAGCACCCAGTCTGCTGATTTCCTGGAAACCAGCTCTTTTTTAAGAAAGATCCTAGCTCTTCAAGAGACAAACTTCTCCATGTAGCTCTTACACTCCTACACTCCAAAGGCTGTGACAGCAGCCTTATTGTTGCTGTCTGCACATGACTATACTCTCCCTTGTGGTCAATTTACATTTCTTTGTAAACTTTTTGTTTAGTACATTCTCCTTGATTTATTCTAGTTACAATGTATTCTTTTCCTTCTGGGATCCAGACTGAAGCACTCCAATAAAGATCTTGCATAACAAAAATGCAATTGAATAGCTGTAACATGTTTGTAGCTACACCCATCCTTTTTTTTTTTTTTAAAGAATTTCCTCAAATACTCTTTTCATTCAGGGTATGTAATTAGAAGGACCACACTGCTTGACATGATTACCCTAAGGACAGATTTCCTCAAATACTCTTTTCATTCAGGGTATGTAATTAGAAGGACCACACTGCTTGACATGATTACCCTAAGGACAGGAACCATTTATATCCTCTCTATTTCCTCCCTAAGGTTTTATACAGCATACTGCACATAGTAGGTTGCGAATCATTACTGAATTTGGTCACATTGTCTCTGGAACCCAAATCATATCTGCATCCTCAGGAAACCTGTTTTTCACCTCCTTTTCGATCTTGCAGGTACACAGTGGACAACTTTGGGAATGTTTTGATTATGTCATATTTTAATTTGTTCTTATCTTTGTCATTTCCCCTTTCTATTTCCACCTCTATACTCACAAATTATTTCTCATTCTTCTAATTGCTAACTCCACTTCTCTTAGTCACTACTGATCCATTTACCAACTCCTGCATAGAATACATCCTAATCAGAAGAAAAGATAAGATCAGAGAGGCTTCTGTTTTCAGATTATCATGTTGTTTTTCCAAAGACAAGTTAGGAAGAGCAACTGACTTCTAAAATGCCATCTTCAGGCCTAGTTGTCACGTTTTTCCCTAAGCTCTTAAACTCTTCAAGAAGAGGTGGAGGGCATTGCTATTTGAAATATGGTCTGTGGTCTATGCGGTATGCAGAGAATTCTTAATAAATCTCCTTTTTTTTTTTCCTGCATTCCCTGATGATTCACTGGAAATGACAGACCTTCAGATACTGTTAATTCTGACAAGCAATTAGACATTCAGAATATACTGTCATTAAATTATGTATTTATGGCTCAGTTTTTCCTAGGAGAATCAAACTCCCTATACAACAGAAAAATAGGATACCAGAGAAAGAAGAAAATAGAAAATTTTGTATTCAGAAATACATTCCATTTCTTTTTTTAAAAGAAAAAAAATAAAAATGAAAGTAGGGAAAGGTAATGTAGCTAAAATCTTTAGTACAGAATTTTTGCAATATACTTGTGAAAGTCAGGTAGGAGGGCATCTTTGTGATCACTTCAGCTTTTCAACTGGTGTGTTAAAAACAGAAAACTTCAAAGTATTGTCATTTGTCAAATGCATCTAAGCATTATGACAATTCAGAAACTGTCCTTGCTCTTGTCATAAATCTTTACTATATGTGTCAATTGTATTTCTCTGTGCTTCCCCTTTCTCCATTGTGTGACCACTGATTATGAACAGGTATGTTTTGCTGAGCTATTTATGTGAAGTTCAGATAAAAACTAAATCCTGTGATACTTGAGAAGGAACAGCATTCAATCTTTCCTTACAAGTGTCAGTCTGGAATAATAGAAAACAACTGAATATAGGGGAATTCATAAACTAGTGAATGATGGCTCATATCAGATTTATGGTTTGTGTCCATGAAAACTTTGTGTTAGCTGTGAAATAATGACAGATATTATCTCAACAGCACAGTGTGTGTGGGGTTTACATATTAATTACAAGATGAGGTTAAAATTTTATTTTCTTATCTATTAAGCATTTCTTACCTTCCATTGGAAAAACAAATACTTAAAATCCAACTAGAAAAACAGGTGATTTATGGTTTGTGTCATGGAAACCATTTATGGATTTATGGTTTGAGATTTTTTTCAAATAATATGATTTCTATAATTGAGACATGAGAAAAGTTTGAAGAATATTTTTTCTTTTTTTTTTTTAGATATGGATAGCAGTGATGTGGTTTTTATTCATAGGACATGATATCTGGCTCATTCAATGCTCAAATACACGCAATCTCCATTTACTCTTCCCATGTGCATCCATTGATTCACATGGAAAGACTGGTTTTCCAGTCTGGGGAGGTACAGATGACAGAATTTGAGGAAAGATATCCTATAAGAATGGAGAGGGAGCATAATAAACACTTGCCAGCTTCCAGAACGCACACTGATCTTTAATCATTAAATTTAGAAGCCAGCTGTAAGGAGAATTGTTCTGGGGGAATCTGTGAGGATGCTGGAGAGAGGCAGTACTATATTAAGACTCAAGAGAGAAATTAATTGCATTTTTTGCAAGTCTTAGGTGTTACTTTCACTCCAAGCTTTGGAGTATTTCAGCACTGACCATGGCAAATTACTACAGGTCATTGACTGCACTTATAAGATTCAGTAGCATGTCAAGTGATGGATTTGAAAGTAGAACAGGAGCAGAATAATGCAGATGCTGTGATGTGAGTGACTGAAAAACCAGTATGTGAGACTATGTGACCAAACCTATATGGGGCAGTCTAGTGAAAGATAAGAGGAAATCATTCATCACTCACAGGCAGGAAATATAGCCCAGTCTTGTGGAATGTGGAGGTCTTCACACAGTTACTCTCTATTAGGCTTCATCGTGTTTCAATTATGTTTCTCTCTAATATCCATTCTTTTCCCCCTCTGCAAATCACTTCCCTTACAAGACTCCTGAATTGCTGTGACATACACTCTGACTGCAACTACTGCCCATGTTCTTGGATATCTGTGTGCTAAAGTCAGCCACAAAATTTTCTGTTACTTTTAGTGAAAATCATTAAGACATGTATGGGTTTCAAATTCCATCATCTCTTCAGAGCTTGAATTCTCACAGTCCCCCACACCCCCTCTGAGAATTGAGGCAGCATGTCTAAGGATGATGGGTGTGAGCTAGGCTGTCCTCATTTCTAACAATGGGAATTATTCAGTGGTTGGTCCAGGTTGGGGTTGGGCATAGATCCTATTGGTACAAGAAAGAGCCAGAATAAAAATATGAATTTTTATTGTCAATGTGATCTCTGTTGAATTCACAAATGGATATTTCTCGCTGTATTTGGTTAATAACGTATACTTATTTTTAACATTGTGGAAATACTGGATATACAGAAAAATTGATAATTCGTTTTTTTTCCATCCATGGATTATGATAATCTGTTGTTCCACAGGAAATGTCATATTTGATATCTAATTAGAAAATGATGCTACTTAAGCCATAAAGCATAGGCAAGTTCAGTTTGTTGAGAATGTACTTTTCCTGGTAATAAAGATACATTCATTCTCATCCTCAAAGTAAGGTACTTTTACCCCTTTCTGCAGATGAGGAAAATGACACTCCCAGAAGTCCAGACTTTGCATAAGGTCACATATATATCATATTGAAAAAGTGGATCATGAAACAAAATCAGCCCAGACTGAAAACCTTACTTTATCCAGAACAAGAAGTTCTCTGTAGTATGAATCATCTCAAGACCTCATTTTAAAGCATAGAAGCTATAATCAAAGTTGTTTTTTTTTTTGTTTTTCAGGCTGCACCTACAGCATATGGAAGTTTCCAGGCTAGGGGGCGATCAGAGCTGCAGGTACAGGCCTATGCCAAAGCCACAGCAATGCCAGATCCAAGCCACAATGGCAACCTTCACCACAGCTGTGGCAACACTGGATCCTTAACCCACTGAGAGAAGCCGGGGATCGAACCCACATCCTCATTGATACTAGTTGGGTTCTTAATCCACTGAGCCACAACAAGAACTCCTAACGTTAAATCTTTTTGTAAACTTTATAATAAGCTAGATTGATTAAACATTCAGAAAAAGAAAATAATTGGGAAAAGAAAAAAGTCTTTCTCTCTCTTCATCAAATCTGACAACAGATTCACACAATCCTGTGCTGAGTGGTCACATTTTCCCCATTGCTTTATTCCTAAGCTAAGAAGTGACTTTAAGAATCAGTTTGAACTCCCTCGTTTCTCATAGTCTACAACTTCCTATTTACATTCTGACAAATGTTAGGCATCCTATGTTAGGCCTACTGCTATGTAGGATTTTATTATACTAAGCAGGCTTGAAATTTGAGTGCCTTGTAAATATTAATCACAGACTAATGAACAGTAGGAGACTTCAGAATATCAATCTGTACTAGGGGGAAATTTTGACACTACTTCCTACCCAATAAATCAGTAGTGAAAAATTGAAGGCATTCTCAGTGCATCTGCTTATGTAGATAGATCTCTAGTCCTAAAGGAGCATGCAGCCATGGATGCCAAAAAAAGAGGCAATTTGATCATCCCACATGGAGCTTTTGCATTTTTAACCAAACCATTTTTTAAAAATTTAATTACCTCCAAAAGAGGCTGGATTGCATCACAGAAAACTTGAGTGCATTCTTCAGTATCAGAGTTAAAATGGTTCGAATAGTTAGAGCTGGTCTTATTCTCCCTCTTTGGTGTGCAAAAACCATCACCCAAGGGAGGAGAGATGCAAGTTAAGAGGGGAGCTGAAATGTCAAAACTTGTTGGCTTAGTCCATTAACATATAACCACTATTGTATATAAAATAGAAAACTAACAAGGACCTACTGTATAAAGCAAGGAGGTCTACTCAGCATAATCTATATGGGAAAGGAATCTGAAAAAAAGTGGATGGGTGTATATGTATAATTGAATCACTTTGCTGTGCAGCAGAAATAACATATCATTGTAAATCAACTATACCACACTAATTTAAACAAAAATAAAAACATTCATACTACTGATTTTGCCTCTGACTACATTGTACAGTACAGTACATGAAGGGAAAAAAAATGGCATCTTCCATAATAATTCCTAATTCCATAACTGTTAGCAGACACAATCATTCTCTCCACACTTAACACATTCTTAATGAATGTCACTGAATGCAAACACATCCCTTTACAACAGCTGCAGTTCATTATGTATTAAGACATGATGAACAGGTATGAGTGGGTAGTGATATTTAGGATTTTATGATATGTTTGATGCTGATAACACAAAAATAAAATGAGTCTTGTTTTCAGTTTGCATATTTACTTTTATTCTTTAATGCTCAGGTAGCATTTAAAATCTGCACCAAGTATAGATATTTTAATAGCAACATTTAAGAATGATTGTTAATATAAATGTTTCTTCAGACCATTGAAATCAGGACTGAAATTTTATCCTGAATAGAAAAGCATGAGCTTTGTTTACTGAAAGGACACAAACAAGTTACCAAGGATACAAGAAAAGAGAAAGATTCAGGAAATCAGCCAGAAATGGTGCATGTCATTCTGAAACACACTAGAAAGATTATTTTTTTAAGTGATCACTTTATTCTACTTCAAGTATATATAGAAAAACTAATAGTTACTGAAGTAATAATAATATAGCAGAACACTGTAATTAAACATTAATTGCTCACAATTTTTCAATTTTTAAACACTGAAAATTTCTAGACTCACTGAAAGAAGGAGAGTTATATTGACCTCCATTATATTGCCAATTCTTTGTTTTTAGTAATGGTTTAATAAATATTTAAGCAATCTTTTTACAGGAGTAGCCCATTTATGGTATCTTTTCTTTTGCATATAACTTGTATTCTTTCCAGTGACAACAAATAGTCCTTTCACAAATGTTCAAATACACCTTAAATTATAATACTGTTTCTTAATTATATGTATGCAATAACATAGAAGCAGTTACAGTTATATGTCCATTTCAGTAAAATAATGTGCTTATGCAATCCATGCCTTCCTCAATTACAACACAAGATTGACTTTTTGAGACCATTCATCTTATTTTTTTCCATGATATTAAAGGTCTGAGTTTATTTATATTTTGAGCTTTCCATGTACTTATATTTGAAATTTTAAGGATCTATACCACTGAATGCACCATATTTCTGTATTGCATATGGGAATGGTCTCTTTTTTATAAAAATAAAACTTTGTGTAAAAATGAGCATACAGAAAATGAATTACACAGGTGACAGAAACTGTCTGTCTGTAGAGTTTGTTTTGTTTTGCTTTGTTTTAATACAGTAAAGGCATCTTAGCTTAATTTAGGAGCACTGTGAATGTAACAATATTTCTCTGGTCTTATGTTTAAGGAACTTCTGGAAATATTAGAAAGTTCATTAATCAATATTGTTAACAAAAACAAAAGTCCTTTACAAGTCTGTGGCCAATATACATTTTGGATATAATTGTGTATAGTGGTTTCTATCTCATTTTATCTTATTTAACCTACTCATTTTTGCTGGGAGACCACTGACATTATAGATCAAGGATTCAAAATATGTTTACCTCCTCAAAAAAAAAAAAAAAGAAAAAACATTTTTTGCAACATGGATGGACCTAGAAACTATCATTCTAAGTGAAGTCAGCCATACAATGAGACACCAACATCCAATGCTTTCACTAACATGTGGAATCTGAAAAAAGGACAGACTGAACTTCCTTGCAGAACAGATGTTGACTTGCAGACATTGAAAAACTTATGGTCTCCGGAGGAGACAGTTTGGGGGGTGGGGGGATGTGCCTGGGCTGTGGGATGGAAATCCTGTGAAGTCAGATTGTTACGATCATTATACAACTACAGATGTGATAAATTCATTTGAGTAATAAAAAATTAAAAAAAAAAACACACACACAAAAATATATATATTTACCCTTGTCACAGGGGCTTCTGCTAATTTATAGTTAGCATTTAGGATAAAAAGTATGGAAGTAATCAAAGAAGGCACCAAGACACAGTTAAGATATATTTATTTTTAAATTGAATTTAGTAGACAAATGCCATAAATCTCCAAAGTTCATCATTGTCTAATATGAAATGACCAATAAAATGCAGATATATTACTAAAAATTATAACAGTATTTGCATGGCAAGGATGAAATTTTTAAATTGTATTTAAAATGTATAATAATTGTTAAAACCATAACGGTAGTTAATCAAGGTGATCTTAAAATGTGATAAATAGAAGTCAAATAGTTCTATACTTCCTCAAAAAGTCTGCATGTATTGCAGATTAAAATGAGAAAAAATATGGATAATTATCTAAATAGTGATGAATTTCAGAGTTATTTGATGATTATAAAAATAGAAGAAGTGAGTGAAAGATTTATATATACATGTATATATATTCAAAGCTTTTGTGCTTGTTGGTTTTACTGGCAGCTAACTAAGCTTATTTAATATCAGAAAAATTAGAGACATGCAAAATAATGTTTACTTTTTCACCCTCCATGGTAAAAGTAAAATACGTTGCTCCAATTAACTAGATATATCACTTTTAATTGTTTTCCTTTCTAGGACATGAGTTATGATTGTTTGGCTTTAAGGAGAGGATGATTTAGAGAGGGGAAGAGGGCAGCATGATGTAAAATTAATTCTCACAGGATTGGGACAAAAATTGCTGCCCAGCCTGACAATTAATGCCTGGACTGTGTGGTCCCTTCCACCTGCCCCAGCACATCTCCTTATGGTGGTGACCCACCTAGAGCTCCCTAACTCTGTTTTTCCTCTTTACAGGTTTGGATTTATCCTTCATAAAGATGAAGCTGCACTACAAAAAATTGACCTTGAAACCATGTCATACATCAAGACAATCCACCTAAAGGACTATAAGTGTGTTCCTCAGTCGCTGGCGTATACCCACCTGGGAGGGTACTATTTTATTGGCTGCAAACCCGACAGCACTGGGGCGACTCCACCGCAGCTCCTGGTGGACAGTGTAACTGACTCCGTCATTGGGTTCAACAGTGACGTGACGGGAACCCCGTACGTCTCTCCAGATGGGCACTATCTTGTCAGCATCAATGACGTGAAAGGTCTTGTGAGGGTCCAGTACATCACCATCAGAGGAGAAATACAGGAGGCCTTTGATATTCACACAAACCTGCACATCTCTGACCTGGCCTTTCAGTCATCCTTTACAGAAGCCCACCAGTACAACATCTATGGGAGCTCCAGCACACAAACGGACGTGCTCTTTGCGGAGCTCGCCTCTGGGAAGGTTAAGATGATCAAGAGCCTTAAGGAACCGCTCAAGGCTGAAGAATGGCCTTGGAGCCAGAAGAACAGACAGATCCAGGACAGTGGCTTGTTCGGTCAATACCTGATGACCCCTTCCAAGGACTCTCTGTTCATACTAGATGGACGACTCAATAAGTTAAACTGTGAGATCACGGAAGTTGAGAAAGGAAATACGGTCATCTGGGTTGGAGATGCCTAGGAGCGCTGTTAAATAATTACTGAAGAGCTTTCCAGTACACTGCACTTCATCCATTGTTTAAATTTATAGCTTAACTTTTCAAGTTTACAACCTAATCAACATAAGTTACTTAGTTGGCCCAAATAAAATAGAAATCATTTTTTGGGAAAGACATACACAAGTAGTAATATTGGTTGTTAGAAGTATTTAACACAATATTTAATGAGAAACTACATCAGTCACAAGAATCAAACCTATAGTTATGTTTTACACTGATAAAATAGAAATTTAAATACTTAAAAATAAATCAACTGCAGGGAATTTGAAATGACTTTAAGCACCATTTCATTTTGAGGGTGATGTATCTATTTTTATCTCTGTCCTTTTGGTATGCTTAAACCAGAAGTAAAAGATGTTGTGAAAACTTAAAATTCTTAATTCAAAATATTCTGTCCCATCCACTGTTTATAATCTTTTGTGCCTTGAAGGGAATGTCACAAGAGGAAAAGGAAGGCTGAAAGCTTCATATTGAACACCCTCATAACTATAAATTTCATGTAATTAAAAGAGAAAATTTAACATCTCTTGTACCAAATCCAGCCTTCAGTTATTTGTTTAACCCTCAATAAAATACCATTTGAAGGCATAAGTTGGCCTTAGGTTGTACACAGGTGACAAACTCTATTTGACATTCACTGTCTAATCTGCAGCATGCTATGGAAAATGGGGAGGAAAGGAGAAAAAAATATGGTAAAATGTTTGCAATGTATTCTGGACTCATTTTGCTTTCAATCACTAGAGTGCGTTATATTTTTAATGCAAGTTTGTGTGGGATGTCAACTGCTTACAAATGTCTATTATTAGTGCAATAGATTTGTTTCTTTTCATGTAGTCCAGTGTTACATCAGCAGGAAGTTTCATTTCTGAAGAAGCATTATTTGTGTCTGCTTAGAGTAAACCACATATGGGGAAATTAACAACAGGGAGAAAAACTGACTAGAGAACTGGTGAGTGTCAGTGGTTTAGGAGAATTGGTAATAGAAATTGGGAACTAGGGAATAGCTCCACAGTGGTGAGTAAAGATGTACTTCTCCATTTCCTTTGCTATTTAAATATAGTCCATCAAAAGACTTCATTCATTAATAACTTTCCTAAATGACTTCTGTTTAACTCCTACATAATCCTTAAATGACTTTCTCACTAACTGTGTGCTGTAGTTTGCAACCTAACTAATCCTCTTATTCGAGCAACTACATAGAAGTAAAAATAATGGCTTTTCTTTTTCAGGGAAAAAAAAAAAAGCCAGTAGAAGTGGATTGAAACTAGAGAGTTGGCTTATTGAAATAAGGAGATAATTATCCAGGCTTAAAGTAATACCTTACATGTTTTGAGAATCATTTTACTTATTTTGGTTTTCTTGTTGCTAAAAATGCTAAGGAGCTGTTGAAATGACCTCCATCTACTGAAGGTGATCCAATAAGGTCTTTTATTAAATACAAATTTTACTCAATTTTAAATTGTGTAAAACTGCTTAGAAACCCAAAATTTTATAGTGTGTAATATCTTATATGTATATAGCATCCTGAGCTGTGTGATACAATAGATTTCTTCCTAGCTTAAGGAAACATTATGGGAGGTAGATTTAATAAAGAACAGAAATCAGCTTAGGTTTCTACTTATCTGCTTTCCTTTCTAGCAATTTTCTCCCTTGTGACCATGAACCACATAATGTATCTGTGACCTAATTATTTAATGTGAGTCTATCTCATACATCCTTCTTTGGTCGTTTACACCATGTAGATGCTGTGTCTGTAGACTTTGCTTGACAAAAGGAGAATAAACCTCTTACATTTTAACCTTTGAGAGTTCAGTGTTTTAATGTGCATGACCAAATTTTTGTTTTGGTTTTTCCCCTAAGTGCTTCAAATACAGTCTGGTGTTCTACACTGATGGAGTAGAGTAGAGGGCAGATAAAGTGAAATCAATCAAGAAAAGGCAATGCAGTGTTCTTACATCAATTTGAACTTGCTATATACTTACATAGCCATGTTTAAAGCAAGATATTTATCCTGTCAATGTGTCTATTTCTTTAGAATCCTTCTTTTGGTATTAAAGAAATTAGTGTCAGAATGGAACATGAAAGCAGACTCAAATTAATCACACAAATACTGAGCTGCTCTTTAATATTATCATATTTAAAATATTGACATTTGCGATTCATTAAAAAAGAAGGAAATTTCATTGCATGTTATTTTAAAAGGTGGATTTTTCTTTTTCAAAAGATGGGGAAAAAAGTAAGAGCTGACATATAGGGCATCAACATATACACATCTCGATAGAAGTATGTTGCAAATAATGATCTCATCAATAATGGCAGTATGTGTAACAATTGAAATTTAAGAAAAACTTAGGATAAAATGGTGAGGTCCCTGCTCTAAAAATAAGCTCTAACATCAAAGAGTAGATTTTTAACAGGCAAGATAAAGTAGTAAATTTGCAAAACCAAAAATGGAAATAGGATGTGGGAAGGTCCTTGGGAAAAACCGGCTAGAAAAACTAAATATATATGCGAAGAAGGTCACATAGATAAATCAAGAAAAATAAGTTATGACCAGATTTTCCAATGGAGAGAAGTGAAAGATGAAATGAATTTAAAGAGTTTAGACTTAATTGAGACAATAGGAACTCAATGATAATTTATAAAAAGAGAAATAGCAGTGAGAACAACACTTTCAAAAGGTATTATTTTCTAATGGAATGAAGATTTAACTGAAAGGAAATTAGAGAAAGAGGCATCAGTTTTGAAGCCTCCGCAAAAAAAAAAAAATGTAAGTTTACGATATTTGAAAGTAGATAAGACAGGACGTGTTAAAGAACCATACTTGAAATGGAAGCTGAATTAATATGGATCATAAAAAGAGCCACACACCATAAGGCCTCAAATACAACATCAGTGTCAGATACAATATCGATAAAGAAAGCCATGAAAGAGAACATACTTAGGTGAGAAAAGGAAGAGTTAGATAAACAAATTAAATGATAATATTCAGCAATGGAATATATTACAACGAATCATCATTGTACATGGCAAACCAATACAACCTTCAGGATTTAGAATACCTTCTGTTCAATGATGTAAATGCAAAATAGAAGTTCTTTTTAAAAAATTGCCATTTTAGAACATTATCACCTTTAAGACTCCCACTCAAAAGTTCTTCACAGTTTTTTTTTTTAATAATAAGTGAACTTGACTGGATTTTATGTTAAGCATTTAAGATTTTAGAGGGTGAAACAATATGTTTAATCATATCTGACAGCCTATCATATTATGTAAATTTTTAAAGTGAGAACATTTTAGGAAAAATATGGCTATCAAAAAAGTAATACAGCTCTAAAATAAGATGAACATGTACACCCCAATGTTACAAACTTAAGAACCCATAAAGGGTCAGTTGTTTTTTTTTTTTTTTTGGTATATTTGGTTTTTTAGGGCCACACCCACGGCATATGGAGGTTCCCAGGCTAGGGGTCGAATCAGAGCTGTAGCCGCCTATGCCACAACCACAGCAATGCAGGATCTGAGCTGCTTCTGTGACCTACACCACAGCTCACAGCAGCCAGATCCTTAACCGACTGAGGTTAGGGATTGAACCCGCAACCTCATGGTTCCTAGTTGGATTTGTTTCTGCTGTGCCATGATAGGAACTCCAACGGCCACTTCTAATGTCACTTGTCTGTTCATCTACCATTTAGTTGCTCCTATGAAAATGGGTAAAGAGAATAAAAAGCAGGACCTTGGTAAAAGGCTATTTTCAATTTTCTTCCAAACACATTCTAGTATAATTCACATGAAATTTCATGCACAGAAATATATTCTGAAACTCATGCTACAGAAATTCATGTCTTCAGTCTTGAGTTATGATAACTTTTCCCATCCTCCTGAAAGACTATATCTTACCAGAACATGTGCACATGGTTTTGTTTTTTGGGTTTTTTTTTTTTTTGCACTTAATAAATGATATAGTCCTATTAGTAAATGGAAGAGCACACATATTTTCAATAATATTCATCAACAAAAAATTCCTGTCTCTGTAGAATATAATGGGCTACTGCACAGCTATTTTATAGCTAACAGTTGGTGAATTAGAAGTTTTTACCACTTTTTTATAGTAGAGTTCAGTTATGATACTATTCTCAATGTTTTGTGACTTGTGTTCAAGGTCATAATTAAATTTTGCATGTAGTACAATTAGGCTGAAACTGAGAAAAGAACAGACTTAAATATCAGACATAATCTATTGTAAAGTCTGATACATATTTCCAAGACTATCTCTACAAACTCATTTTGCCACTTTTAAAAGAAGACTCAGAATTGTCTAATGTCAAAGGAATATACTATTATTTCAGTTGGAAACATGTTCATGTTGTTCATGTGTATATATTATTTTAGCATTTCCATGAGAAAGTACACTGATTTTTACATCTGCATCTCTATACTTCATTGATGTTACAAAGTCCAAGTGAAAGTTTCCTGATAATCAAAGAAGGGACTCTACATACATGAAAACGTATAGGTATGACAAACGGATAATCACTGATTACTATTCCCCTGCTTACCCACCTCTCTTCAAATCAGTTTTGCTCCTAATTTAAGGGTATGGACTTTGCTCAGAACTATTAGCAAAGCATAGCAAAACATTCAACATTTGGTTTTGTGAATAAAGTATTATTCATCACTTTCCTTAGATTGATAGGCATCATTTGGATACATTATTTTCCTTTAGAGAAATAATTATTGTAAGTTAAGGAAAAGTTAATATATCAATTAGATTAATAATATTAACATATAGTAGCTTGATTTTGTATACTTTTAAAAATTTGATCGTTGACAGAAATATTATATAATTTCATTTTGTTTATGCTAGTGCAACTGTGCCATACACCATAAAAAGCAGCAGTTAAACACCTCACTGGTGTGTATGTGTGTGCGTGTGTGTGAATGTGTGTGTGTGTGTCAATAAGGGCATATTCAAAAATGGAAACAAATCTGGGTATCGTGGAAAATTAAATCTTAATATTCAAACATATTCTATTAATATTTTAAAATCTGTTAGATTAAAAGGACATGTTTCTACAATATTATCTTAGCCTCTTTACTGAAAACTCCATCTTGTCCTGCTTTACTTTATCTCATCTTCCTGCTTGAAATACAGCCCTAGTGCTGGTGAATGACTTCAGCTTAAGAACAAAGACCTAAAGGCATAAGTTATTCATAGGGTCAGCTGAATGAGGGCATAATGCGTTGGTCTAGGGAGCACCTGTGCAGATTGGCATGCCATTTGCACAGCATGATATGTCCTCTTAAGAATGAGAGAAAGAGGAATCTCATGGCCCCAAGGGGTTTTTGAGGGGTCATTAGCAGGATATGCATTAACAAGGAGAACCAAGATGCAAACCTAGGAAAGCCTGGTCGCTGAAGATAGGCACACTGTCTGCAGAAGCACAATGGTGATTCTCTAGATGCTATGCATAGATAGCTGAGGCCAACCTTCCTGAAATGCTAATGATTGTTAAATGCCTAAAGGTCAGAATAAAAGCTTAATCATCAACCGGCTATATGACTTTTAAAATAACTTAAAAAAACCTATATCCTGCACCTATAACCCCCTCCTCACTTGATGTAATCCTCAAGAACACAATAAAAGCAGTGTAGTTTCTTGAGGCTGTGCTCTTGGTCCCTGAGACCTCAAGTCCCCCGATTCCCATCTTTACTTAAGATAAATGTCTCTGTGTCTTGTTTTATGTTAACTTTTTTCCTTAAGTTTCACAGCACCCTTTCTTCAGCTCCATCCTGCTGAGCTGATCTTGGCATATATATGTGCATACATGTGTGTCATATACACACATATATGTATTTTTTAAATAAATACTTTTTATGTAAGTTAAAAGAAAATAGGACAAGATATAAGCAATAATAATGTATTTTTTAATTGCGTAATAGTCCATACTGTTGATTTGTGTGTGTGTGTGTGTTTGTGGGGGGGTGTCCAGATTATGGTCTGTTGTCACTTGATTTTAGTCTCAAGAAATTTGTTTAGCATTTTTGTAACTGGGCTTGCTATTGAGAAGTTTTCCCAGTTTTTGTTTATTTTGGAAAGTCTTCAGTTCACCTTTATTTTTGAGAGGTAATCTTGCCAGTTAGAAGATCTTTGACTAAAAGTTTATTTTTTTCTTTTAGAAATTTGAACATGTCATCCCATTAACTTCTAGTCTTCATTTTTCTGATGAGAAATCTGCTGCAATTCTTACTGGTGTTCTCATGTTTATGATGCATTGTTATTCTCTTTCTGCTTTCATCATTGTCTATTTGTTTTTCAGTATTTTAACTATAATATATCTGGTCTTAGATCTCTTTATTTGACAGTCTGGTCCTTATTGAACTTCTTCAATGTGTTTTTATTGCTTTTCATCATGTTTGCATGTGTTCAGCTGCTATATTTTATTTTATTTTTTTACTCAAGATATTTTATTACAATTATAATTGTGTAACAATCATCACAAACCAATTTTATTGTGTTTCCATCCCAAACACCAAGCCCATTTCCCCCACCCCCCAACCTGTCTCCTTTGGAAAACATAAGTTTTTCAAAGTCTGTGAGTCAGTATGTGTTCTGCAAAGAAGTTCATTGTGTCCTTTTTTTTTAGATTCAACATGTAAGTGATAACATATGACCTTGGTGTCTCATTGTCTGACTGATTTCACTTAGCATGATGATTTCTACGTTCATCCAAGTTGCTGCAAATGCTGTTATATTTCTTTCCTTTTAATGGCTGAGTAATATTCCATTGTATATATTACCACGTATTCTTTATCCACTCCTCTGTTAGTGGACATTTAGGTTGTTACCATGTCAGCTATTGTAAATTGTGCTGCAATGAACATTGGAGTAAATGTATTTTTTGAGTATGGTTTTCTCTGGATAAATGGCCAGGAGTGGGATTACTAGATCAAATGGTAATTCTATTTTGTTTCTTGATGGTAGGTTTATTCCTAAGTATTTTATTCTTTTTGATGTTATGGTAAATGGAATTGCTTCCCTAATTTCTCTGTCTGATCTTTAGTTGTTAGTATATAGAAATGCAGTCAATTTCTGTGTGTCAATTTTGTATCCCGTGACTGCCAAATTCATTGATGAACTCTGACAGTTTTCTGGTAATTATATTTTAGGATTTTCTAGGTATAGTATCACATCTTCTGCAAATAGTGACAGTTTTATTTCTTCCTTTACAATTTGGATTCCCGTTATATCTTTTTCTACTCTGATTGTTGTGGCTAGGACTTCCAAAACTATGTTGAATAGTAGTGGCTAGAGCAGACACCCTTGTCTTGTTCCTGATCTCAGTGGGAGTTCTTTCAGCTTTTCACCATTGAGAAAGATATTAACTCTGGGTTTGTCATGTATAGCCTTTATTATGTTGAGGTAGGTTCCCTCTATGCTAACTTTCTGAAGGGTTTTTATCAGAAATGAGTATTGGATTTTGTCAAAGGCTTTTTCTGCATCTATTGAGAGGATCATTTGGTTTTTATTCTTCAGTTTGTTAATGTGGTGTATCTCACTGATTGATTTGTGGATATTGAAGAATCCCTGTATCCCTGGGATAAATCCCACTTGATCATGGTGTACAATCCTTTTAGTGTATTGTTGAATTTGGTTTGCTAGTATTTTGTTGAGGATTTTTTCATCAATGTCCATCAGGGAAATTGGCCTGTAATTTTTTTTTTTGTGTGGTATTTTGTCTGGTTTTGATATCATGGTGGTAGTGGCTATAGTTTGAGAGTTTTGTGTCCTCTGAAATTTTTGGAATAGTTTCAGAAGGATAGCTGTTAGTTCTTCTCTAAGTGTTTGATAGAATTTGTCTGTGAAGCCATCTGGTCCTGGACTTTTGTTTGTTGGAAGTTTTTTAATCACAGTTTCAATTTCAGTACTTGTGATTGGTCCATTCATCTTTTCTATTTCATTTTGGTTTAGTCTTAGAAGATTGTACTCTTCTAAGAATTTGTCCACTTCTTCTAGGTTGTCCATTTTATTGGCATATATTTGCATGTAGTAGTCTCTTATGATCCTTTGTGTTTCTGTGATGTTGGTTGTAACTTCTCCTTTTTTATTTCTAATTTTATTGATTTGAGTGCTCTCTTTTTTTTTTCTTTATAAGTCTGGCTAAGGCTTTATCAATTTTGTTGATTTTTTCAAAGAATCATCTTTTAGTTTCATTGATCCTTTCTTTGTTTCTATTTCATGTCTTTCTGCTTTGATCTTTATGATTTCTTTCCTTCTGCCAACTTTAGGTATTTTCTGTTCTTCTCTCTCTGGTTGCTTTAGATGTAAATTTAGGTTTTTTATTTAAGCTTTTTCTTGTTTCCTGAGTTAGCCTTCTATTGCTATAAACTTCCCTCTTAGAACTGTTTTTCTGCATCCCATAGGTTTTGGGGTGTTGTGTCTTTGTTGTCATTTGCTTCTAGGTATTTTTTTAATTTCCTCTTTGATTTCTTCAGTGATTCCTTCATTGTTTAGTGGCATCTTGTTAAGTCTCCAAGTGTTTGTGTTTTTGCAATATTTTTCTTATTGATTTTCAGTCATATAGCATTGTGGTTGGAAAAAATGCTTGATATGATTTCAATTTTTTCAAAGTAAACAAGGCTTTATTTGTGGCCCAGTAATTGATCAATCCTAGAGTATGTTCCATGTGCACTTGAGAAGAACGTGCATTCTGCAGCTTTTGGATGGAATGTTCTATAAATATCTATTAAGTCCATCTAGTTTAATGCATTTTTTAGGGCCTGTGTTTCCTTGTTGATTTTCTGTCTGGATGACCTGTCCATAGCTGTAAGTGGGCTGTTGAAGTCACCCTCTCTTATTGTGTTATTGTAAATTTCTCTTTATAATGTTGTTAGCAGTTTCCTTATATATTGAGGTGAACCTATGTTGGGTATGTGTATATTTACAATTGCTATATCTTCTGCTTGCATAGCTCCTTTGATCATTATGTAATGTCCTTCTCTGTCTCTTATAATATTCTTTATTTTAAAGTATATTGTGTCTGATATGAGTATTGCTACTCCATCTTTCTTTTGCTTCTCATTTGCATAAAATATTCTTCTTCCATCTTCTCACTTTAAATTTGTACGTGTCTCTAGAAGTGAAGTGGATCTCTTGAAGACAGAGTATACATGGATCTTATTTTTGTCCATTCAGCCAGTCTATGTATTTTGGTTGAGGCATGTAGTCCATTACATTTAAGGTAATTATTGATACATATATTCTTATTGCCATTTTATTAATTATTTTGGATTTGTTTTTGACGATATTTTTTCTTCCCTTTTTCTATTGTTCTCTCCTCTTGTGATTTGATGACTATCTTTAGTGTTGTGTTTGAGTTACTATTTCTTATTTGAGTGTATCTACTGCAGTTTTTTGTTTGCACTTACCCTGAAGTTTTCATATAGGAGTGTATCATATATATATGATTGTTTTAAGTTGTTGGTCTCTTAATTGCAAGTGCACCTCCAGTGTCCTGCATTTATACCCTCCTCTTCTCACAGTTTCTGATTTTGTAGTGTATTTGTGTGTGGATGATTTCCTGCCTTTACTGTATATGCCTTGGTGAGTCTTGTCATTTGTTGCATGTTTGTTTCTAGACTTTTATTTTGGACTTTTATTTTCCACCTAGAGAAGTTCCTTTATTATTTGTTGTAAAGCTGGGTTAGTGGTGCTGAATTATCTTAGCTTTTGCTTGTCTGTAAAGCTTTTGATTCCTCCTATTTCTCCCTCAAATCTGAGTGAGACCCTTTCTGGGTAGAGTAATCTGGGTTGGAGTTTTTCTCCTTTCATTACTTTGAGTATATTTTGCCATTCCTTTCTGGCCTTGAAGAGTTCTGCTGAAAAACCTGCCAATAACCTTTTCCAGGTTCCCTTGTATGTTACTTGTTTCTTTTCCCTAGCTGCTTTCAATATTTTCTCTTTGTCTTTAATTTTGGTCAGTTTGATTAATATGCGTCTCATGGTCTTCCTCTTTGGGTTTATTTTATGTGGAATGTGTTGCATTTCCTGGATTTGAGAGAGTGATTCCTTTCCTATATTTCCCATAAAGTTTTCAGCTATTATATCTTCAAATATTTTCTCTGGGCCTTTCTCTTGCTCTTCTCCTTCTGGCACCCCTGTAATACAAATGTTGATGTGTAACATTGTCCCAAGTTCTTTTATATTGTATTCATTTCTTTTAAATATTTTTTCTCATTTCACTTGCGTAGCAATAATTTCCACCATTCTGACCTCCACCTTTCTTATTCATTCTTCTGCCTCCTCTATTCTGCTGTTGGTTGCTTCTAATGAATTTTTTATTTTGGTTATTTTATTTTGCATCTCTGCTTGCTTAATCCTTAAATCTTGTATTTCTTTGCTAAATGTTTCTTGTAATTTATAAATATTTGCCTCTGGTTTATTTCTGATATCTTGAATCATCTTTACTATCATCATTCTAAAGTCTTTTTCATGGAGGTTGATAATTTCAATGTCATTTAGCTGTTTTTCTGTGTTTTATTTCTTGCTCCCTTATCTAAGTCATAATTCTCTGCCTTTTCATTTTGTATAGATCTTTGGTGTGGTCTTTTTGCAGACAATAAGGGTGTAGCCTCTCTTGCTTTTGATATCTGCCCCCTTGTGGCTGAAGTTGGTAGAGGCACTTGATGATGGGAGTGGCTAGTGCCTGCCTACTGGTAGGGGGACATGATTTTTAACTCTCTGGTGGGCGGGGCTTTGTCTCTGGGTGAGATTAGAGGTGGCTGTGTGCCTGGAGGATCTTTAGGCAGGCTGTTTGCTGATGGGTGGGGCTGTGATCTAATCAGGATTACTATTTGGCCTGGGACTCCTCAGTGCTGATGGGTGGGGCCAGATTTTTCCAAAATGGCCACCTCTAGAGGAACACACGTTGATGATTATTCCAGAGAACTTTGCCTCCAATGTCCTTTCCCCACAATGAGCCACAGTCAACCCCTGTTATCCCAGGAGATACTTCAAGAACTGCATTCCGGTCTGACCAAGATTCCTATGGAGTCTCTGTTTTGCCCTGGGACCTAGTGCATGTGAAAGCTTGAGTGTGCCTTTCAAGAATGGGGTCTCCATTTCCTCAAGTCGCATAGAGCTCCTAGGCACAAGCTCTACTGGCCTTCAGTACCAAATGCTCTGGGGGTTCCTTCTCCCAATGCCAGATCCCCAGGCATGGGGACCTGACATGGGGCTCAGAACTCTCTCATTGTGAGTCTCTGTGATACAGTTATTTTCAAGTCTGTGGGCTGCCCACCTGGTAGGTATGGGGTTGCTTATATCCATGTAATTGTCCCTCGTACCGACTTGATGTGGCTTCCTCTTTGTCTTCTGGAGCAGGATATCTTTTTTGATAGTTTGCAGTCTATTTGGTTGAAGGCTGTTCAACAATTGGTTGTAATTCTGTTGATTTCATGAGAGGAGGTAAACTCCATTCTTTCTCTTGCACCATCTTAATCCCATCTCCCCAGCTATTATTATCTTAAATAACATTTCCCCTCTTTCCTGCTTTCTCTGCCATCCTCATGTTATATCCATTGGCATGATTAATAATGTCACATACTTTTCTGAAAATTAGTGCATTCTTTTTACTGTTTTAATCTTTTCTGGAGAAGGGATTGTATATTCTTCTTCTTCTTTTATCTTTAATGACCTCACCTATGGCATATGGACGTTCCCATGCCAGGGATCGAATCTGAGCCAAAGATATGACCTACACCTCAGCTGTGGCAACACCAGATCCTTTAACCCACTGCACCGGCCCAGTGATTGAACCTGCACCTCTGTAGTGACCCAGGCTGCTGCAGTCAGATTCTTAACTGAGTGCACCACAGTGGGAACTCCTGAAATGCATATTCTTTATCCATCTGTCTTCAAGCTGGTTGATTCTTTCATTTTCTGATTCTAGTATAATTTTGAACCACTCTAGCAAATTTTAATTTTTTCTTTCTTGTAATTATCAACTCCAGGACTTTTATCTATTAGGGCCACACCCATGGCACATGAAGTTTCCCAGGCTAGGGGTTGAAGCAAATCTGTAGCCACCAGTCTACAACAGAGCCACAGCAATGCTGGATCTGAGAAGCATCTGCAACCTACACCACAGCTCATGGCAATGCTGGATCCTTAACCCACTATTGACTGAGGTCAGGGATCAAACACACGTCTTCATGGATGCTAGTTGGGTTTGTTAACTGCTGAGCCACAATGGGAACTCCCTTAGTTTCAATCAATTCCAGCTTTTAATGTACATTCTGTATTTGATATTTGTCATCATACTTTCCTTTACTGCTAAGGATTGTGTCCATTCTTTGACCATATTGACAGAGGATGCTTTGAAGACTCTGGCTATTACATACAATGCCTAGATTGTATAAAGTACATTTTTCTGGTGGATGATTTCTGGTTTCTATGGATGTTCCATAACTTTTGTTTAAAATAAAACATTCTAAGTAACATATTATAGCAACTCTTGATTTTCCCTCTCTCCCTGATCTTGTTTTCATTGTTTACCCTTTTATTATTGACTGACTTAACTGTAGATTAATGTAGATTTCCCACAGTGTAGGTATTTCCTCAAAGACCACAGCAGTGGGCCTGTGCTTAAGACTCTGGGATGACATTTTAGCAGGGTTCACACTATTTCTTTATCTCCCTATTAAGCTGCCTGTCTCCATTGGCATCACACTGAGCTATTAGGGTCCACTAATTGCTGGCTGAATTTGTTATTGTTTTCAATGATACACTAGGATACAAATAACTCCACTCTGCTCCAATTAAATTCAGACTCCTGTGAAGGGATGGTTTTGAGGCCTGCTTTAGCATGTTTTTATGACTTGGTTTTCCTTACTGTCTCTTTTGGATAGCTCTGAAAAATTAGCTGACTTGTGATTTATCTTATTGCCCACATAGAGCTATGAAATTCCTCTTATTTGATTACAACCAAAATCTCTATTGTTTATAAAAGAGCCCTCAGGTTTAAGATCCTTCATACACTGTTTGAAGTAAAATTTTTCATAAGGATTTTTATAAGGAGAGGGCAGATTCTCTCTGTTCTTATGATCTGCCTCTCCCTGTTTTCTTGTGATCTGTAAGGTATCTGAACCACTGACCTGGCACTGATGTTGGAAAAACTTGTAAATTTTTCTTGCCATGACCCTCCAGCTTTATGAGTAGATGGGAAATACTTCTCCTAGATCCTGGGACTTTCTTAAATTGTCTACATGGAACTACATAACATAGTATCCCATCAGCTCTCTGATTATCACAGGAGTATTTTTTTCACATCAATTCATCACTGGTCATAATTATAACTTTCACTGGTCATAATTATAACTTTCCCTTCTTTTGCTTTCCTGAGTTGGGCTTCTACATTGCTGTCCCTTCTACCTGGAGAACTTCCACACCAGACATTCTTATGAATTATCTCTGTAAGTTCTTCAGTGATTACTAGTGAGATTTCCTGACTACCATATTTAAAATTTGAAATCATCTTATGGAATATTCCTATCACTTTTGCTGATATTCATTTATGTAATTGACTCTATATCTTACCTGCTATATAATTTGTTTTCTGTTTATTGTCTACATAACCCTACCCAATACATACATATTATGCATCCAAAAACAAAGTCTTAATGTGTGGTAGGCACATATTAGGTTATAAATAAACATATGGGAGATAATTGAATTGCTATATTAATTGGACTCAAACTAGTTTTTGGTCCCTGTAGAACATATGTTTAACTTTATGAGACTCACTAATCATTATAGCAAATGTGTTTGCCTTGAATGCTATTAAATTATGAAAATTGAAAGTAGTATTATTCAGGCAGATGTTTTATATTTAATATTCTCTAGTTCTCTAAAGTATTATTTAATAGACATAATTAACATTTGGATAGATGATGTCTTTTTTTAAACATTTGCCATCTCAAATGTAATTGCTTATGTAAGCATAGTGTTTCTTGTGTTAAAGATTAATCCTTTTCATATATGGTTAAACTCCAAATTAATATATATTATATTTCATTTGCTTATAAAGGTAGATTGACCTTATACTAGCCTTGACATAAGAAGCATTTTTTTTAAATTAAATATATTGCATTTATTGTATCCAATAAAAATATCAGCATATTTGGGGATAATTTGTATTTATATTTTGTGATTAATTCATCAAATCAAAAAGTGTACCATTCTTTATTGAAAGTAACTACAATTTTATTTAAATTTATATTAACTGATGAATTTAGGCTGACCGCAATACTCACCATAGTATAATTTGCCTTTGATTTATCTTACTCATGTATTTTTCACAAAATTTTTCATTATGTTATCCAACTATATTCAATCTCTCCTTCTATTATTAACTCATGTCCTAATATTATTTATAATTACTTGGATTAAGTGTAATTATCCAAAAATGATATACTGTTTAAATAACCTTATAACAGAAAAATAAATACATTATTTATTATAACTGAAGTGCTAAGCTGTCTTATTTAGAAATCGTTATTTTGAATTATCTCAGCAAATTTCTTAGCTCAATTTTTGTTCTTTAAAATACTTACTACTTTTAAATCCTCCTAGGATTTTTTTTTCCTGAAAAACATGTTATTATTATGTATTCTTTTAACTTGTAAAAATCAAGACAAAATATGTTTAATAGTCCCAGTATAGCATAAATATACATAACACAGAGGCTTGTGGGCAAAGTTATATTATGGGACTAATGTAGAATTGAATCTACTGAAAGAAATTATTACAAATTGAAAGAAAGAAGTAAAACTCTTGCTGTTTGCAGATGACATGCTATTGTGTAGAGAAAACCCTAAACACTTCACTAAAAACTGTTAGAAACAATAAAGGAATTCAAAAGTTGTGTGATACGAAATCAACATACAAAAGTCTATTGCATTCCTATGTACTAAGGATAAACTTATTGTAAGGAGAAATTAAGAAAACATGAATTATAGTTGTATCAAAAAGAAAATGATAGCTAAGAATACATTTAAACAAGGTGATATATCTATACATTGAAAATTCTAAGACATTAATGATACAAATTGAAGAAGAGTCAAATAAATGGAAAGATATTCTGTGTCCATGGATTGTAAGAATTAATATTGTTAAAATGCCTAAATTACCCAAAATAATCTACAGATCCAATGCAATCACTGTCAATATTCCAATTGAATTTTTCACAGATACTGAAAAACTAATACTAAAATTTGCATGGAACCAAAAAAGACCCCAAATTGGCAAAGCAATCTTGAGAAAAAAGAACAAAGCCAAATGCATCACACTCCATGATTTCAAAGTATATTACAAAGTTATAGCAATCAAATACCATGGCAGCGGCATAAAAACAGACACATAGGTCAACGGAACAGAACAGAGCCCAGAAATAAACCCATTTATAATCATCAATTAGGTAATAACAAAGAGCCAAGAATACACAATTTGTGGAGTGGGCAATCTCTTCAATTAAGTGATGCTAGAGAAACTGAACAGTCAAATGCTAATAAGTAAAAGTAAAATTCGAGTACCATCTGACACCATACACCAAAATTAACCAGACTTGAATATAAGGACTGGAATCATTAAACTTTGGGAAAAACAAAGGCAGTAAGTTCCTTGATATCAAACTTACAATTCTTTGAATCTGACACCAAAATTATATGTGATAAAAATAAAAATAAAAATAAATAACTGAAACTATATCAAACCAAAAATTTCTGCATAGCAAAGGGAAACAGTAACAAAAATGAGATAAACTATTTGAAAATTATATATTTGATAAGTAGTTAATGTCCAAAGTATATAAAGAACACCTACAACTCAGTATCAAAATAAATAATTTGATTTTTTTTTTTTAATGAGCAAAGGGGAGTTCTCATCATGGTGCAACAGAAATGAATCCAACTAGGAATCATGAGGTTGCAGGTTTGATCCCTGGCCTCTCTCAGTGGGTTAAGGATCTGGTGTTTCCGTGAACTGTGGTGTGGCTTGCAGACATGGCTCAGATCTAGCATTGCTGTGGCTCTGGCATAGGCTGGCAGCTGTAGCTCCGATTAGACCCCTAGTCTGAGAACTTCCATATGCCGCGGGTGCGGCCCTAAAAAGGACAAAAGACAAAAAAAAAAAAATGAGCAAAGGGCCCAAGCATACATTCATCCAAAGAAAACCTACAAATGTCCAGGAAGTAAATGAAAAGATGCTCGACATCACCAATCTTCAGAAAAATGAAATTAAAACCACAGTGAGATATCACCTCACACATGTTAGATTGACTAGCATCAAAAAGACATCCCACAAATAACAAGTGCTGGAGGGGCTGTGGAGAAAAGGGAACCCTCCTGCACTGTTGGTGGGAATGTAAACTGGTACAGCCACTATGGAGAACAGTTTGGAGATACCTTAGAAATCTATACATAGAACTTCCATATGACCCTGCAATCCCACTCTTGGGCATCTATCCGGACAAAGCTCTACTTAAAAGAGACACATGCACCCG
Source organism: Sus scrofa (assembly GCF_054392235.1). Classification (NCBI taxonomy): domain Eukaryota; kingdom Metazoa; phylum Chordata; class Mammalia; order Artiodactyla; family Suidae; genus Sus; species Sus scrofa. The sequence goes on along the minus strand of NC_139390.1, from coordinate 50,851,284 downwards.
CATGTTCATTGCAGCACTATTCACAATAGCCAGGACATGGAAACAATCCAAATGTCCATCGACAGAGGATTGGATTCGGAAGATGTGGTATATATACACGATGGAATACTACTCAGCCATAAAAAAGGATGACATCATGCTATTTGCAGCAACATGGATGGAACTAGAGAATCTCATACTGAGTGAAATGAGCCAGAAAGACAAAGACAAATACCATATGACATCACTTATAACTGGAATCTAATATCCAGCACAAATGAACATCTCCTCAGAAAAGAAAATCAATCATGGACTTGGAGAAGAGACTTGTGGTTGCCTGATGGGAGGGGGAGGGAGTGGGAGGGATCGGGAGCTTGGGCTTATCAGTCACAACGTAGAATAGATTTACAAGGAGATCCCGCTGAATAGCATTGAGAACTATGTCTAGATACTCATGTTGCAACAGAAGAAATGGTGGGGGAAAAACTGTAATTGTAATGTATACATGTAAGGATAACCTGACCCCCTTGCTGTACAGTGGGAAAATAAAATTAAAAAAAAAAAAAAAAAAAAAAAAAAAAAGACATCCCTATGTTAACAGGTATTTGGAGCAAATTGAGCCTTTTGCACTTTTGGTAAGAAAATAAATTTGTGCAGTCACTATGGACAATGGCATAGAGTTTCCTCAAAAAATTAAAAATAGAACTACACTATGACCCAGCATTTCCACATCTGAGTATTTATCAAATAAAATCACTATCTTTAAGAGATACATGCACCCCTGTGTACATTGCAGCATTATTCTTGATAGTCAAAATACAGAAAAAAACTAAGTGTGAATGGACAAATGTATTAATTACACAGTATGCTACAGACAAATACACGCACATGATGGGATGTGATGAATTACCAAAATAAGAGGATTTCTCTCTGTGGCTCAGCAGGTTAAGAACCCTACATAGTGTCTGCAAGGAAGTGGGTTGGATCCCTTGCCTCACTCAGTGGGTTAAGGATCCTGCTTTGCTGCAAGCTGTGGTGAAATCATAGATGCATTTCAGATCAGGTGTTGCTGTAGCTGTATTGCAGCCTAGCAGCTTCAACCTCTGGCCTCAGAAGGTGTAAAAAGAAAAAAAAAGAAAAATTGGGGAAACTATGGTAAATGAAATGAGACAGAAAAAGACAAATACTGTATGACTTTACATATATGTAGAATTCATGAAAGCTGAATTTTAGAAGCACAGATTATATAGTGGTTGCCAGAGGCTGGAGGGTGGAGAAATGGGAGAAGATGGAAGATCTATTTCTATAGTTCAAAGGTATAAATTTCTAAGACAAGAAAATTAATTGTAGGAATCTAATATACGGTATGGTGACTCTAGTTCATGATTCTGTATTGGATACTTGATTCTATGAAAGCAGATCTTAAATGTTCTTGCCATATCAACAATAAGAAAAAGGTGATACATATGTGAGGTGTGGGATGTGTTAACCAACCTTAATGTGTTCAATGATTTGCAATACAGAGGTATATTAAATCATTATATTGTACAGCTTATGAAAATTATACTTCAACTAAATTGTAAAAACATTAAAAAGGTGATAGACAGATGGTCAGCCTACCCATGAAAAATTGCTAAATATCATTATCTATGAAAGAAATGCTAATAAAACTCATAATGTGATTACACTTTATATCAATTAACATAATCAAAAGGAGAAAATAACAAGTGTTAGGGTGTGTGTGGAGAAATAAGAACTGCCTTAAACATCTGCTGGGAATGTAAAATGTTATAGACACCTGTAAAATGATCTTGAAATTCCTTAAAAAATTGACATAGAGTCACCAAATGTCTCAAGGATCCCACTTCGAGATATATATTCAAAAGACCTAAAAACAGGTCTACACAAAATTGTATATCCATCACAGCTGTATTCCAAAGTGGAAACACCCACGTCTAAAATCTTGTGAATGAATAATTATAAAATTGGATATCCAAGAAATTAAGTATCATTTAAAAAAGAATGGATAGTTGTATACTTAATTGGGATGAACCCTGAGAACATTATGCTAATTCATTGAAGCATATTTCCAAAATACAAATCTAGGGAGATACAAAAATATATTTGTGGTTGGGGGGAGGATTGGGTCGAGTGACAACTAATGAGCCCTAATTTTCTTTTAGAGTGATGAAAGTGTTCTGTGATTGATTGTGATGACATGTGCACAACTATGATACACTGAAATGATTCGATTATTAATTAATTTATTTATTTTTTCCCTTTTTCTAGTGCCGCTTCCTGCAGCATACGGAGGTTCCCAGGCTAGGGATCCAATCAGAGCTGTAGCTGCTGGCCTATGCCAGAGCCACAGCAACACAGGATCCGAGCCGAGTCTGCGACCTACACCACAGCTCTCGGCAACAACAGAGCAAGGCCAGGGATTGAACCCGCAACCTCATGATTCCTAGTCAGATTCATTAACTACTGTGCCATGATGGGAACTGCATCAATTATATATTTAAACACCTGAGTTTATGTCATTTGATTTGTATCTCAAAACTGTTATATAAAAAAGTGAAGGAGTTCCCGTTGTGGCTCAGTGGTTAATGAATCCGACTAGGAACCATGAGGTTGCAGGTTCGATCCCTGCCCTTGCTCAGTGGGTTAACGATCCGGCGTTGCCGTTAGCTGTGGTGTAGGTTGCAGACGCGGCTTGGATCCCGCATTGCTGTGGCTCTGGCATAGGCTGGTGGCTACAGCTCCGATTCGACCCCTAACCTGGGAACCTCCATATGCTGCTGGAGCGGCCCAAGAAATAGCAAAAAGACAAAAAAAAAAAAAAAAAAAAAAAAGTGAAAATTGATGGAATTCAAAGGAGAAATAATTAGGAGTTCCCATATCATGGCTCAGCAGTAAGAAAACCAACTAGTATCCATGCTGACACAGGTTTGATCCCTGGCCTTACTCAGTGGGCTAAGGACCTGGCGTTGTTATGAGCTGAGGTATAAGTCACAGACACATCTGGTATCCTGCATTGCTGTGGCTGTGGCCTAGGCTGGCAGCTACAGCTCTGATTCGACCCTACCTTGGGAACTTCCATATGCCACATGCGTGGCTGTAAAAATAATAAAATATAAAAGAAAGAAGAAATAATCAGATTACATGATTTCATGATGTAGAAAATTCCAAGGAATCTATGAAAAAGTTTCTAGAAGTAATAAATGAATTCAGTATGGTCATAAGATACAAGATCAATAAAAATCAATTATATTCCTATGTTTTTACAATGAACTAGTGAAGACTGAAATTAAAGATGCAATGCCATTTAAACTGCTTTAGGGAAAATGAAATATAAGGTATAAATCTAACAACACATATAGAATCTGTATGAAGAAAATAACAAAATATTGAAGAAAATATCAAAGTCATAAAAAATAGAAGAGGCACATTATGCTCATTTACTGGAAGACTCAACATAATTAAGACACCAGTTCTCCTTAAGTTATCTATGGGGTTTTTTTTTGGTAGTTTTTTTTTATTGATCTTTATTTATTTATTTATTTATTTAAATTGAGGTAACAAGGAGCTCCTGTTGTTGGCCAAATATTGCACAACCAACTAGTATCCATGAGGATGCAGACTTGATCCCTGGCCATGTTCAGTAGGTTAAGGATCTTGCATTGCTATGAACTGTGGTGTAGATCACAGATGAGGCTTGGATCCCATGTTGCTGTGGCTGAGGCACAGGCTGGCAACTGAACCTTGGATTTGACCCTTAGCCTGGGAACTTTCATATGCCACAGGTTTGGCCCTAAAAAGCAAAAAATAAATAAACAAATAAATAATAAAATAAAATAAATTGAAGTAACATTTGTTTATAACATTATATAAAGTGGGAGAAAAAACTATGTATACATCTATGTGTAACTGGGTCCCTATGCTGCACTATGGAAAAAAAAATTGTGTTGGGGAAATAACAATAAAAAATTATCTAAGTTTTATGAGTACATTATATGTTGAAGTTTGTATGTAATACAGTATGCTCATCACCAAAATTTCCTATCAAAAAATCGACAAAATTTTATTGTAGGTATAGATAAACTCATTCTAATTTTTTAATGGAAATTTCCTAGAATAGACAAAAAAGAAAAAAATAAAAAGTAAAAGTGAGAAGAAACACTATCCCAGCATGAGAGCTTGTTTTATATCTAGAACAATCAAGACTGTGTGGTAATGCTGGACTGAAGGACATAGAACAATGTAACAGAATAGAGAAACTAGAATTAATTTTGAGAGAGGGAAAGAGCAATTTGCTTTAGGAGGATAGCCTTTTCAACAAGTGGTGCTGAAGCAATTGGACAACTGTAGGCAAAATAAACCTTGACCTTGATTTGACAAAAATAACTCAAAATGGATAATGGATCAAATACAAATCATAATACTAAAAATATGACATTGAGAAAAAGAGGAAAATTTGTGAGGTGAAGAGTCTTAGACTTGAGACCAAAAGCATGATATCTGAAAATAAAAAATAGATAACTCGAAACTATGAACATTAAAACTTTACTAAAAACCCTAAGATAAAAAAACAAATTATAAACTGGAGAAAATATTTGAAAATCCTACATCAGACAGAGAACTCATGTGTAGAACACGAAAAGATTTCTTAAAACTCAGTATTAATAAAACAAATAATAAAACTAGAGAAAGAGTAAGAGACATGAACAGACATTTTACTGAAGAGAATATGCAGATGACAAGCATATGGAGAGATTTTTAACATCATTGGCCTTTAGAAAAACAGAAATTAAAATGACTGTAAGATATCACTACATGGCTACCAGAATGACTAAATTTAAAAAATGGTGATAATATTAGATGCTTTCAGAGATTTTTCAGAATTAAATGATGCATTGCTATTTTGAATGTGAAATTTTACAGTAAGTCAGGAATAGAGTTTGCCTATTCATTTTAAAACTGAAATTATCTTAACAAATTACCAGGAATTGTACTCTTGGGCATTTATCCCAAAGTACTGAAAGCCTTTTATACATTTGAACTTTTACATGAAAATTCACAGCAGCTTTATTTATAATTGCAAAAACCAGAAATCTTCTTTAATATTTTTCAATAGATGAATTATTTAACAAAGTGTAGAACCTTCACATCATGGAATATTCCTCAGCAATGAAAAGAATCAGACTACTGATACACACAACTTGGTTGACATTCAAAAAAATGAGTGAAAAAAATCTATCATGAACACAAATTGTATGATTTCATTTACATAATGTTTGTTACATAACATACTTGCAGAAATGAAGATGTCTCTTGATACCCATGATGTAATGAGGAAGAACCAATCTGACTCCACATTTCTTTAACCTTTGTGTTCTATGACTTTTGCTACAAGTTAAGAGTATTGCCTATATGCTGAAATATCTACCAAAACCCATTCTCAAGTCTCTGGCCTTTATGGATATAACACTTCCCATTCATATAGAGATAAAAATTTGCCTATTAGAGAAAATGTTTGTTTTGCTGAAGGTTTATAGGAATATAGTTACATGACCTGGTGGAGAGCTGCAAAAGGAGAGGATTCTGAACCAAGAAGTTTGCAACAACTACTCACACCACTCCCCTTTTAGTATAAAAGACACCTGAATTCTAAGGTATTATGGTTATTTGGGACATGAGAATACTACCTTCTCAGTCTACTGGCTTTCTCAATAAAGTCACTATTCCTTGCCACCAAAACTCATTTCTTAATTTTTTGGCCAGTCATATAGTGAGCAGTATGAGCTTGAACTGGGTAACATGGTAGAGGGTAGCAGAAGTGGATGTGGCTATAATACAAGGGATGTGGCTATAACATAAGTTAACTGGTCAAGGTACAGTTAAACATCCTTACTTGTAGTGGTTACACTAAGCTACAAATGTATAAAATTGCATGGACACATACACACACACACAAGTCTATGTTTAACTGTTAAAATCTGAAGAAACTTTATGTTTTGAATTAAACTAATGTCTTAATTTTGATATTGTACTATGACATAGAACATGTTTAAACTGGTGGACGTTGGATGAAGAGTATGCAGGCCCCCACTGTATAAATTTTTGTGACTTCCTGTGAACCTATAATTATTTCAAAATAGGTGTTTTGAAAATTCACATTTTTATTGAAATAGAGTACTACTAATGACATTTTTATGGATGTGGTGAATAAACTATGTATTAATTAAGTTATGGAAACCTTGGTTAATAATCCAGCACTGAGGATTCTTATGTTGTGATATCACCCTTGGGAAAAATGTCACTATGAAGGGTCAGTATGTTCCTAGAGGAAGAGAAACAAAGTCAAGAAATTGTTCTGATGTTTACATTCTTTTTTTAATGCATCATTTAAAAATGTAATTCTATATTGAAATCAAATATGCCAAGTTGGAAAAACTTGCATGGATTTTTCAGAGTGGCGTCCTATAAAACATTCTCCACAGATGAAAACCTCTGTACCTTTGCTATCCAAAACAAAGCCATGAGCCATCTATTGTCACTGGACATTTGAAATGCTGCTAGTATGAATGAGGAATAGAATTTGTAATTTAATTCATTTAAATCTCAGTTTCAACCACATGTGTCTAGTCTCTACACATTTGGCAGAAATTGTGCTTCCCAGTTCTAGTTTGATACCATTAATTTAGTAGAAACAATCATTTCAATGTAGCACACAGGATGTATGTCCAATTTACAGTCTTATTTGTACCACTTTTTATCTGTGTAATCCTAATTAGCCCATAATCTCTTTGGAATGATTTACTTATCTTTAAATGAGAGAACTGGAACACTTTTAGGTCCCATGTTTCTATATATTATCTCACCTCCCATGGTTACTGTTTTATTTAAAATATTGATGTCTGCCTGCACTGCCTGGTGTGCCATTTGCCAAATCTCAGTTGGTTCCTACAGATAATACTTTTCAACACAAATCAGATTGAAGCCCAGGGGACTAGAGAATGGGGCTCCCTTGTGGTGTAGAAGCTGTGCTCTGTTAGAAGTGGTATTTTTCTAAACCTATTCATGAAATCACAGAGGTGTGAATGTACTTTCTCTCAGGGAGCCTCTGTCTTTTGAGAGAGGCTGACAGGCAGTGGGTGGCAGCAAGCTGTCAAGCAAGACAGGTTTTCAGAACATTCCTCAAGTGATGGGATTATATAAAGAAAACCTTAAAAAAATCAAGTTATTGTCAATGCTATGGTTTTTTCCAACTAAAAGAGGAATTGCCTAACATTACTTTTTTTCACAGAAGATTTAATGAAGTAAGAGCACTGCCTCCTTTGCTTGCAGAGACTAGGACAGGCTTTATTTGATCTGGCAGGATGGCTGCTTTACTGAGAACGTTTCTTGGGATTTTTTTCAATTACATTAATAAATGTAGGCTCTTTCAATCAGATACCATGCACCACCAGGTAACAAAGACAAATGAGATACTACTATTGTCTGAAAAAAGTTTCCAATCCAATGAGGGCTAAACAACAAATTAAAAAAGTATTTTGAAGTTGTGGTTTGGCAACTATTTAACTTTGTTGATTCAATCTTTTGCATCTGTGTTTTGCTACATTCCTAACTTGGGAACTAGCCAAAAGGTATTATATGTGTGATGTCACTGTGTTTTATATAGCAACATAGCTTCTCCCAAAGTAGCAAATATTTACTTTAGGACTAAATTTTCATAGCATATGTTAGCAATCTGAAAATTTTAGCATATGTGTTATCTGTGTCCATAGCTATGTTAATCTTCAAATCTTCAAATTCCGCTTTTTCTGTGCTAGTTTGATCATTTGGTTCACCCATTTATAATATATTAATTGAGTACTAATTATTGGTAGGGATTACTCTAGGTGTTAGTTATATAGGAACAAAACAAGCAAAGATTCTTCTTGAAAGAGAGCTTACTTTCTAGTGGAGGGAGAGGCAGGAAGCCAGGAGAATGAAATTCTTCCAATTTTTTTGACTCCTTGCTCTGTCCCCATTGCTATTCTCAGTTATTTCAAAAGCTGTGTTTTTGCCAACTCCCATTTTATTTTCTGTGCCATGTTATTTATCCCTTTCCATGTGATTCTACCATCCATCCCTTCCTTTTAGTCACAGCAGCTCTCAATTACAGTGTACAGGGCTTTTTTGAGGAAAATGACACAAGTCATATGTACAGAAACATACTGATGTTAAATTAAAACATAGTTAGAGAGTTGGCATAAAGTTCCATAGAGCTAGCCTGGAAACTGACCCATAATTGCCATTGCCCTTTTTAATCAAGCTAAGCACACTGCCCTCAATGCAACATAGAGCCACTTAGCATCTTCTAAGTACAAATTTCATATACTAGTCCATTAAAATGCTTAAGCGATAATATAATGTTCCACTCTACACTTAATTTTTACAAATCACAGCACAAATGAGTCATTGAAAAAAATGTGATTCCATGTAACTGGTTTGAAAATTTTGTTTAAGTTATGATGAAGTGGAGGAACCTAGAACCAAAAATATTTTACCTAGCAAGGCTCTCATTCAGATACAATTGAGAAATAAAAGCTTTACAGACAAGCAAAAGCTAACTAATTCAGCACCACCAAACCAATTTTACAACAAATGCTAAAGGAGCTTAGCTAACTTGAAAAGAAAAGGCTACAACTGGAAACAAGAAAATTACAAATGTGAAAGCTCAATGGTACAGGCAACCATATGGTAAATGTATGAAATTATCCTCATACAAATATTATATCAAATCCAGCATTTGTGAAAGTACAAATGCAGGATATTGGAAATGCATTTGAAATGAAGAAGACCAGTAACTTAAAATAATTTTGCATATATGGAAAATGCTATATCAAACCTCATGGGAATGAATAACCAAAAAAGAAAGGTAGAAACACACATGAAAAAAAGAAAAAGAAAAAGCAATCCAAATACAACACCAAAGAGAGTCATTGGGTCATAAGAGAAGGGAAGAAAAGAGAAAAGAAGGTCAAAAGAGGAAGGGAAGAAAAAAGTCCAGTGTCACCAAATCAAAAACAATTAAGAAAATGACAGTAAGTACATATATATCAATAATTACTTTGAATGTAAATGGATTAAATGCTCCAAAAAAAAAAAAGAAAAGAGACAGGCTGAATAGATACAAAACCAATACCTGTGTGTATGCTGTCTATAAGATTTGCACTTCAGATCTAGGGAGGCATATAGACTGAAAGTGAGAGGATAGAAGATGATATTTCATGCAGAAAGAAATCAAAAGAATGCTGGAGTAGCAAACCTCATATGGGATAAAATAGACTTTAAAATAAAGAATGTTATGAGACAAAGAAATATACCACCTAATACCAATTCAAGAAGATAAACGACTTGCAAATTTATATGCACCTAACATAGGAGCCCCACATTTTCTTAAAAGGCAAATGCTAACAGCCTTAAAAGGAGAAATTGACAGTAATATAATAATAGTTGGGATTTTAACATCATATTTACATCTATAGACAGATCAACCAAAGATAAAATCAGTAAGGAAACATAGGCTTTGAATGACATGTTAGACCAGATAGACTTGATATTATGGAACATTCCACTCAAAAAGAGAAGAATACATATTCTTCTCAAGTGCACATAGAACATTCTCTAGGATAGATCATAACTTGTGCCTCAGTAAATTTAAGAAAATTGAAATTATATCAAGCATTTATTGTTGACCACAATGCTATAACACTACAGATAAAACACATGGAGACTAAACAATATCCTACTAAACAACAAGTTTTTGAAGCCATTAAAGACAAATAACCTAGAGACAAATAACAATGGAGACATGACAAATGCATCTATGTAATAGAGCAAAAGAAGTTCTAAATGGGAAATTTATTGCAATATAATCTCACCTCAGGGAAAAAGAAAAGTCCCAAATAAACAACCTAACATTACACTTAAAGCAACTAGAGAAAGAAAAACAAACAAAATCCTTAGTTACTAGAAGGAAAGAAATCATAAAGATAAGAAGAGAAAAAAAAAAGAAATAGAGACAAAGGAAAGAATAGAAAATATCAATGAAACTAAAAGCTGGTTCTTTAAAAGATCAACAAAATTGAAAAACCTTTATCCAGACTTATCAAGAGAAAAAGGGAGAGGGCTCAAATCAATAAAATTATAAAATAAAAAGGAGAAATTAAATATTGACACCACAGAAACACGAAGGATCATAAAAGACTGCTACAAGAAATTATATGCCAATAAAATGGAAAACTTAAAAGAAATGGACAGATTTTTGGAAATGTACAACCCTCAATACCGAGCCGTGAAGAAACCAAAGATCTGAGTGAACCAATCACAAGTGCTGAAATTGAAACTGTGATTAAAAAACTTGCAACAAACAAAAGTTCAGGACCTGATGACGTCACAGCAGAATTCTATCAAATATTTAGGGAAGAGTTAATTAACACCTATCCTTCTGAAATTTTCTGAAAAATTGCAGAGGAAGGAACACTCCCCACCACATTCTATGAGGTCACGATAACCCCTATACCAAACCCAGACAAAAACATCACAAAAAAAGAAAACCACAGGCCAATATCATTGATGAACATGGATGAAAAAATCCTCAATGAAATATTAGCAAATAATATAAAATAATATATTAAAAGGATCATACACAATGATCAAGTGGGATTTATTGCAGTGATGCAAGGAGTCTTCAATATCCACTAATAAATCAATGTGATACACCAAATTAACAAGCTAAAAAATAAAAATCATATAGTCATCTCAATAGATGAAGAAAAAGCTTTTGATGAAATCCAACACATTTCTGATTATAAAAACCCTCTAGAAAGTGGGCATAGAGGGAATCTACCTCAAAATAATAAAGTCCATAAATGACAAACCCACATCATTCTCAATATTGAAAAGCTAAAAGCATTTCCTCTAAGATCAGGAACAATACAAGGTATTTACTCTCACCACTTTTATTCGACATAGATTTAGAAGTCCTAGCCATGGCAAACTGAAAAGAATAAGAAATAAAAGGAATACAAAATGGAAAGGAAGATGTAAAACTATCTTTATTAGCAGATGACATGATACTATACACAGAAAATCATAAAATGCTACCAGATCACTGTTAGAGGTCATCAATAAATTTGGTAAACTTGCAGGATATAAAATTAATATGCAGAAATCTACTGAATTTCTACATAGTAACAATGGAAAATGAGAAAGAGAAATTAGAGAAACAATAGAATTACCATTATATTATAAAGAATAAAATACCTGGAAATAAATCTAACTAAAGAGACAAGACCTGTACTCTGAAATCTATAAGGTGCTGATGAAAGAAATCAAAAATAACTCAAATGGATGGAAAGATGTACCATGTCCTTGGATTGGAAGACTCAATATTTTCAAATTGAGTATACTGCTCAAGGCAATCTATAGATTCAACTCAATCCTTATCAAATTACCAATGGTATTTTTCAAAGAACTAAATAAAAAAAATCATATATGTATGGAAACACAAAAGATACCAAATAGCCAAACCAATCTTGAGAAAGAAAAATGGAGCTGGAGGAATCAGGTTCCCTGACTTAAAATTATACTATAAAGCTATAGTCACCAAGTAGTATGGTAGTGGCACAAACACAGAAATATAGATCAATGGAACAGGATAGAAAGACCAGAAATAAGCCCAAGCACCTATAACCAATTAATCTATGAAAAAGAGGCAAGAATATACAATGGAGAAACAATAGTCTCTTCAATAAAGGTGTTGGGAAAACTATACAGCTACATGTAAAAACATAAAATTAGAACACTCTCTAACACCATACATAAAAATAAGCTCAAAATGCATTAAATACTTAAAGACCAAATGCTATAAAACTATAAGAAGAAAACAAAAGCAGAGCACTCTTTGACATAAATCATAGCAATAATTTTTTGATTCACCCCCTAGAGTAATGATGATAAAAACAAAAGTAAAGAAATGGGACCTAATTATGTTTAAAAGCTTTTGCATAGCAAAGGAAACCATAAAAAAATGAAAAAATACACAGAATGGGAGAAAATATTTGTAAATGAAGCAGTCAACAAGGTATACAAACATCATATTATAGCTTTATATCGTGACAACAAGCAACCCAAGTAAAGAATGATCAGAAGATCTAAATACACATTTATCCAAAGAAGACAGAGAGATGGCCAAAAAGCACATGAAAATACGCTTGACATCAGTAATTATTAGGGAAATACAAATCAAAACTACAAAAAAGTATCACCTCACATCAGTTAGAATAGCCATTATCAAAAAATCTACAGATAATAAATGCTGGAAAGGGTGTGAAGAAAAGGAACCCTCTTGTACTCTTGGTAGGCATGTAATCTGGTCTAACCTTTATGAAGTAGAGTATGGATATTCCTTTAAAAACTAAATATAGAACTTCAACATGATATAGCAATTCCACTCTTAGGCATCTATCTGGATAAAAACATAATTTGAAAATACACATGCACCCCAATGTTCATCAAAGCATTATTTACAATAGCCAAAAAGTTGAAACATCTAAATGTCCATCAACAGAGCATTGGATGAAGATGTAATAAATATATAGTAGAATATTATTCTGGCATAAAAAATGAAATAATGCCATTTGCAGCAAAATGGATGGACCTAGGAATTATCATACCAAGTGAAATAAGTCAGTAAGAAAAAGGCAATATCATATTAAATCACTAATATATGAAGTCTAACAGAAATAATACAGTTGGGAGTTCCTGTTGTGGCTCAGTGGTCAATGAATCTGACTAGGAATCACGAGGTTGCAGGTTTAATCCCTGGCATTGCTTAGTGGGTTAAGGATCTGGCGTTGCCATGAGCTGTGTTGTAGTGTGCAGATGTGGCTCAGATCCCACATTGCTGTGGCTCTGGAGTAGGCCAGCAGCTACAGCTCCAATTAGACCCCTAGCCTGGGAACCTCCATGTGCCGTAGGTGCAGCCCTAGAAAAGACCAAATAACAAAAAAAAAAAAAAAAAAAAGGAAATGATACAATTGAACCTACAAAAAAATAAACAGATTCAAAGATTTTGAAAACAAATTTATGTTTAAGGGAAATGTGTGTGGGGAGGTGATAACTTAGGGGTTTTTGATTGATGCATTCACACTACTATAAATAGAATAATCAGTAACAGAGATCTAATTTTGGCATAGGCAAATTTACTCAGTACTATATGGTAACCTATATGGGAAAAAATCTGAATAGGAATATATATACATATGTGCATATGTGTATATGTGTACATACATATATTTTAGTTTGTTGTATGCCTTAAATTAAGATAATTTTGTAAGTCAACTATATGCCAATAAAATAAAAAATGTAAGTAACATATTGAGGACTCAGCATAGGCCATGTGATTAAGGGACTGTGAGCCAAACACCCAGAGATCTGGGAGTATGTGACTCTTGTAACTCTGCAGCTCTGAGTTCAAGAATACACTTGTGGAGTTACCATTGTTGCTCAGCAGAAGTGAATGTGTCTCACATCCATGAGGATGAAAGTAGGATTCCTGGCTTCGCTCAATGGGTTAAAGATCCAGTGTTGCCCTGAGCTGTAGTGTAGGTCGCAGATGTGTCTCGGATCTGGGGTTGCTGGGGGTGTGACAGGCTGGCGGCTACAGCTTCAATTCAACCCCTAACCTGGGAACCTCCATATGCTGCTGGTGTGGCCCTGAAATGACCAAAAAAAAAAATACACTTATGCTATAATATGGAAGAAACTTTGTATTCTATTATAAGTTAATCACTAAAAGGATGTCTTTGAACTTAAATTGTACAAAATGCCCATTTCTAGGAAATCTGCCTCCCAGGTAATGAGTGCTATGCTGCAATACCTTTGTTTAGCTTACAGCAAGCATCCTGACCAGCCCAATGTGAATTAATTCATCCCCTCTGGAGGTTGATGGCAACCAGGAATTGCTTATTTATTCCCTCTTCTTTTAGCATAAAAGAAGCCAAATTCTAACTCAGGCAAGATGCCTCTTTGGGACATGTCCACCATCTCTTGGTCTTCTGGCTTTCTGAATAAAGTCTCTGTTCCCTGCCCCAATACCTCCTCCATTTATTTATTGGGGTTTCTGTAGCCACATAGTATAAAACACTACTGATACTGATGCTGATTAGATGAACAGCATACTTCAGATCTTGCTACAATTTCTCTCACCTTATAAAGCTGAGTTTGGATGGCTCACTTTGTAAATGGGCAGGACCCTATGGGATCTTCTCAGAACAGACCCCCACCCATGTCTTCCACTTGCCTCTTGTCTTTAGAAAAATATTTAGCCTCCTAGGCTTTCCCATAGTTAAAAAAGAGTGAATTTAACCAGAGAAGTGAGAAAATGAAGAAACAAAGAACAGCCAAACAAGCAAGCAAAAAGTAAATAAATAAATAACAATAATTTAGCCGTTAAAGTCAAAGACATTTAGTTCTTCCTCAAGGGCTGTAGATAATATACTGAGCCATGCCCTTTGAGCTGTTTTGCAGATGCTGAAACCCCCACCAGGTGGAAAAAGGTAACTATATCCTACCCACAAACATGTAGACACCAGACAGTTTGGAACTAGAAGGTTTAATATGTTGACTCCTGATTATGTCACCGCCAATCAATCAGAAGAATGTCCATGAGCTGATTACACACACAATCTGCTCCCTCACCCTGTCTTTGGAAACCTTTTCCTGAATATCTTCTGGGAGTTTGGCCTTTTAAGCACTAGCTTCCCAGGCTCCATGCGTGGAGCCCTGCAATAAGGCTGCAGTTGGCTTCACCACAACCCCAAGTTAGATTACTGGCTTTTCTGTGTGTAGGTGAGTGGACACAGTTCCATTCAGTATTGATTTGAGTATCCAGGAGATGTGATGTGACCCTCTGTCTCATATTATTATATCCTGGGGCACATGAGGAAGTGTTAAGAACTTTATATTACTATCTCTTAGAATGAATCATGTTTCTCTCTGTTACATATTCTGACTGCACAAACATACATATGAATAGTTTAGATGATTTGCTATGGAACCCATAGCAATTTAGGGAAAATTTTAGTAGAAATATAGCAGGGTGATAAAGGTGATAGAGTTGAAGAGAGCAACGTAATGCTTGATTGAACCAATCTGCTTCTGTGACTCTGACATTAAGACAGATGGTAGCAAATAGAATTCCCAGTAGAGTGTGAATATTTAACTCTTAGGGGTCTGGCTCATTAGATCATATTAGACTTTAAGATAAAATTATTCCATTTCGGGGAGTTCCTGTCACGGTGCAGGGGAAACGAATCAAACTAGGAACCATGAGGTTGTGGGTTCGATCCCTGGTCTCGCTCAGCGGGTTAAGGATCCAGCATTGCTATGAGCTGTGGTGTAGGTCACAGACATGACTCAGATCTGGTGTTGCTGTGGCTCTGGTGTAGGCCGGCAGCTGTAGCTCTGATTAGATCCCTAGCCTGGGAACCTCCATATGCCATGGGTGTGGTGCTAAAAAGACAAAATACAAAAAAAAAAAAATTATTCCATTTCATAGGAGACTGTTATTTCCTGTGGAGAAGACTGAGAAAACAAAATTTGTAGGAATACCATGGAGGAGGCTCCTGAGTTCTGTGGAGTATGCTCCTGGGTTCTGTGGAGTATGCTTTTAGTTCAAAACATAGACAAGAGATTTGCTGAAATGCTGAAAAGAGGTGGGGCTGTAGTTGTGAGCAGTCAAAGATGAAGAAGAGGGAGTTCCTGTTGTGGCATAGTGGAAAAAAATCTGACTAGGAACCATGAGGTTGCGGGTTTAATCCCCGGCCTCGCTCAGTGGGTTAAAGATCCAGCGTTGCGGTGAGCTGTGGTGTCGGTTGCAGACGTGGCTCGGATCCCATGTTGCTGTGGCTTGTGGTGTAGGCCGGCAGCTACAGCTCTGATTAGACCCCTAGCCTGGGAACCTCCATATGCCATGTGTGCGGCCCTAAAAAAAGACAAAAAAAAAAAAAAAAGATGAAGAAGAAGCTAAAACTGTTTAGCTTGAGCTCTGCTCCATGATGTATTGATATTATAGGGTGGTGGTTTGGGACCTTTAACTAAATGCCAAAACCTTGTTGATATGCTGAATGTCTGGATTCTCTGTTTTAAGAGGATGTGCTTAGTAGAAACCTCTGACCTCTGATCTCTCTAAAGTTTAAAGTAGTGATGAAATTGAGACACTAATGGCCCTGAGGAAGAATAGTTTCTATTTAAATAAATGATACATGCAAAGAATTTTGGTATAAGAATAACGACAACCACCAATATAGCTCTTTATATTTATAGACACTCAGTTGCTTGCTTTATTTTTTCTGATAAACAATTCTTTTCATTTTTTAAAATTTTATGAAGTATAGTTGATTTTCCATGCTGTATTAATTTCTGCTGTATAGAAAAATGATTCAGTTATACATATACACATATCCCTGCCCATATACATTATCACAAAATATTAAGTAAGTTCCTTGTGCTATACAGTAGATCCCCTTTGACCATCCATCCCCACTCCATACACATTAGTGTGCATGTGCCATTTCCAAACACCCAGTATATCCATAGCCCAACCCATTTCCTTTGGTAACCATAAGTTTTGGGTTCAAAGTCTGTGAGTGTGTTTCTGTTTTGTAAATAAGTTCATTTGTATCCTTTCTTTTTAGCTCTCACATGAAGTGATATGGTACATGTTTTTGTCTCACTTCACTTAATACGATAATCTCTAGTTCCATCCATGTTTCTGCAAATGGCAATATTTCATTCCTTTTACGTATGAGTAATATTCTATTCTATATAGGTCCAACATCTTATTTATCCATTCCAATATCAATGGACATTGTCTTGGCTATTGTAAATAGTGCTGTGCTGAACATTGTGGTCTATGTTCAAGTTATGATTTTCTCCAGATAGATACCCAGGAGTATGATTGCTGGTTCATAGTGTACTTATATTTTTATTTTTTTCTGAGAAAACTCCATACTGTTCTCTATAGTTTTTATACCAATTTATATTCCTACCAACAGTGAAGGAGGGTTCCCATTTCTCCACACCTTCTCTAGCATTTATTTTTTGTAGTCTATTTGATGGTGGTCATTGTGATAGGTATGAGGAGATAATATCTCATTTTGATTTCAATTTGCATTTATGTAATAATTAGTGATGTTGAACATCTTTTCATGTGCTCTTTTGGCATTTATCTATCTTTTTACAGAAATGTGTATTTAGATATTTTGGAAAATTTTTTGATTGGTTTTCTTTTTTTTTCTTTTTCTTGATATAAAGCTGCATGAGATATTTATATATTTTGGAGTTTAATCCCTTGTCAGTCACTTTGCAAATATTTTCTACCATGCTGTGGGTTGTCATTTTTTGTGGTTTACTTTGCTGTGAAAAAACATTTAAGTTTAATTAGGTCCCGTTTGTTCATTTTTGTGTTTACTTTCATTACCCTAGGAAGTGGATCAAAAAAGATATTGCTGTGATTTATGTCAAAGAGTGTTCTGCCTATGTTTTCTTCTAAGTGTCTCATAATATCCTGTCTTATATTTAGGTCTTTAGTCCATTTTGAGTTTATTTTTGTGTATGGTGTTAATGTTCCAATTTCATTCATTTATATGTAGCTGTCAAATTTTTCATTGATATATACCTCTGTTTTGTACCATACTGTCTTAATAACTGTAGCTTTGTAATATAGCCTTAAGTGAGAGAGCCTGATTCTTCTAGCTCCATTTTTCTTTCTCAAGATTGTTTTGGCTAGTCAGGGTATTTTTGTACTTCCATAAAAATTAACACATTTTTTGTTCTAGTTCTGTGAAAAATGCCATTGGTAATTTGACAGAGATTGCATTGAATCTGTAGATTGCCTTGGGTAGTGTAGTTATTTTGATAATATTGTTTATTCCAATTCAAGAACGTGGTACATATCCCTATTTGTTTTTTCATCTTTGATTTATTTCATCAGTACCTTATAGTTTTCAGATTACACTTCTTTTGCCCCCTTAGGTTGGTTTATTTCTCAATATTTTATTCTTTTTTATGTGATGATAAATGTGATTGTTTCCTTGATTTCTCTTTCTAGTCTTTCATTGTTAGTATATAGGAAAGCAAGAGATTTCTGTATATTAATACCATGCTCTAAATATTGAAGTTGTTTTAATGATCATTGAAACCCTATACCTTATGTGCTATTGAAACTCACTCTCTAAATTAAGGACAATAAACACAAAGAGATTAGGCAACTTGGCCAAAGTCACTCAGCTCATAAGAGGTGGAACTAGAAATGAATTTATATGTCTAGCTCCAGAGGCAATGCCTTTAATTACTGGTGTAGTGAAAGTTCAGGTGCCTGGAGAAGAATGTTGAGCTGCCATTGACCTTATTCATGCCAGCTTTTCCCACTCTATTACAAAAGATAGTCAGAAGAGTTTGCATTACTTAGGAAAAGACTCTGTATATCTCCAGTGTGTTGACCTAGAAAAAGATAGATTCAACTTTAATGATATTAATATTGCAAAAGGAAGTGTAATCTGTCATGACAAGTCACAACACTCACCACCTGTACCCTGATAAATTGTGTTGACATCATATACAAATTGGTAAAGAAATGATCTCTCAATTTGAAAAGACATGATATTCTAAGGCTGTTCAAGAAGAAAGAAAGTTTATAAAATTATTACTCCTTAGTCTGTCCTAAAGTGACATCAAGGAGTGAAATTATTAGAATTTTGATGAAACTATATCCTTAAACTAGATAGAACTAGGGAACAGATATGTCAAATTACATGTGTAAAGGTTGTTTCTGAAGAGGCTAATTACTGTGGTAAAGTGTCACTACAGAAACACAGAGACTGTGGCCCCATGGTTTTTGGAGGTAGTGACTCCTATCTACAGATGAAATATTTTACTCTCGTTTTGAAATATGTTTAGCCTGATGCTTGTCATGGGTTGAGACTAGTTGCATTAGTGAAGAACATTCAAATAACTATGAAAAAATGTTCTGATGATGCACTGAGTGATATCAAAAATGTCTTTAAAAGAAAATCTTTGCTCAACAGAGCAGGCTGTTTAAATAAAATGAATACCTGCAGTAATATGATTTTTAAAAAAAGAGAAGCAGAGGAGGAATGCAAAATTTCCAATAAAGCATAGGTAGTTACTGACTCTTGGGCCCCATCACCCCTCATCCTTCCTGTTTCCAAGGCCAGTGACTCATATGGACTGAATCTGCAGCTCCCTAGTCCTTTGAAATCCTCTGGGGAGAATAAGAACACCATACAGAAACCAACACTGAGGCAGGAAAGACAAGGCCAGGCCCAAGGACAGCCTCCTCATGTGCAGGCATTAGGCATAAGCAAAGCCACCTTTTATTTTGCAGTTAATAAGGCCAGGGGACATGGAGGAAAAGCATCTGAAAAAGAAACTATGTAGCATCTGTGCAAGAAATTCTCATCTGACCATGAAAATCATGGAGAACACACAATAAAAATGCAGATTGTGATGACTCTGCAGTACCTTCCATGTGTGGTACTTGAAACGGAAGCAGGTCTCAGAGGGCATGTACAGCAACTTCAGAAGATGAATATACAAGACCAGGAGCTGCTGAACCTGAGTGTGATCCAGGTCACACTTCAACCCTCCCCTCAATGCATAGTTCACCCTAATCAAAAGGCCCCACCTAGTAAAAGAGCCAAAAATAAGATTAAAGGGATCAGTAATTCTGCAGCACCCCTCACACCCGAGGATGCCCACACTCTTCTCTTGAGTGCTTCCTTTTGCTTTTCCTCAATAATTGCTTCTTTGTTCTTTTGGCTCCTCAGCCTCAGTGTGTGTGTGTTTGTGTTTGTGTGCATGTGTGTGTGTGTTTCCTTTTTGTCCCTCATCCAAACTCTTTTTGGAGGAGTTGAAGAAGAGCCTGGTTTTTTGATGAAGGTTTTCTGGTATCAACGGGAGTAGGCAGTGTCCTTCTTCCCCTGCTCCCTGTACTGCATCATCATGGTATCTTCATGAATCCTCAGGGGAAACAAGTTGAGCCAAAAAGGTGTGTATCCATGCAGGTTTCCTGTCCCAAATGCAAGTCCTTGTGCCTGAGGTACAGTGATGTACTAACAACATTGAAACATTGCAGTTTGGAGCAGAGAAAGGTTTATTGCAGGTCCATGCAAGGAGATGGGTGGCTAGTGCTCAAAATTGCCCTGAACTCTCTGCAAGCTTTCAGCAAATCCCTTTTATACACAGGGTAAAGGAGGGTGTGACTAGTTGTTGCAAATTTCTTGGTACCTGAGGATCCATTTTTCCTTGTTCTTGTAGCTGTCCATGCAGGTCAAATCATGATGTTCCTATACACCTCTACCAAAACAGATGTTATTCTCTGTTCTGCACCTTTTTTATCTAAAAACGTAATACTCTTAAAAGTCATAGCCTTAGAAATAGAATATCCTGTATAGTTCAGAATATAGGGGGCATCCTTTTGCAAAAGGTGCAGAGCCAGAATGACTAAGCTCAAGTGACAGAGGACAAAGGTTAAAGTAAGCTTAAAGGAAAAGGAACTGATCTGATATGGAATCATACTTGTTCTTATTCCCTTATCACTCCCAGCTATACTTCTCCACAGCAACTTTGGGCCCTTTGACAGATTCCCTGGCTAGGAGGAAAACACCAGCCCTTTCTGCTACTTCTAAACCCTTCTCCTGCATTTTCCAGTTGTGCATATTTCCTCAAATTACTCCAAAGTTATCTCTTTGCCATCAGATCCTAATTTTGCAAAGGGAATTAGAAATGTCCTGAGGAAAGTAGAAACTCAAGACGCGACTATGGCTTGGTTTTTCCTCATTAGAATAGGACTAAGAGGACTCTTGAATGGTACTGGTGACTGCATGAAACATTAGTTGATTTTATTAACAGCAAGTTTTTTCACTCGCATTACCAAGTAAATAGATGTTTCAAGGATATAGATCATTTATCTCACAGTGCTTTGCAACTTCACTATGTTTGTTAAAGTAATGATAGATCGATTTGAGGACCAGAATTCTAATAAATCAATTTAGTATTTTTGTGCTACTGTTTCATATAGTGCAGAGATTTTCTTACAGTTTAACCTTAAATATATATTTATTCCTTTATCACCAAGAACTGATATGCCCTGGACTTGTATTATTTACTCAAGATCTTTTCTTCCTCTTGTGTCTGGTATTTAATGCCCTATAGAGACTATTATATCAAGTGACCCTGAGAAACCTAACATAACACAGAGGTATACAGGGGCCCAAAAATCATTAAAATGGTAAAAATTTAAAGTTCTTATGTAGTAGATTGAATATGATATCCTGAACATATGGAGTCCAAATCCCAGGAATGTGTATGTAACCTTATTTGGGAAAGTGTGTTTTTGGATGCAATTAAATGAAGAATATTGAGGTGAGGAAACTATCTTGAATCATCTGAATTACCTTAGTCGTCATTCACATTATCACAAGTGTCCTTGTAAACAGAGGTAAGAGATTTTAGACAGAGACACACAGAGGGGAGGTGACGTGAGGATAGAGGCAGAGATTGCACTGAGTTGGGGGTGGGCACCAAAGTGGAAGGGGAAAGGGGCAGGTTTCCCCCTAGAAGTCTACAGAAAAAGTGCCCAATGGGATTAAAGACTGATTGCTGGATTAATCTACCAAATTTGTCATTATTCCCTATAGCAGGCAGGAAACAAATATACCCTTGTTATGTGTTCAGTACTGTTCTATGATCTATTTATGAATTCACCTCTCTGAGGTATGTGCTGTTGCTAGGACTTTCATAGATGAAGAAACAAAGATACAGAGAAGTGATGTAAGATGCTTAATGTCACCCTGCTGGTAAGTAGCAGAGATGGGGTTTGAATTCAGACAGTCTGGCTTCAGAGCCCACACTCTTATTACTAAGCTCTGAATAACATTGGGTCTCACAAGGTTCAGCCTTTGCCTTTCTAAAGAAGGGTAAACAGTAGAACAGATTGTCTTCAGCACTTCAGTTTTCATATACTGTATGTGACCTTGGCCATATACCTTAACTTTAGATTATAAAATAAGAGTGGACTACACTCTATAGCTCGTATATCCTTAACTTCTCGAAATTCTCACATTTTTTCCTTCTTATATATTAGGAAATTCTGCTATCACTACTTCCCTTATACATTTTTAAGTATCAGTCTTTTGAATAATGTTACTTGCATTTCTCTGGTTGCTTATTTTGGCAGACCAAAGCTTTACCAACAAATGTCATTTCACCTGCTTCTATCTCAAATTACAAATCCTATCTTTACATTAACAAAAAACACCCTTGATAAATATACAATTCTCCTGATTTTTCACAAAAAACAATATTAAAAAATAATTACAAATATTTTACAAGTAAGTATAAATAAATTTATAAAAATGCCATAAAAGTAGCCATTTAAAAATATCTAAAGGAAGGAGGGAAATTGTATGAACTTGTTGACTTTGTGACAATCAACATAATAATATCAGATTGACAACAATGCTTCAAATGGTCAAAGAGTAAACTACTCATCCCTGCATAAGGGAAGTATTGTTTCCTTCCCTCTGTTTTTTTTTTTTCTTTTCCTCAGCACTTGCTGTCTTCTAACCAACTGGAATTATAGCCCCCAAATTTCAAGAGAATTAGACAAGTGTGAGATTCAGAACTTGAGTCCTCAGACTCATAGTTTTGTTCCTTTTTCTTCTTAATAAAGGGTGCAGAAAAATGGCATACTGAATTATAAAAGGAAAGAAAGGAAAATATATTCTTAGTATCAGTTTTACTGTGTGTTCTTTATAGTAATATCATCAATTATAGTACCAACTTTCAGAATTTTAAAGTAAATTCACCCTAATTCCAAAACCAGACAAAGATACCACCAAAAAAGAAAACTATAGGCCAATGTCTTTGATGAATACAGGCACAAAAATCCTCAATAAAATTTCAGCCAACCAAATCCAACAACATATCAAAAAAGATCATATACCACAACCAGGTAGGATTCATCCAAGATTCAAAAGGATGGTTCAAAATACATGAATCAATCAACATCATACTCCATATTAACAAAATAAAAGTCAAAAACCATACGATCATCTCAATAGTGCAGATAAAGCATCTGACAAACTCCAACATCCATTCATGATCAAAACTCTTACAAAACTGGGTATAGATGGGAGCACACCTTAACATAATCAAAGCCATTTATGATGAACCCTCAGCAAATGTTAACACTCAATAGAGAAAACCTGAAAGCCTTCCCACTTAAAATATGGAACAAGACAAGGATGCCCACTCTCACCCCTGTTATTCAACATAGTACTGGAAGTCCTAGGCACAGCAATCAGACAAACAAGGGAAATAAAAGGCATCCAGGTCGGAAGAGAAGAGGTAAAACTGTCACTGTATGCAGATGAAATGATACTATATACAGAAAACCTTAAGGACTTAACCCCAAAACTACTTGAACTGGTCAACAAATTCAGAAAAATAGCAGGATGTAAGATTCACATTCAGAAATCAGTCGCATTTCTGTATACTAACAATGAAATATTAGAAAAGGAATACAAAAATACAATACACTTTAAAATTGTACCCCAAAAAATCAAATACCTGGCTAGACACCTGACCAAGGAGGTGAAAAACTTATATGCTGAGAACTATAAAACATTAATCAAGGAAATTATAGAGGATTCAAAGAAATGGAAAGATATTTCATGCTCCTGGGTTGGAAAAATTAATACTGTAAAAATGGCCATACTACCCAAAGCACTCTACAGATTCATTGCAATCCCTATCAAATTACCCAGGACATTTTTCACAGAACTAGAACAAACAATCCAAAAATTCATATGGAAGCACAAAAACAAAAACAAAAACAAAAAACAGAATTGCCAAAGCAATCCTTAGAAACAAAAACAAGCAGGAGGCATAACTCTCCCGGACTTAGGCTATATTCCATAGCCACAGTCATCAAGACAGTGTGATACTGGTACCAAACCAGACAGACAGACCAATGGAACAGAATAGAGAACCCAGAAATAAACCCTGACACCTATGGTCAATTAACCTTTGACAAAGGAGGCAAGAACATAAAATAGTAAAAAAGACAGTCTCTTCAGCAAGCATTGCTGGAAAACCGGGGCAGCTGCATGCAAATCAAGAAAACTTGCACACACCCTCACACCATGCACAAAAATAAACTCAAAATGGCTGAAAGACTTAAATATAAGACAAGACACCATCCAACTCCTGGAAGAGAACACAGGCAAAATATTCTCTGACATCAACCTTACAAATGTTTTCTCAGGTCAGTCTCCCAAGAGAACAGAAATAAAAGGAAAAATAAATCAATGGGACCTAATCAAACTGACAAGCTTTTGCACAGCAAAGGAAACCAAAAAGAAAACAAACAGACAACTTACAGAATGGGAGAAACTAATTTCAAATGATGCAACTGACAAGGGCTGAATCTCTAGAATATGCAAACAACTTAACAGCAAAAAAGCCAACAACCCAATGGAAAAGTGGGCAAAAGACCTGAATAGACATTTCTCCAAGGAAGATATACAGATGGTCAACAAGAACATGAAAAAAAAAATGTTCATTATCACTGATTATTAGAAATGATTGGATTTTGAATCCCAGTAAATTCAATGAAATTATAAGTATTTTTTGCCCGTAAAAAAAAAACTCACCTCTTTTTAGTAGACTATGCTTTATTTTTTTCTTTTTATATATAATGATTTTTATTTTTTTCCATTATCTCTGATTTACAGTGTTATGTCAATTTTCTACTGTACAGCATGGTGACCCAGTTACACATACGTGTGTACATACTTTTTGTCTCACATTATCATTCTCCATCGTAAGTGACTAGACAAAGTTCCCAGTGCTACACAGCAGGATCTCATTGCTTATCTACTTCAAATGCAATAGTCTGTATCTATTAACCCCAACCTCCCAAACCATCCCACTCCTTCCCCCCCTCCCCTTGGCAACCACAAGTCTATTCTCCAATTCCACAATTTTCTTTTCTGTGGGAAGGTTCTTTTGTGCACGTGTTAGATTCCAGATATAAGTGATATCATATGGTATTTGTCTTTCTCTTTCTGACCTACTTCTTTGTCATAGTCTCCTTTTTTTTTTCTCTCTTATATCCCATAACATTTCATAAAGTGAACATCCCCATACCTCATGCTCTCTGATCATAACTTTTTTTCTTTTATTAATATTAAAGCAATATTGACTTAAACACTTCTCTCAGGTGAGAAACCCAAAGTTTATTCAATGATTTTACATGATCCTTCATGTTCTTATATTCCATTTCACTACACCAGACACTACATTGTGGCTTTTGCTGATATGGATGACTCTGATTTGCTAAATTACCACAATTCAAGCAGTGTTTGGAGTGGGTTTGACTAAAAATTTGAAGTAAAGTTTAAAGCAGGTTCACAAAATTTTAAACTTAATTAGTAGACACTCCTGTCCTTTTAGAACCAGCTTTCCAAGACCACATGGCTAGAATATGACAGATAAAGTCCCTGATCACTGGTGTCTGTCACTCTAGAGTAAAATGCACTGGACCTTGATACCCTAAATAGATGTAAATTCAATGGTAATTCAGAGTTTTTATTGGACTACCTTATTGTTTTCCAATAGATTTAAAGCGTGGACATTTTTCTCAAAATTTGTGTTGGCAAAATCTTGGGTATATACATCAATGACTTTTTTTACCATTGAAATCTGGTAATATACAGCTTGAATTGTCTTCGTTATGCCTTTGTTTTCTGTTCCCAACTTAGCAGAGTGACATTCTAATATGGCAAATAATCAGTAATTAAATCTAAATAATCAGTAATTAAATCACTCATTTCCTTGTTTCTTCTACATTTTTTTATTGGCTATGATACCTGTGGGTCTGTACTTGTTTGCATTCAGGGAACATGACAGTAAATTAGGGCCTCTGCTTTCTGGTGGTTGACAACATGTTGCTGGGAACAAGAAGAGAGACATTTAATGCTAGGAAATGACATCCTGAGTGCTATACTAGCTATATAAACAAAATTCTGCTGGGAACATAGATGTGATAGTGACTAAAGGCCTTACGATTGAATAGCTCCTGTAGTTTCCTAGGTACTGTTCCGTGAATTAGTGTATTTAACCCTTAGCAACAATCGAATAAGATAGTTAATATATATTTTATTCTTTAGCACTTAACAAGGGAAGAAAATGACTAAATAGAAAGGCTCCAAGGGCAGAACCATGTTGAACATCTTCTGACTCCTAAACAAAATTTTGTTTCTACTTTTATATTACTTAATTTATCTTTGATGTAACTTTGTTGTTGTTGTTGTTGTTGCGGTAGGTATTTTTTTTTTTTTTTAGGGCCATATCTGCAGCTTATGGGTGTTCCCAGGCCACAGTAACATGGGATTCAAGCTGCATCTGTGACCTACACAACAGCTTGCAGCAATGTTGGATCCTTAACCCACTGAGCAAGCCAGGGATTTAACCCCCATCCTCATGGATACTAACCAGGTTTGTTTCCACTGAGCTATAATGGGAACTCTCCATATCTAAATTTAAACCAGTAGAATAGTAAACTTATTTCAATTCAAAAGAGCGAGTAGTGAAATGTATTGTCTTTGCTGGGTGGATACTTATAAATAACAACAAAAAGATCCAAGGTAACCATTCAATGTAGGAAGTGTTAGAAAGCACCAGGTACTTAGCACTGTAGCTGTTGCCTTGTATAAACACTGCCTTGACTACCTGTAAAGAGAAGGATGTTATACAAAGATGAAATGATGCAGAGCAATAATTAGAACACAATCTGTCCTGAATGGTTTCAACATATGTATGCCTGAATACAAGGAGCTGGATCAGATAATCCCTCAGGATCTGTTACCTCTTCCTCCTGAGGACTGAATTCAAGCTCTGTAAGTATCTTTGGCATCAGGTACATACATTATTTGAACTACTCGAGTGCTGTTTTGAGCATTACCGATACTCAGCAGTTGCTAATTGTATTCTTCAAGTGCCTGATTCACTCCCAGGCAGAGACTTTAGTCCACAGAAGAATGAATGTACTCAATGTGACTAAAACACTTCAGATTCATTCTCCCTCATGAAGTGACATTATATAAAAGAAAAAAAAAACTGAAAGGAATCTGTTCAAAGTAATGGAAATGAAAAGAGTAAATTGTACTTACCAAGTTTTTGAGTTTTATTGTCACCTAGAATTTTTAAAAGTGGTGATGAAACAGAGTAAAAGTATAGCATATCTGAAATGAAAAAGGGGGTATTGTAGGAGGCAGCACATAGACATGGACAGGGCAGAGAAAAAAGAAGCCTGATGTGACAAGTATTATGAGATGGTAACCATGTACAGTGTGCTGTAATACCTGCACCTGAGTGCATCCTGTATCCTGGCCCTGAGGCAGGGAAAGCACCCTAAAAACAAGAAGGGGAAGCCCCTTGTCTAGAGTATGTGCCCACCAAAGATTGGTTTGTCCTTAGATGACTGCATTTTCATTATTCAATCATTTTAACATAATTGGCATTGTGATTCTATGCCCCCTGGGCCCCCAGATGAATTTTGCCTGATGATTCTAGGCAGCCATAACCAAGTAAAGAAGGTCCAGGACTATCACGTCTGAGAAGGACCAAGTGGTCTGTAAGGGAGGGATGGCAGTGAGATGAACTCCCTACCTGGAAACAAGATAAATGAAAGCACCCTAGTCCCTCATCCCAGGCTGCTAGCTTTATCTAGTGTGCCCACTTAGCTTTTTCTCACAAGTGTACTACCTTAATAAACTTTGGCTCCCTGCTTTGCTTTAAGAGCACTTGGTTCTGAATTCTTTCTTTGTTAGGCCTAAGAACCAACCTCCACAAAGAAGTTCCATCAACAGAATGAACACTAAAAACTTTCACTTACTTTAAAATTATTTTATATAAATTAACTTATTTGAGAGGAAGAAACTGATAATCCACCAAAAGAAAGGAAAATCTTTAAATAAACCATATGTAGCTTTCATAGAAACATCTTGACATAAAGGATTAAAAATTGGAGGTTAAAGTTCATAACTTGGAGAGGACGTTGTGGATACCATGGGAATGGTTTAAACATAGACTTTGAGAAAAATTTTAATGTTAAGTATTGTGAAATGAAATGGACTTTTAAATTGAATATCAAAAGATGATAGCATTTGAAACTAGACAGATTTGTACTCATAGGATATATAAAATAATGATCACTGGGATATAAGATTAAGGATAGGGGTATTTTTGTCTTCAAAGATATATGCTAAATGCCTCAAATTGTGACATATTACAAACGAATTTGTGATGAGAACTCTAGATCTTTACAAAATATACATTTTTGCAAGCTAGGCACATTAGGAAACATAACATTCAGTGTTTCAAATGAAAATAACCTAATGGGATTACGTTTTATGCATTAACAAAGAAAATGTTAAGAAAAAAGCAGCTAATTCCATACAAAG
Organism: Sus scrofa; assembly: GCF_054392235.1. NCBI lineage: Eukaryota > Metazoa > Chordata > Mammalia > Artiodactyla > Suidae > Sus > Sus scrofa. The sequence goes on along the minus strand of NC_139390.1, from coordinate 50,822,701 downwards.
GTTTTAATGTTAAAAATGAGGATTGGATGTAGATAAAATTCTTATTAGAAATATATCAGGAAGAAAGGAGAATATGAAATCTGCTTAGTAATTAATAATTATCATAGGAAGTGAAAGTTCTGAGCACTCAGGAAAAAATACCTTATGTAGTAAAAATCACATTAAAGTTTAATGTTTAAGGGAAAACATATATATTATTTTATAAATATTTGGGATTCATCAAAAAAAAAAAAAATTCCCTGTTCTTGTGAAGCTTGCAGTTTAGCAAGCAGAAAATGTCATTTAATAATCATCATTAGTAAATGATACCTTATGCCTAGAACATAATATGTTCTATTAAAAAATACAGAGCAGGTCAAGAAGAAGTGCTCCTGGACTGGTGTAGATGTGGTGGCTAATTGCAGTTTGGAATAGGACAAGTGGGCTGGACTGTTAAGAAAGTATAATCTGAACAGTGCCCTGGAATGTGGAATCTTTTAGCAAGTGAATGTTTTCCAAAAGACTATTTCAAGCAGAGGGTTTAGGCAGAACTAGATTCTAATGTAGAGTCATGCTTGGTAGTTTGAGAAAGAAAATGGATACACGGACTGGAGTAAAGGAGGTAAAAGAATAACTCAGAAAGCAAATTGAAGTCTCTATTAGTCAGTTTGGGTTGTCATACCAAAATACAATAGACTGAGTTGCTTATGTAACAGAAATTTATGTTCTCAGTTTTAGATCTGAAAGTCTGAGATCAGAGTGCAGGCACTGATGAGTGCTGGTGAGCATTTTCTTCCTGGTTTTCAAATGGCTGCCTTCTCTCTGTCCTCCCATGGCAGTGAGAGAAAGGACAAGTTCTCTTTTCTCTTATTATAAGGACACTAATCCCATCATAAAGGCCCCACATTCATGGTGTCATGTAAAAACCAACTATTTCCCAGAGACCTCATTGCCAAATACTATCACTTTGGGGGTGTTGGGTTGGGAATTCAATATGTATATATTCTATATATATATTGTTTTTTGGTAGAATGCAATTCATAGCAGAGTCAGATCTTGCAAGGCACTCTAAGTCATTGGGTAATAGGGAAGAACAAATATCACTATATATCACTCCATATTAGATATTTCTTTTATTTAACTTTTGTGCTCTTTTCCTGTGTGCATCATACTGGCTATTCACTTTTTGTAAAAGAATGTTGCTTAATGCTTGAAATGTACAGGTTAGCCCATCCTCAAGGCTCTGACCTTTAAAGGTATAATACTTTTCCATTCATATAGATATAAAGAAGTTGCAGAACAGAGAATGACATTTGTTTTGTTGGAGGTTCACAGAAACATGGTGACCTGACCTACATGTGTGGCTACAAAAGGAAAGGATTCCTACACCAAGTGGTTTGCAACAACCAACCTCACTCCTCCCTTAACTTGCCTTTAAAAATTTTTAGTTAAGGAGTTCCTGTCATGGGTCAGTGGTTAATGAACCAGACTAGTAACCATGAGGTTGTGGGTTGAATCCCTGGCCTCACTCAGTGGGTTAAGGATCTGGCATTGCCATCAGCTGTGGTGTAGGTTGCAGACACAGCTTGGATCCTGCATTGCTGTGGCTGTGGTGTAGGCCAGCAGCTGCAGCTCCAATTGGATCCCTAGCCTAGGAACCTCCATATGCCGCAGGTGCAGCCCTAGAAAAGACAAACAAAAATAACAACAACAAAAAATGTTTAGTTGAAACCCATCAAGGAGTTCATGGTTCTTTTAGGGCACAAGGCACTTTTCTGCTTGCATGGTCCTGTAATCTTCCTTTACTCCAAACTCACATGTGTCAGTTTGCTTGGCCTCACTGTGCATGGGACACATGAACTTCCATTCAATAACAATGGTAAGGTCTTTGCCTTTTTCTCTGAGTAAAATGGAGAAACATTGCCTTATTTTAGCCAAAGAAGAGAGGAATTATCTCATATTTTCCAGGACCCCAGCAGCAAATATCTTCAGATTAGATTGTGGAGAGAATTAGTAGAACTTGAAACCTAGTAGTTATGGTAGCAATCCAAACTTGCCATGACAAGAGTTTAGAGCAGGGTTAAGAGAGTAAAAGGTGAAGAGCTTAGGGAAAGAATTGAAATCTAGAGGATAAGATTTCTTGATGAATTTCTCTTAAAAGAGAGAAAAAAGATGGCTTTACAATTTTTCAAATTAATCAATTTAAATAATTTATAATCAACAGAAATTGCAAAGACTAAGGTAGAGCCATCCTAGAAGAAAAAAAAAATAAGAGTTGAATATTAGATTTGTTAAGTTTGAGATATCATTTGATATACAAGCTAGAGGTACAAATGTGTAAAGTTTTAGCTTTTGCATATTTATTTATTTATTTTTGTATAATGATTTTTATTTTTTCCATTACAGCTGCTTTACAGTATTCTGTCAGTTTTATACTGTACAGCATGGTGACCCAGTTACACATACATGCATTCTTTTTTCTCACATTATCATGTTCCATCATAGGTGACTAGACATATTTCCCAGTTTAACACACCAGGATCTCATTGCTTATCCATTCCAAAGGCAATAGTCCACATCTATTAACCCCAAGCTACAAATCCATACCACTCCCTCCCCCTCCCCCTTGGCAACTACAAGTCTGTTCTCCAAGTCCATGATTTTCTTTTCTGTGGAAATGTTCATTTGTGCCATATATTAGATTCAAGATATAAGTGATATCATACAGTATTTGTCTTTCTCTTTCTGACTTACTTCACTCCTTATGAGAGTCTCTAGATCCATCCATGCTACAAGCCATGGAACCAATGAAATGAAGACATTAGTTATAACTAAGGCAAAAAAAGGATCAAGAATTAACACTAAGCAGTCTTGAGAGAAATTGAAGGGACCATAAAAAGAGAAGTGAATTAGTTCAAAAAGAATGTCATATAGTATTCTGTAAACTGTGAAGAATGGCTATTTGTGGTGTTAAATATGCCCAATGTGGCTAAAATGTATGTAAGTATTGAGAACTGTGAGTGGGATTTATTAATGTTGATGGTATTTTTCATCTTGAGGAGAACATTTTGGTGCACAAGTGAGTTTAAAAGCCTTTCAGTTTTGACATTAAGAAAGAATAAAAAAAAAATTTCCTGTAGTGGTTAAACATAAATGAATCTGACTGGTATCCATGAGGACTCAGGTTTGATACCTGGGCTTGCTCAGTGGGTTAAGGATCTGACATTGCTTTTAGCTGTGGTGTAGGTTGAAGATGCACCTTGGATCCTGTGTTGTTGTGCCTGTGGTGTTGGCCAGTGGCTACAGCTCCAATTTGACTGCTAGCATGAGAACCTCCATATGCTGTGGATGTGGTCCTAAAAGGACAAAAAGAAAAAAAGAAGAAAAAAAAAGAAACAATGAGAATAGAAAAATTGGAATCAGCAAGCCTTTCAAAGATATCCAGGTAATGAAATGGGGTAGTATTGGCAATTTTTGTGGCTAGTATTGGCAATTTTTTTCCATTTTTTAGGTAAGGAAAAGTAGCATAAATATGGTAGCTGATTAGAATGAGTGGAGAATGTGGTGGGAGTCTGAATGTTATCTTCTTTTTTATTTTATTTTTTTTATTACTCAAATGAATTTATCACATCTGTAGTTGTATAATGATCACAACAATCTGATTTCACAGGATTTCCATCCCACAGCCCAGGCACATCCTCCCACCCCCAAACTGTCTCCTCCGGAGACCAAAAGATTTTTAATGTCTGTGAGTCAGAATCTGCTCTGCAAACAAGTTCAGTTTGTTCTTTTTTCAGATTCCACATGTCAGTGAAAGCATTAGATGTTGCCGTCTCATTGTATAGCTGACTTCACTTAGCATGATAGTTTCTAGGTCCATCCATGTTGCTAAAAATGCTGGTACTTCGTTCTTTTTAATGGATGAGTAATATTCCATTATGTATATGTACCACATCTTCTGGATCCACTCCGCTGTCGATGGACATTTAGGTTGTTTCCATGTCTTGGCTATTGTGAATAGTGCTGCAATGAACATCAGAGTACATGTGTCTTTGAGAGTCATGGTTTTCTCTGGATAGATGCCTAGGAGTGGTATTGCTGGATCAAATGGTAGTTCTATGTTTAGTTTTCTGAGGACTCTCCATCCTGTTTTCCACAGTGGTTGCACCAATTTACAGTCCCACCAACAGTGTACTAGGGTTCTTTTTTCTCCACACCCTCTCCAGCACTTATTGTTTGTAGACTTTTTGATGATGGCCATTCTGGCTGGTGTAAGATAGTACCTCATAGTGGTTTTTATTTGCATTTCTCTAATAATGAGTGATGTTGAACATCCTTTCATGTGTTTCTCGGCCATCTGTATGTCTTCTTTGGAGAACTGTCTGTTTAGATTTTCTGGCCATTTTTTGATAAGCTTGTCTGTTTTTTTGGTGTGGATTTGCAGAAGTCGAGATAAATTTTCAGGTTAATCCCTTGTCAGTCAATTCACTTGCAAAGATTTTCTCCCATTCTTTGGGTTGTCTTTTTGCGTTGTTTGGGGTTTCCTTTGCTGTGCAGAAACTTTGAAGTTTGATTAGGTTGCATTTGTTTATATTTGTTTTTGTTGTCAATACTCTGAGAGGTGGATCTGAGAAGATGTTGCTGTCGTTTATGTCAGAGAGTGTTTGGCCTATGTTTTCCTCTAGAAGTTTGATAGTGTCTGGTCTTATATCTAGGTCTTTCATCCATTTGGAGTTTATTTTTGTGTATGATGTTAGGGAGTGTTCTAATTTCATTCTTTTCCATGTGGCTGTCCAGTTTTCCCAGCCCCACTAAATGAACAAGTTGTCCTTTCTCCATTGTATATCCTTGCCTCCTTTGTCATAGATGAGTTGGTTGAAGGTGCGTGGGTTGAATTCTGGGCTTTCTATCCTGTTCCACTGATCTCTGTCTTTGTGCCAGTCCATATGGTTTTGATGATTGTTGCTTTGTAGTATAGTTTGAATTCCAGGAGCCTGATTCCTCCAGCTCCATTTTTCTTTTTCAGGATGTCTTTGGCTATTCTGAGTCTGTTGTACTTCCATACAAACTTTAAAATATTTTGTTTGAGTTCTGTGAAAAATGTCCTTGGTAATTTGATAGGGATTGCATTGAATTTGTAGATTGCCTTGGGTAGTATAGTCATTTTGATAATATTGACTCTTCCAATCCAAGAGCATTATATGTCCTTCCATCTATTTGTGTCATCTTTGATTTCCTTCATCAGTGGCTTATAGTTTTCAGAGTACAGGTCTTTTGTCTCTTTAGGTAGGTTTACTCCTAGGTATTTTATTCTTCTGAATGTGATGGTAAACGGGATTGCTTCCCTAATTTCTTTTTCTGCTCTTTCCTTGTTAGTGTATAGAAATGCCATGGATTTCTGTGTATTGATTTTGTATCCTGTGATTTTGCCAAATTCATGGATGAGCTCTAACAGTTTTCTGGTAGAGTCTTTAGGATTCTCTAGGTATAGGATCATGTCATCTGCAAATAGCGATAGTTTTACTTCTTCCTTTCCAATTTGGATTCCTTTTATTTCTTTTACTACTCTGATTGTTGTGGCTAGGACTTCCAGAACTATGTTGAACAGTAGTGGTGAGAGCAGACATCCTTGACTTGTTCCTGATCTCAGCGGGAATTCTTTCAGCTTTTCACCATTGAGAAAACCCTCTGTGGGTTTGTCATATATAGTCTTTATGATGTTGAGGTAGGTTCCCGTTATGCCCACTTTCTGAAGGGTTTTTTTATCAGAAATGGGTATTGGAATTTGTCAAAGGCTTTTTACACATCTATTGAGAGGATCATATGGTTTTTATTCTTCAGTTTGTTACTGTGGTGTATCACACTGATGAATTTGCAGATATCGAAGAACTTGCATCCCTGGCATAAATCCCACTTAATCATGATGTACAATCCTTTTAATGTATTGTTGGATGTCATTTGCTAGGATTTTTTGAGGATTTTTGCATCTATGTTCATCAGTGAAATTGGCCTATAGTTTTCTTTTTTTGTGGTGTCTTTGTCTGGTTTTGACATCAGGGTGATGGTGGCCTCATAGAATGAGTTTGTGAGTATCTCTTCCTCTGCAATTTCTTGAAGTAGTTTCAGAAGGAGAGGTGTTAGCTCTTCTCTAAATGTTTGATAGAATTTGCCTGTGAAGCCATCTGGTCCTGGACTTCTGTTTGTTTGAAGTTTTTTAATCATAGTTCCAATTTCAGTTCTTGTGATGAGTCCATTCATCTTTTCTATTTCCTCTTGGTTTACTCTTTAAAGGTTGTATTTTTCTAAGAATTTGTCCATTTCTTCCAGGTTTTCCATTTTATTGGCATATAGTTGCATATAGTAGTCTCTTATGATGCTTTATATTTCTGTGATGTCAAATGTTCCTTCTCCTTTTTCATTTCTAATTGTATTGATTTGAGTCCTCTCTCTTTTTTCTTGAAAAGTCTGGCTAAGGGTTTATCAATTTTGTGGATCTTTTCAAAGAACCAGCTTTCATTTCATTGATCTTTGCTATGGTTTTCTTTGCTTCTATTTCATTGATTTCTGCTCTGATCTTGATGATTTCTTTCCTTCTACTAACTTTAGGTCTTGTCTGTTCTTCTCTCTTGAACTGCTTTAGATGTAAAGTTAGCTTGTTTCTTTGAGCTTTTTCTTGTTTCCTGAGGTGGGCTTGTATTGCTATAAACTTTCCTCTTACAATGGCTTTTGCTTCATCCCATAGGTTTTGGAGTGTCGTATCTTCATTGTCATTAGCTTCTATGTATTTTTTAATTTCCTCTTTGATTTCTTCAGTTATCCATTAGTTGTTTAGTAGCATGTTGTTTAGTCTCCACATGTTTGTGTTTTTTGAAGTTTTTTCCTTGTTGATTTCCAGTCGTATAGCGTTGTGGTTGGAAAAGATGCTTGATATGATTTCAATGTTCTTAAAGTTACCAAGGTTGGATTTGTAGCCCAGGCTGTGATCAATCTTAGAGAATGTTCCATGTGCACATGAGAAGAATGTGTATTCTGTTGCTTCTGGATGGAATGTCCTATAAATATCTATTAAGTCCATCCGATTTAATGTGAAATTCAGGGCTTGTGTTTCCTTATTGATTTTCTGTCTAGATGATCTGTCCATTGCTGTAAGTGGGGTGTTAAAGTCCCTAACTATTACTGTGTTATTGTTGACTTGTCCTTTTAATGTTGTTAGCAGTTGCCTTATATATTGTGGTGAACCCATGTTGGCTGCGTAGATATTTAAAATTGTTACATCATCTTCTTGGATTGATCCTTTGATCATTATGTAATGACCTTCTTTGTCCCTTTAAATATTCTTCATTTTAAAGTCTATTTTGTCTGATATGAGTATTGCTACTCCCGCTTTTTTTGATCCCTGTTTGCATGAAATATTTTATTCCATCCTCTCACTTTCAATTTGTATGTGTCCCTAGAAATGATGGGGGTCTCTTGAAGACAGCATATATATGAATCTTGTTTTTGTATCCATTCCACCAGTCTATGTCTTTTGGTTGGGGCATTTAGTCCATTAACATTTAAGGTAATTATGGATATGTATGTTCTTATTGCCATTTTATTAATTGCTTTGGATTTGGTTTTGCTACAATTTTTCTTTCCTTCTTCTCTTGTTCTTTTCTGCCTAGAGAAGTTCCTTTAGTATTTGTTGTAAGGCTGGTTTAGTGTTGCCGAATTCTTCTAGCTTTTGCTTATCTGTGAAGGTTTTGATTTCTCCTTCAAATCTGAATGAGAGTAATCTTGGCTGGAGGTTTTTTGCTTTCATCACGTTAAGTATATCATGCTACTCCCTTCTGGCCTGCAGAGTTTCTGCTGAAAAATCTGCTGATAACCTTATTGGGGTTCCCTTGCATGTTATTTGTTTCTTTTCCCTAGCTGATTTCAAGATTTTCTCTTTGTCCTTAATTTTGGTCAGTTTGATTAATGTGTGTCTCGGGGTGTTCCTCCTTGGGTTTATATTATATGGTACTCGTTGTACTTCCTGGATTTGAGTGAGTGGTTCCTTCTCCATGTTAGGGAAGTTTTTGGCTATTATCCCTTGGAATATTTTTTCTGCCTCCTTCTCTCTCTCTTCTCCTTCTGGCACCCCTATAATATGGATGTTGGTGCGTTTAATGTTGTCCTAGAGTTCTCTGAGACTTTATTCATTTGTTTTCAATCTTTTTTCTCTTTTCTGTTCCACATCCATAATTTCCCCTAATCTGTCCTCCACCTTGCTTATTCGTTCTTCTGCCTCCTGTATTCTGCTGTTAGCTGCTTCTAGTGAATTTTTTATTTCAGTTATTGTATTTTGCATCTCTTCTTGTTTAAGTTTTATATCTTGCATCTCTTTGGTCAGTGTTTCCTGTAAATTATCCATCATTGCCTCCAGTTTATTTCCAATGTCTTGCATCGTCTTCAGCATCAACAGCCTAAGTCTTTTTCCTGAAGGCTGAGAACCTCCTTATCACCGAGCTGATTTTCTGGGTTTTTGCTTTTCTCCCTCATCTGAGTTATAATTCTCTGTCTTTTCATTTGTATAGGTTTTTGGTGTGGCGACATTTTTAAAGACAATAGAGTTGAAGCCTCTCTTACTGCTTTTTTTTTTTTCCTTGCTGTACTGCATGGAGATGAAGTTATTCTTACTTGTACACATTTTTTCCCCCACCCTTTGTTTTGTTGCAACATGAGTATCTAGACAAAGTTCTCAATGCTACTCAGCAGGATCTCCTTGTAAATCTATTCTAAGTTGTGTCTGATAACCCCAAGCTCCCGATCCCTCCCACTCCCTCCCCTTCCCATCAGGCAGCCACAAGTCTCTTCTCCAAGTCCATGATTTTCTTTTCTGTGGAAATATTCATTTGTGCTGGATATTAGATTCCAGTTATAAGTGATATCATATGGTATTTGTCTTTGTCTTTCTGACTCATCTCACTCAGTATGAGATTCTCTATTTCCATCCATGTTGCTGCAAATGGCATTATGTCATTCTTTTTATGGCTGAGTAGTATTCCATTGTGTATATATACCACATCTTCTGAATCCTATCATCTGTTGATGGACATTTGGGTTGTTTCCATGTCCTGGCTATTGTGAATAGTGTTGCAATGAACATGCAGGTGCATGTCTCTCTTTTAAGTAGAGTTTTGTCTGGATATATGCCCAAGAGTGGGATGTGGGATTAAATGGAAGTTCTATGCATAGATTTCGAAGGTGTCTCCAAACTGTTCTCCATAGGGGCTGTGCTAATTTACATTCCCACCATCAGGCAGGAGGGTTCCCTTTTCTGCACAGCCCCAGCAGCACTTGTTATTTGTGGACTTCTTAGTGATGGCCATTCTGACTGGTGTGAAGTGATATCTCATGGTAGTTTTGATTGGCATTTCTCTTATAATCAGAGATATTGAGCATTTTTCAGGTGTTTTTTGGCCATCTGTATATCTTCCTTGGAAAACAGTCTATTCAGGTCTTTTGCCCATATTTCCATTGATTGATTGGCTTTTTTGCTGTTGGGTTGTATAAGTTGTTTATATATTCTAGAGATTAGGCCCTTGTCCGTTGCATCATTTGAAACTATTTTCTCCCATTTTGTAAGTTGTCTTTTTGTTTTCTTTTGGGTTTCCTTTGCTGTGCAAAAGCTTTTCACTTTGATTAGGTCCCATTGGTTTATTTTTGTTCTTATTTCTATTGCTTTGGGAGACTGACCTGAGAAAACATTCATAAGGTTGATGTCAGAGAGTGTTTTGCCTATGTTCTCTTCCAGGAGTTGGATGGTGTCTTGTCTTATATTTAAGTCTTTCAGCCATTTTGCATTTATTTTTGTGCATGGTGTGAGTGGGTGTTCTAGTTTCATTGATTTGCATGCAGCTGTCCAGGTTTCCCAGCAATGCTTGCTGAATAGACTTTTTTTTCCCATTTTATGTTCTTGCCTCCCTTGCCAAAAATTAATTGACCATAGGTGTCAGGATTTATTTCTGGGTTCTCTATTCTGTTGCATTAGTCTGTCTGTCTGTTTTAAAACCAGTACCACACTGTTTTGATGACTGTGGCTTTGGAATATTGCCTGAAGTCTGGGAGAGTTATGCCTCCTGCTTATTTTTGTTTCTAAGGATTGCTTTGGCAATTCTATGTTTTTTGTTTTGTTTTGTTTTCTTTTTTTGTGAGTGTGTTTCCATATGAATTTTTGGATTGTTTGTTCTAGTTCTGTGAAAAATGTCCTGGGTAATTTGATAGGGATTGCATTGAATCTGTAGATTGCTTTGGGTAGTAGGGCCATTTTTACAATATTGATTTTTCCAACCCAGGAGCATGAAATATCTTTCCATTTCTTTACATCTTCTTTGATTTCTTGGAATAAAGTTTTATAGTTCTCGGCACATAAGTCCTTTACCTCCTTGGTTATGTGTATTACGAGGTATTTGTTTTTGTGAGGTGCAATTTTAAAATGTATTGTATTTTTGTATTCCTTTTCTAATATTTCATTGTTGGTATACAGAAATGCAACTGATTTCTGAATGTGAATCTTATATCCTGCTACTTTGCTGAATTTATTAATCAGTTCAAATAGTTTTTGGGTTGAGTCCTTAGGGTTTTCTATGTATAGTATCATGTCGTCTGTATACAGTGACAGTTTTATCTCTTCTCTTCCTATTTGGATGACTTTTATTTCTTTTGCTGTCTAATTGCTGTGGCTAGGACTTCCAAAACTATGTTGAAGAGCAGGGGTGAGAGTGGGCATCCTTGTCTTGTTCCAGATTTGAGTGAGAAGGCTTTCAGATTTTCTCCATTGAGTATTATATTTGCTGTGTGGTTGTCATAAATGGCTTTGATTATATTCAGGAATGTTCCCTCTATACCCACTTTGGCAAGGGTCTTGACCGTGAATGGACGTTGGACTTTGTCACATGCTTCTTCTGCATCTATTGAGATGATCATATGATTTTTGACTTTTGTTTTGTTAATGTGGTGTATGATGCTGATTGATTTGCGTATGTTGAACCATCCTTTTGAACCTGGGATGAACCCTACCTGGTCGTGGTGTATGATCCTTTTGATATGCTGTTGGATTCAGTTGGCTAAGATTTTGTTGAGAATTTTTGCGTCTATATTCATCAAAGATATTGGCCGATAGTTTTCTTTTTTGGTGGTATCTTTGTCTAATTTTGTTTTTTTTTTGTTGTTGTTGTTGTTGTTGCTATTTCTTGGGCTGCTCCCGCAGCATATGGAGATTCCCAGGCTAGGGGTTGAATCGGAGCTGTAGCCACCGGCCTACGCCAGAGCCACAGCAACGCGGGATCCGAGCCGCGTCTGCAACCTACACCACAGCTCAGGGCAACGCCGGATCGTTAACCCACTGAGCAAGGGCAGGGACCGAACCCGCAACCTCATGGTTCCTAGTCGGATTCGTTAACCACTGCGCCACGACGGGATCTCCTCTTTGTCTAATTTTGGATTAGGGTGATGCGGCATCATAGAATGTCTTTGGGAGTGTTCCTTCTTCATCAACCTTTTGAAAGAGTTTAAGGAGGATGGGCACCAGATCCTCTTTATATGTTTGATAGAATTTGCCTATGAAGCCTTTTGGTCCTGGACTTTTATTTGTAAGGAGTGTTTTTTATGACCTCTTCTATTTCATTTCTAGTGATCAGTCTGTTCATTTGGTCTGTTTCTACTTGATTCAGTTTTGGCAGGCTGTACGACTCTAGAAAACTGTCCATTTCTTCCAGATTGTCAAATTTGTTGGCATATAGTTATTCATAGTATTCTCTTATGGCTTTTTATATTTATGCAGTATCCGTTGTGATTTCTACTTTTTCATTTATAATTTTGGTGATTTGGGTTCTTTCTCTCCTCTTTTTAGTGAGTCTGGACAGGGGTTTTTCAATTTTGTTTACCTTTTCAAAGAACCAGCTCTTAGTTGTATTAATTTTCTCTATTGTTTTTTGAATCTCTATTTTATTGATTTCTTCTTTGATCTTTATATTTTCCTTCCTTCTGCTGACTTTAGGTCTTTTTTGTTCTTCTTTTTCTAATTCGTTTAGGTGGAGGGTTAAGTTGTCAATTTGGGATCTTTCTTCTTTTTTGAGAAACGCCTGTATCACTAGAAATTTCCCTCTGAGCACTGCTTTTGCAGCATCCCATAGATTTTGAGAGGTGTGTCTTCATTATCATTTGTCTCAAGGTATTTTTTAATTTCCTTCTTGCTTTCCTCATTGACCCATTAGTTTTTTAGTAGCATGTTGTTTAGTCTCCATGGAGTAGGTTTTTTCTCATTTCTTTTCCCATGTTTGATTTCTAATTTCATTGCGTTGTGTTCAAAGAAGATACTTGAGATAATGTCTATGCTCCTAAATTTGTTGAGGTTAGCTTTGTGTTCAAATATGTGGTCGATTCTTGAGAATGTTCCATGTGCATTTGAGAAGAATGTGTATTCTGATTTTTTTGGATGTAGAGTCCTGAAGATATCAGTTAAGTCTAACTTTTCTATTGTTTCCTTTAGGATCTCTGTTGCCTTATTGGTTTTCTGTCTGGAGGATCTGTCCATTGATGTGAGGATGGTATTAAGGTCTCCTACTATGATTGTATGCCCATCAATTTCTCCCTTTATTTCTGTTAATATTTGTTATATGTATCTGGGTGCTCCTATATTTGGGGCATATATGTTGATGATAGTAACATCCTCTACTTGGATGGATCCTTTAATCATTAAATAGTGTCTTTCTTTGTCTTTATGTCTTTTGTTTTAAAGTCTATTTTTTTCTGATATGAGTATTGCAACTCCTGCTCTCCTGTCATGTCTATTGGCGTGAAATATTTTTTCCCACCCCTTCACTTTCAGTCTATATGTATCCTTTGTCCTAAGGTGAGTTTCTTGTAGGCAGCATATTGAAAGTTTTTGCCTTTTTATCCACTCAGCCACTCTCTGTCTTTTGTTTGGAGCATTCAGTCCATTGACATTTAAGGTGATAATTGATAGATGATTATTTATTGCCATTTTAAACCTCATGTTCCAGTTGTTTTTATGGTTCTCCATTCTTCCTTTCTTTTTTTGGTTGGATGGTCTATGGTTATTATCTGTTTGAGTGTTTTTTTTTTTTCCCATTTTTTGCGAATGCAATGTTTGGTTTTGGCTTGTGGTTCCCCTTTTTTTTTAAGTCTGCTAACTCCTTCCTATAATTGTGTGTTTTAGCCTGATGGTTCTGTAGGTTCAAACACTTCATTACTATATTAAAATTAAGAAGAGAAAAAAACAAACACACAACAACAACAAAAAGGGTCTATGTATTTCCTAACATCCTTTGCCCACATTTTATGATTTCAATGACTATTTTTTTCTTTTTAATTTTTTTTGTTTGAAACATGTTCATGATTAAATCTGTATGCTGACTTATTTGAGTGACTGCTCTCTGATTGTGGTTTCCTCAATCCTAGTTCTTCCTCTTCTTCTTTTTTTTTTTTTTCTCCCTTTCTTTCCTTCCTTTCTTTTTGGTTTAGAGAAGCTCTTTCAGTATTTCTTTTAGCCCGGGTTTTGTATTGCTGTATTCTTTTAGCTTTTGTTTGTTGGAAAAAAAATATTTCTCCTTCTATTTTAAATGATATTCTTTCTGGATAGAGTATTCTAGGTTGCATATTTTTTCCTTTTAGCACTTTAAATATCTCTGCCATTCCCTCCTGGCCTGTGGAGTTTCTGAGCCTCTCTTACTTCTGATGTCTGCCCCCCTGTGGCTGAAGTCGGTATGGGGGCTTGCTGTAGGCTTCCTGATGGGAGGGGCTGATGCCTGCCCATGTAGGTGGAGCCAATTCTCATCCCTCTGGTGGGTGGGGCTTAGTCTCTGGATGAGATTAGAGGCAGCTGTGTGCCTGAGGGGTCTTTAGGTAGCCTGTTTACTGAGGGGTGGGGCTGTGATCCCACCTGGATTGTTGTTTGCCCTGGGGCTTCTCAGCAGCTGACCCATGGCTGGGCCAGATTTTCCCAAAATGGCCACCTCCATAGAAAGTCAAGGCTGCTGAATATTTCTGAGAGCTTTGCTTTCAATGTCCATCCCTCAAAACAAGCCACGCTCACCCCTGTTTTTCCAGGATGTCCTCCAAGAACTGAGGTCAGGTTTGACCCAGATTCCTATGGAGATTTGCTTTGCTCTGGGACCCAGTGCATATGAAAATCTGTGTGTACCTTTTAAGAATGGGGTCTCTGTTTCCCCCAGTCCTCTGGAGCTCCTGCACACAAGCCCCACTGGCCTTTAATGCCAGATGCTCTGGGGCTCTTTCTCCCCATGCCAGATCCCCACATGAGAGAGTTTGATGTGGGACTCAGATCTCTACTCCAGTAGGTGAGTCTCTGTGAACAAGTTATTTTCCAGTCTGTGGAGCTTCCCACCCAGGAGGTATGGGGTTGTTTATATCATGAAATCGCCCCTCCTACCTCTTGATGTGTCCTCCTCTTTGTCTTTTGGAATAGGATATCTTTTTTAAGGTTTCTGGTCCATTTGGGTGAAGAGTGCTCAATCTTTAGTTGAGAATTTTGTTGTTTTTACGAGAGAATTTGAGCTCTATTCCTTCTATTCTGCCATCTTAATCCCATCAACTGAATGTTATCTTCTTAATGCTTCAATTTCCTTGGTAGAGAAGCCACTGTAATCATTACCAGTATGTGAGTCACAGATAATTCTGATCTGTAGTTGACATGGCTGTAGCATAGGCCTAAGATGAAGCTCTGATTTGACCTATAGCCCGGGAACTTCCATATGCCACAGGTGTTGTCCTAAAATAAAATTTAAAAAATCCTAAAGTTGTCTGCAGGCATTTCAATTGACTATACATACTTGCAGAACTCTATGTATTTTTAGACCCATGTACAAAGCACTGGAACCAGACAGATATTAAATTTTAACCTGGGCTCCTGAGTGCCCCCTCTGTCATTCCCTCCAGCCCCTTCTTTGTGGCTGTCAGTCCTGGGATACCATTGGTACATATGACCACAATCTCTGTTATGTCTCTTCAAAGGATGGCTCTTAAATCCCCTTTCTTTCTCTTTCTTTCTTTCTTTCTTTCTTTCTTTCTTTCTTTCTTTCTTTCTTTCTCTCTTTCCTTCTTTCTCTCTCTCTTTCTTTTTTTTCAGTTGAACCCACAGCTTGTGGAAGTTCCTGGGCCAGGGATAGAACCAGTGTAACAACAGTGACAACACTGAATCCTTAAATGCTAGTCCAGCTGGGAACTCCCTAAATCCTCTATTTCTAAAAATTGAAGTTTCTGAACATGTTTTAACTCTATCCTTCATCAAAAATTCAACAAAACTTATTTAGCAACAGCTGTAAAGGCTTTTCATGAACACCCAGTATGGCTCCACCCATTTCTGGCCCCTAATCCATAGATAATGAAGATTGTTCTCTTTGTATGACCTGTCATATAGCCCATGATGTATAGTGTCATGGTGTACTCAAGGACTTCAGAATGCCAAGAGAAGGACATAGAGGCTAGATTGCAAAGGAGTTTATCATGGCATCTTCAAATTGAAGGCAACTCTTGAAGAGAGATTTGAAGTTAGCAATTAGGAGGCAAATAGGGAGAATCCTAGGCATAGAGAAGAAAGAAGAATGAAGAAACTAATAAGAAAAATGAGATCATATTTTTAAAGCTGCAATAAATTTGAGTCCAGTGGAGGGTGCCTATGAGAATGTCAAGAGAAAAGTGGATACAAGAGAGCTAATGAGTTTGAGTTGTATTCTAAGTGAAAATTAAGAATTACTGTAGGAATATATTTGTGATCGGAATAATTCCAATGATCTAGGGAAAGACAAATAATGTTATTCATTACATAACATAGATTCATCTTTAAAAATTAACCTGAAAATGTTTGAGTAATTTTTTGTTATGTAAAAAATTCCTCCACATACATGAGATGTTCTGTATCATCATGTCACATCTTCCAACACATAAAAGCAGAAAAGTAGGTTGAAAACTGGAAAAAGATAGGCATAGAAGGCAGAGGGATCAGGGCTCAAATCTTAACCCCATTTTACAATATTGTCTGCTCTAGACATATCAAGGGGAAAGTGGACTATTCCTTTGATATTGTAAAATTGTATTAATTTCTGAAGCAACATTAGCTATAGTAGTATAATTACTCCAGGAAATCTTTCATTAATCTATATTATATTATTTACCAAGCAATATAACTGAATTTAAGCCAAACTCAAGTTCAATATTATCTTAAATAACTTATGTTTATAGATAATAAATACTATCCTTTGCCTCATATAAGAAACATTTATGAAAGTATTTTTGCCAAGCTTGATAAAAGTGCTGTTCTAATTATTACACAATATGAGACTATCATTTATTTTAGCTGAATTCAATAGGTATAGCTGTGTATCCTTGTGAATACAAGAGTAAGAGAATACACATTATTCTCACTTGTATTATTTCAACTGAAAATGACTAGAGAGGAACTCCATCCTTCTTTTCATAACAATCAGGATGGAATTGAGTGGAGAAAAATTACAAAAAACATTACAGTGGAAATAAATCTTAGAGCCAGATGTTACTTCCCAAACTCTTTCCTTTTAAGGATAAAAATTGAAGGTTTAAAGTACATAAAATAGTATTTACTGTTATTAACCCATTACTTATATTTAATATACTTATTAATGGAAGAACTTGTTTGAGAAACACAATGTGATCATTTGTCATTTAATCACTTAGATTTGGCTTTGAGAATGCAGAAAAGACAGATTCTATTCAGGACATTTTGAAAGATGTGGGCAAGTAATACATCATAGATTTCCTCAAGCAGCATATTTTCCAATTGAGGGAGCAACAGAAACAGGAGCTGACAGTCTAGGAGGCAAACCATTGTGTAACTTAGTAACTGAGATCTGTAAAAGAGCATAGTGTCAGGATGTCAGGATAGTGGAAGAAGTGGATCTGGACCCCAATTGTTATTAAATGCAAGTTCCTGTAGCTGATGCACAGTGAAACCAAACAAATTGAAACATCAGAGTTTGGAATAGAGAAAGGTTTATTTCAGGGCTATGCTAGGAGATAGATAGCTCATTCGCCCCTAAACCCCAAAACTCCCTAAAAGATTTCAGCAAAGCATATTTAAAGGCAAAGTGAGGGAGGGGCATGGTTGGTTGTTGGAAACTTCTTGGTATCAGGAATCCTTTGTTCCCACAGCTGTCCGAGTAGGTCACAATGTTTCTGTAAACAAATGTTATTCTATGTTCTTCAACTGTTTATCTCTATATAATTGGGAAAATGTTATACCCTTAAATGTCAGACTCTTAAGAATGGGCTATCCTGTATCTTTAAGGCTATAGGCAATCCACACCCTCATGGATACTAGTTAGATTTGTTACAATGGAGCAACAGTGTGAAATCCTAGGAAACATTCTTAACTTGAAGCAAAAGCAATAGAACACATGGTTAAAGGAACAGATCCAATATGGAGTCAAATATATTCTTCCTTGTTACACAATGGCAGGATTTGAATAGATGGAGCAGGGAATGCTGAGCAAAAAATTCTGAGATCACAGGAATCTGGCCTGATCATCTACTGGGAAAGGCATACCCTTTAGCAATGGTGGATTCACATAATATTCTAAAAGGCTGATTGACAAATTTAGATTAAATGTGACAGATAAAAAGGAAGTCTGGGAAGTATGTCTGGTCATTTATGATGGAGCATAATAATGTGAGAAAAAATAATGTATACATGTATGTGTAATTGAATATTCATGCTGTACAATAGAAAATTGACAGAACACTGTAAACCAGATATAATGGAAAAAATAAAAACATTATATATATATTTTAAAAAAGGGCATCAGATTATAGTATGTGAAGGATGCCTTCAAAAACTTACTGTTTTCCTGGCAACTCTCTGAAGTATGGATTGAGGTAGTAATCAGAGACTCCAAACCTCAAGAATCTCTGTAAATCTTTGAAGAAAAAATGAATCTAAGCCAACTCTAACAGTGGCCATCTTGCAGCTTACAGCCTGAGAAATTGGTGGTTCTTTTTTTTTTTCTCTTTTGTATTTTGTCTTTTTAGAGACACACCCATGACATAGGAGGTTCCCAGGCTAGGGGTCTAATTGGAGCTACAGCTGCTGGCCTGTGCCACAGCCACAGCAACGCCAGATCTGAGCCACATCTGTGACCTACACCACAGCTCACAGCAATGCCAGATCCTTAACCCACTGAGGGAGGCCAGGGATCAAACCTGCAACCTCAAATATACTAGTCGGATTCATTTCTGCTGCACCACCATGGGGAACTCCATTATGGTTCTTAAATAAACAGAATTTTATTTCTCTACTTACAAGTTCACAATATACTGTTTCCCTTTTGAACTTACTTACCTCTAACAATGTTTACTTTGCTTTATCTTTTCTATTTTGATTCTTTCTGTCTCAAGTTTTTATTCTCAGATTGTAAGCTTCAGGGAAAGACTATCAACTTTTCATTTCCACAATGTTCAGGGCCCTTTGTTCCAGGAAAAAGCAGAAGAAACCGAAGAAGTAAATTAAATGAGAACTGAATTTCACCTTTGTAGGCATCATGAATCCTTACAGTTTACATGTAGCAAAAAAAAAAAAAAAAAAAAAATCTTATTTTAATTCATAAATTTAAAAATAATTATATTTATATTTTATTTGATGCTTTCAATAAAGTTGAAAATTGTTATTGGAAAATGTAATGTATACCTGATAAAGAAAAGTAGAAACACAGTGTGACAAAGCTAGAAAGCTCTTGAGAGAGATTTTATAAATGCATTTGGAGAGTGTAACAAAAACAGATGGATGACAAGAAAAAAAATGAGTAAAGAAAATAAAGATTTTCTTGAAAAATGACTAGATCTGTATAGGCTTATAATTTGTCATCCTTCTCTTCTTAATATAGTGTGTATAACCATTAGCAGCACGCTTCAGTAGGACAGATTTAAACATAGTATATTTTGCCACACAGAGTGCATTCTACTTTTATGATTCCAGAATGTACTGTGCCCCCAGAACCACAAATGTTGTCATATTAAAGCTCTTGTCATTTGGATTTGCTGAAACAATAGCTTTTGCCAGAATTCGTGCTTTCTGAAAATGATTGCCTTTTAGGAGTTTTCACAAATAGATTTATTAGCTTTCACGCTGAATAAACAACCAAGAACTTGCTATGCAGATTGGCCCCAGAAGCTGTTATGGAGGATATATTTCCAATTTTTATGGCAACATCCTTTACTTTTATGTTCTACCTTCTCTCAATTTGATAAATTGAGTTTTGTTAAAAAATACAGGAAAATGCAACTGAATAAAGCAGGACAATTTCTTATTCTTCTTCTTTTAAAAAAATAAACCTAAATCTTGAAGTTTTCTGGTTTTAATGTTTATAGGAGCAGAAGTTTTTCATGGGAAAGTTGCTAGAGATAAGGTTTCAACAGGGACAAACTGAGGCAAATTTGTGAACTAGTAACAGAGAAGAACATAAGTATTTTTTTGGAAATGTAACATCATTGGAATTTCCTCCTCCCAATGGGTTGTTTGTTTAGGTTTTTTGTTTGTTTGTTTGAAGGTGTTGGTCACTGTTCTTAAGAAATCAGCATATAAAAATTTTATATCCTGAGAGAATGCACTTTTTTTCAATTTAAAATATTGTTAAATTTTGCTAAGCAAAAATGCCTTACATGACAGAGAAATATCTCAACATGTAAAGAGATGGAGGAAAGAGGGGATAAATGAAAGAGGAGTTTAAGGAGAGAGGAAAAGAAAAAGTGAGATTTTTCAGAGCACTCTCACTGATTTTCAGTATAAAAGGAAAAAAAAAGGCACATTAATTCCAGAGATGGTTACATTCACATTTGATAAAATATGCAGGGACTGTGGTTATGAATGCATTATGGTGTGAGACTGTTTATGTAAGCAGACTCCCTACCTCCTTACATACACCTTTTTTTTTTTTTTTTTTTTTTTTTTTTTTTTTTTTTTTGTAGAATAAAGAAGGAGTGAGATACATCTGTGTGGGACATTTTCTCTTTGTATCCTGCCTGCTGTGATATAATCCTAAGCCTCTGAAAGAGAAAGCCCAAGACACTTCAGGACTGGATATGGATGGGAAAAGTGCTGCATGTTTTATATTTCTTTGCAACATGTTATAGTCCAAGGATAAGTTAGCACATTCACATTATCGTTTCTCATGCTTTTTAGTAGAAAATATTTTTATTAAAAAAAAACAAAAATAATTGTGTTATTCTATGATTAGAACCTGATTTGCAAAGTTGAGGTTTTGTAATGGACTTTTTCCAATTTTTCCAAAGCCCCAAAATATTTATTCTTACTTGAATACCCAGGCCTTTTATTTACAGAGAAGTCTTAGCTAAGCAGGGTCAGCACAGAAGATCCATTTCTAAACTAGGCCTCCTGATCCCTAGCCTAATGTCCTTCCAATAAAGTATGTTGGAGGTATATGTTTGCACTTTACTAGGTCAAGGGTCCATAACTCTTGTTGGATTCCCACCTGAGGATATGATGAAAAATTGGTAATAACCAGGATTGTAAGTATTACAAGCAGCTGAGTTTGAACAGTGAAAACCTCAGGGTCCATTGTCAGCCAGTGTGGTGGACACATTTCAGGTCTATTACATTAGGCTCTCTGTTCAAATGTAGGTGGAAAACATCCAAGTAATTCAGGCTGAATCCTGGACTTCCTTTCTCCACATCTTCTGTGCTGGTCCTGCAATAAAACTAGCCGGCAGTCATCTAACAATTGTCATATTATGATGACATTTTAGAATGACATTTCTAATGACATTTTATATTTATTAACTCACTGAATTTCCCATAATTCTTGAGTTGAATACCTTTGAATTCTCCATTTTAGAGATGAAGAAAATGAGGTACATGGAATTTAAGTAATATATTCAAAATTCCCAGGACTAGGAAATGGCAAAACAATTCTATGCAGTGTGATTAAGTCAGGTAGTGGAAGATTACTTAGTAATCTTTAACCAGTCCAGGTTGGTATGTAGAATCACCATTATTCCTCCCCTCATGTACACACACACACACACACACGCACACACACATGCACACGCACACACACACATTCTTTATTTGCATAAATTTAAATGTTTGGTAATGCCTAATTTTCTCTTGAATCTTGGATACAGGTTCAGATTTTTTTAATGGGATGGAGTAGAAGGGAAGATTATTGGTGAAGGATATGTAGTTATTGGCAAAATTTTGATTTCTATTGGTAGGGAGTTGAAATGTTTTATCAGGTTCTGGATACCCATACTGTTGGTACAGAACCTGGGGGACCAGGACCTAGATATCTGAACATAAAGGCATACCACCTTCTAATTGTCTGTTCTATATGTCTTCAGTACTGTCAGCTCAGAGAACAGTCATGAGAAAATGATAGGTTTACTTAGTTGACCATTATTCTTGCCCAGGAAGTGAGAAGCAATTGAAATTTTCTTTCATACCAATAATTATTTAAAAATAGGAAAATGTACTCTTCCATTTTCACCACTCAGGGGACTTAAATTAAGTGATGTAACATCACAAATAAATGAGCTAATGGAGTTTACCAGTCAGGGACTTGGCAGGAAAAACAGAAACCAAACTAGGTAATTGACATGAGGGAATTTAGCAGGGAATTAGTTATACAGGTGCTAAAAAATCTGAATGAGTGAAAACCTGAATGAGTGAAAGCCTGAAACAGAAATGAAATACTCTGAGGTAAGTCCCAAATAATAGCTGTAAGAAGCCCTATCACATTTATATCTGGGGAATAAAGGGATAAGGTTGAGATTATCATAACGACTGTCAAAAATGTGGTCTTGCTGAACAGGAAGTCAGGTCTCTAAGATGGGGCTGTGTTTCTGATGCTGCTAGTACCTGAGGGATTTCAATGTTCTAGGGCTGAGATAGCAAAAGGATCTGGAGTTTGGAACCTACTGCTGTTACTGGGGGGGGGGGGGCAATGCAGAGGTTGAGGTGATGGTGACCAGAACAGCAATCACACAGGAAGAAGAAAAAACCTGCTTCCGTGTGTTTGCCTGCAGTTTTCTTATTCTGCTCCTATATTCAGAGTGTAACAAGAAGGCTGCTGTAATAAGAACTGTAGTTTTCAGATTAGAAAACTCAGCATCATTGAGATTGGTAAGGTAAACCTGGTACAATGAGATAATAGCTTAAAAGCCAGGAAAATAAGCTAGTAGATATTTAGCCTCTTAGTGATTCAGTTTTCTCTTGTATGAACTTCTGGAATCCACCTCAAACTGATATTATAGATATTAAATAAGCACACACATATATACATCTATCTATCTATCTATCTATCTATCTATCTATCTATCTATCTATCTATCTATAGATATGTACAGATAGATATACGAGTGGTACATAGTAAATACTTAATAAATGTCAACTACTAAAATAATTTTTCTTATACCATTCTCTAAAATATGTGAAGTGTGTGAGGTTTAAACAAGAAAGAGGAAAACCGCTTCCTACACAAGAAAAAGAAGAAAACAAAAAAAACTTCAGAGAATGAACAGATCAATGTTAAAATTCTAAGCAAACTCAGAAAGTAACTTTATACTGACAGTATGTATGCCGTGGTAATCAGCCCTCTTACTATGTGTAAGCAGTGAACCAAGCCTGCAGACATGTCAAATGTATAAAATGTGTTGAGCAGACATTTCTAAGATAGTACTCATTCCTGAAGACTCTGTTAAACTCAAGGGAGAATGTTTACATAACATTCCTATTTAAGTGACAACTCACTGATCTGTGCCTCTGAATATTCTGTGGGAACCAACATTTTTTAAGATAAAATGATATGGGTAAAGATCTTATCCTCAATCTCATGTTTTCATAATATTATTTAACATTAACTTTTGATGACATATTCTAAGGCCATCAAGAAAAATGAACCAAAATGTGACACCCTGCTATACTACCACATGAATGTGTGGTAGGCTGTAAGCTATGATTTATGAGCAGATTAGTCAAGTGATTTTATGAAACACATTAGGTCATAATTATTTCGGTGTGATTATCTAGCATCCTTAGAATAAGCTGAGAGCAGACTGATACGCATTTAGACTTACTCTTTATAGAAATTACTGAATATAATTAGTACAACAAACTTATAAAATAAGTTATTCTATTTCCGAGATGAGAAAATAACTTGAGAATCTTTCCCAAATTAATTCCCAAAATAATTATTTTTAATTGTTATAAAAAACACATACAACCAAAATCAATAATCATTCTAGTTTCCCAGTCTTTGTCAGATCACTTTTTAGTATATTTTGTATATACTAATCCAGTATATATATTAACTGTATGCTTACTAATTTTCTATTAATTGACAAGCAGGGGATCAAAATTTTAAAGTTTCACTCCTATGGAAGACACATCTCTTTGAGGGAAGATATAGAACATAATAAAGCTGTGAATTATTAACATATATACAGTGCTGTGCAGTGTAAGACAATCATAGATATTATTATGTACCAAAATTTGTTAGTACATAGTCTGCGTCTAAAGAAGATTTTGACTTAAAGTATGGATAACATTTGGCATTCATTAGAGATCAGCTATAACTGAGTTTTGCTAATTTGTTGCAAATAAATCTATCACAGTGTGATCAAAGACACTTGCCTTCAGCCTAACATAATTTCATGGCATTTCTCAAACCCAGAGCTGAAACACAGGGGGTCTAGTACATGACCACTATATTCCTTTCTTAAGTTCTTGACAAACTGAAATATAGAGGCTAAGACAAGAGTACATAAAAATTATAAAACAGTGTAATGCCAATAGAGACAGAAAATATTGACTTCCTAATACTGAACTCCAGAATAGACATAGTTATACATTTAGTTCCATAATTACTGACCACCAGGAGGGATAGGAACTGTCCTTATAAAAATTAAGGCTGAGAAGTGATGTCTGTAAAAATAACAAAGGATGAATGATACAAAATCTTTCTTCTCCATAAAAAGCAATAAGAAGCCTGACCAAGAAGAAAAAAAAAGAAAAAAGAAAAGAAATGCACATCTAGAAACATAGTATTCAAACTGGAGAAAACCAAATACAAAAGGAAAATAGCAAAGAGAAGTGATTCATCATATATAAGAAGAAATAGAAAATCTAAATATATATAAATATAGACATTCATAATCAAAAATATTCCCACCAAGAAAAGTCCAAGAGAAATGCATTTATTGGCAAATTCTACCAAATGCTTGAAAAAAATTTAATATCATTTTTTTTACTAGCTTTTCAAAGATAGAAATGAGTTAAGAAGTGAGAACATGTATTAACCATTTTATAAGACCAATATTACCCTGACACCAAAATCAAACAATAATATTATGAAGGAACTACAGACAGTTACCATTTCTGAGTACAGATACAAAAATCCTCATCAAAATACTAACAGAATTTAGTAACATATAAAACAATAATACATGAAGATCAAGTGGGATTAACCCATATAATGCAAGGTTAGTTCGATATCTGTTTTAGTCAGTTCAGGCTGCTATAACAAAATAACATAATCTAAATGGCATAAATAGAATTTTACATCTCACAGTTCTGGAGGCAAGTAGCCCAAAATCAGGATATGGTATGATATCTTATCTGGTATGATAGATTTCTGGTGAGAGTTCTATTTTAAGTTGAAGACAGCTATCTTCTTGCTGTTTCCTCACATGGTAGAAAATAAGCATAGCTAGCTCTCTGGTCTTTTTTAAAAAGGCACTGATCACATTCCAGAGGGCTTCAGTCTCATGGTTTGATTGCTTCTCAAAGATCTTACCTCCAAATAGCATCACTTTGGGATTAGGGTTTCAACATGTGAATTTTGGTGAGACAGAAACATTAAGTCCAGTGCAACATGAAAATCAATCAACATAATGCACAATACTAATAGGACAAAGGATTGAGAAAGGCATGATAATCTCAACAGATGCCAAAAATATTTAAGCATTCCTTAATAAAACACTTGACAAACTAGGAATGAAGGGGAATTTTCATCAACCTAATAAAGGCCATATATGAAAAACCACAACTAGCATTATAATTTACACTAAAGGAGTTCCCCATAAGAACAGGAACAAAAGAATGATATCCATGCTTGTTACCATTCTATTCAACTTAAAATGAACAAATTTAGTCATGGCAATTAGGCAAGACAAAAAAATATCCTCTAATATTGGAAATAAATTAATAGAAAAATCTTTTTTTGAAGATATGATTTTGTACCTAGAAAACCCTCCAGCATACACATACACATACACATAACACATACACACACATACACATAATGATTAGATAAACTTTTAAGTAATGTGTCAACAAAGTTGCAAAACACATGATAAGCATATAAAAATCAATTGTATTTCAAAACATTAGCAATGAACAATCTGAAAATAAAATTAAGATAACTCAATTTGCAATAGCATAAAAATACTTATGAATAAATTTAGCTGAGCTTGGGGTTAATGGATGCAAACTATTGCTCTTGGAATGGATTAACAATGAGATCCTTCTGTGTAGCATGAGAACTATGTCTAGTCACATGATGGCACAAGATAATGGGAGAAAAAAGAATATATACATGTATGTGTAATTGGGTCACCACGCTGTACAGTAGAGAAAAAATTATATTGGGGAAGTAACAATAAAAAATTTTAAAAAGAAAGGATTTGCAAGGCTTGTACACTAAAAATACAATACTTTGCTGAAGGAAATTGAAGACCTAAATAAATCAACAAATACTTCATGTACATGTAATCAAAACCGTAATATTGTTAAGATGTCAATAATTCCTAAATCAATCTACAGATTTATCTAAATCTCTATTTATCTAAATCCCTATAAAATTACAGGTACTTTTTTTTACAAAATTTGAGAAAATATTTCTAATATTTACGTAAGAAATGTATTGACCTAGAAAATTCAAAGCAATCTTGAAAGTTTGAGACTTACACTTTCTGACTTAAACTCCAACACTAGTGTGATAAAGAACGTGCATTACTAACCTAAAGATAGATTTATAGGTCAATGAAATATACTTCAGAATCCACAAATAAACCCTGACATTTACTGCCAATTTTTTTTATAGTGATGTCCAGATAATTCAAAGTGGAAAGAGAACTCTTTTAACAGGTGTCGCTGGGTAACTAGATATCCACATGCAAAAGAATGATCATACACTCATAAACTCACAACACATACAAAAATTAAAATAGGTTAGAGATCAACATCTAAGAGTTAAGTTATTAACCACTTAGAAGAAATTATAGGAGTAAAACTTAGTGAAAAGCTTCTGAAGATATGACAGCAAAAACACAAATGACAAAAATTGCTAAGTTAAATTTCATTAAAAATATTTTGTGCTTAAAAAGATCGAGAAAGTAAGAAGACAATCCACATATTTAAAGAAAATATTTGCAATTCATATAGCTGATAAGGGACTAGAATATGCAAGCACTATTACAATTCAACAAAAACAAAAGTAAATTATGCAGTTTAAAAGGGGGCAAAGAGGGAGTTTCCTGGTGGTCTCATGGCTAGGATGTTGCACTTTCACTGCTGCAGCCAAATTTCAGTCCCTGGTCAAGGAACTGAGAGCCCATATCAAGCTGCTTCATTCAGCAGAAAAAAAAAAAAAAAAAGCAAATAATTGAATAGACATTTCTCTAAATAGGATACCCAGAAAGCCAATAAGTATAAGAAAAAAAGTTCAAGATTATTAACCATTAGGAAAACAAAGATTAAAAAAAACACACAAAGATACACTTCACACCCAATGGAATGGTTTTAAAAGAAAAAATAGTTAATATCAAGTATTGAGAGTTCCTCTGTCACTCAACATGTTAAGGATCTGGCTTTGTCGCTGTGGTGACTTGAGTCACTGCTGTGGCTTGCATCCAATTCCTGACCCAGGAATTTCCACATGCTGCAGGTTTTGCAAAAAACAAACAAACAAACAAACAAAAAACAAAAAAACTACCTATTTTGTTAAAAAATAAGTATTTATGAGTATGGGGAGAAATTGGAATCCTTGCATATTGCTGGTGAAGAATTCAAAATGTTACCCCCACTTTGGAGAATAGTTTGGCAGCTCCCCAAACTTAAACATAGAATTATTGCATGATTCAGTAATTATACTACTAGGTATATACCCAAGAGAGATGAAAACATATATCCACCCCAAAATGTGTATCTGAATATTCATATCAGCATTATCCATAATAGTCAAAATGAGGAAATAACTTGAATGTTCATTAATCAGTTAATGGATAAAAAATGTGATATATTCATATAATGAAATATTCTTCAGCCTAAAAAGGAATGATGTTGTGGTTAATATTACAGCATAGATGAACCTTGAAAGCACTGCTATTAGACAAAAAGCCAGACATGAAAGAACAGATATTGCATGATTCCACTTATATGAAGTGTCCAGAACAGGCACAATGCTAGAGACAGAAAGTACATCAGTGGCTGCCAGATGTTGGCAGTGGGAATGGGGAGGGATGAAGTATGACTGCTAAGGGATATATATATATATATATATATATGTATTTTTTGTAAGGGAGTGATAAAGATGTTCTATAATTTGATGGTGGTGCTAGTTGCACAGCTTTTTTTATTTTATTTATTTATTTTTTTTGTCTTTTTACCTTTTCCTGAACCGCTCTCACAGCATATGGAGGTTCCCAGGCTAGGGGTTGAATTGGAGCTGTAGCCACTGGCCTACCCCAGAGCCACAGCAACACGGGATCCGAGCCGCCTCTGCAACCCACACCACAGCTCACGGCAACGCCGAATCCTTAACCCACTGAGCAAGGGCAGGGATCGAACCCGCAACCTCATGGTTCCTAGTCGGATTCTATAGCAGAATTAGATAATATTTTAAACTGAATGAAAGTAAAAATATAAGACATCAAGATTCATATTATGCAGCTGCAGTAGAACTTAGAAGGATAATAATAGAATAAATGCCCACTCTGGGAGTGGGATGGACAGAGTTTGAGGTTGGTGAATACAAACTGTAACATTTGGATTGGATGGGCACTGGACTTCTACTGTACAGTACAGGGAACTGTGTGTGACTGGGTCCCTTTGCTGTACAATAGAAATTGAGGAAACACTGTAAATGAACTATACTTTAATAATTAATATATAAAAATAAAGGCCTACATGAGAATAGAAGAAAACTCTCAAGTCAATGACCTCAGTTTCCAAATAAAGCAGCTAGAAAACAAAGAGCAAGCAAAAAGAAATAATAATATCAGAGAATAATGGAATAATTAGAAAACTAAAGTATCCCACTGAAAAAAATCAATAAAATTGATAAACCTCAGGCCTTGCCAGTCAAGAAACACAGAGGGGAGGCACAAATAACCAGTGTATACAATGAGAAGTCACATCATTACAGATTGTGTAGGCATTAAAGGGACAAAGGGTTATTATGGATATAACTATGCCAATATATTAAAAAAATAAATGGACATTATCCTTGAAGACAAAATCTACCAAAGCTCACAGAAGAAAAAAATGTTTACATTTCTTAAAAACAGGGAAACTACAGTTAAAACTTTCCTATAGAGAAAAATCCACACCTTAATGGCTCCCAATGATAAATTCTAGCAAATACTTAAGGAAGAAAAAATGCAATTCTACCTAAACCCTTGCATAAGTCTGAAGAGGAATGAATAATTATAAAATAACTTTTTTATGGTCAACACTTCATTTATTTCAAAATTAGACAAACACATCCAGGAAACAAAGACAGATCAATTTGCAAAGAGGGCTTATCTCAAGGATACAAAGATGGTTTAACATTTGAGAATCATTCAGTGCCCTTCAATGTATTTTAAAACATTGAAAGGAAACTATATGCTAATGTAAACAGCTGAAGGAAAAAGTTTTGACAATATAAGGGAAGATTCTCCACCTGATAAAGGGCATCATCTAGAAAGCTACAGGTATTATCTTCCTTAAAGATGAAATACTGAGTCTCTTTTTCTGGGCACAGGAGGAAGGCAGTCTGTTTGCCTTTTCTCCATTTCTATTTGACATCCTATTGAAAATCCTTACCAGACCCTTCATGCCAATGCATTAGGGACTGGCAAAGAAATGAATGCTGTCTACTTGGAAAGGAAGACATTAATTTTTCTTCACTTGGGATCAACATATTCACCTATGTAGAAAATCTTACAAAATCTTAGCACCCAACCAAAAAATAACTACTTAATCTACTAAGTGAATTTAGCGTGGTTGCATAAACAAGATAAATTTTAAAAATCAATCTATTTCTATAAGCTAACATCAATCAGAAATTAAAGAATTAATACAGGATATATGTCCAAGAGTGGGATTGCCAGGTTATATGATAGTTCTACGTATAGTTTTCGAAGGTACCTCCATACTGTTCTCCATAGTGGTTGGACCAGCTTACATTCGCACCAACAGTGCAGGAGGGTTCCCTTTTCTCCACAACCCCTCCAGCACTTGTTATTTGTGGACTTATTAATGATGGCCATTCTGACAGGTTTGAGGTGGTATCTCCTGGTAGTTTTGATATGCATTTCTCTAATAATCAGTGATGTTGAACATTTTTTTTTTCATGTTCTTGTTGACCATCTGTATATCTTCCTTGGAGAAATGTCTATTCAGGTCTTTTGCCCACTTTTCCATTGGGTTGTTGGCTTTTTTGCTGTTGAGTTGTATAAGTTGTTTGCATATTCTAGAGATTCAGCCCTTGTCAGTTGCATCATTTGAAATTAGTTTCTCCCATTCTGTAAGTTGTCTGTTTGTTTTCTTTTTGGTTTCCTTTGCTGTGCAAAAGCTTGTCAGTTTGATTAGGTCCCATTGATTTATTTTTCCTTTTATTTCTGTTCTCTTGGGAGACTGACCTGAGAAAACATTTGTAAGGTTGATGTCAGAGAATATTTTGCCTGTGTTCTCTTCCAGGAGTTGGATGGTGTCTTGTCTTATATTTAAGTCTTTCAGCCATTTTGAGTTTATTTTTGTGCATGGTGTGAGGGTGTGTGCAAGTTTTCTTGATTTGCATGCAGCTGCCCCGGTTTTCCAGCAATGCTTGCTGAAGAGACTGTCTTTTTTACTATTTTATGTTCTTGCCTCCTTTGTCAAAGGTTAATTGACCATAGGTGTCAGGGTTTATTTCTGGGTTCTCTATTCTGTTCCATTGGTCTGTCTGTCTGGTTTGGTACCAGTATCACACTGTCTTGATGACTGTGGCTATGGAATATAGCCTAAGTCCGGGAGAGTTATGCCTCCTGCTTGTTTCTGTTTCTAAGGATTGCTTTGGCAATTCTGTTTTTTGTTTTTGTTTTTGTTTTTATGCTTCCATATGAATTTTTGGATTGTTTGTTCTAGTTCTGTGAAAAATGTCCTGGGTAATTTGATAGGGATTGCAATGAATCTGTAGAGTGCTTTGGGTAGTATGGCCATTTTTACAGTATTAATTTTTCCAGCCCAGGAGCATGGAATATCTTTCCATTTCTTTGAATCCTCTATAATTTCCTTGATTAATGTTTTATAGTTCTCAGCATATAAGTTTTTCACCTCCTTGGTCAGGTGTCTACCCAGGTATTTTATTTTTTGGGGTGCAGTGTTAAAGGGTATTTTGTTTTAAAAAATTTCCTTTAAAAAGACATATATACCCGCTTGTTCATTGTAGCTCTGTTCACAACAGCCAAGACATGGGAACAACCCAATTGTCCATTAACATATGTTTGAATTAGGAAGATGTGGTATATACACACAATGAAATACTACTCAGCCATATCAAAGAATGAAATAATGCCATTTTCAACAACATGGATGGAACTAGAGACTCTCATACTGAGTGAAATAAATCAGAAAGAGAAAGACAAATACCATATGGTATCTCTCATATCTGGTATCTAATATATAGCACGAATTAACCTTTCCAGAGAAATGAAAATCATGGACTTGGAGAATAGACTTGTGGTTGACAAGGGGGAGGGGGAGGGGAGGGAGTGGGATGGAATGGAAGCTTGGGGTTAATGGATGCAAACTATTGCCTTTGGAATAGATTAGCAGTGAGATCCTGCTGTGCAGCACTGGGAAATATGTCTAGTCAATTATGATGGAGCATGATAAAATGAGAAAATATAATGTGTACATGTATGTGTAACTGGGTCACCATGGTACACAGTAAAAAAAAAAATTGTGTTGGGGAAATAATTAAAAAAATAAAATTAAAAAAAGTTAAAATAAATAAATAAAATTAAAAAAAGAAATAATATATATAAAAAATGAAAGAGCTTGTGTGGAAGACACAGGGCCACTTACAACACTAGAGCAGCCTAAAGAGATGAGAGAAAAGATATTTTTATTAGGTCATGGGGTACAACCAACCCAATAAAGGGTTAACCTTATTATTGAAAATTTTAGTAAATGTGACATTTTTCTTGAACCAGCAAGAAGAAGTTACTTTTAAAATTATGTGAGGATGTTTTTAATAACTTGTTCTTAAAATGAAATGTATTTCTCATATAAAAACCAAAGGACAACAACAAACCTGAGATGAAATTTAGTTCTTGTGAGTTAGAGGTAAAACACATGCATACATCACATTCACATACACACTCTGATACACTCCTACTTACAAACATGCACTGAATGGCCCAATATTTATTCATAAACACAATTGCCTGTTCTTTTGCTATTTTTTAAATTGAAGTATAGTTGATTTACAATATTGTGTTAATTTCTGATGTACAGAAATTTGACTCAGATATACATGTATGTATATGCACATAATTTTATCATATTTTTCCATCATGGTTTATCATAGGACATTGAATACAGTTCCTTATGCTGCACAGTAGGAGCTTCTTGGTTATCCTCTTACATCTGCTAAGCCCAACATCACACTCCATCTCTTTCCTAAGCCTTTCCCCTTTGGCAACCATAAGTCTGTGTCTGTGATTTTTCATTGAGTATCTTGTGTGGAAAGAGTCTAAAAAGAAAAACTAAAATATTACTTATACAAAACTATGTCATTATTGAGAATGTTTACTTTCACAATATAGATATTCTTTTTTTAATAGGAAAATATATGGCATGGATAAAATTTCATAGATGGAATGAAGTCCAAAGATTTATTACAGATTTATTTTCAATATATGTATTGTGGTTTAAATTTTTGATTAAGCAGCCTATTAAAACAGCAGGAGGTCAACAACATGAAGAATGGTTCCTTTAAAAATAAAACAAGAAAAAAATATCTTGAGAGGGAATTATAACACTTTTAACTACCCATATTTGTTTTTTTCAGAGGCTTTCTGGATCAATGTCCATCTAAACAAGCAGCCTAATGATGTGCTTGATGGTATAATCTTTTATAAAAAGTGAACTCTACTGGTCATATGTTACTACTAAAACTTAAATTTGGTACATACTGTGTTAATCTTTCCAGGAAACTCATCCAATCCCTTTCATAGAAACATATTTGTTTATTAGAGGATTTTTATTCACAGCAGGCCTTTCAACATAGATGAATGAATCAGACATAAAATACAAAAACTAGGAAAATATATATAACCTGTTCAAATAAATTCAAAAACTTGAAAAAATAGCTCCACTCTATAGCTACATCAGAAAATAGTGATTAGGATGAAAAAACCTTAACTCTGATTTTCTTTTTTTGAAAAGTTATAGTTTTTTTATTATTATTTTTTAATTGTTGGAGGTGGTGAGGAGAAAAGGGAACCCTCCTGCATTAACTCTGATTTAAAGCAAGAAAAGGGGGTTCTCCTGTGGTGCAGTGGGTTAAGGATCCAATGTTGTCACTGCAGGGGCTTGGGTCTTTGCTGTGGTACAGTTCATTTCCTGGCCCAGGAACTTCCATGTGTCACAGGCATGGCCAAAAAAGAAAGAAAGAAAACAAGAAAAGGTATAGCAAACATGATACTACTGGAGCAACTATTAGTATATACAAAGTGTCTTGCTCTTAAACTTTATAATATGTGGGGAAAATGTATATAAAGAAATATAGGGGTTCTCACTGTAGCACAATGGGTTAAGAATCCAACTGCAGGGGCTCAAGTCACTGTGGAGGTGCAAGCTTGATCCCTGAACTGGGAACTTCCATATGCCACAGGTGAGGCCAAAAACAAAAGATATAGATCGATGATAGATAGAGAGATAGATAACACTAGAGTGCTCAGTTCTCCAAGAAAAGTGAAAATAAGACATATAGCAAAGTAGGAAAAAAAATTCAGAATTTTATTAAACTTTTGTAATCGAGTTTGATTTAAATTAATAAAACTCAGTATCCACTGAATACTTCCTAAGGGTCAGACATTACATGAAAAACAAAAGAAAGGAGTTATATCTTACCTTCAATATAAACCTGCCTGCTAGTACCTTGATTCTTGAAGAGATTCAAGGTGATTATACCAATGACAACAACAATAAACAAAAAATGAGAGAGAGATAAAGAGAGATATTAGAGAATTAAGAGAGGCAAAATCCTTGAGGTCATAAAGATCATCTGTGGAAGGATCTAGAAGTCCTCCTGAATGTAGGCATTAAGTCAGAAACTGTGAAGTTTCCAAGAGTACTCCTTACTTGCAAGTTGACTTGTGAGCCTACCAGTGTTGCATACACAACCCAAGAAAACCTGAGAACCCTGTGCTAGAGACCAATTCTTTTAACCAAGCAGGACCATATGGGGCCTTCCCAGGATAGACCCTATCCATGCCCTCTGCCTCTCCTTTTTATTTAAAGAAATAATTTAGTCAAAATATCAATTTAAACAAAGAAGTGAGAAAATACAGAGAAAAAGGAAAACAGTCAAGCAAGGCAGAATAGTAATAGTTCAGCCATTCAACAAAGTCAAGGACTTTTATTTCTTCTTCAAGGACTATAGGTAATATTCTGAGCCATGTCCTTGGAGCTATTTTTCAGGTGTTAAAGCTGCTGTCAGGTGGAAGAAGTCAACTGTATGCTGCTCCCAAGCACATAGACCCCAGACCCATGGAAAGCAGAATGTTGATGCTGTCGACTCCTGATGACCTTACCACCAACCAATCAGGAGAATGTCTATGAGCTGATCATGCCCTGATCTTCAAAACTATGCGACTCCTCACTACTCCCTCCAGAGGGGAAACAGTCCTTGAAGTACAAGCCTGCTATGTTCCCTTCTTTGGCAATTAAAGCTACTTTTTCTGTCTCCTCCAACACTGTCTCTGTGTCTCTATTCGGCATCTGTGTACAAAGGCAGCTGAGATTTTGGCAATATTGTGATTCATGTTCAAAGCAGCAGCCAGAGCCTATCTGGTACATGCTCTGAGAGCTGCGCCCCACACTGAAACACAGGTAGGGCAGGTGATAACCTGAATACGTGGTAGGGGTTGGGAGGCTGAAAAAGAGAAACCTGGACATCAGGAAGTGCAGGTCTTACCCAGAACTGCTGATGATCTACACAGTCTCCCTGTAAAGGAGAGAGGCTTCATCTTTACTCTGGGAGGTAAACCTGTCTTATCTGGGAAGGAAAAGAAACACTGCTTTCCTTGAACTGACCCTGGAAAAAAATACATATAATACAATTCTTTGGAGAAATGTCTATTTGGGTCTTTTGCCCATTTTTCAATTGAGTTTTTTTTAATTTTTATGTTGCTGAGTTGTATGTATGGTTTGTATATTTTGGAGATTAGGCCCTTATTGATGTAATCTAAAACATGGCACAAATGAACCTATCTACAAAACAGAAACAGACTCACATACATGGAGAACAGACTTGTGGTTGCCAAAAGCAAGTAAGGAGGAAGTGGGATGGATGGGGAGATTGGGATTGGTAGATGCAAAGTGTTACGTTTTGGATGGATAAGCAAAGAGGTCCTCCATAGCAAAGGGAACTCTATCCAATCTCTTGGGATAGAACATGATGGAAGCTAGTATGAGAAAAAGAATGTATATACACTTATGACTGGGTCATTTTGCTGTACAGTGGAAATTGGTACAACACTGTAAATCAACTATACTCTAATTAAAAAAGATAAAATTCTCTCTTTATTAAATTGGTCAGTAAACACATGTCATTTGACCCAAAATGAGACACAATCTCTAGTTTCCAAGGAAATTTTTCAGTATATTTCCCTTAGAGAACCAGACCATGAAGAAACCTGAAATAATCATCGGGTGTGATCTCTTGAAATAGCAGCTTAATTGCTTAGAGGAAACTGGAAAGCATCTTTAGATGGAAGAGACAATTTGAACCAAAATATCCTGTATTTCAAGGTGGGAGTTTATCTATTTAATTCATATTACACTGGTATACTCACATGGAGATGCTAATAAAAGGGAAAAAGAGGTAGCTGAGGGCTGCCAACATAACAAAAGTAGGAAGCTCATGCCTGTGCTAATTCTTTCTTAGCCTGGTGGCCCTACAATGTCTTGTAGATTCAGATTTGAAAGCATTGACTGTTGGTTGCTGGTAGATCGGATCATTCAGATACAAATATTTAAATATCTACAAGGTATTTTAAAGGTTGTTCTGCAGTTTGAAGAAATAGTAGGGCTGAAGATATACAATTAGCATCCTTGATTTAGGGCTTGTAATTTGCTATATCAAATATAATATCACATATTACATCATTATATCTATATCATATCATAACTATATATCATACCAGATAATATTTTGTAATTTATTACATTATTATATGTATGGATATCATTCATCAAGACCTATTAGGTAACATGATATTAAGTTAGGGCTTTGATTTACAAGAACAAGATGCTGCTTCTGGGTGATGGAACCTGTGTTATCAATAAAATCCATAAGCACAGGGTGATTGCCTTATTCTTTTGCCACACAACATGCTTCCTGAGTGCAAAGCTACTGTGTTGTAAATATAGCAACAGATAAGGGATCATCATGCTGACAGAAGTTCTATTGTCTTAACACTATTTGTTGGTAGTACTAAGGGGTTAAGGAATAAGAGGGGTTCACCACAATCAACTTAATCCACTGCAGACTTTGCTCTCAGAAGGTTATGCATTCATTCATCAGTGTTGGCAGATAAAACAGCTTCAGTGAGGGAAAGAGTCTTTGATTAATACCAAATAAAGCCTCCATTTTGCCACCAAAGCTATATTGTACATCGGCAGTCTCCTTCACAGTGGCTGTCTTCTGTGAACATTTATTTATGACACAAGTACCTACACACTTTGCCTATTCCAAGAGATCCATTAGCATACATTTCTCAAATGTGTCACCGATATACATATTTCAGTTTTGTGGTTTTCAAGTTCTGTTCACCAAATTATTGGATCTACACTTTCTAATAGGGTATGTTTATTTGATGATAGATATTAGAATTAATACTGAGTGAGATTCTTTTTTAACCCAGTCACTGTGTTGTAATTTTTCTTATATTTCTATAGTTTATCCTCATAAGTATCCAAGGGGTACCTGGATTTCCATTTTCTAGAAGAGAAAATTCAAGTTCAAGATAATTAAATGTCTTACTAAAGCCACCAAACTACCATCACTATGTATACATTAAATATTCACATTTTTGCATGTTAAGTATATTTAATAAATCTGAAAAAATAGTAGAACTAGAATTTAAACCAGATTCAGACTCCAATTCCCATACTTCTAAAACCAATTACCTTTGAGTCAGTTGAACTCTGATCATTAAAATTTTAATATGTGTGGTTGTGCTCTTGTGTGCATAAGGCTGTTCTTATATGCATTAGCGACATGTAATTTTTCTATAATGTCTTTCCTGCTATTATTTTTTTGAAATTTTTCCTTAAGAAACAAAAAACGCTAACTCCTCAGACTTCTGGATCCTCATTTTCTAGAAAATATAAGCATACATCTAATCACCATATGCTTAGACAAAAACTTTACTATCCTTTCCCTTGAACTCCAAAACTGTGTTCCCCTTACGTCATGCTTTTCCAAATCAGACCATTCACTTAGCTTAATAATACTTTAAAAACTATTTTGCTTTACACTGCCTTCATCTCATCACTTTGTTATGATTTAAATGATCATCACTTTGCTGTAATTTATTTATTTTACCTCAAACAAAATGTCACCTTTCTCCCTTAGAAACTATGATAGGTAATACTGCATAGCAGCTTCCTCAAGTAGAGTCTAAAGTAGAAGAGGAATAAACAAACAACTAAAATAAGGAAGAATAAGTGCAGAGGTGGGGTTTAATACAGGTGGCTAGGTCTAAGAATTTAAATGAGGAGAACAAAATCTGTTTAATGTACAGCCAAACTGTATACTATTGATTTTTCTCACATTTTCTTTAATTCACCATTGAATAGCCATTGTTCCATTCACTGAACAGATATATACTAATATATGTGTTACATAATATATGCTATATGTTATAAAGATAAGGGATAAACAGGTATAGACAGCCTGAGTCTATTCCTGCAATGAACTTAAAAGTTTGTAGAGAAAGCTTTCATGGTAGTAAAATATTCAGCAGCATTTTTTAAGCTTTTAGTGTATCTACAACAATAAGCAAAGGAGAAAACCATATGAACTAATATTTCAGAGGCTATTAGTCATTCTGCAAATTATTAATGTAAGACTACTCCAAAAATGAATATAATGAATAATGTCTTCTCCCAACTTGAAATCGTCTTAAGATCTCCAGAGATTAAATTAAAGCCCATATCACACTATCACCTAATTAACTCTTTGAGATAGTTTACTCTTTGGTGATACAGAATTCCATGTAATTAATGGAAGAAAATAAAGATTTCTGTGGCCTATAGTCTCCTTGCAGGCAACTACTATACTTCACTTGTCTCAACCTTCTTTACCTGAACAATTCTTACCTATTGTTAAAATGTCAAGTTAAACAAAACTCCTTGGCATTGCACTTGCATCCATAGCATACCCATTCATGGCACAACCATCAATGACAGAGCCATCAATCCCTTCACAATTCAGGCTTATATTCTCACTCTACTGATCTCACATATATATTTTTTTTTCAGTAAAACTTACTGGTTTGAAGTCATCATGTAGTTTTTTGAAAATGGAAATATTATTTTGTGACCTTCACCTGACCACATATTTCTAATTAAGTAACTCTTTAGAATATAGTGGTATCATGGAGGCAGAGGCTCTAGCTAATATTGTAAAAATTTACCATGATTTAGTAAGTGCCATGTCCATAAATGTGACATAAATGACAAATTTGTCAGAGAATGATACTATTTTCTCTAACTTCTTCCAAATGACTCTTCTCACCCATCATGCCAAATCTTTACAAAAAGTGGGGAAGTCTTCTTTTGCCTATTTCCAGGTCATTTTCTTTCTTTGGCCTTCCATGTTGTGTAATACCTACTATGGATCATGGGCAACTTTCTAATTATTCTCTGCTATATATCAAAACTTTGAAATAACCTAGATTTATAAACTGTAATTAGTTTCATATTCTAAAATTGCTCTCCCTAAAATGATTTTGGGCCATAACAAAGGAATACTTATAATGGTTTTGGAATATCACTCTACAGCAACAACAAGAGGAAACCATGTGTAGCAGAGCCACTTGACATAGTATGTATATTATATAAAACTGTAAGAAAGTGGTGATGTGACACACAGGCATATACACTAAAATGATAACTATGTAAAGGTGATAGATATATTAATTAGCTTGATTGTGGTGCTCTTTTCACATCATATATACTTACCAAAACATCAATTTTTATACCTTAAATATACACAGTTTTAATCTGTCCAGTATATTTCAATGAAGCTGTGAAATAAATAAATAAAAAAAGAAAAAATAAAAAAAATGTGGGAGTTCCCATTTTGGCTCAGTGGTTAATGAACCTGAATACTATCCATGAGTATGCAAGTTCAATCCCTGACATTGCTTAGTGGG
This sequence comes from Sus scrofa, assembly GCF_054392235.1. Lineage (NCBI taxonomy): Eukaryota > Metazoa > Chordata > Mammalia > Artiodactyla > Suidae > Sus > Sus scrofa. Next base: position 50,783,758 of record NC_139390.1, on the reverse strand, counting down.
TTAAGAATCCAGCACTGCTGTGAGCTTGTGGTGTAAGTTGCAAACATAGCTTGGATCCTACATTGCTGTGGCTGTGGTGTAGGCTGGCAGCTGCAGCTCTGATTTGACCACTAGCCTGGGAACTTCTGTACGTCTCAGGTGCATCCCTAAAAAGCAAAAACAAAACAAAAAACAAAACAAACAAAGTGAATGGACACCAAAGCAAAGATTCTGATGTTTTCTGTGATTGAATTTATTCCAGTTATTTTACAGTAGTAGCAATAGCTACTCTTATTATTATTATTAGGTTTTTAACAGATCATATTTATTCAGTGGTAAACTGTTAATTCTTCTTGTAGCCACTGCTCTTCTCTGTACAATTTTCCTTCAGCACCAAGTGATCTCTTATATTTTAATCCTTTCCCTTCAAGATGTTTATTCACTATGTTTAAGACTCAGATTAAATCAACTCCTTAGAGAAACTAATTTTATTGCATGTTGATTGGGTCAAGTAACTAATATTGTTCAGTCATACACTATGTGATAGGAAAATGCTACATCTTGAGAGTATAAATACAAATGAAAACCTAAAGAAGCAAGGAAACTGTAATCATAATGTCATATGCTAATTTCCAGAACAGCCTTAAAATCAGATAGTCACAGAAAAAAGACAAGAAATGTTTTCATAATTATTTCTATATTGAAAAATATTTTGTAACTTGTTTGACATCTTCTGGTTTGCATATGCTAAAAACAATATCTTACTCATATTTTTATGCCCAACTTTACAAAGCTGTAGTTCAGTACATATACATTAAATAAGAATGGAAATGAAATCATATCTCAAGAAGTATTGAAGGCTCATCTGGATGAGTTATAAAGAATACTGTAGAAAAGACTTTCCTAAAGAATAGAGTGTTTGTTTTTTAATTGAAGTATAGTGGATTCACAATGTTGTGTTAGTTTCGAGTATAGGAAAGTGATTCATTTACATATGTATATATTCATTATATTCCTTGTCATAGTCTTTTCCATTATAAGTTATTATACATATTGAAATGATTCCCTGTGTCATAGAGTAGATACTTATTGTTTATATATTTTATATACTGCAGTGTGTATATGTTAATCCCAGATTCCTCTGGTTCTTTTAAATTGTAATAATCCATGCTTCAATTTTCAGAATTATCTTTCCCAGGTTAATTCATTTTATTTACCTGTGTTGAAATTTGTCTAACAACTTAGTTTACCCTGCCTGTCAGAAGTCCATCTATTATGGTGAAGCTCAAAAGTTACTTTTTCTATAAAATAGTTTCAGGTATTTCAGTCTCAGTTTTCTATATTATCAGTGAAAATTATAGAGGACGGTGTAGACCATCAATACACAATGTAAATGTATTTTCTTCCACATACTGTATTCCCATATCTGTCTTCTGCTACCACTGATGTTTTCTGAATAGAAATTTAATTTAATCAGGTTCCCCTTCTCATACAGTTGTAAACATTGTTTTTTTAATTCAATTATTAATTCATGTTTAAAACATTGGTAAGGACAACATTATGAGATGGATGGCCAATAGTATCTTACTAATTTATAATAGATATAGTTGGGAGTTCTGTCATGGCTCAGCAGTACCGAACCCGACTTGTATCCATGAGGAAGTGGGTTTGACGTCTGGCCTTGCTAGGTGGGTTAAGAATCTGGTGTTGCTGTGACCTGTGATGTAGGTTGTAGATGTGGCTCAGATCCTGTGTTGCTGTGGCTGAGGTATAGGTGGAAGCTGCAGCTCTGGTTCGACTCCTAGCTTGGAAATTTCCATATGCCATGGGTATGGACCTAAAAAGACAAAATAATGGCAATAATAACAGGTATAGTTGGACACTGTTATAACTTCTGAGTTTGGCTCATCAAAGACTATTATGCCATCCCCAAATTACAAAATTAATAGTTACAACACAAAAATTGATGAGTTATTATTTTAAGTTTACTACATGAAGTTTTGAATTTTATAGTATAATTCAGATTGGATAATTCAAGTACAGAATTGAAAATATATGTGGTAAAAAATGCCAGAACCATATTGATGATTTTAGTTCTCAAGGTAATGTTTCAATTAACATACCTCAAAGTGAAATCAGATATGAACAAAGTACAGACTTTGACAGCTTTTTACCTTCTATGTTTAAATTTCAAGTGTTTAAACATTTATAATTTTATATCTCATAATGATTTTTTAAAAATATTATAGTTATCTTAGTAATCTTTTTGGGTCTCAAAATTGCACAAATGCAGTATGAGTTTACATGCTATTATTTTGAAAAATTGGACTTATTAAAAAACTGCAACTTACAGGAAACTGTACTGATGAAGTATAAAGAAAGTTCTCTACCTTTTATAAAGATCTCTCTTGCCGTTCATGAGGAATATGTTATAGAAATTTCTATGAATGACAGAACTGAGAAATGTTATTAGTTAAGTACATGTTATATATGAAGGATCCCCCAATATTAAAAAAAAAACAGTACTTTCAAAAGCATATTTGGATAACAATAAATATTTAATGAGTAAATATGTAAATAAGCAGTAAATAAGTTGTGAAATACTTTAGAGCCACATAAAATACATAAATCTTTGTAAAATATTTCCCCTGGGTTTGAAAAGAATAATCAGGCAAGAGGAGAGTCAGCACATTCCTGCATGAACTATCTGAAAGTATTAATACAGCCACAAGTATTACATTATGAAGGAGTCATTCTACTTAAAACATTAAAAGGCTTCACAATGACATTAGATTTGTGCACCATGTGGCAAAATTGACTAATATATTAAATGTTTTAAAATTAATACCTGTGTCCTGCATGGACAGTATCTTTACGTATATTCAAAGTTTTATTGAACCATTCTTCCATTTTTTTCATTACTGGATTTCACATCAAATGAGACTTTTAGGGTTTGCTGCAGTAAAAACTTCACAATTTTGTCTTTTCCCTAATATTATTTAATATAAGCATTTTGCAAACATACATATCATGCCACTTCTTTGTTTACTGATTGCCTAATCAGTCGCCCTATTAACTTTAGCAGTCCTCATTCAAGCATAGAAAAATTAAATTTTCTCTGATTTTCCAAAAGTGCTATTATACGTATTTGTTTATAAAAATAGACAAATCTCCATCAAAATTTTAGTAGATCATAGTAGCTGAAATTCAAGAGATAAAGAAGATGGGTTGAGAGAAAACTATGTGGACTCCAAGCCAGAAAATTTCAGGATTGATAGTAGTAAATAATATTCACTGAGCGTATTTAATGTCTCAAACAGTACACAACTGCAAACCAAAATAATTTTATTTATTTTATTTTTTTATTTTTTTAAATTTCCCCAATACATTATTATTTTTTTTCTACTGTACAGCATGGTGAACCAGTTACACATACATGTATGCATTCTTTTTTCTCATATTATCATGCTCCATCATAAGTGACTAGACAGTGCTACACAGCAGGATCTCATTGCTGATCCATTCCAAAGGCAATATCTGCATCTATTAACCCCAAGCTCCCAATCTATCCCACTCTCTCCTCCTCACACTTGGCAACCACAAGTCTGTTCTCCAAGTCCATGATTTTCTTTTCTATGTCTGGAATGTAATATATGGCACAAATGAACCTTTCCACAGAAAACAAGTAATTTTATAGTTTCATTTAAAATAATTAATTTCATTCAATTTTAACAGTTTCGTGAAATGAAGTTGAGAGGAACGAGGAATACATATTACATTTAAAAGCAAACCATTTCATTTGTTACCATGTATAATGATACCAAGAATGTCACAAGTATTACAACATAACATATTGTGAAAATTAGTTTTTTTCTAGTTTAATTGAAATAAAACTGACATACATGACTGTATAAGTTCAAGGTGTTTAGCACAATGATTTAGCTTATATACATAATGAAATGATTATCACAGTAAGTAGTGAATATCCCTCATCTCATATAGTTATAAAACTAAAGAAATAGAAAAAAATTATTCTGAGAGCTCAGAATTTACTCTTTTAACAAGCTTCATGTATAACACACAACAGTGTTAATGATATTTGTCATCCTAGACATTATATCTCAAGTACTTATTTTTCTTAAAACTAGAAGTAAAGTTTTTACCTTTTGACTGCCATCCTCCTACCCCACATTCCCCACTTCTCTTAATCATAAATCTGATCTCTCTTACTATAAATTTGTTCTTTTTATTTTTTAAAAAATTTTAAGCTACTTCATATTTATTTATTTTTTAATGATTTTTTTCCATCATAGTTGGTTTACAGTGTTCTGTCAATTTTCTACTGTACAGCGAAGTGACCCAGTCACACATACATGTATACATTATTTTTTTCACTTTATCCTCCATAATGCTCCATCACACATGACTAGATATAGTTTCCAGTGTTATACAGCAAGATCTCATTGCTTATCCATTCCAAAGGCAGGAGTTTTCATATATTAACCCCAGATTCCCAGTCCATCCCACTCCCTCCTCCTCCCACTTGGCAACCACAAGTCTGTTTTTGAAGTGTAATTGACCTGTAATACTGTTAGTTCTTCTCACCCAGCAGAGTATTTTGAAATTTCTATACATTTCAATGTGATCACCACAATACATTTAGCTGTGATCTGTCACCATACAAATATATTACATAATTACTGACTATTTCCCACACTGTGCATTTCATACCCTTGACTAATTTATTTTGCACTGGAATTTTTAATATCCCTCACATAATTCTTCAATTTAATCCCCTCCCCCAGGCAACCACCTATCTCTTCTCTGTATCTATGATTCTGTTTCTGTTGTGTTATGTTTGTTCCTTTCTTTTGTTTTTACATTCCCCATATAAGTGATATCATATAGTATTTGTCTTTCTCTATCTGACTTATTTCACTTAACATAATGCCCTCAAGATTACTTGTTTTCCCAAATGAAAGATTTCATTCTTTATTATGGCTGCAAAATATAATATTATAATATTACTTTATATATATATATATATAATCTCATAAAATAATTTGTTGATGGGCATTTATGTTGCTTCTATATCTTGGTTATTGTAAATAGTGCTTTAATGAACTGGGAGGTGTATGTATCTTTTCTAATTAGTATTTTGGTTTTCTTCAGATAAATATGAAGGAGTGGAATTGTTGGGTCATATGGTAGTTCTATTTTTAATTTTTTGAGGAGTATACATACTGCACCCCATAGTGGCTGCACCAATTGATATTCCCACAAACAGTGAAGGAAAGCTCCCTTTTCTCCACATTGTCAGCAACGCTTGTTATTTCTTGTCTTTTTGATAATAGCCATTCTGACAGTTGTGAGGTGATACCTAATTGGGGTTTTAATTTCCATTTCCTTGGTGATTAGTGATGTTGAGTATGTTTTTACATGTCTATTGGCCATCTGTGTATCTTCTTTGCAAAAATACCTTTTCAGGTCATCTGCTTTTTTTTAAACTGTGTGGTTTGGAGTTTTTGGACATTGAGTTGTTTGAGTCTTTTAAATATTTGGATATTAACCATCAGGTACATTGTTTGCAAATATTTTCTTCCACTGAGTAGAAGGTCTTTTCATTTATTGATAGTTCCTAATTCTTGTAGAATATTTTTTAGTTTATTTTTTAATACTTTATTTATTTATTTAGTCTTTTTGCCTTTTCTAGGGCCGCTCACACAGCATATAGAGATTCCCAGGCTAGGGGTCTAATCAGAACTGTAGCCACTGGCCTACGCCAGAGCCACAGCAACGTGGGGTCCGAGCAGCATCTGCAGCCTACACCATAGCTCACGGCATCACCAGATCCTTAATCCACTGAGCAAGGCCAGGGATCTAACCTACAACCTCATGGTTCCTTGTCGGATTCGTTAACCAATGAGCCACGATGGGAACTCCAAAGTTTCTTAATTTAGTTTGATATAGTCCCATTTGTTTATTTTTGCATTTGTTTCCTTCGTCTGAAACAACATACATGAAAATATTACTAATATCCATGTGAAAGAGCATATTGCCTACATTTTCTTCTGATTTTAAGGTTTCTGGTCTTATGTTTAAGTCTTTTTGTTTAATTTCTTTTTTTTAAATTTTATTTATTTATTTATTTATTTTTATTTTTTATTTTCCCACTGTATAGCAAGGGGGTCAGGTTATCCTTACATGTATACATTACAATTACAGTTTTTCCCCCACCCTTTCTTCTGTTGCAACATGAGTATCTAGACATAGTTCTCAATGCTATTCAGCAGGATCTCCTTGTAAATCTATTCTAAGTTGTGTCTGATAACCCCAAGCTCCTGATCCCTCCCACTCCCTCCCCCTCCCATCAGGCAGCCACAAGTCTCTTCTCCAAGTCCATGATTTTCTTTTCTGAGGAGATGTTCATTTGTGCTGGATATTAGATTCCAGTTATAAGTGATATCATATGGTATTTGTCTTTGTCTTTCTGGCTCATTTCACTCAGGATGAGATTCTCTAGTTCCATCCATGTTGCTGCAAATGGCATTATGTCATTCTTTTTTATGGCTGAGTAGTATTCCATTGTGTATATATACCACTTCTTCCGAATCCAATCATCTGTTGATGGACATTTGGGTTGTTTCCATGTCTTGGCAATTGTGAATAGTGCTGCAATGAACATGCAGGTGCATGTGTCTCTTTTAAGTAGAGTTTTGTCCGGATAGATGCCCAAGAGTGGGATTGTGGGGTCATATGGAAGTTCTATGTATAGATTTCTAAGGTATCGCCAAACTGTTCTCCATAGTGGCTGTACCAGTTTACACTCCCACCAGCAGTGCAGGAGGGTTCCCTTTTCTGCACACCCCCTCCAGCACTTGTTATTTGTGGATTTATTAATGATGGCCATTCTGGCTGGTGTGAGGTGGTATCTCATGGAAGTTTTGATTTGCATTTCTCTTATAATCAGCAATGTTGAGCATTTTTTCATGCGTTTGTTGGCCATCTGTATATCTTCTTTGGAGAACAGTCTATTCAGGTCTTTTGCCCATTTTTCCATTGATTGATTGGTTTTTTTGCTGTTGGGTTGTATAAGTTGTTTATATATTCTAGAGATTAAGCCCTTGTCAGTTGCATCATTTGAAACTATTTTCTCCCATTCTGAAAGTTGTCTTTTTGTTTTCTTGTGGGTTTCCTTTGCTGTACAAAAGCTTTTCAGTTTGATGAGGTCCCATGGGTTTATTTTTGCTCTAATTTCTATTGCTTTGGGAGACTGACCTGAGAAAATATTCATAATGTTGATGTCAGAGAGTGTTTTGCCTATGTTTTCTTCTAGGAGTTTGATGGTGTCCTGTCGTATAATTAAGTCTTTCAGCCATTTGGAGTTTATTTTTGTGCATGGTGTGAGGGTGTGTGCTAGTTTCATTGCTTTGCATGCAGCTGTCCAGGTTTCCCAGCAATGCTTGCTGAATAGACTTTCTTTTTCCCATTTGATGTTCTTGCCTCCCTTGTCAAACATTAATTGACCATAGGTGTCAGGGTTTATTTCCGGATTCTCTATTCTGTTCCATTGGTCTGTCTGTTTTGGTACCAGTACCACACTGTTTTGATGACTGTCGCTTTGTAGTATTTCTTGAAATCTGGGAGAGTTATGCCTCCTGCTTGGTTTTTGTTTCTCAGGATTGCTTTGGCAATTCTGGGTCTTTTGTGGTTCCATATAAATGTTTGGATTGTTTGTTCTAGTTCTGTGAACAATGTCGTGTGTAATTTGATAGGGATTGCATTGAATCTGTAGATTGCTTTGGGTAGGATGGCCATTTTCACAATATTGATTTTTCCAATCCAGGAACATGGAATATCTTTCCATTTCTTTACATCTTCTTTGATTTCTTTGATTAAAGTTTTATAGTTCTCGGCATATAGGTCCTTTACCTCATTGGTCAGGTGTATTCCGAGGTATTTGATTTTGTGAGGTGCAATTTTGAAAGGTATCATATTTTTGTATTCCTTTTCTAATGTTTCATTGCTGGTATACAGAAATGCAACTGACTTCTGAATGTTAATCTTATATCCTGATACTTTGCTGAATTTATTTATCAGTTCAAGTAGTTTTTGTGTTGAGTCCTTAGGGTTTTCTATGTATAGTATCATGTCATCTGCATACAGTGACAGTTTTATCTCTCTCTTCCTATATGGATGCCTTTTATTTCTTTTGTTTGTCTAATTGCTGTGGCTATGACTTCCAAAACTTTGTTGAAGAGCAGTGGTGAGAGTGGGCATCCCTGTCTTGTTCCAGATTTGAGTGAGAAGGCTTTCAGTTTTTCCCCATTGAGGATTATATTTGCTGTGGGTTTATCATAAATGGCTTTGATTATATTCAGGAATGTTCCCTCTATACCCACTTTGGCGAGGGTCTTGATCATGAATGGATGTTGGACTTTGTCAAATGCTTTTTCTGCATCTATTGACATGATCATATGATTTTTGACCTTTTTTTTGTTAATGTGGTGTATGATGTTGATTGATTTGCGTATGTTGAACCATCCTTGTGAACCTGGGATGAACCCAACCTGGTCATAGTGTATAATTTTTTTGGTATGTTGTTGGATTCGGTTGGCTAGGATTTTGTTGAGAATTTTTGCATCTATATTCATCAATGGTATTGGCTGATAGTTTTCTTTTTTGGTGGTATCTCTGCCTGGTTTTGGAATGAGGGTGATGGTGGCATCATAGAATGTCTTTGGGAGTATTCCTTCTTCTTCAAACTTTTGAAAGAGTTTAAGGAGGATAGGCACCAATTCCTCTTTATGTGTTTGATAGAATTCACCTGTGAAGCCATCTGGTCCTGGACTTTTATTTGTAGGGAGTGTTTTTATGACCTCTTCAATTTCATTTCTAGTGATCGGTCTGTTCAGTTGGTCTGTTTCTACTTGATTCAGTTTTGGCAGGCTGTAAGATTCTAGAAAATTGTCCATTTCTTCCAGATTGTCAAACTTGTTGCCATATAGTTGTTCATAGTATTCTCTTATGTTTTTTTGTATTTCTGCTGTATCCGTTGTGATTTCTCCTTTTTCATTTATAATTTTGGTGATTTGGGTTCTTTCTCTCCTCTTTTTAGTGAGTCTGGACAGGGGTTTGTCAATTTTGTTCACCTTTTCAAAGAACCAGCTCTTGGTTTTATTAATTTTCTCTATTGTTTTTTGAGTCTCTATTTTATTGATTTCTTCTTTGATCTTTATAATTTCCTTCCTTCTGCTGACTTTAGGACTTTTTTGTTCTTCTTTTTCCAAATATAGGAGCACCCAGATACATACAACAAATATTAACAGACATAAAGGGAGATATTGATGAGAATACAATCATAGTAGGAGACCTTAATACCTTCCTCACATCAATGGACAGATCCTCTAGACAGAAAACCAATAAAGCAACAGAGATCCTAAAGGAAACAATAGAAAAGTTAGACTTCATTGATATCTTCAGGACACTACATCCAAAAAAATCAGAATACACATTCTTCTCAAATGCTCATGGAACATTCTCAAGAATCGACCACATATTGGGACACAAAGCGAATCTCAATAAATTTAGGAGCATAGAAATTATCTCAAGTATCTTCTCTGACCACAATGCCATGAAATTAGAAATCAACCATGGGAAAAGGAAAGAGAAAAAACCTACTACATGGAGACTAAACAACATGCTACTAAAAAACCAATGGGTCAATGAGAAAATCAAAAAGGAAATTAAAAACTACCTTGAAACAAATGATAATGAAGTCACAACCTCTCAAAACCTATGGGATGCTGCGAAAGCAATGCTCAGAGGGAAATTTATAGCAATACAGACCTTTCTCAAAAAAGAAGAAAGATTCCCAAATTGACAACTTAACCCTCCACCTAAATGAATTAATTTCTTTTTTTAATGATTTTTATATTTTTTTCCATTGTAATTGATTTACAGTGATCTGTCAATTTCTATTGTACAGCAAAGTGACCTGGTCATACGTGTGTGTGTGTGTGTGTGTGTGTGTGTGTATTCTTTTTCTCACATTATCCTCCATCATTTTCCATCACAAGTTACTAAATATTTCCCTGTGCTTTACAGCAGGATCTCATTTCTTATCCACTCCAAATGCAATAATTTACATTTATTAACCTCAAACTCCCAGTCCATCCCTCTCCCTCCCCCTTAGCAACCATGAGTCTGTTCTTTTGGTCCATGAGTTTCATTTTTGTGAAAGGTCCATTTGTGCCATATATTAGATTCCAGTTATAAGTGATATCATATGATATTTTTTTTCTCTTTCTGACTTACTTCACTTAGTATGAGAGTCTCTATTTCCATACATATTACTGCAAATCACATTATTTTGTTCTTTTTTACAGTTGAGTTGTATTCCATTGAGTATATGTACCAAATCTTCTTAATCCACTCATCTGTCAATGGACTTTAGGTTGTTTCCATGTCTTGCCTATTGTGAATAGTGCTGCAATGAACATACAGGTGCATGTGTACTTTTCAAGGAAAGTTTTGTCTGGATACATCCACGAGGATGGGATTGCTAGGTCATATGGTAGTTCTATATTTATTTTTCTGAGGTACCTCCATACTGTTTTCCATAGTGGTTGTAACAATTTACATTCTTGCCAACAGTGTAACTTTTCTCCAAAACTTCTCCAGCCTTTGTTATTTGTTGATTTGTTAATGATGGCCATTTTGACAGGCACGCAGTGGCACATGATAGTAGTTTTGATTTGCATTTCTCTATTAATTAGTGACATTGAACATTTTTTCATGTGCCAGTTGGCCACCTGTATATCCTCTTTAGAGAAATGCCTATTCAGGTCTTTTGCCCATTTTTCAATTTTTTCAATTTTTTTTTTTTTTTGCTGTTGAGTTGTATAAGTTATTTGTATATTTTAGAGATTAAGCCCTTATCAGTTTCATTGTTTGAAATTACTTGCTACCATTCTATAGTTTGTCCTTTTGCCTTTTTATGATTTCCTTTGCTGTGCAAAATCTTGTCAGTTTGATTAGGTCCCACTGGTTTATTTTTGCTTTTATTTCTGTTGTCTTGGGAGAGTGAACTGAGAAAATATTTGTAAGGTTGATGTCAGAGAATGTTTTGCCTACATTCTCTTCTAGGAGTTTGGTGGTGTATTGTCTTAAGTTGAAGCCAATTTGAGTTTATTTTTGTACATGGTGTGAGGGTGTACTCCAGTTTCATTGATTTACATGCAGCTGCCCAGTTTTCCCAGCACCTTGCTGAAAAGACTCTCTTTTTCCCATTTTATATTCTTGCTTCCTTTGTTGAAGATTAATTGATTGTAGGTGTCTGGGTTTATTTCTGGGTTCTCTATTCTCTTCCATTGGTCTGTATATCTGTTTTGGTACCAGTACTACACTGTCTTGATTACTGTATCTTTGTAATATTGCCTGAAGTCTGAGAGCGGTATGCCCCCTGCTTGGTTTTTGTTCCTCAGGATTGCTTTATCAATTCTGGGTCTTTTATGGTTCCATATAAATTTTTTGATTATTTTTTATAGTTCTGTGAAAATGTCATGGATAATTTGATAGGGATTTCCTTTAGTCTGTAGATTGCTTTATGTAGTATGGCCATTTTTATGATATTAATTCTTCTAGCCCAGGAGCATGGAATATCTTTCCATTTCTTTGAATCCTCTTTAATTTTTTGTTTAATGTATTATAGCTCTCAACATATAAGTCTTTCACCTTCTTGGTCAGGTTTAGTCCCAGGTTTTTAATTTTTAGTGGTGTGATTTTAAAAGGTATTATATTTTTATATTTCTTTTCTAATATTTCATCATTAGTACACAGAAATGCAACTGATTTCTGAATGTTAATCTTGTATCCTGCTACTTTCTGAATGTTTACTGATTTTTGAGAAGTACCTTTTTTGTTTTTAAGATGTCCTATTTGTCCCAGCAATACCCTCCCTTCTGGAAACCAAAGCTAAGATTGTCCCTTTTCAGGCTGCCTGGGCCCTTCTGTTGTAGTGAGCAGACTGCATGATCTGGTAGGTACGATTGGGCCCTATTCCAGTTAGTTGCCTTTCCCTTCCTTGTGCAGAGGCCAGCTTTATGTCCCAGGATGAGTTCTAGTAGTCTCCTGCCTCTTAAGGTGATTCTCCAAGATTAGCAGATGTGTATGACTCAGGCTCCTTTAAATTACTGCTTCCACCCTGAGTCCCAGAGCATGGAAGTTTATGTGCAACCCCTGAAGTGTAGAACTCAGTCCTCTGGTTCTCCTGAGAGTAAGCCCCACTGTCCTTCAAAGCGAAATCTTCTGGAGGCTCATCTTCCTGTTTCAGGAATACCAGAGTGTGGAGCCCAAAGTGAAGCTGGGACACTTTATTCCATGGGGAGAACCACTGCCCATGTAAGTATCCTCACGTTTGTGGGGCATCCACCTAGAGATATGGGGCACAACAAAGTTGCATCTCCTCACATTCAACTCATTTTTTGTGGTTGCTCCTTCACATCCCTTGCTGTAGAAGATCTTTTATGCTAGTCTTCAAATCTTTCTCATTAGCAATTGCTGTCAACATAGTCATAACAGTTGTGTGTCCATGGGAAGGTGTGAGCTCAGTCAGGGTCCTTCTATTCTTTCATCTTGGCCACTCCTTCCTGTGCACATTTTTATGTTATGTTTTTTATGCTCTTGGTTCACTCAATTCTGGGGCATAGTTATATTCAGTCAAGATCATTTTTTGAGATTCAGAGCATCTATAAAATAATGCCACAGCTTATGGCAATGCTAGATCTTAAACACAAAGAGTAAGGCCAGGTATCTCACCCACATCCTCATGGATACTATGTCAAGTTCTTAACCTGCTGAGCTGCAAAAGGAACTCCAGATCTTCTTTATTTATTTGCTTTATATTATGCTCCTCTTCCCATTTAATTCTGGCTATTTGAGGTAAACCAAAGGAAAAGATTCAAGTTTGTCAAAATTGGCTCGAATGGTTTTTGTCTTGGGACAAAGATTAATGAGGGAGTCTTACTGAGGCCTTTATTACTAAGTCTTCTCCAATTCCGTATCTTTTGACTTGCATCCAGAAATGGTTGGTGGCTTTCCCAAACCCATATCCTTCTTTATTTCTATATTTCCTCTATTTGTATCTATTTTGAAAACCAGTCAATTCTTGCTTGATCTCATCTCTTACAATAACTGCTAAAATCTTCCAATCAAATCCAACACACATTTAGTTTTAACTCTGTTTCGCTGAAATCAGGCTCATTAGGTACATTGTCTATTTTGAAAACTTTCAACAGTTTTATGGGCGGTAGTTTTTTTTGGTTTATTTGTTTTTTACCTTTTTCAGGGCCTTATCCACTACACATGGAGATTCCCAGGCCAGGGGTCCAATTGGAACTGTAGCCCCCTGCCTACGCCAGAGTCACAGCAACGCAGGATCCGAACTGCATCTGCGACTTACACCAAAGCTCATGGCAATGCTGGATCATTAACCCACTGAGCAAGGTCAGGTACCAAACCCGCAACATCATGGTTCCGAGTCAGATTCATTAACCACTGCACCACAACGGGAACTCCATATGGGCAGTAGTTTTAAAAAATTTCTGCCATTATATTAGACCTTCAGCTTTACAGTTTTCAGTATCTATTTTCTGACCATATGTTATTCAACAACTAAGCCAATGACAAACATTTTCAGTGCCTAGAATGGCATTACCAGTTACCAGCTTTGGTATAAGTTTGTGTAATGCTAGCCACTCAAATAAATGTACAAAGAATCAGATTGAGCAAAGTTTATCATTCATGTAAGTTCTGAAATTGTGTTCCTGAACAACTTTTGTCTTTCCTCTTAGTAGTAATTTATGAATCAGGGTTTCTTTTATATTGATGCTCTGTGTTTTTCAACTTTTGAGCTTTCATGCACATTGGATCATATTCAAAGAAAAGGGACAAGACATGGAAACTGGTGTACAGGAAGTTTCATGGTTCAATCCTAATATGGTACCAATAATTCCACTCAGATTCTGTTGCTCAGTCACAGTGCATGACTATGCCTAACGTCAATGCATTCTAGCTGCATGTGCAAGAATAAGAATAAACTGTTTTGCATCCATTTTTGCATCAGCATGTGATATGATAATATAGTTTCAATTTCCTGCAGAGACAAATTTCTGCTTCTCTAACATATCATTTGCCTAATATTGGGAGGGAAAGCCTGTGATTTTGGAAAGGTGTTTTTAGGCCATAGAAGAATAAAGAAGGAACTAGGCAAATAGTAGATTTTGACCAAGGGATGATGGATATATAAATTACATCCTTAGTCAAGAAAGCATCATGAATCAATATACTTCTCTGACAAAATGAACGTGAATTTTTAGGGAATGAATAAACAAAGATCCTTTAAGATATTGTTTTACATTTAAAACATGTCAATTGGTCTGAATTTTTTATTTTAGAAAAAATTAAAGCATTAACTCAGAACTAAGAGGCATATTTTTGGACAAAGTAAACTCAAGTCTGTTTAGATTTACCATTGCTTTACACATACACATGCTTTGTTGAATCAAGAATGACTTTAATTGTTCTGGACTTGAACTGAAATAAATAAGTATAGAAAGACTGTGGATATTATGATACAAACCCTGAACACCTTTAAAATTTTATTAATTATATATTTTAAAAAATGCAAGATGTCATACATGGGAGGTATTATATGAAGGATATTTTCTGAGCAAATATATTTCAGTCTTTTGTCAAAATACATCTTTCCTCCAGTTGTACCTCTGAACATTGTCATGACTATGCTTTTAAAATTTACACAAATATTTGTATGCTCTAGGGCTTTTCATTTACTGTTATGATTATCATCATCATTTTCAAGTTGAATCATCTAACAAAACTTTTTAAATTAAAAAAAATGCAATGGCAAGCAATTGTGTTTTCTGATTCTTAAAATAATATGTATAGGAGAGTCATTTTGGCCATAATTAACTTCAGGTTGCCCAAGGGAGGAAGAGGAAATTAGTTTGTGTTGTGAATATTCCCTTTCATATACACTATATTTTAAATTCTGTTTTACTGAGGCACTTCTCATTAAAATAAATATGATTAGTTTGCAGCCATTGTTTTTATAATTTAAATTTTATTCAGATATATTTGGAATTAAAATCTATTTTCAATTTTATTAGGAGGCTTTATTAGCATGAACAACTTACCATTAGAACTATTTCTCTTTCTTATTATTTTCATGGTCCAAAAATGAGCAATTATTGGTAACTCATTTATTTCTATTTTGGATAGGCCAATTAAAGTAACATAGTCAACCATTTCCTGCTTTAGTGTTTTTAAAGTTAGTTTTTATTGGCATCTGAAAAGAACATGACACTGAAAATTAAAGCCATAAATGTAAGCCCTATAGTGTTGAGAATACTGAAAATAGCGTGATAGATCAGAACTGGCTGAGAACAAAGGAAAGAAACCTTTCCTTAGAGGACCTTAAAATCAAAGGGAAACAAATGTATAACAAGACAAAGATAATAAAGTCAAAGTCACCTGAAGTATTATAACATTTTGTTTTTAAGACAATTTGAGGAAGTATGTTATTTTTAAAATGGATCTGTCATTTTGAAACTTGAAGACAGACAATTTTATCATTGAATTTTTCTGGTGGCCATCTTCCTTAAAAAGTATTCTTTGTTTTTAAAAAAGAAATAAGTGGAATGACCTTAAGGACAGAAATCTGCAATAATTGTCCCTTTTGCCAGCCTAGGCAATAAAACCCTGTTGACCACAAAAGTGCTCAGTTCAACCCTTAGTGATTTCAGCATTCTTTTAAAATCATGTCCTTTGGGCCACTTGCAGGTGTGCAAGCTGTTAGGCGCTCAGAATCACTGGTGTTTTGCGGCCTTCATAGTCCACAGATGCCTGTCTTGTCTCTCATCTCGAGAGACATGCCTGACCCTGTTAATTTTCTTTAGTAAAGTCTCTCTGTCAGCAGGATTTATCCTTGGAATGTTTGGAATGATCACACCAATATATGATTTTTAGTCAACTGTGGTCTCAGCATGTCCGAATTAAGCGACACTGTAGAAGCCATATTAAACCAAATAGCTTTGTGACATATTGCAAAATATCTAAATGAGGGTAGAGAAAGAGGATTTTGAACTACAAAATCTCCCTGTCTAGTGAAACCCAAACTCAAAAGCCTAACAGTGACTGTAACAATAATGGATCCCTCCAACATTCAATAACTTCACTTTCCCCATAATATATTTCTAACAAAAAGATAAAGAGATTTAAAAGAAATAAAGTTTGTCTTAAGGTTTTTTTCCCTTAATTCTTTGTAGTTTGGTGGACTGCACAACACATCTATGTGAGAATAATTGTGTCAATTTCAAAGTTAAGTTTGTCTTAAAAACAAATTATAAAGTATTTCTTTTTTCTTTTTTGTCTTTTTAGGGCTGCACCAATGGCATCTGGAGGTTCCCGGGCTAGGGGTCCAGTGGGAGCTGTAGCCACTGGCCTACAGCCACAGCAAGGTGGGATCCGAGATGCGTTTGCGACCTACACCACAGCTCACGGCAATGCCAGATCCTTAACCCACTGAGCGAGGCCAGGGATCGAACCTGCATTCCAATGGATGCTAGTCGGGTTCCTTAACCACTGAGCCATAACGGAAACTCTTAAAGTATTTCACTTCTTGCTCTGTGAAATAAGTTTCATCTAGAATTCAAGGGAGAAAACAAAGGCACTGTGAAAACACAAACCTGGCTAATACGGAAATAAAATAATAAAAATATAGGTTCTTGATAAATTTCACATTTCTTTTTTTCACTTTTACAGCCACATGAGGCATATGGAAGTTCCCCTCAATTGGGGCTGCAGCTGCCACCCTACACCACAGCCCCAGCAACACTAGATCTAAGCCACATCTGTGACCAATGCCAAAGCTTGCAGCAATTCCACATCCTTAACCCACTGAGCAAGGCCAGGGATCAAACCCACATCCTCGTGGAGATGATATAGGGTTCTTAACCCACTAAGCAACAATAGAACTCCTAGACTTCACAGTTCAGTTGAAGTTCATCTGAGTTATTCTAAAGGCCATAATTACGCAAACGCTGTCCAATAGAATTTTATTTAGTTTCATAAAAAGGTCTTTTATTATATCCCTGTACCATGGCTAGTATTATAATAAGATGGTAAAGAAAAATAATGAATTGAAAATAAAAGCTTGTAAAATAACCTAAATGCCCGTTGACAGACGAATGATTAAGAAGATATGGTGCATACATACAATGGAAGACTACTCAGCCATAAAAAAGAACAAAATAACGCCATTTTCAACAACATGGATGGAACTAGAGACTCTCATACTAAATGAAGAAAGTCAGAAAGACAAAGACAAATATCATATGATATCACTTTATCTGGAACCTAATATATGGCGCAAATGGACCTATCTACAGAAAAGTAACAAATGCATGCACGTGGAGAACAGACTTGTGGTTGCCAAGGGTGAGGGGGAGAGAGTGGGATGGACTGGGAGTTTGGAGTTAGTAGATGCAAAATATTGCATTTGGAATGGATAAGCAATGAGATCCTGCTGTATAGCACAGGGAACTCTATCTAGTTACTTGTGATGGAATAAGATAAAGAATAACGTGAGAAAAAGAATGTGTATATATATATACACACATATGTATATATGAATGAATCACTTTGCTATACAGAAGAATTTGACAGAACATTGTAAATCAACTTTAATAGAAAAAATAAAAATCTTAAAAGACAAAAGAGGAGTTCTTGTCATGGCTCAGTGGAAACAAATCTGACTAGTATCCCTGAGGACACAGGTTCAATACCTGACCTTGCTCAGTGAGTTAAGGATCTAGCACTGCTGTGAGCTGTAGTCTAGGTTGCAGATGCAGCTCAGATCTGGTGTTGCTGTGGCTGTGGTGTAGGTTGGCAGATGTAGCTCTGATTCATCCCCCTAGCCTGGGAACCTCCATATGCCACAGGTGCAGCCCTAAAAAAGAAAAGAAAAGAAAAGAAAAGAAAAGAAAAGCTTGTATAGCAGGAGAGCCATGATAAAGAATAGACATTTGCCGATTTTTTTAACTCCAAGGCAGACTATTTAAAAACACATGTCTTGTGGGGAAGTTCTTTAAATAGGAAAAAATATACCTATTTGTAAATAGAATCCATAAAATACACAGTGTTATTTTCTGAAATATGTTATTAGTGGAATTTAAGATGTGCAGATTGGCACACTGGAACATTCTTTTCAGACAAATAATATGCACATGTGCCCACATGGAATATAACACACATGAAGATTTAAGTGCAGAGAAACACAGAAAAATTATATTTTAACATGTATTGTGGTGATGAGTTCATTTTTCACTGTTATAGTCAGAACTGGAAATTTTTTCATCCTTAGAAGTTAAGCTGAGTATTTTTGTTAGGCAGAAATGACCAACACCCCCACCTCAAAAAGATGTACATCCAACCTCCAAAACCAACCTGTTCACTTTAGACTGTATATAGCAAAGGGGAATAGGTGCAGGTGGAATGAAAATTGCTAATCCACTAACCTTCAAACAGGATACTCTGCATCCTCTGTGTGAGCTCACTGTAAATACAGGGACGTTAAAATGGAGGTGGAGATTAGAACAAGAGAGATGGTGGCTGCTACTACAGGCTTTGAAGATGGAAGAATGAGCCACAGCCAGGGAACTTAAGGCAGTCTAAAGGATGGAAAAGAAGGAACTGAATTCTGACATGGTGCTTCCAGAACAAATGCAGCCCTGAGGGCCCCTTGACTTTGGTCCAGTCAGATTCATTTTGGGCTTCTGACCTCCTGACTCTAAAATAACAAATTTCTATTATTTAAGCCACAAAGTTTATAGTAATTGATTACAGCAGTAATAGGAAAATAGTACAGATTTGGATACTTTCCATTCAGAATTTTCAAAGTCCTACTCTACCCCAAATATTTCATTAGTGCAAGCTGGTGTGTGCTTTGCTTATTGAGCCCAAATGAGCAGGAAACTTTGGAGTCTGGAACAGAGAAAAGTTTACTGCAGGGACATGCAAGGAGACAGGTTGCTTGTATCCCTAAAAAACTAAAATGCCCAGGAGAAAATTGTAAAGCATTTTTGAAAGCCAGTGTGAGGGATGGGGATCACAGGGTGTGCGACCAGCTAATGCACTGTTCCCTGATTAGCTGATGGTGAGGTCATAGGGTGGTGTCATTGGGGTTGACATCAATCCTTAGATTCCAGGAGGCTTTGGGGCTCTGTGCTCATGGTCATCAAGTAGTTAACACCTTCTATTTGGTGGGGGGAGATTTTCACATTTGTAAAACAGCTCAGGAAATATGCATCAGATACTGTTATCTAGGTACTTCAGAAAGGATCTACAGAGGAGGACATGGGGGAGGGGGTTGTCCTAGGAAACTCCTATGCAGTCCTGCTAGGTTACAGGTTGTGACTTTCCAATTTAATGTTCTCTATGATATATAATATCAGAAAAAATATTAAGATGTTGAGTTATTGCCAGTAATTGAATTATTTAGCAGTTACATCTAAGATTTAGAAACACACATACACATTTATAATCTATACACACATAACCTATAAACTGTTAGCATTTCTATTTATTTTGGGGGCACTGAAGGCTAATATATGTTTTCCTTTTTTACATAAGGATCACCATTCTAGGTGAAATTATATGAAATTTTAAACTTTATTAAGAATTTTAACTTCCATATAACATGTACTTCTATTCCAGGTATTATTCTAAACATGATATGGCTAAACTCATGTAATTCTTATAGCAGTACTCTAAGTAATTGTTCTCTTTAGTTTGGCTGCAATTTGGCTGATCTCAACTAGACTCAGCTGGACTAAGCTTTACTCTAGACTTTGTCTTCCTTTGTCATTTTTATTCTGGGGACCAATAGTTCCCCAGGGCTTGTTCTTTTTATAGAAGACGGCAGAAGGCCAAGTGCCTAAACCAAACAATACAAGCACATTTTCAAACTGCTGTTAACATCACAGCTGATAAGATTTTATTGTCCAAGCAAGTCATGTGGATGCGTGGTCAGTGTGGAAGTAATAGATTTCATGCTTACAAAACTGAGAGCCACTACAGAGGCAAAAGGCAGAGTTAGGTGAATGTGTAGCTCAGAGTTGGCGATGGTGTTACAGAGAGGCAGAGGTGGATTAGGAATGATTATGAAATCATCCATAAATGTTCTCACAAAAACTCTCCACTCCACTTCTGGCATTTCACGTTGCTATTTTTCTCCATGGTTCAGTGTTCTTTACAAGATTTTCTTTTACTCATAAAGGAAAGTATTTAAGCTAAGTACTCTAAAAGTACCAATTTTCTGATTGTCCTCACTCAAATCTCAAAGGAATATAAAAGCTCAAATGTATATTTTCAAGCTAGGCTCTCATGAAAGCCAGGTGGAAGCAATTCATCTTTTTCATTACATGGCTCCCATGGGTCAGAAGAAAAAGGTATCCATTCTGTTTATATTTTTTTTCAGTCTCCTAAATGAAAGTTGAGAGGAGTTAAAAAACATATTTTTTTTTAAATTCAATGTTTTTTATATTCTGAAATGCATATATTTTCAACATTTCATTCTTGGTTATGTTAAATAATTTAGTTTTATAATATGTACTATTTTGGAAAAAAGTAGCAGACCATTTTTAGAAATAATCTTACTGATACTAACAACTAACTTTTAACCTGTCCACTTAAAATGTATGCTTTTCTTGTATGCCATTTCTATTCATAGAAAAGTGAAAGAGTAGGAGTTCCCTCTGTGGCTTGGGTCACTACAGAGGTGCAAGTTTGATATCTGGCTCTTCACAGTGGGTTAATGGATCCAGTACTGCAATAGTTGTGGCATAACTCACAGCTGTGGCTTAGATTCAGTCCCTGGCCCAGGAACTCCATATATTGCTTTGGCACCCATAAAACACACACAAAAAAACCCCATAAAACATAAAATGAAAAGTGAAAGAATAAAAACACATGCATGGAAATCTTTAGAGAATTTTTCTGGATATGTTTTAGAGATTTTAAAAATGGGAGTTCCTGTTGTGGCGCAGCAGAAATGAATCTGACTAGGAACCGTGAGGTTGTGGGTTCAATTCCTGGCCTTGCTCAGTGGGTTAAGGATCTGGCATTGCCATGAGATGCAGTGTAGATCGCAGACATGGCTCGGATCTGGCATTGCTGAGGCTGTGGTGTAGGCCAGCAGCTCTGGCTCCTAGCCCAGAACCTCCATATGCCATGGCTGTGGCCCTAAAAAGGCAAAAGTCAAAATAAATAAATAAAAATAAATTTTCAAAATGTTTCTTATTTCTAATTTTAATTTAGTGTTTCAAACATTTAGAATATTTCATATATACATTTTGTCATAAAACATTTTAAAAAATTTAAATGCAGTCATCTACATGGGGAACAGTTCTATTTAAATTTGCTATTCACTTTTTTCGGGGCTTATTTAATATTTTTAATTTATTCAAAAATATTTACCATTTAATATTAAGTTGATGACCCTCAATATAAAATATTTTTCCAGCTCTGTTTGAATGTCTCTATATTTATATCATAGAGTATGAAAGTATGACCCAAACTAGAAGGGTAGAACATCTTTCATACCATAGATAACTAAGAAATAGAAATGGAAATTTTGGATAATCAATGAGAAATTAAATTTTATTTAATTATAAGAAAATAAATACTTTCTTTCCCACCTGTTTTTTCGAGACAGATATGACAGCCACTAAATTAGCTATGTTCATAATTTATGATTTGATTTAAATACTCACTTGCATTTGTATATGATGTCCTGTTAAGTATGCAGATATAGAAGACCCAGGAAAATGTGGGTATCCTTTTTGTTTTCTGTAATTGCAAATTCATCATGAAGACCCTCTACATTTTATTTAATGCACTCTCTAGTTTTATTTCCTATAGGAAGAGTGATGTGAAATTTATTGTATGTGCAGAAATGAAGTGTTTCAGACAGGCCCAGAGCAAAAATAAAGTCCCCTTCAGAAATCACTCAACACAACAGTTTGAGAGCTCTACTTCTTTATTCTAAAAACTACCTGAGAGATTTTCTTTCCTCCTAATACTTAACTCTTATCTGCGCTATGATAGACATCTGTAAATACTCAGTGATGCAAGGTGTTAAACTTTATTTCATCTCAGTAATCCTTTTTTAGACATAGAATTGTGATAGAGCTCTTTTTGTTTTACATGAAATCTCTTAGAAATACTTGGTGTTGGCTGATTTAATGTTTTGTGAAAATAAAATGTTACCGTTTACAAAATGTAGAAAAAAAGATCAGTAGTGCTAGAGTACAGTCCTATTGATTTTTACTTACATGTTATCTTTTCTATTGAATTTTAATTTTTATTCCATCTTAGCATTGGTGTTTATAATAAACAAGATTTACAAATCTCACAGATATGACCATAATGATGACAACCATGGGAGCAATGGAAATAATATTATTGATTACTTATTTATTTGGAAATAATATTTTAAATGGAGATAATGCTGGAAAATCTGATAGATGTGACATGACAATAATATTTATTGTATTAAGTGTATTAATAAGATAAAGTTCCCCTAAATAAGATCAAAATTACAAAAGTTCAACATAATTTATAAATACATGTATACAAACTACACATACGTATACATATGATTATACACATATACATTATATATGTATATGTGTATAATATAATATAATATAAATAATATATATTGATGCCAATCTCAGTTTTAAGAGCATTGTGTATTATTACACAAACAATATTTTTAGGTAGACTCTAATATTTTTCTTCTTTAAACCAGGGAGAATGAAGTCATGGAAAGAAGGGTTAAATCAGATTACCTGGTCAAAAAGTCAAAGTTCATCAGTGTTGCAGCTGCTCTTAAGTAATATTGTATATGTTATTTTTAAAATATTGATATTATTCACTGTAGTACGTTGGCTTCCATTAAAAGAGAAACCCAAACTAGCATTTCCAATATTTTATTCATGTCTAATATTTCATCAATATCACTACCTTAATTAAAGGTGAAACATAGAAATCCCATTTGTCTCAGCTGACAGCTCAGCACTGTGTCAATGAGTATATGGGTTTTATCCCTTGCCTGGCTCAGTAGGTTTAGGATCTGGCATTGCAGGTCACAGATATAACTCAGATCCAGCATTGCCATGGCTGTGGTGTAGGCCTTAACTACATCTCTGACTTGACCCATAGCCCAGGAACTTACATATGCCATGGGTATGGCCACTAAAAAAAAAAAAAAAAAAAAAAAAAAAAAAAGAAAGAAAAAAGAAAGAAAGAAAGAAAGGAAGTAGGCACAAAACTGTAGGTAGAGTTTGAATACTTTTCCAATATAAAAACTTTATAACAGTGCTCCATTTCAGAACACTTGTTAAAGCAAGAACCTTAATCATTTTTTATTCCCAGGGAGGAAGTCTGTGTAAATAAGATTGAAGAATCAAAAAGTTCATTATTTGATTGCGCAAATAGTAGCAGAGCAGCTAATTCACAACCTCTATTGTTTTATAAGTAATAAAACTGTTTTTTAAGTCATCTACTGTTATCTTTTAAATTTTTCTCTTTAAATTATCAAAGCCAGTGATTTTTTTATAAAAGTCTTTCATGAGCTGTAATATTCATAACTTATTAACATGACAGTATAACCCTAACGTGAATCTATAACATGGCTAACCCTTAGTTAAAAGTGGATACTTATATGCTATGTCATAAATAATAAGATATGATCAAAAGATAAGTACCCCACATCGCTGTCACCCACAAGCAGACTTTCTTTAGGCTAAAAATAATGAATGCTTTGCAAAACATCAGTGAAAATTAAACATATATTGACATTCAGGTTTTTAAATTTTTTTCCATAGTTCAGTATACTTATAATTGATATATAGCCATTAAAAAGTAGAATCTTCCAAGCTGGATATACCCAGTTCAAAATAATTTTAAATGCTACAATTCATTTTACTAACTCATCACTAGATTTGCCAGCAATTTGTGTGGCTCCCCACCGACTGTCCTGCTGTCAGTGTTTCTTGAAGACGATATGAAATAGCTGACTAAATTACACAGTTATGGTGTGGAAGATTTCTTATATTGATTGTTGGAACTCTGAGGAATTTGATTCATCTCATCATTTTTGTTCTTTAAACACTAGTTGGCTCTAAAAGAGTTTTATTTAGAATCCATGAAGTGTGTCTTAAAAAATAATGAAACAAGTGACAGACCAAACAGATCAATGAGGAGCTTTATTTATACTGGATTCTTGAATTTGAATGTGGTTGTCTTTTTATTTATTTATTTATTTATTTATTTTGGCTTTTTAGGGCCACACCTGTGGCATATGGAATTTCCCAGGTTGAATTGGATCTGCAGCTGGCAGGACACTCCACAGCCACAGCAATGCAGGATCCCAGCCGTATCTGTGACTTACACCACAGCTCATGGCAATGCCAGATCCTTAACCCATTGAGAGAGGCCAGGGATCAAACCCACATCCTCATGGATCCCAGTTAGGCTCATTAGTGCTGGGTCATGGTGGGCAGTCCCTGTGGTTATCATATTTATTTATTGATTTACCCTTTGGTGTGACATCTTAGTTTTCACTTCTATACATCATCTATTTACATCTAGTTGCCTGATTAAATTATATTTCTATTTGTTGTAGCAGATTATAAATAATAGAAAGTGTTTCATACTCTTGCAGTCCAAATTTTGTAAGGACAACACAGATGAGAAAAATGCACAAATAGCTTCCCTGAGAACAAAGGGAAGGAAGATGAGAAAGCAGAACCTGTAAGTAATGCAAAATGTACCAGCTTATAATTACTTCTCACTCCCTATCCTAATTTCATATCATCAAGACAAATCTGAGGAGTTTTAAACCTCCAGTTTTAAAATAAAAACAAATATTTCATAACTTCCTTTTAAATGTATTCATCTCGTTTCAAAATCACGAAGTTATATGTTTGTGTGTTTGTGTATGAGTAGTAGAGAGTATACATTTTATATTTTGTAACTGTTGCTCAAAAGGATTATTCTGCTACTTTCCTTTTTCTAGGTGTCTTTAATATGGCTTTTGTGATAAAAGCATAATATGCTTTTATCAAGCAACCCTCCCCAGCAGGGCACCACTCCTCAAGCTATATTTTGCCAATTATTCTTATCCATCTGAATGACTCTTCATAAACTAGAGAGAAAAATGATTATACATTTTACATGAAAAACAATACTTCAGTGCTTTATAAAATCAGACCAATGAGGACTTTTAGATCTATTCTACTGAAACCTTCTGATAACACACTCAACTGTCGTATTTGGCAACAAATTTTGTCAAATAATAATTCTTTGAAAATTAAGAACAAATTCCCATGACTTGCGCATAAATGAGACAATTGAAGGAGAGTTAAGCAAGAGCCAGAGCATACCTGGTGTGTATGTGTGTGTGTGTGTGTGTGTGTGTGTGTGTGTGTGTGTGTGTGTGATTTTTTTTTTTTTTTTTTTTTTTTTTTTTTACTAAATAGTGTTACTAAAAATTAAAAACTGGTGTTCCCTTTTGTGGCTCAACAGGTTAAGATCCCAACATATTGTCCCTGAGGATGAAGGTTAGATCCCTGGACTCCATCAGTGGCTGAAAAATCCAGCACTGATGCAAGCTGTGGCATAGTTTGCAGATGCAATTCAGATCTGGTGTTACTGTTTCTGTGGCATAGGACTGAAGTTGCAGCTGCAATTTGACCACTAGCCCAGAAATTTCTGTATTTTGCCAGTGCAACCATAAAAAGAGGAAAAAAAAGAAAAAGAATCAAAGATTATTTATTGATTTTATGTTTCTGTTATGTTCAAGATACTGTTTCTCTACAAAAATGATATACATAGGCGAAATTTTGTTCCTCTGGAATTAAAAGTAAAAACTGACATTATTCAGAACATACTAGCTGCTAGACACTGTTTTAAATTGTATGCCTTGTGAAAATGCTAACAAAAGCTGTTATCGGAGTTCCTGTTGTGGCGCAGTGGTTAACGAATCCAACTAGGAACCATGAGGTTGCGGGTTTGATCCCTGCCCTTGCTCAGTGGGTTAAGGATCTGGCGTTTCCGTGAGCTGTGGTATGGATCACAGATGCGACTCGGATCCCGAGTTGCTGTGGCTCTGGTGTAGGCCGACGGCTACAGCTCCGATTCGACCCTTAGCCTGGGAACCTCCATATGCCATGGGAAGCGGCCCTAGAAAAGCAAAAAGACCAAAAAAAAAAAAAAAAAAAAAAAAAAAGCTGTTATCATGACCTAGTTTACACATAAGTAAAAATACTCAGAAGAGTTCATTAATTTGCCCAGAGTTACCACTGCAATGGCAAAGGAAGAACTTGAACTCAGCGCATCTGACTCCAATGTTTCTGTTTATTCTCCCTCTTTTCCTTTTCTTCCTCCCTCTCCCTCATCTTTTTTTGGTGAATATACATAGAAAATGCAAAAAAAAAAAAAAAACCCACAAAACTATATTTCAAGGCTAAATAATAAAATAAATGAATACAAGTACTTATAGCCAAATTTAATAAAGAGAATATTACCATTGCAATCAAATTCGTTATAGGTTCCATTCTAAAAGATCTTCTGTCTTCCTCCTGGCCAAGAAAATTATAATCCAGATTTTTTAAAAAATTTATTCTCTTATATTGTTTTATAATGTTATGGCACATGCATGTATCTTTACTTAATGTAAAATGTTGCTTAAGTTTTATTTCAATGCAATAATGCATATGTGATTTCTGTGACAATATAGTTTATTAAATCTTTTTAAGGTTCTGATACATTGACCAATATAAAGGCTCTTTATTAATTTTCACCCCTGAATAGTATTTTGCAATATAAAAAAATCATATTTATACACTCAAATGCTAATAGCCTTTTGAGCTCTGTGTACGGTTTGTGTTTAGAAATAATGCTGATGTGTGCATCCCTATGCATATCTACTGGCATAGACATGTAAGAATATTTCAAGGAATAAAACTGAATATTTACAACTTTACTCTGTAATGCTAAATTTTTTTAAAATACTTTTTATCAATTTATACTATGCTTACACTATTTATTGATTTATCCTTTACTAACATCATTATTTTCTGTTTTTTTTTGGTGTTTATAGCCTTGTTTTTCAATTTTTTGAAATGAAATAGTATTCTATTCAATAATATTTAGTTTACATTTTCCAGATTAATAATAAAGTTGAAAACACTTTATTTTCTGGCTATATTTTTCTACTGCGAAATATTTGAACATGACTTTACCTGAATATTTTTTTTCTGATGTTTTTGTGTGTTTTTTTTTTAACCAACATGTAGGGATAAAATATGATCCTAATACTAAAATTTTTGATTACATATGAATCAAATATTTTCTTCCAATTCATATTCATTTTACCCCTTATTTTTTAGTAATAAATAGATACTCTACTTCAATGCAGTAAAATATATCAGCCTTTATTGTGATTTGTATAGTAAGTCTCAGAAATTCTTCCATAGGGCTAAACACATTTAAAGATATTCAAATTTGAAAGAAATTTTTGTTTTGTTTTTCATACTTAAGTTCTCAGTCTACTTAGAAATTAGATTTTTAAGCATATGTGAAACTGTATTAAGAGGAATTTTAAAACAATAAAAATATGCGAAAAGAAATAAATTATATTCAGAAACATTAGAGAGGTTATGTGGACAAAGTAGATTGTTATTTAAGGAGACATCAAAAATGAACCAGATAGATAATTAGGAACATAAAGCAGGAGTGTTTAATATGAGATGAGGAAATATAATATTTTACAGTAATCAACATGACATTTTTGAAAGTTTAGAACAGGTTGTGCTATGATTAAAACAGTCCTCTAAGAAAGATAACTGAATAAAGTACTTCAACATTAACTTGAATAAAATTGAATTGAAATATAGATACTTCAAAGGACTCATAAATATAAAAAAAATAAAATTGGCAGTGACATTGAAAAGTAAAAATAAAAATGAGCAAGATATTAATTTTAAAGGAAGACTAGTTCCATAGTGATTATGATTGCATACTTGTGATGAAGAGAAAAAAAGAATTAAAACTCATTTACTAGTCTTACAGACTCTGTGAATAAGAGAATAGAGGGTCAATTTAAATTAGATCTAGTGTCACTGTCCTGGAGTAATTTGTGGCTAATGCTAGGGAAAGAAAAAATTAGAGTGGAGAAAGCATGGTGAAAAGTGTAACTAGGATAAATACTACAAGCATTGAACAGGATTTAAGGTCCAGCAAACGATAACTTTGGCAAAATTTTCAAATATACATATGATGATTATGTTCATTTTCTTAGAAAAATTAAGAGGCATTCTCAAGCGTTTAAAAATAGTTGGAAAAATTAATAACAGTTAAGGTAAATACCTTTCTGTGCTTAAGGTGGAAAAATGCAAGTAGATATTCCTACTGTAGTGCAGCATCTAATATATATCACAGGTAAGGTTATAGAATGCAGCATTCCTCAAATCTAAGTAAACAATTTGTTGCAAAAGAATTGATAAGAAGTTTGAAAATATTAATTTCTAGGAATGTGGTTTGGTTGTGTTTGTATTTAGGAAAAATATTTTTTATAAAACAAATAGAAACTTCCAGTTTTCAGTTCCATGTATAAGAGGCTTGAAAGTTGCTACTCTGTTTTAACAATAAGTACAAAGTTGAACAGACTGAAAAATCAATAATACTTCTTGTATCTGTAATGGAGGTGAGGAAACAGGGCAAACCACTGCTGCTAAGATTGGAAAGACACACAGAAATCTGTGTATCACCAAAGCAGAGCACACAAGCAGAAAACTTGGAGGAATCACAGCTGGGGTAAGATAAACTAAACTGGAATTTAAAATTTGCTGGAGGGCAAATTTGAGTGTTAAAAGGTCCAAGAAGGCCTAGTCATAGAGGGCTTCACATTTTTGTGAATTTTACTTCCAAAAGTTTGACCACCTGCTGTACAGCACGGGAACTAGCTCTAGTCGCTTGTGATAGAACATGATGGAGGTAAATGTAGGAAAAAGAATGTGTGTATATATATATATATATATATATATACACACATACACACGTATATATATTCATACACATGCATATATGTACAATATATAGGTATGTAAATTTATATATATAAATGTACATATATGTGTATATATGTACACATGCATATGCATATATGTGTATATATGTGTATGTATAGATATATATAAATGTGCATATGTACATATGTGTGTGTGTGTGTGTATATACATGACTAGGTCACTGCTGTATAACACAAATTGACAGAATAGTGTAAATCAACTGTAATTAAAAAAATTTGACCAAATTCTGAGTAAATATTGGAGAAAAATCTTCTTTCAGCTAGGGGTTAGGGAAATGGAACTGTTGTGAGATATGTCTTCACATTCAGAGTTTTCTTAAAAAGGACTGCTCTCAGGAGAAAAAGGTAACCAGAGTCTAACCTAATGAAGGTATTTTCAGAGCATAACTGACCTGGGAGAAAGAAAATTCCTGACTCCAGCCCACTCAGTTCCATCCAAGATAGTGGAAGTTGGGGAGACTGGGAGACACTTGTAAAATCATAGTCCAAAGGAATAGACTCACTTAAAGGGTGCAAGCTAATTATGGGACTATAGAACTACCTGCCTCCACTCCTTATTATCACCTTACTAAAAGCCAGATTACAGTAGTTGCCTTTTCTCAGTACATCGTTCCCAGTTATTAGGGAAAAATTTCAAGGAATCTAAAAGACAAAGAGGAAAAAAATTGAAAATAATGACAAACAAATTTGAAAAGACAGAAAAAGCTTAAGAAGCATATATGGAAGGGGTATTGGAATTATGACACCAAAATTTAAAATAACTGTGATTAATATCATAGGGCTCTAATTATAAGCATACATATCTCATGCTTGGATATGTTTACATGTATATATATATATATTTATATATACACACAAACATATGTATATCTCTATATATGCCTATGTTATTTTTAATTTTTTTTAATTTTTTAATTTTTAAAAATTGTATATGACTATGTTATTAAGGGAAATGAATAACAGCGATAGTATAAGGAAAGGAAGGGAGAATTATAATTATTTTGTTATTATATGATACTCACATTACCTGAGAAGTGAAATAGTGTTATTTAGAGGTGTATTTGAATTAGATTTAAATATATACTGCAAACTCTAGGGAAGCTACAGAAACAGTTTTAAAAGTCAAGCTAATTCTTATTGAAGTAAGTTAGATAGAGAAAAGCAAATAGATGATATCATCTATATGTATAATCTAATAAAAATGATACAAAATAAACTATTTACAAAATAGAAATAGACACATTGATTTCCAATTTTTTTATGATTTTTATTTTTTTCCACTATAGTTGATTTACAGTGTTCTGTCAATTTCTATAGTACAGAAAAGTGACCCAGTCGTACATATATATATTCTTTTTCTCACATTATCCTCCATTATGTTCCATCACAAATGACTGGATATATTTCCCTGTGCTATACAGCAGGATCTCATTGTGAATCCATTCCAAAGGCAATATTTTGCATCTATTAACCCAGATTCCCATTCCATCCCTCTCCCTCCCCCTACCCATTGGCAACCACAATTCTGTTATCCAAGTCCATGACATTATTTTCTGTGGGAAGGCTCATTTGTGTCATATATTAGATTCCATATATATCTTATGGTATTTGTCTTTCTCTTTCTGATTTTCTTCACTTGGCATGAGAGCCTCTAGTTTCATCCATGTGGCTGCAAGTGCCATTATTTTATTGTTTTTTATGGCTGAGAAGTATTCCACTGTGTATATATACCACTTCTTCTTAATCCATTCATCTGTCAATGGACATTTAGGTTGTTTCCATGTCTTGGCTATTGTGAATAGTGCTGCAATGAACATATGGGTGCACATATGTTTTTCATTGAATGTTTTGTCTTGGATATATGCCCAAGAGTGGGATTGCTGGATCATATGGCAGGTCTATAGTTTTCTGAACTACTTCCATACTGTTTTCCATAGTGGGTGTACCAGTTTACATTCCCAACAACAGGGGAGGTTTTCTACACAACATCAGTATTTTTTACTTGCAAACTTAGTAATGGTGGCCGTTCTGACAGGTGTGAGGTCATAGCTCACAGTGGTTTTGATTTGCATTTATCTAATAATCAGTGATGTTAAGCCTATTTTCATATGCATGTTGGCCATAAGTATGTCTTCTTTGGAGAAATATCTATTTGGGTCTTTTGCCCATTTTTTTCATCTTTTAATTGGCTTTTTTGCTGTTGAGTTTTATAAGTTCTTTGCATATTTTAGAGATTAAGCCCTTGTCAATTTAATCATAGAAACTATTTTCTCCCATTCCATAGGTTGTCTTTTTTTTTGTAATGGCTTCCTTTGCTGTGCAAAACTTTTTAGTTTGATTAGGTCCCATTGGTTTATTTTTCCTTTTATTTCTTTTTCTTGGGAGACTGACCTGAGAAAACATTCGTAAAGTTAATATTAGAGAATGCTTCCCTATGCTTTCTTCTAGGAGTTTTATGTTGTCTTGTCTTACTTTTAAGACTCATGGATTTTGAAATAAAACTTAGGGTTATCAATGGGGGAATGGGGAGGGGAGTAATACATTAGCAGTTTGAGGTTAACATATAAACACTACTATATAAAAAATAAATAGGTAATAAGGACCTACTATATAATAATACACTATATGGGAAAATAATTTGAAAAGGAAGGGATATATGTGTATGTATAAATGAATTTCTATGCTGTTCATCTTAAACCAACACAACATTATAGGTCAACTATACTACAATAAAAATATTTTAAAATATAACTGATCTGCTAAGAAAGGAGAGAAAATTGAATTGTACAAAATGCATAATAAGATTACAATAGCAATACAAGCATAATGGAGGGCAAAAATAGGAACAAATAACAAATGCAGAAATTAGTAAAAAATGATAGTGGAAGGTGGAGCAAGATGGCGGAGGAGTGAGAGGTCAAACTCACCTTCTCCCACAAGCACATCAAAACATACTTCTACATGTAAAACGACACACACAGAACATCAACTGAATGCTGGCAAAAGAACGTGGCTACATGGATGAAGAGAGTCAAAAGGTACAAATTTTCAGTTAAATAAGTCATGAGGATATAACGTACAATGCAGTGACTATAATTAATAATACTATACTGCATTTTTGAAAGTAACTAGGACAGTGAATCTTGAGAGCTCTCATTACCAGGGGAAAAACGCAACTATGTGTGATGATGATGTTAACTGGACATACTATGGTGATCATTTTGCAGAAAATACAACTTTTGAGTTATTGTTTTGTACATTTAAAGCTAACATAATGTGGTGTCAATTATACCTCAATGAAAAATAAGCAGGAAATACAGTACACTGTGCTGTTTTCACACCTTACAGTGAGAATTCACTTATGATATATGTCAAATATAATGTAATAAAAATTTTTAGAAAAAAATGCAGATTGTAATACACAATTTTCTTTTTTTTTTTAAAGGGACAGCAGATAGCCTGGAGCATGATAAGCTGTCGGCAAATACTAGCATCTCTTGTTTTTACTGTATCTGAACACACTATGGCTGGAATGATTTCCTAACAGTCTACTTTGATGAAAATGGAATGTGCCAGGTAAAATCTGGAGGAGAGGAGGCACAAGAAGAGAAACATTGTAAGCTTGTCTCTAGACGGTACATGAAAATGGCCCTGATCTTCTTCACTTACATCTAAGTGCTCTGTCTATTTCTTGTCTATGCCTGTTACTTCTTTTCTTAACTTATCTATTTGCTGCTCAAGTGAAGTTTTGCATGGACAACAGCAGAGAGTTCCTTCATGGGTGGCATCCTGAGTAATGTTGATTTGGTCTGTTTTGCAGGAAAGACTTCTTTTTAAAAAACATCATTTGCCTGAGCAAACTATAAACCTATGAAACTTCTTGTTTCCAACACTGAAAAGCCATCTTCCACAAAAGCACTTTTTATTCAGGTGTCTGTCGTGATAACCCATAGGACGTTTTCAAACAGCAGTTATAGCTTTTAACCTCTCTCATGTATGTGTAGGTTACACTGCAAGTTCTCGCCACTTCTCCCTTTTGATAATTATTGTTTTTGTCCTCTGGTAAGATGATGTGAGCTTCAAGTGAGGATAAATGGGAGTATAAATGGTCAAAAATGAAGCGTATAGCTACATTTCTTTTTTTGTTGTAATTAAAGTATATTTGATTTACAATGTTGTGCCAATTTCTGATGTACAGCAAAGTGACCCAGTCATACCTACGTATACATCCCTTTCTCATATTATCTTCAATCATGGTATATCACAAGAAATTAGACATAGTTTCCTGTGCTGTACAGTAGGACCTCATTGCTTATCCACTATATTTTTTAGACATTTTCAGTCAAATCTTAGTTGAAAAAAAAGCAGCAGATCAACATTACTATTCAAGGACCTAATCTAAATATGCACTTGAAAATGAAGCACATTTGAGTATAGAGTGAAAAAAGTTTTCCAAAAAAAAACACATCAAATGAATCATCTACAAATAACCAAGTAATGAATCACTTCTGTAGGCCTTTTGTTGAATGGAATCATAAACAACAGTAATTTCTGTGAAAATAAATCTGTAGTACAGTAGTATGAATCTTGGGTATTAAGCATAATCTGTGGAATTAAGTTAGAAAGTTGAAAATCTAATAAGAAATCTGTGTGTGTGTGTGTGTGTGTGTGTGTGTGTGTGTGTGTGTATTAGTGTGTGTGAGAGAGAGGGAGCTTCTATAAGCCATTTGACCCAAGACCAACTGAGATGTCTAACTTTTCAGTGGAACCAGACATAATGTAAATCTTCATTTTTGAAGGCAATTAAAAATTACAAATCCAACAGCCCACAAACCAAATTAAAAAGCTTGTAGAAAGCAATTAAAACTACATTCAAAGAGCCAAAATGAATGTCATTAGAGTCAGTATTTTTCCCCATTGAGGGACAAAATCTATATGGAAATTTGATACTGAGTGTGGGAGCAAGATGGCCGATGACTAAGAGGTCGCACTCACCTTCTCCCACAAACACATCAAAACACACTTCTACATGTAAAACGACTCACACAGAACATCAACCGAATGCCTACAGAAGAACTTGCACTTCCAAAAGGGGCAAGAAACTCTTGACAACACTGGGTAGAACAAAAGAAAGAGAGAGAGAGAGAGAAAAGGAATCAGGAGACGACTAGCATTCCCGAGAGGGAGCTGTGAAGGAGAAAAGGGACACACATCCTGAGAAGCCACCTAACCACCTAACAGATGGAAAGATCAGCTGAGTTGGAGGGACATCAAAGTCGCCTAGAAAAGAACAGCAGCTGAACTGAGAACAGCAAAGCCCAGTGAGAGCCACACACATCGCCTGAACCACCAGCCTGGACAACACAGCCCGAGATGCTTGGGCGGGGGCTGGGCACTGAGACTTAGGCTCCAGAGGTCACTCCCAGGGAGAGGACTGAGGCCGGCTGTGTGGGGACAGTCTGAGGGGCTAAGGAGAAGTGTGCCATGGGTGGGGGGCAGTACACCACAGGCTGAGGAGGGGAATGCCATGGCAGAGGGGACCTGGGAGAAGGTCGGAACCCACAGGAGAAGCAAGGCACCATTGTTGGGGAGGGTGAGAGGAAGTGGGGCAGACTGCAATAGGAAACTCCCTGCGCCTGAGCATGCGCCAAGTGCCCTTGGGCTCTCAGAAGGTAGGGTGGCTCTGGTGCAGGCTATGGGCAGCAAGAAGCCTCTTTCTCATTTAGGGGAGACTGTGCACTTCTTGTGCAGGCTACCCATGGCCAGGCACCTCTTGTGTGGCCTAAGGGCATCAGGGGGCTAAGTGTGACATGGTGCCTCTTGCACGATCTACATGTAGCAGGGAGAGACTGTGGCGGTGGTCTCAGAGGCAAGAGGGATGCACGGCTTGCCACCACTGGGGGCCTGTGAGTGGTATCCACATGCACCCCCAGTCACCTCACAGGGTGGCAGAAAAGAAGAAAAGAGGGCACTGCAACCAAGCACCATACACTGTTGCTCTCATGCCACTGGGAACACACCCGCCCTGCTGCTGCCACTGTCAAACTCTCTGGGCCACAAGAGGACACGTGGTCACTGTCCTTCCCAGGAACCCCACAACTAGGAACAGCTGGGGCAGCACCTCCTGCATGGGCTAAGTGGGACAGGGTGCTTCTTGTGTGGTCTGCAGGCAGCGGGTCAAACCATTCAGTTATCCTGGATTCCAGGGGTGGACATGGCCCACCGTCACTGGGGATGCCTGAACAAAAATCGCTTGCAGACCCAACCACCTCAGAGGGCACCACGGAGAAGGACATTGCGATGGAATGCCACCTGTTGGTGCTCTCACACCCCTGGGAACACACCCACCCTGCTGCTGCCGCTGCCA
Organism: Sus scrofa; assembly: GCF_054392235.1. NCBI lineage: Eukaryota > Metazoa > Chordata > Mammalia > Artiodactyla > Suidae > Sus > Sus scrofa. The sequence continues at coordinate 50,748,176 of NC_139390.1, read as the reverse complement.
AATGCTCTGGGCAGTGCCCACATGCCTGATCTCTGTCACTTCCCAGGATCCTGCAACTAGGAGCAGCCTGCACAGTACCTCCTATGTGGCCTATGTGAGATGGGTTGCTTCATGCATGGTTTACAGGAGGCAGGGACAAACCACCACAGTTATCACGGGCTCTAGAGATGGTCATGGCCCAATTGTACCTGAACAGGCACTGCCTGCAGTTCCAATCACCTCAGATGAGGGCATTGCAATCAAACACAAGATGTTGTTGATCTCACTCCCCTGGGCACTCACGCACCCTGCTGCTGCTACTACCAAATGCTCTGGTCAACTTGTAGATCTGCCTGGAGCTCATTACCACTTCTCAGGGCCATGCAACTGGGAGTGGTCTGTGCCACCTTCCTGCAGGTCTTTGCTGCTGTTGAGAGCCCAATAGCCAGGCACTGACTGCTGGACCTACCCATTGCCTCTTTCTCCCAGAAAACACACTGAGCATCCTGGGGATAACAGCCTGCTCATACCAAAGAAAGAGACAGCAAATATTCAAACTCCCACACCAAAAACAAATAGTAACCTCCCCCCACCCCAAAAGAAAAAAATACAAAGAAGTAGCCTTACAAGACTACAGTTTGGATCCCCCAAACTCACAGAAAAAGAACAACACAAGCAAGAGGAAGAAGCTCAGAAACCATCCCCAGGTAAGGGAACAAGAGAGTTCGCCTAAGGCAGTCAACAATGAAACAGATCTCTGCAGTCTGACAGACTTTGAGTTCAAACGGGAGATAGTGAAAATTCGGAAGGAGTTAAGAAAGGATGTGAACGTAATGCAGATTCTTTAGAAAGGAACTATAAAATTTAAGGAGGAGGCAAGAACAACTAGAAAATTCATTTGCAGGAATACACACTGAGCTAAAGGCAGTAAAGAGCAGAATGACTATGCAGACTTAGTGATGTGGAAGACAGAATAATGGAAATCACCCAAACAGGACAGCAGACAGGAAACCCAATGGAAAAACATGAAAGCAATATAAGAGACCTATGGGATAAGATATAGCAGGCCAATCTGCACATAAGAGGAATTCCAGGAGGAGAAGAAACAGAAAAAGGGATTCAAAATATATTTGAAGAAATTGTGGCTGAAAACTTTCCAAAACTTCAGGAAACTGATATCAAGACACAGGAAGCATAGAGGGCCCCAAACAAGTTGAACCCCAACAGGCCCACGCCAAGACATAGTACAACAAAAATGGAAAAACTTAAAGATAAAGAGAGGATTCTAAAGGCAGCAAGAGAAAAGCAAAGCATTAATTATAAGGGAACCCCCATAAGGCTATCAGCTGATTTCTCTACAGAAACACTATAGGCCAGAAGGAAGTGGAAAGATATGCTCAAAGTGCTGAAAGGAAAAAATTTGTGACCTAGAATACTCTATCCAGCAAGAATATCATATAAAATAGAAGGAGAAATAAAGGAGTTCTCCAACAAACAAAAGCCAAAAGAGTACACCAATACTAAACCTATTCTAAAAGAAATACTGAAAGTGCATCTCTAAATTAAGAAAAAAAGAAAATGTAAGAAAATTTAAGGTGGAGGAAACTACAATTGGAAAGCACTCACTTAAGTAAATCGGCATACAGATCTAAAACTGAAGATGTTAAAAAAAAGTGACATCAAATCATACAGTGTGGGGAAGGAAAGTAAGAAAATATAGATGCTTTTTTTTTTTTAATTTTAACAATGTGTTTTTCCCTATATGACTATCAGGCTAGAGCAAGCAGATATAGGAAGGGGTTAACATACTTAAAAAAAACAGGGCAATCAGAAATCAAATCCAAACACTACATTCACAAAATCTGAAAAGAAAATCAACTCGAGCATAAAATAAATAGAAACCATCCAACCACAAAGGGAAAGAAGAAAAGAGAAACATAGAATCAACTAAAAAACAAGGTTTAAAATGGCAATAAACATATATACAGTTAAATGATCACCTTAAATGTCAATATACTGAATGCTCCAATCAAAAGTCAGAGTGGCAGATTGGATAAAAAGCAAAAACCTTCAATTTTTTGAAGGTCAATCTGTATGTGTCCTTTGCCCTAAGGACACATACAGATTGAAAGTGAGGGGATGGGAAAAGATATTTCATGACAATGGACAATACAGGAAAGCAGGAGTTGCAATACTCATATCAGACAAAATAGACTTTAAAATGAAGGCCCTAAAGAAAGACAAAGAATAACACTACTTAATGGCTAAAGGACCCATTCAAGAAGAGGATGTTACAATTGTCACTATCTATGCCCCTAATATAGGAGCACCCAGACATATACAACAAATACTAAGAGACATAAAAGGACAAACTGATGGGAATAGAATCATACTGGGAGACTTTAACATGCCCACTCACATCAATGGACACATCCTCTAGACAGAAAATCAAGAAGGCAAAAGAGACCCTAAAGGACACAATAGAAAAGTAAGACTTAATTGACATTTTCAGGACATTACATCCAAAAATATCAGAATATATATACTTCTCAAGTGCACATGGAACATTCTCAAGAACTGATCACATACTGGGGCACAAAGTTAACCTCAATAAATTTAAGAGCATAGAAATTATTTTGAGTATTTTCTCTGACCACAATGGCATAAAATTAGGAATCCACCACAGGAAAAGAAATGAGATAAAACCTATGACATGGAGACTAAACAACATGCAACTGAAAAATCAATGGGTCAATGAGGAAATCAAGAAGGAAATTTAGAAATACCTCAAGACAAATGATAAGGAAGACACAACCACTCAAAAATCTATGGGATCCAGCCAAAGCAGTGCTCAGAGGGAAATTCATAGCAACACAGGTCTTCTGCATAAAAGAAGAAAAATTCCAAATGGACAACTTAACCCACCACACAAATGAATTAGAAAAAGAAGAACAAACATAACCTAAAGTCAGCAGAAGGAAGAAAATTATAAAGATCAAAGAGGAAATCAATATAATAGAGATTCAAAAGATATTAGAAAAAAACAATCAAACCAAGAGCTGGTTCTTTGTAAAGGTAAACAAAACTGACAAACCTCTGGCTAGACTCACCAAGAAGAGGAGAGAAAAAACCCAAATAAACAAAATGATAAAGGAAAAAGGAGAAATCACAACGGATACTGCAGAAATTACAAAAAATTAAAAATAAAAAAAAGTGAATACTATGAACAATTGCATGCCAACAATTTTGAGACAACCTAGAAGAAATGGACAACTTTCTGGAGACTTACAGCCTGCCAAAACTGAATCAAGAAGAAATAGATCAACTGGACAGACTGATCGCTAGAAATGAAAATGAATATGCCATAAAAACACTCCCTACAAAGAAAGTCCAGGACTGCATGGCTTCACAGGTGAAATATACCAACCATGCAAAAGGAATTTATACCTATACTCCTTAAACTTTTTCAAAAGGGTGAAGAAAAAGAAGACTCCCAAAAAGCTATTTGATGATGCCACCATCACCCGAATTCCAAAACCAGGCACAGATCCCACCAAAAAAGAAAACCAGAGACCAATGTCTTTGATGAATATAGACACAAAAATTCTCAACAAAATTTTATCCAGCCGAATCCAACAACATATACAAAAGATCATACACCACGACCAGGTTGGATTCATCCCAGGTGCACAAGGGTGGTTCCACGGAGGCAAATCGATCAACACCATACACCACATTAACACAAGAAATGTCAAAAACCACATGATCATCTCAACAGATGCAGGAAAAGCATTTGACAAAGACCAACATCCATTCACGATCAAAATTCTTACCAAAGTGGGTATGGCGGGACATACCTTGACATAATTAAAGCCATTTATGACAAACCCACAGAAAATATAATACTCAATGGAGAAAACCTGAAAGCCTCCCCACTAAAATCTGGAACAAGACAAGGATGCCCACTCTCACCCCTGTTATTCAACATAGCACTGGAAATCCTAGCCACAGCAATCAGACATACAAAAGAAATAAAAGGCATCCAAATAGGAAGAGAAGAGGTAAAACTGTCACTGTACGCAGATGACACAATACTATAAATAGAAAACCCCAAGGACTCAACCCAAAAGCTACTGGGACTGGTAAACAAATTCAGCAAAATAGCAGGATATAAGATTCACATTCAGAAATCAGTCGCATTTCTGTATACCAACAATAAAATACTAGAAAAGGAATACAAAAATACAACACACATTAAAATTGCACCCCCAAAAATCAAACACCTGGGTAGCCACCTGACCAAGGAGGTGAAAGACTTGTATTCTGAGAACTAGAAAACAGTAATCAAGGAAATTATAGAGGATTCAAAGAAATGGAAAGATATTCCATGCTCCTGGGTTGCAGAAGTTAAAATAGTGAAAATGGCCATACTATCCAAAGCAATCTACAGATTCAATGCAAACCCTACCAACTTACCCATGACATTTGTCACAGAACTAGAACAAACAATCCAAAAATTTGTATGGAACCACAAACAACCCAGAACTGCCAAAGCAATCCTGAGGAACAAAAACCAAACAGGAGGCATAACTCTCCCAGACTCCAGGAAATATTACAAAGCCACAATAATCAAGACAGTGTGGTACTGGTACCAAAACAGACATACAGACCAAAGGAACAGAATAGAGAACCCAGAAATAAACCCTGACACCTCTGGTCAATTAATCTTTGACAAAGAAGGCAAGAACATAAAATAGGAAAAAGACAGTCTTTTCAGCACGTATTGTTGGGAAACCTGGACAGCCGCATGTAAATCAAGGAAACTAGAGCACACCCTCAGACCCTGCCCCAAAATAAACTCAAAGTGGCTTAAAGACTTAGATATAGGACAAGGCACCACCAATCTGCTAGAAGAGAACACAGGCAAAACATTCTCTGACATCAGCCTTACAAATATTTTATCATTTCATTCTCCCAAAGCAACAGAAATTAAGCAAAAATAAACCATTGGGACCCAGTCAAACTGACAAGCTATTGCACAGAAATGAAAACCAAAAAGAAAATGTAATCATAACTTACAGAATGGGAGAAACTAGTTACAAATGGTGCAATGGACAAGGGCTGAATGTATAGAATATACAAACAACATATACAACTCAACAGCAAAAAAGCCAACAACCCAATGGAAAAATGGGCAAAAGACCTGAATAGACAGTTCTCCAAGGAAGATATGCAGATGGCCAATAAGAACATGAAAAAATGCTCAACATCACTGATTATGAGAGAAATGCAAATCAAAACTACCAGGAGATACCACCTCATACCAGTCAGAATGGCCATCTTTAATAAGTCCACAAATAACATGTGCTGGAGGGGGTGTGGACAAAAGGGAACCTTCCTGCACTGTTGGTGCGAATGTAAGCTGGTCCAACCACTATGGAGAACAGCATGGAGGTACCTTACAAATCTATACATAGAACTACCATATGACCCAACAATCCCACTCTTGGGCACATATCCAGACAAAACTTTTCTTAAAAAATACACATACACCCGCATGTTTATTGAAGCAATATTCACAATAGCCAACACATGGAAACAACCCAAATGTCCATCAACAGATGATTGGATTAGGAGGATGTGATATATATATATTGTGTTTATATATATATATTCACAATGTAACAGTACTCAATCATGAAAAATAATAAAATAATGCCTTTTTGCAGCAACATGGATGGAACTAGAGACTCTCATACTGAGTGAAGTAAGTCAAAAAGAGAAAGATAAATATGATATCACATATCTGGAATCTAATATATGGCACAAATGAAGCTTTTCACAGAAAGAAAATCATGGACTTGAAGAATAGACTTGTGGTTTCCAAGGAGGAGGGGGAGGGAATGTGGTGGATTTTGACCTTTTGATTAATAGATGCAGACCCTTGCCTTTGGAACGGGTTAGCAACGCGATCCTGTTCTGTAAGCTGGGAACTATCTGGTCACTTATGATGGAGCATGGTAATGTGAGAAAGAAGAAAGTACACATGTATATGTAACTGGCTCACCATGCTGCATGGTAGAAAAAGAATGATGTTGGGGAAATAAAAAAAAGAAATATGATAGTAATGCAACTATATCAATCATTAACCTGAACACCAATAATCTAAAGGCACTTGTTAATAGTCAAATTACAGGGGTTCCCTTCATTGCACAGCAGAAAGGAATCTAACTAGGAATGATCCCTGGCCTCATTCAGTTGGTTATGGATCCAGTGTTGCCATGAACTGAGTTAGGTCACAGGAGCAGCTCAGATCTAGCATTGCTGTGGCTGTGGTTTAGGTGATAATAGTCAATTAAAAACAAGACCCAATGAGATATTCTTAAATTAAATTAAATTTAAATATAATTCAACTATAGTTTAAAGGTAAATGGAAAGGGAATCAAATACCATAATAGAATAAATCAAGAGACAATGGGTAAGCTCAATAATTTCAGACAGAGAATACAAAGCAAGTGAAGTTATCAGAGATAAAAGAGGATACAGCATAATTATAAAGAGATCAGCTCCCCCAATAAGACATAGCAATCCTCAACTTAACAACAGTGTGTCAACATATCTGAGGTAAAACTAATAAAGGTACAAAGAGACTTCGAGGTGTTCACAATTGTATTTGGATATATCAACATCCCTTTATCAGAAAAGACTATATCTGGGAGACAGAAAGTTGTAAAAACACAGGGGAACTCAACAGTGTCATCAATTGTGTGGCAAGAGACAAGATTGTGGAGTAGAAGGACTCAAACTCCTCTAATTATTACACCAAAATCACAACTACCAGCTTAACAATGGTCAATGAAATATATTGGAAGCTACCAAAAACATACTTTCTACAACCAAAGATAAAGAAGAAGCCACATCAATATGGTAGGATGGGTGCTTTCACTATATGCACAATTTTATATCTGCCAGGTTAGAAACCCACAGACTGGAAAATAACTATCACAGAGGTTATACTACAGGAGTGAGCATTCAGAACCCTACATTAGGTTCTCTGGCCCAGAGGTCTGGCATTGGCAGGAGGGACACCTGGAGCATTTGGCATTAAAGACCAGCAGGTTTTGTGCACAGGAGCTCCACAGGACTGGGGAAAGTAGAGACTCCACTCTTTGAGGGTTCACACAGTATTCCATGTGCACTGGGTCCCAGAATAAAGCAGGGACACAAAAAGAATCTGAGTAAACCCTACCTGCAGGTCTTGTAGAATCTCCAGGGAAAGTAGGGGTTGACTGTGTCTCACAGTGGGGGCAGGACATTGGGGGAAGAGGTCTTAGGAATATTCCTTGGCATGAGCTCCCCTGGAGGCTGCCATTTGGGAAATATATGGCTCCATCCACTAGTGCTGAGAAGCCACACATCAAACAAAGAATGAGTGGGAACTCAGTCCCACCCATCAGCAAACAGGTTGCCTGAAGTCCTTCTAGGCACAGGCACCTCTAATCACACTCAGAGACAAAGTTCCACCCCAACCCAAGGGACAAGAATCAGCTCCACTCACCAGTGGCCAGACACCAGTTCCTCCCACCAGGAAGCCAGCCACACACAAGTCCCTGCATATCAATGTCACCCACAGGGGGACAGACACTGGAAGCAAGAGAGGCTATAACCTTGTATCCTGCAAAAAGGATTCCACACAGAAAGCTATACAAAATAAAATAGCAGAGAAATATGACCCAGATGGAGGAAAAAGTTAAAACCTGAAAAGAATAGCTAACTGAACTGGAGATAAGCAATCTACATGAAAAAGACCTTGGAATAATGATAGTAAGAATTATTCATGATCTTAAAAAAAAAGAGGCAAAGATGAATATATTTCAAGGAAAATTTTAAAAATATATAGAAGATTTAAAGAATAAACAATCAGAAGTTCCCGTCGTGGTGCAGTAGTTAACGAATCTGACTAGGAACCATGAGGTTGAGGGTTCAATCCCTGCCCTTGCTCAGTGGGTTAATGATCCGGCATTGCCGTGAGCTGTGGTGTAGGTTGCAGATGCGGCTCGGATCCTGCATTGCTGTGGCTGTGGCATAAGCTGGCAGCTGCAGCTCCAATTAGACCCCTTGCCTGGGAACCGCCATATGCCGTGGGAGCGGCCCAAGAAATAGCAAAAACACACAAAAAAAAAAAAGAATAAACAATCAGAGATGAACAACACAATAACCAAATGAGAAATTCACTAGAGGAATAGCAGATTATAGGAGTCAGGAGAATGAATAAGCAAGATGGAAGATAGACTAGTGGAAATCACTGATATGGAATAGAATAAAGTAAAAAAGAATGAGGAGTTCCCATGTGGCTCAGTGGCTTAAGAGCCTAACTAGTATCCATGAGGATGTGGGTTCAATCCCTGGTCTTGCTCAGTGGGTTAAAATCTGGCTTTGCCACAAGCTGTGGCATAGGTCAAAGATGTGGCTTCAATCTGGCATTGCTATGGCTGCGGCACAGACTGGCTATGGCTCCAATTCAACCCTTAGTCTAGGAAATTCTATATGCTACTGGTGTGGCCCTTAGAAGACAAAAAGAAAAAGAAAGGAAAAGTGAAAAGAAATGAGGGCAATCTAAGAGAACTCTGGGTCTTTAAATGCACCAATATTCACAATACAGGGGTTCCAGAGGAGACAAAAGAGGAAACGGCCAGAGAAAATATTTGAAGAGATATTAGCCAAAAAATTTTCTCTAACATGGGAAAAGAATCACTCACTCAAACTGGAAAGTATAATGAACATTGTGCAGAATAAACCCAAGTAGGAACATCCTGAGATCCATATTAACCAAAATGACCAAAATTAAAGACAAAGAAAATAATGAAAGTTTCTAGGCAAAATCAACAAGTAACATACAAAGAAACACTGACACATTTATCAGCTGATTTTTCAGTAGGAATTCTGTGGGTCAGAAGAGAATAGCTTGATAAAGCAATGAAAGGAAAAATCCTCTATCCATGAATACTCTACTTAGCAAGACTTTTATTCAGATTTGAGTTAGAAATCATAAGCTTTACAGACAAGCAAAAGCTGAGAAAATTCAGTACCATTAATACAATTTTACAATAAATACAAAGGGAACTTCTCTAGGTGGAAAAGAAAAGGCCATGACTAGAAACAAAAAAATTACAAATGCCAATGCTCACAAAAAGACAGACATGTAGTAAATGTAGGAAATCATCCACACACAAATATGATAGCAAAATCATCAATCTTGATAAGAGGAGGGTACAAATGCAGGATACTGGAAATGCACTTGCAATTATGAGAACAGAAACTTAAAACCATCATATATATAGACTCATTTATTATTATTATTATTTTTTTTGCTTTTTTTAGGACTGCACCCAGAGCATGTGGAGGTTCCCAGGTTAGGGTCCAATCAGAGCTACAGCTGCTGGCCCACACCACAGCCACAGCAACACAAGATCTAAGCCATGTCTGCAATCTATACCACAGCTCATAATAATTCCAGATCCTTAACCCACTGAGCAAGGCCAGAGATCAAACCTGCAACTTCATGGTTACTAGTCAGATTCATTTCTGCTGTGCCACAATGGAAGCTCCTTTTTCTTCTTCTTTTTCTTAACTTTTAATCAATAAAATTAGAAATGAAAAAGAAAAGTTACAACAAACATCACAGAAAGGATCATAAAAGTCTACCAAAAGAAACAATATGCCAATAAATTGGAAAACCTATAAGAAACTGACAGATTCATAGCAATGTATAATCTTCCAAGACCAAACCAGGAAGAAATAGAAAGATGAATGGACCAATCACAAGTACTGAAATTGAAAATGATTTAAAGATTCCAACAAAAATATCCAGGACCTGATGGCTTCACTGGCAAATTCTATCAAACATTTAGAGAAGGGTTAATATCTATCCTTCTGAAACTATTTCAAAAAATGCGGAGGAAAGAAAATACCCAAACATATTGCATGAGGACACCATCACCCTAATACAAAAATCATACAGTGATACCACAGAAAAGAATGTTATAGGACAATATCACTGGTGAACATAGATGCAAAAGACCTCAACAAAATACTACCAAGTCAAATTCGACAATATATTAAAAGGATTATACACCATGATCAAGTAGGATTTATACCAGAGATGTAAGAATTTTTCAATATCTGCAATCAATCACTATGATACACCACTTTAACAAATCAAAGAATAAAAACCTTATGATCATCTCAATAGATGCAGAAAAAGCTTTTGACAAAATCCAACACCCATTTCTGATAAAGCCCTCAAGAAACTGGGCATAGAGGGGAGCTAAAACAACATACTAAAGGCCATGTATGACAAACCCACAGCTAACACCATTCTCAATTGTGAAAAGCTGAAAGATTTCTGCTAAGATGAGGAAAAAGACAAGAGTGTCCACTGTCACTACTTTTATTCAATGTAGATTTGGAAGTCCTAGCTATGACATTAGAGAAGAAAAGTAAATAAAAGGAATCCAAATTGAAAGAGGAGTAAAATTGTCACTGTTTGCAGATTACATGAAACTATACATAGAAAATCCTAAAGATGCCATGAGAAATATGTCAGAGCTAATTGATGAATATGGTAAATCTGCAGGATACAAAATTAACACACAGAAGTCTCTTGAATTTCTACCTAATGACAAAAAAAATTCAGAAAGATAAAATAGGACAACCATTCAATTTATCATCACATCTAAAAGAATAAAGTATCTAGTAATAAACCTACCTAAAGAAACAAAAGACCTGCTCTGAAAACTGTAAGATTCTGACCTAAGAAATCAAAGAAAACACATAATGATGGAAAAATATGCCATGATTTAGGATTGGAAGAATCAATTTTGTAAAAATGACTGTAATACTCAAGGCAATCTACAGATTAAATGAAATCCATTTCAAATTTCCAACAGCATTTTTCACGGAACTAGAACTGAAAAAATTAAAATTTGTGTGTAAATACAAAAGACCATGAATAGCCAAAGCAAATCCTGAGAAAAGAAAATGGAAATTGAGGAATCAGGCTCCCTGACTTCAGTTTATACTACAAAAGTTACAGTCAACAAATTGTGTGACACTGGCACAAAAACAAAAATATAGAATCAGAAGAACAGGATAGAAATATCCCAGAAATAAAACTAACTGGTTAACTAATCTATGACAAGGGAGGTTTAAGAATATACAATGAAGAAAGACAGTTTCTTCAATAAGTGGTGCTGGAAAAACTGGACAGCTACATGTAAAATAATGATATCAGAGCAATCTCTAACACCATCCACCAAAACAAACTCAAAATGGATTAAAGACCTAAGTGTTATACTGTATACTATAAAATTCCTAGAAAAAAACAGGCAGAGCATTCTTTGACATAAATTTCAGCAATATCTTTCTGGATACACCTCCTAAAGTAATGAAAATAAAAACAAAAATAAGCAAATGGGACTTAACTAAACTTAAACATTTTGCACACCAAGGGATACTATAAACAAAGCAAAAAGCCAATGCATAGAATGAGAGAAAAAATTGCAAATGAAGCAACTGATCAGAGATTCATCTCCATAATATACAACTCATGTAGCTCAGTAATGTTATATGTAGCAACATGGATGTATATAGAGGTTATCATAATAAGTGAAGTTAGACAGTGAAAGACAAACATCATATTGCATCACTTATATGTGGAAAAAAGGATACAAATTAATTTTTTTGCAGAACAGAAACAGACGCACAGATTTTGAAAATAAACTTATGGTTACCAAAGGAGATGAGTGGCAGGAGGGATGGACAGGGGATTTAGGACTGACATATCACACCGTGCTAAATGGAATTACTGGCCAATGGCAACCAGTTGTGTAGCACAGGAAACTCTACCCAATATTCTGTGATAATCTATATGGGGAAAAGTATTTGAAAAAGAATGGATGTGTGTATATAAAGTAATATAACAAAATTACTTTAGGAGTTCCTGTTGTGTGCTCAGCAGGTCAAGAAACTGACTATGTCCATGAGGATGTGAGCTTGTTCTCCGGGCTCACTCAGTGGGTTAAAGATCCAATGCTAACAGAAGCCACAGCGTCAGTCATAGATGTGGCTTGGATGTAGCATTGCTGTGACTGTGGTATGGGCCGGCTGTTGCACCTCTGATTCAACCCCTAGACTGGGAACTTCCATATGCTGCAAGTGCTGTGCTAAAAAGACAACAACAACAAAAACAAAAAACCTGAATCACTTTGTACAACAGATATTATCATGACACTGTAAATCAACTAGACTTTAAATAAAACTTTAAAAATGGGAGTTCCCATTGTGATGCAGTGGAAATGAATCTGACTAGGAACCATGAGGTTGTGGGTTCAATCCCTGACCTTGCTCAGTGCTCTAAGGATCTGGCATTGCCATGTGCTGTGGTGTAGGTCACAGACATGGCTTGGATCTGATGTTGCTGTGGCTGTGGCCTATGCCGGCAGCTGTAGCTCTGATGGGACCCTTAGCCTGGGAACCTCCATATGCTGTGGAGGCAGCCCTAAAAATAAAAAAAAAATATATCAAAAATGAAAAAAAATTAAAAAAACTATACCATCAACCAACTAGATATATTCAACATCTGTAGACAGCTTCATCCAACAAGAGCATCATAGACATTTTTCTCAAACACACTGGAACCATTCAATACAATAAAGTACACCTTAACAGATTTAAAAGAATAAAAGTTACATAATGTCTGTTATGTATGACAATGGGCTTGAGCTAGAAATCTGAAGCATAACTGGAGAATCCCAAACTAATTAAATGGTATGCTTCTAAATAACACATAGGTCAAAGAAGGAATCTCAAGATAAATTAGAAATATTTTTAACTAAATGAAAATGAAAACAGAATATATTAGCTTGTGGGATATAGCAAGAACAGTACTTATGTGGAAATGTATGACATTAAATGGATATACTAGAAAAGGAAAAAAAATATGTAAAATCAATAATATAAGTTTCCAGGTTGGAAACTAGAATAAGAGTAAACTAAATCCAAAGTAAGTAGAAACAAAATAATGTTAATAAATACAGTAGAAATCAATAAAATTAAAAACAGGAACCTAATAGAGAAAATAAAATAAAAAATTAGTTCTTTGACAAAGTCAAAAAATTCTATGAGACTTAGGCTAATTAAGACAAAAAGATAACTCAAATTATAAATATCAGAAATGGAATGGAAGATGTCACCAAAGATCCTATGATTATTAAAAAGACAATAAAAGAATACTATGTACAATTCTATGCCCATAATTTTAGTAACAGATAAAATGGTACAATTTCTTGAAAGCCAATACACAATAAGAAATAGACAACATATATGGGCCCATATCTGTTAAAATTTGAATCAATGATTAATTGAAATAAAAAGCAAATAGAAAGCACCTTGCCCAGATGAGTTCACTAGTAAACTCGATTGAACATTTAAGGAGGATATTATACTAATTTTCTACAGTGTTTTTCAGAGGATAGAAGCAAAGAGGATAATCTGTTACACATCCTGTTAAGCCATCATTATACAAATATCAAAACCAAACAAAATATTACAAGAAAAATATGGACTAACATTGGTCACAAACATAGATGAAAATCTCCTTAAACTAAATCCACCAATGTATACAACAAATTTCACAATTACAACCAATATTGATTTATTTCAGGTAAGTAAAGATGGTTCACCATTCAAGTATCTATTAATGTAACATTACATCAATAAGATAAGAAAATATAAAAACATAATATCTATTATATTAGCACACCCAAAATGAATTACTTAAATATACATCTAACAAAACATGCATAACATCTCTATGAAGAAAACTACAAAACTCTGATGAACAAAATTTTAAAAAAGAACTAAATAAATAAGGAGATTATCTATGTTTATGGATAGACAGACTCTATTGTCAAGATGTCAGTTCTTCTAATCTAAGGATTAAATTCCGTACGAGTTAAAATACCTGTCGGTTATTTTGTGGATAATGACAAATTGATTTTGAATTTTACATGAAAAGCAAATCCCATAATACCCACCAAAAATTGAGGAAGAATAGCAAATTTGGAGGATTGCAATTGCCCATCTTCAAACTTAATATACGGCCATAGTAATCAAGGCAATTTGATACTAGTAAAAGAATAGACCAATTAGTGGAACAGAATAGAGAACCCCAAAATAGACCCCCATAAATGAATCAACTGATCTCTGACAAAGAAACAAAGGCAATTCGAAGGAGGAAAAATAGTCTTTTCAACAAATGGTGTTGGAAAAACTGGACAATCATATGCAAAGGATGAATCTATAAACAGAATTTTTATCTAAATTTTTTTCGAGATAGATCATAATTATGAATTATGCCAAGTGCAAAATTATAAAACTTATAAAATATTGTACAGAAACTAAGAGAATATATTTGCAAAGGAATTATCTGATAAAGGGCTATTTCCCAAAATATACTAGAAATCTTAAAATTCAATAAAAATGGATTAAAAATGGGCTAAGTACCCTAACAGAGATCACGCCAAAGAAGATTTATGGATGGGAAATAATAAAAAATTGCATTGCAATGTAGTTCATCAGGGAAATGCAGATTAAAATAATGAGGTACCACTATACACCTACTATAAAGATCGAAATTCACAACTGACAACATCAAATGCTAACAAGGATGTAGAGCTGTGGAAACTCTCCATTCACTGCTGGTATGATACAAAATGGTACAGTCACTTTGGAAGATAGTTTGTCAATTTCTCACAAAACTAAACATAGTTTTACTTTACAATCCAGTAATAATTCTCCTTGGTATTTACTCACATGATTTGGAAGCTTATGTCTGCACAAGCACCTGCACACGAATGTTTACAGCAACTTTATTCATAATTGACAAAACTCAGAAACCACCAAAATCTCTTTCAGTGGGTGAATGGGTAAATAAAATTGTTGAATAGTATGCAGTGCTAAAAATAATTGAGCTGTCGAATCATAAAAGACCTGGAGAAACCTTAAATTCATAATACTAAGTGAAAGAAGTCAATCTGAAAAATCTGCGTACTGTATTACTCCAACTATCGACATTCTGGAAAAGGCAAAACCATGGAGACAATAAGAAGATTTAGTGATTGTCAGGGGTTAGTAGAAGGGAAGTATGAACAGGCAGAACAAAGGAGGATTTTTGTGGCTTCGAGGATACTCTGTATAATGCTATAAAGATTGGAGTTCCCTCCGTGGCGCAGTGGTTAACGAATCCGACTAGGAACCATGTGGTTGCGGGTTCGGTCCCTGCCCTTGCTCAGTGGGTTAACGATCCCGCATTGCCGTGAGCTGTGGTGTAGGTTGCAGATGCGGCTCGGATCCAGCGTTGCTGTGGCTCTGGCGTAGGTCGGTGGCCACAGCTCCAATTCGACCCCTAGCCTGGGAACCGCCATATGCCGTGGGAGCGGCCCAAAGAAATAGCAAAAAGAGAAAAAGACAAAAAAAAAAAAAAAAGATAGATACTTGTCATTATACATTTGTCGAAATGAATAGAACCTGTAGCTCCAAAAATGAACCCACATATGAGGTATGGACATTTGAGTGATTTTGACATGCCAATGCAGGTTTATCAATTGTAATAACATAGTATTCTGGTATAGGATATTTATAATGTGGGAGTCATTTAGGCATGTTTGGGCAGAAGCTACATGGGAGATCTCTGTACTTTTCTCCTTTTGCTGTGAACCTAAAACTGTTCTAAAAAACAAAGTTTAAAAGAAAAAAAAAACTAAAAATTGGTTTTACCACATCTACATAGGATGAAGAGTTTTCTATAAAGAACTTAATTGATTAGTGATTGGCTAGTTTGGTGAGAAGGAAGATGAATGTGGGCCCAAATAATAAATTCAGACTTAGATAATTTGAGATTTTCTTTTAAAAGACTATTGAAATAAAGAGGAGACTCTGATCTTAGTAATTTGCAAACATCTCCAAATCAAGCAAACAAGACCATAAAAATGCTTTTCTGTTATATGTATGCATAAGTAGGGCTGGCAGGGATTTTGTGAGGGAGGTGGGCAAGCAGCCCTAGTGTGTAGGTTATAATCAGGATGTACTATCAAGAGAGGTTTTTCTGTGTGATTAGCTGGTTCTCACATTGAGCTGGTGAGGAAATGCATTCTACATCTGGTATTTTAGTGCTTACTCAAAAACTTGGGCACAAGCCAAAGTTTAGTGGATAAGTTTAGGGCAGTTGTGAGCTCTTAATGAGTAGGTGATAAAGAAAAGTGGCAGAGGTTTATACTTAGAGATAACTCTGCCCAGTTTGATATCTTTAATATGAAGTGAATTAATGAGGCCCATGAAGGGTAGGTCCTTGAAATGAGACAATCAAATGTCTTTATTTCCTAATATAAGATATTGCAGAATGTAAGCCCCTTTTATAGACTGACACTATCTTGTCACAAATTTTGTTGACTTGTTTACTATTTAGTCCTTTAGATTTGAGTCATTTTGAAAACTGACTGAGAAGTGTCATAGATCCAGAGTTCTTTTAGCCATAACTGAAATTAATATAAGGTAATCATAGTAAAATTATTGCCTGTATATACATGCATTTTGTTATAGTATATATGTGACTCTTTGCAGATTTGAGATATAGATTAACTCAAATAAATATAAAGTATATAGATTCTATAGAATTTTGAAAAAGTTTGATTTAGAAACATGAAGAGATTATCTTTAAATTTTTAGCTCAAGAATTTTTTTTTATTTTTTATTTTTTTTTTTTGTCTTTTTAGGACTTCACCTGTGGCATATGGAGATTCCTAGATCCAAAGCACACAAAATATTACTAAAAGTTAACAATAAGAAAACAAACAACACAAATAAAAATGGAAAAAATCAGAATATCTCACCAAAAGAAGATATGTGGATAACAAATAAGTATATGTGGAGTTCCCCTTGTGGCTCAGTGGGTTGAGGGATAGATGTTGTCTCTGCAAGGATGTGGCTTCAATCTCTGGCCTGGCTCAGTGGGTTAAGGATCTATTGTTGCCAAAAGCTGTAGCATATGTTGCAGATGTGGCTCAGATCTGGTGTTGCTGTGGCTGTAGCATAGGTCTCAGCTGCAGCTCCTATTTGACCCCTGGCCTGGGAAATTCCATATGCCTCAGACATGGCCATAAATATAAAATAAGCAAAAACAAATATGTGTATGAAAAGATACAGAAATATTTTTTCACTAGGGAATTGCAGACTAAACTATGATAAGATAATGTGGTGAATAATTGCATGTTAGTCAGACAACTTAGATGAAATGGACCAATTCCTAGAAAGATACAAACAGTCAGGACTGACTCAGGAAGAAATAAATAATCTGAACAGACATATAAGAGGTGAAACATTTGAATCTAAAATCAAAAAGTACATGAAAAGAAAAGTATAGACAGAAAAATAGTAAGTATTCACTTAAATCCATTTATGAGGCAACTATGACACTATTACCAAACCAAAGATATCAAAAGAAAAGAAAATCAGACTAATATCTCTATTAATATCTCTATAGTAGTAAACCAAGTCCAGCAACATAGTAAAAGATTAATACACCAAATGAGGTTCATTCCAGTAATGCAAGGTTGGTATAATATCTAAAATTATATAACTAATACATCATAATAATAGAATAAAAATTGTGTGATTATCTCAAAGAGAAAAAAACACATTTGGTAAAATCCAAATACTTTCATGAGGAAAAAAAAAGCACAACAATTTGATAATAGAAGGGAGATTCCTCAACCTGATAAGTGGCTTCTACAGCTAACATTAAATTCATGGTGTAAGACTGGATGATTTTCTCTCAAGTTCAGAAATAAGACAAGGATATCTACTACTTACCTCTGGATTATATCAACTATCTAGTCATATGTCATAACTTAGTCCACAAGAATTTAGTCATTTTTCTTTTCTAAGATATCACAGTGAAGCAAATATGTCAATAGGACTTCATTACTGAGAATCAGTCACTGCTCTACACATACTGCTAAGACATTTGCATGTTGAAAAATAAATCTGGAGTCCCCATGATGGCACAGCAGAAGCAAATATGAATAGGAACCAAGAGGTTGCAGGTTTAATCCCTGGCCTTTCTCAGTGGCTTAAGGATCTGGCATTGCCATGAGCTCTGGTGTAGGTTGCAGACACAGCTCGGATCTGATGTTGCTGTGGCTCTGATGTAGGCTGGCAGATGTAGCTCCAATAGGACCCCTAGCCTGGAAATCTCCATATGCTGCAGGTGTGGCCCCAAAAAGCAAAAATAAATAAATGAAAATTAAAAATAAATCTTACAAAATTTCAAGGCATTATACCTCAGTGGAATTTCTAGGGGTCTAGTGATCTGGGGTACATGAAGATATCACTTATGAAGTGAAGGAGATAATGTTGTATCTGGCCTTTCCTAGAACCCAAAAAGAGGCAAAACACCCAATGGGCCTCTTTGGATTATGGAGGCAACATATTCCTCATTTGGATATGTTTTTCTGGTCTATTTAATAAGTGACTCAAAAAGCTAATAGTTTTGTGTGGGTCCCTGGAGAAGAGAAGGCTGTGCAAAATATACAGGCTGCTGTACAAGCTGTTCTTCTCCTTGAGCCCCATGATCCATCAGATCCAAAGGTGGATTTGCTTTCTGAATATGCAATCACAACTCCAACCCAGTGGTGACACTTGCATGGCTGGAATAATGTTCTACAGAAGGCAATGTGTGTTTTGAATCTGTCTTCAATAGGTAGTGCTATTTTTCCCATGGCTAGAATATGTGGGTCCAGGAATCAAGCTGAAAAAATTGAACGTGGAACAATTCACCCCTAGTGATCCACTAACAATTGTTTCCTGTGTCTATCACTTTATGCTTTGCTAGTCTAGCTATATTATTTCCAAAGGGGAGAATGCTTCCATCAGGAAACATGACAAAGATTCCCTTTAACTGATAGTTAAGTCTGCCACCCAGTCACTTGGGCTTCTAATGCTTCTGCATTAGTAGGCAGTGCAACAAGTTACTGTATTGCTTAGAGTGATTGATTCCCATAACCAAGAAGAAAGGGGGCTGCTCCTACTCAATGGAGTGAAGGAAGAGTAGGTCTGAAATACAGGAGATTCATCAGGGTGTTTTTTAGTAACATCATGCTCTTTAATTAAATTCAAGGAAGGATTACAACAACCCAATTTAGGCAGAATACCAATGGCCTAGACACTACAGGAATGAAGATTTTTGTCTCTTAACCAGTAAAAATCTTTAACAAGATGAGATATCCACTGAGAGAAAAGGAAATGTCAAATAGGTAGTGGAAAAACATAGCCATAAATATGATCTATGATAACCACAAGACCAGTTGCATGAACTAGGACTATAAATATCATGAGTATTTTTCTTTATTTTGTTGTGATTATATGCATATATGTATCTGGTATACATGGATAGATTTGTTTTCTTCCAACTTTTACTCCTTTATTAGACAACATAAGGTGCATTAATAATGGTTAGCTAAACATCAGAATAGTTATGTCACAGGATACCATGGGTTTGTATCCACTTCTGGGGAAAGGATGAATGCATTTTTGTTTTTCTGCAGGATAATCGTATCATATTAGGTGGGAAATATGATTCTGCTATCATCAGTTAGAGATTTATCATGGTTTATGGAGATGTGTATTTCAAGTTTACAAGGAATGGACCATGTTGATTATTTTAATGTGTCAAATTGGCTAGGCCCAATTACTTAATAAGAGAGTAATTTGTGCTTTGATATAAAGGTATTCTGTAGATGTGGTTCATTGACAATCTCAAATGTTCAATAAATGGGAGTTCCCATTGTGATGCAGTGGAAATGAATCTGACCATGAGGTTGCAGGCTTGACCCTTGACCTCTCTTGGTGGATTAAGGACCTGGTGTTGCTGTGAGCAGTGGTGTAGGTCACAGATGTGGCTCAGATCCTGCATTGCTGTGGCTGGGCACAGGCCGGTTGCTATAGCTCTGATTTGACCCCATCCTGGGAACCTCTATATGCTTCACGTGCATTCTTAAAAAGAAAAAAAAAAGAAATAAAATGTTTAATAAATGAGTGTAAATGTGGAAGTTCCTTATCCAGTTGAAAGGACTTAAGAGCAAAACAGGATTCCTTAAGGAAGAAGAGATTCTGCCTCAAGACTACATTAGCTCCTCTTGAGAGTTTCCTGCTGCTTATCTACTCTACAGATTTTGAACTTTCTGGGCTCCACAGTCACATAAGCCAATTCCTTGAAGCAAATCTCTTTATACACACATGTACACACACAAATATATACATGCATATTTTGTTTTACTACTGGTTCTATGTCTCTGGAGAAACGGATAACCCCAACTCTGATAGTTTTTAGACAAGACAATTAGGCAAGAAAAAGCAATAAATTCTATCCACATTTTAAAGAAAAGTAAAATTATCTGTATATGAGATGACATAGTTCTGTATATAGAAAAGTCTAAGGAGGAATTATTTTATGGCTCTGTGTGTGAAGGATCCAGCATGGTCACTGCTGTGGCTTGGGTTTTGTCCTTGCCCCAGCAACTTCCACATGCCACAATTGTGGCCAAAAAAAGAATACAAAACAAAACAAGAAAACTGTAAGGAATCCACTAAAAAAATGGAATTAATAAACACATTCATCAAGATTGGAGAATGATCATTATACAAAAATCAGTCATTTATCTATGCAATTGGAATGAAAATTTCAAAAAGGAAATTAAGATGTTTTCCTTTATAATATAATCAAATACATATATTAAAAAACAAATTACATACCGACAAATTTAACAAAGTGAAAAACTTTTTCTTAATTTTTTTTTAAATTTATTTTTTAAAATTTATTTATTTTGTCTTTTAAGGGCTGTACCCATGGCATATGGAGGTTCCCAGGCTAGGGTTCAAATTGTATCTGTAGCCACTGGCCTATACCACAGCCACAACAGCCACAACTATGCCAAATCCAAGCCATGTCTGTGATCTACACCATAGCTCACAGTAATGCCAGATAATTAACCCATTGAGTGAGACCTGAATGGAACCCACAACCTCATGGTTACTAGTGAGATTTGTTTCCAGTGCATGACAACAGGAACTCCCAAAGTGAAATACTTATTCTATAAAAACTAAAAGCAATTCTGAAAGAAATTAAAGAGAATCAAAATAAATGGAACAACAATCCATATTCACTGGATTGAAAGACTTAATACAGTTTCTGGGACAATGCTACCAAATTTGTCTACAGATAGAATGTAATTTTTTTTCTGGGTTCTGTTTTTAGTGATAACTTTATTAAAAATTTTATTGGAGTTTAGTTGACTTACAATGTTGTGTTAGTTTCAGGTGTGTGGCAAATTGGATCAGTTATACATATAAACGCATCCACTCTTCTAACAGAATGTCACCTGAATTTTTTTTTTTTTTTCCTAGGGCCGCTTCCCACGGCATATGGAGGTTCCCAGGCTAGGGGTTGAATCAGAGCTGTAGCCACTGGCCTACGCCAGAGCCACAACAGCAGGGGATCCGAGCTGTGTCTGCCACCTACACCACAGCTCACTGCAATGCCAGATCCTTAAGACACTGAGCAAGGCCTGGGACTGAACCCGCAATCTCATGGTTCCTAGTTGGATTCGTTAACCACTGAACCACAACGGAAACTCCTCACCTGACTTCTTTGTATTTTCACATCAATTTTTCTATAAATCTAAATGTTTTAAAAAGTGAAGCCTATTTAAAAAATAAAAATCATATTTACTGCATATTCACTGCAGCTCTATTCACAATAGCCAAGACATGGAAACACCCAAATGTCCACTGACAGACAATTGGATTAGGAAGATGTGGTATGTATACACAATGGATCACTACTCAACCATTAAAAAAGAATGAAATAATGCTATTTGTAGCCACATGATGGAACTAGAGACTCTCATACTGAGTGAAGTAAGTCAGAAAGAGAAAGAAAAATACCATATGATATCACTCATATCTGGTATCTAGTATACAGCACAAATGAACCTTTCCACAGGAGAGAAAATCATGGACCTGGAGAATAGACTTGTGGTTGCCTCGGGGTGGGGGGAGGGATTGGGATGCATTAGGAGCTTGGGGTTAATGGATGAAAACTATTGCTTTTGGAACTGATTAACAATGAGATCCTGTTGTGCAGCACTGAGAACTCTGTCTAGCTACTTACAATGCAGCATGACTATGGGACAAAAAGTTATGTATACATGTATGTGTATCTGAGTCCCCATGCTGTACAGTGGAAAAAAAATTGTGTTGGAGAAAATAAATTCGAAAATAAAAATTAAAAAAATCAAAAATAAAAAACAAGTATTTTTTTGTGTGCTCTAGTTTCCTTGATTTACATGCGGCTGTCCAGGTTTCCCAACAATACGTGCTGAAAAGACTGTCTTTTTCCTATTTTATGTTCTTGCCTTCTTTGTCAAAGATTAATTGACCAGAGGTGTCAGGGTTTATTTCTGGGTTCTCTATTCTGTTCCTTTGGTCTGTATGTCTGTTTTGGTACCAGTACCACACTGTCTTGATTATTGTGGCTTTGTAATATTTCCTGGAGTCTGGGAGAGTTATGCCTCCTGTTTGGTTTTTGTTCCTCAGGATTGCTTTGGCAGTTCTGGGTTGTTTGTGGTTCCATACAAATTTTTGGATTGTTTGTTCTAGTTCTGTGACAAATGTCATGGGTAAGTTGGTAGGGTTTGCATTGAATCTGTAGATTGCTTTGGATAGTATGGCCATTTTCACTATTTTAACTTCTGCAACCCAGGAGCATGGAATATCTTTCCATTTCTTTGAATCCTCTATAATTTCCTTGATTACTGTTTTCTAGTTCTCAGAATACAAGTCTTTCACCTCCTTGGTCAGGTGGCTACCCAGGTGTTTGATTTTTGGGGGTGCAATTTTAATGTGTGTTGTATTTTTGTATTCCTTTTCTAGTATTTTATTGTTGGTATACAGAAATGCGACTGATTTCTGAATGTGAATCTTATATCCTGCTATTTTGCTGAATTTGTTTACCAGTCCCAGTAGCTTTTGGGTTGAGTCCTTGGGGTTTTCTATTTATAGTATTGTGTCATCTGCGTACAGTGACAGTTTTACCTCTTCTCTTCCTATTTGGATGCCTTTTATTTCTTTTGTATGTCTGATTGCTGTGGCTAGGATTTCCAGTGCTATGTTGAATAACAGGGGTGAGAGTGGGCATCCTTGTCTTGTTCCAGATTTTAGTGGGGAGGCTTTCAGGTTTTCTCCATTGAGTATTATATTTTCTGTGGGTTTGTCATAAATGGCTTTAATTATGTCAAGGTATGTCCCGCCATACCCACTTTGGTAAGAATTTTGATCGTGAATGGATGTTGGTCTTTGTCAAATGCTTTTCCTGCATCTGTTGAGATGATCATGTGGTTTTTGACATTTCTTGTGTTAATGTGGTGTATGGTGTTGATCGATTTGCCTCCGTGGAACCACCCTTGTGCACCTGGGATGAATCCAACCTGGTCGTGGTGTATGATCTTTTGTATATGTTGTTGGATTCGGCTGGATAAAATTTTGTTGAGAATTTTTGTGTCTATATTCATCAAAGACATTGGTCTCTGGTTTTCTTTTTTGGTGGGATCTGTGCCTGGTTTTGGAATTCGGGTGATGGTGGCATCATCAAATAGCTTTTTGGGAGTCTTCTTTTTCTTCACCCTTTTGAAAAAGTTTAAGGAGTATAGGTATAAATTCCTTTTGCATGGTTGGTATATTTCACCTGTGAAGCCATGCAGTCCTGGACTTTCTTTGTAGGGAGTGTTTTTATGGCATATTCATTTTCATTTCTAGCGATCAGTCTGTCCAGTTGATCTATTTCTTCTTGATTCAGTTTTGGCAGGCTGTAAGTCTCCAGAAAGTTGTCCATTTCTTCTAGGTTGTCTCAAAATTGTTGGCATGCAATTGTTCATAGTATTCACTTTTTTTTATTTTTAATTTTTTGTAATTTCTGCAGTATCCGTTGTGATTTCTCCTTTTTCCTTTATCATTTTGTTTATTTGGGTTTTTTCTCTCCTCTTCTTGGTGAGTCTAGCCAGAGGTTTGTCAGTTTTGTTTACCTTTACAAAGAACCAGCTCTTGGTTTGATTGTTTTTTTCTAATATCTTTTGAATCTCTATTATATTGATTTCCTCTTTGATCTTTATAATTTTCTTCCTTCTGCTGACTTTAGGTTATGTTTGTTCTTCTTTTTCTAATTCATTTGTGTGGTGGGTTAAGTTGTCCATTTGGAATTTTTCTTCTTTTATGCAGAAGACCTGTGTTGCTATGAATTTCCCTCTGAGCACTGCTTTGGCTGGATCCCATAGATTTTTGAGTGGTTGTGTCTTCCTTATCATTTGTCTTGAGGTATTTCTAAATTTCCTTCTTGATTTCCTCATTGACCCATTGATTTTTCAGTTGCATGTTGTTTAGTCTCCATGTCATAGGTTTTATCTCATTTCTTTTCCTGTGGTGGATTCCTAATTTTATGCCATTGTGGTCAGAGAAAATACTCAAAATAATTTCTATGCTCTTAAATTTATTGAGGTTAACTTTGTGCCCCAGTATGTGATCAGTTCTTGAGAATGTTCCATGTGCACTTGAGAAGTATATATATTCTGATATTTTTGGATGTAATGTCCTGAAAATGTCAATTAAGTCTTACTTTTCTATTGTGTCCTTTAGGGTCTCTTTTGCCTTCTTGATTTTCTGTCTAGAGGATGTGTCCATTGATGTGAGTGGGCATGTTAAAGTCTCCCAGTATGATTCTATTCCCATCAGTTTGTCCTTTTATGTCTCTTAGTATTTGTTGTATATGTCTGGGTGCTCCTATATTAGGGGCATAGATAGTGACAATTGTAACATCCTCTTCTTGAATGGGTCCTTTAGCCATTAAGTAGTGTTATTCTTTGTCTTTCTTTAGGGCCTTCATTTTAAAGTCTATTTTGTCTGATATGAGTATTGCAACTCCTGCTTTCCTGTATTGTCCATTGTCATGAAATATCTTTTCCCATCCCCTCACTTTCAATCTGTATGTGTCCTTAGGGCAAAGGACACATACAGATTGACCTTCAAAAAATTGAAGGTTTTTGCTTTTTATCCAATCTGCCACTCTGACTTTTGATTGGAGCATTCAGTATATTGACATTTAAGGTGATCATTTAACTGTATATATGTTTATTGCCATTTTAAACCTTGTTTTTTAGTTGATTCTATGTTTCTCTTTTCTTCTTTCCCTTTGTGGTTGGATGGTTTCTATTTATTTTATGCTCGAGTTGATTTTCTTTTCAGATTTTGTGAATGTAGTGTTTGGATTTGATTTCTGATTGCCCTGTTTTTTTTAAGTATGTTAACCCCTTCCTATATCTGCTTGCTCTAGCCTGATAGTCATATAGGGAAAAACACATTGTTAAAATTAAAAAAAAAAAAGCATCTATATTTTCTTACTTTCCTTCCCCACACTGTATGATTTGATGTCACTTTTTTTTAACATCTTCAGTTTTAGATCTGTATGCCGATTTACTTAAGTGAGTGCTTTCCAATTGTAGTTTCCTCCACCTTAAATTTTCTTACATTTTCTTTTTTTCTTAATTTAGAGATGCACTTTCAGTATTTCTTTTAGAATAGGTTTAGTATTGGTGTACTCTTTTGGCTTTTGTTTGTTGGAGAACTCCTTTATTTCTCCTTCTATTTTATATGATATTCTTGCTGGATAGAGTATTCTAGGTCACAAATTTTTTCCTTTCAGCACTTTGAGCATATCTTTCCACTTCCTTCTGGCCTATAGTGTTTCTGTAGAGAAATCAGCTGATAGCCTTATGGGGGTTCCCTTATAATTAATGCTTTGCTTTTCTCTTGCTGCCTTTAGAATCCTCTCTTTATCTTTAAGTTTTTCCATTTTTGTTGTACTATGTCTTGGCGTGGGCCTGTTGGGGTTCAACTTGTTTGGGGCCCTCTATGCTTCCTGTGTCTTGATATCAGTTTCCTGAAGTTTTGGAAAGTTTTCAGCCACAATTTCTTCAAATATATTTTGAATCCCTTTTTCTGTTTCTTCTCCTCCTGGAATTCCTCTTATGTGCAGATTGGCCTGCTATATCTTATCCCATAGGTCTCTTATATTGCTTTCATGTTTTTCCATTGGGTTTCCTGTCTGCTGTCCTGTTTGGGTGATTTCCATTATTCTGTCTTCCACATCACTAAGTCTGCATAGTCATTCTGCTCTTTACTGCCTTTAGCTCAGTGTGTATTCCTGCAAATGAATTTTCTAGTTGTTCTTGCCTCCTCCTTAAATTTTATAGTTCCTTTCTAAAGAATCTGCATTACGTTCACATCCTTTCTTAACTCCTTCCGAATTTTCACTATCTCCCGTTTGAACTCAAAGTCTGTCAGACTGCAGAGATCTGTTTCATTGTTGACTGCCTTAGGCGAACTCTCTTGTTCCCTTACCTGGGGATGGTTTCTGAGCTTCTTCCTCTTGCTTGTGTTGTTCTTTTTCTGTGAGTTTGGGGGATCCAAACTGTAGTCTTGTAAGGCTACTTCTTTGTATTTTTTTCTTTTGGGGTGGGGGGAGGTTACTATTTGTTTTTGGTGTGGGAGTTTGAATATTTGCTGTCTCTTTCTTTGGTATGAGCAGGCTGTTATCCCCAGGATGCTCAGTGTGTTTTCTGGGAGAAAGAGGCAATGGGTAGGTCCAGCAGTCAGTGCCTGGCTATTGGGCTCTCAACAGCAGCAAAGACCTGCAGGAAGGTGGCACAGACCACTCCCAGTTGCATGGCCCTGAGAAGTGGTAATGAGCTCCAGGCAGATCTACAAGTTGACCAGAGCATTTGGTAGTAGCAGCAGCAGGGTGCGTGAGTGCCCAGGGGAGTGAGATCAACAACATCTTGTGTTTGATTGCAATGCCCTCATCTGAGGTGATTGGAACTGCAGGCAGTGCCTGTTCAGGTACAATTGGGCCATGACCATCTCTAGAGCCCGTGATAACTGTGGTGGTTTGTCCCTGCCTCCTGTAAACCATGCATGAAGCAACCCATCTCACATAGGCCACATAGGAGGTACTGTGCAGGCTGCTCCTAGTTGCAGGATCCTGGGAAGTGACAGAGATCAGGCATGTGGGCACTGCCCAGAGCATTTGGCAGCGGCAGCAGCAGGGTGGGTGTGTTCCCAGGGGTGTGAGAGCACCAACAGGTGGCATTCCATCGCAATGTCCTTCTCCGTGGTGCCCTCTGAGGTGGTTGGGTCTGCAAGCGATTTTTGTTCAGGCATCCCCAGTGACGGTGGGCCATGTCCACCCCTGGAATCCAGGATAACTGAATGGTTTGACCCGCTGCCTGCAGACCACACAAGAAGCACCCTGTCCCACTTAGCCCATGCAGGAGGTGCTGCCCCAGCTGTTCCTAGTTGTGGGGTTCCTGGGAAGGACAGTGACCACGTGTCCTCTTGTGGCCCAGAGAGTTTGACAGTGGCAGCAGCAGGGCGGGTGTGTTCCCAGTGGCATGAGAGCAACAGTGTATGGTGCTTGGTTGCAGTGCCCTCTTTTCTTCTTTTCTGCCACCCTGTGAGGTGACTGGGGGTGCATGTGGATACCACTCACAGGCCCCCAGTGGTGGCAAGCCGTGCATCCCTCTTGCCTCTGAGACCACCGCCACAGTCTCTCCCTGCTACATGTAGATCGTGCAAGAGGCACCATGTCACACTTAGCCCCCTGATGCCCTTAGGCCACACAAGAGGTGCCTGGCCATGGGTAGCCTGCACAAGAAGTGCACAGTCTCCCCTAAATGAGAAAGAGGCTTCTTGCTGCCCATAGCCTGCACCAGAGCCACCCTACCTTCTGAGAGCCCAAGGGCACTTGGCGCATGCTCAGGCGCAGGGAGTTTCCTATTGCAGTCTGCCCCACTTCCTCTCACCCTCCCCAACAATGGTGCCTTGCTTCTCCTGTGGGTTCCGACCTTCTCCCAGGTCCCCTCTGCCATGGCATTCCCCTCCTCAGCCTGTGGTGTACTGCCCCCCACCCATGGCACACTTCTCCTTAGCCCCTCAGACTGTCCCCACACAGCCGGCCTCAGTCCTCTCCCTGGGAGTGACCTCTGGAGCCTAAGTCTCAGTGCCCAGCCCCCGCCCAAGCATCTCGGGCTGTGTTGTCCAGGCTGGTGGTTCAGGCGATGTGTGTGGCTCTCACTGGGCTTTGCTGTTCTCAGTTCAGCTGCTGTTCTTTTCTAGGCGACTTTGATGTCCCTCCAACTCAGCTGATCTTTCCATCTGTTAGGTGGTTAGGTGGCTTCTCAGGATGTGTGTCCCTTTTCTCCTTCACAGCTCCCTCTCGGGAATGCTAGTCGTCTCCTGATTCCTTTTCTCTCTCTCTCTCTCTTTCTTTTGTTCTACCCAGTGTTGTCAAGAGTTTCTTGCCCCTTTTGGAAGTGCAAGTTCTTCTGTAGGCATTCGGTTGATGTTCTGTGTGAGTCGTTTTACATGTAGAAGTGTGTTTTGATGTGTTTGTGGGAGAAGGTGAGTGCGACCTCTTAGTCATCGGCCATCTTGCTCCCACACTCAGTATCAAATTTCCATATAGATTTTGTCCCTCAATGGGGAAAAATACTGACTCTAATGACATTCATTTTGGCTCTTTGAATGTAGTTTTAATTGCTTTCTACAAGCTTTTTAATTTGGTTTGTGGGCTGTTGGATTTGTAATTTTTAATTGCCTTCAAAAATGAAGATTTACATTATGTCTGGTTCCACTGAAAAGTTAGACATCTCAGTTGGTCTTGGGTCAAATGGCTTATAGAAGCTCCCTCTCTCTCACACACACTAATACACACACACACACACACACACACACACACACACACACACAGATTTCTTATTAGATTTTCAACTTTCTAACTTAATTCCACAGATTATGCTTAATACCCAAGATTCATACTACTGTACTACAGATTTATTTTCACAGAAATTACTGTTGTTTATGATTCCATTCAACAAAAGGCCTACAGAAGTGATTCATTACTTGGTTATTTGTAGATGATTCATTTGATGTGTTTTTTTTTGGAAAACTTTTTTCACTCTATACTCAAATGTGCTTCATTTTCAAGTGCATATTTAGATTAGGTCCTTGAATAGTAATGTTGATCTGCTGCTTTTTTTTCAACTAAGATTTGACTGAAAATGTCTAAAAAATATAGTGGATAAGCAATGAGGTCCTACTGTACAGCACAGGAAACTATGTCTAATTTCTTGTGATATACCATGATTGAAGATAATATGAGAAAGGGATGTATACGTAGGTATGACTGGGTCACTTTGCTGTACATCAGAAATTGGCACAACATTGTAAATCAAATATACTTTAATTACAACAAAAAAAGAAATGTAGCTATACGCTTCATTTTTGACCATTTATACTCCCATTTATCCTCACTTGAAGCTCACATCATCTTACCAGAGGACAAAAACAATAATTATCAAAAGGGAGAAGTGGCGAGAACTTGCAGTGTAACCTACACATACATGAGAGAGGTTAAAAGCTATAACTGCTGTTTGAAAACGTCCTATGGGTTATCACGACAGACACCTGAATAAAAAGTGCTTTTGTGGAAGATGGCTTTTCAGTGTTGGAAACAAGAAGTTTCATAGGTTTATAGTTTGCTCAGGCAAATGATGTTTTTTAAAAAGAAGTCTTTCCTGCAAAACAGACCAAATCAACATTACTCAGGATGCCACCCATGAAGGAACTCTCTGCTGTTGTCCATGCAAAACTTCACTTGAGCAGCAAATAGATAAGTTAAGAAAAGAAGTAACAGGCATAGACAAGAAATAGACAGAGCACTTAGATGTAAGTGAAGAAGATCAGGGCCATTTTCATGTACCGTCTAGAGACAAGCTTACAATGTTTCTCTTCTTGTGCCTCCTCTCCTCCAGATTTTACCTGGCACATTCCATTTTCATCAAAGTAGACTGTTAGGAAATCATTCCAGCCATAGTGTGTTCAGATACAGTAAAAACAAGAGATGCTAGTATTTGCCGACAGCTTATCATGCTCCAGGCTATCTGCTGTCCCTTTAAAAAAAAAAAGAAAATTGTGTATTACAATCTGCATTTTTTTCTAAAAATTTTTATTACATTATATTTGACATATATCATAAGTGAATTCTCACTGTAAGGTGTGAAAACAGCACAGTGTACTGTATTTCCTGCTTATTTTTCATTGAGGTATAATTGACACCACATTATGTTAGCTTTAAATGTACAAAACAATAACTCAAAAGTTGTATTTTCTGCAAAATGATCACCATAGTATGTCCAGTTAACATCATCATCACACATAGTTGCGTTTTTCCCCTGGTAATGAGAGCTCTCAAGATTCACTGTCCTAGTTACTTTCAAAAATGCAGTATAGTATTATTAATTATAGTCACTGCATTGTACGTTATATCCTCATGACTTATTTAACTGAAAATTTGTACCTTTTGACTCTCTTCATCCATGTTGCCCATCCCTCACCACATGTAACCACCAATCTGTCCTCTACATCAGTAAACTTTATTTTTGTTTGTTTCTTTTTAGTTTCATAAAGGAGATCATATGATTTTTTTTTCATGTCTGAATTGTTTAACTTAGTACAGTGACCTCGAGTTCCATACCTTATCTTCTTCATCAATTCATCAACATGTAGTTTGCTTCCTCATCTTGGTGATTTTAAAAAATGCTGCAATGAACACTGAGGTTCAGGTATCTTTTCAAGTTAGAATTTTATTTTCTTCAGATAGATAACCATAAGTTGAATTTCTGGATTATTCCTGTTCTTCTTTGGAAAAATATTTATTCAGATACTCTGAGCACTTTTTAATCTACTTGGATTTTTGGTATTGAGTCATATGAGTTCTTTATATATTTTGGGTATTTTTCCTTATTAATATATAATTTGCAAATATTTTTCTCAGCTAAATTGCTTTTTTATTTTGTTGATAGTTTTTTTTTGTGCAGAAGTTTTTTAGTTTGATGTAGTTCTACTTGTTTATTTTTACTATGGTTGCCAAAAACTAATTTATTTTTAGATTGCTACAGAATTCAAGTTATAGATAGTTATATCATCTGTGCATTTCCTTATTTGACATTTATGTATGGATTGAAGAAGAGGAGAATACATGGGTGGCCTAGATGTAATGGTAATAAATAATAGATTAAACTATTAATACACTTTCTGAATTTTACCTTCAAGTTTAAACTTAGTAGAATTTACATTTAAAAATTCACATTAAGAGTATCTATTTTTCATTACACAGCACAGTATATATCAATTATTTGAGGAGATTTTTCATTAAAAATACATTCAGAATGTGCTTAGTATTTTGGAAGCTTGTTTAGCTTTCAATTTTATTTTCTTTAAAGATAATTTGGAGTTCTCTGGTGGTGAGGTGGGTTAAGGATCACACATTGTCAATGCAGAGGCTTGAGACATTGCTGTGGCACATGTTCAATCCCTGGCCACAAGAATCTTTGTATGCTATGGGCACATAAGAAAAAGTAAAAAGAAATTGATGTTTTACTTGCTTTTTTTTAAAAGAAAATTATGATGTATTTTTACTGAATTATAGTAGGAGAACTGGACTTATCATTGACTCATAGAACTACATAATTTCAGGGTTATGTACAACCATATAAATTATATTCCTAATTTTCTAACTTGTAAAAAATATAAAAGGAATACCTAGAAAGTAGAAATTGTAAGGATTATTTTAAAATCATGCAATTATTTAAATTTTAATGGACAATTTGCATATAATTCATAAGCATTCATGTATTTTGTATGTATTTTTCTTACATAAATGTTTTCCTGTTTTAAATTTTTTACTCATTATAGATGTGTCAGCAAGATTAATTTCCAGTATGTGAAGTGTATTTTAAACACAAATAGTACTCATTATGACTGATAGCCATTAATACATCAGAAGGGGAGTTTCCTTTCCAAAGAAAAATATGTGAAGCAAGTAAGTGTTATAGACAAGAGAATAACTAATACATCTTTATCCCATGTTTTTTATCTATGTAAAACTTCTGGAGAGGCTGTTTTCCTTGAAATAGAAGGGCAGGAAGATTTGATGAGGAATCAACAACTATAAAGAGTTTGTGTGTTGTAGAACGCTTGGAAGTCCTTGTAATCAATATTTCTTTTAATCCTAACATGTGGAGTAGTCTGATACTGTCTGTTGATAATTATTTAGCGTCAGAATGAAAAACTACATATCCAAAAAAAATGCCTAAATAAAATTTTATATGCTTGAAAGCCACTTATCTCACTTTCAAAGAGTATAAGAGTTATGAGATCTGTGGAGTGTGACAGAAAAGGAAAACTAAAATGCTTTCTTCATGTCCAGCATAGAAAAGCTTAGCTTTGAGACTGCACAGTTGACAGAGGGGAAAAAGAGGCATCAAAAAGGATGGTATCTAGTAGCAAAAAGACAGATGAAGGTAACTTGAATAAGGAGGGTATGTCTGTGAGAACAATATGGCGCGTTAGAGCCATGCTGTTTCTCATGGCCATGCTTCACTCTGGCTTGATTCACGCAGTCCCAGGGAACAGTGGAAGAGGGCTATTAAGTTGGCTGAGATGTGGTGCAATGAGGAAGAAAGAGGCAAACAATACTTGGAATCAGAGAGCAAATAGTGGACTCTCCTGCTTAGACCAGTGCTGATGCTGAAGAGACAATTTGAGGGCTGCTGGAAAAAAAAAAATTGTGTGTCAGGCTCCAGCCATTTGCTTTTGCTTGGTGTAGTGGCAGAAGTTAAGCTTCTGAGTGTTAAGCAGAAAATCAAGGCTGGATGGAGTCCAATCATGCTGATGTGGCAACACTGCAATAACAGAGGCAGTGATGAAGGAAAGAGGGAAAGGTAGTTCATGTTTAACCAGACTGACCATCAGCAAGACAGATTACAGAGCCTAACACCTGCTGTGTGAGATTGTCAAGTATGAGCTGCCTTGCTCAGGATATGGACACAGAGTTTTAAAGTGATAACCATTATTAATTTAAATTGGACTTGTTCCAATTACAGGGCATCAAGTCAGTCCAGTATTTTTATTTTCCATCACTACCTCCCTGCATTTGGAGTGGGTAATTTGACATCTGCTGCTTTCCTTGTATGTGGTAGCTGTTTTTCAGACTCTTGCCATGGAAAAGAATAAAATAATGCCATTTGCAGCAACAGGGATGGACCAGAGATAATCATACTAAGTTGAAGTAAACCAGAGAAAGAAATATCATATATCACTTATACGTGGAATCTAAAATAAAAGATAAAAATGAACTTATTTACAAAAGAGAAATAGACTCACAAATATAGTCAAAAAACCAAAACTATGTTTATCAAAGGGAAAGGGGGAGGGATAAATTAGGAGTTTGGGTTCAACATATATATACAATATATATGAAATTCATAACAAACAAGGACCTACTTTTAGCATAGGAAATCATACTCAATACTTTCTAATAATCCCTAAGTGAAATTATCTGAAAAAGAATACATGCATACATATACAAAATAAATACACACACACACACACACACACACACACACAAATACACAGACATACATATGCAATTGAATTACTTTGATTTATACCTGAAAATAACACAACAGTATAGATCAATTTTACTTAAATAAAAAAAAAATTGAAGTTAACAAAGCCAAGGAGTAAGGCAAGTATGGATACCATATTCTGCATTAAATAAGCCTATCAATAACATCCAATGTGGGAGTTCCCATCATGGCTTAGCAGAAATGAACCTGACTAGCATTCCTGAGAACACAGGTTCAATCCCTGGTCTCACTCAGCAGGTTAAGGATGCCACATTGCTGTGAGCTGTGGTGTAGGTCTCAGAGGAGGTTCATATCCCACATTGTTGTGGCTGTGCTCTGGGCTGGCAGCTGTAGCTTTGATTGAACCCCTAGCCTGCGGACCTCCATATTCTACATATGTGGCCCTAAATTTAAGTAAATTGGTAATATTAAACATAAATGAAACATTACAGTGATAAGAAAAATACAGATAATCGACTAGTTTTTCATAAATACTGAATTATTTTAAATATTCTCCCCTATTTTTTTCCTTTTTAAAAAATTTCAGAGTCAAAATTGCTGTACTTTTTTTAGGGTTAGTACTACTATTGCATTACCTTTATAAAACTTCAAACATAATTATTAC
The DNA here is from genome assembly GCF_054392235.1 of Sus scrofa. Taxonomy (NCBI): domain Eukaryota; kingdom Metazoa; phylum Chordata; class Mammalia; order Artiodactyla; family Suidae; genus Sus; species Sus scrofa. The sequence continues at coordinate 50,713,883 of NC_139390.1, read as the reverse complement.
AAATACCACAATTTCTGCTTAGGATTGTTCGAATGTGTTTACATATGCCTCACCTTATTTCTTAAGTGCAAATGATATGGGGAAATTGAGGCAAGTCACAAAAAAATTGAAGGCAAACCCTGAGGTCTATGATTTCAGATTCCTTTGAAATGTTTTACTGTACAGTCACAATCTCACCATGCATGTCATCTTTTCTGTTCTCAATCAAGTGATTATATTAAAACTTTATAATGCACTTTCTCCTATGGTGTTTTATTAGATTCCCGTGTAGATGTGATCAAGTAAATCTGTCAGAACATAATGTAAAAAATGGTGTAAGAATCTGCTTCAGGTATTTCAACCATGAAGAATTTCATACAGGGAATTTTGTGGTTGCCATATTGGTTGAAGGATTGAAGACACAGAATGTAAAGAATCTTTAGGTATGCATCCTGTTTCCCTTACATATATTAAACTTATAGCCAAATACAAAGCTATAATATCAGCTACAAATAGGTTAAGGGTTAATAGGTCTTCCTTGCAAGGCATCAATCATGCAAGAAAATGGTCTGAGCTAAACTTTTTTTTCAAATCACACAATAGTGTTCCCTATTTCTAAAATTTAAATAAACACTGAACACTAGCTTCAAGGGAGATTGGCAGATATAGCTTTTAACCTTCCAACTGTGACAAAGAGGGGGATTTGAAGAGTTGAAAATATATGACAAATTCCAATTAATGGTATGCAGTACCACAAATAAGACTCTTCTAAGAGAAACACTTGTACTGGTCTATCCACATTTAAAAATCAGCTCAATAAACTAATAATGTCCTAGTTGTTTAGCAATCACCAATAAGTATGCCAAGATTATTTTGAAATAGTTAGTTTATTCCACTTGGAGGAAAGGATTACTATTTGAACAACCAATGGATTACTTCCAATTGTGTTTATCAATTAAATACAAATTCCGAAATCATCTGCATTACCACTATAAGGAAATAATCATAAATTGACTAAAATGTTAACAGGTATATTTATTAATATGTATATTTATTTTATGATCTATTAATAACCCTATTCTTGTTTTGTTGTTCATTTCTCTTTATAAAGAATTGTTGAAATATTTTAGCAAAACGTAGCTAAAATCAATGTCCTGCTCTGTCTCAGTTTTTCTGATTTGTCATTCTGTCCTTGAAATCTGTATTGTCCTCCAAAGCTAGTAATTTTCTCCTGAGGCAGTGATATTTAAATGTTTATTGGTCCCAGGGCCTCTCAGATTCCCTATGCACTAATATCTTTAAACTGTAAGGGCTGCTACTTTTCTTTAGTTCTGCTGCTATTGCTACTGGTTGTAATTTTCATCTGTCTCAGTCTCCTTGCATTTGTTAACCCATTCTTTATGTTTCACTGCTCAGTACAAGAGCTTCTCTCTGTCTAGTTAGGAAAACTACTCCTTTTTAATCACTTGCAATTTTCTTTGTAGTGTTAGCCACCATTCTGTATTGGAATCAGTTTTTTATGGACCACCCTTCCACAGTCACTATCAAAACCTGTACCTATGTAAACCCCAAGACTTTGTTCAAAGTTGTATTCAGTCAAGTTAAGGTGTTTCATAACTCTACTGAATATGCATGGTTCTGCTTGCATTTTTCAAGGCTATACACTCTCTTTGACTTCCTGCTCTAAAGGCTGGTTTTAGACAACCTAACATTCTAAGGGACTATAATATAAGACATGTTGATTTACATTCTTTTGATTTGGTTAAGCTGGAATGAGGTTTCCCAGAGCCTCCTTCCTTGTATGGTTCTATGTGAGAATTGGACAAAAGAAAATTGTGCATGAGACTTGGGAAACAGGAGTGAAGTGGGAGCCATTACTGAAGATTGCCACCCACCCCTGGGTTCCAAGCTCCCCTCATGGAATCCTTTTCCCTTCTTTCCTTCTGCCTGGTTCACTTGCTGACCCACAGAGGCCCCAAGCCTATCATCACACACTTAGATGTGGACCCATGGAGATGAAACTGTCCAGAGGCAGAGGCAGAGGCAACTTACCAGGAGTCTCAGGCCCAGCATTTGTTGTAGACATCTCTTCACAAGGACCTGTTAGCAACTTCTTCATTCCTCTACTTCCAGGCTTTTGTAGACTTTTGCTGTCCAAGCTCCACCCACAAATGTCAAGCTCAAATTAGTGTTTTAAATATCTTATCCATAATATTAAGTGTGACTATTCTTCCTTGACTGAATTCTGTTGCCAAAATTCAGCTTCTGTCCATCCATGCCAAATAGAAATATGGAGACAATGTTTTCAGCAAAATGAAAAAAAAATAGCTTTTTTTGCTTTGCCAAGCAAAGGAGGCCACAGCAGGCTAATGTCCTAAAGACTGTGCCCTTGCATGGGGGAGATCAGGATGTGGTTATAGAATTTGGAGGTGGAAAATAGGGCCACAGAAAGGATCAGGGTAGGTGCAAGCTTGCATTCTTCTTCAAAGTTGGTGCTTAGTGGCTCCAGGACTGCTTCTGGTGGTCCTCCTTTCTGGTTTGCCTTTGTTGGGTGTTTTAGCTCTGCAGAAGAATTCAAAGATATTATTATGTATATTCCTTGAAGAGGGACCAGAAGACTGCCCTAAGGCTGCACTACTGTTTCTTGAGTGTTCTTTCCTTCTTTCTGAATCCTCTCTCTTCCCTGTTTGAACCTGCCCTTTGGAACTCAGGAAAAGTCATGAAGGCTTAAGCATATTCCCTAAAAATAGGAAATGGGGGACACAGGAAGGCTTGTGCCCAGGATCTTCACAGGGTCCTGTTTAGTTACAATCTTGACTGAAAAACTGGGCCATGATAACATCCTATTAATGCCTTAACATATCTCATTTTTTCTCTGAGACATCTTCATGAATGTTCCTTACCAGTTTATATCTATGACTATTATAAGCCTAATTCTAATGACCTCATGTCTTCATTGATCCAGCGTTCTTGTGTCACATATTCTGAAGTCCCAGTGACTTACTTCATTTTTACTCTCAATATTTTTAGAAAGTCAATTTGAAACTGACAGCACTATGACTTGAACCTAACCAGAACCCATGTAGCAGGACTATGGCCTGGCTAAAACCCAGATTGGGACTTGAACCCCTGGTTTTTCATTCACCCAGTATCTGGACTTACCGTGGTTCAGGTTCTTTGTGCCTCAGCACAGAAAGAATTCAGTAAGAGACAAAGTGATAGGGAAGAAATAGATTTATTAGGATTGGACGCTTGTTAGAGATGTAAGCAGGCAGGCAAAGAGGCTCTGCCCTGACAATTAGGTGGGCTATAGTCTTATAATCCAATGGGAGTGGGGATGGGAAAAGCCCACATCTTCATCTTTCTTCAAGTAGAAGCTCCTATTTGGTATCTGGTAAGAGAGTATTTGGCCCTATAAAGTCAGACTATGATTGTCATTGTGCCTATTCCATTCAGCTGAAAAATGGTCCTTAAACTCTTGCCCTTGGTCTGAACCTGAATGCAGGCCTCACCCCATCCCCCACCCAATGACCTGAGGCATATCTCACTCCTCCACTAGTCAAACAAGCCTACCTCAATATGATGTTCCCTCTTAAGCAATTATTAACTTAACATCATCTTTCAAAGTTCTCCATGTTTCTATCTTTAGCTATGGTCCCTTATTAGGACTTCCATATCTTCCCATGTAACTTTCATACTCCATTCCTATCAAATTCACTTTGTTTATACACTAAAGCATGATGAGAAAACTTCCAGCATGTCTGTCCATTATAGAAACATCAGGTAATTTTCTCTTTGAGTAATTTTCTATCTTTATTTGCTTTTCAATCTTCTTCCTAATCTCTCTTTATGATCCTTTATGCTTTCTAAGAATTGCATAATAGGAAATAAGCATTATATAAAAAGTACCTAGAATGTTTACTATTTTTTAAATTCTAAATATATATAGCTTGGTTTCCCCTTGATGCTGACACAGTCTAATATTTTTAGTCCAAAAAAAAAAATCACATAACTCTTTCCAGCTTTTTTTTTTTAAACTTTTTCCAGTTTTACTGCCTAAAGTTTTTGAAAACAGATATGCTTAAGGTGACATCAGGAGATTATTTTATATATATAAAGTTTGTTTCTAACAATATCAAGGGGTTTACATATGCTAGCTCAAATTAACAACAAATATTTTAAGAATGCATTTGATCTAGAATGCTCCTTTACAAAAGAGTAGAAGCAGTATAAATAGGATGTATTCAATCAAGTATAATATATAGATATCTAAGTGTAGCAATAAAGTATATAGTTAAGCTCATACTGTTACTAAGTGAATATTAAGCAATCAGTTAAGGTCCTGTGTTATATTTTTAAAACAAACTCCTCCAGCCCCATAAAGATGAAATGTCTGATGGCAGTTTACAATCAGTTACTTATACCCTGTAAATCTGCCATATTTCATGTGCCTTGGCAAAGCCACTGACAGAAGGTTAAGTAAGATATGTGTTCACCATTTATCTTTATGACCATCTGAGAAGAGTGGATTGGAAGGGTCTTGATCAAAAGAATCAGATATGTACACAAATTGTTTTTGGTGTGCTATTTTTAAAAAGTGTATTTATACAGAAGCCAAGACCTGCAAGGACAGCGATTATCTCTTTGAGCCAAGTTTCTTGTTTTTTCCCCTAAAAGAAAGCTATTACCAAAATATATAAGGCGCAATGCCATTCTTCACTTGGAAATATAGACGATGTCTACAAGAGTGATTAGTTGGTAATGAATTAATTTTATAGAATAATAAAATGTTTAAAAATTTTATCTGGGAGTTCCTGTTGTGGCGCAGTGGTTAATGACTCCGACTAGGAACCATGAGGTTGCAGGTTCAATCCCTGCCCTTGCTCAGTGGGTTAAGGATCTGGTGTTGCTGTGGGCTGTGGTGTAGGTCACAGACACAGCTCAGATCCCGCATTGCTATGGCTGTGGCATAGGCTGGCAGCTACAGCTCTGATTCGACCCCTAGCCTGGGAACCTCCATGTGCCGTGGGAGCAGCCCTAGAAAAGGCAAAAAGAAAAAAAAATTATCTGATATAGAGATAACTTAATAAGAAGGCTTAGTGTGAAAAGGCATTCAGACAAAGCAAGAAAATTACTTTTCCTATTTCTGAACTGATGTCCTTGCAATTCCACATTTAAGCTTAACTCCTCATATCAGAAAATAATTTTTATTTTTTAAGAAACAAATCAATCTTGTTTACCTAAATAGAGTATATATTGACTTAAGTAAACTGAAACTCTAGTTTTTTTTTGTTTCAAGTCCGGATAAATGTTGATCTAAATATTGGCGTGGGTGTCCAGATTTCTCTTTTTGCTCATTTCTTTGATCAAAGATAAAGGACCACTTTCTAAAAGTAGTAAAGGAACAAAGAATTATTTTGTGCCTGAATCCAACTTCATTCCAAATTCTGAAAAATTTTTGTAACCAAGGGTATAAAGGGACCATTCTGGATCCTCTGCCTACTACCTCTGGTGCAAGGGAAAGAATCAGGTGACCTGAAAAAACATTGCTTATAAAGAATTTAGACTTTATGTTATTGGACAAACTAGAACATGATTTATTTTCATATATTTTGCTATTATCATGTGTGATGCAATATTTCAAATATCTAAAGTATGGATGTTTCATACGGAGGAGGTAAAAATAAGGAATATATATTATAAAAGATTAATAAGATTGTAAATTAATTCATAATTAGATATCAAATGACTTCTGAGAAATACAGAGATAAAAGTTTTTTGATTTGGAAGCATTATATTTTTCACCTCTTTTCAAGAAAATTAATTTCTCTACATCATTAAAAATTGCTATGGACACAATATTATAAGATTATTTTCAAATTTCCTCAAATTATTAAAATGTCACTTGGCCTCATTTATATACTTTTAAAAATTTCCTAAGAAATCCATTTATATTGCTTTCACTGGTGGCTCAAAGGATTAAGGATCTGGTGTTGTCACTACTGTGACTCAGGTTCAAGCCCTGGCCCAGGAAGTTCCACATACCACAGACATGGCCAAAAAAAGAAAACTGTTTCTGATAACTCTCCATTGTGAAGCACTACTGATCTTTCCATAATAACCATCATAGTTAAGGTAAAGAGCAAAAAAAGTTAACCATTAGTTAGAAGTGACTTTTATTATTCAACAGTTTTTCCAAATCATTATACTCAAATAGATATTGCTAGTTTTATTTTTTTTGTCTCAGAATGAAACATAAAAAACTGTATAATCTAGTTGTAGTTTAAATATTTTATTCCATTTTGTTGCATTCCCATTATGAGAAAAGAACCTCCTGATTTGGCTTTGGGGAAAAAAATGGGGTTATAATCTGGATTATAATTATGTTATAAAATAATTAATTTTTGAGCAAGGGGTTGGAAGAAATCTTGCATTTACCTCTAGTTTGTGTATATTCAGTAAAAGGAATCCTTCTATGTTAGTCTTTCTGTAAGTGTGAAGTTAGCTAGGAAGTGATTAACTGTCTGCTGACTTCAGATTCTGAATCTTTGTATTTTGTTAATGGAATTGATAAGAAAAATGGGTCTCTCCTGGCTTTTTCTTCCTTTTCTATTTCCTTTCTACTTCACCTTGGCAGAAATTTATCTGTAGGCACATGGAGGAGTCAGGTATATGAACTGCAGTGGTGCTTATCTCCCTCTGAGGTCACTGTAGTATATGCCTTTCCCTCAGAAACAAGAAAAGAACAGATTTATCATAGATGCAAGATAGTGAAAGGATGTTGTTGGGGAAGGTACTGTTTTTCACAAGCTATAAGAAATAATTGGTGGGAGGTGATAACTATTCTTGTTAGATACTACAAATCAAACTGGCTAAATTTTTAATTACCAAGATACATAAGCTGCAAAATGAAATTATAACATGTGCTGTTTATTAAAATAGTCTAGGCTATCTTTGAATTAGCTAAGTAAAATAATATATGCTTTAAAAGAAAATTTAGTCTTTACATATATAGGTAAATATTGTTTTTCCTTAAAAATATTTATTTCAAAGAACAGCAAAGAAAACTCAAACTTAGTAGAGGATAGGAAATAATAAAGAACAGAATGGGAGGTAATTAAATTAACTTAAAATAGAAAAGATAAATTAAACAAACAAAGATCTGGTTTTTTGAAAAGATAAATAAATTGATAAACATTTTTCCAGATTCATCAACATAAGAATAGAGAAGACCAAAGTAAATAATATCAGAAATTAAAAAGGAGAACTTATGACCAATAACACAGAAATAAAAAAGATCTAAAGATTACTACAAAAAATATACCCCAACATACTGAATAACCTAGATGAAATGGATAAATTCCTAGGACTGTTTAGTCTCCCAAGACTGAATTAGGAGGAAATAGAATATCTGATCAAAATGATTAGTAGTAGTGAAATTGAATCAGTAATTTAAAATTCCCAATAAAAAAATCCAGGACCAAAATCCTTCACAGGTGAATTCCACCAATATTTTTCAGAATATTTAACACCTATTTTTTGTAAACTATGCAAAAAATTTAAAGGGGAGGAATAATTCCAAACTAATTCTATAAGACTAGCATCATTCTTATGCCAAAACCAGACAAAGATATCTTTCAAAAAAAAAGGGAGAGAGAGAGAAAATTACAGGATCATATGAATGATGATATTGGTGCAGGAGTTCCCGTTGTGGCGCAGTGGTTAATGAATCCGACTAGGAACCATGAGGCTGCGGGTTCGATCCCTGGCCTTGCTCAGTGGGTTGATGATCCGGCGTTGCCATGAGCTGTGGTGTAGGCTGCAGACGCGGCTCGGATCCCACGTTTCTGTGGCTCTGGCATAGGCTGGCAGCGACAGCTCCGATTCGACCCCTAGCCTGGGAACCTCCATATGCCACGGGAGCGGCCCAAGAAATGGCAAAAAGACAAAAAAAAAATAAAATAAAATAAAAAAAATAACAAATAAGATATTGGTGCAAAACATATATGCAAAAGTCTTTTACAAAATGTTAGAAATTTGAATTCAACAATACATTAAAAGTAACATATCATGATCAGATTCATGCCAAGAATTCTAAAATGATTCAATATCCAAAAATCAATCAATGTTACACACCACATTATCAAATTAAAAAATCTGATCATCTCAATACATGCAGAAAAAGCATTTCACAAAATTTGATATCCATTTATGACAAAAACTCTTAACGAAGTTGTCATAGAGGAAATACACGTCAAAATAATAAGGCCATTTATGGCAAACCCACAGATAATATTATAGTCAATGGTGAAAATATGAAGGAATTTTTTTCTTTTTCTTTTTCTTTTTTTGTTTTTAGGGCCGCACCCCCAGCATATAGAGCTTCCCAGGCTAGGGGTCGAGTCAGAGCTGTAGCCACTGGCTTATGCCACAGCCAAAGCAATGCAGGATCAAAGCTGTGTCTGCAACCTACACCACAGCTCAGGGCAATGCTAGATCCTTAATCTGCCAGGGATTGAATTGGCATCCTCATGGATGCTATTCAAGTTCATTAACCACTGAGCCATGACAGGAACTCTGATGAAGGAATTTCTTTTAAGGTCAGGAATATGACGAAGATGCTCCCTCTTACCATTTTTGTATTAAATATAGTATTGGCAATCTTAGAAAGAGCAATTATACAAGAAAAAAAATTACAGGAATCCACATTGGAAAAAAAGAAATAAAATTTCACTCTTTGCAAATAATATGATCCAATTCAGAGAAAATCTTAAAGACACCACCAAGAAAAAAAATAAATTAGACCTAATAAGTGAACAGTAAAGTTGCAGGCTACAAAATTAACATACAGAAATATCTTACAGTTCTATAAACTAACAATAAATTATAAGAAAGAGAAATTAAAAAAGTAGTCTTTTAAAATTACACCAAAAATAAAAACCACCTAGGAATAAACCTGACCAAGGATTTTTTGGTCAGGTCAAAGACTTATACACTGAGAACTATAAAATATTAATAAAGGAAATGAAAGAGGATTCAAAGAAATGGAAATATAGCCCATGCTCCTGAATCGGAAGATTTAATATTGTTAAAATGGCCATAATACACAAAACAACTTACAGATTCAATTTGATCCCTACCAAATTACCCATTATAGTTTTTCACAGAAATAGAAGAAATAATCAAAAAAATTACATGGAAAAATAAATGAGTCAGAACTGCCAAAGCAATCCTTAGGAGAAAAACAAACAAACAAAAAAAAACAGGAGGTATGACTTTCTCATAATTTCAGACAATATTACAATACCACAGTAATAAAAACAGTGTGGTACTGGTACCAAAAAAAGACATATAGATCAATGGAACAGACTAGAAATCCCAGAAATAAACTCAGACACCTATGGCCAATTAATATTTGACAAAGGAGACAAGAATATAAAATGGGAAAAAGTCATTTCAGCAAGTGCTACTGGGAAAACTGAAGTGTTGCATGTAAATAAATGAAATTAGAAAATATCCTCATGTCATGAACAAAAATAAAATCAAAATGGCTTAAATACTTGAACATAAGACATGCCACCATCAAACTCCTAGAAGAGAACATAGGCAAAACATTCTCTGACATAAACTACGCATTTCTTAGGTCATTCTCCAAAGGCAATAGTAATAAAATAAAAAATAAAAAAAATGAGACCAAATAAAACTTACAAACTTTTGCACAGGTCTCTTTGTATATCACTCAATAAACAACCTTAATGTTGTCTTTACCTTTATTATTCTTCTTGAATTTACATTGACATATCCCATCTCTGCTTTATGTAACAAATAATAATAGCAGAGATAAAAAATAACTGCCTTACACTGAACATTTACTAGGAATAACAACTAAGAACGTAGATAGAATGATCACAATTGTGTATTATGTTTTCCCCATTTTAGAGGTCTGAAGCCATGCCTTAGAAAAAAAAAGTTGAGCAATTAATTTTATAGTTAGTCAACAAAGAAGTGATAACCATGACTGTCATTTTAGAAAACCCATCATCCCTCTTTAGTTGTATGCTGGGTTAATAGACAGAATTGAATTTTCATTTCTATTTTTTATTCTGTTCCTCCAGTATGTGATATCTATAATATAATTAGAAATTGTGACAAAGTAATGCTTATTTTTTATCATACTTGATTTACAATGCTCTGTTAATTTATGCTGTACAGCAAAATGACCCAGTTATGAATATATATACATTCTTTTTCTCATAATATCTTCCATCATATTCCATCACAAGTCATTGGATGCAGTTCCCTGTGCTATACAGCAGGACTTCATTGCTTATCCATTTCAAATCCAAAGAGTTTACATCTACAAACCCCAAACTTCCTATTCATCCCACTCTTTCCCCCTCTCCTTGGCAACTACAAATGTGTTCTCCATGTTGATGAGTTACTTTCTGTTCTGTAGATAGATTCATTTGTGCCATATTTTAGATTCCACATATAAGTGATATCATATGGTATCTGTCTTTCTCTTTCTGACTTAACTACACTTAGTATGAGAATTTCTAATTATATCCATGTTGCTGCAAATGGCATTATTTTCTTTTTTATGGTTGATTAGTGTTCCATTGTATGTATGCACCACATCTTCTTAATCCATTCATCTGTCAATAGAAATTTAGGTTGATTCCATATCTTGGGTGCTGTGAATAGTGCTGTAATAAACATAATTGTGCATGTATCTTTTTCAAAGAAAGTTTTGTGCAGATATATGCCCAGGAGTGGGATTCCAGATTGTTTTCTGAAGTACCTCCATACTGTTTTCCATAGTGGTTGTACCATTTTACATTCCCACCAACAGTATAGGAGGGTTTCCTTTTCTCCACACTCTCTTTCAGCATTTGTTATTTGTAGACCTATTAGTAATAGCCATTCTGACCAGTGTGAGGTGGTACATCATGGTTGCTCTTATTTCCACTGCAAAGAAATGCATCCTGCTAAAAACACAATTTTGTCATTATTTCCACAGTGAGACTAAACATTTTGCCAGTGGATATGCAGGGTGAGGAATATAAAACCCTCAGATTAAAGAGGAGTGAGGGTAGTGGATGGCAGGTGTTGGGGATAATATTGCCTGCTTTAGGAGTGACCTTGACCTCCAGGAGAAGGAAATGAAAGTTCTTTTTAAAAGAAAGCACTTGAAAATTGGGCCCCAACTTCTTTGGCAGAGATGTTCTTTTCCAATGTTAATAATTTAAATCTTTCTTTTCTTTGGTCTGCTAAGCTAAATTTTTGTCAACTGTGTTAATATTTTCAAAGATCTTAATGTTTGGTTTTATCGATATTCATTATTATTTTGCTATTTCCCATTTCATTTAGTTCTGCTTTAATTAATTTTACTCCCTTATGTGAGTTTTGGGTGTAGTTTGCTCTCTGTTTTATATATTGTTTAGGTAAAAGGAGGAGGATAATTTTGTTATCCTTATTTCATTTTTTGCTCATTTTTAATGATTTTAAATTTTTCATTACAGTTGGTTTACAGTGTTCTGCCAATTTTCTACTGTACAGAAAAGAGACCCAGTCTCACACACACACACACACACACACACATATGCATTCTTTTTCTCTCATTATCCTCTATCATCATGCATGACAAGTGACTATATGTAGTTCCCAGGGCTATACAGCAGGATCTCATTGATTATCCATTCCAGATGCAATAGTTTGCATCTTTTAACCCCAGATTCCCAGAAAAAATATGGAACTCTTCATGAATTTGCATGTCATCTTCGCACAGGGGCCATACTAATAATCTCTGTATCATTCCAATTTTAGTATATATGCTATTGAAGTGAGCATCTTATTTCTTTTTAATAAAGGGGTTGACAGCTATAAATTTCACTTTAAGGGACTTATGCTGCATTTTTTACTTTCAATGTGTGCATTTTCATTTTCTTTCTTGTAAAGGTATTCCTGAATTTTCATTGTGATTTATTCACTGACCAATTAGATATTTAGATTTTTAAATTCCATATATTCATGGATTTCCTAAATTTCCTTTTGTCATTTATTTTTAATTTAATTCTGTTGTGGTCAGGGCACATGCTCTACATAATGTAAATCTTTTAAATTTATCAAGGCTTGTCTTACGGTTTAACATATTGTGTACCCTGGAGAATGTTCAATATGTACTTGTGAGGAACATGTGTTCTGTTATTGTGTGCAATATTCTGTAGATGTCTCTTAGGTATATTTGGATTATGGTTTTGTGAAGCCTTTTATTATCCTTTTTTCTTTTCTATTTGTTCTACCTTTGTGTAATGTTGGGATTGAAATCTCCAAGTGCTAAATTAACTTTTCTGTCTGTTCCTTCAATTCTCTCAGTTTTTGCTTTATGCATTTTAGAACTTCATTTTTAAGTGTGTACGTATTTATACACACTATATTTTCCTGAAGTTTAATCCTTTTATCATTTAAAATGTTCTCTGATTCTTGAGACACTTTTTTTTAGATTCTGTTTTGCCTCATACTAATAGATCCACCCCTTCTGTCCTTTGGCCATTGTTTGCATTATATATCTTTTCCTACCCCTTATATTTCAATGTGTTTGTAACTTTTAATCTAAATTGTGTCCCCAGGCATAATGTAGAGTTTGATGATTTTTTCTCTATTAATATGTGACTTTTCTTTGGAATGTTTAATCAGTTTAAAGTTAATGAAATTACTGGTAAATAAAATTTATACATGATACTATGGCATTCTTTTAGGTTTTATATCCTCCACTTTCTACATTGGAGACTTCTTTCATATTTATATTTTAGGGCCGCAGGTGTGGCATATGGAAGTTCCCAGGCTAGGGGTCAAATCAGAGCTATAGCTACTGACCTATACCACAATCCCAGCAATGCCAGATCTGAGCTGCATCTGTGACCTATGCCACAGCTCACAGCAATGCTGGATCCTTAATCCACTGAGCAAGGCCAGGGATTGAACCACATCCTCATGGATGATATTCAGGTTATTTTCCACTGAGCTACAATGGGAACTCCTCACGTTAAATATTTCCTAGTCTTTCATTTCAATTTTTTTTCTATATATTCAGAGATATATATTTTAGTGGTTGCCCTGAAATTATAATTACATGTATACATAAACCTATATAGTTCAGACCAATACCAATTAATTTCAATTACATAGAAAATGTTTTCTCCAAAGTAGTCTTATTCCCTATTTCTCTTCTTTGTGTTGCTCTGTCATACAGATTACATCTTTATACACTATGTAAACTATCTACATAGATTTAGAATTATTTCATGCAGTCTTTTAAACCAGATAATAGAAGAAAAGTTAAAAATCAAAACACATTCAAACTCCTTTCCCTGTTTATTTATGTACTACATACCTTTATAAAATCAGATTTCTCTTTATTGAAATTGGCAAATAATGTGGTCTTTACAAGTGGAAGATTGGTGTCAACCCTGAATTGAGCAAGTATATTGGCACCAATTTTTTCCCACAGAAATTGCTGATGCTGTGTTTCTGTATCACATTTCATTATTTATTACATGTGTTATGGTGATCTGTGATCAGTGAACTTTGATATTACTATTGAAAAAAGACTATGACTCACTGAAGGCTCAAATTATTGAATGCTTGTTTTTAGAAATAGGTATTTTTAGTTAAAGTAAGTACATTGTTTTTTAGATATAATGCTATATAATAATGCACACATAATAGCATATATTGAAGTGTAAAATAACTTTCTATACACTGGGAAACCAAAAAAATCATTATTTTAATGATTTATTGTGATAGTTCCTTTGTTGAAATGGTTTAGACCAAACACACAACATCTCCAAGATAAGCCTATACTTATCTTTATTGATGATTTTTAACTTTTTTTAGATAGATTGAACTTACTTTCAAATATCCTTTCCTTTCAGCCTGAAGGACTCCTTTTAGAATTTCTTATGGTACAGGTCTTCTGACAAATTATTCATTAGTTTTTAAATTTTCTCAATTTTATATTCATTTTTGAAGGATTGCTTGCTAGATAGAGAACCATTTTGTAATTGTCATTTTCTTTTGGTAATTTGAATATATCATCCTACCACTTTCTGACTTTCATGGTGGTTATGAGAAGTCTGCTGTTATTCTTATTGAGGATTCTTTGTAAGTGACAATTCTCTTGTCTCATGATTCTTTTAAGAGTCTCTCTTTGTTTCTGGCTCTTGACAGCTTGATTATGTTTAAGTTGGAATAACTTTGAATTCATACTTCTTGAACTTTTTAATTTCTTGGCTATACCAATCATGCTTTTCATCCAATATGGAATGTTTTTGACTATCATTTCATTAAATATACCATCTGCCTTTTTCTCTCTGCACTCCTGTTACTCTCATTTAATGCACATTGGTACATGTGGTGCCCTCCAGATTTCTAAGGATTCTGTCCACTTTTTCTTCATTCTTTTCTATCTCTGCTTCCAAGGCTTAATAATCCCATTGGTCTATTTTCAACTATGCTTGTTTTTTCTTAAGCCAACTCAAATCTCTCTTGTGTTGGAGATTTGATCTTCTCTTACAATTAGTTTAAAATCAGTTAATATGTGTCTAGTGTGTTTGGGCTATTATACCAACTTATGACAGACCATATGGGAACAACAAACATTTATTTCTCATCATTCTGAAAGCTTGGAAGTCCAAGATCAAATACTAGCTTGCTGTCTGGTGAGAATATTATACCTGTTTCATGGATTGACAGTCATCTTCTTATGCCTCACATCGTGGAAGTGTTGAAGGAGTTCTTGGGGGTCTCTTTTATAAGGGCAGAAATCATATTCACAAGGGCTCCATCCTTAGACAAAATCAATTTTCAAAGGCCCCATCTTCAAATACTATCACATTGGGGAAGTATGTTTCAATGAATTTTGTAGGGACATCTAGCAATATACTGCTTAACCTCAGAATTTATTTTTTTATTTTCTGAAATTTTTTTCTCTCGATTGATATTCTGTATTTAGAATCAATCCATATTTTCCTTTAATCCTTTAGACATAATTATTTTTATTTCTCTGAACAAATTTTTAACAATCAACTTAAAATTTTTTACTAGCAGGTCCAACATCTCTTCTTCCTTAGGGAGTTTATATTGACTGCTTTGTTCACTTGATATAAAACATATTTAATGATTTTTAGATTTATTGAAAAGTTTTTTTTTGAAAAGTGAATGTCTTAGATAAAATAAATGGCAAGTGTGTATATCAGACTCTCCTGCTTCCTTATTTATGGTTGGTGGTGCAGATTTTGTTGTTTTCTCTTTCTGTTTAGTGATTTCCTGAACAGATTCCATAAGGTTCTGGTTATTTATGGCTACTGAAATCTCTGCCCATTTAGTTTAGTGATTAGTTAATAATTGGAAAGAGATTTATTTAAATGTCTGGAATCAGTGTCTCCCAGGTTTTTTTTTTTTTTTTTTTTTTTTTTTGGCTATGCACATGGCTTGCAGAAGTTTTGGGCCAGAGATCAACCCACACCTAAGCAGTAAACAGAGCCACATTAGTGAAAATACCAGATCCTTAAGCAGCTGAGTCACCAGGGAACACCATAATACTATATTTCTGATCTGAGGTCATGTGTTCAATTCTTCTTCCTTTTTTTTTTTGTCTTTTTACTTTTTCTGGGCTGCTCCTGCAACATTTGGAGGTTCCAAGGGTAGGGTCTAATCTGAGCTGTAGCTGCCAGCCTACACCAGAGCCACAGCAACGCGGGATCCGAGCCGCGTCTGCGACCTACACCACAGCTTATGGCAACGGCAGATCCTTAACTCACTGAGCAAGACCAGGTATCAAACCTGCAACCTCATGGTTCCTAGTTGGATTTGTTAACCACTGACCCATGATGGGAACTCCTCAATTCTTCTGTAAGTAGCTGGCAACTCTGTTTTAGTTTTTATTTCTGCTTGAGTAGAGGCTCAAAGTCAGCCACAGTGAAACATCAATGTTTCTTTGGGATCTTCTGGGCACACACATAGCCTTGCATAAGCACATAGACTTTTATATCTTTAGGAAAATGAAGACCTTTTAAAAACTTCTATGGATGTAATATTCTTCATATCTTCCTTATAATGTTTTACCTTCCTTTTGTTTATCCCAATTGGTACCATTGCTTTAGTCTGTCGTGATGTTAAATAATTGTTCCTTAGTTTTTCAGCTATTGCTTGAGGCCAATAACATTTTTTTTCTTTTGAGCAAGCACAGAATCCAACAATCAGGCCTGAGAATGGGATTTTTACAGGTTGCTTCTATAAAGGTCAAATAGTGGCAATTCTCCACTAATGGATGGGGCTTTTGGATTTGCTGAACATGATACATGCCCCCTCCAGTGGCTACTAGGCTGCTATTTTTCACAGTTTCCATGGTTGTGAGGCTGTCATCTGAAAGGATTGTGGACTTTGGGAGAGGAAGAAGGGAATAGGAGGTTAAAATATCAAAAATTAGCTAATCTGATAAAGATTTAGCTGTTATTATTAAATGAACACTTAGATTGTTGGAAACCTTTGGCTAAATCCAGAATTCTGAGAAATTGGTTTTTGACGTTTTTGCTAATTTGTCACAGCTTTTATGAAGATGTAGAATATTGGAAGGACTTCCTCTGCCATTCTGGAAGTCC
The DNA here is from genome assembly GCF_054392235.1 of Sus scrofa. Taxonomy (NCBI): domain Eukaryota; kingdom Metazoa; phylum Chordata; class Mammalia; order Artiodactyla; family Suidae; genus Sus; species Sus scrofa. Next base: position 50,697,243 of record NC_139390.1, on the reverse strand, counting down.
AATCACTCTCTTGAATTTTTATAAGTGCATACAGCCTGATTAATTTCTGTTTGTTCAAAAATATGCAATTGAAGGCTTCAAGGAATATTCTCTAAAGTAAAATTTTTTCCCAAGAAAATCAATGCCTTAATTTTAAGAGTAAACCTTCATGTAGCCATTCAAATTTCTCTTCATCAAAATATACTTTTATGTAAGCAAAATAATATAATTATATTGAATATGAAAAAATCCATTACTTTCCTATTTATTCACCTTCATATTTATTTTAGGTAGACGCTTATTGAGAAACAAAATTTACTAGACAGTGACAAAACCATGGTGAATAAACTATGCTACAATTGCCCTAATAAATTTTATATTCCATATTTTCAAGTGGATCATTATTGACAATTGGAAATTCTTCCTCTCTTTAACTGTTTTATTTTTTCTTTCCATAGAAAAATCTGGTTTTGCCTTCATTTTCACTTTTGATATTACATAATTTTAAAGTGCAGGTTATATATATATTCTGGGAAACAAAATGTTCAGCAAGTAGATATTACGTAATTCTTGTTGAGGCTGTTTTCTACGTCACTATCTCTTTTTTAATTTTTTTCTGTTGAAGTATAGTTGATTTGAAATATTATGTTAGTTTCAGGTGTACAATGCAGTGATAGAGTTTTATATATGTAAATACATACATACATACATACATACATACATATATACACATTTCCATTATATGTTATTACAAAGTATTGAGTGTAGTTTCCAGTGATATAAAATATCTTTTTATTATATATGATATATATATATAGTAATGTACACATATGTTAACCTCAAACTCCTGATTTACTCCTCCTCCCCTTTTCTCCTTTGGCAACCATAAGTTTGTTTTCTCTGTCTGAGGGTCTATTTCTGTTTTGTAAGTTCACATGTATCTTTTTTTTAAGATTATACATGTAAGTGATATCATATGATATTTGCCTTTCTCTGACTCACTTCATTTAGTATGATAATCTCTAGGTTCATCCATGTTGCTGTAAATGGCAGTATTTCATTTGATTTTATGGTTGAGTAATATCGTATTGTATATATATATACCACATCTTTGTCCATCCTGTTGATGGACATTTAGGTTGCTTCCAGGTCTTGGCTATTGTAAATAGTGCTGCAGTGAACATTGGGGTGGGTGGATCTGTTTGAATTAGATTTTTCTCTTTCAATTCCAACAGGAGTGGAATTGAAAGCGCATTTGACAACCCTATTTTTATTTTTTTACTTTTTTTAAAAAAACCAAAACATCCATGTCAATATCTCTAAAAATTGAATAAGGTATGGCCTCTTTTAAAGAAATAAAACAAATTATTTTGAACTACTCATCTTACAAATATTTTATTAAAATACTAAATATAATACAATATAAATACTAAATAATAAATTTATAAACTCATATACTATAGTATCTATGCACCTATAAAATCAAAACATATTTACAAATGAAACACTAAGAGAAACAATTCCATTTCGATTGATTCATTGATTTAATGTTACAAAAGATATGCTCAAACCAAATTCTCAATTGAATCTTATCTATAGTATTGATATCTAGGAGTTCCCGTCGTGGCGCAGTGGTTAACGACTCTGAGTAGGAACCATGAGGTTGCGGGTTCGATCCCTGCGCTTGCTCAGTGGGTTGACGATCCGGTGTTGCCGTGAGCTGTGGTGTAGGTTGCAGACGCGGCTGGGATCCTGCGTTGCTGTGGCTCTGGCGTAGGCCGGAGGCTACAGCTCCGATTAGACCCCTAGCCTGGGAACCTCCATATGCCGCGGGAGCGGCCCAAGAAATAGCAAAAAAGACAACAACAACAACAACAACAAAATAATAATAAAATAAATTAAAAAAAAAATTTTTTAAAATATAGTATTGATATCTAGAGTACCTTGGTGTTACTTGTCAAATTTGAATAGATGAGTGACATGTCAGTCTTAAATTCCTCTGCCTTTTAAAAAATGTTAAATTGTTACAGAAGCTTCATTTGTACACCATGATCATCACTGAGGCTTCACTTAACATGAAAACATTATTTTTATATCACATTTCCACTGATATTTTTTTTATTCACTCTTAAACCTAAAATAGGACTAACAAAACAGTTAACAGCACACTAAACACAAACTCTAAACTTATGTTGAAGTGCTCAGTTACAAGGTGAATAATCCATGATTCAGAATATTAGACAAATCATGTCCTCCATGCTTTTAGTATCATGAAGTTTTAAAGGGAATGAACTAGGTTTCCATCCGTGGACATGGAATGAATCACAGAAATATTGCTAAGTGAAAATTAATGTTGAATAATATTGTTTCTATTTAATATATAGTATATTGCACTAAAGTATAATATTCTAAACATTGTCTACATATATTATTACTTTTCCCTTAGCCTTTTTTTTTTCAGCAAAATTTATTCCTGAATTTTTTTTCTTGAAGTTACCCTGTATTTTATGTAAAAAATGTGAGTTATAACATTAATTTAAAATATATACATATACATATAGTAATCTATGTTACTTGTATTTTATTTGTATCTAAAAGTTGACATTTAACCCTAATTATCCTAACTATACCTATTAAAAAAGAGCCCACCCTCTTCTTTAGGTCTCTACCTATACAGGAAAATCTTAAATTATTAATGGTATAAATTCTTAATATTAAAGAGTAAATGTATAACCTTGGAAGCAAAATGTAACACATTACAATTTTCTACTCCCAGTAGAATTTTTATACATGGTTCTTTAAAAAGGGAATGATATGAATGCTCTGAGCCTATCTTTACATCATTTTTGAGTCTTCTCTTAATCTAACTCAACATTTTTCAGCTTTAATATACATAAGGTATAGTGTATGAGGTTATGTTAAACAAATAGAAAGTCCATATTTACATGATTTAAACATCTCCAATGGTAAATTAGATGGAATAGTCAAATTTAGTTTGATATTATATTCCAATTATTTGCCCAGTGTTTTATTATTTTTTTCATAAATAGAAAAAAATGAGGAATAGCAGGATAAATATTACATATCAATTACCTGGTCTCTCCTATATTTAATTATAATACATATTTTTATATTGGTTTCTTATCACTCTATAAATATAGTAGATGTTTCATAGTTATTAGACCCACTTGAAAATAATTTGAAACAGCAGTTCCAGTCATGGCTCAGTGGTTAACGAACCCAACTAGGATGCATGAGGATATGGGTTTGATTTCCCGGCCTTAATCAATGGGTTAAGGATCCGGTATGGCGATGAGCTGTGGTATAGGTCACAGATGAAACTTGCATCCTGAGTTGCCTTGGCCAGCAGTTGTAGCTCTTATTTGACTGCTGGTCTGGGAACATCCATATGCATGGAGTATGGCACTTAAAAAACAAAAATAAATAAACAAAACTTTTAAAAAAGTTGAAACATCACAATATTTCACCACAGATTCTTTTGCTCTTCTTTTTGTTTAACAAACATTTCTTTCAGTGAAATTTTATAAATACATGAAGCAAAATAATATATTCTCTACATATTTTAGGAAGACTTCTCCATCTTTTCAATCTAGTTCATCATTGTTCAAAACTTCCTAAATTTTGCTACTTGATCTATATGTTCACTGTAAAATGGTTTTTTTTTTGAAAAAAATTATTGGAATATAGTTGATTTACAATGTTTTGTTATTTTCAGGTATACAGCAAAGTGAATCAGTTATAATATATCCATTCTTTTTCAGATTATTTGCCCATATAGATTATTATATACTATTAAGAAGATTTTCGTGTGGTATAACTTAGGTCCTTCTATTTTATTATTTTATTTAATTTTTTTACTGTGAAAAAGTTTTCTTTCTTTCCCAATTATAGCTGGTATAAAATATTCTGTCGATTTTTTATTATAAAGCAAGTTGATGCAGTCACACATACATGTATACATTTTTTCTCACATTATCATGCTCCATCATAAGTGACTACATACAGTTCCCAGTGCCATACAGCAGGATCTCATTGCTTATCTATTCCAAAGGCAATAATTTCCATCTAATAACCCCAAACTCCCAATCCATCCTACTCCCTCCCACTCCACTTGGCAACCACAAGTCTGATCTCAATATCCATGATTTTCCTTTCTTTTAAAAGGCTCATTTGTGCCATATATTAGAATCCAGACATAAGTGATATCATACGGTATTTGTCTTTCTTTTTCTGAATTTCTTCACTTAGTATGAGAGTCTCTAGTTCCACCCATGTTGCTGCAAATGGCATTATTTTGTTCTTTTTTATGGCTGAGTAGTAGTTCATTGTGTATATATACCACATCTTCTTAATCCATTCATCTGTCAGTGGACATTTAGGTTGTTTCCATGTCTTGGCTATTGTGAATAGTGCTGCAATGAACATGTGGGTGCCTGTGTCTTTTTCAAGTAAAGTTTTGTCCAGATATATGCCCAAGAGTCGGGTTGATGGCTCATATGGTAGTTCTATATATAGTTTTCTAAGGTACCTTCATACTGTTTTCCATAGTGGTTATACAAATTTACATTCCCACTAACAGTGTAGGAGGGTTCCATTTTCTCCACATCCTTTACAGCATTTGTTATTTGTGGCCTTATTAATTCTGGGCATTTGAATAGTGTGAAGCGATACCTCAGAGTAGATTTGATTTGTATTTGTCTAATAATCAGTGATGTTGAGCACTTTTTCATGTGCTTGTGGCCCATCTGTATATCTTCTTTGGAGAAATGTCTATTCAGGTCTTCTGCTCATTTTGCCATTGGGTTGTTGGCTTTTTTGCTGCTGAGTTGTATAAGTTGTTTGTATATTTTAGAGATTAAGCCTTGTCAGTTGCATTATTTGAAACTATTTTCTCCCTTTCTGTAAGTCGTCTTTATATTTTTTATGGTTTCCTTTGAGTGCAAAATCTTGTCAGTTTGATTAGGTCCCATTGGTTTCTTTTTGCTTTTATTTTTGTTGCTTTGGGAGACTGACCTGAGAAAATATTTGTAAGGTTGATATCAGGGAATGTTTTCCCTATGTTCTCTTCTAGGAGTTTGATGTTGTCTTGTCTTATGTTTAAGTCTTTAAGCCATTTTGAGTTTATTTTTGTTCATGATGTGAGGGTGTGTTCAGTTTCATTGATTTACAAGTGGCTGTGCAGTTTTTCCAGCACCAACTGCTCAAAAGACTCTCCTTTTTGATTATATGTTCTTGTCTCCTTTATCAAAGTTTAATTGACCATATGTGTCTGGATTTATTTCTGGGTTCTCCATTGTGTTCCATTTGTCTATATGTCTGTTTTGGTACCAGTACCACACTGTTTTTATTACTGTGGCTTTGCAATATTTCCTGAAGTCTGGGAGAGTTCTGTCTCCTGCTTGGTTTTTGTTCCCCAGGATTCCTTTGGCAATTCTGATTCTTTTGTAGGTTCTATATAATTTTTTTGGTTTATTTGTTCTAGTTCTGTGAAAATTGTCATGGGTAATTTGGTAAGGATTGCAATGAATCTGTAGATTGCTTTGGGGAGTATGGTCACTTTTACTATTTTAATTTTTCCAACACAGGAGCATGGAATATCTTTCTATTTCTTTGAATCCTCTATAATTTCCTTGATTAGTATTTTGTAGTTATCAGCATACAAGTCTTTCACTTTCTTGGCCAGGTTTATTCCCAGGTATTTGATTTTTTGGGGTGCAATTTTAAAATGTATTGTATTTTTGTATTCCTTTTCTAATATTTTATTGTTTGTATACAGAAATGTGACTAATTTCTGAATATGAATCATATCCTGTTACTTGGCTGAATTTGTTAATCAGTTCAAGTAGTTTTTGTGTAGAGTACTTATGATTTTCTATATATAGTATATAGTGTCATATCATCTGCAAACAATGACAGTTTTACCTCTTCTCTTCCAATTTGGATACCTTTTATTTCTTTTATTTGAATGCTGTGGCTAGGACTTCCAATACTATTTTGAATAAAATGGTGAGAGTAGGCATACTTGCCTTACTTCAGATTTTAGCAGGAAGGCTTTCAGTTTTTCTCCATTTGGCATTATATTTGCTGTTGTTTTGTCATCACTGCCTTTTATTATATTGAGGTATGTTCCCTATATACCCACTTTGGTAAGAGTTTTGATCATGACTGGATGTTGGAGTTTGTCAAATGCTTTATCTGTGAATGTTGAGATGATCATGTGGTTTTTGACTTTTCTTTTATTAAAGTGGTGTGTGATGTTGATGGATTTGCTTATGTTGAACCATCCTTGTGAACCTCAATGAATCCCACTTGGTCGTGGTGCATGCTCTTTTTTATATATTGTTGGATTCGGTTGGCTAAAATTCTGAGAATTTTATGTCTGTATTCATCAGATATATTGGCATATAGTTTTCTTTTTTCTTGGTATCTTTGTTTGGTTTGGAATTAGTCTTATGGTGGTATCATAGAATGTTTTTGGGACTGTTCCTTCTTCTTCAAACTTTTGGAAAATTTTAAGGAGGGTGGGTATAAATTTCTCTTTGTATGTTTGTTAGAATTTACCTGTGAAGCAATATGGTCCTGGACATTTTTTGTAGGGAGTATTTTTAAGACATATTCCATTTAATTTCTAGTCATTGATTTGTTCAGTTGATCTATTTCTTCTTGATTCAGTTTTAGCAGGCTATAAGACTCGAGAAAGTTGTACAGTTCTTCTAGGTTGTCAATTTTGTTGGCATGCAATTGTTCATGTTATTCTCTTATGTGTTTTTTTTTTTTTTGTATTTCTGCAGTATCCATTGTGATTTCTTCTTTTTGATTTCTTATTTCGTTCATTTGTTTTTTTTTTTTTCCTCCTCTTCTTGGTGAGTATGTACAGATGTTTCTCAATTTTGTTTACCTTTTCAAAGAAACAAGTCTTGGTTTGATTGTTTTTTCTATTTTCTTAATCTCTATTTTATTGATTTCCTCTTTGACCTTTATGATTTGCTGCCTTCTGCTGACTTTAGGTTTTGTTTATTCTTTTTTTTTTTTGTCATTTTGCCTTTTCTAGGGTCTCTCCCATGGCATATGGAGGTTCCCAGGCTAGGGGTCTAATCAGGGCTACAGCTGCCAGCCTACACCACAGCCACAGCAACACGGGCTCCGAGCTACGTCTGCAACCTATACCACAGCTCAGGGCAATGCCAGATCCTTAACCCACTGAGTGATGCCAGGGATCAAACCCGCAACCTCATGGTTCCTAATTGGATTCGTAAACCACTGAGCCATGACAGGAACTCCTGTTTGTTCTTTTTCTAATTCATTTAGGTTGTGGGTTAAGGTGTCGATTTGAGATTTCTATTCTTTTGTGAGGAAGGACTGTATTGCTATGAATTTCCCTCTGAGCACTGCTTTTGTGGCAACCCATACATTTTGAGAGGTTGTATCTTCATTATCATTTGTCTCAAGGTATTTTTTAAATTTCCTTCTTGATTTCCTCATTGACCCATTGGTTTTTTAGTGGCATATTGTTTAGTCTCCATGTAGTCAGTTTTTTTATCATTTCTTTTCCTGTGGTTGATTTCTAGTTTCATGCCATTGTGGTCAGGGAAGATTCTTGAAATAATTTCTATACTCTTAAATTTGTTCAGGTTATCTTTGTGCCCCAGTTTGTGATCGATCCTTCAGAATATTCCATGTGAAGTTGAGAAGAATATATATTCTTTTTTTTTCCTTTTTTAGGGCCATTCCCATGGCATATGTAGGTTCCCAGGCTAGGTGTCTAATTGGAGCTGTAGATGCCAGCCTACACCAGAGCCACAGCATCACAACATCTGAGCTGCATCTGCAGCCTACACCACAGCTCACAGCAATGCCAGATCCTTAACCCACTGATCAAGGCCAGGGATTGAACCTGCAACCTCATGGTTTCTATTTGGATTCATTAACCACTGCACCACGATGGGAACTCCCAAGAAGAATATATATTCTGATTTTCTTGGATGTAATCTCCTGAAAATGTCAGTGAAGTCTAACTTTTCTATTGGATCTTTTAGGATCTCTATTTCCTTATTGATTTTCTGTCTAGAAGATCTGTCAATTGATGTGAATTTGGTATTAACATCTCCTACTATAATTGTATTCCCCATCAATTTGTCATTTTATGTCTTTTAGTATTTGTTGCAGGTATCTGGGTGCTCCAATATTAGGATCATATATAATGACAAATGTAATATCTTCTTGAATGGATCCTTTTACCATTAAATACTGTCCTTCTTTTTCTTTTTTTATGACCTTCATTTTAAAGTCTATTTTGTCTGAAAAGTGTATTTCTTTTATTATCCATTGTCATGAAATATATATTTCCCTCCTCTCACTTTCAATCTATATGTGTTTTTACCCTAAGATGAGTGTCTTGTAGACAGAAGATCCTAGGTTTTTGCTTTTTTTATCCAAACTGCAACAATGCGTATTTTGATTGGCTCATTTAGTCCATTGACATTTCAGGTAATTATTAATAGATGTGTATTTATTTCCATTTTAAACCTTGTTTTTCAGTTGATTCTGTTTTGCATTTCTTCCTTTATTTGGTTGGATGATTTCCATTTATTTTATGCTTAGGCACATTTCATTTTAGTTTTTATGAATGTAATGTTTGGATTTGATTTGTGGTTGTCCTGTTTTTTAAGTATGTTAAACCCTTCCTGTACCTGCTTGCTTTAGCCTAATAGTCTTACAGGATTAAACACATTGTTAAAAAAATAGTCTAATGAGGGATTAAGATGGCAGAATAGAAGGACTGGATCTCAACTTCTCTCCTAAAAACAACAAAATTCTCAACTAAAGATTGAGCACTCTTCACCCAAATGGACCAGAAACCTTAAAAAAGATATCCTACTCCAGAAGAAAAAGAGGAGGACACATCAAGAGGTAGGAGGGGCATTTTCATGATATAAACAACCCCATACCACCTGAGTGGGAAGCCCCACAGACTGGAAAATAACTGGTTCACAGAGACTCACCTACTGGAGTGAGCGATCTGAGTCCCACATCAAACTCTCTCATGTGGGTATCTGGCACGGGGAGAAAGAGCTAAGGAGCATCTGGTATTGAAGGCCAGTGGGGCTTGTGTGCAGGAGCTCCAAGGGACTTGGGGGAAATGGAGACCCCATTCTTAAAAGGTGCACACAGACTTTCAGGTAAACTGGTCCCAGGGCAAAGCAAAGTCTCCATAGGAATCAGGGTTAAACCTGACCTCAGTTCTTGGATGACATCTTGGGGAAACAGCGGTGAACGTGGCTTGTTGTAAGGGAAGGGCATTGAAAGAAAAGCTCTCAGGAATATTCAGCAGCCATACCTTTCTCTGGAGGTGGCCATTTTGGGAAAATCTGGCCCAGCCATGGGTCAGCTGCTGAGAAGCCCCAGGGCAAACAACAACCCAGGTGGGATAACAGCCCCACCCCTCAGTAAACAGGCTACCTAAAGACCCCTCAGGCACACAGCTGCCTCTAATCCCATCCAGAAACTCAGCCCCACCCACCAGAGGGATTAGAATGAGCTCCACATACCAGTGGGTAAGCATCAGCCCCTTCTATCAGGAAGCCTACAGCAAGCCCCCCATACAGACTTCAACCACAGGGGGGCAGACATCAGATGTAAGAGAGGCTACAACTCTATTATCTGTAAAAAGGTCACAACACCAAAAACCTATACAAATGAAAAGACAGAGAACTATAACTCAGATGTGGGAGAAAAGCAAACCCCCAGAAAAACAGCGAAGCAAGGAGGAGGTTCTTAGCCTCCAGGGAAAAATACTTTAGACTGTTGATGCTGAAGATGATGCAAGACATTGGAAATAAACTGCAGGCAATGATGGATAATTTACAGGAAACACTGAGCAAAGAGATACAAGATATAAAACTTAAACAAGAAAAGATGCAAAATACAATAACTGAAATAAAAAATGCACTAGAAGCAGCTAACAGCAAAATATGGGAGGCAGAAGAACAAATAAGCGAGGTAGAGGACAGAATAGTGGAAATTATGGATGTGGAACAGAAAAGAGAAAAAAAGATTGAAAACAAATGAAGAGAGTCTCAGAGAACTCTAGGACAACATTAAATGCACCAACATCCATATTATAGGGGTGCCAGAAGGAGAAGAGAGAGAGAAGGAGGCAGAAAAAATATTCCAACGGATAATAGCCAAAAACTTCCCTAACATGGGGAAGGAACCACTCACTCAAATCCAGGAAGCACAATGAGTACCATATAAAATAAACCCAAGGAGGAACACCCCAAGACACATACTAATCAAACTGACCAAAATTAAGGACAAAGAGAAAATCCTGAAAGCAGCTAGGGAAAAGAAACAAATAACATGCAAGGGAACCCCAATAAGGTTATCAGCAGATTTTTCAGCAGAAACTCTGCAGGCCAGAAGGGAGTGGCATGCCATACTTAACGTGATAAAAGGAAAAAACCTCCAGCCAAGATTACTCTACCCAGCAAGGCTCTCATTCAGATATGAAGGAGAAATCAAAACCTTCACAGATAAGCAAAAGCTGGGAGAATTCAACAACACTAAACCAGCCTTACAACAAATACTAAAGGAACTTCTCTAGGCAGAAAAGAACAAGAGAAGAAAGAAAGAAAAAAGAGCAGCAAAAACAAATCCAAAGCAATTAATAAAATGGCAATAAGAACATACATATCCATAATTACCTTAAATGTTAATGGACTAAATGCCCCAACCAAAAGACATAGACTGGCAGAATGGATACAAAAATAAGACCCATATACATGCTGTCTTCAGAGACCCACTTCACTTCATGGAACACATAAAAATTGAAAGTGAGAGGATGGAAGAAAACATTTCATGCAAATGGTGATCAAAAGAAAGTGGGAGTAGCAATACTCATATCAGACAAAATAGACTAAAATGAAGAACATTTTAAGGGACAAAGAAGGACATTACATAATGATCAAAGGATCAATCCAAGAAGATGATATAACAATTTTAATTATCTACGCAGCCAACATGGGTTCACCACAATATATAAGGCAACTGCTAAAAACTTTAAATGGAGAAATCTACAATAACACAATAACAGTGGGGGACTTTAACACCCCAATTACAGCAATGGACAGATCAACCAAATGGAAAATCAATAAGGGAACACAGGCCCTGAATGATACATTAAACCAGATGGACTTAATAAATATTTATAGGGCAGTCCATCAAATGGCAACAGAATACACATTCTTCTCAAATGCACATGGAACATTCTCTAAGATTGATCATATCCTGGGCTACAAATCCAACCTTGGTAACTTTAAGAAAATTGAAATCATATCAAGCATCTTTTCTGACCACAATGCTATATGACTGGAAATCAACAACAAGAAAAAAAACTGCAAAAACACAACCATGTGGAGACTAAACAACATGCTACTAAACACCAATGGATCACTGAAAAAAATCAAAGAGGAAATTAAAAAATACATAGAAGTTAATGACAATGAAGATACAACACTCAAAAACAAATGGGAGGCAGCAAAAGCCATTGTAAGAGGAAAGTTTATAGCAATATAAGCCCACCTCAGGAAACAAGAAAAAGCTCAAAGAAACAAGCTAACTTTACATCTAAAGCAGCTCGAGAGAGAAGAACAGACAAAACCTATAGTTTGCAGAAGGAAAGAAATCATAAAGATCAGAGCAGAAATCAATGAAATAGAAGCAAAGAAAACCATAGCAAAGATCAAAAAATGAAAAGCTGGTTCTTTGAAAAGATCCACAAAATTGATAAACCCTTAGCCAGACATTTCAAGAAAAAAAGAGAGAGGACTCAAATCAATGCAATTAGACATGAAAAAGGACAAGGAATAATGGACATCACAGAAATACAAAGGATCATAAGAGACTACTATATGCAACTCTATGCCAATAAAATGGAAAACCTAGAGGATATGGACAGATTCTTAGAAAAGTACAGTCTTCCAAGACTAAACCAAGATGAATTAGAAAAGATGAATGGACCCAACACAAGAACTGAAATTGAAACTGTGTTTTAAAAACTTCCAACAAACAAAAGTGCAGGACCAGATGGCTTCACAGGCGAATTCTTCCAAACATTTAGAGAAGAGCTAACACTGCTCCTTCTGAAACTACTTCAAAAAATTGCAGAGGAAGGGATTCTCCAAAACTCATTCTATGAGGCCACCATCACCCTGATGCCAAAACCAGACAAAGACACCACAAAAAAAGAAAACTACAGGCCGATTTCACTGATAAACATCGAGGCAAAAATCCTCAACAAAATACTAGCAAACTGCATCCAACAATACATTAAAAGGATTGTACATCATGATTAAGTGGGATTTATGCCAGGGATGCAAGTTCTTCGATATCCGCAAATCCATCAGTGTGATACACCACAGTAACAAGCTGAAGAATAAAAACCATATGATCCTCTCAATAGATGTGGAAAAAGCCTTTGACAAATTCCAATACCCATTTCTGATAAAAATCCCTCAGAAAGTGGGCATAACGGGAACCTACCTCAACATCATAAAGGCTATGTATGACAAACCCAGAGTTAATATCTTTCTCAATGGTGAAAAGCTGAAAGAATTCCCGCTGAGATCAGGAACAAGTCAAGGATGTCTGCTCTCACCACTACTGTTCAACATAGTTTTGGAAGCCGTAGCCATAGCAATCAGAGTAGTAAAAGACATAAAAGGAATCCAAATTGGAAAGGAAGAAGTAAAACTATCGCTATTTGCAGATGACATGATACTATACCTAGAGAATCCTAAAGACTCTACCAGAAAACTGTTAGAGCTCATCCATGAATTTGGCAAAGTTGTAGGATACAAAATCAATACACAGAAATCGATAGGGTTTCTATACACTAACAATGAAAGAGCAGAAAAGGAAATTAGGGAAGCAATCCCGTTTACCATCACATCCAGAAGAATAAAATACCTAGGAATAAACCTACCTAAATAGACAAAAGACCTGTACTCTGAAAACTATAAGCCACTGATGAAAGAAATCAAAGATGACACAAATAGATGGAAAGACATAAAATGCTCTTGGATTGGAAGAGTTAATGTTATCAAAATGACTAAGGCAATCTACAGATTCAATGCAATCCCTATCAAATTCCCAAGGGCATTTTTCACAGAACTTGAAGAAAATATTCTAAAGTTTGTTTGGAAGCACAAAAGACCCAGAATAGCCAAAGAAATCCTGAAAAAGAAAAATGGAGCTGGAGGAATCAGGCTCCCAGACTTCAGACTATACTACAAAGCAACTATCATCAAAACCATATGGTACTGGCACAAAGACAGAAATATAGATCAGTGGAACAGGATAGAAAGCCCAGAATTCAACCCACGCACCTTCAGCCAACTCATCTATGACAAAGGCAGAAAGGATATACAATGGAGAAAGGACAGCTTGTTCATTTAGTGGGGCTGGGAAAACTGGACAGCCACATGGAAAAGAATGAAATTAGAACACTCCCTAACACCATACACAAAAATCAACTCCAAATGGATTAAAGACCTAGATATAAGACCAGACACTATCAAACTTCTAGAGGAAAACATAGGCCAAACCCTCTCTGACATAAACAACAGCAACATCTTCTCAGATCCACCTCTTAGTGTCATGACAGTAAAAACAAAAATAAGCAAATGGGGCCTAATCAAACTTCAAAGTTTCTGCACAGCAAAGGAAACACTAAACAACACAAAAAGACAACCCACACAATGGGAGAAAATCTTTGCTAATGAATCAGCTGACAAGAGTTTAATTTCCAAGATTTATAAACACTTTCTTTAGCTCCATACCCAAAAAAACCAAACAACACCATCAAAAAATGGGCAGAAGATTTAAACAGACAGTTCTCCAGTGAAGACATACAGAAGGCCGAGAAACACATGAAAAGATGTTCAACATCACTCATTATTAGAGAAATGCAAATCAAAACCACTCTGAGGTACCACCTTACACCAGCCAGAATGGCCATCATCCAAAAGTCTACAAACAATAAGTGCTAGAGCGGGTGTGGAGAAAAAGGAACCCTAGTACACTGTTGGTGGGAGTATAAATTGGTGCAACCACCATGGAAAGCAGTATGGAGGTTCCTCAGAAAACTAAACATAGAACTACCATTTGATCCAGCAATCCCACTCCTGGCCATCCACCCAGAGAAAACCACAACCAGCAAAGACACATGTACTCCAATGTTCATCACATCACTATTCACAATAGCCAAGACATGGAAACAACCTAAATGTCCATTGACAGAGGAGTGGATCCAGAAGATGTGGTACATATACACAATGGAATATTACTCAGCCATTAAAAAGAATGAAATACGGACATTTTTAGCAACATGGATGGACCTAGAAATTATCATGCTAAGTGAAGTCAGCCATACAATGAGACAGCAACATCAAGTGTTTTCACTGACACGTGGAATCTGAAAAAAGGACAGACTGAACTTGTTTGCAGAGCAGATGCTGACTCCCAGACATTGAAAAACTTATGGTCTCTGGAGGAGACAATTTGTGGGGTGGGGGGATGTGCCTCGGCTGTGGGATGGAAATCCTGTGAAATCAGATTGTTATGATCGTTATACATATACAGACGTGATAAAAAATTAAAATAAATTAAAATAAATTTTAAATAAAATAAAAAAATAGTCTAGGTTTTCTTACTTTCCTTCCCCACACTCTATGATTATGAAGTCCTTTTTTAACATCTTCATGTTTGTCCTTTTATTGTTCCTTGTGTTCGTCATCAATTTTACAGTAGTTTTTTCCTCTTTGAGATATTTTTGCTGGCTTACTTAAGCGATTACTTTCCAATTATGGTTTCCTCCATCCTATTTCTTCTTAGTTGTTTTTGCTTTTGTTTTTGTTTTTTTAATTTAGAGATGCCCTTTCAATGTTTCTTTTAGAATGGGTTTACATTTGCTCTACTTTTTTAGCTTTGTTTGTTGAAGAAATTCTTTATTTCCCCTTCTCTTTTGTATGATATTCTTTCTGGATATGGTATTCTAGGCCACAATTTTTTTCCATTCAGAACTTTGTATATATCTTGCCATTCCCTTCTGCTCTGTAGTGTTTCTGTAGAGAAATCAGCTGACAGCCTTATGGGAGTTCCCTTATGATTAACATTTTGTTTTTGTCTTACCACCTTTAGAATCCTTTATCATCTTTTTCCATTTTTATTATAATATGTCTTGGTTTGGGCCTATTTGGGTACAATTTGTTTGGGGTCCTCTATGCTTCCTGTATCTTGATATCAGTTTCCTTTATATTTGGAAAGTTTTCAGACATAATTTCTTCAGATATATTTTCAATCCCCTTTTCTATTTCTTCTCCTGGAATTCCTATTATGCATAGATTGGCCAGCTTTATATTATCACATACATCTCTTATATTGTTTTCTTGTTTTTTTCATTGGTTTTCTGTCTGCTCTTCTGATTGAGGGATTTCCATCTTTCCATCTTCCAAGTCATTAATTTGTTCCTCTGCATTATTCAATCTCCTCTATAGTGACTTTTCCTCAGTTCGCATCTCTGCAAATGAGTTTTCTAATTTTTTATGTTCTTCCTTATACTTTCTAGTTCCTTTCTAAAGGAATCCACATTACTGTTCATATCTGCTCTTAATTCCTTGATATTCAGCCCTAATTCCTTCAGTATTCTCACTATCTCCCTTTTGAACTCAGTGCCTATCAAACTGCAGAGGTTTGTTTCATTGTCTGTTGCTTCATGTGAATTCTGTTCTTTTAACTGGGAATGGTTCCTGAACTTCTTCATCTTGTTTATGTTTTTTTTTTTCTTTTCCTGTGAATTTATGGCAGCCAAACTAGTCTTACAGGGCTACTTCTATGCAAGTGCACCCCTTTGTATTTTGTGAGGGTGCCACTATTTATTTTTGGTGTGGAAATTTGTATTATTTGCTGTCTCTTTTTTTGGTGAGAGTAGGCTCTTATTCCCAGGGTGCCGATTGTGTTTCCTGGGAGAAGGAAGCTATGAGTAGGGCTAGTGGTCAGTGCCTGGTTGCTTGGCTCTTAGCAGCAAGGACCAGCAGGAAGATGGAGCAGGCTACTCCTATTTTCAGGGCCCTTGGAAGTGGTAATGAGCCTTAGGCAGATTTACAATGTGCTCTGAGCATTTGGCATTGGCAGCAGAAGGGTGTGTGAGTTCCCAGGGTTTGAGAACAATAACAGGTAGTGTTCAATCACAATGCCCTCCTCTGTGGTGATTGGAATCACAAAAAGTCCATGTTCAGGGACCCTTAGGGGTAGCAGGCCAAGCCCACCTCTGGAGTCAGTGACAACTATGGTGTTTTGCCCCTGCCACCTACAGACCATGCAAGAATCACCCCACCTCACTTAGCCCACACAGGAGGTGCTGCACCAGCTGCTTCTAGTTGTTGGTTCCTGTGAAGGGATAGTAATCAAGCATTTGGGCACTTCCCAGAGCATTTGGCAGTGGCACCAGCTGAGTGGGTTTGCCCCCAGTGGAACACGAGCAAGAAGTGGTGTTCCTTTGAAATGTCCTCTGTGCTTCCCACTGAAGTGGTTGGTTCTGCAAGTGGTTCTTTTTCAGGGATCCACAGTGGCCATGGGCCACACAAACCTCTGGGGTCAGAGATAATTGAGGTGTTTTTCTCACACCACCTGCAGACCATGCAAGAAACACCCTGTCCCACTTAGCACACACATGAGGTGCTGTACCAGCTGCTCCTAGTTGTAGGTTCTTGGGAAGGGACAGTGATTATGTGTCTGGGTACTGCCCAAAGCATTTGGCAGTGACAACAACAGGGCAGGTGTGTTCCCAGGGAAGTGAGAACAACAATGTGTGGTGCTTGGTTGCACTGCCTTTTTTTTTTTTTTTTTTTTTTTTTTTGCCAACCCCTGAGGTGATTGGGTCCACAAGTGGAGCCCAATTGCAGGCCCCAAGTGGTGGCAGGTCATACCTCCCTCTGGCCTCCAAGAGGACTGCCACAGTCTGTCCCTGCTGCCTGTTGATCATTCAAGAGGCATCATATTGCATTTAGCACCTCACCGTGCCTGGCCAACACAAAAGGTGCCTGGCCACCCACAGCCTGCTCAAGAAGTGCCCTGTCTCCCTTATCCTGAGAAAGTGGTTTCTGGCCACCCTTAGTCTGCACAAGAAGCATCTCATTTCCCTTAGCCTGAGCAAGATGTAAGCCTGTACCAGAGGCACCCCACCCTCTGAGAGCCTGTGTGCATGTGTGCATGGAGATCCCCATGGTAGTTCACCCCTCCACCTCTCGCCCTCCCCAGTAATGGTGCCTTGCTTCTCCTGTAGGCCCAGACCTTCTCCTGGGTTTCTTCTGTCATTGTGTTCCACTCCCCAGCCCATAGCACACCGGTCCTCCTCCAGAGGCACACCACTACTTAGCCACTCAGACTGTCCCCACACAGCCAGCCCTAGTCTTCTCCTCAGAACTGACCTCCAGAGTCTAAGTCTCAGTGCCCAGCCCCTGCTTGAGCATCTCAGGCTGTGGTGTCTGAGTTTGTGGTGCAGATGATTTGTGCGGCTCTCAGTCTACTTTGCCCTCCTTGGTCCATGTGGTGCACTTTTCTTGGTGACTTTGAGGTCCCTCCATCTTGGCTGATTTTCCCATTGGTTAGGTGGCTTACCAGGATGTGGGTCACTTTTCTCTTTCACAGCTCCCTCTCATGAATGCTAGTCCTGTCCTAATTCTCTCTCTCTTTTCTTTGGTTCTTGCCAGTTATGTCAAGAGTTTCTTGCCATTTTTAGGAGGTTTAAGTTCTGCCAGCATTCAGTAGATGTTCTGTGTGAGTCATTTTACAGTAGATATATTTTTTTGATGTGTTTGTGGGAGGTGAGTGTGACAATTTACTCTTCTGCCACTTGATCCTCCATTGTAAAATGTTAAAAATATTCTACTATAATATGGTATTTTAATTTTTTTCTTGAAATACTATTATTTTATAAATTTCATGTCTTCATATGTTATACTGGCATTAGATATTCATGCCAGCTTGATAAATTATACTCTTGTTTTAAAGGTATTATCTTGATTCTTAGTGATTTTTAGCTTGACTTATATTATTTTTGATATTAATATTACCATCCCAAATGTTTAATTTTGTAAGTTGTATGTACTCAATACATCTTTAAAAAATGTTATTGGAGTATAGTTGACTTACCATGTTGTGTTAATTTAGTCACCATAAATTGTTAAACATGTATTTATTATGATTAAGTATATCTCCTCCTAAACACTTTACTGTCCAGACTGGCTTCCCAGTCTAAGATATCACCATGAACTTGATTCTTTCAGATAGTATTAAGAAACAGAATTTTTTAGCCCAGAAGCATATATCATGAAAACAGACTGCATAATTCAAGACTGACAAAGTAAGAATTAACTACCTATGACTAAATGGACTAAAAATCTTGCAAAAGTTTTATTAGCAATCCATACAAAAAGAATTATATTTTCTTTACCTATAATTCACAGTGCTTTGGCTTATTATTACACAAACAGAAATAAATATTTATATGATATCTCTTTCAAACTAACTCAAACTTATCTTCCTAAAAAGATTATCAAAATTTATAAGCTTATGATTTTTAAGGAAATATTTAATACAATTTGTGTGATAATGATGAATATTAATTGTCTTTGCCTTCAAAATTGCTCAAAATGACAATATTTCAATATTTTCCAAATTACCTATATTATGTTCCTTTATTTGAATGACTATGTAACTATTTACTTAGGATTATGAGTATTTTCCTTTCCCTAAAAAAAAATCAATATATCAACTGTGCAACAAAACTATGTCAGAGATCTCATTAATTAGGTGTGATAAATGCAATATAGGATCTTCCTACTTATTTAAAAACAATACCTACAGAACCTTTCTAGGAAATTGGCCTATCATTAAATATATAATTAATAGATTTACAAGCTAAAGTTAGTAACAATTAACATTTTTTAGCAGGACAGGATGTGGAAAACCATCAGATCTTGGAAAGAGAAAGAAAAGAAGTTTAGAAAAACTTCAGGTGAAACACAGAAGAGTTGGATTCATTCATCTTGCTTTCTCATGTTTTTAGTATAATTTCAGGGCAAAAATATATAAAAACAATAATAACATTTGACCATTGTCCCTTTCATGACACAAAGTCCTGTAGTTCACTGTTAAGAATAGTTATAATAATTTTTATTCAAACAGAATTTTACTACACTAGCCTACAGCAATGTAGTATTCTGGAATCACATTTTAGACATGATCCTTTCTGCCCAGTATAAAAATCATTGGTTTTATTAACAATTATCTTCCTTATTTATCAATAAAAGGAAGGAAAGTTTTGATAATGTGCACACAGTCAAGACTTTAAATGAAATTCCTTCAGGTCAGAAAAGAGATAATCAATGTAATTGAGATTAAAATAGTGTACGTTAGATATGGTGCTGAGTAGTAACTCAGTTCTCTCAGGATTTGTAAAGTAATCTCAAATCAAATTTGGAGGTTTCTTTCAATGTTACAGACATAAAAATCTTGCTGAGTGATGAATATCATGGTTCTTTAGGTTTTTACACCTGCTTTGAAAAGATAGTACAGGCTCAAATAAAATTACTGTAGGCACTTGAAGTTTCTCACCTGTGAAAGACAAAATGCTGCATAAGGAAAGGTCCTGGGAGACCACTATAAAAGATTCATTTGCAAATAAGCTCAAGTGCTGAAGACAGAACTTTTAAAATATAGGAAAATTTTTGATATTAGAATTTTTGTTACTATAGCAGTTGTGAGAACAATTGATGATGTTTCCCTTAGGTATTTTGGAACTAACATCTTTAAAAAATAAATATCTCAATCAATGCTCTGGGCCCATTAAAAATGAAGATTAAAGAAGGAATTAGAAACCATTAAGATAGAGGTTAACTGTATAGAGGTCATTATTTTGAGCACTTAATAGAACTCTGCTCTTCCACGCAATTTATGTCCTATATATCTTAATGTCAAACATCTTATTTTTATAGCACAAAGCACATTTCACTGTTACCTCCATCACCACACAGTTGTTATGTTTTATCATTCCACTCTTAGCTTTTTAATTTTTTTAATTTTAAAAAGATTTATTGATATATAATTGAGTTATAATGTTGTCATTAGTTTCAGGTGTACACAAAGTATAACAGTTATACATATACATATATCAATTCCTTTTCAAATTCTTTTCTCATATAGGATATTTACAGTATTGAATAGATTTCTTTGTGCTATGCAGTAGGTCCTTGTTACTTAACTATTTCATATACAGCAGTATGTACATGTTAATCACAAACTCCTAATTTATCTCTCCTCCCCACATCCGGCACAAGTTTGAGTCTGTTTCTGTTTTGTAAGTTTTTGTGTATGATTTTTATTAGATTTCACATATAAGTGATATCATATGAAGGATATTTGTCTTTTTCTGACTTACTGCACTTAGTATGATAATTTCTAAGTCCAACCGGGTTTCTGCAAATGCAGACTAGTGTTCCTGACTCCCATGCTGACTCTAATTCCCATCTATATGCTTTTTTAAGCACCCTGTATTTGTAAGACAGAGATGCCCATTGCTTAGGGCAGAGTCTACCATATATTACTCATATATTCTGATGTTTAAATATTGAGGAAAAAAGAATGAACCCTGATTCATTTTACCTGGGTCTGCAGAAGTTCCCAGGCCAGTGATGAAACCTAAATCACTGAAGTGACAACCCAAATCCTGAACTGTTGGCAACCAGGGAACTCCTACATGGATATTTTGATTTTATATTATAAACTTATAAATGGGTAATTCCTGAAATTTATATTTGTTATTCAACAGGAATTTTACTACTTATTGGAAATGCATTATTATTTTAAACCAGCACAATTTTAGGAGTTAAGTTGTTTGCAAAAAACCAGTAAGGTATCTTTGCTATTGGTAGTTAGGTTGCTATATTTACAGAAAAATAAATAGTTTGAAAATAATGATTTTTTTTTAAATTATATTTGTTCAACAAGCATGATCAGAGTTCAAAAAAAGGCACCAAAGAAACTCATCTGCTCAGTTGTTTTTTATAGGGTAATGTTAACTTGAGTTATGGTTTAAAGTTTGATTATTAACTGTTTAACACTTCTTACTGGACTATGGACTGAAAATTTAACAAACTTAAGAGTATCAAGTCAGGGAGTTCTCATTGTGACTCAATGGTAACAAACCAAACTAACATCCATGAGGATGCAGGTTCAATCGTTGGCCTCACTCAGTGGTTCAGGATTTAGCTTTTCAGTGAGCTTCAGTATAGGTCACAGATGCAGCTCAGATCCCATTTTGCTGTGGCTATGGTGTGGGCCAGCAGCTGAAGCTCTAATTTGACCCCTAGCCTGGGATCTTCCATATGCCTATATGCCACAGCTGTGGCCCTAAAAATAAAGCAAAAAATATTATCAAGTCAAACTAAGCAAACTCTCAGGGAATAAGACATAGAATATAGTTATGAGGAAGCTGAAAACTTTTAACTATAGCTTCATGAATTATACTCTGTGATTAAAAAAAAACTACATTGGAATTTATATTGATATGAATTATACTTGATAAATATAGACTCCAGCAAACTATTAAGTGGAATTATTAATGCCAGCAATGAGGGCTTGAAAAGGTTGCCCCTCAAGAGAACAAACTAAATCATCTTAAGCAATTGACCATGGCACTCCATCACCCAAAGAGGACTAGACATATGTTGACAGGTTTTTTTCCTTACAAATTCAAATTTTTAGATTTGGTAATTTTTTTTTTTCATTTTCACTAACAAAAGTTTTCTTTTAAAAAACTTCCTTCATCAGGAAATTAATGAGTGACTTTGAAAATTTGAGGGTACTTAATAAAGGAAACTTTTAAAATGCTACAGTGTAAAGGTCCCACATGGTGCAATGATTAAGGATCCAACATTGTTACTGCAGTGATTCTAGTTCCTTTAGTGGCACAGGCTTGATCCCTGGCCCTGGGAACTTCCAAATGTGGCAGCTATGAACCCTCAAAAAATTAAATAGTGAAGGTGTGGCTGAATAACAAAGCAGCTACAGTTTGCAGTAAGGGAATTCACTCCCACACCTGAAGTTATCAGAACCTGGGCAGATCCCAGATCCGTCACTTCCATTACAAACAAAAACTAAAACCCAACAAGCCAAAAAAGCAAATCTTTGCCAACCTGCCACCAATTTACAGGGATGATAGATTTAGGTGAAATATTCCAGGAATAACTCTGCTTCTATGTGCTGATTTCTTGCTAGTACCACTTGTTAGCTCAATCGGATGCCAAGAACAAAGAGTCTTTTGATGGATTCCCTAAATCAGTCTCTCTCAGCACAGAGCCTGGGAGAGAGGAGGAAAGAGAGGGTGTTATAAGGCAGAGAGGAAATATACAGCCCATATGCATAGAATATATTTGACCACATCGCTAAAATGATCATTTAAAACAATGTATATGTATCTTGATTAGAAAAAGGCTATTCAACATCCATTTCCATGAACAATTTACAGGGTATTATTTAATTTTATTTACTTTACTAGAGACATTTACTAATCTCATCCATGCTATGCCAGTTTTTCCCAAGTGCATTATTAGAAGGCAAACTTTATTTTAAATGATGACTTCCTTTATGTTATCCCTTGTGTACTGATTAAAATTTCCAGAGCTTAGGGTTAAGACACATTAACAGGCAAACACATACAACATTATATCTACTGTGTTTGCATGTGTTTCATCCCAATGTTTTGACTTGACAAATGCTCTTATTACTGTGCTTTATTTGTTTTCCTTTATATATGAGAACTATTAATTTAATCTGTGGGTCATCAACTGCACACCTGTTAATATACATCCTCTTTACAATGACTGCATTTCAAATGTTTCAAGCATCACTGAATTTCACTTTTCTTAATAATGCTCTTCACTCTGCATTTATAATTGGCTCTGCTGTGGTATTATTTCTCCAGCAAACAAAAGGCTATTGAGAATGTGAAGGTGAGATTTTTACTTCCACTATTCCAAACAAAGGATTCAAATCAAGTTTACCTTTAGTAGAACACTATGAAGCAATGCCTTGTGATTTGTGCCCTTGAAAGGGCTACTTACTAAGCTCATGAAATGCTGTCATTACCAATATAGTAAATATTACATATATTAGATATTGATGTTTTATTCAGTGATATTTTTCCAAATTAAGATATACCTCTAAAATGTCTGAACACAGTTAAATTAAATGATTGAGTCAATTAAAACTAAATATTCCTTCGTGAGCATTAAAACCACTCACATCCTAAATCTAGCCAGTTCTAAATTACCTCTACTAATGGAAGTAAAAATATGCAAAAGAATAAATAATATATAAACTGTTAAAATGTGTTTTAAAATGGAGAAAATAGTCAACAAGTCATCTAAAGCAATCTAAAACAGTTTGAAATCCAGCACAGTGAGAAAAACATTTTAGTTTTGGTCATGTGAATACATAATTTTTCAATTCATCTAATGATTGTTTTCTTATAATTAAATCATAGCCTAATAAAAGTTTTATTCCTAATTCCTGCCACATACAAATCTGTGGTTTACTTTAAATGCACATGACTTTCTAATTTAAAGAAACGTATTTATTGACTAAACTTATTTAGTGCTTTTATTATTAACTAGATTTCTGTTGATGTAATATTACTACTAATAATAATGATAAGCAGTACTAAAATTATTTACAAATGTAGAATACTAACCACTTACAGTAATTATTTCCTCTAATTTTCATCAAAGCACTCTATAGGAGTGGATCAATGGTGTTTAAGCGTCAGAAGGAGAACTTTATAAAATACTAAAATACAGATGGGCCATACCACTAGTTGCTGAAAAACACACAAAGAAAACAAAACAGAGTTCTAACAGGCCATTTAGGTTTTCAATTAAATAATTTAATTGTAGAAATGTTTATTCAATGATTTCCCAAGGATAAGATAAATTTTCTTTAGTTCTCAGTGAAGTAAGTTATTTACAACGCAAGACATATCTGTGAATGTGTGCTTGCATTGTCACTCTCTGCCTTCAGGTATGTTCAGATATAGGACTACTCACAATTCCTTTTTTCATCATACTCAACAACAGACAGCTCCCTACAAAGATGCCTATGTAAGGGATGGCTTATGCATCCTAACTTTTCCAGCCTCCCTTCCTGGTAAACCTGTTGAGGAAAGTCTACACCACTCCTTGGACCATAGTCCCATTTTTCTAATCAATGGATGATGCAAGTTCCCTGGTGGCACAGTGGGTTTAGGATCCAATTACATCACTAAAGCCACTCAGGCAGATACCTGACCTGGGGAACTTCCTCATGCCCTGGGTCCTGGCCAAAAAAAAGGGATATATATATATATCCAGATATCTCTGAAATCAGAAGCTCTAGAGCTGTAGGCATTGTCTTGAGCCTGCTTGCAACTTCCCTTCATCTTCTTCCATTAAAAACAGATGTCATATGTAATTCTTTCACATTATTGTGGGGTATTTGATGATTTAGGAGATAAGAAGACATTCAATTTACACTCTACAATATAACTTCTGTAAATAAGAATTTTTTTTTGTTGTTATTTTTTACCAAATCAATCACATGCACCCCCTCTCCCCAAATAGATCAGTGTATTGTGGCTAAACATAAAAATAAAGGCAAAATAAGAGTTTTCACTGTGGCTCAGCTGAAATGAATCTGACTAGTATCCATGAAGATGAAGGTTCAATTCCTGACCTCGCTCAGTGGGTTGAGGATCCAGCATTGCCATGAGCTGTGGTGTAGGTCATAGATTCAGCTTGGATCCTATGTTAATGTGGCTGTGGTGTAGGTGGGCAGCTGTATCTCCAATTTGACCCCTACTGGGAACTTCCATATGCTACAGGTGTGGCCCTAAAAGTTAAAATAAATCAATAAATAAATAAAAATAAAGGAAAAATAAATGACCATGCAAGTGCAGAAACTATTGTTCATATATGTTTTTCTTTATAGCAAAATAATTTTCAAATATGTAAATGAGGATATCTAAATGGAGAAATAGGAAAGAGAGGAGAAGACTCCACTAGCTGTAGAACACAGGTGGCCTCAAGAGGATGCACAGAGAACCCAAATTTGGTTAATCACAATATTATTTTTATTTATATACACATTATCATTTTGCTTGTTAAGAACAAATAATTATCTAGATATTTTTGTATGGCACTAGCAAAATTAAATAGGGTATATGAAATTGAAAATGTGTGCCTTTCATCTACAAATAGTGATAGTTTTACATCTTCCTTTCCAATTTGGATTCCTTTCATTTCTTTTTCTTCTCTGATTATTGTGGCTAGGACTTCCAAAACTATATTGAATAGCATCCTGAAAAAGAAAAATTGAGCTGAAGGAATCAGGCTCCCTGAGTTCAGACTATACTACAAAACAACAGTCATCAAAACCTTATGGTACTAGCAGAAAGACAGAACTATAGATCAGTGGAACAGGATAGAAAGCCCAGAATTAAACCCACATACCTACAGTCAACTAATCTATGACAGAGGAGGCAAGCATATACAATGGAGAAAAAGACAGCCCCTTCAATAAGTGGTGCTGGGAAAACTGGACAGCTGCATGTAAAAGAATTAAATTAGAACACTCCCTAATACCACACACAAAAACAAACTCAAAAGGGATTAAAGACCTAGATATAAGACCAGATACTATAAAACTCTTAGAGGAAAACATAGGCCAAACACTCTCCGACATAAATGACAGCAACATCTTCTCAGACCCACCTCTTAGAGTAATGATGGTAAAAACAAAATAAACAAATGGGATCTAATCAAACTTAAAAGTTTCTGCACAGCAAAGGAAACCCGAAACAGTATGAAAGGACAACCTATAGAATGGGAGAAAATACTTGCAAATGAAGTGACTGACAAGGGATTAATCTCCAAAATTTACAAACATCTCCTACATCTCAATACCAAAAAAACCCAAACAAACCCATCAAAAAATGGGCAGAAGATCTAAACAGACAATTCTACAAAGAAGACATACAGATGGTCAAAAAACAAATGAAAAGATGTTCAGCATCACTCATCATTAGAGAAATGCAAATCAAAACCACTATGAGCCAGAATGGCCACCATCAAAAGGTCTACAAGCAGTAAGTGCTAGAGAGGATGGAGAAAAAGGAACTCTATTACACTATTGGTGGGATTGTAAATTGGTGAAACCACTGTGGAAAACAGTATGGAGGTTCCTCAGAAAACTACAAATAGAACTACCATTTGATCCAGCAATCCCACTCCTGGGCATCTATCCAGAGAAAACCATGAAGAAACCATGGAAAAGTCACATGTACCCCAATGTTTACTGCAGCACAATTTGCAATAGCCAAAGACACCTAAGACATGGAAACAACCTAAATGTCCATCGACAGAGGAGTGGATCAAGAAGATGTGGTACATATACACAATGGAGTATCACTCAGCCATTAAAAGGAACAAAATACTGGCATTTTTAGCAACATGGATGGACCTAGAAATTATTATGCTAAGTGAAGTCAGTCAGACAACCAGACACCAACATCAAATGCTATCACTTATATGTGGAATCTGCAAAAAGGACACAATGATCTTCTTTGCAGAACAGACACTAACTCACAGACTTTGAAAAACTTTTGGTTTTCAAATGATACAGGTGGGGGGTGGGAAGATGCACTGGGGGTTTGGAATGGAAATGCTATAAAACTGGATAGAGATAATCATTGTATGACTATAAATGTAATAAATTCATTGAGTAATAAAAAAGGAAAATATGTCTTTCATCCTTTCATGTTTGCAATAATTGCAATGATTCAATTACATGCTTGTATCATTATTAGCCTCCTCTAAAAGTCATAGCTTCCTTGTGATGAATAAATGAAAAAAATATGCATTGTATAACATGAATCTTGAGGGTGGAGAGAATGCTTTATTGAAGAGTTAGTTCTTGAGGGTAGCATGGCTGATGACAAAATACATGGTGCACATAGAAAAAAGCAAGTAAATTTGGCAAAAACATTGAAAATACAAAAGACATTGATTAAATAGAAATTTGAATGCCTAAGGAGAAAAACCCTTTGATACCAGGCAAAGTTATTTTATTCTTTGTCTTCAGCCAATGCCAAAAGTGCTATAAAATACAAAGATAGTTTTCATTAATGGGGTGAATGAGTTTCTATGTTAACAACTTTAACTTTCCAAACTATTTGGTTCCTTTCAACATATTTGCAATAAAATAGACCTGCAAACACTATAAATGTACAGTTTTACTATTGACAATTTTTTCTGTTTTCCATGGATCAATGAGAAAAATATATGTTTTGATTTTCTTACTAAGTCACTGCCCTCTACTTGAAGATATATATAAAATGCTTAAGTTTTTATTCTGCTGGTATCATCCTTATGGATTTCAACAAGTAATTCTCAAGTTTCTGACTATGCTGTACAAAAGGTGCATAATGGTAAATTTGCAATGTAGCTGATAAAAATCAGACATTGAGCCTTTCACTTATTCAGTCTTCTTTTGAAGTCCCAGAAAGAGCTCTGGATATTTATTCATACAATCATATATTTTTGTAAATATAGCCAAAGCCATATTTTATTTATTATTTATTTTTTATTCTTTTTAGAGCCACACCTGTGGCATACGGAAGTTTCCAGGCTAGGGGCGGAATTGGAACTGCAGCCTACACCATAGCCACAGCAACACAGTATCCAAACCACTTCTGCGATTTATGCCACAATTTGCGTCAATGCCAGATTCTTTTTTTTTTTTTTTTTTTTGGCTTTTGGCTTTTGGCCATTTCTTGGGCTGCTCCTGCAGCATATAGAGGTTCCCAGGCTAGGGGTCCAACAGGAGCTGTAGCCACTGGCCTATGCCAGAGCCACAGCAACACGGGGTCCGAGCTTCATCTGCAACCTACACCACAGCTCATGGCAACACCAGATCCTTAACCCACTGAGAAAGGCCAGGGATCGAACCCACAACCTCATGGTTCCTAGTTGTATTTGTTAACCACTGAGCCATGACGGGAACTCCAATGCCAGATTCTTAACCCACTGACTGAGGCCAGTGATCAAACTTGCATCCTCATGGGTACTAGTCGGGTTTTTAACGCACTGAGTCACAATGGGAAATCCTGCCAAACACATGTTTTAATTGCAAATACTAAAGACTACTGTGTCTTAATGGTTTATTTTACCATAATATTTTCTCTCACACTGGCTGATATTGGACTAAGGATGGACATTCTGGGGGTCTTGCTGAGGAAATAATGAGTTAGGAAATATTTCAGTTTGAGTTTAGTAGGATGTATATATGGAATTTGCAATGTGTGGCTGGCCATCTCCATTTTAGTAATTGCCCTCCATGTGCTGATTCAGCCAGCATGGTGACCCAGGGCCAGAGAAAATTCAACATGCAAACATAATCTACAGGACCAGGTTCTAAAATTACATGGGTAGATTGAGATAAAAAATATATATATATATGGATCTAGAAATGATTCTGTAGAAAATTGCTCTAATCACAAGCAGTGTAAATTTTAAGTGTACTATTCAATTCATTGATCCTTGCAATGTGTATTCTCTCCTGTCTGACTATACCTATAATTTAGTATTTAATATTGTATAAGATTCATAGGTAGGTGGATAGATAGATAGACAGTTAATTTTGAAGGTGGTCAAGGATTGTGTAAAAAAGAAATCATCAAAATGCGTGGGTTTATGTGGCACAAATGCATTCATTACTTCAAATAGTGAATGTGTCCATATGCAAAGCTTCATATTATATGCATCTCAATGTATCAAATTATATTTTAATGTGTTTTATGAGTTTTCCTGACAAAAGCTAGCAGTCTCAAAAGAAATGACATACAAAATTGCCTCTGGTGTGGCAAAATAGCCTGAAGAAACAAGTAACATAATGTCGATGCTTCTACACATATAAATACATACATCAATGTAGGTAACATTAATTTGAATGTGCATTTTTATAGCTTAATACATAGTGACAAGTTACAAAATGCTCTTACTATTATTATGTGTGACTTGATTTCAGAATAATGTCGCATACTTTTTCAGACTAATTTCTCCTGAACAACTTCAAATATAACCAAAAGGAAGCATCCCAACTGAAGCCAAAACTGTTATAATGGATATGCCAGAAGAGAGGTTGCCTGAAACATCAAAATATTAAACATTTGTTGATTTTGTTTGTATGTTTTAGCAGCCAATTTACTCAATTTACCTCAAATAAGTTTTCTTATAAGAAAGTTCAGACCTAAGATCAGTTTTCCAGTCCTTAGCTGCTTGGTGGGTATCCCACATCTGTGAGGCTCAAGGGTTCTCTCTCATCATTCAGCCCGGTCATTGTCTCAAGCCTTGTTGTCTGATTCATGCCAGAAAGATTTCACATTTTCTATTGAAGACTTAGCCATCCATGTTGCTCTGCCAGCAGCCTGCCTCAAGCTAAAAGTCACAAAAACTGGAAGTTAAATCAGAGACATTCCTGTAGTCCAAGTGCCAACCATAGCTTGCCTGCTCTTGTTCACTCTCCAGTATCTTCAGATTCTTGTTTTTATCACTTAACATAGAGTTGAATTGTTATCTGCAAATGTGGGTACTGTGGGAGCTACTAGGTTAGTGGATGATAAGATTCATTATGGGAGTTCCTGTCATGGCTCAGAAGTTAACAAACCTGATTAGTATCCATGAGGACACTGGTTTGATCACCAGCTTTGCTCAGTGGATTAAGGATCCGGTATTGCCCTAAGCTGTGACATAGGACTCAGACATGGCCCTGATCCTGCATTGCTGTGGCTGTGGTGTATCCAGCAGCTACAGCTCTGATTCAACCCCCTAGCATGGGAACCTCCATATACCATGAGTAGAGTCCTAAAAAGACAAAAAAAATATGAAGAGTTCTTCCTTCTCTGGTATTTTACTTGCATTTTTTGTTAATTTCATTTTAGTCTTTTTTAGTACATATTATTTTTCAGTTTTCTGATGGTTTTAAAAATTAATTCTGGGGAGTGCCCTCTTGGCCTAACAGTAAAAGACTCAGTGTTATCACTTCTGTGGCTCAGGTTACTGCTCTGGTTCAGGTTTGATCCCTGGGATGGGAATTTCCACATGCCACAAGTATGGCCAATAAATAAATACAATTTTAAAAATTAATTAAGCCAACACTCATTCATGAAAATAACTCAGCACAGTAAGAGTGGAGAAGAACTTTCTCAACTGATAAAGAATATCTACAAAGAAAAATCTAAAACTAACAAAACTAACATCACTCTTAGTGGTGAGAAAGAGATGTTATCCCCTAAGATCAGAAACAAGGAAAGTATGCCCCCACTCCAACTGCTTTTGAACATGATACTGAAAGTCTTCACTAATATAATGAGACAAGAAAAATAAAAGATATAGATATTGGAAAAAAAGGTAAAAAAAATTTCACATATTGCCTGACTGTCTATGCAGAAAATCCTATGTACAAATTCCTGAAACTGGGAGTTAATTATAGTATGGTTGCAAAACACCATGCTATGAGAAATTGGAATTTGAAATAAAAAAATGCAACCCATTTACACTGGCACCATAAAAGTAAAAACTATATAACCCTCACAAAATATGTATATATTGTATATGAAGAAAACCGCAAATCTATAATGAAAGGAATTAAAGAACATATAAATAAATGAACACATATTTCATGTTCATTAATAGAGAGGTTCATTGTTGTTAAAATGACAGCTCCTCTCAATCCACTTATAAAATCCCAGTGTCCCAGCAAGTTTATATATCTACAAACTGATTCTAAAGTCTATATTGAAATCCAAAGACTCAGAATAGTCAGCACTGTGTTTAAGAAGAAGAACAAAATCAAAGAACAGATAATACCCAACTTTAAGGCTCACTATAAACTGCAGTAATCAAGACAGTATGGTATTGGTGGAAGAAGAGGTGGATCACTGGAACTGAATGGAGAGTCCAGAAATAGAACCACATCAAAGTAGTCAGGCAATCTCTGACAAAGGATCAAAAATAATCAAGTAGAGAAGTATAGTCTTTTCAAAAAAAGGTACTTTAACACTGGATATCCACATGCAAAAAAAACAAATCTAGAAACTGGCCTTATGCCTTTCATAGATATTAATTCAAAATAAATTATAGACTAAATATAAAAAACAAACTAGAAAACTAGAAAATAACAGGTGGGGGAATCTAGGTAATCTTGGGTCAGCCAGCATGATAATGACAGCAAAATTATTTGTTGGGCCTCTTTAAAATAAAAAATCTATAATCTATGAAAGACAATTTAAAAAGAATGACAAGACAAGGAGCAAACTAGGAAAACATTTGAAAATACATATATAATAAAGTACTTGTATGCAAAATATACCCCCAAACCTCTTAACATAACAAGAAAAAGCAACACAATTAAAAATTTGGAAAAAGATATAAACAGACACTCCAGCAAAGAACATATACAGATGCTGAATAATCATATGAAACTATGTTTAACATCATATATCATTTGGGAATCACTATTAATTAATAGTGAGATACCATTACATGTCTTTTAGAATTGCTAAAATATAAAATACTAACAGTATCAATTTTGATGTTTTATTTTTTATGATATTTACCACATTGGAAGACAATATGGTTGTCTTTTATAGAGGTAAAAATACTCTCACTATATGGTCCAGTAATCACCCTCCTTGATATATACCTAAATAAGTTAAAAATTTATTTCTACACAAAAATCCATCCATGTATGTTACAACAGCTTTATCCATAACTGTCAAACTCAGAAGCCAGTAAGATGTCCTTCAATCTTGAGTTGGTAAACAAAATATATATATCCATGTAATCGAATATTATTATTATTATTATTATTATTTGTCTTTTTGCCTTTTCTAGGGCTGCTCCTGTGGGATATGGAGGTTCCCAGGCTAGGGGTCCAATCGGAGCTGTTGCTACCGGCCTACACCAGAGCCACAGCAATGTGGGATCCGAGCTGTGTCTGTAATCTACACCACAGCTCATGGCCATGCCAGATCCTTAACCCACTGAGCAAGGCCAGGGATCAAACCCGCAACCTCGTGGTTCCTAGTCGGATTTGTTAACCACTGCACCAGGACAGGAACTCCAGAATATTATTTACCTATAAAAAGATATGAGTGCTCAAGCCATGAGAAGATGTTGAAAAATTTTAAGAGCATGTTGCTAAGTGAAAGAAGCCAGTTTGAAAATGTTACTTACTATATGGTTACAACTATACGATGTATTAGAAAACGTCAAACTTTTTTTCACTTTTTAAAGTTTTATTGAAATATAGTTAATTTATGACATCGTGATAATTTCTGCAGTAAAACAAAATGATTCAGTTATATATGTACACAATCCATTCTCTTTCAGATTCTTTTCCCACATAGATTATCCCAGAACATTGGGCAGAATTCCCTGTGCTATAAAGCAGGTCTCCATTGGCTAGTCATTCCATATACCTCAGTGTGCATATGCCAATTCTAAATCACCGGTCCATTCCCCCAAACTGTCCCCTTTGGTAACCACAGGCTTTTCAAAGTCTGTGAATCTGTTCCTGTTCTGCAAATAAGTTCATTTGTATCATTTTTTTCAGATTCCACATATAAGTGATATCATACGATGTTTAACTGTTTAACCACACTTACTATGATAATTCTAGTTCATTCCATGGAAATGGTATTTCAGTTCTTTTTATGGCTGAGTAATTTTCCATTGTATACATGTAAGACATATCCTTTATCCATTCCTCTGTCTATGGACAATTATGCTTCTTCCATATCTTGGCTATTGTAAATAGTGCTACAATGAATATTGGGGTGCATGTATCTTTTCAAAATATGTTTTTCTATGGTTAGATGACCAGGAGTGGGATTGTTGGATTACATGGTAGTTCTATTTTTAGTTTTTTTAGGAACTTCCATAGTATTTTCCATAGTGGTTATACCAGTTTAACAGATATTAGTCAGGTTCATTTCCACTGAGCCACAATGGAAACTCCTGTTTGTAGACTTTTTGATGATAGTCATTCTGGCTGGTGTAGGGTGGTAACTCATAGTAGTTTTTATTTTAATTCTCTAATAATTAATGATGTTGAGTATTTTTTCATGTTTTTGTCCTTCTGTAGGTCTTCTTGGGAGAAATGTTTATTCATGTTTTCTGCCTATTTTTGTTTGTTCAATTTGTTTCTTTGGATATTGACCTGCATGAATTGTCTGCATATTTTGGAGATTAATCCCTTGTCAGTTGCTTCATTTGCAAATATTTTTCTCCTGTGCTGTGACTTGTCTTTTCATTTTGTTTATGGTTTCCTTCACAGTGCAAAAAAAATTGTTTAATTAGGTCCCATTTGCTTATTTTTATTTCTATTTTCATTACTCTAGGAGGTGGATCTGAGAAAATATTGCTGCAGTTTATGTCAGAGAGTGTTCTGCCTATGTTTTCCTGTGAGAGCTTTATAATATCCTATCTTATATTTGAGTCTTTAATCCATTTTGAGCTTTTTTTGTATAGTGTTAAAGGGTGTTTTAATAACAGCAAAAAGAGCAATGATTGCTCAAGTCTGGAAGTAAGTGTTAAATGATGAATAGGAGAAGTGCAGAAGTATTTTAGAGTATGAAAGCTTTTCTGTATAACACTTTGGTAGCAGATGCATGATCTTGTGCATTAGGCAAAACCTATAGAACTGTTTAAGGCCAAGTGAATCATGCAAATAATAGACATTAGGTAATAAAAATGCATTGATATGTGTTCATCAATTTTAGCAAATTAATTGATATCTATTCAAGATGTAAATAATAGGGAAATTGGGCAGTTGGGAGAGTATATAGAAATTTCTGTTTATCTAATTTCTTTGTAACCTTAAATTTTATTAAGAAATAAAATCAGTTAATTAAAAAACATAGTAAATGCAAAAAAATGGATTTATGCATTTATTCAAGTTTTTTTCTATTTTCCTCAAGATTGCTTGCCTCTCACAGCCTATTACATTTTACTCCTGAATGCATGTGTAAAACAAGAGTATTTTAAAGCAATCTCACTTCTTGGCATATATCTGGAGAAAAACATAATTCAAAAAGATACATGTACCCCCATATTCATAGCAGACCTATTTACAATATCTAAGACATGGAGGCAATCTAAATGTCAATCAGCAGAGTAAAGGATAAAGAAGATGTGGTACATATATATAATGGAATAGTATTCAGCTATTAAAAAAATGAAACAATGCCATTTGCAGGATCATGGATAGACCTAGAGTTTTCCTATTAAGTGAAGTAACACAGACAAAGACAAATATCATATGAGGTCACTTATATATGGAATATAAAATACCACACAAATGAACTTATTTATGAAATATAAATAGATTCATAGACATAGAGAGGGGATAAATAAGGAGTTTAGGATTAACATATACACTCTATATATATAAAATACATAACCAACAATGACCTTCTGTAGAGTACAGGGATCTCTACTCAATATCTTATAATAGCCTATAATAAAGGAGAATATATATAAAAATTATGTGTATATATATATAACTGAGTCACCTTGCTATACACCTGAAACTAACACAACATTGTAAATCAACTACATTTCAATAAAATTAAAACAAATTAACTACTGAAAATAATAATAAGTGAAAATAGCTAAAAAAATAAAGGAATGCTGGGATAAGCTTTCCTATGGGAGACTTTCAGGACTTATGCTCTGCAAACTCAATGGCTCACAGACAAGCACAATTTAAATACTCTTCACAAAATGAGAACAGACTTTTGGACCAACTGAGTATGTCACTGTTAAAATTCTTACTGCCTGACAGAACCTATTATTGACCTCTGCTAATTCCACTCAGTCCCACTCACTTAAGCCATGAATGTTATTGTATCTTAAGTACCTGAATCTAAAGTTGTGATTACATATCTTCCAGTGACAACATTTGATATCAATGATTTATAGTATTTTTAATATATTTTAGTTTGTAGAACTGTTTCAGATTTACAGAAAAATTAAGAAGTGTATAGAGATCTCCTGTACAAAATTTCCCCTAATATCAATATCTTCCTTTAGTATATTTACATTTATCCTCATTTAACCAACACTGATATATTGTCATTAAAGAAAGCCCATCATTTATTCAGATGTCATTAGTTCTTACCTAATTTTCTTTTACTATTCCAGGGGGTCATCTTGGATACATTATATTTAGTTGTTATATCTTTTCAGGCTCATCTTCTATGAACTGGTTCCTCAGAGTCCTTCTTTTTCGACCTTGCCAGTTTCAAGAGGAGTCAACTCTATTGGAATTGGTAGGATTTTTTTTTTAACCATAACTATATTGAGACTACAGAGTTTGGGAGAAAGATCACAGGCATAAAGTTTCATTTTCACCACATCATTTCAAGAAAACATATGATAATCATTACTTATGGTATTGATACTACGTTAATCATCTACCAGAGGTGTGTTTGTTAGGTAGCTCCACTGTGAAGAAGCCCACCTTCCCTACAACCTCAGCTTTTTCCTACTATTCCTTTTTTTTTTGTCTTTTTTGCCATTTCTTGGGCCACACCCATGGCATATGGTGGTTCCCAGGCTAGGGGTTGAATCAGAGCTGTAGCCTACGCCACAGCCACAGCAACACAGGGATCCGAGTCTCTTCTGCAACCTACACCACAGCTCATGGCAATGCTGGATCTCTAACCCACTGAGCAAGGCCAGGGATCGAACCTGCAACCTCATGGTTCCTAGTCGGATTCGTTAACCACTGAGCCACGACAGGAACTCCACCTACTATTTTTTGGAAGGATGTAATTAGGTACACTTTGCATCTAAGGGGTAGAGAGTTATGCTTCACCTCCTTGAGGTTGAGATATTTTTGTGAATTGTTTTTAATTCTCTGCATGACTGATTTATCATTCCTTATTTATTTTTCAGTCATTTATTTATATCAACATGAAGTCATGGATATTTATTTTATAATTTGGGTTCTAAAGCAATATCATTTATTTTTCATCAATTTTACAGCTTTGACTATTGTGAGTTTTCACTTGGATTTTGTCCCTTTGAAAAAAAAATCCCACCAAATGTTTTGCTTTTGTTTTTGAGCATTTCCTTACCTTCTGGACTAGAACATACTCCAGACTCATATTGTATATTCCAGCCCCAATACTTAAAGCAGCCATTTATTTAAGGAACTGTGGTATCTTTTATTGGAGAATGGTATTTTAAACCAAGATCAGAGGGGATGTGGGGGTGGGAGGAATGTTAGATAACCTCATTACTACTGGGGAATCATTTTAGATCATCCTTAGTTTTTTTATATGAATAAGGAAAAAGATATGTTGAGTCATATTATTATCAAAATGACATAATAATAGAGACAAGAACAAAGACTTAAACTCAAGGGTAAAGCAAAATAAAGAGGCCTGGAGTAACTAGTTGGAACACAAATTTTATAGGAAGTTCTTTATTTCATGAATGGACAGCTGGGCAGTTGTTTGTTTCACTAGTTAGTCAGTCAGTTTTGGTTTATGCTAGAAGCAGAAAAATGCAGGAACTCTTGGGGATAGTGGCATAGAGACAATACCTCACAAGAGGGAAAAATTTTCTGCATGAGCAGAATCAATAAGAGGGCTCATTTTGCTAATAATTCTGTTTCTATATGCATAAAAACAAAATTTCATTCAACTTGGAATTCTGAGTCTACCATGTTGCCCTAATCACTGTATTTTCAGTGCTGATTTTTTACCTATCAAATCTGTTTTGAATCAGTAATGTCTCTATTCTCTGAGATTATGACCTTTCTAGTCACATTTAAAACATAGATAATTGGCAGGTGAAATGAACTTAGGAATATATTTAAGAAATATATCACTATCACACTTATTTAGAAAATAAAGCAACACTTGTTAAGCTCTCATAAGTTGTTTACTTCATAGTAGTTATTTTCCATTGCACATGATTGTTAGAAAGAAGTAAAAGAGACATTTTGTAAAGTTAGTTTCAGTAAAATTTATTATAAATGAGAAAGTGATTGCTGCATCACAATTTCTAAACTGGAAAACCACAAAAATTGGCTAATAATAACAAAATCCCAAAATTGAAGAAAAAAATAAACAGAAAACTCAAAGTGTTGAAAAGTACATACTCCAAAATTCATAGTTGCTTAAAATTTAGTAGAAGAATTAAGCCTTCTTATGAAATTTATAATTGTGAAATGTGACACACTAATATTCTTAGATTCATGAACTCGAAATAGCATTCACAATGGCACTAAATATAATTCAAAATTGGCATAAATAAAAATTTCTTATTGAATATTTATTTGAAAATTAACATAGCAAATAAGGGATCACAAATAATTTTTGAGTAAAATTAGAAGCTTCTTTAATTGTACTTTTAAGAATGCTGTAGTTGTCTTGATTTAATAGGTTTGAATACAAAAAATTTTTCTCTTAATATTCAAAAACATTTCATTATTTTGATAAATTATTTGTTTTCATATGTCTTGATTAGACATTTTTGGGCAAAGAAATGGTGAAGTAATTATGTCCACTAAACATGAAAACAGCACATTTTGAAACATCCT
Source organism: Sus scrofa (assembly GCF_054392235.1). Lineage (NCBI taxonomy): Eukaryota > Metazoa > Chordata > Mammalia > Artiodactyla > Suidae > Sus > Sus scrofa. Next base: position 50,659,479 of record NC_139390.1, on the reverse strand, counting down.
ATATTCAGAGCTACTTATACGTCAACAACAAAAAAAAATCCATCAGGGTTTAGATCACCCAAATTATTGTTCCTTAGAATACCAACATCTAAACTAAAGGTTTTGGAGTTCTCTTGTAGCACAGTAGGTTAAGGACCCAGCATTGCCACTACAGTGGCTTGGGTGGCTGCTGTGGCATGGATTCACTCCTGGCGATGGGAATATCTACATGCCATGGACAGTGCAAAAACAAACAAAAAACAAACAATCAAAGAAATGAAAAAACAAACCCCAAACGCCCACAAACAAACAAAATAAACTAAAGCTATTCAAAAAGGAAGAAAGTTGAATTAAAGATCACATAAGGAATTTAATATGAAACTTCTAGAGGTCAATTTCAGAATTTAAGTAAATAAAGATCTTGGTGAAATTATCTATTTTGCATGCTAAAAACAATAAAAGATGGTTCAACTTACACAAATCAATCAACATCATACACCACATTAACAAAAGAAAAGTAAAAAACTACATGATCATCTCAATAGATGCAGAAAAAAGCATTTGATGAAGTTCAACATGTATTCATGAAAAAATTCTTATCAAAATGGGTATAGAGGGAATATATCTTAACATAATAAAAGCCATTGATGACAAACCCACAGCAAATACAATACTCAATGGAGAAATGTGAAAGCCTTCCTCTAAAATCTGGAACAAGACAAGGATGTCCACTCTCACCAATTTTATTCAAAATAGTTTTGGAAGTCCTAGCCACAGCAATCAGACAAACAAAAGAAATAAAATATATCCAAATTGGAAGAGAAGAGGTAAAATTGTCACTGTATGCAGATGACATGATACTATATATAGAAAACCCTAAGTGCTCCACACAAAAAGTACTCCATCTGATTAAGCAATGTAGCAAAGTATCAGGATACAAGATTAACATTCATAAATTGTTTGAATTTCTGTATACTAATAAAGAAATTTTAGAAAAGGAATACAAAAATACAGTATCTTTTAAAATTGCAACCCCAGAAATTTAAATACCTAGGAATAAACCTGACCAAGGAAGTGAAGGACTTATATGCTGAGAACTATAAAACATTAATCAAGGAAATTAAAGGAGATTCAAAGAAATGGAAAGATACTTCCTGATTCTGGGTTGGAAGAATTAATATCATAAAAATGGCCATACTGCCCAAAGCAATCTACAGATTCAGTGCAATCCCTACTAAATTACCCATGACATTTTTCACAGAACTCAAACAATCCAAAAATTTACATGGAGTCATAAAAGACCCAGAATTGCCAAACAATTCTGAGGAACAAAAACCATGAAAGAGGCATAAGTCTCCCAGACATCAGGCAATATTACAAAGCCATGGTAATCAAGACAGTGTGATATTGGTACCAAACAGACATACAGACCAATGGAACAGAATAGAGAACACAGAAATAAACCCAGACACCTACAGTTAATTAATTAAAAAGAAAAAGGGAACTCTCCTGCACTGTTGGTGGCAATGTAAGCTGATACAACCACTATGGAGATCAGTATGGAGATACCTTATAAATCTATACATAGAACTACCTCATGACTCATCAATTCCACTCTTGGGCATATATCCAGACAAAAATTTCCTTAAAAAAGACACATGCACCTGCATGTTCATTGAAGCTCTATTCTCAATAGCCAAGACATGGAAACAACCCAAATGTCCATTAATGGATGATTGGATTAGGAAGAGGTGGTATGTATACAGAATGGAATACTACTCAGCCATAAAAAAGAACCAAATAATGCCATTTACAGCAACATGGATGGGACAGGAGACTCTCATTCTGAGGGAAGTAACTCAGAAAGAGAAAGACAAATACCATATGATATCACTTGTATCTGGATTCTAATGTACAGCAAAAAATGAACCTTTCCACAGAAAAGAAAATCATGGACTTGGAGAATAGACTTATAGTTGCCATGTGGGAGGGGGAAGGAGTGGGATGGATGGGGTGCTTGGGGTTAATAGATACAAACTATTGCCTTTGGAATGGATTAGCAATGAGATCCTGCTGTGTAGCACTGCAAAGTATGTCAAGCCACTTATGATGGAGCATGATAATATGCAAAAAATGAATGTGTACCTGTATGTATAACTGGGTCACCATGCTATACAGTAGAAAAAAACATGTATTGGGGAAATAACTATTAACACTTTTTTGAAAAAAATTTAATAAACCAATGTGACCTAATCAAACTGACAAGATTTTGCACAGGAAAGAAAACCACACACACACAAAAAAAATACAAGTTACAGAATGGGAGAAAATAGTTTCAAATAATGGAAATGACAAGGGCTTAATCTCTAAAATATATAAGCATACAAGCAACATATACTACTCAACAGCAAAAAAAAAAAAAAAGAAAAATGGGCAAAAGAAATGAATAGACATTTCTCCAAAGATGAAATTACAGATGGCCAACAAGCATGTGAAAAAAATGCTCAACATCACTAATTATTAGAGAAATGCAAATCAAAACTACTCTGAAGTACCACCTCACACCAATTAGAATGGCCATCATTAATATGCCAGCATGGTGACCCAATTACACATACATGTACATATTCATTTTTTGCATATTATCATGCTCCAAATAACAAATGCTGGAAATGGTGTGGAGAAAAGGGAACCCTCCCACACTTTTGGAAGGAATGTAATTTGCTACAACCACCATGGAAAACAGTATGGAGGTATCTCAGAAAACTAAATATAGAACTACCATATGAGCTAGCAATCCTACTCTTGTGGATGTATCCAGTCAAAAATTTCCTGAAAAATGCACAGGCACCTGCTATGTTCATTGACGCACTATTCACAAAATCAATACTTGGAAACAACCTAAATGTCCATCGACAGATGAATGGATTAAGATGTGGGACAGATACACAATGGAATACTAATCAGCCATAAAAAGAACAAAATAATGCCATTTTCAGCAACATCAATGGAACTAGAGACACTCATACTAAGTAAACTCAGTCAGAAATGGAAAGACAAATACCATATGACATCACATATCTGGAATCTACTGTATGGCACAAATGAACCTTCCCAGAGAAAAACTCATGGACTTTGAGAAAAGACTTGCGGTTGTCAAGGGGGAGTGGGAGGGAATGGATGGACTGGGAACTTAGGGTTAATAAATGGAAACTATTGCATTTCGAATGCGTAAGCAATGAGATCAGGCTCTATAGCACTGGAAACTGTATGTAGTCAGTTGTGGAGGATCATGTGAGAAAAATAATATATGTTTGTGTGTGTGTGTGAGAGAGAGAGAAAGAGAGAGAGAGACTTGGTCACTTTGCTATACAGTAGAAAATTGACAGAACACTGTAAACCAATTATAATGGAAAAAATAAATATCATTTAAAAAGGAAATCATGGAGGGAATTTAAACAAAGTTCTGAGATGGAATATTTTCAGATACAGGTGAATTTAAACCTGCTTTCTCAGTTAAACTTGTAGACAGAGCCTAGTTTCATCCAACAATAACACATAGATTATATTTTTCTAGAAATCATGAGATTGTTATGTATTATTACGCAAATGTTTAGAAACAAATATGGACCCTCTGATATATTGAAAAATAAATTAAAATAATATGCTTACATACATTTTTGTTAAGTTGTTCCTTCTTAAATAGTGGAAAGTTAGAAAAGTAATTTCTCAATAAATTTACTCCATAACACAAATTTCTCTAAGGGGCATCCAGCCATTATTTGGAAATGCCACTGATTCATGTTTTCATTTAAACATTGTCAATTATTAATTTCAGTGCACACTGTGTACACTGTTTTGGTTGGTGATTTAACGATTTTTTTATTTTAGCAGATAATATGTTAACATACTTTTTTTAATCTGCTTTTCATAAAACATGGGCTTTTAAGTAAATATTTATTCATTTTGTTTCCTTAACTTCAGTTAAATATGCTTATTCCTCTGGAAACACTAGCACATGTAATAATTAATGTCTATGGGTATGGGTTTATTATTGAGTGACATAAAGAGAAGTATTTTCTTAAACTATTTCCAGATAAAGTAAAATTATTTTCAAAGTTCTTAGAATAATAATCAACTCCCTATAATAAAGATAAATCTATTTTCTGGGAACTTATTTTTTTGGCGCAGTTTCATAGAGCCATATGGGCAGTTTATTTTCTCTGGCCTCAGCTCAGTTGTTTCCTTTTTCCCCCTTAAGAATGCCTTAAATGTCTTGTTTATAATATTTCAAGCAGTTCCAGATCCAATGAGCTATTGCAACACAATGGCATTGACGATAACTAAAAGTTTCCTCACCTTGAAATGGCAGGTAAGTGTGAATATATATATTCATGATGTAATGAATCTGCAATCATGTTTATGTACCAGCTGTTTTCTTTTCCTTAGCTGCTGTGATGTATCTGGGTTTCAATTTTCTCTTGCTTTTTATTAACTCTCTTGAAAAAAGAAAATAAATAAAAATCCACAGGATATGAAAAAAGTCTTTTGATAAATGCAAACTTTCTGACATTATAACTTTTCAAATATATATGCACCATAATAAAACTCAATATTCCATTTATCCAAAATACATCAACTACACTTATTTTCATACTCCAAGTTATTTTATATGGAGATTTTTAGTAAATATGCAATATGTGACTACAAATAAATATAACTGATTAACATAAAGTACATTAAATACCTTGTTGTTTTCCATTACATCTCACAGTAAAAGCCTTCCTAGGTTAAGATCTCTGTATTTTCCTTGTGTCATTTTCTACTGAGTCTTCTTTAATTTTCTGATATCCACATAATCAGAGTTTCATAAAGTTGCTAATATCTTAAATGAATGTGCAAAAAACCACTACTTGCATTTGATTTGTTTAGAACTTAAATGGCAAAGCTGATAAAATGGATGAATTAATTTATTAGATTAGGACAATTTCTGCCATCTTTAAACTAAAACTGGTCTGAGACACATTTTATCACAATTTGTAGATAAAAGTTCAATTTTCTCATGTTACCACCCAGCCCATGGACTGTGGAAGGGTCAACTATATACCCAATATTTCAGTAAATTCTTGGAGTCTAACATTTTCATGGGTGCCTTAGCCACTAAAACATTAATAACTAAAGAATCCCAGACCCTCAAAATACATTGTAAGTGCAATACATGTCATCATTGATTTGGTGGCTGTGGCAAAATATACATTGAATGACTATCTCCTTGTTTCTCTGACCAGTAGAACACTCTTCCCATTGTGAGCATAAAAATAAGAAATAGTTCTAAGTGATTCATTAATTAATTCATTGACTTAACAAGTCTTTAGTGAACACCTGCTAAGAAAGGTATTTAACTAGATTCTGAGGATTCATCAGAGAGAACAGAATGCTAATTCTGTTTTCTCATGAGATTATAGTTTGCCACATTTTTAAAAGGAGTAGCTTAATAACTACATTCTATAGCTACATCCTGGAAATACACCATCTACCCAAATGACTCTTTACAACAAGAAATAGAATGAATTAAGAATCATATGATTTTATTTAGTTATAAATATTATGAAGGAAGAGTCAATGATTTTATATTTGAAAAATTACTAATCAACTTGGCTTTTCATTATTCAAAATTAATTTATTATTGCATTTAACTTTCCAAATGTGTAATATGAATTCTTTGACCCCATGGTTCATTATATATTCCCAATTTTGAAAAGAAAGCAACTATTTCAAAATTAAAGGTGCAATAAAAATGAAAATTCAATTACTATTTGTTCTCTAATTTAGTCTGACTAAATTTCTAGTTATTGATTTGGAAAAAAAATTCTAAATAGAGGTGATTTAAGAATATTTGACATTTAATACCAATTTTTTATAAAAGTGATTCTTTGTCATTTTTACTGGCTTTTGTGGGGATGCTCATCATCATTTCCAGTCTCATAATTTAATTGTTAATTTAAAAAATATATATATGCGCTAAAAGAATTCCACTCTAATTTTTTAAAATTTAATAATTATTTTGATTGTTGTGGATAAATATATATTAACTTAGTTTTCAGGTTTTTTTAGTATATTATATGCTTTGTAATTATTTGATATGTAACATATTCAGATTAAAAGAATAGAATGGCTTTAAGAAGATGCAGCTATCTCCAGCTACCATCACCTTCCAACATTTTTACTTCCATCTTCTATTTTCTGACTCCCTGTTTTGAAAGATGAGGGTACTATGGACACTGTTCTTTTTAATTTTTTTTTCAATTAGAGTTGATTTACACTGTTGTGCCAATCTCTGCTATACAGCAAAGTGACCCAGGCATACATTTATATATATTACTTTTCTTACATTATCTTCCAACATGGTTTATCCCAAGAAACTGGATATAGTTTTCTGTGATGTAGGGCCTCATTGCTTCTCCATTCTAAATGTAATAATTTGCATCTGCTAACCCAAAACTTCACATGCATCCAACTCCCTCCCCCCAGCCCCTTAGCAACCACAAGTCTGTTCTCTATGTCTGTCTAAACAAGCAATTGGAGAGTTCTTTGAATGGCAAAATTAAAATTAGTAATATATTTTAAAAATTTTAATCCTTTTAAAAGTTAGTTGACAACTAACTCAAAGATAGTAGTAATGTACTGGTATTTACAGCATATGTAAAAGGGAAATGTACACCAGTAGTACCAAAAAGATGAGATGCAGAAATTGTGTTATATACGATGAATAATGATATCTTTTTGTCTCTGCTAAATCAAAGGGATTAAGAAATATTTTTAGAAAAGGTAAATATTCTATAGCCTCATTGTAATTAAAAATATCCTCAAAATGTTTTAATTTATGTTTTAATGCATAAGAAGCCAAGTATAAATGTCTCCAGAGTGTGCAGTCCTTAGTTTTGGTTTAGGCATCACAGAACACAGACCAACGCTATTTTTATAGTTTTGGTTTAGGCATCACAGAACACAGACCAACGCTATTTTTATAGTTTTGGTTTAGGCATCACAGAACACAGACCAATGCTATTTTTAATCTCTCTGGTCACCTTTGTCAGTGTATTTTATTGGCACTGAAGGGTGATAAATTGCTATCATTGCTCCTTTTGTTATTTATAAATGGAATTAGATTGAGTTATTTCTCCCAGTGGAAAGTCTAATTGCAATGCAGTTTTTGATTCTCCCAGAAATGACCTGAAGGATATATTTTTTTCCTTAATTGAAGACTTCAGGCACCTGCCTTTATCACACAGTTATTGAAGCCCTGTGCTCAGATGCTTATGGTTATTAGATCATAATATACACACAAAGCAATCACCTGTTATTTATCATGCAGTAAATCTACATTTAATATCCACAAAAGGCACTTGTATAATATTATCAAAGTAGAGAACTTTTTATGTAGGTTTATTCCTGGGTATTTTATTCTTTTTGATATGATGGTAAATGGTATTGCTTCCCTAATTTCTCTTGCTGATATTTCATTTTTTGTATATAGAAAAGCAATAGATTTCTGTGTATTAATTTTGTATCCTGAAACTTTGCCAAAAATCTAAATAGACATTTTTCCAAAGAAGACATACCTATGTTAAAAAAATAAAAGATGCTCAACATCATGAATTATTAGAGAAATGCAATCAAAAGTACCATGAGGTACAACTTTACACCAGCCAGAATGGCCATCATCAAAAAGTTTACAAACAACAAATGCTGGAGTGGGTATGGAGAAAAGAGAACTCTTACACTGTTGGTGGAAATATAAATTGATACAACAACTCTGGAAAACAGCATGGAGAGTTCTCAAAAAACTAAAAAATAGAACTATCATATGATCCAGCAGTCCACTCCTGGGCATCTATCTGAAGAAAACCATAATTTGAAAAGATACATGAAACCCAATGTTCACTGAAGCACTATTTACAATAGCCAAGACATAGAAGCAACCTAAATGCCCAACTACAGAGGATTAGATAAAGAAGATATGGTAATATTTACACAATGAAATATTACTCAGATGCAAGAAGAGTGAAATAATACCATTTGCAGCAACTTGGGTGGAACTAGAAATTATCATACTAAGTGAAGGAAGTCAGACAGAGAAAGACAAACATCATATGATATTTATATGTGGAATCTAAAAAAGGGATACAAGTAAACTTATTCGCAGAAGAGAAAAATACTTACAGACTTTGAAAGCAAACTTATGGTTACCCAAGGGGACAGGTGATAGGGAGGGATGGAGTTGGGGTTGGGATTGGAATGTGCACATTTTGTTATATGGATGTTTAGCCAATGGGGACTTGCTGTATAGCACAGGTAACTCTACCCAATATGCTGTGATAATCTTTGTGGGAAAGGAATCTGGAAAAGAAACAATGTGTGAACATGTATAACTGAATCACTTTGTTATACAGTAGAAATTATCTCAACATTATAAATCAACTATGCCTCGATAAAACTTTAAAACATAAAAAACACTTATACAATAATATTGTTTCTCTTGTTCTATCCATTTGAAAATGTAAAAAAAATGTATCACTGTATGTTATACTATCTGGAAACCCTTTGATTATTTTGTTTGGGAGGGGGAGGGAGTGGGAGGATTGGGAGCTTGAGGTTAAAGGATGCAAACTATTGCTTTTGGAATGGATTAACAATGAGATCCTTCTGTGTAGCACTGAAAACTATGTCTAGATACTTACAATGCAGCGTGACAATGGGAGAAAAAATTACATATACTGTATACATGTGTGTGTAACTGGGTCCCCATGCTGTACAGTGGGGAAAAAAAAGTGTGTAGAGGGAAATAACAGTAAAAATAAATTTAAAAAATAATAAAAAATAAGTCAAATACAAATTAAGAATAGAATATTATGCTCTATCTAGTCCAGATATTTCTTTTATCTTCTTAAAATATCATCAGTTCTGGTCTGATGTATTATTTGTGATCAATTGGATGTTTATGACAATATATATTTCAAAGATGTCTAAAGTAGGCAAAATAGGATGGAAAAAGGGAGCATTCCATTTAAGGGGAGACTAGGTCAAATTAATGCTGAAGTTAGGATAATAAAGAGAGAATACACCTACAGCAAATGAAAAAAAATGAAATTTCAAGTATAAATAAGTTATCCAAATACAACTTATATTGTTTCTAAAATTACTATTTCCTACATTCCATTATAATGTGAAACATTCAAAATATTCACTACATTAAAAAAAATTATGACCATTACAAGCACTTTTTCTTAGAGTTACTGTATACTCTAGACTTGTAGCAATCTAGGGATTATACTTATATATATATTATATAACATACACACATGTGTGCATATGTATACATACCATATTATGTAGTATACATGTATTTATTTAATATTAATATTGTATAATGCATAATTTTATGTTACCAATTATATATGCGTTTAGCATTTACTGTGCTATATCCAAGTTTTTAAAAAAATTATTTACTGCAAGAAACTGCAGTATTTCTGCTTTTTCATATCCACCACTGCTCCCCAGAGCTCTGCTTTCTTCCTGTGTTCACCTTGGATGATCCCAGATGGAAAATTTTTTGATTCACACCTATTAAAAAAAAAAACTCCCAACAATTCCAAATCAATATCAGATTCTGTCCTCTGAGCTAAAACCTATCTGGCATCTCCCCAGAGATGTCTCAATAAAAGCCAAAATAAATATGTTTAAATCTGAAGACAGTTCACCTTTCTTCCCAAATGTCCACTCTCCCTGTGTTTGTCATATTTGTGAATGGCCCCATGTCTGCAGTCAGCCAAGGTGGAGACTGGGAACCTTTATCCCCTCTTGTCACCAGCCTGATAATCCAAAAGTGTCTGATAATTCCCTTTATTCAATTTTTTCCTTCCTCCTCTTCTCTCCTTTCTCATTGTCCCAAGTTCTCTTATTCTCTTTACGTGTGGTGCCTAAATTTTTGATTGCTACTGCTGCACTTCTTGCTTTTATTTTCACACACTTTCAACCATCCTCCACATGCTGCCAAAGTAACTTTTGAGAAATGCAATATGCTTTCCTATTTCAATAGTATGTCCTCATCCTCTTCAAGTACTGGACATTGGACAAAAGCTTTTCATAACATGGCTGATGCCTGCTCCCCAGGCCTCCTCTCCCATGTTCAATCCTTACCTCTCTCTTTTCTCTCTCAATCCCTTCCAAAAGACTGGTCCACATCACTTTATATCTCCCTTACATCACACATGCATGTTTCTCTACGTGGAAGGAACATCTCCCCCTCTTCGGACTGCTTCCAATTCACCTTTCAAAGCATCTTCCACCATGACTCACCTTGACCCAGTCTCACAGCAGACTTTCCTCCCTTCCTGAACACACACAAGGTGTGCACTGTTATCCATGAACACGTCACACTATCCTGCAGTCATTGTCACTCTCTGGGATAGAATATTAAGTCAGAACCTGACTTCACTTTTGAATCTCCTTAGCATCTAGCATAGTGTCTGGTAGATAATAAGGGTTTTGGGGTTTTGTTTATGTTTTTTGCTTTTTAGGGCCACATCCGCAGCACATGAGTTTCCCAAGCTAGGGGTCAAATCAGAGCTACAGCTGCCAGCCTACACCACAGCCACAGCAACACAGTATCCAAGCCACATCTGTGACCTACACCACAGCTCATGGCGATGCCAGAACCCCAATCCACTTAGCGAGGCCTGGGATTAAACCTGCACCCTCATGGGTACTAGTCAGATTCATTTCCACTGTGCCACAACAGGAACCCCTATAAGGATTTTATATATATATGCTGCAAGTTAGTGATTTTCCCCTAGAGATGTCCCTATGTTTTACATTAAAAACAACAACAAAAATTGAATCTCATAGAAGCTGGTAATGTGGTCAGGGTCACAATGCAAATGAATCCTAGTTTAAATGTGATTTTCTCTGTGACAGAAAATCCTTACCTGTGTACTGTTATAAACAAATTATGAAAGTAATACCTCTAATTGTAATGACCATTGTTTCTACAGTTACTAGAATTTGACTATTTAAAATGTCATAAAATACACTCATCTTTCAAAAGTCAATTGTGTTGTACGCCCTGGTTCTTTTACTACCACACACACATAATACAAAATCTAAAACATCCAGATATCCTTGAAGCCACCTCTTTGCTTTCTAAGTGTCTCTGATTATATAAATATGTATTTTTATTTTTTAATGCTGTATCTGCTGCATATGGAAGTTCCTAGGCTAGGAGTCGAATTAGACCTGCTCCTGCCAGTCTCCACCACAGCCACAGAAACACCAGATTAGAACTGTATCTGTGACCTGCACCACAGCTCATGGCAAAGCCAGATCCTTAACCCACTGAGCAAACCAGGGATCAAACCTGCATCCTGATGGATACTAGTCAGGTTTGTTACTGTTGAGCCACAATGAGAACTCCCTGTCTTCTTCCGTATTTAATATGAAGGTTAAATTAGAACTATTAATGTTGTTTTACTCTGACACCCAATTATACAATTGACATTTATATTGCAGTTATATGGTGCTCACCTATTATGTCAAGGGAAATAAATTGTTTTTGTAAAATGTTATTATTACTCAGTGTTAAGTCTTTTTTGTTGAATAATTCCATTTATGTTTTTATTTGAAGTATAGCTGATTTACAATGTTGTGCTAGTTTCACATGTACAGAACAGTGATTTGGTTCTCTCTCTCTCCCTATGTATATATATATATATACACACACACACACAGACACATATATATAATATATATATAATATATATCATATTAATTTCCCTTGTAGGTTACTGCAAAATACTGAGTATATTTCCTTATGCTATACTGAGTATTAAAGTGTTTTTTGAGGCATTGTGTCTGTGACTATTAACTTCTTCCTTCTAATAGTTTATTTCAGCTAAACAAAATCATTTTGAAGGAATAAAAATAATTTTTCCTGGAGTTCCCACTGGCGTGCAGTGGACTGTGAATCCTACTGCAGTGGTATGGGTCACTGTTGGAGGAGCAGGTTCAATTCCTGGCCTGATGCAGTGAGCTAAAGATTTGGCATTGCCACATAGGTCACAGCTGTGGCTCAGATTCAATCCCTGCCCATGGAATTTCCATATGCTGTGGATGTAGCCATAAAAATATAATAATAGTAATTTTCCTTTTTATTTACTAAGCTTTAGAATTAAAATGTGTAAGACTTCTGTCATGTAGATTTCTTAGTTAATTTTCCTGTACCTAAATAACTGGCCTCACAAACAAACCCTCTTTCTTTCTTGGTTTCTTTCTTGTTTTGTCTGCATCAGACACATAGGGAAATTCCCAGGCTAGTGATTGAATGCTCACCATAGCAGTGACCCAAGCTATAGCAGTGCCAACACCAGGTCCTTAACTCTCTAAGCTACAGGGGAACTCCACAAATCCTCTTTCTACAGGCTCTTCTGAAAGTCTTCTGAGACTACATTGGTTATTTTTTAAGTAGTGTTCTTATTGCTTATTTAGGCATTAGAATGTTATATCTTTACCAATTTAAAAATGTTCTAAAACTATAGTTTGGTTGATTTACTTTATGGTGCTGCTGGATTAAATATATTCATTTATATGCAATTTTTTCAGAAAAGATTTAGTGTTGATATGTTCATAGTAAGTATTCTTTAATTTCATTAATTTTTTAAAAAATACTACCACAATTGTCTTCATCAACAGATTAAAAAAAAAACAGATAAATCTTTTTTTGAAGTAATTTAGGAGATTTTAAGAGAATTTAGTGGGTGTATTTTTATCATTTGAATGCATTTAGAAATAGGAAATAATTTTCCATAAAAATATTAATCATGTATAAGATAATAACTGCAAAATATTATTTAAAGGAATATGGCAAACAAAATATCTTTGTATACCAACTTCGAAATTCAGTCTAAATATGTTCAAACAGATTTAAGGAAGATATAAATTTCTTTTTTTTTTTGGCTTTTTAGGGCCATATGTACAATATATGGAAGTTTCCAGGCTAGTGGTCAAATCAGAGCTGCAGCTACTGGCCTATGTAGCCACAGCAATACGGGATCTGAGCCATGTCTGCACTGCAGCTTGATGCAATGCCAGATCCTTCTACACTGAGTGAGTCAATGGATTGAACCTGCATCTTTATGGATAGTAGTCAAGTTCATAACCCACTGAACCACAAAGGGAACTCCCATGAACTGCTTTTTTATTGTTAGTTTGGACTGATTACAATTTTTAATGCATGATGAAAATATAAAAGAGTGTGCGTAGAGAAATTAAATGTGGGTAGGAGGAAGGGAATGTAATAAAAAGATAAAGCGGGAAATTAACTTTCATTTTATAGGTAGAGTGAATGTTTGTGGGTTTGGGGTAGAATAAAAATAGAAAAACCATATAGTCAAGGAGATTCCAATCTTTTTTTTCCCCCAGCTTTTTGAGATATAATGGGTATAACATTGTGTAAGTTTAAGATGTACACAAAATAATTTGATATATATTGCAAAATTATAAAGTTAATACATCTCTCACTTTACATAGTTACAAATTTTATGTATTTGTGTATTGAAGACCTTTTTTTATTTTTATTTTTAATAGTTATTTCCCTAATACAATTTTTTTTTCCTGCTGTACAGCATGGTTACCCTTTTACACATACATGTACACATTCTATTTTTGCACATTATCATGCTCATGCACATTATCATGTCATCATAATTGACTAGACATAGTTCCCAGTGCCACACAGCAGGATCTCATTGCTAATCCATTCCAAGGCCAATAGTTTGTATCTATTTACCCCAAGCACCCCATTCATCCCACTCCCTCCCCCTCCCCGTTGGCAACCACAAGTCTATTCTGCAAGTCCGTGGTTTTCTTTTCTGTGGAAAAGTTCATTTGTGCCTTATATTATTCCAGATATAAGTGATATCATATGGTATTTGTCTTTCTCTTTCTGACTTACTTCAGTCAGATGAGAGTCTCTATTTCCATCCATGTCAAAAACCTTTAAAATTCTATTCTCTTAGCAACTTTTAAATATAAAATGTAGTACTGTTAACTATAGACACCATGCTATGTATTAGATCCCCAGGACTTATTCATCTTATAAATGGAAATTTGTAGCCATTGAGCGCCTTCACCAATAATCTCCACCCCACCACTCACCTTGGCAACAAGCAATGTGCTCTTCAGCATTTTTTGCAGTTAGATTTAATCCATATTATTTAATTTCAGACAATGAATTTGTATCAAAATTTGTGGGCACATTTCAGTTTAATTAAATATGGTAGAAATTACATTCTTTCTCCCAATTGTTCTAAATGTTGTTGGATAGAAATATCTAGGTTGAATTTTGTTCCAAAGACCAAGAGGATGTGTGTGTGTTCTGCCATCTTAAACATGTTGTCTTCTTGCTTTGGGACTCAGTCTTTGGAAATGGGAAGAGGAAACACAGGATAAGCACACAACTTTCCCCCTCATTCCACTGGCCTCATGTCATGCACGATGCCATGATGCTAAAGGCCTGGAACTGTTGTCTCTGCTCTGGAGTCCACATTACCAACCACAACTCAGAGGATTTTGTAAGTAGGAAAAAGTGTAGAAAATCAGATGCTAGGTGAATGGATAAATAAGATGTGGTACACATATAAAAAAGAATACTACTCAGCCATAAAAGAATGAAATATTGCCATTTGCAGCAACATGGATGAACCTATACATTCTCATACTAATCGAGGTAAGTCAGACAGAGAAAGACAAATATATGATACTACTTATACGTGGAATCTAAAATATGACACAATGCACTTATTGACAAAATATAAACAGACTCACAGACATAGAGAACATAGTTGTGGTTGTCAAGGGGGAGGCAGGTGGGAGAGAGATGGACTGGGAAATCGGGGTTAGCAGGTGTAATCATTATATGTAGGATGAATGAACAACAAGATCCTACTGTAGAGTCATACATATATATATATATGTACATATATATATGTATATATATATAGCCATATACAGATATGTGTGTATGCATGTAATTTAATCATTTTGCTGTACACCAGCAAACTAACACAAAATTATAAATTAATTATACTTCAATTTTAAAAAGAGGCTTAATAGATAAATAAAATAATAGAATAAATAACAACCAAAAAGAGAGCTCGCATACTAAGATATACTTACAAATCAGCCATCAGCCATCTGTTTAATGTAGTCTTCTTGCATTCCAGTTTTTCTCATAAGTAGAGGTTTTTATGTTTTGTTTTGTTTTGTTTTTAATCTTTTTAGGGTCATACCCATGGCATATGGAAGTTTCCAGGTTAGGAGTCCAATTGGAGCAGTAGACTCCAGCTTACACCACAGCCACAGCAATGCTGAAACCTTAACCCACTGAACGAGGCTGGGGATCGAACCCATGTCCTCATGGATATCAGTTGGGCTCCTTACTGCTAAGCCATGATGGGAACTCCATCTCACAATTAGGGGTATTTTGCATCCATTCCATGTGCCTTCTGACCTATGTCCAGCTCCCTTTCCAGAATCCCTTGGTGATGCACAAAATGTACTTTTTATCAGATCATGTTGTGGCTAATTTTTCAGTAATAAATTTAAAAAATAAACATTTCTGCCTAATATATAAGGATCGAACAAAAATATAATAAACTTAGTAAAAATTTCCATTTGGGAAAATAAACAATCTTGTAATAGTTTCCAAGAGTTATTTTGATTTAATAAAATCCCCCAGTACATAAAGGCTACATTTACACTTTGCCTTCATCAGTAGCAGAGCAGGGGGTCTGGACTTTCACCTACTCAGGTATCCTAATATCTGTAATAGGTGGACCAACAAGGGCAATGTCTGAGATTAGCTGTGTCACAAACACAAAACATAGAAAGAGTCTGGAGGAATCTGTGGAAATGTCATGTGCCAGGCTTAGAAACTGAACTTATTACTTCTGCTTATATTTCAAAGAGAAAATAACACTAATAAAGAAATATGACTTTAAAGCAAGAACCAAAAATTAAATTTTCTGCCCAAATGGTAAAAGTTTAGTGAGTTTATATTAATCTCTGTATTTTCCTGATTTCTCCCAAATTGACTTGAGTTCATGCTATAGATTCTGGACAATTGAAGAAGAATGATCAACATAAATATATAATATTAACTCTATAGACTTCTAAATTGTGCGAAGTCAGATGTTTGGATTCTAAATTTTGAGATTATAAAAGAATCACATCCCCTCAGTGAGAGAAAGCAGAAATAGCATTGCTGAACAGAACATGATGTAACCCAGGCGTCCGAATTTCTCCTTTTCTTTTTCTTTTTCTTTTTTTTTTTTCCTTTTTTTGGCTGTACCTGCAGTATATGGAAAATCCAAAGCTAGGGTTAAAATCAGAGCTGCAGCTACAGGCCTATACCACAGCCACAGCAACACCAGATCCAAGCTGCATTTGTGACCTACACTGAAGTTTGCAGTAACACTGGATCGTTAGCCCACTGATTGAGGCCAGGGATCAAACCCAAACCCTCATGGAAACAATGTCAGGTCCTTAACTGGCTGACTCACAATGGGGACTCTGAGATCTTTCCTTTTCAAACATAGCCTGGAGGGTTTCAAAATAAAGCTTAATTTTTCCATTTTTCAGTTTAACTTCTTTATGATCTTACATAATAATAATAAAAACAAACACAAAATATTATAAATATTAACAATAAAATAAGAGAGAAATCATTTAATGATCCCTGTGAAAAGTTGTCAAGCACATCCTTTGAGTCAGACATTTGAGTTCTATTAATTTATCAAAAGAGAAGTGGTTGCAAACATGCATACCTAGAATGAAATGCTTCATACAATAGAAAGTCACCACTATATGATTTATCTATAATGAATAAAAATCACATGAACCTTTCTCTGTAATTTAAATTTCAGATTTAATGTGAAAATACACATACAATTAACTGAGTATCTTTGAATAAATTTAAGATTTTAAATAATAAGCAACACAACATGAATTAAGTGCATGTGTGCACACACACACAAACCACAACTGAAAGTCAGGAAAGGACCCAAGTAGACAATTTTCTGAAAAATACATACAGATGGCCGAGAGGTACATGAAAATGTGCTCAGCATCACTAATCATCAGAGAAATGCAAGTCAAAACCACAATGAGATACCACTTCCCACATTCTAGGATGGCTAGTATCAAAAGAGATCAAATGATGAGTACTGGTGAGGATGTGGAGAAAAAGGAGTGCTTGTACTTGCTGATGGGAATGTAAACTATGGAAAACAGTATGGTAGTTCCTTAAATTTAAAAACAGAACTGCCGTTTGACCCAGCAATTTCACTTCTGCATGTATATACAAAAGAAATAAAAGCAGTACTTGGAAGAGAGATTTGCATCCCCAGGTTCATTTCAGGACTATTCATAATAGCCAAGACAGAGAAATAATCTATATCTACATCTATCTATATACACATGTATAAATATAAAATATTATTTGGTCTCATAAAAAGAAAGATATGCTGCCATTTGCAACAACATGTATAAATATGAGGGACTAATAAGCCAAATAAACCAGATGAAGAAAGAAAATACTGCATGATTTCACTTGTATGTGGCCTCTAAAAAGTACATGAGGCAAAGAGTAGAATGCTGGTTACCAGGGAGGGGCAGTGGGGATGGGCAGGTGTTGGTGCAAGAATACAAAGCTGCATTTACATAAGATGGATAAGCCTAGAGATTTAATGTAGAACAAGATGCCTACAGTTAATATGACTATGTAGAACACTGGAAATTTGCTAAAAGAGTAAGCTTCACGTGCTTGCACCACAGGGAAGAAAAACAACATAACTGGGAGATGATGTGTTGATTGGCTTGACTATAGTGATCACATCACTATGATATATATATATTATGTCATGCACTTTAAATTTATCCAGACTTCATTGAAAACTGAAATTAAAGAAAAAAATAAAGCCATGACATCTGACTCAATCATGAACAACATATTTTTTCTTGTACACAATATGAAAGATTATTAACAAATAAGAAAACAAGAGAAGAATGCACAGGAATGAAGAAGTTGATCTGATCTTTATTTACTTATTTTTTTTTTGTCCTTTGTCATTTTAGGGCCACATCTGTGGCACATGGAGGTCCCAGGCCAGGGGTCTTAATCAGAGCTATAGCTGCTGGCCTATGCCACAGCTACAGCAACACCAGATCTGAGCCGCGTCTGCAACCTGCACCACAGCTCAGGGCAACGCTGGATCCTTAACCCACTGAGGAAGGCCAGGGATCAAACCCACAGCCTCATGGTTCCTAGTCAGATTCATTTACACTGCACCACGACAGGAACTCCTGATCTTTATTTAAAACACTCAACAGAAAAGGTTTATAATCTATTTGAGGAAAAATTGGGCAGTAATTTAGAGCCAATGACTTAGGATGTGTGTTGAATATTCCTATCAGTATGATTAGCATGCGGGGTTCAGTGCACCATCTCTTCCACTTCGCTCCTTTCTGTGATCACGTGCTCCAAATCCCATTTCCTTTCCATTTCCTAGTTATGCTCTAATCCTTTCTACCTATTGCAAGCCAAAAACAGTATTCAGTATCCTTTAGTACTCTACTCCTAATTTAGCACACATGGGTTTTTTTCTCATTCGTTTGGCAACAATGACTTTTGCCTATAAATCTATCCAAATATTGAGTTTTGTTTATGTTATTTAAAGAAGCAACACCTGTAGTTTTCCTTATACCAGGAATTTATGTTTTCTACAACACTTGTGAAACATGTAAGATGATATATTTGCAATACATATTAAACAATGTTCCATAAATCTTATTAAAAATACATTTAGACCCACTGTTTATAAATCTTTACCAAGTGTCTTTCTTTTACATAATATGTTTTAAAATGTGCCTGTAATATATAACAATTTATTAGAAAACTGTATAGATATCATTTAACTTTTAACTTTGAATTAGGTACAGAATAAAAATATTTTTAATGTAAAATGGACATGGCAAAGATCATCTACCTTCTGCAGTCTCTGCTTTTTCCCCTGATCTCTGTTCTTGGAAACTGCGATCTGTGGTTCTCCATAATGGGTCAGGAGAATTTTGAATTGTGGCTCACTCTGAATTTTGTGACTACATGCACAGCTGAAGTGTGTTCTAAATTTTAGCATAAGACTTTATCTTTGACTTTGCCCAATGGGTCAACTGTAATGTTTTTTGTCATGGTAGTGCTATATTAATTTCTCATGATGAGCTATTTTTGACCATTTTTGTTGAGTTAAGGTGAGGAAAATGAATGATTCTAGCACCCACACCAGGATGACTTGGACATCACCAAAAAGAAGACTAAACCATAGTGTTATACTAATGGCAGATAGAATGGTACATACAACTGGATTAGGGATGTAAATAGCCTAGGCAGGGTATACTGGACAATCAGAGCAGAATTTGTCTGTTGCCTGATAGAGCAGAGCATGTGAGAGCACATATGGAGACAGAAACCCCCAGACCCACGATGAGACATGCAAGCACTTCTGAATCAATCCAAAGATTTTCCATCTTCCCCAAAGACATCAAATGATTGTCAAAATTAGGACTGATGAATTAGTTTGGACATAACTTAGGAGCCAATAAATATTTATCATACTGTTCCCCTGATTGCTTTGAGAAGTTTAGTAAGGTAGCATTTCCTAATTTAGACATTGTAACAAAATGTTATGTGTTGCAACAAAACACAACATTTTAACACAGATGTTTTGGCCCTTTACAATATAGTACTAATTCTGAGAATATTACCCATAATAATGTTCCCAGGGTTTATTAAGTGACTTGAATCATGGCCAAAAAAAAAAAATGGAAAAAATAAAATTCTCCTCTTGCTTTTAATGGTTTCTTTGGTTTGAAATGTGAAGGAGTTTCAAGTAACTTCTTGATTTCTAGGAGGATTGTAATAAAACTGCAGAAAACATGAAGACAGAAGATTGTTGATATATTTTCCAAATACAAACTAGATTTTGCTCACCCATCTGCATGTTCCGCAAGCAGACAATGCAAATATAAATTCTGTCAAGTTCCATTTAGTGTACAAACTTCTTACCAGATATAATAAAAATATCTTACTTGCTAAATATCATGTATTCATTGTCAAAAAGGGTTTTGGATATTGAGGATTTCTTGATTTCTTTTTTTAATATAACAGTTGTCCCACTTATTTTCATCAGTTTCAGTTATCTTTTATTTTATAATTTATCCCTTGTACTTCTTCCCTGAACATTATTATTATTATTTGATTTTTTAAACTTTGTTTTAACGTTTTACTGATGTATTTCTCACCTTTCATCACCAGCACTTTTATTTGTACATCCCGTGAAAGTATTCCTCTGTTCTCTCTCCATAAATTGACTCCATGTTTTAAAATAAATGACACAGAAATTTACACTATCATGGTCATATTTAACTTGTCTCGTGCTCCATTCATACATTGTCTTGAAGACAGTAATAGCAGTAATAGGGTAATAGTGTTTATTTTTGCTAATTTTACAAAATCTTCTTTTGGGACTATTTTTTATCATGTATTCCTTTTACATTCCATTCCCTCAGCCACACTTCCTCATTTACTGAGTTTATCTATTCTTCTGAGAGACTCCTCTTTTAATCTCCATTCTCAAGCTAAAACTTTGCTAACTTGCAGTACTGCTGTCATCTGGGGCTTACTGATATTAAGAGCCACTATGACTTGGTGTCTAAGGCTTTTTCTTCTTTGTTAATCAGTCTCAATATGCCAGAATACTCTCTCAACTATTTTGTCTCATCTGTATAACAAGTGAGAATCCATGGCCAATCCAGTTTGTGTGTTTTTTTCTGAAATTTTGTTTTCTGTGTTTTGCTTTCTTCTAAATTTATTCTTCAGAATCATCACACTTAATAAGCTTTTTCCACCTGAATACTTGGGCCTTTCTCAGTCCTGGTCACATGGAAGCAGAGGAGAAATACACTTAAACGTAAGTCACAATAATAGGTTTAACCAGTGTTTGTTTGTAAAATAGAGTTTTAACAGCTTAACTGAAGTTTTGAAGATTATTTTTAGTTCAAACTTTAAGGACACTAAGATCTAGAGAGTAGTAAAAGAAAGCAGGACAGTGAAACACAAGAATTTTTAAACATGTCAAGAATAACAAAAGTGCACAACATATTAATAGTGAAACAGAGAAATTTATAAGTAATGTATGATCAGTCACTCCAAAAGCTTCAGAGGAATTAGGGAGACATACAATTAATGTAAAAGATTGGAGAATTGTGGGTTTTGGTAAATTTCAGGCCACGAGTGTATAGAGTAGTACAAGGGTGGAGCCAAATGGAAGAGTAAGAAAATAAGGTTCTTATTAAGCCTCATTTCAAGGAGTTTTAATAAGAGACAAACTTATTACTAAAAACATGAAAATTTTGGGAGTTCCCATTGTGGCACAGTGGAAATGAATCTGACTAGTAACTATGAAGATGTGGGCTCCATCCTTGGCCTCACTCTGTGGGTTAAGGATCAGGTGTTGCTGTGAGCTGTGGTATAGGTTGCAGATGTGGATCATATCTCTTGTTGTGGCTGTGGTATAGGCTGGAAACTGCAGCTCAAATTGGATCCCTGGATTGGGAACTTCCATATGTCATGGGTGTGGCCCTAAAAAGAAAAACAAAAAAACAAGTTGATATTTTAATATATAAAGAGAAGAATGCTTTTGAACTTAGAGATTATCATCCAAGTGAAGTAAATTGGACAAAGAAAAAGATGTCCTATGATATCACTTATATGCAGAATCTAAAATATGACACACATGAACTTATTTACAAAATGGAAACAGACAGACTGACAGACTTAGAAAACAAACTTATGTTTACCAAAGAGGAAGTGTGGAAGAACAAATTAGGAGTTTAGGATTAACAGAAGATACACACTACTATGTATAATATAAACAAACAACAAGGATCTACTGTATATTGCAGGGAACTACATTCAATATCTTGTAATAAGATATAATGGAAAATAATATGAAAAAGAATGTGTATATAGATGAATATTCATATGGATTCATGTGTTATATATCTGAATTACTTTGCTGTATACAAGAAACTAACAATACACTGCAAATCAACTATACCTCCGTTAAAAGAAAAAGAAAAACTTACACATTACAAGGGTGTGAATATGTTAGAAATAAGTGCAATAGTCATAGCACCAAAGCCCCAGATCAAAGACCCCAGATATAATTTCAAGTTACTTTTACAATTGGCACATGTGTGTCTACTGTGATATTGAGAGGAGATCAGGATATGTGAAAAACTCAGATGTTCCTATGAGGTGTGAATCAAGTTATATTATTACGTGGGTGATGGGGAAATGAGCTGGACTTGGGAACATAAATCCTCATGAGGTAATGTCTGTGGAAAACACACTATAAAGTCAATTAAAGATAAGCAAAATATTTGAATAACTATTTGACTTCAGGGGAGGTTATTATTAAGAAAATGTGCACAAAGATTCAATCAATTTTCCATTTGAACCAGTTTGAAAAAATAAAAGTTGTATCTTTGTTCTACAAGCTCCAATATGTAGACTTAGGTGTTTAATTAATTGTATGTACAAATTTCTTCTTCCTTTCTTTCATTACTATCACTTCCACTCTGGGGAAATGGCAGTTATCTATAAAAAAGGATTGAGCTACAAATTCTAAAGCAAATCATCCTTTGGGAAAATATATCATGATTTCAGTAATTAAAATAATGAGAAATCTAAGAATAATAGTATTTAGTTCTTTTCTATTTAAACAGAAACCTATTTTCACCCAAACAGCTAATCAGAAGACAAACTGTAATTGTAAATTCAGGAATCCCACCCTTATACCTCTATACAAAAATAGTTTCATTTAAAAAATGGCTAGTTTTAAACAAGTGTAGATCTGACATTTGCTAAAAATTATGTCCTTGTAGAATGTCAATGTTAATTCTATTTTTATTTCTATTCATATATAGGTGTTGGAGGTCTTTCATTGTTTGCAATTTTAGACTTTTTTACCAATGATTTTTAATTTTCTTATGCTATTTTTTAATTTTGGAATTAAATTTTACTGTTTTTTAGACATAAAGCATCATCAAACTTTTTAGTGACTGAATATGTTGTTGGCAACATTTCATTTAGATGATATGATCATCTCTGGAAAAATAAGAAAGTTGCTATAGAACCACCTGAAATCAAATCATTGTCGAAGTTGTATCCACACAGCTGCACTTCATCTAAGCAATGGAAATATTCTTCTGCCCAGCTCAAAGCAGTTATGAAAGGAGAGAGAAGGCAGTGCAGTGTTCCTAAAGTTCTCTTCCCTTCCAAACACTTAGGTTTCTAGTTTTGTCAGGGTGGAGGATCTGCGTGTTGATTGCATTTCTTTGGTGGACTGTCCACCAGCGTGTTTGTTTGCAATGATTACTCTTTTGAAGCCATCCAGGAAGGTCATAGTAAGTAACTTCAATTGCCATTTTGGCACATTGTCACTGAGCCAACGGAAGAGCAGACATCATTGCACCCAAGGAACTAGGTATGGCAGATGTTTAGAATGAGAATCAACAGTTTTGATTGTTAAGAGGTAATCCTCTTTAGGTGAAATTCTTACCCATCTCCCAGCTGGTCACTTCTAAAACCTATCTACTCTAGAAATGATATGATATGAACTTACCAAATGGAAACAGACTCAAAGATTTCAAATACAAAGTAGTGGCTATCAAAGGGAAACATGGGGCAGGGATAAACTAGGAGGTTGGAATTTATATATACACACTACTATACATAAAATAAATGGATAATGAGGACCTACTGTAGCATAGAGAATTTATTCAATACTGTGTAATAACCTATATGGGAAAAGAATATGTAAAGGAATGGATATGTGCATAAGTATAACTGACTGACTTTGCTAAAACCCTGAAATTAACACAACATTGTAAATCAACTATACTCCAATAAAATTAACAAAAAATAAACATAAAAACCATTCTGCTATTATTTTCAACAACAAGCTGTATTCTTCTATCTTTTTAGCCCGATTTCTCTAGCTTTTCTACATCTCTGTCTTAATGAGTTTGCTATTGGCTGGATTCCAAGGAGATGGCTCCACTTTTAAGGGGACGATGATAATTCAAAGTTCAAAATAAAAATGTGGAAAGTTGACCAATTAAATGGACAGAATGGAAAGAATTTATGTTAAATGACAAAAATGTGGATAACTGGATCTCATCACTCTCTAGAAGTTATATATGGTGGTGCTGTATGTTTATCTTTTGTAGTATTATTAATTTTAAAGTAAGAGCAATATAGACATAACAATGATTTTACATTTTTATATAAAAATGCTCAATTCATTTTAGGAGATTTAAAAAATGTTAAATCATTCCTTACAGTTAATTTAATTTTTATTTTTGGTTTATCTTCTGAAAGCAATGTCAAATTTCATTCTATGTAGTGGGTATATGTAAAAATAATACCACCATGTCCAGTAATTTCAAAGCACTTACCTCATTTTTATTCTTTCTCATTGAATATGCTGACATATTATTTGGCATGACATTTACTGATTATTTAGAAAGAAAGTGTCAATTTTATGTTTTCACCATTAAAGAAAAATGGATAACCCAGTAGAAACCAGACATCTGGATAGAAAGATATCATCTGTAATTAGCTTGGTTGAGACCATTAGCAGCGAATTCTATCTACTATTCTGTACACAATAAACAGCTATCCTGATTCTCTTGTTACTAAACTTCTTCATAATTTGCTTGCTTTAACTCAGGAGCCTCAACTGAGTGAAAAAGATGTTAGTATATTGGGAAGGTTTAACCACAGAATCAGAATTAATAGGATATAGATTTAAGACATATATTAGCTAGTTATTCAGTGTTATTCATATCTATTGCAAATAACTGACAATACAATCATGAGGTCAGGCTAAGGAATTCACAGGGCTGGGTGTGGAATGGAATCCTTGCCTTATTCTTTGTGTATAATTCTATCTCAGAATTTGCTTAGACTAGATTTTGCTTTTTGTAGATAGTATATTTTTAAAGCTGTGCAAGTCCACCATTTCATGCTACTTACTTTAATCCTTAGGGCTAGTTTACATCCAAATGATCAGAAAACTGAAAGAATTTTAGTACTGTGATTGCCCCAACAACATCAAGGAGAAGGAGATAGTTGGTCTTTTCAACTTTCCAACTATTTGATATTTCTACTGGAGAAATGAAAGCTGGAAGTCAAAATTGTATGTTGTAGCACCCAGTAATATTTCCTCTCAGAAGTGAATGCAACCATTCATGTTGGCAGGAGCAATTCTGAAAATACATCTGACCTTATTTGCTATACCCACATGGGTTATGTTTATATTAAAAACTTTTTAGAACATGATGGACATGGTTTCAAGTAATGGATATTCTACACATTGGTTGTCTGATGATAAACAAAGCACTTGGCTTTGTAAGGATCACTTTCTGTGATCCTTACTGTAAAATAAAAAGGAAAAATTACCTATTTTTAGTATGTTCTAAAAATTAAGTAGAGGTAATTCTTTTTATTTCTATACAGTGACTGGCAGATGGAGGAAGTAAATGCAAATTATCATTGGATTGTGATATGCACTAAAGTTTTAAGCTTAATGTTCTTTCTGTGACCCATCTGCCTATTTTCTACACAATGAACTACATCAGGGTGTGGACAGAACAACCATTGGCCAGCAGACGTCAGAAAATGAGAAGTGAACAAAAGTGGAATCCCATGAAACCCACAGGTTTTGGACAAATAGGCTTTAAAGATTCAGGTTCAAGTCACTGAGAGCTTCAAAACTTTATCATTTTAATTTCTGGCCTTCACAGTCCTTAATTGGTATAATAAAGATAACAATATCTATGGCTCAGGTTTGCTGTGATGGTTAAACCAAATCATAGTGAAGTAACGAGAGAAAACAGTAATGAGTACATTTTAGACACATTTTTAATGTTATTTAATTGTTACAGAAACCATGTAAGGCCAGTGATGATATTATTTCATTTTATACTTGAGAAAATAAAGTCTGTAGAGAAATAAAGAACTTACCTACAGTCACCATACAAGTTATCTCTAATTTGAATTATGTCTGACTCTAAAGCCTCGGAATTTAAACCATCTACAGCCTTTCTGGCACTATACCTGATATTTGAAAACAACTGGCATTTGGTAACACTCAATCCTTTTTATTAGCTTTCCCCTTTCCCTAATTAACTAATTAACTTCATGTCCAGGAAGAAGGAAATAAATCTCCTGTACTCGTTGGAACTAAATTGATCTCTATTTACTTTGTGAAAACAACAACGAAAAATACTATTTTTCTGTGGCTGAACAAACATTCTTTTAATCACTCATTTTGCATACACACACAAAGATGTATGAGGGAATTTAGTGATTCAAACATCAACTCTTTCTTCTGACAGGAGAAAAACACCACGTGGTTTAGGTTTACCTTCCATCTTTCCTTCTAATGGTAGCCATGCAAGAAAACACACTAGAGCCTCTGAATGGAAAGAAAGCATGATCATTCAACAATGGTGGCAGGAATTATTTCTCTTTTCTTTTCCTATTTCCTTCTTTCTTTCTTTCTTTCTTTCTTTCTTTCTTTCTTTCTTTCTTTCTTTCTTTCTTTCTTTCTTTCTTTCTTTCTTTCTTTCTTCCTTTCTTCCTTTCTTCCTTTCTTCCTTTCTTTCTTGGCTGTGGTGTATGGACATTCCTAATCAACAGATTGAACCCATGACAGAGCAACAACCTGAATCACTTCAATGACAACTGCCAGATCCTTAACCTAATGCACCGCAAGGAAACCCTATGATTATTTTTCTTTTTTGTTTAAACTATACTTTATTTACAATGTTTTGTCAATTTCTGCTGCACAGCAATGTAACTCAGTCATATATATATGTATACATATATATATACATATATTTTTTTAAATTATTGCTATTTCCCTCAACACAGTTTTTTTTTCCCCACTATAAAGCATGGGGACCCAGTTACACATACATGTATACATAATTTTTTCTCCCATTTTCGTGCTCCATTATAAGTATCTAGACATAATTCTCTGTGCTACACAGCAGGATCTCATTTTTAATCCATTCCAAAAACAATAGTTTTCATCCATTAACCCCAAGCTCCCATTTTTTGTATATTATCTTCCATCATGGTCTGTCCCAAGAGATTAGACATAGTTCCCTGTTCTGTACAGGAGGATTTTGCTGTTCATCCTTTCTATCATAGATTTTACAGTGCTTCAAAGTA
The DNA here is from genome assembly GCF_054392235.1 of Sus scrofa. Lineage (NCBI taxonomy): Eukaryota > Metazoa > Chordata > Mammalia > Artiodactyla > Suidae > Sus > Sus scrofa. Next base: position 50,632,082 of record NC_139390.1, on the reverse strand, counting down.
AACCTCCTTGTTTTCAATATTTTACATATTAACAAACCAAAATAAAGCCAAATGTAAGGAGGAATGGGATACACTTAAAATTCATTCACAGATAGGAGTATGTTTTGTCTCTTTAATATATTTTTGAAAGCCAAATATAAACAAATTTCCATGATTTTGCTAACATTTGGAATCTTTTGGGGGCACTATAATGTAACCAACTGTTTTTATATATTTAGTAGCACATTTGTGAATGTAGCAAATGAACAGAAAATATTGAAAAAAAAGGCAATTAGGAAGTATTTGACTCTAGCCTTTCATTTAGATTTTACAGCTGTTCTATGTTTGTCCAGAGAAAGTCTTTGGATGGACATAACATGAAAAAATAAGGCATGGACATTTTTGATTGGTGTTTCATTTTTGTTTTATTAACACCAGAAGTGGGTCCCTCAAAAGAAACATGTAAAATTGCTGGACTCTCTAAGGACACAAAGGAAATTACCTGTGGCATGAAGTGGGGATGGTAAAACACTTTTGCTTTTTATCAAGATGTAATCCAAGAAATCAGCTGGGATGTGTATGTTTTCACCATTGCAGTTAAAACATAACAAAATTTCTCAGTGAACAAATATTTCTATGCACCTCTTTAAAGAGACCAGAGAGAATGGACTTTCCTGAGGTGCCTAGGTTTCCAAAATATTCTAGAAATACAACCATATTCTGTAGTGTAATAAAAAAAGCTCTGGTGATATCTCAGTATTTAAGACCCTGAGAATAACTCAGAGCTAGCAAAATTTAGCTAAAAGATAGCTTGACATTTATGAGATGCTATATTTGAACATTGTAATTTTGATTGAAATTGACTTTCTCCTGAAACAAACAAAGCTTTTATCTATTTTATATCTGTAGAATCATAGCTGATACAACACCCTGCAGTAGTGTCTATATATAGCTGGATAATGTTTCCAAAACTGGAATGTTTAGGGGACACTGCATCATACTCTTTATGTTATTCACAAATTAACTCCAACAAAAAAACAGAGACTTTGAGTGAAAGTCTATTCAGTACAATTTCTCCTCAGAAACATAATTCAATTTCATGGTTTTCTGAGGCATTTCTGTAAGTTTCTAGCTACTACTGCAAAGACAAAAACAAAAATGACAATAATTCAAATTAACCATGATATTTTGGCATTTAGATTTGACATTAATCAAATATTTGGGGGGGCAGATCAAGATGTCAAAGGAGTAAGAAGTCCCACTCACCTCTCCCACAAACACATCTGAAAAACACATCTACATGTAAAACAACTCACAAAGAATATCTATTGAACTCTGGAAGAAAAACCTAAACCTCCAAAAAGGGCAAGAAACTCTTGGTATAACTGGGTAGAACAAAAGAAAATAGAAAAAAAAAAAAAAAAGAGAGGAATCAGGACAGGACTAGCATTCCTCAGAGGGAGCTGTGAAATAGAAAAGGAACCCACATCCTGGGAAGCCACCTGACTGATGGGGTGATCAGCTAAGACAGAGGGACCTCAATGTTGCTAAGAAAAGCACAGAAGCTGGGCTGAAGAGGGCAAAGTAGAGTGAGAGCTGCACAGGTCATCTGCACCACCAAACAGACACCACAGCCTGAGACCCTAGAGCAGGGGCTGGGCCTGGAGACTCAGGCTCTGGAGGTCAGTTCCAGGGAGAGGACTAGGGTTGGCTGTGCGGGGACAGCCTGAGAGGCTAAGGAGTGGTGTGCCATGGGAAGGGAGCATTGTGCTACAGGCTGGGGAGTGGAACGCCACAGCAGAGGGAACCCAGGAGAAGGTCTGGGCCTGCAGAAGAAGGCACCATTCTTGGGGACGGTGAGAGGAGGAGGGGTGGACCACCATAGACATCTCCTTGAACAAGCCTGGTCTCTCGGAGGGCAGAGCACTTTTGGTGCAGGCTACAGGTGGTAAGAAGCCACTTTCTCAGGGTACAGGAGATTGGGCTATTCTTGTGTGGGGCACATGTGGTAGGGCACCACTTGTGTGAGCTAAGGGCAGTGGGAGGTAAGTGCAATGTGGTGCCTCTTGCCTGATGTACAAGTGGCAGGGTCAGACCATTGTGGTTTTCCTGGAGGCCAGAGGGAGGCCTGGCCTGACACCACAGGGAGCCTGTTATGGGGCTCCACCTGTGGTCCTAGTCACCTCTGGAGTCTGCAAAAAAAAAAAAAAAATGGCACTGCACCTGAGCCTCAAAAGATGTTGCTCTCACTCCCCTGGAAACACATCCACCTTGCTGCTGCCATTGCCCAGCACTTTGGCCAGTGCCCAAAAACTTGATCACTGTCTCTTCCAAGACCCTGAAACTAGGAGCAGCTTGTGAAGCACCTCATGTGTGGGCTAAGAGAGACATGGTGTTTTTGCATGGTCTACAGGTGGCAGGGGCAAACCACCACAGTTATCTCTGACTCTAGAGGTGGGTGTGTCCCACCACTACTAAGGGTCCCTGAATAGGTACCTTTTGTGGCCCAGTCACCACAACAACACCACAGAGGAGGGCATTGTGATCAAACACCACGTGTTGTTGCTTTTGCACCCCTGGGAGCTTGTCAGCCCTGCTGCTGCCACTGCCAAATACTCTGGGAAATTTGTAAATCTGCCTAGGCTCATTACCACTTCCAAGGCCCTGCAAATAGGATTAGCCTATGCCACCTTCCTGCTGATCCTTGCTGCTGTTAAGAGCCAAGCAACCAGGTACTAAATACTAGCCTTACCCATTTTCTCTTTCTCCCTGGAAACACACGCAACACCCTGGGGATAACAGCCTGATCACACTGAAAAAAGAGACACCAAATATACAAATACCCACACCAAAAATAAAAGTAGCCCCCTACAAAATACAAAGGGGTGCTCTTGCATAAAAGTAGTGCTCCAAGACTACAGTTTGGCTTCCATGAACTCACAGAAAAAGAAAAAAAAATAAGCAAGAAGAATAAGCTCAGGAACAATTCCCAGTTTAAAGAATAGGAGAATTCACCTGAAGCAGCAAAAAAATGAAACAGACCTCTGCAGTCTGATAGGCATTGAGTTCAAAAGGGAGATAGTGAAAATACTGAAGGAATTAGGGCTGAATATCAAGGAATTAAGACCAAATATGAACAGTAATGTAGATTTCTTTAGAAAAGCCAGAAAATATAAGGAAGAACACAGAAAAACCAGAAAATTCATTTGCAGAGATGCAAACTGAGGTAAAGTCACTAAGGAGCAGAGTGAATAATTCAGAGGAATGAATTAGTGACTTGGAAGGTAGAATCATGGAAATCACCCAATCAAGACAGCAGACAGAAAAACAAACAAACAAACAAAAAACACAAAAGAAATATAAGAGATATATGGGATAATATAAAGTGGGCCAATCTATGCATGATAGGAATTCCAGAAGGAGAAGAAAAACAAAGAGGTATTGAAAATATATTTTCAGAAATTATGTCTGAAAAATTTCCAAACCTAAAGGAAACTGATATCAAGATACAGGAAGGCCCCAAAAAAGTTGAACCCAAATAGGCACACACCAAGACCTATTATAATAAAAATGGCAAAAGGTAAAGATAAAGAGAGGATTCTAAAGGCAAGAAGAGAAAAACAAAGTATTAACTATAAGGGAAACCGCCATAAGGTTATCAGCTGATTTCTCTACAGAAATGCTACAAGCCAAAACAGTAGCAAGATATATTCAAAGTCCTGAAATGAAAAAAAAATCAGCCTATATTACTCTATCCAGCAAGAATAGCATTTAAAATAGAAGGGGATATAAAGAATTTCTACAAAAAATGAAAGCTTAAAGATTATAGCAATACTAAACCCATTCCAAAAGAAATACTAAAAGGGCTTCTATAAATTAAAAAAAGGAGTAAGAAGAAATAGGATGGAGGAAACCACAATTGAATAATTGGAAAGCAATCACTTAAATAAGCCAAGATAGAGATCTCAAAGGAAAAAAAAACTACCACAAAAGTGATGATAAACCCAAGAAAAAGCAAAGCAAAAGGAAAAACATGAAGATTTGAAAAAAAGACTTCAAAATCATAGAGTGCGGGCAAGGAAAGTAAGAAAACCTAGACTATTTTTTAAATAATGTGTTTGAGCATATATGAATATTAGGCTAAAGCAAGCACATACAGGAAGGGGTAAACATACTTAAAAAACAGGGCAACCACAAATCAAAACCAAACATTACATTCCCAAAAATTAAAAAGAAAAGCACCTAAGCATAAAATAAATGGAAATCATCCATCCAAATAAAGAAAGGTAAAAAGGCAAAACAGAATCACCTGGAAAACAACATCTAACATGGCAATAAATACATATCTATGAATAATTACCTTAAATATCAATGGACTGAAGGCTCCAATCAAAAAACACAAGAGTTGCAGGTTCAATAAAAAAGCAAAAACTTACAATCTGTTGTCAACAAGAGACTCACTTTGGGGCAAAGGACAGATACAGATTGAAAGTGAGAGGATGGGAAAAGATATTTCATGCCAATAGACAGTAAGGAAAGCAGGAGTTGCAATACTCATAGTAGACAAAATAGGTTTTAAAATGAAGGCCATAAAGGAAAACAAAGAAGGACACTATTTAATCATAAAAGGATACATTCAAGAAAAGGATATTACAATCATCATTACAGGAGCACCCAGATACCTACAACAAATACTAACAGAAAATGAAAGGAGAAGTTAATGGGAATACAATCATACTAGGAGACTTTAACACACCCACTCACATCAATGGACAGATCCTCTATATAGAAAATCAGTAAGGCAACAGAGATCCTAAATGACACAATAGAAAATTTAGACTTGTTGGACATTTTCAGGACATTACATCCAAAAATTTAGAATGCACATTCTTCTCAAGTACACATGGAACATTCTCAAGGATTGATCACATACTGGGGCACAAAGATATCCTCAAAAAATTTAAGAATATAGAAATTATTTCAAGTATATTCTCTGACCACAACAGCGTGAAACTAGAAATCAACCACAGGAATAGAAATGAGAAAAAAACCTACGACATGGAGACTAAACAACATGCTAATAAAAAAACCAATGGGTCAATGAGGAAATCAAGAAGGAAATTAAAAAATACCTCGAGACAAATGATAATGAAGACACAACCACTCAAAATCTATGGGATGCTGCAAAAACAGTGCTCAGAGGGAAATTCATGGCAATACAGCCCTCCTCAGAAAAGAAGAAAAATCTCAAATTGACAATTTAACCCACCACCTAAAACAATTAGAAAAAAGAACAAACAAAACCTAAAGTCAGCAGAAGGGATGAAATCATAAAGATCAGAGAGGAAGTCAATAAAATAGAGATTAGAAAAACAATAGAAAAAAATCAATAAAACCAAGACCTGGTTCTTTGAAAAGGTAAAAAAAATTGACAAATCTCTGGCTAGACTCACCAAGAAGAGGAGAGAAAAAACCCAAATAAACAAAATTAGAAATGAAAAAAAGGAGAAATCACATTGGATACTCCAGAAATACAAAAAAAAAAAAAATTAAGAGAATACCATGAACACTGTATGCCAAAAAAATTTGACAAACTTGAAGAAATGGACAACTTTCTAGAAACTACAGCCTGACAAAACAGAATCAAGAAGCAGTAGATCAACTGAACAGACCAATGACTAGAAATGAAATGGAATATGTAATAAAAACACTCCCTACAAGTAAAAGTCCAGGACCAGACGCCTTCACTGGTGAATTCTAGAAAACATACAAGAAGAATGTACACCAATTCTCCTTAAAATTTTCCAAAAGGTTGAAGAAGGAGGAAAACACCCAAAGACATTCTATGATGCTACCATCACCCTAATACCAAAACCATACAAAGATACTACCAAAACAGAAAAGTATGTCAATATCTTTCATGAATATAGACACAAAAATTCCCAACAAAATTTTTGCCAACCAAATGCAACAGCATATAAAAAAGATCATACACCACGACCAGCTGGGATTTACCCCAGGTTCAAAAGGATGGTTCAACATCCACGAATCAATCAACATCATACACCACTGTAATAAAAGTCATAAAACACATGATCATCTCAATAGATGCAGAAAAAGCATTTGACAATGTCCAATATCAATTAATGATCAAAAATCTTACCAAAGTGGGTATAGAGGTAACAGAGCTTAATGTAATAAAAGCCATTGATGACAAACCCACAGCAAATATAGTATGCATTGCAGAAAAGCTGAAACTCTTCCCACTAAAATCTTCAACATGACAATAATGCCCACTCTCACAACTTTTATTCAACAAAGTATTGGAAGTTCTAGCCACAGCAACCAGACAAACAAAAGAAATAAAAAGTATCCCAATAGGAAGAGAAGAGGTAAAATTGTCATTGTTTGCAGATGCTATGATACTATATACTATATACAGAAAACCCTAAGGACTCCACACTAAAACTGCTACCAATAAACAAATTCAGCAAAATAGTAGGATATAAGATTAACATTCAGAAATTGCCTGAATTTCTTCATACTAACAATCAAGTATTACAAAAGGAATACAAAAATACTATACCTTTTAAAATTGCACCCAAGAAAATTAAATATCTTGGAATAAATCTGACTAAAGAGATGAAAGACATATGCTCAGATCTGTTAAATATTAATCAAGGAAATTAAAGAAGATGCAAGGAAATGGAATGGTATTCCATGCTTGGAAGAATTAATATCATAAAAATGGCCATACTACACAAAGCAGTCTACAGATTCAATGTAATCCCTAACAAATTACCCATGACGTTTTTCACAGAACTAGAACAAACTGTCCAAAAATTTATATGGAATGATAAAAGATCCAGAATTGCTGAATGAATCCTGAGGATCAAAAAACAAGCAGGAGGCATAACTCTCTCAGACTTCAGGAAATATTACAAAGCCACAATAATCAAAACAGTGTGGTACTGGTACCAAAACAGACAGACAAATGGAACAGAACAGAGAACCCAGAAATAAATGCAGAGACCTATGGTCAATTAAACTTTGACAAATGAGGCAAGAATATAAAAATGGGTAAAATACAGTCTTTTGAGTAATTGGTGCAGGAAAAACTGCATAGTCAGTTTTCAATGAAACTGGAGCACACCTTCACACCAGGTACAAAAATAAACTCAAAATGGCTTAAAGACCTAAATGTAAGACAAGACACCATCAAACTCCTAGAAGAGAGCATAGGCAAAACATTCTCTGATGTCAACCTTACAAGAGTTTTCTGAGGTCAGTCTCACAAAGCAACAGAAATAAAAGCAAAAATAAACCAAAGGGACCTAATCAAACTGACAAGATTTTGCCCAGCAAAGGAAACCATAACAACAACAACAACAACAAAAAAGACAACTTACAGAATGGGAGAAAATAATTTCAAATGATGCAACTGACAGGGGCTTAATCACTGAAATATAAGAACAACTTATACAATTCATTAGCAAAAAAGCCAAAAACCCCATTGAAAAATGGGAAAAAGACCTGAGTAGACATTTCTCCAAAGAAGATATACAGATGGCCAACAAGCACATGAAAAAATGCTCAACATCTCTGATTATTAGAGAAATGCAAATCAAAACTACTATGAAGTACTATCTCACACCAGTCAGAATGGCCATCACTGATAAGTCTACAAATAACAAATGCTGGAGGGGGTGTGGAGAAAAGGGAACCCTCCTGCACTGTTGGTGGGAATGTAAATTGATACAACCACTATGGAAAACAGTATGGAAGCACCTCAGAAAACTAAGTATAGACCTACCATATGACCCAGCAACCCCACTCTTGGTCATATATCTGGACAAATCTTTCCTTGAAAAAGACTCATGCACCAATATGTTTATTGCAGCACTATTCACAGTAGCTAAGACATGGAAATAACCTAAATGCCCATTAACAGATGATTGGATTAAGAAGATGTGGTATATATACTCAATGGAACACTACTCAGCCAAAAGAAACCAACAAAATAATGCCATTTGCAGCAACATGGACGGAACTATAGACTCTCATACTGAGTGAAGACAGTCAGAATGAGAAAGACAAATGCCATATTATATCACTTATACCTGGAAGCTATCATATGAAATCACTTATATCTAGAATCTAATATTTGGCACAAATAAGTCTTTCCACAGAAAAGAAAATTATTGACATGGAGAACATACTCGTTGTTGCCAAGGGGGAGTGGGAGGGACTGGGAACTTGGCATCGATAAAACTATTGCATTTGGAGTGGATAAGCAATGAGATCCTGCTGTACAGGGCTGGGAACTATATATAGTCACTTATGATGGAGCATGATAATGTGAGAAAAATAATTTATGCATGTATGTGTGACTGAGTCACCTTGCTGTATATTATAAAATTGACAGAAAACTGTAAACCAGCTATAATGGAAAAAATAAACACCATATTAAATAAAAAATCAATCAATAAATAAATAAAAGGAAAAAAATTTATAGGAGTTCCCATTATGGCTCAGCAGAAACAAATCTGACTAGCATACATGAGGACACAGGTTCATTCCCTGGCCTCGCTCATTGTGTTAAAGATCTGGCATTGCCATGAGCTGTGGTATAGGTCATAGGAATGGCTTGGATATGGCATTGCTGTGGCTGTGGCTTAGGCTGGTGACTACAGCTCTAGACCCCTAGCCTGGGAACCTCCATATGTCATGGGTGCACTCTGAAAAGACAAAAAATACACTTTATGTTATTTTACTAATGATAGGATAAATAACATTGAAATCCACATATTTTAAAATAATGGAACTAAAGTGCCAAGATTTTAAATAAATAAATGGCCAAATATGTTTTGTACCCAGCATCCAGGCTGCATAGAATCAGTTTTCTGCACCAAGCTGCGTCCCTGGTTACTAGTGTACATGGCCAATGGTCTGGTGCAGTCAGAGTCCCCATCATCCATTTTCCTGGTGTTGTACATCCATTGCTTATGATTAATGTGACTATAATCCTACCACCATCCATACTGTAGAGCTAGACAGCCAGGATGTCTAGTTTTTGACATATTTTAACACGTCTCATGGGAAATACTCTTTCTTTCCTTAAGATGAATACGTATGTCAGTAAGTGGATTGCTACACATTTCCCTAGCCTCCTGAAGGAAACAGAAAGAAATAACATGAAAAGAAAAGCAGAGCTGATGAATGGATGGAGGAAAATAGGAGCCAAAAGACCACATTTTTAGTCTCTAGGTACAAATCTACCTAAATTCAGACCATCTCTATTGATTCATTTAGAAAATGACAAATTCTCCCTCTTCGCTTAAGCTTAAAGAATATTTAAAAGCTTCAGACTCTCCTGCAGATGAGGAAGCAAACTCAGAAATGTCAACATTAGGTCTAATTTCAACTCCATAAAGCCAGGGTTTACATCTTCTTCGATCTTGACGTATGTGCACAGGAAAGCACACAAAATTATTTTTTTGAGTGAAAGAAGGAAGGCTGGGCTCAAAGATAGCAATTGTCAATGTCATAAATGCAAAGCAGGGCCACACCAAGCCCTGACCTCCAGAGCCATTACTGATGGTTCGATTATTTGGATAACTGGATTTATATTGAATATTTAACCATCATCATATTTTTAAAAATATCGAGGGGATTTCCCTGGTGGCCTAGTGGTTTAAGATTTGCCATTGTCACTGCTGGTCGGATTCAATCCCTGGCCTGGGAATTTCCACATGCTGTGAGCACAGCCAGAAAAAATATATATATATATATATATTTTTATATATATTTATATTTATATTTATATATATATTATATTTATATATATTTTAAGTACTATCAACATATAAAGAAATTAAGAGGAGTTCCCGTGGCAGCTCAGCAGAAATGGATCTGACTAGTATCCATGAGAAGGCAGGTTTAATCCCTGGCCTTGTTCAGTGGCTTAAAGATCCAATGTTGCTGTGACTGTGGTGTAGGTCAGCAGCTACAGCTCCAATTAGACCCCTAGCCTGGGAACCTCCATATGCAACAGGTGCAACCCTAAAAAAAGACCAAAAAAAAGAAATTAAGAGATATTAGTACAAATTTAGTAACTTTTCACAACTGAATACATCCATATAATGCACACCCCTATCGATGTACCTACAGAGCATTCCCTTACTCCAGACTTAACTGTCTTTTCCCAGTCTTTCCTGAATCCTAGATTTATTTGTGCTTAATTCTATCACAGGTTAGTTTGCTCTTCTCTAAAATTTCATAAAATGGAATAATAAAATGTAAATCTTTTGTGTCTGGTTACTTTATTTCTAGACACTTTTAGTATCTCTCTTTCCAATAGTGGGCAAGGGAGAAAAGATAATAAATAATTATGACTAATTATGATTAGCCAAAGTTCATCCAGATGTCAGATGGCAGAGTTCAGGTTCAAACTCAGCAACTTAACTCCAAAGTCATTGTCCTTAGTAGTATGTCAATGTCCTTAACAGTAGGTTAGTATTTTCTTGAGTTCCTGTGATAGGAAGGAAGAGGGCAGGGTGCAGTCCTTAAGTAAATGAGGAGGGGGACATCCTTTGAGAAAAACAGGACAAAACTGGTTAGAACAAACTAGATCCAAGATGGCAGAAAGCTAAACTTTCAGTGGACCTTGAGCCTTATTACATACTCATCGTAATACATTAGCAAGTTAAGGACGTACCCACAGGAGCCGTGACAATTCTGGGTCTGACTATAAATGGCCAAAAAGTGGGTAGTGGCCCAATTCCTAGAAATCCCTGCCCCTTCCCCAAAATAGAGTATTCCTCCCACTCATTAGATATGAATTATCCAGCCCATAAAACTACCCTATCTTGGGGCTACTATCACTTTCTGAGACAGTTTGCATTCTGTCTGTGGAGAATGTATCTCTCTCAGTACACCTGCTTTCACTTCACCATGGCTCAGTGTTTTTTTTTTCTTTTGTGTTATTTTGGGGTCACATCCACAGCATATGGAGGTACCCAGGCTAGGGGTTAAATCAAAGCTGTAGCTGCAGGCCCATACCTCAGCCACAGCAACTCATTATCCAAGCCACATCTGTGACATACACCACAGTTCACAGCAATTATTAACCCACTGAGAAAAGCCAGGGATTGAACCTGTGTCCTCATGGATACTAACTGGTTTCATTAACCACTGAGCCATGACAGGAACTCCCTGTGGATCACTCTTGAATTCCTTCCTGGATGAAGCCAAGGACCAACACTTGGCAGCCCATCCCAGGGACTTACTTGAGACCTGAGATGTGGGCATTGTCTCACACCTCTTCCTCCTGCAACATTTCTATGTATTTACACTTAATAACTAAATGTATATCAAAAGTGTAGGATTTGAATTTTATTAAAAATTTTATTATAAATTTTCTTATTTTGAAATTATTATTATTATTACTAAGTATTATTATTCAAAGTCACATCAGTTTTAAAATTATCCAGCTAAATATTAAATCAGGTTTTTCTCTTACATTGCTCCATCATATTTTATACATAAAAAAGAAATACAAAACCAAGACAATCATTTAAAAATTTAAATTAAGAAAACGATTGTTACCTTTACTGTTTCATGGAATTTTTTTCCCCAAAAGTGTTTAAAATCAGTCTCTGAATAGTTCATTTCACCTGCAGAACAGACTTTAATTGTGTCAAGTACTGCAAATGAAATAGTGTTTAAATTACGTTAAAAAGATGAATGTATATCACAATATAATTTAAAATGACATTAATAGGCTCATTAGTTTAATTCATTCTGACTGAAGCATTGCTATAATGAAATTACTAAAAACATTGTGGATTCAACAACATATTACGATGGCAAGATTAAAAAAAAAGAATGCTATTAATTAATTGGCACGATAAGGATCCAGAAAACTGTTTACAGAGGTATTTTCTTATTGAAGTATTTGAGTGAAATTACCTAGTGAAAATTTTGGCCTAATGATGCCATAAAGCATTTTCTGGGTGTGAATTTCTGCAAACTCTACATGAGTTCCCAAAAGGGAGCACATGCTTGATGGAAATTTAAAGCCTCTCATTAAGTACTCGGAAGAAAATTATTGACATGTTGTGGGACTTTCCAGGGTGAATTGTGAATGATCTGTTTTTCTTCAACATCATATAAAAAGGCATATATAATGAAGCAGATGTGAATGAGGATGATAATGAATACACAAAGCTGCTTTTTAGGGGATTAATTATTCCTAGCAGTATTTCTTGAGGCCCCTTCACTGTTTTTATTATGGTCATTGTCAAGTACAGGTAGGCCTATTTTGATATTTTCTAGGTGTAAACATACAAAATCATACCCTACCCAACGGTGATCTGAAACTCTGTCACCTCCCCCAAAACCTGCCCTTCTGCCCAACCCTGATGAACAAATATGACATTTTAAATAGGGGAAAGTAATGAGGTATATCTAATCCAAATATAAATTAATTGGCAGAGAGAGATTTTATTTTGTACTAGCCATATTATAGAGAGCTGTGTGATTTGTATCTTATTACAGAAATTATTTAAACCATGCATTATCAAAGTGGGGTCATCTCACATTCGAGGAGATGAAAATGGATTATTTGGGGCCAAAATACCTTGATGTCACAATGGTTTGTGTTGTTCCACAGGACTAGGGTACATAAACAGATATACTGTATATCTGTGGCATTAGTTTTCATGGTGAAACTAGAAAATTAGGAGTAAAAAGTAAAAAATACTCTGTAGAACAAAAGGATGCAAAACACTAAACAATGATGTTGTGTCAGATGCAGTAGAATTGATTCAATAATTGAGGTCATATTTAAATTCTTCATGTGTAAATACAGTCAAGGAAATAATTAAGTTTGCCAAGTTGGTGCTTTTGGATGAATGTTAAGGACCAACTTTCCCCAAAATTCATATGTTGAAATCTAATCCTCAATGTGGTCTTACTTGGATGTGGAATTTGGGGGGATGATTAGGTCATGAGATTGGAGCCTCATGAATGGGATTTATAAAAGAGACCCCCCAGACATTCCTTACCCCTTCCACCTGTGAAGATGCAGCAAGATAGGGGCATCTGTGGTCCAGGAAGAGGCTCTCACCAGATCCTGAAGTTGCCAGTGCCACAATCTCAGACTTCCCAGCCTCCAGAACTGTGAGGAAAGAATTACTACTGTTCCTAAGTCACCAAGTCTATGGAATTTCTCTTATAGCAGCCCAAATGGACTAAAGCACTTGGTATGGGGAGCAATGGAAAAAATAATTAAGGTCCAGTAAAACTATGACCAAAGTTAAATATACATATTTGCAAATACCTCATGTTTTCATAACATACTTTTCATTACATTCAAACAAATGTACATACACACTATGTATAAAATAGATAGCCAACTAGGACCTACTGTATAGCACAGGGAACTATACTCAATATCTTATATTAGCACAGGGAACTATACTCAATATCTTATATTAACAGAATCTGAAAAAATAACATGTATATGTATGTATAACTAAATTACTTTGCTGTATACATGAAATAACACAGCATTGTAAATAAACTATAATTCAATAATGTAAATAAATACATAAATAAAACAAAATACATGAAGTGCTCTTATGAGCTGATTAAGCTAGTGGTAAAAGGAGAAATTTCTTCTTTGTATATGCCATTGGCTTGATTCTAAGTAAATGTTAAATATGAATTTTGGAAGAGGAAGGCTGAAATATCTCCCACACTGTAGGAAGGGTTTTTTGTTTGTTTCTTATTTTTTTCAATATTTCTTTTACTATTCATGCAAAAATTGTCACAAAAATTTGTTTTACAGATATTGATTTGTTATTCTTGGCTTTGGAAGGAGGTCACCTTAGGCCACATCCCTCTCAACTTCCCAAGGAAGAAATTTATAGGAAAGTTGTAGAGTTAAACAACAAGAAAGCTTTTGTTCAAGTCTCCCCTGTTGAAATAGGGGAAGGAGATGGAACTCAACTCTGCTGGAACCTATGACAGGAGAGTTCTTAAGAACTGGGGTGTGCAAGTGCGAAAGTACAGGAAGACATTAGTAGGGAGGTTGGCCAATGTGATTGGCCATTTGCATTTGTTAATTGTCAGTTATCAAAGTTAGGGTTCTGCCCTCTCACATAGATTGGGAAATTGAGAACCTATTTTATCGATCACCCCATTCAAAGAAATGTTTACATGTTCTTGAGAAAGACATCTCTGGGTTGTAGAGCCAATCCAAATGGCAGTCAGAAAGCTGGGAGACATGGATATCTCAGAGAGGCATTAAAAAAAATTACAATTGTAAGTTATTTCCCAAAATAAAAGCTTTAAGAGAATGGAGGTCAGGGGCCTATCATCAGGAACAAAGTTTTCTAAAGTTTAGGTAAACTTAAGGAGACAGTAAGGCCTTCTTGGTCAGAAGAAGATTAATGATCAGGATCCATGACATAATGTGATGTTATTCTGCTCAGACATGGAGTTCTCATTGGGAGGAGGAAGGTGAAATTTCAACCTGCTTATGATTTTCACTCTCTTTTTGGGATCATGTTTGTTGGTATTATTCCAATCCAACCTATACCACAGCCATAGCAAAACCAGATCTGAGCCCTCTCTGCAGCCTACACCACAGCTCACAGCAATGCCAGACCCTTAACCTGCTAAGTGAGGCCAGGGATCAAACCTGCATCCTCATAGATGCTAGTCAGATTCATTTCCGCTGAGCCACGATGAGAAGTCCCCGATGAGGTTCTTGATTGTGGTCATTGTGACAGTAGTGATGACAATGATGACTTCTAGAATATCCTTTAGAAACTTGATTTAATTTCAAGGTAAACTGGAGTGTGAGGATTTTTCTGTTTTTGGTTTTTCCCCATCATTTTATTTGTTCACTCTTTTCATTTCAGTGTTTTTCCTAACTGACATACGCAACTGTGCTTTAGAGCCTCATGTTAAGTATTTTCATCTGCTTATATATTTTTAGATTATTTATGTATCAACTTGTTTATTTTATTCTACTTTTAAGATGATAAGTTCTATAGGTCTACGATTTGTTGACAACTTAGTGAAACAGAATCAAGGGCCATTTGGCTGGATTTTTGTTCAGGCTTAAGCATGGTAGGCAAAAGCAGTATTTGTTATGCCTTGGCTTGAGCCAGGTAAGAAAGAAATGCATGGTCACAGGTAGGTAGTTCCTGGAAGAATATCTGATTGTTTGTGGTTTCTTTTGGTTACTTTCCCATCTTTACATTATAATTGCCATATTAGTCTATATATCTACTAAAAAACTTTGGGGAAAATATCATCTTTTTTTGGGGGGTAATGCCATAAAAAACTAGACATTCTTTCTTTTGCAAAACATTATCACATGGGACTTTGGAAAGGAAAATCAAACTCCTAATTTTAAGCTCATTTACAAACAAACTATCTAGTTTTATAAGATTTAGATTTTCAGTAATTTTAAGTCGAGTGGTTTGAGTCTTGGTATAGAATAAGCAAGTCTAAGAAAATTTCATGTTTATGTAGGGTCATTGGACAATTCCTCAAGATTTGTTGAATATTGATCAAATTAAATTAAAACATTCTTCTGTTTATTCTTACATGTGTGTCCAATTTTCAAGTAATAATATTTAGCTTTGAAGCTATCCTGAGTATATTCTTTTTTTTTTTTATTAAAAAGTGACATTATGGCATTATGTTTGCTTCCCAGGGGTTAAATCTCAACTAAAGATTAGTGATAAAGGGGTATATCTACAAAAGTTGTTGCTATTTACAGAGTAGGAATTTCAAGTGAAGGAAAGGACAGTTGTCCCACTGTGGGCTGGCCTGCTCACTGGGAAAACCATTGGAAGTTGTGGGAGGGAGAGATCCTTGTCTCCAATCCTCCTCCAACCTCACAGCTATGCAAGTTGTACCAAAGTGATGGCCAGTTCTTTCAGTTGACTGCTGGAAGTTCTCTTCAACATGATAATATTTCCTTTCTTCAGGGGCATGTACAGTTCCAGGGCCAGGGATCAGATCTGAGCCACAGTTCTGACCTACATCACAGCTGCAGCACTGCTGGATCCTTAACCCACTGTGCTGGGCTGGGGATATAACCTGTGTCCCAGCAAATTAGAGACACCACAAATACCATTGTACCACAGCATGAACTCCCCAAGTCAAACTTTTAAATTAAATTGTTCTGCGAGCATTTTCCAAAGTGTTTTTCAATAAAGTTGTGAAACAAAAAATTGGGGAAGAGAAAATATTGAATTACACAAAATTAGCATTTTTTTCCTCTCTTAGCTAAAGGACCTCTGGGATAATTACTATGGTCATGTTCTTTATTTATCTTCATGATGGTATTTTAGCATAGTTTTTTCCCTAAATTATTTGAATTTTTTCATGGAAGAAATAGTATTATAAGATTGAAGTAATATCCTGCATAGTGTCCTTTAATTTGGAAATAATTTAATTATATTTTCACTTCTAGGTTCTAAGTAATTAGAGATAATACTTCCATATTTAATGGAGGTTGTATAGGTTAAACTGAAAAAAAAAATGTTACACATTCTTGGAAAGCTTTAAGAATGCTCACAAAATCTCCATCTTCCTAATTTTAAATATCCTGCTGCCACTTAAATTCAATTCACTAGACTGTTGGTAAAGCACAATGTTATTTTTTTTTAATATAAACTGATCTCCCTTGCCAAAGGGGAGGGAGAAGGGAGTGGGATGGATAGAAAGTTTGGGGTAGGCTGATGAAAGCTATTACATTTAGAATGGATAAGCAAGGAGGTCCTACTGTATAGCACAGAGAACTATATCCAGTCTCTTGAAATAGAACATAATGGACAATAACATGAGAAAAAAAAATATGTGAGTGGGTCACTTTACTGTACAGCAGAAATTGGCATAACACTGTAAATCAACTACACAATAATAATAACAAAAAAGGTGACTTTCTTTTGGGGTTTTTAAAATTTCCCTCTTTCTTGATTTAGAGATATAAATAGTAAAAATACCTTACAAACCTATAACCGAGTTTATTTTCTCTAAGATTAGACTTAGGATTTTTAGTGAAAATCATATTGTTGAGAGAGTTTTGCCCTCATTACAGGTCTGTAAATATAAGAATATATTGTAATTAAATTAACTTACTTCTGATATAGTTATTTTTTTTGTTTTTTTGTTTGTTGTCTTTTTAGGGCTGCACCCGAGGCATATAGAGGTTCCCAGGCTAAGGGTCACATCAGAGCTGTACCCTCCAGCCTATACCACAATCACAGCAAAACCAGATCTGAGCCCTGTCTGCAACCTATACCACAGCTCACAGCAATGCCAGATCCTTTAACTACTGAGCGAGACCAGCAATCAAACCTGCATCCTCACGGATGCTAGTCAGATTCCTTTCCACTGAGCCACGGTGGGAAGTCCCTGATGAGGTTCTTGATTGTGGTCACTGTGACAGTAGAGATGACAATGACGGCTTCTAGAATATCCTGTAGAAACTTGATATAGTTTCAAATTTAATTCTTGTCTTAATTAGGGTATAAATACCTTTTGAGATAATTGCAATTTGTATTTACCCACTTGACAGATTTCAGGAAAATCCTAGGAAAATTGCAGAACAAAATAAACAAATGCAGATGTCTGCTCTTGCCCCTTCCCCAAACCAAATTTTGCTATTAATCTCATCATTATACATGTTTAAAAGGAAATGACAGAAGGTTAACTGTCTATGCTGTAATAAGGGTTACAATACTTAAAATAATCTAGACACAGGGATTTCCCCAGTGGCTCATCAGGTTAGGGGTCAAAGGTCATCACTGCTGTGGCTCTGGTTACTGCTGTGGGGTGAGTTTGATCATGACTCTGGGAACTTCTGAATGCTGTGGGTGCAGCCAGAAAACAAAAACAAAAAAATCTAGACAGTGAACCTAAGAGTTTCCATCCTGTTTTATAGCATTTAATATAATCTTTTAATATGATTCACAGAATTATGGAAATTATATTTTTTTTGCTTTTTTATATCTTATGGCCACACCTGAAGCGTATGGAGATTCCCAGACTAGAGGTCTAGTCTTAGCTACAGCTGCCAGCCTCTGCCACAGCAACAGCAATGTTTGATCTGAGCCACTTCTGCAAACTACACCACAGCTCATGGCAATGACAGATACTTAACCCAATGAGTGAGACCAGGAATCAAACCTGCAACCTCATGGTTCCTAGTTGGATTCATTTCTGCTGCTCCATGATGGAAACTCCTATAAATTATTTTGAATAAGGCTATATTACTGTCCTTCTTTAAAACTGACATGAGATTATTTTGCCCAGAATATTTGTTTATTATTTAAAATTAAATATAATAAAATTTTGCCAAAAGATTTTTTGTCAGAACAACAAATTAACTAATTTTTTTATTGAGGTGTAGTTGATGCATTATATATTTCATGTGTACTAGATGAGGGTTCACAATTTTTAAAGGTTATAATCCATTTATAGTTATTATAAAACCTTGGCTATATTCCATATGCTCTACAATACATCATTATAGCTTATTTTATACATCGTACTTTGTATCTCTTAATCCCTATTGCTATCTTGCCCCTCCCTCTTTCCTCTCCCACTGTTAACCCCCAGTTTGTTCTCTATATCTGCTAATCTGTTTCTTTTTGTTACATTTAGTTGTTTGTTTTAATTCTATATATAAGTAATATCAAATAGTATTTGTTTTTCTCTGCATGATTTATATCACTTAGGATAGTATCATCCAAATCAATCCATGTTGCAAATAGGAAAAAAAACATTATTTTTTTATGGCTAATATTCCATTTGTGTGTGTGTGTGTGTGTGTGTGTGTGTGTGTATGTGCATATGTGGGTATGTGTAACATACTGTCTTTATCCATTCATCTATTAATGGACAGTTACATTGCCTATATATCTTAGCTATTGGAAACAATGTTCTATGAACATTGGGATGCATATTTTTTTTCAATTAGTATTTCCATTTTTTTGTTTTTGGATATATAGCCAGGGATGGAATTACTGGGTCATGTGGCAGTTCTATGTTTACTTTTTTGAAAAAACTCCATACACTTTTCCACTTCTGCTGTACCAATTTACATCCCTACCTATGGTATATGAGGGTTCCCTTTTCTACACAGACTCATCAACATCCTTTTATTTGTGTTCATTTTGATAATAGCCAATCTAATAAGTATGAAGTGACATCTCACTTGTTTTAATTTGTATTTCACCGATGAGTAAAGATATGGGAGTTCACATTGTGGCTCAGCTGAAATGAATCTGACTGGTATCCATGAGGATATGGGTTTGATCCCTGGCCTTACTCAGTGGGTTTAGGATCCAGTTTTGACATGAGCTGTGGTGTAGGTCATAGTTAACTGTTCAGGTCTGCTCTGGCTATGGTATAGGCATAGGCTGGCAGCTACAGCTCTAGTTCTTCAGCACATACCTGGGAACTTCCAATGCCACAGGTAAAGCCCCCAAAATTAAGAAAAATATGTATGTTAAGTACCATTTAATGTGCCTATTAGATGTGTATGTCTTCTTTTGGAAAATTCTATCCATGTATTTTGCCAATTTTTTTAATTGGGAATATTTTTTATGTTGAGCTGTATGAGTGCGCTATACATTTTGGATATCAACCCCTTATCAGTCATACTATTTGCAAATATTTTCTCCATTTCAGGAGTTTGTTTTCTTGTCTTGTCAATGGTTTCTTTTGCTGTGCAAAATATTTTAAGTCTAATTATGTCTTATTTGTTCATTTCTGCTTTTATTTCCTTTGCTTTAGGAGACAGCTCCAAAAAAATATTTTTATGATTTTTGCCAAAGAGTGTTCTGTCTATGTTTTCTTCTAGGAATTGTATTGTTTATGGTCTTCCATTTATATCATTAATCCATTTTGAATTTATTTTTGTATATGATGTTCCAGAATGTTCTAATTCATAATTTTACTTACATCTGTCCAGTTTCCCAGTGCCACCTATCGAAAAGACTATCTTTTTTCCATTATATCTTTGCCTCCTTTGTCATAAATTAATTGACTATAAGTACATGGATGACAAAGTCTTTTAAACGATATTCAGGAGGTTTTGTTTTAAAAGTCAATATTAGTTGAATAAAAACCCTTACTGTTGACACCCTTCAACTTTCTAGAGCTCTGTCTTTATTCTTTCTTTCCAAATATTCAGCATTTCTCTATTTTTCTGAGTTTGTGGTTATTGTTCAAAAATTTGAATATCTCTTGAGTGTTAGAAAGATAATACATTTATTTATGAATAACACAATATATCCCTTGAGTAAGCTATCAACCTACACAATATCTACCTCTGCTAAGCATCATGGACCCTCTATATTTTTTCCTACCTAAAGTACTCTGGTATTTTTACACTACTTCTCTCCCTCACTTACCTGATCCAGGTTTTCCTAGTGAACCAGAAGTAGGAATGATGAGAATGTTTGGGGTTTTAGCAAGTCCCTCAAAACATGCAAATAAATCCTATTATATGGTGAATTTTAATTTATCTTATTAATTTTGAACAGCATTTCACCCAAACTATTTTTATAATTGAACTATCAAAGAGTTTATCTCTTCTCCCCTCCTTACCAAAGTCAACCGAGACTTTTATTTCCTTCCTAGGACATTCAAGTTAGGGCATAGAAAGGAGGTAAGAAATACACTGGCCTTTAAAAGACTCCAGTGGACTGAATGCTCCAATCAAAAGATATATATTGGCAGATTGGATTAAAAAACAAGAGAATACAATATGCTGTCTACAAGAGACTCATTTTAAGGCAAAGGACACATATAAATTGAAAGCAAGGGGATAGGAAAAAATACTTCATGCCAATGGAAAAAAACAGGAAAGTAGGAGTTGCAATACTCATATCAGACAAAATAGATTTTAAAATGAAGGCCATAAAGAAAGACAAGCAAGGACACTATTTAATGACAAAATTATCCATTCAAGAAGAGGACATTACAATCATCATTATATATATGATCCTAATATAGGAATACCCAGATACATATAATAAATACTAACAGACATAAAAGGAGAAGTTGATGGGAATACAATCATAGTAGGAGAATTTAACTCGCCACTCATATCAAAGGACATACTGTCTAGACATAAAATCAATAAGGCAACAGAGATCCTAAATGACACAACAGAAAAGTTAGACTTAATCAACATTTTTAGGACATTATATCCAAAGAAACAGAATATACTTTCTTTTCAAGTGCACTTGGAACATTCCCAAGGATTGACCACATGCTGGGGCACAAAACTAACATCAACAAACTTAAGACTATAAAATTATTTCAAGTATCTTCTCTGACTACAATGGCATGAAACTAGAAATCAACCACAGGAAAAGAAATGAGAAAAAAACTGACTATGTGGAGACTAAATATGCTATTAAAAAACTAGTTGGTCAATGAGGAAATCAAAAGGAAAATTTAATAAATACCTCAAAACAAATGATAATGAAGACAAAACTTTTCAAAATCTATGGGATGACACAAACGCAGTGCTTAGAGGGAAGTTCATAGTGATGCATGCCTTCCTCAAATAAGAATAAAAATCTCAAATAAACAACTTATCTCACCACCTAAATGAGTTAGAAAAAGAACAAGCAAAACCTAAATTCAGAAGAGGGAAAGAAATCATAAAGATCACAGAGGAAATCAATAAAATAGAAGTTCAAAATAATAGAAAAAAATCAATAAAACAAAGAGCTAGTTCTTGGTATGGATAAACAAAATTAACAATCCTCTGGCCAGACTCACCAAGAAGAGGAAACAAAAAACACAAATAAACAAAAATAAGAAATGAAAAAGAATTCTCAATGGATACTGTTGCAATACAATAAAACATAAGTGAATACCGTGAATAATCACATGCCAATAAATTTGACAAACTAGAAGAAATTGACAACTTTCTAGAGACTTATAGCCTGCTGAAACTGAATCAAGAAGAAATTGATCACCTAAGTGCACTGATCACTAGAAAGGAAAAGAATATGTAATAAAAACACTCCCTACAAACAAAAGTTCAGTACCAGATGGCTCCACAGGCAAATTGAACCAAACATACAAAGAATTTACACACATTCTTCTTAAATTTTTTGAAAAAGTTGAAGAAGAAGGAATACTCCCAAAGGTATTCTATGAAGCCACCATCACCTTAATACCAAAACCAGACAAAGACACTACCAAAAAAGAATCCTATAGGCCAATGTCTTGATGAATATAGATGCAAAAACTTTCAACAAAATTTTAGTCAAATGAATCCAGAAATGTATAAAAAGAAAAAACACTATGACCAAGTGGGATTCATTCCAGTTTCACAAGGTTGGTTCGACATACACAAATCAATCAATGTCATATACCACACTAACAAAAGAAAAGTCAAAAACCACATGATCATCTCAATAGATGCAGATAAAGCATTTGGTGAACTCCAAAATCTATTCATGATAAACTCTTACCAAAGTGGGTATAGAGGGAACATACCTTAACATAATAAAAGCCACTGAAGACAAACCACAGCAAATATAATTATGGAGAAACACTGAAAGCCTTCCTGCTAATATCTGGAACAAGAAAAGTATGTCCACTCTCACCGCTTTTATTCAACATAGTACTGGAAGTCTTAGCCATAGCAATCAGACAAACAAAAGAAATAAAAGATATCCAAATTGGAGGAGAAGAGGTAAAATTGTCACTGAATGTAGGTGCTATGATACTATATATAGAAAACCCTAAGGACCCCACACAAAAACTGCTCAATATGATCAACCAATTCAGCAGAGTAGCAGGATACAAGATTAACATTCAGAAATTGTTTGATTTTCTGTATACTAAAAATGAAATATTAGAAAAGGAATACAAAATTACAATACCTTTTAAAATCACAGCCCCCTAAATTTAAATACCCAGGACTAACCTGACCAAGGAGGAGAAAGACATATATGCTGAGAACTATAAAACATAAATCAAGGAAATTAAAGAGGATTCAAAGAAATGCAAAGATAATCCATTCCCTTAGGTTGGGAGAATTAATATAGTAAAAATGGTCATACTACACAAAGCAATTTAGAGAGTCAAACAACCTCTATCAATTTACCCTTGATATTTTCCACAGAAATAGACCAAAAATTAACATGGAACCATTAAAGGCCCAGTATTGTCAAAGTCATCCTGAGGAACAAAAAGCAAGCAGGAGGAGTAACTCTGTCACACTTCAAGCAATATTACAAAGTTACAGTAATCAAGAAACTGTTGTACTGCTTCTAAAACAAACAGACCAATGGAACAGTATAGAGAACCCAGAAATAAACCCAGGCACCTGCAGTCAATTCATCTTTGACAAAGGAGGCAAGACTATGAAATAGGAAAAAGAGAGTCTCTTAAGCAATTGGTTCTGGGAAAATTGGACAGCCACATGTAAATCAGTGAAACTGGAACACACTCTCACACCATGCACAAAAGTAAACACAAAATGGTGTCTTAAACATAAGACAGTACACCATCAAACTCCTAGAATAGAACACAGGCAAAATGTTCCCTGACATCTACCCTACAAATATTTTCTGAGGTCAGTCTCCCAAGGCAACATAAATAAAAGCAAAAATAAACCAGTGGGACCTAATCAAACTGACAAGATTTTGCACAGCATAGGAAACCATAAAAAAAGGATAACTTATGGAATGGGAGAAAATACTTTCAAAAATCCAACTAACAAGGGTTTAATCTCTAAAATATACAAACATCGTATACAACTCAACAGCAAAAAGCCCAACAACCCAATTGAAAAATAGGCAAAAGACCTGAATAGACATTTCTCCAAGAAAGATGGCCAAGAAGCACATGAAAAAATGCTCAACATCGCTGATTATTAGAGAAATGCAAATCAAAACTACCACAAGATACCACCCCAAACCAGTCAGAATGGCCATCATTAATAAGTCCACAAATAAAAATGCTGGAGAGGGTGTGGAGAATAGAGAACCCTCCTGCACTGTTGGTGGGAATGTAAACTGGTACAACCACTATGGAGAACAATATGGAGGTACCTTAGAAATCTATACATAGAACTACCAGCAATCCCACTCTTGGGCATATATCTGGACAAAACTTTCTTTCAAAAAGGTACATGCACCTGTTCATTGCAGCTCTATTCACAATAGCCAAGACATGGAAACAACCCAAATATCAATTGACAGATGAGTGGATTAGGTAGATGTGGTATATATATACAATGGAATATTAACTCATCCATAAAAAAGAATAAACTAATGCCATTTTCAGCAACATGGATGGAACTAGAGACTCTCACTAAGTGAAGTTAAGTCAGAAAGAGAAAGACAAATACCATGTGGTATCACTTATACCTGGAATCTAATATATGACGCAGGGGAAACTTTCCACAGAAAAGAAACTCATGGACTTGGAAAATAGACTTGTAGTTGCCAAGGGGGAGGG
Organism: Sus scrofa; assembly: GCF_054392235.1. Taxonomy (NCBI): domain Eukaryota; kingdom Metazoa; phylum Chordata; class Mammalia; order Artiodactyla; family Suidae; genus Sus; species Sus scrofa. Next base: position 50,607,578 of record NC_139390.1, on the reverse strand, counting down.
GGAGGGAGTTGGATGGACTGGGAATCTGGGGTTAATATATGCAAACTGTCACCTTTGGAATGGGTAAGCAATGAAATCCTGCTGTATAGCACTGGGAACTGTATCTGGACACTTATGTGGAGCATGGTGGAGGAATGTGAGAAAAAAAATGTATACATGCATGTGTGACTGTGTCACCTTACTATACAGTAGAAAATCGATGGAACACTGTAAACCAGTCTACAATTGAAAAAATAAAAATCATTTAAAAAGGCAAATATGATTTGATACTACTTATATCTGGATTCTAATATATGACACAAATGAATATTTCCACAGAAAAGAAACTCACGGATGGGAGAACAGAATTGTAGTGGCAAAGGGGGAGGGAATGGGATAGACTGGGAGTCTGGGGTTAATAGATGCAAGCTATTGCATTTGGAGTGGATAAGCAATGAGATCCTGTAGTATAGCACAGGGAACTGTATCTAATCAGTTGTGATGGAATGTGTGACTAAGTTACTTTGCTGAACAGTAGAAATTGACAGAACACTCTAAATCAAGTATAATGGAAAAAATAAGCCATAAAATAAAAAATAAAAATAAATGAAAATAAAAGTCTTTCACTAGAGACATGTTTGAATATATTTAGATTCAACATGAAGATGTAGGGAGGGCTGGATAATGCCCTAAGAATCTCTTATACTTGATGTAGTGGGCATGATGGTGGGAGGTCTTTTATTAGAATTAATACCACACTTCAATTCCAAAAATCCACCAGTTTTTGGTTGTTTGTTTGTTTTCTTTATGGAGATGTTGCTTGTTCTTTATCTTTGGAAGCCAAGAAGTACATACCCTCATCTAATCTATCACTTTTATGTCCTTTTTCTTTTGTCACATAACAATCCATGTTTTGCTATGCCTTAACCTAACATATACTGAATTTGTGGGGTCCACTGGCCTGCTAATTTAGGTGTTTTCACTAATATTTTCCCACTTGATCCATGGATAGAGGGAGAAGGGTGAGGTTGGGGGGAGAGCCAGACTCTGTATTCCAGTTTGAAAAACAGCTGGGGGATTTGAGCACCATTATTAGGGTCAAAATTTTGAGGCATCAAGGTATATCCACAACACAATCCTCCATTCCCTTACTTTTTTAGACAGACTCTCCATCATGTTAAATCTATAAAGTCCCTTGGTTAGTGTTCACCTTAAGCATATCGATAATTCTTGCTAACTATAACACTTGTGAAAAATGTGAAAGATCAAAATCAGAATAGGTTCAAGCTATGGAAATATAAAGAGCAATGTAATTTTTCTCCACCCCTTAAACACATCAAAGAATTTTGGTTATATCCCAGACCAATACTACACAGTTCTGATGTCTTTTTTTTTTTTAAGGGGAGAAAAAAAATGCTGATGCATTCCACTTCTAGTAGCTTTTAAGTTTGACAGTATTTTAAATAGCTTATTTTAGTGTGATAAGTTTACCACTGAAAGTATCAAGTTGAAATTTGTCTGAGTATCTGCAGCCATGTAGGCTTAGAAGAACCACATTCTTATAATCAACACTTTCTGCTATTTCCAAAAGTGTTCAAAGTCATCTGCATAATCACTAAGATCATAAGATATTCTTCTTTCTAACATTACACTGCTATCTTCTTCAGCCTATTTATAGAGCAAAGTAAAAACCTGTATAATATTCCATTAATTAATAATATTTTTTTCTGTTTCTTTCAGCACATCTCTTTTGTCTCTGCATTTATAGGGAGTATCTCTACATTGAAAACTTCACATTTCTATCTTTATGCCAAGTGTGTATCACCTCATGCATGTTTCTGTTATTATTATCAGCTCTATCATTTCCCATTGAACTTTGTACTAAACTGTGACCCCCTTCAACCCATCTACAGTGCCTTAGAGTTACATAATTTATATCAGTTTTGGCTACAGACACAGATGGTCAGACTAGGTTCTTTGATTATTGAGGTTGGTTCTTCTCTTGCTTAGCCCACGTCCCACTCATTAAGTGAGAAATGATACTTTATGGTGTCACATTCAATTATGGTAAGTCTAGAAATAACCATGTTTCAAGTATAGAGACTTTCTTCTTTTGTCCTGAGCATCAACAGGAAATAAGAAACATGACTGACAGTGTTTTCTTACCACTGATACAATAAGGGGTCATCAGATTATGGTTTAGTGATAGATAAGCTTACAGAAGGAAATTTTTTTCTGCATTACAATTTAATGGGTATGGGTTAAAGTCCATAGGGGAGTTTAATCCCAAAGATGTTTAAGGCTCATGGGTTTCAGCTAACATACTAAAGCATTAACCAGGCAATTCTGTATCTTTCCCAATAGGAAGGTGGAGTCCTCAAGTGGGTGTCATTCATGCCAAGATGGACGTAATGGGAGATAACTCCCCTGGGTGAAGGCAACAAAGTGAAAGCAACAAAGTATCACATATTTTATAGAGAATTCATGAACATAAATAAAGTTAACTAAACACAGCTTTATATTATCAACATACATTAGCAAGTTTAAATAAAAACCGTGATAAAATAAATGTTTTAAAATAAACAAATGCATGTGTGTATATATGCATATATACATATGTGTATATATTTTAAAACGACACAATTTTAAAATCATACATCCCTTAAGAAGCATTGTATTTTTTTCACATAATCCCCAAGGACATTAATTTGGAACATTCTCAATTAGACAGTTAATTCTTGAATTACACAGATTTTGCTTTTCAAAAAGTATACACATGTTCTCAAGAGTAAATTCATCAAGATTTACATTTGTCTCAGCTCACTAAGGCTCAAGTTTGCCTCCACCACCTCTGGTGGTACATTTTCTTGCATTCGAACAGTGGGTTTGCAATAAACAACAACAGCACAGTGATTATAAAAACAAAGGAACAGAACTTGAGTTATTTAAATTCTGACTTCCTATGTAGCCACTTCAAAATCATGTTTAATTTTTTTACATCACAACATAATGAACTGTATTACACTTGTAGTTGTACAATGATCATTGTAACCCAATTTTATAGCATTTCCATCCCAAACCCCCAGCCCATCCCCCCCCCTGCAATATGTCTCCTTTGGAAAACATAAGTTTTTCAGAGTCTGTGAGTAAGTATCTGTTCTGCAAAGAAGTTCATTGTATGCTTTTTATAGATTCCATATATAAGTGATAGCATATGATGTTGGTGTCTCACGGTCTGGCTAACTTCACTTAGCATGATAATTCTAGGTCCATCCATGTTGCTGCAAATGCCATTATTTCTTTCCTTTTAATGTCTGAGTAATATTCCATTGTGCATATGTACCACATCTTCTTTACCCACTTCTCTGTTGATGGACATTTAGGTTGCTTCCATGTCTTGTCTATTGCATACAGTGCTTCAATGAACATTGGAGTACATGTGTCTTTTTGAGTTATTGTTTTCACTGGATAGATGCCCAAGAGTGGGACTGCTGGATCAAATAGTAATTCTATTTTTAGGTTTTGAGGAATCTCCATACTGTTTCCATAGTGGTTACACCAATTTGCATTCCCACCAACAGGGTAATAGAGTTCCCTTTTCTTTACTCTCTCTCCAACATTGATTGTTTGTAGACTTTTCGATGATGGCCATTCTGGCTGGTATAAGTTGGTACCACGTACTAGTTTTGATTTACATTTATCTAATAATTAATGATTCTGAACATCTTTTCATGTGTTCATTGGCCTTCTATATGTCTTCTTTGGATTATTGTCTGTTTAGATCTTCTGCCCATTTTTTGATGGGATTTTTTTTTTTTGGCACTGAGCTGCAGAAGGTGTTTATAAATTTCGGAGATTAATCCTTTGTCAGTCACTTCATTTGCAAATATTTTCTCCCATTCTGTGGGTTGTCTTTTCATTTTCTTTAGGGTTTCCTTTGCTGTGCAGAAAATTTTCAGTTTAATTAGGTCCCATTAATTATTTCTGTTTTTATTGTCATTACTCTAGCAGGTGGCTCTGAGAAGATATTGCTGTGATTTGTGTGGGAGAGTGTTTGGCTTATATTTTCCCATAAGAGTTTTATAGCATCTAGTCTTTTATTTATGTTTTTAATAGATTTTGAGTTCTTTTTTGTGTATGGTGTTAGCAATGTTCTAATTTCATTCTTTTACATGTAGCTTTCCAGTTTTCCCAGCACCACTTATTGAAGGGACTGTGTTTTCTCCATTGTATATTCTTGCCCCCTTTGTCATAGAGTAGTTGAGTGTAGGTGCATGTTTAAATTTTTAAATCATGAGAGAGATTGTGAATTGTAATATATATATTTTAGTGAGTGTACACTTTAGACCCCATGTTATATCTAGTTTTTCATTTATCTATGAATGAGGAGCATGTGAACATGCCTTGTTTAGTGCTTTATCCACAGAACTTCACACAGAGTCTGCCATGGAGCAGATTCTCCATAAAGTTATTGAATGAATGAATGAATGAATAAATGAATGAACAATTGAATGAGTGAGTGACTCTTAGTTCTTCCAAGTGTCTAGGAGACTCAAGTAAGATTAAAATACAGCATATTTCTAGAACTATGTAACTATTTAAACTCATAATTCTTAGTGTGTCTCATTTTTTAAGTGAATAAAGGTATTTTACTTTATGATCCTATGTGATTGTTTTATGTGTAGTGTGATATGCTGGTAAATATGTGGAGAAGAGAACTTACACTTATTTAGATTTTGCTATTTTTAAGGGATGGTTGGTGACATTTAAAATTCACTTTTCATTTAATTTTCACTATAACTTTCAGGAATAACTACTATTACCCCCTTATAACAAACTAGGGAACTGGGAATGAACATTTAAATAATTAGTGTTCAGGAGTTCAGGTGTAGCTCAATGGGATAAGAACATGACAGAGCGTTCATGAGGATGCTGGTTCAATCCCTGGCCGTGTTCAGTGGGTTAAGGATCCAGTCTTGCTGAAAGCTGTGGTGTAGGTCACAGATGCAGCTTAGATCAGGTGTTGTCCTGGCTGTGGTGTAGGCCTGAGATGTAGCTCTGATTTGATCCCTGACTTTGGAACTTCCATGTGCTATAGGTGAGGCACTAAACAGAAAGAAAGAAAAGGAATGATTAGTGTTATGTTTTTCTTAGGCAATTATTTCCTGGGTAAATTATTTACTTATTTAAATTCAAGTGTAGTTGACTTACATGTTGTGTTATTTTCAGGTGTACAGTATAGTAATTCTGTGTGTGTGTGTGTGTGTGTGTGTGTGTGTGTATTCTCTTTCAGATTATTTTCCCTTATAGGCCATACTAGGTATACGCTATGCTCAGAGAACACTGATAAGGACCAAGCGGTGTCATGAGAAAGGTTAAAGAAAATCTATCCATGTTTCAGTCAAACCTGCTGATGCACACTTAGAACTTACAAGTGAAAATTCATTTGAAGAATGGGATACACAGCTTAAAATGTTTCCCTGATCGTATCATGGCATTTTATCTCCCCATAGCAATGCTCAACACTCCAGACTTAGTTTCAGCACAACTCAGTTATTCTTGGATGAAGTATCTGTTCCCCAATCAATCCCATCTATGCACAGAGATCCTGGAAAAGGAGATGAGGAGGAGTGAGAAGTTCTGGGCATGTTACAGACCCCTGGATGATACAAGAACTTAGCCTTGGACCTCAAAGGAACACACTGGAAAGTACCAATGTCCTGGAATTCATCTAGTTTTTTTTTTTTTTTTTTTTTTGCTTTTTAGGGCCTCAGGTGTAGCATATGGAGATTCCCAGGCTAGGGGTCAAATTGGATCCACACCTGCTGGCCACAGTCATAGCCGCAGCAATGTGGGATCTGAGACATGCCTGCAACCTATACCACAGCTCACAGCAACGCTGGATCCTTAGCCCATTGAGCGAGGCCAGGGATCAAACCTGCATCTTCATGGATACTAGTCAGATTCATTTCTGCTGGGCTAAAATAGGACCTCCCCCACCATCTGCTTTTTTTATTCACTTCTTTTCTATGTTAGTAACAAAACCAACAAAGGAAATGGTGAAAAAGTAAGTTCTGGTTGAAGATTTCTGTACTTATAAGTATTTGAATAAGGAACTTCCTAAGTGATGAATTTTACTGCTGTGTGTATCCAAATAAGCCACACAAGCACATTTGTGCCATCCATTTCCATACAATTTTTAAAGTTATTACCTGTTTGGAATATTACCCACTTTTCTTCCTGTACAACATAAAAATTTATGGTGGATACCCTTTAAATGTGTATCTAAAAGTATGCATTATAATAAATATGATTTGTGATGGGAATAAGCATGGCATCTTTATTTGTAATTATCTTTCTCTTGGAAATGAACTCAGGAAAATATCAAAGTAAAATGTATCCTATCACAGAAGTATACATCAGGATGACTTGCATATTATATTAAACAGCCCTCATATTAATAATTGGAATTATTCCTCTACTAAATAACCACACAGATCTGAATGGGAATGGTTATCGAATTACACAATTTATATTCTTTTGCTCATTACTCCATGATAGAATATTCTAAGAAACAGAAATATTTGTAGGATTTAAAATATGTCCATTGAGTTATGAGATGTTCTTTTATGTATTTTCTATTGTCTTAGATGACAATTACATTCATATATCTAGACACTAAGTGATTCATAATTCTGCTATCCTAAGATCCACAGTTTTATTTTGCATCATAAAATTTGAAGTCATGTGAAATGAAACCAAGCAGGATAGTCATCTTACAAAAATGAACATTTCCATTTTAGTTTGGGAGGTACAGCTTTCTAAATAACATGTGATGTCAGCAAAAATGCAAGGAAACAAAGTTCAAAAGAACATAGAAAACACAGTAAACAAAATAGCAGAATGTTAATTTTTCTTATTCATTTTAGTTTTTAGTACTTTTCAGGCTATGATAGACATCAATGTGCAAAGAGAACCACATTATATAATAGAACAAATGTAATTAAATAATTGCCAATCTACAGAGCGATGAAGCAGGAATCAACATGACATCTTCCAGATGGTGTCTGAAGTCTAAAAGAATGCTCTTTTTAGTGCCTTTTCAGATGCAGAAAATATCCCCAAAGTTATGAGGGCTTATGGCATCCTCAAATACTAAGCCATCATGCACAATCTCTTGTATGTGTCAAATTGAATTCACGATGGTAAAGGGGGAAATCAAACTCACCACTCTCCTAGATGCAATAGCGAGCATTGAGGGGGCCCCATTTACAAGATTACCGCAGAGTCCAGGGGGAAATTTAGGTGGGTTTAGGGACTCAAGCTAGTTAGCTCTAGATACAAATTGGATGCCATTCTGAGAAAGACATTTTCATTTTCATTTAACTTGCAGCACATAGAATTTTTAATGTCCCATAAAACCAGAGAGACTTGGGTGCTTTGAGGACAGTGACTTACCAGGATTCCCAGGTCCCTGAGGAACATTTGGGCAAACCTACATCCTACATACCCACTCTTAGAAAAAAGCTAACAAACACGAAGTGAGCTCCAAATAATCCAAACCAAACCCAGGGCTGAATATGTGTGTGATGGTGTGTTTTCTGAACATAAAGATAAGACGTTCATCTAAAGAATCTTAAATTATTAAGAAAACATAAAATAGGAAGTAAACATACAATCTTTACATCGTATAACCCATAAGTAACTGAATTTTATGTGATGGATGTCAAAATGGATATGCTTATTCAATATACAGTGTTTTAGAATTTTCTAACATACATAAAATTTTAATTAATTAGAAGGAAGAGAAAGAGTTCCCTCTTTATTATTTACATAATCCTTCAGTAATATTCTGTACTAGCAATTAATGAGGAATATTTCTCTCAGTCATTCCCATGAGAAAGAATTCCCGTGTTCCAGTTCCCAATTTATCAATATTAGATGGGAACTATTTACTTGTTATAACCAATGATGACAATGTATCATATTAAAATCACTTTACACACCTTTTTTTTAATTCTACCCAATATAGAATAGTGATGTTACTGCCAAACCTCAGTTGACTTTTAATTATAACATTAATTTCAGACAACTTTAAATATCATCCATTGACATCTCTTTGTAATATGAAAATACAAGCACCTGTGCTTTTTCTGTCCTGTACTTATGTGATCTATAATTTTACTTTTTGTTTTGAAAAAGTTGAAAACAATTTTATTTTCTTCTGCCGCTGCAATTTTCTTTTGTATTTTGTTTATTTGTTAACACCAAACACTGCCTATCAACACAGAGCTTTTACTTCCAAGTATGTTAGCAAGTTCGGAAGGAAATAAAAGTTCAAAAGTATATTAAGAGTAATTTTGTAAACAGAGAGGTTAGAGGTTTCCCCAGAGAAAAAGAACCAGGCATGGCTTTCTTGACTTAAGAGAAGCCGTTTTTGCCAGAAATCATTTTTGATCTATGCCTGGCCACAGTGCTTGACCTTGAACAGGTATCAGTGATCAGTGATCTTAAGGGAAGTCCGTGAATGCAGGAACAAAGAAAAAGCCATCAAGAAACAATAATTCAGCAACAAAGCAGAATCCTAGTTCATTCCTCAAGGGACATACAAAAAAATCTGTTACAGACTTTGAGTTTTTCAGAAACTAAGGCTCCTGACCAGGTGGAGGACAGATTGATGCTGACCCTCCTGATGTTGATCAACTACAGTTTGGACTCTGCTGCCCCTGGCCCCAGTTCTATGTTGAATTCTCCTCTGCTCAAGCATCTTCATAAATATATGTGTACGCTTAGATTAAAACTCACCCAATTCTGCTGTTTGAGTAGACACTACTTTGGGGAAGATACCCAGCGTTCTGCTTACTTTATGCCAGTAGTAATAAATACTTGCTTCTTCCAAACTTTGACTTGGTGTGTGACTATTGGCTCAATACCCAACAAGAAGTGAGCCTAGTTTTGGGGTAACAATATTGTTGATTAAAAATTTAACAGTTGAGCTAAGAAATAATTATAAAATTTAATTCAATACTTTTTTTTTTTTTTTTGTCTTTTTAGGGCCACACCTACAGCTCATGGAATTTCCCAGGTTAGGAGTCCAACTGGAGCTATAGCCTCTGGCCTATAGCACAGCCACAGCAATGCAGGATCTGAGCAGTGTCTGTGACCTACACCACAGCTCATGGCAATGCCAGAGCCTTAATCCACAGGGATCGAACCTGCATCTTCATGGATACTAGTTGGACTTGCCACAACTGAGCCACAACAGGGACTTCAATTAAATACAAATTTGAGGGTTGTAATCTAGGAAGAACAACTCAGAAAGCTCTGAGAAGTGTTCTGCCTTTTAAAAGTTGATATACAGTTTATATAAGTGTTTTGGAGACAGAAGGCTATACATCAAACATATTGATATATTACACAGTCCAGATTTAAGTATCATCCTAGTGGATTGTGTGATCCCTTATGAGTTCAGAAGGAGTGTTATCTTTAAGGGGTTTTCTTCTTGGTGCCAGGAGAATATTATTCTCTATAGTTAAGCAGGTATTCCTTCCAATGGGGGAGGTTTGGTGAATGCATAATGCAGATACACAGTGCACAATGGGGGAGAAAGGGGAGGCCAAAAGGGAGAAAAGAACTTCATGTTTAAATTTTTCTTGTCTTGCCCTAAAATGTGAATTTTATTTCATATCCTCTGCTGTAAATAAATAGTCAGACAACATTCATAAGGCAAGAGTTATTATGAATTGGACAGCAGGGGGACTCAACCACAGAATTTTGGAAGCATGGATATTCAGGCTATGAGCTCCATAGCCATTCCTCTACCAGCAGACAACTTCCTAATGATGGCTCAGCAGGCTGGCCTCCCATAGGAGCCACACTGGTTGGGTTGAAGTCATGGGCAGAGTCAGAATTCATGGGTACTCAAGTATTGGACTCTGTAGATAAGACCACTGAAAGATAGGGGGCTATGCCATGTGGCTTCCCACATATATGCCTGAGGTGTCCTAACAATTCTTATGCCAAGGGTCAAGACTCACATGCACAATGGAAGACTCTATAGGATTTACTTAGGGGCACTGATGATAGGACTAAGGATGAAATGGTGGGAGAGATAACAATACTAGGAGATACGGGTAGCCCAGTCTAGTAAAAGTGCAGAATTATCATTGCTATGTCCTTCACATCTGAGACACCAGAAAGACTACTGCTTATAAGTAAGTATAAGGACTTAATAGGGCCTACACAGTACCTTCCATATACAGCTAAAACTAAGCCCTGGCAAGTCCTGCAGGAGAGGCAGGGTGTGAAGACTTATTCTGCCAGGGAGAGGACTTGAGAAACACATTGGGCTTTGCACAGGGCCTCCCCAAGAAAGTGTTCACAGAGCTTACCTAACATTAGGGTGGCAAGCCAATAACTGAACTCCCTACCAGAGGAAAATAAATATGTCTCAAGGGAAGTTAAAAAAGTCTAGAATCCTTAAAACAAATCAGAACATTTTTTTCAGTACAAAATAATAATTTAGCAAGTCAGATAGTAAATGAAACCAGCCTATGTGACTAGTAGTCAATAAAACACTCAATAGGTATCAAACAGCAATGCCTGGGATGTTATATTTTGAAGACAACAAGTTTAAAGCAGTCATTATATAGTTCAAAGAAAAAAACAGGTTCTATGACTATTTTCAAGCAATTGAACAAAATAATATGATAATGAATGCACTTATATATAACCTCATCAGGAAAATGGAATGCACTAAAAAGAATGAAAATTCTACAACTGAACATTACAATAACTGAGGTGAATTTTTTCCTGTGCTTGACAGTAGACTGGGATGATAGAAGAGCCAGTGAACTTGATCACTGATCAATAAAAATATACAATAAAATTTTTATCAGAATAATGGAGAGATATGTGATTGAGAGAAACATGCACAGAGTGGCCAGTGATTGTCAAACAAAATATAACATACTAACATACACATAGTTCTATGAGGAGAAGCACATGAGAAGAAGATAGGACATTTTAGAAGAAATAATGTAAAATGATTTCCCAAACACAACACAAATGAACATGTAGATTGAAATAAGTTTGGAAGAAAAATAAAAGATGGTTGTGATTTCTTCTTTTTCATTTATAATTTTGTTTATTTGGGTTCTTTCTCTCCTCTTGAGAAATGCAATTCAAAACTACCATGAGATACCACCTCACACCAGTCAGAATGGCCATCATTCATAAGTCCACAAATAACAAGTGCTGGAGGGGCTGTGGAGAAAAGGGAACCTTCCTGCACTGTTGGTGGGAATGTAAACTGGTACAACCACTATGGAGAACAGTTTGGAGATACCTTAGAAATATATACATAGAGCTTCCATATGACCCCGCAATCCCACTCTTGGGCATATATCCAGACAAAACTCTACTTAAAAGAGACACATGCACCCGCATGTTCATTGCAGCACTATTCACATTAGCCAGGACATGGAAACAACCCAAATGTCCATCGACAGATGATTGGATTCGGAAGATGTGGTATATATACACAATGGAATCCTACTCAGCCATAAAAAAGAATGACATAATGCCATTTGCAGCAACATGGATGGAATTAGAGACTCTCATACTGAGTGAAATGAGCCAGAAAAACAAAGACAAATGCCATATGCTATCACTTATAACTGGAATCTAATATCCAGCACAAATGAACATCTCCTCATAAAAGAAAATCATGGACTTGGAGAAAAGACTTGTGGCTGCCTGATGGGAGATGGAGGGAGTGGGAGGGATCGGGAGCTTGGGCTTATCAGACACAACTTAGAATAGATTTACAAGGAGATCCTGCTGAGTAGCATTGAGAACTTTGTCTAGATACTCATGTTGCAACAGAAGAAAGGGTGGGGAAAAAATGTAATTGTAATGTATACATGTAAGGATAACTTGATTCCCTTGCTGTACAGTGGGAAAATAAAAATTAAAAAAAAATAAAAAGAAAAGATGGTCTGAAAGAGTTCAGACAAAATACAAACAGCACATACAAGAAGTCACTCTTGCAGCTCAGTGGGTTAAGGACCCAATGTTGTCTCTATGAAGATGTGGGTTCAGTCCCTGGCCTAGCTCAGTGGGTTAAAGATGCAGAGTTGCTGTAAGCTGCAGCATAGGTGACAGACGTGGCTCAGATTTGGCATTGTTGTGTCTGTGACATAGGCCTGCAGCTGCAGCTCGGATTTGACTCCTGGCCTGGGAACTTCCATGTGCTGCAGGTACAGCTGTGAAAAGAAAAAAAAAAAAAAAAAAAGAAAGAAATATTACATACAAGAAAACAATGATAGATATTTCACTTATTCTTCATCAGAAATAATAGAGGACTAAAGAAAATGGATTATTTTAAGGCTGAAAGAAAAGAAAATAAACCAGCTTCTATATCTACTTAAGTTTAGTATGTAATGAAAATATTCTTGAAGGCAAGTGTAAAATAAAACCCTTTCAGACAAATGAAAACTAAGAGACCTCATTGCCCAAAGGTCTGCATTGTTATAAAAAGTAAGGATATTTTCCAATGCTAAACAGAAACATGGGTTTCCTGGAAGGAAAGAAGATAGCAGAAAACTAAATAGGTGAGTAACTGTAAAGGACTATGTTGTCATTGTGTTTTTGTTTTTGTTTTGTAATATTCTTATGAATAAATTAATAAAAATAAAATTAATAAAATATACAATGTGACCTAAGATACATGTGGAAATAGAATACATGGTGATTTTTAGGATCACATGTTCACATAGATCTGGGACATTATCTAAGTGAAGAAGTCAGAAATGGGAGGGTAGAACTAAAACCTTACATGTACAAAAGGGTGAACAATGAAATGTGAAATGTAAATTGTACGTAATATAATTTTGATGCTAAACACCCTTTCATATATTAATAATGATAGTTCAACCCTAAAACAAGAACTAAAGTAGTGTTCCCTTGGTGGCTCTGTGGATTAAGGATCTGGCATTGTCACTGTAGTGATTCAGGACAAAGCTGTGGTGTAGATTTGATCCCAGCTCAGAAACCTCTGTATGCTGTGGGCCCAGCCAATTTTTTTTTTTTATTAAAAAATAAAATGAGCACTGAAACTTTTAAAAAGAAGTTGATTTAACAGGTGTATAATGAAAAGATACAGCACACTAAAATATATTAGAATATATGCTGCCTTCCGTGATGCAGTAATTTATACAAAACTTTCCTCACCCACCTCTTCAGGCTAAAAATCTAAGAAACTGGATGAAATTTAAAAATAGACTTTTAACATGGGGTCTCATTTGTTTTGGATATTACTTTCTTTTTCTTTCTTTATCTCTCTTTTTCCTTCCTTCCTTCCTTCTTTCTTTCTTTCTTCCTTTCTTTCTTTCTTTCTTGGGCTATACCTGAGGCCTATGGAAGTTTCCAGGCTAGGGGCCAAATTGGAGTGGCAGTTGCCAGCCACAGCCACAGCCACAGCAATGCAGGATCCAAGCTGTGTCATATCTGCAAACTATACCACAGCTTGTGGCAACAGCAGACCCTTAACCCACTAAGCGAGCCCAGGTATCAAACCAGAGTTGTCATGGACAATATGTAAGGTTCTTAACAGGCTGAGTCACAATGAGAACTCTGGATATTACTTTCTAATGTGTAAAATTAAAAGTTTATTCTTGAACAGTCATTCTCAAATGTAATTACACAGCCTGGTTATGTCAGAATTATCTGAAGAATTTTTGCCATCACTTCTGAAATACAGATTTCTGGTGCAAAGTCCTTCTGAGTAAAAAAATTCTAGGGGCCAACACTGTCTAATGTGCAAATAGGTGTGAAGATTGCAGAAGGCAATGACCTTCAGCCTCACGTCCCAATTCATGCTGACTAAACTGGCTAATTTCAGATGTATATTTGCTGTTACTTATAATAATAATACATCTTTAAGGATTTTTCTAATACTTACGAACATGCTGTTACAGAGCCATTTTTTAAAATTGATTTGCCTATCCATTTAGGTGTCTAATGACCTTTTCTATGAAATGTTTCATCTTAATACCCCTTCACTAAAAATGTCTCATTAAAGGGAGAAATTTCCCTGGAGTGTATAGAAATCCTGAATTTACAGGGTAAGTACCACAAATGATAAATAGTAGCAATTGGATAGAAACTACAATATAAATCTTCAGAAACCTCATAATTGGTAGCACCGTTTTCAAAACCAAATAATATGTTTGCCAACACGAACCCAAATATTTACAAACCTAAGAATAATTATAAAATTATAGACTGTTACATAAATAATGATGGCCAAGAAGCTTGTGCATTTATCATTACTTTCCTTTTATTTTTCCAAAGCATTTGAGCTTCCCTGTCCATGGGACAACTCCCTAAGAGCTTGTTATCTGTTCCAAAAATTGATTTTCAATTAATCTACAACTCTGCTTCTCACCTTCGCCCATATCCTTTCAGGAAATGCTGCTCCATGAAAACATTAATTCAGGAAATTTGATTAGATAACACTTAATGGGCTCAAACTGACACCTACTTCACCTTCTTGAGACATGTTAATTACACATTTTGTTTCTATAAATAAATATAACTGAATACAACTCTTAGGACTCTCTCACCCATCACTGGAAACCAGGTCAAGACTATTGATGAAGAGAGATGAAATACCTAACTGAATCTGTGAGGGACATGACTTGAATGTACTTAGTGATTTCCTCCTCCCAACTAGGGATCTCCAAAAATATTTCCCAGGGCTCAAATTTCGAATATAAATTTTGTAATCTGTAAACAATAAGGTCTGTTCCAATGAAACAAACATAAAGAGGGAGAAGAAAAATTACTTATGCCAAATTAGCATGCATTCACTTTTCTCTTCCTATTGTTATATCCCCTTTTCATGTATAACACAAATGAGTTGGCCTTGTGAGCATACAAATACACACAAGTGGGATACAAAATAAATTCAGCTACATGAAAAGAGACAGTATAGGCTCCATATTTTCAATGTAATGACACAGCATGTGTCTATGACTAAGTCATGGCATATGGCTATGTAAACTGCCTCTTACCATATCCATTGATGAGAGCATTTAATAACATACTGAATTTAAATGAATCCATGAAAATCTTATTTTTGTTTTTTATATGTATATCCTGAGAAATATTGGCCCCAGAAAACACTCCACTTGCATTACAAAAAAATTTAAAAAAATTAAAAAATAGTGTTGATTTTTAGGTCAGAGACTAGACAGTTATTCTCCAAAATTGGCATTTCCTTTTAAGCACACAGTTAACTTTAGGCTTCCTTGATATTAGGTGTGATCCTGGGTCTGAATTTGTAATTAATGAGAAGTGGGAAAATGGAACAAAATCCCCTTTCAGGCCAAGTCCTTCCCCAAAACTCTTGCTTCTTCTTTCCTTTCTCCTTTTCCTCTCCACCCATTTAATAGCCTTTTCCTTTTTTCTTTTTTTCATCTAAGGTGATCTGAGAAAAATGCTGAAGAATGCACAGCCCATATCAGCCTGGGTTCCTGTATAACTCTACTGAGCAGAACTCTACCCACGATGAACTTTATGTATAACAGCGCTGACTGCACTGCCTAGTTTTAATGAACTAACTCACTGAAGACACTGAAAGCCAGAATCTATCTGTACCCACATGGAATGGACTTTAGTTCTTTAACCCATGTATTTCAGCTCCTCTCAGATAAGTTCAGGCAAACACAGGCCAAGTGTCACCACTCACAGAAATATGCATCCCACAGACAAAGTAAAAAAGCCTGAAATGCAAAAGTGCTTCAATTGATCATTTTAAAATTTTCATCAAACTGATATTTTACAAACTTTGTTTGTCATGGGATTTTTTTTTTTTTTTAATCTGAGAGCAAGTCACCTTCATATGATTTCTTTGTTTCTCAACCCAGTATTCATGACTTTTTCATCCTTGTGTCTTTGATCTGAAGGCTCTATTTTGTTATTAAAAACAACAATGGCAAAAAAAAAGACAAAATGAAAGGAAGACAGAAAAAGAAAAAAAATAAAAGAAAGAAAAAATCCAGTCCTGCAAATTCTTCAGGACTTTTCTTTAGTGCTATCTGATTGCAGAAGTTGCCTCTAATCATCCTACCAGAAGAGTTGCACTCCATGATTTTATTACTCAATTTAGTAATCTGGCTGTTTCCTACTAGTATTTGTCGTGTTTATAAATGCTATATTTGTTCCTTGAACTTTATTTCTGAATCCTGAGTAGAAATGAACTACCCCAGAGAAAACATTGTGTCCTCTTGATTCATCAAAAAAGTCTGAGTGCCTTGTTTGGGAAGATAATCCCGGAAGATCACTTTGAGAGAAGAGAACTTGCAGCAGTGCAGCATGAGGGATTTTCAGGGGCTTGGAGTTGGGGGCACACAAGGGGGCTATTGCCAATGAAAAGTAAATGGTTGTTTTTCATGGATACAGATAAGCGTGACTAAACCAGATAAACTTAAATAACCCCTGTATTAGCTGAAATGAAATGGGTGCCAAGGCAATGGGTGAGGACTATCCATGGATTCAGCTCTGAATATTCAGAGGGAAAAAAGATGGCATCTAGTAATCGAAGAAAGAACAGAAATTTTACTTATTTTTCTCTATTATACTGACTCTCTTAGGACAGAAATAGTTCCTTTTATGGATGCATTTTGTTGAGAATAGAATTCTGAAACAAAGCAACATGCAGTTTTTGATGTTGCTGCAAGGAGGAATGGTGAAGGGACCAGAGTGGGAAGAGTTTGTGTGTGACATTAAATTAAGAAAGTGATTTACAGTAGCTGCCTTAAGAGTAACAGAGCATGAGTGAGATAAATGGATATCTTTTTAGAGCAGATCACTTCATAGTAGAAAGAGCACAATGGCGTGGGTCAGAGTCACAACACAGAAGGAAACACAGGAAAATAGAGTGAGATGCACAAGACCAAGGGGCTCAGTAAAGAAGGGCATCCCTTTGGGGCTCTTATTGTGGGTCAGTGTATTAAGGACTTGACATAGTCTCTATAAGGATGGAGTAGGATCCCTGGCTTAGCTCAGTGGGTTAAGAATCTCGCATTGTCAAAAGCTGCAGAGTAGGTCACTGATGCAGCTTGGATCCAGTCTCGCTGTGGCTGTGGTGTAGGCTGGCAGCTGCAGCTCCAATTTGACCTCTAGCTTGAGAACTTCCATATGCCACAGGTGAAAACTTAAAAAGACAAAACAAAGGATAAAAAAATAATAAATTTTCAAAGCCCACATTGACAATAATACTTAGATTATGATTAAGTTTAAAATGTGTTTCTACCCATCCTATGACATTGAGAATAATGAATAAATGATGATCCCCTGCTACAATTCCAGCTGTGCATCTGGTCATCAATTTTTTTTTTTTGTCTTTTTGCTATTTCTTTGGGCCCCACCCATGGCATATGGAGGTTCCCAGGCTAGGGGTCAAATCGGAGCTGTAGCCACCGGCCTACGCCAGAGCCACAGCAACGCGGAATCCGAGCCACGTCTGCAACCTACACCACAGCTCACGGAAACGCCGGATCGTCAACCCACTGAGCAAGGGCAGGGACCGAACCAGCAACCCCATGGTTCCTAGTCAGATTCGTTAAGCACTGCGCCACAACGGGAACTCCCTGGTCATCAATTTTATTTGATTTATTTTATTTTATTTCACTTAATTAAATTTAATTTAATTTTACCTTTTTCCCCCAGATTAATGACTCAACCCATTTCTTGATTAAATTAGCAATAAAATTGACAAATCTTTCTCCTGAGGTTTTCTTCTCTCCTGTTCTCCTTATATTTATTCCAAAAGGGTTAAGTATATTTTCAATAACCAGGCCAGGGAAAGCCCTGGAGCACAAGAACTCAATAGCTTTACTGGTAGAAATCTGTGTTATCTCTTGCTGTCTCCCTAATGTCCACATTGTGTCATTTTTGTAAGCAGGCTTCCCACTGGCAGGGCATTCATTCTCCCGCTGTGGTCATACAATCAATCAATCATTCTTCCAGGTCCCTCCATAAATCAGGAAAATGGTCAAGTTTGGTCTTTCCAGTTAACACATCTTTATTTTACATTTATATGAATAGTAATAGTTGCTAAATTGTTAACAATTAAAACATCTCACATCTAGGGTAAAGGAAACTGGAGATAGTGGTAGAAAGAATGACAGGTTTCTATTTTTTTTTTTTTTTTTTTTGTCTTTTTAGCTATTTCTTGGGCCGCTCCCGCGGCATATGGAGGTTCCCAGGCTAGGGGTAGAATCAGAGCTGTAGCCATTGGCCTTCGCCAGAGCCACAGCAACGCGGGATCCGAGCCACGTCTGCAACCTACACCACAGCTCACTGCAACGCCGGATCCTTAAGGCACTGAGCAAGGGCAGGGACCTAACCTGCAACCTCATGGTTCCTAGTCGGATTTGTTAACCACTGTGCCACAACGGGAACTCCAGGAATGACAGGTTTCTAGCCTCAGTTCCTATCTCAGAGCCATGGCCAGATCTGCACATCCCACTGTGGCAGCACAGAGACACATTTCTTTCAAGGAGCTCACTGACTAAATTTAGAAGGTGATATCTATCAGTAAGATCAACATAACTTGGCAAAATATATTATGTTGTAGAAGTAGAAATGAAGAGAATATTAAAATTTTAAAAAAGGAAAGAAACAAAGACAGAAAGCAAGAGAGGTTCACTTATCAAGTCAAATATTAAAAAAAAAAAAAAGGAAAGGAGTTCCTGTTGTGGCTCAGTGGTTTAGGACCTGGCATAGCATCTGTGAGGTTATGGGTTTGATCCCTGGCCTTGCTCAGTGGGTTAAGTATCCAGCATTGCTGCAAGCTGTGGAGAGGGTTTCAGATGTGATTTGGATCCAGTGTTGCTGTGGTTGTGGCACAGGACTAGCTCTGATTTGACCCCTAGCCTGGGAAATTCCATGTGCCACAGGTATGGCCATAAAAGGAAAAAAAAATGATTTATCCTAGTGATGAGAACTATTAGGATGCACTCTCTTAAGAATTTTCCTACATATCATGCAGCAACATTAACTATAGCCAACATGTTGTACATCTTGATTTAAAGAAGGCTGAAGTGTGTTTTAGCAGTCATTTAAATTGCTTGCAGTTTAGCTTGATTCTATTCAATTTTGTTTTTCAGATTTGCTAGTAAGACTTGAGGTTATCCTTTATTCTGGTGCTAATTTAGCACTATTACTAAGGTGTTAGCCTTTGATATGGCCATCAAGTGCCCTGGGGTTTCAATAAAGTCTCTCTACTTTCATTGGTGAAAATTTGAAAAATTTCCAGCTTTTAACACTGTAAATTGTTTTCCATATAGCTCCTAGTTGTTTTTTCTCACTTGATTATAGTTTTACCCTTCACATTTGAAATATATACACACAGACACATATATATATATACATATACAAAAACAGTAAAATGTGAGGGGCAATTAATAAAATGTTAAATTGATGAAAATAGGGAAGTATAAAATCAAATATTGATTCTTTCAAAACACTGATGAAATAGATAAAACTGGTTATTAATTACACAAAAACAGAGTGCATAATGTTGACCCATTCAGACAAAATTCTAGAAATGGTCACTAAAGCTATAGTGACAAAAATTATAATGTTGTTTGCTCCGTTTTGTTTAGGTTAATAAATGTACTTCAAATGAGTACAAGGGGATTTTCTGCATGTTCTATATCTTGATTGTGTGGAAGTTATGTGGGTATATACTTTTGTAAAAAAGCTGTCACTTAGAGTAGTCTTTTGGGTGCATAATTTATATCTATGTAATATTTATTTACTTAAAGGGAAAATGTAAACACACTTGAGATTCACTTATGTATTAAGATGGACCAGGACTTGGAAATATTGTGTTCTTGTTCAAAAAGGAGAAATGGCATATTGGAATGCTCTATGTCTAGAATCACAGGAAACACTTAAGTTCTATAAATCTATTGTTATCAAACTCAAGTCCAGTTTCTCTCTACCAAAAGCCATTTCTCAAGAGGCAAGTGTTAGCAGAAAGGAAATGTTGCTTTGGTGAGAATTCCAGTGACACAGGGAAAAAGAAGGTAAATTCAAGTTCCCAAAACCAACTCCCAAGATTCTGCTCAGCCATGCCCTTTTTTAAAGGGAAAAGGAAGCTCATTCCATCATCAAGGCAGGAGGTCAAGCTCTGCATCTTTTTTCATGGTGTGCCTGCTGGCCAATCCTCTTGATCTTTCTTCAGACTTATGTCTTCTATGTGATCTGCCTACAGGATTCCTTGTGGGGGTGTGAGTAGAGAGGTAGTCATTCTTTAACTTAATTCTTTTTCTATATACAGTGGAATATTACTCAGCCATAAGAAAGAATGAAATAGTGCTATTTGTAGCAACAGGAATGGACCTAGAAACTATAATACAAAGTGAAGTTAGTCATACTAACATCATATGATGTCATTTGTATGTGGAATCTGGGCGTGGGGGAAGGATACAAATGAACATATTTGCAGAAGAGCAGCAGATCCACAGATTTTGAAAAACTTATGGTTACCCCAGGGAACAGCTGGGGAGCAGGAGAGATGGACTGCGGGTTTAGAACTGACATATGCATATTAAGGCATATAGGATTATTGGCCAATGGGGACCTGTTATATAGCAGAGAAAACTCTACCCAATATTCTGTGATAATCTCTGTGGAAAAAATAATCTGAAAGAGAATGGATCTGTGAATATGTATGATTAAATCACTTTGTGGTACAGCAGAAATTATCACGACCTAGTAAATCAACTATACTTCAACAAAATTAAAAAAGAAAAGAATCAATCATTTAGGCAAGGCATGGTGTACATTCAGGAGACTAGATATAGCTCCCTGAGCTTAATAGTGTCTTACTATTGATTTTTACTTATTTGATAATATAGCAGTTTCCCTTACTATTCTCACAGCTGAATTTTTCTTCAGTTTCGAAATAACCTTTTCACCTAAAAGTATTTACCCTCTTTAAAATTCTTCTAGGTCATCACAATAAACTTCTTTAACAAAAAAAGACAATCAGACCTGTAAGGCGCAAGTTACAGGTACTTTTTCTGGATTGAATTTTACATAACTGTTCTTCTAAACATTGGTTAAATATTTCCATATCATTGTTTTCAAAATCAGAAGCAATCATTTTTCTTTGACTTCCTCGATATTCAGCCCTGCACAGTAACACTGTGTTATATACATTTAATAATATATTTGATTAATCACTAATTTTCCTACTTTTTAGATTCATAGACTTGATAGACTTGTTCTTGCACAATTTCACCAGCCTGATTTTAACTCCATATCATTCTCTCTATTAAAGTTTTTCAAGTGATCCATATAACCTAGGTTCTTCAAACCATCCATTTTGATGATAAAAATAAAATCATAATACCAATAAGAATAGTGATCCTCTTACAATAAGCCTGATCCCTGAAATTTGTGAAAGTTTAACTTATATCTTATAGTATCTTTCCAAATATTTATGAGTTCAGGAGTGGAGGGCATGATTTTTGGATAAATTTCAATTGATTATTTGGAATCTACTTGTGTTCTGCTTTAAAAACCCTTTCTTTTGGAGTTCCCGTCGTGGCGCAGTGGTTAACGAATCTGACTAGGAACCATGAGGTTGCGGGTTCGGTCCCTGCCCTTGCTCAGTGGGTTAACGATCCGGCGTTGCCGTGAGCTGTGGTGTAGGTTGCAGATGCGGCTCGGATCTCGCGTTGCTGTGGCTCTGGCGTAGGCCAGTGGCTACAGCTCCAATTCGACCCCCAGCCTGGGAACCTCCATATGCCACAGGAGTGGCCCAAGAAATAGCAAAAAGACAAAAAAAAAAATTAAAAAAAAATAAAAACCCTTTCTCAGAGTTCCCTGGTGGCCTACCAGTTAAGGATCTGGTATTATCACTGCAATGTCTAGGGTCACTGCTATGGCTCGTTTCTATCTTTGGCCTGAGAAATTTTGCAAATTAATTAATTAACCAACCAAAATCACTTTCTTTTTATGTTCTCCATTACAGGAGAACCCAGTGAGATTCTATTTTGTGCATCTACTTAAATTATTAAATAGGGAGTTCCCATTATGACTCAGTGGATTAAGAACCTGACTACTGTCCATGAAGATGTGCGTTAGATTGCTGGCCACTCTCAGAGGGTTAAGGATCTGGCTTTGCTGCAAGCTACTGCATAGGCCACAGATGTGTCTAGGATCCAGCAGCTCCCACTCGATTCCTAGCTTACGAACTTCCATATGCCAAGGTGTGACCCTAAAAAGGAAAAAAAAAAAAAAAAAAAAAAAAAAAACAAGAAAAATTAAAGGAGTTCCTGCTGTGGTGCAACAGAATTGGCAGTATCTTGGGAGTGCTGGAATGCAGGTTCAATTCCTGTCCTGGTACTGTTGGTTAAGAATCTAGCATTGCCATAGCTGCAGCATATGTCACAACTGCAGCTCAGATCTGATTCCAGGAGCTCTATAAGCCAAAGCGTGGCCAAAAAAGGAAAAAATATACATATGAAATAGGTTTTTTCTTGAGGTAAGACTGTGAATACTAATTCTTATTGCTTCCTAAGTCCTTAGTGCCATCTCCTCATGCTTGCTGTCACCTTCAACTGAAGGTGCCACTGCTAAATGCCAGGACTACCAAACACTTCCTCTTACTTTATGATATGGTTTTATTCCAATGCACTGCCACTTTCCTGACTCATTCTTTGTATTTGGATTGTTTCTTTCCTTCTTTGTTTATGTCAGTCTTTTAAAAGTTCATACATAGGCTCTGGTCTATAGTAATCACATTATCATTGAGGAGAAAAGCTTGCACTTGAATCCAGATAACCTGCTTAATTTACCTTAATAGAATATGTTTGTTTTGAAAATCTTTCCAATCTATTTTTGGGATATGTCCATATATTAGTAAAATTTCCTTTACTCTCCCTATGTACGGTAGCTTTTCCTCCCATAGATTTAATTGTAAAAGTACCAACCTCAAACAAATGTCTCTCTTAAAAGGGAATTTCCAACTTGGCCAACTGGAAACTTACTTTACAAGAAACAATTTATATGTCCACAGAGAGAGATAATAGTGTAGTCTCTTTCTAATATGACTACACCTAGATGCCCACCCCTAAGACTGTAAGACAATTTGCTTACAATAAATGAGTCTGGATGAAGGATGTCCAGTCTTAGTTCTGATGATAATGTAACAGTAATTATAACTCCAGTAAATCTAACAATTTCTACTTTATCAGACTCAAGGCTATACCAAAATGAAAAATGGCCATTCCAAGGAAAACAGCATACAACAATTGAGAAAGGTAAGCATTTGAAGCTCTTTCTTTTTTACCTGAAATTAAGCACTTAGGTGGAGAGAGTGATATAGGCAGTTTATTTTGGGCCTAACATGGAACCAAATATCTAAAACAGGCTTAGAAGATAAGTAGCTAAGATACTGTACATTAACATTTTAAGGGAACTTGAATATGTTTCTCCTCTTTAGTTTTAGCCGAAATATTTCTCCCATCTCTCTTTAAACTGAGGGTTACTTTACTCTTCTCAATGACAGTGATCTGATATCCAGTGTGATTATAAACTTGGATGCTAAACTTGTGAGTGTTGATGTGTATGTCTGTCAAACAATTTTTCAAATAGTTTAAGCTCTTTACAGCATCATAGATTGATGGGTAGCAAACTGGTTCACAGACAACCTCTGAGTTGCATTTTTCCTTCTCAAATACTGAAGATAATCTGAAGACTGAGAGCCAAAAGGGAACATAGCTTAAGTGTTTGGAAGAGTTCACTGTATCTGCAGCATAGGACATAATATGTATATACAAATTGACGTGTGTGTGTGTGTATACATGAAATATATGTTATACATACACATATATATCTATCTAACTATGAGAGAGACTTTCTTGACTAAGGAAGTATCAAATTATTACATGGATTTGTATTATAATGAAAATGCTTTATCTCCTTATATCTTGTTTGACCTTTTCACTATTTTTCATGTGGATAATTCTCGTTTAAATTGACAGCATCAGTTAAAGTTGACAACTTCCAAATCCAGCATTGATGTCTTGCTTATTATTATTGTATCTGTGCGGGTATTCTACTTGGTGTTTTGTTTTATTTTCCTTAAAATCACATATTTTGCCTATTAGCCCAGTATAAATATTAAAAATGTACTCTTCCCTCCCAAAATGTGTAGGTCTGGACAAAACTACAGGACATATTATATATGAGATTATATTTTAAAAATGTAGTATTAGGCTCATGCTAGATAGTAAACCACAGAAGGACAGTATCTATATCTTATTTGTGCATAGTTTTTAGCATCAGATGTTCAATATATTATAATATTTAATAAAGATAGAATCATTATAGGTTGACTTCATCTACACTTTAATTTTTTGTCTGAGAAAACATACTTCCATAAGAAAATTTAAAAGTTTAAGAATTACAAAATCATATGCAAAGTAATGTTATATCAAATGTAAGTATTAGTAAATCTATTCTATTGAGGGGGAAATGCCCAATGTTCTAGTGTTTTCCAATTTCTATGGTTTAAATTCTCCCACCATGGTCAAATTGCTAATGATATGTCACTGACCTCAGACTTAAAAATTCACTAGCACATCATTTACATAAATATACTTTTCTGATGTATTAAAAGTACTTGGCATTTATATACATATCTAGTGATTTAAAAGTTGTTGGAAAGCAAAGTGTATTCAAATGTTTAGTTTTTAAAAATTAGTCCTTTCTAATATTTCATGGCATATTTTGAGTGAATATTTTAGAGTAAAAATTTAAATAGATGATAGAGGAACATATGTAGTTATCAATCTTAATGTATCTGTCTATTGATCTAAGTAATGAAATACTAGTGTTTTTGTTTTCAATTCAATATCTGACTTTGATAATTTACCTGAAAGCCTCCCATGATACTAGACAGCAAAATGATTCTTCATTTAAAATGAGGGTCTCTCAATGGAAATTATTATACCATTTAATACTGCATTGGCTGTGATGATAGACATATCAGTTCCTGTTTCTGTAAACTTCATCACTCTTTTTACCTTATCTAAGCTTCAGTTTCCTCATTTGTGAAATGGGACCTTAAGGACCTACTGCAGAAAGTGGCTGTAATAGCAAAGTGAAATTCTGTGTGTAAATGACATATATCTGTGGGGAGCCAAGAATGTACAAGGAGCCGAGGAAGGAAGCTTGCCTGAATGGTGCAATTCCAAGGGTAGGCTCCTAATCAGAAAAAGGGGCCTGCCTGAACGGTGCAGTTCCAAGGGCAAGTTCCTAATCAGAAAAAAGGGCCTGTCTGAATGGTACAATTCTGAGGGCAGGTTCCTAAATAAGGAGACATCTGCCTGTACAGCACAATTCTGAGGACAGGCCCTAGAAGACCATAAGGCTCACCCACTGACATTGGTGGGTAACTGAATTTTCCAGGAAACAATTTCCATTTTGCGTTGCTGAGTGGGGATTGTTCCATGGATGACTTAGTCTTTCTTGTTATTCACTTGTTATTCAGTTTTCCTCAGTCTTTCCTGATTATTTGCTTATTATTATTATTTTCCATTCTTATTTTCCTATGGTGATTTGTGATTTAACAAAATTACAACAATAATATAATAAGAATTGCATCCTGAAGGACTTTCCCCTATTTAAATCCAACTTAAAACATAGTGTTTACCTACTAACTAGTTATACAGTAAACTTTAGAGTGAAGATTTTAATGAGGTTCATAGAAGTTAGACATATATTATTCATGAAACCTAGCTGTGAGTTTTGTCCTTGATTTTAAAAGCTTTTAAGTGATAGCTAGTTAAATTGATTTATATTTTCTTACATTGTCTCCCTGCCATAATACTTTAAAGATAAACACTAGTCTAAAAACAAGATTTGTAAATGCCAAATTCTTGTGTCTGTGACCTCTTCAAATTGTAAAGACTGGCTGGCCATGGGATGATTTGTACTGAGTCTCCTCCTTTCCACATGATGTATTGTACCTCATCGCCCTTAAATCGTAGTACTAAATTTAGTTAAAGCAAAGATCTTAGAACATGATGTACAGCTGCTATACCTTGTAAAAGTTAACCAACATACTTTTAGCACTATAATGTAATCTGTAGTTAGAAACTGTCTATATAATCAACCACTTATGCCAATAAAATTTGAGCAGTCCAGCACACTTAAAGAAGGGACAAAAAGGCTGTCTCTGTGTGCATTCGCCAACACTGTTCTTCTCCTTTCAGGACATGCACTCCCTGGCCGCCGGGGCTGTCCTCCGGCATATACCATGGGATGAAAATCATCACTACTTTCATGGAGATCTTCCAGAACAATAATATGTAGCTATTAAAGAAATGCCTACAGATCCTAAATGAAGAAAATGAGCACATTTATTTTTCATTGTAAAGCAGAAAAATTTCAAGTGACTAGATTCCTTTTCAGGGGGCAAATTGGCTGTTTTTGCAGAGGAGTCACAGGAGACTTCTACAGTACTTGTAATATTGTTTCTTCTGTTGGGGTTTTATGGTTCAGTTTGTAATTTATTGTTAAACATAAGTGGCCTGATTCCTTTCACAGGGATGTTTTACAGTCAAATGATTATATGTATATATCACATGTGTGTATATATTACATTATTATGTTACTTTATACATAATGTACATCATTATCATATAATTTTTGTTGTTCTTGTTCTATTCTACCCTATATACATATGCCCATTCCTCTTAATGATTGAAGTTTGCATAAAATAAGTCATTTATAGAAATAACAAAATCACACAACACGGATTGTGACTTGAACTAACACCCTGCAGCTCTAAAGCAGCCAAAACCCAGATTGGGACTAAAACCCATGGACCAGGACTTGAACCCAGACAAAACCCAGACTGGAAGTTGAACCCACTGTTTTTTAATTAAAATCACACTTAATTAATTAATTAAGTCTCAGGACTTAAGTTCAGGTTCTTTAAGTCTCAGCACAGAAGGAATTCAATGAGAGGTAAAGTGATAGGTAAGTAGTTATACTGAGATAAATAGACAAAGTATGGACCATCTCAGAAGGCTAGAGGCCCCAAAATATGGGGTGATGAGTTTTTATGGGCAGAGTAAATTCATAATGTATTACAATGAGTGCATAACAAGGCTCAAGGTGCACTGCAATCTTGGATCTAGTTGGTTCTAACCTTTTTTTGTCTCATTCTCAAGGGCTATGTCATTCTTTTAAAGGTTGGGCCCTATCTCCTCCCCCTGTTTCAATAATACTGTGAAATAATTTTTATCTAGAGTGGAATTGGAGAGTATGAAATGCAGAATCTCATGTATGCATCCCTAGAAGAACTGAACTTAAAACTGAGAGGTTAATTTCCATTAAATGCCTGATTTACAGAGGACTGAGCATTATCTCCTGAGCATGAACATCATCAAGAATCTCTCTCCATCTTCAAACCAATGAACTTACTGCTTGGACTCTGCCTGGACTCCACTCTATTTACTCCCTGCCTAAAAACACATCCCAACACAAAGCCTGCATGGAATTGCCTGTAACTTGATATAGCATGTGTTCCTAAATTACAATTCCTCTGTCATTCCTGAATAATCTGAATATCAGGTAAATTGAATCTGAAGGAGGGAACCTCCGAGGTAGGACAACCCTCAGAATCAGAATCTAGTGAGGTACCCATATTGAGCCCCTTGCACTCAATGCTTCTTGAGTGTCATTCTTCTTCTGGTCTGGTGAGTCTCCTCCTGAATTTTGAGTTCCCTCTTTTTGGTCCATCTCATCAACTTTATTCAGGATTTAGATAAGACCAAATTGTCATTTTGGTGAATACTTTTATGGTTTTTGAATTAGGGTATGCTTGGTTTAGATATAAACTTGTGGATTTTACTGAGATAAAATATAAACTAAAATATAACCCTAGAATTACAGGGGTCTTTAGGCAATTACAGGGGCCAAGGCCAGAGAGGCTCTGTTTCTTGGGAAAAAAGTCCCTCTTTAGGGATATTTCTTGAATCCAAGGAGGTCATTCAATATTGCCAGAAATTTTACAGTTTGTTCCAGCTAAGAGCTGACATGCTATTTGAAAGTTTTTTTTTTTAAGTAGCTCTATGGTCAGAAGTTAGCTAAACAGGAAGTCAGTTTTCAGTGCTTAACAGAATTTTCTTTTTTTTTTTTTTTTTTTTTTTTTTTTTTGTATTTAGGTACACTCCCCTAAGCCAAATGAAACCATGTTTCTATATGGACAAAATAACATACTTAAGCCTTTGTGAAAGGATTTATTACAGAATTTCAAAGGCAAAACTCCAATTCCAAGGCATAGAATCTTTGCTTTTCATCTCAGTTGAAGATCTTCTTCCTGATGTAAAAAGGCAAATTGAAGATACTGTGCTTGTCCTGGTAGATCAACCTATGAGGGATTAAAAACAACTGAACTTATCCTACACATCTAGTCTTTGCAATAACAGAAAGGTGGATCTTGAAGCAATTCAAAGCGCACATATCCCTTTTTCTAATTCCCAAATCTGCCCTATTTATCCAAAAAAGCTTACAGATATTATATAATATTTGGATTTAGGAAACAAAAGCCCTTCTTGGAGGAAGTTTCTGTCTGTCCCTGGCCCTTGAGATATAAACATCCCCCCAGGTCTTCTTCTGGATCTCTCTTCTAGGCCATCTCTTTGAAATACAAACTTCAGGAAGGAAACTCTTATCAGAAAGAAAACAATAAATGAAAAAGCTATTTGGAATGTAGGGAAATAAAAAGTCTAAAGAACCGTCCCCATAAATTTCAGTAAACATTTAAATGAGCTGAGCAAATAAACTTACCTTATTTTATGTGTCAGAAGCAGGATTGGGACTTACCTGTTACTAGTGAAATTTTCTTACTGTACCTTTCTCATGGCTAAAACTTTTAAATAAAAGCTGCAAGATCTCTATTTGCATCTGTCTATAGGTTTATATATACCTGTATATTTTATTTATAGATGAGATATTTTTCTACCTTTGGATTGGCAAAAATAATTTGTAAAAGAGCTCTATGTAATTGACTTAAAGAAAAACAAGAGCTTATCAAATTATTTCTTGACTCTTAGAAATACTGAAACTTACCTAATTGTTTTTTCAAGTTCACATTATCTGAAGTAATATTTGGTGATAAAAGTTACCTTAAGTTTGTGGACTTTTTAAAATAAAAACAAGCATATCTCTAGTGTTATCAGCATTAAATAAAATACATACTTGAAAATTTTATTCTACCTAGTTTACTAAAAATCACTTAAGTTTCTCTAAGCTCTGCTATGGAATTTTTTAGCAAGAAATATAACTTAAGATGATTATTAGATATTTAATATTTCATGAGTAATCTAAACATAATTGTTAACAAATTAAATATATGTAGGAGTTCTTTCGTGGTGCAGTGGTTAAGGATCCAGCATTGTCACTGCTGTGGCTCAGGTTCAATTCCTGGCCCAGGAATTTCAATATGCCATTAGTAAGCTCCCCACACAAAAAAAATTAAATAGATGTAAATAAGATAAAAGTTTATAAATGAATTTTTCAGTAATAATTGTGCTTTGCAATAGGTCTACTTAAAAACAACTTCCAAATCTTTTTCATAAGACGAAAACTTAAAGTTATACTAAAATAAGTTAAGTGATGTGTATTCACTGGATATCTATAAAATTTTCATCAAAATAAAATAATTTAATATTAATTACTTAAAATTGGCTTATCTACATTTGGTTTCTTTTTACAGAGGAACTAAAAATAGTTGGGTATATTAAACATGTTTTATCCCATGTTGAGAAATTTATTCTGAGAAAGAATATATTTATAAAGGTTAAAAACATTTATAAATTTGGTAGTTCACAATTGCTTGCTTCTTACTTTTCACTAAAATTAAGGTATCTAGGATTAAAAATTCCATATGTAATGAAACTGCTAGAAATAGTAAAGGAAAGATTTCTGTATGAAGAAAAATAGAATTTGTTTTTGGCTAAGGAAATTTTTGTTAAAAGAAGTAAGTTTGCCTTAAAGTAAAGCTGGTTAATTCAGAATGGGAAAGAGGAGAACAAAGAACAAATTAAATAGAAATAGGTAGTTGAGAAGGGACAGAGAGAAAGAAAGAGAGGACAGGATAGGGGAGAGATAACCTTGTGTGGTCAAGCTGGCTAAAATTGAATTAATTCATTATAAGAATTTTATAAATAAGTTTAATAGGATTGGAATACTTCTATAAAACTGGAACGTAGTTTGCCTTCATTTGCTTAATGAACAACTCCTTATGGGACTATTGGTCTGTTCTTTGAAAGGTTTTTCTTTACCTTTTAAGTAATCTGCCTAGAAAGCAAAATGTGCATGTTTTATCAAAATAATTTCCTGTGCTTTATGTTGTTTTTTATCAGATATTTGATTACTTAAGAAAATCAGGTCTTCTAAATACTTAAAGAGATAATTTTTTCAAAAATGATGTAACTTTGTCTTTAACTTCTTCTCTTGTCTCTGGTTAAGCGTTAACCAAATTAAGCATTCTTTCATAATAATCTGTGATCCTATTTATTCAAACATTCAAAACCTTTTGGTGCTTTAACTACTTTCCAAAATCTAATTCTCAATGGAGTTTTTTCAGTTTTGTTTGTTTACTTCAAATTAGCTTTGAGATTTCCCAGAGTCCCTGGAAAAATATCAAAGAATTTGTCTCTCATCTGATTAAATGTAAAGCTAATCAAAGTTTATCTGATACATTAAATTATATGGGAAGCATTATCAAAGTAAGCATGTGATGCTAAATTTTCTTAGTTTATAATTTTATGGAGTCATGTTACCATTATAGGTGTTCTAGAAATTGTATGAAATTTATAAAAATGATACATCCCTGATTAATGTGATCCATTGTAATTCTAGTTATTAGCTTAAAATATTGTGTGTCACAGAAATAATCACATTTCCTTGTCAATTCCAACATAGTGAATCCTTATCATGTCTTTAACCATAGGCATTTTAACGTCTTTTGTCATTTACAGACAGGTATTATTTTACTCTGATGCTTTGGCAAAGGTGAGATTCTTAGGAAGGACCTTGCCTAGTACTCTTCACCTCTGACCCCACTGCCAAATCACAAGGTGTCAAACCTTCTATGCATAATTCTTTTAATTCATTTCTTTTTTCTTTCTTTTTTGGCTGCACCCACAGCATATGGAAATTCCTAGTCCAAGGGTAGTATCTAAGTCAAAGCTGGAACCTACATTACAGATGTGGTAATGCCAGACCCATAACCCACTGCACTGGTCTGAAAATAGAACCGCTACTGCCTCAGAGGCAATAGGGGAGCATTAACCCTCTGAACCACAGTAGGAACTCCTTCAATGCATATTTCAAAACTGAAGCAGACTCCCTCCATATGATATCTGGTTCTAGGCAAATACCAGAGTCTCAAAATCAAGAGGATGAGAATTAGCTGACATCCAGGTAGACTACTTCCTCCCAAGATGCAGAGCAAGAAAGTTTCATTTCATTCCTCCTTTCCTCTCTGACATTATTTTTTATCTTTTGAATTCTTATAACATGAAGTTCTTTTATGATTATTTTTTGGTTTTGGTTACACTCACAGAATGTGGAAGTTCACCAGCCATGAACTGAACCTGAGTCACAGACAGCAGTGACAATACCAAATTCTTAACTGCTAGGTCACAAGGAGACTCTAATTTTTTTTTCGGCCTTTTTGCCTTTTCTAGGGCTGCTCTCACAGCATATGGAGGTTCCCAGGCTAGGGGTCTAATAGGAGCTGTAGCCCCTGACCTACATCACAGCCACAGCAATGCGGGATCCGAGCAGAGTCGCAACCTATGCCACAGCTCTCAGCCACGCCAGATCCTTAACACACTGAGCAAGGCCAGGGATCGAACCCGCAACCTCATGGTTCCTAGTTGGATTTGTTAACCTCTGCGCCATGCTGGGAACTCCCAGACTCTAATCTTTTATGATTCTTTTGTCCACTTTTTGCCTTGATCTGGCCTGGAGAGATGGTGCTATCTTTCACATATCTCAGGCCATTGCAGAGAGGTAAAAGCCAACCTCCAAACACTTGTAGGATTTTCCGTGATGCTGGTGACCTTATAGTTTCAATTTCTCTGGGAAAAATTCAGTTCTCTCTGTATCATGTCAGCCTTTAACTTTAGAGGTCTATTTTTCCAGTTTCAGGTTAACAATCTTAATATTGAGGAATCCCATATCTAGGCTCTGCACAAAGGGACACAAGGCAAACTTAACAAAAATAACACCAGTGGTGTGGTCTACGGACTCTTACATTTCGCTGGACTCCATGACTATCAACTTTTCATTCCTGAGACACAGACTCAGAGAGGAATTACCAGGAGGCATTTCTGATTTAAATTTTCTTCCTTTGGTAGATCCTTAGTCCTCTGTCTTTGAGTAAGTGCAATGAGGCTAAGGCCAATAATCTCTTAACTCTTGATGAAATTGTGGACTGTGTTGCTAAAATAATATCTCCCAACAAAAATCCCTAGTATCTCTTTCCAAAATTGATGTTGACGATGGGATAGTCCTTGATTATCTCTTGACTGAAGAAAGAAGTTTCTGTGCTATAGTCAACACCACTTGTGCTTAAAATAACATTTCCAGGGAAGTCAAGGTTAAAATACTTAACATCTAAGAACAAGTCCATTGGATACAGTTTCAATATGATTTATCTTGGAATTTTGACTTATTCGGCTGATTTCTTATAGGATTGAGTTATATCTAAACTGGATTTTAGTCTTGTTATTTTTCTAAGTACTCAGTTTTGTTTATTTAGTCTTTGTAGAAAGAAAAAACTTAATAGACTGATGATTATTCCATGCTTTGAAATGATATCTAAAGCCTGCAACTTTTCAGTCTTCCTCCTTTTACCCTCCACTTTGACACAACATAAGAAGTTGCTCAAATGTAACCTTTTGGTTGCTACTAACTCCAAGTTTCTCTCTCCCTAAAGTAAAGTGTCCAACCACAGCATGGAGTAGAAAAATAAATAAAAGAGATGATCAGACAAAAGGTGTAGTCAGAGTTCCCGTTGTGGCTCAGCAGTTTAAGGATCTGACATTGCTTCTGTGAGGATGCAAATTAGGTCCCTGGCCTACTCAGTGAGTTAAAGATCTGGCTTTACTGCAAGCTATGGTGTATTTCACAGATGTGACTAAGATCTGGTATTGCTGTGGCTGTGGCATAGGCCTCAGCTGAGGCTCTCTGTTTCACCTCCTAGCCTGGTAATTTCCATATTCTGTAGGTATGTCCTTAAAATAAATAAATAAATAAAGGAAGTCTATGCAGATACTTACAATATATTGAGGGATCAGACCTGCTAATTGGAACTTGCTCCAAAAAAGAGAAATGTGGAACCAAAGTAAAACAGAATGACTTATGTCAGGAAAAACATGAAGATAGTCAATGCATGCTCATAAAATAACTTATCTTAATATAATAGGCATTTGCAGCTCTTCTCAGAAACCAGCAAAGCACACCAGCCAGTTCACAATTGCCAAATCTATTTGTAAGCTTTCTGGACTTCCTTGTTTCTCTGATTCAGCTACCCTGATTCAAATTGGTTTTTGAAACATCTTGTTCAAATGAGGCCAATAAAATCCAGGTGTCATTTCCCTCCTTGGTGGGAGAAGACACCTAAAGATTGTCCTCCTAAGCTCTGAGGCAAATGTACTACATCAAACAAGGTGTTTAATAAAAAGGAGAAGAATGGAAGAAGGAAGGAAGAAAACCAGATATGGTTGATCAGCGCTATTTTCTATGAAAGATTTTGATCAAAAAGAGAGAATGTAAAAAGATTTCAATTCCAAATGGAACTGGAGGACATGAAATGGAGACTCTCATGCATGTGCCCTCCAAAGAAAAGAAAAGAAAAGAAAAGAAAAGAAAAGAAAAGAAAAGAAAAGAAAAGAAAAGAAAAGAAAAAGAAAAGGAGACTGATTTGCATTAAAAGCCTGGTTTACAGAAGACTGAGTATTATCTCCCAACAATGAAACATCCACCATTTCTCTCCATCTTCAAATCAATGAACTTACTGCTTGGACTCCGGCTGGACTCCCCACTCTTTGCACTCCCTGCCTGCTAATACAACCTAATGCAAATCTCAACCTAAATGAACTTGGGTTTCTATAGTGTGTGTTTTCCAAATTTCAATTCCTCTGCTATTCCTGAATGAACTGGATTTTAGGTAATTTGAGCTTTCCTTACTTTAATGCTTTATTTAGTCTACAATGTTGATATAATTAGTAGAAAATATATTTCATTAAAGATATTTGCAGTATGAATAAAATTGAGAAATTAAAAATAATTCAAATAAAACCTTTTAAATGATTTGTAGAAATTTCAGGAATTCATATTAAGTAGTTTCAATCTGTCTCTCTAGACAAATGTATCTGGTATCTGGTAATAATAAACCTTCAGTAGTGAAATAAAGGGGATTTTTGCCAATACAAGAATAAAAGTACAAGAAGGTTTATAAAATTGAGTCAAAGTGGAATCTAAAAATAGAAAAATAGTTATTATGCAGTAGCCAGATGAAGGAAGATTTTTTGTTTTTAAACTTACAGAACTTCATCCCAGTAATATTTACTAATTGACAAAGTTATTGCTTAACCTTTTAAGCTTTAGTGATCTCAGATTGTTATTGTGGAGTTCAAGTGGCTATCTAATTATCTAACCTACTTAGGAAATTGTTTCCACTATCAGTCTGTATTTGCCAAGATAACTTGTGTAATTTTTAGCTCATATGCTGTATTCCATCATTTTTTTCACTTTAGGTAATTAAACTCAATTTTAGATGGCATTATAGTTAAATTATGTTAGTAATTATGGTATAATGATAAAACCCCAGGCTATTGATCCAAAGGTATTTGTAGTTTCTTTTATTCAGTGTACTTTTTGAAACATAATTTATTTCTGCCTTAGGCTAGCATTGGTAAAAATGAGAGCTCTGAACTCCAGATACCCATTAAGACCTTTTGAGAACCTGAATAGCTATCTTCTTCAATCTTTGTCCTAAGATCAGAGCTAAACATAAATGAAGAAAATGGATTTTATTCTTATGTTATTTTAAATATGAGTGCTTCAAATAAATAAGTAGAGGCGAAGAAAAGAACAAAGGATGTAAGAAAAGAATAATCAAGAGAAGGAAGAAAAAGTCAACAAGGCATAAAAAGGAGCAAGCAGGGGATGAAGGAGTTCAGAGAGAGGAAGAGTATAAATAGATGAAGCAGAAGCAGAAACATACAAAGAAGGAACAGGATCTGAGAAAGATAAGAAGGAGGGGAGGGGATGGAAGTGAAGGATGAAGAAAAAGAGAAGGAGAATGCCACAATTTTTGTTTCTTATGAGGAGAGAATGCTCACTTTAAAGGCATTATGGACTTTGTTCAGTCCATAGTACCAACTTATTAGTCAATATGATTGTTCTAGATAAACGAATGTATATAAATGGTCACTTGAATATAGGAGTTCAGAATACCTGTTTTTAAGGGGAATGCACATTTGCAAATAAAGACAGACTCTCAGAAATTCACTTTACAGCCAAAGTCATCTCTTTATTTTTGCTTGTTTTTACTAATCTATTCTTATTGGCTGACTGCAACATATTTTATAGCTCAAAATGTATCAAAACATATTTCTATATAAATAATCAGAAACTCATAAATTAATATCATTTTAGTATTTAAACTCCCACTGCGTGTCAATCATGAGAGTGCAAGTTCATCCTACAATGTGAGCTCATGAAAAATAGGACCTTAAACACCCAGATGCTTGAATAACATTTGGAGCATAATATTTTCTCAATTAATAGTTGTTTATTGAATGGATGATTGAATAAGTAAATAAATGCAAGTGAGGAAAAATATGAGGAAAGAATAGTGCTCTATGTCCTTTTTCCTATGGAGTATAGGATATTTAGTATGTATTATTTTGGTAGATATTGCATCAACTTTATGAGGTTACTTGTTATTTTTCTACATATTGATGATCACATTTTTAAAGGATAAGTTTTAGTGTCTCAAAAATGAAGGTAGAGAAAATTAAAATTATAGAAACTAGTCATCTAATTCAAGTATCTTTCCAATGTGAAATGACAGCATCTGTGACTTCATAGTTCTTATCATTATTAATTAACTACAGGTAATGAACAAGTAGGACAAATGTAGAAAGTGAAAGTTCAGTTAGTAAATTAAATGCTGGACATTCTGTATGAACTCACAAAGTAAGTGAAATATGAAAAGAAACTGCATCATTATGTAAACTACTACTGCTGACACAACAGTTTCCTTGAAGGTTCAGTCTTTGCCTTATTTTTAAAGTATGAAATAATGCTTTAGATCATCAGTAATTTTTCAGAAATATTTTTTTTTCTCTCCACAACAAATTACTTAAAGGAAGATGCTAATGAATGATAATTCTAGTCAGACCATTTCATTGCAAACCATTAAGTTTAACACCAGTAGCCTTTTCTTCCCATTAGAAAGTTATGAGTTCTAGGAGTTCCCATCATGGCACATTGAAACAAATCATGAGGTTGTGGATTTGATCCTGGCCTCACTCAGTGAGTTAAGGATCCAGCATTGCCATGAGCTATGGTGTAGGTCACAGACGTGGCTCAGATCTGGCATTGTTGTGGTTGTGGCATAGGCTGGCGGCTACAGCTCCGATTAGACCCCTATCCTAGGAACCTCCATATAGCGCGGGTATGGCCCTAAAAAGCAAAAAAAAAAAAGGTAGTTATGAGTTCTGGAGTTCCCATTGTGGCTCAGCAGGTTAAGAACTCAACATACTGTCCATGGGGATGCAGGTTCAATACGTGGTCTACCTCAGTGGTTAAAAATCAGCATTCCTGCAAGTTGCAGTGTAGGTGGAAGATGTTTCTGGGATCCAGTGCTGCTGTGGCTGTGGCATAGACCTGCAGCTGCAGCTCCAATTTGACTCCTAGCCCCAGGAATTTCCATATTATGCATGTGCAACCATACAAAGGAAAAAAGAAAAAAGAAAAGGAAAAAAAATTATGATTTTATTAAATGTCATATTCAAATCAATGACATTCCTAATCAGAGATATTTGTAGAGAAAACATATACACAGAGACCACTATTATCATGGACTACTATTATCATGATTGATTTTGAATTTCTCTCATTAACATAACTTCAATCTCCAAGCTAAAGTTTAAAAGATTGCATAAAATAATTTTGGAAATAGTTATTGTCATCTGATTTTCTTTTTCAATCTTGGGCCCAGGGTAAAAAGTCACACAAATTATTTTTGCTTTCCAGTATGCTGGATGAAGGGCAATAATATAAATCATTCACATGGGTAGCTGCTAGAGTCCTTTTGAGATTGATGCCTGGGAACTTTTTTCTTTTTTGATACTCATATATTCTGGGAATTATTTTTTGTTTATCTAAATGTGAAAAAGCAACAATGACGGAATTTCATAAAATGAAGCTAAAGGCTCCCGAGGTTATTGGCTGGCTTCCTGGCACCGGTCTAAATTTATTGCAGTACTTTCTTGTATTTTTGTATTTTTCACCTTTTTCTTTTTCCATGTAGAGCAGTAATGGGGGGTGCATTTCCTCAATTTGTTCTTAAATTATTCCAAGATTATAAAAAGAAGACATTAGAAGAAGATAGGAAGACACACTGTTAAATACATTTCCTGCACTATACAGTGTGTAATAACCTAAATGGGGAAAAAAGAATGGATGTATTTACATGTACAACTGATTCACTTTGCTACACCCCTGAAACTGATACGGTATTGTAAGTCAAGTGTGTGTGTGTGTGTGTGTGTGTGTGTGTGTGTGTGTGGAGAAAGAGCAATAGCAACAGAAATTCAAAACATGTAAAAAGTGGAATTACTTGGAATTCAGTAATTTTAAAAAATAAAATACCTTACGTATTTCTACATTCAAAAAATAAAATCTTCTTTAGATTTTATTATTATCTCTAACATAATATATACACTAAACATATAGTCTGAATTCTAATGCAAAATAGGAATTCAGAGTAACTGTAGTTAATTTTGCTTCTTCATATTTTTTTTAGAATGAGGAAAATAGACCAAAAAAATATTAAACTCGCTTTCAAAATCTCTACCTTCAGAAGAACATTTTCCTCCTGTATACTTGCTTTACCATGTGTCTTAGTTTGCTGTGGCCCCACCTGAAACTGCTGGATATACTACCCCAGAGGGTAGATATTTTTGTACTGCATGCAAGCATGGAAAAATAGGAAAGGGATAAGGACACTTTTGCCACTGTCATCCTTTGGAACAACTGTATAATAGTGCATGAGCACTTGCACACACCCACTCTTTTGTAACAAGGGAGATTACAACATATATGAGGAGATTCAGCGGTGAGACCTGGAGTTTACATTCAAGTTCCTCTTGGGTATATTCCTGGAACCAGTTCCTAGACTAGCTCCCTCTCATTCACATAGGTGTTTCCCTTTCTCCCTGGTTTCTTCATGTAAATGTCTTCATGTGAACTATCAATCACTTTTGCTAAAATCTATCCAGTGAACATGGATCCAAGTTGTTTGAATACCTGACTTGCTCTCAGTACACCCACCCCCAAAGGTCTGAGGCCATCACTGTGGGATAGTACCTCATGGGAGTAGAAGGTGAGAAGGATAATCAATTCTTCAAAGGGTCCAGATGAGTTGCTCTTAGGAAAATACATAACTGTGATTTTTTTTTTAAACTTTGAGAATAGTATACTGTCCTGAGTTCCACCTACTGGAGAGAGTGTCCTTACTGTTTTCACTGCTCTTACTCAATTCCATACTACTGGGGTAGTGTCCTAGATGAGAATTTTTTTATTTACTCTTTCCATGGCTAATTAGGTAAGTACTTTTGTTAAGGGAAATAGTAAAATGCCTATAATTTCAGATCAAACCACAGTCTAGACTATTTCTGTCAGTAATTAAATTGACAGTTTGAGAAAGACATGCCTATCATTATTTCTCAATTGTTTTAAACTTAAAATGAGAAGTTGAACTTGGAGCCCTCACAGAGGAAGCCTCTGCCCCCAAGTTCAAAAAGGTACATATGTTCATTGCAGCACTATTGTCAATAGCCGAGACATGGAAGCAAGCTAAATGTTCATTGATAGATAAATGGATAAAGAAGATGTGATATATACACAATGGAATATTACCCACCCATAAAAAAGAATGAAGTAGTGCCATTTGTAGCAATATGGATCAGCTTAGGGATGATAATACTACGTGAAGTAAGTCAGACAAAGATAAACATGATATGATATCACTTACATGTATAATCTAAAAAAGACATAAACTTGTTTACAAACAGAAATAGGCTTACAGATAGAGAAAATAAACTTTTGGTTAACAAAGGGGAAAGAAGAAGATAAATTAGGAGTTTGGGGTTAACATACATATGTAATATCTTTAAATAACCTATAATGGAGAAGAATGTGAAAAATATGTGTGTGTATGTATAGAGAGAGGGGGAGAAAGAGAGAGGGAGAGTTATGAAGAACATATATACATGAAAAAAAATATATATAGAACTGAATCACTTTTCTATACACCTGAAACTAACACAAAACATATGAATCAACTATACTTCAATTTAAAAAAAAAAAGAATGTTAAAGAAAGAAAGTGTATATTCATGACATTGAAGAGGAAAATCAATGAAAAAAATATGCCACAGGGCTGAGTAATGGAACCATGATTTATGTGAGAAAAGGTAAATCCAGATGGAAAAAATATAGTATCACACTGTTTATGAAACAAAACATCAAAAGGGCATGAAATTATTAAAATATGCTATGAAAAATTAGTCAAAATACAGTACCTTTTGATCCCTTTTGATTATTATTATGTATTAGCAGAAATATACTGAGGATATAACAGAAACTAGAAAAAATGATTACTTATGTGGAGGGGTTAGATTTAGCAAGGGTATAGGATTTCTCAGAATATGGTTTGTAATCAGTTTTGTTTTGGACTATATTAATATGTTATATGGTAAAGTAAAAACATTACATTTAAATGAAAAACATAACTAAAATGCATTAATCACATAAAAGTCCTACATAGACATTAAATTCCTTTGCATTTACATATTTTATCTGTATGCCTTTATTTTTTAATTCTACTCTATTTTGTAGTGTTTCTTTGAAGACTTGATTCCTTATTCAGAAAGCACACCATACTTAATAATTCCCATAATGCAGATGCTTTTTTATTATTTTGCCCAAGTCTTTAAACCAATTTGTCTTTTCCTTATTACAATAAACTTTCTCTCTGTATAACTCCACTTTCCTAAAATAAATTGCAATTAAAAGTATTTTGATCTGCTTTTGCATAAACCAGTATTTTAAATTCAGGGAACATCCAATATATTCAGATGAAAAAAAACTAGAAATAAAAGGGGCAATCAATTGGCATTGATTTTGAAACTACAGAGAATCTCAGATCCAAGGAATGGCAGATGCAAAACCATTTAGCTTTGTTTTTTGCTTTCTGCATTTTTTACAAGTTTCTCAGAGCAATGTTTGCATAATTACTTTTCAAAGTTTTATGTTTCCCTCAGTCTCATGTTTTCCTACAAAACAGCTTTCCATCAGAGACCATCACAAACTACAAAGTGCTACAGGATGTTAGCTATTTTTTGAATACCATTTAGAAAGTTTCCTCTGGCAATGGAGTACTTTCCTTCTGACGTTTTAAGATAATATGATCAAAATTTGCTAATTTCCACTTACTACATTTATTCTTTTTGTTCTATTTTATACAAAGATCAGTTCCAAACTACCAGTCAGTTCTAGAACCTGTAATTTCTTCTGATTAAGAAGCAGACACGGTAAATAGAGATGACATTGCAGCAAAAAGATATTCACTGAAGTTTAGGGGTAGCGATGGTTCAAGTGTAAAGAAACATCTTTGTTAAGCTTATCAACAGCCAGGTACACTCCCTTTACAGTATTTTTTTTTCTAAATTATTTTTCTTCAACTTCGTGTGTGTTTTTTTTAAAAAAATATTGTTAACAGGGGCAGCTATGCACTCAACAGGTATCAATTAGAGTGATGATTAGATAGTTATTATCTAAGTATATTACCTAATTGATAGTTTAGATTAGAGTGGTAGATAGTGCAGTGGTAAATTTAGTGTTAAG
This sequence comes from Sus scrofa, assembly GCF_054392235.1. Taxonomy (NCBI): domain Eukaryota; kingdom Metazoa; phylum Chordata; class Mammalia; order Artiodactyla; family Suidae; genus Sus; species Sus scrofa. The sequence continues at coordinate 50,566,341 of NC_139390.1, read as the reverse complement.
TTTTGTTTTTGTTGTTTTAATTTGGGAGTGAATTTAATGACTAATGCTTTAATGTCAAGTCAGATGATATATTTTAATGGTTATTCTGAGTTTTATGCCAGCTATGAGTAGAGGTGATATGTCCAGGATTTTTAAAATGAAGTCTGATGGGAATAACGCATTAATATTTTTCCAATCCATGTTCCCAAAGCAAACCCTGGGCTTACATATTTCCGTGGGTAAAGATGATAATTATCTTGTGTCTTCAGTTGTGATGCTGTAGCTTACCTTAGGTATCAGACCAGGTAGACAGACATATCACACATACACACGCATACACACACACACACACACACACGATAATATTAATTTTATTCACGTTAAATAAAAAGAATATTTTCAAATCTTAGAAACTATCAGCTGGTTTTCCTCAAAAGTTTATGTAGTTACTTTGTGTAATTCTGGTTCTTTCTTTAACCAATGATTTTATTTATTTTTTTGAGAAAATACATGCCTTTAAATTTCACTAGTACCCACCTATATTACATTTCCTAAAAACAAATAGTATGCCATAGTTAGACTTTGGTTATTATGTAGGGATAACTGAAGTACATAACCAAGGAGTTTATTTTACAGGAAAAAGACAGATCAATGCAGAAATTATCTGCACTGTGAGGGATAGTTCAGTTTCTACCAGCTACCTAAATTTGTATAATAAATTTGTTGTTTATTACTCATTATGTACACTTATACACAAGCTAGTAAAAAAATCAATGTATCCCTTATAATATAACTAAGGCTTAGAATATTTGGTCTTTATCCAGGTACTTTTATCCATGAATAACTATTTATGAGAAATTAGAAATCAGGTGGTAGGAGAGAAATAAAATAAATAAATCAGAAAGGTTCCACAAACAAAGATACATATATCAAATATACATATATCACATCACCTGTAATAAAATCTAAAAAGAAATGTGCAATAAATATTAGCTATAAAGCGTTGTGAGGTTAAAGATGGGGTGACATTCTGGGCCATATAAGAAGCATTAGCTTACTTTATTCACCATGTTTTTATTGAACTCTCCCCTCTGGTTTGATTAGTGATCAAATTCTCATTTTAATGTTTTCTTTATGTAACTCTGTGATTACAAAATACTTAATATTAATGTTCTCTATTCCACATTTTGTGTACTGTTTTGTACAAACAAAAGCTTATAACTACTAGATTGACTTCAAAATATAATTTTGTTGTCAAAGTTTTGTGCATATTACAAAGTTATGCACATAAATACATTAAATAATCACCCAGCATACAATATACTGTTTGGGGGGTTGTCAGGTGAGGACTTTCTAATATAGGAGAAAAAAAATTAGGTACAAATTGTTGCAATATGGTCTATGTGTTCTGTCTTCAGTTCTTGAATTATTTAGAATTATTTGCAATCAAGAATGCAGAACTTTAAATTATGTTGACTCTGAAAGAGAATAAAAACTCAAAATGCTGTGTATGTAGCATAAAATTAACTGCTTTTTTGTGTAGTATAATAGTTAAAATATTTATATCACACATCTTGATCAAATAGTTTAAGAGTTATCATTCTTGAGTTAACTTATGAGAATTTGATCACTTTAACTTCTCAAAGACTTACTTCCATTATTTATAAAATGAAGATGACAATTATTCACAAAATTGAGGCGATAGTATATAAATGTAGAGGTAATGCTATTGTAAGCCTATTTATATATTGTGTATGTGTGCATATATATATATATGATATATCTATTTATATAATTTAAGATTAAATAATATATATTTCTAAAATTTATCATTATATATAATATATATTTATATAATTTAAGATGAAAGAAATTAGCCTCTAAAGTAGAAATCTGCACCAAATCATTGTTATTTAGAAACTTAAGTGAAAACTTGGGGGACTATTGATATGACAGACTCAATAAATTGACAAGATATATACCCATATTTGAATTGTTTAATGATATGCCATACAAAGTGTGTAAATGTTAATTAAGGGGCTCTGCTTTATCTGATTCTGATAGTGTGTTCAGAATTCTCTAGGAGGCTACTTTTTTAAGTGCCCCAGCCTGCAATGACCTCCATTTGGAATATTTGTTGCGACTGCTGATTCCTGTGCAAGTCATGCCTGTAGAATCAGATTCTCTGAGTGAGACCCTGACATCTGCCTTTTTACAAATTATGCCAGTTATCTTTACATACAATAATCAGTGATAACTGTTTCATTAAATACTATGTTTGAGAACTCTAGCAGACCACTTAGAGTAGACATTTTTTAAAAAGGTAAAATATATTTATCCTTGGTGACATCTCCAAGAATATTACATTAGGTTTCATGAATGTTACTTTACTCAATATAAACTTCCCCAAAACACCCTGATACCATTTAAAAGACTGGTTTGCTCTCCTATGGCTGAACTTAGAACAATCCTATGCTTCTTTCTGAACTTGAAACTTGACTTGAAAAGAACAGTTAAGAAACTACAACTCAACCCAATATTCTGTGATAATCTATGTGGGAAAAGAATCTGAAAGAGAATGGATGTGTGTACATGTATAACTGAATCACTTTGTTGTACAGAAGAAATTATGACAACATTGTAAATCAACTATACCTTCAATAAAACTTTGAAAAAATGAATAAAAGAATAAGAAACTGAAAATGCTTGGCATACCTGCTATTCTGGCAGTGGGTTTCTGAGCATGTGCTTTCTGCTGTGAGACTGCTTTGTTCTTCCTGCTTCTCAGTCTCTAGGACTCATTTCCAAATAGTTTCTCCAGATATTCATTAGGTTTGTGAGAAGTCAGTATATTTTACTTAGACAAATTGATTTCTGTTGTTTTATGGTGCAAACCAAGCAAATAGCAACAAGAAGGAAATAAAGTAATAATAGATATCATTATAAGTCACGGACATGTGGGGTATTTTTAAAAAGTGGGGCTGAAGGCAGCAAAACTCTATTCAAATTAAAAAAAAAATAATGCTGGCCACTATGGTACCCGATGACAAAACAAATAAGGAAACTACTACTGGTAGTCTTTGTAGACAAAATCAGGCTTTGAGGGATTTCAGAGTTGTTATATTATTAATGGTATATTAATAGTATAATTAATACAATCAATGATACTGTGACCTTTTTATGACAACTTTTTATGGTAAAAGAATGATAAATACAATCTTTGAATTCTCATTTCAATGAATGATCTGAAACGCATGCCCATGATGAAAGAATCTTATAATTTTGCTCACAGCCATGTGGTTGCCAAAGACTAAACTTGGAATTGGCTGAATTATATTGTCAATTCAATTCATAGCCTTACTCTCCTCTAATGTGAAACTTGGGTACTGATGGAAGAGGAAGACCCATGTCATCAGGTTGAAGCCACAGGAGAGGGCTTGAAGGATTTAGGGCATTTTTAAACATGATTACCTCCAAGGCACCTAAAGCTCTTTCTTCATCCATCTTACCTGATCATACACTTTCTCTCTTGAATAGGATTTACTCTCTTGTCAAATTGGAGAATTTCTCTTGCAGTATTAAGTCAGTAACATCCTGTGGACCACTCCCACCACCACGGGCACCAGGCCAGTATAGAAACTCCCTTTTCATGGGGAATCAGTGCCGTAGAAGGGTATTTTATTATAGTTTCTAATATAGTTTTATTATAGTTTCTAATGAGGTCAATGTTTCCTATTCTACAAACAATAGAAATCCAATGAGTTTTTTTCTGAAATCTTTGTCTTTTCAGCATTCTTAAATTTATTATAAATGGGGAGGTGGCTAGGTCCAACTCACCATTCCATAATCTGGCTAAAGTGCTGGGATTTTGCTGGCTTTGTAAGATATCAACTTGGCTAGGCAGGACCACAGGCTAGAACTACACTTTCTTAACAATGTCTGGATACAGTTGCCTAGGGTAAGCATTGTGTACCAGCTCTGACATGCAGGAGTAAAATATTCATGTTAGACAGAGGAACCAGATGCTGTAGCACACCCACATTATTTCTTTTTTTTTTTTTTTTTTTTTTTTTTTTGTTGTTGTTGTTGTTGTTGTTGTTGTTGCTATTTCTTGGGCCGCTCCCGCGGCATATGGAGGTTCCCAGGCTAGGGGTAGAATCGGAGCTGTAGCCACCGGCCTACGCCAGAGCCACAGCAACGCGGGATCCGAGCCGCGTCTGCAACCTACACCACAGCTCACGGCAACGCCGGATCCTTAACCCACTGAGCAAGGGCAGGGATCGAACCCGCAACCTCATGGTTCCTAGTTGGATTCGTTAACCACTGCGTCACGACGGGAACTCCCACATTATTTCTTATTTGTTTTTTTATTTATGGAATGAAGGCTATTAGAATTAAAGCCTCCCATTTAGGTATTCCCCAAGTGACCTTTAGCCATTTACATGAGTCATTGTGAACTGAATAAGGTAGAATGTTAACATACCTTAGGGGATGTGAGACACTGGGTTGGAGCAAAATGTCATGGTACCAAGACAATCACAGCTCTCTAGAAAGAGTGAAAGTTTTACCAAGGAGTTCAGGTAACGGGTTTTTGTATCTTTGTTTTAACTGTTTATCTTATTGCTTTTCTTGAACCTTGATGCAATTCTTGATCATGTATATGATTGATTTCTTCTATGCATTTTGTCAAAGAAAAAAATTATTGAAGTAGTTTTCTTTTACTTATCGAGGGACATATTTTAACCTTAGCTTAACCTTTATTTCATGGAAAAATCTATACTTTTACATAGTGTCAGAATAAAATACACATTAGGTTTTAACCTATTGATGTCATTCCTGGAAAGCAGGAAATACCAGGTACACTCTAGTGAATTCGTAAGGCTCATACATGGCATATTCTGTGTCTATATTATTGATAGATGTAAAAAAACAGACATAAATCCCACACAACAGAAGCCTGCTATGTTATATAATTTTGGGGATCTTATGTCTTAAGTAATCTGGACTTATTCCTCTAAAGCAAAGAACCTATTGATGAACTTTATGCTCCTTAATACTAATAAAGAAGTACAACATGGGGGGGTGTCTTTTTGAATTATGAATGCAAAAAATGCCATAGGTGGCTACCTGGTTTTAACTTATTTTCTAAGTATTCCAGGTGGACCAAAGGAAATATTTCTAATAATAAATGTTTATGATTATTCCACAGGCATTAAAATGTGGAATTCTATAAAGACATAGTAAATCACAATAGGATAATCATAGTGGAGGCCTATGCATTCTTGGAGCAATAACTAAAAGGGCACCTTTTGGGGAAAACAAAACAAAACAAAACAAACAAAAAAACTCTTGCTATTAGTCTCTGAGGGAGACCAAAAAACCCACAATGGTTTTCAGAGAATTAGGAGGCTTTACCCATGTGTACCTTATGAATTTATCATTATCTGATGTGACTGGCCATGTAAATAATGAGTGCCCAATAGCATTCTATTGTCACTATAAGACCTAACTAGACCTTGAAAGCCCAAGTAAATATCAAGACTATTTTTCCCACCTTCCAACATCCTGTTATTCTGCTCGCTCTTCCTCAGCCTCCATCGAAGACCTCATGTGAGATGTTTTTTTGTGACAATTAACAGACAAGAAGGAATTACAAGTATTTCATGGTATTGGATCTTGTCTTAAAGAGGTCCCAGAATGACTACAGAGAAAGAAAATTTCAGAGTAGGCAGAACTTCAACTATTGCATTACCTTACCTACTGTGCCTGAAAGGAGAAATAACTAGAATAGATCTCTACCAATTTACAACAGAGAGCGAAGGGTTGCCCTGAAAGATAGCAAGTATATTGTTCATTAAAAGGATCACTAATGATAACCAGTCTGGAGGATGCCCTTTGTACCTGGGGGTGGGTTGTGGTGATACCCAGTACACTCATGGCTATCAGTTGTCTCCAGAGTACTTCACAAAAGAACTAATGAAGTGAATAGTGTTGCAGGTTATGTATAAGTTCACAAACATGATCTTCCACTGACCAAAGCTAACATGGCTACAAACCCTCTGAGGTAACCAGTTTACCATCAGCAGCCACCAACTCTTAGCCATAGAAGTATGAAACCACATTTAGATAAGCCTAGGGAAACAAATTATTTTTTGCTATGAATTATTGAAACAAAAGAAAAAAATGATATTAATCTGAATTTGACTTTTGTGGCTTTGTTTTTTTTCCTAATGCAGGACTTTTCACTTTGTAAAGAACTCCATTTTTTGGAAGTCTGGGATAGTGTGAAAGAGGTTATATCTCTACATTTTATTTAAAATTATGTTCCAAATCATGATTATTAGAGCTATAAATTTTTACAGATTTTCATTTGCTTGTTTGTGTTATATGAAGATGGCTGTTGCAGCCTCTAATTATAGGCTTTCTTCCTCCATGAAACCAGCTATATGCCCATGAGGGCTGGATAAATAAAGATTAGAACTATAGCCAACAGACTATATTTATAATTACAATCCCACTTTGAAAACTGTGAATAATTTCCTGGATATTTGCATTGTTTGAGCATTCTACCCTTTAGGAATGTTTTCTGTTCTTGTGCTTCCCAGCTTCTTAGGCAAACAGAATTGTTAAATACTGTTAAATTCAGTTATTATTCAGTCTATCCTAACATTTTACAAAATTCCCAAATGTGTAGTAACTCCAGGTGAGTCCCCTTTTAATTACTCTTCAAATAGAGAATAATTACTTAAAAAAAAGTAAGCAGTCAGACCAACATTTTCCTATTGTATTCTGATAAAAATGCATTTTCAAGTCTCAAAGAATATATCACTCACATCAATTTATTGAATAAATATTTATCAAGCATTTATTTACAATAGGAATGTGCTAGATTTGGGGACTTTGCTCAAAGATGAATCAAATATATATTTTTCTGTCTAACACAAAATAGTTTGAAATTTTCAAAGTGGAACAGGCAAAGAGTTGTGTAAGAACAAAGTCTAAAGCAGCAATGGCAGTTTGGCTCAGAATATCTATTCCAATTTTCTTCTGGGGAAATTCCTTTGCCTGTGGAGAGCAGAAAGCTAAAATAAAAATTCTACCAATTCATTTTCAGCTGGAGATCCAAGTTTGATTCAGGTTCCATGTCAGATGCAATCACATGAGACTTGAAATTTGAGCTGAGTTAAGGGGAAACTTGCCATGCATTCTATCCGTGCGTATCATAACAAATGTGGAATGGTCCTACTTCTCCTAGGCTTGCTGATTTAGCAGAAATGGCTGTGTGATAGTAGAAAATAATGATGTGGGAATCCTGAAGCTATAGTTGCATCTTTTGACTTTTCATGTGAGCATTCCTGACTGGAGCACAGGAATGCTGTTGTGCAACTGGTAATTTTCTGCTTTAGTAGCTCAGATTGAGGGAACTCCATGTCTATGCCTGCTTAATAACTGGTATCTCCTGATCACTGCATAAGAAGCAGCTCCATAGGGAGCCTGGTTCTGCATCGTAGACCTGAGAATAGATTCTGGAATCTTACTTTACACGTTTTTATTCAGTCACCTCAATAATTCCGTAAGCCATCTGACATGCTGTAACAAATACTTTTGTTCTTATTGTCTAGGGTGGAATCTGTCCTCTTCATCAAGATATTGACCAATATTAAGCACCAAAGAGAATATAGAGAACACATAAGTGATAATTTTTAAAAGCCATTTTTTTTTTGCCACACTGCTGCATATGCAAGTTCCTGGGCCACAGCTGCAAAAAGGGGGGTCCATAACATGCTACTCCACAAAGGAACTCCCTAAAACTATTTTTTTAAATATATCAAGTAGTTGAGTTGATATACTTAAATTGACTCAAATTGACTCAATCAATGTACTTAGATTGATTCAACTTCTCAACTTTATAACAGTTTTCTCTGCTTCTTTTCTGTAAATATATGTATATATATATATATACATATAAAATCTACTTAATAGTGTTGCTCTGGGAATAAAATGAATATGGGCATATGTGTAGACCTATGTACTTGACACATAGCACATCTTATACAAGTATTAATTATTATTATTGCTGCTAAGTTTGGGGATCTTTCTCTGAATGAATTAAAGAGATGTTACTGACTAGAGAAGTACATGGTCGAGTGGCAGTAAATAGCCAACATAGGTGTCCAGATATGGTTTTATGACACCTGGAGTTTTGTTCTCACCTCATCCTTTTCTCTCTCCTTCAATTCACCATGAAAATGAAAAACTAGAGTGTGTGGTTTAGATCCATTGCCAACATTTATTAGCTGGACCTATTTGCCCCAGAAGAAGAGCCCACCCTTGAAAGAATTGCATAAAACAGAAGTAAGAGTTGAAGGAAGTAACTAAATAATGTAGAATTATTGGAACAGTCATATTTAGGGCTTTAAAAAAAACTAAAAACTAAAAACTATGAAGGGATAAGAAAGAGTACTGATGATACAAAACTGGAATGAATTTTCATAAAATAGAACTAAGGAGAACTATAAGGTACATGGAATAATTAATTTAAGCAAGTAAACAAATCATAAACCAAATAGAACACATTCATGAAGACGGCATGAGTGAGCTTAAAAGTTAGACTGGGAAACTTAAAATGCATTAGATGGTTCTAAGGAATATATAATTTTAAGAAAATTATGTTAAGAGGCATGAAGAGTATAAGTATCAATACTCCAGGTAAAGGTATCCCAGAATGAAAGAGAAATAGAGACATGTAGAAAATATTAATGATGGATTTCACATAATCAAAAAGTGATGAAAGAACATACATTGACAGAATTCACAGTATGTCAAATAAGATAAACAAGAAATATGAAAACCTGATATTTGAGAATTTTGAAATAACTGTAGGCCAAAAATCATATTGACACAGAAAAAAAAATCTTTGTAACAGAAAGACTGCCTTCAAAAAAATAATGGAACATTATTTCAAATTATTACCCTTTGTTCATTTAAATAGTCACTTTAAGAAAAGTATAATAATGTTATTATTAGTTAAGGTCTCTTATGTTTTGACAAAAAAAAAAAGGGTATTGAAGGGATTTTTGGAGGCAGATTGAAAATTGAAGTAAAAATGTAAATGTCCTGAGGGACGAAATGTAAACTGAACATAAATCAAAGAGCCAAATATATGTGAAGAAAAGCATGTAGAGATGATCCTTGAATGATATAGATCAGAACTGCCCAGGCCCACTTCCAGGTGAAATTTTTTCCCCATAGTAAATACTACAGTACTATTTGCATTTGGTTGAGTCCACAGAAGCAAATTGTGGATAAGGAGAGACCATAGATATGAAGGCCCAACTATAAGTTATATGTGAATTTTGACTGCAAGGAAGATCAGAGTCCCTAACCCATGCAATTTTCAGCAGTCAACTGTATAGCCACAAAACCCCATATTCAATTACAGAAAATGTCCTAATTGTGTTGTAAAAAGAGAGACAATAAAAGTAATGTGAGTCCATGGCAACCTTGTCTGCATTTATACACACACACACACACACACATACACAAGTACACATACACATAAATATATATATATATATGAGACATATACTTGATGAATTTTGTAGATCAGAAGGGGTAAATATATCTCAAACATAAGCCTTACTTAATCTTAGCCTAGTATTTAAAGAATTACAGAGTTATATGTGACTTTTTATTCAGCAGGAGGAAACGGCATATACTACTGATGTTCTTAAATGTATACAATTGAAAGCTGTCAAGAAAAATAAGACATAAGCACCTGTGCCCTGGCTGTTGCACCTATGCCTTGGGTGTCCTCATGTGTGCTCAGGATGCCCACCTGTGTGCCCACCAGGGTGCCCAGGATGCCCACCTGGGCCCTAGATGCCTACCACCTGCTCAGGGATGAGCCCCCTCCTACTAACCTTGCCTCATCCTCCAACATTAGTAATGTTCCTCATTTCCCAAGTCTGGGGTTTGTTTTTTCATATAGTTCCCATCAGATGTGCTGCAATGGACATTTCAGTGGCTCTGGTACTTGCCTTTATTGACCAGACTCACAGATTTTCCTTGTTGTAGAAAAATGGAACTGGAGAGCGTGGTTTTTTCCCAGGTCTTGGGTGACTCCTTGGGACAAGCTGGCAAGGGAGGATTGTTGGCTTCACACAGGAAAGAATTCGAGAACAGGAAAGTGAAAGCCAGTTTACTGAGAGAGATACATATTCCATAGACAGAATACAGACCATCTCAGAAGATAAGAGGGAGCCCAAACTATGGGGAGGTTAGTTGTAAATGGACTGGGTATCTGCATACACTAGTGAATGGGAGGATTATTCCAACTATTTTGGGGGAGGGTCAGACATTTCCAAGAATTGGGGCATCGCCCACTTTGTGGCCTTTTACGGTCGGCCCCAGAACTGTCATGATGCTTGTGGGTGTGTCATACAGCTCATGTATTAAAATGAGCATATAATGAAGCTCAAGGTCCAATGGGAGACCTTCTGCCATCTTGGACCCAGTAGGTTCTAGTCAGTTTTCATTGACCCTAAATGGCTACTGGTTGTACCCTGCCCCCTTCACTCTCCTTCATTCTCATCTGGACCCTCCCTCTAGTTCCTGATTCTGGTGATACATCAGACCATGAGGCCTGAGAGCTGGCACTGCCAGTTGGCCCATGTGGACTAAGATACACTGATAGCAAGCTATACACCATGAGGCAGGAGAAATGAAGGGGTGAATAAAGTTTCATATTTACTTCATGCTCACTTATTCTGATACATTGTGTTTTCCTGTGAAGCTCTTGTCACCTGGGTTAAATTGTCATCTTGTATTTGTCCCCCTACTTTCTTGTTTCACTGTGGTTTTCCCTGAAGATTTTACCCCCAAGTAAGGCATTAGAACATGTATTTTGCCTCAGCCCTCTTGTCTAGGAAACCAAAGCTAAACTACTTGATACCAGAAGAGGCCAGAATCTCATGCTGGAGCTAGTTTTCACATTTTTCAAAAAGAAAACTGGCTCCTCACTTCTGGTTGTAATCAAAATGGGAGTCAACCTTAATTTGAAGTCACTGTACATCATTGTCTTGTGGTCGACTAGAATGAGGTTTCTGTGAAAGTTGGGTATGGGGAGTGGCTATTGCACTTAAGTGGTAAAATGGCAGTGTTAACTGTCCTGCAGAAAAGATGCTTTGTTGTTTATCTATTGCATATGTAATAGCTTGAATCTGCTAACCCCAAATACCTACTCCATGCTTCCCCCTTCCCCCTAGCAACCACAAGACCATTCTCTGTGTTTGTATTTCTGTTTTGCAGACAGGTTCATTTGTGTATTATCTTATATTCCATGTATAAGTGATATCATACTGTATATTACAGGGAACTATATTCATTATCCAGTGATAAACCATAATATAAAAGAATATGAAAAATAATACATCTATATGTAAAATGGAATCTCTTTGCTATACAGCAGAAATGAACACATCATTGTAAATCAACAATACTTCAATGAAATAATTTTTAAAAGCCACTTTTGCTAGCACTTGTGGCTTTGCAAAAAGAAACTGTTAGGTTCAGAAGCATTAATTAGCAGCTTAGATTATGCTATGAATGTGAGAGTGTCTTTATGATACTTCAGTGGAAATTCTTGTCTTCTGGAGATACTGGTCACACTCTGCTGAACAGCAGCTTCAGGATCTAATCATCAAATATGAGGCATCATCTAAAATTATTAGAATTACATTATATCAAAGTTGGATCTCTGAGCAGATAGGAAGGAGACTTTTAGTCCCAGGATGACACCTCTGAGTGCATTCATTTGGGAAACCTAAGTATCCAAATCCTCTTAAAACATCCTGGCTGAGAGTAATACACTTTCTCCTTTTCCAGAAAATAACATTTTAAAAAAGCAGACTTCCTTGGTGACAGACTGCTGAGTAACCTCATCTGAAGTAGACATATCAATTAATAAATCTTGTTCTTTTCAAGATCTTCCAAACTATTCCTTTGTGCAAATAACCACCATGATAACATAGTTTCACTGAAATTGGAAATAAGATCTCTGCTCCAGAAAAAAAAAAGAGTATTTTGATCTTCCATCCATAAGTGAGAAAAAATAGCTTATTAAAATATATGTTGAATGGAATCTGTAAAACATGTATGGAGATATGTATCTTTAAAGGGTGTTGGACATGAATAGGAGTTGCATAAGGCTAGATAAGGGAGGATACATTGAGAGACGGACTGAATCCTGGATAAAAATTCAGGGTTCTGGACAGGAAAGGAGCTCATCTAATAAATTGCTGTGGTATCACCCTGATCCCTGAACAGAATGATGTCTTGTGGCAAATGAGATTGAGACATCAGTTTATCTTTAATGTGGCAATAAGGAAAGCCTCTGAAATCTCAAGGTATAGATGATGCTAGACTGGATTTATGGTGTAAAATCTGAGAAATTTCTACTCTGTTATATTCCTTGGGAAGGTACAGAGATCACTGCCTTCAATAAAGTGATAAGGAATGGACTGGTGAGGAAAGTTTCAGCACATTTGACATTTGGGTTTGGCTGGCTTTCTCTGGCTAGAGTTAACACCAGAAGATGTTCCCATGAAACTGAGCTGCCTGATAAAAGCCACTCTTTTGCCTCTTTCCTGTGCTTGCCAATGCCTGTTCCCCTATAACCTTAAAAGAACCTAATTCTAGGCCTTAGCTCCCTAGGCATTTTAACCAAACTCCTGACATATGCTTTCCCAAATGCATACCATGCCTTGCCTAAACTATTGATTATTTTCCTATTTAAAAAGAAATAAGAATGAAGAATTAAGTAGTTAAAGAATGATGATCTACCCCCAGTATCCCCCTTAGCAATTCTGCAGGCAGATCACTCTGGCAAGATAATATCTGAAGAGCGAGTCAGCTGGTCTGCTGGTAATGATGAAGGATGCGGAACCCAGCCTCCTGGCCCCATGACTGATATTCTTCCTCTCATTTTCCCTTTAAAATGGCCATACTTGAGCAGAATCTAGAGTACTGGACTCAGGACAGGACTCCACCTTCTCCCAGATTGCCAGCTTTTTTTTATTTAATGCAACTTTTCTCTCTACTAATACTTGCCTCGCAAATTATTAGATTTTGAGCAGCAAGCAGCTAAGCCTGAGTTTGGTAACACTAATTTCAACATGGATGATAAAATTCTGGAATGGTAGTGGCAGGTTATGACACATTTTACCTTCTTATGTAAAATGCTTTGTTTCCTAATGTGCAGCAAGTTTGGGAGGTTAGCAGTGTGTCTGGATTTTCAATGTATTTGCCTAATAGGGAGCCTTGGGCTTTGAGAACCATAAGAGTGACAAAAGTCAAGCTTTTAGGACTCATACAAGGTGAGGAATTTTGACATAAACAGGGGGTGAGAGTTCCTTCCCTCCCATTCCCATGTAAGGCCAAGAACTTTGGAGAAATACAGCTCCAGTGAAAGGAAAGTGAAAGAAAAAAATCTGCATTTCTAAGTACTGGAGACACACATACACAAAAATATGTCTGCTTTGCCTGGGTTATGGACAGAGTTTTTTGTTTTTTGTTTTTGTTTTTGTTTTTGTTTTAAGAAGAATTTGTAAATACAGCCCTATGCCTAAAATGATGTGGGACTTAAGATCATCTATTGGTAAAGCCCTTTGAAACCAAAACAGGAACATTAATTTAAAATGATTCCAGTGTGAGCTATTTAGAGTGCTCAGTAGAAGCAAAAACTAATTTCCATGAACCAAAAACCCCTCAAACCAGCCTCACAGGAACGGACAACTTAGCCAATCATCAATTCACATGTAAAATGTAAAAAACTCAGAAAATGAATCAAGTATAAGACAAGAGAAACAAAAGAGAGGGAGGTTACAAAACAAAAGAAGGAAACCTTCCCTGGGGCCACAGAGGCAAACAAATCAGAAAGACATGGATATAAATGAGGAAACTCTATCAAGTTCAAATGTTACTCTAACAGATTAAAGGATAAAAAACGAATCATCTCAATAAAGTAAAAACAAAAATAGAACTCATAATGCCCTCTCTCATTTGTAAGAATTTCTCTGTGCCTCACCAATATTTCACAGCAAGCATTATTTTAGACCAAAATATTAAAACCATTTCCTAAATGAAACTAGACAAGTCCTTGATAGTTAATAAGAAAAGTTATTTTCAAAAATAGTTGAGAGTGAGACAGTCAGTAGTAAAGGAAAATAATTTATTCACAATAAAATGTTAAAGAATCTGAGAGAGAATGGATATGTGTATATGTAAGACTGGGTCACTTTGTTGTACAGCAGAAATTATCATAGCTTTGAAAATTAACCATACTTCCATAAAACTTGGAAAAATATTATTCACCCACGCAAACATATTTTCTACTTAGCATATCTTTCAATTACATAAAAATCCAGGTTTCATAATTTCTCCCCTGATAGCAACTATTTCAAAAAACTTGGGATTTTATGTAATGCTAAAAACAACTTTATTTTTTAATTTTTTTTGGTTTCACCTTCAGCCTAAGTAATTGTTAATAATTATGATCCAGTTACATACTTCAGTGATTTAGGTAATCAACTAGAGTACCATTCTCCAGACATGGTTGCGATATTTATGTTAGTATGTTACTGTCTGGTTTTGGTAGTTCAAAACACTGTGTGCTCAGAATAATACAAAAGTGTCCATTACCATTGTCTTTTGTAGTTTGATTTAGCTTTTTGAGTCAATGTGTATTACATTGTTTTAATTATTGTTTCCACTGGGAAATCCATAAATGAGTTGCTTAATCTACAACAGTTTATTTCTATTTTATTTTGATCACTAGTGTATAATATCCTTAATATAACAGCACATACACATTTTAGGCATGAAATGTTCTCTCCTTTCCAGCGTAATTGTTGGTAATATATATTTCTTTGTCATTACAAATTAAATTTGAAACTATAATATATGTGTGTTTAGGCTCGGTGAAACTATATTTAAAGACACTGGATCAGATAAGTGTATAAATCTTTGATTCAAACATGGATTTGATCCAAATACTTATTTTTTTAAGTTGGCTAATTCACACAGAAACATTTTCTCTTTGAACTAGTGCTTGAAATGAAGTTAGCCAGTAAAATCAACGTAATATACAGTGATGTCTGTGTGCTATACTTCTTTCACGTACTCAAAGAAAATTATTAGTTTTTAAAAACAACCAGTTTAATAAGACAGAAATTGTTTATATTAATAAGCAAACATTTTAAATTTTATTCTGAATACTCTTTTGTGAAAGAAAATAGCTTCACAATAAGTATTTAGATGGAACTTAGTTGAAAATTGTCATGAAAGTATTTAGCTCATTCAATATTTTTAGAGATTGATGGTTCTTAATGCCATGCCTAATTTTACTTAACAATTTTCATTTAATTGAAAAATGTTTCACTGTTTAGGGTGTATTTCTGAGTTGGATTTTTCTGGGTTTCTTGGAAAATAACTTGATAATTAAAACAATGTGTTTTTTTAAGTAATTGGGAGAATATGACAAGTTTCAATGTGAATAAAAATAAAATATTTGTACACATGAAAAATAAATAGTCTGAAGTTAACATGGCTAGTTCAGAGATTACAAGGTAAAGAAACATTTTTCCACAGTTTTTTATAACTCTCCATTCATTCTGCTTTATCTATGAGTAATATTAATTTTAAAAACAGGATATTGAAAAAAAGAAATTATCAGCATCCCACCCCTGTTTCAGCCCTTTTCTTCAGAAATAACCATTTTTTAAGATTTCTATTCTTAGTTATTTGATGATTAATTGTCTATGAATCGTATAACTTATTTTTCTTAATTTTCAAATTCTTTAGAAATAATGCAATAATTTATCACTGGGGGAACAGGACTAGGGCTGGCTGGGCACCACCTGCCCTCCTAGGACAAACTGCCTGCTCACCTCTGGGCAAAGCACAGACCAAGGTGTCTCTACCTACCTGCCAGAACGCTGGATATGCAGCAAGCTTCTAGGTCAAAGTCACTGGTGCAGACCAGATTTCCCCTCCTTTGGCCGCCCCCTGCTGGAGGAATATGTAGCAGCGTGGCCTGGCCATGTGGTCAGGGGAACTGGTACCCAGAGAATCCTGTGCTCCTTGCTTACAGTGAAAACTTGGGTGTGGCCATAGGGGATGCACCTTGGTGCACCCAGAAAGTGCTGCCCAAATGCAAGTTCTGATACACCAGAGCAGTGTTTGAGACAAACCCTTTCAATCCTTCCCTGATCCCCCTGCAAGATGCCCTGGGGCCTGGGAGAGCCCATTTGGATTAGGAAGGAGCCTGCCCACGTAGAGCTTCCAGATGCTGGTGGTGATGGGGAGGAAAGTGGGGGAGGTGAGGGCCACCCAGGATGTCCAGTGGCACCCATCATGCAGCCAATGGGTCTCCTGAGGCCATAGAGCCAGCGAAGTTTGTGGCCAGGGAAAGGACTTTCTCATAGAAGAAAGCATGTCTTGGTCACAAACAGCAGCCCTGCACCAAGCCATATTCCCCACTGCAGCGCTGTAAAGGCCAGAGCTTGACCTCTACCCGGGAAGATCAAAGAGAACCAGACACCCTCTGGGTAGGTGACTTTGGTGTGGGTGATGTGCCCCTCTGGGAAGTGAAAGGGCAGCAGCCTTGCCCCCTCTGCTATGGTGGTAGCCTTGCACTAAGGCACTGAGGTGGAATGGGATGCTAACTGTAGGTTGGAATGAAGAGGTAGCCCCATTTTCTCAAATGGAGGAGACAGTTATCCTAAACTCAAGTGGCTTTGGGGTCCTCTTGAAGCACTTCTCTTTTCTTTAAGGGTAACATAGATTTGCAGCCAACTAGCTCTACTATGCCATCCTCTAGAATCCCTGAACTCCAAAGCCATCCTCCATTTATCTGGCCTCTGTCACCTTTAGTCCAAATGCACTGTTTCCACAGTATTATCCTGTATTACCCTGTAATCTCTTAGGCATTCTGTCCAGAATGGTTATCAGCCATTTGGTCCTGTTTAAAACATCCATAAGACATCTGGTCCACACCAAAAGTTCCTTGATACTTGGTCGATGAACCAAATAGGTTCACAGACATTTTGAAAAATGATCAAATGTCTTACAGACCTCCAGAATACACTCCTATTTTTTATAGGATGAGGATTTTACAGATCTAGTTCTAGTTCATTTTGGCTTAACCTTTCCATCTTCAATTCATCTCTTTCCTCTCGAATTTGACTAAAAGCAGCAAGAAGCCAGGCCATATTTTAATGCTTAATGAAGAAATCTCAGCCAAACATCCAGTTTCATTGCTGCAAGTTCTGCCTCCCTCAAAACACTAGAACTTAGGTCAGCCAAGTGCCTTGCCTCCTTGTATAAAGGATGGCGTTTTCTCCAGTTTCCAAAAATCTCACTTCTGTCTCAGACCTTATCAGAATGGCCTGTGGTATTTACACTTCTACCAACACTCAGAATGATTTACGTAAAGAAGATGGATTGCTTTGTCTGTAGCTCTACTCTGTTCTTTCTTATACTTACCAGAGTCACCTTTAATATCTATATTTCTACTAACGGTCCCTTTACAGCAATCCAGGCTTTTTCTCACGGGTACCTCCAAACTCTTCCAGCCTCTCCAACAACAGCCCCAAAGTTGCTTCCACAGTTTTAGTATTCATTATAGCAGAGCCTCACATCTCTGTATCAAAATCTTTCTTCTTCTGCATAGGCTGCTATAACAAATACCACAGATTGTGTGGCTTAAACACAGACATTTATGTAGTTATAAAGGCTGGTTTCTCCTGAGGCTTCTCTCTTTGGCTTTCAGATGACTGTCAGTCACCTCACTATGACCTCCTTATGTCTATTATTATTATTATTACTATCATTATTTATTATTATTTCATTAAAGTATAGTTGATCAATAATACTGTATTAGTTTTAGGTGTAAAACATAGTGACTTTTTATAAATTAAACTCTGTTTAAAGTTATGGTTATGGTTAAAGCCAAAATAATAGTTTTATTTCCCTGAGTTATACAATATATTTTTTGTAGCTTATTTATTTTATTCACAGTAGCTTGTCATCCCCTTTTCCTATCCTGTCCCTCCCCACTGGTCATCACTAGTTTGTTTTCTATATCAGTGAGTCTCTGTTTCATTATATGCTTTCATTTATTTTTTATATTCCATGTATAACTAATAACATACAGAATTTGTCTTTCGCTGTCTGACCTATTTCATTCAATATAATGCCCTTCACGCCCATCCATGTTGTTGCAAATGGGCAAATGAAAAACTTTCAAAATTATTTTATTATAACTTGGAAAGTGTTGATTTACGCTACCTTCTAGTGTTGTTGACAAAAATGATATTGGCTGAATTCCTTACTTTTTAGTGTGGTTGAGTGCGACCCTGGTATCTGAGAAGATTCTCTGTTTGGGTGTTTCTGATATTTTACTGTAATATGACTAACTGTGAGTCTTTATTCATTGGCCCTAGTTTAGCAGCAGGTGGGAAGCACTAATATAAATATCTCCACTCTCTCCAGCTGAAGGACAATCTTATTAAAGTGCTTCATCAAATCTAAGGTGCTGTTGACACAGTCAAATCATATTTTGGGTACTCAAGAGAAAACACAGTCAAATAAAATAATATGTGCCAGTGATTGTAAGATACATCCAGACTTCAGAGATGTGAAAATGTGAAAACAAATGTGTATTCTAGAATCAATATAGATTGTATAACTTTTCCACTTTGGTCTATGTTCCTGGGTACACCCTTTCTGTAACTTCAGTTAGGTGAACAGCTAGATTTTATCTATCCCCTTATGCTTATGCATCTTTCTGTGAGAATAAATTTGCATTATATTATTAACAACATACTATGTTGTGCTTTTTAAATGTTGACACTTTACATTTTATACTCACAAAAAATCCTATTGCAACCTATGTGCAAAGTAAATTTTATGCGCATTTAGAAATTAATTATGAAGAAAAAAACTTAAAAAAATTAGAAAAGGTGTATAAAGGATTCAATTCATCTTAGGCAATTTTTTAAAAATACTAAACAGCAGAAATAATAAAACAAAAGTGACAAGTGACATAGACAAGTGAAAAGATGCCCAGCAAGTATATGAAAAGATGCTCAAAATCACTAATTGGGGGGGACTGCAAATCAAAACCACAATGAGATCATCTCACATGTTAGGATGGTTAATATCTGAAAACCAAAAGCTAACAAGTGTTAGAAAGGATAATGAGAATTTTTGGAAACTTTGTACTCTATTGGTAAGAATGCTAAAATGTTATAGCCCCTATGGGAAACAGTGTGGATGTTCCCCCCCAAATTAAAATAGAACAATCCTTTGATCTACTTCTGGGAATTTATCCAGAAAAACAAATCCAGGTCTCAGTGAACTACTATGTTCATTGCAGAGTTATTACAATAGCCAAGAAACAATCTAAATGTCCTTCAGTAGATGGGTGAATAAAGAAAATGTGGTAAGTACATGCCATGGAATATTCTTTAGCCTTACAAAAAAATGAAATACTGCCATATGTGGCAACATGGGTGAATATGGAAGACATTATACTAAGTGAAATAAGCAGACCCAGAAAGACAAATGCAAGAGGCTCCACTTTTAGGAGGTATCTGAAATAGTCAAACACATGACACAGCGAATGGAATAGTTCTCACCTAAAGTTAGGGGAGGAGGCATGGGCAGTTGTTGTTCAATAGGTATGAAGTTTCAGTTATGAAGGTGCCTAAATTTTAGAGCTCTGATGTACAGCATTGTACTTATCATTAACAATACTGTACAGTGCACCTAAAAATTTGTTAGGAGGGATGATCTTGTGCTCAGTTTTGTTATGACAACAACAATAAAAAAAAATGGTAGAGTTGGGTGGATGGAGTTCCCTGGTGGCTCAGTGGGTTAAGGAGCTGGTGTTGCCACTGCTGTGCCACAGGTTCAATCCTCGGCCCTGGGAACTTCCAGATGCTGGAGGCATGGCCAAAAAAAAAAAAAAAAATAGTGTGGAAACTGTTTCTGTCATTTGCAGCTTGTCTTTATGCCCTTGTCCATTTATCCCTGTAATGCATTTATCCTTCTATAATTGATTGCTGGAATTCTTTTCACATTAAAAGGTACTTGTCTGGAATTCCTGTCAGGGGATCAGTAGAAATGAATCTGACTAGCATCCATGAGAACACAAGTTCAATCCCTGGCCTCACTCAGTGGGTTAAGGATCTGGCGTTGCCATGAGCTGTGCTGTAGGTCACAGACACAGCTCGGATCTCAAGTTGCTGTGACTGTGCCATAGGCTGACAGCTACAGCTCTGATTTGACCCCTAGCCTGGGAACCTCCATATGCCATGGGTGTGGCCCTAAAAAAGAAAATGTATTTGTCTGCCAAATAAAAGAGAGAAAATAAAATGTGAAAATTCATCTTTCTTATTAAAAAACCACATATGGCCAAAAGTATGGAAAACTAAAATGCAAGTGCCTATGTGAAAAGATATGTTAACATCTGGCTAATTCAACAAGGACATGCAGAACATAGGAAAGATTTTTTTTTAATGGTAAAAATACCTATAAACCTAATAGAAAACTAGTTAAATTGTATGGCTATAAAAGTTGTATAGGTTGACATTAACTATGCATAAAACTGCTCTTCTAACTTGATATTCTAAAATATGAAACTAAAAGCAACACTTATTTTTCACACCAAAATTATGGCACGTGCACGCGCACACACACACAGTCTAACAATACCAATCATTGGACAAGACACAGAAAAAGTGGATTCTCTCTTGCATTGCTGCACTGGCAGTAGGATTAACTGATAAAAGCAATTTGGAAAATAATTCTGAAATATGTATAAAGTTTGAAAATGAACCGAGTTTACCAACCATTACATATGCTTCTAGGGAATAAAAACCTACACTGGCATCAGGAGTTTAAAAATGATGATATCCATTCCAATATTTGATGTTTTATCTGCTAATCATTATTTTTCTGGTTTTCTTCTCATTTTTGAGACTATTGATATCACCAGTTTTTTCCCTACACGATTGCCCATTAAACATTGCTGTTTAAGATTATTTGATATTCCCCACCTTAATAAATCATTTCAAACAAACTCTAATGAACCTTTAAAATATTTTTATGTCTTACCAAACACAGAACAACCTCTGCATTAGTAACTTAATTTTGATTCAGTATCACATTTATTCTCAAATTATAATCATAAATGACAAATACTATATCCTCCACACTAAGTTTCACAAAGACATACCAGATATTCAAAAATCTATTAGCACAGCTTTACTGAGCAAATCAGATATGGCTCACTTAGGCTTCCTCAAAGCTTCCTGCAAGGCTCCACTTGTTATAAATAATACCAACAAACTTCACAGTTACCACTGGCCACTGCTACAAACTGACAGCAGTGAGAGAAATTTCAATCTCTAACAACTGTAAGTAAAACAAATCATTTCAAAGCTAACTTACTCTGGAAACAAATACATATATATTTTTTTTCTCACATACTTTTTCAGCTCAGGAGTAAACGTTTGTAGCTCACACTCTTCCGCACAACTAGCTTGTAATGTGTTTCCAAGCTCATTTGCACTCTTAGATTTAAACTAACTGCAATAAATCCATGCTGACTTAGGCTGAGATGAATATTTTAATTTATGGCTTTGCTTAAAATCTCTTCAAGATATTTCTGAAAGTGAGAAGTATGTGTGAGACCATTATTTCTTAAATGAGCATATTCTAATCATATTGACAGCTAAAAAGTGGTTAAATTTATTGACTATATACCTCATCTGATTGGACTGAAAATCTTTTTTGATATTGGGGAGAATTTTATGTAACATTGAACTTGGCAAGTTTCATCTATAAAATGATCTGGATCTCACATGTAAGGACTTTGATTATCTTTCCAGCTGTTTCTACAATCATTGGTTCCCTCAAGTTTTCTTTTCCTCTTGGTCCAATTTTGATCATTTATTATGTCTTAGAAAATTTATCATTTCATTTATAATGCTTTTACAAGTACACTGTCATAAACTAAATAGAAATGTGTGGTCTAAATTTTATAATATTATGTTTGCTGTTTTTAATATCTTCTCTGTTTCAAATGTGATTTTTTTGATACTTCATAAAATAAGAACTTTTAATATTTAATATATCATGTATTTAAACATGATTCTTAGGATATTAGTATAAGTATTTAACACTGTTCAGAGTGTGAGAAAACATTCTACGTCATCAAGAAATAAAAAGAGCTAATGACCTGGAGAGCATCATACTAAATGAAGTAAATCAGACAGAAAAACAAGTATCATATGATAGTGTCTGTATGTGGAATCTGAAAAAAAATGATATAAAAAATGAACTTACAAAACAGAAATAGACACATGAACATAGAAAACTAACTAATGGTTACAAAATGGGGGGGTAAATTAGGAGTTTCGGATTAACAGATACACACAATTATACATAAAATATTTAAGCATCTGGGACCTACTGTATAACACAGGGAGCTATATTTCATATCTCATAATAACCTATAGGAAAAAAGAGCTAATGAAAACCAGTTCAACTTGCCCATTTTCTACCATTTGTTGGATTTCTTGTCCCATCCATGATGGTGGCTGTTTTTTTAGTTATGTGGTGCTTTTTTTTTTTAACCTGTCTTCTAATTTGCATTTCCCTTGAGACCTCTTACATAAATTTAGGGGTACTGGGTGGAAAGTTGGTATATTCTATTTGACGTGTATTCTGGCTTTTTAAATGAAAGATAAGATGGGGGGTTGCATTTACTGGGCGAGGTACTCTGCTGTCTGGTCTAGGGTGGGGCTGCTCCATTTACCCTCCACATGTGACACTACCGGAGACCTTGTCCTTGCTTCCACTCCACACCGCATGCTGTTCGTGTGGTGTGCACACAGTACACTGCCGTCAGGATCAAGGCAGGTGGAGAGAGGACATACAGGCTTTCACTCTCCAGGAATCTCACTGTCTAGGATCCAATACTCCTGATTTCAAGACCTTTTCTCTTGTATCCAGACCTACTTATAAAGAGGAGTCCTGGTGCCTCTGGCACATGCTGCTAGTGATCAATCTAATATCCATTCCAGCTTTCTTCATTACTAATAGGACCTATAAAGACTTCCACTTAGTTTGGAAAGGCAATGTGTAAAGCTAAACAGAGAAAATGAAAACAATATTTCACAGACTGTTTTTGAGAGAAAGATCGCCCTTGGACAAATTTTTGGCCAAAGAACTGTACAGAAATGGGAAAGCTTGTTTAAAATGGGGTCAGCTGGGGCAGGGTTTTCTCCTTTTTCATTTGCAGATGGTCACCAACTTAAAGTGGTTTGACTTATGATTTTTTGCCTTTATGATGATGGGAAAGAGATACACAGTCAGTAGGAACCGTACTTCAAGTTTGAACTTTTGATCTTTCCCAGACTAGCGATATGCAGTGTTATTCTCTCCTGAGATGGTGAGCCGTGGCAGCCCCCAGACAGACAGCCATCAGGATGGGAAAGGCCTGATATACTCACAGCCATTTTGTACCTACACAAACTTTTTTTTTTTTTTTTTTCACTTTCAGTACTGGGTTCAATAAGTTACATGAGATATTCCACACCTCATGGAAAATGGGCTTTGTGTTATGATTTTGCCCAACCTAAGGCTAATGTACATATTCTGAGCACATTTAAAGTGGGCCGGGCTTAACTATGAGGTTCAGGGGGTTGAGTTTATTAAATACACTTTTTTTTTTTTCCTGCCGTGGTATGCACTGGCTTGATATGGGATCTCAATATCCAAACCAGGGATTGAACCCAGGCTGCAGCAGCGAACTTGCCAAATCCTAACCACTAGATCACCAGGGAATTCCTTTAAATGCATTTTTGACTTTCAATATTTTCAACTGACAATGAGTTTATCAGGACGTAATCCCATAATGAATTGGGGAAGTTCGTTACTTTTCTCTTCTGAACTGATTGTGACAGGCTCCTGATTCCTGGAGATAGAGGTATATTCCTGAGCCTATGAGGAAAAGCACAACAGTGGTAACAGTTGAAAAAAATATTTAAGAAGCCTTCCTCATTAATGATACCATGGGATCCTGAAATTCTTATCTTGGGAACATGTAAAATCTTTATTTATTTAAGCTATACCTGGTTCAAATTTTCTGAGTCCTAAACCACACGGAACTATAAATTTTACAGCTCTATACACAATTTTTTAAAGTTTTATTGAGTTTTAGTTGATATAAATTGTACTGTGCATGGTTAAAACAAGCACTTTGATATTTAGTACATATTAAATCATTACTGCAATCAAGATAATGAACACATCCATCACCCCCAAAAGTTTACTCATTTTTGTATTTTCACCTTCCCCTTCACTATCTATCTATTTTTTGTTGCCCTGTATCCTGGGCTAGGGATCAGATCTGAGCCTTTCACCCACTATGCTGGGCAGGAATTAAACTTGCATCCTAGTACTGCAGAGACACCCCCAATCCTGTTGTGCTACAGTGGGAACTTACCCCTTTGCTATCTCCAACTCAAGATGACAACTGTTCTTTCTATGTCACTGTATTTCAGTGTAGAATTTCTCACAAATGCTTCCCAAAGACATCACACAAAGTTACACTCTTACATGCAATATATCAGAGATTAAATTACCTCATATTTTAATTCATATGGTGAGCCTCTTAAACTTTGGACATTCTAATTAGACTGTAGTGGTATATCATTATGGTTTTAATTTGTTTTTGTCTAATAAATAATTATATTGAGCATCTTTCTGTGTGTAATTTGCTATCCTTATATGTTCGCTGCAGTGTCAGTTGAAATATTTTACCCATTATTGATCTTTTTGTTTTCTCATGACTGAATATTAAAATTTCTTTATATATTCTAGAGAAATAATCCTTTATCAAGTGTGAAATTTGTAAATGCTTTCTTCTAGTCCATAACATGTCTTTATTATTTTAATAATTACTTTTCAAAAAGTAGCAGTTTTAATTTAGATAAATTGTCACTTTTATTTTATTAATCAAATATTGGGTGTTACACCAAAACATTCTTTGCCTAAATCATGTTCACAAAGATTTTTTTCTCCTATATTTTCTTGTAGAAGTTTTAAAGTTTTGGTTTTAGTTCTAGGATCTGTTTTTATTTAAACATTCAATGAGATGCGAAGTACAGATCAAAATTAATTCTTCAGTGTATGGAAATGTAACTTTCCCTGAACTATTTATCAATAAATCTCTTATTGAATGTTTTTCATCCATTGTAGAAGATAAGTTGACTGTAGTTGTGTAAATATATTTCTGTATTCTCTATATTTCCATTGATCTGCTATGATTTTTTTAATGGATGCTTGAGTGTAAAAATCCATTTGAGAACAATCCCCCTCATACCTCTGTTCTGTGAACTTTAGTTCCTGCAACTGGTTTGAACTTTCAGCTTCAATCTTCTTAATTCAGAGCATCTGCAAGAGTCTGGATTTCTTTTTGCTCTTCCACAACTAGAATACTTCTCCTGGAAGTAAGCCAGGGCAATTTTATGACTTGTCTTCTCTTTTCTTCTCTCTAAGGATGCTATCCTTTATTTTCTAATGTCCATTACCTTGACAACTGTTTGATGTATATTGTCTATTTTTTGGTTGTTTTTTCTAAAAGGAAGATAAATATGGTCTCTGATACTCTATACTTTTCTCTCAAGCCTTTATTACTTTGACTTTACTATTCAGTAATATGCTGTTTATTTTCCTTATTTCTGATACTCCTTGAAATTTCTTGTCCACTGAGCACTTCATTTTTAGCTCTCTACAAAAGCCATAGATGTTCGAGAATTATTTTTTCTGTCAAAACCACAGCACACATTTAAGTAGGCAGCGGGGAGGGGTGCGGCTAAATTATATGCTCAGCTCATTATCCTGAAATAGGTTTTTATGCAAGGTAAGCAATTCAAGGCCAGAATGCAAATCTAGCCTTTTAAGATTCCATAGCCCAAGATATTAAAATGTATGTTTTAGAACATTCTGCTTTTACTATGATTTATTTTTATCATTTGATTAAAAAAACTCAGCAAAATGAGTAACATTTTATTGTAATTTACAAAATCAAAAGTTAGCAAAAGACAAAGAGTAAAAAATTTTTTTTTGTCCCATATTTACTAGTAACTACCTCTGTGATATTGGGTAGCTGCCTTACATTCTTTGGATCTGTTTCTGCTTATGGGGATTAAATATTCACAGAATTTCCATTCAGTAATGTCAGTGATTTTCCAGCAGGCAGTGATTGACAATCAGTCTATGGGTGATTTCTATCTGGCTTTCTGTTCTTCAGTTATAAGACATTTTGCTTCAGAAAGCTATAGATCTGGTGTTTTAAATGGAGCCAAGACACATTCAGAGTTTCTTCACGTCAGGTTTTTATTTTTGTTCATTTTTTTCAGCTTATCTGATCCATTACTTTTCCTTTTAGAGCTCATAGTGCCTTCAAAGGACTTGTTATTTAATTCGGCCAAGAAGAAATGAACTTAAAGTTTTACTTCTCGAAGGTAATATATGAAGTCTTATTTCTCATTGAAGTATATAAATGATGGAGCTCTTGTTAAAGGGATTTCAGATATCAGTTGGAGAAAAGTTACTTTGGAATTAGAGTGTCTTCCCAGAAGTCAGTGAAATCATGGCATAGATATAAGTGTTTTTACTCTACTGGCATGCAATATGACACTTTCCTATTGGGGATGCTGAAATTAGAGTTTGCACTATAGTGTTGTACTGTTATATGATCTTTATTTCATGAATATTAAGTTAATTTTGAACCATATAAATTGATAGATTAATTTAAAATCTAGAGGGGTCTAGATAATATCAAAATACTTGAAATATAAAAGCATTAATGATAAGTTAATAAGTAAGAAGGGAGAACAAAATGAATCAGCAAGAGATCACCTGTAAGAAGAAATGAAGTGAAGCTTCATTGAAAGAGCTTGGTAGTCATCATCCTTAAAATAAGAAAACACTGGAGAAATAAAAAAATCAGTAAATCTTCTTGCACTTGGAGAACTAAATTTTCAAGGAATCTGCCAGCCTAAAGTAGAAAGAAGCTGGCACATCATGAGTGAAATACGCTGGAATTGAAGCTACCAGAGCTCTAATGAAGTGGGAACACTAAATTGGTAATTTTGATGATTGTTGGAGGTGATCTATAGATTTCTATGAGAGTGGGAAATGTCTGGGGGCTTTTGTCTTGAGGGCCCCTACATGTTGCTTGTTTTGTCTCTAGGAACCTCACCAGGGTCCCAGGGTGAGGGTCTAAGAAAGGTCTCTGTCTGCCTCTGGCAGGTGGAAAGAAAATGTAAAATCTACAAAGATTATCTCTATAAAAATGTCTAAAGTCAAGTGAGTTTTCCAAAGATTTATGACAGCTGAGGGAAGGGAAATTCTTCTAGATCAGCACTTTCAGTCTTTCTGTTATAAGTACACTGAAAAAAAAAAATAGTCCACAGGAGTCAGGGTCTCAAGAAAATGGACTGGGACCATTGTACCCATGGAAAAGAATAGAGGTCAGACAAAAACAAAATGAAACTAAACTAAAACACTGAAGAAGTACTTCTGAAAGTTGTAGTCTTGATTCATAGTACCACATAAGCCCTGTGATTTAATTTGTAGGTTATAGAAAAGCCTCCTTTCACACAACTTTTACCACACTAATGGTATCATTATCACACTGTGTTACAGCTGGAAAAGCTCTATTCCAGATACTCCTTTCAAGGAGGAATACTTCTAGAAGACAGGCAAGATAAATGACAAAACCAGGGCATTGGAGGAAACTGAAACCCTTTACAGCTTCAGCTAGAGCAAAAGCAACACAGCCTAACTCCTAGCCAGTTTTCCATAAAAACATACACTAAAATGCATATTTAACGCAGTCCCTGTTGCCAGTGTCACAGAAAATCAGAGCTGGACAATAGCTGAAGTGATAAAAACAGATTTTATTCAGCACTAATGTAATAAAGAGAATGAGATGTCAAAATAGAACAAATTCAATTTTGAAGACAAGGAAAAGCAGAAATTTAGAGCCAAGCAGTTGGTTGGTGAATGGTAAATTACTAAGAGGAAATATCAAGAATATGATGAGGGGGCAGGGTTCTGGCTAAACCAAATAGGATTCTTGTTGAAGACAAACCAGGGTAGTCAGATATTTTCTGGGGGATGGTAGGGATGATGAGGAATTTGGTCAGATTCTGTAGATGGGGGATACTGACTAAATAGGATTCTTGCTAAAATTGGGCAATGGAAATCCCAAATCTAGGCCTAGCTCAGAAAATGATTCAGAGGAGCCTAAGATTTGGTTAAGGAAAGACTCATCACTAGATACATATGCCCCAGTTTTCAACAAAAAAATCTGAAGATAAGCTAGAACACAAGAATATGCATTGTCTTAGGAGACAAAGAGAGCATCAGAACCAGCCTCAGAAACAGCAGATTTGGGAAACAGACTGGGAAATTAAAATAACTAAGATTAATGGACTAAACTTTCCAGTGGAAAAAAACAACATGCAAGGGGAAAAAATGGGTAATGTAAGCACAAATACTCCAAGAAAGGATCGAAGGGACATGCTAAAATCAAAAACAAAGTCAAACGAAGAATGCCTTTGATGCCCTAAGCAACAGCTTTCACATGGATGAGAAAGAATCAGTGAGTTTGAAAAGAGGTGAATAGAAATGTTCTAAACTAGAATTCAAGGAGATAAATGAATGAATAAAGGAGGACATCCACCAACTGTTCTATCAGTTCAAAAGGCATAATAATGTATGGATAGGAATTCCAACAGGAGAAAAAAGGGCAAAAAAAATAGTTGAAGTAACAGCACACAAATTGCAGGTTCAGCAAGGCCTGAGAACATCAAGCAGAATAAATAACAAAACAAAATAAATAAAACAAAACACCAAAGAAAAGCAAAAAAAGTATATTCAAATAATAGAAAAACAAACACAAAGACTGTAAAAAGCCAGAGCCAAAAATAAAGCACCTAAAATATGAAGGAATGAGTATAAGAATTACCATAGACCCCTCGTTAGAAACTATAAGAATAGACTAAAACGTTTATGGTCTTGAAAGGAAAAAAACACCAACTTAGAATCTTCTATTCAGTAAAATTATCCTACAAAGTGAGGTGAAATAGTTTCTTTTTCAAACAAACAAAAACTGAAGGAGTTCATTTTCAGGAGACCTACCCTGCAAGAAATGTTAACAGAAATTCTTTAAGCAGAAGAAAAATTACGTAGGTTGTAAACTTGTGTAAATAATAAGAACATTGGAAAAGCCACAAATAGAGATCCAAAATTTTCTTTTTCTTGATTCCGAAGCTAACTCTGCTTAAGGAAAAAATAATAGTACCACTGCATGGGTGATGATAACGCATAGATCAGTGAAGCGAATGTCAGTAATGTCACCTGGTATGGGAGGGACATAGAAGAAACACGCCGGCAAAAAGTACCTGCACTTTATGTGATACAATGCTATTTGAAGGTGGATTATGTCTTTTTTTTTTTTTTTTCCCTTAGGGCCACAACCAGAGCATATGGAGTTTCCCAGGCTAGGGGTCCATTTGGAACTGTAGCCACTAGCCTATGCAAGAGCCACAGCAATGTGTGGGATCTGAGCTGAATCAGAGACCTACATCACAGCTCACAGCAATGCCAGATCCTTAACCCACTGAGCGAAGCCAGGGATCGAACCCATGTCCTCATGGATGCTAGCTGGGTACATTAACCGCTGAGCTGAGCCATGATGGAAACTCCTGAAGGTGGATTTAGAGTTTTGCTGTTTTTTGTTTGTTTGTGTCTTTTTTTTTTTTTTTTTTTTTTTTTTTAGGGTCACACCAGAGGCATATGGAAGTTCCCAGGCTAGGGGTCCAATTGGAGCTGTAGCCACCGGCCTACACCACAGCCACAGAAACTCGGAATCCGACCAGTGTCTGTGACCTACATCACAGCTCACAGCAATGACAGATTCTTAATTCACTGAGCAAGGCCAGGGATTGAACCCACATCCTCATGGATACTAGTGAGATTCATTTCCACTGAGCCATGATCGGAACTCCAAGATTTAGAGTTTTAAATGTTTAGTGTAAACACAGAGACACACCAAGAAATTTCAAAGTACAATTTATATGCTAAAAGGGGACATAAAATTATATCATATAAAAAAGGGCAAATGTAATCCATAAAAAATACAAAATGGCAGATATTACTTCAACTATATCAACGACTGCTTTAAAATGAATTGTCTAATTACATCAAATAAAAGACAGAAGTTGTTAGAGTCTATTAAACACACACATACAAGATCCAATTATATATTTTCCACAAGAAATTCACTTTAAATATAAACATTTAATATGTAAAATGATGAAGAAATATTTACTATGGGAAAGTAAAATAAAGATGGACTGTCTTCAGACATCAGACTTTAGAGGATGGAAGACACCAGTGATAAAAGGGTCATTACACAATGATTAAGATGTCAATTCTCCAAAAGTAAATCACAATCCTAAACATTTATGCACCTGACAACACAGCTGTATAACAGGAGGCAAAATTGATAGGTGAGGAGTTCTTGTCATGGCTCAGTGGTCAATGAATCCGACTAGGAACCATGAGGTTGTGGGTTGAATCCCTGGCCTTGCTCAATGGGTTAAGGATCCAGTGTTGCCATGAGCTGTGGTGTTGGTTGCAGACGTGGCTCGGATCCCAATTTGCTGTAGTTCTGGCATAGGCCGGCAGCTACAGTTCCGATTAGACCCCTGTCCTGGGAACCTCCATATGCCATGGGTGGGGCCCTGAAAAGACAAAAGACAAAAAAAAAATTGATATGTGAGATAGACATATCCACTGTTATAGATGGGGACCTCTACTTTTCTTATCACAATTGTTAGATCAAGGAGGCAGAAAAGACCTAAAGATGTATGTGACCTGAATAACACCAACTGACATTATCTAACATGCATTTGTGGGAAAAAAAATCAATGTAATTAATAAATATCTAGTCATACTAACAAGAGAAATGAGAAAGACAAATATTAGCAATATTAGAAATGACAAAGGGGTCATTCATAGTGTTATCAGAAACAGGAAAAAGGTTATAAAGGAATAATATGAACAACACTATGCCTGCAAATTTGATGACTGAGAGGAGATGCACCAACTAAAGACACACTATACCAAAACTCATACAAGGTAAAATAGAAAAATTGAATACCTCTTGAGAAATCTGGCTACTGGCCAAATAATCTAGTGTGATATTTAAAGCCAGACCAAAGACAATTACAAAGGCTTTACCTGGCAGGTGTCAAGGGACACTTGATGCAGGGACAGTGAAATACAATTTCTGATGAGAGTTGCAGACAAGGGCTCAGGCCCACTGGCCAGCCATACTTTTTGCATTTTTTTTTTTTTGGTCAGGGTTTTTTTACCTTTATTATCCTCTCAACTTTGGGGACTACGGAACTGATAACCAATGTATTATGTATTTCTTTGCCATAGTCTAGTACACATGATCCAAGTTAGTTTCTGATATCAACCTCTTTCTAGATATGTATTTCTTCTTCCCAACATTTTTTAATTTATTAGAGGATAGCTGAGTTATAATGTCATGCCAATTTCCTTTGAACAAAAAAGTGGTCCAGTCGTACAAATATACACATTCTCTTTCTCATATTATCTTCCATCATATTCTAACCAAGAGGTTCGACGTAGTACCCTATGCTGTGCAGAATGACACCATTGCTTATCCATTCCATACAGTTTGCATCTGCTAACCCCAGACTTCTAGTCCATCCCATTTTCTACCCTCTCCTCCTGCAATCAGGAGTCTGAGTCTGTTCTTTATGTCTGTGAGTCTTTCTGTTTTGCAAATAGGTTCTTTTGTGCTATAGTTTAGGTTCCACATATAAGTGATATCATGTAATTGTTTTTCTCTTTCTGACGTACCTGACTTAGTATGAGAATCTCTAGCTATATCCTTTTGCTGCAAATGGCATTATTTTGTTCTTTTTATGGCTGAGTAGTATTCCATTGTATATATGTACCACATCTTCTTAACCTATTCATCTGTTCCTGGACATTTTCATTGCTTTGATGTCCTGGCTATTATGAACATGTGGTTGCATGTATCTTTTTGAACTGTTGTTTTGTCCATATATATGCCCAGGAGTGGAATTGCTGGATTACATGGTGGTTCCATATTTAGTTTTCCTTAGTGGTTGTTGCAATTTACAATCCCACCAATAGTGTAGGAGGATTCCCTCTTCTCCAAGCCCTGACCAGCATTTGTTATTTGTAGTCTTATTAATGCTGGAGAGGGAATGCATACCTCTAAATTTACCCACATTCTCCACCCAGGTGGCTCTGCTCAGATCTCCTTTAGAGGGAAATGGACTTGGAAACAGTTTTCCTCACTTTAACTTAGTACTCTGTAATTTCTACTTTTAATCTCCCTGTTCTTTTACCCTCCAGCCTCAGGGTCCATAAAAACACACAAGTTCTTTGGTTTTTTCCCTCCATGAGAGTGACCCCCCCCAACTCTGTGTTGATACATATGACCTTGACTCATGGCGAGAAATGGAAAATGGAAGAGTAGGTGTTTCTTCTGGGTTTAAACTTGCACCTACACTATTGCACCCAGCCAATGTTAAAGGCTTCACTGTTGCCTACTTTCATTTTGGCATGTTGTTGCTTTTTTAAAGCATTTTTTAAGGTATGTTTAATTTACAATGTTGTCTTAGATTCAGGTATACAGTAAAGTGATACATAAATCACACATATATGTGTTTTATATATGTTTATATAAAGTTTATAAACTTTAGTTATACAAGATATATTTATATATATATATATATAAATTATATACATTATTTTTCAGATTCTTTTCCATTATAGGTCATTAAAATATATTGAATACAATTTTCTGTGCTATACAATAGGTCCTTTTTGGTTATCTGATTTATATATACCAATATGTACCTTTTAATCCCAAACTCCTAATTTATCCCTTCTCTACCCCCTTTCCCCTTTCATAACTACAAGTTCATTTTCTATGTCTGTGAATCTATTTCTGTTTTATAAATAAGTCCACTTTTAAGACTCCACATATAATTGATATCATATGATGTTTGTCTCTCTGTATGGCTTATTTCACTTAGTGTGGTAATATCTAGGTCCATCCATACTACTGCAAATAGCATTATTTCATTATTTTTTATGATTGAGTAATATTCCATAATATATGACATGTTATTGCTTTAATTGAAGATTTTGGCACTTATCTGTTCAGTTCTCTCTCCAGCTTAGCTGAGCTCTTGACAGCTCTGTATGTATTAAACAAATGGAATTAATAATTCATAACATTCACAAAAGAAAACACTAAGTTCAGATGATGTCACTGGTGAATCTATTCTACATTTATTAAAAAAGTAACTGATAATCTATAAGAAAACCTCTGTAACTACTAAGTGAGCATGGCAAGTTTGCAAGATATTTGATCAATATGCAAAGTTGATTGCCTTCCTGCATATCACCAATGAACAACTGGAATTTGAAATTACGAAACAATATCATTTGTATGAAAAAAAATAAAATATTTATGTATAAACCTGACAAAAACTATGGAAGTATGATACATGGAAAGGTATAAAAATCTGCTAAGAAAAATCAAATAAGTGAAGAAATATTGGAATACCTAACACTGTTATGATGCTAATGGTTCTCAGCTTGATTTATAGATTAAACGCAATTCTACTCACTAGCTCAGTAAGCTATTATGCAGATGTTAAAAAAATGATTTAAATTTTTTTATGGAAAGGCAATAGTCAACACAATGCTGAAGAAGAAAAACAAAGCTGGAGGACTCACACTATCCAGTTTCAAGACTAAATGTAAAAGTATAGTAATTAAAATGACATGGGATGAGCAAAAGGACAGACATTTAGAGCAAAGGAACAGAATAGAAAACCCAGAAAGGAAGCCCATAACTACAGTAATCTGATTTTTGAAAAATATGCAAAGACTATTCAATAAATAATAGGATTTCAACAAATGAACCTTGGAAAATTGGATGTACAAATACAAAAACTAACTCAACATCAACAAAACCATACACAAAAAACTGATTGAAAAGAGATTATAGCTCCACCCACCAACAAGATGCACACTATAAATTTTAAAGGATAAAAAATAGGAGAAAAATCTATGGGAACTTAATTTTTGTTATGAGTATTCAGATACAACAAAAAGAGCACCATACATGAAAGAAATGATTTATAAGTTGGACTTAAAATTAAAATTGTCCTCTCTATAAAAAACTGTTAAGAGAATGAAAAGACAAGCCAGTATGAACTCATGTACTTTATAGTTTGGGTTATGATAAAATCCATCATCATCACCATCATCATCATAAATTATTACTATTGCTACCATTGTAACTACTACTATTATTTTTCTAAATTGTTCCATGCTTGGAATTGGCACTCCTTCATTTGACTCTTATGTCCCTTTGATATACCCTTATTTTTAATTTGTTTAGCACTTTCTCACATTCTGACACATTGCTCCAAGTTCATGGTGGTGTATTTTTTGCTACAGCCCTATTAGCAGATATTTTCTGAGGAAACTTGGAAGGCCCATTGGAGAATGGTATTAGAAGCCAAGATCTGGGTGTTAGATGGGTTTATATCTACTGGGGTGCTATTGCTTCTAGGCCCTCTCAGCTGATGAATAATGATATATGTATATATACTAACCTGTGTATAAATGCATAAAAAATATTTACGTATGAAACTATATCCTTATTATACTAATCTTCAATTCACAGGGATTTCTCCAACTATAATCCATTACCACATAGATCATTTTAGCCTAATCCCCTGGCTTTTCTTTGAACTATCACTGGGTCAGTTAGAAACCTTGCTCCTACCATCTTCTGTTCATTATAGTGTCACATGTAAGAGTGTATCATAGGGGACATTCATATATAGTTTATTAGGAAACTTCCCTAAATGTGATATTTGGGGAGGTTCATAGAGGGAAAACTTGGTATGTGGGCTATGGGAATTCTGCCTTGTCTCCTAAACTTTCATGTAAATATAAAACTAATGCAAAAAAAAAGCTTATTTAAAATAAAGGACCTTTATATATACATATACACATACATATATATAAATATAACTTCTTACTTTTATTCTTAACATTTTAAATATATTCCAAGGTTATTATATATTCTTATAAAGGTATTATTGGATGGAGATATAATAATCAATTTAAAAACAAGAATATAATTTCTTAATCCCATCTTCATACTTTTAAATATTTAATTGTTTTAAATGTGGTGAAATTATATGTAACAATTTGATGGATATTTGTATGCATACATCTTTGGCCATAATTTATATCATCTCATTTTACTAAATTTCTGGAAGTAGACATAAATGAATAAAATATATGAATATTATATATATATACATTTAACATACATATTATTTTAAAGGAAAGTTGGGCTTATTCCAATTTTTATGAGATTAATATGAATTTCTGCCTTAATATGTCCTGGAAAATACCATTTAACACTCTTATTAAGTGTTTGAATAATTTATAGTGCAATGTTTGTATTGATGATATTGCTCATTCTTTTCTATATTCATCAGCCATTTCTAGTCATATTACTATTTAGTGTATCTTTTAAATCTTTATCAGTTTCTCACTCAATTATTATGTAATTATATTTATTATATAAATAATTATATTAATTATTATATTATTATTATAATTATAAATAATTATATTAATAAATAATTATATTTATTATATTATGTAATTTATAGTACAATGTTTGTATTGATGATATTGCTCATTCTTTTCTATATTCATCAGCCATTTCTAGTCATGTTACTATTTAGTGTATCTTTTAAATCTTTATCAGTTTCTCACTCAATTATTATGTAATGAAAATTGCTTTATTGCTTCTTTGTAAGTTTTTCCAGAGCTTTCATTTTATTAGTGCAGTTTGAATTTTCTCAGAGAGATTCCATTTAAGTAAAATTTTCACATTGATTAATATAATTAAGCCTAATCTGTTAACAAAGAAAGGAAAAGGTAGAGCAATCTAATAAAAATCAGTGTTCAATTATTGCAGTTTATTTAATTACATTCTATTCAGAAGAATAGTACTTTATAGATACCAAATTTTACACCTTAAAATGGTTTTTCAAACACATTGTATTTTACAGAATAACATAAGGTTTCCAGTTAGATCTCAATCCCAAACTAAATATTTTAAGTAACTAACAATGTGTATTTCCATGAGGCTTCTGTTTTCTCTTTTTAAAAAGATGAGGTGTATTGATAGTACCTCCCCCATAGGCTTATTGGAAGGGTCATATTAAAAACCAAACAAGCAAGCAAGAACTTTTCTTGTACAGAGAACACTCAATAAATGCTATTAGCGATTTCTCTGATGATAAGATAACCACAGTGGTGGACAAGGTGAATGTCATTTCACGAAGATGCTTACAATGTGCCCATGACATTATTATTATCACACAAAACTTGTAACTTGTAGTGTATGGGTGGCCTCCCATCTTCTAGCTTGTTAGCATCCAAATGCCAAGAAAATGCCGGTTTCCTTATCTCTATTCTGTGCCCTTTGCCTCCACCACAGTCCAAATAATACACATCAGAGCCAGAGTTTCCTTTGGGGATGAGTTGCATGTGGAGTATTCCTATGATCATGGCTGAATTTGAAGAATTCTGCTGCTGCTTAAATAATTGGACTCCCAACACAGATAATTCTTCATTTTGAGGTCTGTACTATGTACTATGACAAGCCTTATCCTATTTAACATTTTCTGCAATTACCTTTTTTTTCTTTAATGGCCACACCTGTGATATATGGAAATTTCCAGGCCAGGGATCAAATTTGAACTGCGGCTGCAGCTTACACCACAGCTCTGACAACACTAAACCCTTAACCCCCTGTGCCTGACCAGGGTTGGAACCCATGCTGCAGCAGTGACAATTCCATATGTTCTTCTTCTTCTTCTTTTTTTTTTTTTTTTTGTCTTTTTGTCTTTTCTAGAGCTGCACCTGAGCATATGGAGGTTCCCAGGCTAGGGGTTTAATTGGAGCTGTAGCCACCAGCCTATGCCAGAGCTATAGCAACATGGGATCCGAGCTGCATCTGTGAACTACACCATAGCTCATGGCAATGCCGGATCTTTTACCCGCTAAGCGAGGCCAGGGATCAAACCCACAACCTCGTGGTTCCTAGTTGGATTCGTTAACCACTGAGCCACAATGGGAACTCCAACAACTCTGTGTTTTTAACCCACTGTGCCATAGTAGGACCTGCAACATTGTATATTCTGATCAGATATACAGATGATTCACACCTCTGAAGGAGAATTATCAATTGCTGAGAGACAAAATCAAGATGCAATGCATCTTTTAAAAGATGGAAAAAATATTAATGCTACAAAAAATATAAGCAATATAACACTATAAATATTCTGTAAAGTAATCTTATAGCTGTAAATAAATGTGAGTGGAGTAAAGAAAAATTAGGCATAATAATTGTATGTGGGATCAAAAAACCTTGTATATGGACTCTATCATGATTTTGAAATAACATGACAGCATGAGATGGTGCTAAAAGATAAAGCCAAGGCAATGCTACCAGCTAGACGTTTTAAAATTGTGTAAAATCTATATCAAAGAAGTTGGCATAGTTGAAGGTTATAATAGTGCTTGTAAAATACATCATTGACTGTTAGGCAACCCTGTCATAGTGACAAATTGGCAAAATGGAATGAGTTTGGGATATTCCATGATCTGGAAACCTTTGTATATAAACTTTATAAGATAAACTAGGTGTATTTGATAGACAAATAATATTTAGTACATACATAGATAGTGTAAGTTTTAAATATATGATATTGCCCTTTAAAGTGATTGAAGGTAGGAGAAATGTCCGGAGACAAAAGTCTGTGTAACATTTTGACCAAGAACACAGACACTGGACCCCAAAGCATAGGATTGAGTATAGATCTTCAGTTTACTGTGTTACCAGTCTTCTTAGGCTCTTAGCATCTGGAGGCAACTGTAATTAAACAGACCATGAACTCATTAAATTTTTTTTCATTTTTTTAATTACTCAAATGAATTTATCACATCTGTAGTTGTATAATGATCATAACAATCTAATTTCACAGATTTCCATAAGGATTCTATTTTCTAACTATATGAAAGAAAATAGAAAACTATTCAAGGTCTAAAAAAAAAACTTGTGTCCCTAGGTGTCTGTGTCCATGCTGTGGGCTAAAAAAGTTGTCCAGAACCCACAGAGTACATATTTCACATAGCAAAAAGGGACAATAGACAGGAATAACCTGCTGGCAGACCTTAGGGTCTTCAGGGATCACAGAGCTGCTCCTAGTGAGAGGCCTCCATCTCCACTTAATTACCCAAAGACATCTTAGAATGGTTGTGGGCCAAATGGTGTGTTTCCTCTTCACTTATCTGAATAAAGGCATTTATTGCAATCATTCCACTTATGGAAATTGAAGTATGGGGAGGAAGCAAACTCAAGCTTTTATTTCACAGGTTTTTAGATTAAGGGGAAGCATAACTGAGTTTCCCTCAAAATCACTGGACTTTCAATTGGATGCCATGATGTTATTACTAGATGAACTTTAAGGTTATTTCCTTGGGGGAATAGGGTGGGCGGATACTGAATATGGGAAAACTGAATATTTAATGATCAAAGGAAGATTGTCTCAACTATAGTTAAACAAAAACAACAACAAAATATCCAACATAGAAAACATTTGAAATAACTGAAAAAAGAAAGAAAGGTAGATTGTCAGTGGAAATGATGTATTCATCAGATATTTTCAACTCTGCCTTCTGGGTACAACTTCCAGCTTCCTCAACCCTGAGTGGTGCTCAAGACATGGTATGTATATTAAGGTATGAATATTACTTCTGCGCC
Source organism: Sus scrofa (assembly GCF_054392235.1). Lineage (NCBI taxonomy): Eukaryota > Metazoa > Chordata > Mammalia > Artiodactyla > Suidae > Sus > Sus scrofa. The sequence continues at coordinate 50,527,271 of NC_139390.1, read as the reverse complement.
AGAACATTTAATAAATGGCCTGAGGTCCTCCAGAGATCTCTGTTTCTCTGGCACAGAAACAAGCAACATTCAAGGTAAAGGTTGCTTTGTGACCTTAAAGAAATTCAGTGGCACAGACCTCTCCCAACAGATTTTAGACATATAGTGTGGGTCAAAAGGAGTCTTTGAGAGTTCTTATTTCAGTTCAGGAGGTTAAGAACCCTACATAATGTCCATGAAAACATGAATTTGATCCATGGCCTCACTGAGTAAGTTAAGGGTCCGGTGTTGCTGCAAGCTGTGGTGTAGGTCACAGATGCAGATTGGATCTGGTGTTGCTGTGGCTGTGGTGTAGGCCTCGGCTGGAGATCTGATTTGACCCCTAGCCTCTGAATTTCCATATGCCACACGTGCAGCCATAAAAAGAAAATAATAATAATAATAATAATAAAAACAACAACAACAATAATAATAATAAGTATTTGCTATTTTAAGGCACTCATTGAAATTTTTGGTATCCCTATATGCCAGATCATTAACCTAGCCTATGCTGCTGTTACAGGAAGTATAATAGATACATAGATAGATAGATATAGATATGTGTATTTTCTCATAGCTATAAATATAACATGCATAGATATGCATTTAATTTTATATATATCTATTTATCTATATTATTATGCAAGTATATGTATAGCTATATTAATCTATATATTTAAAATGGAGAAATTCTAATGTTTTATTGTTAACCTGAATTATTTGTTAGAAAAAGTGGAACTGCTGGAGAAAGACTATAAAACCAGTAGAACTAAGCCTTGCAGAGGAGGGAGAGAGGAATCTAGGGTAAGAGTGCAGACATCAGGTTTTCTAGAACTCTGAGCAGTTAATACATAACAACAGAATGAAACTAGAAGGGAAGAGGCAAACAGTGAATTATTCACTACGCAACAACTGCAGAGAAGTTGGTATGGCCTTGATAAGAAGGATAAATATAGATGAAAAAGGTAGTCTGAGAAAAACTATGTTGGGTGGAAATTTCAGAAGTTTATAGAAATGGGTTCAAGATAGGTACTGAGTACCTGAAGCTGTTTCTAAATTCTAGTATAGGTGACTGGAATTTGTATTGTTACTGTTTAGGCTGAACACAGAAGAAAGATATGTCTGTGGTAGGACAGAGGCAGGACCAGAGGTGTACATAGAAAACACCCCCAGTGTGAAATACCCTGGCTGAACCAAACAAAATAATCAGGTTTTATTGAAGGTGAACTAAAATTAGTGCCATTCATTATCATCAAGCAAAAAACAGTAAATGTCCATAACATTCTCAATAAAGTGATACATTTTCTTTCGATAGGTTTTATTCTTTAAGCTCCCATTATGATCATTGAACAAATACATGAATAGATAAACCTAAACATGTAAATTCTTTCACAAGCCAGTTTTACTTAACTCACATTTTTTTTAATCCTTCAGAATAATCACATAAGAGACAGAGTATGTTTCTCCTTTCAATGAAAAATAAAATGAAATAAAGATAAGGTGATTTGCCCCATTGTCACTGTTAATAATGCCAAATGTTTTACAATACATTTTTTTTAAATCATTAAGCAAAGTCTCCCTTGTACCAGTGTTAGCCCTCTCTACCACCTTGAGCACTAGTCACAAGTATCTGCAAGGCTCTGAATTGCTCTACAAAGATGAACAGGCCATACTGGTTAAGATACCCTTTCACCCAACCCCTCTCATGTTTCTCCATAACATCTAAGGCCTTAGACCTGCTCTTCCTTTGGGATCCGTTGCCTGGATGGATATTAAAGCTGAGGCTGTGTAGCAAACAGGATTTGATTATGTTCATGAAGCTATATTGTCCAACTCTCATAATAAAAAAATGATGGTGCAATGTCTTGAATAAAGGTTTCTTGTTTGTTTGTGTGTTTTTTTAAGACAAGACCTCACCATTTGAGGTCTGGATCTTTAAAAAAATATATTAAAGTATAGTTGATTTACAATGTTCCTTCAATTTCTTCTGTACAGCAAAGTAGGTTTGTATCTTTATGCTTTTTTTTTAATATAACCATAACTGGCTATTAAAACATGGGATTCCTTTAATCTTGTCATAACCACTGACATGCATCCATTTTCCATTTTAAAGTGTAAAGAACCTTTTACCATAAATCTCATTTGAGAATTTGGAAACTACAACAAACCCCACAAAAGATTGATATAGCTACACTGCATTCCTACTTCCAGATGAAGAACATATTTTTAATTACACTATGCAGAATATAAGCCTTTTTTTTTTTTTTTTTTGTCTTTTTGTCTTTAAGGGCCTCACTGGCAGCATATGGAGGTTCCCAGGCTAGGGGTCAAATCCAAGCTGTAGCTGCTGGCCTATGCCAGAGCTACAGCAATGTGGGATCTGAGACGTGGCTGGGATCTACACCACAGTTCATGGCAACACCAGATCCTTAACCCAATAAGTGAGGCCACGGATTGACCCTGCATCCTCCTGGATGCTAGTCGGGTTCGTTAACCACTGAGCCACAATGGGAACCCCTAGAATATATGTCTTTAAGTTGTCAATATATATGAACTCTTAGATAAAGCAATAGTCCCAAGAAGAGTTTCCTTTTTGATCTATGACTACAATGAATATATTTGCTGAATTCAGTCAGATTAATGACAAATTAAAAGGGAAACAAAAGGACAAAACAGCTACTTGAATGGACAGGTCAACAATGGAAACTTTCTAAATTTTATAAATAAAACTGTCCTTTGCAAGTTTGAAAAAAATACTCAATTATCTCTGTCACCTCTTAATATCAAACATGGGAAGTTAAATAGGCAAACATCCAAGCCATAATTTATAGTAACACTTAGGCTGACAGAAGCAACCTAGTAAACAATATACGATTATCCCAATACAGAATTAAAACTGATATCTTTATACACAAACAACAAATTGCCTAAAGACCTATGTGACACTGGGCCATTAATCTTCAGGGCAAACAGTACATTTTAAAAGGTATAATTATGTATTTGAAAAATAACTGGCACATTGCATTTTGTTTTTGATGTTTGCAAATTTAGGGAATAAGTAATGAATTGATATATTCTGGGGTGTTTTTCTCTTGCATGGGAAGAGGATTGAAAACTTGCTCCCACAAAAAATGAAGCTATCTTATGATTCACAGTAAAAGAAACTAGGTCATATCATCTCAATTTTTTTCAATCTTTTTTTCATGGTTTTCTTTCTTATTATTAACGAAATGTGAGATATTGTTATCATTAAACCATAGCTATACAGAAATTTCTATTTGGAAACTTTCTTATTTGTAATATTTCACTCAAATTTTATTTTGTAAATAGTACTCTAAATGTATTTTATCTTCTAATTATTTTCATGACATTTCCCACCACATTTCAGATTTAGTGTGTTCATTTTAATAAAGTCCTCGGAAATTTTGATGCATGACAAAAAAATGACTATGGAGTAATATGGGGTGATCATATCCAAAGGATTATTAAACTGTTTCCGTGTCATACAATTTTATATATACCTATAGCTGTTACAACAGTCTCAACAGGTCGCTATCCACTAAAATCATCAAATCTATTATACTCTATTTGTGAATATCTAGAATTAGCTAACCGATTTGGAAAAATATATCATTGTTACTCAGGGTTTTTCTGGTGTACTCCTGACTTTACTTGACTTATTGAAATAGAAAATACAGCCAAACAAATTCTAGATTCCCCTCCCCATTATATATGTAGCTCAGTGAAATACCAAAGGAAATATCTGGTAACCACCACCTAGATCAAGAAATAAAATAGTACCATCTCCTAGAAGACTCTTATTTGTCCATTCCCCATCCTAATCTCCCCTTCCCTTGCCAGATATGAACCGTGCTTTCATCTTTCAGAGTAGTTTTGTTTTTCCCGTTTTTACATAAATGAAATGTGCAATAATATTATTTTTAAAATGTAATTATTCACAGGAGTATCCTTGAGGACTGGCTTTGTCGACTCACCAAAACAACTATTACCCATTCATGTTTCATGAGTGCATCTGTACCGCATTTATTTTTGTGGTTGTATGATGTGCAATGGTATGAAATAGGGCACTTTTAAACAATTCTTCTTTTCCTGGAAATGTGGGGGATTTTGGCCTTTGTTATGAAAAACAACACTTTGAAAATTTGTGTTGTTGATGTACATATGCATGCCTTTATTTGGGATATAATCCTGGAAGTAGAATTGCTGAAGCAAGGGTGTGGGTCCCTTCAAATCTAATCTACACTGTCAACCTGGATTTCAAAGCAGTTGGATCATTTTATGTTACCTGTAGCAGAGTAGGAAAGGTTACTTCACTTTCTCTTCATCACTTGCTAGTTTCAGAATGTTTTTTGTTTTGTTTTTGTTTTTTGCTTTTCAGGGCCGCACCTGCCCTGAAAACCTAGGTTTTTAGGTTCTGAGCTCACCACAGCCACAGCAATGCAAGATACAAGTCACATCTGCAACCTACATCAAAGCTCACAGCAATACCAGATCCTTAACTCACTGAGCAAGGCCAGGGAGCAAGCCTGCATCTTCATGGATGCTAGTCAGATTGGTTAGCCACTGGGCCATGATGGGAACTCCGATTTTCAGAATGTTTAATCTTCATCCTACTGATGGATATGAGGTTATATTTCATTATAATTTTAAGTTGAAGTTACCTGTTCGAAAATAAAGCGGGTCATCTTTTTGTATTTTTATTGATGAGACAGCATCTTGAATGAAGCTCCTACTCGAATTTTGCATAGTTTTCTAATGGCATGACTGTATTTTTATTTTTTAATTTTCAATTTTTATTTTTAATGTTTTTACTAAAGTATAGTTGATTTGCAGTGTTGCGTCAATTTCTGATCTATAGCAAAGTGACCCAGTTATACCCATATATACTTTTTCTCATATTTTCTTCCATCCTGTTCTTTCCCAAGAGATTGTTTATAGTTCCCTGAGCCATACCGTAGGATGTATTTTTCTTAAGGAATCATAGAAATTCTTAAACACTATTTTAGTTAGTTTTTGTTGCATCTATTGCATACATCTTCTCCAGTTTGTACTCTGTATTTTTTTTCTCTCCAATTTCTCCTGCTAAAACAAAATTCCTAATTTCACTTCAGTCCTATTTTTGACACTTCCTTTATAAATATTGTATTTGTTTGCTTTTTTTGCTTTCTAACTTTGTGTCTAGTCAAGAACATTCCTTCCCTTACAATCATGAATATATTTTCTTGAGTTATCTTCTAGAAGCCTGATGACTTTGCTTTTTACACTCAGAGCTACATTAATCAAAATTTTATTTAGATGTATGATGGAAAGTACAGGTCTAGTCTGATTTTTAAAATATTTAAAAAGCCTATTTCCCTGGTAGTATTTAATGCCACCTTTATCAAAAAAAAAATCGGTTTTCCATGTGTGTGTAGGACAGCTTCTAGGCTTTAAATTCTGTTCAATTAGTCCCTTTGTCCTACCTTACAATGAGAAAGTAATTTAATGAATCTAAATCTTAATAAATAGTAGTGCAAATCCTTCCACATTGTTTTTCTCTGTAAAAATATCTTAGCTCTACTTATCCTTTCTCATTCCATTTATATTCTAAAAACAGCTTATCCAACACAATAAAAATTAAATAAATACAAAGTATTAGGAGTTTCAGATTACTTTGCATCTGTAAGTCAGTTATAAAAGTATTGATACCTCTGCAACATTGAGTTCCCAATGTATAATTTTATCATTTCCCCTTATTCATTTAGGTATATAAAAATTCCCCGAAATACTTTGTAGTTTCTGATATATGGATCCTAAGTATTTTTTGTTAGATTTATTTCTAAGTATCTTTTTAATGTTATCTTTGAAAATATCATTTTGTAAGAGATTGCATACAAAAATTGATGCAGGAAATTGGCAAATTTAATTTCTGAATATTCTAATTTATTGATAGACATTCTGAATTTTATATTTACAAAGTTACAGTATCTTATGATGTAGTTCTTTTCTTTCTTTCTAATATTTATATAATTTACTTTTTTTTCTTTAAGAGAATGTCTGAAACCCTTAATAAAATAGTTGACAACTCTGAGTTAGCATTTATGATCTCTGGGAGAAATCATTCTGAAATTCACCATCAAGTATGATGTTTGCTAAAGGATTTCTTAAATAGAAATTCTCTGTTAAGATTAAGGAAGTTCCCATCTGTTTATTAAATAGCTTTCTGCATATATTGAAAATTTCATGACTCTATTTGTTTTGTTAATGTGATAAATTATACAAATACATTTCCAAATATTGTAAGAGCTTAGCAGTCCATAGATGAACCCAATTTGTTTATGATATAATATAAATATATTCTTGCTATTTTAAAGAAATTGATTTCCTCATATTTTGATTAGGGTTATAATATCTATGTTCACAAAGAATTTGGCCTCAAATTATTTTCTCCTATAATGTCTTTGCAGGATTTCTTAGCAAGACTGTGAAGATTGATAACCACATCGGGAGAAATCAATCTTTTTCTAGTTGTCGGAACAATTGTCATAAAAGTGGCATTATGTTTTCCTTAGATTTTTGATAGAAGTCATCAGTGAAAAAACAGAACCTGAAATCTTCTTTGTGAAAAAATTAATTAAGATTTATTTAATTTAGGGGGAAAGATCAAGATGGTGGAGGAGTAAGAAGTCACTCTCACCTTCTCCCAAATACAACAAAATAATACATCTACATGTAAAATGATTCACAAAGAACATCCACTGAACTGGCAGAAGAACTTAAACCTCCAAAAAGGGCAAGAAACTCTTGACATAATTGGGTAGAACAAAAGGAAAAAAGAGAGAGAGAGAGAAAAGGAATCAGGATGGGACTAGCATTCCTGAGAGGGATCTGTGAAAGAGAAAAGGAACACACATCCTGGGAACCTACCTAACCAATGGGGAGATCAGCCAAGGCAGAGGGACCTCAAAGTCACCAAGAAAAGTGCAGCAGCTGGACTGAAGAGAGCAAAGTAGAGAGAGAGCCACACAGATCATGTGAACCACTGCTCTGGACAACACAGCCTGAGATGCTCAGGTGGGGTCTGGGACATGAGATTCAGGCTCTAGAGGTTAGTTCCTGGGAGAGGAATAGTGTTGGCTGTGTGGAGACAGTCTGAGGGGCTAAGAAGTGGTGTGCTATGGGTGGGGGAGCAGTGTGCTATGGGCCAGAGAGTGGAAAACCATGACAGAGGAAACCCTGGAGGAGGTCTGGTCCTGTAGGAGAAGCAAGGCACCATTGTTGGGGAGGATGAGAGGAGGAGGGGCAGACCACTGTAGAAATCTGCCTGCACAAGCTTGGTCTCTCAGAGGGTGGGGCACCTCTGGTGCTGGCTCTAGGTGGTGATAAGTCACTAGCTTGGGCTACAGCAGATGGGGAGTATTCTTATGCAGGTTATGGGTGGCCTGGCACCTCTTGTGTGGGCTAAGGGCAGTGGGGGCCTAAGTGGGATGTGGTGCTTCTTGTGTGCTCTACAGGTGTCATGGACAGACCATGGCAATCATCTTGGAGGCCAGAAGGGGTGTGGCCTGCCAACTCTGGGGGCCTGTGAGTGGGCCAAAAAAAAAAAAAAGAGGGCACTGCAACCAAGCACCACCCATTGTTGCTGTCATTACCCTGGGAACACACCCTCTCTGCTGCTGCCACTTGCACTGCCACTGCCACTGCCAACGTCAAATGCTCTAGGCAGCACCCAGGTGCTTGATCACTGTCCCTTCCCAAGGGAAGAGCTCGTGCAGCACCTCCTGCATGGGCTATGTGGAATGAGGTGCTTCTTGCATGGTCTGCAGGTAGCAGGGGCAAACCACCACAGTTATCTCCTACTCCAGAGGTGGGTATGACCTTCTGCCACTAGGGATCCATGAATGGGCACCACTTGTGGCCCCAATCACCTCAGAGGGCATCACAGAGGAGGGTATTGTAATAAAAAATGACCTGTTGTTGCTCTCACTCTCCTGCAAGCATACCCACCCTGCTGCTGCCACTCCCAAATGCTCCAGGCAGTGCCCACGATCTTCATCACTGTCACTTCCCAGGATCCTGAAGTGAGGAGCAGCATGTGCAGCATCTCCTGTGTGGAAAAAGTGGGACAGGTACTTCTTGTGTGGTCTACAGCTGGGGGGAAACCACCAGTTATCACTGATTCGAGATGGGTGTGGCTTGCTACAACTAGGTGTCCCTAAATAGGCACCACTTGCTGCCCCATCACCAAAGCAGAGGGCATTGTGATTGAATACTATCTGTTGTTACTCTCATTCCCATGGGAACCCACACACCCTGCTGCTGCTACTGCCAAATGCTCTAGGCAACTGGTAAATCTGCCTAAGGCTCATTACCATTTCCCAGGCCCTGCAAATAGAAGTAGCTGTTCCACCTTCCTACAGGTCTTGTTGTTATTAAGAGCCCAGCAACCAGGCCCTGAATATTAGCCCCACCCATTTCCTCCTTCTCCTTGGAAACACACTAAGCACCCTGGATATAACAGCTTGCACACAAACCAAAGAAAGAGACAACAAATATCCAAACTCACATGCCAAAAATAAATAATAACCTCCCCAAAAATACAAAGGGGTGCTCTTGCTTAGAAGAGCCTTCTAAGACTACAGTTTGGCTTCCCTAAACTCACAGATAAAGAAAAACATAAGCAAGATGAAGAAGCTCAGGAACCATTCCCAGTTAAAAGAGCAGAAGAATTCACCTGAAGCAGCAAACAATGAAACGGACCTCAGCAATCCAATGGGCACTGAGTTCAAAAGGGAGATAGTGAAAATACTGAAGGAATTAAGGTTGCATATCAAGGAATTAAGAGAGGATATGAATAGTAATGCAGATTCCTTTATGAGGCAGAACATAAAAAAATTATACAACTAATTTGCAGAAATGCAAACTGAGGTAAAGGCACAAAAGAGAAGAATGAATAATGCAGAGGAATGAATTAATTATTTGGAAGATGGAATAATGGAAATCACCCAATCAGAACATCAGGCAGAAAACCAAATGAAAAAACATTAAAGCAATATTAGAGATCTATGGGATAATATAAAGCAGGCCAATCTATGCATAATAGGAATTCCAGAAGAAGAAATATAAAAGGGGATTTAAAATATATTTGAAGAAATTATGGCTGAAAACATTCCAAATCTAAAGGAAACTGATCAAGATACAGAAAGAACAGAAGGCCCAAAACATGTTGAACCCAAATAGGCCCACACCATGACCTATTATAATAAAAATGGCAAAAGTTAAAGAGAGGATTCTAAAGGCAGTGAGAGAAAAAAAAGCACTAATTTTAAGGGAACCCCCTAAGGCTATCAGCTGATTTCTCTACAGAAACACTAAAGGTCAGAAGGGAGTCGCAAGATATTTTTAAAGTCCTGAAAGGAAAAAAATTTGCAGGCTAGAATACCCTATCCAACAAGAATATCATTTAAAATAGAAGGGGAAATAAGGAATTTCTCCAAAACCAAAAGCTAAAAGAGTACAGCAATACTAAAACCATTCTAAAAGATATAGTGAAAAGACTTTTCTAAATACAAAAAGCAGTAAGAAGAAATAGGATGGAGGTAACCAGAAATGGAAAGGAATCATTTAAATAAGCCAGCATAAATATCTAAAAGTGGAGGGGGGGAAATAACTATTGTAAAAGCGATGATAAACAAAAAGAACAGAAAAAGGAAAAACATGAAGACTTTAAAAAGGACTTCAAAATATTACAATGTGGGGAAGGAAAGTAAAACAATCGAGACATTAATTAATTAATTTATTATTATTATTTGTCTTTTGCCTTTTGGGGGGCAAACCCGTGGAATATGCAGATTTCCAGGCTGGGGGTCTAATCAGAGCCATTGCTGCCAGCCTATGCCAAAGCCACAGCATGGCCAGATCACAGCCACATCTGCAAATTTCACTACAGCTCACATCAACACCAGGTGATTCACTCACTGAGTGAGGCCGGAGATGAAACCCACAACCTCATTGTTCTTGGTTGGATATGTTTCTGCTGCGCCATGATGGGAATTCCAATATCTTTTTTTAATAATGTGTTTGAGCCTATATGACTATCAGGCTAAAGTAAACAGATACAGGAAGGGATTAACATACTTAAAAAACAGGGCACTACAAATCAAAACCAAAAATTACGTTCATAAAAACTAAAAAGAAAATACACAAGCATAAAACAAATGGAAATCATTCAACCAAAAATAGTAAAGAAAAAAGGAATACTACTCAGCCATAAAAAAGGATGACATAATGCCATTTGTAGCAACATGGATGGAACTAGAGAATCTCATACTGAGTGAAATGAGCCAGAAAGACAAAGACAAATACCATATGATATCACTTATAACTGGAATCTAATATCCAGCACAAATGAACATCTCCTCAGAAAAGAAAATCATGGACTTGGAGAAGAGACTTGTGGCTGCCTGATGGGAGGGGGAGGGAATGGGAGGGATCGGGAGCTTGGGCTTATCAGACACAACCTAGAATAGATTTACAAGGAGATCCTGCTGAATAGCATTGAGAACTATGTCTAGATACTCATGTTGCAACAGAAGAAAGGGTGGGGGAAAAACTGTAATTGCAATGTATACATGTAAGGATAACCTGACCCCCTTGCTGTACAGTGGGAAAAGAAAAAAAAAAAAAAAGAAAGAAAAAAGAAAAAAGGAGAAACATAGAAACAACTTGAAAATAAGGTTTAAAATGGCAATAAATAAGTATCTATAAATAATTAGCTTTAATGTCAATGGACTGAGTGCTCCAACCAAAAGACACAGTGTGACAATGCCGCAGATTGGATAACAAAGCAAAAACCTACAAACTGCTGTTGACAATAGACTCACCTTAGGGCAAAGGATAAACCGAAAGTGAGGGGATGGGAAAAGATATCTCATGCCAATGGACACAACAGGAAAGCAGGAGTTGCAATACTCATATCAGACAAAATAGACTTTAAAATGAAGTCCATAAAGAAAGACAATGAAGTATACTATCTAATGGTAAAAAGGATCAAGTCAAGTATTCAACAAATACTAACAGACATAAAAGGAGGAACTGATGGGAATACAATAACAGTAGGGGAATTTAATACCCCACTCACGTAAATGTGCAGAAAACCAATATGACAACAGGGATCCTAAAGGACACAATAGAAAAATTAGACTTAATTGACATTTTCAGGACAATACATCCAAAAACATCAGCATATACATTCTTCTCAAGTGCACATGGAACATTCTCAAGGATCGATCACATACTGGGGCATAAAGCTAACCTCAACAAACTTAAGAATATAGAAATTATTTCAAGTATCTTCTCTGACCACAATGACATGAAACTAGAAATCAATCACAGGAAAAGGGATTAGAAAAAACTAACTACATTGAGACTAAACAACATGCTATTAAAAAACCAATGGGTTAATGAGGAAATCAAGAAGAAAATTAAAAAATACCTCGATACAAATGATAATGAAGGCACAACCTCTCAAAATCTATGGGATGCACAATAGTAGTGCTTAGGGGGAAATTCATAGCAATACAGGCCTTCCTCAAAACAGAAGAAAAATCTCAAATTGGCAACATAATCCATCACCTAAATGAATTAGAAAAAGAAGAGCAAACAAAACCTAAAGTCAGTAGAAGGAAGGAAATCATAAAAGTCCAGAGGAAATTAATAAAATTCAAAAACAATAGAAAAAATCAATAAAATCAAGAGATGGTTCTTTGAAAAGGTAAAAAAGTTGACAAATCTGTGGCCAGACTTACCAAGAAAAAACCCAAAGAAAATATGAAACAAAAAAGGAGGAATTACAATGGATATGTCAGAAATACAAAAAAAAATTAGAAAATACTATGAACAATTGTATGCCAACAAATTTGACAACCTAGAAGAAATGGACAACTTTCTAGAGACTCACAGCCTGCCAAAATTGAATCAAGAAGAAATAGATAACTGAACAAACCGATCACTAGAAATGAAATTGAATATGTCATAAAAACACTCCCTATGAATAAAAGTTGAGGACCAAATGGCTTCACAGGCAGATTCTACCAAACATAAAAAGAGGAACTTATACCCATCCCCCTTAAAGTTTTCCAAAAACTTGAAGAAGGCATACTCCCAAAGACATTCTATGATGTCAAAATCACCCTAATACCAAAACTAGAAAATGATACTACAAAAAAAGTAAACTATCAGCCAATATCTTTGATGAATATAGATGAAAAAATTCCCAACAAATTTTTATCCACCCAAATCCAACAACATATAAAAAAGATCATACACCACAACCAAGTGGGATTAATCCCAGGTTCACAAGGGTGGTTCAACATATGCAAATCATCCAAAGTCATATACCACATTAACAAAAGAAAAGTCAAAAACCACATGATCATCTCAATAGATGCAGAAAAAGCATTTGACAAAGTCCAGCATCCATTCATGATAAATTCTCTTACCAAAATGGGTATAGAGGGAACACAAGTTAACATAATAAAAAACATTTATGCCCACAGAAAATATAATACTCAATGGAGAAAAACTAAACACCTTCCCACTAAAATCTGGAACAATACAAGGATTCCCACTCTCACCATTTTTATTAACATTGTCGTGGAATTCTTAGACACAGCAATCAGACAAACAAAATAAATAAAAGTTACAAAAATTATAAGAGAACAGGTAAAACTGTCACTGTATGCAGATGACATGATACTATACATAGAAAACCCTAAGGATTCAATGCAAAAACTACTTGAATGGATCAACAAATTCAGCAAAGTAGCAGGATATAAGATTACTATTCAGAAATCAGTAAAATTTCTGTACACTAACAATGAAATATTACAAAAAGAATGCAAAAACAAAATACACTTTTAAATTGCACCCCAAAAAGTCAAATAACTGGTAATAAACCTGAGCAAGTAGATGAAAGACTTGTATGCTGAGAACTCTAAAAACTTAATAAAGGAAATTAAAGAGGATTTAAAGAAATGCAAAGATATTCCAGGCTCCTGGGTTGGAAAAATTAATATCCTAAAAATAGCCATACTACCCAAAGCAGTCTACAGAATCAATGCAATCCCTATCAAATTACCCAGGACATTTTTCACAGAACTAGAAGAAAGAATCCAAAATTTTTTAATGGAACCATAAGACCCAGAATTGCCAAAGCAATGCTGAGGAACAAAAACCAAGCAGGATGCACAACTCTCCCAAACTTTAGGCAATATTACAAAACCAAATTAATCAAGACAGTGTGGTATTGGTACCAAAACAGACAGGCAGACCAATGGAACAGAATGGAGAACCCAGAAGTAAGTCCATAAACTTAAAGGTCAATTAATCTTTGACAAAGGAGGCAAGAACATAACATGGGAAAAAAAACATTCTTTGCAGCAAGTATTGCTGGGAAAACTGGATATCCACATGTAAATCAATGAAATCAGAACACACCGTCACGCCATGTACAAAAATAAATTCAAAATGGCCTCATGACACAAACATAAGACAAGACACCTTCAAACTCTTAGAAGGCAACATAGGCAAAACATTCTCTGAAATCAACTTTACAAATGTTTTCTCAGGTCATTCTCCAAAGGCAACAGAAATAAAAGCAAAAATAAACCAATGGGACCTAATCAAACTGACAAGCTTTTGCACAGCAATGGAAACCTTAAAAAAACAAAAAAACAAAAAACAACTTAAAGAATGGGAGAAAGTGGAGTTCCCGTCGTGGCGCAGTGGTTAACGAATCCGACTAGGAACCATGAGGTTGCGGGTTCGGTCCCTGCCCTTGCTCAGTGGCTTAAAGATCCGGTGTTGCTGTGAACTGTGGTGTAGGTTGCAGACGCAGCTCGGATCCCGCGTTGCTGTGGCTCTGGCGTAGGCCGGTGGCTACAGCTCCGATTCAACCCCTAGCCTGGGAACCTCCATATGCCGTGGGAGCGGCCCAAGAAATAGCAACAACAACAACAACAACAACAAAAGACAAAAAGACAAAAAAAAAAAAAAAAAAAGAATGGGAGAAAGTAGTTTTAAATGGTGCAACTGATAAGGACTTAATCTCTAAAATATACCAACAACTTATACAACTCAATAGAAAAAAAAAAAAAAACCCAATAACCCAATTGAAAAATGGATGTAATACTTGAATAGACATTTCTCTAAAGAAGATATATAGATAGCCAACAAGCACATGGAAAAATGCTCAACATCCCTGATTATTAGAGAAATGCAAATCAAAACTACCATGAGGTACCACCTCTCACCAGTCAGAATAGCCATCATTAATAAGTCCTCAAACAACAAATGCTGTAGAGGGTGTGGAGTAAAAGGAACCCTCCTGCACTTTTGTTGGGAATGTAAACTGGTACAACCACTATAGAAAACAGTATGGAAGTACCTTAGGAAACTGTACATAGAACTACCATAAGACCCAGTAATAGCACTCTTGGGCATATGTCCAGACAAAACTTTCCTTGAAAAAGACACGTGCACCTGTATGTTCTTTGCAGCAGTATTCACAATAGCCAAGACATGGAAACAACCTAAATGTCCATTGATGGATGGATTAAGAAGATGTGATACATATACACAATGGAATACTACTCAGCCATAAACAGTAATAAAATAATGCCATTTTCAGCAATGTGGATGGAACCCACATCCATCCTAACAAGGACTATGTTGAATTCTTAACCTGCTGAGGCAAAATGTAAACTCCTATGTATTTCTTTTAAAAATTCCTGATATATCATCCTATATGTTTTTTTTTTTTATTTTAAGAAAGTTGTTTTAGCTGTATCTTTGTATTTCTTTTATATATTTTAATTAATTTACTTCATTTTTAAAAAAAAGATGTTCTCCTTTCTATTTTCTATTCATTAATTTGATGTTCTTGGAATGATCAGAGACTTTTAGCCTTTTTCCTTCCTAATGTGTGTAATTATGGCTCTTCACTGTCTTTAATTCATTGTTTTATCTGTATTTCAGATTTAACACTAGTTAAAATTTAGTGAAGTATGTCATTCATGCAGTAAAATACATAAAGTTCACTAATCTTTAATATGGAGATTGACTTTTTAATATATATATGTATACACACATTGTTATAATGTAACTCAGATCAAAACATCAAATTTCTAGAAATACCAAAGGTTCCTTTGCATCACCTTCTAAGAAATAGGATCCTATTATTATTGTAATTAATAATCTGATTTCTATTTATATCCCTTAGTTTTCTTGTGATGAAATTTTAAGTAAATAGAATACACTCTTTTCACGTTACCACAATACTGTAATGTTACTATCTGTAACATTCATGTATGTTGCTGTGTGTATAAGTGTTTTCTTTATTATTAGGTGATATTCTATTATATGAACATACCAGAAGCCATTATTCCATTCCCCTGTTGAAAAATGTTCTGTCATTATGAGTGAAGTTATGAACATTCTTGTATACATATTTTTGGTGCACAGGAGCATTTGTTTCTCTTGTTTCTAGTTATGGAGGAGTGGAATTTTCTTTGTCAAAGGTGAATATATATTTACATTTAGTAGATATTACTGAACAGTTATGTACAGCTGTTGCACAAATTTGCATTGCAACTTTCACTGAACAATTGTTATAAGTTAATATTTTAAATTTTAACTATTCTGATGAGTATATCATATGTGTAATATCCTGTGACTTTAATTTATAATTTCCTGGTAAGTAATAATGCTAAGCACTTTTTCATATGCTGATTAGCTTTGTAGATATCATTTTTCATGAAATGCAAATTCAAATCCTTTACCTAATTTTTAAATTAACTTGTTTGTTTTTTCCTTGTGGATATGTATGTGTTCTTTATCTGGATATGATGTATGTTTGATATATACATATTATGGAAATCTTTCATCTATTTTTACCTTTTTATTTTTTAATTGTCTCTATTAAATTATAAATAGTTTTAATATTAATGAAGGCTAATTTATCAACACTTACCTTGAATTGTTAGTGCTTTTCCTGCTTATATATTTTATATATATATAAACCATCCCAATTTCATGAATTTGTTTTATTTTTCCTGTAAAGCTTCATGTATTTTGTTTCATATGTATTTAATTAATCACCAAATTGTTTTTGTATTAATAGGAAATTTGTTTTCTTTACAGACTGACTCAACACAATTATTAAATGAAATATCACTTCCTATCTGAAATTTATTTCTGGATCCATTTCTGTATTTTGTGTTCTATTAAACTCTTCCATTTTCTTATTCTTACACTAATAAATTTAAGTATTATAGCTTCGTAGTAAATTTTGAATTATAATTGTCTGATAATCCAACTTTGTTATTCTTAAAATTTTCTTGGGTACCACATACCCTTTATGTTTTCATATTATTATTATTATATTTTGTTTGTTTGCTTGGCCATGCTTGTGGAAGTTCCCAAGCCAGGTATCAAATCTGCTCTATGATTTGTGATGCAAGCCACAACAGTTTCAACACTGGATTCTTAACCTGCTGAACCACCAGGGAACTCATTCATATTATTTTTAAGATAAGCTTTTCAGTTTTTGCAAATAGGTCTTCTTGAATTAATTTATTGAGATTGCATTGAATTCATAAATCATTTTGGGAGGTTTACATCTTCAAGTATTGAGTCATCCTAATCACTAAACAAGATATAGCTTTCCTTTTACTTAGGTTTTTTAAAAATTAATTTTATCAATGTTTTGTTATTTTCAGTTAGGTATATTGCACACACTTTAATACATTTATACCTAAATACTTCATGGGTTTTGATAGTATGGTATTTTAATTTTTAGAAAAAAATTACACTTAATTGTTTAGATATTTGGAATATCTAGGTAAATATTCATCAAATGGTAAATATTTCATCTATACATATTTCTGAACCTTGAACATCTTTCCTACCAGATAATGTATTACATATTAAATAAAATATATACTGTTTGATATTTATTTGAAGGAAGCTTGAAATCCCTGGATAGTCTGTAAAGTTTTTTTTAACCATATAACCTGAATATTAGGATTATGATCAAAGCTAATATCTTTAACCACCATTTTTTCAGCTACCAGACCTATACTGCTCCAAATATATGTAGAATCTTCTGTGAATATATTTCAATAATTTATTGTTTTAATTTAAGAGATTGAAATTACATAAAATTCCTTTAAGATTTTTTTGGCTCCTTTAAGGTTTCTTTTCTTCTTTCTCTCTTCCTTTCTTCTTTCTTTGAAAATGTATTTATGTATTTATTTGGAAAGGAAGTTTGAGACCAGTCCGTCACAGGAAACACTTATTGAAAACACTGTATAGAGCATGGCTTCATGTCTAGTTCATAAACACACTGAGAGATTCCTGTATAATTATACATTTTGTGTTCTTTTTTTAAACTTCAAATTAGGCAGATTACAATTTTTATGATGTATATGTTGACTGGCTTATTTAAGGGTTAAGGGAAGTCTTAGATGCAAGCTCCTTTCTCTATCCAGCTGTGGACATTTTAGTACTTGCCACATTATCCCCTGGATAAGCTGTTATGTCTTCTAAGGCGAAAGTAAGTACCTTCCCTTTTAGAACAGGGCCATTATTTGGTGACGCTGTTGTCAGGATCCAAATAAATCTGTCAAAATTGAAGAAATCATACCTGCCACAAGCCAAATTGAGGGCCTTATTTGAAATAAGTTGTAAAAGAGGCAGTGGAGAGGGGTGATTCCCCACCCAGAACGTGAGACACTTTAAATCACAATTTATTCTTAGACAAAAGTCAGAATGCCATTCTAAGCAACACTAAAACCTTTTCTGTTACTTTGATGGAAAGCCCTTTGCAGCATATAAATCAGACATAAACTTACTGCACCAAGGCAGGCCATATACCCTTTCTGTGTATCCAGTGTGCTCTGTCAGAGAAACAAGATGTCATCAATCTTCTGCACCTATAGTGCAGTAAGGTAAACTGCCAGTGCCTCATTCCCTCACTCAGATATTTCATCTCAGGTGCCAGAGCAGTAAACTCTATAAAGAAAGGCTATTCAGAGTCTTTTGTTCCTATTCTGTGTCATTTCTTTATAACTTTTTTACAAACTCACTACCATGCTCCTTGCTGCTGCTACAGCTATATTCATTATCTCTGCTTCCCAGCTACCAAGTGGGTACCATGTCTTTGGTGGAGGCAGAGAAAATGGAGTTCTTAGTAGACTATCTCAGAACAGCAGACACTCACTTAGAGCTACCCTGGGTCAAAGTTTGCTGGATTCAGATCTGGTTTAGCCTGTGATTCTAGTGTCCCTTCTGGTTACTGGTGGTCCCACCACCTTTTAGTCTGGGAAAGGCTGGGGTTTGAAGGTGGGGTGGCATTGTCTCCTTGCCATAAACTGCAATCACTACTCTTACCCAAGGAGTCAGTAGCATAAGGCAATTTCTGAGCATAATGCCAATTTTATTCTTTAGTTTATTAAATCATAATATGGATGTCCATTTTCATATGCAATGTTGATAATGGATTTCAACTCAATCTCTTCTACTTTTAACAATTTACTATTTCCGTTGGAAGGAAGATGAGGCAGGAAGAAAATTTTTCACAATGAGTAACCAAAGCTATTCTGATAGAAGTCAAGATCATGAAAAACTTACATGCTGAATACATAGGCTATTCCAATTCCTAAAACATATTTTCCTGGGTAAAAAATAAAATAATATACAAGTTATTTTCCTAGGTAAAGGAAAGAAAAGAAGTTCTGCTAATTTTTCTACCTGTAACTCTACATACAGTCAACCTCTATGTGTGTTCATTTGGGGAAAAGTTCATATTCAGTTTCAACATATCTTATTACATGGGATATTACTTTCTGTGAGTCTTCTTGCTGATGTTCCTCTTTCATACCAATCCTCTATGTCCTGCCACACTTCTTCCAACATTTTTACAATGCTTCTTACTTGTTATTCAGTGTTTTTCAATGGAGGACAGTGGAGGAGGAAGTCTCTGTTTTTCTGAGAAGGCCATACTGTAGGCAAGCATGGAGTCCCTGGTCTCAGGAACTGTGGTCCCAACCCTTGTGTAACTTACTATATTCTAGTAGGAAGAAAGAAATAACTAAATGCAGACTATGATAATATATGTTGATGAATGCAATGAAGAAATATAAAGCAGAATAAGAAAAGAAACAGTGATGAGTGGGAAGAGGTTCTGCTTTATTTCATTTTATTTATTTTTAGCTGTGCCCATGGCATGCAGAAGTCCCTGGGTCAGGGATCAAACCCATGGTGGAGGAGCAATCTGAGTTACTACAGTGACAGTGCTGGATCCTTAATCTATTCTACCACCATGGAATTCCAGGAGGTCTTACTTTAGATAAAGGTATCATAGATCTAATTGTGAGTTGGCTCACCTGGACACAATAAAGCCAATCTACTGACACTGAGTTGTGGTGAAAGAAAGTACAGCATTTATTGCAGGGCACCAAGCAAGGAGAATGGAGCAGCTCATGTTTTTAACAACTCTAAAAGGTGAAACTATCACTTACTTGCAGATAAGAAAACAGAGGCACATTAGTAATAGACCAGAGGTCATACATTTGGTAAGTGCATGAGCATGGATTCAAATCCATAATCTTTGGTAATGGCTACAATGCTATGAACTGCTGACTCCTCATTCATGCTTTTTTCACTGCTATTATGAGGTCACTGTTTTCCTGGAGTCTCTAGTACTGAGCTTGTGACTTTTTATATCCTGAAATATACTCTATAGTCATTATACTCTGGTCAGTATCTTTATACCTTTCAGGTACACAAATACTTCCAAGACACTTTTATTATTTCTACTAAACTAGCAGTGCCTTTTGCAATGAAAACTTCCATTTATCACTGACTATATTGCTTTTTAATCACCTCATGTGTTTTATTTGAGTGTTTATTTATTGATCAGTTTTCTTGATTCTATTTAAGAAAAAAATGCGTGTTTTCCAAATTTGCATGTGTGTTCTTATATTGAAAAAAATATTGGGAGCACATCTTAAAATAATAAATATATATTTGAGTTCTTTTACATACTGGGAAAAGAGGAAACATAAGAATTTATACAGTTTATTGTTCCTCAGGTTAAAAAAATTAAAGAATGAAGTTCCCTGGTGGCATAGTGGGTAAGGATTTGGTGTTGTTACTGTTGTGGCACAGGTTCAATCCTGTTGCCCAGGAACTTCTGCATGTGGGTGTGGCAATAAATAAATAAATAAATAAGAAAGTTACATTTGGATGTTTTACTTCCCATAAAGGGTATTGGGGGTGGCAGACAAGGGAAGTGATTCTGAAATGCTGTGAGATTTTGAAAGAATATCAGTAACATGCTATAAAGCAACCATCACAAATGAAAAATGAAACTTTTGAATTTGTTTCAGTCTGAAAAGCCTTTCTGGGTAAAACTTGGCTTAAAAGGAAAATGGCTTGGTTTAGAAAAACTGCCACAACATGTCTTTGTCACGTGATAATAAAGCTCTGACTGACAGTGGCCCTGGGGTCAGAGAAGGGATGGGGTTTGAAAACTCAGAAACTGCCACAACCTACAGGTTTCTGTTAAATGTAAATCTAGATTGTGAGAAAAAACAGGATGAAAAAATTGGTCTATTATTTCCACCTCAATTGACAGGAAGGTGGACTAAATTAAATATTTCAAGTTGACTTATTTTTCTGAACTTTCACTTTTAATCTGAAGATTTGTCCCCCTGATTCTATTCACTCCTGCTAACAAAAAAACTATTAATGCCATGTGTGCCAATCATACTCCCTACAAAAAACTAATGTTGAAATCTAGTAAAGAGGTGTACATATTTATGCATGTGTATAGACATGTGTATATATAATAGCACTGGTAACGTTGACAAAAATATTAATAAGTCAATCTAAGAAAGAAATGGAAATATTTATTTGAGCCAAATTTGAGCATTATAACCCAGGAAAACATCTCAGAAAGCTTGAGAATTGTTTGGACTGTTAGAAATTAAGACACAGTTATATAAGGTTTTTGGGGACAGAGGACTGTACATCAAATGATGTACACAATCCAGTTGTAAGCAGCATTTTGACCCTTTAGGAGATCAAGAAGGAAGGTTATGTCTAAGGAGTGGTCTTTTTGGTGCTGGGAGAATGCTGTTCTTTATGTTTAAGCATTCATTTCCGCCAATGGGGGGTGGTTAGTGGCGGCAAAATGCAGATACACAAGGTACAGTTGAGGAGAGGGGATGCCAAAGAGTAGAGGACATTTTTTTTTTTTTTTTTTGCCTTTTCTAGGGCCACTCCCCCGGCATATGGAGGTTCCCGGGCTAGGGGTCTAATCGGAGCCATAGCAATGGGCCTATGCCAGAGCCACAGCAATGCAGTATCCAAGGCACATCTGCATCCTACACCACAGCTCACGGCAACGCCGGATCCTTAACCCACTGAGCAAGGCCAGGGATTAAACCTGCAACCTCATGGTTCCTAGTTGGATTCATTAACCACAGCGCCATGATGGGAACTCTGACATTTTTTTATATTTAAATTTTTCTTGTCTTGTCAAACAATTGTACTTGAATTTACACATGCATTTCACTTCAGAGTAGTAAGAAAACAAAACACAATGTATTAGAAATGAGTTTTTTTTACATTTTTCCAATGCAGCGTAATCCATAATATACCCAGTTATCTGTTGCCAAGTAATACACCACTGCAAAACCCAATGGTTTACAACCTTGAACACTTATTTATCCCATAAGTCTCTGAGTCACTGTGAGTGTGGTGCCTCTGGTCTGGCCCTGGCTCTGTCCCTGCTGCTGAAACTGACAACACTTATGACTTGATCCCAGCCAGAAGCCAGATTGGGATTTGGACCCAGTTTTTTTTAAATTAGAATCACTCACCTTACTTATTGAGGTTCATGTTCTTTGTGTCTCAGGGCAGAAGGAATTCAGTGAGAGAAAAATTGATAGGCAAGAAATAGATTTATTAAAATAGGATGCTTGTGAGAGATATCAGCAGGCAGGCAAAGAGGCCCTGCCTTGGGAATTAGGTGGGATACATTTTTAAAATCCAAGGAAAGTGAGGAGTGGGAAAAGACTGTCCTCTTCTTTATCCTTCAAGCAGACCTCAGGCTTACATCATTAGCTCTTCCTTCATACTGGGTAAGAGAGTATTTGACCCTATGAGGTCACACTAGGACTATCATGGTGCTTTTTCAAATCAGTAGACAGGTGGTAGCATAGGCTAAGATATACTGAATCACCTCAGGTTTCTGTATGAGGGTCTCCTACTATAGAATATCATCTTTCCCTTAAATTCCTGTCCTTAATCTTAAGGGTCATCTTGCTGAACTTGAATGCAGGTCTCATTTTATCTTTCACTTAATGGCCTGAAGCGTATCTCACGCTTTTATTTATGGTTTTATAGTTAAGCAAGTGTGCTTCATTCTGATGGCTTTCTTGAGCAGTTATTAACTTACAGTGGTCTCTCAAACTTCACTAGCTTTCCCTCTATATCTATGGTCCCCCACTAGGAATTCTACAACTACCTGTGTAACTATCCTACTCCAGTACTATCACTCTGGTCAGCTGGAGGTTTGGCCAGACAAACCAAAGGGCTGTGGCTTTTTTGACTTTTCATGGCTTGTTCACATATGTTGGGCCTTGGCTGAGATGAATCATCTGACGGATCTCTGACCTTGTTTCATGTGGTCTGTCATCTTCCAGGATCTAGTCTGGTCTTATTTGTGTTGTTCAAGAGAAAACCGCAGGCCCCAAAATGGTGTCACTTGGGCTAAAGTCCAGGAGACCAAACTTCAACTTAATCCCTGATTTAACTGCTTCAGTCTTCCCAGAAATGTAACCAGTCTTGAGCTATCTTGTCCACACCAATACAGTCAACTGTAAGGTGGGGCCCTCCATCATCAGAGGAAGAAGGAACATCTGCTTGACAAATCCCTTGTCATTCCCTTTCTCCCCAAAAGGAGATGTCTTGGCCTAAATATAACTTTTTTCTTCTGCTAATTGCTTCCTTGCCCCATCCTTTTTCCAATAAACTCCTCCCATTTCGCACAACCCCATGGAGTGGAGTACTCTTTTAGTTTCTAGGTGGAGTGTTGAATGATGCATAAATCCTTGAATAAAGGGAATTAGATCTTCAAATTTACTTGGTTGCATTTAAAAAAAAAAATTGTTTCAAGAGTCCAAGAAAACAAGCAGAGGAGTTCCAGTTGTAGTTTAGCAAGCTAAGAATTTGGCATAGCATCCATGAGGATGTGGTTTCCATCCCTGGGATTGCTCAGTGGGTTATAGATCCAGCACTGCTGCAAGCTTCATGTAGCATAAGTCACAGATGCAACTCAGATCCAGTGTTTCTGTGGCTGTGGCTTAGGCCTGCAACTGCAGCTACAATTCCACCCCTAGCCTGGGAACTTCCATATGCTGTAGGTGTAGCTATAAAAAGGAAAATATACATATATACATATGTGTGTGTGTGTGTGTGTGTGTGTATACATATATATAAAATCAAGGAGACAAATGCAAATCCTCTTGCATCCGAAGGTTAGAAGTAAAATCACTTGCTTCCCATTTAGTGGAATCCAGTTTCATGATCCCAGCTCAGATTCAAGGATAAGGAAAAAGCCTCTACCTTCTAAAAAAAATTCCAGTAAATATTGTCAAAACTCAGTCTCTGTTAACAAGTGTTGAGTAGTAATGCAGAGACAGAGTTTGGGGTAGAGAAAAAAAAATAGATTTTATTGCTTTGTCAGGCAAAGGAAGCCACAGCAAGCCAACACCTTAAAGACTGTGGCCTCTTTGGGGAGAATTGCAAAGAATTTTATAGTCTAAAAGAAGAAAAACAGGATTTCAGATAAGTCAGGATTGGGGCAGACATGCATTCTTCTTAGTCAGGATGCCTAATCTTTAGCTCACAGGTGATTAAGTTTAGGATGCAATCAAATGAGGGAGAAGCACAGGCTCCAGGTTGTTCAATTTTAAAGTATTCATTTCTAAGAGAAGCATAAGGAATATAACTTTTCTCTTAGGTACATAAGATGCCTATATCATTAAGAGTATCCCTTGAGTGGGAACCAAGATCCTGCCCCAAGGCTGTACCATTGTTTCTTGACTGTTTCTCCATTGTATTTGCATTCCCTAACTTTCCCAGTCAACAACTGTCTGAACCTGCCCCTTGGTGCTCAGGGAAGGTCATGGAGTCTGAATGAGGCTCATTTCCTGATAAGAAAAAATGGGGGACACAGAAAGGCTGTTGTGTTTAGGAGCCCCACAGGGTCCTGCTCAGTTTTACAAAGGCATCTGCAAAGAGCATGAACATAATAAACATTGGTAATTGTGGATATTTTCCTGTCTCCCAGAAACAGCTTTTAATATTTATAGAGAAACTGTTAGCAACTTGCTGCTCTGAGATTTTCCTTAAATAATCCATAGATTTTTGTCTATCTCATTATAATATTAGAAACAACATACAATATGAAGTTTCCAGTGGCTTGCATTTCATCCCACTCTTCTACTCTCTCTGTGACATCCTTAACAATGTGTATCCTTGGGCTTTTTTCTCCTCTGAATGGTACTAACCTGCAATAAAGTGCACTCATTACTACCCTAATAAAGGAGTTAATTGAATTTCAGTGCTAGTCATCTTTGACCAAGGTCATCTTAAGTAAGCTTACTTTGCCAGGAATCTATTAGCATCAAGAAGCATCAAGCAATTAATAGCTATAATTTAAATTTTGTTCTTTTCATTTTTTCCCTGCTTACATCCTAATAAATGGAAACACATATCAAACCATAGAGTTATGAATTAGAATGCCTTTCCTAGTAAATGACTTATTGATGCTGAAGTGATTAACCTTTCATTAAAACTTTATATAAAATTCTTCCTTCCATCTATCTATGTTTATTACTCAAGCCCCAAAGGAAAATACATCAAACATAGGACAGTTCATTTTTTTTTCAAACACTTTGGCAACTCAGGGACTCATAAAATCTGGGATTTTCTAATTTCTCCTCCACTCTGTCTCCTTTATGAGAAAAGGGAACAGGTTCCAGAAATGAGTGCACACTCTCTTGAACTGCATCCTGTGATGGACATTCAGGATGGATACACAGCATTAACTAAGGGGTTGTTCTGTAATTTTCAGGTAACATCTAAATAGAGAGGCTTAAGTAAATCTTTTATTATGAACTATGTCTAGATACTCATATTGCAACAGAACAAAGGGTGGAAGAAAAAATGTATACATGTAAGGACAACTTGATCCCCTTGCTGTACAGTGGGAAAAAAAATTTAAAAATAAAAAAATAAAAAGGAGTGATATACTTAAAAAATATTTTATTATGTTAGAATATTTTGTTTTGAATAAATGTAGTGTATAACATTGTGTAACTCTTCACAAGAACTCTGTGACATAGTTGATACATCTTGCTTAACAGACCCCTTTCTTAGGAACTGATATAAATGCAATGTTACAATTTCTGTGGCAAAGGGAAGTTATATGTCTCATCCAAAGGAGACTTTCAAACCTCTGCCTATGCATTCCTTCAGTTCCTCTGGGGTTGTCATGCTCTGATCACAACACAGCTCTTAAGTTACACAGTCATCACCTTTTACCTTGTCTTCTGCTTCAATTCTGCTTATCTTTGATAAAATTTACTCCAAAGGCCAGCAGACTCCCCAGCTAGTATTTCCAGGGACTAAAGATAGTCAGAGTTGCCTGTCAGACTGCAATACTGCTTCCACAGCTGGTGCAGTGCATCTGATGACATCAGATAATGTCCACTGAAAGGCTATGACATCGACACCAGTCTACTGTCATTTTGCCTCACTGGTAGGAACAGAATGCCTTTTTTTTCCTCTGCTTTCATCTGTGACATCAGTAGAATGAAAGCTGTCTTATTTGGCAGACTTTTGATAATGTTCATGTGACATCAGCATTTTTATAAAGCAATGGAAGAAAAGAAAGTCTCAAATCTGGTCATATATTTCTGCCCTTCCTCCCCCACCCCTCTTCGTCCAAGTCCTTTATTGGCTATACCTGAGAGCAACCCAAGTGTGCAATACTATGCTGTACTAGAATATGATGACTGGTAAAGCACCGTTAAAATGAAGAAAGTAACAGATGTGCTTTTTTTCTTTCCAGGTGTTTTCCTAGATATTTCCAGGTGTAAAACCTAGATGATTTAAGACAATCCAACTAAGGTTTGGGAATATATTAACTTTTTACTCAAGTCTGGATAATGACAATTAATTTAAACTGAATGGCAACTATTGAGACAATAACCCATTGGTAATTATTTCCAGCTTTATTGAGATACAGTTGACATAAGACATTGTAAGTTTAAGATGTAAAACATGATGATTTTATACACTCGCATACTGTGAGGTTATTGCTATAAAAATCAATAATTATTAGTTAACATGGTCATCATAACACATATTACCTGTTTTTGATTTACCATATTGTATTAATTTCAGGTGTACAGCCAAGTGAATGGCATGCATATAAATACATCCAATTCTTTTCTCCCATATAGGTTATTACAAATTATTGTGTAATTTTCCTGTGCTAATACAGTAGGTTTTGGTTAAAAATCTATTTTTTACAGTATATATTATCCCACTTTCCCAATTATTCCCACCCCCAATGGTTTCACCTATGGTAACCATAAGACTGATGTTGAAATCTGTGAGTTTGTTTATGTTTTTGTTTTTGTTTTTGCTTTTGGGGCCACACCCATGGCATATGGATGTTCCCAGGCTAGGGGTTGAATAGGAGCTACAGCTGCCAGCCTACACCACAGCCATAGCAATGGAGTATATGAGCCATGTTTGTGACATACACCACAGCTCATGGCAACAGCGGATCCTTAATCCATTGAGTGAGGCCAGGAACCAAATCCTCAACCTCATTGTTACTAGTCAGATTCATTTCTGCTGAACCACAATGGGAACTCACCTTTTTTCTGTTTTATAAATAAGTTGTTTTATATTATATTTTTAGATTCCATATATAAGTTGTAGAATACTTTTCTTTCTCTGACTTACTTCTTATTATGATAATCTCTAGGTCCATTCATGTTGCCTCGGGTGACATTATTTCATTATTTTTATGGCTGAGTAATATTCCATTATATACATATATGTGTGTGTGTGTGTGTGTGTGTACATATCTTCTTTATCCATTTATCTGTTGATGGACATTTAGGTTGCTTCCATGTCTTAGCTATTGTAAATAGTGCTGCAATGAACATTGTGGTACTCATCTTATAACCTGAAGTTTGTACCCTTTGACAACCATCACCCATTACCCCCACCCTTAGTCTTTGGCAACCACTGCTATACTCTTTGTTTTGGTGAATTTGCCATTAGTAATTTTTACGCTGTTGCCACATGTGGCAGGAGATTCCTTTCTGGTCTTCAAAGTAAAGCATGAGGCTAAAATTACATGTTCTTCATTGTTGTGCATGAGAAGTAGTTGAACAAAGCATCACTAGATCAAGTGGCAATTTTGAGTTATGAGATGCATTCAGTAAGACATAACACAACCTGGAATCTGAGTTTTTGTATGAAATAAATACAGAAAGACAACTAATACATTCTTAATAATTGAACACAAATCACTAGTCTGGAATTGTCCAGGTAATGGAAACACAAGAAGGGGCAAATCAGATGTGGTTTCTGCCTTTTGTGTATCAATATTAAAAATAAGGACATATATTAATGAGAAAATCCTGATTATCATGAATATACTTAATATAAATGGAAATAGATGGCAAAGAAGAAGTCATTAGTTATGTAACAAGGATTAAACATAATCACTAGAGCTGGGGAAGGTTTTATATCCATCTCCTGCTGTGTTGGTCCAGCATGACTTTCCACCATATGGGGACATGTTTCACCCCTTAAACACAGTGAATAGTCAGATAATCTGGCTGTGTGGCTTGAAGTGGGATGCAGGCATTTCTGTGATCCTACATAGAACATGAAGGCCAGGATAAAATTTTAGGGTTGGAGGAAATTTGATATAACAGAGTAGCCCCACTAAAATTCACTCTTTGCTACAGAGATCTTTTAGGATCTAATAATGATTTATTTCCTTTCCTCATTATGTGTGTTTATAATTAAGAATACAGTATTGCTTTCTTCATTTTATCTCCCTGTTGCCTAGACTGTGTCTGCAAATTTAGGAATGATATATGGGTGATTTTTTTTCTAAGTCTCCCAATATGTGAGTATTTTCCCCCAAATTGAGTATTCAACCAAAAGGGAAAAAAAAATCCTCTTAGGCCAGCTTTATTTTCCTTAAGATTTATATTCTATAAAATAGAAGAGTCACTTCCACATACACACTGTCCTCTCATTTCTGATCCAAGTGGAAAGTTCACTGATGGAGGGGGATCTGAGTGCTAGTCTTTCAAGGGAGCATAGATTTGTTGGTTCAATATTTGCCATTATTTATTTATATAAACAGTTGTGAGACTGGTAAACACTCTTAGCAAATGTTAGTCATGTTTTGACTTCCCTCCCTGGTGTCTTTACAGGTATTTTTATGAGAATTTGAGAACTTTTTAATTGTAAATCCAAACCTTAAGAATGTAGGTTCCCAGAAGATCCACAGGCTTATTTACTCTTTCTCGGCTTGAGGGATTGCCTTTTCACTAAAATGTAACATGCTTTAAAACATTCTACAATGTGCAGAGTGCTTCTGAAGTGCTGAAGTGCTACACTACACTGGTGTCAAGATTGTAAGTGTACATAAAAAGCTATGGAAAGATCTACTATCAGTCACCAACAGTCTTTCCACTGAATGACCCATTATACCTTACACTAAATGCTGTAAGAAATATCCATTGCATATTTTGTCAATGTGTGTGCATAAAGGAATTTATTTTGTTTTATTTAGACATTTTATGTAAGATACCTCTGAGACTATTAAAAATAAAGGTAAAAGTGTATTTTTTTATATATGGAAACTCCTGGAGCAGGGATTGAATCCTAGCTGCAGTTGTGACTTACACTGTAGCTTTGGCAACACTGGATCTTTTAAGCCACTGCTCTGGGCCAGGGATTGAGCCTACACCTCTGCAGTAACTTGAGCTGCTGCAGTCATATTCTTAACCCACTGTGCCACAGTGGGAATTCCTCAGCAAGAGTTTTTGACCTTACTCACAAAAATAAATATTTTTATTATAATGCAATCCACTTCATATAATATATAGGTGTGTATGTATATGACATATATATTATTATTATTTCATAAGACAGCATTTACCCCTTATTATATGAGGTGTAGTCTCATAATTTCTCTTCTTTTCCATGTCATTTGTTAAAGCTGGTCACAAACCACTAAACTGACTTAAAACCCACTAAAGACCTGAAAACTTCACCCTTTCTGAGCCAAAACTATAGAGAGAAGGCTTCCTCCCTACCCTTAGAGACATAGTGTATCATGGAAAAGATGATAGCTATTATCATATGCTATATATTAACTTTATATTAATATAGATTTTTGCAGTAAGTGAAAAAGATACATTTGCCTGTGTTCAATACTTGTTTATGGAACCAATATTTCAACAAATATTCATAAAATACATAGGAGTATTTGCTAGGTTCCGTGGGTATAATGGTGAGCAAAACAGACATGGAGTTTAGATTTCAATAGGGAAAACAAACTTGACACTATACAAAACCATATAATTACTAACTTTGATATGAAGGAAAAGTACAAAGTCCCATAAACTTACAATGTGAGAGGTAGATGAACATTAATCTAATTTTGGAGGGAGAGGAGATTTTCTAGTTTGAATGATTTCACTAGGGAAGTAAAATGGGAAATGATAAAGAATGAGAAGTTAACTGGGCAAACAGATTGAGAGAGGGGGAGAGCAGGATGCAAATCAATTTTAATAATGACTCAGTGGCTCAGTGGAAATTAATCTGACTAGTAACCATGAGGATGCATGTTCAATCCCTGTCCTTACTCAGTGGGTTAAGGATCCAGCGTGGGCATGAACTGTGGTGTAGGTCACAGATGCACCTTGGATCTGGTGTGGTTGTGACTGTGGCATAGGGCAGCGGCTACAGATTTGTCCCCTAGCTTGAGAACTTCTATATGCCATGGTTGTGTCCCTAAAAAGACAATAATAACAATAATAATAATAATAATAATAATAATAATAACCCCAACTTTATATAGCATCTACTGTACTTCTCTAAACATTTTATACATATCAACTCATAATTCAGCTAAAAAGAGGCAGCTAGGTATCCAGGATTCATGGCCCTAGGCATTGCTATAACCAAACTGCTTAATGAAATAAAATAAGATGTTACTGCTCTATACTGAAGGTGGCCTTATAGAGTAGGCAACATATGTATTCCAGTTACCCTTGTATTTAAAACTCTGAGTTATCTAGGGCAAATTAATGAATTTCTCTGAGCCTCGGTTTCTTGATTATAAAGTTGAATATTATGAAATTTAAGTTAGATGGTATACTGTGCTATTGCCTGCCATACAGGAAACATACAAATATGAACCCTTTCTTTCTAAATTCTACAGACTCTCCAAACTCTGTGCTCCTTGAAGGCATATGGCTAAATCTAAATTCATTTTTCATTCAGCATATGAATTGAAGGGAGGAAATGATATGTATTGGAATAAAAAGACAAAAGAAACATTCCTTCAAAATTCTGAGGGAACATTATCTTCTACTCATAGTGCTACATCCCAACTTCACTATTTAATAAGTGTAAGGGTAGAAAAGGTATCTTATGATAGGCAGGTTCTCAATTTGTCTCACTTTGGAACACAGTATGTAGTTTCACATAAACTTGAACTGTGCTTAAATATGAACAAAAACAAAAAAATAAAAACAAAAAACCTACCATGAATCTCTTTACAAAGATTTTCCCAAGAGGAATAGTAACATCTATCTAAACAAAGATCTAAATGCCAATATTCAGAGCAGATTTATCTATACTCACTACAACCTGAAAATATCACAAATGTCTATACACTCTTTTAAAACAACTATTGGAGTATAGTTGACTTTCAAAGTTGAGTCAGGTGTACAGCAAAATTAATCAGTTATTCATATACATATATCCATTCTTTTTCAGATTATTTTCCCATATAGGTTATTATACAGTCTTGTGTAGATTTCCTTGTGCCATAGCATACATCCTTGTTCCCTGTTTTATATATATTAGTGTGCACAAATCAATCCCAACCCCCTAATTTATCCCTTTCCCCTACATTTCTCCCTTGGTAAACATGAGTTTGGTTTCAAAATCTTTGAGTCTGTTTCTTAAACATATGAAAAAATTTGAATACCCATACAGTAGAACTTCTCAATGGCTTTTTAAAAAACTTTCTTACATATGAAACAACATTAATGAATCTCAAAAGAATTATGCTAAATGAAAGAAATGATTCATAAATCTGCACACTATATGATTCCACCTACATTATTTTATGGAAATGCAAAACTATAGGACAGAAATCAAATGAGGGGTCACTAGGGGCTTAGAGATTTAGATGTGGACTTGCTCTAAAGGAGCTCAAGGAAATTTTAGGGGTGAAGAAATGTTTATTTTACTTGTGGTGATGCTGAAATAACTGCATACTTTTTCAAAGCTTATCAAACTGTGTCCTGAAAAGGATAAGAAAGACAGAAGTAGCAATAAAAAAAAAAGTTCTGTTTCTTGCAAATCCAAGCTAGATTTTAATTGAAATTCACTATAAATAAAACCTACCACAATATTTCTTATAACCACCTTAAATATTTAAAATCATCAACTTCTGATACCAGAAATCTAAAAGGGACAGATTATATTAAATTTACGATCAAAAGGCTTAATAATTTTTTCAAAAAATTTAAAATATGTGGTTAAATCTACATTTTTCTTTATATGATAGTTTCAAAGCAGCAACAACAACTCTTCACTTCCTATCTGACAATGAGTGATTTTTACTACCAAAGTATATAGAGTCCAAGTAAGCAAATAAAAGGTACAAATTGATGTTCATTTTTTTTAATCCCTCTGGATATCTCAACCACGTATTTGTAGATCAAATCCTCTTGTAACATTTGTGAGAAGCAATTTTAAGGCATTAGAATTTTGTATCTTTGAGGTTCTTATTAAAAATTAAAAGCGATTAAAACACTGTTCAATAAGATGTTTTATAACACTAACAAAGTGATTCAGGAAAGAATTTAAATTACAAATATTATTTTCTTAGCCAATCTATTCTTTGTACAAATAGATAATCGTGTGGAAATTAGAAATAATTGCAGTTATTTATTTATATTTTGTTTTACTTTAAACTATGGATGTGATTTCAAACAAAGTTACATCGAAATATATTTTCATGCTCAATAAGGCTAAGAATCTAAATTTGTCAAAACTTTAAAAAAATAAATATTTTCCATACCTTCTTAAATGCTTATGTGGAAAAATGGTATCAAGAGTTCCAATTTAAAAATAGTTTGCTTCTTTATAGAACAATTTTGAATATTTACACTAGTCATAGTGTTTTCATTTGAACAGTTTCGGATATGAAAATACCCAAAAATTTCATATTATGTTTAGATGATTATTGTCTTGGAAGTGTAGCTCAATCCTGCTGACAGTGTTCTTTTTAATATTTTATATTTTAATATGCATTACTTTATAATATTTGAAAATATGTTAATATTTGATACTGATGGCCATTTCAAAATATAATTTTTATTAACAGATTTCTTGTATCTTATGCATACTTAACCTGAGTTTCCAAATATTTTCATAATGTTTAAAGTGGAAAATAAGTATTTGCACCAAATTTTCATTTTGTTTGCAAATGTGGTAATTCTTGATATAGAGTTTATGTTATGTCAATATATGTCACTAAACCAAACTTAGGTCCACTCACATGATGCATAGCAAAGCCATTGTACCGACACCAGATTGTAGCGAAGGAAAGTACAGAGTTTATTGCAGGTCCAAGCAATGAAAATGGGCAGTTCTTGCTCAAAAGACCTGAGGTTCCAAAAAGCTTATAGGGAAGGGATTTTAAAGACAGTGTGGGAGTTCCCATTGTGGCTCAGAGGTAAGTAACCTGACTAGTATCCATAATCCATCTTGCTCAGTGTATTAGGTGTTCAATGTCGCCGTGAGCCTCGGTGTAGGGTGCAGATGCAACAAGGATCTGCCATTGCTATGGCTGTGGCATAGACTGGCAGCTGTAACTCCAATCTGATCCTTAGTGGGGGAACATTCATATGCTGCAGGTGCAGCCCTAAAAAGCAAATATATATGTATATATGTTTTATTAACCAATAAATATGAATATATATATTATATATGTTAATATATGCATAGCAAGAGAGATAGTGAAGAAACAGGTCGCAGGGTAAGAGATCAGCCCATGCACAGTTCTCTGATTTGTTGATAGTGAGGTCCCCAGGTTCAGCTTTTTCAATCCTTAGGCTTCAGCTTGTCTGGTGTCTAAGCACTGGTGGTCAGCATGCTGTTAGCTTATTCCACCTGTGAGGGTCTTACTAACTGTAGAACAACTCAAGGATATGGCTCAGGAGATGAAATGCAAAACATACTACAAGTTTTATACTCAGAGCCAAGAAACTGCCTATGTAATTTAACTATAAATCTTCTTGATGAAAGTAAATAAAGGTTCCAAATAAGTGAGGAAAGAGCATTAACCACTAAACTGGTTTTAATTATCCAATTTTATTATTGAATCTTCTCAAAATTATTATTTACTTGGTGCCAAAAGAGCTTTCAAAACTC
This sequence comes from Sus scrofa, assembly GCF_054392235.1. Classification (NCBI taxonomy): domain Eukaryota; kingdom Metazoa; phylum Chordata; class Mammalia; order Artiodactyla; family Suidae; genus Sus; species Sus scrofa. Next base: position 50,493,398 of record NC_139390.1, on the reverse strand, counting down.
AATAATATCTTGAGTTACTCAGTGTATTTTATTTCCACTCTTGTTTTCTTACTTTTTTGATTATTTTGAAAGGATTTTACAGTGAATATTCAAATAGCTACCACCTAGAATCTACCTTAGCATTGTTTCATGCTTGCTTTTTTTTTTTTTTCCTACATACCTGTCTGTTGACCCAGTCTTCTATCATTAAATCTCATTTATTTTACTGGGGGATCAAAGTAAAATTTTACTGCAATTCAAGATATTTTTAAATGGATTTTAGTTGGATTTTAAGTAAACATTACATCGAATGAATTGTAAATTTTATTACATATGACCTGATTTTTAACATGTCAATCCTAACACCCATCATAACATAGAGTATGAACAAATGTCTCTTCCTTTTCAATTCACTTTTCAGCCCATATCCTATCCCAGAATCAACCACTATTATTACTTTCTTAAAAAATAGATTTTAATTTTTAGGCATTATTAGGTTCATAGCAATATTGAGTCAAAGTTCAGAGATTTCCCATATATATCCAGCCCTCCACCACACAGTCATAGGCTCACCCATTACCAACACCCCCAGGATGTACATTTTTTTATAATTGATGAACTTACATTGATACATAGTTATCACCCAAAGACAAAACAATGAGATACTATTCAGCATTATAGTCCACAGTTGGTTGGGTTTGGACAAATAAAGAATGACATATATTCACATTTACAGTATGATATAGAATGGTTTCACTGCTCCATGAATCATCTTACCCTCACCCCTAACCACAGCAACCACTGAACTTTTTACTGTCTCCATAGTTTTGCCTTTTTCCAAATTGTTATATAGTTGGACTCATATAGTGTGTAGCCTTTTCAGATCAGGATCTTTCACTTAGCAAAATACCTTTAAGTTTTTATCAGGTCTTTTCACAGCTTGACAGTTAACTTACTTCATTCCTTTCTTTTTAGTGCTGAATAATATTCTATTGTTGGCTAACTCTGCTTGTATAAGATTGATAGTATTCATTTCTTAGATATTTGATGGAATTCACAGTGAAAAAATATTGGTCTTCAGACTATTTTGTGGGGATGTTTTTCACTGCAAACAATTTGTTTTATATTTAGCTCCTTATATTTTCTATTTATATGTGTATTCATACGGGTAAGTTTTGTTTTACTAAAAATTATTTGTTTCATCAAATTTTTTAACTTAATTAGAATTGTGATAACATAAATAATAATTATCAATACTGAACTCTGAAGTCTAGAATAAGTGTTCTCTCAGACCACTTTAATTCTGTATTGTGACTATAAGCCTTTTCAATAAAGCAAAGAGTTAATATTAATAAAAACTGGAAAGAAAGGAAACCATTTCTCTTACTGAATTCAATATGAATTAAGTATCAATATTGAAGTTGTAATGCAACATATCAAGAAATTTGTAGTTTTATCACATGATACAATAGTATCCAAACTTCATTTTTTTGTTCATAAAAAATTTAGTTGGAAAGCTATTTTAAATGTATGCTCCTTCAACTGGTATACCTGTTAAATGAGTTTAGTCAAGATATACTTAGTTTTCACATTTTGTATTATATGAAGTGTTTATATTACTTCTGTACTTACAGTTGACTGCAAATAACATGCAATTCCTAGGGAACAATTAAATGCAATGTATGACAATGGGAAATAAACAGGATAATATGGCATTCAATTAAGACATTTTATACTTATGGACTTTTCAGAGGAATTTTATTTATCTTCTATGTCCTTTAGGTATATTTAGCTTTAAAAATTAAAGCCTAAGGAATGTGATAAAGCTTTCTAATATTTGTATTTTGACAAAAGACAAGGGAAAAAGAGACTCATACAATGCCTATCATAATGGGAAAAAAAAAGATTAGAAAAGTCAGATAGGTAAGCATGTAAAAAAAAAATTATCTTTTCCATACCAAAGTTGAGTCAGTGTCAAAATATCTAATCTGGAATTCTTACAAATAAAGATCTAAAATAATTTAAATAATAAGGAAATTATTAATAGTCAGTTAAAACTCTTTAGCCTTCTTTGTCACAGGTTTTATAATAGGGTAATGAGTGAATTCACAGCTGAGAATATATTAGGGAACAAATGAATCAGAAACACAAGAACTCTTAAAATTTTACAATTACAATTCACATGTAAAAAACTGAAATTTAAGAATCATAGTTTAAGTCCCATTTGTTTATTTATGTTTTTACTGTCACTACTCTAAGAGGTAGATCTGAAAACATGTTGCTGTCATTTATGTTGGAGAGTATTTGGCCTATGTTTTCCTCTAAGAGTTTTATAGTATCTGGTCTTATATCTAGGTCTTTAATCCATTTCAAGTCTATTTTTGTGAATGGTGTTAGGGAGTGTTCTAATTTCATTCTTTTACATGTGGCTGTCCAGTTTTCCCAGAAACACTTATTGAACAGGATGTATTTTCTCTATTAAACTTAAAAGTATCTGCACAGCAAAGGAAACCCTAAACAAAATTAAAAGACAACCCACAGAATGGGAGAAAATATTTGCAAATGAAGCGACTGACAAGGTGTATAAACACCTCTTACTGCTCAATACCTAAAAAACAAACAACCATGTCAAAAAAATGGGTAGAAGATCTAAACAGACAATTCTCCAAAGAAGACATACAGATGGCCAAAAAAACACATGAATAGATGTTCAACATCACTCATTATTAGAGAAATGAAAATCAAAACCACTATGAGGTACCACCTTACACCAGCCAGAATGGCCATCATCAAAAAGTCTACAAACAATAAGTGCTGGAGGTGGTGTGGAGAAAAAGGGACCCTATTCCACTGTGGGTGTGACCACTGTGGAAAACAGTATGGAGATACCTCAGAAAACTAAAAATATAACTACCATTTGTTCTAGCAATCCCACTCCTTGCATCTATCCAAGAAAACTATGACTTGAAAAAACACATGTACTCCAATGTTCATTGCAACATTATTTGCAATAGCCAATACGTGGAAACAACCTAAATGTCCACTGACAGAGGAGTAGCTGAAAAAAAAATGTGGCACATATACACAATAGAATATTATTCAGCCATTAAAAAGAATGAAATAACTGCATTTTTAGCAACATGGATGGAACTAGAAATTGTCATGCTAAGTAAAGGCAGTCAGACAATGAGACACCAACATCTAATGCTATCACTTACATGTGGAATCTGAAAAAAAAAGAACAGACTGAACTTCTTTGCAAAACAGATACTGACTCACAGACTTTGAAAAACATATGGTTTCCAAAAGAGATTTTTTGGGGAATGGAGGCATACACTGGGGGTGTGGGATGGAAATCCTATAAAACTGGATTATGATGATCATTGTACAACTATAAATGTAATAAATTCATTGAGTAATAAAAAAACCTTACATACTGTAAAAAAAAAAAAGAATCATAATTTAGGTGATGTGTGTATTTGTTTTTCCCTGTGCTCACCAAAATTAAACACATACAAAAGAAATAATACATGAACAGTATTTCATAATTTTTCCATTGTAAGCAACATGGGAACTTCAGGTGTCTATTTCCCAAGAGTTTATTTCAAAAAAGCTTGTAAATTAACTTCTCTTTTGTTAAGTGAGCTCTGTAAATTATAATCATTTTACATGTCATCAATCTTTGAAATATCCTTTAAAAATATCTTTGGAGTTCTGGTCGTGGATCAGTGGAAATAAATCTGACTAGTATCCATGAGGACTCAGATTTGATCCCTGACCTTGCTCCGTGGGTTAAGGATCTGGTGTTGTCATGAGCTGTGGTGTAGGTCACAGATGCAGTTTGGATCTGGCACATTGCTGTGGATGTGGCTGTGGCATAGGTCAGCGACTGCATCTCTGATTTGACCCCTAGCCTGGGAGCCTCCATATGTCATGGGGGAAGCCCTAAAAAGATAATATATAAATATCACAAGATATACAGATAACACAAGTCACATTGGAAAATATCTGAATTTGCTGAAAAGATGAGAAATTAGTCTGCATATAATTTAATTATCATGAAAATGGTTAAGAGATTGGAAAAAAAGATGCTATATGGCTAAATTTGCATGCACATGAAAATTGAATATTAGTATTATTAAAAATGTGACATGACATATAGTTGTTATCATGATGATACTTAGCTTAGTTTTTGCTACTTGCTTTCACAAAGGCAGGGGCATATATGCTCAGGTATATGTTCCAAAACACATTTATATCAATCTGAAATTACAAAAATTACCAGAGTTATGTGTATTAGAGAAATATGCCTGTGGACCAAAGGGCTAAAACTCTCTTTCTTGAAAATAGGGTTATAAGTTTAAAAAATTGCAAAGCATGGATTTTCATGGTGCAAAAGTGAAAAAAAAAAAAAAAAGCCTAGGGTCCCTATGGATAGAGAAATCTGGAAACAATAGGAAGTCAAGATGAAGAAGAATGAAAAGAAAGATGGATGAATGAATGAACTCTAGACAGTTTCCTGAAAAAAAATGTGACATTTTATTCACAGAGAAGTGGTGGACTTTGGCCCTTTTAACACTAGTTTACTGGGGACACAAGATATATATAAACTGAGGAGTTTAAATATGGTATGGGGAGAGGCAAGACGGCGGAAGAGTAGGGGGACATGCTTGCCCTCTGCCACAAACACAACAACAAAAAAAACACATCTACAGGTTAAATGACTTGCACAGAACACCAATAATCTCTGTCAGAAGAACCTAAACTCCAATAATGGCAAGAATCTCGTGACATAACAGGGTAAAAACAGAGAAAAGAGGAGAGTGATAAAAGGGGAATCGGGGCTGGATGAGCGCTCCCATAAGGGAACTGTGGAGGAGAAAGTGATCCCACACCCTGGAAAGTTACCTACTCAACGGAAAGATCAGCTGAATCGGAGGGAAGTCCAGATGCAGAGAAGAGCACAGCAGTAAGTCTGAGATCTGAAGAGCAGAGTGAGAACTGAATAGGTCACCTGAACTACTGGCACAGTCACCAAACAGAGATGCTTGGGTGAGGGCTGGGCACCGAGTCCTTGGCTCCAGAGGTTAGTTCCCAGGAATAGGCTGGGGTAGGCAGTGCAGAGACTGCTTGGGGAACTAGGAACTGATTGGTCATGTTGTCAGGGAAGAGACTGCCCCGGGGGTCTAAGAAGCAGCCTGTCGGATTGGCAGGGCAGAGACTGCCTGGGAGTCTAGAAAGCAGAGTGTCGTCGGTGGAGGGAGCAATATGCTAAGGGTGAGGGAGTGGAAAGCCACCTCAGAGTGAACCTGGGAGAAGAGCTGGATCTGCAGGAGAGACAAGGTGCCAGTGTTGGGGAAGGGAGACGAGGAGGAGCAGGCCACCATAGAATACTCCCCAGACCACAGTGAGCTCACTAACCTGCCAGCTATCAGAAAGTTGTGCTTCCCAGTGCAACCACCCTCCTCCTACCCCATGCTCATGCACCAGACCTGAGACTGCCTGCCATCCTGGAGGGCTTGCCTCACCATGTGTAGGAAGCCACCACTACAGGGGCTTTCCCTGCCCTGGCCTGCTTGCCCTCTGGAGGGGCTACACCCCAGCAGAGCAGCACCCAGCACCACCAGCCCCCTGGAAAAGGCCCACAGCCCAGAAAAGCTAGAACAAGTTTGGTCTGGCCATGCAAAATCTGCCTCCATTCCAAGGTGGTCCTGCCAATTCTAGCTGCCCTGGGGAAGAGCCCCTTGGATTCTCAGTGGCCCAGCTAGCTGCTCACACCCTTGGGGATGCTACACTCCTGTGGAAGAGCTGCCCAGCACCTCCAGCCCCCTGCAACATCCCCCACAGCCCAGAAAAGCTAGAACAAGCTCGGCCTAGCCATGCAAAATCTGCCTCCATTCCGAGGCAGTCCTGCCAATTCTGGCTGCCCTGGAGAAGAGCCTCTTGGATCCTCAGTGGCTCAGCTAGCCAATCCTACCCTCGGGGGGTGCAGCACTCCTGTGGAACATCTGCCCAGCAATGCCAGCAACCTGGAAGAGCCTGACAACCCAAAAACACCAGAGCAAACTCTGCCCAGCTGTATGAAATCTGCTTCCATTGCAGTGCAGACCTCCCAGTCCTGTATGCCTTCAGGAAGACCTCCTTTGCTTCAGAGAGTCACTGTCAGCCCCTCCCACCCTCAGGAAAAGCCACACTGCCTCAAAGAAGACTGACCAACAATACCAGCCCTCGGGAAACATTCCTCCGCAGTGCCAAGGCAAACCCTGCCCAGCCACGGGGAGTACTACTCCACCAAGAGAAAAAAAGCAACAAACAAGATGAAGAAGCTGAGAAACCACCCCCAGTTAAACCAACAGGAGAACTCACCTAAAGCAGTCAACAATGAAACAGACCTCTGCAGTCTGACAGACTTGGAGTTCAAAAGGGAAATAGTGAAAATACTGAAGGAATTAAGAGAAGATATGAACAGTAATGCAGACGCCCTCAGAAAGGAACTAAAAAAATATAAGGAGGAGCCAAGAAAAACTAGAAAATTCATTCTCAGAGATACAAACTGAGCTAAGGGCAGTAAAAACTAAAATGAATAATGCAGAAGAATGAATCAGTGATGTAGAAGATAGAATAATGGAAATCACGCAATCAGGACAGCAGACAGAAAACCAAATGAAAAACATGAAAGCAATATAAGAGACCTATGGGATAAATAAAGCAGGCCAATCTATGCATAATAGGAATTCCAGAAGGAGTAGAAAAATATAAGGGGATGGAAAATATATTTGAAGAAATTATCACTGGAAACTTCCCAAATCTAAAGGGTACTGATTTCAAGATACAGGAAGCACAGAGAGCCCCAAACAAGTTGAACCCAAACAGACCCACACCAAGATGCATTATAATAAAAATGGCAAACGTTAATGATAAAGAGAGGATCCTAAAGGCAGCAAGAGAAAAGCAGAATATTACCTATAAGGGAACCCCCATAAGGTTATCAGCTGATTTCTCTGTAGGAACTCTATAGGCCAGGAGGGAATGGCAAGAGATATTTAAAGTGCTAAAAGGAAAAAAATATGCAACCTAGAATACTCTATTCAGCAAGAATATCATTTAAAATAGAAGGGGAAATAAATTTTTTTTCCAACAAACAAAAGCTAAAAGAATACAGCAATACAAACCCCAGGCTAAAAGAAACATTGAAAGGGCTTCTCTAAACAAAAAAGAAAGGAAGGAAAGAAAGGGAGGAAAAAAAAAAGTGGAAGAACTAGGATTGAGGAAACCACAATCAGACAGCAGTCACTCAAATAAGCCAGTATACAGATTTAATCACGAACATGTTTCAAACAAAATAAAATTAAAAAGAAAAAAAAAGAGTCATCAAAATCATAAAATGTGGGCTAGGGAAGTAAGGAAATTAATACACTCTTTTTAGAAAGTTTTGTTTGTTTCTCTTCTTAATTTTAGTATAGTAATGAAGTGTTCGAACCTACAGGACCATCAGGCTAAAACACACAATTATAGGAAGGGGTTAGCATACTTAAAAAACAGGGCAACCACAAGCCAAAACCAAACACTGCATTTGCAAAAAATGAAAAAAAAAAAAACATTCGAGCAGAAAATAATCAGAGACCATCCAACCAAAAAAATAAAGGAAGAATGGAGAACCATAGAAACAACTGGAACATGGGGTTTAAAATGGCAATAAATAATCATCTATCAGTTATCACCTTAAATGTCAATGGACTGAATGCTCCAATCAAAAGACACAGAGTGGATAAAAAAGCAAAAACCTTCAATCTGCTGCCTACAAGAAACTCACTTTAGGACAAAGGACACATATAGATTGAAAGTGAAAGGGTGGGAAAAAATATTTCATGCCAATAGACATGACAGGAAAGCAGAAGTTTCAATACTCATATCAGAAAAAAATAGACTTTAAAACAAAAGACATAAAGAAAGACAAAGAAGGACACTATTTAATGATTAAGGGATCCATCCAAGAATAGGATATTACTATCATCAACATATGCGCCCCAAATACAGGAGCACCAAGATACATACAACAAGTATTAACAGATATAAAGGGAGAAATTGATGGGAATACAATCATAGTAGGAGACTTTAATACCTCACTCACACCAATGGACAGATCCTCTAGAAAGAAAAGCAATAAAGCAACAGAGATCCTAAAGGACACAATAGAAAAGTTAGGCTTAATTGATATCTTCAGGACACTACATCCAAAAAAATCAGAATGCACCTTCTTCTCAAGTGCACATGGAAGATTCTCAAAAGTTGACCACATATTGGAACACAAAGCTAACATTAACAAATTTAGGACCATAGAAATTATTTCAAGGATCTTCACTGAGCACAATGGCATGAAAATAGAAAACAACTACAGGAAAAGAAATGAGAAAAAACCTACTACATGGAGACTAAACAATATGCTACTAAAAAACCAATGGGTCAATGAGGAAATCAAGAAGGAAATTAAAAAAATACCTTGAGACAAATGATAATGAAGACACAACCTCTCAATATCTATGGGATGCCACAAAAGCAGTGCTCAGATGGAAATTCATAGCAATACAGACCTTCCTCAAAAAAGAAGAAAAATTTCAAACTGACAGTTTGACCCTCCACCTAAACGAATTAGAAAAAGAACAAAAAAGACCTAAAGGCAGCAGAAGGAAGGAAATTATAAAGATCAAAGAGGAAATCAATAAAATAGAGATTCAAAAAGCAATAGAGAAAATTAATAAAACCAAGAGCTGATTCTTTGAAAAGGTAAACAAAATTGACAAACCCCTGGCTATACTCACTAAGAAGAGGAGAGAAAGAACCCAAATGAACAAAATTAGAAATGAAAAAGGAGAAATGACAACAGACATTGCAGAAATATAAAAAGCCATAAGAGAATACTATGAACAACTATATGCCAACAAATTTGACAATCTGGAAGAAATGGACAATTTTCTAGAATCTTATAGGCTGCCAAAACTGAATCAAGAAGAAATAGACCAACAGAACAGAACAATCACTAGAAGTGAAATTGAAGAGGTCATAAAAACACTCCCTACAAATAAAAGTCCAGGACCTGAAGGCTTCATAGGCGAATTCTACCAAACATATTAAGAGGATCTGGTGCCCATCCTCCTTAAACATTTTCAAAAGGTTGAAGAAGAAGGAATACTCCCAAAGACATTCTATGATGCCACATCACCATAATTTCAAAACCAGACAAAGATACCACCAAAAAAGAAAACTATCGGCCAATATCTTTGATGAATATAGACGCAAAAATTCTCAACAAACTCTTAGCCAACCGAATCCAACAACATATCAAAAAGATCATACACCATGACCAGGTAGGGGTCATCCCAGGTTCACAAGGATGGTTCAACATACGCAAATCAATCAACATCATACACTACATTAACAAAAGTCAAAAATCATATGATCATCTCACTAGATGCAGAAAAAGCATTTGACAAAGTCCAACATCCATTCATGATCAAGACCCTCACCAAAGTGGGTATAGAGGGAACATTCATGAACATAATCAAAGCCATTTATACCAAACCCACAGCAAATATAATACTCAATGGGGAAAAACTGAAAGCCTTCTCACTCAAATCTGGAACAAGACAGGGATGCCCACTCTCACCACTGCTATTCAACATAGTTTGGGAGGTCCTAACCATAGCAATTAGACAAACAAAAGAACTAAAAAGCATCCAAATAGGAAGAGAAGAGATAAAACCATCACTGTATGCAGACGACATGATACCATTCATAGAAAACCCTAAGGACTCAACCCCAAAACTACTTGAACTTTTTAAGAAATTCAGCAAAGTAGCAGGATATAAGATTAACATTCAGAAGTCAGTTGCATTTCTGTATACCAGCAATGAAATATTAGAAAAGGAATACAAAAATACAAAACCTTTAAAATTGCACCTCGAAAAATCAAATACTCAGAATACACCTGACCAAGAAGGTAAAGGACTTATATGCCGAGAACTATAAAACTTTAATCAAATAAATTAAAGAAGTTGTTAAAAAATGGAAAGATATTCCATGTTCATGGATTGGGAAAATCAATATTGTAAAAATGGCTGTGCTAACCAAAGCAATCTACAGATTCAATGCAATCCCTATCAAATTACTCATGACATTTTTCACAGAACTAGAACAAACAATCCAAACATTTATATGGAACTACAAAACACCCAGGATTGCAAAAACAATCCTGAGAAACAAAAACCAAGCAGGGGGCATAACTCTCCCAGACTTCAAGCAATGTTACAAAGCCACGGTCATCAAAACAGTGTGGTACTGGTATCAAAACAGACAGATAGGCCAATGGAACAGAATAGAGAACCCAGAAATAAACCCTGACACCTATGGTCAATTAATCTTTGACAAGGGAGGCAAAAATATAAAATGGGAAAAAGAAAGTCCATTCAGCAAGCATTGCTGGGAAACCTGGACAGCTGCATGCAAAGCAATGAAACGAGAACACACCCTCACACCATGCACAAAAATAAATGCAAAATGGCTGAAAGACTTAAATATAAGACAAGACACCATTCAACTCCTGGAAGAGAACATAGGCAAACACTCTCTGACATCATCCTCATGAATGTTTTCTCAGGTCAGTCTCCCAAAGCAACAGAAATAAGAGCAAAAATAAACCAATGGGACCTAATCAAACTGAAAAGCTTTTGCACAGCAAAGGAAACCCAAAGGAAAACAAAAAGACAACTTACAGAATGGGAGAAAATAGTTTCAAATGATGCAACGGACAAGGGCTTAATCTCTAGGATATACAAGCAACTTATACACATCAACAGCAAAAAAGCCAATCACCCAATTGAAAAATGGGTAAAAGGTCTAAATAGACTGTTCTCCACGAAAGATATACAGATGGCCAACAAGCACATGAAAAAATGCTCAACATGGCTGATTGTAAGAGAAATGCAAATCAAAACTACCAGGAGATACCACCTCACACCAGTCAGAATGGCCATCACTCATAAGTCCACAAATAACAAGTGCTGGAGGGGTTGTGGAGAAAAGGAACCCTCCTGCACTGCTGGTGGGAATGTAAACTGGTATAACCACTATGGAAAACAGTTTGGATATACCTTAGAAATCTAGACATAGAACTTCCATATGTCCCCACAATCCCACTCTTGGGCATATATCCAGACAAAACTCTACTTAAAAGAGACACATGCACCCACATGTTCATTGCAGCACTATTCACAATAGCCAAGACATGGAAACAACACAAATGTCCATCGACAGAGGAGTGGATGCAGAAGATATACACAATGGAATCCTACTCAGCCATAAAAAAGAATGAGATAATGCCATTTGTAGCAACATGTATGGAACTAGAGACTCTCATACTGAGTGAAATAACTCAGAACGACAAAGACTAATACTATATGATATCACTTATAACTGGAATATAATATATAGCACAAATGAACCTTTCCACAGAAAAGAAAATCATGGACTTGGAGAATAGACTTTTGGCTGCCCAGGGGGAAAGGGAGGGAGTGGGAGGGATTAGGAACTTGGTTTATTGGATACAATTTAGAATAGATTTACAAGGAGATCCTGCTGAGTAGCATTAAGAACTATGTCTAGATACATATATTGCAACATAACAAATGGTGGGAAAAAATGTATACATGTAAGAGTAACTTGGTCTCCATGCTGTACAGCCGAAAAAAAAATAATAAAACAAGAAAAAATAAAAAATAAATAAAAATAAAAATAAATAAATATGGTAGGCATTAGGTAATCCTGAGTTTGGCTATGGTACAAATTTTCTCTCTTTTCTTCTTCTCTTCTCTTCTCTTCTCTTCTCTTCTCTTCTCTTCTCTTCTCTTCTCTACCAATGTCTATCTCTCTTTCGTAGGGGGACTATAATTGCATATATCTATCTTCAATGGACATGCATCTCCAAAGAATCATTATTCTAAGCCCATCCTATTCTTATTGGAAATAAGAATAAGTTTAAGGCACCATATCTTGCCAACAAGATATGAGTAAGACTTAACAAAATGATCTACTTTTGGAAAAAATTTCCTCAATCTCAGAACGTATTCCATGTTCCCTTCCTTAAAATTCCCACATTTTGTCCTACCTCCTTAGCACTTTAGTGAAACTGTCTTTATTCCTCAAATTGGATGAACTATTAGCTCTCAAGGGAAAAAATGCTTAGAATACTTGGATATTCTCTGTGTGTCAAATCTTTTCTTCATCTTCTTTCTCTAACTGAGATGTAATTGACATATAAATAATAATAATTTCAGACCTATAACATAATGATTAGATATGTATGTATATTGGGAAATGGTCACCACACCAAGTCTAGTTGGTAAAAATGTGAACTCAGATACAGAGATTGGGGGTTGCCAGAGGTGAAGGATGGGGCAAAATGTGTGAAGGTGGCCAGAGGTGCAAACTTCCTATGCTTTCCACATGGATTCTTCTCTTTTAAAAGACATGACCTTAGGTCTGACTCTAGAAAATCTTTATATAGCATGCTTGATAATGTTATCCTTGTATTTAAGTATGAAGTAAAATATATATTTAAAGACATTTAAAATATTGATTAGGAAGCTATGTTGTGTAGAGTTCGAGGAGAGAAAACGATGAATTGAAATTTTCATTTTTTCACATTTTTAAGAATACAATCAATTATCTGGGGTAGTCAGTTTCTTTGTTGCTGCGAAAAATAGAAAGAAATGAAAGAGAGCCCCTTTCTGGTTTGCCTATAGATAAGGACCCTCTCTAGCCTCAAGAATTTTTGAAATAGCTTGAAAAAGCTGCACAAAACTGTCTTGAGGTCTTTGCTACTTATGTGGAGGGAGAGTCAACTTAAAAAGTATACACAACCTAAAGTTGAGATTTAGGTTTTATTTGGCGCAAAATGAGGACTATAGCCTGCGAGGAAGCATAGATAGCTCTGAGAAACAATTCCAAAGAAGTAGGGGGAAGGTCAGTATACATGTGATTTTTGTAAAGAGGGAAGTACATGCAAACAACACCCATTTTACAGAAGGTTGCTGCTAGTCACATGAAGTTTTCTGCTAGTCGTAAGAATCAGACATTACTATGAATGGTTTTGTGGTTATCTAGAAACAAGGTGATGCAAGAATTGGGCTCATACAACCTTCTTAAAATATCTGAGGAACTGTTCTGCCAGTTTTCCAGAGTACAGAGTGCCTCCCTCCTGATCTCCACCTTGAGCTCTTTTCAGGGGGTGTTGAGGGTCAGCAGCTATAGTGCTTCATGATTCAATACATGTAGAGGCAGCTGGCAAGTGCCAATCTCCAGCTCATAGGAGCCTAGTTTACCTTCCACAGAATGGATTCTGTGAGGAGGGAAAGGACAAGAGAGAATAGCCAGATAAGCATTATTTACCAACCAAGACCTCTGGGTGGATTTGAGCTTTATTATCATTTTGATAGCTGCAATCACAGTACAGGGATTTTCCTGGAATCCCTAATTAAACATCAAGTATTTGGAATCCATGCTTTTTGACTTGCCCAAACTTTAGGAAATATTTCTGATATTTTGCATTTCATCATTAAAATTATCATGGCTCTCCTTAGCACATAGGGTTTTAAACCTAGCTCTCACAGATTTAGAATCATTTCCTCTTTTTTCCATTTGCTGTATTTGATCTATACATTTCAGGTATGTATTTGGACATAGGATAGTGATCATATCACTAAGGAATTTTATAACACTGGACCATCCAGAGCTCAAGAGTTCAGAGGAACAAGAGTGGTCAGTTGGACACAGGGATATCAGAGCACACCCCAGCTCAGAGTGGGGCTTGCAAGCTGAGGTTTTGTCTACTGTTAACAAGGCTCGTTTACTCTGCTTTTCTCTGCTCTGCTCCCCAATATCAGAACATATACGTAATGAAGGGTGGAGACAGAAACAACTGCAAAGTGAAGGCACCAAAGAAAATTTGATGTGTCCAAAATGTATAACTTTGAATTACTGCTCTGTCTACTGCCATGAGTCTTTTTCACTGCTCACAATAATCAAACCACTTTATTTATAATAAACAGTTGTGCTACTCCATCTTTCTAGTTTAGTTCAGGAAATTTAAAGAGGCTCAACTGGTGAGGAGCTTAGAAAGAGAAGACCAGAAACCCTGTTGTTGTCAATGTTGTTGTTTCAGTGTTTGTTTTCCATTAGACATTAACTGAGTTACTGCTCAAGAACACTACTCAATCTGAAAACCTAGAGGGCAGTGAGAATGTTCTTAAGATGTACCCTATTGTTTAGATGAAAAATATCATAAACGGGCAGAATGTTTTCCCTGCATGTGAAGAGAAGAAAGTAATTTAAGATTCATTTTCCTGGGATCAGTGCTTCTGTTTCAGAGAAGGGGTTCCCAAAATTTCTCAGCTCACACAACACTCAGGGAATCAAAATTTTTTTGTTTTGTTTTGTCTTGGTTTTGTTTTATTTTTCTATTTAGGACTCCACCTGCAGCATAAGGAAGTTCCTGGACTAGGGGTCAAATCAGAGCTACATCTTCAGGCCTGTGCCACAGCCACAGCAACACCAGATCCAAGCCACATCTTTGACTTATACTGCAGATTGTGGCAACCCTGGATCCTTACCCACTGAGCAAAGCCAAAGATCAAACCCACATCCTTAGTGATATTATTTAGGTTCTTAACCCACTAAGCAATAAAAGAAATTCCTGTATCAAGTTCTTTTTTCATGATGCCCTATATCAAAAAATGCTTATCAGGAATTCCTTTTTTGTCTTAGCGGGTTAGGGATTTGATGTTGTCTCTACTGTGGCATGTGTTCCCTTCCTGGCCCAGGATCTTGAATATCACAGATGTGGCCAAAAGAAAAAAAAAAGAAAATTGAAAAAACGTCAATCTATTGCATTTCTTCATATTTATTTATTATTGTGTAATTTATTTACAATGTTTCTTTAATTTCTGTTGTACAAAAATTAACTCAATCACACACAGTTCCCTGTGGTGTACAGTAGGGCCCTGTTGCCGATCCATTCCAAATATTACAGTTTGCATCCCCAAACCCTGAACTGCCCATCCAGGGGAGGTCGGATGCACTGAGGGTGTGGGATGGAAATGCTATAAAATTTGGTTGTGATGATCATTGTGCAACTATAAATGTAATAAAATTCATTGAGTAATTAAAAAATTAATTAATTAATTAAAAAACAAAGTTTTTTGAAGTATAGTTGCTTTACAATTTTGTGATAATTTCTGCTGTAGGGCAAAGTGATTCAGATATATATATATATATATATATATATATATATATATATATATATATATATATCTCCATTCTATTTCAGATTCTTTTCCCATAAAATTATCACAAAATATTGGGTTCAATTTCATTTAAATAGTTTACCCAAACTTAATATAACCATAGAAAAATAATATACATGCATTAAAATAGAATTAGAATATTTTTATTTCATCCTTAAATAACCACAATTTCTTGTGACTCTACATATTTCATGCATGGCATACCTTCTCAAATCTTGGAATTAGACTGGAAACCTCCACCCTCAAATTCTGTTCTGTGATAATTGAGTCAGGCAGCACTGGGTTTTTACCATAGAAACCCCTGAAACCTCAGATTTGGGAAGACATGATGTCATGGAAAATAAAATCATGTGAATTATATTTAATTTTAAAATATCATGCTATGTCTAATACTGAGTAGTGCTTTCGAGTGTTATTTTGTTTCCCTTGAAAATATGAAAGTGCTCCACTGCAATTGCATTGGGTTTGCCATTGGAACACTGGTACATTGGCACGAAGTTTGGGAAGCATCGAATATATATTGTTATCCTCACAGTGGGTGGAAACAAAGATAGCAACAATGAGGTGTGTCTCTCAGGAGCTTAACTGTCATGTCAGGTTAATGGCTGATATTCTGGATGCTAGAAAAGAGAAAACGATGTTAAATCCCAGCTCTGCAATTACTAGATCCTTTACCTTGAGCTATTTAGCTCCCTATGCCTTAATCTCCTCCTACATAGAATGAAAATAGTAACATCCACAGTGTCTGTATCATAAAGCTGTTGTGAATATTTAATGGAATAAAGCGTACATGACATCTTTTAAGTACATGGCAGATTATTCATACAAAAAAAATTTCACTTACTGCTGTTATTACTGTCTAATCTCTCTTCAGAAATGTTACATGGATGAACACTCTCACCAGTTCCTTGCCAACAATAGACATATCATATATAGACTTGAGATAAAGAATAATTTTTAAAAATTAACTTATACTAAATTTGGTGACAATGTGTAGTTATCATTTTTAAATGTATAGGAATAAATAACATTAGTAATTAACACTTAAAAATTGTTTTTAAATATCCCTTAATGCATCTAATGGGCTGGATCTACATTATAATGATTATCATATTCTGTGAATTTTTACTTTTATTAAAAAAAATTTGGCCATTCTCATAGCATATTGAAGTCCCTGGGCCCAGGATCAAACTCACTCCACAGCTGCAGCCTGCACCACAGCTTTGGGCCACACCAGATACTTTGCTCACTGTGCCAAAGGAGAGCTTCCAATTATGTGAATTTTTAATACTTTGAAGACATCCATGGCTTTCCTTAAACAGATATATACACATATATACACCTATTTTGTAAGATGGCTATGGTTCTTGCAGTATAACAGTCCTAGAGTATGATTACAGTGCTGATATATCAATGTTTTAAATAGCCACATTAAATGCTTGCTATGTGCCAGACACTGTTCTACGTGCCACATAAATATTAATTTGTTTATGTCTTATACCAACATCAATAACCATTGCACACGCTTTACAGTTCTAAGCTGGGTTTAAGTAGAGTCACTGCTTTCTAGGAAAGTCAAAATCCAGATTGTGAAAAGAGTAACTGACAATTGATTATTTTTTACTCTATGCAAAGCACTATCTTCAATATTCTAAATGTGTTAAATAGTTTAATCTGTACAAAAAAAAAAAAAGGGGGACACTGACATAGATTAGTTTTGTGCCCCAGGCTGCAAAGTCATCTAGAGGTAAAGACACAGGTAAATACAGTTAGAAAAGGAGAGAGAGAGAGAAAGAGAGAGAGAGGGAAATACACAGGAGGAAGAGGAAGAGGCTGTAAGGAAGTTTATAAAGATGATTCTAATACCAAGTGTTAGAAGTAAAAAACAAGGTCACATGAAATGTTAACAAAAGTGGATAATTTTTCTTTTTAACTCCCCAAATTTACATATGATCAATTTTACTTAACCATGCATAATGAAACACAGAGGGGGTTCCCGCTAAATTTTATCATGAGACTGTGTCCATTCTTACTTTGCTTACTCCCTACTTTTGTTTTTGCATTAAGAAATTCCATAACTTTAATATTCCTAGGACACAACATCTCATGAGACAGAGTAGTAGTAGCTTACTTCACATAATTTTATTTATTAAATTCTTAGATCAGTTAAGTGAATTCTACTTTATAAATGAGAATAATGAAGCTCTGCTAGGTTAATTAATTAGTACACCTACATTTTTGTTGTTTAGGCTTATCCTGGGTCAAAACAAATTAATTTCTTTAAGATACTGTAGTGGAAATCTTATGCATGACAAGATCTGTAGATAAAACTTAAATTGTTGAATAACTTATGTTTTAGGGGGTGAGGATGACTTCTAAGATGTGTTGTTAAATGGCCATTTTGTTCTCAGAACATAGTTATAATTCTGTGGTCTAGAAAAATAAAATTAGAATTAAAAGAACCCTGGAAAGGTCATCAAAGTTTTCTTCTACTTCCCAAAAAGCCTCTAAGCTACCTATATATGTGACTACCCATCACATTCCAATACTACAGGGAAGGAACAGGCACAACTTTCTTCAAATTGCTGCTTCATTTTTAATACCACTTACATTCAGAAAACATTTTGGTCATTCCAATGTTCTCCCACATTTTCTTGCATCTCTTTTTCTTATTTTGCTCTCAGAGAACATGAAGAAAAAAAATTTCTGAACAGTACTATTTCCTATGAAGGGCAACAGGTATTTCCTATTATCAGATTTAAACATTCTAATTTATTTTTTAAATCTTATATTTTAACATATTAATCTACTTCTTGTCTCCATTTTAGATGTTTATTGTCAGAAACACAAATGAGAAGAAAATTACTATGCAAGTGTCCAAGAATATTGGATTACTTTAAGATTCCTATAAAATATCTATAAAACTGATCAACGCCCCCTTCCCCTACTCCCAGTTTCTGTCTCCTTCTTTCTCATGCCGTAGCTCTCATATTTAGTCTTTTTTGATCCTTGATGGATATTCTCTACAAATATTCAAACAGTACATGATTATGGTAACTAATTTATTTAGTTTTAATTATAGTTTTGATTAGTAATAATAGTAATAATAACACCTGTTAGATCAATGAGTCATTTACTTGGTATTCAACATATGTGGCATCTGTGTATATTAGTTACTATATATTCACTGCTTGTATTTCTCACTATAAACTCTGCAAAAATCACTGTCATTTGCCTCAAGTACATATAGATGAAACTAGGGTTCAGAGCTATCAACAAAATGCCTCTCTCTGTCCTTCAACTGTGCCCATCATTTATTGATAACTTCTGATGCTGGGTGATATTTCTGGTTCTTATGAGTCTAAGTTATTACCAAATCCAAACTCATACTGCTTGCTGCACCACATAATAATAAATTGAGAGACAAGGTGTTGGAACAAGAAATAGTACCTTTATTCAGAAAGCCAACAGACTGAGAAGATGGTGGACTTGTGTCCCAAAGAACCATCTTGTCTGAGTTAGAATTGAGGCTTCTTTTATACTAAATGAGAGGGAGTAAAATAAAATATTTTATGGTTCCTGTCAGGCTCTTGAGAGGATATGTTAATTGTTTCCTGAGGTCATTCATAGGTCAGGATATTTTCTATGAGCTAAACAAAAGTATTTTTTTGCTTAATGCTCATTACCTGGTCAGCAGGGTTCCCAGAGATGGGCTATTATGTATAATTTAAGCATATAGACAGCATCCCTTTATTGATTAACTTGTAATAGAATACAGAAATTCTTCCCTATCACAAGTTGACAATGTAACCCTGTGTATTATGTCTAATGGTATTACAAAAGCTCAAATTATCATAGGGATGGGTTTAGAAAAGATAGTCAAAAACTGATAATGCCTAAGACATTCCAATAGTAAAAGTCTTTTTTATTTTTTATTTCTATTTATTTTTTGCTTTATGTAGCTGCACCCATGGCATATGGAAGTTCAAGGCTAGGGGTTGAATTGGAGCTGCAGCTCCCACCCTATGCCACAGCCACAGAAACATGGGATCCAAGCCATGTCTGCGACCTACATCACAGGTCACAGAAACACCAGATCCTTAACCCACTGAGAGAGGCCAGGGATCAAACCCGTGTCCTCATGGATACTAGTTGGATTTGTTTCTGCTGCACCACAACAGAAACTCCTCCAATAGTAAAAGTCTGTCAAAAAAGGGGAATGTGCAAATAGAATTGACGTAGAATGATCTATGAGGCAGGAAGAAATCCTAAACTGTAGGCTACAAGCCAAGTGAAGAAAGAGCATCATGGAGGAAACAGTGTTGACTGTGTCAAATGTGAACAACAGGTACTGACCTTAAACCTAACAGATAAAGAACATGAGTGACTTTGGCAATAAGAGCAGTTTGGGCTAAATGTCAAGGGGAAAGGCTCAACCTGAGAGAGAATGTGATATTCTTATTCAAAGCTGTGAGGGCAGACAACTATTTCTTTCCAAGTTTTGCTGCAAAGAAGACCAAGGCCATTAGAGAAAGAGGGTCAAAAATTTTACTGAAGGTAGGAATACATACAGACACAGACACACACACACACACACACACACACACATGTGTCTGTGTTTCTCTGCTGATAGAAGTAATTAATTAGACAAAAGTTTTAATGAGGTAGAGAAGAAAGCAGTGTTGGAGCAATGTCTGAGTAAGGAAGAGAGGGGGGATCAAGGACATGGACTGAACAATGGGCATTTCACAAACAGCAGAAAAGTGCCTCAAATGTGTACAGATGCTCAGATATAGATAGATATAGCTAAGAGAATAGTCTTTTTCTCTTGCATGCCTCAATTTCCCCAGTGAATTCAGAAGCATTGTCATTATGTAAGCGTATACAGGATAGGAAATATTGAAGGACTTAAGAGAGAAAATAAAGTGTGAGGTGATAATCTAGGACATTAGGAGAATGAATGGACTAGATATAGCACTGTTCTCTGGAAGCATTATGAACCCATTTTTTTATCATGCATTTAAATAGGTATGTACATTTTCTTCAATCACAAAGAGTAGCAAATGTTGCAATTAAAATAAAGATTGTATGTATGCAGTAAAGTTTTTCTTCATTGCTCTGTTGATGGACATTTATGTGGTACATATTTACCATGGAATAATAGCCATAAAAAGAATGAAATAATGCCATTTGGAGCACCATGGGTGGACCTAGTAATTATCATACTAAGCAAAGTAAGCCAAAGACAAATATCATATGAGATCACTTACATGTGGAATCTAATAAAAATTATACAAATGAATTTATTTATAAAACAGAAACTCACAAATTTTGAAATGAAATTTGTGATTATCAAAGGGGAATAAATTAGGAATAAATAATGATCAGAGGGATCAATTATGAGATTGGGATTAACACATACACACTATGATATAGAAAATAGGTAATCAACAAGGACCCACTGTGGAACTCTACTCAACATTCTGTAATAACCTATATGGGAAAAAAAATTGATATATGTATATGTGTAAGTGAGTCACTCTGCTGTGCACCTGAAACAAATATAACATTGTAAGTAAACTCTACTTCAATAAAGTTTATGTAAAAAATAAAATAAAATAAATTAGAGATTAAAACATGGATATTGCCTTGCCAGTGGTATGAGAAGATGAGTCAGGTGCCTAGAATTTGAGGGTAGGTGCAAGGGAGGGGTTATAATGATTGACATGGCACTGAAGTGGGATGAGAAGGGTAAAGAACCCCTCCAGTGGTGAAGAAGCATAAAACTGTAGGATTGTCGATGGTTGACTTAGGGAACATGTAAACCTGGAATGCTAAGACATGTGATTAGGGACTTGTGCATGATATTGTGAACATGTAAGGTATGGTGATTATTAGTAATGCTGACACTTCAGTTATGATTCTGGTTTTGAGTGGAGGAATTTAAGGGACTTAATTTGAGTTGTTAGAAAGAGTATCTACATGTATACTGACATAGATCAGAATAAATCTTGGAATTAGAGATATTACTTTGAGTAGAAGTTTAGTTTATTTAGAAAGTCCAGGGAAGGATCAGTTACTGATATTGATAGATAGGATGATAAATGAGATTCATAGATTAATCTGATGAAAGGGGATTTGATTTTTTCAATATGAGCATAAGGAAATTGATCTGAAAGTGGTTGATTAGGAGAAAAAACTAAAGCTTATATCCAGGCCCAGGAGCCAAAGAAAAAAAGATATTACTATAGACATTTAAAGGGATCTCTTCCCTTGAGAGAAACCCAGGTGAAAAGAATATTCAAAAGAAGAGATCAAGGATGTAGAACTATTTGCTTATAACAGACCACTGAATTTTAAATGGATACAGTGAAAGATATTATATAATAGACACGGTGAGGAAGGAGAAGGAAGTGAGGGATATATACACAAATCAGAAAAATGAAATGCTACATATTGCTTTTGATGATAAGGTAGAGCAGTACAATTTGATAAACACTGCTCTCGGAGTCTTAGTAGGTATACCTACTTTGTAAAAGAGCGAGATGCTCTCTGGGGATCTAGTAAGTTTGCATACAGAAATAACTTCTATGGTAGCAATTCCTAAGAATAAGCTCTAGAGAAATGCATGCATGTGTATACCAAGAGACAAAAAAAAATTCATAACAACATTGTTCATAATTACCCCAAACTAGAAAATCGCCATACCCCTATCCATAGGAGGAATTCAATGTTTGCGATTCTTATCATAATAGAATTACATACAACAAGGAAGACATAGAGACGGAAGTTGCAAGCAACTACTGTAGAGAACAGAGAACTCTAGTCAACATTCTGTAATAACCTATATGGCAAAAAAGAATGGATATATGTATATGTATAAAAGATCCACTTTTCTGTACACCTGAAATTAACACAACTTTGTAAATCAACAATACTATAATAAAATTTATTTTAAATATAAAGTAAATCAGAGATTAAACCATGGTTGCTGCTGTATGAAACTGGCAAACATACATAATATTGGGCCAAAGAAGACAATTATGAAATAATATACTGTATATGCTATCTATTTATGTACTGTTAAATCTTAGGATAAAAACCCTGATCTATGCTACTTTGGGACTCATTGATAACTTGGCAAAATAGTAATGAGCACAAGAAAGTCACGGATAGAAATGGTAGAGTACGGGTTACTTGTGGGGAACTCAGGAGATATATGAGCTGGGACACATGGTTGCTTCTAGGATGTGGAGACTATTCCATTTCTGTACTTATTAAATAATTCCAAAGATGGTTCTTGCATCATTATTCATTATCCTGAAAAATGTTTGTGCATTTTCTGTATGTGTTATATTTAATGACAAAATTAAACAAATAAGATGGTATTGACATTGGAAGATCAGTATTTGCATTTGGTAGTTGTTTTTGAGTGTGACCTGTGAAGATTAATTAAATGCTCTGCTTTTCATTTTCTCATCTGGAATGAATAGATTAGACTTTGAAATCTCTTATAATTTCATTGCCTCAGTCTCCCCAACTAGTTGTATATAATTTATAATGTTAAAATATTTGTTTTGCCTTATTTGTCTATTCTTCCATTCATTTGAGAACTATGTACTAGATATCTTCTCCTGCAAAACATTATGTTAAGCACTGGAGGCAAAGCAAAATGTAAAAATAAATATAGATTAGGAATAGTAACATTTAAAAAAATGCCTATATCTATTTTGTTTTCTTATTAACTTGTGCTATCATACTCAAAAATTTTCATACTTTAAAGCTAACACTTAGACGAAGTTTTAAAAAAGATATATCCCTTTATTCTACCTCATAGTGGATAGGAGAAAATATATTGAAACAGATGCTGTGTCTCTATTCTCTTACATATACTGAAGCAAAGTGCCTTAACACAACTGTAGGAATTACTCTTTGGAATATGGATGAAAAACTAATTGTCACTGAGTCCATCCAAATGCAAACTACTAAAGAGTGGGTACAAAACAGAAAATAATAATAAGAAGAACATAAAGTACATCCATTTTTTACTGCCCCCAATTCTGCTTCATAGATGATGGGACTGGTGTTCATCACTATGGTCACAATACAAGACTAGAGGGTTGAGTTCAAGTTTGATTAACATTTCATCATCAAACGCAACACCCACTTGTCTTGGCCAGATGGTTCAAGGAAATAGAGTTCAGGTGCTGAGTATGTATTACATAAACAGAGATCAACCTATGATAGATAACTAGGTTATGTATTATTTATTTTCTTTGGGGGGGGTGTGTGTGTGTGGAGGGGGGCCTTAGGGGGAATGTCATGAAACCACGTATTCTAGGTATTTATTTTCAAGTAATTTTAAATGCCATTTAAAATTAGTTTTAAATTTTAAATAACATATCACAAAAAAATAATTGTGTAGTTATGAAACAGATTTTACAAATTTTAAATTCACAAACTCAAAACTAAGCCCCTGAAAGTTTATGTAACTTGTTTGAATTTTAGCAGGTATTTCTCAGCAGTGGCAGGGAACAAAACAGAATTTTTAACTTGTTTAACAATTTTAAAATATTTTAGCAAGATTTATTTGCATACGAACAATGTGGTAATTGCATGATTCATATTTATTTATTAGAGGAAGTCCAGGAGGGAGTATAATAGGCAACATTTTGCCAACATAATTTCCAAACTGATTTAAAAAAAGCTTCTCCCTCAATTATTTAAATTAACGATGTGTTACTGTACATTTATAAATGACATTCAAAAGAAATTTATGAATTGTCTTGCTTTAAAAGTGACTTTGGGGAGTTCTCCTACTGGTGCAGCAGAAACGAATCCAACTAGGAACCACGAGGTTGTGGGTTTGATCCTTAGCCTCGCTCAGTGGGTTAAGGATCCAGCACTGCCATGAGCAGATGCGGCTTGGATCTGGCATAGCTATGGTCCTGGCATAGGCCGGAGGCAACAGCTCTGATTATACCCCTAACCTGGGAACCTCCATATGCCGCGGGTGTGGTCATAAAAAGACCAAAAAAAAAATGATTTTGGGAGAATCCCTGGTGGCTTAGCAGATTAAGAATTGGACACTGTCACTACTGTGGCTCTGGTTATTGCATTGGCACAGGTTTGATCCCTGTCCAGGAACTTCTGTGTGCCGTGAATGAGGCCAATAATAATAATAATAATAATAATACTTTTGATTTTTAATGTTCTTTATATAAAATTACACCTTGAAATCATTTCAAATATGAAAAACTAAATTATTTCCTTAATTTCACAGCAGGTGACTAATACTCCCTGATCCAGAATGCGAATTTCTGGAAAACAGAGTATATTCAAGGCTTACTAACCACAGGCCCTCTCCTTAGTCACTTGTATCTGGTTTTCTTCCTCTTCTGTTCCTTTTCCTATCTTCCAAAGTGGCTTTACCATTTTACATCGACCAGCAATGAATGTGAATCCCTATCGCTCCACATCCTCTCCACCATTTGCTGTTGTCAATATTCCAGATTGTGGCCATTCTAATAGGTCTGAGTGGTATTTCATTGTTTTAATTTGCATTTTTGTCTGAAAACAGTGATGCAAAATATCTTTTCATATGCTTACCCACATCTGTGTATCTTCTTTGGTGAGGTGTCTCTAAAGGTCTTTGGCCTATTGTATAATTAAATTATTTTAAATTATTTGTTGTCTTATAAGTTTTAAGAGTATTTTATATAAGTTGAATAACAACCCTTTATCAGTTGTGTTTTTGCAAATATTGTCTCTCAGTCTGTGGCTTGTACACTCATTCTCTTGACCCTTTCTTATGAACAGCAGTTTTTTACTGTAATGATATCTAGTTAGATCACATATTTTTTCAATAGCAATAATAGTAGTGTTGGTATAGATGACATTGTTTATCTTTATGTATTTGGGAGTATGTAGGATACAAAAGTTTAATAAACTTTTTGGGAAGTACTTATTTATTTAACAAATACCAGTATATTATTTATGGTCCCTCCACTGTTCTAAATGCTTTATAAAAAGGCTAACCCACTTTCTCCTCTTAAAAATACACTGGGTGGGCATTATAATTCCACTTGATGGATGAGAATACTGCATTACAGAAAGTAACTAAGTGACTTGTCCAAGAAGATGTGGTGTCTACTGACATTAGTCTCTGTGTCCTTAATGTCTTCATCATGCTGCCTCTTCTAATTCTACACATGATTTTTGGAACATTGCTTTCCAGCCATTGCTTGATGATTAGCTGGTGCAATCCTTCTCTCTCCAATATTAGATATACACTGAATGCCAGCCTCATAAATATGATGTTTTATATATAATCCCAAGTGATTCTTTCCATTTAATCTTTAGTCTGCTATGGTTTTCCCAGAGAATAAAATATGCCAGACCTTAAAAATGCAAGTTTAAGTAAAAGAACCTAAGATAGAGGGAAGTAGCATATAGCTGGCATTTTTTTTCTGAGCAGCAGAATTGTAAATTCAATTGCATCCAGATCCAGTTGATCTACTTGCAATTTATAATAATATTTTTAACTACCTAACATACATAATTTTGGATATTATAACAAGAATGAGGATTGCTGATTGTTGATGGAGAAAACCACACAGTCATGTGGATTTTCACAGTTACATAAAAAAAAATTTAGATTTTCATTCCCAACTGAGGCATCAATATTCCTGCCAATCCTGTACTCAGCCAGCTTATTTAGTTCATGTAAAAATATTTTCCATAAAGTGATTTTCAAACTAAGTTCATTCTTTGAAATCCGTAAGAAAGTTTTCTGTTTCTTTGCCCCATATATTTTTTTTTTATATCTAAGGGAATTAGGAAATGCCATGGTCTACTGTGTGGAGTAGGTGTTATTGCTTAACCATTTTGTTGTTACTGAGTCCATTCTCCTACTGCTCATCACACAGCAAGCCAAGACGTTGAAAGAGAAGAGGTAGCATTAAAGAATAGAGACTTTATTTGGAAAGTCGGCAGACAGAAAAGATGGTGGCCCAGTGTCCCAAATAACCGTCTTACCCAAGTTAGAATTTAGGGTTCTTTTATATTAAAAGAAGAAGGGTGTGCAGTTGGTTGGTGCAAATTTCTTGGTGTGGGAATCCTTTATACTTGAAGCTGTCCATGTATGCCCAGGCACAATGTTCCTAGAAACCTCCAACAAGACAAATGTTATTTTCTGTTCTGCAACTTTTTATCTCCATAAGAATGGAAAAGTGTTATATCTTTAAAGGTCAGAGCCTTGAAAACTGGCTCTCCTGTATGTTTCAGGCTAGGGGCCACATTCCTTTACACTGATCAAACGTAACAGTGCAGAATTGGACTGAATCAAAAATCTCCATGCAGATCCAGCATGACTAAGAACAGGCAACAGAGCACAAGGGTTAGAACTAAAGAAATAGATCCAATATGGAGTCAGTCTTGTTCTTCTCTGTTATATTATGACCACCACATTTTAAAATAATAATCATATAAATTAGAAACTTTGAAGAGTCTATATACTCACTTTCCTTCTTCATGTGGAATAGGGAAGATTGTAAAAGCATTCCTTCAGAATACCTACCTACTAAAACTGAATAGGCACATGCCCAACTCTGAGAAATTCCACTCTAAGAAAGTACCAAAGTACATATAGCAACACTCTTTGTAATAGTTCCAGACTAGAAATAACTCAACTGTACACCAAAAGTAGAAGGGTTATAGAATAAATAGAACATGTTCACAGAACATGTTCACAGTGGAATTCTCTCAGCAGTGAAAACAAAGACATTGCTGATGTTCAGGTAACTCTCACAGCAAAAGGGTAGGCACCAGAAGCCAGATGATAAAGAACATACACTGGGAGATCACAATTACATAAAAGCCAAAACCAGATAAAACAGGTCAATGATGATAGAAGTCATTAAAGTGTACTTTTTTAGTAACTAGGAATGGGTGTTGAGAGGCATCTTGATCTAGGCAGTTGTTACACGAATGTCATGGTTGCATGAAAATTAATAAAAGTCCTCTTTAAATCTGGGAACTGCTTTTTCTATACATGTTTTCCATCAAAGACTGTTGCTTTAAAAGCAGTACAAGGGGATACTTCACACATACACACACAAGAAGAGTTTTAATATTTCATAATTACAAAATGATCTGGGAAATAACAAGTTGCGAGGTATTTTAAAGTGTATCACAGGAATTCCTTTTCACACGACTATCATTTCCTCCAATAATGCCTTTATCCACTTATAATCTCTACCAGGCATTTCCATAAACTTTCCAATAGTAGTTCATCTGGGCAACGATCTCTTCCCACTATTCTCTCATGTCCTTTGAAAATATACCAAGTATCACTGATACTATTGGGTACTACATACCTAAAGAAAAAACCAGAGTCTTATGTTTGTTTTATGATTTTATTTTAGAAACTCACTAGTAATGAGTTGCTTAAAATCATTCAGCTATGTTTCCTAGAAATACATCAGTCTTAGGAATAGAACTACCAATGTATTTTTTAAGTTCTATTCTATTTCTTTTTATTTTTATATACATTATTCTATAGACCGGGCACTTATTCAAATGAGTTCCTTTAATATGTTTCACCCAGATCTATTCATCCTATTAAAGTAACTTGCAAATTTGTGCCATAAACAAACATATTGATTTTGGCTCTAGAGGCCTTTTATAATGGGTTTCATAATGTTCTCATATTCCTGTTGTCATTAATCCCATTTAACTGCAGGCCCACCATCTTTTTCACAATACAAACACATACATAATTTGAGTCATATTGCCAGTGGATATGAGGACATATTAGTTTGTAGGTCATTTTCATGATGAGCTTTTTTTTATGTAGTCTGTTCTGCTCACTTCCGAGATGATTTTATTAAACAAGTAATAGAGAGGTGTAGGTACAAAAGGGTATATATGAAAGCCTATAGGATGTCACACTCTGAATGGGAATGTACTGTTAAGAATGCATAATATCACAAAATAATGAGATGAGACAATTTTGCTGGCCAATATCCATAAGCAAATATAACAATCCAAACTTGGACTGAATCAAAAATCTCCATATGTGAGCAGACAGCAAACAATCTTTAAAAGCACAAAGAACTTTTTTTTTTTCTTGGTTATACTTAATAGGAATGAATTTGTGTTCTTTACCTATATTGGAATGGTTACACAATAGTCAGAACAATGAGGTGTTTTCTGGTGACCTAGTGTTTAAGGATTTGAAGTTGCAAGTGCTGAGGCCTGGGTTCGATCCCAGGCCTGGGAACTTTGCCTGCCACAGGCACAACCAAAAAATAAATAAATAAATAAATAAAATAAGAAAAAACTGAACAACATTAATAATAATGAAAAAAAGAACAACGAGTAAAGTAGAAGGGGGTTTACCATTGCTTTTAGACTTTTCATATTTGTGAATATGATCAATATTTGCATCCCGCTCTAAAAATGGAGAATAATTAAAGGTTTAATATCAATATAAATTGACAGAACATATTGGCTAAGATGTCCTATCAACATAAAATTGCTGGGCCATTTTGATTCATGTAGAAGGATAAGAATAAAAAATAATAAATACCTTCTTACTGTATCTGTGCTAAGTAACCTTTGTAATATCCGGGAAATGTCGAGTTGATGTGACCTTGAAGGAGAAAAATCAGATGTACTTAGCTAATGACACGCCGACTTCTATGTACCTCTTAAATAAACCATACAATTTTGATGATGTTTTATCATGATGAGTGCTTGCACTTGGTCTGGTGTGAATACAGCTACTCTGCTTCTCACAGCAGGCAAGCAGCATTCAGCTCTGGGCTACATCTTCTCTGAAGTCACTTGTAAGCCTGATTGAAAGAAAGAACAAAGGATTGCAGCAGAAGTGTATTCTCTCATAGGTAACTTTAGTGCATTTAAAAATTTTAGACAAAAAACAGTCATTGAAGTTTAACATCACAGGCTGATTTTTAATGGTCAGGAAAAGAGAGGCCAAGCTTTTATTTCACACACACACACACACACACACACACACACACACACACACACACACTATTTCTTCCACTGAACTTTTCTCCAAACCTAAGTCTGTGTCTAGTTTTCTTCTCAATCCTTAAAAATGATTTAATAAATTTATCACTCCAGCATAGAGTGATTTCTCGTTAGGAGAAAAAAAAAAAAGAGGACGTATTTTGCTGGAATGATTTAAGAATAGTAAAAATGAAATGAAATTTTCACTAAGTAACCAGATGTAATTTAACCCTAGCATAAATGACAGTAGGAGGAAGAGAGAGCGTATCTCAGGCATACTAATAGGTTTTGAATGTTGTGAGTGAATTGTTTAAGAATAATTGGAACCAAGATTGTGACTTTATTTTAGAGTAATTTTAGATTTATAGAAAAAATAATTAGAAAGTACAGAGCAGTCCCATGTATCCTCTTCCCACATCCCCATTTTCACTATTAGTTAAGTCCTGCATTACTATGGTACATTTCTTATGATTAACAAATCAATATTAGTACTTTTTTAGTAACTAAAATCCATATTTTTTTGTTAGGGTTCACTCCTTGTGTTGTACAGTTCTGACAAATGTATGAGAATCCACTCTTACATTATCATAAAATAGTTTTATGGCCATAAAATTCCCCTATCCTTCTTCCATTCACCACTCCCTCCGTCCTCCAACCTTCGTAATTGTTCATCTTTTTATTCTCTCCATAGTTTTATTTTTTAAGAATACCATACAAATTGAGTCATGCAAATATGTACTTTTAAAGAAATCCTCAGAGATTCTGGGGCACAGGCAAGGATGATAACCAATTCAGGAAGGATGCAAACAAAAGAAGAGTCTCAGAATTGTTTACAACATCCCTCCTGATTTATGTTTCCCACTGGCTGTCTTGGAAGGATTTTCCACATTATTATTCTATATTACAGTGTATTAAAATAATCACATAAGAACATTAGTATGAGATCTACCAAATTAAAATTAGTGTCTTCAATAGTTAAAAAAAGAAGACATTTTAGTGGATTAAGATTAACATATACACTCTACTACATATAAAATAGACAGGTAACAAGGACCTACTGTCTAACACAGGAAAATCTACTCAATACTCTGTAATAACTTATATCCAAGAATAATCTGATAAAGCATGGACATGTGTATATGAATAACTGAATCACTTTTCTGTACGCCTGAAACAAAACATGGTAAATCAACTCTATTCCCCCAAATTTTTTTAAAAAGAAATCTTTCTTTTTGGAGGAAGTGGTCAGAGAAATAACGGACTTAATGTTGAGTAGCATTTTGTGTAAAGCTGAGGAAACAAAGAACCATTCCTTCAGGTGTGGTGTACTCACAAGGAAACCATTACTATGGTAAAGGCAAAACTGAGTTATAATTATTTATGGATAAAAATTAATATTGATATTAGATTGTGGAAAGTTTAACCACTAGACAAAATAGCTTTTGTTTTAGAATGTGAGCAATAGAAAATAATATTTTTTATCAAAGTCTTCTTCCCTGCCAGTCTTTCCACCCCAATGGGCAATGCTAATTAAACTCAAAATATCACATTGATCTTCTTTATTCTCCACTGAAAACCAGAAAGGAGATGAAATAATGAGCTGCTCCACCCTGAACTGAGCTCTACACTGAGCCATGCTGCAGAGAGGCTGTCCTCTGCTCAGTCCCCTCCTGCAGAGGCATTCTGCAAAAGCCAGTCCACACACTTCCTATATTTGTCCCAGCAGAGCAAATGGCTTTATTTTATTATGTATCCAGAAAGCACTGCAAGAAAATAATAAAATCATTAAAGGAGTAGGTCAGGAAAAACTACTTGTGTATGTTGTAACTAATAGCGTTACTGTCAAAGAAGTTTGAACCCAGGGTGACTTTTCTTGTGAGTGGAAAATGTCATTCAGGTAATATTAACATGGAAAGTAACTAAGGATGGAGGCTGGTCACCAGGAGGACCAACCACGAACAGAGACCTGGAAATTTTGCCCCACTCTTCACAACCCCCACCTCTCGGGAGGGAAAAGTGGCTAGAGGTGGAATCAGTTACTAATGATCAATGATCTAATCAATCTTGCTTATGTAATCAAGTCTCAATAAATCCCAAAGTTCAAGATTTGGGGAACTTCGGGTTGGTGAATATGCGGAGGGACTGGGAGAGTTGGGCACCCAGAGAGGGCACGGAAGCT
Organism: Sus scrofa; assembly: GCF_054392235.1. Classification (NCBI taxonomy): domain Eukaryota; kingdom Metazoa; phylum Chordata; class Mammalia; order Artiodactyla; family Suidae; genus Sus; species Sus scrofa. Next base: position 50,461,847 of record NC_139390.1, on the reverse strand, counting down.
CCATGAACCTCTTACTTTATGAATCCCTTCCATCAGGATTTTCATCATTATCATTTATCACATGCTTTTATAATCAGCCATTAAGAGTCATAAAATGCTTCTCTGGGTTCTGTGAGGCTCTCTAGCAGATTAATCTAACCCAAAGGCAGGGGTGATTGGAACCTCCAGTCTATACCCACTTAGTAGAAGAACATGGGCTTGCAGATACCCATGTAGAAGGTTGTAGCAGGCAACCTGGGGCAACTGGCATCTAAAGTAGAGAGGGGTATCTGACATGATCTCTGGGTCACAAGGTGTCAGAAACAAATTGTAGGACACGCAGCTGGTTTCTGAGAATTGCTTGGTGGTATGGGGAAAATGACTTGACCTCCAACATTAGAAATTGCATATTTAAATGTATATCACATTGGAAATCAAGGCTTCAATGTATGGATTTTGGTGGGACACAAACATTCAATCTATAACAGCTCTCTTATGCTTTTACTGCTTTAAATAGATATGTGTGTGGTTATATTTTTTTTTCTCTCAGCAAAAATATCCTGGGTTTTGGTGTGTTTTCCATTGCTATCACATATCTATCTATGTATCTATCTATCATCTATCTATCTCGTGTATATAATATATGTTGGGAAACTTTTAATTACTGATTCAATCTCCTTGCTTTTTATTATTCTGTTGAGATTTTCTATTACTTCATGATTCAGTCTTGATACGTTGTATACCTCTAGGAGTATATCCACTTCCTTTATCTTATCTAATTTGATGATTCATAATTGATCACAGTGGTCTAGAGAAGAAAGATACTGCATAATATCACATAAAAAAAAAAGCCAATTTCACTGAAATAGAGACTAGAAAGTTGGTTTCCAGGGGTTGAGGTGAGGGTGGGGGAGAATGGGAAGATACAAGTCAAAAGATTCAAACTTTCAGTCTTAAGAATGAGTTCTGAAGATCTAATGGTGACTATAGTTCATCATATATTATTCCTTATCTGAAAGTTGCTAAGAGTACATGCTAAGTGTTCTTAATACCCACACATGTGTGTGTACACACACACTGTAAATGGAAATATATAATAAATATACAATAAATATAGAAAAAGAGGAAATGTGAGATTGGCTCCTGTGGCTTCAGGGAGACCCTGATGGAAGATACCTCAAAGATTTCCAAGCTACAAGTTTACACTTACCACTTCAAAAGTTTTAGCTGAAATTAAGCTTCACTTTTCAATGTGCACCATGGTTCAGGGAAGGGGCTGTCCAACACCAGGAGGCCAAAGTGAGATCAGCAAGTGCTCTGTCTCTGTGAAAGGGAACAGGGACCAGTGTCCTGCAGAATCCAACCAGACCAGGTAAGTCAAGGACAATTGAAATTTGAGATTCTAGAAAATTAAGTAACCCTCAGTTAGGGATAGGAGGAGAGGGAGAAAAAAAACTGAATAAATTAAATATTCGTGACCATCAAATAAGTCTCTAAACCCTAATTTGAAAGTATTTTTATTATGTTTTGTTTCAGAAGTGAAGTTAGAGGAAACCCAATGACATGGCTAGATTAACTTAATATAGCTAGTGAACTGAATTGGAGCTTGTGAACTATGTTAAATTCCATCATAGAACTATCAATAAGGTTGATCATTTTTATGGACATGTGATTTGTGATTGCACATTACCTGCCTGCCTTCATTGTGTTTTCCACAATATTCTCCAGGATTAATTTTTCCTTTAAAATTTTCTTCTGATCCCCTTTCACTTGATCACAGGAGCTCACTGCTCTCAAGTCTTCTGATGTGTCAGCTCTAACACTCTAATTCTGCCTGTTTCTCTCAAAAAATCTGTACTCTGAACCTGCCTCACTCCTCATCAAAATTGCATTCAGTCCATCAGAATTTACATGGCCTATGTGCCACTATTTCTGGCTTAGGAAAAATACTAACATCAATCAGCTTAAGACCTGTCATATAAAGAATTATAAAGATACCAGGTTTAGTTAGCCTGAAACATGGTGGCCTTTAGATAGATGGTTGAGTGTCAGCTGTTTTGAAGAGGAATTTGTTGAGAATGACTTCAGTGGAAAATTGCTACATTATATCTGCACTTACTATGTAAATTGCAAAGGAGTGCTGTGAATCCTAGACTGAGAAGCCCTGGGGAACCCTCATCCAATAGTTACCCCTGCCCCCTGTATTAAGAGCACTGAAACTGTGGCTATCACAACAAGGATCCAAATTTTTAATTAATTTATTTAATATGGGTTAATTTCTACTTCAATTTGAAAACTCAAGAAAAGTGAAATATCCTTCAATAAACAAAAATTTACTGTTTTGTTAGCACTATATTTCACCTTAATGGTTGCATTATGTATATTATAATTGTATGGTAATGTACCTGTCACATGTATCTTCCTGGTAGTAAACATAAATATATCCTCACTCATTGGGTCAGGGATCTGGTGTTGCCATGGACTGTGATGTAGGTCACAGATGAGGCTAGGATCCCTTGTTGTGGCTGTGGTGTAGGCTGGCAGCTGTAGCTCCAATGTGACCCCTTGCCAGGGAACTTCCATATACCACGAGTGTGCCCCTAAAAAGCAATAAATAAATAAATAAATAAATAAATAAATAAATAAATAAATAAATAAATCTAGTCAAAGGATTGGTTCAGTTCAAGTGTTTTTGTCTAAACACTAAGGTATACAGCATTACAAATAACATTGTAGCTTGTTTATTATGATATTTTATACAGAGTTAAGTGGTATTATATGCAATATAATGTAAATTAAATTATAGTACTTAGTCCTTTAATTATAATTAGTTATTTTTAGTTAAAAATAAGAAGATACATATTGATTTTATTTCATTTTATTTTATTTTTGTCTTTTTGACTTTTCAGGACTACACCCACAGCATATTGAGGATCCCAGGCTTGGGGTCTAATTGGAGCTGTAGGAAGCCACCAGCCTATGCCACAGCCACAGAAACACTGAGATCCAAGCTGCATCTGTGACCTACACCACAGCTCACCACAACGCCGGATCCTTAACCCACTGAGCAAGGCCAGGGATTGATCCCCCAACCTCATGGTTCCTAGTAGGATTCATTTCCACTGCACCACAACAAGAACTCCCCATACTGATTTTAAAATAAAGAAATATTACTGATGCAGAATGGATTAAAGATGCAGAAGATGGAAAAAGTAATTTAAAAAGACTTCAAAGGTGCATATTATTAATTTTATAATGTGTCAAGTGCAATTTGCTCTTCTGAATAAAACTTTTAAAAAACTATACATTTGCTGCCAAAAACATATTTACAGATAATGAAGTTGAAAAATGAGACACACTCATAATATTCATTTAATTTGAAAATTCTTCTCAAAGGTAAAAATAAAAATAGACAAATATTCATAGACAAAATATTCATCTGAAATCAGAATTAAAATTCAACAAAATTTAAAAAAATCATACTTAACAAGATCTAAATGTGTAACTTAGGCAACATATCAGATGACTTGGTTCTTGAAATGAAAACTTATTTTTAGATGGTAAGAAAATAAAATGAATCATTTATTTTATGGAAACCTCTTGCCATCAACCACTTATGCAATAAAAATACTTATATTACCTATGCAATACAAAAACTTTCCAGCAACTATTATGATCAATTTATTTGAAAAATTAAAATTATAAGTAACTTTCTTTAGTTTCAATCAGTCACATGGTATAGGAGACATGGTTTGGTTAAAACGTTGAGTACGTATTTCTTTTTTCTTTTTTTCTTTTGGCCACCCTGCAGCATATGGAGTTCCTGTACAAGGGATCAGATTCCAGTCTCAGTTGTGACCTAAGCCATAGTTGTGCCAACGCTGGATCCTTAATCCACTGTGCTGGACAAGGGATCAAGCCGGTGTCCCAGTGCTCCCAAAATGCCACCGATCCTGTTGTGCCATAGTGGGAGCTCCCTATGTTTCTTAAAGTATTTGGAAAACAGAAAAATATTTCCAATTTGCATTCTAAAAATTTAGCTCATAGCATACGTATTTTAAATTCTGTTGCTTTTGCCAAAAAATCTCAACTAACTATGGAATAATTTGTTTTTACGATGGATAATGCTTGTTATATTTTTTATTCCTTTCCTATATGATACCTATCAAATATATATACATACATACACACATATGTATGTGTGTATATTACCCATCTTTTTAGGCAGATCCTATAGGAAATATATGGATACCATGGTTAGCAGAATTCTGTATGCATATGCAGAAGCATGAACTACCACCAGTTCATGTAACTATTGAAAAAAATAGGCAAGTATGAATTATAATTCTTTGCCAGCTAATTGGTTGATTTATATATTACTATAATATTAACTCCAATTTTGGAATTTCTTGAAAATAGGAAATACTTCCTAAACACTCAGTAATCAGGGACAAACATCAGTTGTCATTTTTGTTTATTCATATCATTCTGCTGATGTACAAGGCACATTTAAAGTTCCCAGGAAAAGTATGTCCTTTATCTCAACAACAAGATCAGGTGCATAAATTATGATGTTCAGTGCAGAATGAAAATATGGGGCCACTTGCTAAAAAGTTATTAAGAAGTTGAAGACATCAGTGGAAGAGGATCAAATCAATCAGGGCCCTTGTAAGTGTGCAGCCTGGGCAACTGCACAGATTGCACATTTATGAAGCCAAACTTGATGAACGAGTATAACAATTGGTGTTGAAATGAAACTTTCATAATACATATCAATAATAATGAATTTGCCCATTTCTCTAACATGAATCTCTCTGCAGATGTTATTAATTGCAATCTGCAGCATTGTATGAAATAATTTAAAAACTACAGAGAAATGTAAATAACATTTTGTCAGTATTGATACATTTGTAGTTGCTTTCTAATTAATTTAATATATACTTTACATTTTATGCTAGTAATATTGAGTTGTCAAAATTGTTAATAGATTTCCTGAATTTGGTTAGACATTTTGGAGGTGATATGCTTCTGCTGAAAAGTCAAATTGATTTTTGTAAAAATGATGAACTATCTTTTCTAGCACAGATCATTAAAGGAAAATGATGTTTTGTTACTTGACCAAGTTTACCTTTTATAGCAGTCACTTAGTGACTACTTATACTATATTAATTCCCATCTTTTTATCAAATACAGGCTTAGAAACTATAGTCTATGTGACAAATTTACTCCAAAGCCTCTTTTTTGTAAATAAAATTTTTTTTGGAAAAGTTACTTAAAAAAAAAATGTACTGTCAGTGGATATTTTTATAGCATCATGTTATGTTTGAGTTATTGAGTTCATAGGGAATTAAGTCATATAGCCCACAAAGCCTAAAATATTTACTGCCTGACACCTGACCCCTGCCATAGAAGATATATATAATTTGTCTTCTGGGTATTTGGCCAATTGTTGCTGAAATTACAGGTGGGATGCAAGTACCAAAATGTCAGACTGAGTATCACAATAACCTCAAAAGTCAAAGATGGCTGGGGGAGACTTAGCATCTGCTGGTCATTGTTAATGCAGCAGTGTCTAGAGGATAATGCAACACTTACTACTTCCACAGAATCAAAGAGTGCTAAAATTGGGAGAAAATGTGACTTTTGCAAGGAGAGGGCAATGCAATTTTTTCCCTCTCTCTTGTACACATTTTGTTCAGAATGTTAATTTTAGAACTAGATTTATGCCAATAGTAGTTTTAGTTACCCTCATCATTTACAGTTGAGTCTCATGTTAATGATAATGGTGTGTTTCCTACATTCTGAAAAGTAACATCTCAAATTAGGTTAATCTGTGACCCCAGAAACCACAGCTATTGTAAGGGGGGTGTTGGCATTATTTATATAGTTTAATTTCTGTGAGCCTTAAAACTCAGAAGACCAATGGTTGAAAAACTATATGTATTTATGGATTAAATGTTATTAGGCATTAAGGAAACACATATCAAAACCAGAATGAGATACCACTTCCCTGATGAGGATGGCCATAAACATTTTTAAAAATGAAAAATAGTAAATACTGGCAAGGATGTGGCGAAATTAGAAAAATTGTTACCCTTATACTTTGCTGGATGTAGAATGGTGCACAGCTACTGTGAAAAACAGTTTGGAGTTTCCTCAAAATGACCATATGAGAGCAACTTCACTCATTAAGTATAAATCCAAAAGCTATGAATACAAGTGTTCACATAAAAATTTGATTGCAAATTTTTATACTGGAACTGTTTAAAAAAGCCAACAAATGGAAACAACTCAAAAACCTGCCAGCTGATGAATGGATAAGTACAATGGCGTCTCTCTGTAAAATGGAATAATACTCAGGCATTAAAATTGCAGTGCTGATACCTGCTACAACATTGAAGAACCTTGACAGGAGTATTTTAATAAAGAGTCATACATGAAAGCCTGCATATGGTACAATGAATTTATATGAATTATCCAGTATGGGCAAACAGAGAAAGAGAGGAGGCAGATGAGTGATTGTTAGGACAGGAAAGGAGGGGATAATGGGAAATACTTAATGGCTACAGGGTTATTTTGGGGGAAATAAAATTATTCGTGATCTAGAAGTCCAATCCAAGGTTGGTTGAATCCTATATGGACGGCCAACTATTCAATGACATTTTTTCTTTTTATGGTTGCACCTGAGGCATATGTAAGTTCCCAGGCTAGGGGTCAAATCAGAGCTGCAGCTGCTGGCCTATGCCACAGCCATGACAACACAGGATCTGAGCCGCCTCTGCAAACTATGCTGCAGCCTGCAGCAATGCCAGGTCTTTAGCCTACTGAACAGGGCCAGGGATTGAAATAGCCTCTGCATGGAGACAATATCGTGACTTTAATCTACTGCCCCACAGTGAGAACTCCTACCATGACATTCTATATAGGGACTTGATCATTGGCAGATTTGGGTATCCCTGGGGGCCCTGGAACCATTCCCCTGCTGGTACCCAGGACTGACTGTAGTCATCAAGGGATGAGTTGATGATTTGTTCCTTTACCATATCATGAAAGAACTAAATGAGACTGTACTGTATATTTTAAAATGATTAAAATGATACACTTTATGTTTATTTTGTCCCAATAAAAATTACAGCAATTTAGAACATGAATAGACATACCATTAAAAACTTTCCTATTCATCTTTTAAATAATGGGTTGGCTGATAGATTAGTGAACTCCTGGGAAAATTGCTTGTTAGTATGCTGTCAATGACATCAAGTATTTTCTAGCAGTTGGATTTTATGACTTCTAATGAGCCCATAACAATTAGATTTTTAAAATAAAAATCTGATCTAATACTTTAAATAACACTTAAAAAATTTATGCGTTTAAATTGCTTAACAAGATGGCTAATTTTGAAATTTTATTTTTTTTATGTTTTAATGAAGTATTAGTTTATTTACAATGTTGTGATAACTTCTGCTGTATAGCAAAGTGATTCATTTATACACATATGTATACCCATTCTTTCTCAGGTTCTTTTCCCATATATAGTATTGTAGAATATTGAGTAGAGTTGTCTGTGCTATATAGCAGGTTCCCATTGACCATCTATTCCGTATACCTCAGTGTGCATATGCCAATCACAAAGCCCCAATCCATTCCTCCCCCAACATGTCCCCTTTGGTAACCTTGAGTGTTTCTTCAAAATCAATGATCCTGTTTCTGTCCTGAAAATAAGTTCATTATTATCCTTCTTTTAGATTGCACGTATAAGTTGTTTACATGATATTTATCTTTCTCTGTCTGAATTACTTCACTTAGTAAGATGATATCTAGGTCCATCTATGTTGATGCAAATAGCATTGTTTTTTTTCTTTTTATAGCTGAGTAATATTCCACTTTATATATGCACCACATCTTCTTTATTCATTCTTCTGCCTATAGACATTTAGGTTGCTACCATGTCTTGGCTATTGTAAATAGCGCTGCAATGAACACTGGGGTGTATGTATCTTTTTGAATTATGGTTTCAAAAGATACAGTGATAAAAACTGATATTGGCATAAAAACAAAAATATAGATTGGTGAAATAGGATAGAAAGCCCAGAAATTACTCCACAGACCCCCAGATATCCTATTAAAATCTGCAGATGCTCAAGTCCATATATAAAAAGACAAGGTAGGAGTTCCCATTGTACTTAACTAACCTATGACAAAGGAGGCAAGAATATGCAATGGGGGTTAGATAGTGTCTTCAATAAGTGATGCTGGGAAAACTGGAGAGCTACATGTAAAATAATGAAATTAGAAAACTCTCTAACAACATTCACAAAAATAAACTCAAAATGGATTAAAGACCTAAGTATAAGATTGGACCCTATAAAACTCAGAAAAAAAAAAAACTGAAGACATTCTGACATAAACTGCAGCAATATCTTTTCAGATACACATCCTAGAGTAATGGAAATAAAAACAAAAATAAACCATTTGAAACTAATCAAACTTAAAAGATTTTGCACAGCAAAGGAAACCATAAACAAAACTAAAAGACCAGCCAGAGAATGGGAGAAGATATTTGCAAATGAAATAAGTGACAAGAAATTAATTTCCAAAGTATACAAACAACTTATACAGCTCATTATCAAAAAAAAAAAAAAAAACCCAATCAGAAAATGGGCAGAAGGTCTAAATAGACATTTCTCCAAAGAAGACATGCAGATGGCTAATACACTGTTGGTGAGAATGTAAATTTGTAAAACCACTGTGGAAAACAGGACAGAGTTTTCTCAAAAACTTAAAACAGAGCTACCATATGATCCAGCAATCCTATTCTTGGGCATCTATCCAGAGAAAATCATAACAATTTTGAAAAATTTGAATGATAAATTCAGGGGGCTATCTTCATTAAAATGGTCATTTTTACAAAGCACAAACATACTTTCATGTTATAGGATGGCTCTTGCCAACTTATGCTGCTTAGAAATGACACTTTATTTCAGGGAATCCAGTGGCTTTCGATCAAGTAAATAATGAATTTTATTTTCCCCAGAGGAATCTCATGATATTTATTAGACAGCTTGTTGTACATGGAATTTGTGCTTGTATTGTATAGCTTGTGATATATATGGAATTTGTGCTTTTATTGTATAGCTTGTGATATATATGGAGCTGTTCTAAAACAACAATGACAATTACTTCCCTGGGCTATAAAGGAGAAGGCAAGAATGGGAAGAGGAAGAAATACATACAGATTTTTATAGAGAAATTTTTCTGTTATCTATTTATGAGATTTTAGGGATGGAGAACTACTAAAGTTGTTTCCAGCATGGGTTGCAAATCTGGAAAGAACTCTCAAAAAGTATCCTAGTTAAGACTAGACTAGAATGTTTCTAGTTGTTAAAAAAATATGAATTTAGAATTCTCAAAAATACTTGTTATTATTAAACATTAGAGAAAGTTATTTAAATAATCTTTTTAAGTAGTGTTATGTAAAAGTAGCTGTGCTAGATCAAGCTTATTTAAATTCCACAATTAAGATTATGTGCCTGTTGAGACACATAATTCCTCATGGGCATCTTATGTTCACACAGGCTGGATCTTCTGAGCAAAGGGCACTGACTATATTTGCAAGAGTATTTGCATATTTGCAAAGATATATTCCCTTTACTAGACTATGCCATTCTGAGTAAACACATTCAATTTATCTTTGAGACTCATCACTTTTCTATGCATAGCAAAGGTTTAGAAAATATTCTTTGAAGTTATAGATAGTGTCTCCTTCAAGCCAGAGAGGGCAGTTTTTTTTTCAATAGCACAGATACAGGATATTTCTCTCCTCAGAAACTTTTCAAGAGAGCAAAATATCATTCACTTCTCTGGAATGGAATTTACTCTCTATTCACTCTCTTACATTCCAGGGTAAAGATAAGACACCCTCTCTCTCTCTGTCTCTCTCTGTCTGTCTCTCTCTCCATCTCTCATATACAGATAATCAGCAGCCCTATTTAAGATCACTGCTTCCTAGTGTGGGGCTCCTTATCCAAACTGTACCACGTTCCATGGGCAGGGGCCACCTAGCCCTCACCAAGTCACACCTGTGAAGATGATACTGAAGAAACTGACACACCATTGTTTTGGCTGGTACTATTTCTGTAAGCAATAAGTGGTCCTTGTTTCTGACCCAAAGAATCTTCTATACATACATATATAAACATATGATCATCAGTAGTCACAATACATATATGTGCCACAACGTGCGTGTATGTATAATGTGTATGTACAAATACACTCACAAACACTTATAACTAGAGTAGGCTAACTTCTTAGCTTAGAAGGAAGGTAAAATTTCAAACCCTTCAAAATTCTTGACTAATGGTATTCACAACAGTCAGGCAAGATCAGTAAAGCAGAACCATTATTTCAATGTTAGATATGTTATAATTTGGTCCTTCTCTTCAGGTGTGTTCCATGACAATTATCCATGTATTATTTCTTTACTAGACTATACTGAAGTAAATAAAGGCATGTAATTTTTTTATGACCCAGAATTGTACTATATTAAAAGGAAAATAAAACCACATAGGAATCCAGAACAAATGTATCATGGATCTTATGAGGAGAGGTAGAGGACCTGAGGGTTTATGAGATGGGCTCAAATTAGCTAAATATTCAGCACAATAATGTGAGAAATTATGGAAAATGTACAATATGATACATATTTATCCTCAGTAAATATGATACTACTGTACAAAAGGAGTTACTTAAGAACTTTTTGATGTCCAGGAATGCTTTACCATAAAACATAAATTTAAAAAAATGATGACAATTACAAAAATATTCTTTAAATTTTATTTTTTTATTTTTTATTTAGTTTGCATAATTAATTGAGAGTATTTTTGTTTTTCTTAATTATCCATATATGTAATTTAAAGTGTCCATATAAAATATATACTGGGAAAATAAAAAAACTAATTTTTTGTAGAATTTTACAATTTTATTTATTTTTATTTACATTTTTTATTATAGTTGATTTACAATGTTCTGCCAATTTGTGCTGTATAGCAAAATGACCCAGTTTACATATTTTATACATTCTCTTTTTCACATCATCCTCCATAGTGTTCCATCCCAAGTGACTAGGTATATTTCCCTGAGCTATACAGCAAAGTCTCATTGCTCATCTATTTGTATATACCAATCCCAAACTCCCAGTCTGTCACACTCCCTCCCCCCCGCCTTGGCAACCACAAGTCACTTCTCTAAATCCATGAGTCTGTTTCTTTTCTGTATAGGTTCGTTTGTGCCTTTTATTAGATTCCAGATATAAGTGATATTGCATGGTATTTGTCTTTCTCTTTCTGACCTACTTCACTTGGTATAAGAGTTCACCCATGTTCCTGAAAATAACATTACAAACCTCTAGCCAGACTCACCAAGAAGAGGAGAGAAAGAACTCAAATGAACAAAATAAGAAATGAGGAGTTCCCATCATGGTGCGGAGGAAACAGATCCAACGAGGAACCATGAGGTGGTGGGTTTGATCTTTGGCCTTGCTCAGTGGATTAAGGATCTGGCATTGCCATGAGCTGTGGTGTAGGTTGCAGACATGGTTTGGCTGTGGCATAAGCCAACGGCTACAGCTCCAATCAGACCCCTGGCTGGGAACCTCCATCTGCCACAAGTGCAGCCCTAAAAAGACCAAAAAAAAAAAAAAAAAAAAAAGAAGTGAAAAAGGAGAAATAATGGATACTGCAGAAATACAAAAAGCCATAACAGAATACTATGAACAATTATGTCAACAAATTTGATAACCTAGAAGAAATGATCAACTTTCTAGAGACACACAGCCTGCCAAAACTGAATCAAGAAGAAATAGATCAATTGAACAGAGTAATCACTAGAAATGAAATTGAATATGTAATAAAATCACTGATTACAAATAAAAGTCCAGGACCAGATTGCTTCACAGGCAAATTCTACCAAACATACAAAGAACGTGTACCCATCCTTCTAAAACTTTTCCAAAATGTTAAAGAAGGAACACTCCCAAAGACATCCTATGAAGCCACCATCATCCTAATACCAAAACCAGACAAAGATACTACCAAAAAGGAAAAGTATAGGCCAATATCTTTGGTGAATAGGGACACAAAAATTCTCAACAAAAGTTTAGCCAACCAAATTCAACAACATATAAAAAAGATCATACACTGTGACCAAGTGGGATCCATCCCAAGTTCATAAGAATATTAAAGTTTTAAATCAATAGTCTTTTTTTCTGATTCTTAAGTAAAAATAATACAATATTAATATACAGGAAAAACCTTATACTTTGAATAGACAATGAAAAAAATTAGTTGCCTTGGAAACTGAAATATTCCATAGCATTCTGAATATATTATTAACCAATTACTTTGCAGCCATAATATCATACTTAGATAAAAAAGGCAATTGATTTTATGATTGTATTATTTTTCCTTTGTAGGTTTATACGAAGTATTTTAACTTAAAATTGTTGTAGTCTTTTGAAATACACTAGAAATTCCTTTGTTTCTCCTACTAGAAGTTATTTTTTTAGGATATTGTATGTTCTTATTCATAATTCTTATTGCATATATATAATTAAAGTATAATTCTTTTGTGAGGAATTCTTTTGTACCTCTCCCTTAGAGCCTTAGAGTTACTTTTAAAATTTTTCTGAAATATATTTTAAATTTCTGATTATATCAGGTAAGACACAATTTCTACCACTACCTCCTATCATGCTTCAATACACAGTCAATGTATGTAGTTACATCAAACAAAAGAAAGTTATAACCTGACTCCTTACTGGTCCTCTGAATTAGTTTTTATGTTATAGAAGTTAGTAACAGAATATCTCAGATTAGAGTTGTTTAAAAAAAAGAGATATATTATTTTTCTCTCAAGTATATGAAGTTTTCCAACATCAGTCTTGAACTGGTATGACATTTCCTATTGTTAGAGATTGAGGTACATGCTTTCTTTCCTCTGCTATTTGACTTCCATTCCCAAACTCATCTATACACTAGTCTGGTGTCTGGAGCTTCAGGCTTTGTGTCTACATTTTAGTTAACAGGAAAGAAAGTGGTATGAGAAAGGATATCACATCACTTTTCTTAAAACACATCCTGAAAATTGTACATAACAGTATGCTTTCACATTACTAGCTAAAAAAAAAAAAATTTGAAACATGGCAGGAATTGGATCCATAAGTGATTGGAAAGTGTGTAATTTAATCCAATGGCCGTGTGTCCAGATGAAGATCAGGGGTTTCAATGCTGTATGGATGGAGAAAAAGATATTGAATGAAAGAGATAGAGATAGATAGAGACAGAAAAAAGGAAAGAGGCAGACAGACAGACACACAAAATAAAGGACAGGAGTGGGCCTGTTTGGGTTCAAATTATGATGGAAAATGTATTGTGAGAAAAAAGGATGTATGCATGTATGTGTAATTGGGTACCATGCTGTGCAATAGAAAATAAATATATATAAAGAAGTAAAAATAAAAATAAAAGGACAGGGAGGTAGGTGGAGAGATAGAACAACTATCGAGAGAAGAGAAGGAGTCCCTATATCAATTCACTTCTCTTACAACCATCATGTTCACCCACACACCCACCAACTTTCTTGTCTATGGGTATTTCTCAGTAGAAAATGCAACCTCGGAGATCTAGATCACTGCTTTATCTACTTGGCAAGTCTGATCTTATGGATGACATCAGGCCTCTCCATCAAATCTGGGTAAGATTCCTCAGAGTCCAATTACATCAAATTATAGTATTTAAGACAATAATATTGCAGCTAGATAAGCATAGAAATAGAAACACAGAAACTTTAAGAAAGGCATATATATATAGACACAAGTTTGATTAGAGGTCGGAAGATTTATGAGAAAAACATTTTTTAAGAAATGCCATTTCTGTATTCACGCATAAAAAAAATACGGCATTTCAGCTTTATCTCTTTCATTACACAACACAACAATGAATTATAGACATACATGTGAAAGTGGTAACTTCATCTTCACACAATGACAATGTTTAGTTAACTAAGTTTGGTTGATCAAGGAAACATTTCAAGATTGGAGAGGATCAGTTTTTCCAAAGCTGGCAAATAACACAGGCTTTTTGTATCACTATATACTGTATATATCTAGAAGAGCATGTTTTTAGACATTACTTAAATTAAAAGAAAATGATCAAAAAGTCATTGTCTTTAAATTTAAGCATTAGTTTTGATACAATTTCTTCAGGAAAGATGGATCACTTTTATCATACTCTTTTTAACAGAAAAATGTGTCTCTGCCCTTTCATTTATACAATTATAAATGGATTGTTTAAGTAGAATATCCACGATCCTATGGTAATTTAATCTATAATATAATTTGACTAATATTTAGAAGAGAATATTCCTCATTTCCAAATAATTTTAGAATTATCAAAAGGAAAGTATTTGCTACAGATTCTCAGGCATTGTTTTTATTCCTATAATTTTTTACGTAGTTTAATATTGGATTGGAGACCTTATTTAAATTTTATGGGTACGACTCTTATTACCACTGTCATTAAATTGAAGTTATTTAATAATCTTCAAGTAAATTCAAACATACCTCCTTTTATTGTGCTTTACATTATTGAGCTTCAAAGATATTGCAATTTTTACAAATTGAAAGTTTGTGGTAATCAAGCAATTCTATCTGTAACAATTTTCCAATAGCATTTGCTCAGCTTCATACCTCTGTGTTACATTTAGTTAATTCTCACATTTCAAACTGTATTATTGTTACTGTATTTGTCATGGGATCTATGATAAGTGAGCTTTGATGTCACTACTATGACGTTCAGATACTAGCATTTTTTTAGCAAGAAAGTATTTTTAAATTAAGAAATGTACTTTTTTTTAAGAAAAAAAGATAATTCTATAGAATATTACAAACATTACTAAACAGAAACCTAGCTAAATAGAATTGGGATACCAGAACTAGGAGCTTTCATGAACTATGAGGCTAGTAGAGCCAAACAGGAAAAAAGAAGAGACACCTCTTCTTTCCAGACAAGAACTCAGCCAATGAAAAGCCCTGAAGTCCTTGTTTACTATGGCCCACACGGCTTCTTTTGCATCCCTAAAAAAGGCATTCTCCTACTCCTGTCATATGGGGACGTGCACATGGCTCACCATGGTTGCAGACCCTCAATTGCAATTATCTGTAATCTTGAAGGAACCCATCTTTGCAGGAGAAATATCCTCCAATCTATTTGTTTCATGTACTGTTGTGGTGGCCTTTGCAGGCACTCAATGGCTTCAGGACTGGTGAGTGAACACATGTGGTACCTACAATTGATCCCATTGTCACTCTCTGCTTTCTTCCTGATCCTTCAGTTTGAAGATACATTTTTCTCCTGGATCTGAGCTCTTACCCACTTGTATTTGATGACCTCCAGGCTGTCCACAGGATCTATTTAAAGGTTTCATCTTTCTGGTTAAGGCCTTGTTCTGTATGTGAGTACTTATATACTTTTGGCACTTTTGTCTGATCTTGTGATCAGACTATTTCAACAAAAGCTGGGTGATAATCAAATTCCTTTGGGAAATGGTTGCTTTGAGTGAAACTGGGCCAAGTTTTCAGCTTTTGGCATAAGTCTTCGGAAGAAATAGTCTCCTCTGATTTGTTGCAAATCTTGAAGGTTGATCTGAGTGATATAAATTTCCCTAGAGGCCCTGTTTGTTGCAATATGTGGATGATTTTCCTCTTTGCTCTCCTTCTTAAGCTTCTTCATAGGAGAAGAGCATCCGCTTACTAAAGATTTTAGAGTTAAAGGAACATAAGTTCAACAAAGAAAAATCAAAGCATGCTCAAATCCAGGCTCAATATTTAGCATATCTGACATCAGAACAAGGGCTAGGCCTAAATCTGGAGAAACTTCATGGTGTCCTAAGTTCCAAAAATACAAAACTAAATGCCAGCTGTAAGTTTTTCTCTGGCTATTTGGCTATTCGTAAAATTGGATTCCAAATTTCTCTCTTATAGCCAAACCTCTGTATGTTTTACTCAACAATAACAAACCCAACCTAATTTTATGGGGTGAAATATACATTATTGGATTAATTCACCTACCCTCAAGCATGCCCATGATCAGATTTCCTTTTTTTTTTTTTTTAATTTTTGTGTATGAAAGGGAAGGGAATGTCCTTGGTGTGCTCCTCCAGAAATATGGGGACCATCATTGGCCAATAGGTATCATAGCCAGCAACTGGATCCTGTGTCACAGTTATACCCCCTTGCCTTAGAGCCATTTTAACCACTACCCTTTTGATTAGGAACATCAAGAAAATCATTGTAGGATCTGCTCTAACCATTTATGTGCCTCACGCAGTAGAACATTTCCTGAATTCTCATCACACTCAAAATTTCTCAAATAGTCATCTCACCTCCAATGAAGTCCTCTTGTTAACTGCCCCTCAAATAAATCTTTTACCCTGTAATAATCTTAACCCAGCTACTCTTTTATCTTCTAACATAATATCTCCTGACTCCTTGTAATGACTTACAGGAAATTCAGATGGGTAACATTGTCTTCTCATATTTCACTGATGGTTCTTACCTAAAATAAGACAATGGCTTTTTTTTTTTTTTTTTTTTTTTTTTGAGGCATATAGAAGTTCCCAGGCGAGAGGTCGAATTGGAGCTAGAGCTGCTGACCTATACCACAGCCACAGCAACATGGGATCTGAGCCATGTCAGTGACCTACACCACAGCTCACAGCAACGCCGGATCCCTGACCCACCGAACAAGGCCAGGGATCAAATCTGCTTCTTCATGAATACTAGACAGATTCGTTTCCACTGTCTCACAACAGGAACTCTGACAATGACTAATATTACTCCGCATATGCTATTACAACTCATTTTGATGTTGTTGAGGCAACATCTTTACATGTGGATTCTTCAACCTAATAGGCTGAATTACATGTTCTTCCCTAGGCTTGCACATTAGACCAAGACAAAGCTGCCAATAATTATACCGAGAGTATATATGCTTTTGGAGTAGCTTATGGCTTTAAAATGTGGAAACAACATGATTTCCTTACTTCCAGTGAAAATAATATAAAAATGGCATCTATGTTCAAGAATTATTGAATGCAACATTTTTCTCTGAAGCTTTAGCTATTGTTAAGATTTCAGGACATTCTAAACTTGACTCTCTGGAAGGTAAGGAGAATCACCTTGCTGATATTTCTATAAGGAATGCTGCCCTTAAAAGGCTCAAGAGCCATCATACCTCTGTCATGGTCCAAAGAGACATTCACACAAATGATATTTTTAAAAACTAGCTAAAGAAAGAAGCCCAATAATTGGCTTCATCAAAACAAGATAGAAAGTAACTAATTGGAAATTCAGAGAATTCTGGTTTAGACCGAATATTATTATTTGGGTTATCACAAATAATAGGATAGGACTCTAAAGTTGGTTTAAATTATTGGTATACTGATAAAATAATAGCCTTAATGAATCAGTATTTGTGAGGAAACATTAACAAGGCCAGAAAAAGTGCTTTTCTCACTTATATCATTTGTTTAAGTAAAACCCAGGAAAGCTTGTTCATGCTGCTCCAGGTTATTTTAAACTGCCTAATGGAGAATTTGAGGTCTGGAAAATGGATTGTGTACCACTTCTTGCCTTTTATGGACATAAATATGTTTTAGTCATGGTATGTATGTTTTCACATTGCACTGAAGGCTTCAATTTCAGACAGGCTACTGCCTGTTTCATAGATATAGTCCTTTTGGAAAATATTATTCCTCCCTGGGGAACTCCTCTCAAATCAATCAATGAGCCTGCTTTACTGGACAGGTGCTTTGACAAGACTGTGTTGTTGGGCACATTTTGCAATACTTTCACTTGCTTGCCACCTTCAATCTTCTGGTTTAGTCAAGCACATAAACAACATTATTCTCAATGGCAAACTTTGTAGTATTTGACTTTAGGCAAAAGCATTGTCATCAGTCCTTCTAAATCTCAAAGCCACCCTTTCTGGAACTCATAAACTCTTAGCCTTTGAGACAGTCACAGGACGTTCAAAGAGTAGGACTTTTGCTTTTTTTGAGGCAAAATTGATAAAGGAAAGACACTCTAATATTGCAAAGGCCTAATTGCTTCTATTAAAAATAACCATATTTTGGGAGTTCCTATTGTGGCTCCACAGGTTATGAACCTAGTAGTATCCACGAGGATGTGGGTTCTATCCCTGGGCTTACTCAGTGGGTTTAGGATCTGAGATTGCCATGAGCTGTGGTATAGGTCCCAGATGCGGCTTGGATTTGGTGTTAGTATGGCTGTGGCTTAGGCCAGCAGCTGCAGCTCTGATTTGCACTCTAGCCTGGGAAATTCCATAAGCTGCAAGTGTGGCCCTAAAAAGAAAAATAATTAATAATTGTAATCATAATCACAACCATATTTTGGTAGAACAATCTTTTTACAGTGTACTTTCTGGAGATGAAGACTTGAAGCATCACACCTTTCAACCTAGAGATTTCATCTATTGCGAAATACATCTTCAGAAGGACTCTCTTCAGTCTTACTGGAAAGGCTCTTATCATGTACTGTTCACCAACAATTGTTCTGCAAACTCCAAGGATTGGATTCTTTAAAGAAAGCACTCTTGGATTCTTTAGAGAAATAACTGAACCATGACTGGAACTACACATTGTCTGATGACTTGAAAGTAAAGATTTCCCAGAATTGAAGCAGAGGAAATATGATGAAATAGCTTTCCCAAGATAATACAAACCAGCCCTGTGGCAGATTTTAACTAAACCTTTGATGTTGACACAGTGCTTCAGATATTCTCCATTGTCTATGATCTTGGTAAGAGATGGACTTCAGATTAAAAAGTGCCTGAGGGTTCTCCCTCCTATCCCTCTTTGTCACTCAAATGTGACCTTACTAGATTTCCAACCTGTGCACCTTTTCTCTGACTTGAGATCATATCCCCAGGAATGGTCCTTCCTGACATTAAAATTAAGAAAGCTACTGAAACTAGAAAACCTGCCCCTTCATCAGTTATGATTTCAGAGAAATATCTTGATCAAAATGAGAAAATGTCTTAATAAATGTATATTAATAGACAGAAACCTAAACTAAATAGAGTTGGGGGACCAGAAGGGGGAACTTTCATGGCCTGTGACCATAGCAGAGTGTAACAGAAGGGAGAGACTTCTCTTCTTTGCTGGTAATAATTTAGCAGAAGAAAAGTCATGGATTCCTTAGAACAATCCCAACTTCCTTTTCTCCTCTACAAAAGCATTCTCTTTTTCTTGCTGTGGGGGGACTTGCATAAGGCCCAAAACTGCAATTCACTGATCACCCTGAATAAACCCATCATTGCTGGAGAAATACCTAGTATCCTATTTGTTTACAATCAATGATTTTTAATAGACTATAGTGTATTATAAACATAATTTATTTGTAGCAGAAAACCAACAGTTTTGTGACTTGCTTTATTGTGATATTCACTTTATTGTAGTGGTCTGGAACGAACCTGCAGCATCTCTAAGTTATGCCTGTATTATAAAAGCACTTATCCTATACACAGTGATTTCTAGGGATTGTTCATTATTGATATTATTTAATGATAACAACCACCTGAAAGGAACTAGGTAGGCTTTTTAAAATTTTTTTTTATTATGGGGGGGTGGTAAAAACATTATTAAGTTGCAACAAATGATTTTACCATGTAGCTTATACCTCTAGGCTGAGTTGTAATTTACATGAAATAAAATCAAACCATTCTTAAGTATACTTTTGAATAAATTTACATAATTTTTTATATTTAAATCAAATGTGAAACTGTTTCATCACCCCCAAAATTATTTTTATACCACACAGCGAATCATTATTGTGTGTCTTACATGTATGTTCATAGTCATTTGCTTCCAAGCAAAATGTCTAGCGTCTTAGAGTGTTCTGTTTGTTTAGAAGTTAGTTTTTTTCAGATTATTACTCAAAGAGTAAAATTCTTAGAAATTCTGTAACAGTCTATATTTCCTTGAAAATTTTCTTCGTGGAATATTTTGAGTGTGTAGAAATATCTTTGTGTTCCTGAAGAACAGAGAATTCCTGCTTTAATTTTGCTAATAACTGGAGGGTCTAGGCTAAAAGTAACATTGGGAATTTGATTTACATCTGTATAGATTGTGAAAGATATCCAGAGATTTATCTAACTTAAAAGATGTGTATACATTGCAAGGCAAAATGAAGACCAGTGGCAGGGAGATACCAGTAGATTGTAAATCCAAGCCACTGAAACTTATCTGGTCCCTAGAGCATTTATTTACATGCAAAAATGTTTGTATGTGAACTCAGAATCCTTTCTTTTTTTTTAATCAAATAGCAAAGGTTTTTTTCAGTCTCTAAGGAGGAAAAGCATTAACAGATGTGTTGCTGTAATGCATATAAAAGACAAAAAATCAACATTTTTCTATTCCTCACCTATGATACAGACTTAGAATTTTGTGTGTATGAGACATTTAGAGTTTCATTGCAATGCCCTAGTAGTAAGAACTTGTCTGTGTGGGATCTCAAGCTTATTATTTGATGTTAGAGGAAATAATAATAATCTTTCCATTATTCTAATATCTTACATATACCTAAAGATTATTTAAATAAATATTTAAATATCTCTAGATAATTTAAATAAACCATGTATTATTTAAAACATTTAAGAAGGTTATTAAAAACCCCAATATATCAAGATTCAGAAGTCCACTTCAAGGAAAAAAAGTATGCAAATCACTATCATCATAATAGAAAATGATTTGTCATACATGATAATCATTTTCTATTTTTCTATAATTTTTTGGAAAACATACAATTAAAAATATATCTGAATGGACTTGTGATTAAAAGTAACTGACATCAAACTGCTCTTTGTTCTCTAAAAAGTGCCTATCTTGACAAAATACATGAGACCAAAATGTGAGATAAATACTTTTTTCAGCATTTGGTAGCATATAACTGCAGCTACATAAAGAAAGAAAACTCATAATGCCTATCACTGCACAGTTCCCTCTAGCTCTCTGTTCATGTTCTGTTTCTGATCTGGCAAAGAAAGCTCTAGCCCAAGTAGAGTCTGATGGTCTTTGCCAACTGGGAAGGTGGAGATCAGAGCTCCTGGGCAGAAGAAGTGGCTGAACTTATCAAAATAGAGCACTGGAGTGAAGAGTGTTTTCCAGAAAGAAACCCCAAAACTTTGTGTGAAGATTCCCTGAGATTCTTGGCCAAGGGCTGAGCAGAGCATGCTCAGAACCACATCATAGGAAATTTGCCAGAGGGAAGTTTCCATGAGATTGAATCTATAACACATACATTAGATGCCAAATGATGCTGTGGAAACAGATTTCCTGATAAGCCATAGTGTATATATTACCACTGCTAGCATTCAACTGTGACAAAATATATCTTGAGCAGCAAAGACTGTGCCTCAGGTCTTGAATGGATTATTATGTTAAGGACACCTAAAAGCAAACCTTACAAAACCTGCAGGGAAACAAAATCCTTCTTGGTTACAATAGGATTGAGTCCTACTGTAACCAAACAAGATCCTATGGGACGTTCCTGGAGCAAACCTTGCCCCTGCCATGTCCTCTGCCAGCTTCTTGTCTGTAGAAAAACTTTAACCTCCTAGGAATTCCCTGAGTTCTAAAGGGTAAATTTAATCAGGAAATTAGAAGATCCAGAAAAAAAAAAAAGAAAATCAAGCAAGACAAAATAATAAAATTTATCAATTAAACAAAGTCAAGGAAGAGTTCCTATCATGGCTTAGTGGTAATGAACCTGACAGGATCCATGAAGACATGGGTTTGATCCCTGGCTTCACTCAGTAAGTTAAGGATCTGGTATTGCCATGAGCTATGGTTTAGGTTGCAGATGTGGCTAGGCTCTGGTGTTACTGTGGCTATGGTGTAGGCCGGCATCTACAGGTCCAGTACGGCTCCTAGCCTAGGAACTTCCATATGCCGTGGGTGCAGCCTTAAAACATGTTGTTCCTTCTCAAAGGCTGTAGATAATATTCTGAGCTATGTCCTTTGAGCTGTTTGGAAGATAATGAAGAAGTTATCTGTGTGCTACACAAAGCATGTAAACTTCAGACTGCTTGGAAGCAGTAAGATGATGATGTTGACTCCAAATTACCTCACCACTAACCAATCAGAAGAATGTCCATGGGTAATCAGGAACCCTACAACCCCCTCCCTCACCATGTCTTTAAAAACCTTTCCCTGAAAGCTTTCAGAGAGTTGGGGTGTTTTGAACACTAGCTACCTGGATTCCTTGCTTGGTGCCCTGCATTAAATGCTGCATTTTCCTTCACCACAACCAGTAGTTTGGTTTTACTGTGACTAGTAGTTTGGTCAGTAGATTGGTTTCATTGTGAGATGAGTGAGTAGACTCAAGTTTGGTTCTAACACTACTGTGTGTTAGAGGAACTTGGACAATCCCTTGGATTTTTCACAGATATTTTTGACAATTTATTTCCAAAATAAAAATTACGCAACTTGGGAAAGAGCAGACAAATGTGACATATAACCAAAACATCTATCCCAGATGACTATGATGTTGGATATAGGAGACAGACTTAAGAAATTTTAAATGCTTTCAAATTACTAATGCAATACATGATTAAAGAAAAAAGATAAAGATAAAAAAGATAAAGTAAACCATGATTAATTGATACATAGACCATCATCGATAGAATTTAAAAATATTGCACTGAGGAAAAAACATAAATGAATAGTACTTACCATATTATTTAACTGTATAGAGTTGTAACATCGATAACACTATTGTTAAAATCATACCAGTGGTTGTCTGGTACCAAGGTAGAAGGAATTGATGGCAAAGATGAACCAGAAAACTGGCTGAGGTAATTGAAGGAAAATTCTGCATCTCTATTGAAGTGATATTACATCAATGTATGTAATATTTGTCAAAAGTCACTCAACTATGTACTTAAAATATGAATATTTTAATTTATGCAATCTATGCTCAATAAAGTTGAAAAAACTATATTTGGCCAACAATTTTTTCAAGTTATAATTTGTAATATATTCTTCCTGGTGAAAAACTTGAAACTTTTAACCCTTAATGTCAGGAATCTTATAGTAAGATGCATTTCCTATATTTTCAGTTAACCATTTTTTTTAATTGTCTTGTCTTTTTAGGGCCACACTCGCAGCATATGGAGGTTCCCAGGCTAGGGGTCTAATCGGAGCTGTAGGTGCCGGCCTTCTCCAGAGCCACAGCAATGCCAGATCCCAGCCACCTCTGCAATCTACACCACAGCTCATGGCAACGCCAGATCCTTAACCCACTGAGTAAGGCCGGGGATCAAACCCGCAACCTCATGGTTCCTAGTTGGATTCATTTCCACTGCACCACGATGGGAATTCCAACACCAAAATTTTAAAAAACAGCACGGCTGATTCCCAAGAAGAAATTTTTCATCGCAACAGGTATCTGAAAATAGCTATCTTTTGCTGTGATCTGTTGTTTAAAATGCTCTAGTGTGAGTTCAGAGTGACAGCAATTGCTGGTTTAACTGTAGAAAATAGAATTATGCTAACACTTAGAAAAATGTTCTTCATCGGTAACAAACATCTCATAGATTTTTAACTGTTTGCCTTAAAATTAAGGCAAAATATCTCATCCATATATAGTCATTCAAAATAGGCTAATATTTCCAAACATACTTGATGCTTTCTGGAAATAATAAAAAATAAGATTCTTATATTTATTTCCACAATACTTGCATTTTTCATTTTAATGGCTACATAACCAAAAGGAATCAAAGATTAGCTAAAAAATCCATATTAAACTTCTATTAGATACACTACTTCAAGGAGGATTTTTAAGCCTCCTGCTTACTTTGCACGTACATATTTATTTACTATCTTAGCTTATTTTTTTCTACTACATTGAATTATTTGGTGGTTGTTTTCAGATATGCTCTTCATTTTTTTTTTTTTAGTCAAACTCAAATCTCAAAACCAACACACTTATCTATTGATTCCTTCCTAAGAACTTAATGGCACTAACTTGATGGTGGAAAGCAAATAGAGTTTGGTAATAATAACAATAATAGTGGTAATTAGAATTTTATTCAGGTGGTTATTATATTTTCTCTGAATTAAATTTTGTGATGAAGCCTTTATGAAAATTTGTATTAGAAATATACTTTTGCCAGATATTATAGTCTGGTTAATATGCTTGTTTAGATAAAAGAAAACAACAGATTTCCAAAAAGTAAATAAAATTTTTCTTAGAACTCAGAGTAAAAA
Organism: Sus scrofa; assembly: GCF_054392235.1. Classification (NCBI taxonomy): domain Eukaryota; kingdom Metazoa; phylum Chordata; class Mammalia; order Artiodactyla; family Suidae; genus Sus; species Sus scrofa. The sequence goes on along the minus strand of NC_139390.1, from coordinate 50,437,526 downwards.
TAATAACAATAATGCTTCCAGGTTACTGACATAAATTTTAGTTCAGTCTTTCTTTGACATCTTTTCAGCAATGTCTCTCTCTTTCTCCAAGAGTGTCACTGGTACCTACTGTCAGTGAGGAGCATTAAAGCCTGTAGGAATTCCTTTCCTGTTGCCTCTTTTGACAGCCCTACTAGACAAACAGCAGGCTACAGGACTCTGGGGCCTCTAATGAAACTAAGTCAGCCTCTGTCCTCCTAATCTATAAAAGGACTCTACAAGGAAATGATTGACAATCATTAAAGTTTCTATCTTGAGAGTTCAAAAGTTACTTCCACACACTTAAAAACCTACGTATCATTCAGGTTATTATTATACTTGAAGAACATGAATTCTTTTCAGTGAGCCATCCAAAATCTCAAATATCCAGTATATATTATTTCTATATAAATCAACTAAAATATACAAAGAATTAATAAAATGTTGCCCCCAGGGATAGTCCCTTGATCCAAACATGTACAATCACAGCACCATTTCACCTGAGCATCATGACAAATGAATCACGCATGTGTCTTTTCTGCTACTGCCTCACACACTCTTTCTTCTGAATGGGAAGATGTGCTCTATCCACTGGCCGTGTTACCTTACAAAGCACACAGCACAGTCAAGTAAAACAGAGAAAGAATAAACAAAATCCATAGGACCTACTTTGAATGTTTGGATTTAGTTATTCCTGATAGGTTTCTCCCTGTAGATATCCACCTACGTGTGCTGGTTATTGTTTCTTCTCTTTTTCCCCATCTCCCTCTTCCTCCTTATTCTCCTGGTTCCTTCTTTCTTGTTATTCTTCAGTTGTAATAGTCTTTCTGGAATTTTCAATGCACATTTTATTGTTAAAATGTCTTCAGTCCTACAAGAACCACAATAAGAAAACATAGTACTAGATATAGCTAAATAGTATTTTCATGACAATGAATATTCCATTAATTTTCTTTATACTTGCCAAGATTTAGCATTGATTATCTCATCCATTTAATATGTATTTATTGAATGCTGTAATATTCAGGATACATACTAGGTTCTGTAATAGCAGCGATAAAGAAAAGAAAACCACTTCAAACACCAAAGTATCAAAATATCAGTTATAGATCATGTAATATGGACCAAAGTGTAGATGATTTCTACAAACTGAAGTCAACCTTTTTAGATTTTGGAAATAAATAAAAAGTTCTCTAGAATAAGATGTCACTACACAGCTCACTCTAAAATTCTATTTTAAGCAATAAGATCCAGGTGTGTGGGTAGCCTTGGAAGAAATGAAGACTGTTTAACCAGTGGTCCAATTCTAAAGTTCAAGAGGTTAAAAATGGACAGAAGAAATGCAGGAAGCAGATTAACATGTGGTTCTTATTTTCTGCGAACCAGTCTACTATTGATGAGAATGAGATTGTCAAAATGGAAGAGTGATCACTGAATTAGGCACTGAGAAATTGTGCCTTAATGTGCTTCATTTTGAGTCAAGCTCTCTCCTGAATGAGAAAACATAATTTAAAAAGTGCCTCTGAAAAAGAGAATCTAGTAAGATTGCTTTAGAGGGTATTTCAGACAAGTAATCCAATTTGAAACCTCTGCTTACTCCAGTTCAATCCTATTTCCTATGTAGTACTGAGATTACTTGTTAATGTGGAGCCCCTTGGCCCCATTAGAGTTTAAAAGAATAAACAGAAGACTGGTAGTTATTAAAAGAGAAATATAAAACAGAGATAAATGAAGAAAGAGGATATGTCAAAAGATGCACACGTGAAAAGAAACCAGAGGAAGGGATGAGCGTTCTCCAGGACCCCAAAGGGGAAACACAAGCAAAACATGAGCTGGCAGGATACACCCACACACTCGTTCTCACATATTCATATACCATAATTAAAACAACAAAAATTCAATATATTTGACAAAAATATGTCCAGGGTAAGATCAATAGTAAATGACAAACATATGTAATTAATCTTCCTTTAGGATCTTATTTTCTCTTTAGGGAAGCACTGTTTGCTAAGCAAAAACTCAAATGCAAACCATTCTCATATTTCTCATCTTCAGTTCCCTTCTTTATGAAGTCTTATTTGTTTTCTGCCAACATGATCAGATACCTTACATATGACTTCTTGACACAATTAAAGTAGTGTTAGTTCTGCATGACAAAAATTATGCTTAAAATCTGTAGGTCTCCTTTGGCCAAAAAACTATTACATCTGGTGCTCACAAAATAATAATTGCGTAGAAAATGTAGCTATAGCTTTAATTGAATGCTTATGGCATAATTTTCCAGTGCTGCTATGCATTTCTTCTACTTCCTAGGAAGTTTGTAGAAGTATTCTCATTACTTTTAGCAAGAGGTGTGGAAATCTCAGAAATGATCATAGTGTTATATTCAATAAGTGAAAATTCTAATTACGAAAAAAAAAATTTTCTCACTAAACCTTAAGTCAAGCAAAACTTTTATCCTTTATTTTATAGCCCCAAATTTGTGAAATTGTCCTTTATGTATCTCCATTGTTTGATCCAACTACAGAAAGTGATTTCATATTTGTCAATAATTTATTTTTGACTAGAAACAAAGACATAGAGAAAAAAAATATGTATAACTACTTGTAGAGTATATCACTGACTAAATTTCTGATATAAAAGGACATGTATAAAACCAGCGTGCCCAGCAAGCTTACTTAAATAAAATATATTATACCATATGAATATCATAAGAGACTGCCTCAATATGTCATGAAATTTCCTGTTTTATTTTTTAATGTGTTTGCATTTGTAGTGTAAGACAATACTATACTCTCAATAATATGATAATAGACTTCATTTTGAATTTAATTTAAATTTTATAACTGCACTATATACACATAGGGCTCCAAACAAAATCTACTGTTTTCTATCCCACATCTAACATCCCTTCAATTTCTTCTTCAATGAAACAAACATTTTAAAATCATTTTGTAGTTTATTCTGCTATTTTCCTACATATATCAATGATATCATATTTGTAAATTTTTTGTTTGTTTTCAAGTTTTAGATACTATCAATTTACTTTCTATCAGAGAATTTTAAGAACTAGATCCCTCCCATTCAGTGACCCTTGCTAACATCCCAACAAAAACTTATATTAATATGTTTTTTTGGCATTTCCCAATTACTGTCATAAAGTTTTAGTTTAAATCAATATGCAGTGTTTACAAATACTGAAATTATAACTTTTTTCAAAATTGAAGTATAAAATATGTTTCCTTTACAGTGTACACTATTTTCCCTAGGAATTTAGAGTATTCTGTTTCTTAAAATGGATTATTAGATTTGTCATACAAAACATAATTTCAAGCTGACAAATTCTAAAATGAAATTAAAATTATACCTTCAATAACTAACAAGCATAGGATAATTTATGGGCTTTTTAATGATTACATATCACTGCATATCTCAAAACTACTACCCTCATCATAGTTTACACTCAGAGTATACTTTCCTGCCTTATCATGTGAGAGGACTTCAATTGACAAGCGAATGATCAATTTCTCTCTTCTAAGGTCAACTTCTCCTTCTTACTCCCATATCCTCCTTCCTCTTTTTATTCCATTATTTTAGTTGACATTATTATTATTATTTTTTTTTGGTGGTGGTTGTTTTGCTTTTTAGGGCTGCGCCCACAGCACATGGAAGTTACCAGGCTAGGCGTTAAATTGGAGCTACAGCTGCTGGCCTGTACCATAGCCACAGCAAAGGGGGATCCCCAACTCATTAAGTGAGGCCCGGGATGGAACCTGCATCCTGATGGATACTAGTCGGATTCATTTCCACTGTGCTACATGGGGAACTCCTTAGTTTGCATGGTTATTTCCAGTAATTGTTAAGGTAAATGTTTTGAGGAGGTCATTTTGAAATGTTTTGGTTTACTTTCACTCTCAAACAATAGTTTGTTGGATAGTTATCTAGATTGAAAAGCATCTTTGCTCTAAGTTATGAAGAGTTCCTAGAACTACTACTGATAGACACTCTGCCATTCCTGATTCTTTCTGTGTGAACTCGTTGCCTTCAAAACAACCTCAAAAGCATATAGAGTTTTAAATTTATATTCCAAAGTAATAATAATAATAATAATAATAATAATAATAATAATTGCATTTGTTGGCATGGACCTTTATTTTTATCTATGTTTCAGTTGATCTATCTGCATACCTATGTCCTTCAGTTCTGGGAAATATTCTTGTATTAGTTCTTTGAACATTTTGTCCCTCCATTCCTCTAGTCTAACACTGTGTTTCTTTCAAGAGTCAGGGAATTCTCTATTTTTTTTCTATTTTACTTTGTTTTTACTGTAATGTTTTTATCAATGTATAGTTTATTTACAATATTATAGTAGTTTTAGATGTTTAACATAGTGATTCAATATTTTAGTAGATATGCTCCATTTAAAGTTATTACAAAATAATGACTGTATATCCCATTACTGTATAATATATCAGTTTCTTATTTCTCTTATGCAGTATTTTGTATCTCTTAACTCCATGCAACTATATTGCCCCCCTCCCCTTCCCTCTGCCCAGTGGTAACCATTGTATTTAAGTCTGTTTCTGTTTTACTATATTTATTTCTTTTATTTTTTAGATTCCATATATATATATCATAGCATTGAGTTCTTGTCTTTTTCTGTCTGACTAATATCACTATGCACAATATGCTCTAGGTCCATCCATGTGGCTGCAAATGGCAAAATTTCATTATATATTATGATATTATGGCTGAGTATTATTTCATTATGTAATTTATCTATTCATCTAATCTTAATCATATGTCACATCCTCTTTATCTAGTCATCTGTTGGTGGACACTTACATTCCTTCTATATATTTGCTATTTTAAGTAATGCTACCATGAACATTGGGGTGCATGTATCTTTTCAAATTGTTGTTTTCATTTTCTTTTTTGTAATGGCTGGTGCTGGCATTTGGAAGTTCCCAGGCTGGGGGTCAAACTGGAGCTGCAGCTGCAGGCCTATACCACTGTCACTGCAAAACCAGATCAAAGCTCCATCTGTGACCTACACCATGGCTCACAACAATGCTGAATCATTTAACCCACTGAATAATGCCAGAAATGGAACCTGCATCCTCTAGATACTAGTCAGGTTCTTAACAGGTTCTGAGCCATGGGGTGAACTCCTAGATTTTTTAATAATAGCCATTTTGACAGATGTAAAGTTAATATCTTAGAGTGATGTTGATTTGCACTTCTGTGATGATAAGTCTTGTTGAGCATCTTTTCATGTTTCTGTGGGCCTTCTGTATATCTTCTTTGGAAGAATGTACATTCAAGTCTTCTGCTCATTTTTTAATTGTTTGTATTTTTCATTGTATGAGCTTTATATATACTTCGGATATTAACCCTTATTGGTCATATCATTTGTAAATATTTTCTCCAATTCAGTATGCTGTCTTTTATTTTGTTGATGTGTTCCTTTGTTTTACAAAAGCTTTTACATTTAATTATGTTCCTTTTCTTTGCTTTTGTTTATTTTGCCTTAGGAGATGGATAGAAAATAAAATATTGCTGTGATTTATGTCAAAGAGTGTTCTGCCTATGTGCTTTTCTAGGAGTTTCATGGTTTCAGTTCTTTCATTTAGGTATTTAAACCATTTTGAGATTATTTTTATATACACTATGAGAACGTGTTCTAATTTTATTCTTAGTTTTCCCAGTACTGATTATTGAAGAGAGTGCTTTTTATGTTAATTTTCCCAGTACTGATTATTGAAGAGAGTGATTTTTTCCACTGTATATGCTTTTCTCCTTGGTCGTAGATTAGTTGACCATAGGTGTGTGCATTTATTTCTGGGCTCTCTATTCTACCCCATTGATCTACATGTCTGTTTTTATGCCAGTACCATAGTATTTTGATTATTATAGCTTTGTAGCACAACCTAAAGTCATGGAACTTGATATTTCCAACTTTGTTCTTTTTTCTCAAGATTGCTTTGGCATTTCAGGGTCTTTTGTGATTTCGCATAAATTTTAGGATTATTTTAGTTCTATGAAAATGTCATGAGTATTTTGATTAGATATTGCATTAATTTCTATATGTTCCATTGGATGGTATGGACATGTAAATACTATTAACTCTTCCAATCTAAGAACATGAATTATCTTTTCATTTCTTCTATTTTATTCATCAACATTTTACAGTTTTTAGATTAGACATCTTTCACTTCCATGGTTAAGTTCATTTATAGGATTTTTTTGACACAATTTTAAACTGGATTTTTTTTTTTTTTACTTTTTCTTTCTGTAGTTCACTATTATTGTAGAGAAAAGCAACAGATTCCTGTATATTAATCTTTTATCCTGCAACTATACTGGATTCATTTATTGGTTCAAATAGCTTTGGGTGGAGGCTTTAGGGGTCTCTCTATATAGTATTATATTGTTTGCAAATAATGACAGTTTTATTCTTCCCTACCTATTTGGAAGCCTTTTACTCCTTTTTCGTCTCTGATTGTTGTGGATAGGACTTCCCATACTATAGTAAACATAAGGCATGGTAATGGGTATCATTGTCTTATTTCTGACTTTAGAAGAAAGTCTTTCAAGTTTATACAGTTGAGTATGAAGTTAGCTATGGGTTTGTCATAAATGACTTTTATTATATTGATAACAACTTGATGATAGTTTGTATCATAAAAGGAAATTGAATTTTTCAGCACCTATTGAGATAATTATATAAATTTAATCCTTTCTTTTGTTAATATGATATATCTCATATATCGTTTGCAGATATTGAAACTTCCATGCATTCCTAGGATAAATCCTCCTTAATTATGGTGTATGATCCTTTTTAAACATTGTTGAAATTTGCTTCCAAATATTTTCACCTATACTGATCAGAGATCTTTATTTATTTATTGTAGGATCTTTGTCTGGTTGTGGTTTCAGAGTAACTGTAGCCTCATAAGATGAATTTTGAAGTATTCTTTCCTCTACAATTTTTGGAATAATTTTAGAAGAATAGGCATTAGCTCTTCTTTATATGTTTGATGGATTTCTCTGGGAAGACATTTTTTCCTAGAGGTTTGTTTGCTGAAAGGTTTCCTTGTTGTTTTTTGTTTGTTTGTTTGTTTATTTGTTTGTTTGTTTTTTAATTACAAATTCAATTATCTATAGCTTTTACTATATATGTACCTCTCCTAGTGAAATTTTACCTTTCCTAAGATTATTACTTCTTGGTATAACATTTTTTTCCCTCCCCACTGAGAGAAGACTCTTTAACACTTATTTTAGGGTAGATTTAGTATTTTTTTAATAAAAAATACATATTTTTATTACTCAAATGAATTTATCACATCTGTAGTTGTATAATGATCATAAAAATCCAATTTCACAGGATTTCCATCCAACAGCCCAAGCATATCCCCCCACTCTCCAAACTGTCTCCTTCAGAGACCATAAGTTTTTCAGTCTGTGAGTCAGCATCTGTTCTGCAAAGAAGTTCAGTCTGTCCTTTTTTCAGATTCCACATGTCAGTGAAAGCATTTGATGTGGTGCCTCATTGTTTGGCTGACTTCATTTAGCATGATGATTTCTAGGTCCATTCATGTTGCTAAAAATGCCAGTATTTCATTCCTTTTAATGGCTGAGTAATATTCCATTGTGTATATGTACCACATCTTCTTAATCCACTCTTCTGTCAATGGACATTTAGGTTGTTTCCATGTCTTGACTATTGCAAATAGTGCTGCAATGAACATTGGAGTACATGTGTCTTTTGGAGTCACAGTTTTCTTGGATAGATGCCCAGGAGTGGGATTGCTGGATCAAACGGTAGTTCTATGTTTAGTTTTCTGAGGCATCTCCATACTGTTTTCCACAGTGGTTGCACCAATTTGCAATCCCACCAACAGTGTACTAGGGTTCCTTTTTCTCCACACCCTCTCCAGCACTTATTGTTTGTAGACTTTTGGATGATGGCCATTCTGGCTGGTGTATGGTGGTAGATTTAGTATTGATGAACTCTCAGTTTTTGCTTGTCTGAGAAGTTCTTTATCTCTCCTTTAATTCTAAATGATAATATTGCTGGATATTTTATCCTGGGTTGCTGATTTTTCTCTTTCAGTGCTTTCAATATATCATGCTACTCCCTTCTGGCCTATAACGTTTTTGGAGAAAAATAATATGATAGCCCTATGAGGGTTCCCTTTTATATGATTCTGTTTTATTCTTGCTGTCTATAGAATTTTTATCTTTAAATTTTTTTATTTTAATAATGATATGTCTTGATGTGGGTCTGTTTGGGTTAATCTTGTTTTGAGACTTTCTGTTTTTCCTGTAATTGCTATCTATTTCATTCTTTAGGTTCAGGAAGTTTTCAGCCATAATTTATTAAATATATATTTTTAACTTTTTTTCTCTATCTTCTCCTTCTTCTTCAACTGATGAAAATTTTGGTACACTTCATGTTGCTCTAGGAGTCACTTAAACTGTTCTCATTTTTTTTAATTTATTTTTTTCTTTTTGTGTTTCTGATTAAGAAATTTCCATTATTCTATTTTTCAGTTACGTATGGATGCTTCTGTATCACCTAGCCTACTTTTAATTGCTTCTAGGGTGTTTTCCATTTCAGTTACTGTATTCTTCAGTTCTGATGTTTAAAAATATATTTTCTAGTTCTTTCTTAAAATTTTAACTGTGTTGAACTATTATTTCCCCTAAATAAGTTATGATTATTATTCCTAATGTCTTGAGCTCTATCTGGTAAAATATTTTTTATTTCATTTGTTGTGTTCTCAGGGTTTTTCTCTTTTTTTTTTTTCAATTGAAACAAATTCCCTTGTTTTCTGTCTGCTTAACTTTATCTCTATAAAATTAAATGAAATGATTACTTATTATGGTTTTGAAAGAATGTCCTTGCGTGAGAACATCTCTATACAATTGTTGTGTATGCAGTGGTTTTGGTGGGAGAGCCAGATTTGGTGTGAATACAATCATGTCTACCACAATTTTGTGCATGGAGCTATCACCTTGGTAGGAGATGTGGCTCAAAATGGAGAGGCTAGAGCCAGAGGCAGCTGTAAACTGGGGCTTCTTTGCTCAACAGCTAGAATTATACTTTTGGGAGTCAGGTGAGGTGCTAAGTTGCTGGGGCAGAAACTCCAATATTTGTGTACAAGTTGGCTCCATTCCCTTTAAGCATGTGTTCTCCCCTATCCCAACACTGGTATCCTTGCTCTAGAGAAAGAATTGCTGGAGTAAGAGGGACTGGTGTGCACTGTGGTATCCTGGCCACAGTCAGGGACACAGGGTGCTTCTGATTTTCTGCCTCTATAAGTGACAGAAATGGTGACCCCACCCTGCTCAGATGCTGCCTCAGGTCTAAAGCTCTTTTGTTCCTTATGGCTGAGCTCCCTCATCAGCCGCTGCAGCCCTTGCCCTTGTGAGGAGTTGTGCCACAGAGCAGGTGGGGCTGGTGTGAGTGCTTTACATTGTCCATGGTGGTAGTCAAACTGCAGTCAGAACCTGCAACTGCTTCTGATGCCCCACCTGTGTAAGCAGGCACTAGTAATAGCTCCTTTGCCCCACTAATATGCCACTCCAGGTCTAAGCCAAATTTGTCCCTCACAGCTGAGCTCCCCTCTTGGTCACAGCAGCCCTCACCTCAATGTGGAGCTGATTTGTGCAGTAAGTAGGGTGGGGGTGGAGGATTGAGTTCTGGGATGAGGCTGTGGTGCCATAAGAAACTGGCCAGCATTCTATGAAGTTTCAATCTGCTCTCTATGCTCTGGTTCAGGAGTAAGCAAGTGCGAGTGCCCTCCATATCAGTGGAATCCAGGATTCCAGGGTCATCTAGTTAGCCCCCTGGCCCTCCAAGCAGGCCCAGAAAGTCATCTTCCCAGTGCAGCTGGGGAACCCAATGTGTGGCTAGAACTGCTCATTCCTCAGAGAGGATGTCTGCCCCTGTAATCACCCCCCTCCCCTGAGTCTCTTCCCAGGGGCACAGGTTTCAACCATATCACTTATCTTTCCTTCCTTCCTGACTGTTTGTATCTTCTTTACAGCCTTGGCTGTACAGGAGTTTGTCTGTCAGTTTCCAGGCAGATTTCATTGAGAATTACTCCACATGAAGGTGTGTTTTGGGGGGAGGTGAGTTCTGCACCCTTCAATTCTGCCATCTTGATCTTTCTTTTTTTCTATTGTATTTTATAACTCTATTCCTCTGTACTCTACATTCTAAAAAATATATCTTAGAACTTTTTATACTCTCTAAATCTTTCATTTTTGTAGTATAGTATACTGTTGCATTTTTCTTGAAAGCGATATCTTCTTTTATTTACTTTACTTAGGATATAAATGACCTGATTTTGGTAGTTTGTTGTTTTATTTTGTTTTCCTGCCTCTTGCATTATTTTACATTTTTGTTTTCTTTTAGGCTTTTAAATTTTATATTCTCCAGTTAAATTGCATTGTTATGTGACGGGAATCGTATTGTTTAAAGTTATCTGGTTGTATTAAAATAATTTTCAGAGTTAGCTATCAAGGAAACAGTGTCTTTTGTCTGTTTATTGATTTTTAAAGTCTACTCAATTTTGTTAGCATCAGAATTTGGCGTCAGGAAATCAATTTTGATTGTTGATTCCAATAATTGAAACTAAGGCAAGTTAACTGCTAAACTTTTGTACACCTACACACAATCTCATATGTTCTCATATTTCAATAGAAACAATAAATGCCTTCTTTTCTGTATTTGCATCATTTTGGGATTATTTTGTATTACTTTTAAGTAATTAATAAAAACCATATGAAAAACTATTTAACAAGCTCTGAACTAGATATTTTATAAAAATTAATTCTAGATTTTATTTTATAAAAAATACAATATAATGTTCACTTTCATATTATTATTCTAATTGACTTCTATTTGATGGTATAAATCAACTATTATGTTCTCGTCCTTGATAAAATATGTCTCTGATTTTCTTTCTTCTGTTTTAGCAGTAAGAGGCTTGTGTGTTGGCAAGAAAAGGCAAGAAAACTGAGAAATAGGATTTTGAAAATAAAATTTAGTGATGAGGTCAATTATGCACAATGACAATGGTTAAATTGAAGGGTTTCTAAAAGAATTAGATACATGTTATTTTTTTAAAGAAAAATAGTGATGTTACATTATGTTTTAGGTTTTGTCTTTGTAAAACTTTCAGTTTTATCCAATTTTAAATAAAACTATTGGAAGTTTTGTATTAATTGTTTTCTATCAAACACATTACAAATATTTGAGTTGTGAAAAACAATATAATAAAAAAATCTTTGCTAGAAAGACTAACATAGACAATTTATTTTTTTCATAAATTAGGTTTTAAGCATAATCAATTCTTAATGGACTTTTAAGCAATTTTATAGTATTCAAAATTATAATAAATTATATTAAACATTAAAAGTGAAGTGATAACATCTATAAATAGGTAATTTCATAACTTGTCAGAAATGTAAAAAAATATATATGCCTACATGTTAGAGGGGAAATGATGAGCATGAGGAATTTATTTTGAAAAGACTTTTAGGAAGCACTGATAGGGAAGTGGAGGAATATCACAGTGATGGAAGGAAAGGTGGCAAAGTGTATTCTATTTAGGAGTTAACCTCTTTGGACAGCTAGGCCAGGGAACTCTAGGAAAGTGAAAGACGTAAACTGAGCGGTGTGGTGAGCGGGTTATGTATCAACAGCATTCTATTCATGGACAGAGGGCTGTTCCAGGGATTTTACGTATTAGGCATTTTCAATTTGCTACACATTGAGGCCAAGTATAATGCAATGATCAGGAAGTAACCCCCAGGAAGAAACATTCAGGTATTCACATAAGTGGTCTTGCACCTCTTTGATGAGTGCCTAGATGACTTGGGCAGGATGCTCCGATGTCAGAAACCATGCACCAGTCTCCATAATCCAGTTCACTCATGACTCATATTGATTCAGGTTAAATTTGTAAATCATTCTTCAACATGTTGGTTGGCCACAGTTTCTAAAATAACAACAACTAAAACAATAAATATTTAGAAGAAGAAGATTAGAAGAATAGGTGTTGATGTAGCTGGTTTCATGGCCATAACTTATATTCACCAACTCTCTCCATCACAACCCTTTCTTTATCTGACTCTCATTCATTCAACACTTATGCTGGTATAGTTTGCTTGCCCAGTGGGTTGATTCAGGTATTCACACTTGAAGTCTGTGAGTGTCTGGTTACTGTGCCCTTGTCCTGGAGTATTTGCTCTAAATACTCCTTCACAGATATCAGAGAGCATGTGAGCACCAAAAGTCACCTCAAAAGCCCTGGAAACAGTGATGTTTCTCTCCATCTTAATAATTTATTAGAAATTATGACAGAATGGTAATGCTCCTTCATTACAACTACTAGTTAACTGTAATTTGGGCTTATTAGAATCCTGACGATAAACTTGCTACACATATTCTTCCATGGTGACTGGAGTCTCTTGTCCAATAGATGCTAACCTGTTGTAAATGAGGAAGAATCCATCACAAGGTGGTGGGGGAGGGGCTGCTGTGTACTCTTTTCTTTTCATATCTATGGATTTTAGCTGTGGAGCACCCGGACCTGCAGAAAGCCACTTGGTCCCTTGTGATATATGCCACATCTGGAATGATAGTGTCCCAATCTACAGAATGTCACTCACAAGCTGGCATCCTAAATGCACCTTCCAGAATCATCCTAATATTCCAAGAAGCCGGTAGTTTCAGAAGTAGAGATAGAGTGTGTCTCCTCTCTGGAATAAAATAGAAACAATGAATCTGTCCCCAAGTGACTAAATTGTATCTTAGTACAGTTTTTAATATAATACCAAGAAAACACACTCTTAGTCTTGGCTGGTTATTGATTGCGCCATCACAATGGGCGGTGGTGAAAACATGTAGAAGGGATAACCCAGAGCTGGGTTGAGGTATACTCTCCATCTCTTTCACAATGGTTGCCCTTTGCAAAGGGTCATGGCGCAAAACAGGGATAACTCAGTGATAAGATCTCTATAAACAAATCTTGTCTCCATATTGTTGTTCAGTGGTGAATTTTCTTTTCTGGTAACTGGCAAGAGACAAAAAAGTCAGCACACTTTATCTTTGCTTTTGATCTTCCAATTCAACACTTTCCCTGCCCCAAAGCCAAACATCTGTCTTCACTGCATTGTAAATATTAAATATCAATGTGATAGTAACACTTGTAATCTAATTATGTTAGGATGATTAGAGTATGAAAATATTCATGTTTATATCGGTAGGAAAGAGTAGAATAGGGCTAAATCTTCACATATATAATTCTACAGATAAGAAAAATACAATAAGAATACATTTTTGAAATGTCATAAGTATTTTAAAAATATAAATATTGAAAGCAGCTGGCTCAAGGATGACAGAAATAGGGAAGAGAAACTGGTTTTTAGTGGAATATAACTTGTAAAAAAATTAAACACATTTACAGCAGAAATTGATACAACATTATAAATCGACTATAACAAAATTTTTAGAAAATAAAAAAGTTATATGCATAAATAAGAGATAAAACTGTGTACCATAATATTTTTCTTTTTTTTTTTGTCTTTTGTCTTTTTGTTGTTGTTGCTATTTCTTGGGCCGCTCCCGCGGCATATGGAGGTTCCCAGGCTAGGGGTTGAATCGGAGCTGTAGCCACCGGCCTACACCAGAGCCACAGCAACACGGGATCCGAGCCGCGTCTGCAACCTACACCACAGCTCACGGCAACGCCGGATCGTTAACCCACTGAGCAAGGGCAGGGACCGAACCCGCAACCTCATGGTTCCTAGTCGGATTCGTTAACCACTGCGCCACGACGGGAACTCCCCCATAATATTTTTCTAAGACCCTAAAAAACATGGGAGGAATAGATGGGAGGAAAACATATGTAATCCACATATTAAAATATATAAAATATATTTTTAAATAGATATTTATAATATATTTTATAGTGAATATATATGTGTAATGAGTGTTTGCTTGAAATCTGTTTGAACATATATATACAACACAAATGTTAATATGTAATGCTCCTTTATCTTAGGAATATTTTTTTTTAAATGGAGAATCCATGTATAATTAATACGCTTTTGTATTGCATGGTTTTCAGAATCAATATGAACTGCTTTTGTAATTAACAATTTTAAAACATATTTTTTAAAAATACATATTTTAAAATTTTGGCACTGATATCCAACTGTGAAATATTTTAAATTGTTTAGAATATCTGGCACAGATTTCACAAATGCAAGTGTAAACATTAATTAGACAAGAAAAATAAATCCTGAATTAACAAGTTTTGACTACATACACATTCCTTTTGAATCTCAGGACCTATAAGAACTAAAGGAATGTAGTCCCTGATTGCCTGATTTACTAGTCCGTCAAGAGAAATTTGCAATCTATTTTATAAATATATTTTTAATATAAAGTACTGGATAAACCTTTATGGAAACATATATGAGGAGCACATATTTGGACACCAAAAGTAATCTTTAGACTCTTATTTGAACACTTATGTAAAACATTGGACCATATAAATATTGTTTAATCTCCTGAAAAAAGAAGTCATTAGATATTCTCTAAAGAAGAGGACACTAACTTATTGGCTAATTGGATAGGTGTTCATATTTATAACGGGAAAATTTCCCATGTGTGTCTTTTACCTTGAGTATAAGAAAGGTTTTTTTGTCTATACTAACTACTTTTCACCCTATGAGCTGCTCATGTAAAAGAAATTTTATCCCGAACTCTTATCTAGTTTTTTGGAAAGCATGAGGGATTTGCTTTAATCTTTCCTGCTGCCACATTGCACATTCTTTGTGTGAGCATATAGTTTCCAATACATAATAGTTACAAAATATTGATATTGCCTATATTCCATGGTTCATTCATTTATTTTTAGCTACAAGTACTATGAGTAAAGTAATTCTGATGGTCTTACTTTAAGCTGTAGAATAGGATTTTTATTAGCAATCCTGAACAGGACTCATTGGTTCTGAATGGTAATTTTTTTGATGAATTTGTTGACAAATAACAAAAAGAGTAGCCTAAACTAAGCACAATGCCACTACTTCTCTCTTTAAAAAAAAAAAAAGGAAAAAAAATTGGTAAAGCTGTCTCAGAGCTCAGCAGTATTCATCATTGCATTGAGAAATCAGTGATCTGAAAGATTAAATGAACAAAGAAGCTTGTAAATGCTTTTGATATCCTGATAATGTTTGAATGTTACTTAAAACATCACCTTAGGTGCCTGAAAGAAAATACTTATATAATTACCACCTGCTTTAGTTATCTATCGCTGCATAACAAATTACCAAAGGCTCAGCGGCTTAAAACAACGCCATGTATGTTACCTCACAGTTTCTGTGGTTTATGAATTTGAACATGGGGTTTATGGATTTTCTGCTTTAAGGTCTCATAGGACACTTAATCAAAATGTTGGTCAGGACGGAAGTTTCCTTTGAGAGTTCAAGCGCAGGATATCTTTCCTAGTTGTCTTAACAAGGATTTTCTCAGGACTTGCTAGCTTTTTTTTTTTAATTTATTTTTTATTGTTATTTCCCCCAACACACTTTTTTTTTTTCCCACTATGCAGCATGGGGACCTAGTTACACATATATGTATACATGATTTCTTCTCCCACTGTCATGCTGCATTGTAGGTATCTAGACATAATTTTCAGTGCTACACAGCAGGATCTCATTGTAAATCCATTCCATGAGCAATAGTTTCCATCTGTTGACCCCAAGCTCCCAATCCATCTCACTCCCTCCCCTCCACCTGTGCAACCACAAGTCTATTCTCCAAGTCCATGATTTTCTTTTCTGTGGAAAGTTTCATTTGTGCTATATATTAGATAGCAGATGTGAATGATATCATATGGTATTTGCCTTTCTCTTTATGAGTTATTTCACTCAGGATGAGAGTCTCTAGTTCCATCCATGTTGCTGCAAGTGGCATTATGTCATTCTTTTTTATGGCTGAGTAGTAGTCCATTGTATATATATACACTACATCTTCCTAATCCAATCATCTGTTGATGGACATTTGAGTTGTTTCAGATCTTGGCTGTTGTGAATAGAGCTGACTTGCAAGCTGTGAGGTTATTGGCTGGACAGTTCTGCATCCTAGTTGTTGGATGGAACTGGTCACCCTCAGTTTATTTCCACATTAGCCTCCCTAGCATGAAAACTTTCTTGCAGGGGAACCTGCTGGGCAAATGACAGACATTAATATGAAATCTTATCATAGAAAACTATCATGCCATTAACTTAGCAAAGTTATTGGTTGGAAGCAACTCTCACATGCTGCCTACATTCAAGGAGAGTACATAACACAGAAGCATGGATACTATGAGAAGGGAAACACAGGAAAGCATCCTAGGATCCATCCTCTATGTCATCTATCATTGGGTTTCTGAATCTATAATCACTGCCATTTCCATTCTGCTGTAGAACTTGGACAGTTTCTTAACTGGTTTGTCATGTATTACAAATAATTAATTTCATTAAATATCTATCTTTATATGTGTTTCTATTTAGTAAATGTGCATATATATGCATATAATATTTATTTATATATATTGTATGTGTATTATATATATTTACAAGATTAGCATAAAAATAAAATGATACCATTAAGATTTTTAACAAAATTTAAATTTGCCATTTACTGTAAACAAGCAAATGAATGTGAAAACAGTATTGTAAATCTCTAAAAAAAAAGACATAAGTTGAGTGTTTAGATGGGATAAGAGTGGCAGAATGTGAGAGAAAACTTGTACATTTATAGTCCAACAGTTAATAATACATTTTTATAAACATATAACTATAGCATTAAAACTTATAGATTCCAGAATATGCTCTGTCTTCATACTATGGAAAAGTTGATTAATAAGATTAGATTAAATTATGAGTTCCTGTTGTGGCTCAGAGGGTTAAAGATCCGACAGTATCTTCGTATGGGCACAGGTTCTATTCCTGACCTTGCTCAGTGGGTTAACCATCCAGCCTTGCTGCAAGCTATAGTGTAGGTCACAAATGTGGCTCAGATCTAATGTGGCTATGGCTTTGGTGTAGGCTGCAATTGTAGTTTCAAGTCAACCCATGGCCTGGGAAATTCTATATGCTGTAGGTGCAGCCATAAAAAGAAAAAAAAAGAAAAAGTAGATTAAATTTAATATTCTGGAAATGTACTCTGTAGGCCAAACCAGTTAAGAATTGCATTAAAAGGACCACTGCCAAAATTTTCATGTCCACTCAATTTCATCAACTCTATGAACACAATCTAGTTGAATTTGATGCAGGCTATAATTTAACACTGAAACAAATTATATATATATATATATATATATATATATATATATATATATATATATATTTTTTTTTTTTTTTTTTAAACAGAAGATTCTGTGGAGTTCCCATATGCCTTTTGCCTTACTTTCCCCAACAGTAATTGCTTGGATAGTCATGGTACACTTACCTAACCTAAGAAATTAACCCTGGTATAACACCTAAATCACAGACTTTATTCAGATTTCTTGATTTTTTAATATTTATATTCTTTTCATGCTAGTATTAATCCATGTCACCAAAGTACATTTAGTTATCATCTTATTTTCCTTCAAATCTCTAATAGATTTTCTTTCTTTTTCTTTTTAGTGACCATGGCATCTGTGGAAGATTATCTTTAGAATATTCCTTGGAGTTCCTGTCATGGCACAGTGGAAATGAAACTGACTAGGAACCATGAGGTTGCAGGTTTGATCCCTGGCCTTGCTCAGTGGGTTAAGGATCTGGCATTGCCGTGAACTGTGGTGTAGGTTGAAGATGCGGATCAGATCCACATTGCTGTGGCTCTGGCGTAGGCTGGCAGGAACAGCTCCGATTTGACCCCTAGCCTGGGAACTTCCATATGCCAAGGGTTTGGCCCTAAAAAGACAAAAGACCAAAAAAAAAAAAAAAAAAAAAGAATATTTCTTAGTTTAGGTGTGACTAATATTTCCTCATGATTAGAGTGGGTTTCCAGATTTTGAGAAGACTACCAAAGAAGTAATATGATTTATTTTGCTTCTATTTTTACTTTAATCTAAACACCTTTCAAATTTACTTAGGTTGTTTGGAAAGTAGCATAATGTCTTTTCTATCAAAGGAAATCTTGGTTACTCCATTTTGCTGAAATGCCTTCTTGCGACCCCCCTCCTCTTTCCCTCTTCTCCCAGTAATGATTTGTTTCAAATTAGCCAACCAGGAAGAATGTGCACCCTGAGCTGACCAACTGGAAGGGGGCAGGTAAATCGCCTGCATTAGGGATAAATACGGGAGGGTCCTTTGTTCCGTGTGCGCACTTTTTGGAGTACCTGCGCCCTTCTGTAGAAGAGCCTTGTCGAGACATCCCCGTGTTCATGTGTCTCATTTTTTGACACCGACCATCCTAGCCATGTCCCCAACAGTTGGACCTTTTTTTCCTCTACCACTCTCATGAAAGATATGTGCTACTTTTGCCACACAGTTAGATTCGTTTCTCAGTTTGAATTTGATACTTGGATTCCATGACATCTGATTGATTTCTACTTAACTTTCACACAGTAAGCACCACTCTCTTTGTGTGTAGTTCTATGTCTATTGATAAATACATAAAGAATATGTCCACTACCAGAGACAATTTCTAACACCTTAATATTCCACATGTTTGGCCTCATAGTTTACTATTTTCCAGTCTCACAATTCCTTGCAACTAATATCTTCTTTATCTATAGTTTTATTGTTTCCAAAATGTCATTTACATGTAGTCATAATATGTAATCTTTGTGGTTTGGCTTTTCACTTAACACAGATTGTCACGAGACGAGACATGTTTCTATAATCTTTTTTTTTCTTAGCCTCTTTACTTCTATTT
This sequence comes from Sus scrofa, assembly GCF_054392235.1. Lineage (NCBI taxonomy): Eukaryota > Metazoa > Chordata > Mammalia > Artiodactyla > Suidae > Sus > Sus scrofa. The sequence goes on along the minus strand of NC_139390.1, from coordinate 50,418,571 downwards.
TCTCTGCTGAAAACTCCATCTTGTCCTTCTTTACTTTACCCCATCTTCCTGCTTGAAAAACAGTCGCAGTGCTGGTGAATGACTTAAGCTTAAGAACAAAGGCCTAAAGGCATAAGTTACTCATAGGGTCAGCTGAATGAGGACATAATGCATTGGTATAGGCACACAGGACCTGTGCAGATTGGCAAGCCATTTGTGCAGCAGGATGCATCCTCTTAAGAACAAAAGAAAGAGCAGCTTCATGACCCCAAGGGGTTTATGAGGGGTCATTAGCAGGATATGCATTAGCAAGGAGAACCAAGGTGCAAACCTAGGCATGCCAGGTTGCTGCAGATAGGCACTCTGTCTGCAGAAGCACAAATGGTGATTCTCTAGATGCTATGCTTAGATAGCTGAGGCCAAGCTTCCTCAAATGCTAATGATTGTTAAATGCCTGAAGGTCAGAATAAAAGCTTAATCAGCAACTGGCTATGTGACTTTTAAAATAACTTAAAAAAAAACCTATATCCTGCTAAGACCCCCTCCTCACTTGATTTAGTCCTCAAGAGCACAATAAAAGCAGTGTGGTTTCTTGAGGCAGCGCTCTTGGTCCCTGCGACCTCAAGTCCCCTGGTTCCCACCTTTACTTAAGATAAATGTCTCTGTGTCTTGTTTTATGTTAACTATTTTCCTTAAGTTTCACAGCACCCTTTCTTCAGCCCCAACATGCTGAGCTGGTTTTGGCAACAGATGTTCTTGACCATGTGTGATTCTTACTGCCATGGAGAAATTAATAATGTCTAAATTCATTTTTTCATTGCTATATTTGGGGGAATGATATTGACATCTAGTAAGCAGACATCTACTCTAAAATGCCCTTTGATGCACAAAAAAGTCCACCACAACAAATCATTATTCTAACAAAAATGTCAATAATGCCAAGCCTGAGAAAGATGACTTACTTAAATTCATTTGCATTCATTCACATTGTTGCCTGAATCAGAAGTTCATTCTTGTTACTGGTGAGTAGTATTCCATTGTGAATAGGCAGAGTTTGTTTACCCATTCATGGGTTCAAGGACATCATGATTGTCTCATTTTGAACAATTATTAATTAAGGTGCTATAAACATCCCTGTGCAATCTTGATGTGAAATTGTTATTAGTTCACTTGGGTAAGTATCAAAAAATGGTATTCTGTTCTTAAAAATGGTACTGTGGTAAGTATTGTTTAATATTATAAGAAACTGTTGCCCAAAGTGGCAGAGCCATTTTGCATTCTGACTGCCAAGGAATTATTATTTCTCTTGCTCCACATTTTAATAGGTATGCAAAATGTCTTATAACAGTATTGACCTTTTTTCAGTAATAACACAAAATGTTGAGCATATTTGCATTTTCTGACACATTGTTCATATGTCCTCTTTGATAAATTTTTGTTCAGATTTTTCATTCAATATTAATTATTATTGTCACTATGTTAAATTTTAAGTGTTCTGTGTATATTCTAGATACAAGTCCATTATTGATATATGATTTGTAAGTAGTTTTTCCCAGTCTGTGACATATCTTTTAATTACCTTAACAGTGTTTTTCAAAAAGAAATTTTTTAAAATTTTATTAAATTCTAATGATCAGTTATTATATGAGGGAATGTGTTTATCATTATATATAAAATTTCAACATACCTAAGATTTTTTCCCCAGAATTCTTATGATATTATAATAAATTCTATTTTATGGAAGATACGAGTTACACTAAGGTATTATTTCACACATGGAAATCCAATGCTAACAGAACCATTTGCTGAGAAGACTATTATTTCAACATTACTTTTACACTTTTCTCAAAAATTAGCTGACTTTGTGTGGGTACATTTCTGATATCTATTTGTCTAAGTTTTGCTAATATTACTTTATTTTTTTGCAATAGATTTATAGTGAGACTTTTTTTTTTTTCTTCATCTTCTTTTTCAGCTGCACCCACAGCATATGGAAGTTCTCAGGCCAGGGATCAAATCTAAGCCACAGCTGTGACCTACACCACAGCTGTAGCAATGCCAAATCCTTAACACTCCATGCTACAGCAAGAAGTCCCTATAGTAAGTCTTGATACTATATAGCTAGTAAGTCTTGGTAAGATATTGTGGTTTAACCAACTTTGTCCTTTTTCTGAATAACTTTGGTTATGGGAGCTTTTCCCTTTTCATCTACTCTTTAGAATCAGCTTGTTGACATCTACAAAAAATACTTGATAGGTTTTAATGGGATTATGTTAAATCTGCAATTCTGTTTGGGGAGGAGTGACATCTTAACATCACCTTACAATTGATGAAAGCATTATAGTCTCCAATTATTTAGATTGGGGAGGGTTGTTAATCAGTGATATGTATTTTTCAGCATAGAGAACCTACACATAGTTTGCTAGATATAAACATTAGTACTTTTGCGTATGTGCGTGTGTGCATGTATGTGTGTGTGTGAGTGTGTGTATGAGTGCAAAGTAACATCAATGATTTTTCCTTAATTTCATATTCCAATTTTTCATTGCTAGCATAACAATCTGGTTGATGTTCATGTATTGACCTTTTATATTAAAACATTGCCAAATTTACTATTCTAGAAGCCTTCTTAAAGGTTCAATGGAATCTTTTACAAAATCAATTATAATTTGAAAAAATGGTTTTAGTTACTCCTTTACAATTCACACTCACTTTAGTTCTTTTTCTTGGCTTATTCCATTGGCTAAACCTTCTGGTAGGGTGTCATAATAAGAATGATGAGAGAAGGAGTTCCCCTCAGCATTACCAAATACCACTAGTATCCATGAGCATGCAATTCAATCCCTAGCCTTTCTCAGCAGTTTAAGGATCTGATATTCCTGTGAGCTGTGGTATAGGTTGCATATATGGCTTGGATCCTGAGTTTCTGTGTCTGTGGCATAGATGGGCAGCTACAGCTCCAATTCGAACCTTAGCCTGGGAACTTCCACATGCTAAGGGTGTGGCCTTAAAAGAGATACACATACACATGAAAAGAATAATGTGAGAAGACTGGTTTGTTTCTGACTTGAAGTCTGAGACAGAAGGATGGAAGCAGCTTCTCACTATACAGTAAGATTCCTAGATTCGAGGTGTTACATTTTTCACCAATAATGTATCATCATTTAAAAATTTTTTTTCAGTTTATTCTTCTCTCCTTCATTGTCTCCAAATAATTCTTAACATTGTCCAATAACTCACAGATATTCCACTTAATTGTAGTCATATTCTCCTTTCTTCTGTGTTTCTTTCACTGTCTTATGTTTCATTAATCATTTTTCTGCAATGTCTAAATATTTTTATTATTTTCAAATGCATTTTTTCATCTTCAATGTTTTTTACTTCACGATTTTCAAAAATTAAGATACAAATAATTATATAGCTACTATTTTGTTATATGAATTGTTATGTAGAATGTCTTACTAATTTTTACATTTAAATCACATCAAGGTCAATTTTAATTGATTTACTACTATTCATAGTTTCCTGCTTCTCTGCGTGATTATAGATTTTTGATTGGGTATATATATTGTTATTTTACCTTGTTGGCTATAGCTACTTAACTTGGAAATAATTTCATGTTTTTGCATATTACTTTTGATATCTTTCAATCTGCACATTCTTACTGCTCAGTTTAGGGTTTATTATTCCCCCATCTTCAGATAATATTCATAAATATATCTAAATAAAACCCCCAACATCATAAAAGTGTTCAATCTGCCTTGTAGCAGTAAGTTCTCTTCTCAAAATGTATGCACACTGGTTGCTGTTACCTTTAATTTTTTCAAGTAGTTCACTGGAGAGTCCTTCACATGTTGTTCAGCTAAACACAAGAGAGGTACCCCTTCCAAATCTCCAGAGCCATGTCTACATTCAGGTCTTCCTTCACTTTCACTCTATCCTGAAAACTCTAGCTGCCCTGTTCTCCCCCAAAACTCAGCTGGTGTTTTCAGTCCAGAGTCCACTAAATTTTTCTGGGTCTTCCCTTTTGTTGTGACCTTGAAACTCTTTTATTAGGAAGTTGATACTATTATAGAAATTACAGGAGTTCCCATTGTGGTGCAGCGGAAATGAATCTGACTGGGAAATATGAGGTTGCGGATTCAATACCTGGCCTTGCTCAGTGGGTTAAGGATATGGCATTGCTGTGAGCTGTGGTGTAGGTAGCAGATGTGGCTCAGATCCTGAGTTGCTGTGGCTGTGGCATAGGCCAGCAGCTGTAGTTCTGATTGGACCCCTAGCCTGGGAATCTCCATATCCATATACCACAGATGTGGCCCTAAAAAGCAAAAAAAAAAAGGAAATTACATACATTACTTATTTCTCACCTTTAAGAATACTTGCACATCATTGTACCATATAGAGTTACTTTGTAATTATTCTTTGTTTACTTTTCTTTTTTTTTTTTTTCCTTTTTCTTTTTGTCTTTTTAGGGCTGCACCCAAGGCCTATGGTGATTCCCAAGGTAAGGGTCTAGTTGGAGCTACATCTACCAGCCTATACCACAGCCACAGCAATGCCAGATCTGAGCCACATCTGCAACCTGCACCACAGCTCACAGCCAATGCTGTATCCTTAACCCACTGAGAGAGGTGAGGGATCAAATCTGCAACCCCATGGTTCCCAGTCAGATTCACTTCCACTGAGCCATGATGGGAACTCCTAATTTTCTGATTGTTTCATGAAGAAAGGTAAATGTATTCCCTGTTAATATGTCTTGATTAGGAATGGAAATATTATGTGTCTTTTAAGGGAAAACATTCAAACTGTGACATTGATTACTGTTAAAATAGGATTTCTCAGAAGTTAACTACTGTATAGAATTATTATCATACAGTAATATATATATGATATATACATACATATAAATAAAGCCTTCACATTATTTTTTTAGCATTTAATTAAATTTTATAATTATAATACATATAAAATATTCTTTCTTATACTCTAATTTACTAAAAATAACAAATAGCATGTTATTTTTCAGTTTTTCTAATCCACAAAAGAAAATATTTCCCTATGTTTCTCTTTATAGGACTCATGTCTCAGCTCTAGATCTTTTTGGACTCAGATCTATCCACTTATTATTCTCCTAACCTCTGCATCGGAAGTATTGTTTGTGCCCAAATTTATTACACAAGTTTCTCTAGGGCAAGCAAATATGTTTCTCAACTATCTCAGGATCTCCAGCTGGGCCTATGAATAAAAATAATGTAAGACACATTAAAAAGAGAAAAGTGTTCAAATTGTATTAAATTTTAATATGTGCATGAGAGACCTAGAGAATAAAGATCCAAATAAGGGACCAGAGCAGGAAGATTTTATGCCTTTTAGACAATGAAACAAGACATCTGGGAAGAATTAACAAGACACAAGAATTGTGACTGGGGTAGTAAATGGTGAAGAAGTAACTAGGCTGATAAGGGTTTGTTTAACAAGGTTGTTTGTAAGATTCCTTAGCCCCCAATTTCCCATCTATTGTGATAAGACTGTTTCCCTTCCTCCCAGTACAGTGAGAGTACATTTTATATGCAAGTTTTATCTTCTGCTTTCAGGATGAAAAAGAAGGGTCAAAGTGTCCTTCTTGAACTTGCTGTTTCTTAAATACCTTTAACAAAAAATAATCAATATGTCAGACATATTTTTGGGGGTGACATATTCTGGTTTCCTTCACTCCCTCGTAAGCTGGCTCTTATCTGAGTTAGAACAACCTTTAGAGAGATAGGGGAGAAAGAGAAGCTTGTGTATTTTTTAGCCTCCCTCCCTGTCTCTAGTAGTTTATCCAAGACCTGTTGTGTCTTCGTTTATATTCATCAAATCCCATCTGAAAGACCTTCCATCATTTTGTCTTTCACCAAGTGACCACATTCCAAGCGCAATAATCCTACAATTTGTGAATAAGAGAAGGGCACTTGCCATCTGCCTCTACAAGGATTGAATAATGAGCCACTGCAGCTGTTAAACCTCAACACCTATGAAAGTAGTGCAGGGTGGAGATCAGGAGTGAGGCACTCTGTCCTGGGAAAACTGGCAAAACATGTCCTCAGACAGTTAGATATTTTCTGGAGAAAAGATTATGAACCCAATTCTTGCATCTCCTCATATCTAGGAAAGCACTAAAATCCTTCATGGTGATGTCTGCTTCTCATGATAACAGTAATCTTTATGAAACCAACAGCAAAATTCTGTAAATTATATGCTTTGTTGCATGTACCTCCCCCTTCATCAAAGTCACATATATACGGACCTTCCCCCTGCCTCTTTGGAGAAGTATTTCAGAGCTACCTGAAATGTTGTCTCCCAGGGTCTAGACCTTGTTATGGTCTGTGCACATGGGTCAGAAAGAACTTTCCAGATTCGAAGCAAGGTGAAGAAAATACAAGTTTATTGAGGCGAGAGATGCTGTTAACACAGCAGGATAAGATCCTAGTAATCAGGGAGAGCCAACCCTGGGTGCATGTTCACATCTGCTTTTGTAGCCCAGGGAAAGGAGTGGGCTTAAAACATGCCTGCAACAGAGTGGATAAGAGGGGCTTTATGATACACTTGCTGGTTTGTTGGTGGCATATAATGCCCATATAGGAGCAGGTGAGAATTGGGCTACATATCTTTCTTAGTAGGGGGCAGAGAGGAGAAGGACAGGTTGCTCAAGATGGGGGAGAGGGGATTACAATGAGATGGGTGGGGAGATGATAAGGGGAAGATAATTCTTGTCTTTGAGTTCTATCTCCTTGAAGTGGCCTTGAAGACAAATAGTCCTCATTTTTACCCAAATAAAACTTTCAATTTTTAAGTTTTGTATTATTTTTTAGGTTGACAAACTGAACTTTATTTCTTTGACATCTTTTAAATACTCAAAATGGTTTTTGTTTGCAGGATTGCCCATAAATGATGCAGTTCTTATCACGCAGAATGGTCCCAAAAAACAGAGTGCAACACAGGATTTGAGAGGAGGTTAATCAACTCTTTGAATTTGAGTATTGTATCAGCCACATTGTGTGGAAAAATATGATATAAATAACTCATGCATTACTCAATTGTTGCTTATTGTTGTGTGGGTGGAGGTGTAAAGTCAATGATTAGGAATACCAAGTAATTGCAATGTACAACCGATACAGCACAAATTGTGACTATGACAGCTATAGAACAAGCTGGCTGCTTTTGAATAATAAGCTCAGGGCTTTGAATTCTGAGATGAAAGATTGGATGGAGATACAGAGACATAAATAAAATAATATATTGCTCTACAAGTTCAAGACATGCATATTGGCAATAGACTGAATATTTGTATCTTCCTCAGAATCCAGATGTTGAAATCCTAATGCCCCATGTGACAGTATCAGGAGGTGGGGCCTTTGGGATATAGTTAGGGTACAGCCCTCATGAATGAGGTGCATCCTGACCAGCTTGGGTGCAGGCTGTGTGCGAAGTGGAGAGTAAAAGCTTAACACATGCCAACTATAGCCTCAATGCCAGAACAGAACTGAGGACTACCGCAGCCAGGTGTATTTAGATTACTTGTATATTGACTAAGCACCACAAGTTTTGTCCTTTTTCTGAGGTATGGTACTTAACTATACAATTTAGAATTTGGAGGAGAGTCTGTGTAACACCCTCATCTGGGTATGATTCCTAATGACAGTTTGAGTTTACTTTTTTTTTTTTTTTTTTCTTTTAAGATGAGTCTGGAAGTTTCCATTGTGGCTCAGTGGTTAAGGACATGACATTGTTTCCTTGAGGCTGTGTATTTGATCCTTGGCCTCACTTTGTGGGTTAAGGATACAACATTGCCTTAAGCTTGTGGCGTAGGTTGCAGATGTGGCTGGGATCTGGTGTTGCCATGGCTGTGGTGTAGGCCTGCAGCTGCAGCTCTAATTCAACCTCTGGCCAGGAACATCCATATGCCATAGGTGAGGCCATACAAATAAATAAATAAATTATAAGATGAATCAGATGCACAGATTTCAAAATCAAACTTATGGTTACCAAAGGGAAAAGGAAGGGGGAGGATAAATTAGGAGTTTGGGATTAACATATATACACACTGCTGTATATATAATAACCAACAAGGACCTACTGTATAGCACAGGGAACAATACTCAACATCTTGTAATAACCTATAATGGAAAATAGTCTGAAAAAAAAATAGCCATATGTATATGATAACTGACTCACTTTGCTCTACACCTGAGACAACACAATACTGTAAGTCAACTATATTCCAAAAATTTTTTAAAAAGATTATTTTCTTAGGATAGATATTAATCTAAGGTTAAATGTAAAAATAAAGAATTAAAGAAAAATAAATAATTGAGGTAACACAGTCACACAATTCCTGAGTTCCACCTCATGTTTTTGAGTGTCATATTAAGATAGGAGGTTATCTGAAGATCAGAGTAATATTTACTGATTATTAACAGTAAATTTCCAGGGAGTATAAAATCCATCTTATTCACAAGTGATCTTAGATTTTAAATATCATTTCCCCTGTTGATACAGTGCTGCTCTAATTATTCTCTTGATATACTATGGTATATTTACTGTGACTATGTCAGAGTTTTATATTTCCAAATAGTATATATTCTGAACTTTTCATAGACATATGAATGTATGAAATTGTCAAAACCTATATAATAGAGTAAAACATAGCCATCAAACATATTTTGAGGGGTTAAATAATTTTTTAATTGCTTAAGTGCATGAAAAATATTTTAAGCATCATAGATTACAAAGACTGACTCAATGATCAGAATTTGAAAGTTAATTAATATTAATTATTCTTTTTTAACTATTGTTATTATTATTAGTTAATATCATTAACTAAAATTTTCTTTGGAAAAATTTTATTACATTAAATTTGAAAGATTATATTGATAAAACTTATAAGGCTATTTCTTTTTTTTTTTTTTTTTTTTGTCTTTTGTCTTTTTTGTTGTTGTTTTTGTTGTTGTTGTTGTTGCTATTTCTTGGGCCGCTCCCACGGCATATGGAGGTTCCCAGGCTAGGGGTTGAATCGGAGCTGTAGCCACCGGCCTACGCCAGAGCCACAGCAACTCGGGATCCGAGCCTTGTCTGCAACCTACACCACAGCTCAGGGCAACGCCGGATCGTTAACCCACTGAGCAAGGGCAGGGACCGAACCCGCAACCTCATGGTTCCTAGTCGGATTCGTTAACCACTGCGCCACGACGGGAACTCCAATTTCTATAAGCTTTAAATAATAATCTTTATCTTCTCTTAAAGTTCATTAAAATCAACGAAGAGATTGATTCACAAATGGATAGAGCTGCATTCCCATTATGCAAAAGAAAGCCCAGAATATGATGTAAATTTGTCTGTGGAATAGTCTCTTCTCTCTCCATGACATTTTGGTTCAAAATATCATACTGCTCATGAATATTTCCTATTAGCAAACCACAGATTATGTTCAGAAATAAATGATAGCCATGACTCTCAATTCTATAAATGATAGTTAATCTCTAGACTTAATGATCAAAAATGATCCAACATTTAGAGTGAACATGACATTTAAATCATCTGAAGATAATTCTGACAGTGTTTGGTTGAAGGATTGAGATTTCCCAAGTAGGCTAGTGCTGTTCTCAAGTTTTTGTTTTTCTGCTTTTTCTTTTCTTTGTTTCTTTCTTTCCTTTCTTTTCTTTTTCTTTCTTTTTCTTTTTTTTTAAGAAATGAGCGGTTTCAGAGATCAAAGCTGCTGCAGCAGCATCCATGGGAGCTGCATTCTTTATCAACAAGAATGTCATCATTCAGAATCACTTTCTGTCCTGTCACTTCTGACATTCTTGCTAAAGCTAAACTGTAGTAACAGGCTTCAGAGCTGACATTTATGCTTTTGTAAGATGAGCGGTCCTACTAAAACTGCCAAAAATACCTAAAAATGGATCAAAACATCTTCATACTATGAATAACATCTAATTACTAAAATCCACTGAAAAAATACCTATAGCCATAAGAATCTAGCAAGTGTAGAGACCAACCTGAATTCCATGCCATAGAGATGGAAAATCAGGCAAAACCATGTTTTAAATGTCAAAACAGTTTAAAGAGTATTTTTGGCCCCCATGTTGCAACATTTGATTTTGTTTATTTTTGAAACTACTTAAACTGAAGCAAAATGCATTATTCTCTGAGGAAAATAGTTCTAGTTTTGGAGATTTTTCCCTCCTTTAAAATAAAAATGGTTCTATATGTATGTATCTCCAACAGCACTGAATATCTACCTTGCAAATTAGTGCACAAAATGTTATTTAATGTTATTTTGTCTCTTGAAGAAATGATCAAATGATGTATAAATGATACTAAACATCCATGGTTTATTTATTGTATTCCTCTCAATCTTTGATTTGCTGTATAATCCTTGTTATGATTTATTCTAATGCTTTTGAATCACTATAGTTATCTATTAGAAATAACATTTTTCAAATTCACCCACAAAGAACTATATTAGATAATCAACTATAAGATCATTTATAGAAAGTGGAAAATAATTACCACAATATCATTAAAATATAATCCAAATGAAATGTATATTCATTATTCAGAAGTAAATGTGCAGAGTGAAGTCAAAACTGCATATTATAGCATTGGCTTAAATTTTGGGAAGAAAGATTTTTTCCCATGTATATATGTCCTTTCTTTTTATCCATATGGTAAAAAAAAAAAAATTAACTTACAACAGTACTCTTTTTGAAATATTTACACCTTACAATGTAGGACATATTTATTAACCTAAAGCATGTACATTGTTAAAGGTGAAAATTTTGGTGGACATCATGTTGCCTGATTGCAACTGGAAAATTTCGTTCTGATCTTTCTTCAGAATAACTATGTAGTCATCATCTTAAATAAACAAGATTCAAATTTGAGATAGCCCTAGCCTGCTTTTTTTTTCTGAAACATTACATGGGCCTTTGTAGGAAACTCATGTTATAAAATTACTAATCTTCTATTATATTCTAAATATAATGGATAAGCAATGAGGTCCTGCTCTATAGCACAGAGAACTATATCCAATCCCTTGTGATATAACATGATAAAAGAGAAAATATAATATGAAAAAATACATATTTGTATATATGTATAACAGGGTAACTTTGTGGTACAACAGAAATTAACAGAATATTGTAAATCAGCTATAATTAAAAACATTTAAAAAATAAAAATAAAATAGCCCAAGGAGTTCCAGGTTGGGGATACAGTGTTGTCACTGTTGTGGCTCTAGTTACAGCTGTGATGCAGGTTTGATCCCCAGCTTAGGAAATTCTGCATGCATGGAATACTGCTGAGCCATATAAAGAAACAAACTAATACAAAATTCAGTAATGTGGATCAACCTCCAAGACATATCCTAAAGGAGAAGAAACCAGACATCAATGGATAGAGAATGTATGATTCTATTTTCATGAAGTTCTAGAACAGGCAGAGCTAATCTATGCCAAAATGAAGAACTATGGTGGAGGGGAGGGGAGGGTACCAACTGGGAAAAGGAAGAGGGCATGAAGAAATTTTTCTGAGGGAAAAGGAGAGTTCTATATCTTAATGGAAGTGTGGGTCACAAGATGTTATACACTTGCACAAACTCTCCAAACTATACTTACTATCCGTGTTTTGCAATATATAAATTATTCATCACTTTTTAAAAATTAAAGGAAAAAAGAGTGAGACATGAAAATTAAATTAAATTAAATTAATGATTTTTTGGCTGCCCCCCACAGCATGCAGAGTTCCCAGGCCAGGGATCAAACCTGTGTCACAGCGGTTACCTGAGCCACTGCAGTAACAACACCAGATCCTTAACTTGATGAGCCACCAGGGAACTCCTAAAATTACTTTTTTTTGTATAAAAGCAGAGTTTCTGTCAGAAACATAGAAAAGTCATTCTTCTTCATGAATAGTATGGACAAGAGGAAATTAAAAGTATTGTATTGATAAAATTATACCCTGTTTAGAATAATTCTTTGTCACCACTCTTAGCAAGTGCTTCAAGGAAAAAAAAAAAAAAAAACATTAGAGTAAAAAGAACCTGTCCAATCTCTTGGAGTAGAACATGATGGAAGATAGTATATGACTAGGTCACTGTTCTGTACAGCAGAAGTTGACAAAACACTGTAAATCAATTATATTCTAATAAAAAAATAGCAAAGAACCTGTCACTCAACCTTATTAACAACTTTATCCTTAGTATTTTTTTAAAGAGATACATTACCCTAAGATTCATATTTAAGCATTTCGTGTTATGACTGCAATGATATTGGAGAATCTAACACACTGATAATGTCTTTCATGCCATTTGGTAGAATAACATTGCCAAATATTATCTTTCAGTGCAGCACCTGGAATTGCAATGCATAATAGAGAAGGAATGATCAACATATGCTCATAATAAACCAGTCACAGTGTTGGCATTTTACATACAGTGTATCACTGTTCATAAAGATCCCATTTAAATTTTTTTTTTTTGAGTATGCAGTCAGGGAAAAGAGCTTAGAAAGATTTAGTAAATTAGTAATACTTACAGAAGTAGGAGGCAAGAACACTGATATTTAAGCTGGAATCCGTCTGACTCCAACATTTCATATTTGTCAGCATTCCTGTTGTGATAGTCATCTGTATACACTAACTTGAGCCACCCTAGCTGCCTTAAACTCTGCAATTTCTGGTGTAGAATATTTTAATGCACAGTTTTCTATCAAAAATATATAGCTCATATGGACAGATAATAAACTTAAGATCTTCCTCCTATGAGTCATTGATTATAAAGATCATAAAACATCATATGAAACAAAGATGAAGGGGGAGAATTTTATCATTTTCAAATTCACATACATTCTTTCTTCGCCTTCTTTGTATGGTTTGACATGTTCTTGACAGAGCTACTTAATATGCATAGCAAAGTATCCAATGAACTTCTATAGAATGACTTATCTGCAGAAATTTGGCTTCCCTGCATGGTAACTCTGAAGAAAGTGGGCTATTAGGATTAGCATTGAAGGACTTTCATGATCACAAGGCCCCTGAAAAGAAGTAGTTTATCCTATTCATATTCCTTGGGGAAAGATATTTGAAATCCATTCTCCATTTTCCTAAAAATTGTTGGTGACACACTGCTCATTGAGTTCAACTTTCATGCCTGAGATCACATAGAGAAATGGCTGTTAATAATGTTGTGTATCTTGACTGATCTATGTTTTTTTCCCTATCTGTTAATAGGTAACTGAGTATACATTTTTGAGTTGACAGGCAAAACTTTTGCATTTGAATTTAATTGTTATTCACTAAAACAGTTTCATCTGTTATTCATTCATTTAAAAAATATTGAGAGCTTACTAATGTGTCAGCAATTTTTCTAAACACTGAGAGTTCAGCAGAAAATGAAACAGTTCTAAAGACTAACTTGATAAAGTTTGAATTCCAGTAGGGAAGACAGACCCCTCCCCTGCAAAAAAAAATAAAAATAAAAATAAAAAAGACAGATAAATAAGTAAAGGAGAAAAACAAATGAGCAAAGAGGAGGGTAAACAGAAAGTTTCAAATGGTAGGGGTTGAGAGAATGAAACATCAGAAAGGATAGTAATAGGAGTGATCCCTAATAAACAAATGACATTTGAATAAATACATGAAAGCTCATAATATTCTACTTATATATCATATTTATTTCTTAACTTAAATCATTTATTAAGGACACAGACCAACTTGTCACGTGCATTTTATAATCCTTGAATATCATAAAACTTTTATCAACCTTTACAAATTATCCCCTTCTTCGCTGAGCTTCAATCATTGCACTCCAAGATCACTGCTAATTTTTCTTTCCTTTTTGTTGTTGTTGTTGTTGTAGTTTTAGCACCGCACCTGCAGCATATGGTGGATGTTCCCAGGCTAGGGGTCTAATAAGAGCTGTTGCTGTTGCTGCCGGCCTATGCCAGAGCCACAGCAATGTCAGATGTGAGAAGCCTCTGCGACCTATACCACAGCTAACCACATCGCCAAATCCTTAACCCACTGAGCGAGGCCAGGGATCAAACCTTCAAACTCATGGTTCCTAGTCGGATTCATTTCCACTGCACCATGATAGGAGCTCCTGCTAATTTTTCAAGTCTTCAAGTCAAGAGAAATCTTTTCTGTGTAGGATCTTTACACATACTGATTCTGTAGCAAAGCATTCTCTTTCTTCTAACTAATTTTTCAGCATCATTAAGGTTACTTCCTCAAACTGTCATTTCATCATCATCCATAAAGAAATTTCCCATATTATTGAATATAAGCATTCTTTTGCTTGCAAAATAATACTTCAACTATTTTTTTTTTTTTAATGCTTTTTAGGGCCGCACCTGTGGCATATGGAACTTCCCAGGCTAGGGGTCTAATTGGAGCTACTGATGCCAGCCTACACCACCGCCACGTCAACATGGGATCTGAGCCACATCTGTGAACTACACCATAGCTCACAGCAATGCTGGATGCTTAACCCACTGAAAGAGGCCAAGGATCAAACCCACAACCTCATCGTTCCCAGTCAGATTCATTTCTGCTGTGCCACCATGAAAACTCCAATTTCTTTAATCAATATATAGGGCTTTTCAAGTTTCCACTTCTTATGTCAGTTTGGAAGTTTTATCAAACAATTTGTCCATTTTATCTAAGCCACTAGTAAATGGAATAAATTTGTTTATAATGTTCTTTTTCATCTTTTTACTGTGTTGACTCTATAGTAAGACCTCTTTCATTTTTCATTTCAGTAATTTAAATTCTACATTTTTCTTTTACAATCTAATGAAATGTTTACCAAATTACTGATTTTTAATAACTATTTATTTTATTGATTTTTCTTTTTTCTTTAGTGCTTTTATTAGTCCTCATTATTTCTCTTTCACTTAATTTTCTATGATATTTTAGATAATTTTTCAGACAATTATTTTATATCTTTTTAATTTAAAGGTATGAAATCTTTTCCTTAAATATATATTTATGTACATTACAAATATTGACATGTTGGGTTTTCCTTATCATTGAGTTCAAAATATTTTCTAATCTGACTTGTATTTTTTACTTTTGATCCATTAGCTATTTAAGAGAATGTTGGTTTACACACTGTGTGTGTTTTCCAGATACTTTTTTTATAATTGATTTTCAGTATATTCTCTCTCACTCAGGGAATAGTTTGAATGATTTCAATCATTTTATATTATATGAAAATGCATCTGTCATGGTCTATTCAGATATGCGATTGAAAAGAATATTTATTCCGCTTTCATTTGGCTGAGTAGAGTATATAGGTCAACTAGATAAAGTTGATGTCTTTTATAACTTTTTTATTTTCCAAACATTTTGTCAATTTCTAAGATTATGTTGAAATTTCTAAAAATGTTTTGGATTTTTCTATTTCTCTTCTATTTCTAAATATGTTTTTTGGATTTTTCTATTTCTCTTCTATTTTTAAATATGTTTTTGGATTTTTCTATTTCTCTTCTATTTCTCTGAGGTCCAGCTTCTGTATTTTCAACTTTTCCATCAAAAAATACATTTTTATTTTTTAACTTTATTGAATTATTTATTATAAAATGTCTTTACATCAATTTAATATTATTCATTCTAAATTATACTTAAAATTTTACTTATATACCCACTTATTTTTTCTATGGGTAGTGTTTGCATAGCTAACTTTTTCATACTTTTAATTAATTTACCATATTGATGAGCACTCTTTCAGTTAGTCTTACAATCTCCAAATTCTAACTGGTTTGTTCATATATTAATATTAATATTAATATATATTTACATTCAATTAATATGTGGTATCATTAGATTTATATTTATTATATTTTATTTTGTTGTCTTTAAAGAATATGGAATTTTATTAGTTTTTTTAATAGATCAATTTGACTTTTTCTAAGTTTGTTTTTAAGTTTTTTTTTTTTTAAACCAGATTAGAATGTGTTTCACTCTATGGCTTTTTAATGTTGCTTCCATGGCATTTACTTTTTGAGGTTTCTACAAAATGCCCTATATGTTCAATGAATTCCTTCTGCTCTGGTGGAAACCTGAGTGTTTCTGGCCCTTAAATCTTCTCAGTAGCTGTTGACATCCTGATTTTAAAATGAGTAAGTAAAGCATGCAGAGTTAACCCCATGATTCATGTTCCCTATGCCTTTATTCCATACAACTTAGACATTTTGTGCTGTCATTCCACCAAGCACGAATGCTATATCTTCCTATGTCTTTTCTGTTTTGTCTTTGCTTTATGTTCTTCTGTTGACTTGTCATTGTGGAAATTTTATGTTCTTAAGAGAAATTTTACCAGTCTCTCTAGCATCTAGACAGATTTCAAACATGAAAGAGTAGATAAATATTAGATAAATAGTTGAAAGAAGGAAGGGATGATTGGTAATGACTGCTGGGAAGGTGGAAAATAAATAAAGATAAATAAGATGGGAAATTTATCTTCTGAAGAATAATATATTAGAATAGCTAGGGTGTCAAAACAAATGGGGAGGATTCAACAACAGAAACTTATTTTCTCACGGTTCTGGGAGCTGGTAGTCTGAGCTCAAGATGTGGGCAGGATTGGTTCTTTCTGAGAACTGCTGGTTAGGATTTCATCTGGGTCTCTTTTAGCTTCTGGATGGACACTGGCAATCTTTGACATTCCTTAGCTTGTAAAAGCTACCCAATCACCATCTTCACCTTCATAGGATGATCTTCCTATGTGTTTTTGTGTCCAAATTTCCTCTTTTTATAAAGACATCCACTATATTGTATTGTAGCCCAACCTAATGGCCTCATTTTAATTTGATTTCCTAGGTACAGTGGGCCCTCTGTATCTATGGGTTCTGCATCAGCAGATTCAACCAACTTTGGAAGGAAAATGTATGAAAACATTTTCAGAAAAGTTCTAAGTGCTGAACTTGACTTTGACACATGCCAGCAACAATTTATGTAGCATTTTTTTGTTGTTGATGTACAACAATTTACAGAGCATTTACATTACTGCAATTTATAAGGAATCTAGGATAATTTACAGTATATGGGAGCATGTGCATAGGTTATATGCAAATATTATACCATTTCTACAAGAGACTTTGCACCTACAGAGGTCCTGAAACCAGACCCCTGAAGACACCAAGGGATAACTGTACAGACCTTATTTAAAAGGTTACATTTCAAGATACTGGGGATTTAAAAGTTTACATTTCAAGGTTCAGCATATGAATCTGAGTGGAAACAATTCAACCCATAAAAATTGAGTACAGTGGATTATATCCAATGATAAAAATAAATTAACAAAGGGGAGTTGATGTAAGGGATTTATCCATAATATTCTAGTTTTTTTTTTGTTTTTTTTTTTTGTCTTATTATGGCCACATCTATAGCATATGGAGGTTCTCAGGCTAGAGGTCAAATTGGAGCTGTAGCTACTAGCCTATGCCACAGTCACAGCAATGCAGGATCTGAACCACATCTGTGCCTATACCACAGCTCATGGCAATGCCAAATCCTTAACCCCACTGAGCAAGGCCAGGTGTTGAACCTGAGTCCTCATGGATGCTAGTCAGATTTGTTTCTGATGAGCCCTGGCAGGAACTCCCCAAATGTTCTGGTTCTTAACAGAGCATCACAGTAGACACAAATTTCCAAATTGAAATCTTTATTGTATGGTGTATAAATATTTTTTAATATCATACCTTATCATGAACACACACAAAAAATAGGATATAATCACAGAAAACAGAAGAGCAATGAAAGTATAGGCTAATAAGATTATAATATTTGGTTTATTGGAACATAACATTATTGTAACTCAGAGAAGATCTCCACTTCATTTGATACTAAGTGCTCTAAAAACTGTCTTTTAAAGCTGCAGGTATATATAACCATACAAACACACACTCATGATTATGTTCTGCAAAGGCCAAAGAAGCAAATAAGAAGGAGCTATGATAAGAACCTCTCAGATTGCTAATGGCAGTGCCAGATTTTGTCATTATCTTAAGAATGCAGTCTTGCTTTTGACTGAAATTTAGGATGGAGTTTAAACTCCCAAGCGCTTGACTCATGGACATGGTATTTTCTTCCTTGATAAATCTCATTTAAAGTTTTAGATATGCAGTGAGAATATTTGAGTATATCTGGTCTGATCTTGCACATTCTGCCTGCAGACATAGATGTGTAAGATGGTTTGGATCACTGTATGACATTCTTGGGAGAAATCATACTTATTACCTTATCCCTATGAACCCTAAGCCTAACTGGCAGACCTCAGTGGCTCTCTTTACTTGAGGAAATAGCATCTGTTTAGAGCAATGTCCAAAATGTTCTAAGATAACTTTATTTTTCTTTAGCTAGAGCCTCATTACCCTGCTAAAGAGACTTTGGTCCTTTTGGGAAAGATTAGGAATAATATTGAGAGTATGTGCATATTTCTTGTATGATTGGAAATCTTTTCTTGAGATCATATGATTTCTTATGGCAATTATTTCATTTTCAAGCAAATTCAAAGAGTATTTTATGCATACATTAATTATGTAGTATTTGCATGTAACAGGTTATGATTCTACAGCAATTTGTTAAGATGATAGAAACATCTCCAATATACATACAGTTAGGATAAGTTTATTTTTTAATTTTTTATTATAATTGTTTTGCAATGTTCTATCAATTTCTGTTGTACAGAAAAGTGACCCAGTCACACATATATGTACATTCTTTTCCCATATTATCTTCAATCATGTTCCATCACAAGTAATTCCCTGTTCTATAAAAGATCTCACTGCTTATCCTTTCCAAAGGCAAGAGTTTGCATCTGTTAATCCCAAACTCCCAGTCCATCCCCTCATCCACTGCAACCACAAGTCTGTAATCCAAGTCCATGAGTTTGTTTATTTTCTCTGAATAGGGTAATTTGTGCCATATATTAGATTCCACATGTAAGTGATATTATATGGTATCTCTCTCTCCCTTTCCCACTTATTTCACTTAGTATGAGAGTCTCTAGTTCTATCCATGTTGCTGCAAAAAGCATTCCTTTATACTCCTTTATGGCTAAGGAGTATTTCATTATGTATATGAACCAAATCTTAATCATTTCATCTGCCAATGGACATTTATTTTGTTTCCATATCTTGGCTATTGTTAATAGTACTGCAATGAACATAAGGGAGCATGTATCTCTTTCAATAAATATGTTTCTGATATATGCCCAGGAGTGGGATTGTGGGATTTTATGGTAGTTCTATATTTAGTTTTCTGAGGTACCTCCATACTGTTGTCCATAGTGGTTATACCAATTTATATTCCCACCAAGATGTGTAGGATGGTACCCTTTTCTTTACATCCTCTCCAGCATTTGTTATTTGAAGACTTACTGATAACGGTCACTCTTACACAGTGTGAGGTGGCACATTATTGTAGTTTTCACTTGCATTTCTCTAAGAATTAGCAATGTTGAACATTTTTTAATAGGTCTGTTGGCTATCCATATGTCTTCTTAGGTGAAATATCTGTTTAGGTCTTTTGCATACTTTTCAATTGGGTTGTTTGATTTTTGCTGTTGAGTTGTATCGAGTTGTATATTTTGGAGCTTAGGCCCTTGTCATTTGCATCATTTGCAATTATTTTCTCCCATTCTGTAAGTTGTCGTTTTTTTATGGTTTCCTCTACTGTGCAAAACATGAAATTTGATTAGTTCCCATTGGTTTATTTTTGTTTTTATTTCTATTGCCTTGGGAGACTGACCTGAGAGAACATTTGTATGCTTGATGTCAGAGAATGTTTAACCTTTTAGGAGTTTTAGGGTATCTTGTTTTATGTTTAATTCTTTAAATTATTTTGAGTGTATTTTTGTACATGATGTGAGATTGTGTTCCAATTTCATTGATTTACATGCAGCTGTCCAGTCTTCCCAGCACCAATTGCTGAAGAGACTGTCTTTTTCCCATTTTATATTCTTGCCTCCTTCGTCAAGATTAATTAACCATAGGGGTCTGGGTTTATTTTTGGGTTATTTATTCTGTTCCATTGGTCTGTATGGCTGATTTTGTACCAGTACCACATTCTCTGGGTTATTGTAGCTTTGTAATATTGTCTGAAGTGTGAGAGTTGTGCCTCCTGCTTGGTTTTTGTCCCTCAGAATTTTGTTGGCAATTCCGGATCTTTGTGGTTCCATATATGGAATTTATAAATTTTTGGATGGTTTGTTCTAGTTCTGTGAAAAATATTATGGGTAATTTGATAGGGATTGCATTAAATCTGTAGATTGCCTTGGGTAGTGTAGCCTTGTTAACAATATAATTCTTTCAATCTAGGAGCATGGAATATATTTCCATTTCTTTGAAACTTCTTTAATTTTCTTGATTAATGTTTTATAGTTCTCCACTTATATGGCTTTCACCTCCTTGGACAGGTTTATTCCTAGGCACTTAATTTTTTGAGTGTTATAAAATGGAGTGTATTTTTGTATTTCTTTTCTAATATTGTTAGTACACAGAAAATACAACTGATTTCTGAATGTTAATCTTGTATCCTGTTACTCTGCTGAATTTGTTGGTCAGTTTGAGTAGTTATTGTGTGGAGTACTTAGGGTTTTCTATGTTTAGTATCTATCATGTCATCTGCTTAGAGTGACAATTTTACCTATTTTTTTCCAATTTGGATACTTATTATTTTTTTATTTTCTGATTTCTGTGACAAGGTCTTCCAATACTATGTTGAATAGAAGGGGTGAGAGTGGGCACACTTTACCTGTTCCAGTTATGTTATGTTCTCTCTATATGCACTTTGCTAAGAGTTTGTTTTTTGTTTGTTTGTTTTTTTGTTTTTTTAATCATGAATGGGTATTGGGATTTTGTCAAATGCTTTTTCTGCATCTATTGAAATGATCATGTGGTTTTTGAATTTTTTTTTGTTAACATGGTTTATGATGTTTGTTGATTCGTGTATGTTGAAACATTCTTTCTTGAGAACTTGGGATGAAACCCACTTGGTCATGGTGCATGATCTTTTTTTATGTGTTGTTTCATTCAGTGGGCTAAATTTTTATTCAGGATTTGTCATCTATATTCATCAAATCATGGCCTATAATTTTATTTTTTTTAGTAGTATATTTGTCTGGTTTTGGTATTAGGGTTTTTGTGTCATCATAGAATCTCTTTGGGAGTGTTCCTTCCTTCTCTGACATTTTGGAAAATTTTAAGAATGATAGGTATAAGTTCTTTGTATGTTGGGTGGAATCACTTGTGAAGCCAGCTGGTCCTGGACTTTAGTATGTAGTAGGTGTTTTTTATTACACATGCAATTTTATTTCTAGTGATCAGTCTGCTCGGTTGATCTATTTCTTCCTGATTAAGTTTTGGTGGGTTGTATTCTCTAGAAAGTTGTCCATTTCTTCTAGGTTGTCAGATTTGTTGGCATATGATTGTGCATAGTATTCTCTCTCTGTCTTTTTTTTTTTTTTTTTTTTCGTATTGTATCTCTGCAGTATCTGTTGAAGTTTCTCTTTTTTTCATTTCTTCTATGTTCATTTTTTTTTCTTTTTAGGGCAGCACCCACAGCATTTGGAAGTTCCCAGGGCAGGGGCTGAATCAAAGCTTCAGCTGCTGGCCTGCACCACAGCCACTGCAACTTACACCACAGCTCGCAGCAACACCGGATCTCTGATACACTGAGCGAGTCCAGGGATCAAACCCACGTCCTCATGGATACTATTTGGATTTATTTCTGCTACACCTATATGGAAACTCCTATTTGGGTTCTTTTTCTCCTTCTTGGTGAGTCTGGCCAGAGGTTTGTCACTTTTCTTTACCCTTTCAAAGAACCATCTCTTGGCTTTACTGATTTTTTTCTATTGTCTTTTGTATCTTTATTTTATTGATTTCTTCTCTGATCTTTATGATTTCCTTCCTTCTGCTGACTTTAGGTTTTGTTTGTTCTTCTTTTTCTAATTCTTTTCCATGGTAGGTTAAGTTATTGATTTGAGATTTTTCTTTCTTCCTGAAGAAGCCCTGTATAGCTAGGAGGTTCCCTCTAAGAAATGCTTTTGCAGCATCTGATAGGTTTTGAATGGTTTTGTTTTCATTATATTAATCTCAAGCTATTTTTTATTTCCCTTTTGACATACTCATTGACCTATTGTTTTTTTAATAGCAAGTTGTTTAGTCTCCATATAGTCAGTTTTTTTCTCATTTATTTCCCTGTGTTTTATTTCTAGTTTCATGCCATTGTGGTCAGAGAAAATGCTTGAAATAATTTCTATACTCTTAAATTTATTGAAGTTAGTTTTATGCCCCAGTATGTGGTCAATTCTTGAGAATGTTCCATGTGCACTTGAGAAGAGTGTATATTCTGATTTTTTTGGATGTAATATCCTGAAAATGTCAATTAAGTCTAACTTTTCTATTGTGTCATTTATGATCTCTGTTGCCTTATGGATTTTCTGTCTAGGGATCTACCCATTGATGTGAGTGGTGTGTTATTAAAGTATCCTACTATTATTGTATTCCCATCAATTTCTCTTTCTGTGTTAGTATGTTTTGTATGTATTTGGGTGCTCCTATCTTAGTGGCATATATATTGATGAGTGTAATATCCTCTTCTCAAAAGGATCCTTTTATTATTAAACAGTATCTTCTTTGTCTTTGTTTATGACCTTTGTTTTAAAACCTATTTTGTCTGATATGAAGATAGCAATTCTCAATTTCCTATCTTTTCCATTCTCAGGAAATATGTTTTTCCACCCCATCACTATCAATTTATATGTGTCCTTTGCTCTAAGGTGAGTCACTTTTTAGGCAGCATATTGTAGGCTTCTTTTTTTTAAATTTAGTCTTCCACTCTATGTCTTTTGATTATACCATTCAGTCCATTGATATTTAAGGTAATTATTGATAAATATGCATTTAATGCCGTTTTAATTCTTGATTTCCAGTTGATTCTATGTTTCTCCTTTATTTCTTTCCTTTTTTTGTATGTGTTGGATGATTTCCTATTACTTTATGTTTTTACCCTCTTCTTTTTAGTTCTTGTGAAAGTATTGCTTGGTTTCGATTTGCGGTTGCCCTGTTTTTCAAGTCTTTTAACCCCTACCTATATTGGCTTGCTTTAGTCTGATAGGCATATAGACTCACACACATTCTAAAAACAAATGTAGTCATTTTCTTACTCTTCTTCCTCATATTTTATGATTGTGATGTCCTTTTTTGACATCTTCATATTTTTCCTTTTATTATTCCTTGTGTTTATCATTGCTTTTACAATAGATTTTTTTTTTCTTTTAAATGTGTATACTGGCTTAAGTGATTACATTCTGAATGTAATTTCCTTTATCCTATAATCTTCTATTTACAGGATTAGCTTTCAGCATTTCTTTTAGAATAAGTTTAGTATTGCTGTATTCTTTTAGTTTTTGTTTGTTGTTGGAGAAATTCTTTATTTCTCAGTCTATTTTGAATGATATTCTTGCTGGGTAGATTATTCTAGGCTGCACATTTTTCCTTTTAGAACTTTGAATATATTTTGCCACTCTTTTCCGGCCTGTAGTGTTTCTGATAGCCTTATGGTGGTTCCCTTATAGTTAATTCTTTGCTTTTCTCTTGTTGCCTTTAGAATCCTCTCCTTATCTTTAACTTTTGCCATTTTTTTTTATAATATGTCTTGGTGTGGGTCTGTTTGGGCTCAACTTTTTTGGGGCTCTCTGTTCTTCCTGTATCTTCATATGTTTCCTCTAGATTTCAAAAGTTTTCAGCCATAATTTCTTCAAGTATATTTTAAACCTCCTTTCTTTTTCTTCTCCTTCTGCAACCCCTATTATGTGTATATTGCCCTGCTTTCTATCATCCTATAGATCTCTTGTATTGCTTTCATGTTTTTCCATTTGGTTTTCATTCTGCTGTACTGATTTTTTTTTTAATTATTCTATTTTACAAGTCACTAATTCATTCCTCTATATTATTCATTATGCTCCTCAGTTCCTTTAACTCAGCTTGGATCTCTGCAAATGAATTTTATAATTTTTCTTTGTTCCTTCTTATATTTTCTAGTTCCTTTCTAAAGTAATCTGCATTAATGTTCATATCCATACTTAATTCCTTCAGTATTTTCACTATCTCTGTTTTGAACTTGGTGTCTGTGAGACTGCAGAGGTATCATTCATTGCTTGTTCCTTCAGGGGAATTATGTTCTTTTAACTGGGAATGATTCCAGAGCTTCTTCATCTTACTTATATTTTTTCTTATTCATGTGAGTTTTAGGTAAAACAACTATTGTGGTCTTGGAGGGCTATTTATATGTGAGAGCACTGCTGGTTAATTTGCGAATTTTATTTTTCTATGAGTGCTTATTTTGATTTGGATTTTTGCTCTTTCTTTCATCATTATGTGCAGGCTGTTATCCATGATAGGGGCTGTGCAGGAGGTTGGCCCATGCATATTTCCAGGGAGATGGGGGCAATGGGCAGGGCTAGTAGCCACTGTCTGGTTGTTGAGGCTTTGAGCACGGCAAGGGCCTGCAGGGAGTTGATGCAGGCTGCTCCTCTTTTCAGGGCCCTGGAAAGTGGCAGTGACCCTCAGACAGTTTGTAGGCAGTGCTCAGAGTGTTTGACAGTGGCAGCATTAGTGCGTATGCATTCCTGGGGTAATGAAATCAACAACAGTTTGTGCTCAGTTGCAATGCTCTCCTCTGTGCTGTCCCCTGATGTGACTGGGGCTGCAGGTAGTTCCTATTCATGGACCCCTAGCGGTGGTGGGCCATGCCCATCTCTGGAGTCTGAGATGGCTGTGGTGGTTTCTCCCTGCCTTCCATAGCCTGTGCATTCACAGAGAAAGATATTTCTATGTTGGTCCTATCCCTCCTTCTCTCACCCTCTCCAATAATGGTGCCTTGCTTCTCCTGCAGGCCCAGGACTCCTTCCTCACTCCCTTGGCTGTGGTGCTCCACTCTCCAGCCTGTTGCACATGGCTCTCTAGCACACTGGGCTGTCTTCACAGACCAATCTTACTTTTCTCTTTGGAACAGACCTCTAGAGCCTGAGTCTCAGTTCCCATCCCCTTCATGAGCAGCTCAGGCTATAGTGTTTGGGAACATTGGTACCAATGATTTGTACAGCTTTCTCTGCTTTGTCCTCACCAGTCCAGCTGCTATGCTTTTCTCTGAGGCTTTGCGTTTCCTTCTCCATCTCCAGCTGATCTCCCCATCATTTAAGTGGCCTCCCAGCATGTGGATTCCTTTCCTCTTTCACAGTTCCTGCTCAGGAGTGCTGGTCTTGTTCTTATTCAAGTTTTTTTTTTTTTTTTTCTCTTCTTTCTGCTTCCCCCCCTTTTATTCTACTCAGTTATGCTGCCCCTTTTGGAGATTTAAGGTCTTCTGCCAGCATTCAAAGGATGTTCTGTGTGAATCATTCTACACGTAGTTATGTATGGGGGTGGGTGGGGGGGAGAAGGGGAGCATCATGTCTTACTCATCTGCCATCTTGATTCCACATCCCTGTGATTTTTCTTTAAGAGATACCGGACCTGTGTACTTCATTCAGTTTAGGAATTAGAGGAGAAGCCATTCATTTTCATGACAATGAAAACATATCTATTTGAAAGACCACTAGTTTCTGCTATATAAATCAAGTGGTCCCTTAGTGCAGCATCCTATTGTACTCATTATTGAGACCTCAGTATAACTTAACTACAGCCACAAACCCCTGTTGTTTAAATCTGAGGCCTAATTTATCTCTGGAAATTATAAACTGTTATTTGTCTTCTAATCTGTTAGTACATAGTTTGCAATAAAATCAAGGTGTGCATGTCAATGGTGGTATCTCTTAACTTATTCCAGCCTTCAGTAAGTCAACTTTCTCAATGCCATGGTCCAGGTCACCTTTGGGGATGTATTTAAAGGTATATGGATAGATCATATGATAAATACCCTCCAACATTTCTACCTATCCAAGTCATTTTATCCATCTCTCTATATTAAAGTGGATAATGTTTGACACCTCAACTTTGTTAGAGAATTCTATCAAAGCTTTAGTCAACTAATCACATAAAGAGCTGAAAAAAACTGCATATTGATTCAACATTTCAACATTCAACATTCAATTCTATATCTAAAATTATATCCACCATCTCATTCCATCATCCTGGACTTATGAAAAGTGGTACTGTTAATCCATACATCATAATATTATTATAAAAGTTAAATGAATTAATATTTGTAAAGCTCTGAGAAAATTGCCAGTCACAAATTGCTATGCAACTGATTGCTAAACAAAAATTTATATATTATATGGGATTTCCTGTCATGGCTCAGCAGTAAAATACCTGACTATGATCTGTAAGGAGGTGGGTTAAATTGTTGGCCTTGCTCAGTGGGTTAAAGATCTGGCATTGCTGTGAGCTGTGGCGTAGGCCACAGACATGCTCAGTTCTTGTGTTGCTGTGGCTGTGGCCAGAAGCTGTAGCTCTGATTTGACCCCTAGCCTGAGAACTTCCACATGCCATGGGCACAGCCTTAAAAAGAAAATAATATGCATATATATAGAGAGAAAACAAAAAAGCCCTTGGGCAGTTGACTTTCTCTTGTTCTTTGTCTTTTTCATCTGGCTATGCCCACAGCAAGTGGAAATTCCCAGGCAAGGGATTGAACCCACACCATAGCAGTGACCCAAGCTGCTGCAATAACAATGCTGGATCCTTATCCCACTGATGCACAAGAGAATTCTTCTTCTTTATCCTTTTGACCTCACACTTTTTCTAGATGATTTTCTAAGCCTTTCTTTCATTAAATGCAGTCATAGTTATGAAAAATAAATAAACCTTAATTTCTCTGTGGTAAAAAATGTAGGAAAGTGTCAATTCTTTTTTCATTGAACATTACTCACAAATAACTACTATGAACCTGTTATAAAGTTATATGCAAATACTATGTATTGCCTTTACCAACTTACAGGAGACAAGAACTAATAAGGATATAATTTGATAAGTCTTAGCAACCACAAAACATGATCAACCAGGAAAATATGATACTTGTGTCCTTGGAGAAAATATCAAGAACAGATTTATATTGAATATGACATTTATCCAAATCTTAAATGATAAAGAGTGTATTTAATGACAAGAGCAAGACAATCCAATGTTACTAGAGCATATGCTCTCTAGAAATGTGTGGAAATCAGAGACCAACAGCCAAATTGAATATTCTTTGAATATGTAAATACTTTGAATGCTGTGCCTACCATAAGCCAGTCTTTTATTATACACAAAAAATAGAACCAGCTGCAAGTAACAAAGTAATATTTTGGTGGACTAAATATGTAAAGCATTTATTTTCTATCTCACATTATTATACTGGTATATGGAATTTGTTGCTATGAAAAATCTCTTTATTAAACTAGCTTCTTTCTGTGTCTCCTTTCTGCCAGTCTTAGAATACTGTCCTTATGTTGTCTTGTGAATGTACTGAAGTTGGCTAAATCTATAGATTCTGAATCCAAGAAATGACAAAAAAAGAACATAATAGTGGTACTAGATATACCAATAACTTTTTATAAAACATGATTATTAATAAAATATTCTTTTGGTTTCTCACTTGTCTTTGATTTAGCATAATCAGTGCTGCCTCAACACAAAGTTATCTTACAAATATTTTCTCCAAACTACTCAGCAGTATTCCAGTTACAATCTTATTGGTAAAACAGTGTAACCATCATTAACTGCAAGGAGTCTGGTTAAATCATGATTTAGCTGGGCACATTGCTGTTCCAACAAAGGTAAGACGATAGGGCTATGGTCACTGAATATGAATTATCTTGATATACTTCAATTTTTGCTGACAAAGCTGCAAAAAATACCCAAAGTGATTCTGTCTCAATAGAACCATTTCCCAATGTGCTGGGCTGGGGATCAAACCTGTACCTCTGCAGCAACCTGAGCCACTGCAGTTAGATTCTCAACCAATGTGCCATGGTGGGAATGCCCATTTCCGTGTCTTTTAATAAATGCTTTTATTTCACTTCATAGGTCTTCCCTCAATTATATATTACAGCAGTTTGCTTAATAAGTGAGACTCACTGCTCTGTTATTCAGAGGACTCAAGTCAAATCTCATATTGCAGATGGTATTGGCAAATGGTCCATCCTTCAGTTCAACAGGCATTCTAAATGAAATACTGTAAATTTAGGACAACAGACATTCAATTTCAGTTAAGTTACTTAAAAATTATTGACTATGCTACAAAAATCTCCATTATATACTTATATATCTTTTGCTCATTAGATCTACTATATTTATTTGTTTCAAGGCCTCTCTTTCACAAGGAAGAACATGGGTAAGTTTTCATTGAGTTTTTCATCTATTTTCTTTGTGTGTACCATTGACAGCAATAAAGATAATATTTTAGTAAATTATCCCTCAAATTTTCATATCACTCAATCATCAGTAAAATGTTTTCAACACTGGAAGCACATGTAAAACACATGTGCTCTGAACTATCTGCCTGTACTATTAAGGTAATGTGTCATGTATTTTAAAAGAAAAATATGAATAAAAATAATACCAATCTAATGCCTGGACATCATATATACAAAAATGTTATCATTATTAAGAAAAAGTCAAGTTCATGGACTTTCCATCATGGCTCAGAAGAAACAAATCTGAGTAGTATCCATGAGGACACAGGTTCAACCCCTGGCCTCACTCAGTGGGTTCAGTATCTGGTATTGCTATGAGCTGTGGTATAGTTCTCAGACACAGCTTGGATCTGGTGTTGCAGTGGCTGTGATGTAGACCTGCAAATGTAGCTCTGATTTGACCCCTAGCCTGGGAAGTTCCATATTTGACAAGAGTGCAGCCCTAAAAACACACACAAAAAAGAAAGAAAAAGCAAGTTTTTTTAATACTCTTCTGTCTAAGATTTATTTTTTATTGCTACATAGTCATTGTTTCCCCTTACCTCAATCTGTCAAAGAGAACATAAGTAAGTATAGAAGAAACTGAGTTCTTCATTTGCTCACTGCTTGCTGTGTTTTCATGCATAGTGTTTTAGTAATTACTTAAAATAATCATTTTGCATCTTTGTAAGAACAAGGTAATATAATCTATATTCATATAGCCAGGTATAGACTCCATGTGTGTCTGTGACTTCCTGCTCTTCTATGCTGCCGTTGAAGCCCACCTTCAGCCGTAAGAATGTATACAACCAAAACTGCTTTCTCCTTTGCTCTCATGGCCAAGTTTGGTACCATCCTGACTGGATTGAAACAGCTCATCTGTCCTAGGTCTCCTGGGAGGTACTTGTCCTACACTGGAATGTAGATAGAATGGTTTCCACATAATCTCCTTTCTCTACCCTCAGGTGACTGAATTTTTCTGTGACCCTCGACATTGGAACATGCCACACTGAACGTGATTCCAGTGTTTAATACTGTGTAACTGTCACAGTTCCTAAAGTTAAGCCTAATATTTCACCTAGAATTTAAAAGAAGAGGAATATTTTCCACTATTGAAAATATGTTGGATTCCTGAGAGGAACTATATGTATCTTTGGTGGCAACTTACAGAGTGAGACTGTTCAAGGGCAATTTGACTGTGATATTTGCCTAACTTGCCAGCTTTATAACGTGACCTTTATATCAGTGACAGATGCATTTTATATCTTTAGGAATATATATTATATCAACCTGCATCTTTTGAAAGGAAACCCTAAACAAAGTCCAGAATTATTCTCACACAGATTCACATCACCATAATTATTTTATTTCCTAAGTAAAATGTGGAGAATGAGACAAAATTTCAAGTCTTATACTGAAGTATTTATTTTTTCTCTGACATTGAAGAGGTAATTTCATCTTGATTTTCTTTTCATGTAAATATTAGGGTGTCCCATCTCTCTTGAAAAAACCATGTCAATTAAGTAGGTAATGGTTTAGATCCATCCAGGTGTACAAATATCTCCCTGAGTGTAAATTACATTGTACAGTTAGAATTCAGTGAATTACTGCTCTACTACACTAAATGCTTCCCTACTGACTTGAAAGAGTCAATGTACTTTTAGAAATATCCACCTTTAATGTTAGGGATTTTATAATGTTCTTTGCAAAATTTGAAGAGAGTCATATTGCCCATATGTGGCATGTTTTCTCACTACTGGTAGAAAAACAAACCTGACAGGAAACTTTGAAACTGATTAGATTTTACAATACACCCACTGTTTTTAATTTATGAAATATACTTTAAAGGAAATAAAAAAATGCAAGTTAAGAATACTATTTATATTCATCATGCTAAACAGAATTCTTGAATCATAAAGCAAATGTTGTTCCCAAACACTTGGTAATGTAATACCTGTCAAAATACTAGATAATTAGTAAAATATAAGAGCATTTCATAGTGAAAGTAATTTTCCATACTTTCAAACTGAGTACACTTTAAGATCTTGAAATGTCACTCTATATTATCATTGAATAGCATTTCCTTGAGATCCATATTATGTACTGAAATGTGTTACAATTTTAGATAAGTATATCTATATGACTAAATATCCAATAGTATTTTTTTCATTTTATCATGATAATGTTTTGTTATATTAGCAATGCATATTAAAATTTTCCAGATCTGTTGATGTAATTAAGGATATTACTAACTTCAATGTAATTTATTGTACCATTTGTTCTTTATCAGAGTTAAAACTGCAACAACATAGAAGCAATTTTTAAAATGTCCTCACATTTTAAATTCTTTGAATATACTATTTTGGCTTCACTTTCTCCTACTTGGTATAAGAGCATCACAGATTGTTTTCTTAATTCATTTTTCTCTTCCCTCTCTTTGTTTATCTATGCTTCTGACATCACCTTCCTCTCTGATCAATTGCTTCACAAGCCAAACAACTTATCTCTTCCATTGCCCCATAAATACCCCAAAATTTACATTTTTATCAATATCTGTTTCAAAATCGTGTTAAAAATAAAAATAAATAAATCTTAACTGCTAAGTCAGCTTGTGCTCTGAGCATATCTCTTGGAAACTCTGTCTCCCAGTCTTACTTGATTTTTCCAGATGTTATCTGTTCTATAATCTAAATAATATGTTTTTAAGATTTCTTGTTTCAAAGAGACTCAGCACAGGTTTCTGGACACCTCTGAAAAGATTAACTCTGAAAGATCCAAAGGAGGAAAGATTATGGCACACACAAGAAATGGCATAAAAAATGATGAACCAAAAAAAATAAAACAAATGTATAGGGACTTGTTTTCATGTTATGGTTATATTTTATGCTTATGCATGAATGCGAATGAGAATGTGCATTTAGGTTGTTTCCATTACACATATCATAACAAATAAAAGTACATTTTTCATCTCTGCTTTGGTTTGCCTGGACAGACTTTTAGATATGGATCGATTTACAATTATTTTTCACAACACTACATCAAAAATGATTTTTTTTAATATTATTCACAAGTTTTAGCCATTTTTAGAGGAGTTTGAAGTTCTTTGAACAGATAATTTGCTGAGAATATTCAGATTCATTTTTTAAACCACAATTTCATGTATATAAAGTACTTCACTTTCTTGGATAGCTTGTTGAAAGTGGTGGGAAGGGACGTGCTCAAGTTTTCTGTTTTACATTCTAGAGATTAAGGTTGTAGGTGATTGTCATAACTTATTAAATTCTTCTGTTTACAAATAGGAATGTGTTGGAATAGAAAAATAGCTTTGAGGACCCTCCATGTACCTGTTGCTTCCACGCACAATTTATCTGAAGCACAGTAATTAGAAAAAATGATATAAAGAATAGAAAAATTTGTGCATTTCCTTCCTGCTGTACCAGTTCCTGCCAACAAGGTATCAGGCATTCATCCATGTATAATCATTCTCTCTGGTGTCAAAAACTATAACTGTGCATCTCTGTGTCTTCTAGCCTTCGGGGCTTATTTTTTCTATTTCATCTTTCATGATTCAGTCATTTTTCCCAAAATATCCTAAACAGTAAAAATTTTATTTACACTCTTGGGATCATTGTATTTTCTTATTTTTTATTTTTGTATTTTTTGTGTGTTTTCTAGGGCCACACCCGTGGCATAGGGAGGTTCCCAGGCTGGGGGTCTAATCCGAGCTGTGGCTGCTGGCCTATGCTAGAGCCACAGTAACACCAGATCTGAGCCGAGTTTGCAACCTACACCATAGTTCACAGCAACGCCAGATTCTTAACCCACTAAGCAAGGCCAGGGATCCAACCCGCAACCTCATGATTCCTAGTCAGATTTGTTAACCACTGAGTCATGATGGGAACTCCTGCATTTTTTAGTAAATTTTAAGATACTTTCTGTTTTGAATGAACTTCCCACTTTAGAATTGCCAAAAAGTTTTGAAAATAGTACTGAGAGCTTCCAAATACACTGAAACCAGTTTCCATGCTACAAATATTGTATAATGGTATACTTGTTACAATTAATGAACTGATATTTATTCATTATCTTTGGCTAACACCCAGTTTATTGATATTTCTTTAGTTTTAACCTAATGTGCTTTTTTTTTTTTTTTTTTTTTGCTGTCATACGATCCAGTCAGCATACAATATTACATTTAGTTGTTATGTTTCCCTAGACTCCTCTTGGTTGTGACAGTTTTTGAGATTTTCCTTCTTTTTATTTTTTACTTTTTTGTCTTTTTGTCTTTTTAGGGCCACACCTGCAGCATATGGAGGTTCCCAGGCTAGGGGTCTAATCAGAGCTGTAGCTGCTGGCCTATGCCAGAGCCACAGCAACACCAGATCTGAGCCGCATCTGTGATCTGCATCACAGCTCATGGCAATGCCACATCCTTAACCCACTGAGTGAGGCCAGGGATTGAACCTGCAACCTTATGGTTCCTAGTCGGATTTGTTTCCACTGCACCATGATGGTAACTCCAGTTTTTGTGTTATTACTTTGTTTTTTTGGTTTTTTTTTGGGGGGGGGAGGGAGGATTTTCCTTCTTTTTTTTTTTTGGTCTTTTCTAGGGCTGCACCCCTGGCATATGGAGGTGCCCAGGCTAGGGGTCCAATCAGAGCCGTAGCCGCCACCCTACAACAGAGCAGCAGCAACAGGGGATCCAAGCCGCACTTGCGACCTACACCACAGCTCACGGCAACGCCAGATCCCTAACCCACTGAGCAAGGCCAGGGATCGAACCTGCAACCTCATTTTTCCTAGTCGGATTCGTTAACCACTGAACCATGATGGGAATTCAGGATTTTACTTCTTTTTAAGGATTGTGATTGTTTTGAGAAGTAATGGCCAGGTTATTTTTTGGATGTCCTTTTATTGGAATTAGTTCTGATTTTTTTTTTTTTTTTTTTTTTTTTGCCTAGAGTAGAGTTACAGATTATTGAGGAGGAAGATGAGTGAGGTGAAGTATCATTCTCATTAAATCATATTTAGAGTCCATGATTCATAAGTATTGAGTTTCACTGCAATCTCCTGACTGAAGAGTGTACATAGATTTCTGCACTGTGGATTTACCATCCACCCCTCTTCACATTGTGTTCCTTGGAAGCAAGTTACTATGTAGAGACCACATGTAAGGAGTAGGGATTTCTGTGCCTAGAAATTACATGAATTAGAAGAATTTTTTTTATCTTCTCATCATTGAGCATGATGTTAGCTGTGGTTTTGTCATAAATGGCTTTTTTATGTTGAAATATATTCCCCCCAAAACCATTTTCCTAAATGGAACTTACTTTGATTTTGTCAAAATCTTTTCCTGCATCTATTTAGATAATCATATGATTTCTTATTCTTCAGTTTGTTAATATGATGTGCCATATCAATAGATTTTAAGATATTGAACCACCCTTGCATCCCTGAAATAAATCCCATTTGATCAGGATGTTTAATCCTTTTTACATATTATTAAATAAAATTTTTTAATATTTTGTTGAGAATATTTGTTTATGTTCGTCAGGGATACTGGCCCGTAATTTTCTTTTTGTGTATATGTCTCTGTCTTGTTTTAGTATCAGTGTAATCCTGGCCTTGTTTGGAAGTATTCTCTCCTCTTCAATTTTTTGGAATAGTTTAAGAAGTGTAGATACTAACTTTCTCTAAATGTTTGGTAGAATTCCCCTGTGAAGCCATCTGGTCCTCAACTTTTGTTTGTCTGAAGTTTTTGGATTTTTGATTTAATTTTATTGTTAACAATTTGTCTGTTTAGAGATTCTGTTTCTTCCTTATTCAGTCTTGGGAAATTGTATGTCTCTAAGAAATTATCTAGGACGTCCAATTTATTGGTTTTTAACTGTTTGTAGTATTTTCTTATGATTGTATTACTGTGATACCAGTTGTAATCAATTTTCTTTCATTTCTAATTTTATTTGTGCCCTTTCTCTCTCTCTCTTTCTGAATAAGCCTGGCTAAATATTTATAAATGCTGTTTATCTTTTCAAAATATCAGCAAATTAAGGAGGATTTCTCCAGTTTTCTGCCCTCTTAGTTTTATTGATCTTTTTTCTTGGGGAAGGGTCTCTATTTAATTCATTTCCATTAAATATCACTTTTCATGAGCTAAATTTTTATTAGTCTTGCAAATGTGCAGTGTCATTCATCTACCATTGCATACCCCAAAGAACATTTTCACTACCTAAAAAAATCCCCTGTGTTTTATTTATTTTACCTTTTGCATTGGCTTCACATTTTGGATATTCCCTTCTGTTTTTATTTTTTCTACTTTTTTTTTTTGCTTTTTAGGGCCATACCTGTGGCATATGGAGGTTCACAGGCTAGGGGTCGAATTGGAGTTACAGACACAGCAATGTGACCTACACCACAATTCACAGCAATGCCAGATCCTTAACCCTCTGAGCAGGGCTAGGGATCGAACCTGCAACCTCATGGATACTAGTCAGGGTTGTTTTCACTGTGCTACTACAGGAACTCCTTCACCATTTTTTTAATTTTTATTTTTTCCATTATAGCTGGTTTACAGTGTTCTGTCAATTTCTACTGTACAGTAGAGTGGCCCAGTCGCACATATATGTACATTCCTTTTCTCACATTATCCTTCATCATGTTCCATCAAAATGACTAGATATACTTCCCTGTCTTATACAACAGGATCTCATTACTCATACACTCCAGATGCAATAGTTTGTTTCTATAAACCCTAGACTGCCTGTCTACCACAATCCGTCCAACTCCTCCTTGGCAACCACAAGTCTGCTCTCAAAGTCTGTGAGACTTTATCTGTGGAAAGGTTTATCAGTGCCATATATTATATTCCAGGTATAAGTGATATCATATGGTATTTGTCTTTCTCTTTCTGACTTACTTCACTTAGTATGAGAGTCTCTAGTTCCATCCATGTTGCTACAAATGACATTATTATTTTATTCTTTTTGTGGCTGAGTAGTATTCCATTGTGTATGTATACAGCATCTTCTTAGTCCCTTCATCTGTCCATGGACATTTAGGTTGTTTCCATGTCTTGGCTATTGTGAATAGTGCTGCAATGAACATGCGGGTGCATGTGTCTTTTTCAAGGAAATTTGGGCTGGAGAGATGCCCAAGAGTGGGATTGCTAGGCCATCGGGTAGTTCTATGTATAGTTTTCTAAGATATATCCAAACTGTTTTCCATACTAGTTGTACCATTTTACATTCCCACCAACAGTGCAGGAGGGTTCCCTTTTCTCCATACCCTCTCCAGCATTTGTTATTTGTGGATTATTAATGATTGCCATTCTGACAGGTGTGAGGTGCTACCTCACAGTGGTTTTGATTTTCATTTCTCTAATAATTAGTGATGTTGAGCATTTTTTCATCAGCCCTGTTGACCCCCTGCATATCTTCTTCGGAGAAATGTCTATCCAGGTCTTTTGCCCATTTTTCAATTGGGTTGTTGGTTTTTTTGCTGTTGAGTTGTATAAATTGTTTGTATATTTTTAGAGATTGTCCTTGAAGCCCTTGTCAGTTGCATCATTTGAAACTATTTTCTTAGATTTCATATGCTGTCTTTTTTATGGTTTTTCTTTTCAGTGTAAAAGCTTGTCAATTTGGTTAGGTCCCATTGGTTTATTTTTGCTTTTATTTCTGTTGCCTTGGGAGTCTGATCTAAGAAAATATTTGTAAGGTTGATGTCAGAGACTGTTTTGCCTGTGTTCTCTTCTAGGAGTTTGATGGTGTCTTGTCTTATGTTTAAGTCTTTAAGCCATTTTGAGTTTATTTTTGTGCATGGTGTGAGGGTGTGTTCCAGTTTCTTTGATTTATATGTGGCTGTCCACTTTTCCCAGCACATGCTTGAGGAAAAAACTGTCATTTTACCATTTTATATTCTTGCCTTCTTTGTTAAAGATTAAATGACCTTAGGTGTATGGGTTTATTTCTGTGTTTTCTATTCTGTTCCATTGGTCTGTATGTCCATTTTGATACAAGTACCACACTGTCTTGATTACCATGGCTTTATAATATTACTTGAAATGTGGGAGAGTTATGTCTCCTGCTTGGAACTTTCTTACAGTTTTTATCTTTATATTTCAGTTTGGGCAGTTTTTTATTGGCCTATTTTCTGTTTCACTTACATTTTCCTCATTGTGTTAAGTCTACTAGTGAGTCCACTGAAGGCAGTCTTTATTTCTTTTACTATGTTTTTTATTTCTAGTACTTAATTTTGATTCCTTCATAGATTTTCCACATTTCTTCTCTAATTTCTCATCTCTACATGCATGTCCTCCATTTTTCAGTAGATCCCTTCACATATTAATCATAGTCATTTAAAATTTTATGTATGATAACTTCAATAGCAATAGTACAGCTGAATCCAATCCTGATGTACTTTGTCTTTTCAGACTATTTTTTTCTTTGACCTTCATCATCACTCATAATTTTGTTGTTGTGGTTGTTGAAACACAGACATGTTATATAAGCTTATAAGAACTGAGGTAAACAGACCTTTAGTATAGGAATTTTTTAATAATATAGCTAGGAGTTGTCCTGTGCTATAATTGTTGTAGTTTGGGGTGCACTAAGCTTTACATTCTTCTAATGTATTTTGGTTCCTTTCTTTTGGCACTGGGCTTCCTTATGTATTTCTTCTTAATATTTATCTTTGTGTTTCAGTGTTTTGATCTGTAATCCACATTTTTTAGCAGAAGCCTTTTCAGGTAATGATAAGTTTTGGATATGCTATATGATCTTCTAATGAAATCAAGGTCTCTCTTTTTGTGCTTACATCTTTAAAGTATGATTTATCACAGTCATTTTTACACTACATAATTTTTTTTCTATTCCTCCTACACATTTTCCTAGTTACAGTGGTTACAATCTATTTATTTAAACATTGATCCCTTCTTTTCTATTTATTTTTCCCTAATGCTACTATGTTTTAGGTGAGACAGGAAGACTACAGGGGGATGAGATTGAAGAAATGTTGTTTCTCCACCAAGGCTAAGGTGTCAAAACTTTTTTTTTTCCTGGAAAACAGGACTTTGTTATGTTTACTGTATATGAACACTCCATAATATTTACTATTCTCTCCTAATACAAGAGTCAGAGATTGTTTGTTCAGAATGTCATCGTGAAAGCAATCTGTGTATTATTTTCCTTCAGATATTCTATTTATTTAGTTAAAATATGAAATTACTTCAAATATGTTTTCTGGTCATAACAGATATAAATTAGAAAGGACTATGTAATTATATAACCTTTACTGGGAGTGATTAAAGGGCTCAAGAAGCACAATAAAGGGGGACAATGACTAATCATCAAGTTAAAGCTAAATGGGAAAGCCTGAGATTTTTCTTAGCAATATATTAGTGATTCTCAGCAGCAGCAGAGTGAAAGAAATTCTGCAGGTTTCAAGATCAAAGACGGATTAATCAGGTATAGATGAGCTTCAATTAAGGTTTAATTCCAAACTTAGGAAGTGTGCAGAAGTTTTAGACATTTCTCCAAAGAAGACAGGCTAATGGCCAAAAAGTATTTGAAAAGATGCCCACCATCACTAATTATTAGAGAAATAAAAATCAAAAGTAAAATGAGTTATCTCCTCACAGCAGTCAGAATGGCTATCATAAAAAGTCTACAAAAAGGAAATGCTGGAGAGGCTTTGGAGAAAATGATATTCTCCTACCTTACTGGTGGGATTGTAAATTGATGAAACCACCATAGAGGACAGTATGGAGGTCCCTTAAAAATACTAAATATAGAACTATTGTATATTCCATTTCAGGGCAAATATCCAGAGAAAACTATAATTTGAAAAGGTACTTGCACCTCAATACTAATTGCAGAACTATTTGCAATACCCAAGATATGGAAGCAACATAAATGCCATAGACAAAGGAATAGATAAAGAAGATGTGGTATGTATATTCCATGGAATATTACTCAGCATAAAAATAATAAAATAATGACATTTGCAGCAATAAGGATGGACTAAAGATTATCATACTGAGTGAAGTAAGCCAGACAGAGAAAGAGAAATATCATATGATGTCACTTATATGTGGAATCTAATAAAAATGACACAAAGAATATTTTTGTAAAAAAGAAACAAACACAGATTACAGAACCAATCTCATGGTTACCACAGGTTAAACCATTGAGGAAAGGAAAGAATTGTGATGGTGGGAATAATATATACACATTGCTGTGTAAAATAAATAATTAACAAGAACTGACAGTATAGCCAGGGAAAATATGCTCAATAGTTTGCAATAATTATGTGGAAAAAAGAATGGATATTCTTATAACTGACTCACTTTTATCTAGAATTGAAACTAAAACAGATTTGTAAGCCAACCATGCTCCAATAAGAGAATGAAAGAAGGAAAGAAAGAAAGAAAGAAAGAAAGAAAGAAAGAAAGAAAGAAAAGAAAGAAAAAGTAAACAGCTACCACAAACAACAACAACAAAAACTTGGGAAGTCTGCAACACCAGAAATAAGTGTTGTGAGTGAAGAAGAGCAGAACCCTGATGTATGGGTGAGTACCATCTTAGTGGATGG
Source organism: Sus scrofa (assembly GCF_054392235.1). Taxonomy (NCBI): domain Eukaryota; kingdom Metazoa; phylum Chordata; class Mammalia; order Artiodactyla; family Suidae; genus Sus; species Sus scrofa. Next base: position 50,379,579 of record NC_139390.1, on the reverse strand, counting down.
ACTCAGAAGCTTTGAAACTACAGGGTTTTTGAACAATTTCTTGCCCTGCAATTGTCCACTTTTGTTTGTTGAAGGCTAGAGACATTCATTTGGTGGTAACTTGTATCAGCAATATCTATTTCTCTAGGTGACATTTTATCCCCTGCTCTCTTACTTCATCCAAATTTTGGTCTGGCCACTTTCATCAGTAGAGGTAGCATATTCCACAAATGTCTAGCCATTTACTAAGTGACAAAAAAAGGCACAGGTTTCAAAATGAGCCAAGATGATAAAAAATGTTGCTTATAGGTCCCATTTGTGGTGCAAGCAGCCTTGATAACTAGGCCATGTTTCCTGCAATTCTAATGAATTAAAGGTGTCTTCACAGTGCAGCATATAATGAGATGTTTATGCAAAGCCCCTAAAGAGAGTCAAAATGTAAGCTTACTGAAAAACTTGGAATGAGACCTTGATTTCTACAATAGAGTACTGCTTATCATTTGACAAATAACTCAGTTGGTACCCCTAAATTTTGGTAGAAAGAAAGCATTTGACCTTAACATACTATGTGACCATGCAGTTCAAACTGCCCATCAAGTGTTCATTTCCATCTGACTCACCAAGTCATGATATCAGGTGTGTCCAGCAGCAATTCATTGTAATTTGGAAGTGGTACTTCCAGTATTACATGCAAGCATCCATAGTTACACCTATGGTGCTGGAACTGCCAGCTCCATTGTCACTTCTCCCTTAACTGTATCTTCAACCACAAAGGGTATCATCTCTCTTGACAAGTTAGAGAATGAACAAAGAGGCAGAGACTAATCTGTGATGAGTTAATTTCATATTTAGGTACAAACCAAGATAAAACACTTTCTTATGTCAGGGATGTCCCTAAAAGTCTGTGAGTAGGAAACATTTTCACAGTGAGCAGAGATTTGGGCAAGGAATCTAGTTATCCATTTTGTTTGGAAATAAAGATACTCAAGGGGTTAAATTCCTGTTGTGGATTGGTGGGTTAAGAACCTGGCACAATGTCTGTAAGGATGTGGGTTCATCCCCAGCCTAGCTCAGTGGGTTAAAGATCTGGCATTGCTGCAAGCTGAAATGTAGACCTGCAGATGAAGTTCCGATTCAACCCCTGGCATGAGAGCTTCCATATGCCATATGTGCAACCCTCAAAAGAAAAAAAAAATCACCTTGTCCTAAGAAATATTTTAAAAAATACTCAAGGTAAAATATATTCAGTTTTAGAAGCAGTGAAAAATAGTATTGCTGGATGGTTAGAGGCCTAGAATAGTAAAGATTTGGAGATCAATATACAGATGCAATGTGTTTTATTGTATGAAATGCAGTATGACTTATAGTGAAAAACAAAAATATATATATTTAGGTCCAAGAGTACTGAAATGCCAAGTGATAATAAGTTGAATCCACTTCAGTGTTTTAGGTGTGTAAGCATGAAATTATAGAATTAGTTTGAGCTCAACAGCATCATGGAATTTAACTTTCAAACTCAAGATGGGGAAGCCACTGTATAGACACGAAAAAATTATAAGGAACTAAATCAAGCCAATTACGGCCTGTCTGACTGATTATGTATTACCCAAATACAGTCACCCTTGTTATCTAATTCACCTAGAAAGTACAAGTTAGAATCATTTTGTGATATCTATTTTCATTTCAGAACAAATTAAAATGTAACTGCAACACATCAAAAATAAGAGGGTGAAGTATTTCAAACTTGATTGAAAAGACAAATTAACTTCAAAAGAAAAAAAATCTAATTATCATTAAATTGTTCATTAGTAAATGTAAGAGACAGAGGTGAATATAATAAGGGGTCAGAACTACTGGGGAAAAAAGTGGCAATAAACATTCTATTTCATGCAGAATGGAATATCCATTCAAGAATAATAAAAAAAAGAATTTTTTAGACAGGCCTAAAGCCAAATATTTGACGTTGAAAAGAAAACCACATTGAAAGATTGATTGAAGGATATGCTTCTGCAACACACACATGCCCATAGGCATCTACACTTTGTAAATAAAGGCATGGTATACAGAAGGCAATGCTTATCACAGAAATTGAAAAAGTTGAAAATTTAATTAGAAAAATTAAAATAATATATATTGCTGTACTAAGTCAGGATATGGAGCATATGTGCATTCAGTGGGACAGTAAGACACTTTACCTTCCCTATGCACTCTATCATTCAATAAGCTCCTTCCTCTTCTGGCTGTAACACCATGGGCTAGTTTTGTCTTTTTTGAAATTTCTGTGAAAGGAATTAGAGTAGTATTTTTTTTTTCTGTTGAATACTATTGCTCAATATCTGCTCCATTCATCCATCTTGTCACACATAATGGAATTAGGCTTAATTTCATTACTGTATACAATTCCATTGAGTGAAACCCCAGTTTTGATCTTCTTAGAAATACATTATTCTCCTTTTTTATTCTTCTGAGAAACATAATGGTTTTTCCCTTCATTTCTTAAGGATATAATTTTAGAGTGTAGAATTCTGGTTTACCTCCCCACCTCAAGACTTTTAAGGTATTATTCAGTATTTTCTTGTTCACATAGTTTCTGAGATTTTGTCTTTGTTTTGATTACAAGTAAAGTTTTTGGCTTATTTTGGTTACTTTTCTGATATGTTTTCTCATTGTATTTGGTTTTGGATTTCAACAATTCGATAGGACATTGTTGTTTACTTAGTTAATTTTAATATTCACCTCTTAGATATGTGATTTAGTGTTTGTCTTCAGTTCTGGAAAATGTATTTATTATTTATTCTAATATTTATTATGCCCAATTCTATATTTTCATATATAGAATCTATATATGGATTTCAATTATGAGTCTGTGACACCATTTGATGTAGTCCCACAGATTTTAGATGCTACATTCTCTGTTTTTATTTTTTTCTTTTGTATTTTAGTCTTTTTCCTGTTTGTAAGGGCTTCAGTTCAAGGGATTTCTACTGATCTATCTTTATATTCACCAATTCATTTTGCTGAACTTGGCCCTCTGGAATAAAGAAGCCAGTATTGTGCAGATGGGAGAGAGGAAATATATATTTTTTAAAGTCATTAGAAAATTGCAATAAGCATCAATCTTCAGAACTACTAGTATCAGAACTGATGGAGAATGATGGCATCTGGGAAATATCTTTTGCTTGTTTCCAAAAGCTTCCAAAATAAAACAAGCAAGTAGAGATAGTTAGTGATTCCAGTAGTGATACAGTGGAACTGATGCAAGATTTTATACATTGACTGGTGCAATTTCAATAGCATGGTCTTAACTATTTTGATGTTTTAATAGACCTGGAATCCAAAAACATTGGCTTTAACTGCTATTTGAAAACTGAAGAGTGAAGGTAGCACATTTTTACTATTACTTATTTTCAATGGGACTCAATTTCTGAGATCTTTAGTATTTATAAATTATTAGAGTTGTTTAGATCTATTTTTAAAAAGATATAAAACTATGCAGTTATGTTGACTTTTTCTAAATTCTGCTTTAAAAGATCATTAATAGTTAATATCATCCTTTTCAAAGGACTCAACACTTTCTTAATAATGGGAAATAATTGTGGTGGCCGTAACACTGTTCCCATTTATTGGAAAAAGTAAGACTTCCAAGTATCCTCAGGTAATGGAACCCATCTCATCCTAATTTTCTGCACATTGCATATAAATTATATATATATATATATATATATATTTTAAAAGAATATACTTTTTTTAGAAGTTTTATGTTTACAGAAGAAAAATGAGCAGACAATACAGAATTCCCATATGCCCCCTTCTCACCCCAGAAACCTTATTATTATTATCTGGCATTTGTAGGTCATACTGTGGTTCACTATCTGTTTTTACAGTCTATGATATTTGACAAACATATAATAACATGTTCATATCACTGGACTGTCATAAAGAATGGCTTTACTGTTCTAAAAATTTGTACTTCAGCCATTCACCACTTCCTCCCTCAGAACACATAGCAACACTGATCTTTTCACTTTGTCCATAGTTTTGCTTTTTCCAGAATGTCAAATTACACAGTATGTAGTTTTTTTAGACTTGCTTCTTTCATTTAAATACTATGCATTTAAGGGAGTTCCCATCATGGCACAGTGGTTAAGGAATCTGACTAGGAATGATGAGATTGTGGGTTTGATCCCTCGCCTTGCTTAGTGGGTTAAGGATCCAGCACTGCCATGAACTGTGGTGTAGGTTGCAGACGCAGCTAAGATCCCATATTGCTATGGCTCTGGTGTAGGCCAGTGGCTAAAGCTCCAATTAGACCCCTGGCCTGGGAACCTTGATATGCCACAGGAAGCAGCCCTAGAAAAATGCAAAAAGAGGAAAAATAAAATGCGTTTAAGCCAAGACATGGAAACAACCCAAATATCCATGGACAGATGATTGGATTAGTAAGATGTGGTGTATATTTACACAATGGAATACTACTTAGCCAAAAAAAAGAATTACATAATGCCATTTGCAGCAACATGGATGGAACTAGAGACTGTCATCCTGAGTGAAGTAAGTCAGAAAGAGAAAGACAAATACCATATGATATCACTTATAACTGGAATCTGATATACAGCACAAATGAACATTTCCACAGAAAAGAAAGTCATATAGACTAGGAAAATAGACTTGTGGCTGCCCGGGAGGGAGAGGGAGGGAGTGGGAGGGATGGGGAGCTTGGGATTAATGGATGCAAACTATTGTTCTTGGAATGGATTTACAATGAGATCCTTCTGTGTAGCACTGAGAACTATGTCTAGATACTTACATCACGAAACAACAATGGGAGGAAAAATTATATATACATGTATGTGTAACTTTGTCCCCATGCTGTACAGTGGAAAAAATAAATAAAAAATAAAATTAAAAAAATAATATGCATATTCATCCATGCATTTTCACATCTTAATAGCTCATTTTTATTTTTAAATTATTTATTTGTTTATTTATTTGTTTATTTATTTGTCTTTCTAGGGCCACACTTACATCATATGGAGGTCCCCAGGCTGGGGGTCAAATCCGAGCTGTAGCCACTGGCATAAACCAGAGCCACAGCAAAGCAAGATATAAGCTGTGTCTGCAACCTACACAGCTCACGGCAATGCAGGATCCTTAATCCACTGAGTGAGGCCAGGGATCAAACCCACATCCTCATGGATGCTACTCGGGTTTGTTAACCACTGAGCCACAACAGGAACTCCCGATAGCTCATTTTTAAATAACAGGATAATATTTTATTGTCTGAATGTACTACAACCTGTTTTCATTTACCTATTGAAGGACGTCTTAGTTGCTTCTCTGTTTTGGCAATTATGAACAAAGTGGCTATAGTCATTTGCATGGAGGTTTTGTGCAAACAAAATAGTTCAATTCATTTGGAAGATGATTGCTGGAGTATCTACTAAAAGTATATTTTCTATTTTTCTCCACTGAAAAGGTGTGTAGGTAAATGAATAACCCAGCAATACTGAGTATCTCTAGTGTCGCAATTATAGTTTCTAAATAACTCCCATGTATAGGAGACAGAAGAAACAGCCCATTCTTGGTTTGGTATAAAATGAGCTTCGAATATTTTATCCTATGAAAAAGCAAGAAAACTATCAATGACTACTGGTGTTACATCTAAAAGTTCATGATATTTGATCATCAGTAAGAATAACTTTAATGGATCTACATATATTAAATGTGTATAGACAAATTGTTAGTAATAATAGTGAAAATAATAATAATACTATAAAAACATCTTTTGATCACCTTTGGAAGATGTTAAGAAACCAAATCATTTTGGTTGAATATTGGTAAGATAGAGGAAAACATTCAGGAATTTTCCTACCTTTTCTTTTCAAACTGTACCACGGTGTAACTAAACGATAGCCAAGGGAAAATTTCTTTCTAGAAGTATGTATGCTCAAGAATAATGACAAATGATATAATATCAATATTTGCAAATCCTTAGTAAAATAAGGAATGATCATAAATAGTGGCTAATTTCCCACAGAGATAATTAGATATTATTAAACAGTGTTGATAATGGTGTGGATAAAATAAATCCAACCTCATCTGATCAAGATTGCCAGATATAACTAGCAATCTTTTTAAAATAAACAAGACTGAAGTAAATGTTAAATGGTAATAAACTGAAGATATCATTAAAATACCGATTGTGAGAACTTTACAGGACAAATGACCATCTTTCTTCCACAATTAGGTTGCAAGAGCAATAAAAGCAGAGAGGAGATTAAATAAGAATTAAGAGTGAAGTTTGTAGATTTTGCTTGGGATCATAATTCAAGCAAATGAGCTGAAATAGAAATTAGGATTGATCAAGTAAATTTGAAAGCTTACATGAATTTTATTATATTAAGATGTTTCAGTAGAGATTCATTTAGATTGAACAAAACTCATATACTTATTTCTGCAAGAATCATTATATTTAAGAAACATATATATTAAATTACTTATACGTAAAATAATATGATGTCAGAGTTATGCCTCAGAAATAATCCAAAGAAGAGGTATATAGGAATGAAAGTCAACAATGATTGACCATGAGTTAATTTCTGTAGAAGCTTGGTGATGGGCATATATGTTTCATTATGCTATTAATATTTCTACACTTTACTTTTAATTTTTTTATAATAAAGAGTTAAAATTAAGCCAAATGTGTTGCTACCTTGGCTTCTAGAAGTAGAGATAATTTTTTAATTAACCATCAGTTGATGTTCTAATTTTTATTTTATAAAATGAAACAGAGTTATCTAAGGATATTAAAATAAATCAACTTCATTGAAATTGTTTTGAAATTGTTTAGAAATTATTTTCTAAAAGATTAACACTATTTTTTCCTTTAAATATTACTTCAGGTTTCATGGACTTTTTAAAGATCTCTTATTCTATATTATAGCAGGATTAAATTATATTGCTGAGATATTTTGTTTAGGTAGCTTATTATGGTTTCCTAGAGAGCTTAACCAAAAAAAATATATGAGGAGATGTGGAGTTTATTGACTTCAAGAGCTGGTGGTATTCTCTTCTAGTGAGATTATATCTTTTTCAAACAGCTTTGACATTAAAAAATTATGTGACTATGATTTAAAACATCTACTTTCCATCCAAAATAGTAACATTTCCAGATTCATAATTAGATTAAACAAGTTAAACTAGATCAAAAAATAGTGTTACTAACTTATACCCAATTTGTGTTTATCATTTATATCTTTTATATAATATTTTTAGTATGCATGTTCTGATTGTTTAGTGCATGTAAGTCTTTCCTTCCCATTAAGTAAGAATTCTCTTTGAGACTTGCTCAGTTTTAATATTATTCAAGTCTAATACCTTTAATGGTATGTAATCTCAATATGTTTGTTCATGACTAAATTCCTTTCATGGTGTAAGATTGTCATGTAGAATTGCTAAGTAAGAATTCCCTCATTCATTGGATCTTAATATAGAAAATATCAAAGTAGAATTATAAGCATATATGTTTATTGTACATTCAAAGTTTGACTTCAAAGACAAGGTAGTCATATTTAATGAAATCAATATACACTTCTCACTATTGTTTGGAAATATGACTGTGATAATTTTTAAACTATATAATTAAATAAAATCATTACATAAGGGAAATGTCAAAGTAGTAAAAAGATACATAGGTAGAGTATTACTTTATTTATTTATTTATTTATTTTTATTACTCAAATGAATTTATCACATCTGTAGTTGTATAATGATCACAACAATCCAATTTCACAGGATTTCCATCCCATAGCCCAAGCACATCCCTCTACTCCCACACTGTCTCTTCCAGAGACCATAAGTTTTTCAGTGTCTGTGAGTCAGCATCTGTTCTGCAAAGAAGTTCAGTCTGTCCTTTTTTCAGATTCCACATGTCAGTGAAAGCATTTGATGTTAGTGTCTCACTGTATGGCTGACTTCACTTAGCATGATAATTTCTATGTCCATCCATGTTGCTAAAAATGCTGGTATTTCATTCCTTTTAATGGCTGAGTAATATTCCATTGTGTATATGTACCACCTCTTTTTGATGCACTCTTCTGTTGATGGACATGTAGGTTGTTTCCATGTCTTGGCTATTGCATATAGTGCTGCAATGAACGCTGAAATACATGTGTCTTTGCGAGTCATGGTTTTCTCTGGATAGATGCCCGGGAGTGGGATTGCTGGGTCAAATGGTAGTTCTATGTTTAGTTTTCTGAGGCATCTCCATACTGTTTTCCACAGTGGTTGCACCAATTTGCAATCCCACCAACAGTGTACTAGGGTTCCTTTTTCTCCACACCCTCTCCAGCACTTATTGTTGTAGACTTTTGGATGATGGCCATTCTGGCTGGTGTAAGGTGGTACCTGATCGTGGTTTTGATTTGCATTTCTCTAATAATGAGTGATGTTGAACATCTTTTTCATGTGTTTTTTGGCCATATGTGTGTGTTCTTTGGAGAACTGTATGTTTAGATTTTCTGCCCATTTATTAATGGGGTGGTGTGTCTTTTTGGTATGGAGCTGAAGATGGTATTTATAAATTTTGGAGATGAAGCCCTTGTCAGTCAATTCACTTGCAAATATTTTCTCCCATTCTGTGGGTCGTCTTTTTGTTTTGTTTAGGGTTTCCTTTGCTGTGCAGAAATGTTTAAGTTTGATTAGGTCCCATTTGTTTATTTTTGTTTTTATTGTCAATACCCTAAGAGGTGGATCTGGGAAGATGTTGCTGTCGTTTACGTCAGAGAGTGTTTGACTTATGTTTTCCTCTAAGAGTTTTATAGTGTCTGGTCTTATATCTTATATCTTATATGATGGATTTGTGGATATTGAAGAACCTTTGCATCCCTGGGATAAATCCCACTTGATCATGATGTACAATCCTTTTAATGTATTGTTGGATGTAGTTTGCTAGGATATTGTTGAGGACTTTTGCACCTATGTTCATCAGTGAAATTGGCCTATAGTTTTCTTTTTTTGTGGTATCTTTGTCTGGTTTTGACATCAGGGTGATGGTGGCCTCATAGAATGAGTTTGCAAGTATCCCTTCCTCTGCAATTTTTTGAAATAGTTTCAGAAGGAGAGATGTTAGCTCTTCTCTAAATGTTTGATAGAATTTGCCTGTGAAGCCATCTGGTCCTGGACTTTTTTTTTTTTTTTGGAAGTTTTTTCATCACAGTTTCAATTTCAGTTCTTGTGATGGGTCCATTCATCTTTTCTATTTCATCTTGATTTAGTCTTGGAAGATTGTACCTTTCTAAAGATTTGTCTGTATCTTCTAGGTTTTCCATTTAATTGGCTTATAGTCACATACAATAGTCTCTTATGATCCTTTGTATTTCTCTGATGTCCATTGTTACTTCTCCTTTTTCACTTCTAATTTTATTGATTGAGTCCTCTCTCTTTTTTGCTTGCTAAGTCTGGCTAGGGGTTTATCCATTTTTTTGATCTTTTCAAAGAACCAGCTTTTGTTTCATTTATCTTTTCTATGGTTTTCTTTCTTTGTACTTCATTGATTTCTCCTCTGATCTTTATGATTTCTTTCCTTATACTAACTTTAGGTCTTGTCTGTTCTTCTCTCTCGAGCTGCTTTAGATGTAAAGTTAGCTTGTTTACTGGAGCTTTTTCTTGTTTCCTGAAGTGGGCTTGTATTGCTATAAATTTTCCTCTTAGAACGTTCTTTGCTGCATCCTATAGGTTTTGGAGTGTCATATCTTTGTTGTCATTTGCTTCTAGGTATTTTTAAATTTCCTCTTTGATTTCTTCAGTGATCCATCAGTTGTTTAGTAGCATGTTGTTTAGTCCCCACATGTTTGTGTTTTTTTCAGTTTAGTAGCATGTTGTTTAGTTTACACGTGTTTGTGTTTTTTGCAGTATTTTTCTCGTTGTTGATTTCCAGTCATATAGTGTTGTGGTCGGAAAAGATGCTTGATATGATTTCAATTTTCTTAAATTTACCAAGATTGGGTTTTTACACCAGGATGTGATGAATATTAGAGAATGTTCCATGTGCACTTGAGAAGAATGGGTATTCTGTTGCTTTTGGATGGACTGTCCTATAAATATCTATTAAGTCCATCTGGTTTAATGCATCTTTCAGGGCCTGTGTTTTGTTATTGATTTTCTGCCTGGTTGATCTGTCCATTGCTGTAAGTGGGGTGTTAAATTCCCCCACTATGCTTGTGTTATTGTTGATTTGTCCTTTTAAGGTTGTAAGTAGTTGCCTTACATATTGTGGTGACTTTTTATGTTGGGTGCGTAGATATTTAAAATTGTTATATCTCCTTCTTGGATTGATTCTTTGATCATTATGTAGTGAAAGTCTTTGTCCCTTAAAATATTCTTCACTTTAAGTCTATTTTGTTTGATATGAGTATTGCTACTCCAGCTTTCTTTTGATCGCTGTTTGCATGAAATATTTTCTTCCATCCTCTCACTTTCAATTTGTCTGTGTCCTGAGAAGTGAAGTGGGTCTCCTGAAGACAGCATTTATAAAGGTCTTGTTTTTGTATACATTCATCAGTCTATGTCTTTTGGCTAGTGTGTTTAGTCCATTAACATTTAAGGTAATTATTGATATGTATGTTCTTATTGCCATTTTATTAATTGCTTTGGATTTGTTTTTGTTGCTCTTTTTTCTTTCCTTCTTCTTTTGTTCTCTCCTCTTCATGTTTGATGACTATCATTAGTGTTGTATTCAAGTTGATTTTTCTTTGTTTGTGTATCAATTGTAGATTTTTGGTTTGCAGTTATTCTGAAGTTGTGATATGAGTGTATATGTATATGAGATTGTTTAAGTTGTTGTTCTCTTAATTGCAAGTTCATCTCCAGTGTCCTGCATTTGTACCCTCCTCTTCTCATGATTTCTGAGTTTGGTGGTATAATTGTGCATGGATGATTTTGTATCTTAATGTATATGTACCTTTACTGGTGAGCCTTGTCATTTGTGAAATTTTTGTTTCCTGTTGTTGTCTTTTCTTTTCTGCCTAAAGAAGTTCCTTTAGTATTTGTCATAAAGCTGGTTTAGTGTTGCTGAATTCTCTCAGCTTTTGCTTATCTGTGAAGGTTTTGATTTCTCCATCAAATCTGAATGAGAGCCTTGCTCAGTAAAGTAACCTTGGTTAGAGGTTTTTTCCTTTCATCACATTAAGTATATCATGCCACTCCCTTCTGGACTGCAGAGTTTCTGCTGAAAAATCTGCTGATAACCTTATTGGGGTTCCCTTGTATGTTACTTGTTTCTTTTCCCTAGCTGCTTTCAAGATTTTCTCTTTGTCTTTAATTTTGGTCAGTTTGATTAATATGTGTCTCTGTGTATTCCTCCTTGGGTTTATTTTATATGGTACTTGTTGTGCTTCCTGGATTTGAGTGAGTGGTTCCTTTCCCATGTGAGGGAAGTTTTCAGCTATTATCTCTTGGAATATTTTTTCTGTCCCCTTCTCTTTCTCTTCTCCTTCTGGCACCCCTATAATATGGATGTTGGTGCATTTAATGTTGTCCCAGAGTTCTCTGAGACTCTCTTCATTAGTTTTAAATCTTTTTTCTCTTTTCTGTTCCACATCTATAATTTCTTCTAATCTCTCCTCTACCTTGCTTATTCGTTCTTCTGCCTCCTGTATTCTGCTGTTAGCTGCTTATAGTGATTTTTTAATTTCAGTTATTGTATTTTGAATCTCTTCTTGTTTAAGTTTTATATCTTGTATATCTTTGGTCAGTGTTTCCTGTATGTTATCCATCTTTGCCTCCAGTTTATTTCCAATGTCTTGAATCATCTTCAGAATCCACAGTCTAAAGTCTTTCTCCTAGAAGCTGAGAATATCCTCACTGCTTAGCTTATTTTCTGGGGTTTTTCCATTCTCCCTTATCTGAGTTGTAGTTCTCTGTCTTTTCATTTTTATAGGTTTTTGGTGTGGTGACCTTTCTACAGATAATAGAATTGGGGTTTCTGCTCTCCAAAGAAACACATAATTCTTAATGGAAATAATCAGTTTCTTTTCTTATATTTACTCTGTAAGGTCTTTGCAAAGAAGGAGTACATTGGCACAAACAGCACAGAGCAAGGTGAATAATTGCAAGGTGAATAATATGTGAATATATTTGTTCAAACTGCACATTATAGGGTATATTTGGAAAAGCCCACACCATCTTTTGGGGAATGCAGGAGAAACCACTTCGTTGGTTTTGGTCGTTGTGATGCAGATTATATTCATGACAGAGCTTGAAACCTTTATGCGGTAGATAACATGAGGGTGGATATTGGCACTTTGTTTGTTTTGTTTTGTTTTCTGTTTCTTTCTATGTGCCCTCTTCACAGGGGGCACAGAAGGGTCCTAGAGTATTACTTTAAATCCAGTTTTCACTTCTTTAACTTTGAAGTCCTCTCTGGGAGGAATGGAAATCACTGAAATGTTTACAGCTCTTGTCTCAGAAAGCCTGTTCACTTCCTTCACATTCAAAAACAAGGGGAAACCATGTAGGTGACATCAAATTATGGTTTACCATTTAAAGCTTTCACTTTAAGGACACTTTTTTTTCTCTCATTTAAGTCTATATATAAAAGTAATAATCATTTTTTGACTGCAAATGAAATCCCTGCTCTGTCTTGTCAGCAGCACTGCAGAGGATAAATATACAGATGAGGACTCAGTTCTTTTCTGCTTAGAAAAGCACAGGAAATTGTAACTCTCTCACCAATAATACACGTGGTATAATATGCACTTCTTTGAATTACTAAATGAATTACTAAGTTTTTCACTCTTCCAAGGCAGTTTTTAAAGTAATATTAATGCACTAAGTTTTTCAAAACCACTGATATCTACTCTATTGCATTCTTTTAGATCAGTTATTAATTGCCTGTGTGTGTGTGTGTGTGTGTGTGTGTTTAGGCTCACACCTGCAGAAGTTCCCAGTCTAGGTGTCGAATCTGAGCCAGCCTACAATACAGGCATGATAATGCAGTATTCGTGTCATGTCTGAAACCTACACTACAGCTCATGACAATGCTGGATCCTTAATACACTGAATGAGGCCAGGGATCAAACCCACATCCTCATGGATACTATTAAGGTTCATTTCCACTCAGCCACAATGGAACTCCTAATTGCATTCTTAATTTGGTATTGTTTACAGTGTGTTTTAAATATTCACCTTGTATATTTAGAACATGGTTTACTTCTTTTTACAGCCATAACTGTGGTATTTGGAAATTCCTGGGCTGGGGATCAAATCAAAGCTAAAGCTCTTGGCCTATGTTACAGCCACAGCAGTGGGCAGGTCCTAGCTGCAACTGTGACCTATGCTACAGCTATAGCAATGCCAGATCCTTAACCCACTAAGGGAGGCCAGGGATCTAACCTGCCTCCTCGTGGAGACTATGTTGGCTTCTTAACCTACTGAGCCACAAAGGGAACTCCAGTAACACTGTTCAAAATTAGGTTATGTACTTTTTAAGGTCAGCACTTAGAGTTTTTATTTTTTATATATGTCCTTATTAGTCTGGGAAATTCTGTTTTTTGGATATTTTTTCTTGAATTCTTTTTGTTTTGTATGTGTGTAATAGGAAAGAACAAACCTAAGTCCATAATGGATATATATATTCTATTGCTTTTGCTGCAAGTACAACACTAAAGGGATATTGCTTATAGCTTAAAGTGAGTATTGAAATTTTTTGCTTTTTCAAGTGAAAGGGTAGAATGTTGTGTAACTTTCACAAACTGTACATTTGACCTCTAACTTATGGACATAATCATTTTATCGACAATAGGAAGTAAGATGTAAACCTGAAGAAATGAAAACGTAAATTTCCTAATAGATCAAATGACTGTTGTAGTACATTCTAGGTTTAAAAAACTAAGATGAATGGTTTTAGCTTGTAATGAAATAATATTACACATTTCAGTAGAGCACAGCATCATGATATAAAAAATATTCTAACCAAATGAAAAATATCTATTCTTGGCATTCTTCATGGTACATTCCTATTTGAAATACATCAAAACTGTGATATCCAAAAATCAGATTGAAGCACTTGTGGTTAAATATTCCATTATTTTCACATATATATTCTATAAGACGCAGGATCAGAATATTTTTGCAGTAAAGCTAATGTTGAATAAAGATTTAGCAGACTTAGTACTTGCTCTTTCCTGTCTGGTATTGATTGAATTAAGAAATTTAAGAATCTTTGATTCTTGAAATTCTTATTTTTTTAAAACAAATCTAAGTGTCTTACAAAGTTTTAAAATAATTTTTAATTTTTTTTAATTTATTTTTTTGTCTTTTTGACTTTTCTAGGGTCCCCCTGTGGCATATGGAGGTTCCCAGGCTAGGGGTTGTATCAGAACTGTAGTCGCTGGCCTACACCAGAGACACAGCAACGTGGGATCCGAACTGTGTCTGCAACTTACACCACAGCTCACGGCAATGCTGGATCCTTAACCCACTGAGCAAGGCTAGGGATCAAACCCGCACCCTCATGGTTCCTAGTCAGATTCATTAACCACTGAGCCAAGATGGGAACTCCTAAAGTGATTTTTTAAAAAAGTTCTCTAATATTTCTTGCACCACAAACAATTTAAAGTTTTTAATCAGAGTATTCAATAAATGAAGTGTCCAAAACTTCAGATTTTACAGTGCTTATTTATTTATTTATTTATTTTTATTTTGTCTTTTTGCCTTTTCTAGGGACAGTCCTGTGGCATATGGAGGTTCCCAGGCTAGTGGTCTAATCGGAGCTGTAGTCACTGGCCTACACCAGAGACACAGCAACACAGGATCTGAGCCGCATCTGTAACCTACACCACAGCTCATGGCAACACTGGATCCTTAACCCACTGAAAAAGGCCAAGGATCAAACCCACAATCTCATGTTTCCTAGTAGGATTCCTTAACCACTGTGCCACGACAGGAACTCCACTTTGCTTATTTAGCAGACAATAATTATTTGAAACAAGTTATAAACAGGTCAAAATTGAATTATGTTCCTTTAAAAGTAAGGGAAAAAATGAAAAGAAATAAAGATGAGGTGTTCATATTATTGTCAAGAATTAATTTAAAATACCATAATTATCCTTTATAATATCTTCAATTGTAGAAAGACTGTATTGATGGAAATACGTTTACTCTGAGTTGTATTTATTTATTTATTTGTTTATTTTTAAAATTGTTATTTCCCCAATACAATTTTTTTTCTACTGTACAGTGTGGTGACCCATTACACATACATGCACGCATTTTATTTTCTCACATTATCATGCTCCATCATAGGTGACTAGACATAGTTCCCAGAGCTACGCAGCAGGATCTAATTGCTAATCCATTCCATAGGCAATACTTTACATCTATTAACCCACATCTCCACATCCACTCCATTCCCTCCCACTCCCCCTTGGCAACCACAAGTCTATTCTCCAAGTCCATGATTGTTTTTCTGTGGAAAAGTTCATTCATGCTGTACATTAGATTCCAGATATAAGTGATATCATATGGTATTTGTCTTTCCCTTTCTGACTTACTTCACTCTACACCACTACCAGGTGGGATTAATCCCAGGTGCACAAAGATGTTTCAACATATGCAAATCAATCAACATCATACACCACATTGAAAAAAGAAAAGTCAAAAACCATATGATCATCTCAATAGATGCAGAAAAAGCATTTGAGAAGGTACAACATCCATTCATGATCAGAACTCTTACCAAAGTGGGTATGGAAGGAACATGCCTTAACATAATTAAAGCCATTTGCAACAAACCCACAGCAAATATAATACTCAATGGAGAAAAGCTGAAAGGCTTCCCTCTAAAATCTGGAACAAGACAAGGATGTTCACTCTCACCACTGTTATTCAACATAGTACTGGAAGTTCTAGCCACAGAAATCAGACAAACAAAAGAAATTAAAGACATCCAAATAGGAAGATAAGAGGTAAAACTGTCACTGTATGCAGATAACATGATACTATATATAGAGAAAACCCTAAGGAATCAACCCCAAACCTACTTGAACTGATCAACAAATTCAGCAAAGTAGCAGGATATAAGATTAACATTCAGAAATCAGTCACATTCCTATATACTAAAAATGAAATATTAGAAAAGGAATACAAAAATACAATACCTTTTAAAATTGCACACCAAAAAAATCAAATACCTGAGAATAAACCTGACCAAGGAGGTGAAAGACTTGTATTCTGAGAACTATAAAACATTAATCAAGGAAATTAAGGAAGATGCAAAGAAATGGAAAGATATTCCATGCTCCTGGGTTGGAAAAATTAATATTGTAAAAATGGCCATACTACCCAAAGTGATCTGCAGATTCAATGCAATCCTTATCAAATTACCCATGACATTTATCACAAAACCAGAACAAACAATCCAAAAACTTATATGGAACCACAAAAGACCCATATTGCCAAAGTAATTCTGAGGAACAAAAACAAAGCAGGAGGCATAACTCTCCCAGAATTCAGGCAATGTTACAAAGCCACACTCATCAAGACAGATATACAGACCAATGGAATAGAATAGAGAATGCAGAATTAAACCCAAACACCTATGGTCAATTAATCTTTGACAAAGGAAACAAGAACAAAATGAGAAAAACTCAGTCTTTTCAGTAAGTATTGCTGGGAAACCTGGAGAGCTACATGCAAATCAATGAAACTAGAGCACACCCTCACACCATGCACGAAAATAAACTCAAAATGGCTGAAAGACTTAAATATAAGACAAGACACATAGGCAAAACATTCTCTGACATCAACCTTATGAATATTTTCTCAGGTCAGTCTCCCAAAGCAACAGAAATAAAAGCAAAAATAAACCACTGGGAACTAATCAAACTGAGCTGTATTTAAATTTTATGATATAATGGAATGGAATGGAATTTAGAAAGCCTAAGATGGCTCATCAATTCGAAGAAAATAAAATTATTTTATTACACGTATTTTATAAATATGTATGTCAAAGACAAATGTCTTCAGTGGAGGCATAAAGACTGTATTAATAAAAGTATTTTGGCCTGAAATATTAATAAATGTGCTCTATTAAGTGTTTCACATGTACATAGATATCCAGATTCAAAGTGAAATAAATTAAAATGTCAACAAGCAAACAACAAGAAGCCCTCAGATCTTATGAGATACCAAATGAGATTGTTTTCCTTTTTTCTCCTGAGTTTATTACTAGGTCTAAAAAACAAAATCTCAAATAATCTTTCTAAAGGGTACTTTCCTGGTACTTGTATTATTCTAGCTCCACTGGAAACCTTTTTTCTTTGACTGTAATGGTTCTTCATTTTATTTTATGGAGATCTATTCCTGGTTCCTAAAAGTTTCTATGGTTATGTTTGTTCATTAATGTTTTTAATGTCCCTTGTTATATTGCTGCTTCAATTTTTACTATCTTGTTCTCATCAGGTTCTCACAGCTTGGAGTTTACCTAGAGTCATAAAAATTTGAGATTGTGACCTAAACTGTAATGAGGTAGAACATTGCATGATTCTCCAGGGCTCTGTGGGACTAATGGGGGTTTGTGTACTTTTAATCAAGTGCTGTAATGAACATATACTGAATTTTGTAGAATGGCCACAAGATCAATGGGCCTATTAGGAGGGAAAAAGACGATGCACCAAATGACAGAAAAGAAAATGATCAGGGGGGGAAAAAGTGCTTCAGATCGCTACTTAAGTAGGAGAATCCCACTGAGTATTTGCAATATGCTCTCGGCTAAGGGCCGTAAATAAGCATCTCTCTCTGCAGAATAATTAACTTTTATATCATTAAGGCAAATGTGATAGATAGCAGAGACCTGAAAAAATTGTGGATAACAAAGCAGAAGGGGAGAGGAATATCTCTTCCAAGGGTAGATATAACATCTTTTCATGGAAATTGAATTAAAATAATAATAATATAATAGAATTTAGATGTGAAATTCAGTGTTTCTCCAATTAATCTTTTGACACTCATCCTGTCAGCTTGCTTCTGAGAACTGAGGCAATTGAGGCAGGGTTGCTTTAACCCAGAAGGGCTGAGAGGGGATCGAACCTTCCATTGTTAGTTACCTTTAGTTTCCTGAAGCACTACATAAAGACAGATTCTGGGCAGCTTTTATTTATTTATTTATTTATTTATTGGTGTATAGCTGACTTACAGCGTTGTGTTACTTTCAGGTGTACAGTAAAGTGATTTAGTTATTACATGTACATATATCTGTTCATTTTCAGATTTTTTTCCCATATAGGTTGGTAGAGAATATTGAGTAAAGTTCCCTGTGCTATACAGCAGATCCTTGTTACATATCTATTTTATATATAGCAAAGAATCATAGTGGAAGAGAAATACCCACCATGGTCTGTGGAGGGGTGAGTTGGTGACATGATGACCATGCATTTTCCATCCAAAACCTTGACTTTTGTCAAAGTCAATTCAATTTCAGTGTGTATGTTTATATAAAATATAAAGCCAAGATTCCTTTTATCTCTTTCAGTTACTCAAATTTATTTGGTATAAAGACACATCCACACCTTATTTTATATAAATGCATATGTGCAATTATATTCTTACTTTTAAATCATTTTAAAAAAAATTTAAATGATTTATTTCTTTCTTATTTCCCCACTCCCACTGTCCTTCCTCTCTTTCCCCCCTCCATCTCCATCAGCACTCAATGTCTCAATATCTCACCTAATTTGAAACAAACTGATGTTTATTTTCTGGAATTTTATTTTTATGAGCAGATAAACTTGTAGAGACATTTGTACTTGTAAATCGGTATACAGTCATAAATATATAAAAGATAAATTTTGTTATGATTTTCAAAAATAAAATTATTGCAAATTTGGCCATCTTGGATTGTTTTAGTCTCATCAACAATATAATATTGAAATCTGTACATACGTGCATATCATAAAATATGTACATTCGTACATTTCATTACTATGAGTCATATTTTAATCTCTACTAGCTCTACCTGTTTGGTATGTACCATAATTTTTAATCATTTTTCTGTTGCAGTGCTTGTACTTTCTTTCCATGATTGACTTTTATCAGAGATCTTTGCCAATTGAGAATATGTTTTAATATCTCTGTCAAATAATATCTTATTAATTTTGTATGTTATATTTATGTGTGGAAAATTTGGTACCCATGCATACAAATATGTGCTTTGTTTTAGAATTCAAGATTTTCAAATCTTAAATAACTATATATCTTTTATTTCTGGAGTATATAGGTATTTTTATTCATATTTTAAGGTACACATACTGATGTTTTAAAAGACTACATCTACCTTTTTATTTTTAAACTACAGTAAGATGAGTACCTATCTTTTTTAAAAATTCAGATGGATACAAAGATATGCCTGAGCTATTAATTAAATAATACTTTTCCCATCAATTTATCACATCTTGATTTTTCTCCTATATAATGGGATCTAGTGGCTTATTAATATCTTGTCTATTGCTATTCTAAAACATGTTGATTTAATCACTGAGTGCCCATAGTGTGCTCCTCAGATGAAATATTCCCCATCGTTGTTTTACATTTGTAGATTTTCTTGATTACTTTAAAAAATTTGTTCTTTCAGTAGTTCCCTGGTGGCTCAGTGCATTGAGGATCTGGTGTTGTCAATTCAGTGGCTCTGGTCACTGCTGTAGTGCAGGTTAGATCCCTAGCCTGGGAACTTCTTCATGCTAAGGACCCAGCAAAAACAAAAAAAATTAAAAAATAAAAAAAAAATTATTCTTTCAGATGAAATTTAAGACTAGTTACTAAAATTCAGAAAAATAAAGGGTATTGTAACTCTTGGGCGATTCTAATGGAAGTTAACCTTAATGGATATTAGTTTTCTAAGAAATTACATTTTTTATAATATTATTTTTCAATTATAGATAAAGCATTTAAGAGGGTGATTAAATAGACATGCAGAGAACATTACAATATTGGAAATCATGTCCTGTACACATTTAGTATAGGTAAATTTTTTCACATAAAAATAGTTAGGGAGTTCCTTTCATGGGACAGTGGGTTAAGATTCCAACTGCAGGAGTTCTGTTTGCTGTGGAGGTGCTAGTTTGATCCCTGGCTTGACACAGTATGTTAAAAGATCCTGCCTCGCCACAGCTGCAGTGTAGGTCACAGTTGTATCTCAGATTCAGTCTCTGGCTCAGGAACTTCCACATGCCACAGGTACAGCCATAAAATAAAAAATAAAAATAAAATAACTAAAACAAAATTAGTACATAAAAAAATCTCATCAAAATAAAACACAATTAGAACCCAATAGAGATGTTTTAATCCAGTATACATTTAATATAAAACTTCCTTTTCATGTAAAAATTTTGCCTAATTTTGATATTAAATATATACTGAATTGAAATATTGGTCAATCCCCCATGTGTCTATGTGAACACTTTCTTAAATGCTCTTTACAATTATTTTTCATTCTAACTTATTATTATTTTTGTTATAATTATGTCAAGGTGGTATTGAGAGAGATGTAGTGAGATCTCCTACTTGACATAAAAACAAATTTTGAGATATCCTTAAATTTCCAATTATTTTTGATATATGTGTTTGCTTCACAGCTGTGTGCATTGAGGATTATTATCTTTCTTTACATCATACATCTTGTCATCATTATATATAATATATTTACGTATTCTATTTTCATGATTGTTTTTGACTTGAACATCTACTTGCCTAATGTTATTATTAACATTTCCATTCTTACATTTTTGGCCCCATCTCTCCTGTAAAATTAATACAAAAAAATTGGTATTTTAGGGAATTCCTGTCATGGCACAGTGGAAACAAATCCGACTA
This sequence comes from Sus scrofa, assembly GCF_054392235.1. Classification (NCBI taxonomy): domain Eukaryota; kingdom Metazoa; phylum Chordata; class Mammalia; order Artiodactyla; family Suidae; genus Sus; species Sus scrofa. The sequence continues at coordinate 50,358,735 of NC_139390.1, read as the reverse complement.
GGAACCATGAGGTTGCGTGTTTGACCCCTGGTCTCGCTCAGTGGGTTAAAGATCCGGCATTGCCATGAGCTGTGGTGTAGGTCACAGGTGTGGCTCGGATCCTGCGTTGATGTGGCTGGGAGGCAGGCTGGCTGTTGCAGCTCCCATTCAGCCCCTAGCCCGGGAATCTCCATATACCATGGGTGTTGCCCTGAAAAGCAAAAAAAAAAAAAAAAGGTATTTTAATTTTTTTTTGAAAAGAGAATATGACTTGATTTAACTTTCTGAATCGGTAAAGTCAAGCAGAGGTAACAAACCACCCTGGAACCTCAGAAGCTTAGAAAAATAGAGGTGGATATTTCACTTATATTTTATACCTAATTCTAGTTGGGCATGGATACACACTGTCTTGAATCCACTCAAGGTCTTGGGTATGGTTAGGGCAGTTGTTTTTTGTAAAATTAATCTAAAATATGGCACAGATGAACCTATCTTTAAAACAGAAACAGCTTCACATATATAAAGAACAGACTTGTGGTTGCCAAGGGGGCCGGGGAAGGATTGGGATGGATGGGGAGTTTGAGGTAAGGAGATATAAACCATTACATTTAGAATGGTTAAGTAAAGAGTTCCTAACTGTACAGCACAGGGAACTATACTCAATCTCTTGGGATAGACCATGATGGAAAATAATGTAAGAAAAGCAATGTATATGTATGTAGGACTAGATCAGTTTGCTGTACAATAGGAATAGACATAACATTGTAAATCCACTATACTTTATTAAAAAAAAATCACCTGTGTTCTCTCTCCTTCCATAGTACATGGTACATTTTCACCCTGCAATTTTTATAGTGAGAACACACTGTTGATGAAAAAAAAAAAAAAAAAAAACAGCGGATACTTGAATAATTTAAGCATTACTGATAAAGCTTTGTAAGTACAACTATTTTTGTTTTCATAATATGCCCTAGAAATTACAAAAGCCCTAGAAAAATATAGATGCCTATAAAAAAGTAAAGATCTTACTTATATATCAGACATATCTACATAGAAATAAGCTCATGTTAAGACAAATGTCTGAGCCAGTGCAGATCTGTATCTGCAAGGAGACCACATAGATGACGATTTCATTTGGGATTATTGTTTATAGTAGCATTTGTGAGAACTGTGAATAATAATAAGCTTACAGCATATAACAGAAACAGTGACTCTGATAGCATCTGTGTTCCCTACTCACAAGCAACATTAATGATATAGTGTCTAACTAGTGATCCAAAAAACAGTACTCCTTACAGTGAGATCTGGGCCTTATATTTGGATGATGCTTGTGTGATACCCCTTTGCCCTTTTTACTAACTGCTTGAAGTTAGTGATATTTCCTTATGAGCATAAGCAGAATATTTGTGCTCAAGGTGTTCACACACTGACTTCCATAAGAAGTTTTTCCTCCTTTCAGTGTGCAAGACTGTGTTCCAGCTGACCCCGTTATTGGCTAAAGACAGCCTCATGTTGCTATAGCCTCTGGCTCTCCTTTGCTGAGCTGTACTGTGTCTATGTTCTATATGTTGCACAATGAGAAAAACATTTAACACCTCTGTAGGTGGGAAGTCACTGCCTGCTTGTAGCCATATTTGAAAAAAAAGGGTCTCCTATTGTGTGGCATCATTAAACTTCCTCTAAGCAAGCATACTCCTGAGGCATTGCCTTTCAAGTTTCCACGTTCCGTTTGTAACCATCATTTGTTGGAAATGATGTTCTTGTAAGATATATTACATGAATGTTTCTTCCATTTCAATATACACATTTAAGTGAATTTATAGTTTGTTGTCATCTCTTTGTATTGATCTATTTCAACTGATTTTTGATACTCCAATCTAAGGATGCAGAAATAAGGGAATTGATATTCAGTATCTAACATTATTTTCATCAATAATTCCAAAAATGACACAGGTTTATTTTTTCATGATTAAAGAAGAATCAAATTTACTTTATTGTAAATGTTAGTACATTTTTCTTGGGTAATATTAGTCTGAAGTGTTTGTGTAACATTAAAAGCATGTCTTAAAGATACTGTCACACAGTATTCATGAAGCTGAATTTTATATATTATGAAGCAGCATTTCATAGAATGATTTTGAAAGCATTTTTCCTGATTTCCAATCAATACATAAATAATTTTCAAAGAAAACGACTTTGCAATAGCTATCAGAATTATATCATTTCTTAAAAATAATATAATGCCAAGCCAGACATTGAATTATGTCTTTTTGAAAAGTAATAGTATTGTTTTGAATTTCTAACAACACAAGTGAAAATGTATATAATTAGAATTCTAGCTTTGTGATGTTATAATGAAAGCACCATATTCTTCAAAAGTGTTTTTAAATGTTTAACAGATATTGCTTATATCTGGGAACTCAGAGACCCTCTTTTCACCTTTCTATTTAATGCTGCATATTATTTAGAAATTAGGACCTCACAATCTTCTGTCCACAGACTGTTGATTTTTGGCTTCTGACTATCTCTGCCAAAGAGAGGTAATCTCACAGTACTAGAAGTTAAGAGAAGGGGAAAATAGATTCTTTCAGTTTCAATTTATTTTTTGGAAGTAACTGTCTAGCAGCAGCAGATAAGAGTTGAGTCTAGGAGTTCCCGCTATGGTGCAGTGGGTTAATGATCTGGCTTGTCTCCATGGAGGTGCTGGTTCAATTCCCAGCTTGGCACAGTGGGTTAAGGATCTAGCATTGCTATAGCTGTGTCATAGGTTGCAAATGAAGTTCAGATTAGATCCCTGGCTGGAAACTTCCAACTGCCATGGGTGGAGCCAAAAAAAGAAAAAAAATATATTAAAAAGTTGAGTCCAGAAGATTCTGGTTGGTTCTAGCATTCCCAGCATGGAGCTTCTCCCCACAGTCAGGTGTGGATGTGTCCCTGTTGGTCCCAGTCTCATTCCTGCAATGTTTCCTCTGTGGTGGCAGCTAGTTGCAAGAAGCCTATTCTTAGCAGTCCTAGCCTTGTTCAGGTAATATGTGTAATATTCACAGCATTTTACATGTTGCTAGAAAGGCTGCAGCAAATGAGATGCTCCTCCAAAACAAAGGTAAGGAGATTCCAGGTTCACTTCTGCTGGACATCCTACAAATCAGCCCATTTATTCTATCCTTTGCTTGCCTCACGGAACTCTTCATAAAAGTAGCAGATCAGTAACTGGGTGTTTCACTGAGTCTCAGTGGGTGAACTGTGATTTTGTCTTAGATGTTTTTCTGATGTTTAGTTTTCTTGTTATCTGACAGTGAGAAAGCATGGTAACTTACAAATATATAGTTCCCTGTCCATCTTTTCAAAAAGTATCAGAGGCTATATATTCTATAAATGCATGTATTGTTGCTTAAATATTTTAAAGGAATATTTAATAACCATATATTTACAATTACTCTGTTCAAGGGGATACAGATGTAAATTAGGTTATTTTTTAAAATCTTTATTTTATAGTTTTGTGAGTGATGTGTTCCCGTTGTTTTTGTGATATTAAATGAACACTCTACAATATATTTAATTTCTCTCTTTCTATTTGACCGTAACTCTATCACCAATACTAAGAACAAGACATGAGCAAATAAACAAAGCTAAACATTACGACAGCGTGTAGATTCTAAATTTAGTATTAACTATAATTTTAATATTTTATTATGATCTAACATCTATCATCTATTAATCAGTCATCTATATGTACATTGCAAGAAAGAAATATTTAAAATGAAATTCCTAATTTCATGAAGTTATTCATAGAAAATAATAATAATAAATCTAGTATACCAAAGGTTGCTCAATTAAGTTTTAAAAATCACTTTTTTTACTTTTAAAGATTATGGAAATATAGTGCTACCACATTATCAGCAAAATCATTACTTGTACATATGTTTTAAAGGTTGAAATTCCATATCTGTCTTAGTGAATTAAATATCACTAAGACTCTATATAAAAATAATTTATGGTAAATCCCAATTTGATAAAATTTGTATTTAACCTTTAAAGTAATATGTTGTTATTAGAGGAATAATTTAAAAAATACTCTAATAAATTCTATTTTGGCACATTGTTTTTTCTGTTATCATGATTCCCTTTTGAGAGCACATAGAATAATTTTAATTCATAGACTGTTTGGATGTTATGATGCTTGACTGGGTCCAATGGATGATCACTATGAACATTACCTATCTTTTAAAGAGGAAACTATTTTGAACTTTAATTAGTTAAGGACTTCCTTAACTAATTAAAACATTTTTAAATTTTATTTTTGTTAGAGAATAGTTAATTTACAACACTGTGCCAATTTCTGCCATACAGCAAAGTGATCCGGTCATACACACACACACACACACACACACACATTCTTTTTCTTATACTACCTTCCATCATGTTCTATCTCAAGAAACTGGATAGAGTTTCCTGTGCTATACATTAGGACTTCATTGCTTTTCTATTCTAAATGTCATAATTTGCATCTACTAACCCCAAACTCCCAGTCCATCCCACTCCCTCCCACCTCCTCCTTGGCAACCACAAATCTATGTCTGTGAGCATGTTTTTGTTTTGTAGATAGGTTCATTTTGTATTTCACTTCCCGTCAAAACACCAGGATAATTGTGCATTTAACACATGCACAGTCATAAATATACACATTATAATACAATAAATTTTATATATGGAACAATATTTGGTCCCAGAAAAACTGAATCTACTATAAGTAGAATAAATTTAAGAAGAATAATTTCAGAGTATAATTTACAAAAACATTGGGCTTTCCTAAAGAAAGCAAATTTCTAGGCATGATGCCCAAGTCACACCACAGGGAAGCTTAGGCTCAGAGGCATAAACATAGGCAGAGGGTAATAACAATCAAACATACATGTGACTACCACTAGAAGGAGAAGAGAATGCATGCAAAATATTTTGGGGAAAAGAAAGTTTAAAAATTTCCTAAGTGTAATTAAGATCACCCACTTAGAGAGGACTTCATCAAAACCCAAGCAGAGGAAGTGGGGTGAACAGGGAGTTTGAGATTGGTAGATACCAATTTTTGTATTCATAATGGATAGGCAATGAGGTCCTACTGTGAAGCACAGGGAACTATATCCAATCTCTTGGGATAGAACATGGTGGAAGATAGTAAAAGAAATACACACACACACACACACACACACACACACACACACACATGAATATATGACTGGGGTCACTTTGCTGTATGGCAGAAGTCAGCACAACACTGTAAATCAGCTATAAGTAAAAAAGGAAAAAGGAAAAAAGGAATAGACAAATAAATTTCAGTGAATGATCAAAAAAAAAAAAAAGCAAAATGAATAGTCACACCATGGTCAGTAATATTAATCTTGTTCCCATTATGTATACATTCAAAGAACTTTACCTCTCACTTGGAGAATTCATTTGTACTGTAATTTGAAGTTTACATCAGCCTGCCCTACCAATCTGTTAACATAAGAGACAATTTTTTCTTGTATATTAATGTAACCATGTCTGCTAAGGGATCTGCACAGATTTTTTTTTTTTTTGAGTGAATGATTATTGATTAGTGATCATGGCAGGGTACAAAAATAACATACTGAGTAACATGTTAATGAATAGTAATTAACACCAGTCATAAGATGGTATTTTCTGACTCAGTTATAGATTATAAATCTCTTCCACCTCAGGAATCACTTTTTAATAGACATATGCAAAGTGCTATGACTGGGGCAGTTATCAGACTAAGTTGTATATTATAAACTGGATCTAATACATGGAATATACACTCTGGATGATTCGATGTAGCATTTAGAATTGGAGAGAGGATCAAAGAGATCAAGAAGAAGAACTAAATAAGCAGAAAATCAATCAATGTCTATAATTTGTAGTGGGTGTCCTTAACTACAGAGACAGAAACAGATATTTTTGAGCACTGGGAAGTATTTATGTCTTAATTTAAGTGGCAGTTGTAAGGTTTTATTTGTAAAGGCTCAGAACTGTATAGTATTCTGTGATATTAAATATTTTAATAAACTTCACTTAGAAAAAGAAAAGAAAACAAATAAGGAAATAAAAATTTGTTGTTTCCTCTAATTGCACCAAAGTGTGAAATGTGCTATTTATATTTATCACATTAAAAATTTTTACACATTTAACATGTTTTATTAATAAAGTATTTCTTCAATCTCTACAAGTATTTTAACATTTTCATTGTACTTATTTTGTGTGTGTCTTTATAGGACCACATCCACGGCATATGGAGGTTCCCAGGCTAAGGGTTGAATTGGAGCTGCAGCCGCTGGCCTGCAACACAGCCACAGCAATGCAGAATCCTAGCCATGTTTGCGACATACACCACAGCTCGCAGCAATGCCAGATCCTTAACCCACTGAGTGAGGCCAGGGATCGAACCCACGTCCTCATGGATACTAGTCAGATTTGTTTCCCTGGAACCATGATGGGAACTCCCTGTTGTACTTATTTATAGCTTACTTAAACTTAGTATGGACAGAGTATATGGTGTTTGGTCTAAGTAACATACATGGTAGGTCTGTGTTAATATTCAGGTTTTCCTTTTTCCCATAAAAATATAATTTACTATAGTTCATCTTCATAAACCTTATCTCTATAAATGTAAGGCAATTAGTTATGTCATTAATATATGTGTATGTTTTTTTATTTTTTTGAATGCTAGGTTAGTCAGTTTCTGAGAAATATGTATTACAATAAAGATCTAGGATGAGGAATATTTTAGTTTCTCTTTGTAACTCTGTCAAATATGCATGTATTTTGAAACTTCCTAATCATTTGTAAAAAAGTCAAGACTACTTACATTTTAAGTGCATTAATTTTTCATAAATAAATTGTGATATTGTGTTAATCTGAAGAATGAGTCCAACCTCCCCTAAACAAAAAACAAAAAAAAAAAAAACAAAAAAAAAAAAAGAAAGAAAGAAAGAAAGAGCCAGGAAATTATGAATGTTGCCTTAGATGGAAAGCAAAACAAAACATAAGATCTTTGTAAATTCAGTGAAATTTAGGATATTGAGATGAGAGATTATCCTAGATTATCTGTATGGGCCACAAGTATAATTATGTGGATCTTTATAGGAGAGAACCAGGAACATTTGACTAGAGAGGAAACTGTGATATGAAGACATTGTAGGGAGGGATTTGAAGATCCTGACCTGGAGGACTGGAGTGATGAGTGACGCAGCCACAAGCCAAGAGACCTTGGTTGTCACCAAAAGCTGTAAGCAGGTAGGAACTAATGCTTCTTTTGACCTGTGAGTTAACAGGGCTCTGTGGTTACCATGATTTATGTAAACAAATCATATGCCAAGATTACTTGTGGTGCTAACTTTTCTCTAGTTCACTCTGAAATCAAGTTAGCTAGGCTAGCATGCAGAACAGCTGAACACCATTTTGCCACTCAGGAAAATTTCTAAAATAGATTTGACTCAGCTTAGATATGAGCTGAAATCTCATTGATTTAGTTTAGTCTTATATTTATTAGGTGATCATTTGTCCACATCTTTTTTTTTTTTTACTGTAAAAAGGCAGCATAAACCTTCCTATATAAAACAATAACTTCACATGCTTTAGAGAAAGATTTTCAGCTTTTTAATAATAACCAGTTATGCATACATGAATATACAAATAAATTGTGGTGGACTGCCTCTAAAATTGACCCTGAAGACCATGCATGCTGGAATTCATACCCTTGTGCAATCTTCTCCCTTTGACAATGAACTAGACCTGGCAATCTCTCTTCTAAAGAACAGAATATGGCAAAAGTGATTGAATGTCTCCTTTGAAGTTAGATTTCATAAATACTGTGACTTTTGGAGTTCTCATTGTGGCTCAGCAGGTTAAGAACTCAACATATTATTCATGAATATGTGTGTCTGATTCCCGGCCTCGCTCAGTGGGTTAAGGATCCAGCATTATCACAAGCTGTGGTGTAGGTTGTAGATGAAGCTCAGAATCTGGTGCTGCCATGGTTGAGGTGTAGGGCTCAGCTGCAGCTCCTATTCGACCCCTAGCCTGGGAATTTCCATATGCTACAGCTGTGTCTGGAAAAAAAAGAGAAAAAAAAAAAAAAACTGTGACATTCATCTTGTTTGCTCTCTCTGTTTCTCTCTATCTCAGTTCTTGTTTTGAGTAAATATGGGATACTCCAAGTTAGAGATATCCAACTATATTGTGTTCAGTTTACCAACCCACAGAACTTGTAAGATGATAAATGTAAGCCACTTTAAGTCACAGGGTTTTGGATTAATTTGTTATGAGGCAATAGATAATTCATAATCATCTGATACAATAAGCACTAAAATTGAACGTACTATATTTCTGTTATTAACATTGATATTTAGTCCTTTATATATTTATTAAACTTATATTTGATTCGAATCATCTTGAAATACAGTTGATCCTTATATACCATGAGTATGATCTGCACCTTTCCACTTATACATAGACTTTTCTCACTAAATACAAACTATGGCACTACATGATCTGTGGTTGGTTGAATTAAGGGATGCAGGGTCACACATTCAGAGGAGGCCCGATGGTAAATCTGCATGCAGATTTTCAAAGCATGAGAGTTGTTCTAACTCCAGTATTGCCCAACATTATTGCCCACTATAATGTTATTTGACTGGCTTATAATTATTTGTTAGCAATGTGTTATGATAGACTATATTCCAGTTTGGATCTGTAAACAATATCAAAATGGTTTGCTTACAGGGAAATATGAAATAGTCCCTCCCACCTCCACTTATTTTGAGTTCCTTGGTCACGAATGAAAGTAAATCTATTTTGGCTGTGCATTTGCTTATTTTTATTGTGAAGATGCTATGAGGATTTCTGGGATCATATATTCCATTCTGATTCAAATTGCTTCTATAGGAAATTTATCTTGCTTTTGTTTTTCAACATCTGTTTTAATATCCCTAAGAGGTATTATACATTTAATTATTATAAACATAAGCATCTAAAATGAAAGGATAATGTTGCATTTACGATCTATACTTTGAACTTTGATATGCTGTTGTTTGAAAACCAAGCTCAGCACAAAAGTTATGATAACTGATGTTTGCACAAAAATGGTACTAATTCATCAAAAACAGTATGGCAATATAATCTAGTGGTGTCTAGCTAATTCAAATAAAAAACAAAGCAAAACTAAGTCTTGATACTTGAAGTAAACATATAAGCAATCCAGATGTATTATGTTCTAATTTACTCTAACAACTAGCAGCACTGTATTCAAAATGTCGAAGATTCAAAGAATGTAAGCATTGACTGATAGAGTAAGCTTATGTCCATATCAAAATGAGTTGGAATGTGTTAGGGAAATGAGCAGGTGGGAGCACTGAGGATTTATTTGCTGCGATGATATCAATCATGACATTATTATGTTCTGATGTTACAATTAGCTTTTGTGGTTTAGGCTTATAATGGGCCTGTGTAGCCCTACATATATCTTTGACCATTTTTAGCAGCAAAAGTTATTTTATTCAAAATGTTATGTTATTGGAGCTCTCGTGGTGGTGCAGTGGTAAAGAAGCAGACTAGTATCCATGTGGACCTGGGTTTGATCCCTGGGCTTGCTCAGTGGGTTGGGATCCAGAATTGCTCTGAGATGCAGATGCTGCTCAGATCTGACACTGTTGTGGCTGTGGCATAGGCTGGCAGCTGCAGCTGCAATTCAACCCCTAGCCTGGAAACTTCAATTTATGTGCCACAGGTATGGCCCTAAAAAGACCAAAAAAGAAAAAAAATGTTGAGTTATTGAATCAGGTATTTTATCAACTGGAAAGGGAGAGGTCATTGACTTTGATAGACGTGAGTGGTCTCAGATTTGGTGAGATCCTGATACTTTCGGCAGGGATGAATGGTAAGTTTCTGTGTTTTCTGTGATCAGTGACTCCATAGAAGCCCAGTACACAACCTGGGTGTCAGGAGGAGACCCTCAAAGAGCACTGGCCAAAGAGGGGACTTAGGCTAGAAGTATATCAATCATTTCTTTAGATATATACAGCAGGATCTCATTGCTTATCCATTCCAAAGTCAATAGTTTGTATCTATTAACCTCAAATTCCCAATTCATCTCACTCTTACCCCTCCTGCTTGGCAAACGCAAGTCTGTTCTCCATGTCCATGATTTTCTTTTCTGTGGAAAGGTTCATTTGTGCCGTATATTAGATTCCAGATATAAGTGATATCATATGGTATTTGTCTTTCTAACTTACTTCTCTTAATATGAGAGTCTCTAGTTCCATCCATGTTGCTGCAAATGGCATAATTTTGCTCTTTTTATGGCTGAGTAGTATTCCATTATGGAATGTATATATACCACTTCTTCTTAATCCAATCATCTGTCGATGGACATTTAGGTTGTTTCCATGTCTTGTCTACTGTGAGTAGTGCTGCAATGAAAATGTGGGTGCTTGTGTCTTTTTCAAGGAAATATTTGTCTGGATATATGACCAAGAGTGGGACTGCTGGGCCATATGGTAGTTCTAGGTATAGTTTTCTAAGATACCTCTATACTGTTTTCCATAGTGGTTGTACCAATTTACATTCCCACCAACAGTGCAGGAGGGTTCCCATTTATCCACACCCTCTCCAGCATTTGTTATTTGTTAGTCCCTCTGTTTTCAATATCACGTCCTGTACTTCCTCCTTAACTTCTACACATCACCAGTTATTTGTTTGTTTTTCTATTCTGTACCAGATAGCAAGCTAGTTGCCTAGATACAAATTGGATTATAATGTTTTTTAACAAGAAACAAATATAATCAAATAATACTTCCTCTCAGGTTCCAGTTGTCATGGAATGGGTGAATTGTTTGCCATGGAAACATTTTTTCCTACTTAAGTGTGCATCTTCCATCAATGTTTATGTATGTTTGTTCAATTTTGGTTAATTTGAAATAAGCACAGTTCACAGAGCTTGTCTCATGTTTTTCTATTTCAATGTTGCATTGCAACTTTCTTCTATCTATGGTGATTTTACCTTTTGTCAAAACTCTGTAATTTCAAACAGAAAAATATTAAATATTTCAAAATTTGTCTTAAATATCAAGGCATGTAATACTTGATTTCCTAAGCCTTTATTATGAGCAGGTGAGAATTTAAATACAGATCCTTGAAGATTAGTTGAATAGTTTTCTTTATGCTCCTCAGTCCAGAAACCAGTTCTTTTGGAAAATAAATCCTTTTTTTTTTTTCTTTTAAGGCTACATCCATGGCATATGGAAGTTCCCAGGCTAATGGTCAAATTGGAGCTACAGCAGCTGCCCTACACCACAGCAACAGCATTGTGGGCTTTGAGCCATGTCTGTGACCTATACCACAGCTCACAGCAATGCAGGATCCCTGACCCACTGGGCAAGGCCAGGGATCAAATCTGCAACCTCATGGATACTAGTTGAATTTGTTTCCTCTGTGCTACAACTCCCTATAAATCATTTTTTTTATCACTTTGAGATTAGTAAATTTTTAACTTTTGGTTCTAAAAATAATGGCATAGATTCACTTTTCCCTGTTCCTCCCTCTATATACAATTAAATATAATATAAATTATACAATGCAATCATAAAAGAACTCTGAAATTTCAAAAAAGGAAGGTAGAGGCTTCCTTTTGTGGCTCAGTATGTCTGTGAGGACTCAGGTTCAATCCCTGTCCTTGATGAATGGGTTAAAGATCCAGTTTGCCTCAAACTGTAGCGTAGGTAACAGATATGGCTCAGATCTGGTGTTCCTGTGGGTGTGGCTGGCAACTGAAGTTCCTATTCGACCCCCAGCCCTGGAACTTCCATGCGCCACAGGTGCAGCCTTAAAAAGAAAAATAAAATAAAATAAAATAAAATAAAGTAAAATAAAATAAAAAGACATGATCTGGCTAGAGACCTGAAGACTTAAAAATATTGGTGATTTCTAGATTGGATGGCACAGTGTTGTGCAGCTCAGAAACCCCTCAGACATAGGCACACACACGTACACATACACAGATAAATAAAAGAACCAGAACAGGTGCATCCCAGCTGAGACATTGGAAAATGGCCCATACTCAGTGACAACAGTAGGTCCAACCTCCCTGTAGCAACATATCAGCAGAGATCAGGAAACAAGTACTTCTGGTTGCAGTGACCCAATCTCCCCAGGGAAGCAGGACCAAGCTAGCCCCATCCTCTCCAGGCCCCACAAGGGGCAGCAGCAGCAAGCCCTTATGCCTGCATAAGAATCTTGATGGGTCTTGTGTAAAAAAAATGATTAATGCAAGACATTAATAATAAAGAGAATTGTAGAGAGTAAAGTAGTATATGGAAACTTTCTGTAATTTCAGCTCAACTTTTATGTAAATTTCAAATGGTTCAAATATGTGAAGTTTATTAATTTTAAAAAGTAAAATAGTATGAAATGAAGGAGGTCTACTGCTAGATTTTGACTCCAATTAGACAAGCAAATTATGATCCATAAAAATAAAATTGGACTTCATAAAATGAAAAAAAAAATTGTTCTGCAAAAGAACTTCACATAGGAAAAGGATGAAAAGAAAAAGTACATACTTGGGGAGAGTATTTATACTTTACATATACAATACAAACGAGTATTTGAGTATATAAAGAACTCAAGAGTAAATTTTAAGAAATCCAATTGGAAGTTGGTTACAGACATGAAAAGGTATTTCACTAAAGAGGACATACTGATTTTATTTAAGACCATGAAAAAAATGTTCAATGTTACTATCCATTAGGAAAAATAGAATTAAACTACAACTAGATATCACTACATAGATATCAGAGTGGCTAAAATAAATAATGATGACACAGTACGCTGGAAAGGGTGCTGAGACCTATCATTCAAATGTTGCCACTGGGAATGTGAAATGGTCCATCCACTCTGAAAAACAACTTGAGAGTTTCTGAAAAAACTAAGAGTACAGTTTTGTACAACTCAGAAATTTTATTATTGGGCATTTATCCCTGAAAAATAAAAAGTCCCATTTACACAAAATTTTGTAAGGAAATTTTAATAGGAAGTTTATTTTTTATGAGCAAAAACTGTCATCAGTCCAGTCGCCCTTCAATAGGTGAACTGTTAAACAAATCACATTAATATGAATACTTTGGAATAATACTTGACATGGAAAAGCAAGTGACTATTGACACATGCAACTTGGATGCATCTTCACAGAATTATTCTCTGTGAAAAAAAAATTCATTATGAAAAGTTGGCATGGTATATGATTCCATTTATGTATCATTTTTAAATATTGTTGTGCAACAGTTCCAATTTTAACCATTATTAAACTATGCACAGTTCTGTGGATATAAGCATATTTATGTTATTGTGCAACCATGATAACCATAGTTCTCTATCCAGAATAGTTTCATCTCTAATTGAAATGGTGCTGACACAGCATTAAAACTTAACACCTATCTCTCACCTCTCCCTAGCCCTGGCCACCATCACTTTATCTTCTTCCTCTATGAGTTGACTACTGAAGATACCTCATGTATGTGTAATTACACATTTGTCTTCATGAGACAGAATTATTTCCTTTAGCACAATGTCTTCAAGCTTCATACATGTTGTAGCTTGTGTCATCTCATTCCTTTTTTTAAGGCTGAATAATATTCTATTGCACATACATACCATATTTTGTTTATCTGTTCATTCATTAGGTAACACTTTTGAAATGAAAAAAAAAAGTTATAGAAATGTAGAACCCATTAGTTGTTTTTAGTTATTCAGGATGGAGATAGGAGTGGGAAGGAAGAGGGTACACTTGGGAAAAGGTGATATGAGGGATCTTTGTAGGGATAATTCTCTCTATTTTCTGTGGTGGATACACAAACAGATGTGATAAATTGCCTAGAACTAGACACACACACACACACTCACACACACACACACCCTCAAATAAGTACATGAGAAACTGCAAAAATCTAATCAAAGAGAACCAATATCTAAGTGTTATCTTTATTAAATTTTGTGAGAATTTACCATTAAATAAAATTGGGTAATGTGCACATGAGATTCCTCTGTACTAATGATAGCAAATTCATGTGAATTGTTAGTTTTTTTCAAAATAAAATGTTTAATTAAAAATAAAGAACTTCAAATGTCATATCTTTAGGTAATGTTGTAGGTATCCTTAGTCCAACAGAACTTGATGACTCTGAAAAGAAAGCTGATAAGACTCAACCACAAGACTTGGAATCATAAAGATTTCTGTGTGTGTGTGTGTGTGTGTGTGTGTGTGTGTGTTTGTGTGTGTGTGTGTGTGGTGTATGCATTAAAAGAAAAAGTATTCAAGTGAATCTTGAAAGACCGTTACTAAGGCCCTTCCAGGAAGAAGAAATAATATGAAGAAAACTACATAACATTCACTGAAAAACTGCATTCATTGAATAAAATATTAGGAGTCAGTGCTGTCCTCAAGTGATTGAGCAAAATAAGAAAACAAATAGGAATTAGTCATATAAAGCATTTGGAGTTAATCAAAAAAGTTTGACCTATATCCTAAAAGTCCTAACTAGCTGAACAATTGTAATGAGGAAATTATGTGATTGATTTGGCATTTTTTGAAAAAAAATATGTAAGATGATATTAAAGTTGTTCAGAATGGAAAATGGAAAATCAGTGAAGATACTACTGAAATAAATCATTGTAACCCTTTGCTTCAACCAAGGTAAGGCCAGTGGAGACAGGGACTCGGGAATGGAAAATAGGGGCTATAAAACAGTGGACACTGAGAGGGAGAGATATTCTTACTTCTCATAGAAAGAAGAGAGACTTCAAAGGAGGTTGTAGGACACAATCTAAAGAGGGGTATACAGTAGTGGCATTGTGTCCCCTGCAACACAGAGAGAAGGAAAGTTTCACAAAGAAAAGTGCAGAGGAGAAAAGACACAGAAGTTAAAAAGCAGGAAACAGTAGGTAGCCACACCTTCTAAGGCTACCCCCTGTGCATGCACTATCAATTTAGTTCACTTAATCACAATGTAAATATCTTCTCTCAAAATTTTTGTTTTTTCTTTTTAACAGCCACACTTGCGTCATATGGACGTTTCCAGGCCAGAAGTCAAATCAGAGTTGCAGCTGCCAGCCTAAATCACAGGCATGGAAACACCTAATCTGAGCCACATGCTCGACCTAGGCAACAAATTGTAGCAACACCAGATCCTTAATCCACTGAGTTAGGCCAGGGATTGAACCCGTATAATCACGAAGCCTATGTTGGGCCTTTAACCCTCTGAGCCACAATGGAACTCCTCTTCCCTCAAATATTTAGTTTTGTTTTGTTTTCTAAGAGCCCTAATCCAGATTCATCACAAAGGGACTATCCAATTCTGGGTAGAAACCCTTAACTGCATGGTCTTTGGCTTTAAACAGAGACATAACCCCTTGTAATGATTTGACCTTCCTGAACTAAATGATTCTCTTTTGGCTTTTAAAATGTTCTTTTTGACTCTGTAACTCTCATCAATCCAAAACATGTTACTTAAAATCCTTATTTCCTTCACAGAACTGCCATTTATCTCAGTGTACTCAGTGTACTGTGTTACTCAGAGTACTCAGTGTAACTGTGTTACTCAGAGTACTCAGTGTAACTGTGCTAGACCCTAGAGGCCTTCCTGGGACAGACACCTCACACATGTCCTTTGCCAGGTTCTTGTTTGCAGAAAACCTGTAATCCCCCAGTCCTCCACTAGTCACAAAAGCCTGGCTCAAGAATTAGTGCTTGAAAGGATGTGAACATATAGTGACAAAAAGATAGCAGTTTGGCCTGGGGAACTGGTAATAATTTTAAACAGTAAATCAGCCACATGGCAGTTGCAGAATCTTCTGTTTCTTCCTGAAGTACCTAGATAACTGTTTCTGATGCACATTCCTGAGTTGTGTTATAGATTCTAAAACTCCCACCAAATGAAAGACGTTAACTACATGATGACCAGAATGCTAAATGATAGTCAACAGAGTGGCTGGAGCTTGAGAATTGTCGATGTTAACCTGTTACACCATTCTGTTATCTCACTGCCAACCAGCCACAGAACTGTCCACAAGCTGATCACATACCCTGCAGCCCTATCCCTCAATTTCCCTTTAAAAATGCTTTCCTGGGAGTTTCCATCATGGCTCAGCAGGTTAAGGACCCAGAATAATGTTCATGAGGATGCAGGTTTAGTTCCTGGCCTCGTTCAGTTGGTTAAGGATCTGGCATTGCTGCAAGCTGCTGTGTAGGTCATGGATATGGCTCAGATCCTGTATTCTATGACTGTGGTGTAGGCCTGCAGCTGAAACACTGATTCAACCCCTAGCATAGTAATTTCCATATGCCACAAGTGCAGCTGTAAAAAATAAATAATAATAGAAATAAAGGGAGTTCCCATTGTGGCTCAGCAGTAACAAATGAGACTAATATACATGAGGATGCAGGTTTGATTCCTGGCTCCACTCATGATTTAAGGATCCTTCATTGCTGTGAGCTGTGGTGTAGGTCAGAGATGCAGCTCAGATCCCGCAGTGCTGTGGCTATGGCATAGGCTGGCAGCTATAACTCCAATTCAATCCCTAGCCTGGGAACTTCCATATGCAGTGGGAAGGGCCCCAAAAGACAATAAAATAAAATAAAACAAAAATAAAAAAGACATAAAAATGCTTCCCTGAAACCCTTTGGGGAGTTCAAGTTTTTTGAGCACTAGCTGCTCCAGACTCCTTGTTTGTCACCTGCAATAAAGGCTTAATTTCACCATAACCTTCACCCTACTCAGGTACCAGTCAATGGGTTTCACTGCACACAAATAAGCAGACCCAAGTTTTGTTTGGAAACATTATCTTCTGAGAAGCAGAGACCTATTTAAATTTATTGTGATATACCCAGAGATTCATTAGCCATATCAGTGACAGTCTTTGGAACCAAGCATAATGACTTTATTAATAAAGGACTGATTTCTATACCATAATTATAAAATGCTTCTAGAATGAAAACATTTATATTTTGTGTATCCTGTCTGTACCTTAGGACATAGAAGTGTTGATAAATTGAACATACATAAATTAACATTATGATTTCTTTTTATTTTTCAATTTTTTGGCTGTACCTGTATCATGCAGAAATTCTCAAGCCTGGGACTGAACCCATACCACAGCAGTGACAAAGTTGGATCCCTAACCTTCTGAGCAACCGGGGAAATCCTTACAATTTCTTTTACAACAAAGTTAATCTACTGGAATTTCATCTACTTTTAAAACATTTAAAAATGTTTAAAGATCTTAGATTTGTTTTACTATAGACTGCTGAAGAAAAATGTATGGTTAAAAATTACTGCATAAAATATGCATGATATTAGGCATCTCCAATACTCATCTGTAAGTGTTGTTCAATACTTGTGAGTGATTATTTATAAATAAAGAAATATTATGCAGATTTGATATCTAAAAATTTCCTACTAGGACACCTTATTTGTAGCCCAGCTCAATTTATATTATATATTCAAACTAATACAGATACGTTTTCTTAAGAAAACTTTTAACTTGAGAATTACCTCCCATTTTTGAATTATGGAAATTTCAATCTATTATTCCAGAAGTACTCTTAAAAACTCTTTATTTTCTTTGTAAGGTAAAGGGAAAAATGAATGTTTCTAGTGGGAATTGCTGCATTATGCATTTTGGTAGAAGATTTTCTCAGAGAATCACTTTTAGGTAACTGAGTTCTCTCAAAAGTCTGATTTTTTTTCTAAAATTGGCTACTAAGTTTAAAATGTGGGATTTAGTTTAGGATAAAGTGATTTAAAAACCCATGTTTTATACTTTCCTAGGCACTTCCCACATTGAGGCAATCACCATAATGGTATAAAGAGGCAGTGAGCCACAAGACCCAGGAAATTGTTCTTCAAGCCATCATCTAGGGCTGTGAACTTGAGCAAGTAACACATTTTCCTCTGACTGTACACTGGGCATAGTCAAAGTGGCTATTTCTGGGTGTGCTATAAAAATTAAAGGATGCATGTTGAGATCATAAAATGGTTTCAATGTTAATGATAAATTCAACACCTTTTCAGTTAGTTTACCTATTTTTGACCCTATCAGTATTCAGAATATTAACAAAACTTACCTAGAATTGTACACCACCAAGAAAGATTTGGAAGCCTCCTAAAGTCTTAAAGGATAACCAACTAGCTAACAAACATACCAACCTGCCCATTTTATCCCAAATAGTTGTAATATAAAGCAGTTCTCCCTTTTGCATAGTATCATATTATTTGAAACCCATGTGCATTGGAAACTTGTTTTCATTTTCAGATGGTTCCACCTTAACTAAGCCACTGTAGCTGACTTATAATAGCTAATTATTAAATTCTCATTGAGCTGGATTGAATTATCAAGTTTAAAGCTGGGTGAAACTTTAGATGTTATCTGGTACATCTTAATTCTTCATTTTTTCAGAATTGTTATGTATAATAATAATAATAATAATAATTACTAACCCAAATTTACAGACATCAAAATTTTGTACTTTGTAAACTCATAGTTCCATTTTTTGTTTTTTTTTTTCAGCCACACCTGCAGCATGCAGAATTTCCCAGGCCAGCAACTGAACCTGTGTCACGGCAGTGACGTGGGCCACTGAAGTGACAATGCCAGATGCTTAACCCACTGAGCCACCAGGAAAGTCCACACAGTTATAGTTTTTCATATGTTTCTTCCAGGTTTCCCTCCACTCAAATTCCTCAGACCTGAATAATTTAAATTAATTATATCAAATGACATCTAAGCAAGAGTCAGAAATATAATTTCCGTGCCCTGCAACTTTCTAACATGTAGAACTTAATCAGTTCATACATACTCTGTATTTCTTTCTTGTGTTTTTTTTAAAGCATATGTCTTAAAACCCAGTAGCATTATAAAAATAGAAATTTATGTAAGAGGTAGATTGGGTTAGTTCGAGTTGAAACTTTAGAAAAGTTACCACTTAAAGCTGAATTTAAACGCTCTTTAATACCTTAGTCAGGCTTTAAATTATCATTTATATAATTACATCATTTATATAACTATAGCCTGGTTGGCTATAATTATCATCACCATCACCGCCACCACTACCACCATCCCTTTCATAGTTAGAAATCTAGTTTTCCTAGTAAATTTAAAATATGTTACATCACACAAATGTCTGTCTTCTCTGGAGATATTGCCAAAACCAGATGAGACAGCTACATAGCGAAAAGCGCCATGAAGGCAGAAAGTTTTCAGTGCTAAGCGGAAGTCAGTCATTTGCCAGTTAAACAAATTTGCAATGATTAAAAACAAAAGCCAAAAACAGCAATTTAATTTTATCCTATGTATGCATAACTTCCTCATTTTTAAATTTGGGTAAACATTTCCATTGTTGTAGAGGGCAAAACTAAGGCAATATTCGCATAATATTTTGACTACCTAAAGGACAAAATAAATAATAGCTATTTTATTAATTTAGGTATACCTCTGTACTTGTTTTATTGTGCTTTACAAACTGCCATTTGATCCCTTTAGGATTAATTTAAATGCAAATATTGCATTCAGATCTTAGCAGTTGTATATTGGGGGAATAAAGGTTACCGCTTTGAAAAGATGATAAATACTCTATTAACTTTAATTGTTATTTTCTAGGAAGCATTCAAGAGAGTGCAACAAGAACATCACCATAGGCCAAGGTCTATTAGCCAACTAGACCAATAAAAATTATACCTCTTGTCAAAATTGGAAGGGCCGGTAATCATTAACAATCCTAATCAAGAATTAGAGTATTAATTTAAAAGTTTATTTTTATTCACTTGTGAACCTTGGGCTAATTCCACAAGTCCCATGAAGGAAATGGAAATACCGCCTGTCTAATTTCCCTGCCTGCCTAATGCATAATAAGAAAAAGGTTGAGACTCTAGTCAAGAAATCAATTATCGGGCAGTGTAAACATTATTTTAATTTAGAAGAAATTTGTTTCTAAAGTTTGTACTGTTGTTTTTAAATTGATTCTTTCTTTCACAATAATTTCCACAGTCAGAGATTCACACATTCTCTCTTTATTCCTCTGGCAAGATTTCTACTTAGAAAGTATTCAAAGTACAGAATAAAATAACTAACATTTCTATCCAGGACTTTTTAATTACATTGGACTATATGTGTTCATGTAGGTTTAAATCTTTATTTCAGATGACTAATCCGGAAAAAACAAACAAACAAACAATAAACTGAGAGTAGATATAAAACCTTAAAAATAATTGTATTGGGGTTAAAACTAACTTATTAATATAATAGACTGTAACCATCATCCCTGGGATGGTTTTACCTTACCTAAACAAAAAGGTAAAAACTGAGAATTAATTTCGCTAATTTTATGGACGGAAAAAACTTTTTTTTTTAATTAATGGAAGGTAAAATTGGGGAAGCATTATATAGATTAAACTTCATGGAATCTACCACATTGTTCCAATGGTTAAGATAGATTTTCCAGAGTTCCTCTTGTGGCTCAGAAGGTTAAGAACCCAACTAGTATCCATGAGGATGCAGGTTGATCCCTGGCCTTGCTCCATGGGTTAAGGATCCAGTGTTGCCACAAACTGTGGCACAAGTTGCAGATGCAGCTAGGATTCGGTGTTGCCATGGCTCTGGTGTAGCCCTCAGTTGCAGCTATGGTTCAGCCCCTAGACCAGGATCTTCTATATGCCTCAGGTTCAGCCATGAATTAAAAAAAAAAAAAAAATTTCCACTGTTGCCCCCTGTTTTGAGAACAACCATCTTCCTTAATAGCTGTTCATTTACTTGAGCCAGAAAGCTCAATGTTAAGGCTACATTTGCCTATTATAAACTCTCTTTATTTCAAATTCTCTGGGGAAGGCATTGCACTTAATAAACCAAATAATTATTGTTCCTTGGTGCTTTCTTATTACAGTTTTCTCCTTTTATTTTTTTTCTTTACTTTCCTTCTTTCTTCCTTCCTTCCTTCCTCTCTCTCTCTCTCTCTCTCTCTCTCTCTCTCTCTCTCTCTTTCTTTCTTTCTTTCTTTTTGGCTTTTTAGGGCCACAGGTGCAACATATAGAAGTTCCCAGGCTAGGGGTCAAATTGGAGCTGCAGCTGGCAGCCTATGCCATAGCCACAGCAACTTAGGACCCGAACTGTCTATGACCTATAGCAGAGCTCATGGCAATGCAGGATCCTTAACTGAGTGAGGCCAGGGATCAAACCCACATCTTCATGGATACTAGTCAGGTTTGTTACCACTGAGACACAACAGGAACTCTGGTTTCCCCGCTTCTTATTTCAGCTTTTGTCTCATCATTGTCTTAAGTTCTTTATGATATAACTGATGGTGAATAGGTGGAGAAGACACTTGAAAGGGCAAGGCATTATTTCCATGTCAGCTGAATTATACATGGGATCCACTCTGTATTTAAATCTCCATATATCAGTGCACCTACTTACAGCCTAACCCCAGTAATATATCACCAGAATAAGACTATTTAGAGCCAAAAATATGTACCATGTTGCTATATAAATATCTAAAAATTGAGAAGTGACTGTGCATCAGACATTATTCTATGCAGTATTCAACTCTAAAGTGACCTTTTGAAGCCCCATTTACTGTTTAAGAAACAAAGAAGTACAAATAATGTAATTGATTACTATCATATTTTCAAGGAGTTTTAAGATTTGATTCTAAGCAATCAGTCTGCAAGCTGTGCTATGGATATTCACCCACTACTCTTTTATCATCTGGTATATATATCACCCATGTTCTTCTCTCTAGTATGTTGACAGCAGTTAAAGTAGCAACATAGCTCACCAATTTATTCTGTTGTTCAAGCAAAGAGAAATGATAATAATACTGGTTTTCTATATTTACCTTTGCAATTGATATATCTGTGCAGGCACACAATGATATAAAGCAATTTAAAGGCTATTTTTTTAAAAAACAGTGTTTTATATCCTATAAGAATGTATTTGTCTAAACTATTTTTTTAAAATTACAACATCTTATGGAAAAACTAAGAGTCAAATATGGTAACAACACTTTGGTTTTGCAGAAAGTAACTTGCAAAATATTTTTCTTCAAAAATTCTACTTTAATAGTCTTTGAGAAAGTGATACACTTGAATTTAAAAAGGATAAAGTTCCCAGCATGCTGGGAGTGAGTTAATCTTTATCACACAATTTTATTGTTCTTCAGGCTGGCAGTGCTAGATGTCCTCCATAAAGTAGAAGAGCATTAATGTCTATGTGGTCGCTGAAAATTCTTAGTATGTCCATGAAGAACACAATTCCCTTGCCAAACCATTTTCTGTTAGTGAAAAGTTTTTACAATTTTGTTTTCACAACAATAAATTACTACAATAGTGCATGTGTTCTCTAAACCACCACATTTTGTATTAACAGCTGTTATTGCTGAAACTCAAAATTCGGCCTCTGTCCACCAGTGCTGAATAGAAACACAGAGATAAAGTTTTGGGTGAAGGAGAAAAAGATAGTTTTTATTGCTTTGTGAAGCAAAGGAGTCCACATCAGGCTAAAGTCCTAAAAACTGTACCCTCCCTTAGGAGAGAGCAGGAGATAGTCTTATAGTTTGGGTGTGGAAAACAAGGAGATAGATAAGGATCAGCATAGGTGCAGGCTTGATTCTTCAAAGCTGGTGTGTAGTGGCCCTGGAAATGGTTCTGCTGGTCCTACTTCTTTCTAGAATAAAGAATGCTTTTTCAAGTGGTTACATCTTCCATTTGTTGGGAGTTTTAGTTCTGCAGAAGAGCTCAAAGATGTTGTGTATACCTTGGGGGAAAAACCAGGACCCTGCCCCAAGGCTGCACTATTGTTTCTTGACTGTTTCTTTTCTTTTATCAATAACAGACCACCAGAACCAGTCCTGGGGCCAATAACACCAGCTTTGAGAAGCATTACAAGCTTGCCTCTACTTGATCCTTATCTGTGGGAAAGAAAAGAAAATAAGCACTTTATCTTTCTTCGCCTAGAGAAAAAAGTAGAAAAATTAAATTTGAAGCAACAATAAGGAGAAAAACTCCTGTCTCTTTATTCTGACCTCCTGATTAAAACATCTTTTTTGCTAAGTGAAATGAAACTTGCACACAAAGCAGGAAAAAATGGTGGCACCTCTGAGTGGATGTTACAGAGTCAAATTTGATGAGGTCCATCTGCTCACCTGGACCACCTGTAGGTTTCTGTCTTTTGTCAGTGGGCAGCACCTGTTCAAGAAAGAAATAGGATATTCAGTCAAGTTCCTCTGCAAGTAAATTAAGAGGCAAACCATGTTTCATAAATTGGTATAGTTTTAAATATACTTGGGCATTATATGTTTAGTCATTCAAAGCCATTTTAATATCCCTTTTTCCTATAACAAAACCAGATATTCTAATCAATGTTTTCAAAAAGTGGATCCAATGTGATTGTGAATGTAACTCATTAGCCCTGGATTTTTCCACCCTGATGCCCTCATAACTGTCCATATGCATTTCAAAAGTTTGACTACGGGAAGAGATCTTTATTTGTTTTATTACTTTGAGTAAAATATGTTGCTTAGATGGTTTTGGCCAACTGCAAAATGACCCCAAGAATTTGTAAATATTGGAAAAGCATGTATGGGAAATGGTGTGAACAAAAGTAAAATTATTTGGAACTAAAAATAATTTGCAATTTAGAATCTCGTAGTTTCCTTTGAGATAGGCATTCCTCTTTAAAGAATGTTGTTTCTATGGTTATTGAAAGAGAGGTCAGAGGGGAAGGATGAGCTGAGGATTTGGGATTGGCATATGCACACTGTGGTATGTGGAATGACTGGCCAATGGGGACCTGCTGTATAGCACAGGGAACTCTACCCAAGATTCTGTGATTATCTATGTGAGAAAAGAATCTGAAAGAGACTGGATGGATGTGTGTACTTGATTAACTAAATCACTTTGCTGTACAGCAGAAACCATCACAACCTTGTAAGTCAAATATATTTCAATAAAACTTTAAAAAGTGAAAAACATAAATAGTAATGTTCCCTAAATATTAATTCAGATAAGAAAAGAAGCTCCATCACCAGCAAAGACCTCTTCTGCTACATTTCTAAATAATATATTTCCAAAATATGTTTAATAAAGTGAAAAAAAGCATAGGCAGTCTACAATTTTGAACTGATTCTCAATTCAGGGTTAGTCATCAACAGGACGATGAGCAATGTTGAGTGTTACTGCATTTTAAACTTGTGAAATTAATTATGAAACCCTAACTTTTAAATTGTCTTGGCTATGTTCTTTATTAAATGAGAAGACTAAGCCATGGCAAAGCTAATTTGTTCCAGGCATTTTAGCTAAATCAAAAGTGAAATAAGCTGTTTTAGATGTTTAATTGAAAACGATTAATTGATCTGTTCTATCTTATACGCTCCCATATGCTATTAGTTTAAATAGATTATCTTATCCTTACTTTCTTTGGAGCAATTCAAACATTTTCTGAGTAATAGTCAAAGTAAAAAGACATCATTTTTTACCAGAAAGAGAGCCAGAACAAGAATATCTGAATCTCAGTAATTCTGTTGCTGTAGAATTACTGGTAGTTTGGCCAAATTTAATCTTTCACATTCAGTTTTATATTCTATTCTTATACTTCCAGCCTGTTTTCTCTATTCTCCATGGAACTCTTTGTATTTTTCTTGACACTAAAACAAGGCTCATAAGATTTCCTTAGCACCTGCCATATCACCTCAATAGGAAGTAGGAGACACTATCTCCATGCATATTGATGAATGAAACTCCCTCCTGATCAAGATCTGACTTTGTGAATGGAATGTATAATAATATAATTAGCTCCCAGCTTCTTAGTAATATGAATTATCAACACTTTGATGTAAACACATAGAAAAACCAGAGTGTTGTTTCTCTAAGACTCTCTTCAGGGTTCAGAAAGATAAGAAAGTTGACTTTATCCTTCTCATTATTCACTGTGTGTCTGTCCAGGTGTTGAGCTTTAGTCAGACAACATTTTTTCATCTACATCACTCATGGTTTCTAAGCAGCTACTTCCTATGTAAGAAAGGTTCTCAGCCTGAAAGGACAGACCTTACCAGTTCAAATTGTTCACATCATATATGTGCATATATATACACCACATATTATTTATCCATAATACTCAGCCATAAACAAGAATGAAATAGTGCCATTTGCAGCAATATGGATGAACCTAGAAACCATCATACTAAGAGAAGTTAGACAGTTAAAGATAAACATCATATAATATTACCTATATGTGGAATCAAAAAAAAAAAAAAAAAAAGAAGCTGCAAACGAACTAATTCACAGAATGTAAAGAGACTCACAGACTTTGAAAAACTTATGGCTACCAAAGGGGACAAGTAGGGGAATGGGAGGGATGGACTAGGGATTTTGGATTGGCATATGCACACTGAGGTATATTGGATGATTGGTCAATGGGAATCCGATGTTTAGCACAGAGAACTCCACACAGTATTCTATGATAATCTATGAGGGAAAAGAATCTGAGAAAGAATGGATATGTGTATATGTATGATTGGGTCATTTTGTCATTTGTACAGCAGAAATTATCAAAATCTTGTAAATTAACAATATTTCAATAAAAGTTAAAAAAGACATTAAAAAATTCACATAAAAAAATGCTCATATCAATTGGTAATGATGTAATCTTTTTTGGTGACTCCAGTCTGAGAAGAAATTGTGTAAAGACATTGGGATAGCATACTCAATTTTAACTTCTTTTCTGTGGTTATACCTGCATTTTGGGCCAGGGATTCAAACCACGCTACAGCCACAACCTGAGCCACAGCACTACAAACACCAGATCCTTAGCCCATGTGCCACAAGTGAACTCCTAATTTTATCTTAAACTTACTAAGAGAGTAAGGTTTTTTTGCTTTTTTTTTTTTTTTTTTTTTTTTTTTTTTTTTTTTTTTTTTTTTTTTTTTTGTCTGTTTCTGTCCTAAGCTAAGAGAGAAAAGTAGATTTATAAGAAAAGTCAGGAGTTCCTTCCATGGCTCAGTGGTTAACAAATCCAACTAGGAACCATGGAGGTGCAGGTTCCATCCCTGGCATCGTTCAGTGGGTTAAGGATCCGGCATTGCCATGAACTGTGATGTAGGTCACAGACGTGGCTCGGATCCCGCATTGCTGTGGCTCTGGAAGGAAGGAAGAAATAATGACAGTGATACATCTCTGCTGATATGGAAGATGATCAAGGCACATTATTAACTTTTTTAAAACAAAGCTTGGAGTAAAGGAACACAGGAAACAAAGAAGGTGAGCCCTACCTTTGCCTAAGCTAAATGATTAGAGCGAGTTTTCAAGCCCTGGTGCAGGAATGTGGACCCTGCACTGAGCATAGGGAAATGGGCCTCTGTCTTCAAGGAGGACAGAGGTCACAGGGCTGAGTACCAGGGAAGGAAAAGCATCACAGAGAGAACAGGGGAATCTGCAGTGGGGCCCAGTTGAGTCAACACAGGCTGAGGAAACAAGTATGCTTGCAGGTTAGAAGCTATGGGAGGAAACTAGGTAAGACTAGGAAAAATCCACCCAAACATAGGAGACAATACCCAGAGCTCAAAACGTAGTTGAGTGGCACATCTTACAAACCATGGGATGTTAGAGTATACAGAGTGTTTGCCCTAGAAGTGAGGGAAACTCACCCCAAACACTGATCTTGTATCAACT
The DNA here is from genome assembly GCF_054392235.1 of Sus scrofa. Classification (NCBI taxonomy): domain Eukaryota; kingdom Metazoa; phylum Chordata; class Mammalia; order Artiodactyla; family Suidae; genus Sus; species Sus scrofa. The sequence continues at coordinate 50,332,000 of NC_139390.1, read as the reverse complement.
AATATATAAAATAAAAAAATCAAAGGATCAAATTTTTCTAAAAAATTTAAGAAAATACTAAATTAACACTGAAAGATATCTATAGGAGCACAAGTATCCAGCATATATGAAAGTTTAAGATGGTTACATTTCAATCATAAATTAGCAGGCACTGAAGGAAACGGGCAAATGAAACCCATAATATGGAAAAAATCAATAAAAAATTAGAAATTACAGGGATGATATAATGAATTTACCAGGGCAATCAATGATATTTAGCTTTATTATATGTTCAGGAACCTAGAAGTAATGTAAAATGTGCAACGTGTAGATAGGGACGATACTTTTTTAAAATTTCAGTTGAAATGTTAGAGTAAAACTGCAGATCAAAAATGAAAAATATAATGTGTGGGACTGACATCAGATTAGACAGACATAAAAAAGTAGATACTGAATTATTTCATTCATAGAAAATTTAAGAAAATGCATAGTGATGGTGGCTTTTAGGGAAAAGACTACCAAGAGACATGAAGCTATTTTGGGGGCAAAGAAATAAAATTTATTATCTCAATTGTGGTTATGATTTTGTGGATGTAGACACACATCAAAACTTACCAAATTGTATATGTTATATGTTAAATATACATTAATAAAGCTGTTAAAATTTTGAAGAGAGGTTATCTTGGAGAGAGATTAAAAACTCTTACTATGTGTGCATGTGTGTGTGTTTGCATACTTAGTATATTTCTAATTTTTCATGGCTTATTCTCTCTCTCTCTCTCTCTCTCTCTCTCTCTCTATATATATATATATATATATATATATGTATGGAGGTATATGAAATTGCTCTCTATATATGTATATGTATATCTATACCTATAGCATATATTTAAAAATGTAATATGTCTCTATATAATATGATCATGTGATATAGATATACATATATAGAGAGGCTACATATAAAAAACTATTAGTGGTAAGTAGAGTTCTGGAGAAAACACACAAAAAAATAACAGGGAAGAAAATATATGTCTATAGAACTGGATGAAAAAAAATAGAAAACTATTAAGGTATTCCCAATGGGAAGCTTGTAAAATGCTAGTATAAGCAAGTTGGAATATTCACAAAGCACTTTAAATCTTTATCTCTATCATTATGACAATTAATGGCAAAAGGTGTGACAATTACTCAAGTTGATGAAACCCACTTCATTATATAAGAAATTGTCTCCAACAGAAATACTGTTGTCCAGTTACAGAGTTGGTAAGTGGGTAAACACAATAATCTGATAGAGCTATGGGCACATGGATTTAAGGAATGCTAAACATTTTAAAAAGGAATGAATAGTCAGGCACAGCAAAGAATTTCTTCCAACATGACCTTCAAATGACCTACTTGATAATCATAAATGTAAAAATTATCCCTGACTACAACCTAAATCTATTTTACATGTAAACATTAAAGTTTCCATCTGCAGAGTTCCCGTCATGGCTCAGTGGTTAATGAATCTGACTAGGAACCATTAGGTTGCAGGTTCGATTCCTGGCCTCTCTCAGAGGGTTAAGGATCTGGCATTGCTGTGATCTATGGTGTAGGTCACAGACACAGCTCAGATCCTGTGTTGCTGTGGCTCTGGCTTAGGCCAGCAGCTACAGCTCCAATTAGACCTCTAGCCTGGGAACTTCCACATGCTGTGGGTGCAGCCCTAGAAAAAACAAAAATGAAGTAAAATAAAATAAAGTTTCCATTTGTAATACTAGGTTTGAAATTATCCTGTGATTTTCATAAATACGTCTACCATTAAATTTAAGGGGAGAAGTATTTTATTTCTCTAAAAGATTTACTAAGAATCACCTGCCACTTTGCAAAACTAACATTATCTGTGGCAAAATCATTTCTAGTATTTAAAAACCTAATACAGCACATTGTATTTCCTATATATTTATTAGCATTCACATTGTCTATTATTTATTTCATGTTTAGGTTTTGTTAAAAAGAAATAGTTTGAGTACCTTGAGTAAAAGTGGCAAAAACCTTCATTTAAGGGCTTGCAACTTAGTTTCAATCTCCACATGAAATTGTAAGTACCAATGCCCTACTCTGTACTATATATTCTTTATTACTATTACAAGTAATCCATGAACATTCAGTGACAGTTTGCAAATAAACATGCTAATACGACATCTTATCTGTTTCTCTTTCTTTTTCCCCTATTTATTAAAAATACTGAAACTATATTATTCTTATCACTATGATTAAGAAGTCTTTCAATCATGATAGTGCATTCAATGTATGGTGTTAGTTTTGGTTGAATAAGCTGAATGATAAGGAAAGATTGTAAGCCACTTAATAGAGAATAATTAATCTTGCTGCACAATACATTATGAGTATAGTGGTGGAAGAAAATCTAAATGAAATAATTTATTCTATTTCATTGCACAATGATATGGTTTCACAGAGAATCAATGGAATAGCAAAAATGTTAAAAATCAGCTGTGTAATGAACTGCAGTGAGGCACATTTTCATTATAAATAGATGAAATCACACTGCATGATAATGAAGATTGACTACTTGCAGCTGTAATCTCCCTAACAAAGGAAAAGTTGTAGAGAAAAAGATAATTCTAACATTTATGAGAGTGACTTAACAGCATTTTCTATTAGTGAAAACGGTACACATTATTTATTGGAAATATATTTATTTTCCTGTCACTGATCATGCATTAGAAAAAAATCCTGGTTATGATGGTCAGTAGAATGAACACTAGTCATCATAAAAATACATCAGGAATTTCTAACAATTTTTTATATAGCAGAAATATTTAGACACCAAGAATCACAGGGGGAAAAAAAAAGTCAAATAGAAATTTTCGATGCTACTAATATATTAAAAATAATTTCTTGAAATTCCCTTGTGGAACTTCCATGAGTAGGTTAAGTTCCCTTGTGAAATTTCCACAAGTGGGTTAAGACTCTCACATTGCTGCAGCTGTGGTGCTGGTTCGATCCCTGGTTGGGAACTTCCACATACTGTGGGCACAGCTTAAAAAAAAAACAAATTTATCAAATATCTTAGTATGTGAAACAGGATACACACATATATATACATATATACACGGCTGACTCACTTTGCTGTATACCTGAAACTAGCGCAACATATTAAATCAACTATACTCCAATAAAAATTTTTAAAAAGAAGTATTAACATTTTAGCTTACAACTAGAGGTAATGTGAATTGCAAATAATTGCCTAAGATACATAATCATTCTGAAAAAAGTTGTAGAACATTTTGATTCATTGAAAAATTAACATTGGATGGAGTTCCCCGTCGTGGCTCAGCGGAAATGAATCCGACTAGGAACCATGAGGTTGCGGGTTTGATTGCTGGCCTTGCTCAATGGGTTAAGGATCTGGCGTTGCTGTGGCTGTGGTGTAGGTCGGCGGCTACAGCTCAAATTAAACCCCTAGCCTGGGAACCTCCATATGCTGCGGGTGCGGCCCCATAAAAGACAGAAAAAAAAAAAAAAACAGAAAAAGTTAACATTGGAAATAAAAATCACTTAAATATTATGTCATATTTTACACATTCATGTAAAGTTGTGATTATTTTTATGCTAAGATGAAATACAATTAATCTTATTAAAAGAAGATATTAATTCTAGAATTTATATTTTTAAATTTCGTGTTCTTCAATGGTTTTTAGTTTCTATCTTTTCAGTTTTTAGAATAAGGAAGGCATAATTTAAAGTTACTGATTTTAAAACCATATTGTTCTTCTTGACACTATTAAATTATAAAATAATTAGTAGATTAAAAATGTGTCTAAAATTATACCATCAGATTTGGATGTTGATGCATTTGAAGCATGTGGTACTTTCTAAAAGTCAGGAAGAGTTAGTTGAGATATAGCACAGTTTAATAATTCTACTAATAAAATATTATATATCCACATATTTCTATACAAATGTCTTTTGAGATGAACTACATTTGTTTTCATCTCATATCAAAAATATCAAAATATATTGCATTAAATTTGTTTTAGTGAAATGGGCAAGTGTAACATAAGCATGAGAATGAGCAGTAAAAATGGAATAGAGGAGATATGAGTCTCATTTTAGAAGACAGATTAGAACTTCTGTGTGAGGGAGAATTTTCTGGATGGAAGAGTTCTTGACTCTTTTCTTTTTTTATTAAAGTATAGTTGATTTACAGTGTTGTGCCAGTTTCTGTACAGCTTAGTGACCCAGTCATACACACACACACACACACACACACATATATTCTTTTTATCATACTGTCTTCCATCATGTTCTATACCAAGACACTGAATATAGTTCCCTTTGCTGTACAGTAGGACTTCATTGCTTAGCCATTCTAAATGTAATAGTTTACATCTAGCAACCGTAAACTCCATATCCATCCCACTCCTTCCCCCTTCCCTCTTGGTAACCACAAATATGTTCTTTATGTCTGTGAGTATGTTTCTGTCTGGTAGATTTGTTCATTTGTGCCATACTTTAGATTCCACATATAAGTGATATGATATGATATGTCTTTCTCTTTTAAGAACAAGACAAAACATTCGAAAAGAACTAAATGAAGAAGAGATAGGCAAAATACCTGAAAAAGAATTCAGAGTGATGATAGTGAAGATGATCTAAGATATCAGAAAAGGAATGGAAACATGGATTGAGAAGTTACAAGAAATGTTTAACGAAGAGCTAGAAAATTACTTTTTTTTTTTTTTAGTAGGAGTTTTTATATCTAACTTCCTTTTGAGTGAAACTTTTCCCCACTCCTATCTGTGTAAGCAAGAATCTTTCTGGACACTTCTTCTTGAACCTCATTGAGGGGGTTTAAGTACTTGACTCTTTCTAGTTGAGTAGGACAACTCCTGACTTTCTTCGTTTGAGTGGGAATCTTCCCAAAGCATTAGTGAAACTTGTTTTGTTGCTTTAGTCTAATCCCATGGTAACTCTCATTCTACAATGCAGACCCCTCCTCATTCCCTTCTGACTATATGGTCCAGTCCTCCACTATGGCACTAATTTGAGCTAATACCTACAAAATGGAATAATGTGACAAAGGATAATTTGCAACATTATGGCCTCTTTGAGAGACTTGAAATATCTTAGAATTGTTTCACTTTGTCCTAGGTAGAGCCACATGCAGTGACTGGTAATGGTGCATATTAAACATCTAGTCATTGTGATCTGCTGTATATATTCCTTCATGTTCTGTAAGTTTGGCTGAGGTTTTTCTCAGACCTATATTTCAGGTACATGTCTACCTTTTCTTAAATATATTTCATCTCCCTTCCTTCTACAAGTGTTGATGCCTGGTGAAAACCAGGCATGATGAACTCTATCTCAGTATCTGCTTCTGAAGAACTCAGCCTACAGAAGTACTCATAATGAGAGAGGCCATTAGGAACAGTTTGGATTGCCCTTCTGGTCACCAGTATCTCCCATCACAATGCTAATATTACATTGAATACAAACAGACACACACACAAATCTCAGATTCACCTAAGCCAAACATATTTTAACATAATTCAATATTCATTCATGTATATCAGGGTTTTCATTAAATTTAATTCGTGCAACTCCCTCATCCCTAATCTACCCCCTCTCCCAATTAAGGTGGTATTTCTCATAAAAGAGTGTGAGAAAGGTTTGCATTTTTCTTTTAGGAGAAAGCACAATCAAAAAATTTTAAGTTCCTTTTTGGAAGTCTGTAATAAAAGGGGAGTGGTGGTTAATATTTATTAGCCCCTGAAACAACCAGTGGTAGGCAGGAAGAAGAAAAAGTAATGTTGGCTTTCCCTTATTACTAAAAATATAATGAGTATATTATTTATACTAATCTGCCCCAAATGTGAAAGAAAATGTCATCTTCATTTTCTGAAAAGTATAACAATCATATGTAAACTTAAGAATTTATTTTTTTACCTGACCTTCAAAAAATTTTAAAACATTTCTTTTGAAAATGGCAATTTTCAAATTTTAAAAATTGTAAATTTTACCAAATGATACAATGCATGTATGTTTGACATTTTACTTTTTGGAAGCAATAAGATAAATTAAAAAACACGTTACAAAATCATCTATGAACACTGCTTGCCCCAAATACATGCCCCAAGTTGTGACGATGCATCCTAAAACGAATATTTGAGTATAAAGTGGTGGGGATAATAACAAGAAATATTTGTGTGTATTCATGTGATTTTTAACACTTTTAGGTTGACTCTTTTTGACAACTCATATTTTAAAAGACTGGGTAATATTCAGAGATTCTAGTTGTTTTTCAGTTTTTAAAAATGTAACAGAACAAAATGAATATTCTTGAAATGATTCTTTTTTTTTTTGTAGAGCCAAAAAAGAATGTGCCTAAGGGTAAAGGAACAGTTTCTATATCAAAACACCCTGGAGAGTTGTCCAGGCGATAAAAATGTAGGCTTTAGTGTAGTATTTATAGTATCAGTTATTATTTCAAAATCACATCTAAGAATTTTAGTTTGAATCTAGAAAATTAGTTTCTTATATTTTTAATTGGGAAAGTGTATCTTTTTCTTTTTTCTTTTTAATTTTACTGGAGTACATTTGACTTACAATGTCATGTTGGTTTCAGGTGTACAGCAAAGTGAATCAGTTATACATATACATACATCCATTCCTTTTTGGATTCTTTTCCCATATAGGTTATTACAACACATTGAGTATAGCTCCCTGTGCTATAGAGTAGGCCCATGTTGGTCATCTATTTTATACATGGTAGTGGTATATATTAAATCCAACCTCCTAATTTATCCCTCTCCCCACTAACATTTCCCCCTTGGTAACCATAGTTTGGTTTAGAAATCTTCGAGTCTGTTTCTACTTTGGAATACTTTTTTGTATTATTTTTTCTACTATGGGTTATAGGCCATTTTGATAATCCAAACAAAGTTACGGTATCTGAAGCAAAAAAAAAAAAGTACATTATATACATGTCACATTATGGACATAAATTAGGGGATATTATTGGTATTCTAATAAGGGAGAAATATTCAAATATCCTTGGGTTCTGACCATGAAAGTTCAATGGCAGCTTTTAATTGAAGGGCACCTAGAATAGATTATAAAAGATAATTAATTCTCCATCTGTTATACATTTATATAATAGTCAGTTAAAATTAGGCTGTTGTAATTATAGAATAATCCTAACTGGTATTCAGCATAAGAGTAATGAACAATAGTACCAGTACCCCTAGCTATTGAGTACTCACAAGATCACACTCACTGTTATGAACATTTTGCACTCTCATGTTTAGATCTTCAAACTAAATTGAAGGGAATTGACTATCATATATAATAAAAAATATGTATAGCATAATATATATTCATATTCTTATTTTTATAGAAGAAAAAAGTTTAACAACATTAACTAAATTTTGTAGGGTCGAGAATTCAACAAAGCAGTCAGACTCCATATTTTAAATGTAACAGAGCTGTTGGCCTTCATAACCTATTATACACTATGACAAAGATAATCAAGATTTAACATCTTCATGAGAAAATAATAGTATTTGCCACAAGCTAGTAGGCTACTTTTTTTTTATTTGTTTACACTCACTTTTTAATTGCATTGACTTTTGAAGAATGAGCAATATATTTTGCATAAATTATAACTTAAATTTGCTATCCTGACTTTTGTAGTTTTAATTATTTCACTGTAAAATATTTCACAGACATCATAATATATGATACAGGTATGAAGGAAAGAGAATTGAAATGAACACCCATGCTTACAACATACAAGTATTTCTGCCTCTTCAAAGAATCCTACATAGTTTAACATCACTAGCTTATCATTAGGTTCTCCCCTCTCCTCCTAGATGATGGTAAATATTGCTGAGTTATTTAAATATCATACTCATGATTTTCAGATTACTTTTCTGAATAATAAATTATGTGCTTGTTTCCCCTGCTTTTCAAACTTACTTATTGAAACCACACTCATGATACATTGTGATTTCCTTTTTTTCCCCTTTCTTTCTCTTCTTTTTGCTCAACTTCATAGTTTTGTGAGTTATATGAGTGGATGTACATGAATGTATATGGCAATAGATATGTTTGCATCTATGCATATTTCCATAAATGAATATAACAATTTATGTAATATTCTTTGATGAACTTTCAGATTTATAACAATTTCTTACATTTCTATGAACACTTTATTATATGTCCTGAAAAACACATGATGAGAAATTTTACTGTAGCATATACCCATTAATAGAACTGCTGGGTCACTGGAAAACTTAGCATTTTAAAATTTTATAAATATCATATTTTTCCATTGTGGTTGTACCAATTAAGACTCCCATGAGAAACATATCTGATACTCCAAGTCTCTTTACCAAAGCAATATACTAGTCTTCTAAGTTTTCCCAATCATACATGTACAAACCAATGAGCACATGAGAAAGTAATTTTCTGTTCTCAAATTATTGTTAGAGTGTTCATTCAAGTTTCCTTTTGATGAAATGACATTTTCTTTTTAGGATTTTATTATTATTATTTGCTTTTTAGGGCTGCACCTGCAGCATATGTAAGTTCCCAGGCTAGTAGTCGAATCAGAGTTACAACTGCTGGCCACAGCCACAGACTGAGCAATACAGGATCCAAGCTGTGGCAACCTACACCACAGCTCATGGCAACACCGAATCCTTAACCTACTGAGTGAAGCCAGGGATGGAACCTGCATCCTCATGGTTACTATTTGGATTTGTTTCCAATGAGCTATAATAGGAAATCTCTCTCTTTAAGAGTTTTAAAATTATATGCACTATATAACATTAGCCCCTTATAATAATGTTTTAAATATACTCTCCAAATCTATGGCTTGTTTGTTCATTTTCCATCTTGATTCTATTTTGAATTGAATTTCAAATTTTAAGTTAATGAAATAAATTATTTGACTATTTTTGAGTTATGTAATAAATCCCTACCTTATCTGCATGCAAAATGATTAAGATTTGATTTCAAACATAGGCCCTTAATTCATCTTTTATTGATGTAGTAGGAATTGAAATTTCATCTTTTCCCTGATGCATCCTGTCATAGTCTGCATGGACTGCTATTACAAACTGTAGTAGATTGCATGGGGCTTATAAAGAATAGAAATTAATTTCTCACAGTTCTGGAGGGTGTAAACCTGAGTGTGGTCAGGTTCTGGGAAGGGCCCTTTTCCATTCATCATCTCCCTGGTTCCTCACATGATGAAGAAGGTGAGGGAGCTTCTGATGTCTCTGTCATGGGGACAGTAATACATTCATGAAGGTTCCACCCTCATGACTGAATCCCTTTGCAAAATCTCTACCTCCAAATACCACACTGAAGATAATGTTTCAATATATTAATTTTTTCCAATGTATGAATTTTGGGGGGGTCAGGGACACAAACAAATAAATAGCAGATTGTGTGTGTATATTATCTTTTTAGATTTTTTTTTTGAAAAATATCTACTGTTAGTACAGTTCCTCCATGCACATTCTTGAATATGTTCCTCATACACCAACAGTGATATTGGCTCTATTGAGCAGGTTTGATGAAGAGGATAAAAAGCTAGTGTCGCCTAAGCAAAGATTTGAAGTGCTTGCTCTTTGAGGCTTTCTGCTCATTTTTCTGAAATCACTTTTCCCACCAAGTAAGGAAGCCCAGGTTAGCCCATTGGGGACTTGCAGCCAGTGCAACAAATGGGAGCTGTCTTGGTATATACAGCTCAGATCACTCCTGCTAGCCAGACAGTTGACCATCCAAGCCCAGCTAAGCTGCTAAATGACCCCAGTTTCATCTGTCTTTGGCTGGCTGATTATAAGCACTTGCAGCTTAAGCCCACACTTTGAATATTATATACTTTTATCTTATGGTTTATCATATGTTTGCTTTCTATTATGGTTTCTTCTTTGACTTATGTCTTATTAATAAATGATCTATTTAATTTCTAAGCATTTGAGTCTTTTTCATCTTTATTCCATATTTAGTTTTAATTCTCCTTTCATCAGAGTATATACTTATGTACATTCAATTACCCAAATGTTTTTGAATTAATTGCTTTATCTCTCAGAATCTTGCTTACTTTAGTGAATGTTTCATCTGACCATAAAAATTACATTGTGTAGTTGTTGCAAGTAGTATTAATTACATAAAAATGATTAATCAGTCTATTCAAATCCTCTTTATACTCACAAAGTTCTACCTGCTTCTCCAAGTTTTAATGAGAGTCATGTGCTAAACATTTCTCAACTATTATGGATTCAGGAATTTTCTTTTCATTCTGTTAACAGTTCTACGTAAATATATTGTGCAGTAATATATTAAGTAGAAGCAAATTTAGGATTAGTTTGTCTTTCAATTGAAATATGCCTTTACCATTGTAAAATATCCCTTTTTATTTCTGATAGCATGTTTTGCTTTTTAGTCTTCTTTTCCTGTTATTGGAATAGCCTCATCAAGCTTCCTTTGTTTACTGATCTCATAATATATATTTATTTTGTGATTTAAACATTTTATATTGCTATAAATAAACTATTTCAATAGAATATGATAAAGCATGGAATTTTGTCTATTGTTTGCTTTGTTTCTTTTGTAGTAAGACAATCTTATTGACGTTCTTAACCAATTAATATTTAATGGAATTATTCATATATATTTATATATTTGAGATTAAATCTGCCTCTTTAGTACTAGCCTTAGTTTTCCCAGTTTCATTTATTTTTGTGTCTCTTTATTTATTCCTTCTTTTTGTGTATTCTTTTTCATTATTTGAATATTTCACATTTTCAGCTTTCTCACTATTAGCATTTTCTTAAATTTTAATTTGTTCTGTGTTTTATTGATATCCTAGGTATTTTCAAATGCAGCATTAATTACCATGTATTTAAATAGTACTTTTACTGCTTATTGACTGCAAAAGTTTTGCAAAATTTTCATTCTATTTACCCCTCCCATCTTTGAACTCTTTCTGATGCCTATTATATACATATTTTTATATATGTATATATGTAATATTTTCATATGCATGTGTACCTATATATAAAATAATATGGCAGCAAGAATACATGTATAAGTATGTGTGTATGTGTGTGTGTGCAGCATTGCTAAAAGTTTTGTTTCTTTAAACAATTTTTTTTATATTTAATCAAATATCTGTCCCATTCTGGTGGGCTTTTATCTGGTAGTCTTATTTTATTGCAGCTGAAATCATTGTTCCTTAAGCCTGAATAATTCATTTTGAAAAAACTCTTGGAGTTCCTGTCATAGTGCAGCAGAAACCAATCTGACTAGAGACCATGAGGCTGTGGGTTCGATCCCTGGCCTTGCTCAGTAGGTTAAGGATCTGGCTTTGCCATGAGCTGTGGTATAGGTCACAGATGCAGCTCAGATCTGGCATTGCCGTGGCTCTGGCATAGGCCAGCCGCTACAGCTCTGATTAGACCCCTAGCCTGGGAATCTCCATATGCCACTGGCATGGCCCTCAAAGGACAAAAGACAAAAAAAATAAAATAAAATAAAAAAATAAAAATACTTTGTAGTGCATGTATACTTATGGCAAATTTTCTAAACATTTTTTCTATAAAACTTAATTTCATGTTAAGGTAAATCATTATTTTTCCCTAGTACAAAGATATGGGTCAGTACTCTCCAAGACATATATCCCAGACTTTTTAAATATTCCATTGTCTTCTGGTATCTGTGATTTGTATAGAAATGTCAGCTGTTAGTCTTATGGCTATTTTGTTGAAGGTAATTTCTTTTTTTTTTTTTTTTTTTTTTGTCTTTTAGCTATTTCTTGGGCCACTCCCTGCAGCATATGGAGGTTCCCAGGCTAGGGGTCTAATCGGAGCTGTAGCTGCCTACGCCAGAGCCACAGCAACTCAGAATCCGAGCCGTGTCTGCAACCTACACCACAGGTTAGGTGGGCAACGCCAGATTGTTAACCCACTGAGCAAGGGCAGGGACCGAACCTGCAACCTCACGGTTCGTAGTCGGATTCATTAACCACTGTGCCCCGACGGGAACTCCGGTAATTTCTCTTTTTATTTTCTTTTGACTTTCTTTTTAAGATTTCTTCTAAGATTTTAGTCTTTGTTTAGCTGTGTAGTTTCTAAGTGTGGCTATATTTTTATTTATTGGAACTCACTGAAACTTCTTAGATCTCTGGTTTAAAATGTTCTATCAGTTTCAGAAAATGTTTTAGTCTTTGCCATATTTAATATTCCTATATACCATATTCTCCCTCCCTTAATACAATTTTTTGTCTTTTTAGGACCATACCCATTGCATATGGAAATTCCTAGGCTAGGGGGTCAAATCAGAGCTGTAGTGTTTAGCCTATGCCACAGCCATAGAAATGACAGATCAGAGCTGTGTCTGTGACCTATACCACAGTTCACAGTAACACTGGACCTTAACCCACTGAGTGAGGCCAGGGATTGAACCTGCATCCTCATAGAAACTAGTCAGATTCATTTTTGCTAAGCCACAATGGAAACTTTCCTTCTTCCATTTTTTTTATTATTGAACTTCAGTCATGACTATGATAGCCTCTGTTCCCCTTATCTTTCTAGTATCTTTCTTTCCCTTCCTTCTTTCTGTATTTTTTTCCTTATTATATTGCTCCTTATTTTCTATTCTCAATATTGTTTAATATTTGCCATTTCTTGATTTTCCAATTCACTTATTCTGTCTTAAGTTGTGACTGATTTGCTACTAACTCTATCCAAAAATTTGGTTTTAGCCATTCTGGTTTTCCTATTTTATATTATCCAAATTATTTATTTACCATTGAAATTTCTGTTGATATTGTTTATTTTTTAACTTTTACTTTTTCCCCATTTTCTTGTCACCAGAGTAATAGATAATGGACAATTATGATAATATATTTCCTTCATGCCTTGATTTTTTTGTATATCTTATAATTTAAGATGTTCTATGTTGTTACTGAAAAATATATTGAAGCTCTGAAATGCTATCTTCAACTTATTTGACATATTTTATTACAAGTAAATAGTCACCCTGATACTTTCTGTGCTTGGTTTTAAACATTATACATTTCCCCCTTAAAAATCAGAAAATAAATTTTGTTGTATCTCAAAAAAATGCAAAGTATGTTTTATTATGCCTTGGTTTCCTGCCCTAACTTGTTCTCAAATTTTTTTTCCCATACATGAATGATAACATCTCTAATTAGGTTTATGAAGATTCACTGATGTTTTTTCCCACAGTTTCTTAGGTTCTCACTCTATGGATGCATTGACTTTGCTCCTCTCTTGTATTCAAGTAAAACTGCTTTCAGATTCTATTCCCTCCTACTGTGTTCATAATAAAGCTGGGTGGATATGAAAAACAATTCAGATCTTTTGTTTCCCTCTTATTTTAATTATTTGTAGGTATTTTTTGCATAGGGGCAATAGTCCTAGTGAGTTCTAAAAGGATATTTTATGTATTTTCCAGTTTTTATAGTTGTTTTTAGTTAGACATTTATTCAGGTACAATCTAGAACAAGAAATTCTGAGATATTTAATTTTCATTCAAATACTTAAGTGGTCCCAAGGGTGCATGCAACCAAACCAAATTTAGTAAGAAAGCTTTAGATAATATAAAATGTTTGAGTAATCAATTTCATAAAGCTGTATTATTTTAATTGAAAATAATTGTTTTTCTGATAGTAATAATTTTTAAAAAATAAACTAATGATTGTGAATTTCTTGGAAGTTATGATAAATATGAAAGTTATTTCTATTTTATATATTGTCAGCTTTGCTTATATTCTTCATGCTTTATAATTTTTAATCTTTTTATTAATTAGGAATACTAATGTTTTGCTTGTATAACTTTGCTAGCCACTATCTTTTGTTAAATATATGGTAATTGAAATTTATGCATGGAAGAATAATGTTCCTGAAAAAAAAAAATCCTTCTAAAAACAAACATTAAATTGTATTATAGGGCACACATAGTGAGCTGTTAAGTCTCAAAGATATGGTTAGGAATTTTTCTGAGCCCTGTAAAACCAGAAATTAAGAACAAAGCTTTACCTTCCTAAGTATACCTGTCATGATTAGTATTGGTAAGTGGATATATACACAATTTGGATAATAGCTTTCTTAGGGAATAGAATCTGTTTGTTCAGTGACTAGCAAGCCCTCAATTCCTTTGGGCTACTGATGAAAAGTTATCCTCATTAAAAGAACAGAGAGTACATTTCACAAAAACCTGTTAATTACAGTATACCAATTTTAACTCTAAATTAAGAAACAACTTTCCACATATTATGTGATTAATGATCCCAAGGGCAAAGAAAGAAGCTTAGTTTTTTTTTATGTGTATTATCAGACAAATGACATTTATATTAATCCTATTAAAATTAAAATAGAATTTCAAAATGATAATATATTAACTTATCATAAACTTGAAAGCATGTGTTTTCCTCCAAAGTTTCTTATTTTAAAATAGATAGAAAATGTGGCACTAAAAAGCAAAAAAAAAAAAAGATGGATTCTCTCATTATTTTTTAAAGTGTATTTATTTTTTCTAACAAAATTTTATAAAAAATGTTACAGTTCTCTAAATCTTCCAGTGACTTTGAAGATAGATACTCTTTAGAAGCATGCAAAAATTCCAGCTAAGATTTTCCCTTCTCACAGTTTGATTTATTTTAATGAATATATCTACTGAAATTGAACTACATCAAATATATAATATATGATATATAGCATATATTAATAAAAGTAATATATATGTACTAAAACAAAGCAAATTTTGCTGGGATCACTATACCGTAAGGGTGATTTAAAAATGTATAAAATATTAAATTAAAAATAAAAAGCCGCCCCAAATTAAGCAAGAAACCAGTAAAATAAAAATGCATTGCCTAAAAAAAATTACTCCAATCAGCACCAAGATTACTCCATCAAGATTTCATGTGGCAAGTTAAGGCATACTCATGCTGAGTATTCTTCATTAAGACAAATATCTCAAAATGGTCCTAAGTCCTACACAAAGTAATATAAATATTGCCTTTTACTCTCAACTCTAGCAAAAGCAAGTATAATTATCTTGAAGAAAATTTTCCCAGTTGACTCAGGAAATACTCAAGATTAAATTTAATACAAACATACAAATATAAATACAAACATAAAAATTTGCACCAATTCCTACCTGATCATATAACTAAACATTCAAACATAAACCTGTGCCAAAAAAAAAAAAGTAAAATGGGCTATGGGAGTTTATTCTGAAAAGCCAAAAGCACTCTTTGCAAGGTATGAGAGATTGCTGTCCTTTGAATATGTCCTCCAGACAGGACAGAGTTTGAGTTGAATACAAACTTTCCCAATTCCTTTCTTGGTTACTGAACTACATAGAAAAGATAAATTTCCCACGGGGCCAAGAAAAACACCAGCAGATAAATACAGATTAACTAATTCACTAACTAAAAATAATGATCAAGTTGAA
Organism: Sus scrofa; assembly: GCF_054392235.1. Lineage (NCBI taxonomy): Eukaryota > Metazoa > Chordata > Mammalia > Artiodactyla > Suidae > Sus > Sus scrofa. The sequence continues at coordinate 50,316,520 of NC_139390.1, read as the reverse complement.
AGAAAATAATTCAAAATAAGCCCAGGTGTTTGACTGAACAGACTAAATTTTGAAAATGAATTATAAGTGTATTCAGCAGTAAAGGAACCATTAATACAATTAAAGAAAATATATCATCAATAACGTGTGAAAAATACAGAATATAAACAAAAAATTAAAACTATTATGTAGAACAAAATGGAAGTTCTAGATCTAAAAATCAAATATCTGTAAAAAAACTAATAGTCTTAACAAACTAAGCCTTAACAAATTTAAGAAAATTGAAATTATACCAAACATTTTTCCCAAGCACAACACTATGGGCCTATAAATCAACGACCAGTAACAAAACTGCAAAACACAGAAGCACATGGAGGCTAAACAATATTCTACCAAACAACAAATAGATCACTGAGGAAATCAAAAAGGAAATAAACATTTAAAAAAAACCTGGAGACAAATGATAATGAAGACACAATGATCCAAAACCTGTGGGATGAAGCAAAAGCAGTTCTATGAGGGAAGTGTATGGCAATACAATCTCACATCAGGAAACAAGAAAAATATCAAATAAACAACATAACCTACAAATAAATCAACTGGAAAAAGAACAACAATTTCAAACAAAACTAAAAGTTAGTAGAAGGAAGGAAATAATAAATATGAGACATAAATAAAAGAGCTAGAGATAAAGAAACAATAGAAAATATCAATGAAAATAAAAGCTGATTTTTTTTTGGAAAGATCAACAAAATTTATAAACTTTTGCCAGACTCACTAAGAAAATAAAGGGAGAAGGTTCAAACAGATAATTAGAAATGACAAAAGAGAAATTACAATTGATACTACATAAATACAAAGGATCATAAAAGACTGCTAAAAGCAACCATGTACCATAAAAAAGAACCACCTAGAAGAAATGGTCAAATTTTTAGAAAAGTACAATCTTCCAAGACTGAACCAGGAAGAAATAGAAAAGATGAATACACCAAGCACAAGTAATGAAATTGAAACTGTGATTAAAAAACTTCCAACAAACAAAAGTCTAGGACCAGATGGCTTCATAGGGAAATTCTTACAAACTTTTAGAAAAGAGTTACCATCTATGTTTCTGAAATTCTTCTAAACAAATTGCAAAGGAATAGACATGCCCAAGTTCATTCTATGAGATCACTGTCACCTTGATATCAAAACCAGAAAAACATACCACAAGAAAGGAAATCACAAATCAATATACTTGATAAATATATATGCAAAAATCCTTAATAAATTATCAGCAAACTGAATGTAACAATATGTTAAAAGAAACATACACCACAACCAAGTTAGATTCATTCCTTGGTTTCAAGGATGGTTCAACATATGCAAATCAATCAATGTGATACACCACATTAACAAACAAGTAAATTAAACAAAGAAAAAACACATGATCATCACAATAGATAGATAAAAAGTATTTGATAAAATCCAACATCCATTTATGTTAACAGCTCTTACCAAAGTGAGTATAAAGAGAATATACCTCAACATAATAAAAGCCATTTATGATAAACACAGCTAACACAATTTTCAAAGGTGAAAATCTGAAAATGTTTCTACTAATATCCGGAAGAGGAGAATGATGCCCACTTTTATCATTTCTATTCAACATATTCTTGGACAGCAAATAGACAATCTAAAGAAACAAAAATTATCCAAATCAGAAGGAAAAAGGTAAATTTGTCCTTATATGCAGGTGACATGATAATCTATACAGAAGACCCTAAAGACTCTGCATAAATACTATTAGAATTAATAGGTGAATTTAGCAAGGTAGCATGATACAAGGTTAATATAACATACAGATATCTGTTGTATTTCTTTACAGTAACAAATATCAGAAACATTAAAAAAAAAGTCCTGTTTAAAATTATGTCAAAAAATAAAATGACAGAAGTTCCTGTCATGGCTCAGTGGAAATGAATCTGACTAGTATCCATGAGGATGCAGGTTCAATTCCTGGCCTCATTCAGTGGGTTAAGGATCCAGTATTGCCATGAGCTGTGGTGTAGTTTGCAGGTGTGGTTCGGATCCTGCTTTGCTGAGACTTTGATGTTGGTTTCAGATGTGGCTTGGATCCTGCATTGCTGTGGCTGCTATGTAGGCCAGCAGATACAGCTCTGATAGGGAACCTCCTCATGCCATGGGTGCAGCCCTAAAATAACAAAAAAATAAAAAATAATAAAATAAAATAAAATTTAAAAATGTCTGGGAATAAATCTAACTATGGAGGTAAAAGACCTGTGTACTGAAAACTATAGAACAATGGTAAAGGAAATTAAAGATGATTTGAAAATTTGAACAATAGTCCATTTCTTTTTTTGGTATAGGAAGAATTAATATTGCTAAAATGTTAATATTACCAAAGGCAATCTATAAACTTAATGTTTTTCTTATCAAATTATCTATGACATTGTCAAAGAATTTGAAGAAATAGACCTAAAATTTATGTGGAACCACAGATGACCCAGAGTTTCTGAGGCAATCCTGAGAGAAAAAGAGCACAAAACTGGAGGTATTTCCCTCATGGACTTCAGACACTACCACAAAGCTACAGTAATCAAAACATCATGGTATTAGCACACAAACAGACATATAGCTCAATGGAATAGAAAAGAGAGCCCAGAAATAAACTCATACACCTACAGTCAATCAATCCTCAACAAAGGAGGCAAGAATATTAAATGAAGAAAAGACAGTCTCTTCTAAAGCAGTATCGGGAAAGCTTGACAGTCCCATGTAAATCAATTAAATTAGAACAACTCTCACATCATGTACAGAAATAAACTCAAAATGATTTAAAGACCTAAAAGTAAGGCATGACACCATAAAACTCCTGTAAAAGAACATAGGCCAAACATTCTCTGACATAAATTGTAGCAATATTGTCTTAGGTCAATCTCTGAAGGCCAAAGAAATAAAAGCAAAAACAAACAAATTGGAGGAATGTGAACTTAAAACCTTTTGCATTACAAAGGAATCCATCAACAATATGACAAAACAAACTGCAGAATAGGAGAAAATATTTGCAAAAGACATGGCCAAAAAGGGCATGGTTTACTAAATATACAAATATAGCTCATAAAACTCAACACCAAAACAAAAATCTACCCTATCAAAAAAATGGACGGAAGAACTAGTAGACATTTATCCAAAGATGTACACGTATGAAAAGATGCTTAATATTACTGATTGTTAGAGAAATGAAAATCAAAACCACAATGAGGTAAAACCTCCTGTCAGAATGGCTATTAACAAAAACACAATAAATAACAAGTGTTGGATAAGATGTGCAAAAATAGAATTTTCATGCACTGTTGGTGGGAATGTAAATTTAAGAAGCCAATATGGAAGACAGTATGAAGATATATCAAAATAGTACAAATATAACTGTGTTAGGGGCCCTACCAGAACAAAGGGAAGGCAATGTGCACAATCAGCATCTGTGCATACATGAGCAAATTTGTGGCAGTATGACAATCCATATCCATGTACAACTTTGTAATATAAAATGTATGTTACCTTATAAGGGGGACAAAGGGACCAAAGTGTAAAAGAAAAAAAGAATTCAGGGTATATAAGACAGCACCCCACTGTGTTTGGGCCTCAGCCTTTGATACGCCTCTGCTGAGCCAGTGCCAGCATGAATAAATGATGCTTCCTGGCAAAAAGGCCTCAGTGTCCTGTCTCCCTGTATTTAAGTCCTATGATATATTTTGGGGGCTTTTCAGGGATTTGGAGACAGTGATTTCACCTCCCTTGTCTCTGTGGTAAAACTGCTGGTATGCCGGGAGAGGTGACTGCCCCTGGTGCCAGTGGACCAATTGATGCTTAGGGGACTAGCCCTCCTGGTGTGCCAGGGAGAGGACCCCGGGAGCACAACATAACCTGGTGAGGCCCAGGAACCAGACAAGGGAGTGCTGCCCATCAGACTTGTAAGAACCTGGGTTCAATTTGGTGGCCTGCCCCTGAGGCAGAAAGGGAGCCTGATTACCTCCCAGAGTTGCCCAAGTAGTCTCACAGGAGATGAAACTGAAACTCTAAGGCACTGGGAGGGTGTTGCAGACATTGTATGCATGTGAGTGAATGAAACATATGACGGGAGAGTTCTGATTCAACCAGAAGGGCCGAAACAAGTGTTGAGTCCTGATCCGTGGTCCCATGGTGACCCTTACATGGCTTATGGTGGCTCTCTTCAGAGAGGTCCTGACATTGGGATTTATACAGTCCCACCAATGCTAAGAGGAACCTGAAATATCTCCCCTGGGAGAGCAGCCAGAGACAGAAGAAGTGATTGTTTACTGCTTCCCTTTCCCTTCTTGTGTGTGACTATCATCTTTTAGGGAGAGGAAGTGGGTAGACAACAGAATAAGCATACCCCTTTAGAGTGTATGATAAAAAATTTTGAGAGTGGACATTCAGGAGATTATAGTATTCAGTTGACCCCTAGAAAATTCCAGATGTTCTGTGTGATAGATTGGTCTTTGATTACCATCAGCCCCTCCTGGCTCTGTTTAACACTGATGGAGAGCATCAAATTACTCAGGCAGCTCTAAAACGGCTAGAGGAAAATACCCCAGTGCAAACACTAGATGCCCAGGTTTATGCTCAAAACCATTTCCCCAGAGAAGACCCCCATTGGGACCCTATTGTTGAAGGGGGACTTCTGCAACTTAAATGCTATCATAAGGTTTTCCTAAATGACATGAAACAAGGTGGAAAAAGAGTCAGGAACATGAGTAAAACCTCAGAAATACTCCAGGGGCCCAACAAGAGCCCAAGCTAATTCTATGTGAGGCATTTCGTTGATCCAGAGCAGCTGAAAACCAGTGAATGGTCAGTGCAGCCTTTGTGAGCCAAGCACAAAGGGACATCCAATGCAAGGTCCAGAAGTTAGAGGGCTTTGAGGGCATGAATCCTGGTCAGTTGCTGAGGATAGCAAACAAAGTGTTTGTCATCTTTGACCAGGTTGCACTAAGGGCTAAAAACAAAAAATGCAAAAAAGAGCTGAGCCTACTGGCAGCTGCCTTGGTGAAGCAAATGGAAGTCACCACAAAGGGCTGAGGCTGAGGCTGGGGCCAGAAAGGGGGACAACAAGGAAGACCATCTCACCCAGGGCCAAAATTAGGACCACATCAATGCACTCACTGCCACCAGGTATTTCACTGAAAGAACAAGTGGCCGTAATTGTCAGATGATTCCCAATTGGGCCCCAAGCAGAGGGGGAAGAGTCTAGGTGCTCCAGGGCCAATATCAGCTGCCGCAACAGCCACATGTGGCCCCCCAAAATGATTTTGTAGAACTGGCCACTATGGGAAACTATGAGGAAAACTAAGACAGACTGGGCACCATTCTGTTAGGTCCCCAAGAGTCTATTGTCCAAATGAACATAGGGGGCTGGCTGCTTGTCTTCATGGTAGATACTGGGGCAGAACACTCACTGATAACTCAGCTTATGGACCCACACTCACAGAGGCAAGGGGCCACAGGCAACTGAAGAGAGTGCCTCTTTCTGTTGCCTGGATGGTGCACTTTGGGGGGACATAAAGTAATTCATGAATTTCTATACCTCCCCAACTGTCCTGTGGCTTTGATGGGTTGGGACTTATTGGGAAAGCTACAGGTCCAGAAAACTTTCAACTCCCATGGCCAAACAGCCCTGACGCTAGGGAAGCCAAGGGCAGGGCTCACCTGACAAAAGCAATATTTTGTCCCTCATAAAGCCCAGACGGGAATTCAAAGACTCCAAGAAAGGCTCCTAAAGTATGGAATTCTCCAGCCTTGTCAGTCACCTTGGAACACACCTCTCCTGCTGGTCCAAAAGCCAAGTACTGATGGTTATTGACTGGTCTATGTTCAGTAAATAAAGCCACAGTCACGCTACATCCAGTCATCCCACACCTCTATACATTCTGTGTCCATCTGGCCTCCCAGAGTCAATTGATTTTTGCCTTCTAGTGGGAAAATACTGAGAATGGTGACAAGGGCCAATTGACTTGGACCAGATTGCCTCAAGGGTCCAACCACTCCCCAACTATTTTTGATACCACATTAGCCTCTGATTTAAAGGCCTTCCCATGGGACCAACATGACTGTGTGCTACTCTAATATATGGATGACTTTCTGCTGGCAGGGTGAACACAGAAAGAATGCATAGATGGAACACGGCTTCTCCTTACTCTCCTGTGGGAGCCTGGCTAAAAATTTTCAAGGAAGAAAGCCCAAATCTGTCAAGAAAACATCAACTTGGTTTCCACCTGTCTCAGGGACAATGTCAACTTGGCCTAGAGAGAAAGCAGGCTGTCTGCTCAACCCTGGTTCCATCTACCCAACACCAGGTCTGAGAATTCCTTTGGGCTTCAGGTTTCTGTAGAATCTGGATATCCAACTTCTCCACTTTGGAAAAGCCCCTTTATGAGACCACAAAGGGGGAAGAATGAGAACCTCTGTTGTAGCAATGAGTGCAAAGCCAGCCCTCATCAAGGTACCTAGCCTGGGACTCCCAGACATCTCCAAGCCCTTCTTCGTGTACATGCATGGGGTCTTAACTCAGATGCTGTGGTTATGATATCATCCAGTGGCATACTTTTCCAAGCTAATTGACTCCTTTGCCCAAGGGTGGCCACCTTGCCTGTAGGCACTTGCAGTCACAGCTCAGTGTCAGAAGAATTGACCATGCTACAAGAATTAACAGTCCAAGTGCCACACTTGGTACTAACATTAATGAAGTATTAGGGACAATATTGGCTGACTAATGCCTGGATGGTCAAATGTCAGGGAATGTTATGTGAAAATCTGCACATTCACCTAGAGTTAGTAAGGACCCTAAACCTTGCAAACCTACTACCTGTTAGTCCAGGCCAGCCAGATCATGTGGTATTAAAGTCATGGATAAATTGTTCTCCAGTCAACAGGATTTAAGAGACCAGCCCCTCAAAGACACAGATGCTGAACTTTTCACTGATGGCAGCAGCTTTGTAAAAGAGGGAAAATGCCTTGCTGGGTATTCTGTGGTGACCCTACATTCTACCACTGAAGCAAAAACTCTGCCAAAAGGGACTTCTGTGCAAAAGGCAGAACTCATCATGCTAAATTGAGCCCTCCAACTGGCAGCAGGAATATATGTCAATATATACACAGACTCCAAATATGCCGTTACCACCCTCCATGTACATGGGGCTTTATATAAAGAAAAGGGCCTAATAAACTCTGGAGTAAAGGACATAAAATATGGCAAAGAAATTCTTGAACTCTTGGATGCTCTGTGGGCCCCTAGAAATGTGGCAGTCATACACTGTTGGGGACATCAAGGGGGAAATACCATAGCTGCTGGGGAAACCATAAAGCAGACCAAGAGGTAAAATTCACAGATTCCAAGGGGACAATAGAATCAGCAGCTCTGACCACCACACTGTTCCTTAGACTGTTGGCAGAATGGGATGCAAACTATTCACAGCATGAAAACACCTGGTTCAAAACTAAAAATGGAAACTACCTCCCAGGTAGATGGTGGAAATTTGAAGATGGCTGAATTGCAATTCCTGAGGCCCTAGCCCCAGTCTTTATCAAACAATTTCACCAGGAGACTCACATCAGCCAAATGGCTCTTGAGAACACATAGGAGCGACACTTCTACATCCCTCATCTTTCCAGCATAGCCCAGGTAATATGTGAACAATGTGAAATGTGTGCCCAAAATAACCCATGTTCAGGAACCTATGGCCGCCCTGGAATACAGAGTGTTGGAAGGGCCCTGTTCAAAAATATAGTCATGGACTTAACCGAGCTTCTCTGAGTCCAAGGCTATAAATATCTGTTAATCTTCATATATACCTTCTCAGGGTGGGTAAAGTTCTCCCCTACTCACACAGAGAAGGCACATGAAGTGGCCTGATTCCTCATAAAGGAAATTATTCCCCAATCTGGGATACCAATCACCATTGTATCAGATGATGGACCAGATTTTGTGGCAGGGGTAATGCAATTGGTGGCAAAGGGGTTAAAAATCACCTGGAACTTGAACACAGCCTATCAGTCCAAAAGCTCTGGGAAGGTGGAATGGATGAATCAGACTCTGAAACTGCAATTAAGCAAACTGTGTAAGGAGACTCACCTATATTGGGACCAGCTCTTAACAATAGCCTTGCTAAGAATTAGGTCCAGCCCCACTATGCGAACAGGGTTTTCCCCTTATGAAATCCTCTGTGGATGTCCCCCTCCTCTCATTAATGGTATAAGGGAGGACCTAAAGGAATTAGGAAATCTCAACACTGAGGTTGATACAGGCACTAGGTTCCACCCTGGCCACCCTACATCCATGGGTTAGGGAACGGTTACCTGTAAGCCTAACCACAGACACCCACCTCTTCAAACCAGGGGATGATGTATGAGTAAAAGAATGTAATATCCAGCCATTAAAACCTCTTTGGAACGGGCCCATTTTTTTGTCATTTTATCCACTCCTACTGCAGTAAATGAGGCAGAAGTGTCTCCTCAGATTCACCACAGCAGAGTAAAACCTGCTTCCCAAGGCTGGGAATACACTTCTGATCCAACAACACTGTGCAAGCTGAAGATCCAGAGGAAACAGATTACAACCCCAGAGACCCTCAAGGACTACAGCCCTGCTTTAGTCACTCCAGAAACTGACTAATCTATGCATGGAAGAAGCTTGAGGAATTGGCTGCCAGACAGGATAAATAGACTGTTTTTGTTTCCCATTTCAGTTCTCTGACTGTGATGTACTACCACCCCTTACGCCTGCCTGTTATTGTGATCCCTTCCCGGATCTTTGCCATAGGATTATCAGAGGCTGCTCTGGCCGACTGAAAAGAGTGTGACAACAGGCCTGGGACAATGTCAATGCAGACATCAAATGGCGGACCCTAGGTGGACTATACTGGATATGTGGGAGAAGAGCCTATACTGTACCTCTCCCAAGCTGGTCATGATCTTACGTGTTGGGGTCCGTCCACCCATCCTTCTTGCTCCCACTTGCCAGAGGGGAGCCTTTGGGAGTTGAAGTGTATGAGGACTGTGAGACCCATAGAAAATGGTGTGCTCTACAAATTGGCAACTGAAAAGAGGACAAATGGCCCCTGAGTGCATATCCATTACTATGGTCCAGCCACTTGGGCAGAGCATGGGTCTTACGGCTACTGTACTCCCATTTATATGTTAAACTGCATCATCAAGTTTACAGGCAACTGTTAAAAATTTGTTTGGGAGATGGTTTTCAACTTTCCAGGGATTCAAATCCCTCATTAGCATTGTGTTTTTAATTTTGGGGGGTTGCCTTATCCTACCCTGTCTAGCCCTCCTAGTTATGAAGTCTCTCTCCAGCCTCATTGAGGTCATGGTCAAATAAAAACATCCACACGTGATGATGCTATGGAAATATAAACCCTTAAACTAAGATGATATTCTTTGACCCTAAAGGGGTGTCCAAGCATCAAAGGGGGGAATGTGATAGGGGTCCTCCCAGAACAAAAAGGGAAGGCAACATGCACAATCAGCATTTGTGTGTGCGTGCACAACTTTTTGGCAGTATGATGTAATCCATATCCATGTGCAACTTTGTAGCATAGACCATCCAACCAGAATGTATGATACCTTATAAGGGGGACAAAGGGACCAAATTATAAAAGAAAAAAACAATGGAGGGTATATAAGACAGCACCCCACTGTTTTTGGGCCTCAGCCTTTGGATATGAATCTGCTGACAGTGCCGGCATGAGGAAATGCTGCTTCCTGGCAAAAAGTCCTCAGTGTCCTGTCTCCCTGTACCTAAGTCCTGCAACAGAACCACCATATGGCTTAGCAATTCCTCTCCTGAATATTTGCCTGAAGAAAATGAAAACATTAATTCAAAAAGATATATTCATGTCTGTGTTCACAGCAGCATCATTCACAATAGCCAACATAACAAAACAGAAACCAAGTTATAGATACAGAGAAAAAATAGATGATTGTGAGAGGGGGTAGGTGGAGGGAGGAGAGAAATAGGTGAGGGAGATTAAGTGGGACAAATATTTAGATGTGGCATAACAGTTTAAAGATCTAGAGTTGTCACTGCCATGGCTTGGGTTGTTGCTGTGGCATAGAATCAGTCCCTGGCATGGGAACTTCCTGAAGCTGTGGCTGAAATGGGAAGAGTTACAAATGTTCGGTTTCAAAATAAATGGGTCAAGGGTATGACATGCACAATGTGGAGAATGTAGTTAATATTTACTCAGTGTCTTCATAAGCTCTCAGATTATAATTGCATTTATTGTGGTGGTCATTTTGAAATAAATAGAAATATTGCCTCACTCCATTGTTTATCAGGAACTAACATAATGTTGCTGGTCAAATATGCTTCAAAGAAAAACAAACAAAGAAATTTATAGAAAAAAAATTAGTTCAGACTTTTGGTTACCAGAGGTAAGAAATGTCTGGAGCAGAAATTGGATGAAACCAGTCAAAAAGTACAACTTTTCACTTATAAGACAAATAGGTGCCAAAAATGTATATGTGCAACATGATGAATGTAATTAATGCTGCTGAAAGTTATATATGAAAATTATTAAGACAGTAAATCCTAAATGTTCTCATCACAAGGAAATTTTTTTCTAGTCCTTTAATTTTGTTATTTATATGAGACAATCTGATCCTTGACACCTGGTCTCCTGGACAGATATAAATCTGAATTGCTGGGTGTATTTTGGAAGTGCACCAGACTTGATGAAGGGAAGAATCCTTATGCTGCAGTATGCTGTTTTGTGATGGTCTTCTGCATCCTCTTTCATTAAAAAAATGCCAGAATTCAGTTGCCATCAGATTTTGATATAAAAAAGGACTTATCTGCAGAAAAAAATGTAAAGAATGATTAACTCTTTTATCTGACCATTAAATCATATAAATTTTCAGCTGCTTTTCTCTTAAAAAATTACTAATTGTATTGTGATAATAATTTCATGATTTATGTAACTAAAATCATTATGCCGTATACCTTATACATATACAGTGCTGTATGTTGGTCATATTACATCTCAATAAATATGGAGAGGGAAAATGAACAACTACATGCAAGGAAAAAGAAACTGAAATACATTCTCAGACCATATAAAAAATGAACTTAAAATCAATTAAAGACTTAGATATGACCTGACCATTATACTCCTAGATAAAAACATAGGCAATAAGCTATTTGACATCAATCTTAGCAAAATTTTTTGCGTGTATCTCCATATGCAAGGGCAACAAAAAAAGAAATTAGCAAATGTAACTACTGCAAGATAAAAAGCTTTTGTGCAAGGAAGAAAACTATTAACAAAATGAAAAGGCAGCCTAATGAATAGGAGAAGATAATCCCAAATTATCTATCTCAAGGGATTAATATAAATTCATAGTACTTGACATAAAACCCCAACTAAAAATGGGAAGAAGATCTTAATAGACATTTTCCAAAGAAGACGTACAGATTACCAACAGACATATAAAAAGGTGCTCCATATCTTTATCATCAAAGAAATCAAATCAAAACCACAATTAGACATGACCTCATACTTGTCAAAATAGCTGTTATCAAAATAACAGCAAAGAACAAGTGTTGGCAAAGATGTGAAAAAAAAGAGATCCCCTGTGATTGGTTTCTGGAAATGTAAATTTGTGCAGCCACTATGGAAAACAGTATGGAGGTTTGACAAAAAATTAAAAAAAAAAAAAGAGCTACCATATGATTCAGCAATTTTAATTCTTGGTATTTACTTTAAAATATAAATACTAATTTAAAATTTATATGCATGCTGATGTTTATCGCAGCATTACTTACCATAGCCAAAATATTGAAGCAAACTATAAACTCACTGATGGAAGTATAAAAAAATATGTGATAGGAGTTCCCATCTTGGCTCAGCAGAAATGAATCCAACTAGGAACCATGATGTTGTGGGTACGATTCCTGGCCTCACTCAGTGGGTCAAGGATCCAGTGTTGCTCTGAGCTGTGGTGCAGATCACAGATGTGGCTCAGATCTGGCATTGCTGTGGCTCTGGCATAGGCCAGCAGCAACAGCTCCTATTAGACCCCTATCCTGGGAACATCCATATGCCACAGGTGCAGCCCTAAAAGGAAAAAAAGACAAAAAAAAAAAAAAAGCATGTGTATATATACACATGTATATATGTTTGTGTGTTTGAACAATGTAGAATTAGAGTTGATGATCATCTGCACATTTGAAAATCCTTGTATCAATTACAGTTGGCCCCCCATTTAAGTGGTTACCCCATATCAGTAGATTTAACCAATGGAGGATTGTGTAGTACTTCATATTTCCTGTTGAAAAACATTCACATATAGGTGGATTTGTGCTCTTCAAATTTGTGTCATTTAAGTGTCAATTGTACAAAGGAATATTACTTAGACTTAAAAAATGAAATCCTGCCTTTGTTACAACATGGATGGATCCAGAGTACATTTTGCTGAATGAAATAAGTCAGAAAGAGACAAATACCATGTGATCTCACTTATACGTGGAATCTTAAAAAAAAAAAGATGCAATACAAATACAAAGCAGACTCATAGATACAGAACAAATTGTGTTTGCCAGAGAAGAGGTGATGAAATAGGTGAAAAGTATTAAAAGATACAATCCTTGAGTTATAAAATAAAATGTAACATATAGCATAAGAAATATGGTCAATAATATTATAATAACTTTATATGGCAACAGATGATTACTGCACTTCTCATGGTGATTACTTCGTGTTTACAAATGTCAAATCACTATGTAGTACATCTGAAATCAACATAATATCATCTGTCAACTATATTGCAATTCAGAGAACACCAGGCAATATCATGTATTGTTGAAAATGTGAAGAAATTAAAACACTTAATCATTGATAATGGGAATATAAAATGGCATACATGCTGCTAAATTTCCCCCCAAATTAAGCACAGAATTACCATATGATCCAGAAAATTTATCTTTAAATATATACCTAAAATTGAAAGCAGGGACTCTAATAGAAATTTGTATACCAATGTTTATATCAGCATTATTCACAAGAGCCAAAACAGGGAAAAATGTTCACTAATGAATAAAAGGATAAACAAAATAAGGTACATACATACAATGGCATGTTATTTGGCCTTAAGAAAGAATGAAATTTGATACATACTACAACCTAGATACATATTCAAAACTTTGAAATAAGCCAGACATAAAGTGAAAACTACTGTACGATTCAACTTACTTGATAAAGCTGGAATACTTTATTTCGTAAAGATGGAAAGCAGAGTACTGGTTTCTTGGACTGGGAAAGGAGTTATGGGGTATTACTGTTTAATGAGTACAGAATTTCATTTTGGGATGATAAATAGCAATGGTAGCACAACTGTGTGAATGAATTGTTGTATTTAATTATACTCAAATGGATAAAATGTCATGTATATTTTATCACAATTTAAGAAAAGAAAAAATTTATAGAGACAGGGAGGAGGACAATGATTTCCTGGAACTAAGGTAACTAGGGTGGTAGGGAGGAATAGGAACAAGTGTTTGTAAAGGGACACTACAGACAAAACTTTCCTTAAAAAAGACACATTCACCCGCATGTTCATTGCAGCTCCATTCACAATAGACAAGACATGGAAACAACCCAAATGTCCATCAGCAGATGATTGGATTAGGAAGATGTGGTATATATACATAATGGGATACTATTCAGCCATAAAAAAGAATGAGATAATGCCATTTGCAGCAACATGGATGGAACTAGAGACTCTCATCCTGAGTGAAGTAAGTCAGAAAGAGAAAGACAAATACCGTATGATATCACTTATATCTGGAATCTAATACATGGCACAAATGAACCTTTCCACAGAAAAGAAAATGATGGACTTGGAGAATAGACTTGTGGTTGCCAAGGGGGAGGGGGAGGGAGTGGGGCAGTTGGGGGTCTTGGGGTTAATAGATACAAACTATTGACTTTGGAATGGATTAGCAATGAGATCCTGCTGTGTAACACTGGGAACTATGTCTAGTCACTTCTGATGGAGCATGATAATGTGAGAAAATTGAAGGTGTACATATGTGTAACTGGGTCATCATGTACAGTAGAAAAAAAATTGTATTGGGGAAATAACTATTAAAAATATAAAATAAAAAAAAAACTATAAAGGGACACTATGGAACATTTAGGAGTAATGAATATGTCCCTTACCTTGATTTTGGAATCTGTTCCACAGTTGTAAAAGTTTTCTAATTAGACACTTTTTAAAACTTTCCAAATTTGTGTCAGCTATACTTCATTAAAGCTACTAAATAAACATCTTTCTTTTTGCAGATTCTGGGAAGATGGCCTAAAAACAATGAATTGAATATGCATTGGGAAGTACAGCAGACAATTTGAAAACAGCTGGTTAAACTGCAAGAGTTTTGGCTCCATGCACAACAAGTGAGTGCCAAATGCCTAGTTGACTGAAATTACATGATATGCCAGGTAAAGCTACTTCCAAGTCAGCATCCACATTGAGGAGAGTGCTGGGGGAAGAAGGAGAATTGAACAAACCAAGAACCAGAAAGACAAAGTGAAGAGTAGTTCTGGACAAGGAAGATATCCAGAAAACCTCAGAGAGCAAATGGCTATATATATTATTTAATAGAACACATACACAACAAGAGATTGGTGGCCTCAAAGATTTTAGAAAAGATACATTAATAAAGCATTTTTCCAAAAGTTTCAGAAAAGTAAGTTCAGACAACAACCAACAATATAAAATTTTGAAGCCCAAAGTCACACATATTTAATATTTTTAAAACTTAACATTTCTGCAAAGAACACAGGCTGATAAAAAAGCGCCAGAAAAAGATGAAAACTCTAGGAGTTCCCATCGTGACTCAGTGGTTAACAAATATGGGTAGTGTCCATGAAGGCACAGATTCAATCTCTGGCCTTGCTCAGTGGGTTAAGGATCTAGTGTTGCTGTGAGGTGTGGTGTAGGTTGCAGACATGGCTTGGATCTTGCATTGCTGTGGCTAGGTTGTAGGCTGGCACCTACAGCTCTGATTTGACCCCTGGCCTGGGAACCTCCATATACTGTGGGTGCAGCCCTAACAAGAAAAAAAAAAAAGGTGAAAATTCTAACTCAATATTTTTTAAGTAAGCTAAATAAACTTGGAAAACAAATAATGCATAAGTGATAGCAATTACATCATAAATTTAAATGGGAAATAATGTGAAAAAACAAACTATATAATGATAAATGCAATAAATAATAATTACAGAAGTATAGATTAAAGTAGAACAAGAGCAATTAACATAACAAAGAGTTCATTAATATAAATAGGAGTTTTTAAAAGCAGATAATTTTAGAAATAAATAATAATGAAGTTAAAGATAAAAACAGTTTTAAAAGTGACTAATACTAAAAATAAGCATGTAATATTTAGGACAGGGATAAAATTTCCCAGAGAAGAAAACAAAGACAAGAAAAGAGAACACATAATAAAGATTACAATTCTAGAAGACATTCCAGAAATTAATGAAAAAATTTGAATCTCTACAATGAAATATCATAGTATACATAAAAATTTTGAGCAGAAAGACCAAAAAAAAGTCAATAAAATTATTGAGTTTAAAGAAAAAAAAATACTTTTGTACATATAAGCAAAAGATGCATGTAAAGATTATGACCACAGGTTTTAATAACAGCACTTTGAGAAAAAACAAAAAGTGAAGTGACATATTTAAAAAACAGCAAACATGAGTTCTCATCATGGCGCAGTGGAAACGATTCTGACTAAGAACCATCAGGTTGCAGGTTCGGTCCCTGCCCTTGCTCAGTGGGTTAAGGATCCAGCATTGCCATGAGCTGTGGCGTAGGTTGCAGACACGGCTCGGATCCAGTGTTGCTGTGGCTCTGGCATAGGCTGGCAGCTACAGCTCCGATTCGACCCCTAGCCTGGGAACCTCCATATGCTGCGGGAGCGGCCCAAGAAATAGCAAAAAGACAAAAAAAATAAAAAAATTTAAAAAAATAAATATTATTTGAATATGCTTTTCTACATAGTGTTTTATACGTAAAACTATCAATAACTATATAGATAAATATTTACTTAAATTAAAAATATACTTCACAATATCAATAATTAATATACATCAAATTTTATTGCTTCATTTCACTATAAAATTCCAGAAATAGCAACTACTATATTAGATATTAATATTTTGAACTTGTATGCTTTTATAAACTCAACCTTTACATTATTTATTTCATGTAAATTATATACTAATTTATTGTTATCTTGATCCATGGTTTTAACTAAACCATGTTAAAACAAAAACTGATGGGTGAAGGTTAACCTAATTATAACCGTTCCAAAATTTTGCTCTATGATTGTTCACTGGATTCTTGTCCCAGATGTTTTCAGAAAATTGGCATGAATCATAATCTGGACCTAAAATTTTTTTAAAGTTCCCCAAGTGATACTTATGCATAGAAAATGTGGGTAGTACTGTCATAAAATAATTGGTTTTTATTTTGTGTGCTATATTTTAATTTAGTTTCAGGAAGGAAGCTTATTTTCTATAACTTCATATCTTTTTATCTGCCTAATAAGTATATTTTGTCCAGGAGTTTTAAATGCACAAGATGACATAATTAATACTGTTTAGTATAATTATTTTAATAGACATGGATTTATTTCATTTTCTTAAAACTTTATACCTGTTATTTTAACATTTTCCTATTATATAACATTTTGTATCTGCTGCAATTTTGTTGAATACATAGCTCTTCTGAACAGATATAACATTGGAACCCAATTCAAGAGAAGTTTTATTGCAGTTGACAAATTTTCAGTGATTTAAAAATTACTTAGTTTAGACTTCTAATTTTTGGTTTTATTTAACAATATAGTTGAGCTTTTTGTTTTCTCAGTTTAACTGTAATGGATAAAAACATACATTGAGGTGTTTTGCATTTATTTGGTAGAAGAGAGTTAAGTGGCCAAATGAACATAAAATTGTTCTAAAATACTTGTATATCAGAAGACAAAAAAGTCAATGGTAATGTTAACTCACTGAAAGTAATGTCGTATAGTGTTCAAGCTAAAGACTATGAACAAATGAAAAAAGCAGAAGGTACACATTTTAAATCAGCAGAAGAAGACACAATTTTATCTGATGGAAATCTGAAAAGAAAAATATTACTGAAAAATTAAATGGTACTTCTAGGACACATGAAATACAAAGATGAAAATAAGTAATTGTGATATGGCAATTCCACTAGTGTTATTTTAAACGGATAGCTTAAAAGATGAGGCCACTGAGATTTTAAATAACAAGTTCTCACATTGCAGTGTCTGCAATTATAACATGTAAAGGGGGAATACAGAAGTGGTTGCAAAAGAGAAAAATACCAAACAAATGTCAGCCAAAATATAGCTGAAGTGCAAAACTTACTGCCTTAAAGTTATGAGAAAAAAATGCTATAAACAAATAGATCATCCCATTTAGTACATAACGTCACTTATTGCTAAAGGTAAGGATGAGGAAGCCAAAGACTAAGCAGCACAATGAGAGAAAAGTCAGGGAAAACAACATAGTGCATCTGGGAGAGGTGACTAATAATTGAGCTCAGCCTAAGACATCAGCAGTGATAATATATTTCTTTTTGTTAGAAAAGCAATGGGTTTTTTTAGATGTAAATCAAGCACATTTGGCTAAAACGTTTTTTGAAAAAGTTGATCTCATTTTTTATAAATAGTTACATTTGGACATGCCTATTCCATAAAATATTTTATATTTCAATTTCTATGATATCCTATTTTTAAAATCACAATAGTGATTAATCTCTGGTGGGAAAAGCATGATTATTGGAGTTACATAAATCTATACTGAGTCCTCTATGTAATGCACAATAATAAATGCGTTCAATTCAACTTGGCCTAACATTCTTGCTTACCTCATTTTTTAAAAAATAATAACCAAATATGTATTGTTTATAAATATAAAGTGTCTAAAACTACAGCAAAATTTACTTTAATGTGTAGAATTACTTTGTCCTGGTTTTAGTATGTATTAGAGATCTAAAAAATATTCTGATCTGAAGTAGTGAAGAGGGTCTCCTATAATTTAAGACTATAATGTACAGAGTTTAAATATTTAGATAAGTTAATTGTTAACACTTACTGATCATATGATGACTGCATATCCAGCTTCCTTTGATAACAGAGGTAGAGCTTTCTACAAAATGTGTGTCCCAGTAATGAGACTAGATGTCAATGCCACAAATAATAAAGATCCTCCAGATTATGGCTGTGAATAACCAGAAGAGTATGGCCCATGTATTTGGCATTAAAATGAGATGAAGTCCCACCATGGGCTTTATAGCACACTGGGGGTTATCTCTTTTAAACAGCCAACTTGGATTTTATTAATTTTATTTTTCATTAAAGTATAGATGATTACAACGTTGTGCCAATTTTTGCCATACAACATAACATAACCAGATTTCATATCATTGAAAATAATCATATTTTGAAAATCACATTGATGTCTTCTTTGATATTTGAAACCTGTCTTTCAGAAATTTAAACACCGAAAATTTTATCTTACTAGAATATTTGAAGCATTGAAGGTTTATCTTATAAAAAGAAAGTGGTACAAAATAGCACCTCTAACAACAATTTAATTTACATTTGGGGAAACTGAGAAGAGGAATTAGCAAGAATTCCACGTGGAGTCATTTATAATATAAAATAGCATTACCTGCTAATCTGGTAGGGTCACTTAAGTCAATCATACTTAGTTTCTTGTCTCATGGTTTTGTGATAAAATACAAAATATCCATATTGTTTTTGTTAAAAAATATTACTGAGCATTTGGAAAATGCACAAGTTTGAAAAATTTTAAATGATAGATCCATATTTAATATCTATAAAATATCCCATGCCTATTGAGCGGTTACAGGAAAATTATAAAGTGCTTAGTATTTGAGACTAATGAATCATGGTTAATAATAAAGGTCTAGATTGATGAGGTCTCTCATGTACTATTTATGAAAAACATTTTGATGAGAGAAATATCTGAATTACTATGACGTCTCTTGGCCTTATTTCACATTGATATTTATCAACTTTTTGTTTTGGAAGTTCATGGCAGCCTGTTGCTAAGGTGATACTATAAGTAAAGTGCATTTAATAAACTTGTGGTGACTCATTGCTTCATATTTAATGATGTATAGTTTTGCCAAGATCATGATAATTTCTTTTCTAGTAATGACCCAATATTTTTTACTAAAACTTGTTAATTAATGAGCATAATTTTTGTGCCCATTATTCCTTAATTCTGTTTTATAATTACATTTCTTTGTCAGCAGAACCATGACAATCCATGGTGGATTTTGTCTTTATGCAATATGATTCTAAAGCTCAGTTTTATCTATTATAAAGGCAGAAATAACTAAAATTATTTTCACAAAAATAAGTTTCTCTTTTGATTTTTTTCCTTTAACATATATTTCTTGGGAAAGTCTTGCAGACACAGACAGTTATGAGGACAAGTAAATATGATCACTTCTTCTCCCTTTTTTTTTTTTTTTGACAACAATTTGTGGAACACCCACTGGAATGATAAAGTCTTCCTTTCTAATATAATGTCTTGTATCTCTGGCCAGAATTTTTCTTAAGAAAAATGTTCAATTCTTCTGCTTGCATGGAATTTTTAAACCACATTGTAATAAAAAATAACTATAGACTACTGCATCTGTCTTTGATTGGTAAGAATGAAATCATGACAAAGAAAGTAGAGTTCAGCTCAGATGGCAATAATTGTTTTGCATACTAATTTTCATGCTTTATGTACTCATACTGTACAGTTTTCACCATTGTAAAAACCCAAAGTTAAAGGTAGCTCTTAAAGAAAAGACATGATCTAAGAGGAAATCTTGGTGAAGCTCCTTTAATAGCATACCACAAACAGACTTAGAACCTAAAGCACAAAATTAAAACTTTTATTACATGAAGGAAATTTAGGAATGCATACTCTTAGTGGAACACTCAAATGTACGGGTTATTTCATATTCAGGAGAGAAGAGCATATAATTATTACAAAAAAAATGAGTGTTTTCCACAAAGGCATATATCTTGGTCTAATTTAGCAATATTCCTCCTGTTGTTTAGACTAAAAAAATCACATGCAATTTTGTATGAACCTATTTAACCAAAACTTTACTCTGCTTTGATCATAACAAATGAGAAGCTCTAAACACAATAACATGGATAGTAAAATTGGCCTTTAAATTATGACTCTAATTTAAAAACACTAATTATTTAACAAAAAATCATAAAATTTCAAATAATTTCAGTGTGGTCGTCATTCATTTCATGGAGCTGAATATCCAGTTTTCACTACAATTCAAACCATCATTAAAATTTCTCTGTCTCTGGATGTAATTTTTCCAGAAGAAAATTAATAAAACAGATTATTAGACACATTTATTCCATTTAGTTTACCTTCACTTTAAAAAATGGATAGAAACAAAACATGAGATTTTTTAATGGCTTTTATTTTCTTTCTGGGAACTTGTTGAACTTTGTTGCTGTCATTAAACTATAGTCACACTTCAAATTAAATCCTGCAGGGGAGTTCTCGTCATGGCTCATTGGTTAATGAATCCGACTAGGAACCATGAGGATGCGGGTTCAATCCCTGGCCTTGCTCAGTGGGTTAAGGATTCAGCATTGCTGTGAGCTGTGGCGTAGGTTGCAGACGTAGCTTGGATCCCAAGTTGCTGTGGCTCTGGCATAGGCTCATGGCTAGAGCTCTGATTAGACCCCTAGCCTGGGAGCCTCCATGTGCTGGGGGATTGGCCCCAGAAAATGGCAAAAAGACCAAAAAAAAAAATTAAATCCTGCAATAGGGATTCCTCCAGTGAGATTATGACTTATGGAAAGCCAGTCAGTAACTCTAGCAAACTAGCTCTTTCTTTAAACAGGAAGAAAGGCCAGCTTAGTGTTATGGGACCGGCCAGTAGCAAGTTGACAGGTAGCAGAAGGCTCACGGAGTCATCCACCCAGCTTCTCACTAGTTCAGCCACTTTCTACTTAAGATAGTTCTTTTGTTTCTGCACTCTTGATTTTTGCAACCCTATTAGTTGAACCTAATGCTTCTAGACGTCCAACCAGCATTTATAAAAGAACTAAGAAACTTTCCAAATGTTTGTTAAAGTTAATTAAAATACGAAGTTAGGAGATGCCTCTGTGATATTCAAACTCAGTTATGGGCCCTGAATATTCAAGTTAAATCTACAGAGGGCAGAAGCAGCCCATATCTGACTACTCCTTTTTCTTGAGAAAACAGAATTATCCTTAAATTATCACTCCTGCCTTTTCCTTAATCCAAATTTGAATAAAGTTTTTCAATTAAATATCTAAAGAGTTGTAGCTACTCATTAGTATTCTAAAAAAGCCTCATAACAAACATAAATAATCATTGTTTATATGTAAAATATAAAATATTTTCCTTCTATGGCACAGTGGGTTAAGAATCCAACTTCAGTGGCTTGGGTCACTAAGGAGGTGTTGGTTCTATCCCCCTAATCCCAGTCCAGGGAAGTGGGTTAAAAGACCAGTGTTGCCACAGCAGTAGATTGCAGTCACAGCTCCAATTCAATCCCTGGTCTAGGGAACTTCCATATACTGAGGGTAGAGCCATAAAAAAAGAGAAAACCACCTTTTCTTTCTTAGTCAGGTGTATGAGGCAGTTTGAGATAAGTAATAACATTTTAGGTACTCAAGATTAGTTGAATCATGAGGAAACTTGATGAGAATTAATTTCTAAATGATGGAGACCACACACGATAGGGCAGAAACACTGCTGAAATGACAGAGTGTATATAATAATATATCTGATATAAATTTTAAAACTCCTTCTTTGCAGTCAATAATGGGCACTTTTATTCTTCATTCTCAGAAATAGTAGTAAGAACACTGTCATAGACATTTCAGCCATATTATAAATAACCAAAGATATAATTCATGGAGGTAAACATCTCTATCCTTCTTCTGGTTAAATACATTACACTACATAGAAAACCAAACAAAAACAAAAAAATATGTTTGTGTTCAACTTGTTCACAATAGCCAAGACATGGAAACAACCTAAATGTCCATCAACAAATGATTGGATCAGGAAGATACGGTGTATATACACACAATGGAATACTACTCAGCCATAAAAAAGAATGAAATAATGCCATTTCCAGCAACATGGATGCAACTAGAGACTCTCATCCTGAGTTAAGTAAGTCAGAAAGAGAAAGACAAATATCATACGATATCACTTATAACTGGAATCTAATATATGGCACAAATGAACTTTTCCACAGGAAAAAAACAATCGTGGACTTGGAGAATAGACTTATTGTTGCCAAGGGGGAGGGAGTGGGATGGATTGGGAGCTTGGGGTTAGTAAAAGCAAACTAGTGCTTTTGAAATGGATTAGCAATGAGATCCTGCTGTGTAGCAATGGGAACTATGTCTAGTCACTTATGATGGAGCGTGATTATGTGAGAAAAACTAATGTATACATGCGTGTGTAACTAGATCACCATGCTGTACAGTAGGAAAAAAAATTGTATTGGGCAGATAACAATTAAAAAACCCTTTATATTTTAAGGTATTTTTAGATTCATGGTAAGTTTTGAAAGGAAGCTATAGACATTTCCCATGTACCTCTATTCTCACATGTATAGCCTCCACCACTATCAACAGACCCCTCCAGAGTGATTACATTGGATACAGGTGATGAACTTATATTAACACATTATAATCACCTACTTGACATTCACTCTTTGTATTGTTCATTCTATGGGTTTTGATGAATATGTAATGAAATGTACCCATCAATATCGTTAACATACAGAGTTGTTACACTGCTCTGAAGAAACTGAGCTCTGGCTGTTTAAGACCCCAACGTCAATCCTGGTAATTACTGATTTATTTTAACTGTCTCTATAGTTTTCCCTTTTCCAGAATGCCATATAGTTGGAATTGTACAGTAATAATACCATACATAGTCCTTTCAGATTGTTTTCCTTTACTTGATAATATGCATTTAAGATTCATTCATGTCTTCTCATGGTATGATAACTCATTTTTTGTGCTGAATAATATTTCATTGTCCAAATGTCCCCAAGTTTATTTATTCATTCATCTACTTTAAGACATCATGGTTGCTTCCATGTTTTGACAGATATTAATAAAGCTGGTATAAACTTTAATGTGCTGGTTTTCTATGGACATAGGTTTTCAGCTCCTTTGGGTAAATACCAAGGAGTACAAGTACTGGATATTATGCTAAAAGAGTGTTTAGTTTTGTAGGAAATAGTCAATCTGTCTTCCAAAGTAGATGTACCATTTTGCATTCCCACCAGGCCTAAATGAGAGTTTCTGTAGCTCCACAACCTCACCGGCAATTAATGTTGTCAGTGTTTCCATTTTCATCAAGTTCCATAGATACTATTTTTTCTCTTGTGACTTTGTCCTTGACACATGAATAAATTTAAATATATATTTGGTAATTTTCCAGATATATTTGTGATATTGATAATCAGTTTAACTCAAATCTATTTTCAGACAGTACTTGGTGTGATTTCAACTTTTAAAACTATGTTAACATGTGTTTGAAGTCCCAGAATAATTTGTATTTTAGAAAATATTCCTTGTGCACTAAAAAAGAGTAGTTTCCTGGTTCTGTTGGATGGAGTGTTCTACAGATATCAATTAGGTCAATCTGATATATAATATTGCTCAGATATTCCATATTCATATTGATTTTTTAAGTGATTGTTCTGTCAGTTTCTAAGAAGGGAGTGTTGAAGTCTCCAATTATAATTGTTTACTTTTCTGATTTTCATTTCCGTTTTTTATGCTTTTTGCTCTATAAATATGCCAGTTTTTTTAATTAGCATTATTACCTATTAATTATGATTTTTTTTGGTCCTTTTGTCTTTTGAGGGCTGCACCTGCATCATATGGAGGTTCCCAGGCTAAGGGTCTAATCAGAGCTCTAGCTGTCTGCCTATGCCACAGCCACAGCAATGCCAGATCTGAGCCGCATCTGCAATCTACACCACAGCTCATGGCAATGCCAGACCCTTAGCCCACTGAGCGAGGCCAGGGATCGAACCCACAACCTCATGGTTCCTAGTCGGATTCATTTCCACTGCATCACGAAGGGAATTCCATGAATTTATTTCTTACACGAAGTCACTACCTGATGCGTTTTGAAGCCTCTCCTTTCCAATCATAATATAGCTAATTTGTTTGCCTTTAATTAGCAACCACATGACCCATATTTTCTTTATTTCTAACTTCTATATGTCTTATAGGTGATTTATGAGAGATAGCATGTGACTAAGTCTTTCTTTTTAAGTCAAATTTTACAGTTCTGTCTTTGAATTTCATAAGCTAAACCATTTAATTTAATGTAACTATTAATACAGTTGATTAATATCTAGCTAACATTTTTTCAGTTGTATATTATTTGTTCCATTTTTTCCGTATTCTTTTTTTTTCCTTTTCCATCTCCCTGTATATTTATTTCTTAATTATTCCATTTTGTGTTACTATGTTTTTCTTTTTATTTTCTGTTCTTTCTTTTTTTTCCCCCTTGCCTACAGCATTCTGGAATTCCCTGGTCGGGGCTGAACCTGCACCACAGCAGTGACCTGACCCACAGCACTGACAATGCCAGTTCCTCAGCCCACTAGGCAGCCAGGGAAGACTATTTGTGTTACTATTGGCTGATTAGGTATTCTCTAAGACTTACAACTTATATCTTTGATTTATCACAATTTACCTTCAAGTAATATTATATCAATCCTCATGTATTATAAGAACCCTAAAACAGTGTGCATTTCATTCCTCCATTCATTATGCTATTGTCATGAATTTTACTTTTCAATATATTATAAGCCCTATATTTTTTTCCACTTATTTTGCTTTAGACTCTCAATTGTCTTTTGGGACAACTAAGAAAAAGAATAACATTTGCCTATATCTGATATTTTCATTTTTTTCTTTTAGATATAAACTTCTGTCTTGTGTCATAAAGTTTTCTATCTGAACTTCTCTTAATATATCTTATGGAATAATGTAAGAGTATTTAACTCTTTTAGAATTTTCCCTCAAAATGTGTATTTTATCTTAATTTTTAAAAGATGTGATTTCTGTGTATTAAATTCCACTTTTTGGAGTTCCTGTCGTGACTCAGTGGTTAAAGAATCCAACTAGGAACCATTAGGTTGCAGCATTGATCCCTGGCCTTGCTCAGTGGGTTAAGGATCCAGCCTTGCCATAAGCTGGGGTGTAGGTTGCAGACATGTCTCAGATCTGATGTTGCTATGGCTCTGGCGTAGGCTGGCAGCTAAAGCTCTGCTTAGACCCCCTAGCCTGGGAACTTCCATATGCCGTGGGTACAGCACTTTAAAAAAAAAAATTCTACTTTTTCTTCCTATACTTTTAAGGTATTATTTGTTGTGTTTTGGATTGCACTGTTTCTGAGATTGATGTAATTCTGATTTTTAATTTTTTTCTGTATACAGTATATCCTATTTCTCTGTCAAGGATTATAATTTCTTTTTTTTTTCTTTCCCTTTTTTTTAGGGCTGCACCTGTGACATATGGAAGTTCCCACGCTAGGGGTCAAATCAGAGCTACAGCTGCCAGCCTATGCCAGAGCCCCAGCAACATGGAAACTGAGCTGTGTCTGTGACCAACACCAGAGCTCATAGCAACACCATATCCCAGCCCACTGAGCAAGGCCAAGGATTGGACCTAAGTCCGCATGGATACTAGTTAGATTCCTTTCCACTGTACCACAGTGGAAATTCCCAGGACTGTAGCTTCTCTGCATGTTTTTTTTTTTTTTTTTTTTTTTTTTTGTTATCTTAAAAAAATTTTTTTACAGACTCTTCTCTTTGGTGGCTTTTTGCCGCTTAAGAACCAAACCACTAGAGTAGATTTCCTTCTACTTACTGCTCTAGGTCCTCTTGGAATTATGGTCCTCAGAAAGAGATCTAATGTACATTTATTCCCAGTGACTCCCACCAGGAAAACTTTCCAATTTTGCCTTATGAGACTAAAGGAAATGTCACTGTACTTTTCTAGACCAGCCTCCTAAACCTGTGACCTCTCAACACTAGAACATGATAAATGCTCTATAAAGTAAAACTGCCATGTGTGGAACTATTTCTGGGTTACAATATCTCACACCAGCTTATACATCCTCAAAGGCTCCACTGATATTTCTTTCTAGTAGCTCAGTTCACTTTGCCTTTGGTAATCCTCAGCCTCAGCCTCAGAATGAAAAATAGATTCTAACAGCCCTACCTATAAGGGCTCTTCTCTCTCTAGAAATTTAGTTCCTATAATGTTTATTCTACAGCTCCATTTTCTTTAAAATTAACAGTTGATAAAAACCAAAAGAATGAAGGAACATATACAAATCTAAACACATTTACTGAGGTTAAAATGCAAGGAAAATAGACATTTATCAGAGTTGACATCAGAGACAGAAATACAAAGCCCAAAGAAACGATAGTCCCAGGACAGCTAAGAATCTGATGCAAGTCCCACAGAAGTACTGCCTGACATTGGGAAACTGCACACCACTTTTCCAGATAAATTTTATTAGAAAATATTCCTCTTTGAATCTGTCTTCAAACTCTAACCTGAAAGACCATTACAACGACATCAACAACAAGAGTTTTATCTTTAGAAGACTGTAACCAGGAGTATTTTAGTTGGGAAGAACAGTTACTTGGGCTTCATACAAACTTTAGTTTTTATAGCATAGTCAGTAGTTCTGAAACTGTATGTTGGTTTATATGAGAAGCAGCAAATTTCCCATGACACTTTAGGTATTTCCTCTTGAAAGGAAAATAGCATATGTTTACAAGCTTATATTAAGGAACACATGATCAGAACAAAATTCCACCCTTATAAAGTAGGACAGTGAGATGGCAAACATTCTTAATAATTTAGAATAACTGAGTTTATATGTGAATTTTGGAGCCTGAAGCATTATCAGTTTTCTGCTTGCTATATATTGCCAGGGGTCCAGGTCTAGGATCCCTAACTGAAAAGACATCAAGGAAATACACTTGAGATATTCTTTGAGGACTATTAAAATGTTATTTCCTGCCCTGAGACAGAAGTTTGTTCCTGTTCTATCTCTATATGGATGTGCAATCACTAAGCAAGGGAGAATTATCTTTCTAATAATTAGTATATCTATGACCTAAGCAAAAGCATTTTGCCTTTAAAGATTAAGCAAGGGGGGAGGGGTGTGTGGCAGTTTCCAGGAAGGTCACATCCTTTTACGATGAACATGCCTGTGTGTTAACAGAACCCAAGTCCAGCTGCTAGCTTTTCAAAAATCAATACCTAAAAGGCCATTGCTGGTAGAAAAGAAGGTTACTCTTAATCAGAATGCTGGCAATCTGTGGAGATACTGGGCTCGGTATCCCCCAAAATCACTTTTGAAGATTCTGCTCTGGCTACGAAAGTTTTCAAAAGAAAAAGGGACGTCATCTCAGTTAATAACAGAAATGGGTCATCAGAGTTGCTACCATCCCCCGCTGTTCACAGCCTTGTCAATTTATCATAGTTTTTCCCTAGATGCTGTCTTATTCACAATTTGTTTGTGAAATTACTGAAGGGGAAGCTGGGAAAAGATCTGGTAATCTGTTAATTTCTCCCCCTCCTCCTCCTCCTTCTTTTTTGTCTTTTTATGGCTGCCTGCACAGAATATGGAGGTTCCCAGGCAAGGGGTCAAATCAGAGCTACGGCTGCCAGCCTACACCTCAGCCACAGCGATGCAGGATCTGAGTCACATCTGTGACCTACATCACAATTCAAGGCAATGCCAGATCCTTAACCTACTGAGTGAGGATAGTGATTTAACCTGAGTCCTCATGGATACTAGTTAGATTCATTTCTGCTGAGCCATGATGGGAAATCCACTAATTACTTGTTCTTTTTGTTTTCGGGGGGGGGGTCTTTTTGTCTTTTTAGGGCAATGCCTAAAGCATATGGAGGTTCCAGGCTAGGGGTCTAATTGGAGCTATAGCTTCCAGCCTACACCAGAGCCACAGTAATGCCAGATCCAAGCCTCATCTTTGACCTACACCACACTTCGGGGCAATGCTGTATCCTTAACCCACTAAGCAAGGCCTGGGATTGAACATGCAACCTCATGGTTCCTAGTCAGATTTTTTTCCACTGTCCCACTAAGAGAACTCTGAATTACTTATTCTTTATTTCTACTTCTTTGATGTATAGAAAGAATGAATAGGTTAGGCAAGGTGTTGCATGAGTGAAGGATTTGGAAAGGGTACTTTGGTGGGAGATGAGTAGAGCCTGAGGTTGACTAGTTTAAGGTTAGCTATAATATAGCTTTACGAAAATGACAAGACAAGGGGTTTTCTGCTGAGGATGGTTTCCATCAAAGAGATGCTTCTTTACATGCAGAGTCAGCAAAGCTGAGCAGGAGGCAATTAGGTATAGAGTGCAAGGCCTAGAGTTTAAAAAAATAGATTCAATATGGAGTCAGGTTAGTTCTTCCCTGTTACAGAAGGAAGATGGTGATAAGATATAGAAACAGAGCTAGAAGTAGAAACAGAATGAAACAAAGAGAGGAAAGAGGAGAAAGAGACAGAGAAGAAAAGATAAAGAGTTGAAATCCGTATCTGGAATGCGTGAAGCATGGAAATATGTTTTATTAGAAGAACCCAAGAGATAAAGGAGCCAATGATATACTTACAGAGGAGTTCCCATCGTGGTGCAATGGAAATGAATCTGACTAGGAACCATGAGGTTGTAAGTTTGATCCCTGGACTCGCTCAGTGGGTTTAAGGATCTGGCATTGCTGTGGCTCTGGTGTAGGCTCTGATTAGACCCCCAGCCTGGGAACCTCCATATATCACGGATGCAGTCCTAAAAAGACAAAAGACAAAAAGAAAAGAAAAGAAAAAAAGAAAAAGAATATTTGCAGAGCCATGTCCCAACTTAGGAAATATGATGAAATCTTGGGGAACACATGAGGCTTCCATCACAGAATCAAGTATAATCAGACTACATGGAGACATTCTCTATAATAACACAATCTTTGACACCTGAGAGGTTTGTTATATAAAAGATGCATTTGAGCCACACAATCATTTAATCTTTCTTCAACACCATGATTTCTTTTCTATGATGTACTTGCTACTGCAAAATAAAACATCCACATAATGCATCTTGGATAAAATTGGTTGTTGCCTACTAACGTATTTTTTGGCCATGCCCATGCATGTGGTATTTCCAGGCCAAGGATCAAACCCACAATGCAATTTTGATTTATGCCACACCAATGGCAGCCATGGATACTTGATCCTCTCTCTATGCCACTAGGGAATGTCGCTTACTGACATTTTGAAGATAGACAAGCTTAAGATGTTGACATGTAGAAATGCAATAATGTTCAAATATCTTTCTAGTTATTTTAATGTGGTAAAGATTTTAAAAGATTATGGTAGAATGAGGAAACATGATTATATCTAAACAGGAATAAATGCAATAAAAATATATAGTCCTGTTACTCTTCTCCCCCATCACCACCATCAAAGTTTTTTTATAAACTTAACATTGTTTGAGCATAGTGCTTGCAGGTGAAGGGAAAAAAGTGATAAATAATGGCAGCAATAACGTATCCACTTCAAGTCCTGATTATTGTTGTGGGAACATATCTTCCAGCTAGTTGTATAATATCATATTGTATGTACATGAAATTCAAAATAAGATTGCCCAAAGGAACACTTGCATTCCTTTTGACCAAGTAATTTGATGACTTTTTTCTTTTTTCTTTTTTCTTTTTTTTTTTTTTTTTGCTAAGGCGCTATTTCCAAATGACAAATGATTGTAAAACTAATGGCTAATAGAAAAGTATATAATGAATAAATAATGTGTGGAGAAGTAAATTCATTACTTTTAAATTGAAGAAATAAAATATTTTAACATGAAGAAATAAAAATATAACTGCTCAAAAATGACCAGAAATTAAAGGCAAGGTAGGTCCCAAATGAAATATACTTGCTGAGGTTGGAGTGTTGTCAGAAATTTTACCCTAGGTCAGGTTTATCAGATGAATATTTTTTTTTCCTTTTTTAGAGCCATACCCTCTGCATTGGAAGATCCCAGGCTGCTGGCCTAGGCCGCAACCACAGCAACACCAGATCCTAGCCATCTCTGTGGCCTACACTGCAGCTTGGGGCAATGTAAACCACAACAGGAACTCCTCAAACGAAATTTTAATATCCTAATTCTCTATTTCCCATGTCATTTTTACTCTTCACTATTTAAGAAGCATATGCTGGGAGCTCCCTTCATGGCGCAGTGGAAACAAATCTGATTAGGAACTATGAGGTTATGGGTTCAATCCCTGGCCTCACTTAGTGGGTTAAGGATCCAGTGTTTCCATGAGCTATGGTGTAGGTCAAAGATGTGTCTCGGATCTGGCATTGCTATGGCTCTGGCATAGGCTGGTGGCTGCAAATCTGATTAGACCCCTAGCCTGGGAACCTCCATATGCTGTGGGTAAGGCCCTGAAAAGACAGAAAAAAAAAAAAGAAGCAGCATATGCTGGAGTTCCCATTGTGGCACAGTGGAAACAAATTCAACTAGTATCCATGATGATGCAGATTGGATCCCTGGCCTTGCTCTGTGGGTTAAGGATCTGGCGTTACTGTGGCTATAGTATAGGCCAGAGGCTGTAGCTCTGATTTGACCCTAGCTCGGAAACTTCCATATGCCACGAATGTGGCCCTAAAAAGCCAAAAAAAATGAAAAAGAATCATATGAACATATGAGCATGTGAACAAACATCCAAAGTTGTGGTAAAGCATTAAGACAGCATTTTTTACATTTTTATGTTTCATTATTTTGTGCCATTATGAATATAGGAAATCATTATAATATTAGTAGTCACCTGATTTAATCCCTGATAAAATATCAATGTATAGATACATTTTTTTGCCCTGGGTTCTTAGGGGGAATATAAAAGAAACAAGAAGAGGCAAGACAATGTCTTAAGTAGTTCTTTTTTTTTTTTTTTTTTTTTTTGTATTTTTGTCTTTTAGGGCCACACCAGCAGCCTATGGAGTTTCCCCAGCTAGGGATTGAATTGGAGCTATTGCCACTGGCCTACACCAGAGACACAGCAACATAGGATCTGAGCTGCATCTGCAGCCTACATCACAGCTCACTTAAATGCCATATCCTTAACCCACTGAGCAAGGCCAGGGATAGAACCAGCATCCTCATGAATGCTAGTAGGGTTCATTAACCACTGAGCCACGATAGGAACTCCTAGTTCTTTATTAATTGTCCTTTTAGAAGAAAGTACATTTCTCTTTAAAGTACACACAGTCATGTTTAGATTAAAAACAATTTCACAGAAACCTTCTCAGAATTTAAAATATTTCCCAAATATCTACAGTAAACTATTTTGACCTCTGATACCTGGTTGCCCTGTGAACTTTCCTATTAAGTGAACATATTTATTTACCTCTTCTATTTATTTACAAATAAATCCAAATCTGTCCCTAGCAGAGTACCACCCTATACAATAATTGGATTAAGCATGTCTATTTGTGGTATAGGTTGGTTACCAACATTCTTGGTTAGATTTTTCTATGCTCAGCCATTTATTAGCAAGCACAGTATTAAACAGGTATACATTGAAGCCCTCTGTGTATCTCATTGTTCTTCTCCTTTTTTTTTTTTTTTTGTCTTTTTAGGGCTGTTACTGCAACATATGGAGGTTCCCAGGCTAGGGGTTGAATCGGAGCTGTAGCCACTGGCCTATGCTACAGCTACAGCAACGCTAGATCTGAGCTGCATCTGTGACCTACATCACAGCTCACAGCAATGCTGGATCCTTAACCTGCTGAACAAAGCCAGGGATTGAACCTGCATCCTCATGGATGCTAGTCAGATTCTTTTCCTCTGAGCCACAATGGGAACTCCTGTATACTGATTTATTCTAAGGCACCCTGCATGAAATTTTCATGCAGGAAATGTGATGGAATTTCAGAATCAGGTTTAGTTAAACCTGATTTAGGTTCAGACCACCAAGGATCTACTGAAGCAGCAGTAGGAACATTAAAGAAAAAAGAGAAACTCTGATGGATTCAAGTGGTCAACTAAAAAAAAAAAAAAAAAAAAAAGGAAGCACAATGTAAATATTGAGAATTAAGTTTTATTAGGCAGGCATTCTAAAGACTTAAGTCCAGGAAATAGCCTCTCATATAGCTCTAGGAACTGCTCAAAGAAGGTAATGGAGGAGCCAGCGAATGTAGGAGTTTTTGGAAAAAAAATACAATGTAGTCATACTGTCAAACAATTACTGTTAATTAAAGAAAAGCAGACATTTCAAGTGAATAAATTTAGCACTTTTCTATGGATGGGAAGATGCAAGCATCTGTGCTCATTGTATTCACTCCTTTTACATGCACCTTAATTATCAAGGGCCTGAACCCCCTCAGGGTGGTTGAAGTGGATTGATGGCCAAGAGATCCTCTGTTTACTGAAATAGCAAGTGAAATTTTCATGCACAAAGTGATATTTGTTCCTAGACTTTTACAACTTGCTTCTTTAGAGGTAGCAAACTATTTTTAAATAGCTAGCCAAGACACATATGTAGACTTATTCCATTAGTGAAAGTTTTATCTAATATCTAATCTGCTAATTTACAATCCATTAACTTTAACAATAAAAAATAATTTCTTACTTTGTTAAAAACAAATGAGGAGTTCCCTTCATGGCTCAGTGGTTAATGAACCCGAATAGCGTCCATGAGGATGTGGTTTGATCCCTGGCCTCACTGAGTGGGTTAAGGATCTGGCATTGCCATGATCTGTGGGATAGGTCACAGATGTGGCTCAGATCTGACATTGCTGTGGCTGTGGTGTAGGCCAGCAGCTACAGCTCTGATTCAACCCTTACCCTTATGGGAACCTTTATATGCCACAGGTGTGGCCCTAAAAGAGCAGTAATCATGATAATAAAACAAATGAAAAAAATTCTTAACAAAACAAAAAATTCAGGTAGGTCTGGGATAAGATCAATTTGATTAATTGACAGAAAAATATAGAAACCCAGTTACTTTTCATAAAATAAACTACCCTACTGAAAAGAATGAGCAAGAATGTAATCATACATTTATTCTTTGTCATACACTTATCAAATTTGAGCTAATGAAAATGTTAAAAAGTAAGAATTTTTAGGGCATTTTGAACAAAATTTAAAATCACAGATTAGAATTGATTTGGTGAAAAATCACATAAGCATATATGTTTTAGACTTTGAGTGGAAAGTCTAGAAACTTCTCAGATGATTGAACTTTCTAGCTAATCCAAACTGAAGTTAAAAACTATAACCATCTTGGCTGTGTGAGGTGTATCCCTAGCAATAGATAGAATGTAAATGCCAAATATAGTCTTTAAGGAAGGGATACATAACCTACCCTCTCTAAGCTGAATCTGTGGCCTGGTGGAACATTTGCTATGACCAGCTAAATGACAGAGATAAAAAAAAGGCCTGGTTTACAGTATGCTGCCACCACCTAAAAGTTGTTAGTTTAGTGCTATTTCCATATTTAGAGAGGACCCTGAACAACACGATTGGAATATGTATTGCCAGCAGGAAGAACTTTAAACCTGTGTGATGTGGTATTACTGTTTCTGTTTTTGGTTGGGGGGTTTCTTTTGTTTTTTTATTTGATGATTTTTTTTTCCATTACAGCTGGTTCACAGTGTTCTGTCAATTTTCTATTGTACATCAAGGTCACTCAGTAACACATACATGTATACATTATTTTTCCTCACATCATCATGTTCCATCATAAGTGACTATATGCAGTTCCCAGTGCTATACAGCAAGATCTCATTGCTTATCCATTCCAAAGGCAATATTTGCACCTATTAACCCTAAATTCCCAAGAACTGTCATGGCAAGAGATGGGATTAAGATGGCAGAATAGAAGGACTGGAGCTCAATTTCTCTCCTAAGAACAACAAAATTTACAGCCAAATGCTGAGCAATCATCAACCAAATGGACCCGAAACTTTCAAACAGAAATTCTACTCCAGTACACAAAGAGAAGGCCACATAAAGAGGTAGGAGGGGCGATTATGTGATATATGCAGTCCCATACCTCACCCACAGACTGGAAACTAACTGGTTCACAGAGACTCACCTATAGGAGTGAGAGTTCTGATCCCCACATCAAACTCCCATGTGTGGGGATCTGGAACTGGGATAAAGAGCCCCTGGAGCAACTGTCATTGAAAGCCAGGGTCTTGTGTGCAGGAGCTCCATAGGACTGTGGGAAATGTAGACCCCATTCTTAAAAGGCACACAGATTTTCATGTGCAATGGGTCTCAGGGCAAAGCAAAGTCTCCATAGGAATCTGGACCAAACCTGACTGCAATTCTTGGCAGACGTCCTGGGAAAACAGGGGTGATTATGGCTTGTTGTGGGGGAGGGACACTGGAAGCAAAGCTCTTGGGAATATTCATCAGCATGCCTTTCTCTGGAGGTGGCCATTTTGGGAAAATCTGGCTCCACCCATCAGTGCTGAGAAGCCCCAAGCCAAGTAACAATCCAGGTGGGATCACAGCCCCGCCCATCAGTCCACAGGCTGCCTAAAGACCCCTAGGCACACAGCCGCCTCCAATCTCACCCAGAGACAAAGCTCCACCCACCAGAGGGATAGGAATCAGCTCCACCTACCAGTGGGCAGACATCAGTCCCTCCCATCAGGAAACCTATAGCAAGCCCCCTACCAACTTCAGCCACAAGGGGTCAGACACGAGAAGTAAGAGAGGCTACAACTCTATTATCTGTAAAAATATTACCACACCAAAAACCTATAAAAATGAAAAAACAGAGAACTATAACTCAGATGAGGGAGAAAGACAAAACATCCAAAAAACAGCTAAGTGATCTCAGTCTCAAAGAAAAAGACTTTGGACTGTTAATGCTAAAGATGATGCAAGACATTGGAAGTAAATTGGAGGCAAAGATGGATAATTTATAGGAAACACTGAGAAAAGAGATACAAGATATAAAACAAACAGGAAGAGATGCAAATACAATAACTGGAATAAAAAATTCACTAGAAGCAGCTAATAGCAGAGTACAGGAGATAGAAGAACAAATAAGTGAGGTGGAGGACAGATTAGTGGAAATTATGGATGCAGAACAAAAAAGAGGAAAAAGATTGAAAACAAATAAAAAGAGTCTCAGAGAACTCTGGGACAATGTTAAATGCACCAACATCTGTATTATAGGGGTGCCAGAAGAAGAGAGAGAGAAGGAGGCAGAAAAAATATTCCAAGAGATAATAGCCAAAAACTTCCCTAACATGGGAAAAGAACCACTCATTCAAATCCAGGAAGCACAACAAGTACCACATAAAATAAACCCATGGAGGAATACCATGAGACACATGTTAATCAAACTGACCAAAATTAAAGACAATGAGAAAATATTGGGCAGCTAGGGAAATGATACAAATAACATACAAGGGAACCCCAATAAGTTTATCCTCAGATTTTTCAGCAGAAACTCTGCAGGCCAGAAGGGAGTAGCATGATATACTTAAAGTGATGAAAGGAAAAAGCCTCCAACCAAGATTACTTTACCCAACAAGGCTCTGATTCAGATTTGAAAGAGAAATCACAAGCTTCACAAATAAGCAGAAGATAAGAGAATTCAGCAACACTGAACCAGCTCTACAACAAATACTAAAGGAACTTCTCTAGACAAAAAAGGAAAGACAACCCAAAATGATAATACCACAAATGACAAGGCTCAACAGAAAATGTATACAGAAAGTAAAATACTGTCTATGCACAATTATGCAACTAAAATCAGAGAAGAGGAGGGTACAAATGCAGGACACTGGAGATGCACTTGCAATTAAGACACCCACAACTTAAAACAATCTCTTATATATATGGATTCTTATCAAAATTTGAGAATAAATGCAAATCAAAAATCTACAATTGATTCATAAACAAATAGGAAAAATCAACTCAAATACAACACTAAAGATAGTCACCAAACCACAAGAGGAGAGAACAAGAGAAGAAGGGAAGAAAAAGAACAACAAAAACAAATCCAAAGCATTTAATATAATGGCAATAAGATCATACATATCAATAATTACCTTAAATGTT
Source organism: Sus scrofa (assembly GCF_054392235.1). NCBI lineage: Eukaryota > Metazoa > Chordata > Mammalia > Artiodactyla > Suidae > Sus > Sus scrofa. The sequence goes on along the minus strand of NC_139390.1, from coordinate 50,280,225 downwards.
AATGGACTAAATGCCCCAACCAAAAGACACAGACTGGATGAATGAATACAAAAAAAAAAGATCCTTATATACAATATCTTCAAGAGACCCACTTCACTTCTAGGGACACATACAAATTGAAAGTGAGAGGATGGAAAAACATATTTCATGCAAACGGGGATCAAAAGAAAGCTGAAGTAGCAATACTCGAATCAGACAAAATAGGCTTTAGAATGAGGAATATTTTAAGGGACAAAGAAGGTCTTTACATAATGATCAAAGGATCAATCTAAGAAGATGATATAACAATTTTAAATATCTACACACCCAACATAGGTTCACCACAATATATAAGGCAACTGATAACAACCTTAAGAGGACAAATCAAGAATGACACAATAATAGTGGGGGACTTTAACACCCCTCTTCCAGCAATGGACAGATCATCCAGACAGAAAATCAATAACAAAACACAGGCCCTGAATGAAGCACTAGACCAGATGGACTTAACAGATATTTATAGGATATTCCATTCAAAAGCAACAGAATACAATTCTTCTAAAGTGCACATGGAACATACTCTAAGATTGATCACATCCTGGGCTACAAATCTAACCTCGGTAACTTTAAGAAAATTGAAATCATATCAAGCATCTTTTCTGACCACAACATTATATGATTGGAAATCAACAACAAGAAAAAAATTGCAAAAAACACAAACATGTGGATACTCAACAACATGCTACTAAACAGCCAATGGATCACTGAAGAAATCAAAGAGGAAATTAAAAAATACCTAGAAGCAAATGACAACAAAGACAAAATGACATTCCAAAACCTATGGGATGCAGCTAAGAGGAAAGTTTATAGCAATATAAGCCCACCTCAGGAAACAAGACAAAGCTCAAATAAACAACTAACTTAACATCTAAAGCAGCTAGAGAGAGAAAAATTAGAAATGAAAAAGAAGTAACAATGGACATCAGGGAAATACAAAAGATCATAAGAGATTACTATATCTAAGTATATGCCAATAAAACATAAAACCTAGAAGAAATGGATAAATTCTTAGAAAAGTACAATCTTCCAAGACTAAACCAAGATGAAATAGAAAAGATGAATGGACCCATCACAAGAACTGAAATTGAAACTGTGATTAATAAAATTCCAACAAACAAAAGTCCAGGACCAGATGGCTTCACAGATGAGCTTTACCAAAAATTTAGAGAATAGATAATACCTATCCTTCTGAAAATATTCCAAAAAATTCAGAGGAGGGGACACTCCCAAACTCATTCTATGAGGCCACCATCACCCTGATACCAAAACCAGAAAAAGACACCACAAAAAAAGAAAACTACAGGCCAATTTCACTTATGAACATACATACAAAAATCCTCAACAAAATACTAGTAAACCAAATCCAAAAATACATTAAATGGATTGTACATCATGATTAAGTGGGATTTATCCCAGGGATGCAAGTGTTCTTCAATATTTGCAAATCCATCAGTGCGATACACCACATTAACAGACTGAAGAATAAAAACCATGTGATCCTCACAATAGATGCAGAAAAAAAGCCTTTGACAAAATCCAACACCCATTCTGATAAAAACCCTTTAGAATGTGGCATAGAGGAAACCTACCTCAACATAATAAAGACCATATATGACAAACCTACAGCTGACATCATTCTCAATAGTAAAAAGCTGAAAGAATTATTACTGAGATCAGGAACAAGACAAGGATGTCCACTCTCACCACTACTATTCAACATAGTTTTGGAAGTCCTAGCCATGGCAATCAGAGAAGTAAACGACATAAAAGGAATCCAAATTGGAAAGGAAGAAGTAAAACTATCACTATTTGCAGAGTACATGATACTATACCTAGAAAATCCTAAAGACTCTACCAGAAAACTGTTAGATCTCATCCATGAGTTTGGCAAAGTCACAGGATACAAAATTAATACACAGAAATCAATGACATTTCTATATACTAACAATGAAAGATCAGAAAGAGAATTTAGGGAAGCAATCACATTTACTGTCACATCCAAAAAATAAAATACTTAGGAGTAAACCTAACTAAAGAGACAAAAGACCTGTGCTCTAAAAACTATAAGACACTGATGAAAGAAATCAAAGATGACACAAATAGATGGAAAGATATATCATGCTCTTGGATTGGGAGAGTCAATATTATCAAAATGTCTATACTACCCAAGGCAATCTACAGATGTAATGCAATTCCTATCAAATAACCAAGGACACTTTTCACAGAACTCAAACAAAATATTTTAAAGTTTGTTTGGAAGCACAAAAGACTCAGAATAGCCAAAGACATCCTGAAAGAAAAAAAAAAAATTGAGCTGGAAGAGTTAGGCTCCCTGACTATACTACAAAGCAACAATCATCAAATCCATATGGTACTGGCACAAAGGCAGAAATATAGATCACTGGGATAGGATATAAAGTCCAGAATTAAACCCACACACCTACAGGCAACTAATCTATGACAAAGGAGGAAAGAATATACAATGGAGAAAAAGACAGCTCCTTCAATAAGTGGTGCTAGGAAAACTGGACAGCCGCATGAAAAAGAATGAAATTAGAACACTCCCTAACACCATACGCAAAAATAAACTCAAAAGGATTAAAGACTTAGATATAAGACCAGACAGTATAAAACTCTTAGAGGAAAACATAGGCCAAACACTCTCTGACATAAACGACAGCAACATCTTCCCAGATCCACCTCTTAGCATAATAATGGTAAAAACAAAAATAAACGAATGGGAAGTAATCAAACTTAAAAGTTTCTGCACAGCAAAGGAAACCCTAAACAAAATGAAAAGACAACCCACAGAATGGGAGAAAATATTTGCAAATGAATCAAATGACAACAGATTAATCTCCAAAATTTATAAACATCTCCTACTACTCAATATCAACAAACAAACAATCCCTTCAAATAATGAGCAGAAGATCTAGATAGACAATTCTCCAAAGAAGACATACGGATGGCCAAAAAACACATGAAAAGATGTTCAACATCACTCATTACTAGAGAAATGCAAATCAAAACCTCAATGTGGTACCACCTTACACCAGCCAGAATGACCGTCATCAAAAAGTCTACAAACAATAAGTGCTGGAGAGGGTGTGGAGAAAAACGAACCCTAGTACACTGTTGGTAGGATTATAAATTGGTGCAACCACTGTGGAAAACAGGATGGAGATGCCTCAGAAAACTAAAAATAGAACTCCCATTTGACTCAGCAATCCCACTTTTGGGCATATATCCAGAGAAAAACCATGACTGGCAAAGACACATGTACTCCAGTGTTCATTGCAGCACTATTTGCAAGAGCCAGGACATGAAAACAACCTAAATGTCCACTGACAGGATGGCTAAAGAAAATGTGTTACATATACACAATGTAGTATTACTCAGCCATTAATAAGAATGAAATACTGGCATTTTTAGCAACATAGATGGACATAGAAATTATCATGCTGAGTGTAGTCAGCCATACAGTGAGACAGCAACTCAAATGCTTTCACTGACATGTGGAATCTGAAAAAAGGACAGACTGAACTTGTTTGCAGAACAGGTACTGACTCACAGACTTTGAAAGTTGTGGTTTCCAAAGGAGACAGTTTGTGGCGGGTAGGGTATGCATTTGGTTTGTGGGATATAAATCCTATAAAATTGGATTGTGATGATCATTGTAAAACTATAAATGTAATAAAATCATTGAGTAATTAAAAAAAAAGAACTGTCATGGCAAGAGTGGGTGTGTCACTTAGGTTATGCTAATGTATTACAGTGAGAATCAAAGTCCACTGGAAGTCAAATCTTCCACCATCTTGGACCTAGTGGTTCTAAGTGATTTTTGACTGGCTGGAACTAGAGACTCTCATACTAAGTGACGTAAGTCAGAATGAGAAAGAAAAATACCATGTGATATCACTTATATCTGGAATCTAATTATAGCACAAATGAGACTTTCTACAGAAAAAATACTCATGGACTTGGAAAATAGACTTGTGGTTGCCAAGAGGGAGGCAGAGGGAATGGGATGGACTGGGAGTCTGGAGTTAATAGATGTAAACTATTGCGTTTGGAGTGGATAAGCAGTGAGATCCTGCTGTATAACACAGGGAACTACATTCCGTCACTTGTGATGGAACATGATGGAGGATAATGTAAGAAAAATAATATATATATATATATATATATATATATATATATATACACACACACACACACACATATATATATATACGCATATATATGACTGGGTCACATTGCTGTAGATAGAAATTGACAGAATAATGTAAATCAACTATAATAGAAAAAGTAAATATAATTTTAAAAAGAAGTTTAAAAAAAGCCCCTAAATTCCCAATCCATCCCACTGGCCCCTCCCCCTTGGCAATCACAAGTCTCTTCTCCATGTCCTTGATTTTCTTTTCTGTGGAAACATTCAAATGTGCCATATATGTGATTCCACATGTACATGATATCATATAATATTTGTCTTTCTCTTTTACTTACTTCACTTGGTAAGAGAGTCCCTAGTTTCAACCTTGTTGCTGCAAATGGCATTATTTTGTTCTTTTTTATGGCTGAGAGTATATATATATATATATATATATATATATATTTTAATCACTTCTTAATCCAATCATCTGTCAATGGACATTTATGTTGTTTCCTTGTTTTGGCTATTGTGAATAGTGCTGCAATGAACATGCAGGTGCCTGTGTCTTTTTCAAAGAAAGTTTTGTCCAGATATATGCCCAAAAGTGGGATTTCTGGGCCATATGGTGGTCCTATGTACAGAATTCTAAGGTACCTCCATACTGTTCTCCATTGTGGATGTACCATTTTACATTCCCAGGAACAGTGCAATAGGGTTCCCTTTCCTTTAACATCTCCAGCATTTGTTATGTGTGGATTTTTTAATGATGTCCATTCTGACTGGTGTGATGTGGTATATCATGGTAGTTTTGACTCGCATTTCTCTAAAAATCAGTGATATTGAGCATTTATTCATATGCTTGTTGGTCATCTGTATATCTTTGGAGAAACGTCTATTCAGGTCTTTTGACCATTTTTCAATTGGGTTGTTGGATTTTTATGCCATTGAGTTGTGTAAGTTTTTTGTATATTTTAGAGATTAAACCCTTGACTGTTGCATCATTTGAAACTATTTTCTCCCATTCTATAATTTGTCTTTTTTTTTTAAATTGTTTCCTTTGCTTGTCAGTTTGGAAAAGCTCATCAGCTTGATTAGGTCCTATTGGTATATTCTTGCTTTTATTTCTGTTGCCTAGAGAGACTGAACTGAGAAACTATATCTAATGTTGATGTCAGAGAATGTTTTGTCTATATTCTCTTCAAGGAGGTTGATGGTGTCTTGTCTTACATTTGTCTTTAAGCCCTTTTGAGATTATTTTAGTGCATGGTGTGAGGGTGTGTTCCAGTTTCATTGATTTACATGTAAGCTATCCAGTTTTCCCTGCACCACTTGCTGAAAAGACTCTGTATGTCCCATTTTATATTCTTGGCTCCTTTGCTGAATATTAATTGCCCATAGGTGTCTGGGTTCTTTATTCCATTCTATTTGTCTGTATGTCTGGTTAGGTACCAGTACCACATCTGTGGCCTCGTAATATTGCCTGAGGTCTTGGAGAGTTATGCCTCCTGCTTGGTTTTTGTTCTTCAGAATTGCTTTGGCAATTCTCAGTCTTTTGGGGTTCAATATAAAATTTTGGATTATTTGTTCTAGTTATGAGAAAAATGTCATGGGTTATTTAATAGGGATTTCATTGAACCTGTAGATTGCTTTGTAGGTTGGATCTGTAGTATGGTCATTTTTACAATATTAATTTTTCCAACCCAGGAGCATGGAATATCTTTCCATTTCTTTGCACCTTCTTTAATTTCCTTGATTAATGTTTTTATAGTTCTCAGCATATAAGTCTTTCACCTCCTTGGTCAGGTTTATTCCCAGGTATTTGATTTTTAGGGGTGTGATTTTAAAAGGTATTGTATTTTCACTGTAATTTTAAAAGGTATTTTATTTTTGTATTCCTTTTCTAATATTTCATTGTTAGTACACAGAAATGCGACTGATTTCTGAAAGTTAATCTTACATTCTGCTACTTTGCTGAATTTGTTGATCAGTTCAAGTAGTATTTACGTTGAGCCCTTAGGGTTTTCTATATATAGTAGTATCATGCCATCTGCATACAGTGACAATTTTAATTTTACCTATCTCCTCAAGTTTGCCTACATTTTATTTCTTTTCTTCTTCTCTTTTTTTTTTTTTTTTTTTGTCTTTTTGCCATTTCTTGGGCCGCTCCAGCGGCATATGGAGGTTCCCAGGCTAGGGGTCTAATTGGAGCTGAGCTGCCATCCTGCGCCAGAGCCACAGCAATGTGGGAACCAAGCCACGTCTGCGACCCACACCACAGCTCACAGCAACACCAGATCGTTAACCTACTGAGTAAGGGCAGGGATCGAACCCACAACCTCATGGTTTCTAGTCAGATTCCTTAACCATTCCGCCACAATGGGAACGCCCATACATTTTATTTCTTTTGTTTGTCTGATTGCTGTGGCTGGGACTTCCAGTACTATATTCAGTAACAGTGGTGAGATTGGGCATCCCTATCTTGTTCCATATTTTAGTGGGAAGGCTTTCAGCTTTTCTCTATTGAGTATTATGTTTGCTGTGGGTTTGTCATAAATGACTTTTATTATGTCAAGGTATGTTCCCTCTATATCCCCTTTGGTAGGAGTTTTTATCATGAATGGATGTTAGAATTTGTCAAATGTTTTTTGTGCATCTATTGAAATGATCATGAGGTTTTTGACTTTTCTTAATGTGGTATATGACATTGATTGATTTGCATGTGTTGAACCAGCCTTGTGAACCTGGGATGAATCCTAATTTGTTGTGATGTTTGATCTTTTTTATATGTTGTTGGACTTGGTTGCCTAAAATTTGTTGAGAATTTTTATGTCTATATTCATCAAATATATTGGCCTATAGTTTTCTTTTTTAGTATTATTTTTGTCTGGTTTTGGTATTACAGTGATGGTGGTTTCATAGAATGTCTTTGGGAGTGTTCCTTCTTATTAAAACTTTTGGAAAATTTTGTGGAGGATGGGTATAATTTCCTCTTTGTATATTTGGTAGAATTTGCCTGTGAGGCCATCTGGTCCTGGACTTTTATTTGTAGGTATTATTTTTATTCCATATTCAATTTCATTTCTAGTCATGTGTCTGTTTGGTTGATCTATTTCTTCTTGATTCAGTCTTGGCAAGCTGTAAGTTGTCCATTTATTCTAGGTTGTCAAATTTGTTGGCATACAATTGTTCATGGTATTCTGTTATTTTTTTTTTTTTTTGTATTTGTGCAGTATCTATTGTGATTTCTCCTTTTTCATTTCTTATTTTGATTATTTGGGTTTTTCTCTCCTCTTCTTGGTGGATATGGCAAGAAGTTTGTCAATTTGTTTACCTTTTAAAAGAACCTACTCTTGGTTTTATTGATTTTTTTCTATTCATTTTTGAATCTCTATTTTATTGACTTCCTCTTTGATCTTTATGATTTCCTTCCTTCTGCTGACTTTAGGTTTTGTTTGTTCTTTTTCTAATTCATTTAGGTGTTGGATTAAGTTGGCAATTTGAGATTTATCTTCTTTTTTGCCAAAGGCCTGTATTGATATGAATTTCCCTCTGAGCACTGCTTTTGAGGCATCCCATATATTTTGAGTGGTTGTGTCTTCATTATCATTTGTCTTCAGGTATTTTTTAATTTCCTGTTTTTGTTTTTATTTTTACAGGAAAGATAGACAAAAGTATAGATCTGAAGTGATTCACAGACAATGAATCTGTGACTACTTCTAGAGCTTTTATATTTAGGGATTTGGAAAAGCAGATACACACACACAGTTGGGAAACCTTAGACAAAGGTATCTGCCAAAGATAGATAGGTAGATATCCTCAGTGGGCACACAATATGAAGATGTGTAGCCTAGTTTTGAATATTTACCAAAGAGTAATTTCAGCAAAGGAGGATCTTAATAAAAGGTAGCACAACCATGTCTCTTCCTATTGTACTAAGATTTTTGAAGAACATAGCTGTTACAAAATTATCTAGTAATTTCCCATTGTGGAAAGGAGGGTTAGGGATCCTGAGAAGATGTGGGTTTGATCCTTGCCTTGCTCGTTATGTTAAGGATTCGGCACTGTTGCAAGTCACAAGGCACAGATATGGCTCAAATTCAGTGTTGCTGTGGCTATGATGTGAACCTCAGTTGCAGCTCTGATTGACCCACTATCCCAGGAACCTCCATATGCTGCAGTTAATTTAAAATTTTTTTTTAATTAAAAATAAATGTTTTGCTAGAGTTAAATTCTAAATAATATAAACTCTTAGATATAGCTGAGTTCATTTGTTTTAAATGTGGTTTGTATATTGTTAAAACATGTTGTTTTTTAATTTGATTTTATCCTTTGGTCTTGGGTCAGATAGTCACACCTTAACAGCACAATGTACTTATTTAATAATATGTGACATATGTCAAGAAAGTTTGTATTGATAAAACTTTGATTTCATGTCACCAAATATCATGCTATCTTGTTAATAAATATATTTTAATATCAACAAACAGAAAGAAAATGAATTAAACATATTTATTTAAAGAATGCATTGGTTTCATTATAAATTGAATATCTTTAAAATATTTCTGCAATAAGAAAAATTCCAATAGCAGTACCTTCCCTCAAAATGTTTTGATAAATATTTATTTTAGTCAGTGTAATTTCTGGCAAGTGGCTTACTTTCCTGCTATAATTCAATAAAAGTAGTTAATATTTCTTCTTTTTTTGCCAGCTTTTGAAATTAATATGGCAGAAGTTGTCCTAGATATATTGAACTTAAGAAAAAATTATTTGAAAAGAGAGTTATAATTTTCTTGATTTTTTCCTGCAGAAAATCCTGATTTCTAAACAGTGCTTAAATAAACATCTTATAGGCTTCCCGTACATAAGTGGACATATGGACATATGTGGACATCTCAAAGGAGAAATAGATACTGCATTAATATTGCCTGAGCACATATTCCTTCAAAGACCATCATAATATTCTGGATGTTATGAATGGAAATATGTGGGCATCATTTTCACATTTCATAATGACAAAACTTTCTTGTGATAATTTTACAAACATGAATTTTTAAAAACTGATTTCCATCACTAGTAAGTCTCTTATTTATATTTAAGTAGAAAATCAGTGATTATGTTTCTTTTGATATTCTCTGCATTTAAGATTATAGTTGATCTATAAAATCTTCATAAATCATAGGCTATTTTCTTATTGCATTTTGGTTCACGTATTTCTAACAAAGTATGGAGATCGCTATGGCTTGGTCTCTGTGTAATTTGCATGTGATGCAGCAAAGTCTAATAACAAAAAGTAAATAAATAAATAAATACATGATTATTATTTTAAGGCTTTATTGCCTTTCCTATGAGTATTCAAGCAACCAAATTCTTAAAGATTTAGTAATAGTCTTCAGTCTTGTGGGTCATAATTTTCTAGGCTTTTTGCTCCTACTCCTTTTTTTTTTCTCTCTAATTTACTAAACTTTCTCATCAGTCCTGTTTTTAGAATTTTGTTGTGGATATTTTTTCCTTGTCTTCTGCCATTCTCTTTTTCCTCCACATCTTTATTGTGTTCATCAATTCATATTTTATTTGGAAGTCTTTGTCAGTCTTTCTCTTTTTTATCACACTGTTCTCCATATCCCTTTATGACAAAAATCCAAACTTTGGCAATGGTCTTATTCAGACCTCTAGCAGAAAGAATGGAAAGAAAGAAAACAATGTATATATAAATCCAGAGTTACTATTCTTTAAAAGATATTCCAACACTCAAGCAGAGACAGTACCAAAGTCCCTGTACAATAGCATTGTACAGACACTAGAGGTTTTAGTTACATATTTTCTGATAGTAAAAACACAAGTATGGACATAAATTTGTTTTCCCATGGTACCATTATCCTGTTATACACAAAATTCATATCCTAAAGGCACACCAAGCATCACTATTTACTAAAATCTTTACAAAAATTCTTCTTTGATGACTTCATATAATCCAATCAACCCATATACAGAAAGATTTAACTCAATATTTCTCAGAACTACCATAAGTTCTATCAATAAAAATATACAAATTGGTGAGGAAGAAACACTTCCCTGTATGTTTTCTCAAATATCTTCCTTATAGAGAAAGAAAATCACCACCTACAACTTGGTTTCATGTAAGACAATGGTGTCCAAAATAGTGAGATATATATGTATAAATTATGGATTCACTAGGCAATAAAATATAGATTATTATAATTATGATTTTATGAACATAGTATCACATTACAACCCCCCAGCATAATTCATAGTACTTGATTGGGGCCATCTTTCTAATAATCATCTGTTAATGAAGTACTATTACTCTTGTGCAAATAAATGACCCACTGCTTTTTTTCTTTTCTGCTTAGAAACAATTGTCTAACAACCAATGTAATTAGAACATTTTCTTTCTCAAAAGAAAGACTGTTTTGACATTTCAGTTTATTTTTATAGATGGATATGTAAATTCTGCCTCCAAATTTCTCAACTATAAATTATCAGAAAATGTTCCAAGATGAGCTGGTGAAAGACCAACAGAAGCCACTCGGGAAGAGTCTCATGGAGAAGCTTGCAAAGTCAGCTCCCTCCTGGACCTCCTGGACCTTGTGCTCCATCTACACTTCAAGAACTCACTTGCATACAAGCACTGTGCTGGGAACAATTCCATCAGAGTGAAAACAAGAAGCAAAAAAAAAAGCGTACACCTCCACAGCTGTGCACATGCACACGCTTGAACATGCACACTCACACACACATCGATCAAGGAAGTTACTTGACTCTCAACTAGGAATAAGCAAAAGTCTGACAAATACTTCTTTCTTTCTTCAAAATGCATTTATTGCTCGTAAAATAGCAGCAACATGCAATAAAAAAGTGCTTGGTTTGGAAAAAGAAATATGAGTAATTCAGTGCTGAACGAATTTAAAAATCACTTATATTTTTAAAAATATAAGAAGCAACAACAGTCCCCATGTAAACCTTAATGTTTATCTAGGGGTAAAATAGCAGTGTGAATATGTCTTATAGTATTGTATAGAGTTGTAAGTTGAATGTCTCAGAAGAAACAGTGAAGTAAGCCCTCTCCCCACCTCTTCACCCCAGCTATAAGCTAGGGAAGATTTTGGAGGATTTGGCTCACTAAAAATAAGGATAAGGAGATGGAGGTTATGGTGAGAGCATAATGGGAGCTAAAACTACAAAGAAAAAAGAAAGAGAGAGAGAAAATCAAATACAAGGTAAATTACAGAAGGAGGAATATCAGAGGGTTGGATAAAGATAGTATTTCTTCTGAAAACCTCCCTCTATTCAATAATGATAAAACATAGCAGTTTTCTGAAAAAAAAGTAAAATTAGAAGGATAAAGAATAACAAATAACCTGGTTAGATGGCTGGAGTCATGGAAAAAGAAGATGGAGAATAGAAAAAGCAAAGTCAGAATTATTTTTTTTCACCTTCTCTAAACTATGCTATGCACAGGAGAATAAAGAAAATCTTACATACTATCCTTGTGAAGAAAATCAAAATGCTTCTGTCACATATTAGAGTTTTTAATATCCATTTTACTAAAGAAAATACCAGCCATTGCCAAGAGACTGATAAAATGGAATGAATTCAATGATTAGATTTGTAATTATGAAAATTCCTATAATGAGAAAGTTTAGTTATATAGAAAGGCCCAGAAATTTTAATTAGCTAAAATCCTCTAAATTCATTTTATTTTTCTATTCCTTATTAGTTCTACTCCAAACTCATTGAGCTTCTTGCAGTTTCTGCAAAATGTAAGAACTTCCCTTCCTGAGAGATGATGGAACATTCCTTTGCCTGTATTGTTGTTCCTTAGCAATTAACATGGCTCACTGCACACTTCCTTCAGACCTGTGGCTCCAAATTCAACTTATAGATTCCATCCCAACTACTCATGTAAGCTCTCTCTCTTACTTAGAATCTCTGCTCCTGCACCCTTTATTCTCCATAGTCTTACTCCTGACATTCAATATATGTCTGTATGTTTTATGCAGCCATAGGCTATAAGTTAGAGGAAATCAAGGGCTTTTTTTGGTTTGCTCATTCATTTATCACCAAAACCTACTAAAGGGTCTGCAGCTCAATAAACAGCTTTTGAGGGAATAGGAAAATAAGTTTACGTCCTATTTAAAATTAGATTTAGGGAGTTCCCGTCGTGGCGCAGCGGTTAACGAATCCGACTGGAAACCATGAGGTTGCGGGTTCGGTCCCTGCCCCTGCTCAGTGGGTTAACGATCCGGCATTGCCGTGAGCTGTGGCGTAGGTTGCAGACGCGGCTCAGATCCCGCGTTGCTGTGGCTCTGGCGTAGGCCAGTGGCTACAGCTCCGATTCGACCCCTAGCCTTGGAACCTCCATATGCCATGGGAGCGGCCCAAAGAAATAGCAAAAAGACCAAAAAAAAAAAAAAAATAGATTTATATTCGCAACCATAATATGAGGGAAATTGAACCACTATAAACCAATAGGTATGAAGAAATGACCTCTGACAATTTAACTAAGCAAGCCAAGTGTTTTCCCTTTCCCTCTCAACCTCAGATAGGTAGAGATAGATATAGATATATAGATATAGATATAGATATAGATATAGATATAGATATAGATGATATAGATATACATAGATTATATAAACTTATTGAGCTTCTAGTGGTTTCTCCAAAATGTCAGAACCCACCTTACTCTTATAATATGTACATGCTGCATAAATTATATACGTTATTGTTTTAAGGATTTATTTAAGAAGTTATTAAAATTTTGAACACTTGCAAAAAGTATTTGATAGGTTTGTGATACGAGTTGAGAAATGTATGAACTAAAACTTCAGAATGAAGAGATGGAAGTTAATCAACAACGTGGTGCTTTTCATTTGAAGACAAACGGGGCATAAAAGTGCATGGAAAGCATGGTTCTAACTGTGGCTGTGACTGGAGGAAAATTTTGAGTGTGATGTTTAGTTAAGTAAATATATTTTAAAGGTGAGGATACTATCCAGACTACCAACATAGTAAAATTAGCATGATTTTTTCCAGGATAAAAATAAGGTTTAAAGTTTTTTTTTGTGTGAAAATGGGATAGTTAAGAAATTAAATTCCCTGTAAAAAATAAAATAAAAGGAAACAAAAAAATCTCAAAAGCAGTATTGTTGAACAAAAAAAATGGAATAAAAAGAGATTTGTGATTTTGGTAGAAACATTTTAAAATAAATCATAGAAGCTAAAAGTAGACAAGAAATATATTGAGAAAATAACAGAAAACACCTAGGAAACAATTCAGCAGAGATCACTGTGACTGAAAAACTAGAGGAGGATGGGGGAGATGAAATATTTCCAAAAATGTATGAGAAAATAATAAAGGAAAAAAATGTCCCTGTTTCTTTCTTGGCTGGTAGGTGAGGGTCATTTCCAGCTTCAAAGACCACTGTCCTGCTGAGTTCATGGCTACTTTCCTCCATCTTTATAGCCTCCAACCCCAGGTGGAGCCCTCACTTACATAGCTTAGATCTAATCTGCTTCTCTCTGCAGAAGTTTTTCCAATTCCTCTGAGTTTCTCTTCCATTTTGAAACGCCCATGTGACTGCATTAAACCCAAGACAACGTTCCTATTTGAAAGTCTGTAACCTAAATCCATCTGCTCTCTCTTTTGTCACTTAACAGAGCATGATAAATTCCATACTGTACTAAGCTAGTATATTATCTTTTGTTTTAGAAAAAAATGCTGCAACATATTTGGTCTTATGTATCTCTACAAGTTTTACAGTTTTCCTTAGAAACTAGGAAAATTCTGAAGAGGGGAGCTGAAATGGGAAGCTATGGGTAGATATTTTTCAATATTTATCCTTTGTACTCCATGAGTGTACATATATGTATATGTGTATATATAGACATATGCATCCATTTCTTATTTATATATACATCTTTGAAATATATATACATATTTATACATAAACAGAATTATTTTTTAAGAAGTCATTGACTAAGATATTTCAAGAAAAAGATTAAACTAATTGCTCCAAATCTGGAAATATGATAGTGGAAAATGCTTGTTGAGAAAAGTTGATATAAACAGGAAAAAATCTATAATGAAAAATGATCATATGAAAATAGCTTTTTGAAATCTTTTTGCAAGACATGTTAATTATTATAAAGAAGGCTCTAGAGCTGAAGGCTTTATAAAGAATAGAGAAAACCCATTATGTAGTACAATATAACTATGAGTATAGACAAAATTAAAAATAGAAAAAAATGAAGATGGAATTAAAAGGAGGAAAGTTATAACAAAAGGGCTGTAGAAGGGGAGAGGAAAGAGAGGGTAATGTTTTTATAATGGATGTGATACATATTGTTTGGTGTGTGTATGTTTGTATATATTTTCTCCAGAATACAGATAGAAAAAGTGGTATTCATAGAATGTGCACAGAATGGATAAGCTGTGATTGGCAGCACTATTGGAAGTGGGGAAATGTTAACTATGGGCAATTCCATTTTACCTAAGACATTAAAATTATTTAAAGGCTATTAAACAACTTAAAAAGTGTGGATTACTTGACTGACACTTGATTCTATTAGCCTTTTTAGATGTCTCTGGATAACTTTTTGTAGGGTTTTTTCATATGGGGGAATAATTAAATAACCAGCATAATCAGTGAAGAATAGTGTATTTTCTTTCTTTAAAGGAGAAATGAAGACTATTGGAATAGGAAGCTACTAAAAGAATTTAACAGTAATGAATAGAAGTTTTTTTTTTTTCTTTTTTCAGATTAGAATTTTTTTCAGATCTGCCTTCCCACCACTGCAGGATGAATAAGAGAGGACATAAGAGAGAAGGTCCAGTTAGTACAGTACCATAATCATGATAAATAGAAGGCCAATGAATGACAAAGAAAGCACAGCACAGAGTAGCTCAAAAATGGCAGGGTGAAGGAATTAACTTTGATCAAAATATATATTTACATAGGAGGACAATCCTCTTTAATTACTTTGTAAAGAAATACTATGCCAGCTAAAGTACCTGGTTGTATGAGAGAAAATATCAATAAAGTAGTCCTCATTATTCATGTGGAAATGTAGAAACCAATTACAATTAACTAAGGAAATGAATTAAGACTTATTATACTTTCTATGTACATGTAGTTTGTAAAAATGGTAAAGAGAAAGCATTTATAAAATTTAAGGTGTCAAAATGAAAGGATACAAATATTACAGGTCTAGAAATACGACAGATTAAATTATTCCATAATTGAAAACCATAGAGCTAAGTGAAATGTATTTGATTGCATTAGAGCAAGACACAACAATCAGTGAAACAAATGGGATACACAGAGAAATTGTACGGTATTGAATTGATATCCACAGCAAAAGAAGAGAATGGAACTATGAAAAAAATGGCATCCATTTTGAAGGAGAATATCTGCTCCCTTAGAAATGCATATGTGTTTATCACAGAAGAATTGATATGTGATGGACTGAAAGATGTCAAATATATAACTTAAGAAGATAAAAATGCATTGGAATTGTTAAGAAAAAAGTAAGAATTGTTACACAGAATAGCAATTCATAGAGTTGGCTCCCCAGCAGAGGTGTGGTTTCCCTTGTTCCTAAGGATCCCATTTATTCCTCAAGAGAGGAAGACTCAGGAGTTCACTGGTGGGTCAAGATCTGACATGGTCACTGCTGATGTGTGGGTTGGATCCCTGGCCCAGGAACTTCAGCATACTTCAGGCAGGGAAAAAAAAAAAAAAAAGTGAGCGAGGGAGAGAAAGAGAGAGAAGGCATTTCAATAAATGGAATTTGCCATTTTTGTGCAGGTTGGCAGAGTTCCAGCTCTGCTAAGAACTCTATATCTAAGACTCCACAGTGCACTTGCATTCAGAAAAAGCAACAATGTATTCCTGAAGATTTACCATTTTGTGAGTGAAGCCAAAGTCAACTTTCCTGTAGTATTTTTCAACCAAGTCTGATTTCAAGTCCTTCTTAAAAGCTGACCCTCAAAAAAAGGGGGAACTATGTTAATAAGTGGGAAATTATCATGGGAATCCTGGAGTCTAGTCAAGCAAGTTCTGAGGTCAGTTTTCCATTGTTAGTTATATGCAACTGTCACTGAAGTATGCAGCCTCCTTAAGGAGACCCTTTTTATGTAAATTGAGGGAATAAGGTTGGAGTGAGCAAAGTAACCTTCCAGTAACACTTCATACTTACATGACCAAGTTGAAAAAGCAGAAAATGACCATAATTTTTGTAGGGTTCTTACATTAGAAAAAAAACTTTTTTGAATCTCCAGTGTGAAAGGAGTGCTCAAGTAAAAAGGAGTACAATAATTTTTAAAGGACATCATATAAATTGTAATGCACAAAGATAATGCGTGAGGATAGAGTAAAAGACAGAGTAAAAATCCCCAAAATTTAATATATTAAAATACGGCAAATGAGAATGATGCCAATAAAATTATTTTTGCTACACAGAATAAGGAAGGATGAGAGAAAAAGGAATGAAGGAAAGAAAGAAAAGAGGGAGAGGAAGAAAGGAAGGAAGCAAGGCAGGGAGGGAGGAAGGGAGGGAGAGAAAAAATGCCATATATGTAGATAGCCTTTTGAGGCTTTTCTCAGGCCAGAATGTGGAACACTGTATAACCCACAAGTCCCATGCATAACCCTGCTGATTTCACTCTCTCTCAGTTCCTTCCTAAACTAGTTAACCAAGCAACCAGATAGACTCAAAACTCCAATATTTGTGTCACAGGGTATTCCAGAAACCAAAGCTGCCTCTACAATCTCTCATCCTCTGATGTCTCAGTATCACCAATGAATTATCCTTCATTTGGCTGATAGACAAGGGACATGAGAATCAAACATACTCCACTGAACAAATGTATAAAAGAATATTAGTGAATTGCCTTGAGCATTAGAATTATGACTAACCTCAACTAGAAGAAAAAGGAAACATATCTGGTGAAACACTAGGCAGTCCTTGTCACTGTCCCTGTTCCCAATGTGCTGGATTCCAGGCTAATCATCTACATCACCCCTGTTTCCTTAGAGTTTTTACCACCTACCCATTAGCTCTACATATAAATATATATATTTTTTTATGTTAGATTATTTCTCTCCATGTTGTATGTTGAGATTACTTTGGGATGCTATGTGGCACATTTGTTTAACTGAGGTATATTATCCTTTTGTATGTTATCATGGAGCATATTTTCCTATTCTGTTAATACACACTTTGTATGGTTTCAGGTTAGATATGGTCAGCAATGCTTGTGTAAATATTTTATGTATCTCTTGTTACATATACTATCTTCTTTCATCTATTCACATGTTTTCTTTTTTTTTTTTTTTTTTTTTTTTTTAATTTCTTTTCTCTGGTCATGCCTGAAGCAAGTGGAAGTTCCTGTTACAGTGGTCAAATTTGCACCACAGCAGTAATGGTGTCAGATCCTTAACCAGTACACCACCAGGGAACTAGTTTTCTTTGTTTTTAATTGCCTTTTTCTAACCCTCCTGCAAGCTAAGTTTTTGTTGTTAAATTTTAGAATTTCTTCCTTTCTAATGTATGCATTAGAGCTATAAAAATGTTGTAGCTATATCCTAAGATTTATAATTTGGAATTTTTTTTTACTGTTAAATGAAAAATATTGTTGAATTTTTCTTGCATTTAATATTTAATCATGAACCTTTTGATTTCTAAGTGTTCTGTTTAATTCACAAATATTTGACAGTTTCCTAGTTACCACTCTGGTACTTATCCTTATGTTAATTCTACTCTAATAAGTGAACATAATTCTTTATATTTGTTGTTTTCAAATGTGTTGTGACTTGTTTTATGTCCCAACATCTGGTCTCTGTGATGAAACATTCTCTGTGTACTTGAAAAGAATATGTCTTTTGCAGCTGTTTGGTGTCATGTTCATATAAGTCAATTAGGTCAAATTGATTAAATCTCTTGTTCAAATTTTTTTTTATATTGTCACTGATTTTTTTTGTCTGCTTCTTTTACTGGGTAATGAGACAAGTGTGTTAAAATGTCCAATCAGGATTGGGGATTTTTTTTTTTTCCTATCAGTTATTTTAACTTTTTTGTTATATTTTTAAAATAGTGTTATGATACATACAAATTTAAAATGATATTTTTTTGTCCACTCTAACAACATATTGAAGTTCCTAGGCCAGGGATCAAATCTGAGCTGCAGCTGTGACCTACACTACAGTTGCAGCAACACTGAATCCTTAAACCACTGCTCCTGGCCAGGTATCAAACCCATGCCTCCACAGCAACCTGAGCTGTAGTAGTCAGATCCCTAATTCACAGTGGGAAATCCAAAGATTTTTTTTATAATGAATAAAAAATAACATCAGAAGAATGCACGTACTTTTGGGAAGGTGTTGGCAATCATGCAAGACCTTGTAGGTCATTGGATGAACTATGAATTTCCCTAGGAATGAAATGGGATGAATGTAGGGTTTTGACCTGAAGAGAGACATGAGGTGACTGACCCTTTTGGCCTCTGTGTGGAAAATAAACTGTAACAGAGCAAGAGGAGAGTCAGGAAGACCATTTAGGAATATATCATTTTAATCTAAGTAAGAGCTGAGTATAGCTCATAAAAGTGGGCCAAGTCATTGAAGACTGTATATATATTTTAAAGTAGAAACAAGAGAATGTTCTAATGGATATGGGGAATGGGGGTGGGGGTGTGGAGGAGAGAGTGAGAAAAAGAAAGGAGTCAAGATGACTTCTGTAGTTTTGGCCACTGAAATATGAAGAACACCCTATGATCAGCTATGATGAGGAAAGATTACACAGGGATTAACAGTGAAGCAACGGTGTGGCAGTCAAGCGTATTGCCCAAAGCTGCCTATTTATCTAAAGAAGGTTTGGGCCTGCATAAGTATAACTTTAAAAGTTTTTCTCTTGCAAAAAGGTATTCCACATTCTTTGGGTTTTTAGTGTCAAACACAGTAACAGAGAAAGAAAGAAGGAAAGAAAGAAAGAGAAAGTAATTAGCTCAGAGTATGGTTCTAATACTTTACAGATGTAAACTATTTATTTTGTAAACTAAGGTAGATTTGATTCAATAACTGGAAAAGTGAAGGGATTAATTTTCAGATATTCTGGGTTTTCACAGGCTTTTTTTTCAGTAATTCATTTATCTAAATATAAATGATATAACACAAAAGGTACTTGTACTTAGTTTTGCCTGTGTTCTTTACAATGTATGCTCTGTCAATTCAGATAGTCATGGATTTTATTTCTCTCAAGACATCACACTCAGTTTAAATTTAACCTCATATATTTAGCATAATATCATATGACCACAAATGACAGCTTTCTCTAATTTGAACAAGACATATTTTATTTCCTGCTGTGGCTTAATACTACCTCTCTCCTTTTTAAAAATTCCTAGAATGTTATATAATGGGTTCTAATTTTGATACAGTACCTTAGGCTAAATTGTTCCATTTCCATCAAGACAAAAGCCTCCTCTGGGTCACCAATTATCCATCCCATTGTGAACAGTCCCAAATGAAGCTTTAGATCCTCAACACATTATTAATAAAATTTTCAGAGGCATATACCTAATGAAAGGCACTTTAGCCTGATACTAGTTAGAAAATTTTGATAATGAGAAAAACCTTCTATGTAATGATTGTACACATTTTACTCCCTGCTGTTTTTTCATTGTCTACTAAAAGTGTTCTCTCAACAAGAAGAAAAAAAGTAAATTGGAAAAGATATATAAAAGTAGAAATCTTTACAAATGATTGAGTTGCATTATCATTTAAATTCTGTTTCTACTCTACTGTTTACTTCTAAGAATTTACTTATTGAGAAAAAGAAACTTTCTATTACCTAACATATACAATAGAGTGAATTATATTTTTTTCTGCTTCCTCAGAATGACCCAAATTCTTTATTAGTAAAATAACATTTTTTAAGAAATAAACGTTTCTCTTAAATTTATATACAGCTCTATATTAATTCCAACTCAATAAAACTGGAAAAATGTTTATTTAATTTTTTAATTATAGTTGATTTTATAATGTTCTGTTAATTTCTGCTGTACAGCAACATGACTCTGTTGTACATTTTTATACATTATTTTTTCTCATAACATCTTCCATTATGTTCTATCACAAGTAATTGGATATAGTTCCCTGTGCTATACAGCAAGACTGCATTGCTTATCCTCTCCAAATGCAATAGTTTGAATTTATTAAACCCAAACTCCCAGTCCATCGCACTCCTTCCCCCTTCCCCTTGGCAACCACAAGTCTGTTTTTTAAGTCATGAATTGGTTTCTGTCCTTTAGATAGATTCATTTGTGCCATATTTTTTTTTATGTTGCCAATTTTTACTCATTTATTTATTTATTTATTTATTTAATTTTTTTTTTTTTAATTTTCCCACTGTACAGCAAGGGGAGCAAGTTATCCTTACATGTATACATTACAATTACATTTTTTCCCCACCCTTTGTTCTGTTGCAACATGAGTATCTAGACAAAGTTCTCAATGCTACTCAACAGGATCTCCTTGTACATCTATTCTAAATTGTGTCTGATAATCCCAAATTCCCGATCGCTCCCACTCCCTCCCCCTCCCATCAGGCAGCCACAAGTCTTTTCTCCAAATCCATGATTTTCTTTTCTGAGGAGATGTTCATTTCTGCTGGATATTAGATTCCAGTTATAAGTGATATCATATGGTATTTGTCTTTGTCTTTCTGACTCATTTCACTCAGGATGAGATT
The DNA here is from genome assembly GCF_054392235.1 of Sus scrofa. Classification (NCBI taxonomy): domain Eukaryota; kingdom Metazoa; phylum Chordata; class Mammalia; order Artiodactyla; family Suidae; genus Sus; species Sus scrofa. The sequence continues at coordinate 50,259,263 of NC_139390.1, read as the reverse complement.
CTCTAGTTCCATCCATGTTGCTGCAAATGGCATTATGTCATTCTTTTTTATGTCTGAGTAGGATTCCATTGTGTATATATACCACCTCTTCCGAATCCAATCATCTGTCGATGGACATTTGGGTTGTTTCCATGTCCTGGCTATTGTGAATAGTGCTGCAATGAACATGCGGGTGCACATGTCTCTTTTAAGTAGAGTTTTGTCCGGATAGATGCCCAAGAGTGGGATTGCGGGGTCATATGGAAGTTCTATGTCTAGATTTCTAAGGTATCTCCAAACTGTTCTCCATAGTGGCTGTAGCAGTTTACATTCCCACCAACAGTGCAGGAGGGTTCCCTTTTCTTCACACCCCCTCCAGCATTTATTATTTGTGGACTTATTAATGATGGCCATTCTGACTGGTGTGAGGTGGTATCTCATGGTAGTTTTGATTTGCATTTCTCTTATAATCAGCGATGTTGAGCATTTTTTCCTGTGTTTGTTGGCCATCTGTATATCTTCTTTGGAGAAATGTCTATTCAGGTCTTTTGCCCATTTTTCCATTGATTGATTAGCTTTTTTGCTGTTGGGTTGTATAAGTTGTTTATATATTCTAGAGATTAAGCCCTTGTCGGTTGCATCATTTGAAACTGTTTTCTCCCATTCTGTAAGTTGTCTTTTTGTTTTCCTTTGGGTTTCCTTTGCTGTGCAAAAGCTTTTCAGTTTGATTAGGTCCCATGGGTTTATTTTTGCTCTAATTTCTCTTGCTTTGGGAGACTGACCTGAGAAAATATTCATGATGTTGATGTCAGAGAGTGTTTTGCCTATGTTTTCTTCTAGGAGTTTGATGGTGTCCTGTCATATATTTAAGTCTTTCAGCCATTTGGAGTTTATTTTGGTGCATGGTGTGAGGGTGTGTTCTAATTTCATTGGTTTGCATGCAGCTGTCCAGGTTTCCCAGCAATGCTTGCTGAATAGACTTTCTTTTTCCCATTTTATGTTCTTGCCTCCCTTGTCAAAGATTAATTGACCATAGGTGTCAGGGTTTATTTCTGAGTTCTCTATTCTGTTCCATTGGTCTGTCTGTCTGTTTTGATACCAGTACCACACTGTTTTGATGACTGTGGCTTTGTAGTATTTCTTGAAGTCTGGGAGAGTTATGCCTCCTGCTTGGTTTTTGTTTCTCAGGATTGCTTTGGCAATTCTGGGTCTTTTGTTGTTCCGTATAAATTTTTGGATTGTTTGTTCTAGTTCTGTGAAAAATGTCATGGGTAATTTGATAGGGATTGCATTGAATCTGTCGATTGCTTTGGGTAGTATGGCCATTTTTACAATATTGATTTTTCCAATCCAGGAGCATGGAATATCTTTCCATTTCTTTACATCTTCTTTGATTTATTTGATTAACATTTTATAGTTCTCGGCATATAGGTCCCTTACCTCCTTTGTCAGGTATATTCTGAGGTATTTGATTTTGTGAGGTGCAATTTTAAAAGGTATCATATTTTTGTATTCCTTTTCTAACGTTTCATTGCTGGTATACAGAAATGCAACTTATTTCTGAATGTTAATCTTATATCCTGCTACTTTGCTGAATTTATTAATCAGTTCAAGTAGTTTTTGGGTTGAGTCCTTAGGGTTTTCTATGAATGGTATCATGTCATCTGCATACAGTGACAGTTTTATCTCTTCTCTTCCTATATGGATGCCTTTTATTTCTTTTGTTTGTCTAATTGCTGTGGCCAGGACTTCCAAAACTATGTTGAAGAGCAGTGGTGAGAGTGGGCATCCCTGTCTTGTTCCAGATTTGAGTGAGAAGTCTTTCAGTTTTTCCCCATTGAGTATTATATTTGCTATATTTATCATAAATGGCTTTGATTATGTTCATGAATGTTCCCTCTATACCCACTTTGGTGAGGGTCTTGATCATGAATGGATGTTGGACTTTGTCAAATGCTTTTTCTGCATCTATTGAGATGATCATATGATTTTTGATTCTTTTTTTGTTAATGTGGTGTATGATGCTGATTGATTTGCGTATGTTGAACCATCCTTGTGAACCTGGGATGAACCCAACCTGGTCATGGTGTATAATTTTTTTGATATGTTGTTGGATTCGGTTGGCTAAGATTTTGTTGAGAATTTTTGCATCTATATTTATCAAAGATATTGGCTGATAGTTTTCTTTTTTGGTGGTATCTCTGTCTGGTTTTGGAATGAGGGTAATGGTGGCATCATAGAATGTCTTTGGGAGTATTCCTTCTTCTTCAACCTTTTGAAAGAGTTTAAGGAGGATGGGCACCAATTCCTCTTTATATGTTTGATAGAATTCACCTGTGAAGCCATCTGGTCCTGGACTTTTATTTGTAGGGAGTGATTTTATGACCTCTTCAATTTCATTTCTAGTGCTCGGTCTGTTCAGTTGGTCTGTTTCTTTTTGATTCAGTTTTGGCAGGCTGTAAGATTCTAGAAAATTGTCCATTTCTTCCAGATTGTCAAACTTGTTGCCGTATAGTTGTTCATAGTTGTGCCATATTTTAGATGGCACATATGTTATAATATATGGTATCTGTCTTTCTGTTTCTGATATACTTCACTTAGTATGAGAATCTCTAGTTCCATTTATGTTGCCCCAAATGGCATTATTTTGTTCATTTTTTAGGCTGAGCAATAGTCCTTTTGTGTATATGTACCACATCATCTTCATTTTTTAAATTAAAGTATATTTGATTTACCATGACATTTCAATTTCTGTTGTACAGCAAAGTGACCCAGTCACACACAGTACCCTGTGTTGTACAGTAGAGCCCCATTTCCCATTCATTTCAAATGTAACAGTTTGTATCCAAAAACCCCAAACTGCCCATCCGGCCCACTACCTCCCCAATACCCCCTGGGAACCACAAGTCTGCTGTCTTTGGCCATGAGCTATTTCTGTTTTGTAGATTGGATCATGTGTGCCATATTTTAGACTCCATGAATTAATTATATAATATGGCATTTGTCTTTTTCTTTCTGGCTTACTTCACTTAATATGAGAATCTCTTGTTCTGTCTATGTTGCTGCAAATGACAATAGTTTGTCTTTTTTATGGCTGAGTAGTATTCAATGGAATATACGCAGCACATCTTCTTAATACATTCATCTGTCAATGGACATTTCATTTTTTCCCCATGTTTTGGCTATTCTGAATAACAATGAAATAAAAATAGGGGTGCATATATCTATTTGGGTGAATGTTTTGTCCAGATATATGCCCAAGAGTGGGGTTGATGGATTGTATGGTAGTTCTATATTTAGTTTTCTGAGGTTCTATATTTAGTTTTCTGAGGTCTTTCCATAGTGGTTATACAAATTTACATTCCCACCAACAGTGCAGGAGGGTACCATATTCTCCACACCCTCTCCAGTGTTTTTTTGTTGGTGGTTTATTGATGATGGCCATTCTGCATAGTGTGAGGTGGTAATGGAATTTATCCCAGGGATGCAAGGATTCTTCAATATCTATAAATTAGTGTGATACACCACATCTACAAACTGAAAAATAAAAAACATATGATCATCTCAATAGAAACAGAAAAAGCTTTTGACAAAATTCAACCCCCATTTCTGATAAAAACTCTCCAGAGATTGGGCATAGAGGCAACCTACCTCAAGACAATAAAAGCCATATATGGATAACCCATAGCTAACATCACTCGCAATGGTGAAAAACTGAAAATATTTCCACTAAGATCAGGAACAAAATAAGGATGTCCAATTTCACTGTCATTACTCAACATAGTTTTGGAATTCCTAGCCACAACAATCAGAAGAAAAACAAATAAAAGGAATTCCAATTGGAAAAGAAGAAGTAAAATTATCACTGTTTGCAGATGACATGATACCATACCTACAAACCCCTAAAAACTGTACCAGAAAACTCTTAAAACTCCTCAATGAATTTGGCAAAGTAGCAGGATACAAAATTAACACATATAAATCAATTGCATTTCTATATACTAACAATGAAAAATAGGAAAGAGAAATGATTCCATTTACCATTGCATCAAAAATAATAAAATAGCTGGGAATAAACCTACCTAAAGAAATAAAAGAGCTATAGTCTGATAACTATAAGTCTCTGATGGAAGAAATCAAAGACAACACAAATAGATGGAAAGATATACCATGCTTTTGGGAAAGAATAAATATTACCAAAATGAAAATGATATCAAAGGCAATCTAAAGATTCAATGCAATCCCTATCAAATTACCAAGGACATTCTTACAGAACTAGAACAGAATATCTTATAATTTGTATGGAAACACAAGGGACCCTGAATAGCCAAAAAAAAAATTGAAAAAATAAATGAAAATGGAGGTATCAAACTTCCTGACTTCAAACAATACTACAAAGCTACAGTTATCAAAACAATATTGTTCTGGCACAATAAACAGAAATATAGATAAATGGAACAGGATAAAAAGCCCAGAAATAAACCCAAGCACCTATGGTTAACTAATCTATAGCAAAGGAGGCAAGAATATACAGTGAAAAAAAGTCTCCTCAAAAAATGATGCTGATAAAACTGGAAAGCTACATTAAAAGAAAGAAATTAGAACATTCTCTAACCCCATACACAAAAATAAACTCAAAATAGATTAAAGACCTAAATATAAGGCCAGATACTACAAAACACCTAGTGGAAAACATAGGCAGAGGACTCTTTGACATAAGTCACAGCAACATCTGTTTTGATACACCTGCTAGAATAATGACAGTAAAGACACAAATAAACAAATGGGACCTAATTAAACTCAAAAGCTTTTGCATATCAAAAAAAAATTTTTTAAATGAAAAGACAATGCACAGAATGGAAGAAAATCTTCGCAAACAATGCAACAGACAAAAATCTATTTAAGTTGAAATTCTTCCTTAACTATTGTCCAAATGTTCCCTTTTACAATAATGGTATAGTAAAGGCAAGATGAAAATCTGAGAAAAAAATTAAATTGTGGTTTAAAGATTACCCTTCCAAATAAAAGATAAATACATGAGGTATACAAATAAAACAAATTCTATAATGTAGGCTTTTATTTTAAAGTGGCGTGTCAGGAAGACAACCAGGTGACATGAACAGAAATTGCTATAAAATTGTCTTGTTAGAGTAAAAGAAATATTCAAATATAAATTACAATGACAAATGCTTTTAAATGAGATTTTCACTATATTTTGAGAGCATTTATGGGTTTTATATTTTGTTTAGAATTTAATATTTTATAACTATTTTAAGTTGAAGGAGAATATCATAATACTCCTGTCTACACTACACTTAATGAAAAAATAGAGTGAGTAGACTTAAATATCAATTACAGTCTGAGCTAGCAGGTAAAGTTCCCTCAATTTTGTATATATATGACTAAGATTAAAAAAATGCATAATAATAAAAAATAAAATGTTATGTTTTCTTCTTTCCTTTAAAGTGCTTATTTTTTTAACAAGTATGACAGAATATAATGAGCCAAAATTTTAGCATGATATTTAGTGTTGCAGAGGGCTTTTAGCCAAATATTCTACTGCATATACTCAACACCTTATAAATAGACTTGGATGTCTATTATTCCTTTTCTCACACTACAATCTCTTTTCGGCATGGTTATGATGTTTTAAGCTTATCTTGAGCACTCTCTTATCCTTGAAGCTTGTGTTACTGTCTCCTCCTTCTAGACAGGAGCAATTGGTCATTCTAGAAGGTTTTGAATATATTAGTACCATAACACTCATCTGTAACTGGTGAACTGGACAAGTTTATGATTGATGGTGGCCCATTGATTGAGTCCCAGAAGGTGGAACACAAACATAGCCACAGGATGAAAGACCTAGCACTTTTTTGAATTTATGGCTCTCTGTGACTAGTAATGGAAGGTATCAGTATATGCCACAAGAGAAAGAAGTGCTCAATTAAAAGGATGCTCTTTACACATCTGGTGGGAAATGTTATTTCCAAACATGAGAGAATCTGTCATTAATGTTCACAGGGGTAGCCAGGATCAGGGACTATATTTATTTACATTGATATCTGAAAGAACTGGTAGCCAATCATTGAGACTGGGTATCTTTAATTCAGCAGACATGTATTTAATATTCACTTTCTTCCAGTCTTTGTTAAGGGGAAAGGGATATGGAGGTGGGCATGAAACACAAGGCTTCTGTGATCATGGAAACTACAATAAACATATTACGACTATTATCATGCTGTGCTCTGAAAACTCAAGCTAAAGTCTTTTCAGTTACTTTGCAGAAAAACCATGATATCTATGATGTTATGATTGTTTTCTCAGAGAGGCAGACATGAGGTGAGCACATAGGATATTTGTAGTCTTCAAGTATCTCACACAGAATACTCCATAAAGTAGATACAATCTTACTATTATTTCAAAACATGAATTCAGAACTTGGGATGATTTAGTCTTTCCAAGATCATGTTAAGGCTTCATTAAAACTCTGTTCTCCAAGAATGACCCTTCACTGAAAAGGTTTTCTACTGAGAAGTACCCCGTTCATCTTCAATGAGCCTTAGAAATGTGCTGTGAAGCATTTGATTTCTTTGTTCCCTGAAATTTCACCATCTTTGGTGTGAGTATTCTATCCGGCTTTTTATATTTGAGAGTGGAAATCCACCAATGATTTTTTTTTCCTTCCTGCCACAGACCAATGCTGGTCTATTTGTGTTCTCTGCATTAATCCCCTCACCAAGTGTTTGGTATATACCATGCAAAGGCCATGAACAAATGGGTAAATTTGCAACAGTATCACCTGCATAGGGCCCATCTGTGGATGGTACATTTTCACCACCATGTTAATGCTGGAAATGAACATGTACTTCTTGGTGAAGATAGAGACCTCCTTTTCACATTGTTGGAGCTGGTGCCATTAGTTTCGAAGACATTCATGTCTCCAGGAATCCTGGCTCTAGATTTCTATCTCTTCTCTCCAAGACTGTGGAAAATGAATATAAGGAAAACCAACACTACAAAAAAATGGCTGCTCACCTGTCCATGATTCCATTGCTTTATGAGTTAAAAAAGATTCTAGCTTTAGGCTTTTTGTGACATTTAAATCTACAACACTTCTTTCACAAATAGAAAAATATATGGTCTATCCATCACAGATTAAGAAGATACTTTCCACTCATGATGGAGAAATCTTATAATCCTCTGACTTTATGTGACAGAGATTTTATATAATCTCTCAGTAAAGCTGCCTTAAATCTTATCAAATTGAGAGGGTGGTCTTTTTTAGAACACCAGAGACTTAATATCAAACATTTCTATCCCTATTATTTCTTCTACAAAAAGTCTAATAACATCCTCCATAAAAGTTTGTGGCAGCTGGATTTCTCAAGTTGGTTGGAATTACATCATGCAAAATAAAGTGTAAAAGAAAAGAATAGAATACATTTTAAAAAATAGTATCACTGAGGTTTGCTTATCTACTGTTAACATTTCCTTGATTCAAACATGTTGTCTTTAGAGTCAATGTAATTTTTGGCTTATATGGAGAAAATTTACCAACATAAAATAATAATTCAAGTAGTCCTATTCACTGTTTTTGATTATAACTACTCCATTCTCACAGATGCTATTGATATCAGTGACATCTTAAGCCTACCTGGGCCTAGGGTCAGGTCGAGGTTCTGTCTCCTCCTGTGACTTGGAGTTTGTTGAGTAGGGCAGTGATGGATGCACAGTTTCTGGAATCTTTGGGCAGCTATCAGGTGACCAACATGGCAGCATGTGGTGAAAATTCATTTTGGTCAGGCTTCAACTTCATCTCCCCAGTTACACAGAAGACTGTTTTCTTGCCAGAGAGATCAGTGACATAAACTAAAGTGTCAATGATGATGCAAAAATGTGGCAGACACAAAATATATCCCTTTGTTCAGTTACCTGAGGTCAAAGGCTGATGACTTGTTCTTTTCCTTCTTTGGCTGTGCCCTTTATGTTTGACTGTCTCCAGGTTATGGCATTGGGAAGAATCTATCTATCTATCTATCTATCTATCTATCTATCTATCATCTATCAGTCTATCTATAATATTCTTATATAATATATTCTTATATCTAAGTACTATATGGATACATGTATATGAGTTCTATATATAAATATATATATGTTCATGTACATATGTGTGTGTTGAATTAGAGTCATATAATTTTGTTTCTAAATACTGTTCCAATGGAATAATTTTAAGTTTATAAAAGACTAATTAATGTGTCCTTTTCTTATATCAAAAGGCTTTTGGTATATGAATTATGCCATGAATTTGAATTCACGCAATTTTCTTTCTTGGAAAAACAAATCTATGTACATCAGAAAGAGCTTAGGCCATATATAAATGCTTTACAGTTAAAATGGGAATTTCGAGGTTAACTATATAAAAAGCAAATTATTTTTTAGAGATATATGTACTTGCTCACAAACTTTGCATAATCTTCTGAGATGGGCTCCCTCTGAGTGAACATAGGCTCTTAGAAATACTAAATACAATGTGCAATATTTTGGTGGAATAAACCATTTATCCATATCCATGTTTGTAAGTAACTGACCTAATTATGTAAATTTTCAAAATGTCAACATTCAAAATATTTTTAAAAAGCATATTATTTTAAACTGAGTCCAGAAGGAACTCATTAGTATTTTTTCCCTTTTAATGTGATTAATTTAAAAAACTTAGATTTTGACTCCCTTATTTAATCTATACCACAGATTGTTCTTCTATTTTACAACTGAGATAGCAAATTCATTTTGGATTTTTGAATGGGAGTTGCAGGCCAAATTTCTTACAGTGCTTTCATATATAATTTTAAAAAAATATGTAATGGGAGTTACCCTGTGGCATGATAGGTTAAGGATCCAGATTTGTCTCTACAGTGGCTCAGGTCACTGCTTTGGCACAGGTCTGATCCCCAGCCTGGTGTAGTATGTTAAGGATCTGGTGTTGCTGCTGCTATGGTATAGGTCACAGCTTCCTCTCAAATTTGATCACTGGCCTGACAGCTTCTATATGCTGAGGGTGCAGCTGAAAAAGAAAAAAAATAAGTAAATGAAAACTAAAAAATAGGAATTCCCACTGTGGCATAACGGGATTGGATGCAGGTTAGATCCCTGGTCCAGAAAAATGGGTTAAAGGAACCAGCATTGGCTAAACTACAAGGTAGGTCACAGCTGTTGCTCTGATCCGATCCCAGGCCTGGGAACTCTGCATGCCACAAGGTGGAAAAAACAAAAACAAAAACAAAACAAAACAAAAATATCACATTTAAAAGTGATTTTAAATGTGTATAAATATTTACAAAAGATACAACAGTAAGAAAAAGAATCTGTATACCCATTTTGCTTTTATTTCAGGCCTGTCATGTATTAAAATGATAGTTTCAGTAAATCTAATTGTTTTTCCCTTTATCACTTAATCATATAATACCCTGCAATTTTTGTGATCTTAACAAAATAAACCAACAACTAAAAATGCAATAAAAAATAAACCCGACACAAAAACAAAACAAAACAAAATAAAAAAAGCAAAACACTAAAAAACTGCAATAAAACCACTTTCCTAATTAAATAAAAGTTCTTTAGGAACTCAAGGCTATTCATTATATATTTTCCAATTTACGTTCTAAAGGCATATTTTCTGTGCAGTGTGAAACTGCCTACAACACATTCTGAGTTTGCTTATGTAGGTTTTTCTCCCTGGGTTCTTTTCACACAAATGCCCTTTGTGTGGATAATGATATTCTAAAAAAAAAAAAAAAAAAGCTCATTTTTTAAGCTTGATCTCATTCATGATGTATTTCAATTCTTCATCTCATTCTACTCTCGGAAGTGATATTTCCCATTTTAGTCTTACGTTTTATTTATTTGGACATTTGTTACCTGGCATATTAAATATATCTGTATAACTCTTCTTTCATTTATCATGTAATACCACCCAAAACTTCTCATTTTTTAAGGAACACTTTTATGTTACCTTTTGCATTGTATTTTACAAGACTTAACATGTACTTATATAATTGTATAAGTATTTAAATGAACAAAGTTATGATTTTCTGAAATTTCATTTTCATTTTTTTTCACTGGATACACTGAAGAACATTGAGTTGAAAGATAAAATAATTAGGATGTTGCTAAAGCATTTTCATTTATAAATATGAATATTTCCTTTTGGGCAATATTTGAATTTATCCCCACATTTGATATAATATGTGCTTTCTTTCACTTAAACACATGCCTTGAAAACACAAACCCAGTTCCTTTATATGCTGGTGAATACTTGTATCTTAAATTTCAAATAAGATGGAAGACAAAGTTGTATTTCATACTATTCATGGAAAATTATTTTATTTTATTTTATTATTTTATTTTATGCTGCATAGCGTATGGAATTTCCCTGACCACAGATTGAATCCAAGCCACAGCTGCAGCAATGCAGTATCCTTTAACCCAACGTGCCAGTCTGGGGGTTGAACCAATGCCTCAGCAGTGATCCAAACAGCTGAATCCAATTCTTAACCCACTGCACCACAGCAGGAACTCCCTTTTTAATTAATTAATTTATTTTAATTTTTTGACTCTTTTAAAATACTTGCAAATATCTGTTTATCCTAGCTCTCCTATCTTAACTAAGATAGCATTGGGTCAACCCTTTCCTTCCATGTAGAATTGACTAGTGCACCAGGTGTGTATCTTACTCAGAAGTAGAAAAACACTTTGATAGTGAATCTTATCACCATGCCATTTCTTGAAAAAATCATTCCCATACTTTCAATCAATGATAGTGATGTAAATTTTGATCAAACTATTCTAAGAAATAAATAATTTTGAGAAATATTAGATGGGTAAGGATGTATTAAATAAGCTTACAGTGGTAATTATTTTGTAATATATACATATATATCAAATCATTATGTTGCATACTTTAAACTTGCACAATTTTATGTCAATTGAGTCTCAATAAAACTGTAAAAGATTAGACAAATATCTATTGAAGATTCAAGGCAAAGTTACAACAGTTATACTAACATAAAAATTGTGCATTAGCCTGATCATATGAATCAATTTATATGATTCATATCAATTTATTTATATTTATATATAAATATATAAATATATTTATTTATTATTTATATCATATATCAATTTATTTATCCCCAACCACCCTTCATTATGATAGTTATCCGTGGTATCTGATTTTTTTCATTTTTTAAAGTTTTCCTGAAACATAGTGGATTTACAAGGTCGTGATAACATCTGCTATACAACAAAGTGATTCATTTATACATACATACACATTCGATCTCTTTCAGATTGTTTTCCCATGTAAACCATCACAGAATATTAGGTCGATTTCCCTGTGCTATGCTGCAGGTCCCATGTGGCCATGATTCCACATACCGCAGTGTGTCTGTACCAGTTCCAAGCTCCCAGTCCATTCCCTCCCACCACCTGTCCCCTTTGGTAACCATAAAATCTTCAAAGTCTGTGAATCTGTTTCTTTTCTGCAAATAAGTTCATTTGAATCCTTTTTTAGATTCTACATATAAGTGATATCATATGGTGTTTGTCTTTCACCATCTGAGTAACTTCACTTAGTATGAAGATCTCTAGGTGGCACCTCCTTTGAAGTAGCATCATAGGTCAAATCCCCAGAGATGCTGGCATTTAAAACCTTGACTTTTTCTAAAGCAAAATTCTTTGTTTCCACGCTTGGTTTTGTTTTCAGTGTGTTGTGAAATCTCATAGTTATTTTTCCTTTCTAAGGGACAAGTCTTAGAGGAACAAGCAAAAACAAAAAGCAGAAGAGAACTTGTATTCCCTCCTAGCAGCTGGCTTGCAAGTGAGAAAAAAACAGGAGGAGTCTGAAAGACACAGCAAAGTTTGCTTTCCAGATGTGTTAATTAGGTCAGTTGCTCTATTTTCCCAGGTACATAGTAAGTGAAGCAGCAAAGAGATTCCAAGTGTTTCATTATTAGATGTCTTCACAAGCAAAGCAAAATCAGGAGTGGAAAAATGTTCATCTCCTAATATTCACTCATTTCTATTCTCTTAACCCCACTGGTCTTAACTTTTAAGACTACAATTGACTAAAGGTGTTGCAGACTATTTCAAAGGACAAGATCAGCCATGTACACAATTTTATTTTCACCCTCACTAGACCAATTTCTCCATAACTGTTACTGCTCCTTTTGGGCACACATGTGAGTTATGACAGAACAGTGAATTAGCTAAATCTACTTCAAAGGCATCCTCTATTAAGTCCATATACATAGTCTCTATCTTATTCCCCTTTTCCTAGGGGACTCAGCTTTGAATTCCACATCACCTATAAGAAGTCCTATACTGTAATTATACCACATAAGAATACTCCAGTTCTAAATAAAACATGTAAATGTTTTCTAATAGTAATGTTCAAAATATCAAAATGCCCCTAATTAATAAAAATCCCTCCAATTATAAAATGTCTAAAATAAATGAAAACACTAACATTAAAACCTCTTAAAATCAAAGTACAGAATGTCAAAAGTCAAAGATTAAATTCCAAAATAGACTTTTTATTGCTTTATATGGCCTCACTTGTAGCATATGGAAGTTCCCAGGCTAGAGGTCAGAGCTGTGCTGGTCTATGCCACAGTCACAGCAAGAGCTGGATACTCACCCCACTGAGCAAGGCCCCAGGGTCAAACCTGTATCCTCATAGATGCAAGTCAGTTTCCTTACGTCTGAGCCACAACAGAAACAAACTCCCAAAATTGATGTATTTTACTTGTGAGTTAAAAGTTCAAAAAAATGAAGATTTGCTATTATTTTATTTTTATTTTTTTCAGTCTTGGTCAGATGCCAAGATTGAGCTGGAATTTCTTTCAGCAAGAGTAGCCTGGGCTCTCTCTCATTGATTAATCTAATCCCCATCAGAGCCTCATATATGATATAAATATAGTTCCAAAGCTCTTACGAACTCATGTTTATAGAGGACACAGAGTTAATAGGACACAAAAGATGATCATATTTGTGTGTGTCCACTTACCAAGTATAGAATCATTCCATCCTTACCACGAGAGCTGTAACATTAGACAAAGTATGATCCTAGAATATAAGTTCTAATATTGCTGTAAGACCATATACAAAACAAAAATATATCTGTAGGATTGAGAGTAAGAAAGAAAAATCTTAGTTTCTGCTTCTCCAGAATCATCATGAATACTAGAGAAATCTAAAAACCTGTAAAATTAAATTCCTTTGTGAAATATCTTCCTGCAAAATTTTACTTATGCTGCAACTTATTTACCATATGTGGGGTGGGAGTTGGGGATATAAAATCATGCTTATGTCTTCTTTTTTGTGAGAGAGAGAGGTTGAGACAGTGTTGTCTGCTTGAAACATCTAGAGATCCACAGTTGTAATTCCATTCAACATACCTTGTTTCAGATGTCTTTCTTTCTTCTTCCAGCATATTCAAAACACATGACTATTCATTGCCCCTAAACCTTATGTTTCTGCCCCTCCTGGATTAATAAACTAAACTTGGATTGGATTTAATTACATGGAATCTAAACTGTTTTGGGAAATGAATTTGAACTGAATCACAGTGACTGTGAATGTTGCACTTGTAAAGAATTCCTTAGGTCTAACCAATCTAGATGCAGACTATTGCTTTTGGAATGGATTAGCAATGAGATCCTCCTGTGTAGCACAGGGAACTATGTCTATTCACTTATGATGGAGCATGATAATGTGAGAAAAAAATAATGTATACATGTATGTGTAACTGGGTCCTCATGCTGTACAGTAGAAAAAAATAAAAGCTAAAAAAATCTGATAGCTTATATGTCTTCACATAGATGATGTGACTTCATGCCTCTTTCTCCCCTCTGCCTTGACCTCGAATGCAAAATGGAAATTGGAAAAAGGAGTCCAGAGTTGCCTCTGTAGACCAAGATGTAAAATTTAAAGCCGGGACCTCACCAGTGCAGCACAGACCATACTGAATTCAGTTTAAAGAAGCATGTTTTTCTGACGCCTGATGTCTAAAAACACAATATTTGAATTGTCTGCTGTGCCGCATTTGAAACTTTATTCATTTGCCTGCTATTCTTTCTCTGATGTAGAAAGACCTATTCATTTTGGAAAAATATTCGCTATAATGTAGCATCAACCTCAAAGTTTTAACTCCAAGTGGCGTACTGTATAATGCTTCCTTCTCAGGCTGCAGTACAACAATAAAAGACAGCTTCAAAACTCTGTATAATCTTCTGCAAACGGCTGAATTCAACATGCCAGGCCCTGTCAACAAAGTCCAGAATCCATAGTGATTTGATTTGACTATATAAGAAACTTCAATCAGTTCAGATATATCTTTGTCTCTGAAAATTTACTCCTTGCCTGTTTCTCAAAGTCAAAGTACAGTCTCCTGTAAACCGAATTTGCAAACACACACACACACACACACACACACACACGGATTTCCCTAATGATGCATGTCTTAGAGGAAAACTTGAGAAGTACTACCTTCCAAGAAAATATGCAGGGAGCTGAGAAGATACAAGGAGCCGAGGAAGGGAGCTTTCCTGAAGGGTACAATTCCGAGGGCTAGCTCCTGATGGGGATAAAGGCCTGTCTGAACGGTGCAATTCTGAGGGCAGGTTCCAGAACAAGGAAATTCCTGCCTGTATGGCGCAATTCTGAGGAGGGCCCCTAGAAAACAATGAGGCTCACCTGCTAACCCGACTGCCATGGCAACAATAACAAAATGAAGGCTTTGCACAACAGTGCAAGAATGGAAATCGCTTCTTGGAAAATTCAGTCTTTCCTGTTATTTACTTATTATTCAGTCTTTCCTGTTATTTGTTTATTTCTTATTTTCCTATATTGATTTGTGACTCAATAAAATTGGAATGATAATATGATTGGAACAATAATAAATAAGGGTTTCACCTTGGTGAAATTCCCCCTATTCAAATCTAATTTAGTTAAAAAATAAAGAATTCCTTAGTTTGTTACAAGTAAAAATAGGTCTCAGAGTTAGGTAATTGTGGAATGTACAATAGTTTAAAATAGGTTAGACATACATTATTCTTGATGAAAAAACATAAAAATAATCTTGCTTTTAATAAATCTTGTTTTTAATTTCCTGGGAAGCTTTTAAGTTTTAATAAATTGGTTGATTTAGAAATAAAAACAATTTCTTATTCTGTCCCCTTGCCATAACACTTTGAAGTTTTTACCCTAGGTTTTAATTTAAAATGAACTTTGTTAATGTCAGATTCTTATGTTTGTAACCTTTCTGAAGGTTACAAACACATGAAGTTTTGTGCCCAAATTCTTAGAACATAATGTATATCTACTGTACCATAAAATCTGGAAACTATGATGTAATCTACAACTAAACTATGTAAACTGTTACCTATGCCAATAAAATTCGAGCAGTCCAGCGCCCTGAAAGGGACAAAGAGGCCATCTCTGTGTGCATTCGCCGACACCGTCCATTCCCGACAGGGTGCACAGCCCTGGCCGCTGGAGCTGGGCTCCAGCAAAAATATAAGGATAGGGGGCTAATTGATTCCAGGTGAGTTTCTTACCAATCATAATAACAGGGAAGAAAAGATCTGACTCCATATTGGATCTGCTTCTTTTAATTTAACCTTAATGTTCTATTGCTTTTGCTACAAGTTAATCACTAAAGGAATGTTGCCTGTAGCTTAAAATATATACTGGCCCTTCTCCAGCAACCCTGCCTCCCATGTCTGAGAGTTAAGCTAAAATGCCTTTGTTTAGCTCACAGGAAATATTTTGATCAGGCCAACTTGTGAATGGCTGCAGGAACAAAGAAATTTACCTATCCTTTCTGGAGTCTGGCAGGAACTAGGAAATATTTGCAACAATTTATGGTCTTTTTTTTTTTTTAAACTTTACCTCCTCACCGTCTGCTCTTTGTTCCATGAAAGAAACTAGCATCCAAATCTAGGCAAAATGGTTCTTTAGGATGTTAGTCCTCCACATTTTTAGTCTGCTAGTGTTCTGAATAAAGTTGCCTTTCCTTGCCCCAACAACCCATCTCTCGCCAAGTAGTATGAGCTTCCGATTTGGTAAAAATCAGACACCTATATCAACCCCTAAAGTGGAAGGATGTGTAAAGGAGTAGAGAGGAGCCAAGAGCATGAGTCAACACTTTCCTCAGCAATGAAAACACCGTAAAAGTGTTTATGGTGAAAGGAAATCAGACTATTAGTTTAATTTTAATTTATAGAATATTAGATACATTGATCTTTTATCAACTAAAATTACTGTGATAGCTCTTCATTGTGAATTATTTTTCCATGTTCCTTTGACATGTTTCTCAGTATCAATATGTACTATTTATGTAGTACATATAATAATTTCTACTTATGTAGAAATAAATTAACCTTTGTTGCCAATGTCCTAGAAAAACATTGGTTTGATATAATCCAACCCCAAACCCATACAATGTGAAACACAAGTATTATATGTATGTATATATATACATACATATATACATACATATATATATATAAACTCATAATATATATTAATATATATAAATGTATGACCACTGTATCGGTTTGGATATGGTTTTGACTGCTACTAATAGTGCCAGAATAATAATGTATTAAAAAAAATACATGTGTATTTGATTATCATCTTGTGAATTTCTCACCAGCCAGTGGGAAGCGAAGGGAAGGAAAGCATTGTCCTCTGCTTCCAGGGCATGGGCTGGAAGTTGCCCATGCAATGTCAGCTTCTACATCTGTGGTCCTGTCACAGACCACATCTGACTCCAAGCAGCCTGAGAAATATATTCTTCATCTGAATGGATATGCAGCTAAATCTGCTATTACTCCAGATCAGGGATCAGCAAAACTTATCTCTAAAAACAACAATAATAAATATTTGAAGTTTTGGGGACAATTTGATCTCTGTCACAACTACTCAACTATGCTGTTGCAGCACAAAAGCAATGACAAATAACATGCAAATAAGTGAAAGTTGATGGTTGGGCTTAAGTGTGATTTAATTGATGAACAGTGAAATTTTAATTTCATGATATAAAATATGATACATCTTTTCATTTTTTTAACAATTTAAAATGCAAGAGACACACAAACAAGTGGTGGAACTGGATTATCTATATGTGAAGAATAAACAAAATTTTTCAGCGACAATGATGCAACTTTCTTTATCTGTAAATTGATAACATTAATTTTGCCTATTTTAAATCATGAGGTTAATTACTAAATGCACTGAACAGTATCAATTCTCATTTTTCAAATCTCTTAATAACTTCATATTGTGTAGCCATTTATTTTTAAGGAAAAAAACTTTTTAAATAATTTTTGTTTTTTTTTAGCCTTGTCTGTGGCATGTGGTAGTTCCCAGGCCAGGAACAGAACACATGCCACCTGAGTGACCCAGGCCACTATAGTGACAATGCCAGATCCTTAACCTGCTGAGCCACAAGGGAATTCCATAAATAAATTTCTAACTACATGATTCATTATATTTTATCTCTTCATCAATTCTTTTTTCAATCCTAAAATATATTTTTTTCCTTTATTCATTTTATACCACTTTTTCCTTGGAGAATATTTTTAAGCTTTTTATCCCTACATACATTTTTCCATTAAAGATCTCATATCAGGACATTTGTCATCAAGGATGAATGAAAAATCTCTGAGATCAACATATTTAAATGTCTGCCAGGTGGAGTTCTTGTCATGGCTCAATTGTTGACGAACCTGACTGGTATCCATGAGGATGCAGGATTAATCCCTGGCCTTGATCAGTGGGTTAAGAATCCGGCATTGCCATGAGCTGTGGTATATAGGTCACATATGCGGCTTGAATCCCATGTTGCTATATGCTTTGGTGTAGGCTGGCGGCTACAGCTCCAATTTGACCCCTAACCCAGCAATCTCCATATGCCTCAGGTGTGTCCCTAAAAAGACAAAAAGGCCAAAAAAAAAAAAAAAATATATATATATAAATCTCTTAAAAGACATACTAATAAATGCCTACCAGATAGCTCCTTCTGGATGTTCCTGAGCATTTCATCCTCATCAGAACTTCCCTTCCATAAAACTTGGTTTTCTTTTGTAATAATCATTTTGGTCATTTATACCACCATTGACTCAGTTGTTTAGGTGACATTAATTTCCATCCATTATTCACCACAAGTATTTTGACCAGGCATTCAATTCTCTAAGGCATTATGATACAGTGTTGAGCAAGAAAAAATAGTTCTCAATTTTCATGAGCTTCTGAATGGGAAAAAAGCAGATAAGAATTGAGTGAAAATGCCCAAGTGATAGACTACCCTGTTGGAGGGTAATTATGGTAGGGAACACACAAACAGGATAAGCAGGGAAAGTCACACCCAGGAGGTGGCATTTGAGTGGGGTTCTGACCCATCTGTAGAAGACAGCCTTTGTGGGGAGCTAGAAATCTTAATGTCGCCCTTCACTACTGCCTCATGATATACTATGTATCCAGTGTGTTATCCCAAACCAGCAATCATGTATGTTCAATAGCACCCTCAGTCATCAGCTTCTTTGTGTTTCTGTTCTGCTACAACTTTGATTCATGCAATCTTACTTTCCCTGGGAGGCTTTTATCCTTCTATTAATTCTCTGCATTTCACCTGAGTGAGCTTGCTATATGGGTGATTCTATTAAATGACTTCCCTAATAGCATCATTCACTGGGTTTTAATTTGGAGATCACTCTTGCCCCAAAACTCAAAATGTTCAAGACTCCTAAGTATGACTGGATTATATTTTACACCTTATGTTTTCTATCTCATGCCATCATCTATGCCCAGATTCTACTAAAATATGTCAGCCCCCTCGATATTTACTGTTTAGTTCTGCCTCTTGAGTTGTTGAGTGGTCTTCCCTCTTTTTGGGCCCTTTTTGTAGCTAGGTAGATATTGTTCACATCCCTTCAGTGCCAACTAAAATGTGATAACTTATACCCTGTAGAGAAAGTATCTGTTGACTTTTCTACCTTTTTGCCCATTTGTAAATCCCTTGATTGCTAGGAATTTTGCTTGCCCAATTTTGTACACCCAATACTTAGCACAGAAGCTAATATCACAAGTAATGCTCAATTGTTACTTATCTGATAAATCAAATAAGTTTTGGAAAATTTTCTGTCCTTTAAACTGAATTGTTGTACTCAATTTTTTGTAGTAATAACGTAATTTGATGTCCTTGCTATTCAACATGGTAGCCCTACTGCATGCCCTGGCACAGGTCAGTTTCTCAATAAATATATGCTTCAATATGTGTATGGGTTTTTGTTTGTAGGAAGGAATGATTGCATGAATGAGATTATGTTCAGTTAAAAATAAAACATAAGAGTGATTCAGGGCAGAAGGACACAGGATACAAACTTAGCGCCTTCTGGAATGTGCTGCTCAGAGTGTGCTCAGAGTATCAGCCCCATTGAAATTATCTGGGCAGGTAGAAATGCAATTTCCAGGCCCATCCCAGATTTGCTGAATCAGAATCTCCGAGTGAGACTTAGAAATCTGTGTTTCAAGAAGCTATTCATAAAATGAAGGGCATGTTACATCACAGGTTACTAGAACCCACAACCCAGAAGGCTGACTTTGTAGGTATAGGTTTGAGTCTGGTAATCTGCATTTTTAGGAAGCTCTTTGGAGGGGGCTGTGGTGGATACCACACTCTAAGAAGCATTGTGCTGGAGCAAGAGTTGGTAAATTGCAGGCAGGACATATCTGGCCAGTTGTCTCTTTATAATTTATAAATAAAAAAAATATTAGAACATAGCTACCCATTTCTTAAAGTATTATATACGGCTGCTTTGGTTGGACCATAGCAGTATTGAGGATTTGGGAAGAGACCATCTGGTCCATAAAGCCTCCAATGTTTACCCTCTAACCCTTCTAAGAAAGTTTGTCAAATCAAATAGCACATATTTTTTGTCTTGTATTATTGTCCATTTCAGGTTGAATTTAATAAATTGAAATGAGTTTTTATTGAAGCACAAAAGGAAAATCAATTAAAGTAATTATAGTTTGACCAGCAGTTTTTATGACCTTTACCTGTTGGCATAAATTCTTCCAAGTCAGTTGTCCATGGAATATTAGAAGATTTGCAGACCTCTATTCAATATTACAGACCATCATACCTTATTCTTTAAATTAATAAATGCCATATTTAAAATGCTGAACAATCCATTTCATAACAGAGCTCAAACAATATGTGTCTTTAAGCTTACTGAATGAAACTCTAAATTAAAATAAATGATATGAATACAACATAAAGTAATATAGAAAATATTACAAGGGGACCATTTTAATAAATATCTATGGAAGTAACAATTTATAAGATACATATTTTTTGTTCTTAACCACAAAGAAATGCATTCAAAATGTGTCACAAAAATTTTAAGAAATAAGCTCTTTAAGGACTCACGTTCTAAGTACTAAAATATAAAACACATTTATTTGTACCATAGAAGTACATTAAAATCATAAAGCTGTTAAGGTGACTTTACCCAAATAAAAACACATTAATCTCCTGCTTTTACAAATTATACTATAGAAATAATATTTCTTTAGTAAAAGCATATTGAATAGGTTTATCCAAGAGTGCTTAAATAAATAAAAGTTTCGAGAAACTACAAATAAATATTTAATTTTTGATGTGTGTAAAATATTAAATGCATTTCCTGGAAACAGCTCTTGCTTATCTCTGAAACTGGCTTGTGTTTCTGATGAAGTCTTTAAAAACATAGTGGCAGTTTCAGTGTAAAATAATTCAACTTTAATCTTTTTAATATTCTAAGGCATGAAATGAATGATTTGTTTGGGAAATTTTCTGGTTTGAAACAACATTTTTTCAAACAGCTTTATGCTTATCAATAATGAAGTTGTGTTTGTATTCATATGTAGAACAGGATTTACTAAATGTTATTTCAGAGACATTCTAGTGTCATCACAGCAAATAACACATAGGTGGAGAAATTATACATACATAGATGTGTTTATATGTGTGTGTGTACAGAATCATGATTTTTGTAATTATACTGAAGCCCCATTTTAACAAGAAAAATATGTTTGTAATATTTTACTACATGTATTTTCCATCTTGACACGGAATGTTTGTGGGGAGGGTTGGGTTTTTTATTGTTGTTGTTTGATTTTTCTTTTTTGTTTGGTTGGTTTTTGAATATCCACCACATTCCTTTTACTTATCATTTCTAGCATTTGGAAAGAGGTCGAACAGGGCTAACTTTTTTTTTTTTTTCTTTTTAGGGCTGCCTCTGCAGCATATGGAGTTTCCCAGGCTAGGGGTCAAATTGGAGCTGCAGCTGCCAGCATATGCCACAGCCAAAGCAATGCCAGATTCAAGCCATGTCTTTGGCCTACAGTGCAGCTCACAGCAATGCCTGATCTTGAACCCACTAAGTGGGGTCGGGGATTGCACTCTCATCCTCATGGATACTAGCCGGGTTCGATATGACTGACCCACATTGTCAACTCCAGGATAGGGCTAACTCTTGAAGAGTGGTCCCTGCACCCCAATATTTTGGGTTTTAAATAAAAGGAACTTTTCAAAACCTAAAAATTCCTGCTCCATACGGTTATATGTATGTATATTTCAAGCAAAAATTAGGATAAAAAAGATCCAAATTAAATGTAGGTGCTACAAAATACATTAAATGTGTTTTAATTAAATGGGATGTAATACTTAATTAATAATGTTCTTCTTAAACATGGTCATATATGTTCTGTAGAAATACTCTAGGTGTTTGAGTATATATTGCTCCTAAAGTAAAAATGAATATTTAATATAATTTTGTGTTAAATATTTAGAAGCTATTTGAATACTTTTTATGTTAAAATTTGAAAAAAATTATTAGAAATAGAGGTGTTGTATTCAACAGATACTCACATTTCAAATGTTATTAGATGCTGACTTTTTTCACTTCAATCATCTTGTGGTAATTTATGTACTTGCAACGTAGAAAAGTATATATTTCCAAATATTTCCCCATATTTCTCCTATTGTCAGTATAGTTAATATTTATAACTGATGAAAACATTGATTTTAAGTTTTATATGACTATAATTCAAGTATCTGTGAATATAAAATATGCTAACTTTTAAATTTCTTCATGTCTTCAAACTTTTTCATTAGGTGTTTTTATTTTATTTTGACTTATTTATTAGTATGCGCTCATATGCTCTACATGTTGCTTCTTGTTATAAATGTCACAAAACATCCCTAATTCCTGGTTACATTTTAATTTGATTATACTGACACATACAGAATTTTGAGTTTCTTTCCTTATGCCTGTCTTTGTAATTTCTAACAATCTATCCTTTAGTCTTTCTCTGTGGAATGCTCTTGAGCTAATTAAATCTTCTCTGCTTTGCTTTTTCATTCTCTCACAAGTCCGAATAAATTACTTGCACTTAAATCTTTGCCTCAGGCTCTGCTTCTGGGAAACTCGACCAGATGTCAGACGCTCCTACTCTTGAACAAGGTGCCTAAATGTGTCATCTTAACTAAGCATAGCCCTTGCCAAGGTGATTATATCTTTTATTTAGTTATTATTGTTATTGTATCTATACTGTGTTGCAAACATATATTTTGGCAGTTAAATATTTTATTTTATTCTAATTCATTCATTTATTTTTGCTTTCCAGAACTTCAGTTAAAACCAGGCAATCTCCACAGGGACATTGGTTATCATACTGTCCATTAACCGTATAAGTAAAAAAGTGAACATTTACTGAATGATTATTATGTGTCACACACAGTGCTATGTTCATGGGTATTATAAACTAAGCATATTAGAGCATGACACCTATTTTACGGAGACTATCCTGTCCCTTTAGTGTGAAAATGCTATTGGTCTTCTGGGTCCATTCTTCCAAGCAATCTGATTCTTGTCCTGTTTCTTACTACACCCTTCTCATCTCCAAGGGATGTTTGCTGATAGTAATTCAAAAATTCCACTTTGTGATAAAGTTAGAATATATTTATCATTGTTGTTTCTAAAAAGCAGTAACTTTTACTGGTAAAGTATGAATAATTGAGAGGCATTCCCTCCTTTCTATGTGTGCTTGTGATTTCAAACTCATAGATATTAGGTATTTGAATACTGATCTTGAAAATTTCATTTGTATTACAAATTGTGAATTTCATTGCTAAAATTTCCATTTCAAGCTTTCAAATATCTATCTAGGGCAATAATTTATTTGGAACTAGTTATTGTCCCCAAATTTAAAGATTCATTTGAAGTTCCCATCATGGCTCACAGAGACAAATCTGACTAATATCCATAAGGATACAGGTTCGCTCCTTGGCCTTGCTCAGTCCTTGCTCAGGATCCGGTGATGCCATGAGATGTGGTGTAGGTCACAGATATGGCCTGGATCTGGTTGCTGTGGCTGTGGTGTAGGCCAGCGGTTACAGCTCCAATTCAACCCCTAACCATGGAACCTCCATATGCTTCAGGTATGGCCCCAGAAAGACCAAAAAATTAAAAAATAAAAAAATAAAATAAATAAAAAAATTGAAAGATGCATTCATAATTTCCATTTCAACAAATTTAAGCTCTCTATATATTGAATGTTTATAACAGGAATAGCTGAACAATTCCTTATGCTGAGTCTTTATGTTAAGTGTGAGAAATGTGGGGAGTCAATAGGTCTGGCTTCATATATTTTCAAGAATGAATCAACCAATACATGTTTACATCTGATGGAAGTGGAACATATTGTCTGGATAGGCTTTATACAAGTTGGAATGGGGAGAGGGCACATAGTAAATAACAAAAGAAAGAAGCAACCACTGCAACTTCAGGTAAGACCTATGCTCAAATGCCTACTAATTAAAACATTCCTGGGTTATGATCATGCTCTGCTCATGCTGTGCTCCAATTTATCATGTCAGATATGCATCTGTTGCTAATGTCATTAGAGCCTTTGGTTTCCAAGTACACACCCTATGCACCCTCCTAGTGTTCACTCCTCTTTGTCTAAACCAGCTAGATTTTAAGATATGAGAAAGACAGATTTGGCTTTAATGATGGACTCTAGCTACACAATTAGATGTGAATTATTCAAAGTTATAGGCAGAGACATAGGCAACAGAATCAGTTATTTTACTATACTATTCTGATACCACATTGCATGTAAATCTTATTTGCATAACTTGCCTTAAAAATCCCATTTTTTAGAATTCTCCTCTAAATATTTGGGTTTACATAACCCATCTCTTATCCTAGGGTTCCACCTAGCAAGCTACTGGATTCTAGTTCAAGAATTTGAGTGTTACTTAGTCTTACCCGGCCCCCCAATCTCCCTGCTCCTGTGTATGTGTGTGTGTGTGTGTGTGTGTGTGTGTGTGTGTGCGTGTGTGTGTATACTTTTTTTGAGTAGTCATAAATCTCTTTTATCTTTTATTAATATTTTATTATGGTGGATGGCCTACATACTAAGACTTCCAGATTTAGGCATCTTTTCTCCAATTTATTGAAGTATGTCAGTCAAAGTACAATCTAGTGAAAGGACAATGCCATGAACTGTGAAGGGTCTATGATTTTAACCATTTTGGAAGTAGAGTTCACATACTAGCTTACCACAGTTTCATGCATCCTGGCAGAAGACATAACAATGCTGGGTCAGAAATCAAAGAAAGTTTATTGCTCATTGCAAGAGCAGAAGTTAAATTATCCACATAACTTACACTGCTTCCTCGAGCTCTAAAATTCACAAGGCAACATGAAGGGGTCAGGTGATGCCAGCTCCTGCAGTGGAGTTGTGTTTCAGGAAAGAAATTCTGAACTGAGGGAATCCAAGTATTTTATAATAGATAATAAGTGTCTCTACTCTTCTCTATAGGAAGACATTATTTTACTATATTGAACAGTAAGCATTGCCCTTTCTTCTAGAGTGAAGGCACTGTTTTTGTCTTAAAAGGATGAGCATACACATCCTTTGCTTCCAATAGACATTCTACTCTAACTTCCAAGACTCTGAACTACACCAACATCTTTAAAAAATAACCCAGTAAAAAAAGTAGTCAGGGTCTTTGCTCAGAAGACATACAGAAATGGGATTGCCATCAAGAATTTCCTGCCAACACTCATATCTATGGTGCCTTAGCTTGTAATAGCTTGGAAAATTTCCCTGTGTGTGTGTGTGTGTGTGTGTGTGTGTGTGTGTGTACTCCAAGAGCCATTTTGATTAATCTGACAAACATCCTGGAACCAAATCCAGTTAATCTTCTTCTTTCAGCATTTAGTTAAAGCTGCTATCAACAGGACTTTAAGTAGAAGGATGAGGCTGTCCTGCAGTATTGACCTCATCATATTTCCCATGGCTACAAAACCAATCAGCTGAACAAATCTTATAAATTCTCAGAGACTATCTTGCAAAATCAGGTAGCTTTCTCTGTAAGTTTCTGTTTTGACCTTTTAACTATAGCCAAGGCATTAATCCTGATATAATCATATATAGTAGTAATTGCGCAGATTCTGCCTTGATCTCCCTCAAGGAGAATATCTAGGGCAATCAAAACATTTGCAACAACCATGACCAATATATTGAGGCTGATTTAAATGCCTTCTTGGGCCCAGTTGGTATTGTTTATCCCTTTAGCTAAAGACAGGGACAAATTTCACAGCATTTTATCTCATTGGATGTTTACCATTATAGAGATAAGAGCCAGCTTAAATAAGGAGTCAGTTATCTCTCCAAGAAACTTGTCTAGTTAACCAAGTCTCATGTTGGAGAGTTATCCATATGACTTATCAGTGTGAAGTGATTTACTGACAGTGATTTCCTAAGCACTTGATGGTATCTTATGACCACAGCTATGGAGTACATCTCTGTATTTTCATGAGTGAATGAAGTTAATGCTTGACTTAGACACAATATAGTATAACCCTGAGGGTACCTGTGTTGCCCTGGAAAGAAAAGTTTATTTAAAATTGTTGCCATCTTTCAAGTGGGACCCATATCAGTGAGGAGGCAGAGGTTGTCAGTGATTCCATCTTGGACAGTAGTAAGACTTGTATTTCCTGATTGTCTTTAAACAATTATGTCTAGTACTTGATTTTGGAGTGACAGTCTGAGGAGAGTTAGTTCAAACTACCCTATTTGTCCATGACACCAGCTGAGTGGCAGCCATCCACCCCATGAAGTAAGTGGCAGCTGGAGGGAAGATAGCTAAAGGTATTAAGAGATATGTTGTGGGGAGTTCCCGTCGTGGCGCAGTGGTTAACAAATCCGACTAGGAACCGTGAGGTTGCAGGTTCAGTCTCTGCCCTTGCTCAGTGGGTTAACCATCCGGCGTTGCCATGAGCTGTGGTGTAGGTTGCAGACGCGGCTTGGATTCCCCTGTTGCTGTGGCTCTGGCATAGGCCGGTGGCTACAGCTCTGATTCAACCCCTAGCCTGGGAACCTCCATATACCGCGGGAGCGGCCCAAGAAATAGCAACAACAACAACAACAAAAAAGACAAAAAAAAAAAAAAAAGAGAGAGAGATATGTTGTGTATTTGGTGTTGGAATAGTAATCATTCTCTTCTGTTTCTCATAGTCATCTCAATAAGACAATGGAGAAAAGAGATCAATTTTTGGTCAGTATTATTTAGCAAGCAATGGAAATTTCAGTGGTCAGTTGAATTTAAGCTACTTGGAACTGTTTGGTAGAACAACACCAGGAGGCTTCCTTCATGAAGTAGACTTCAGGAGAATTCTTAAGGACACTGATCATTAAGACCTCCTTTTCTGTATATCTTCCAAGGTCAAGTTCTTCCTTTTCCATGCAGATGGTTGTTGCTCATCTTAAATTACCCAAAATTTGGTGTGTCTCATTCCAATAGCTTGGACGTCCCTGCTCACATCCATCTCTTTGGATTGAATCATATTCAAGAAAAGGAAGTCCATTATTATTAAATTAATAGACACTGATCACATCTCACACTTTGGCTGATACAGGAAATTGAGGTGATTTTTGTGGTCAATATTTTAACTCATAGAGTCATGACTGTTATAATCATCAGAATTAAATTTGAATCCCTTCAGTCTCCCTTTGGCCAAGCTATCACTCAGAGTTATTATTAAGGGAAGAGAGAAGCATCATGCCATGATGGAATCTGCAAATTTCAAAATAGCACTGTATAACTCCCAAATCCTTTTATTCTGATCATAATCCAGATATTAACAAAACAGAGACAATATCTTTCTGGAGACAGCCACACTCTTTGATCAAAATGCCTTAATAAAGTGTGTATTTTAGGAACATATGAAACAGAAACATTTAGTTGTAATGTTTAATATATGCTTAGGGATGCTAGGATGGGTTCACCTTATTTACTATCCAATTGTTCAGTGGTTTTTGTGATGAAAGACACACCATTGTCACTTTGCAAATAGTAGAGGAGTCTGAGAGCATGACACATAAGAGTTTATTACACACAATTACAATCCTGGAATCAGTGGATTGGTCTGAAACATGAGTGTGTAACCTGACGTAATGTCAACAATAGTGAGAGCTCATAATTAGCCCAAAGAAGGAATAAAAAGTAGAAGTAGGCAACTACAAAGAAAAAGCAAAGGACATGCAGCCGTATGCACCACGAGAAAATTGTGTCAACTTATGGCAAGAGTCACAGGTCTAGCATGCAATATAACGCCTGTGTCAGAAGTGTAGAGGGATGCATTTTGCTTCTTGTACATGATAATGGACTATGTGTCATGATGTATATGTTGATGCATTCAGTCGTAAATAATGCCTGTGTAGTGAATTAATGAGATTCTGGTAAGAAGAGCCTCATTTAAGGGTGAGATTGCATTTTAGCTCATCAGAGGATGGTCTTTACATAGATGTCCACATCTGTGTCACAAGGAGGGTTATCTGTTATCTGTCAGCCCCAAGAGGCTGACCAAATAGCTAGACCATTGGCAAAAGCTCAGGATCCAGAAAAATATAGCAGGCTTCATTAAAATGTGAGTGTCAAGTATTATGAGAATGGCTACAAGACTGCCCACTGAGCAGAGTGATTACATCCATTTTTGTTTCTGCATGGCTGTTGCTGAAGTTTCACAGCTATGGCACCCCTGTGGATACCACTTATAATCTACTTAGCCAAATCATCATTCCTGGAAAGGGAGCCCTCTGTGAATCTGGGGCCCTGTTGAGCCAGTGGCTTTACTTCAATTGAGAGAATGAGAAGGAACATGAAGGAAAATTTGTCACTTTCTCATGTAAAATTTAGATGCCCGAATAGTCAAACCCCTTGCCTTCTTGTATATACAATTTCCATTTGACAAGTTAGGCTTATTGAGCTCTTCTCTAGTTTGTTTTTGAGTATGAATTAACCCCTTTTGCCCCCAAAAGGAAATACCAGTTTATAGTCACAAGGTCTCTAGAGGTAAGGAGTTCAGTCTTGGAAAATCTCAGAAGTAAACTGCTTTTCAAAAGCTGTACATTTTCTGCAGATGTAGCTATTTCAGGGAGGCTAAGAATCCACCTTAACAGGCACCTTTGGATGGAGGCTACTTGTTTGTGAAGATCTCAAAGGTATAGCTATTCTCTATATTCAGTTTTTCCTGAGAGAAAATGACTTTGCTGACAGTACAGCATATAAAGCATCAGTATCAATTATGCATTCAGTGAATGAGGTCATGAGTGTGGTGTAATAAATTGTCCCAACTGGCCTCTCTCACATAGTTGTGTGAGCATCTCCACCCTACTACCAACCTGCTGAATTAAGCTGGTCCTTTCCCACAAGGGACAGTGTAGGATAACAACTTGAGTGCCTGTATCCAAAAGAGCCATAGAAATTTGAATCCCTCTCTCCCTAAACTATTTCACTAGTACATAAATACTTTAGGGCATGGAAAGACCTCAGTCCCACCCAAGCATTTTTCTCCTTATATAAACATATTTTGGGCTAGAAATGAAATGAAGTATTTGCAAGCATGGGAGGAAATAGCAACTTAATCAAACAAGGTGAACTATGGAAGATGTTCAAGTCCTCACCAAATGAACTGCCAATGATTTGGGTGTGCCCACTGTCCTGTCTTAGACAACAAGGTCATCTTCATTGATAATATCTATTTCAGTCTCCAAATCCTTTGAGCCTACCCTCAAAGTCACATTGTTTTCTGGCAAGATCCTCAAAGTTTATGCCCTTTGACTGGCTTAGTCTTGACTTACATAAGGGCAGAATTTTTTTAAAGAGTTCAGTTTAATCTGAGGAATTTTTTGCAGGATCATATTGATAACATCTAATGAATATACTCTCTGACTTAAAGGTTAGGGGAGTTTTCCAAGATGGCAAGGTTCACCAGTGTAAGCAAGAATTTTCCTGAATCACTTTGTGCCAATTTCACATCCTCTAGTGTCTTTGGGACATCAATGGAACAAATGAATGGATAAACAAACTGGTGTATCCATAACAGTGAAATATTACTTAGTGATTAAAAATAATAAATACTTGATGAATGCTACAAATTTAATGCATCTCAAAATATTTATGTGTAATTAAAGATGGCAGAATAAAAGACTGTATACCACATGATTATACTTAAATAAAAAGTAATTATTGACTTCAAATTTTTAAATAAAATGAAGTGGAAACTAAACTATTGTGACACAAACCTCAGGGATCTTCAGGCACTTGGAAGAAAGGGAGTTGGAAAAGATTACAAAGAGGTTTAAGGAGAGTTTTATAGTTGTTGATGTTTTAATCATATTGATTGTGGTGATTATTTTGGGGGTACTATAACACACAAATTATCATGTACACTTTAAATGTGTGCAATGTATTATATGTAAATTATACTGTAATAAGCTGTTTTTGGTTTAAAGATACTGTGAGGGCAATAAAGATAATTATATGGAGAAAAGAACTTAGAAAGAGCCCCATAAATAGATAAGTAAAAAAAAAAAATGACACATTCACACATACAATTCTAACAACTGCTATGACAGATGTAATTTTTAAAACTAGCTTTTGCATGGTAGACTTAGATATTATGGAAATCGCAATATCAATTCAAAGGATTATAAAAATCAATACATCTTTTCTGAGTGATCAAAGACGCAACTATTTATTCAACAGGGATTTAGATAAAAAATGTGAGTGTGTGTGAGTATAATATCAGAACTTCCAGAAGTTTAAATTTTTCATTTATAATTACGTTCCTATTGCATATGTGTGTGTGTGTTTCTGTGTGTAGGAGTAATGTGCATATCCTTATATACATCCATCATGCTTCTATCTATCTTTAATAGTTTAGCTTATGCCAGAAACAGACTGTGAAATATTAGATTTGTATGTCTCTTTGTGCAAAAACTATTCCTGGAGACTGACTCAGCTCTGAGGTGTTAGATGTCACTTCCTGAATCTGAGAGGTGAGTTCATAAGTCCTGAAGTGGGAAGCTTGGATTCTGAGACCACCACTCAATCTACCCTTATGTCACTTGGATGCATTGATTCGCATAATAAATTCACACATCTGTGAACAAGATAAAGATTCTGGATGATCTATTTTCCAGAGTAGATTGATAAAAGCTTTGGTGGGATGAGCTACAGAGTCAACCACTGCATCTAAACTCAGTGTGGAGCCAATGATCATTTTCTTCCCCTTTTTTAATACCCATTCTAGATTCCTTTCTCTGCTTGTACAGGTGGCTGTGGCAGATATGAATTACATCTTTACTTGGTCCCCTCTTCTTTTTAAAAGTTTCATTAGAGTGTAGTTGATTTACAGTGTTGTATAAATTTCTTCTCCACAAAGGAAGCAAGAACATAATGTGGAAGATAGTCTCTTCAATAAGTGGTACTGGGAAAACTGCAGGTAAAAAAATGAAATTAGAACATTCTCTTATACTATACACAAAAATAAACTCATAGAGGTGTAGAAACCTAAATGTAAAGCCAGATAATATAAAAGTCCTAGAAGAAAGCATAGACAGAATTCTCTTTGACATGCATCAGTCCCCTCTTTAAGAGAACCCACTCTGAGTAAGGTAGCTTCCTGTCAGCTATCAACTGCCACAATTTTGCTTTCATTTAAGCATCCTCCCTGAGGCCACAACCCCTGTACTCCTTCCTCCCATGATGGAGCATAGCTGGAGCCTTAGATCCAAGAGGAGACTTCACTGAAAGTTTTGTTTTCTGTTTGAGGAGCTTCCTACACAATTTTCCTTTTTTTTCCCCCACTATCTTCTTTCATATTTGTCACACCTGTATCTTAGAATTAAACCTTTTCCTGCTTCTGCTCTCTTATATCCTTTCTAGGAATATCCCTCACCCACCCTCTAAAGCCTTAAGTTATTGACCTCCTTTTTTCTTCCTTTGCTTTTTAGAAAAGAAACTCATCCCTGGGGGTGTTGAGCCTGTAGCTGTCATTCTCCTCTTAAAGTGGTTGTGTGTGTCAATTGACTGTTGAGCTATCACTGGGAAATAACAACCCACTAATTAATCAGCTGGATGCCTAATGTATTTTTTCCTTGTTCCTATTGTATAATAGATGTCCTACTTCCTATAGACAATTGGAGAAATTAGTCTTGCCTGAACATCAGTCAATTCCTTTGCATCTCATTCTCATATCCCGGCACCACTGAGAAGCCCAGGGTGGTCAGGCAATACATAAAACTTAAAACATAATGTGGTTTTTGCAGTACATGGTGGTAGAGGTGTTCTGTCTGGGAATAGGACCCATAGATATGGAAATACTAGAGTTATAGGAATAGAAAATGTAGCCAACATATCAGCTTCCTCTGTACACTGATGTCAAATAGAAATGCAGAGATAGAGTTGGAAGAAACAGAAAAGGTAGCTTAATTGCAAGCAAAGTGGGAACACAGCAGTCTAGTGGCTTGAGGACTGTCGCCCCCACTGGAGGGGATAATGAGGAGTCTTATAATGCTAAAAGGGGTGATGAGCTCATGGGCATTTCCTGATTGGCAGATGGTGAGGTAATTGGGAATCAGCATCATCAATCTTCTGGTTCCAAATGGTCTGAGGTCTATGTTGTTGTAGGCAGCATAGAGTTAAGATTTTCCACATAGTAGGGGCTTCAGAACCTGCAAAAAGCCCCAAGTATGTGGCTCGGAATAATGTCTATAGTCCTTGAGAAGGGGTTGATTCTAGAAAGGCCTCATAGCGTCCTGCTTGGTTTTCAAAAAGACATATTACCCAAAGAGACCATTGACAGTAAAGGTAAGTGAAGTTTACTCTTACTTACATGTCTTGGTTCCTAGAATCATGTGTTTTTACCAGTTAGAGATGAAAGACCATAGAATGTTCACTGACTAAGTTGTAAACACCACTTTTGAGGCTGCTACCTAATCTGTTGAGAGCATTGTTTACAAGCTACAGCCTCAGTTCACCCTTTAAAACTATGTCATTATTCTATCTGATTGGAAACTTCTGGGTGATATGGTACATAAGAGGAAAAGTGAGTTCCATGTTCCTGTGTAAAACATCACTGTTTATTTTCTGGAATGTGAATCCTTTGGTGTTTTGTGACATTTTTCAGGATCATGAATCAGTGGATTATAAACTGAAATATATACACAACTTAAATGCTAAGAGTTATGTTTTATTCAGTGGATAAAACTGAGGACTGAAGCCTGGGAGGCAACATCTCAAGTACCCTGAGAAAACCTCTCCAGGGAGGCAAGGGGGGAGACAGGATATATGAGTTTTGCAACAAAGGACAGTTAGTAGGAACAAAGTATCATTGTTAATAACAGAAAACTAGATATCTCATATTAAGTAATTTAGCACTTTTTTATGTATATGAAGATGCAAAGGCCTGGGCTCACTGAAATCATTCCTTTGATGTGCACCTCAGCTATCTGGGGCCTGTATCTTATGCTTTCAGATCCTGAGTTTCCTAAGGGTGCACCATTGGGAGTGGGCTGCGCTCTGATGTCTGCTAGCGGGCACATATTTGTTGCCTTCCTGAATTCCCTCAGGAGGTGGCTGCAACTGCTGATGACTCTGACATTTTTTGTTTACTGATATTTAAGGCAATATTTTATTTTTCAGAATATTATGCCTTAAATTGTAGTGGTCTCTGAGGCTCTATTGTCAAAAAAAGGCAAACCCATTTATCCTAGATGCTGTCCAGAAAAATCCCTGCTTCTGTTACAAATTAGCATGTCCACTATAATAAACTTTTCCCTATGATTCATCCATTCATGAACCCAATGCATATGCACTGGGGATGGGCAGTGAAAGAAACTGGCTGATATTGATTTCTGTCATTCCATCTATTTTTCTTTTTTTGCTTTTTTAAAGCCCACGTTCATGGCATATGGAGGTTCCCAGGCTAGGGGTGAAGTGGAACTGTAGCTGCTAGCCTATACCACAGCCACAGTAATGCAGAATCCAAGCCACATCTGTGACCTACTTCACACCTCACAGCAATGCCAGATCCTTAAACCACTGAGCAAGGCCAGGGATAGAACCTGAGGCCTCAGTGATGCCAATCAGATTTGTTAACCAATGAGCCATAATGGGAATGCCTTTTTTTTTTTTTTTTTTTTTAAGTTAGGATTTCTCTGATGAACTCAAGTATGCAATATAGGACCAAACACCTTCGCAATTCATGCACACTACTGAAAATTTCTGCTCGTTTCTTCTGTAGAATTTCTTGTCCTTTATTTTTCAATCATTGTACCTGATCACAGGCCTCAACAACTTGGCACAGACTGGTATTCCATGTAAATTCTAATCATGCACAAGTTTTCTATCCACACATAGTAGATAACCAGGTATATGGTTTACCTTCTAAGCCCTGGGAGGGTTTCTCCTCCCTGCTCTCTTTCAGGGCCACCTCTGGGAGAGTTCTACAGCAGTCACCTATAGTCAACCTGCACCCAAATGTCCCAACACCTGTTCTCTGAACCAAGCCTGGTATTATTGGTCTCAGTCAGCTGGTATTAACTCTGCCTGTTCTCACCTGCCATGCAACCTTAGATGTGAGCTGGAGACGTGTTTTTGTTTTTCTTTTTTTTTATTTTTTAAGTGATGAGACACATAAGATGCATTGATTTGATGATTTATTACTTATTTTGGTACTAACATGTCCTAGACAACTAGACCCGTTACAAATTTCATTGATTTAGTGTGTCAACTTTTTTTATGATTTATTACTCATCCTCGGAAATGCCTATGCTTTACCAAGATTGTCAATGTTCTTATACACTTATATGATTTAATTAACATGATGTCATCAGTTTAAAGAAATAATGCACTATTAAACAAAGTGTAGAGATACTATACATGCCTTTGACCTATATTATAATTGTGAGCAAGAGAGTTAATATAACTCTGGGACAAGAATGAAATATAATCTGTTTATAGTTTATCCTACATCAGAGATAACTGCTTCATCCATTTCTTCAAAGAGATGAAAAAAAATACATTATCTGGGTCAAAAGTTATATACCATATGCCCAGTGTCATGTTACTATGCCCCAGGAAAGATATAATTGACTAGCACTCAGTTGAGTTTTCGGTAGTTCACCAGGGAGACTGATGGCTCAGGCAAAGGGCAATAAAAAATGCCATAATTTCCATCTGGGCCCAGTGTCCATATGACTTTTGCAGTGGTTGTATTTGTGAATTAAAGAAGACTATGATGAGTATCAATATCACTACACATTTTCATTCTTTCAGGATAGCTATGATTTCAACCATTTCCCTTGGGATGTAGCATTGCTCTAGCCTTACTGTTTTCATAGCACCAGGGGCCAGTTTCAACAGCTTCTATTCAGCTTTCCCAAATATGACAGCTCTTACCTCATGGAATGTGGGTATTCTTCAAGCCACCAAATACATTTATAAAATTATTAATTTTGAGATCAGGTAAATCACTACTCTGTGGTCCCATGGACACAGTGGACCTGCTATGAGCCAGACCTGGAGTAGGATACTATTTTTTGAAACACCTTCACAAACAGCACAGCTATAAAAATCTCCAAGTATCAAATGTCAAATTGGATCTCTGTCTGTTTGCCCATAAATATCTAGTATCTCCCTTTCCCTAGTATACAGTTATCAGAATAAATGACCATATGCCTCATTGGGAAAGAGCATTGATAATCATTAGCATATAAACTTGCCCTGATGCTGAAGGTGCTTTCCTCATGTAAACTGCCTTGTCCTTCAGTAAATGGGTTCTGGATTTTAAAACTGACACATGTTTGGAAACTGTGCAGGAAATTATAATGCTTTATTGGGTTGGCTGCCCTTCACATCCTAATCATCCATGCTCCATTTCTTTTGATTGCATAAATGGAGAAATACTCTTAAAGGTCATCTGTATATCTTGTCCTTAGGGATGCTGTGCTCTATTAACAATCTCCCTGGTTCTCTATCTGGCTCCTGTTTCCACTCTTATTTTTCTCTGACTTCGTTCAATAATTATGCTCATTACTTTTTCTAACAGATGAGTTCTTCTGAGATCTTATTATCCTCGTTGCTATCACAACTCTCATCACTCATGACCTATGTAGGGAGTCACCATTGATCCAATAATGCTGGTAACCTCTCACAATTCTTTTCTTATCATATTGATAAGTATGGACTTTGGGAGGGGAAAATAGTTGGACTTGCCTATTATATCCACATTAGCCTGATTTCACAGGGTCTTTTTATTTTGACTTCTTCTGCCCAACATGGAATTTCTGGCATTGCTATTGCCCTTTGCCTGGGCCATCACTTTTCCCAATTTCTAAAGACACCCAAGAATTAGTCCTGTACTCTAAGGCCTTTGTTAGAGTATGACATCTATAATCAGGAATAGTGCTCCCACACTGATCATTTCTTCAAATTTCTATCCAACAATTCTTGGTCTAATCGCCTTAGGACTCTGTCCCATAATCATGTTTGTAGCTCCTGAGTACACACTGAGTCGCTCCTACATTTAATTGAAGTACAATCCCTTTCATCTCTCAGTGGGAGCACTTGTTAGTAACATCCTCCTGGATACTATATATTGAGACATCTTTATTTATTGGTCTAATGGAAATGAGGAAGTTTGGGACACATGTCAAGGAAGCACACATCATCTAAGAAGGCAGAAATCACTATTATCTTCAAGCAAGGGGCAAGCACTATCCTTTACTATGAAGGGCCATTTCTGTAGGTCCAGAGGATTAAAAACTATCTGGAGACTCAGGAGTTCTGACCTAGATATCTCCATCTTATGTTTCGTCATCCCTTTTTCTTTCCAATCATGGCCTTGCCTAGGACATAGCACTACAGAATACATTTTCTGTATTTCAGTTATCCCTCTAATGAATTATTAGATTTTGATGTTAGCTTATATAGCCTCTCAATGTGGAGAGGATTGTACTTAAGTTGATTTAAATTAGTGAGTGATCACTTTAAGCCCTTAATTATCCTCTTTTTCTCCAATGTATTAATGACCTCAACAAGAGCTATCACATTCCATAGTCCTTATAGTTACTAGTTCTCCTGAATTTCTCAAATGGCTGAGATCTGGGACATTTTACCAACCACTGCTTCCCTCCTCTGATGACCAGAATCCCATTCCAGTTTATTGTCATGGAAATTTTAATGATTGCATTATTACTACATATCAGGGACTTGCAGTACCCAGATGTACCACCAGTGATGGGGTCCTCACTGCCAGCTGGCTAGAAAATGCTTTGGTTCCAAAAATTTCATTTCAGCATCTGCTTTTTTGGACTATAATTTGCACCAACTAACATAGATAAGGTTCTCTGGGAAACAGACTCTTAGACAGTTATTCAAATGAAGGCAGTTTATTGAGACGGATTCATTGAAACAACACCTGTCTGAGCATTTGAGAAGTAAGATTAGGCAGAGATCTCTGGCATGGCCTTTCAGACTGGGTTGCCAGATTTAGGAAAAAAAAAAAAAAAAGAGGTTGTGCAGTTAAGTTTGAATTTCTGATGGACATGAATAAATTTTTATTGTTAACTGTATACCTTACTAGTCTTTCACTTAATGATGCTACAAATACTTCATGGAACACACTTATATCAAAGAAGTATTTATTATTTAGGTGAAATTCAAATTTAACTCGTTGTCTTGTATATTTTCTAGTGATACTATCTTCATATTTGTCATGAACTGAGGCAAGAGGCCCAGGCTTTTTTCAGCCCAAATTGAAAAATGTTTAGATGCAGGCTGGCCCATAGAAGAGAATAAACTTATGTGAGACAGGATTATTTGGCTAAAGGCAATTCTTGGAGGTGATCTTGACTGTGAATTGTTAACCACCCTCACTCTTGAGAGAGGAAATCCTTCTATTTGGACAGTTACTGGGTTTTTATCCAAAGTCTTCACAATTCTGGGGGAAGTGGGGAGGGAAGAAGGAGAGAGAGGGAGAGAGTGGCAAGAATAAATTTTTTTATATATAATGAGTTTTTTCCATTATAGCTGGTTTACAGTGTTCTGTCAATTTTCTACTGTACAGCAAGGTACTAGCAATTTTCTACTGTACACCAATCACACATACATGTATAGATTCTTTTTGCTCACATTATCATGCTCATTACTTTTTCTAACAGATGAGTTCTTCTGAGATCTTATTATCCTCGTTGTATCACAACTCTCATCACTCATGACCTATGTAGGGAGTCACCATTGATCCAATAATGCTGGTAACCTCTCACAATTCTTTTCTTATCATATTGATAAGTGTGGCCTTTGGGAGGGAAAATAGTTGGACTTGCTTATTATATCCACATTAGCCTGATTTCACTGTCATAGTTACCAGTGCTACACAGCAGGATCCCATTGCTTATCCATTTCAAAGGCAATAGTCTGCATCTATTAACCCCAAGCTCCCAATCCATTCCACTCCCTCCCCCTCTTCCTTGGCAACCACAAGTCTATTCTCCAAGTCCATGATTTTCTTTTCTGTAGAAAGGTTCATTTGTGGCATATAGTAGATTCCAGATATAAGTGATACAATTAATAAGTCCATAAATAACAAATGCTGGAGATGGTGTGGAGAAAATGGAATGCTCCTGCACTGTTGGTGGGAATGTAAGCTGGTACAACCACTATGGAAAACAGTATAGAGGTAACTTAGAAAACTATACCTAGAACTACCATATGACCCAGCAGTCTCAATCTTGGGCATACATCCAGACAAAACTTTCCCTGAAAAAGACACACGCACCTGCATGTTCATTGCAGCACTATTCACAATAGCCATGACATGGAAACAATCCAAATGTCCATCAACAAATGATTGGATTAAGAAGTGGTGTATATATACACAATAGAATACTACTCAGCCACAAAAAAAGAACAAAATAATGCCATTCGCAGCAATGTGGATG
Source organism: Sus scrofa (assembly GCF_054392235.1). NCBI lineage: Eukaryota > Metazoa > Chordata > Mammalia > Artiodactyla > Suidae > Sus > Sus scrofa. The sequence continues at coordinate 50,220,875 of NC_139390.1, read as the reverse complement.
GAACTAGAGACACTCATCCCGAGTGAAGTAAGTCAGAAAGAGAAATAAATTTATCTCATCTTTATCTCATCTGGGTAAGATACACATCATTAGTCTCAGTGGTTTTTCACTGTTTTGTTGTTGTTTCTGTTTTTATTATGTTTGTTTTAATGGCTGCACTAGTTGCATATAGACCTTTCTGGGCTGGTGATGGAACCTGCTCCCCTGTGGTGACCCTAGATGCTGCAGTCAGATTCTTAACCCACTGTGCCACATCATGAACTCCTCAGCATCTTACAGTAAGCAAGATTAGACTATACAGAATAATGAGAACCAACATTCATGATCTCAAGCTTCACTCAGAACTCTTGGCCTCAACAGACCAGTGTATCTTACTCGTGTTATCACATTCCTGGACTTAGAACTATGGAACTGGAACAGGAATAACTTAACTAGACTTTCCTGCAAGTGGTGCACACTCCTAGCATAGTCATGCAGCTATGCTATATCGCCTATATCTAAAGCAGTCTGTAGATTCAAGTTTTTTTTCTTTTTTCTGTCTAATGACCTGAAAGTCTTTATAAGGGTATGTTTTTGAAAATAATTGCCTATGCTGTCATTATACAAAAGTCTATTTAAGCAATCAGGATTAAGATGACACTGCATTAGTCCTATTCTGCAGGCATTACAAATGGAAGGCAGAATTGCTGCCTAGATGAGGGAAGGGAGGGGAGAGATAGAAATGATATATTTCATAACAAAACCAAGATTCTCAATTGACTAATCATTGCAACTCAGTGAAGCATATTGAGAATGGAATTGATATAGAATATCCTGTAGGATTGATAAAATTAAAGTGGATACAAATTTTTAAATTAAAAATATGTCAAACATGCTTGTACACCATCACCATGTACAGCATGTTGACTGTAGTTAAAAATATTATATTACATATTTGAAAATGGCTTAGAGAGTAGACCTTAAAACTTCTCACATAAGAAGAAAATTTGTTCCTATTCGTGGTGATGTATGTTAATTAGACTTACTGTGGTGAAATTTTTGCAATATACACATATATCAAATCATTATGTTGTACACCTAAAACTAATATAATATTATGTCAATTATATCTCAATTTAAAAAAAGGAAAAGAGTTTCAAATCAATGATCTTTGTTCTCACCTCAAGAAACTAGAAAAATAAGAGAAAAATAAACATATTGCAAGCCGAGGATATGAAAGTTAAAAATATATGCCAAATATTAACTTCATTTTGAATAGATGCACAGCTTCATTAAAAAATTTTGAAGAATCAGATCATAATCATCTTATTTGAACCTTTAGTTATAGATCAAAATATTAGAAGAAAAGAAAGATATAGCTGTCCAACTGATTCCTAATAGTATGCAAATACATTAATGGCCTATGATTAGAAGTTAATTCTATTCAAATTTGAAAAAATAAAATTAAAAGAACTGGAGGTTTTTTCTCCTTAACTCCATATTCGGTCACGGTTATTAGGAGAATTAGTGAGGAATCATCTCAGATCTGTGCTAATAGACCAGATATGATTTTGCCCTTTAGGACATATTTGGTTTTGTCTGGAGTTGTTACCGCAGGCAGAGAGTTAGGTCTGAGTAGAGAAAGGGCAGGCATGGGGTCAGATAGCAGGAAACTACATGTCATGTAAATAGTAGGTTTCATGGACAAAGAAAAAAGGGGAACCTCCAGTCTGACAGGAAACCACATATTTTGGGGTGACAAGTGCCCTAAGGGAGACAAAGAAACGTGAGTAAAGGCATGATTCTCCAATATCTAATGTTGCTCATTATGCCCTCATTACAATAAAATTAACCTGACAGGAGTTCCCACTGTGGCACAAGGGAATCAGCAGCATCTCTGTAGGTTTGATCCCCGGCCCCTAGGCATAGTGGGTTAAAGGGTTTGCTCTTGCCACAGCTGTGGTATAGGTTGCAACTGTGGCATGGATATGATCGTGGCCCAGGAACTCCATATGCTGGGGGGAGGAAAAAAGAAAAAAATAAATTTTGCAGATAAGAAATTATTATTATGTACAAATAACACTTCTGACTAAGGCTTAAATAAAGACAAAAATCCCTCCTCTGTTCAGGAAGGTGAAGCTGGAATTAAATCAGAGAATAGGACCCCAAAACCCTAATTCTCAATGAATATTCCACACATTTGTTTGCCCCTCATAACCAGTACCAAAGATAATAAGGGCAGCTGCACACCTGTCTGCTAACCTCCCCTATGGAAGCATATTCTCAAATAAACCCTCACTTGACTATCTCAATTTCTGCCTCATTTATGAATTCTTCTGTGACAAGACAAGAACCTTTCCATGGGACAGAGGCATTGTCCTTTTTTTGGCAGTGTGAGCACCATGTGGAAGTTCCCAGGCCAGGGATTGAACCCAGACCACAGCAGTGACAATGGCAGATCCTTAACCTGCTGAGCCATGAGGGAGCTCCTGGAGACTTTTTTGACAGCTACAACTGGGGAAGGGAGCGAGAGTATTTTTGGTATTAGGGGTTAGGGGAGAGAGATATTGCTAAACACTCTCCAAACTGCAGGGTAACTCCCTAAAGTAAAGAATCATCTGCCCCTAAGTGTCAGTAATGCTGGGATTGGAAAAGCCCACTCTGAATTCACCCAATAATGATATGCAAATATTCATCATTTGGTAATAAACAACTATGCAGCATATTCATAGCTTGGAATTCAACCAAAATCCATTCTTTAGTGAGCTACTCATTCAACAGATATTTATTAAGGATTTATTACCTATTAAGTACAATGCTACTTGTTGAAGATGCAGTAGAATGAAGAAAATGATGTATATCCTATCATGATTTTTTTTCTCTTAGGCTTCATAGTTGTTTTGCTCTGTTGCCTAATAAACACAAAGATATCATGCTGGACAACTGGTGGTGGTAGATAATTTGAAATGGAACTGTTAAGTAGAATATTGCCTGATATATCTGTAAATGAAGGATGTCAGAGTCATCCACGCTTGCAGCCACCTCCAAATGGGAGCTGGTGAGCCCTGAGCGAACTCAGTAATGAAAAAAAGAACACCTGCCATCTAACAGGTCAGACTGCAGCCACTCCAAGAGTTGATCCTTCAGGATGTGAAAACATAGGCTACAACATCCAAATAGCTGAGATACATATCAAAGGAATGATTTTGGTGATATTATTCCTTGTCTCTCCCCATTTATAGGAAAGAAATAAATTCCTTAACTTGAGAGGCATAGTTTTCTATCTTTTGCTCCTGCCACCCGCCTTTTGTTGCAAAGCTCCTATATATACCCTAGCTCTCCCCTTGCCTGCTCAGAGCAGTTTCTCAGAGCTATCTTAAATGCTGCCTCTTGGGCTATAGACCTCATTTTGCCCCAAATAAACCATAACTCTCCAATTCTAAGTTGTGCATTTTTTTTAATTGACAGAACCTACAATAGGAAGCATATTTAAAAGACCATTATAATGGGAAATCTATAGTATTTCATTTTTGTCATCAGTTTTTAGAAAAAAATAAGCAGAGGTTAAAGTATGCTTTAATTTAAGGAAGAAGATTGTCGTACTATTTTGAGCATTTATAATTAAGAGCCAAAAGAGACCAGAAATAATGAATTTTCACATGTGTAAGATAGTAATTCTGTTATGCTTCAGATGTAGTAAGTGGATAGTAAATATGCATTAGTAAATAAACAGTATATAGGATACAATACTTATGAAAGTCCTATATAACATTATATAGTTTCATCTTTTTATATGTATCACATAGCCAAAACTTTGTAAGATACATAGAAATTTCCTTATTTAAATTACAAACAGAAGGATTAACCTCTGTCTTCTTTCTCATGTCATAACTAAAAATGCATTTTAGGATTAAATTTTTTAAATTAATATAGTTCACATAAGATGGAAATCCACTTTTCTAAGCCATCTGCTACCTTCTGAATGAAAAAGGACAGCAAAGTTGATAGTCTATTCAGTGCTCATTGACTCTGCCTTGGAGGAAAGACAGGAAAACTAGAGTATTAGTTGTAACCAATGTCATCTTATTGCAGTTTAGGATTTAATGGAGACTGTAAAGATTGGGGGTAAAATTAGTATTTTTGTGATCTCATTTCAAAAGCCAATTTCCTAATAATACATGGTGAAATATAATAAAAGAAACAAAAAACACTTTTGACACATTTTCCTCAGAATATTTCTGTGTTAGTAGAAACAGGGATATTATGTCAAAATGAATAACACCTGCAGGGTGAATATTAGGAATGACATATTTAAGATCATTTAAAAATTGAAATGGAATAAATGTGTTTCTGGCATCAAAAATGGATCCCAGTTACCATTGTGGATGTGATTTCAGTCATGCTCCTGAAACCTGGAGAACCTGAATTTTCTGAACTATATCAAACTCAAGGATATCACCAGCTATTTTCAAAAAGATACCTACTAGCAAATTCCAGTTGCAAAATTGTTCTTTCAAAGTTCCCTCCAAACTTCCCAATTATGTAATCATTTCAAACTCCAAAAAATCTTTGAATAACAGACATTCTTACATGTCTCCAGCTCCGAGTCTAATTCTTGATAGACAACTTATGCAATATAGGGTTGTTTTGCCTTTATAAACTTCCTCCATTCTGCATTCATGGTGTTACAGCAGGCAGATATCCTGGTATGAGCAGAGAAATGGAGATAGGGGACCAGGTGGATTCATACAACATGAAAATAGCTGGGTCTGTGAACAGACGAAGAAAAGTAGACAACTCCCTCCAGACTGACAGAAAGCCACATATCATGTAGTGATAAGTGTCTTTGAGGCAGACAAAGAAAGGTGGGAAAAGGTAAGAATCTTCAGCATCTGAATGTAACCTGATTCTCATTATGCCCTCATTACAATTAAATTTAATAAGAATTTCCCATCTCTTAGGTGGAAACTAAAAGGAAGGCCTAAAAAAGAATAAGTCTGCATGACTCACTGGACCCATCCCGACCTAGACCTGTAGTCTCCACTTTATTGGACCTCCATAGGTGAAAAAATCAAGCCTATGAAGTGGTTAACTTTCCATGGACAAAGACAGCCCAAAGGAGAAGTTAAATTTTATACCATGATCTCAACAGCCATCCCAGACCTATAATACTCAGCACATGAACCCCTGACTAAAAAATCTGATTCTCTCCCAATGGTGGGGGGGGACCTGAGTTTTACTTGCTCAGTTCTCCCAGCCATTCTGTTGTTGGTCAATAAACCCTGTCCGAGATCTCTGTTCCAGCCTCTGCCTCCTTCCTCCCTGCCACCGTAACACAATTATGCACCAATGCCATAACTCTGATCAAAGCTAAATAAAGACAAAAATCCCTCCCCATTTTAGGAAGGTGGAGCTGGAATGAAAAACGGGAACTTTTCAGATAACCAGTCACAGCAATAATAATAACCTAGTCAGAAGAATTGGTCCTTTCAAAGTATATAAGATTTTTATTTCTTTTTAAAGTCACATTCCAATGTAGCCTCTTTGAAAAATGATTGTGACTATAATAAATCGTGATATAAATATTGCTATATATTTGGTTAGTAATAATATTAGTTCTTGTCCCTAATGCATGTCAACACTGAAGATATAAAATAAACAAGTGTCTACCAAAGAAAGCAGAGGATAGAGAGTAGAAAGAAAACATTAATGAAAAATTCCTTCAATGTGTTTATATAGAAACAGGAAGAGTACTGAGATGAAGAGAGAGTTGTAAATTAATTGAAAAAGACTATAGAACCATAAAAATATGTTTAAAAATATAGCATTGTTAATAATTAAAATAGTTACTGGAGTTCTTGTTGTGGCTCAGTGGAGATGAGATGCAGATTTGATCTCTGGCCTTGCTCACTGGGTTAAGGATCTGGTGTTGCCCTGAGCTGTGATGTAGGTTGCAGCTGTGGCTCAGATCCCGCATTGCTATGGCTGTGGCATAGGCTAGCTGCTTCAGGTCCAATTCAACCCATAGCCCAAGAACCTCCAAATGCAATGGATGCAACCCTAAAAAGACAAAAGACAAAAAATAAACAAATAAAGTGATTACCAAGTCAGTGAAAATACTAAAATACAAAATAATATTTAGTTTCAGAAATAATTGGCAATCTTTACATTGTGTCATACAATAATAGGGTTTATTCTCACCTACAGAAAATGTGAGGAAGAGTATCTGCCTACAAAAAATAAGTCAAACCATCAGGTAAGGCTCTACATTTAATAACCAAGATGGCTGAAAGTCCAGGACTGTGTTAAAATAAGGGAAAGAGGTATAATTCTCTTTCAAGATTTTTATGATCTGGTATAGGTGGCATGTGTTCTTTATCAAAAATAACTGTAGGGTGGCTGTTAGCTCAGTTGGTTAGAGCATGATGATAATTCAAAAAACATAAAGGTACATTGTAATTAGTTAAAGGAGAGGCACTTGGATACAGTAAACCAAATGATTCAGGGAAATATAGAAATGTTACTTAAGGGAGATCAATTTCAAAATTGATCTGTGATTGAAAAATGGCTATTAATTTAATGTCAGTGGGAGGGGAGCAGAGGGTGTTCAAGTTGAAAGAACAGTGTTTTCCAAGGCCATATAGTTGGCACGAGTGTGGTCTCTTTGGAGATGTTACAAACACCAGTAATCCCATTGGAATGTATAAACAGGTTTAATATAAGAAGAACAAAAGTGTTTCATAAGTGATATATCACCAAATAACTTATAATCAATAGAAGGACCTGGGGCTTATTGGAAAGAAAAATGAGAAATCACTACATGCTTAAACAAGGCAAGCAATGTAATCAAATTGATAATTTAGAAAGAAGTGACTGTACAATAGACAAGAAAAAACAAAGTTGGAGGAGTGATGCTATCCCGATTCAAGACCTCTTACAAAGTTACAGTCATCAAAACACTGTGGTACTGCTTAAAAAATAGATACACATATGTAGAATAGAATAGAGAGCACAGAAGTAGACCGCCACAAATAATCAACTGATCTTTGGCAAAAATCATAGGTGATACAATGGAATAAAGATAGCCTCTTTAATAAATGGAACAGAAAAATTAGATATCCATTTGCAAAAAATGAATCTAGAAACACATCTTATACTCTCAACAAAAATTAACTCAAAAGGGTTCATGGACATAAATGTTAAATGAAAAACTGTAAAACTCCTACAGTAGCACAATAGAAACCTTAATGATTTGGGGGATAGAGATGCCTTTTTAGATATAACACCAAAAATGAAAACTATGAAAGAAATAATTGATAACTTGGACTTTATTAAAAACTTCTGTTCTGCAAAACTTCTGTTCTCTTAATGTTTTAAGAGAATGAGAAAATTGGGAGTTCCCATCATGGCTCAGTGTTTAGCAAAGCTGACTAGTATCCATGAGGATGCAGGTTCAATTCCTGGCCTAACTCAATGCGTTAAGGATCCAGAATTGCCATGAGCTATGGTGTAGGTTGTAGATGAGGCTTGGATGTGGCATGGCTATCGTGTAGGCTGGCAACAACAGCTCCAATTCAACATCTAGCCTGGGAACTTCCATATGCCTTGGGTGTGGCCCTAAAAAGACTAAAGACATTTAAAAAAAAAGAAAGAAAAATAAAATAAACCAGGCACAAAATAATGCATTCATATAAATGTATTTATATAAACTCCACTCATAAAAATGTTCAGAATAGGGAAATCTATAGAGATGGAAAGTTCGTTACTGGTTGCATTGAGCAGGGGAAATCATGGGGAGATGGAGTATGATAGCTAAAAAGTGCATGGTTTCTATTTGAAGTGATAAAAATGTTCTAAAATCGACCTTTCTGATCGTAGAGCTCATCTGTGAATATACTAAAAACCACTGAATTTTACACTTTAAATGGTACATTTTATAAGAAATATATCTCAATAAAGCTGTTAAAAGTAAAATAAAAAAAATGGTTCAAAAGTTTTCTAAATTAATGACAGACACCAAACCACAGATTCAGGAAATTCAGAGAACATTAAAAACGAAAAACACCAAAACAAAACATAACAGAGAAAAGACACATAGATTAATTATACCCAAATTGCAGAAAAGCAAAGATGTGAGGAACTTTCAAATGAAGGCAAAGAGGTGGTAGGAGATTAGATGTCAAGGATCACTGTTGACTTCTTATCAGAAACCACGTAAGGAAAGTGATGATAGAAGAAAATCATCCACCTTTAATTCCATATCCATTCAAATTATCCATCAAAATTGAAGGAGAGATAGAAACTTTCTTAAGCAAACAAAACGTGACAGAATCCCTGCAAGAAATGCTAAAAATTCTTCAGGCAGAACAAAAACATTGCATGTATATCAGAAACTTGGATGCACAAAAACAAAGGAAAAGAATCAGAGAAGTGATAAGGATAAAATAAAATATTTTATTTTCTTATATTTTATTGATCTGAAAGAAAACATTGTATTTAAAGTGACAAGAGAAGCAATGTATTTTAGGATGACTGTAGTACCTAAATAAGTGCAATTAATGAAAGCAATGTCACAAGGGGCTGGAAGGAGGAATTGGAATATGTTACCTGCACTTCACAAGATTGGCTACAGTGTTATTTGAAGTTACACCTAGATTAGTTAAATAGGTATATTATAAACTCTAGAAAAATCACTTAACATCTTCAAAATAAATAGTCTAAGAAAATTGAGGAAATGGAAACATATACAATTATAAAATGCTCAGTTAAAATAAGAGAAGGTAGAATGATAGAATGGGAAAAGCAATAAATATTATGAATAGAAAACAATGACATACATGTTAGATATTAATTCAACTCTATCAATAATTCCATTAAATGCTTAAATGCACATTTAAAAGCAGTGAATGTTGGGTGGATAAAAGACTAAACTCAAATATATATTGTCTTCAAGAAACACTTTTTAAATATTAAGATTTATGTATGTTAAAATGAAATAATGGTGAGAGACATAGCAAGCTAAAAATAATAAAAAGAAAGTTGACAAAGCTATGTTAATTTCAGATAAATTGGACTTGTTTTGTCTTTTTAGGTCCACTCTCTCAGCATAAGGAGTTTCCCAGGCTAGGTGTCTATCAGCGCTGCAGCTGCCAGCCTAGGCTGAGTCATATCTGGGACCTACACTGCATCTCCCAGCAATACCAGAACTTCAACCCACTAAGCAGGGCCAGATATCAAACTTGCTTCCTCATGGATGCTAGTCCAGCTGTTAACCCTCAGTTAAATTGGACTTTAAACCCAGAAATGTTATCAGGGCTAAAGAAGGCATTAAAAATGATTTTAAAATAGTCAATTTTCCAAGAGAACATAACAATTCTAAACATCTAGGCATTGATAACAGAAAGTCAAAACACATTAGGCAAAAACTTATAGCAGTCAAAAGAGAAACAAATTCACTATTATTACATAATTAACATTCTCTTGTCAATAATTAGTAGAACAAGGGGCAAAAAATAATTGTGGGTGTAGAAGACTTAAACAGAAGTATTAAACAACTTGATCTCATTTATAGAGAATATTTCATGCATTAGCAAAATACCAATTCATCTCAAACTCAAATGAAACATTCACCAAGATAATACAAATTTTAGGCCATAAAACTGAACAAATTTAAAAAGAAGACAAGTCATGCAAAGTATATTCTCAGAGAAAAATGAAATTAAATTAGCAATCAATAACAAAAGGATACCAGAAACATTCCAAAATATTTCAAGAATATACCACACACTTATAAATAACATGTAGGCCAAAGGAGTCTTAAGAGAAATTAAAACAATAGGTTGAAGTAAATTTATATGAAAAACTTATCAAAATATTTGAAAAGTAGGGAAGGACAGTGCTTAGAAAGAAAAATATGGCATTGAATTCATATGACAAAAAAAAATCTAAAATAAATAATCTAAGCTCTTATTTCAGGGAACTAGAGGAAAAAGAGCAATGTAAGTCTAAGGCCAGCAGAAGAAAATAAATAATAAAGATTCTAGCAAAATTCCATTAAATTATAAACAGAAAACAATAGAGTAAATCAACATAACAAAAAGTTGAATTTTAGGAAATATCAATAAAATTGAGAGAAGTGACTTTGGTATTCATGTTTTCATCCTTATACATTTTTAATCTAAAATAGCATCTAAGTCCATATAGCATAAAACATCAATGCACTGAAGTTGTTACTCTGTGTAAATATTTTAAGGTTATATCTGTTTAGGAATAGAAGTTATAGAAACAGAAATTTTTCATTTTGAAAGTAAATAATATATTGAAAATGAGGAAATAAAATAGTATTACTCTCAGAAGTTTTCTTTTCTTATTCAACAATACCATTTTGTTTCATTTTTGTTTTATTTTGTGTTTTTGAATCTATACAACCTATTATGTTGTTTATCTGCCGATTTCAGGGAAATCACTTTTAATACTTCAGGGTATTATTTCAATAAAAGTCATGGTTTTAAAAAGCAAAGAATAAATGAAATGACATAATATCAAAAGCACACTATCAAATAATTTTTCTGGAGAATAAAAAAGCACTAATCCATGATACCTAACATAATAAAGAAGTTTCAAATGATTAAATAACTTTTATTTAAATTTTTATATTATATATATTTTTAAGGAATTATGAAGCCCTTTTATTTTCAGTCTGCTTCACAAAGGGAAATTTTATGGACTCTAGGTACTTGTACATTAATATATATATTACAAAAAGCACAAATCTAATATGTTTGCATTTGTATATTCCACAAAGCGTGTGTCCTCATCTAAACTGGCATTGAGAAAGATGAGTACTTCTAAAGTTTATGAAATGTATGTATATGCACACATGCAATATACATCATAGAAATAAGGGTTTCACATCCCTTTTACTTAGATTGCATAATTAATATGCAACCAAATGTGAGGAATTTGTGGAGCCCAGGATGACAGCTATGAACACATCAGAGGTTAATCTTGCAAGAGATGTCAAGACAAGAATCTAAGGAGCCTCATCCTTGCTAGTTGACTCAAATGGTCAACTGGTGCTGTCTCTTATGCCTTGAAAGGAAGCTACAGTTGCATACATTCAAACAGTATCCATCAGATCTGTTCTGGGTTATAAAGCCCCTGCACCCAATTGGACCTCAGCAACCACCAGCTTGCCCCTTCTGTGTCCATAACTGCAGACCTCCCTATGGGCCTGGGAATAGAAGTGTAACTCACCAGAGTGTCTCTCCAACTTTTCCCACTCTTTTTGTTGTTGTTCTTCCTGCAGATGGTTTCCTTTTACATTCGGTTCTAGTTTCAGCAATGAACTAATAATTTAATCATGCTTGTATTTTTGTAATTTTGCCCATACAATAAATAGTCTTTGTTTTTGGGGGGGCACACCTGCTGCATAAGGAAGTTCCCAGTGTAGGGGTCCAAATGGAGCTGCAGCTGCTGGCCTATGCCAGAGCCACAGCAACATAGGATTCCAGCCATGCCTGTGACCTACACCACAGCTCATGGCAATGCCAGATCCTTAGCCCACTGAGCAAGGATGGGGATCAAACTTGCATCCTCATGGATACTAGTCAGGTTCTTTACCACTGAGCCACAATGGGAACTCCAATAGTGTCTCAATAGAACAAAATCACTGTCCCCGTATCAGTTTTAATATTTTATTAATTCTTTAACTTATAGATTATGTTACTTTATTAAGCTCAAATATTTAAAATATAGTTAAAAGTGTTACCATATGAATCTATTAATAGAGAAAATTCATAAAAATTTTTGACTATCAATTTAAAACTCTCTAAAGGTGACCTTTGTTAGAGGCTCAGGAAGGCTGTGCAAAACCTTCTGTTTTTATGACATTAATGTAAATAAATATTTCAGATAATCCATCAATAGAGAATAGATCATAAATCTTGACCAAAAATGGTGAGATGAATTATTCATTTTAAAATTTTCTCTAAATGACACTCATTTAAATTTAGAAAAGAAAAAAAAAATCAGCCTATCATTCTCGCCCATTTTACAAAGCAGAGAAACTCAAGTATTTGTTGTCTACCAAACTAATTATAAATAAGTAAATATTTTTGAAAGTTGGAAAAACTATAGCTGTTATGTTTTATTAAGTCCTTATTTCTCATATTCATATGAGAAATTAACCATTAGTATTTATTGGTAAGAAGGATTCTAAATTCCACTTAACATAGAAAACACAGAATTTAAGATTTATACTTGAAAGTTTTCATTTTTGCAGATTCAACTGATTATAAATACACAAAATTAATTCTTTACAGTTTTGCTTTGAGTACTCCATACTGTCTATGTTATAGCCCTTTAATTATGAATGCATATACTCCACTTAAAATTCTGGCAAAGGAATCCTTTATGTGTGTAATAAAGATAAAATACCACAGGTAGGTTATCAAGATGAGAAAGATAGTAAATAAAGTTATAAAATTAACTTCTGGCTTGTGTGGGAGAAATAAAAGTACTCCTTAGGAACAGAGAATAAAGGGCTTAGGCTGTTTGAAGAAAAATATATGTATGCACTGGGATTGGTGTGGTTAGCAGGCAAATTTTTAGAGAAAAATGCTGAACAATCAAAAATCTGTAGGAATGTATACATGATCGTATTTCAGATAAGCAGAGGTTTCATCTTTAGAGATGTGAACAACTTCAAGGATTTCATACTTTTTAATTGTATAAACAGGTTATTCTTTGTACCAAGTAGAAAGTTTATTAAATTGCTGCCAATCTATATTTGTAATGCATCTTTCATTCTTTTAAAATCTTACATATATATATGTGTATATATATATATAAAAATATTTAATGATTAAGAATTTTAAATGATCCTGATTGAATTAAAAACTCTTTTATAATCAAACTCCAGAGAAAAATTAAATCTTAAATCTACTCAGAATTTACTACCCCGAGGTTTTAAAAATAAGAACATGCATAGTCTTTAACATGTGTGGAGACAATGTTCGAAGTATTTTATAAATAACATCTCATTTAATTCTCAGAAAAATGCCTCAAGTTTGGTCCCTAGATGTCTTGGTTTTATGCAATGGTTAAGTATGTTATCCAAGGTTACATGACTAGCAAATAGTGGATCCTGAGTTTGAACCCAGGCAATCAATCGATAGGTTGGTTTTGATAAGCAACACTGCCTCTCAAAGAAATTATGCTATACTGCCTCTTAAGAGACATTAAAGCCCAAAGCCAAATTATCTTGCCCTTTTGAGATGACGTTTAAATTCTAAAATTCTTGAGTTATGCCAAAGTCCAAAGAATCGCCCACCCCAATTTCATTTCTGATGAAGACAAGGGTGACAGAGGAGGCCATTTTGAATACATGATCTTAGAGCAACTGAGTTGGTCAAATTTTGAGGCTCTAAGACATCTCAACTTAGAGCCACAAGAAAAAAAAAAAAGGAAAGATCAGCATAATACCCCTAAGATTTACAAAAGTGTCCTGCTATCCAATCATCTGGCCCTAAAGCAGTTATCCCAGGTGAAATAGTGTTCCTAGGACAGTTATAAATACTGCAAATATAATACCAGAATTCAATGGTATTTAAGAGAAGAAGAAATTTTGTCAGGCTCATCAGCATGAAAATTAGTGGCTAGAAGTTGTCAGGAATTCAACCTTACATATGTTTTCTCAGGTCAGTCTCCCAAAGCAACAGAAATAATAGAAAAAACATACTAATGGGACCTAATCAAACTGAAAAGATTTTGCATAGCAAAAGAAACCAAAAAGACAACTTACAGAAATTAGTTTCAAGTGATGCAACGGACAAGGGCTTAACTTCTAAAATATACAAACAACTTATACAACTCAACAGCAAAAAAGCCAACAACCCAATGGAAAAATGGGCAAAAGACCTGCATAGACATTTCTCCAAAGAAGATATACAGATGGCCAACAAGCACATGAAAAAATGCTCAACATCCCAGATTATTAGAGAAATGCAAATCAAAACTACCATGAGAGACCACCTCACACAAGTCAGAATGGCCATCATTAAAAAGTCCACAAATAATAAATGCTGGAGGGGGTGTGGAGAAAAGGGAATCCTCCTGCACTGTTGGTAGGAGTGTAAGCTGGTACAACCACTATGGAGAACAGTATGGAGGTACCTTAGAAAACTATACATAGAACTACTGTATGACCCAGCAACCCAACTCTTGGGCATATATCCAGACAAAACTTTCCTTAAAAAATTACATGCACCCACATCATCATTGCAACACTATTCACAATAGCCAAGACCTGGAAACAACCCAAATGTCCATTGAGAGATGATTGGATTAAGAAGAGTGGTACATATACACAATGGAATACTACTCAGCCATAAAAAAGAACAAAATAATGCCAGTTGCAGAAATGTGGATGGAACTAGAGACTCTCATCCTGAGTGAAGTAAGTCAGAAAGAGAAAGACAAATACCATATTATATCATATAATTTAATATATGGCACAAATGAAACTTTCCACAGAAAATAAAATCATGGACTTGGGGAATAGACTTATGGTTAAGAAGGGGGGGTAGAAGGGATTGGGAACTTGGTGTTAACAGATGCAAACTATTGCCTTTGTAATGGATTAGCAATAAGATCCTGCTGTGTAGCCCTGAGAACTCTGTCTAGTTACTTATGACGGAGCATGATAATGGAAGAAAAAAGAATGTACATGTATTTGTAACTGGGTCTCCATCTGTACAGGAGAAAATTGACAGAACACTGTAAACCAGCTATAATGGGAAAAGAATCACTATATAAAAAATAAAAAAAAAATAAAAGCTCTGAATTCAAACTTGCTTTGATAAAGCTCTCAAGAATGTGCTAATTTTGTATGAGGCATGTACAATATCTGTGGAGTGATTCAACTTGTGTGAATGAATCATAGCTGACATTTTTTGCAAAGTTTAGAAATTTATCAGGTTGGTAATGCCCCAGTTAGCAGAAATAATTCAAGATGTCTTTGTTTTATATCCAGTATATTCAGAACTTCTTAATATCAATTTATTCTAAATCTGCTGTCTCTGTCACCCTATATTACCCTGAGAGTTTTTGCAACCCAATAACCTAGCTACCACACTCCTTTGAGCAAGCATTGTTTTCTCCTTAGGCATAGTGGAAGTTCCCACAGCCACTAGCTATGCAATTATTTAGGCCTTTGAAACCCACTTTTCTTAGAGGATTTCATCCTAATCCTCAACTTTTATCAAGTGAAGAATTCTCCTCAACATACTTCTTACATGAATTTACTTTCACGGATTCTATAGAAAAATCACCACCCATACCACTGTCATGCACATCCCAAAATTCTGTCATTCTTCAGCTTTTGAATGTTCCAGGATTTTTTTTCAGTTATGTAATTTTTGAATAGAACAAGGCTTATAGGATAGTGTTTATTTCCTATCCAATGACTTTCTGAAAAACTCAACTAATTAGGTTTATTCTGTTATGTAAGTCAGTTTCCTTCTCTAAAGAATGAGGAGTGAATATAGTTTTCTGGAAGTGAGTGAAAGCATTCCTTTTGCTTTCCTTTGTTTTGTTGGTCAAAAAATTTTCGTTTTTCATACACTCTCTACAATGTTAATTTTTTTGGTCTCTTAAAATACTATGCACAGAATAAATGGATTTTGAACACACCATCAGAACACACAGAAAAATAAACTCAAAATGGCTTAAAGACTTAGATATAAGACTAGACAACATAAAACTCCTGGAAAAGAACATAGACATACATACCCTGACATAAATTTGTACCAACATTTTCTCAGGTATCTCAATGCAATAGAAATAAAGAAAAAAATGAACAAATGGGAACTAATCAAATTTAGTTTTGTACAGCAAAGTAAATCATTAAAAAAACAAAAAGCTTAAAGACTTGGAGAAAACATTTGTAAATGATGCAAGTAACAGAGGCTTATTTTCCAAAATATACAAAAAGCACATGCAACTCAATTACAAAAACAGCAAAAAGCAACCCAATCAAAAAATGGGCAGAAGATCTAAATAGACATTTCTCAAACAAAGACATACAGATGGCTAATAGGGACATGAAAAATGCTCAAAAATCACTAATTAATAGAGAAATGCAAATCAAAACTACAATGAGGTATCACCTCACACTAGTCAGAGTGTCCATCATCAAAAAGTCTATGAACACTAAATGCTGTAGAGGGTGTGGAGAAAATGAAACCCTTCTATACTGTTGGTGGGACTGTACATTGGTACAACCTCTATGGACAACAGTATGGGGTTTCCTTAAAAAATCTAAAAACAGAGTTACCATATGATCTAGCAATCTGATTCCTGAACATATATCCAAAAAAATAATAATTTGAAAATGTACATGTACCCCTATGTTCATAGTAGCACTATTTATAATAGCCAAGAAAAGTAAAAAACATAAATGACCATTGAAAGAAGAATGGATAAAGAAAATGTGGTACATGTATACAATGGAATAATACTCCATAAAAAAAAAAGAATGAAATAATGCCCTTTGCAGCAACATGGATGCAACTATTAATAATCTTCATACTAAGTAAGTGAAGTAGGTCATACAGAGAAAGAAATAGTATATGATATCACTTATATTTGGAAACTGACACATGGTACAATTGAACATAAGTACAGAACAGAAACAGACTCATGGACGTAGAAAACAGATTTGTGGTTGCCAAGTGAGAGGGAATGTGGGGGAGGGATGAATTGAAAGTTTCAACTTAACAGATGCAAACTATTATGCTAAAATGGATAAATAACAAGGTCCTACTGTACAGCACAGGGAACTATATTAAATATCATGTGACAAATCTTAAAAAGGATATGAATATAATGGAAAATAATGTGTGTACAATATGTGTGTATATATACATATATATCTCAAATTTGTGTGTATATATACATATACTGTATCAGTTTGTTGTATAGCAGAAATTAATAAAACATTGTAAATCAACTATATTTCAATAAAATAAACAACAACAAAAAAACCAACAGGAAACAAACAAACAAACAAAAAACCCCAATGCTTACATCATTGAGATGAATCACTCACAAAGGAGATATGCTCCCATTGGGCTTCTTATGAAACCCAGGCAAGCACACAACCACCCTGTTCCGCCTATTCTATTTCACTGTGTCTCATTTACCTTATTTTGGGAAACTAATTCCACAGATGTCTGAGCATGTTCCTTCTAGGGCAAATGCAATAATTTTATCCAGATTTAAAACGTCTGTATCCTCTTGAAGTACATGGGGAAATACAATATCTTCCAATGTTTCTATACATTATGTAACTAATTAATAGGTCTGTCATAATACTTAAGAAGCATTACCTCAGTTACTGTTATTATGAATTTTCTACTTTTAGTTATGAGATATTGTCTCTCAATTATTTCCTTGTTCCTGAGTGTCAACTCTTGCCTGCTGGTTCCTGGTGGTGGCCCTGGGCTCCAGGGTATGTCATGCTGTACTTTGTGACTAGTGCCTTCACCTGAAAATACAGTTAAGACCTGAAAGATGACAAAAGAATTTATATTCAATAAAATTACTGTTTTCCCAAATCACCACATTGAGGATAAATGTAGCCAGCACCCTGACCCTACCTGCGTATGGGCAGGGTCACACGTTGTTCCACAGTATGGCTTGAAGTCAGCTTTCTGGATAGCACCCTTCTTGTGGCCACCCCACAATTAGGCTTAGAAAAAAATAACTTTGGGCCTAGTGCTTAACTCTGCCTTTCCTTGATTATTGGGAATGCTTTGTGTTTTCTGAGGCTACTCTTTTACTTTGTCAATATAACTCCTCATCTCTTCTAAAGTAGAGAGTTTGAAAGAGCCCAGGACCCACCCCTGAAACTTTCATCCTCTTCTCAATAGAGCTGTCAATCTGTATTCATTCTATAAAGTCTGAAGACTTGCATCCAGGCCACTGCCTTAAAACAAAACTTCAGAGCTAAAAACTCCTGTGGCCCTGAATCTCCTCAAAGTGCAAACGGCAACACATGCTGCTGGTACATATATCCAAAACCTGCATCATGAATCCTGGCATCACCAAAATCTTCTCATTTATGTTTAGCCTCTGGATTTTTTTTCTTTATTTTTCTTCATTTTCTTTCCTTTTTTTGTGCGTGGGGGGGGGTGCACCCATGCCAAATGGAAGTTCCTGGGCTAGGGGTTGAATTGGAGCTGCAGCTGCTGGCTTATGCCATAGCCACAGCAACATGGAATCCAAACCACATCTGTAGCATAGACCACAGCTCACTGCAACACTAGATCTTTAACCCACTGAACAAGGCCAGGGATCCCACCTGCATCCTCATGGATACTAGTCAGATTTGTTTCCACAGAGCCACAAGGGGAACTCCCTAGACTCTCAAATAAACACAAGTAAGAGGTAATCACCAAAAATTTCGCCAATAAACAGTGGCTCTTTTTCTTACCTTGGTTTTGAAAAAAATTGAGAAATACATAGCAAAGAGAAGGAAAATTTTTATTTTATTTTCCTTTATTATATTAGCAATGGAGGTTTACTACTACCTGACAGGTATCTTTTTATCAATATTCCCATTAAAAGTGATCATTGTGTTTTTATATCGGCAGTGTGACAGGCAAAACTTATCTATTGATTTATTCTTTTTTTCCAGATTCATGTATACTTTCAACAACATTCTTTCTACTTAGAACAAGAACATCCTACAAAGTGCCAGGTGGTTTTTGACATACTAGAGAACACAATTCGACCTGTCCAAAGGTGCCTTTGCATTCAAGAGTCTTTCTAGTGGAAGAGGCCAGTGGCTCTTAGACAAGTGATCGGGGGACTATTTCCTTAGACAAACAGGAAAGTGTTATTTCAATAATTGATGTATAAGATGAAACCAGAGTGCCAGGAAGAAGCCACCCATGCAAAGATGGTCAGAGATGGTACATAAGCAGAGCTAGACAAAGGTAATTAGTAGTGATGATTTTGGCATTTGTGAGGAAGTTAATGAACCACACGTTATGTAATGATGAGGGTGAAGTGAGTCTGGTGAGTTTAGAGAGGGGAGAAGTATGAGTTCTGACATTCACATGATTGTTGGAGAATAGGGGTGATTGAAATGGAGAAGAGAATAAAAACATAATGTTTTAAGAGACTTTTTCATTGGCTAAAGAGCTAGGTATGCCTAGCCTAAGTATTCAAATACATTACTTATTTCAAACTGTTTATCCAGAACAAAGTTCAGCCAATAAATCATACTATGTCATTTTCAGAACTTGTTATACTACTTTGTTCAAGCTTTTAAAATGATCAAAGCTTTCAAGTCCAATATCAGTGGACTTTAATTTAGTTTCATTTATTATATTTATAGCAAGTTATAAGTAAACATTCTAGGGAAAGAGTCTCTTATAAATCACACTGATTATTTAGCTGGCTTTAAATGACCCTAAATGATTAACCTATTTAGATTGAATCTATGAGGAAGTATTATAGAACTTTAATATATGCTATATTCTAAAAATATTTAACATTCTTCCATAGAAAAAATACATTTAAATCTATTCATTACTATTTGCCTTTTACTATTAAAAATTCCTCTTTTTTCAAAGTAAAAATGGCACTTTAAAAGCACTACTTAGGTTGAAAATATATTCCTTGCCTTGGTTTGGAGTAAGCAGTTAAGTTCAGAGTTGTTCCATCAAGGAAGGGATGAGACCACTGAGCTGAAAAAATAAAACATTGATGTTTTCAGTAATTATTTAAAATTTTTAATTGAGACTTTTAATGTTTTGCTTATGGGAGAAATATTTTGAGTTCTGCTAAAATATTGTAGTAGAAAGGATTTGTAGTGGATAAGATCAATTGAGAAATATTTTTATACTCTTAGGGAAAATTAAAAATAAATAGAACATAGAATTGTATACAAGCTAAATATTGATATATTAAAATCTCTTGATCTTAAAAATAAATTATTTATTTTTGTCTTATAATTTCTTATGACAAAAACTCATCAATATGTGTAGGTGTCTTTATAGGAACATGTTTCAAGGAGACTGTTCGAAATTGTTTTGGAGGAACAAGTCTAGTTATAATAATGAATCCAATCTTATTTTACATTTTAGAAGAATGAAAGATATTGATTCCTGAATAAACTTAAGAATATTTTGATAATACCATCTCAATAATGCAAAGTGTTTTACTAAAGTGTCAAGGATGTGGTCCTCTGGCCTGAAAAATAATGATGTTTTAATTATTGACTTAAAGATTTTTTATGGTTTATGAAATTTTTGACTTGATGATCTTAAATAGTCAACCATATTAATCATATCTGCTTATGATATTTTAACCAGAATTGAAAATATCTAGTCAGAAAAATACTCTAGATTTGATTTTATTTTATGTAACTTTTATGTAAAATAAGTGCTGTATGATGTTTAAACCAAAAATGAAAATAACTAGTCAGAAAAATCTCTAGATTTTATTAGTGTAAATTCTGTCTCAGTTTTGCATTTCTGCTTTTCTGCTTTATTTTTCAAAATAAAATAAAAATAAATAATATATGATTAATTAGCAGTATTATGTATGCACAGCTATTTTGCTCATATATAAGTTTTAAATGACCAGAGTGATATTTGTTCTTCCAGTTGAAAGAGTAATTAAATCCATTAAAATAATGGAAGAAATACCTGCAGGTCTCTTAAAGATGTTTTTCAAAGTATGTTTCATAATGTCAGGAATCAAGATATTTTATTAAAATGTACACTGAGGTGAAATTCAGGAAGGATATTTATGTTCTAGAAATTTTTTGCATAGTGGATTTTTAAACATTTTGTAGACTCATTAGATTCTCTTTCTATGAATTTCAATTTGTATTCAATAATATAAAGTTTTCACTATATACAATAGCGACTGAAATGTCCATCAACAGAGGAGTGGATAAAGAAGTTGTGGTACATATACACAGTGGAAAATGACTCAGCCATAAAAAGGAATGAAATAATGGCATTTGCAGCAACATGGATGAACCTAGCAATTATCATGCTAAGTGAAGTTAGTGAAACAAAAGCATCATAGGCTATTAGTTATATGTGGAATTTAAAAAAGGATAGAATGAATTTATATGCAGAACAGAACATTCTCACCAACTTGGAAAAACTTATGGTTCCCAAAGAAGACCAGTTGGGGTGGGGAATAGACTGGAGGTTTGGGACAGAAATGTTCTGAAATTAGGTTGTGATGATGGTTGTACAACTATATAATAAAATTAATTGAATTAGAAAATAAAAAGCTTTTGAAATGCTTTGATCACTTCAGAAGAAAGGACTATATACTTTAAGAAGTTGCTATTATCAATTTTATATTTCTTTGCTCCCATAGCTTAAATGGTTTTAAGGGGGAAATTTGACTCACATAAGAATATCAAGCCCAAGGTTCTCACCAGTATTTTATAGTGCTATGTATAGATAGTTGATAGATGGACCAATTTTATAGATTGATATATAGATATACCCTTAAAAATATGTATCAAAAGTGGGCTCATGTGCCCAGAGTTACTCCACTTCACAATACATTTTATTTCAATCAACACAGGTCAGGACTTCCCACTATGACTCAGTGAGTTAAGAATCTGACTAGTATCCATGAGGATCTGAGTTTGATCCCTGGTCTAATTCAGTATGTTAAAGGATCTGGCATTTCCACAAGTTGCAATGTATGTATGCTGCAGATGTACACTCCAATCTGGTGTGGCTGTGGCTCCAATTCAACCCCTTGTCTGAGAACTTCCATGTGCTGCAAGTGCAGGCTTAAAAAGACAAAATAAATAAATAAATAAGAAAGAAAGAAAGAAAAAGAGAAAAACAAACAAAAAAGAAGCCAGGAGTTCCCGTCGTGGTGCAGCAGAAACAAATCCAAGGAACCATGAGGTGGTGGGTTCAATCCTTGGTCTCACTCAGTGGGTTAAGGATCTGGCATTGCCATGAGTTGTGGTGTAGGTTGCAGATGTGGTTAGGATCTGGCATTGCTGTGACTGTGGCTGTGGCTGGCAGCTACAGCTCTGATTGGTCTCCTAGCCTGGGAACCTCCATATGCTGTGGGTGTGGCCCTAAAAAGACAAAAAGAAAAAAAAAAAAAAAAGCCAAAATTGAGCCCTCCCCCACAGATATTTTTACAAATAGGAAGGTTTGGTAAAATTATATAATTTAATCATAATTTCTTAATTAGGACATAATAAAGGTAAGGTTGGTAAATCAGGGTCTCACTCAGGAATGAAACTAACAAAACATCTACAAAGGTATCATGTAACTATGAACATGATTTCAGAATATATATTTTAAAATTTACTCATAGTCAAAAAAGCTGTTTAATTATATTTTTAAAACCCATATACAAATAGTATCTGATTTTCTGTTTCTAGTTATTCTTTTATTTTATCATGATGTTATAAACTATTCAAATATTCTCTATACTAGAATGATGATGATTTGCTTGATTTTAAAAATATTATGTATAATAAACTACACCAATAGGATTATATTTATAATAGTTACTATTAGGTGAAAATAATGGTAAATTAAAAATGCAGTGGCATTATGAAATATTGTTTTAAAAGTGTTTCCTTGGAAATTTCACATTTCAAATAAGAACTATTAAGATTTTTCAGAACACAATTATGTTATAACCTTTGGACAATATTCTAAAACTAATATTTTAAACCATATGATATATTTATTCAAAAAGTATAGTAAAATTAATGACATTAATTAAAGAGTTTCATAATTCTTGATTTAAAAATCTAGGTTTGTATAATTTGACTTTTATTTCTACTAAAAAATCTCTCTCTCTGTCTATCCATCCTTCTATCTATCTATCATCTTTCTAATCCATCTTGCAGTGTATGTCCCAAGTAAGCAAGATTTAATAATTTATATCAAAGGCAAGCAAATACCTTTAAACTCATAAAATAGCACTTTTAGTTTTATAGTTTACTATGTGTTGACTCTAAGATCACTTGGAACTTCAAGGCTGAAATGTCTTATGCCCAAGTTCTAAGTTTATGAAGACTAAAATGTAAGAAATTCTCTTTCACTTCAGGTTTTAAAAATGACAGTCCAAAGATAAAAGTGCGTGATCTCAGTCATGTGGAAGAAGTATGTCTTTACAGAGAATTTATGGTGTGTACTTCAAGTGGTGAGATGGAAACTTCTCAATTTAGACCACTGTGTCATTCCAGCTCAGATGATTCAGTTTTAGTACTTCTGTCCTTTATGAAATACAGAGAAAAGTGAGAATGTGCTTTCCCTTTCCTTCACAAAAGCACCTTTTTTAAATTTGTTAATTATTGCTACAAATATTAGTACCTTTGGTTTTCTCATTCTACTCTATTTCCACAACAGCATCTCAAGAACCTGAAAAAGTATATTTTAATTAACAGCAGAATTATACAACTTTTTTTAAAGGGCCAGAGAGTAAATTTTTTGACGTTTCAGGACACAGACAATCTCTGTAACATATTCAGGAGTCAAATATAAGGAACTTCCACTAGCCAAGTATGGGGTATCTTAGAAAAATAATATCTTCTTGAATACAAATGATTCCAACACAAATAAATAATGAATGCTAAAAGTAGTGAGTTACACTTTAACAAGAAATAGGTATTTATATAATCTCAATGTATCTCATATAAACTAATTGTTAATTATAAAGAATGAGCAATTTTACAGTACAGAAAATTGGTAGCTAGCACCTTTGTCAAGTTAACAAAGTTTACGTGATGAATAATTGGACACACAGAAATTGTATAGCCCCTGATAACACCAAACTGGAAACCAATAAATAGTCATTTCTGTGATATTTCTGTCCCCAAAATGGATAACCTGGATTTATTCATGAGGAAGCATCTGACAAGTCTAAATGGATAAACATTCTACAAATGTTCTTACAAAGTTTCTGTAAGATCGAAATCATATTGAAATAAATAACAATAAAACAAATTCCTGGAACCCATGCCAGAATAAATAAGCCAGAGTCTCTGGAAATGGTACCCATAAAAATGCATATTAAGTCACCCCTATGTGGTGATAGGATGCAGCCAGATTTGAGAACAGCAGATCTCCTAAGGTAGAGATCAGCCATCAGCAGGATCCAGTGCTGTAGTCTGTGTTGTGTGATCAATACAAAAAAATCTTTAAGCAAACCACATCCAGCTGCAAGACCCATTATATTAAATGCAGATTATCTTGAAGTATATCCACTTGAGACATTGGGCAAAACTAAAGTCATTCTTTCTCAGTTGAGTACCCTGAAACTTCATTACCAGAGTTATTCCCAAGAAGCACACTGATAGAAATTTAAGAGTTTTATTTATGGTTGCGTCTTTGGGGTATGCTAGGGTCTGATTTTATTTACCCACCTTGTACATGTGAGGGACATTAATTAGTGAGTCTTTGAAGGAAGCAGAAGCTATCAATCCATGGAGAAACAGCTTATAACAACAGAAGAAGGTCAGTGAAAACTATTCTTTGGTCACTAAGATTTGAGAAACTTCCAAATTCCTGAAATTAATACTATCCCAATGATCAAGGACTTAGTCCTCCCCCAGACAACACCCTAATGTTTGCACAAGTGGGCGGATAAATTATGGATTTCACTGACTCTAAAAATCTGTATGATCACATTTGTAATTGTCTTTTCAGGACTCAAACATGAATCTAAATGAATAAGATGTAATCAGGATCATCATAGAATATTTGAGAGTTTCAATTTGTGCACTCAGAAGTATCATATAAATTTTATATTCAGGTAATTGATTTTGTTATAAAGATGCCATTGGACTATGATAGATATTGAATATAGAATGAGATTTCATGAACACCGGCCCTACACACACCCCCTCTTGTCCAGGGCCTTATACTTTCTTCTTTTACACAGCTCTTCTTTCTTACCTTCTCTTTGAAACTGGATTCTCAGCTTAATATGGTTAACAGGGCAGAGTCTACATTAATTCTTAGCTCCAGTAACTCAAGATCTCACTGGATTCTTTGTCATCCATTCCAAATCTCAAGGGACTCTGACTTGCTACCAATTTTCTAATCACTGCTCAAATGAACCAACTAGTTTGGTCCATTTATTTATAACCTATGATTGAAATTACATATAAGATATGTGTTTGAGATGAGAAGTTATTTAAATGTATCATTCTCTTGTGTTAAATTATGACAGATTAACAGATGCAGCCACTTAAGTCACTATCTTAGAGAATTCTATTCTAATTTTTACTTTCTTTGCAAATAGACTTGTCAACTTTTTCCATGTATCTCCAGATGCTCATTTCGCTATTCCCCCACAGCTTTCTCTCTGTCTCACCCTGAAAGAAAAATGCTTCCTTCCTCTTCTAAACTAAATCATTCAAAATGCCACTTTTGCCTGACCATTCATATCTTCAACCCATTCTAATAATATTTATTTATTTTTTAATCAGTTAGTAATTCTGATTAAAAACTACAAAACAAATCTGGATATTCATTGGCAGGTAGGAAATTTATTACAGGGGCATTAGGCGCTTATGTAGATAATAGGATAAAATTGGAATTGGGTCTGAATAGAGGGTGTTTTTTTTTTTCTTTTTTTTCACATAAGGAAGAATTTATTTGCGATTTAACATGAAATCATACAAATAAAATTTGTATAAACACAAATCCACATTGAGTTATAACACAGATAGCAAAAGACAAAGTAAAAACAAAGAAAACTAATTAGCGGCTATATACAGTTGGACACAGTTGTGTCTTGTACACTAGAAAGTCTTTTACAAAATAATCATCTTAGATCAACAGAAGACCAGTCTTCAATGTTGTTCTGCAAGATGGGTTGCACTAGCAAAATCCTCCTGTTTTCTCCAATGTCCCCTTTATTATGGCTGGTGATTATTTTGGTGATTGCCACCCCCTCGAGATGCCTTGCCATAAGTGCTCTATTGGCCACTGTAGTCTGCATATCCCTGTCCAATACAATACAAACTTTTAATAATCTTCATAACATCAACTTTTAGGGGAAGAATGAATATGATCTGCTTCTAGTCTTGAGCCATTTGTTTAAGATTCCAAGTCTGAGGAGAGGTCAACTGACTGGTAGAGATTAGAATTTGTTTCTATACCCTGGAGATTTGGCACAACAAGTAAACAGATAGCACAAAGGTCCTTCTGGGGAACCCTTAAACTTTGCAGAGAAATGCAGATATTTGGTATAATATCTCATGAAAACCTACACAATGTGACTGTTTTTTTTTTAATAATAAACCTGCTACTAAAAAAAACAATGAGTCAATGAGGAAATGAAAAAGGAAATTACAAAATACCTCAAGACAAATAATAGAGAATACAAAACCTTTCAAAATATATAGGAGTCCACAAAAGCAGGGCTTAGAAGGAAATTCATGGTAATACAGGCATTCTTCAAAAAAGAAGAAAAATCCAAATTGACAACTTACCCCACCACCCAAATAAATTAGAAAAAGAAGAAGAAAGAAAACCTAAAGTCAGCAGAGGGAAGGAAATCATAAAGATCAGAGAGGAAATCAATAAAATAGATATTAAAAAAAAAAAAAACAGTAGAAAAGTATCATTACAATCAAGAACTGGTTCATTGAAAGGGTAAACAAAATTGCCAAACCTTTGGCCAGAGTCCCCAAGCAGAGGAGAGAAAAAAATGCAAAATAAATAAATAAATAAAGGAAAAAAGGAGAAATCTCAATGGATACTGATGATATACTCCCCCCCAAAAAAGAGAGAATACTATGGACAATCATATGCCAAGAAATTTGACAAGCTAGAAGAAATGGACAACTTTCTAGAGACTTAGAGCCCACCAAAGCTGAATCAAGAAGAAATAGATCAACTGAACAGAGTGATTATTGGATGGAAATGAAATTGAATATGTAATTAAAAACACTCCCTACAAACAAAAGTCCAAAACCAGATGGCTTCACAGGCAAACTCTACCAATCATACAAAGAAGAACTTATACTTATCCTTAAACTTTTCCAAAAGGTTGAAGAAGGAACATTCCCAAAGACATTTTATGAAACCACCATCACCTGAATACCAAAACCAGACAAATATACTACCAAATATATATATATAGGCCAATATCTTTGATGAATATAGACACAAAAATTCTCAACAAAATTTTAGCCAACTGAATCCAACAACATATAAAAGATCATACACCAGGACCAAGTGGTATTTATCCCAGGTTCACAAGGATGTTTCAACATCTGCAAAACAATAAATGTCACACACCACATTAACACAAGAAAAGCCAACAACCACATGATCATCTCAATTGATGCAGAAAAAGCATTTGACAAAGTTCAGCATCCATGCATTATGAAAACTTACCAAAATGTCTATAAATGGAAAACACCTTAGCATAATAAAAGCCATTGATGACAAATCCACAGCAAATATAATACTCAATAGAGAAAAGCTGAAAGCCTTCCTGCTAAACAAGACAAGGATGCCTATTCTCACCACTTTTATTCAACATAGAATTGGAAGTCCTAGCCACAGCAATCAGACAAACAAAATAAATAAATTTATCCAAATTGGAAGAGAAGAGGTAAAATTATCACTCTATGCAGATGACATGATACTATACATAGAAAACCTTAAGGACTCCATGCAAAAACTACTCAACTTATCAACAAATTCACCAGAGTAGCATGTTGATTAACATTCAGAAATTTATTGCATTTCTGTATACTAACAATGAAATATTAGAAAAGGAATATAAAAATAAAATATCTTTTAAAATTGCACCAAAATAAAATCAAATAATAAACTTGGGAATAAACCTGACCAAGGAGGAGAAAGAATTATATGCTAAGAACTATAAAATGATAATCAAGGAAATTAAGGAGTATTCAAAGAAATGGAAAGATATTCCATGCTCCTGGATTAGAAGAATGAATATTGTAAAAATGGCCATTCTACCCAAAGCAATTTACAGTTTCAATGCGATCTTTATCAAATTACCCATGACATTTTTCACAGAACTAGAAAAAACAATCCAAAAATTTATATGCTACTACAAAGGACCCAGAATTGCCAAAGCAATCCTGAGAGGCAAAAAAAATAATAATTAGGCACAACTGCATCAAAAGTAACATAATGTCTTTTCTATCAAAGGAAATCTTGGTCACTCCATTTTTCTCTGGTTTCGGTTTCAGCTAAAACTTCTTCTTGCAACCCCCTCCTTGTTACCTCTCCCAGCAACAGTTTGTTTCAATTAGCTAACGAGGAAGAATGTGTACCCTGACCTGACCAATGGGAAGGGAACAGGTATATCACCTGCGTTAGGGTAAATAGGGAGGGTCTTTTCTTCAGAATGCATGCTTTTTGGAGTTCCCGCACCCTTCTGCAAAAGTAAAGAGACTTGTCAAGATCTCCCCTTGTCCACGTGCCTCACTTTCTGACACTGATGATCTGAGCCAGAGTTACCTTATTTTCCCAACAGATTTGGGGCCCCTTCTGTGACTAGGGGTCCACTGGAGCATGGACTCTGAAGGAGGAGAGATGAATCCCACAGCCCTGTTGTGGTGGCCCTGAATTGAGAAGTCTGTACCTGTGGACTTCAAACCTGTGGATGGTTCCCAACAACACAGGAAACTGTGGAGATCAGGCAACTTCGTTAATGGACCAAGGTAAGAAACATCACTGGGGCAATCAAGTATCTCCTTGGTTACCGGGAAGAGGGTTGGTAAGCCTCAAATGGTCTTGGGTGAGACTGGCAATTTTGGGTGAAATTATAAAATCAGAGAATAACCCTCAAAGGTCATGGGGGTTATACTGGCAATACCCAGTGAAATCAGAGGATCAGAACATGATCCTAGGAAATGGGAAGTAAGTCTTCCTGACTTGTACCTCCACTTGGAGGATTGAATGGGGGCAGCACCAAATTATTCCAGACAGTACTCTGGGATTAATGTTAAAGTATTGGGGTGACAATCCATGGACAAAGGTCAAAAAGAAGGGAAGAATGATTAAGTATTGCTGTTTTATCTGGACACAGACACCTATTCTCGCCCATCCATCTTCTGGCCAAAGTTCAGACCAGATGAGGATTGGCTCTGTCAGCTGCTCATTCAATTTGTCCAGGACAAGACACAGGGGTCTCATGAAGAAACTGATTATGCTCTCTCTTGGAAGCAGGAACCAGTTTTCTTATTTTCCCTAAGAGTATGGGACCAGAAGGGAAAAAAGGAGGAAACCCAAGAATATTCTGAGACCTCCCCACTTTCATGGGAACCCCTTGGCTTGGTTCCACCACTTAACAATCCCCAAAATAGTGCTGGCTCCCCTCCAGATGCAGCTGCCACTGCTGTCACTGCCAGGGGAGCATGAGAGGTGGAGAGGTGCAGAGCCCACCATGCAGGTTCAAGCACACTGCCCCAACTAGTGGAGTCAAGCAGCAAGGGGAGGATTTTAGAGTCCACCATGCAGGCACAAGCACACTGCCACTGTTCACAGAGTCAGAATAGGAAAGGGGGTCCACAGGCATAAGCAGACTGCCACGGCCCACAGGCTTAAAGCCCATAGCCTCAACAAAACCAAAGGATATGTCAGGGCCTTATTCCAGACTTAAGAGAGAGTTAAAACAATGTCAAGAGGATATTCAAAAATTTCCTTTTCCTGCAGCTACCCCTGGGGATGAACAAGAAGAGCCACAAATGCTCTTCCCACTATGGGAGGTTCCTTTAGGTGAGGGAGGAATAGGATATATAAATGCCCCTTTAACCAGCACTGAGATTCAAAATTTTAGGAGAGAATTGTGATCTTTGCTGAAGCTCCTATACGGGGTAGCAGATCAACTGGATCAATTCCTTGGACCACAAGTCTATATGTGGTCTGAATTAATGTCTATTTTAAGCATTCTGTTTTCTGTGGAAGAAAGGAGGATGATTGGAAGTGCAGCCATGGCTTTATGGGAGCGAATCCACCCTCCCCAGCCAGGGGAATCTAGGGCAGAAATAAAATTTCCCAACTAGGACCCTGGGTGTGACAATAACAATGCTGTCTGCCAGGGGCATATAATGGACTTGAGAAATCTAATAATATGGGGAATTAGGGATTCTGTACCTCAGACTCAAAATATATCTAAGGCATTTGAAGTATAGAAACATAAAGAGGAGGAACCAACAGAATTTTTGGAATGACTCAGAATTCAGATGAGAAGATATGGTGGAATAGATTCCACTGACCCTCTAGGACAGGGCATGTTCAAACTTCACTTAATAACTAATAGTTGGCCAGATAGTTCCAAAAAGTTACAAAAAATAGATGATTGTAAAGATAAACCATTAGAGGACCTATTAAAAGACGCAGAAAACATTTATGTGAGAAGAGATAAGGAAAAACAAAAACAAAGGACCAAGATAATGTTGCATACCAACAAAAACAGGGTAGGTCAAATCAAAGGGGTCTCGAGGACAAAAGTAAGTGGGGGTCACAATATCAGCCTCACTGCTCCCCAAAACAGGGCATAGTAGAAAGAGAACTAGATGGCAAAGTGAAAACAAGTGCTTTAGGTGTGGCAAACTGGGGCATTTCAAAAGGGAATGTCTTGAATGGGAAAAGGAGAATAAAACAATCCCTCTCATGTTATTTGAGGAAGATGAGGACTAGGGTTGTCAGGGGCTCTCAATAGTGATTGCAACTTAAAAATCCACAGGTGCCCTACTCAGAGACCCTAATAAATTTAGAGGTAGGGCCATACCATGAAACTATGATCTTTCTTATTGATTCAGGGGTGTCTCACTCCCCACTTTGTTATTTTCTCAAAATGCTTTCTCCTTCTCATGAACAGATAGTAGTATCTGGGGTAAAAGGGAAGGGGTTTTCAGCAAAAATTTTGGAATAAACAAAAGTAAATTTCAAGAAAAAAATGTGCCAAAATATGCTTGCTTTTTGTTCCAGAGGCAGGCACAAACCTGTATTGAAGAGACCTAATGGCCAAATTGGGACTGGGCTTACAGGTTACTAAAAAAAAACTTTACAAGTAAAATTGAATCTTTTAACCCCAACAGTGGAGGGACAAATTTAACCACAATCCTGGGCATCAGAGGGAAATCATCAGAGACTTAATGTGATCCCAATTAAAATACAGCTAAAGACCCCTGGAGAAGCAGTCCAGAGAAAACAATACCCTATCCCTCTACAAGGAAAGATAGGACTTAAACCAATTATAGAGGGACTACTTCAAGATGGTCTCTTAGAACCCTGCATGTCTTCCTATAATACCCCTATTCTCCCTATGCATAAGACAGATGGGTCCTATTGCTTAGTCCAGGATTTTCGGGCAATTAACCAGACTGTTAAGACTAAATATCGGGTGGTCCCAAACCTTATACACTCCTGAGTAAAATTCCATTTGACCACCAATGGTTTAAATGTAATTGACTTGAAGGATACCTTTTGCTCATGCCCCTGGACTTGGACAGCTGGGATTTATTCACATTTGAATGTGAGGACCCAATAACTGGAAGAAGACAACAATATAGATGGACAGTCCTCCCTCAGGGTTTACAGACTCCTCACATCTTTTCAGACAAATTTTAGAACAGGTATTAGGAGACTTTACACCTCATGGGACCTGTCTACATCAATATGTAGATGACCTGTTACTCTCAAACACTGATCAAAAGAAACTTACAGCAGCTACAGTGTCGGAGGCCAGCTCCAACAACCAGGTCCAGCAGCCAGGGTGTATATGTCCCAATAGGAGATGGATAGCATTGGCATAAGAAATGGAGACAGCCTCTTTGTCCCTTCATTCAGGGTGCTGGACTGCTGAAATTTTATTGGCATAAGTGGTTGATTACATAGACAGTTTTTCACTACAGATTACATCACAGTGTTAAAAGTACATTGGTTAACTATTAGAATTTGTTTTTTGATCATATGGTACATTAACAATACATCATGTTTTAAAATCTTCACCTAATTAAATTTAGTGAGTACAATTCAAGGACAAACAGACACAAACGTATCATGTGGGAAAGAGGAGACTCAGCACAAACCATCTCATGGCCAGCCAGTTCCCACAAGCTGAAGAGGCTACAGACACAAATAACTTTGTCTTTAGACTAATGTCTATCTACAAAGCATCCTTGGCAGGGAGACAGTGTGAGAAAAAACAAATCAATTTAGCTAGCTACTGTTAAAAGTTTCTAAACTCAAAGACAAAACTCAGAGTCAAATTTCTTTTGATCATGAATAATGTATGTCTAACTTCTATAGACCTCATTAAAATCCTAACTCTAAAGTTTACTGTAAAACTAGTTGGTAGATAAACACCATGTTTTTAATTAAGTTGGATTTAAATAGAGGAAAGTCCTCCAGAATGAAATTCTTATTATGTTATTATTGTGATTTTGTTAAATCACAAATCACTACAGGAAAATAAGAATGGGAAATAAGATTAATAAGCAAATAATCAGGAGAGACTGAGGAAAACCTGAATAGCAAGTGAAGCAGAAAAGACTAAGTTATCCATGGAATAATCCCCACTCAGCAAAGCAAAATGAAATTGCTTCCTGGAAAATTCAGTTCCCCACCAGGGTCAGTGGGCGAGCCTTATTGTCTTCTGGGGTCTGTCTTCAAAATTGCACCATGCAGGCAAGCATCCCCTTGTTTAGGAACCTACCCTCAGAAATGCACCATTCAGACAGTCCCCTTTTCCTGATTAGGAGCTTGTCCTTGGGACTGCACCGTACAGACAGGTCCATTTTTCTGATTAGGAGCCTGTCCTCAGAATTGCACTGTTCAGACAAGCTCCCTTTCTCAGCTCTTTGCGTCTTCTCGGCTCCCCGCACTACAGTTTCCCTTCTCGATTTTCTTGGGGAACAAGGCTTTATGGTCTCCAAGAAGAAGTTACAATTTGTTGAAAATGAGGTAAGATATTTAGGACATCTAATAAGTGGGGATAAAAGAAACCTCAGTCAGAAAGAATAGAGGGGATCTTAGGCCTGCCTCTATGAACTACCAAACACGAGCTTAGAAAGTTTCTGGGTCTGATTGGATACTGTAGCCTTTGGATTGATTAGTATGCATTAAAAACTAAACATCTATATTCCAAGCTTGTAGATGAAGGCCCTGATCCCCTACTATGGAGTCAGGAGGAAATACAACAATTTAGGGATCTGAGGGAGGAGCTGATGGGTGCCCCATTGTGGCTGTATCATTCTTTGAAAAACCTTTTCATTTGTTTGTAAGTGTGGACAGGGGTACAGCTCTAGGGTTCCTCACAGGAACATGGGGGAATTTGCCAGCCCATGGCCTTTCTTTCCTGCCTCCTGGACCCTGTCACCAGAGGATGGCCTGAGTGCATACAGTCAGTAGCCACCACTGCACTCTTAAGTTAAGAGAGCAGGAAACACCTTTGGAAGAAGGCTAACCATGAATACCACACACCAAGTATGAGCCATCCTAAACCAAAGGGTAGGGAGATGGCTCACTGACTACCAAATTTTAAAATATGAGGCAATCTTATTGGAAAGGGATGACTTAACTTTAACCACCGAAGAGGCCTTAAGCCCTGCTTCTTTCCTCACTCAAAGGGAGCCTTCAACTCCCATGAAACATCATTGTTTAAATTTAATAGACCATCAGACCAAAACTCAACCAAATCTATGGGAAACTCCCTTCCATTCAGAGAGACACTTACTCATTTATGGATCTTCTCAAGTCATCCAGGGAAAATGACACAATTGTTATTCAGTCATTGATGGAGAGGGTCAAATGATAACTGAGTCAGGAAGACTCCCAAATACATGGTCAGCTCAAACTTGTGAACTCTTTGCCCTTAACCAAGCCTTAAGATATTAAAAAAGAAAAAAAGAAAAAGAGGGCACAATCTATACTGACTCTAAATATGCCTTTGGAGTCATCCATACCTTTGGAAAAAATTGGATGGAGAGGGGACTTATCAATAGTAAAGAACAGGGACTAATCATGAAGAATTAATTAAACAAGTACTTAAAAATCTATAACTCCCAGAAGAGATAGCAGTGGTATATGTGCCAGGCCACCAAAAGGGGGCCTCATTTGAAGTCCAAGTAAATGCCGTAGAAGTTGATGAAGCCAAGAGCGTGGCATTAGAATAAGAGGTCACTATCTTCCATCTTACTCCCTCCCTTCCCAAAATAATGATCTCTCCCTCCATTTCAGAAACAGCTACATCAGCTGGGGGCCCAACATGATGCTCAGGGAAGGTGATTTCTCCTAGTTGGGAGGGAAATGCTGTCCAAACCCTTTATGAGAGAAATTCTGACATACCGACACCAAAGGAGCAATTGGGGACCTCAAGCCATGTGCGACACAGTCTTAAGGGTCTATGGGTGTGCTGGTATTTACACAATAGCCAAACAGGTAATGGAAGGTTGCTTAACATGCAAAAAGACCAATAAAAGGGCTTTATGAAAAACAGCTAATGGAGGAAGGTCTCCTGGTTTAATACCTTTCAAGAGTATCTAAATTGACTACACTGAAATGCCCAAAATAGGGCTACTCAAATATCTCTTAGTCATAGTAGACCATCTAACTCACTGGTCTACTACTACTACTACTGTAGTAGTAGATCAATTATGCCACTACCAATTGTGTGACAAAGGCCCTATTAGAGCAAATTATTCCCAGATTTGGGATGATTGAAAACATAGATTTGGATAATGGAAGTCATTTTACAGCTCAGATAGTAAAGGGACTCTTGAAAGAATCAGATATTAAATGGGAATACCATACCCTGTGGCATCCTCGCTCTTCTGGTCAAATTGAAAGAATGAACCAAACTCTCAAAATTCACTTGACTAAATTAATACTATAAATCCAGCTACCCTGGACCAAATGTCTCCCTCTTGCTTTACTCAGAATTAGAAATGCTCCCCAAAAGGATGTCTATCTATCTTCATATGAAATGTTATATGGACTTCCTTAGCTGGGTACATCATTTGACCTGCCTACATTTGAAACAAAAGTTCAATTTTTAAGGAGTTATGTATTTGGTTTATCTTCTTCTCTTCATCTTTTCAGCCAGAAGAGATTACTAGCCTAGGCTCCACTGCTTGATTTCCTGGTCCATTCACATCAGCCTGGAGACTACATGTTAATCAAATCATGGAAAGAAGACAAACTCCAGCCAACCTGGGAGGGACCTTTCCTCATGTTGCTGACCACTGAAACTGCAGTTTGAATGGCCAAGTGAAGACAGACTCACCACACCCAGGTGAAAAAAAGGGGGGCCATAACAGACAAAAATCAATGGGTGGCTTCTCTGAGGACCACCAAAACCCAGTTGGTCTTAAAAAGGGCTTAAAATTGTTACTAATATGGGTGCCTATTTGGGAATCATTAGTGTTTTGTAGTCAGGGGGAATCATGGGATCCTCTAACTCTGAGATATCACCAAGGCCTGGGATTATGGGCAGGTTATCCACCAAAATTAGTTATTAATTTAACACCCAGACTCCTAACTCAGTAGTCATAAAATTTGATGCTTGTCAGGTCCTAGATTGTGGAACTCCAGAAAATCAAAGAAAACTCTCATCCATAGATAAATCCTTTGTCCAGAACTTAGCCCACAAGAACTGTATAGACAAGGGGGAAAACAGGACTATAAGTACCCATGTACAAGTTGGAATGATGTTTGGTGGACCACCCAATATAAGGGTAGACTTCCCCCCATGCTCATAATTTACAAGTATTAAGGGACAGGATTCACCTCTCAAAGAGAGAACCCCCAATTAATTGTATCCACTTAACATGTAATCCAATCTTGTTGACTATCAACAACCCCTCCACGTTAGTCAAGCCACCAGCAGTGGCAACTTATATATAGTTTAGAGCTGATATTTCTGGGACAGACCCAGTGGAATGAATGGCCCTTAGGTTAGTACCTTTAACCCAACCAATCTCCAAGGCCCACTCCTCCCCTTAGACCCTCACCTCTTCCCAATCCACACCCTCAAAATAACCCTAATATAGTTAAAATAGTCAGAGTTACCAGTCTCAAACACACAATTCAGATAGAAACAGGATATGGAGACACAAATGCCTGGTTGTAATGGATAAAATATTCTGTGTGCATACTACATAAAAGTGATTATTATTCTTGTGCCACAGGGAGACTGGAGGCCCAAGTGGTTTTCTTTCCTCTGGGATGGTCGTCAGACCCATGGGGTCTTGAATGTATGATGGCCCTCTTCCAGGACAAAATGGCTTGGAATAATGAGTCCTGTCAGACTTTGTCACTGCTATTCCCTGAAGTCAAAATTTCTGTGGATCAGCCCCCAAGAACTGTTCGGCTGCCAAATAAAAATGTCAACTTCTCCTCGTGTCTAGAATGACAAGGGACAGAGGCAACTTTCTTAGGCAACCTGACCAAGGGCAGTGAAAGCCGGTCCTACAACACCCTCCACAATAAATCCCAGTTCTGTGTGCCCTGGGAAGATGTCTGGTGGTATTTTGGAGGTCCACTAAAGGGCACAATTCTGGAAAATTGGAGTGGCACCTGTACTTTGGTGCAACTGGCCATAGCTTTCACCCTGGCATTTAGGCCCAAATCTCAAACTCAGCTAATCTGAAAGGAATGAGACCAC
This sequence comes from Sus scrofa, assembly GCF_054392235.1. Classification (NCBI taxonomy): domain Eukaryota; kingdom Metazoa; phylum Chordata; class Mammalia; order Artiodactyla; family Suidae; genus Sus; species Sus scrofa. The sequence continues at coordinate 50,184,212 of NC_139390.1, read as the reverse complement.
TCTGGGGGGGGGGCCTTTGACCCCCCAGGTCTATATTGACTCAATTGTTGTTCCATGGGTGTCCCAAACAAATTTAAGGCAAAAAATCAAGTAGCCGCTGGGTTTGAATCTGCTCTCGTTTGGTAGTCAACCATAAACAAAAATGTTGATTGGATAAATTACATCTATTACAATCAGTAAAGATTTGTTACTTACACTAGACACGCCATTAAAGGAATAGCTGAACAGCTAGGTCCAACTAATTAAATGGCATGGAGAAATAGACTTGCTTTAGACATGATGCTGGCAGAAAAGGGTGGAGTCTGTGTAATGATTGGTATCCAGTGCTGTACATTCATTCCCAATATCACCGCCCCAGATGGCACAATCACTAAGGCCCTATGTGGATTAACAACCTTATCAGATGAGCTTTCATAGAATTCTTGTATTAATGACCTCCTCACAGACCATTTAGAAAATTGGTTTGGAAAATGTGAGGGACTAATATCTTCAATCTTTACCCCTCTAATTGTTGTAGTTAGTGCCCTTGTATTAGTTACATGTTATATAATTCCTTGTGCCATGGGACTTATACAAAGATTAATAAAAACTGCCCTAACAAAGCAACTGGGACCCCCTCCCCACCAAGCCAATATGCTCCTGATGGACACAATAGATCATGAGAGCCAAACCATGCTCAAAGAGTATGAATATTTGATAAAAAACAAAAGGGGAGAATTGTGGAAAGTAACATAATGTCTTTTCTATCAAAGGAAATTTTAGTTACTCCATTTTGCTCTGGTTTCAGTTGAAATGCCCTTCAGCAACCCCCTCCTAATTACCTCTTCTCCAGGCAAAAGTTTGTTTCAATTAGCCAACCAGGAAGAATGTGCACCCTGACCTGACCAATGGGAAGGGGACAGGTGTGTTACCTGTGTTAGGGATAAATATGGAGGGTCTTTTCTTCAGCACATGTGCTTTTTGGAGTACCTGCACCCTTCTGCACAAGTAAAGAGCCTTGTCAAGATCTCCCCTTGTCCACATGTCTCACATTCTGACACTGATGACCCAAGCCAGAGTTATCTTATTTTCCCAACAAATGTCACAGACTTCATACAATATTACCAAGCTAGAAGATGATGTGGTACTGGTACAAAAACAAACAGACAGACCAATGGAACAGAATAGAGAACCCAAAAATAAACCCAGACACCTACAGTCAATTAATCTTTGACAAAAGAGGCAAGAATCTAAAATAGGAAAAAGTCTTTTCCCAAGTTTTCTCCTGGGTAAACAGGAGAGATGCATGTAAATCAATGATACTGGAACAGACCTTCACACCATGCACAATAATAAACTCAATATTGCTTAAAGACTTAAAATTAAGACACCATCTAGAAGAGAACTTAGGCAAAATATTCTCTGACATCCACCATACTTTTTTTTTTTTTACATCAGTCACCCAGTGCAGTAGAAATAAAAACAAAAATAAACTAATGGACCTAATCAAACTGACAAGTTTTGCACAGCAAAGGAAACCATAAAAAAATGACAACCTATGGAATGGGATAAAATAATATCAAACAATGCAACTGACAAGGGCTTAATCTCTAAAAAACAAACAAACAAATCATACAACTCAACAGGAAAAAAAAACCAACAACCCAAATGAAAAATGAGCCAAAGATCTGAATAGAATTTTCTCCAAAGAAGATATACAGATGGCCAACAAGAACATGAAAAAAATGCCCAACTCACTAATTATTAGAGAAATGCAAGTCAAAACTACCATGAGGTAGCACCTCACACTGTCAGAATGGCCATGATTAACAAGTCAGCAAATCGCAAATGCTGGAGCAGGTGTTGAGAAAAGGAAACACTCCTCCACTGTTGGAGGGAATGTAAATTGATATAATCAATATGAAAAACAGTATGGAGATAACTCAGGAAACTAAAAATAGAAATACCATAAGATCCAGCAATCCCACTTACAGGCATATATTTGGACAAACCTATAATTCAAAAAGATACATGCATCTCTATGTTTATTAACACCACTATTGCAGCACTATTCACAATAGCCAAGAAATGGAAACAACCTAAATGTCCACGGAGAGATGAATGGATTAAGAAGATGCATATGTATATATACATAATGGAATACTACTTGGCCATAAAAAAGGACAACATAATGCCATTTGCAGCAACATGGATGGAACTAGAGACTCTAATACTAAGTGAAGTAAATTAGAAAGAGAAAGACAAATACCATATTATATCATTATTTGTGGAAGTTAAAATATGGCAGAGATAATCCTATTTCCAAAACAGGAACAGATCACAGCCTAGGAGATCAGACTTGTGGTTCCCAGGAGGTAGGGGGAAGGGAGTGGGATGTATAGGCAGTTCCAGATTTTGGGTGCCACATTTTTTTTTGTTTTTTGAATGCATGGGCAATGGTACTCTACCATACAGCACAGTGTACTGTGTGTTTGTGTTACTTTGCTATACAACAGAAATTGAAGAATCATTGTAAATTGACTATAATTTAAGAAAAAAGTAAATTATATTTGAATGTAATACTAGGGAAAATCAGCTATTTGACTCCTAATTACTTAAACTTATTCTCAACTATACCAATGTTTGGAGTCAGTATTTTAGATTATTTTCAAGGTAATAATATCACTGTTACTATATCTCTTAACATTTTTATGGATTTCTTTAGTGTTTTTCTTTCCCTCCATCCTCTACATTTATCTGTTCTTACCACTCTGACTTCTTTATTTTTTATGATTTTTATTTTTTCCATTACAGTTGATTTACAGTGTTCTGTCAACTTCTACTGTCCAGCAAAGTGACCCAGTCATACATATATGTACATTCTTTTTCTCACATTATCCTCTATCATGTTCCATCACAAGTGATTAGATATATATCCCTGTATTATACATCAGGATCTCATTGCTTATCCACCCAAAATGCAATATTTTACACCTATTAACCCCTAACTCCCAGTCAATCCCACTCCTTCCCCCTCCCCCTTGGCAACCACAAGTCTGTTCTCCAAGTCCATGAGTTTTTTCCTGTGAGAAGGTTCATTTTTGTCATATATTAGATTCCAGATATAGGTGATATCACATGGTATTTGTTCCTTGTGCTGTCTTTTCCAGTTTTTAAAAAGGTATCTTTTGCTCTGCAAAAGCTTTTAAGTTTAATTACGTCCCATTCACTTATTTATATCTTTATTGTCATTATTCTAGGAGATGAATCAAAACAAGATGTTGCTCTGATTTATGTCAAAGAGCGTTCCTCTAGGAGTTTTAGAGTATCTGGCCTTACGTTTTTGTCTTTAATCCATTTTGAGTTTATTTTTGTGTATGATATTATATAGTGCTCTAAATTCATTCTTTTACATGTAGATTTCCAATTTTCCCAGCACCATTTATGGAAGAGATTATCTATCTTCAACTAGAGGTTCTTGCCTCCTTTGTCATGGATTATGACCAGAGGTGCTTGGGTTTGTTTCTGGGCTTCCAATCCTGTTCCATTGATCTGTATTTCTGTTTATGTGCCAGTACCATATTGTTTTGATAACTGTAGTTTTGTAGTATTTTCTGAAGTGAGGAAATTTATTTCTCTATTTTGATTTTTCCTTTTCAATATTGCTTCGGCTGCCCAGGGTCTCTTGTGTTTCCATACAAATTTTAAAATATTCTGTTCTAGTTTTGTGAAGAATATTCTTGGTAATTTGATAGGGATTGTATTTAATCTATAAATTGCCTTGGGTAGTAGAGTAATTTTGACAATATCAATTCTTCCAGTCCAAGAGTATGGTATATATTTCCATCTGTTTGTGTTGCTTTGATTTCTTTCATCAGTGTCTTATAATTTTCATAGTATAGTTCTTTTATCTCTTTAGGTAGTTTTATTCCCAGGTATTTTGTTCTTCTTGATGTGATGGTAAATGTGATGGTTACTGTTTCTGATTGCTAGTATATAGAAATGCAATTGATTTATGTGTATTAATTTTGTATCCTGCTACATTGCCAAATTCATTGATGAGCTCTAACAGTTTTCTGGTACGGTCTTTTAGGTCTTCTAGGTATAGTATCATGCCATCTATAAAGAGTGATAGTTTTACTTCTTTTCTAATTGGGATTCCTTTTATTTGTTCTTCTTCTCTCATTGCCATGGCCAGCACTGCCAAAACTATGTTGAAAAATGATGGCAAAATTGGACAACCTTCTCTTGTTATTGATCTTAGTGGAGATGTTGCCAGTTTTTCCCCATTGAGAGTGATGCTAGCGCTAGGTTTTTCATATATGGATTTTATTGTGTAGGGGTAGGTTACCTTCATGCCCACTCTCTGGAGAATTGTCTGAAAACGGGTGTTGAATTTTGTTGAAAGCCTTTTCTACATCTATTGAGATTACCATAGTTTTTATTTTTCAGTTTGTTGATATTGTATATCATATTAATTGACTTGTAGATTTTGAAAAATCCTTAAATCCCTGTGATAAATCCCACTTGATCATGGTATCTGATCCTTTTCATATATATTTGGATGTGGTTTGCCACTATTTTGTTGAGGATTTTTGCATCCATGTTCATCAGTGGTATTGGTCTCTCCTTTTTGTGTGTGTGTGTAGTATCCTTGTCTGGTTTTAGTATTGTGGTGATGGTGGCCTCATAGAATGAGCTTGGGAGTGTTTTTGGAAGAGTTTCAGAAGAAAAATTTGTTAACTCTTCTCTGAATATTTGATAGGATTAACTGTGTAGCCATCATGTCCTAGACTTTTGGTTTTGGATGGTTTTTAGCTATATTTTCAATTTTGATACTTGAGATTGTTCTGCAGAATCCTGCCCATCCATGCTGTTTCCAAAATCACCTTCTGTACCCTAGAAAAAAAATGGTGGTCTCCACCCACACACTGGGCCATTCACAATTCCCTGAGCCTTCCGAACTGTTGCAGAAGTCTCTTAAGTGATCCCCTGCCTAGGTGCTAGCTGGGACCACATGTAGTGTGCTATTTGCAAGTTCCCTTCACCTGCTCCAAGGGTTCTTTCCATTTTCTCTACTTTCTCTGTAGCCTTAAGGGTTGTGGGGTGCTCTGCAACTGTTGATAAGCAGCTACTGCTTGAGGGTAAATCCTGGAGCTGGGACAGTTGGGTCTTGCAGCCTAAGAGTGCTAGCAGGGGATAAGGTTATAGTGGTAGATCCCATTCCTTCTCTCCAGCGCCCTCTAACAATGGTGTTTAGACTCAAAGCCCAATTGGGATTCCTCAGCTTATAGCCTCAAGTTTGGTCACAGTAGACCTCAGTCCCTCCAGGCGACTCAGTGCTACCCTACCAATCTTAGTTTTTCCCTAGTTAGCTAGACCCAGCTTTCTGTCTGAGTCTGATCTCCAAAGCTGGAGTTTCAGTTCCAAACCCCTATCCACTGAAGCTTATGGTTGGGAAACATAGGACAGTGACACCAACAGTTTGTAGAGGACCATTTCCATTTTAACTGCTTTACGCCAATTGCTGTGTTCTCCTCCAATACTGAAAAGTTTTTCCTCTGTCACTGATGGTCTCCTTGATAGTGTGGGGGGACTTACCAGGGTGGGGAGTTTTTCCTTTTTTCCCTTTTCCAACTCCCTCTCAGAGGTACAGGTCCTGAACTGCTTTGTTTTTCCTTTTCTATCCTTTGTTTTTCTTACATTATTTTTTCCTACCCAGTTTTGTGAAGTTTTTCTACCCAGTTTTGTGAAGTTTTTCTTTCTCTATAGGAATCTTGGCTTCTTTTGTCTGCATTCAGCAAATTATCTGTGCAAATAGTTCCACATATAGATGGATTTTCAGTGAATTTGTGGGTGTAGGTGAGCCTCATGTCCTACTCCTCCACCACCATATTTTTCCCCTAAATATAGTTAATTTTAAATTTGCATTTGTCCAAAGCTTTTCCTATTTTATCCAGCTGTATATATGTCATTATTTTTTAAATTTCATTTATGTCATCACATTTTGGACAAGAGTACATCTATAATCACCCACAAGCCAGATGATATTATGCATAGGCATATAAATAGAAGACTAGCATATAATTTCAGAAAGTTTATGAGTTACCCTCAAAGCTCACTTATTAAAACTTGAGGGTTCAGTGGTTCTCATTTTGGGATACACTTTCCAACAAATGATTCATTGATATATTTCAAAACTTAGATAAGTTTTCAGTAATATCATTGATGCTTCTGAAATTTTTAGAAATATTTATCTTGTTATTTGTTAGGACTATATGTGTAGTGTCAAGAGATTTTATTTTTTCAATGTGATTTTTAAGATTTTAAAAATAATACAGAATTTTTAGAGAGCATTTATCTCCTTTTTCAAACTGGAAGAAAGAGTCATAACTCCATAACCCAGAGCTAATAACTATGAGAGTATTGAAATTATTATGTACTGATCTTCTCTATCTACTTCCTTTTCTCTATCTGTCTCTCTTTGCAATTTAATATTTGGTGATTTAGATGCTTTTATTTTAATATTCAGTCATACATATTTATCTTTTCCATCAAAATATGTTTGCAAACTTCAAATATCCATTCACTTGAAACAGATGAGCCAATAGCAGAAGTCCTTTCCAGACTAACAGACATTGAAATTCCCTCTAATTAGTCAGAAAGTGTGTATGAGGCAAGTAGGACAGTTTGTGAGTGTGTGTGTGTGTGTGTGTGTGTGTGTGTGTGTAACTTTGTTGCTGTTGTGGGTTTTTTTGTTTGTTTGTTTGTTTGTTCATTTTTTGGCCATGCCCATGACATGCAGAAATTGGGACTGGGATCTAACCTGAGCCACAGCTGTGGCCCAAGCCATAGCAGTAACAATCCTAGATCCTTAACTCCCAGGCCACTAGGGAATTCCAACTCTATATTTTTTGAAGGGGATCATTTGGTTAATCTTCCAATGGCTATGTTATTTTAATCAGTGGCTATATTTAGGTATAAGTAGGTACGGGAAATCAAATTCATCCAGCATAAGGGGTACAAGATGAGAATGGGATTAAAGTAAAGCAAGAAATTTTCCAAATCATTAGGTCACCACATCATTCTAAATAAGACTGTTTTTATTATTTAAAGAATTAATGCAGTCAAGGGTTATGTGCAACCTAACTAAAAAATTTCACTGTGAACTATAAAATCTCTTTTCATGGACTCCTTGATTTTTCAAAAAAAAAGAAAATGTCATTGGGATATACCCATTGGGAAAATCTTTTTAAGAGGTATTTTCTACATGAAAGAATAAACAAACTAATTACAAAAAAATATGAAGCACACTGGTATTTAAAATTGAAATATAGGTTCCAATTTTAATTTTTCAAATAACATCAAAAATTTTGCATGAAGTTTTAGCATTATGATTTCTTATGAAATTGAAGTCTGGAGGGGTAAGTTTACAGCAGAATCTGCACCTCTGTACTTATGGTGTTTCATTTTTGTGATCCTCACAGCTTGTTTAAGGCCTAGTGATTGCTTATATGAAATTATTTTATTTTCATTTTCTAACTGAATTTTATTTTTATTAGAGTATAGTTTACAATGTAGTGCCAATTTCTGCTGTACAGCAAAGTGAACAAGCCATACATATACATATGCATATACATATACCTTCTTTTTCTCATAATATCCTCCCTCATGTTCTATCCTAAGAAATTGGATATATATCCCTGAGCTTATCCATTCTAAATGTGATAGTTTTCATCTACCAACCCCAAACTTCCCATCCATCCCACTTCACCCTATGCCCCCTTGGCAACAAGTCTGTTCTCCATGTCTGAGAGTCTGTTTCTGTTTTTGTAGATAGGTTCATTTGTGCCATATTTTAGATTCCCACATATAACTGGTATATGGTATTTGTCTTTCTCTTTCTGACTACCATATGTTCTAGCAATCTCACTCTTAAAATGACTTTATTTTTAAAATACTCACAGGAGTTTCAAGAGATGTAACAGTTTTATTCCTCTGAACACTCATTTACTAATTTGTATTCCTTTACTTATGTCATCAATATTATCAGCCTAGGATGTCACAGACACCAATAACCTCTGAAATATAGAGATGAGGGGGATGATTAGTCTTTTCAGAATCTCCATATTCTAGAGGGGGAGAAAAACAAGTTATTATGCATGCAATGCAAAGAGGGCAATGACATTTAATACATTAGGGGTACGCAGAATTGAGTAGGAAATGTTCATTATTTAAGCAGATTAGGGATTTCAGAGCCTTATCTAATTAAGCGGTGGTGAGAGACAGTCAGGTCATGAATTGGGGTTGGAGGTGGTGAGGAGCAGTCATGGCAGAGGAGAAATCTTGTAGAAAGGCAGGAAGACAAGACAAACCTTGGGGTATATGAGCATTTGCAAGTAGTTTACTATGTTTCTTTTTTTATTAAAAAAATATTTTTATAGCCCTATCTGCAGCATACAGAAGTTCCTGGGCTAGAGGTAAAATTAGAGCTGTAGCTATAGGCCTACTCTATAGCACAGCAACATCATATCCAAGCCACATTCATGACCTATGGAGCAGTTTGCTGCAACCCTTAACCCACTGAGCAAAGCCAGAGATCGAGCCCATATGTTCATGGAGAAAATGTCATTAATAAGCTGAGCCACAATGGAAACTCCTATTATGTTTCTTAATGAGACATATTTAGAAGGGAGCTAGGACATAAACCAGTTTTTATGCAATAGTTTGAAGTATGACTTTGATCTTAAAAGATATAAGGAACCATGGGAAGTTGGAAGGGAGTGATTGCCATCATCAGTTTTTAATTTTAACTTTTTGTTAGCATTGCAGAGGCAAACTGAAATGTATAAAGAGTCAGAACATGTTTTTATTCACTGGAGGTTTACTAAAAAGTCATCCTGAGACCCTGAGTTTTGTAAAATAGACAAGCAGATAAAGACATAAAAGACACTAAACTAACAGGAAATTAGAAATTTATCTATCTAGCAATTCCAGTTGCATGGTTGCATAAGTAACTTGTAAGAATTACCTGTCAGACTATTTGGGCTACTCTAACAGAAATATCACAGACTGGGCAGCTTAAAAAGAAAATGCTTATTTCTCACAGTTCTGAGGGCCAGAAGTCAGGGCAACAGCAGATTTGGTGTTTTATGAGGGACCACTTACTAGTTCATAGACAGCTGACTTCTCTCTCTCTCTCTCTCTCTCTTTTTTTTTTTTTTTTTTTTTTTTTTTTTTTTTTAGGGTCACATCTGCAGTATATGAAGGTTCCCAAGCTAAGGGTCCAATCAGAGCTTCAGCTGCCAGCCTATGCCACAGCCATAGCAACATCAGATCCAAGCCATGTCCATGACCTACACCACAAATCATGGCAACATCAGATGCTTAACCCACTGAGCGAGGCCAGGGATCAAACCCACAACCTCATGGTTCCTAGTTGGATCTGTTTCTGCTGTGCCACCATGTGAACTCTGACAGCTGTCTTCACACTGTGTCCTCACATGGCAGAAGGAGAAAGGGAGCTCTATGAAACCTCTTTTATAGGGGTCACATTCCCATTCAGGAGTGCTGTACCCTCAAAAACCAATCATTTCCCAAGGGTCCCATTTCCAAATACTGCCACACTGGGGTAAGGCTATGAATTTAAGGTGGACACACCTATTCGGTCCATAGCAACTTCCTTTGCTCTTTAAAATTATTCATTGTGTTTTATATGTGTGCTTATTTTATATGTGTTTCTTTCCTTACAGTTAGACTTGCTTATCACTCTATATGTTGAAGCACCCGTTAAGGGGTACAAATGCTTTATGAATAACATTCTGGTTTGATAAGATGGATTTTCCAGCCAATAGCAAGGGAATTAAAACTTGATCACTCCAGAGTAAGACAGGTTTCCATTAATGGACTCTTCACTGACCTATGCCAAATTGGACTGGGGCTTAGGATTGGCATCTGCACCCTATTGTATATGGGATGGATGATCAATGGAGACCTTCCTTACAGCACAGGGAACTGTACTCAATACTCTATGAGGTTACTATACTGGAAAAGAATCTGAAAAATAATCAATGTATATACATGTATAACTGAATCATTTTGTTATACAGCAGAAATGAACATAACCATATAAATTATCTATATTTCAATAAAACCAAACCAAACCAAAACTTTCAGAACTGCCCTCCATCTGGGATTTTTTCTTTTCTTCATTCTCTCCTTCATTTTTAGGTATCAGATTGATATCATCACAGTCTATAGTTTCTCCCCCCTTACCCTTGTCTTTCTTTATCATTTACAATTATTTGCCCCATTAATCTCTTGCACATCTAATCCCGTTTACCATCATCTTCTTGAGAACCCTAATATATACTGGTGGTACCAGGAAGGCTTTAGAAAACAGGCGTGAGAAAGGATTTAGGGTCTGATCACTCACTGACTGGTATAGGATCTGAGGGGTGTGTTAGGACATCAATAGATGTTCTAACATATATACAGTATATATGGTACTTCTAAGTGTATATAGTACTTAGAAGTTGGAGGAACCTCAACATTGGGTCCCTGATGCAAGAGTGCAAAGTACACAGTACAAAAATCCAGTTGGAAACCTCTGAAACTGCCTTCTACTCTGGCCCAGATAGTAAATAAAAAATAATAGTTCCTTCTAGGATGAGAATATGATTAGTGCCATCTTTATAGAGATAAATTATGTAGCAAAGGTTGTTCCTATCACCTTTGTTTAACACTCCAATTTGGCCCTTGAAGTAAGGATAAATTCTAGGGAATTTTTTAGGCTGCAGTCAGCTCAACCAGTAGTGGCCGTAATTACAACTGCTGTACTGCTAAAGATAATAAAAAAGTTTTAAATGCATGGTACACCGACACTGGTTTTGCAAAAGCATTGATTTCTATTAGAAAAAGATTAGGAGTTCCCGTCGTGGCGCAGTGGTTAATGAATCCGACTAGGAACCATGAGGTTGCAGGTTCGATCCCTGCCCTTGCTCAGTGGGTTAACAATCCGGCGTTGCTGTGAGCTGTAGTGTAGGTCGCAGACGCGGCTCCGATCCTGCGTTGCTGTGGCTCTGGCGTAGGCTGGCAGCTACAGCTCCGATTCGATCCCTAGCCTGGGAACCTCCATATGCCGTGGGAGTGGCCCAAGAAATGGCAAAAAAGACAAAAAAAAAAAAAAAAAAAAAGAAAGAAAGAAAAAGATTAGAAAAGAGTATAAAAAGGCAGTTCATATTACAGTCTGAAGTCAGGGAGCATAATTTCCCCAGCTCTGTTCTGCTTTCTCATGATTATTTGGGTTATTCAGTATCTTTTGTGTTTCCATACAAATTTTAAAATTATTTGGTCTAGTTATGTGAAAAATGCCCTTGGTATTTTGATAGAGATTGTATTGAATCAGTAGATTGTCTTATGTAGTAGGTTACTTCAATAATGTCAATTCTTCTATTTCAAGAACATGAAATATCTTTCTATTCTTGTATGACATCTTCAATTTCTTTCATCAGTGTTTTAGTAGTTTTCTGAGTACATGTCTTTTATCTCCTTAAGTAAGCGTATTTCTAGGTTTTGGATCCAGTATTAAATGGGATTGTTCCTTTAATTTCTCACAGATGTAGATACAAACCAGTGGTTAGCAGTGGTGGGAGGAAAGGGGAAAGGGAAAGTTAGGGGTAGAGTAAGAGGTACAAATTATTATGTATAAAATAAACTACAACAATATATTGTACAACACAGGGAATATAACCAATATTTTGTAATTAATAAAAATGGAGTATAATCTTTAAAAGTTGTGGATCACTATATTGTATATTTGTAACATAAAATATTATACATCATCTTTAGTTCAACTTTAAAAAAAAGCAGTTTGTGTTTAATTGAATCACTGTTGTACAACAGAATATATCACAACATTGTAGATCAACTATAATTCAATAAAACTTTAAAAAAGGAAAAAAAGAGCAGTTCATAAGGATCAAGTTACCATATGATCCAGCAATCCCACATGTGGACATATATCCAGACAAAAATATAACTAAAAAAATGGCTGTACCCCTATATTCATAGCAGTGCTATTCATAATAGCCAAGACAGCTAAACAACCTAAATGTCCATCAACAGATGAATGGATAAAGAAGATGAGGTACATATATACAATGGAACACTACTCAGTCATAAAAATTAATGAAATATTGACATTTGTAGCAATGTGGATATAACTAGATATTATCATATTGAATGAATAAAGTATGTCTAGAAAGATACAGATAACAAAAGATATCACTTACATGTGGAATCTAAAATATAAAACAGTGGAATCCACCTATGTATGAAACATAAACAGATTCATTGATAAAGAGTATAGACTTGTGGTTGCCCAGGGGGAGGGAATTGGAAAAGATATGGATTGGGAGTTTGAGTTAATCAGATGTAAGCTATTATACATGTAGGGGATAAAAAACGAGATTCTACTGCATAGCACAGGGAACTATATTCAATGTCCTATGATAAAATATAATGGGAAAGAATATTTAAAAAAAGAGTGTGTATATTTGTATGTGTGTGTATAACAACTGAATCACTTTGATGTACAGAAAAAGTTAACACAACAGAATTGGCACAACATTGTAAATCAACTATGCTTTAATAAAAAATTAAAAATACAGGCAAGATATTAACACAATAATTTACATCAACTATACTTCAGTAAATAGATACACCAAAAATAAATATATAAATAAGGAGCAGTTCATATAACATGGAACAGACAATGATATACATTTACAGTTGCCATAGGGCTATGTTTATTTTCCAACCCCTTTTCATAATACAGTCTAAAGAAACCTTGTGTGCACATTTCACAAAACTTTGGATTAATTAATTACATTTAAATCATCATGCTGATCAGGCAGGAAAGACAAATGATGGGTTGAATATGAAATGTTTGGCTACAAGACACGGAATTTACAGAATGGAAAGTAAACAGTAAAGGGTATGCCAGTTAAAAAATATTTCTCCAAATAAATCTCTTGCACATCTAATCCTGGTTGCCTTCTGCTCTCAGAGGTCTCTAATTGATGCAGGCATTTACCAAAAAGGCAGCATCACACTTAAAAATGAGAGGTGGATTAAATTGCAATGATGGCCATACTTACAACTACAATTCAATGTACAATTTGAAGGTTATATCCAGGCATGAAAAACTAATACAATGTGCAAAGTTTAGGAAAGAAAAAATTAAAATGTATTTTTTGCTCTCAATATAATGGTATGTAAAAACTCCTAAATACTCTATTGATTTTTTTTACTAGAATCAATATATGAATATAACAATTATAGGATACAAAATTATTATATAAAATTAAATTGAATTTATATATACTAGTATTAAACAACTGAAACTAGATTTAAAATATCATTTTCAATAGTCTTACCAAATTTAATAAAGCAAAATAAACTATTGGGACTGAATTAAACTTAACAGTTGCTGCGCAGCAAAGAAAACCCTAAACAAACGAAAAAGACAACACACAGAATGAGAGAAAATATTTGCAAATTAATTGACTGACAAAGGATTAATCTCCAAAATTTATAAACCTCTCCTGCAACTCAATACCAAAAAAAAAAAAACCCATCAAAAAATGGGCAGAAGATCTAAATAGGCAATTCTCCAAAGAAGTCATACAGATGGCCAAAAAGCACATGAAAAGATGATCCACATCAGTAGTTATTAGAGAAATGCAAGTCAAACCACTATGAGGTTCCACTTTACACCTGTCAGAATGGCCAAATTCAAAAAATTTATAAGCAATAAGTGCTGGAGAGAGTGTGGAGAAAAGGGAACCCTGTTACACTTGGTGGCAATGTAAATGGTGCAACTTCTGTGGAAAACTGTATGGAGATTCCTCAGAAAACCAAAAAAGGCTTACCATTTAATCCAGCAATACTCCTGGGCATCTATCCAGAGAAAACCATGAAAAACATACATGTTTCATTGAAGCACTATTTATGATAGCCAAGACATGAAACGGAGGAGTCCATCTAAATGTCCATTGACAGAGACATGGATAAAGATGTGGTACATACACACAATGGAATATTACTTAGCCATTAAAAGGAAAGAAAATTACTTAGCCATTAAAAGGAAAAGTTGTTTCATTTGCAGCAACATGGATGGACCTAGAAATTATCATGCTAAGTGAAGTTATTCAATGAGACACCAACATCATATGATATCACTTACATGTGGAATGTAAAAAAGGACACAATGAACTTCTTTGCAAAACAGATACTGACTCAGAGACTTTAAAGAGCTTATGGTTTCCAAAGGAGAGAGATTTGGGGGCGGGGTAATGGGCTGGAAGTATGGGATGGAAATGCTATAAAATTTGGTTGTGATTATCATTGTACAACTATAAATGTAATAAAATTCATTAATTAATAAAAATGATGTGATTGATTTAATAAACATAGGTAAATTTTCTCCACAGAATGCTTCCAAACCGAGGGAAAATAGCAATGAAAAAAATAATAGATATGTAGTATTACTTGATGAGAGGACTAAATATTAAAATAGCAATTATTCCCTTTTTTTTTTTTTTTTTGTATATTTACTGCCAGCCCAAGGAAATCCTTACAGATTCCCCAGGGTATATTGATATGTTCAACCTAAAATATAATATGCAAAATGCTTAAAATAGTGATAACATTTTAAATGATGTAAAAATTTAGAAAATATATTAGCTTATTTCAAGATACTCTATAAAGCTAGAGTAGTCAGAGCACTGTGGTTCTGGCATTGGAGGAGATATATAAGGCAATGGAAAAGAGACATACAGAAAAAGAAAACACAATGTTGGGAAATGGTGAAGAAATCAGAAGTTTAAAAAGTTACCCTTTAGATGTATTCAACTGATTATCAATCATGAGTACAAAGCATTCAATGCGGAAATTCTTGTCAACATTAGGAATGACAAAATATCCAAAGAAGGGAAAATAAAAGAACATTCATGTTTATACTTTTTACAAAGTTAAATAGAGATAGTTTTTAAGTCGAAATTCACAAACTATGGTGTTACATTGTCTAGAAGGAAGCAGAAGAGAATGACCTTGTCAATTAGGGGTAAACAAGGATGTTTTTGGATGCAGTTGTTCTTCAAAAACATCTCTCAATACCAGAGACACCTGAGCTTGGCAATCCTCTGAATTCTCCTTCACTGACCCATGACTCTTCATGCTATTCACTTCTCCAGGAAAATCCCCACATAAAATTCTACCCAGGTAATATTACTTGTTCTTAAAAATTCTATGATATATATCTTTCTGCCACACATCCTTTTTTTTAACCCATGTCCAACTCCATCTCTGTCTTAATATAGTTTATTTAAACTTATTTTTCCCACGGAATTCAAGGCACTGTGTCTTATTCATTATATGCCAGTTAAAGTTATTGCCTAGAATATTGTCCAATGTTAACATACTGCCTTTAAAAAAGTCTGAGAATATCTACATTTTGTTATAATAATTTAGACAGTTTGATCACTTTTATGTAATCATTTTACTAAATTAAATTTAAAATATTACAATATAATATTAACTTGTAGGTAATTACAAGAATAGCAAATAGGGTCAAACAATTAATGATTAAAGTACAGAAGTAACCAATGGGATCAATGATGAGAGGAAGAGAGGAGATTTAATACACTTGAAAAGTAACAGTAACTCATTAATTTAATGCACATGCACTTTGGTCCAAAGTTTGAAATAAATAATATGTGCCAAAATTTGTAATAAATATTAAATGGAAAAACTGAAGTTTACAGAGCTTAATTACCATGGTCATTCATTTATTTACTCATTCATGGATTTACTAATTCTTTCTTTTGAAAATATATAGTACTTGCCAGTCAATGCCTGAAACTAAACTCTGAATTCAAGGAAACAGATGATAGATAAACAGTCAGATACCTTTAAATATAGACACATATTTATATATGTAGTTAAATCTGTATCTATACTCACATACAAGTATGTAATAGTGAAACAGAAATATTCTTATTGTACATTATATATGCATACATATGTATGTGTATGTGTATATATACATACATATGTATAGAAATACATTCAAGTATGTGAATAGAAATAAAATAACCTAAATGAGAATGGACTCCATTTATTTGTAGCTTATTACAGCAAGAGAGTGATTCAGAATCACTTGTGTTTTGAAGATTTTAAGGCAAGCTGAGGGTGGGAAATTTTTATAATGAGATACAATGGAAGGTCCCATATATGCTCTGATTAAAATTTGTTGGCCTGGGGAACCTGGAGGCCAACAAACTAGACACAGGTTAAAAAACTTGATTGAGTAGTTTAGGAGCATATTAAATTTTCACTGGAAAATGGAACAAAAATAGGAAATCCATCAATCAATGAATCAGTCCTGATTGTTCTGCATTAATATCTACAAAGGTTGTGGGTCAGAGGTCTATTATCATATAAGATCTGGCCTTTTCCCATTGGTGTATCTGGTTTCTCAGTCTCCCTTTCAGTCATTCTCTCGTTCATGAGTATTTGACCAATTCAAAGAAGGGTAGAGGTCCAAATGTTCACCACTTGGGTCATCCAGCTCTCTCCACTGTCAACTCCATCTTGAGACCTTGAACACATTTGTTGTTGCTGTCATCAGACTGAAGAACAGTAGCACAGAAGCATTTAAGACTCTCCATAGAATTATATGGTCTAGCATTGTGACTGTTATGATAAAAACACAAAACTTGCGATAACCTGGGGAGAAATTTGGCAGCCAAGTATCTTTTTCCGTAAGAGCATTCTACTTTGCTTGTTTCACTGATTCATGTCCAGCACTGCCACACTACCACTATGACTAGTTAACCAAAAAAATCTAGAGTGATGTGATTGTCTCTCACTATTCATACCAATGAGTTAGCTGATCTACTCCAACAGTGGCACAGATTGTACCGTTAGTAATTTCTGGGAAAGTTAGTGATGGACTTTTTTCACTCTTTCTGTGTGTATGAGTCCAACTGCTGTGAACACTCTTCTGATGGTTTATATAAATTAGTTACTCTCCAGGGAGAGTGGCTGAATAATTAAGTTGGCCACATTTTGGAGCTTGTATCTGAGACTGAATTTCCAAACTTACACAATTAGGGTTTCTTAATACATATGAGTCTCAGATTTCTAGCCCTAAAGGGCATGAGGTTTTAATCTGACATACACAGGTCCAGGCACATGGAGAGACATGGAGATCCAGGGGAGGAGTTGCTTGTGACTTGAAGTCTAAACTAGGATTCACATAAATTGGGTTACATATTTGTGTCCATACTATGTACAAAGTAACAATTGACTCTTCCTTCTGCAAAGTTTGATGAATTAAAATTTAGTATTATCTGGAGACTGACTGATAGATAATAATGACTATTTCTTTTTTTGAGAAGGAAGGACATTAGTAACTTCCAAGGCTGATTTGTTCAAGGTCATCCATCCAGGTAGGTACACAAGGAAATCACAAAACTGTGATTCCTGAGGTATCTTATGAGGATAGAATCTTCCAAAAGTTTTTTTGTTTTTGATTTTTTAATCCTGAATATTTAATGGCTAAAGGAGATGTTATCTAAAAGTCAGGAAGATTAAGAGCAGTGGCTATTGTTTCTGGTAATGTATGAATTAGCACTAAACAAGTATACTCTGAAAAAATAATTTTTAATAAAGAGTAATGACAAAAAGGCAATTATGAATGGACCACAATTTGGCATCTATAGAAATTGAGAACAGTGTTTATAAAAAAGAAAATGCAAAACCAAACATGAACTACACAGAGATCTTGGTCTTATATCTTAGGTAGAAGCTAGCTGTCCATTATCTAAGAATGACTGCTTTTTAGGAGGTCTTGGGCCAGTTTCAGATCAACTGTATACTCCTTTTTTTTTTCTTTTTTTCTTTTTGGCCACAGCACACAGCAATTTGATGTGGGATCTCAGTTCCCAGAACCCAGACCAGGGATTAAACCTGGGCCACAGTGGTGAAGTGTCAAATCCTAACTACTAAACGTTCCCAGGGAATTCCTGGTCTATTTCTTAAGAGCAATTGCTTCTAAAGAAATTCTGAAAATATTCAGTTTGGGAACTCCAACTGGAATTGCCTTCAAATTTTGTGGAATTCTTGGTTGCTTATTTAGTTGTAAAACATGTACCTAAGGATAGATTCTTCTGGGGGTTTCATGACTGTATTTTTACCAATAATATCTGGTAAGTTATTTTCAAATGAGGCTCAAGAGCATTTTTTCTCTGATATCTCTTCAAATAGAAAAAAAAAAAGTCTGCACTGAAGATCATGAAGATACCATTGAGGAAAATGTTGTGGGAATGTGGGATTACTCTTTTGGTGATAGAAAGGGTATAAGACTTTAGTGCCTTAAAATATTTTGTTTTGTCTATTTGTAGTAAGCATAATTCATTACTCCTAAACATATGGGCTGTACAAGTTTATAGTTACTAAGATAATAACTAATGTGTCTCTAAGACAGAAGAAAGTATATGGTAATAGAAACTAGTGGAACTGTCTATGAATTACTCCAATTGATTTTTATTTCAGGCATATTTTTACCCTCAGGTACATTGTGCAAAGAAGGAGTGTGTAGGTACCTTTCTGGGCTAGTACAACCATCTTTTTACATTAATTATTTAACATCTGAGGTTTCAACCAACCCATGTACCAGTTGATATAGGTCAAGTAAGCAACAATTCTGAATTCTTCCATGATTAGTTTCTGGTTTTGTCTGGGTTTAAGAAATCCTCAATTATAGATCTTATCAGCTTGGGTCCAAGGTTTAAATTCTAAAATTACCTGCACCCCTGGCTGATGGATAGGATGGCTTTGTAGAAGCAAGGGAGTCTTAGGAAAGCCATAGAGGAAAGATGAAAAGTTCGGACAAGGGGGAGAGGAACAATGTTTGTGTTGACTTAGAAGAAGAGAAGTCAAGGCATGAGGGGTATAGGAATACATGGATGTAGGAAAGCACCTGAAACCTAAGAACAAGAAGGGAAGGATTCATTAAGGAATCAATCTAGCTTGTCTTTACTTATATTTGCCAAGTTTTCCATTACCTTTAGGCTAATGATAATTAGCCTAAAAGATAATTGCCTAAATTGATTTACTATTATAAATCAGAATTTTATTTAGTGGCCTCTGCATATACAAAAAATATTGCATATTGAGTCTGAGAAATGTTATTCTGGTTTAAAGTCACTTTTCAAATGAAAAAATTTGTCCCAGTCAAATTTTTTCAGAGTTGTCATTTGTACTAATTTACTAGGGTACCATACCAGAAAAGGTGGCTTAAACAACAGAAGTATATTGTCTCACAGTTCTGGAGGGTGGAGTCCAAGATCAAGATGACAGCAGCATTGACTTCATCCTGAGGGCTCTCTCCTTGGCTTGTAAGAGTCCATCTCTGCCCAAGTTTTCACTTGATCTTCCCTTGCTGTATGTTTGTATCCTGATCTCAGCCATATTGGGCTAGGAGCCACACTAGTGTCCTCATTTAACTTGAAGCACCTCGTTAAGACACTATCCCCAAATCCAGTCACACTCTGAATTATTGGTGGGGTGTGGACTTCAACATATGGATTTTAGGGGAACACAATTCATCCTACAACACCACTGAAGTTCCAGCAACGTTGGTGAAATTATTCTATTTGGAGAGATATTAATAAGAATTAATTAGGATTATAATGAGTACATGTAATAAGCTGTTTTTTTCTCAGAGTAGGAGGGGAATTAGGTTTAGAAAACTCCATGGTAGATAAAAGTGGTCAATCAAAAGTTTTGCTTGGACACTGAAAAATGAGTGTTGTGTTTCTCCTCCTTCAAATATAAACTGTTGGCCTCTCCTCTGAATGCAGACCCAACATCAACAACCTCTGGAGAGCAGAAAACTTGTGATCTTTGGATCAAAGTAATCTCTAAAAAGAAAATAAAATTTAAAAATAAAGAAGAAGAAAGCAAGCAAGCAAGCAAGGAAGAAGCAGTAAGAGAATCACATCTAGTTTTATTAGTGACCAACAGCAAATTTTTCCAAATATATGCCAGTCTGGTGAGAACAGCAAACTCAGTGATCTAGGATGTCCATTCAGGAAGGCTTATAAGTAACATCTATTTCTATGTTCTGCCTAGTTAATCTCTTGTATGACAAACACTTTTAGACAATAGAACATGAAATGGAAAAGCAAAAAGAGCAAAAAGAAAAGAGAAGAAATTTCCTGTTTCCACTGAAGATGTCAAAACTGATTGGAACCAATAGCAAAATCCAGATTATGAATGAGAGGAACTCAGATGGATCTACCTGTCTATCTATCTATCTATCTATCTATCTATCTATCTATCTATCTATCTATCCATACACATACATACATAGAGGAACTTCACACAGAGTGGAGTTTAGAACTGGTGCTAACTTGGAGTTAAATGAAGGCTCAACAAGCTTTGAGAAGCAAGTCAAATGAAGCCTCAATGTGACTACACCTGACTGAAGACTATGTCCATGGGAACTTGATATGTTGGTATAACTTCCAAGAAAACTGTGGAAATCCAGGAAGACCACTCAAACGAACAAGTCTCTCTATTCAGATCTTGCTATAGCAGGAGAGTCATCCACTGTCACTTGCATGTGACCAAGACTTCCAAGAAGACAGGAGAGTGGAAAAACTTAATATAAAACAAAGGATAGACTCAGGTGTACTAAGTTGTCGGTATAGGGAAACTAGAGGAAGGCTATGTAGAAGTTAGACATCTTAGATAATTGGTTTGGGGTGCATATTTGGTTTTTCTGGTTGACCCCAGGGTGAAAGTATGGACAAAACAGGGAAGCTTGTTGTCATTAACCCAGTTCTAGCCAATTAGCCTAATTACTGCAGAGGTAGTTTTTCGCTCCTGGACTGTTTCCTGAAGAGTTACAGAGTTTATGGGTGACTTCTTAGGCTAGTTCCTTAAGACACTTGGGTCAAAGTTCTACTGTCACATGTACTTTAGCTATTGTCACATGTCTTTTGGTCCATTTGCATACTCAGTTTCTCACATATCATATAGGATATACAGTATTTAATCTATGTATCTGTCTATATATATGTCAATACAAATTATCCTCTATCCAACTTTATTGGAGAAATTCATATATATAAGCAGGTAATAGAAAAATATAAAACTAAACAGTATAGAATATTCAAGATAAATATAATGACTTTTGTGAGAATGATTTTTAAAATATATTACTGTGTGTAGGTAGAGGAGAAAGGTAAATCTTTGCTTAAATATTAAAACAAAAGAAAACAGTGTCTGTAATCCAGATAAAGGTAGGAAGGGGGAGGAAATTTCCAAGTAGCATAAGCATACATGAGCAGAGACATCCAGATGGTTAAATAAAATCGTACACCTAAAAATAAAATCAGTGAAATGTGTTTAAATATAAAAAAGAGGCAAGAGAATATTTGGGCAAGTGGGCAATAGCTTCACTGTGGATTATCTGGTTAAGTAGCTTATCCTTTGATCCTGGAATGATGGAAAGCTATTGAAGCTTTTAAAAGGACTGGTGACTTAATTTGACATTCTTTTAAATAGATTGTCTGAAGGACTTTAGGGGACACATTTCACTGGGTCAGTCTACAATTAGAGAAAGCAGTTTTGAAGCTAGTACAAGTCTACTTAAGTAAAAAGTGCCTGAAATGTGGCAGTGGAAGGTAATAAGGATGACAGAAGGAAGAAGAATCACAAATCAATTAAGAAATAGAAGCAAAAGGATTTGTGATTCAGAATAAGGAGGAAGAGGGAGGGATAAAATTACCCTTGATGGCTGGATGGTCAGATCCCTGACAAAGATGGAAAGTGCAGGACAATGGATTAACTGAAATTGCTATTTAATATTGAGTATTTTGAGTTTGCCTTTTCTGTGAGAGAGCCAGGGAAATGTTTCCAATAGCTTTTTTAATGTAAATCTCAAATTCAAAAGAGAAAGTACAGGGGAAGATGCTGTGAGTTTGTGAGAGAAAGCTGGCGTCTTTATAGAGTTAATGAGAGGAGGTAAAGTGGAAATGACAATAGGTGTTCCTACACATGTTTATATAAAATTATTTCCTTCCTCCAAAGTAACACTTACCACAGCTTTAGGTTTTTAGTAGGTTATTTAGATACCTGGTTTATATACTCCTGTTGACATTCTGACAAGAGGGAATGTAATACCATGTTTACCATGCTAATTTCAGTGCATAACTTAGCTTTAGGATGTTTGAATAGCTTAATATTTTTAAATAAATCAATGAACAAAGAAATGGATTAAATATAATCTTAAGGCAAGTGCATGTATTTAAAGGATATAGAGAGAAAGAAAAACAGGTTAAAAAGACTATGGAAGAAGGAATGAGAAAATGAAACAAATCATGAAAGTGTGGTATCAAAAATGATAATGGAACAGAAGAGTTATAGAGGTAAGTAATCAACTCTATAGCTTAAATGGAATACAAAGCCTTGGTAAGTGAGGACTCATATCAGTTGGTTTAGGCAACAGGATCTTTGCAGATAGCAGTTACAGTTATTTCCATAGAGTGAAGAGGGAGACATCAGAATGCAGTGGATGGGGATGGAGATTATCTAAAAGGGAAAATTAAGACAGAGATTATGGTCTACTCTTTTAAGAACAGGAGTGAAGAATTAGAAAAACTAGAGGATTTTTATATAAAGACGTATAATAAAAGCATTTTTTGAATTTTGATTGCTATTCTGAATCTGGAAGATTTGCACATGTTTTTAACAAGAGGAAGGTGCACGTAAAAAGAAAAAAAGAATTGAAAATGTAAGATGGAAAAATGAATGAATAATGAATAATAAGGAAAATTCCCTGTTGGTAGGATATGGTTTGGTAATAAAGGCAAAGGGGAGAAGTTCCCGTCGTGGCTCAGCGGTTAACGAATCTTACTGGGAACCATGAGGTTGCGGGTTGGATCCCGGGCCTTGCTCAGTGGGTTAAGGATCCAATGTTGCCATGGGCTGTGGTGTAGGTCACAGATGTGTTGTGGGTTGCAGATGCGGCTTGGATCCTCTGTTGCTGTGGCTCTGGAGTAGGCTGGCAGCTACATCTCCAATTCGACCCCTAGCCTGGGAACATCCATATGCCATGGGAGCGGCCCAAGAAATGGCAAAAAAAAAAAAAAAAAAAAAAAAAAAAAAAAAAAAAAAAGGCAAAGGGGAGTGTGGATTAAAAAAAAGAAATAGTATTTTCAGTGTAAGAAGGGATCTGGGGAGAGGTGGCAAGAGTGGAAAGAAATCATAACTGGTAATCTTCATTATCTTAGTGGGCTAAGATTTGATCTCACATCATCTGGTTTCAAATTCATATGAAATAACAAAGATATTTGGGGACTGGACAAGAATGAGAAAATTAGACAACATTGATGTTTCTGCAGATTGGGCATCAGTGGCAGATTGTACTTTTTGTGATAGACATGATATATTCTCCTCTCCAGTGCTGTGGTTACAATTTAATATTGATACTACTCCTCTGAGAGGTGGGATCTATGTTTCCTGCTCTTGTGTCTGGGGAAAAATGTGACCACTCTTGAAGTAACTTCTGAGGTGATGTCATCAAAAGTGACACAGCTGCTGCATGATTTTCTGGAGCACTCATTTTTGGAAAGCAGATGCCATCATGCTTGAGAAAACCCCAGCCATTTAAAGACATTGTTCTGGCTCACAATTCCAGCTGAGCGTCTCTGCAACAACCAGCTCCAGTTTGTGATCCATACCAGTGAGGCATGTTGGCAAAGTCAACCACTGTCAAGCTGCCCTAGATTTTTTGCATGAAGAAAAGTTGAACCTTCCTCAATGAGCACTGTCTGCATTGCAGATCCGTGTAAGCTCTTGTTTTAAGCCATTACAATGTGGGCTGGTGTGTTACATAACAATAATTACTTAGAACAACAGCATTTAAATACATTCTATTAACAACTGTAGGCAAGAAAAAGCCAAAAAGCTCAAAGCCCATGAATAATTAGAGGCAGAAATATGACCATTCTTCTGTTAGGAAATACTTAATATATATTTTCTGACCTATGGCATGTTAGCTAAAGGACTATTTTAAAGAACAATGTATTTTAAAGTTATCGATTCCTTTAATGATTTTCCTTGAAAATTGTCCTTCCTGAAATATTTTATTTATTTTATTATTTTATTTATTTTATTTTATTTTATTTTTGCATTTTCTTCAGCTGCTCCTGCAGTATATGGAGGTTCCCAGGCTAGGGGTCGAATCGGAGCTGTAGCCACTGGCCTACACCAGAGCCACAGCAACGTGGGATCCGAGCCGTGTCTGCACCTACACCACAGCTCACTGGCAAAGCCAGATCCTTAACCCACTGAGCAAGGCTAGGGATCAAACCCGCAACCTCATGGTTCCTAGTAGGATTCATTAACCACTGCGCCACGACGGGAAAAACTCCCTTCCTGAAATATTTTAGCAAATCTAAAATACTTTTGAGAAATGACTTAGTCTAGTGGGCTTTGCTGAAATACAAACTTCATGATCAAAACTCTTACCAAAGTGTGTATAGAAGGAACCTAACAAAATAAAAGCAATTTATGACAAACCCACAGCAAATACTCAATGGAGAAAAGCTGAACGCCTTCCCACTAAAATCTTGTACAAGACAAGGATGCCCACTCTCATGACTGTTATTCAGCCTATATTGGAAGACCTAGCCACAGCAATCAGACAAACACAAAAAATAAAAGATATCCAAATTGGAAGGGAAGAGGTAATATTGTCACTCTATGCAGATGACATCATACTATATGTAGAAAACCCTGAGGACTCAATGCAAAAACTACTTGAACTAATTTATCAACAAATTCAGCAAAGTAGCAGGAGATAAGATTAACATTCAGAAATCAGTTGCATTTCTGTATACTAACAATGAAACCTTAGAAGAGGAATACAAAAATACCTTTTAAAATTGCACCCCCCAAAAAATCAAATACCTGAGAATAAACCAGATCAAGGAGGTGAAAAACTTATATGTTGAGAACTATAAAACTTTAATCAAGGAAGTTAAAGAGGATTCAAAGAAATGGAAAGATATTCCATGCTCCTGGGTTGGAAAAATTAATATTGTAAAAATGGATATAATACCCAAAGCAACCTACAGATTCGATGCAATCCCTATCAAATTACCCATGACATTTTTTACAGAACTAGAACAAACAATCCAAAAATTTATATGGAACTACAAAAGACCCAGGATTGCCAAAGCAATTCTGAGGAACAACAACCAAGCAGGAGGCATAACTATCCCAGACATCAGGCAATATTCCAAAGCCACAGTCATCAAGACAGTGTGGTACTGGTACCAAAACAGACAGACAGACCAATGGAACAGAATAGAAAGCCCGGAAATAAACCCTGACGCCTATGGTCAGTTAATCTTTGACAAAGGAGGCAAGAACATAAAATGGGGAAAACACAGTCTATTCAGCAGGTAGTGCTGGGAAACCTGGACAGCTACATACAAAGCAATGAAACTAGAACACACCTTCACACCATGCACAAAAATAAACCCAAAATGGCTGAAAGACTTAAATATAAGACGAGACACCAACAAACTCCTGGAAGAGAACATATGCAAAACATTCTGACATCAGCCTTACAAATGTTTTCTTATGTCAGTCTCCCAAAGCAACATAAATAAAAGCAAAAATAAACCAATGGGACCTAATCAAGCTGACAAGTTTTGGACCACAAAGGAAACCATAAGAAAAAAAAAAAAAAAAAGACAACTTACAGAATGGGAGAAAATAGTTTAAAGTGACGCAACAGACAAGGGCTTAACCTCTAAAATATACAAACAACTTATACAACTCAACAGCAAAAAGCCAACAACCCAATAGAAACACAACCTGCCAAAAAAAGACTTAAATAGACATTTCTCCAAAGAAGATGCACAGATGGCCAACAAGCACATGAAAATATGCTCAACATCACTAATTATTAGAAAACTACACATCAAAACTACCGTGAGGTACCACCCCACAGCAGTCAGAATGGCCATCATTAATGAGGCCACAAATAACAAATGCTGGAGAGGGTGCAGAGGAAAGGGAACCCTCCTGCACTGTTGGTGGGAATGTAGGCTGGTACAACCACTATGGAAAACAGTATGAAGTTACCTTAGAAAAATATATATAGAACTACCATATTACCCAGATATTCTGCTCTTGGGCATATATCTGGACAATACTTTTCTTGAAAAACACACATGAACCCACATGTTCATTGCAGTACTATTCACAACAGCCAAGACATAGAAAAAAACTAAGTATCCATTGATAGATGGATTAAGAAGTTGTGGTATTTGTACACAATGGAGTACTACTCAGCCATAAAAAAGAACATAATGCCACACGCACCAATATGGATAGAACTACAGGCTTTCTTTTTTTTTTTTTTTTATTTTCCCACTGTACAGCAAGGGGGTCAGGTCATCCTTAGATGTATACATTGCAGTTACAGTTTTTTCCCCCACCCTTTCTTCTGTTGAGACATGAGTATCTAGACATAGTTCTCAATGCTATTCAGCAGGATCTCCTGATAAATCTATTCTAGGTTGTGTCTGATAAGCCCAAGCTCCCGATCCCTCCCACTCCCTCCCCCTCCCATCAGGCAACCACAAGTCTCTTCTCCAAGTCCATGATTTTCTTTTCTGAGGAGATGTTCATTTGTGCTGGATATTAGATTCCAGTTATAAGTGATATCATATGGTAATTGCCTTTGTCTTTCTGGCTCATTTCACTCAGTATGAGATTCTCTAGTTCCATCCATGTTGCTGCAAATGGCATTATGTCATCCTTTTTTATGGCTGATTAGTATTCCATTGTGTATATATACCACCTCTTCCGAATCCAATCATCTGTCGATGGACATTTGGCTTGTTTCCATGTCCTGGCTATTGTGAATAGGGCTGCAATGAACATGCAGGTGCATGTGTCTCTTTTAAGTAGAGCTTTGTCCGGATAGATGCCCAAGAGTGGGATTGCAGGGTCATATGGAAGTTCTATGTATAGATTTCTAAGGTATCTCCAGACTGTTCTCCATAGTGGCTGTACCAGTTTACATTCCCACCAGCAGTGCAGGAGGGTTCCCTTTTCTCCACAGCCCCTCCAGCACTTGTTATTTGTGGATTTATTAATGATGGCCATTCTGACTGGTGTGAGGTGGTATCTCATGGTAGTTTTGATTTGCATTTCTCTTATAATCAGCGATGTTGAGCATTTTTTCCTGTGTTTGTTGGCCATCTGTATATCTTCCTTGGAGAAATGTCTATTCAGGTCTTTTGCCCATTTTTCCATTGGTTGATTGGTTTTTTTGCTGTTGAGTTGTATAAGTTGCTTGTATATTCTAGAGATTAAGCCCTTGTCAGTTGCATCATTTGAAACTATTTTCTCCCATTCTGTAAGTTGTCTTTTTGTTTTCTTTTTGGTTTCCTTTGCTGTGCAAAAGCTTTTCAGTTTGATGAGGTCCCATGGGTTTATTTTTGCTCTAATTTCTATTGCTTTGGGAGACTGACCTGAGAAAATATTCATGAGGTTGATGTCAGAGAGTGTTTTGCCTATGTTTTCTTCTAGGAGTTTGATGGTGTCCTGTCGTATATTTAAGTCTTTCAGCCATTTGGAGTTTATTTTGGTGCATGGTGTGAGGGTGTGTTCTAGTTTCATTGCTTTGCATGCAGCTGTCCAGTTTTCCCAGCAATGCTTGCTGAATAGACTTTCCTTTTCCCATTTTATGTTCTTGCCTCCTTTGTCAAAGATTAATTAACCATAGGTGTCAGGGTTTATTTCCGGATTCTCTATTCTGTTCCATTGGTCTGTCTGTCTGTTTTGATACCAGTACCACACTGTTTTGATGACTGTCGCTTTGTAGTATTTCTTGAAGTCTGGGAGGGTTATGCCTCCTGCTTGGTTTTTGTTTCTCAGGATTGCTTTGGCGATTCTGGGTCTTTTGTGGTTCCATATAAATGTTTGGATTGTTTGTTCTAGTTCTGTGAACAATGTCATGGGTAATTTGATAGGGATTGCATTGAATCTGTAGATTGCTTTGGGTAGGATGGCCATTTTCACAATATTGATTTTTCCAATCCAGGAACATGGAATATCTTTCCATTTCTTTACATCTTCTTTGATTTCTTTGATTAAGGTTTTATAGTTCTCGGCCTATAGGTCCTTTACCTCTTTGGTCAGGTGTATTCCGAGGTATTTGATTTTGTGAGGTACAATTTTAAAAGGTATCATTTTTTTGTATTCCTTTTCTAGTGTTTCATTATTGGTATACAGAAATGCAACTTATTTCTGAATGTGAATCTTATATCCTGCTACTTTGCTGAATTTATTAATCAGTTCAAGGAGTTTTTGGGTTGAGTCCTTAGGGTTTTCAATGTATAGTATCATGTCATCTGCATACAGTGACAGTTTGATCTCTTCTCTTCCTATATGGATGCCTTTTATTTCTTTTGTTTGTCTAATTGCTGTGGCCAGGACTTCCAAAACTATGTTGAAGAGCAGTGGTGAGAGTGGGCATCCCTGTCTTGTTCCAGATTTGAGTGAGAAGGCTTTCAGTTTTTCCCCATTGAGGATTATATTTGCTGTGGGTTTATCATAAATGGCTTTGATTATATTCAGGAATGTTCCCTCTATACCCACTTTGGCGAGGGTCTTGATCATGAATGGATGTTGAACTTTGTCAAATGCTTTTTCTGCGTCTATTGAGATGATCATATGATTTTTGACCTTTTTTTTGTTAATGTGGTGTATGATGCTGATTGATTTACGTATGTTGAACCATCCTTGTGAACCTGGGATGAACCCAACCTGGTCATGGTGTATAATTTTTTTGATATGTTGTTGGATTCGGTTGGCTAAGATTTTGTTGAGAATTTTTGCATCTATATTCATCAATGATATTGGACGATAGTTTTCTTTTTTGGTGGTATCTCTGTCTGGTTTTGGAATGAGGGTGATGGTGGCCTCATAGATTGTCTTTGGGAGTATTCCTTCTTCTTCAACCTTTTGAAAGAGTTTAAGGAGGATGGGCACCAATTCCTCTTTATATGTTTGATAAAATTCACTTGTGAAGCCATCTGGTCCTGGACTTTTATTTGTAGGGAGTGATTTTATGACCTCTTCAATTTCATTTCTAGTGATCGGTCTGTTCAGTTGGTCTGTTTACTTGATTCAGTTTTGGGAGGCTGTAAGATTCTAGAAAATTGTCCATTTCTTCCAGAAATGGACATACAGTTGTTCATAGTATTCTCTTATGGTTTTTTGTATTTCTGCTGTATCCGTTGTGATTTCTCCTTTTTCATTTATAATTTTGGTGATTTGGGTTCTTTCTCTCCTCTTTTTAGTGAGTCTGGCCAGGGGTTTGTCAATTTTGTTCACCTTTTCAAAGAACCAGCTCTTGGTTTTATTAATTTTCTCTATTGTTTTTTGAGTCTCTATTTTATTGATTTCTTCTTTGATCTTTATAATTTCCTTCCTTCTGCTGACTTTAGGACTTTTTTGTTCTTCTTTTTCTAATTCGTTTAGGGGGAGGGTTAAGTTGTCAATTTGGCATCTTTCTTCTTTTTTGAGAAAGGCCTGGATTGCTATAAATTTCCCTCTGAGCACTGCTTTCGCAGCATCCCATAGATTTTGAGAGGTTGTGTCTTCATTATCATTTGTTTCAAGGTAGTTTTTAATTTCCTTCTTGATTTCCTCATTGACCCATTGGTTTTTTAGTAGCATGTTGTTTAGTCTCCATGGAGTAGCTTTTTTCTCTTTGCTTTTCCCATGGTTGATTTCTAATTTCATGGCATTGTGGTCAGAGAAGATACTTGAGATAATTTCTATGCTCCTAAATTTATTGAGATTCGCTTTGTGTCCCAATATGTGGTCGATTCTTGAGAATGTTCCATGAGCATTTGAGAAGAATGTGTATTCTGCTTTTTTTGGATGTAGTGTCCTGAAGATATCAATTAAGTCTAACTTTTCTGTTGTTTCCTTCAGGATCTCTGTTGCTTTATTGGTTTTCTGTCTAGAGGATCTGTCCATTGATGTGAGGGGGGTATTTAGGTCTCCTACTATGACTGTATTCTCATCAATATCTCCCTTTATGTCTGTTAATATTTGTTGTATGTATCTGGGTGCTCCTGTATTTGGGGCATATATATTGACAATAGTAACATCCTCTCCTTGGATGGATCCCTTAATCATTAAATAGTGTCCTTCTTTGTCTTTCTTTATGCCTTTTGTTTTAAAGTCTATTTTGTCTGATATGAGCGTTGCAACTCCTGCTTTTCTGTCATGTCTACTGGCGTGAAATATTTTTCCCCACCCTTTCACTTTCAATCTATATGTATCTTTTGTCCTAAGGTGGGTTTCTTGTAGGCAGCATATTGAAGGTTTTTGCCTTTTTATCCACTCAGCCACTCTGTGTCTTTTGATTGGGGCATTCAGTCCATTGACATTTAAGGTGATAATTGATAGATGATTGTTTATTGCCATTTGAACCTCGTGTTCCAGTTGATTCTATGGTTCTCCATTCTTCCTTCCTTTCTTTTTTTTTTTTTTTTTTTTTTTTTTTGGTTGGATGGTCTCCTGTTATTATCTGCTTGAGTGTTTTTTTTTTTTCATTTTTTGCAAATGCAATATTTGGTTTTGGCTTGTGATTGCCCTGTTTTTTAAGTATGCTAACCCCTTCCCATAAATGTGTGTTTTAGCCTGATGGTCCTGTAAGTTCAAACACTTCATTACTATATTAAAATTAAGAAGAGAGACATACATATAAACAAAAAGGGTTATTTACCTCCTGACATCCCTTGCCCACATTTTATGGTTTTGATGACTCTTTTTTATTTTTTTCTTTTTAATTTTATTTTGTTTGAAGCATGTTCATGATTAAATCTGTATGCTGGCTTATTTGAGTGACTTCTCTCTGATTGCAGTTTCCTTAGTCCTAGATCTTCCTCTTCTTCTTCTTCTTTTTTTTTTTTCTTTTCTTTTTTCTTCCCTTTCCTTCCTTTCTTTTTGGTTTAGAGAAGCCCTTTCAATATTTCCTTTAACCTGGGTTTTGTGTTGCTGTATTCTTTAAGTTTTTGTTTGTTGGGAAAAATTTTTATTTCCCCTTCTATTTTAAATGATATTCTTGCTGGATAGAGTATTCTAGGTTGCATATTTTTTCCTTTTAGCACTTTAAATATCTCTTGCCATTCCCTCCTGGCCTGTAGTGTTTCTGTAGAGAAATCAGCTGATATTCTTATGGGGGTTCCCTTGTAGGTAACATTCTGTTTTTCTCTTGCTGCCTTTAGGATCCTCTCTTTATCACTAACTTTTGGCATTTTTATTATGATGTGTCTTGGTGTGGGTCTGTTTGGGTTCAGTTTGTTTGGGGCCCTCTGTGCTTCTTGTATCTTGAATCCAGTATCCTTTAGATTTGGGAAGTTTCCAGCAATAATTTCTTCAAATATATTTTCCATTCCCTCATCTTTTTCTACTCCTTCTGGAATTCCTATTATGCGTAGATTGGCCCGCTTTATATTATCCCATAGGTCTCTTATATGGCTTTCCAGTTTTTTGATTTGGTTTTCTGTCTGTTGACCAGATTGAGTGATTTCCATTATTCTATCTTCCATATCACTGATTCGTTCTTCTGCATTATTCATTCTGGTTTTTACTGCCCCTAGTTCAGTTTGCATCTCTGCAAATGAATGTTCTAGTTTTTCTTGGCTCCTCCTTATATTTTCTAGTTCCTTTCTGAGGGTATCTGCATTACTGTTCATATCTTCTCTTAATTCCTTCAGTATTTTCACTATTTCTCTTTTGAACTCCAGGTCTGTCAGACTGCCGAGATCTGTTTCATTGTTGACTGTTTTAGGTGAGTTCTCCTGTTGGTTTGACTGGGGGTGGTTTCTCAGCTTCTTCATCTTGCTTGTTGTTTTCTTTCTCCTGAGGGAGTTGTGCTCTCTGTGATCGGGCAGTGTTTGCCTTGTCACTGCCGTGGAATATTTCCTGAGGGCTGGCGTTGTTGGTCAATCTTTTTTGAGGCAGTGTGGCTTTTCTGGAGTGTTGATGGGGCTAACAGTGTTTCTTTGAAGCAAAGGAGGACTTCCTGAGGGCAGACAGGACTGAGAGGTCCACACCGCGATGGTAGCAGATTTCACTTGGTCATGCAGAGCTTGCTCTGGTGTTTTTAGGCTGTGGGGTTCTTGCAGGGGGTTGGCGGTGTTGGGCAGCTGCTCTTTAGGGGTGCATCACCCCCTGGGGGCTGGAGCAGCTATCTGGGGCACTGAGAACCTGAGAGGCTCTTCCCTAGGGCAGCCCAACTCAGAAGGACAGCCTGAGAATGTAGGCGGATCTTTTCACAGTCTGGCTGAGCTTGTTGCAGCTTTTCTGGGCTGCAGGGGGTCCTGCCTGGAGCTGGCAGTCCTATGCAGCTGGTCCACTAGAGCATCCCCTGGGGGCTTGGGCGGGTAGCAGGGCCGTTGGAAACCGAAGAGGCTCCTCCCCGGGGCAACCCGACTCAGAAAAACCGTCCGAGAATTAGGCCGATCTATTCACAGCCTGGCTAAGCTTGTTCTAGCTTTTCTAGGCTGCAGGCCTTTTCTCGGGGGCTGGTGCTGTTTGGTGCTGCTCTGCGGAAGTGTAGCCCCTCCAAAGGGCAAGCAGGCCTGTGCAGGGACAGCCCCTGCGGTGGTAGGCTTCAGGCAATTGTTGAGGCCAGCCCTCCCGGATGGCAGGCAGCCCCAGGTCCCTGAGAGTGTAGGGCGTGGCGGGGGTGGGGGGAGGGGATGCACTGGGAAGCACAGTTTTCAGCCAGCTAGCGGGCCTGTAAGCTTGCTGTGGCGTGGGGGGTATTCTATGGGGACCCACCCCTTCTTCTCTCCCCTCCCCAGCACGGGCGCAGACCAGGCTCTTCTCCCAGGTTCCCTCTGATGTGGCTTTCCCCTTCCCCACCCCTGGAGTATTGCTCCCTTCCTCTGGACAGCTTTGTTTTCTAGTCTCCCAGGCAGTCTCTGCCACGTCAACTGGTTTCTAGACCTCCCAAGCAGTTTCCGCTCCGCCCCGCCCCCATAGCCCGGGGACTAATCTCTGGAGCCGAGGTCTCAGCGCCCAGCCCCCACCCAGGCGTCCCCCGGCCCTTTCCCGGGGACCAACCTTCGCGGCAAGGACTCGTGCCCAGCCCCCACCCAGGCGTCTCAACTTTTGGTGACTGTGCCCGTAGTTCAGATGGTCCATTGGGTTCTTGATCGGCCCCTCCGCACTCCAACTCACTGCCACACTCCTCTCTGCATCTGGAGATTCCTCCGGTTCGTTTGATCTTTCGCCCAGTAGGTGACTTTCCAGGGTGCGGGATCCCTTTCTCCTCCGCAGTTCCCTTTTGGGAGCCCCTGTCCCGCTCGGATTCACCTTCTCTCACTCTCCTCTTTTCTCCTGTTCTGCCCAATAATGTCACGAATTTCTTGCCGTTATTGGAGTTTAGGTTCCTCTGCCAGCGATTGGTTGCTGTTCTGTGCGAGTCATTTATTCTGCAGATGTGCTTTTTTTGTTGTGTTTGTGGGAGAGGGCGAGCGTGTCTTCCTACTCCTCCGCCATCTTGTCCTCTCTGAACTACAGGCTTTCATACTAAGTGAAGTAAGTCAGAAAGAGAAGGACAGATACATTATGATATCACTTATATCTGGAATCTAATACAGGGCACAAATGAACCTTTCCACAGAAAAGAAAGTCATGGATATGGAGAACAAACTTGGAGACAGGTTGCTAAGGGGGAAGGGGAGGGAGTAGGACGGATTGGGAATTTGAAGTTAATAGATGCAAATTATTGCTTTGGAATGGATAAGCAATGAGATCCTTCTGTATAGCACTGGAAACTATGTCTAGTCACTTAGATGGAGCATGATAATGTGAAAAAAAGAATGTGTACATGTATGTGTGACTGGGTCACCTTGATGTGCAGTAGAAAATTGACAGAACACTATAAACCATTTACTGGAAAAAATAAATGAAGAAAAGAAACAATCAAATATATCTATTCTCCTCTGTTATTTACTTTTCTGTGTTGACATTTTGCAAATCTCCCTTGAGATTTAACAATGAAATGATTTGATACTTTATGATGAATAAAATATCTCTTCAAAGATTTTGTTGTAATTTCAACTACTAGATACCTGTAATAATTTTCCCTTTTGACACCATCCTGGCTACTTGACAATGAATATGCTTCTTAGTGATAAACAATGTCTGTGAAAATTGCTTAGAACCACATTAAACTTACAGTTTCTCTTAGATGACGCATAATTCTTTAGGTGGAAAATTTATCTCATTGTAAAGTGATAAAAAAGAAAATTTTGCACAAAGTATTTTATGATCAAAAAATAAAATAATGATGAATGTGTAGGTGATACTATCCTTAACAATAATGACTTTATGACCTTTGGAAAATTTCCTCCCTGATATTTTTCCCTTGTGAATGCTACTTATAAAGTTATGTTGGACAAAAAAAGGGTGAGAATATGTTTGAAGGATTAGTGTAAGTGCAGAATGCAATTGTCAGTGTTAGTATTTAGACTCAGAAATTAAAGATAATATCAGCATGATAATTCAACCTTTTACATTTTATAAGAGCAGATAAATTTTTAAACATAAGAATGTATGAGTTTCTTTATCAAGTATATGTAAAAGAATTTGAAAACTGAAAAGTATAACACTAGGGATTTTTTAAAAGTTGATAGATATTAGACGATAAAATAACTGTAATAGAACATGAGACAAAAAACTACATTCTGAGAAGAAAAATAAGGAACAGAAAGAAGATATGGTTAAAACTTTAACTTGTTCACTGAAGAGAAGATGGAGTTATTAGTGAAGGAAGAAAGATAAACTTTGGGGAATAAAGAAGTAACCTGGGAGAATATCAAAGCATCAGAACTAAAAAGGAAAATGTGCTTACTCAAAATGTGAATCTATTACTCAGATATTAGTAAGGTCAATACTGTGAGTGCTTTTAAATCAAAGTACTTTCATTGGAACACCTAAAAATGGAGAAGAAAACCATGCAGAAAAATTGACGACCTGAGTTGATTGGAAATACAAGAATTGATTTATC
The DNA here is from genome assembly GCF_054392235.1 of Sus scrofa. Taxonomy (NCBI): domain Eukaryota; kingdom Metazoa; phylum Chordata; class Mammalia; order Artiodactyla; family Suidae; genus Sus; species Sus scrofa. The sequence continues at coordinate 50,149,030 of NC_139390.1, read as the reverse complement.
AGCCTTTAGATATTTAAACAGCGGCACATGGAATCAATTTAAAACACACCAAAAGATCTTAAAAGCCACTTTAAATAGCAAGTATACCTTGGAAATATGATCTTTTATTCTGATTTCCCTTAGTTAATTGTTAATTTATAGAGAGAAATAAAAAAATCTTGATTTTAATATCAGAATAAAAATAACTTTAGAGATTATATAAAGTATATCATAGAAAAAGTAACAGGAATGTTTCACTGTGTAATATAGTACTAAAACATATATATTTAAGTAATTAATAAGTTAGGTGAAAAATTAATGTATTATAGTAGTATATATTAAACAATAAATTAATTAGTTACAAAATCCATCCATTAATTTAATGAATATCTAATAAATGAGAACATGACTGTTATTTTAATATTTATCAAAAGTTACTAAAATGAACCTAAATTACAGCTCCAAAACAAATTTATTTATTTATTTATTTTGGCTTTTTAGTGCTACACATGTAGCATATGGAATTTCCCAGGCTCAAGGTGGAATCAGACCTGCAGCTGTGGGCCTGTACCACAGCCACAGCAATACAGAATCCGAGCTGCATCTGCCACCTACACCACACTTCACAACATCAGATCCTTAACCCTCTGAGCGAGGCCAGGATTGAGCCCACATCCTCATGAATACTAGTTGGGTTTGTTACCACTGAGCCACAATAAATATTCCTGAAATGAATTTCAAATGATAAAATACTTCATTTAAATAGAAAACTAAGCAATTGACTCAGACTATGAGATTTTTTCACAGGTTTTTTTTTTTTTTTACTTTGAATGCCATATATTTTTAATATATCGACAGTGAATTAGAGGCTCAGTTACAAATTGAGAGATATAAGATTATACATCCATAATATAAGGTTTCTAACTGTAAACACACTTAATAAAATAATCTATTATTAGGAAAACCATGAAGAATAGAAGTTTTATAAGTTTAATAATTCAAATGTTTGGTAGAGTCTAATAGAATGAGAAAACTTTTGAATCTTACACACATTTTGTAGTTATGCTTAGAATTATTATTATCATTACATTATAAGTGTTATATCTGAATAGTTCTGAAGCATCAAACTTTTGGTTTTGCAGTGTCTCATGACCCATATCAACCAAAACCTCCACCACAAGATTTGAAATAAAAAGAAAACAAAAGACAAAACCAATATTAAACATTATTTTAGGTATAGTGAGTTTCATGGAGTATTTTTACTGCCTCACATCATATGGTGCCTTAGAAACAAACAAACAAAAAAACTCTCATCAATGTTTGCATGGTTTTGTCATTGATCCATGGTTATTGACTTTGCAGTATTCTCCCAACATTATTAAGTGCCATGAAACTATGTTTTCCAAGTCATGATCCAATGTTTTTCTTTCAAAACAGATAATGTTTTAGAACAGAAATATTTGGTACCTTAACATCAAAGGTTTTCACTACCTGTATTACACTGTGTAATATGATGAGCAAAAATTTGTTTCCTTTTCCAAGGTCAATATCACTGAAGTATTTATTTCCCATTTTTTAAGAGTAACAAAGAGATTTTTTTACAGCTTACTATTTATTTTCTAAAACATTATTACCTTAGGGTTTAAAGCCAAACAAATTCAACACAGATCAAGGATCTAAGAACCAGAATATCTCAGTACCATAACATATAAATACTAAAATATGTAATTGATTTTCCGAAGTTAATGTAATTGTGTAAACCATCATGATATTATATAGTTTTATGTATCAAACTTGGTAACCTAGAAAGGAAAAAAATAACTGTCTTGTGAAAAAAATCCTTAAATATACAGCCTCTGAAATGTTTAGAAAGCTTTTATTTTAGATTAATTTAGATACTTATTTGATTTTTGTAAAGAGATAGCAAGGTTTGTAGAGAGATGGGAGAGATATTTTTCACTGTATACTATTTTGTGTTTTATGTTTTTTTTTGTTTTTTTTTTTTTGTCTTTTGCCATTTCTTGGGCCGCGCCCGCGGCATATGGAGGTTCCCAGGCTAGGGGTCCAATAGGAGCTGTAGCTGCCAGCCTACGCCAGAGCCACAGCAACGCGGGATCCGAGCCGCGTCTGCGACCTACACCACAGCTCACCGCAACGCTGGATCGCTAACCCACTGAGCAAGGGCAGGGACCGAACCCGCAACCTCATGGTTCCTAGTCGGATTCGTTAACCACTGCGCCATGACGGGAACTTCTATTTTGTGTTTTAGACCTTTACTATATGAATTCATTTGTGCTGTATGAATGCATTAATGATGCAAGAAATGAAATAAATAATGTGAAAATAGGTGATGGTAGCCACAAAGCATTGCCAATGTTCAAAGCAAATCAGTTTCCCTCCCTTTCTAGGTCACACAGAAATTAAGAAGTGAAGAAATGTTGAAAGGTATTTGAGTTTAAAGAAGCACTAATAGATGGCTCAAGAAATGTAAGGTTTGACGTGGGAGGGGATAATTGTGTTCTGATGACAAAATGGACAGTAATAATCCACTTTTCTGGCCACTGAGTTAATTGCACTAATTAATAAAAAAGAAAGAAAATGGTCCCAAACTTTTAGCTATCATCTAAAAACAGTCAATGATAACACAAAGAGATAATATTTTATCTGAACTTTGCTAATTTAATGGGGAAGTTTATTCAGCATAATAGAAAATATGCACCAAAAACATCATTGGAATTTTGTTTTTTAATAGCATGGCAGTTGTTGGAAAATGCAAGAAAAACCAAGTCAGACATGGATTAATTCAGAATTGGAAAAAACAGTGATTTTCAGTGGCCATATAGAAGAGATAAGAAACAAGATCAGATTTTGGCTGTACAGGTAGCCCCGAGAAGTTGTCCAAACTCAGGTTTGCCTGCTCGCCACTCAAAAAACAATACTTGAGACATGTTTGTTCAAAACGAAAGGTTGCTTTATTGGGGAAGCCGACTACCTGGGGAGAAGGCAGACTCATATCCCAAACCAAATCCAAAGTTTTTGCTTGGCATGAAAATTTTTAAAAGGAAAAGAGAAGAAAGAATTTGAATAAATCATTGAGGCAAGAGATTGGATTCTGTATCTTTTTCCCTTGCCTGCAGGCTGACTAACTCCTTAAGATCCTTCTTCAAATGCTACTTTGCCTGCATGGTCTGGCTGCAGGATTGCTAAGGGGGGGTTGGGTGGTAGATATAAAGTCATTCTTTAACTATTAAATTATTTTTTCTCACTCCTTTTAATCTAGGATAAGAATCAGCAGGTTAGGTACAGCATTGTGTACATTAAGTAGAGCATAAGTCAGGAGCAGGTTAAAGTGCCTAGTGGTCTTATTTCTATAATTAGTTTATTTTAAGGTTAAGAAGGAATATAAAAGGGCAAACAGGAAAGGGTCAAAAGATTTACTTAAAAAAATAAAGAACAGACAATGTTTGGCTACTTTTTAAACTATTTTGAGGTATGTTCTAGCTCTACCAACTTAAAAGCAGTAGCGTGCGACTGATTTTTTTTGTACGATTTTACTGCCCAAATTGTAAGCAAATTCTTTGAAATGCCTTTTTATTGTTGTGTAGAGTTAAGCAATTATCCCATTCACATCTGTATTTGTTATCAATATTTCTAAAGTTTACTTTTATTGGTGCTTGCTTAAGTATAATTCCTTATTTTAAGGACATTTAAAAAAACATAATTTCCATTCATCAATATTATTAATATTTGTTCTCTTCTTCACATCTCATTTGTTTGGAAGTTATAAAACAAAGTTTAAAATATCTAACCAGGGAGTTCCCTTCCTGGCTCAGTGGTTAACTATCCCAACTAGTACCTGTGAGGATGTGGGTTCAATCCCCGGCCTCACTCAGGGGGTTAATGATCGGCATTGCTGTGAGCTGTTGTGTAGGTCACAGACATGGCTCGGATCCCACGTTACTGTGGCTGTGTCATAGGTTAGCAGCCGTAGCTCTGATTCTACCCCGATACTGGGAATTTCCACATGCTATGGGTGTGGCCCTAAAAGCAAAAATAAATAAATAAATAATTTTAAAATAAAAAAATAAAAATCTAACCAAATTTCCAAAGGAGTATCTTCCAGAAAGATGAGACAAAACACAATATGACATCCAATATTTTATGTGATATTGAAAAGTTGAGTCAAATGCAACAATTTTTAAAACCATGTGTGATTTTCCTCTTTATTTCTGATTAAGTCTCCATTTCCATGTATGCCTGAATTAATTACTGATAATTTTTAATTAGCTAAATATGTGCTATATCCCTTGAGGTTAATTAAGTACTAGATTAAATACTAGGGAATCTCTGTGTCTTACAATAAGATTAAAATTTATATGATTTCATAATGTTTCCATTTTCTCTGACACAGGAATTTCTTCCCCCTTAGGTGAAATAGGAAGACTAAAGGGAGATAGAGTTGGCTAATTGCCCACCTCCCAGGTGGATAAGACCTGGTAAAGCAGTTTCACTTAGGCAGCAGCTTTTCCTTAATGAGAACACTCTGGACATGTTTCAGAATGGTTACTTTCTTCTTCTCCTTGCCCAAAATATGCAAGAATTTTTCTTTCTTTTAACGTAGTCAAACTGATGGGGGTGGGGCTCTTGTAGTATTGGATGCTTAAGAATTTCTCACCCTTAAAATCTTTATTTCAAAGTGGTAGTTTGGTCTGTGAAATCAATTGATGGAACAAGGAAAAATAATTCATTTTCTCATTTATTTAGCTTTTTTTCCCTTTTTTTTGGGGGGGTCTCACCTGTGTTACATGGAAGTTCCCAGGCTAGGTGTCAAATTAGAGCCACAGCTGCTGGCCTACTCTACAGACACAACAATGCCTGATCCAAGCCACATCTCTGACCTACACCACAGCCCATGGAAACCCTGGATCCTTAACCCACTGAGTGAGGCCAGGGATCAAACCCATGTCCTCATAGACACTGGTTGGGTTCATTAACCACTGAGCCTTGATAGGCCCTCCCATTTATTTAGCTCTTTATCTTATATTGATGGAAGTGTTGGCTTCCAAACTTTTTACATGTTGGAGTTGAAACTGGAACTTTCCACGCTAAACTTTAAAGACATTTTTAAAAGATAATTTTACAGGAAAAAAAATAGATATCAGTGGGTAGGCAGATATATACAAATAGTTGTAAACTTTGAGCTTCTAAATCACTTTCCAATTTTTTTCATGATAACAGAAATCTTTTTTTTTAAGTCAAAAGCCTTGTCATACATAATTTTATCTTCTCAGATGGCTAAGCATATTTTAAATTAAGGTAATAATTAAGTCCCATTAGGCCTTTAAAAAACATCCTGCTTTATTTCTATAATTTCTCTAAAATGCTCATATTTTATTATTTCATAATGGATACATTTTTATGGTCATCTGTATTACGGGTAAGTTTGCCATCATCATGATTTTCATTTTTCCAAGAACAGGTTTATATACTTTTTCTAAGGAGATAGTAAATTTCACTCACAACCCTCCGATATCATTCCAAAACAGATCCATGTTTTTTCTACTAAAAATACATTATTATTTTTATACCTAATTGTTTCTATTTAGTAATCAGAACTGTGTGTACTAAAATTTCTTGAAGTGATACCGTATGATTTACACATAGCACTGAAAAGATAAGAGAAAAATGAAAGCAAGAGTGACTATAAAAAATATCACTTATGTGATTCATTCCAGGCCCCATATGTTGTCTTGAGTTGCCAATAATGAAATTATACAATTTGACATGAGAAAATGTGTTAAGAAATGAATATTTTGCAGTTCCTTTCTTCTGCAGATGTTTTTCATCTTCCCAGAAACAATCATGTAGCTTCGATAGTGAGGAGAAAAAAAATGTAGCCTAGTTTGAAGGATGCTAAGTTAAATACAGAAGTATTCAACATTTCAAAGAAGTGATTTGTATTCTAAACATTGTTTTTTTAAGACTATGTCTCTAGATGAAAATCGTTACTGCAATCAGTCAATAAATGGAACTAAATAACTCCAGTTTTTAAAAGATCTTTGATTTTGAACTAATTATTTAATCTGTTGTATTTGTCTTCCATATTGTCACAATCACAGGTCTAGCATCATTTTTATGATACAAATGTATTCCAGTAAATTGATAAAATTTACTGATTGGTAAAATCCAAGGTGTGGTTTATAAACATGCCTTTCTGAACCATAAATATTCACTCTACATCCTTAAGTTTTTTATATGCTTTTGTGTATCTGCTTATAATTTATAATTTTAACAAAAAATAATAAAATTTGAGTACCACAAATAAGAAACAACATGATGTCCATCAGGATGTTAATGAACAGTTGCTTCAGCCTCAGCAATTCAGCATAATGGAGTCACTATTAGAAAAAAATTGCATTGCAACACTATGATTAAGTCTTAAAAACTTTATACTGAGTAAAAGAAGCCTACTAAAGAGGAGATACTGTATGAATCCTTTTATATAAAAAATCTTCAAAAGGCAAAATTAATTAATCTATAATACATGAAACTAGATCAATGGGTGCTTAGGTCCTAGGACTGGGAAACCTGTAATATTGAAAGAAGCACGGGTAGAATTTCCTCTGTCTTCATTATAGTGGTGATTATATCAGTATATAAATTTCTGAAAGATTCTTGAAGAATTCACTAAAGAGGGGGTAGTTTTCATTACATAAGATACACTTCAGTAGCATAAATAAAATAAAATAATGTAAATTATTTAAACTTTACAATTCTATGTAGCACCCTGAGTTATTAAAATTTAAAATCATTGTAACAATAAATATACATTGTCTCACCTTAATGTTTATAAACCCATAAACTGGTAAAACATAATTGCCATGACCAATTGCTTTTATATCCTTAATACTAAGAGCTATCATGGTGATATAAGAAGAACAGGAGCAAGTCACAATGAAAATAGGCAAGATTCTAAACTACAATTTACAAAAAAAGTACAAATAACTAATGAATATATAATAAATGTTCAACTGCATTAACTATATCCTCAAATGACTTAACTTTTTTCAAACTAGAACTTCTGTTCTTGAAATTTTTAGAATTTTATTATTTCTGTTTTTTTTTTTTTTGTCTTTTTTCATTTTAAAATAAGAAAACCCATGATATCCAGGATATAGAGGAGTAGAAAACCATACATAAAAATGTGATATGAAGTTGCTTAAACATGAGTATAGCTTGGCAGGGTATATTAAAAATGAGTATGAGAGTTCCCATCACGGCACAGCAGAAACAAAGGTCCATCCCTGGCCTTGTTCAGTGGGTTAAAGATCTGTTGTTGCCATGAGCTGTGGTGTAGGTTGCAGTCGTGGCTTGGATCCAGTGTTGCTGTCTGTGTCTCTGGTGTATGCCAGCAGCTACAGTTCCAATTCATCCCCTAGAGTGGGAACTTCCATATGGTACAGGTGTGGCCCTAAAAAGACCAAAAATAAAAAAGTAAAAAATAATAAAAGTGAGTATGGTCATTCACACTCTTCTAAGAATTTATGTGAAGTATTAAACTGTGTTTAGTTATTTGCTAAAAAATATGGGAAACAGTTAATTCTAGTAAAAAGCAAACTGAACAGCAAAACACAACAATTTCAAAACAATTTAAAGCATATTTTATACTGTATCCATGCAATCCTTTATTGTAATATTTTGAGGAGTATTGTTTATTAGTCTGCAATTTGGTGATATTTGATAATTTTGTGTGTATGCATGAAATTCTATCACATGCACTTATAGATGAAAGATACATAAACCATGTGAAATCCTGACAGACGCAAATTATACACCTTAGGTTATATAGGAAAGTGAAATTAAAGGAGGGATATTTTTCTTTTGATATGTAAACTAATGAAAGTAAATGTTAGCTAAAAAAAAAGTTCAAATTAGTATACATTGAATATTATAGTTTTACTTTATTTCTTCCTCATAATTTGGAGTACAGTCTCTAATTCATGTTTTCGAAGAGAGAGCAACTGTCTTTAATAAAATTGAATCTTTTGGATGTACACATAGTAAATATCAACCTTATAATATAAGTTTTGTATTGAGTATTCAAACATGTTTTATTCTCTTTAATGAACATTAAACTGTTTAATGAACACATAACTGTGCATGCATTCATGAATTCTTTATATATATTCTGTCTTCCTATTTATGTACTTATATCTACCTACCATCTTACTTTGTGTCTGCCATTTAGAATATATAGTCTCTGGAATTTTGTTTTTTAAAACCCTCAAACTCTTTGTCAGCTGCTGAATAATGACCACTGATTGCATAAATGGTATGGAGGATAAATCATGAAGGAATTTTTTTTCCAATCATTCCTTTGTCTCAATACTGTCTCATTCTCTGTTCTGGGTAAACTGCTTCACATAGTAACATCTATCTTTCTACTTTATTTTAAATTTAAATCTTGATATTATAAAAATGAATTGCCTCAAACATATTAGTAATAAAAAAAACTTCCATGTAAGTATAGTGTTTTACAAAGTTAAAAACAATTCATAGTTTAAATTAAATGTTATATTTAAAGAATTCACAGGCTACATAAAATAATTTTTCATGTTGCTGATATGCCAATAGTAACTTGTAGTTTTGAATTTTATTCTAGGTAAAATTTGTTTTTAAACATGACATTTTTAAGCCTTTTTTAAAAAAAAATTCAAATAAAAAGATCCTGAAAAGTCAAAATAATCTTGCAAAAGAAGAACCAGAACTGGAGGAATAATGCTCATTGACTAGGACCATATTACAAAGCCAAAATAATCAAAACAGTATGGTAGTAGCAGGAAAAGAGACGTATAGATCAATGTAACAGAATAGAAAGCTCAGAAATAAACCTTTGATCTTTAAACCATGGAGCTCAATATTGAAAAAATGATGAACAGGGACAGAAGTTGCCACTCCCCCAATGAGAATATCTCCAAACAAGCTACTCTTAGTAAAACAAAAGGCTCAATGAAGAGGAAAGAAGAAAAGAATCCAGTGTGTCTACAACTTGGTCCAAGATTAAACTGGAGTTTCCACTGTGGCTAAGTGGAAATGAATCTGACTAATATACATGAGGATGCAGGTTTGATCCCTGGCCTAATTTAGTGAGTTAATGATCTGGCACTGCCACAAGCTGTGGTGCAGGTCACAGATGTGGCTTGGATCTTGTGTTGCTGTGGCTATAGTATAGGCCAGCTGCTGCAGCTCCAATTTGACCCCTAACCTTGCAAACCTCCATATGCTACAGGTGCAGCCATAAAAAGAAAAAAAAAAGAAAGAAAGAAAGGAAATAAAACCTGTCATTAGATATTCACAGTGTCCAAAATACTATGGAAGTTTATCCAAAATATAAAGAATGAGGGAAAGAAATATCTTAAGAAGGAAAAAAAAATAAATTGAGACCCACATATATATACATATACAAATCATAACATAAAGAAGAGATGTGGACATTAAAAGATTTCTACACTTTAAACAGAGTCACCCAATAACACTATAAACTGATTGCGAAAAAGTTAAAGATGTATTTTTACTATCTACTACAATCATACAAATAATACAAATAAGTATAGTCTTAATGCCAAAATGAAAATCAAAATAGAATTATAAAAATTAAATAAAAAGAATGCTGCCAAAGAACAAGAAGATAAAATCTGAAGATGTAAGGGGAAAACACATAATGAAATGACAATCCAAACTAACCATATGAGAGTCATTGATGGTGTGGTGGTTAGTATAGCTGCCTTCCAAACTAACGATATGAAAAATTACATCAAATGTCAGTTGACTAAATATTTCAATTTAAGGTTAGAGATTGTCAGAAAGAATAAGAAAGTCTAGACACAGTTAAGAGACACGTTTTAAGTATAAATGGCTCAGGTAGGTTATAGGTAAATGTTTGAAAAATGTGTATCATTCAATCATTAAGAATAAGCAGTATGATACTAGAACAGAACTCGCAATTCTTGTTTCTGCTTCGTTTACTATGTTATTAAATGTTTCCGCTTGTTTACTACATTACTAGTTTTACTTACTTCTTCATAATTGCATTCCTTATTAAAATAAAGAATAAAACATTTGAAATAATGCAAAGCCATAAGGAAGCACATTTTACCTTTTAATTTATACATTCTTTTTACAAATTTTTAAACAAATATCCAATTTTTCTCTATATTGTTTTCTTTTTAATATGTAAAAACAGGACCATTTAAAAAATATTGGAGTATAATTGACATACAATGTGTTACTTTCAGGTGTTCAGCAAAGATAATCAGTTATACATATTCATTCTTCAGATTTTTTCCCATATAGGCCACCACAGAGTACTTAGTAGGTCTCATACTAATTTTAAAATTAGTGGATGTTTTGTTTTATAATATTCATAATCATTTTAATGACTGAATATATATTAATAATAATAAGAGCAACAAATATAAATAATTTGTCCAAATTGTTTGCCAAGTATTATACTGAGAAACTGAAATCAATTTATTCAATATAACTCAAGAAATTAAGTACTATTATAGCAATTTTTACTTGATGCACTTTAATATTTAATTGTTGCACAAATTATATTGCATAGAGGAAGTTGTACCTGGGTCTATTTAATTTCTAAGCACACGTTTCAAAGACATAATTAATATTTGATAAAATAAATATTAATAATAAAATAATATTTGCTCTAGAGAAGAAATACCTGTATTTGGTCATTCATTTGGAAATTAGTTCTATTTTCTTGGTAGAATTTTCTAGAAGATTCAAACTTTTAGGCTGTTTCATAGTGTTTGTTTGTTTAGAAAATTTTATTCCTGCAAGTCATTTAAAGATTAAAGCATGTTTATATGTAAATAGTTTAAGAATATTTTGTATTTCAAAGTAATTTACAGTATAAATATGTTAATAATATAATCAATTTATGACATGTAGAGGGAAAAAACAACTATTGCTTATTCTCACCTGTATTTGCTAAAAAAATTTTAAACAATAGAAAATGTATTTTAAAATGCTTGTGTTTGCTGTTAACCTTAATTTCAAAAAATTATTGTTTCTTAGCTGAGTAGGGCATTAAAGATATTCCAATATAAGAGTATTTAAAGATGTTCATTTTATTACAAAAAACAAAACCCAGTAAAACATATGTCTCTCAGCCTAGTTTTATTCTAGTATTTATCCAACAAACACAACATTTTTATGAATTTTAAAGATTAAAAACAAAATGAAAAGAAAAACCCCTCACCCTTTAGAAATTATGATCTAATTTTGGAAACTGAGCTAAAGAAGTTGCTGCTAAATCAAACTTGGATCTGCTCACCCATGTGCAATGTAGCCTATCTACTGACACTGGGTTGTGGTGAAGGAAAGTGTAGTATTCATTGCAAGGCACCAATCAAGGAGTCTAGGGTGAAGGTGCTCAAAAACCTGAACTTCCAAATGGGTTTCAGGGAAATATTTTTAAAGTCTAGGTGAGGGAGGGGAGTCTCAGAGTATGTGATCAGCTCATGTGTAATTCTCTGATTGGTTGATGGTAAGGTAAAGGGCAGTGTTACAGGGATTAATATTATTAATTATCAGTCTCCAGTAGATCTGGGGGCTACAGGCTCATGGTCCTCAAGTAGTTAATTTATTCCATTCATGGGAGTTTTAGTATTTGTGAAATAACTCAGGAATGTACATCAAACATGATTATTTATGTACTTCAGGAAGGAACTGAAGATTCTGTGACTGCCATATAGCTGATTTACTGTGTAAGTTATTACCAGTTCTCCTGACCTAACTGCTACATTTGTCACTACATGTTCTTATCCTTTCAATAACTGTGACTCAGGGGAGCCCTGGGAGATACTGCTTTTGTACAAACAAGAGGCAAGAAGAGGACGTGGGTGAGATGTCTGTCCAGGAAAGGCCCTGAAGAGTCCTGTTCCTGCTCAGTTACAAATTAACCCTTTTGCTTGGAAGGGTCAATAGCAATTTCACCTCAGTCTTTTGATTGGCAGGAAGAGCTTTAGCTGCACTGATCTCTGTTATGAATAAGCAGAAAAATGCCTCCTAATATCAGAACATGTGTATGCAAACTGCTCATCAGATTGTCATGGACTCCTTAATTAAGTCCTTTGTATTAACTACCTGCTAGAACACCTTTCACAGAGTATCCAGCTCTGTTGCCTCAACACACCTCTCTGTAAATCAAGGAGAACCTGGAGGATCTTGTGTGTGATTCTATGCTTCTCTATCTTTAAATTTCCACATCCTGTCATACTTACCTTACACCAAGTAATGCTAATGATGTTTGTGTCAATGAGTGATTAATAATTTTACATATTTCCCTTATTTTATCAATATATTTAGGTTCTTTCAGAAACTATTTTTGCCCCTGTTATTTGGCTTACTTCTAATATTCAAGATGTTTAAGCAATTATATGCAATCAATCAATCAACCAATCAATGTATTCCCTGTGTTTGTAAACTACCCTATGCAACAGTCAAATCAAATTTCACAAGACTACACATAGCAAATATTGCACTTCATTCATCTTGTTTTAAAATCTACTTTCTTTTTGAAAATCTAAGTTCCTATAAGTCACAACTTTGAATTCAATTTTTCTTGAAGATTTATCTATTTAATATTGCTCCAAATTTATCTTTCATATCTTCTGTCTTACAAGTTGCTGATGGCTGTTAAGGCCTATGTTTCATAAGACTTTTCAACTAATTTAAGCATGTTAATGAGTCAGCAGGCTATTTCTTTTAATTAGTATAAAAGTAGGAAACAGGATATATTTAAAATATGCTTTTTGAATGAAAGAATGAATAACTGATTTCAGTGATTTTAGAATACATAAATTACATGTTTTGTAATGATTTATCTTTATAAAATCTGGATATGTAAAACGAATATTTTCTAACAGGTATAGAAAGGAAATGGTGCATTGAAATCATAATATGTATCATTTATTCTTATTCTATCACTTATTAATAACGCATGGTTAGTAGGTTACCTTAATTTTCAGTTTTATGAACAATGTAATAGGAGTAACATGCACTTGTCTTCATTTTAGTGATTAAATTTGATAAATGATAAAGGGCACTATCAAATTTCAAACATTTTATATAATTAACACTTCATTTTGACTATTGTTATTTATTTTTTAAATCTCTGAACTTTTATATAATTCCAGATCTTTAAATGCATTTTAAATAGCATGATAATTTTAAACATGTTGTATTGTGATTCTATTTAAATTTTTTTCATGCTATATATACCTTGTAAGTCTGAACTTATGCACTTTGAGAGAAAAATGATATGTTCTCATATGATAAAATCTTAAACATAATGCCTTGCTTCTAAAGGACTTGAAGGAACTATATTTGGTCATTAAGTTTGGATGCCTTGTAATGGATATTTTATATGACTTAGAAAGTAAAATAGATCCCATGTTAAAGGATGATGAAAAAATCTATTCTTAATGTTAATCCTGTTATTTCTCTCTGGCTTTTTTTTTTTTTCTCTTTTCTCTGCCTTTATTGGGATATCAATGACATATAACATTTATGAGGATGAATATCAAACATGTTGACTTGTTATGTTTATATATGGTAAAATGATTACCACCATAGCCTTAGCTAATACCTCCATCCCACCATATAATTATTTCTTTTTGGTGGTGGGAACAGTTCATATTCAGTGTATTAGTAACTTTCAAATATGCAATACAGTATTATTAGCTGTATCACCATGCTATAAATTAGTTACCCAGAACTTGTTAATCTTATGATTGGAAGTTTCTACCCTTTGACTAACATCTTCCCCCTTCTCCCAAAGGCCAGCCCTTAGAAAAAAAAATTCTACTCATTCTACTCTCTGAGTTTTACTTTTTTGGTTTCTATATATAAGTGATATCATGGACTATCTGACTTATTTCATTTAGCATAATGCCTTCAAGTTTCATCCATGTTGTCACAGAAGTCTTTCCTTCTCATGGCTAATGTTCCATTATGTGTGTGTGTTTTGTATAAATATGTATAAATATATATAATAATAATAATTTCAATGAATCCTAATTTCATTACCCTCAATATACCCAGAATTAGGACTGCTGGGTCATATTGTGGTTCTATTTTTAATATTTTGAGAAAACTCCATATTGTTTTCCATGGTGGATATACCAATTTAGATTCCCACCAAGAATGTACAAGTGTTCTCTTTTTTCCACATCCTCATCAGCTCTTGTTATCTCTTGTCTCTTTGGTTATAGCCATGGTAACAGGTGCAAGGTGATATATCTGATATCTCTAATTTGCATTTCACTTATTGTCATGTTGCTTTTCCCTGATAATCAGTGATGTTGAGCACCTTCTCATGTAACCTGTCAGCAATTCATATGTCTTCTTTAGAAAAATATCTGTTCAGGTCCTCTACCCAATTTTATTCTTATTTTTTTGCTTTTGAATAGAATAATATATATACATATATATATAGCAAACTTTAATAACATTTAATAACAATTGCCATACAGAAGTAGAACAAGGCAAAAGCAGTTATAGTTGATTGCTATTTGCAAACCTTTTTTTCTAAAATGCAGAAATTTTTCCTAGTATTTGCCTAGTCATCTAACATTTACATTTATTTTTCATATGTTTATAATGTTCTTTTTTCCTAATGACATTTATTTTTTCCATTATAGCTGGTTTACAGTATTCTGTCAATTTTCTCCTGTAGAGCAAAGTGACCCAGTCACACACACATACATACATTCTTTTTCTCACATTATCCTCCATCATGTTCCATCATAAGTGACTAGACATAGTTCCCAGTCCTATACAGCAGGATCTCATTGCTTATTTTTTTTATATATTTTGGATATTAAACTCAGAAATTTGATTTGAAAATATTTCCTTCCTCCTGTAGGTTTCCTTTTTTGTTTCATTGATTTTTTTTTTTTTGCTTTGCTGAATATTTTTAGTTTGATTTTGATTTCTTTCTTTTTTTGTGTGTGCTTTTGATCACATACCCAGAAAAACCACTACCCAGACATGTCAAGGATTTTTTGCTTATATTTTCTTCTAAGAGCTTCATGGGTTCTCATCTTATATTTAATTCATTTTGAGCTAATTGTGAGTGGTATAAAATAGTAATAAAATATCATTTTGTTCATGTGGTTATCAAAGTTTCCCAGCACCATTTATTAAAGAAACTACCCTTTCCCACTGAGTATTTTTAGCTACCTTATCAAATATTATTTTGGACACATACAGAGAGGTTTATTTTTGTTCTCTCCATTCAGTTCCATTGATCCATGTGTCTATTTGTGTGCCAATAATTTGTAGTATAGTAGTTTGAAACAAGGAATTGTGATTTCTTCAGCTTTATTCTTCTTTTTCAGGATTTCTCTAATTATTCAGGGACTTTAGTGCCTCAATATAAATTTTAGGATACTTTTTTTTTATTTCTGGGGAAAATGTTGAAATGTTAAAGATTTCACTGAATATGTAGACTGCTTTGAGCAGTATGACCATATTAGTAATGTTTGTTATTCTAATGAATGAGCATGAAATATCTTTCTAATCATTTGTATCTTAATTTATTTTTCTCAACCTTGTCTTTTTTCAGTTTAAAGATTTTTTACTTTTTTGGTCACTTTTAGCTAAGTATTTTATTACTTTGGTCGTTTTGTAAATGAGTTTGTTTTCTTTATTCTTTTTCAGGTATTTAGGTACACTGTACACAATGCATCTATTTACTCTATTTTTTGTATTCTGAAATTTACTGTATGCATTAATTAACTCGAAGTTTTTTGGTGGAATCATTAGGATTTTCTATATACAATATCCTCTCATCTGCATCCAAAGATAGTTTTATTTTTCATTACTCATTTGAATGCCTCGTATTTATTTTACTTGCCTGACTGCTAATGCTAGGACTTCTGGTACTATATCGAAAAAGAGTAGTAAGAATGAGTATCCTTGTCTTTTTCCTAATTATAGAGTAAATGTTTTCAGTCTTTATCCATTGAGTATGATGTTGGCTGTGGGTTTGTTAACATTTATTGTGTTGAGGTATGTTCTGGTATAAGACCCTATTATTATATAGTGACCATTTTTGTCTCTTGTTGCAATTTTTAATATCCTTTTTTTTCTGATATGTTATATTTGTATTTGTTCTTGTTCCACTTGAATGGAATATTTTTTGTCATATTTTTACTTTGAGCCTATGTGTATCCTTAAAGCTACAGTGTGTCTCTTGTAGGAAGCATACGATTGGATTTTTTTTTTTAAATCCATCCAGCCACTGTGTGCCTTTTGATTGGAGCATTCAATCCATTCAATTTAGAGTAAATATTGATAAGTAAGGACTTTCTAATGCCAGCTTAACAATGGTTTTCTGTCTTTTTTTTTTTTTTTCACGGATAACTGTCCAGTTGTTGATCTTTGTAGGAAAATGAGAGAAGCTGAGTTCTCTAATGTTGTCATTTTTCTGCTTTCAGTCTTGGGCAATTCTGTCCTTTCTCTTTATTTTCTCATCAGATCCTCCATTGCTGTAGTAACATATACATGTCAGAATTCAGAGCTGTGCAGCAAATTACTCACTTGGAATAGAGATTTAGTGGATTAAAAACTGCACAATTAATAATGCTTCCTGTGTACCACTTAAAATAATATACATTCATGAAATAATAACAAAATTAACTGTATGAAATAGAATGCATGCGTCTTTTGCGTAACTACATATCACTTCTTTCAGTGACAAAATAAAAGGGCCATTTCTGGCTCCACTGCTACAAATTACATTTCAGACACCACAAATTGTGTGTTTTTTAGTATCTAGTGTGTGTGTTATTTCCTGTGATCTTAACTAATATGTACCTGAGTATGAACAGCTGTAAGAAGCCATATAAGACCATGTCTCCTGTAAAAATACGTAGAAAATTTGTTTTGTAGTTGTATGATACTTGTTTTTGCTTGAAAGCTGAGATGTGTTATTGTAAATGAGACAAAAAAATAATTGATTGTGGTACATTTAATTTGTGTTAAAGACAGAGCTTACCTGTCTGGAAGGGTTTTAGTTAATAGGAATACTTAAGCCTTTTTTCTTTCAAAATGCTTAGTATTTGGAATTCCCTTGTTGCACAGTGGGTTAAAAATCTGGTTTCATCACTGAAGTGGCTCAGGTTGCTGCTGCGGTGATCCCTGGTCCAGGAACTTCCTTAGGCTGTGGGCATGCCCCAAAAATAAATTTACTATATTTTATCTGCCAAATTCTAACATTGTTGCTTATGGCAGTTATATTTTATTGGAATAAAAACTGCCATGAATTAAAGTCCTTGATAATTAGACAGCATCACAACCTAGTACTTTTTATATAAAACTTAATATATTGCAGTAACACTATCATCCAAAGGTAAAGAGGAGAAAATCTTTCACCTTTGTTCTGACAGAAGAAGAAAGACTATTCTCTAACTATAAGTAGCCATACAAATTTTTCCTTCAAATTCTTTTCTTCATTTTGTGAAAATGAGGACTGAATATGATACCAGATAATATGTTTCCTTGGAGTAAAAGAACATCACCACAAAGGAATATCATTTAAGAAATAATGATACTCTCACAGCATAAAACCAGAAATCACATAAAATCTTAAGTAAGCTTTCTCAAAAAAATTGATTTCCAGAAGTTTTTCATCGGTTGTAGGAAAAAAAGTCCAAATCCATTGATATCTTTATAAATTACACTTTAATTTTTTATGCCTATAATTTTAGCATAGTTCATTATTTTCTAAAAACTCTACTTGACATTTCATAAAAACCATAATCTTCCATTTTAAAGCTACCTATCAGATGATTTTCATCAACAATGGTTCTATTTGGAGTCCTAAATTCAAATTCTACCTAATTTCAATTTTTCAGTCTTGACTTTCTTTTTTCTTCTCAAATATTTACCTCTAGTTGAAAACTTACTAATTTTTAATAGAGTTTTCAAAGAGAATTATCTCAGCCCATGAGTCTATTTATCCTTGCTGGCTGGCACATTGTATATGTTTCTAGGACTGGGCTTGGCTTTGCTCTTATAAATACTCAGCTCTTTCCAGAGACAGACAGGGCACTTACCCTTGAACTGCAAACACTGCCTGGTGTATCAGATTGGTGGACTTCAATTCTGGCTGCCTCTCTTTAAATGTAAAAAGGAACTTCTCATAATCCCAGGACAGTGTAAAACTTGTTCTCCATTTCTGCATGTTGAGCTCCATTACCAGATCATTCCAGATATTTTGGTCTGGGAATTTCAGACCTAGTAGAGGAGTCACAAATTCATTCTGTACTCCTGCAGTGTGTCTATTTCACTGTGATTAACCCAACCTTTTCAAATTAAAAGTTTTGAAGAATGACATTTTAAGATATTAATGTGAAAAGGAGTTCCCTCATGGCCCATTAGGTCAAAGATCCAGAATTTGCTGCCATGGTATATATTCAGTCCCTGTCTGGGAACTTCCACTTGCTGCAGTTGGTCTAAAACAAAATAAAATAAAAAAATATATTGAAGTGAACAGTCTTTCTGGAAATTTTACATAATACATAGGTAACAAGTGCAGCTATAGGTTAGGCTTGAGATAACTCTTATGGGCCCTGTGAAGTTGCATATTCTGCAGCTATTACAATTATCCTGGCCTCACTTCCTCTGTAAAGTATTTAGATATTATGTTTTTGAATTTATCTTTTACGCTCTTATTTCCACAAGAGTTAAATGACTCATTTTAATCACTAGGTCTGTATCTGCATCTGAAATGCATTGCTTATATTTTGGTCTTTGGTGGGAGAGCTAAATTCAATATACTTAAAAATAAACCAACTTTTATAATTCCTATGCTTAGATTCATACTTAGAGTTTTAAATTCCAATATAGAGGGTTATTTTATTTATTTATTTTTTGGCCACACCTGCAGTATGTATAAGTCCCAGGGACAGGGACTGAACCTGCACCACAGCCATGACCCATGCCACAGCTGTGACAATACTCAATGACAGATCCTTAACCAGGTGAGCCACCTGGCAACTCCAGGAGGTTAATTTAAACTTAAATATAATTGGTTTAAAGAAAAGAAATGATTTATATTAGGAAATGAGAAGATTTATATTAGGAAATGAGAAGACAATATGAGATTGTCTAAATATTTTCATGTATGTTCTAAAGAACTCTCTATCCTAATGCTGCACAAGTTGCAAGAAAATAACAAATGTTCAACTGAAAAACAACAACAACAAAAAACCTAAAACCAGAGAAATCTGTATTCAACTTGCCAAAAATATGTGCAGTCACATGACTGCATGATAAATGAAGATATTTTCTAAAAGACACCTGTCCATAATAGCTCTGTACATTTTTAGGCAGGATGGTTATATTATATATATAGATTAGAGAGATCTTTTGCCAGGTTTTTCCTCAAATGTATTGTATTTTAGAGAATATCTTTAATGCAGTTTTGCATAAGTACACATTGAGTGTATGCTTTTTTAACTGAGAATATATGGTGTGTCT
Organism: Sus scrofa; assembly: GCF_054392235.1. Lineage (NCBI taxonomy): Eukaryota > Metazoa > Chordata > Mammalia > Artiodactyla > Suidae > Sus > Sus scrofa. The sequence continues at coordinate 50,129,482 of NC_139390.1, read as the reverse complement.
CAAAGTAGAACAAGTTATTCACCTCATTGAGGGAAAAATAATACAGAACTTGAAATTGCCAGATTATATTTTTAAGTTCCTTGTCAATGGCAAAAAAAAAATTACTCTTGAATGAAAGCTTCTGTAAGAATATATCGTATTTACAGAAAATACAGAGATTTGACTTTAAAATCAAGGCATCTGTGGGATTCCTAGGAGGGTCCCTAGATGAATTCAAAGCCCAGGCTCACCCAAGTTAAATTTATTACATATTTAAAACTCCCTTTACAGAGATAAGTACTTTGTGACTGTAGAAATGTCATTTGCATTCCCTTACCCCTCAGTTAACAGCTAGTAATTAGTTGGCTTACTGGCCTCCAATCTGTCACCCTGATCTGTATTACTTACATGTAAATGATAGCGGGGAAAGTGTTTACTATTTCACATGTGGAAGCTGTTTTGCCTTCTTAAAAATATCATGTTTATCAGTGTATAGGTTCAAAAGTCAAAGTGCTCTGAAAGGCAATTAAATTCTTATGCAGTTCTTTTGTATCATTTTAGTTTTGGCCCTGTTGCTATTTACTTGGCCCAGGATCACAACTTACATAAATTATGTACATAGTAGGTATCAATTAAACTTTGTTACATTGTCTAATGAATTCAGGCAACTTTATAAAGGAAACTGCTGTATTATGTTTAGGACTGTTTAAGTATTTGAGTTTTTTTGAACTCTTCAATGAAAGCTTCTGTCAAAATATATCATATTTACACAAAACACAGACATTTGACTTTAAAATCAAGGCATCTGAAGGATTCCTAGTAGAGTCCCTAGATGAATTCAAAAAGTGGGATGATTAGATATGAATGACAGGAAAGGATGGGTATTTTTATAGCATCATTTGAAGAAAACAGTCAAGTCAAAGACATGATTAGAATTTTGGAAATTGAATGGCAGGATTTTGACAAATGACATTGAATAGGCAAGACAAAAAACAAACAAGAATATTCTCTTTGGGAAAAGGTATAAGAATTGCATTTTATAAGAATTTTTATGATAAAAATATAAATGGATAGATAAACTGCTGTCAAAGATATTGGAAAAAATAATATTGCTCTACATGGGAAACTGTGAGTTTTTTACAACATGAATATTAGAATTCAAGAAGTTAAAGTTGAAGAGAAGTTACTTTTAATTAAACTAGTTGATAAAATTATGTATATATATTATTGAAATGCACATAACATATGATTAAACATTATGAAGAATTCAATTCCACGGCATTTAGCACATTCACAATAGTGGGCAATCACCATCTTTCTTTCAAAGATTTTAATCCCCCTAGAAAAATAACTTGCATAACATATAATCACTCTTATTCTTACCATTCTCTTCCTGTGGCAACAACAAATCTGCTTTCAGTCTCTATGGATTTGCCTATTATGATTGTGTCATATAAATTTGTCATACAATAGGTGTTCCTTGATACCTGGCTTCAGAAGAGCAGAAGTGGCCATTTAAACTAAAGCACTTAAACCAAAGTAAGTTCAGAAAATTTGAAGAAAAATTTTAAAGTCTCTGCCAAAAACAAAAACAAAAGAGTAAAATTTTTTGTCTAGTCAATACCATCGTATGATGATTTTAACTAAATTTTGAATAACTAATGTGATTTATCAACTATGGGTAAATTTGTCATGAACATAATTCAAATAACCTAGTAGGAGTCATAAAGTGGCAAAGAACGTGGTGAGAGACAAGAGCCAGTTTGTTACCCAGGCAGGTTCAGGCAGCATTTGGGGATTAAAAGTACATACCAAATTATTATAAATAAGGGTAATTTCATAAGATAGGTTTGTTTTTCATTATTTGATACACACACATCAATTTTCCTCTCACTAAATCACTAAAAAAATATCATTTGCAAACAAATTTTAAGACACAGATACTTCTGTACAAATCAGCAAGGGGAAAAAAAGAAAGATTATCATATTTTATCTTAATCAGAGACCAGTTCTGAGAATTTATTTGTGCAGTAAGACTGAATAATATCAGAGCTCTGAACCAGAATCCCTGAAATTGTAGTGGTTTCTCTGTGGCAAGGAAATACTCTCCCTCTCAAGGCAGAGCAGGCTTGGAAACAGTATTCTAAACTATCGCTATACCATTATTGAAAAAGAGCAACTATACTTGTTTACCACATTAAAAAATGAATATAAAATTTAAAAATTTGTTTAACACACTGATAGTGATAGTAAATTTTCTGTTAAATCTAATCTTTAAAACATAAGCATACTAAAATATCCTTTGTATATCAGTGTTGAACAGCACATGAATAAGTTAATGAAGGGAGGAATATGAGGAGCAGAACTAGAGGCTGCCTTAAGATGTGGTTTTCAGTTTAATCAAAGAACAACTAAAAGCTGTTATTATGTCTATGACTGCAATTCCTTATTCATTAAGATAACTTTTCCTAGAAAATTCCCTTCCCCCAAATCTTTTGATAGGCTTGAATATCAGTCTTATTTTTCAACATATATTTAAACTTCCATTCAAATTTCTTTTCTTTTTTTTTTTTTTTTTTTGTTTTTGTTGGTTTGTTGGTTTGTTTTTGGCTGCACTTGTGGCATATGGAAGTTCCTGGGCCAGAGATCAAATCTGAACTGGATTTGCAACCTATGCCACAGCTGCGGCAACACTGCATCCTTAACCCACTATGCCAGGAGAGAGATAAAACTAGTACTTCCACAGAGACAAGCTGGATCATTAGCCCACTGTGCCATAGCATGAACTCCTCCACTTAATTTTTAATGAATTTCTTCATCTATGTAGGACTGATCCTTTCTACATCTAGCTTTCTTTTTATTACTCCAGATTTGCTTCATGCTTAGACTTGATAATTCTATATTCCATTTATGACTGAAATCTCTCTTTAAATATAAGCATTCTGTGCTGCAGACTGTGCAAGGGGGAGGGGCATGTTGTTTACTGCTTTTGTATCTGTAATTTGTACACTGAATAGCACACAACCAGTGCTCGTTATATGCCTGTGGTGAATCACTGCAATATGAGAATTAATTAAGGGGAATACTGGAAAAAATACGATGTTGTAAAGTCCTGAATAATTAATCAGAGTTAGTAGTGTTAAAAATAACTATTATTTATAATTATTTTCATCTATGAATCAATGTTATTATTTTTCTTTCTCCCATTGATTCACATCTTTGAAAGCCATTCTAAATTCTGGAAAATTTTACTGGGGACCTTCTTTCTTCCACCTTATTTTCGAGAAAACTGTTTGAGGTGATTCCCTCAACTTGTATCAAATGGCCAAAAAGTTCTCATAAAGGAAGGTGTTGGGTGATTTTGTGATCCCCTTCATTGGCTGTGCACCCATCCCCTGCTGTTGTGAGTGTTGCCTGCCAGGGCTTTCAGATGCCCCTTCTCCACAAAAACACTCTTGGGCCAGCTGACACCAGCTACCCTGAGGAGCTAAGCCCCCTGTCCTTTGCCTAGTCTGTCAGTGCCCAAAAACTGGCTGGTGGGGCAAAAGTCCCCCTATGATCTCAAACATGAAAAGCCCATGTTGAGATTTCCTTGTGGGACCAGAAAAATGCCATACAAGACATTCTTAATTAGTTCTTTCTCTCTATCCTGCTGCTCTTAATTCCCTTTCTCAAAGCAATACCTTCAATAGATTACTTTCACAATAATCCCCAAAATTCTTCTGCTAAGGAATATGACCTGATACACTTGGTATCTGATGGATGGCATTGATCAGGGAGTAGGCTGTTCTTCAGCTGGACTTCAAAGAGGATCACATCCCTGGTAGAAAGTAAAATAGGACTACCAGACCTATTTTTGGTAGTACATTTTTCAGCTGGGGAAATCTGTCAAGGGATATAGGTATAAAATAGTTCTCTAGCTTGAACACTATCCTCTGTCTCTGAGGGTTATAGAGGAAATAGAAAACATAAGCAAAGTGAAAATGGGTGGATTTTAATAGGCAACACTGATACACTTAAGAGATAAAAATGACAGGTCCAGATTCATTAGGCAGTAAATTAAAGCAAAGTGAAAGTGCATTGAAACTCTGGGGCATCATCAAAGGGAAGTCATCTGTTTCAACTGGAAGGCCAACCAAGCTGAAAGCCAGAGAAATGATCTAATTTAATTACTAATTTTAATTATCAAGAGGTCTGAATTCCCAGGCTAGGGAATGCTGATATTAGTCAGGGCCATTCTAGGGAAATGTTTGGATATATTCAGAAATAATGAAATTTGGGGTGGAGGTATATATATATATAAAGACAGATTTTTAAGAAAATTGCATCTCCAGATTTTCCTAGATCCTCCAAGCCTGTAGTTCTGATTTGGGGCCATTGCTCTGTATCATAAAATTTAATTCCTTAACAAGAGCCCAGGGAGATGACGTTGGAAGCTTAACAAGAGAAAGAGCCAGTTATCAGAACTTCTGTGACAGAAGTGGTGATGGAAGGGTTGGGGTGGGGAAAAAAACTCAAGAGGTAGACATACGAACATGTAATTAATAGTGATTATTTAATTAGTCTATCAAAATGGATATAAAAATGGCAAGAGCTTCAATGAATGAATTGACTGCTAAATAGAAGTAGATCTGTGAGGATATACATTAAATTGTAATAGTTGTTCAACAGCATTAATTCTTCATACTGTTTTATTGGTTCTGTGGTCTTAGAAATAACATAATTTAGTAAAATGACCAGGAAACAGTTTTGTCTCTTGAAATGGAAATGGAGTCACTCCCCGGCAGCTATGTTTCTGGGTAGTTTGAAGTGTTCTTATCATAATCACTGTTGTTTACTCATTATTTTCATTAAGTGACAAGGACTGTTCTCTTTTCATTTAAAGCTTCCTAAGAAATATTGTATATTTCTCCATACTCAATCAGCATTCAACTCATCATGTTGACTAGCTAGAAGTTTTGTCCTATGTTTATTTAATGAATATTAATTAATGAGTATTAAGGGATAAGAGATGAGGAGTATTTGCTTTTCTTTGTTTCATTTTCCTAGTTATCATTACTGGAAATCAGTCAGTATGGTGTTAAAAGAATGGGATTATATAAAGTAAATGAAAAATAGATTCAACATTATGTGTTTGACCCTTCTAATAGCATATATATTCATATTTTCATCATTAAAATTTTAATACTTATGTATACATATACATATATATTTATATGCACTCATATTAATAGCAGACTCAACATTAAGTTATCTTCTCATAGTTAATTTTTAATAGGTAAATTAGAATAGCATATTTAAATACAAATGTGTGTAAGCTTAATAATCAATCTCTACCACTCAAATGGTTAGAAATAGAATTGATTTTGGAATTCCTGCTGTGGCTCAGTGGGTTAAACATCTGGAGTTTCCTCTACAGTGGCGCAGCTGTGGCCCCCCAGATCAATCCCCAGCCCGGGAACTTTCATAGGCCATGGATGCAGCCTAAAAGAAAAAAATAAATAGAATTGATTTTGCCAAAAAATAAATATTTATTGTCATCAGATGGCATTTCCTCAAATGTAAATTTAATAATACTTAATAATATTCATCACAAAGAATATTTAAACATTAAGCAAGTTTCTAAGAATTTCCAAAACTATTTTTTCTTAATTAGAATAATACAGACCAATGTCACAGATAATTTTTCCTTTTCCATTTTTTTTTTCTGCCCGAGTACCTTATCTGATGGAATGGTTTTTGTCATTGAAATTTTATTGGAAGGGATTTTTAAAATCTTTTCTGGGAACAATCATCCTTATTGAAGAGTGTTTGAAAATCTAACCTCAGTGAGATTGAGGGCAAATATTATGCAAATAAAGACCAAAGGAATGATGGTGACTGTGAAACATACCTTTAAAGACCTTTAGTTGTGCTGAGTTAACACTAAAGATCTTTGAGAAGAATAACATATTTCATTCTCCTGTGGAGTAAGAGAGGTCAGTCGAAGTACAGTCATGCACAGAACTATATTAAATTGTTATTTTGATTTTGTAAGTGCTTTTCTTGCCTTCCAAAGTCACACAGCAGACTCTGTTTAAATATTTAAACAGAACGCTTTTCTTTTGTGTTCATCCAGAACAAGAGTGGCAACTATAGACCATGGACAAAATCCCCACTACCTGTTTTTGTAAATAGTTTTATTGGAACACAGTCACACCTACTTGCTTGTCAAAATCTAGGGCTGATTTCTGGTTATAATGATAGAGCTAAGTGGTTGCAATAGAGACCATATGGTCTGCAAAGCCTAAAATATTATAAATATATGTTTATAACAATTATACTTACTCAGTTTGTATATATTTTATTCTCTAGGAGAGAATAGCTTCATTTTGATTCTGCTATTAACATGAGTGTTTATGAAGTGTGTATACACACGAGTGCGTATGAAAATACACGGTATTAAAATTTAAAAGGCAAAAATATAAATATATTTGCCATGAAAAGAGTCAAATACATGTTAACCCTCCAATTTATTCTACATTACCTAATTCTATTCTTTTAATACCCACAGCTAGTTTGCAATACTAGCAGTTAGGAAAAATATAAATTAAAATAAATATTAAATTAGAATAAATATATGTAGAATATATGAAATATAAAGTCTTATCTGGTCCTTATTTAAAATGTCTTCTGAACATGTAAGGTTTGAGATGGCAGTGCAGGAAGATCCTGCACACAGCTTCTCCCAAGGGCACAGCAAATCTGAATTTACCATTGGAATTATTCCCTCAGACAGGTCCCTGAAAACTGAACACAGAGTTTCTACTGTTCATTGGAAAGTGGATGGGGAAAAGTATATCACTGAGATGGATAGGAAAGGCAGAGATATGGACTTGCCATAGAACAACCCACACCCTAGACTTTGTGATCCACAGCTGGAAGGGATTGCAAAAGTATGGATATTTCCAGTGAGAAGTGATGGCTTCAGGCTCCACATCAGGTGTCTTAACCCTGATCCTGCACAGAAGGGATGAAGGAGAAATGACTCACCCCTCCATACCAAGCTTGGAATCACTGGGGACTATGTCCAGGAAAACTATACAAGTGCAAGACATGAAAAATCCATAGGCAAGCTCAGCATGACACCAGCACAAAACATCAGACTTAAGAGTGCACAGACTCTAGACCAAGGGGCCCAGTTATAATCCTGAAGTGAGAGAGAGGCAGGAGCCAGTTGGGATGCTCCTCAGGTACTGAAACCTTGACAGGATCTATGTTTGAAATCTCAGGCTACCTTGCTAATTCCAGCACTGGTGAGTGCCACTTTGAAATTTTCTCTCTAACCTGTTACCTTGAGTGGGAGTGTCCTACTGAAAGGCCCATTCACTTGCACTTGGGCAAGGCCTCACAGCCACCTTTGGCTGTGGTATATTCTCCAGTGCCTGCAGGACACACAGGCAGGTATTGAAGGATGACTAGTTTGGGGCTAGTAAATGAAAGCAACTACTTTTAGAATGGATAAACAATGAGGTCCTGCTCTGCAGCACAGGTAGATATATGTAAAGGCCTGTGATATAACATGATAGAAGGTAATATGAGAAAAATAATGCATACATGTATGTATGACAAAGTCACTTTGCTGTACAGCAAAAAATTGACAGAATGTAAATCAACTATAATAAAAAAATAAAACATAAAATAAAATTCTAGAACCTCAAAAAAAATCAATATACAGAAATTTGTGGCATTTCTTTACCCTAAAACTGAGCTATGAGGAAGAGAAATTAAGAAAGCCATCTGATTTACAATAGCATAAAAAAGAAAAAAAAACCTAGGAATAAATTTTAATATACTAAAAATTGTAAGACACTGCAAAAATCGAAGAGGACACAAGTAAGTAAGGAGGTACAACTATTTGCCATGTTTTGGGACTATAAGGATTTATTTTGTTAAGATATCTGTACTATCCAAAGCAATCTATGGATCCTGTGCAATGCCTATTAAAGTTTTAGTGGCATATTTCGTAGAGAAAGAACAAGCAATTCTAAAATTTGTATGGTACCATGGAATAATTTGACTAGTCAAAACAATCTTGAAAAAGAGGAAGAGGATTGAGGATCCACACTTCCTGATTTCAAACTATGCTGCAAAGCTGTATTAAACAAACAAAATAACTCACACTACTCAAAAACAACAAAAGTGAATTCATTTAATAAATAGGCAGAATATATGTACAGACATATTTTCCAAAGACAAACAGATGGACAACAGATATGAAAAGACGTTCAAGAGCACCAATAATTAAGGAAAGGCAAGTCAAAAACCACAATGAGATATCACTTCATACTTGTTAGATCACTATTATGGAAAAGACGAAATAATGACAACTGTTGGTGAGGACGTGGAGAAAAGGTAACCCAGTTGCTGAGGATTAAAATTGGTACAGCCCACTCCAATAAAATCAAATTTTAAAAACAAGAGAAAAAAAAGAAAGAAAAACTAACCAACATACATACATACCTAAAAAATAAATAAATAAATTGGTGTGGCCAGTATGGAGAACAGTATAGAGGTTCCTCAACAAATTAAGAATAGATATCTGATATGGCCCATTGATTCCACTTCTGGGTATTGTTCGAAGAAGACAAAAGCATTGATTTGGAAAGATATATGCACCACCATGTTCATTGTAGCATTATTTACAATAGCTGAGATAAGAACAACACAAGTATCTGTGCGTGAATAGTTGGATGCATAGATAAAGAAGATGTGATTGCATATACAATATGACTCAACCTTGAAAAGGATGAAATACTTCTGACAAATACCATGTGGTTTCACTCAGAGATGGCATCTAAAAATAAATAAAATGAAACAAATGGACAAACAAAATTAATAAGAGCAAAGTCATAATTAACTAATATGATTGCTGTATCTTCAGAGAAGAGAGGTATAAAGTTGGGGGTAGGAAAATAAGCAGAGAAGCTCAATTTTATGGTGCTGGAGTATAACCAGACTTGTGGTGGTAGTGGTCAGTAAGTGGGATATACAGACGTGGAATTATAATGCTGAGTTCCTGATATATATATATATATATATATATATATATATATAATTAATTTAAAACTGTTTATTAATCCAATTTAGATTATTCACAGTGTTGAAATTAAAACCATATACATATATATAATATGAAAGCAAAAATCTAATCTTTCAATATGTTTCATTATTCTTGGAAAATAAGCAGTCTTTTAAATTTTTTATTAATTTAATATATTTAGTGATATTATAGATGATGAAATTAAATAATTGTTTCTGTTTTTCTCAGTGTGTGAATGTGTGATATTTTACAGTTTTTACTCGTGAAATTTTTGTTACTTGAAAGGGGACTTTAAACACCTCATATAAAACCTACATAAGTGTAAACCTGAGAAAAAATACATAGATGTCATTTATTCATCTTAGAATTTTATGTGTGAGAAAAATTAAACATCAGAAGTCAGAAAGTGATAATCTTGAAATAGATAATTTGACACATATTATTTTTATTGAAAACCTATGGTTTAATTTTTTTAAAGTTTATTTGGTCTTGTGGAGATCTGGAGAGAAATATTGTTTATAGTTAATAAATTTCAGAGTTTAGCATCATGCTGTTCATAGTAATCTTTGTTACTTAATGACAAAGATTTGCAACACAAAATGTCTTCCATCATTTCTAAAAATCAACACTAAGAAAAAAATGTAATTCATTTTTAAAAATGAAAATCCCTCAAATCCCAAGATGAATTTTTGTTAACTGTGTAATTTTAAATTATTACTCTGATACATAAGTTAGTTATTTTTTAAAAAGTGGATAACAAATAAGATAGCCCATTGAAAATATGAGGAATGCTCTTTTATAGATTAAAGCATATGACCCATAATAATTAGAGAACATGACCTGATCTTAAACTATGAGAAATCGGACAGGACTCAAAGACCACTGGGTGGAAATGAACACATATTTTATTTTTATACCAGTTAATTTCAATAAACAAATGTTGATAAAGAACCAATTTATGTCAGGGACTGCGTTAATTAGAGATATGGTGATTAATAAATCATAGTCAACGCTAACAGAAGTTAAATATGAGAAGTTTTCTTACATTGATGTACTATAACAAGTCTATAAGTAATATTGTATTCCAGAATATATGGCAAGTGAGGGCTTGATTACTCCACAAAAAAAATTGGTAACATTCAATATTCATTTAATTTCATTTAATTTAATTTCTACAATCTTCCAGGAAATGTGATAGTCACAAGTATTAAAGTGATGAGAAAAACAGACACAAATGATTTTTTTCATGGACACTAGAGCTTACTAAAGAATCAGATTGTTATGATCATTATACAACTACAGATGTGATAAAATCATTTGAGTAATAAAAAATGAAAAAAAGAATATGTATAGAGAGAAAGAAAAAAAAGAAAATAGGTTTGATTAAATATATCTAATATCAAAACTACAAATGATTATATATATTATTGTCCCTGCTATATCTGGGCTCATGTTTCAACACCTGGCAGACAAAACAAAAAGCTCTCTTCCACATAGGAAAAAGATAGTCTATTCAGCAAGCATTGCTGGGAAACCTGGACAGCTAAATACAAATGAAACTAGAACACACCCTCACACCATGCACAAAAATAAACTTAAAATGGCAAGACAGCATCCAACTCCTGGAAGAGAACAGAGGCAAAACATTCTCTGACATCAACCTTATGAATATTTTCTCAGGTTCAATCTCCCAAAGCAACAGAAATAAAAGCAAAAATAAACGAAGGGGACCTAATCAAACTGACAAATTTTGCATAGCAAAAGAAGCCATAAAGAAAACAAAGAGACATTTTACAGAAAGGGAGAAAATAGTTTCAAATGAGGCAACTGACAAAGGCTTAATCTCTAGAATATACAAGCAATTTATACAACTCAACAGCAAAAAAGCCAACAACCCAATTGAAAAATGGACAAAAGACCTGAATAGACATTTTTCCAAGGAAGATGTACAGATGACCAACAAGCACATGAAAAAATGCTCAACATTCCTGATTATTAGAGAAATGCAAATCAAAACTACCATGAGAGACCACCTCACATCCATCAGAATGGCCATCATTAATACATCCACACATAACAAATGCTGGAGGGAGTGTGGAGAAAAGGGAACCCTCCTGCATTGTCGGTGGGAATGTAAGCTGGTAAAACCACTATGGAGAACAGTACAGAGAAATCTCTATATAGAACTACCATATGACCCAGGAATCCAACTCTTGGGCATATATCCAGACAAAGCTTTACTTAAAAAAAAATGTGCACCTGCATGTTCATTGCAGCACTATTCGCAATAGCTAAGACATGGGAACAACCCAAATGTCCATTGACAGATTGGATTAGGAAGATGTGATATATATTCACAATGGAATACTACTCAGCCATAAAAAGAACATAATTATGCCATTTGCATCAACATGAATGGAACTATAGACTTTCATCCTGAGTGAAGTAAGTCAGAAAGAGAAAGACATATACCATATGATGTCATATATCTGGCATCTAACATATGGCACAAATGAATCTTTTCATAGAAAAGAAAATCATGGACTTGGAGAATAGACTTGTGGTTGCCAAGGGGGAGGGGGAGAGTTTAGGGTGTATTGGGAACTTGTGTTTAATAGATGTAGACTATTGCCTTTGGAATGAATAAGCAATAAGATCCTGCTGTGTAGCACTTGGAACTATGTCTAGTCACTTATGATAGAGCATGATAATGTGAGTGAAAAGAATATATACATGTATGTATAACTGGGTCCCCATGCTGTACAGTAGAAAAAAATGTATTGAGGAAACAACAATTAAAAAATAAAATAAAGTGTTTTAATATCAGAGATGAAATAATGCAATGCTATTTGTGGTAGACTGTGAATAGTTAAAGGCTATATTATGTACTCTAGAACAAGGAGTAAAAATAAAAATGAAATATAATTAATAGTGAATAGTAGAGATGAGACAGAATCATATGAATTCCTAATTCATGCAAATAAAGAAGACAATTTCAAAACACTTTTCAGACACTTCAAAACAAAAGCCAAGATCATACATAAAAAAAGCTATATTTATTATTATGCTAAAAGTACATAGTCCCAAAATCCAATGAAAGGATAGATTTTGCCAGATTGGATAAATAAGATAATTATTTCTTTGATGCTGTTTATACAAAACTCATTTTAAGTATAAAAACATACATCAGTTAAAAATAAAGAAAATATTTATCACGGAAGGCCCAAACACAAGAATGATAAAGTGATTATAGTGGTACCAGGTATTATGTATTCACAAATGTATATATTACCAGAGATTAAAAATACTGAAAATGATAAAGGTATCATTCATTATGAATAAATAGCAATCCTAAAGGCATTGTTCTCAATGGCAGAGCTCAAAATATATAAAGAAAAACCAAGTTTTGGAAAAAAAAAAAAGAGAGACAAATTAGCAGGTAGAGCAGAGTGTTTTAATACTCTTCTCTCATTAATTGATTGACCAAGTAGGTCGAAAATCAGTAAGTGTACAGCATATTTAAACAAGTCTATCAATTGTAGTGAACTATTAGATATTTAATGAGAATTCTACACAAAACAGCAGAACAAACATTCCTTATAAGGCACATAGAATATTCAATCTCATAGACCATATGTTGGGCCATAATACAATCCAAGTCTCAATAAATTAAAAGCACCCAGAGGGTGCTTTCTAATCACATTGGCATTGAATTAAAAATCAGTAACATAAATTACCTGGAAAATCCTCACATATTTGGACATTAAACAGCACATTCCACATGGGGTGAAGAAAACTCACAGTGAAGATTAGAAAATATTTTGAACTGGGTGAAAATAAAAACACAATGTATCAAAACTTGCTGGATACAACTAAATATGTGCTTAGAGGAAAATTTATAGTTTTAAATTCTTATGTTAGGAGAGAAAAGCTGCCTATCAATTATCATAGCATCTGCCTCAGAAAATAAAAAACAAGAGCAAATTATCCTCAAAGACTTTTTGCAAAAAAAGAAACATTTATGAAAACATTGTTAAGCTATACGTATAGCTTAACAATGTTATTACATATACGTATATACAAAATAAAAATACTAATGACCTAAAAAGGGTTTTTTGGAAATAAAATTAATAAATTTGATAGACTGTTAGCTAGTATGATCAAGACAAAAAGAGAGAAGTCAAAAATAAGTTATACCAATAATGTGAATGAAAATGTCAAAACAGAATGATACACTTTAAAAGTATCATGAGAAAATGTTATGAAAAAGCTATTCCAATAAATCTAACAATTTGGATTAGAATAATGTTTTCTTGAAAGACATGAAAAAACAAAATTGACTGAAAAATATTACAAATCTGAATAGCTCTCTGTCTTGAAAGAAATTATATTTGTAATAAAATCTTTTTTTTCATTTCTTTTTAATTACTAAAATGAATTTATCACATCTGTAGTTGTATAATGATCATAACAATCTGATTTCATAGGATTTCCATCCCACAACCCAGGCACATCCCCCCACCCCCCAAACTGTCTCCTCCAGAGACCATAAGTTTTTCAATGTCTGTGAGTCAGTATCTGTTCTTCAAAGAAGTTCTGTCTGTCTTTTTTTCAGATTCCACATGTCAGTGAAAGTGTTTGATGTTGGTGTCTCATATGGCTGACTTCACTTAGCATGATAGTTTCTAAGTTCATCCATGTTGCTAAAAATGCTGGTATTTCTTCTTTTTAATGGCTGAGTAATATTCCATTGTGTATATGTACCACTTCTTCTTGATCCACTCCTCTGTTGATGGACATTTAGGTTGTTTCCATGTCTTGGCTATTGTAAATAGTGCTGCAATGAACACTGGAGTACATGTGTCTTTGCAAGTCATGGTTCTCTCTGGGTAGATGCCCAGGAGTTGGATTGCTAGATCAAATGGTAGTTCTATGTTTAGTTTTCTGAGGCATCTCCATCCTGTCTTCCACAGTGGTTGCACCAATTTGCAATCCCACCAACAGTGTACTAGGGTTCCTTTTTCTCCACACCCTCTCCAGCACTTATTGTTTGTAGACTTTTTGATGATGGCCATTCTGGCTGGTGTAAGGAGGTACCTCATCGTGGTTTTGACTTGCATTTCTCTAATAATGAGTGATGTTGAACATCTTTTCATGTGTTTTTTGGCCATATGTATGTCTTCTTTGGAGAATTGTCTGTTTAGATCTTCTGCCCATTTTTGGATGGGGTTGTTTGTTTTTTTTTTGGTATGGAGCTGCAGAAGTTGTTTATAAATTTTGGAGATTGATCCCTTGTCAGTTGATTCATTTGCAAATATTTTCTCCCATTCTGTGGGTTGTCTTTTTGTGTTGTTTAGGGTTTCCTTTGCTGTGCAGAAACTTTTCAGTTTGATTAGGGCCCATATGTTTATTTTTGTTTTTATTGTCAATACTCTGAGAGGTGGATCTGAGAAGATGTTGCTGTGGTTTATGTCAGAGAGTGTTTGGCCTATGTTTTCCTCTAAGAGTTTGATGGTGTCTGGTCTTATATTTAGGTCTTTAATCCATTTTAAGTTTATTTTTGTGTATGGTGTTAGGGAGTGTTCTCATTTCATTCTTTTCCATGTGGCTCTCCAGTTTTCACAGCACTACTTATTGAACAAGCTGTCCTTTCTCCATTGTATATACTTGCCTCCTTTGTAATAGATGAGTTGGCTGTAGGTGTGTGGGTTGAATTCTGGGCTTTCTATCCTGTTCCACTGATCTCTATTTCTGTCGTTGTGCCAGTACCATGCAGTTTTGATGACTGTTGTTTTGTAGTATAGTCTGAAGTCCGGGAGCCTGATTCCTCCACTCAATTTTTCTTTTTCAGGATATCTTTGGCTATTCTGGGTCTTTTGTGCTTCCAAACAAACTTTAAAATATTTTGTTCAAGTACTGTGAAAAATGTCCTTGGTAATTTGATAGGGATCACTGAAGAAATCAAAGAGGAATTAAAAATTACCTAGAAGCAAATGACAACGAAGATACGACACTCCAAAACCTATGGGATGCAGCTAAGAGGAAAGTTTATAGCAATACGAGCCCACCTCAGGAAACAAGAAAAAGCTCCAATAAACAAGCTAACTTTACATCTAAAGCAGCTCGAGAGAGAAGAAGAGACAAGACCTAAAGTGAGTAGAAGGAATGAAATCATAAAGATCACAGCAGAAATCAATGAAATAGAAACAAAGAAAACCATAGAAAAGAACAATGAAAGGAAAAGCTGGTTCTTTGAAAAGATCAACAAAATTGATAAACCCCTATCCAGACTTATCAAGAAAAAAAGAGAGAGGACTCCAATCAATAAAATCAGAAATGAAAAAGGAGAAGGAACAATGGACATCACAGAAATACAAAGGATCATAAGAGACTACTATATGCAACTATATGCCAATAAAATGGAAAACCTAGAAGAAATGGAAAAATTCTTAGAAAAGTACAATCTTCCAAGACTAAACCAAGATGAAATAGAAAAGATGAATGGACCCATCACAAGAAATGAAATTGAAACTGTGATGAAAAATTTCCAACAAACAAAAGTCCAGGACCAGATGGCTTCACAGGTGAATTCTATCAAACATTTAGAGAAGAAATAATACCTCTCCTTCTGAAACTATTTCAAAAAATTGCAGAGGAAGGGATACTCCCAAACTCATTCTATGAGGCCACCATCACCCTGGTATCAAAATCAGACAAAGACTCTACAAAAAAAGAAAAATATAGGCCAATTTCACTGATGAACACCGATGCAAAAATCCTCAACAAAATACTAGCAAACCAAATTCAACAATACATTAAAAGGATTGTACATCATGATCAAGTGGGATTTATCCCAGGGATGCAAGTGTTCTTCAATATCCGCAAATCCATCAGTGTGATATACCACATTAACAAAGTGAAGAATAAAAACCATATGATCCTCTCAATAGATGTGGAAAAAGCTTTTGACAAAATCCAACACCCATTTCTGATAAAAATGCTTCAGAAAGTGGGCATAACGGGAACCTACCTCACCATGATAAAGGCCATATACGACGAACCCACAGCTAATATCATTCTCAATGGTGAAAAGCTGAAAGAATTCCCTCTGAGATCAAAAACAAGACAAGGATATCTGCTGTAACCACTACTCTTCAACATAGTTCTGGAAGTCCTAGCCACAGCAATCAGAGAAGTAAAAGAGATAAAAGGAATCCAAATTGGAAAGGAAGAAGTAAAACTATTGCTATTTGCAGATGACATGATGCTATACCTAGAGAATCCTAAAGACTCTACCAGGAAACTGTTAGAGCTCATCCACGAATTTGGCAAAGTCGCAGGTTACAAAATCAATACACAGAAATCGACAGCGTTTCTATGTACTAACAATGAAAAAGCAGAAAAGGAAATTAGGGAAGCAATCCCATTTACCATCGCATCCAAAAGAAAAAAATACCTAGGCGTAAACCTACCTAAAGAAACAAAAGACCTATCTCTGAAAACTTCAAGCCACTGATGAAAGAAATCAAAGATGACACAAATAGATGGAAAGATATACCATGCTCGTGGATTGGAAGAGTTAATATTCTCAAAATGATAAGGCAATCTACAGATTCATTGTAATAAAATCTTTCCACAAAGAAAACTGTAGGCCCAGATGGCTTTAGTGATGAATTCTACAAAAGATTTGAGGAAGAAATAATACCATTCCTATACAAATGCTTTTAGAAAAATAGGAAAAATAGGGAAATCAAAAAACAGGGAAAGGGGAAGTATTATCTAACTAATTTTTATAAAGCTCATCTAAACATCATACCAAATGAAAATATTCCAAGAAATGAGAAAATTAACATGGAGAAACATCACCAACAAAATATTACCCAATAAATCCAGTGATGTATAAAAATAGAAATAAACTAAGATTTGTTCAACATTTGCACATATATCAATACAATACACGATAATTAGAAAATAAATTATATCAATAGATTTGGAAATAGTGCGTTAAAATTCTAAAATCATAAAATCAGGAGTTCCCATGGTGGTGCAGTGGTTAACGAATCTGACTGAGAATCATGAGGCTGCAGGTTCGATCCCTGCCCTTGCTCAATGGGTTAAGGATCTGGTGTTGCCATGAGCTGTGGTGTAGGTCGCAGACGCAGCTCAGATCCTGTGCTGCTGTGGCTCTGGTGTAGGCCAGCGGCTATAGCTGCGATTCGACACCTAGCCTGGGAACATCCATATGCCGCAGGAGCGGCCCAAGAAATGGCAAAAAGACAAAAAAAAAAAAAAAAATTCTTTTTCTTAAAATAGTAATTTATCGACACAAGAATACAAGAATGTTTTCTTTAAAAGCTAAAATTCCTTAATAAAAATCTTTAAGTTAGTATGATACACCTTGGTCAAATAGCAAGTGGTTTTCCTCTGAGATCAAAAAGAAAACAGGAATATCCCTGCTCATTTATGTTCAGCATAAAATTGGGATAAACTGGAGTTGCCACTTTGGTAAAGAAGCCAATTAGTATGCTTGAGGATGTGGATTAGCCCTGGCCTAACTCAGTTGGTTAAGGAGCAAGCATTTCCATGAGCTCTGGTGTAAACATGGTCTCAGATGTGGCTTGGATCTGGTGTTGCTGTGGCTGTGTTATAGGCCAGCAACTCTAGCTCTGATTTGATCATTAGCCTTGGAACTTCAATATGCTGTGGCTGTGACCTTAAAAAGAAAAGAAAATTGGAAGAAACTGAAAACATACAAGATTGTATTTTTAGACAACATGATTGTGTTCAAAGTAAATTGCAAAGTACCACCCAAAGCTACTGCTATCAAGTTTTCAAGATTTGGCATCAATATTTTAAAAATTGTTTACTTTACATAAATTAACAACAAACAACCTGAAGTTGAAATTTTAAAACTGCATTTAAAATAGCATCAACAAACTGAAATCCTTAGAGATATATTTAACAAAATATATACATCATCCTTATACTGAAAACTTCAAAACATGGGTGAAAGGAATTAGAAGAGTCTTGAGTAACTGGATAGATATACAATTTTCATAAGTTAGCAGGAACATACTCCTGTTATCAAACTAGTAAAGTTATTATGAAAATCAGAAATAACACAAAGTCATTTAATAAAAAAATTGGGGTATAGTTGATTCACAATACTGTATTAGGTTTAGGTTTATAGCAAATTAATCTGTTATATATAAACATATATCCATTCTTTTTTCCCATATAGGTTATTACAAACATTGAGTAAACCTCCCTGTGCTATACAGTAGGTCCTTGTCAGTTATATATTTTATATATAGTAGTGTGTCTATGTCTCTTCCATTCTCTGCATTTATCCCTCCCCCAACGGTTTATTCTTTGATAACCATGAGTTTGATTTCAAAATCTGTGAATTTTCTTCTGTTTTATAAATAAGTTCTTTTGTAACATTTTATTAGATTCCACATATAAGTGATAATCATATGATATTTGTCTTTCTCTGTCTGACTTACTTCACCCACTATAATAATCTCTAAGTCAATCCATGTTGCTGTGAATGGCATTACTGCATTAGGTTTTATGGCTGGGTAATATTCTATTGCACATGTGTACTACCTCTTCTTTATCCAATCCTCTATTGATGGGCATTGAGGTTGTTTCCCTATCTTGGCTATTGTAAATAGTACTGCAATGAACATTGGGGCTCATGTATGTTTTTTGAATTATGGTTTTCTCCAGATATATGCCCAGGCATGGCACTGCTGTGTCATATAGTAATTCTACCTTTGGTTTTCAAAGGAGCCTCCATACTGTTTTCCGTAGTGATTGTACCATTTTACATTCCCACCAACAGTTTGGGAAGTTTCCCTTGCCAGCATTTACTGTTTGTAGACTTTGATGATGGCCATTCTGATCAGTGTGAGGTGATACTTCACTGTAGTTTTGACTTGTATTTCTCTAATAATTTGTGATTCAATGCAATTTCTATGAAATTACCAGTGGCATTTTTCACAAAACTAGAATGAAAACATTTAAAATTTGTATGGAAACACAAAAGAGCCAAAGCAATCTTAAAAGAGAAAACCTAAACTGGGGAATTCAGATTATACCTCAAAGTTATAATAATCAAAAAAAGTATGGTATAGCACAAAATAAAACTATAGACAGTGGAACAGGATAGAAAGCCCAGAGATAAACCAACACACTTATGGTCAACTAATCTATGACAAAGGATGCAAGAATATATGATGGAAAAAAGATAGTTTCTTCAATAAGTGCTGGGAAAACTGGATAGCTACAGGTGAAGAATGAAATTAGACATTCTCTAACACCATACACAAAAATAAAATCAGAATGGATTAATGCCCTAAATGTTAGACAAGATGCTATAAAACTTTAGAGGAAAATATAAGAAGAACACTGTATGATGTAAATCCACAGCAATATTTTTTGGGATCCACCTTCCAGAGTAGTGAAAATAAAAACAAAAATAAACAAGTGGGACCTAAATAAACTTAAAAGGTTTTGCACAGAAAAAAAAAAAAATCTTAAAAAAAAAAAAAGACAACACACAGGATGGGAGAAAATCATTGCAAATGAAGCAACTGACAAGGGATTAATCCCCAAAATACACAAACATCTCATTAAGCTTTACATACAAAAAACTCAATCAATAAATTGTCACAAGATCTAAATAGACATTTTTCCATAGAAGAGAGACCAATAGCCAAAGAGATCATTTAACTTATGAAAATTTTTTTAAAACTGTCACAAATGGGAATTCAACATTGTATAAAAAAGCAAACACACAGTCTCTGTTAGGTTTATCTCAGAAAGACAAGGATGGCTTATTATATAAATTATTTATATTGAAATTCACACATCAAGAGATTATGGAGGGAAATAATTTGATATTCTAATAAACAGAAAAATATATTTGAAAAAATGCAATATAAATTTATTATTTCTAAAATAACACTCAGTAAAACTGGCAGTTTTTAGTATGATATCATTTTAAATATGATATTATCTTATTCATTCCCAATTAAGCTAAGTAAAGAGTTGAGAATGACTGTATTACAACTTCTTTTTCACTTTCTATTGAAGGATCCAACTTGTACATTTTTTAAAAGCAAAAGTATTGGTTAGAAAAAAATTACAATATCATTATTTGTAAAATATCTTACAGAATACATTATGAAGCTAAAGAAATGTGAGTAATAGGAAATATTATTTTCCATTTATTTTAAAATAAAACATTAAAATATAAATAATAGGAATTTGTAATATGGCTGAATATATGACCTATATAGAAATGTCAACTGCATTCTATACCTCTGAAAGAATCTGATAGAAAAATAATGCCATTTGCAAAAACATCAAAAATATAAATTATTTTGAGATATATATAACAAGAAATTCTCAGTGATTCTATGTGGAGGATTATTTGGAGGAAAATATAAAAAAATACTTAGACGAGGAGACGTTCTCCATTTATGCAAAGAAAACTAAATATTGCAAAGAAATTAATTTTTCACAAATGCTTTCACTCAATGAAATTAAAGTTAACATGCTAACGGTTTCTACGTTTGATAAAACAATTCAAACACTGACGTGAAGGACAAATAAGAAGAATAATCAAGATGCATTTGAATAGAAAGGATTTGCATTATAGGGTATTATAAAACTACAGCAATTGATATAGCATAATTATAAGATATTAATGACAGAATTAAATAATTAAACTCATAGATTATAGTTAGGCAAATTGAGACAATTTTTGTTACTCGTTGAAACACGATGAGTTAGCTTGGAGGATTAATGAGAAAAATAGGAAAATTTTATTAATTAAAAATAAATAGGAAAATAATTATTGATATGAAATAAATTAAATTGGATTCCTTTCTTATATCATTAACCAAAGTCAAATCCAAATAAAATAAGAAGTTAAATATCCAAAGGGGTATTTACAAAAATTTAATATAAATTTCAATAGGTTCTTTTTTTGAGCTTGGGAATATGAATATTTTAAATAAGGCAAAAATTGCCATTTTTAAAGCAAAATGTTCACAAGTGGGACTACATTAAAATGAAAAAACTTCTAAATAAAAAACCACTTTATAGAAATTTAAATTTGTTACAAACAAGATGACAATACATGCAACACATATAACCAATAACAAATATATAAAGAACTCTAAATCAGCTTGAAAATGACAAACGACCTAATATAAAAAATAAAAAAAAATCTGAGAAAGCAGTTTACAGAAGAGACAAAACATATGGTTAGTGAAGATATGAAGGGATATTCAATCATATTCATGATCAGGTAAACGTAAATTGAAACCAGAATGAGATTCAATTCTACATATTTTCAAATAACAAAACTCAAGAAGTATGACAATTTCATGTGCTTGAAAGAATGTAATTCATCAGGATCTTTTATAAATTGTTGTTGGAGCTTTGCGGATATTGTTTCTAACCATTTTGTAGAGACATTTAAAAAATAATTTGACTTTATCTTGTAAATTTCACCCCCTTACTATCCTTCAATTTTTCTTCTAGGTGCATACAAAAGAAAAGCAATGCAAATATATTCTAGGAAAATGTTCAAGGATGTTAATAGTAGCACTGTTCACAATATCAAAACTGTGTCCCTCAACAGGGAAATGTATAAACAAAGTGTGGGATTTTCAAACAATAGAATATTATATAGTGGTCACAGTTAATGATTTATAGCTAGCTATGATAATATAGATTAGCCCTATTAATAAAACATATGATTTAAAAAGTCCCCAAAAGCATAAACTATGTTACCATTCAATTAATATTATTAGGGGGCCTCATGATTCTTGGTGACCCAGCAGACCCTTCCAAAAATGCAAAATGGGTCTGAAATAGTGGGGAGAAAATAATAGCCTGGTACTTCCCTTTCTCTGAAGAACAATCACAGCAGTTTACCCTATCTTAATCCACACAAAGAAGACAGGTTTGCTTGTGATACAACTAAAGGTGAGCAGACTGCTCACATCAGCCTATACCTCTTACACAGCAACACAAAGTCCCAGATGGTTGAACACTGTATTCTAAAGGAGACTCAGCCATCATCCCTCCCACTGGACCCCTTTTCCCTTTACTAATTGGAAGCAGGAAAAACAAACAAACAACAACAAGCTCAAAAGTCTGGTATTGATTTCAAAATTTTCTAGTTTATCTCTGTCTTACCTGGAGTTAGATTATTTCCTTCCACATAGTTGACTTGATTGTGCTGTATCTTACTGCATTTTCTGGTGTTTGTTGTGTTTCCTCAAAGCAGGCATTTTGAATTCTTTATCAGCTGGGTTACAAAACCCCATTTCTTTGTGTTAGTTTATTACAGTATTATTATTATCATTTGGGGATGACATGTTTTCTTGATCCATCACGTTATTTGTTCTGCATTGCTTCTTCTGTGGCTTCAGTAGCAGATGCGTCCTCACATACTTACTACTGGCCTTCAGCAGGGATATATTTACTCTTTCTTGGTCCTATTACATCTGGTGTTTTACCTGACCCTGCATAGATGAACCTGCTCCACAAGTCTCTTGTTCTTTTGTGGTGGAATTCTTAAGCTTTTCTATCTTCTCTGGTTCTTACCACTCAAAAGGCTGGTCTTCTGCTTTTCAGAGGGTGATGCTGCAGTGTAGGATTGTGGTTCCTCCCCTGTCCACAGACCCTGATCTGTTTTTCTGAGAGCACTCTGTCTAGTGAACCTCACTCACATTTTGACACTTGGGAACATATGTAGGAGCCAGCTTCAGAGTGAGGGAATGAAGGGGCTTATCCCTGAGGCAGTGGGGGTGCCCTCAGATCTGTGAGAGGTTCCTCTTGTTAGCTTCTCTCAGAGACCCCTGAACAGACTTCCTGCTGGACTTCTGAGTGAAGTCAGCAGAAAATGCATCCCTTTGATAGTATTTGATATTCTTACCCTTCTCTTTCCCAATCTCCTCCCACCTCCCAGACAAGCAGTTTCATCTCAGTACTCTGAGGGCTGCTGGAAAGAAATGTTTCCTTAGCAGTGTCCTGTGCAGCTGAGGAAACCCAGAACACATACACACTGCTTTCCCTTTCCCCAGCATGAGATGTTGCCACCAGCTGTTTCAGCCCCACACAATGCCGCTTTTGGGGAGGTACCATCAGCAAGGCTCTGCTTTCCATCTGCAATGCATCCAAACTTTTATCTCTCCAGCACAGGGTTGTAATCTCCCCTTGAGAAGTTGGAGTCTACACAGTTGCTCCTTTGTAGGTTTGCCCAAGTCAGCACTATCCAGGTTTTTTCTGACCATGGCTGAGAGGGAAGGAGGGCTGTTCTATAGCTCCTGCTGTTTTCAAGTCCATACAAAGTTCTATCTGCCAAGCACCAGAATGATAGCTATTCAAAACTTCTTCTGGGTTCCTTGTTGTGTGGTGCTGGATTCTACACCTCTCATATTGGGACTTTTGATACTGGATGGGGGTGTAATTAGCAGTTAAGAAAGGTGAATAATATTGACAAATGAATGGATTAAGAAGAAGTACACATATACTATGGAATACTACTCAGCAATAAAAATAATGCCATTTGCAGCAAAATGGATGCAACTTTAGATTCTCATATTAAGTGAAGTAAGTCAGAAAAAGAAAGACAAATGCCACAGAATATCACTTATAATATAAAATATGCTACAAAAAAAGAAATATACTCAGAGACATAGAGAACAGAGGCAGAAGGGGAAGAAGTGGGATGGGTGGAGAATTTGGGGTTGGTAGATATAAACTATTACATTTAGAATGGATAAGCAATGAGACCACACTGTACAGCACAAGGAACTATATACAGTCTCTTGGGTTAGATCATGATGGAAGATAATATAAGAAAAGAAATATATATGTATGTATGTGACACAGAAATTGTCACAAAATTTCAAATCAACTATATTTATTTTTTAAAAAAATTGGACGAAAAGGAGAGATGCCTTATGTTGCTTTGACACCAAACTTACTCCTCACCATTCACATTATTCACAGTACAGTTTTTATAAGAAATATAAGGGCAGCTACAAGGAAGTGTATGTTTCCAAATGGAGCATAATTTATTAAAAAACAACTTCTCTATTATTTGTCTGAATGCCTTAAACACTAGACCTTCTGCTCTATAAAATCTGGTACTTTTATAAGAATTTAATAATTTACCATCTTTGTCTTCTTATCATCTTTGTCTCTATAGAAGTGTTACCTGCTATGATGGGATATGCAAGGTTTTCAGTCTCATTCCTTCTAAGGGTAAATTTAAAACTGTTTTCTTATAAATATAGAGTGCACATAGCCTGACTTGTAATAATCATCAAATACACAGGATGATTAAATTATTCCAACCCCACCATAATGATGTCTCTCTTCTGGCTCCAAAATACAGCAAAAATTAAATGATCTGCATGTATCAAAATTTAGAGAAAATGGTGGTAGTGAGGGCAAAACATGAACTGAATGGAATAAAATGCTGAACCCGCAATTTTTTCCTGGATGTTATGTATTTCTTCCATATTATTTTATGCAAATCACGAAACTGACTCGATAATCACAGTTAAAATTGCATCTCATGTTTTGTGAATCTTGCTGAACTATTCCAATAATATAGAATTTGCAGTATTCCAAACTATATTTTACCCAGTTGAACTTAAAATATTGCTCTGGTCTGCCTTTATTCCTCTGAAATGACACCTTGAAAGTGATGCCTTGTGTGTTATAGAAGATGGACTAAAAGTAGATTCAATAAACTGTCTGTCTAATTTATACCACACACAACATCATCTGGGGACAGTGGGCAATAAGACAGAAAGGGAAGAAATAAATAGTGCTTCTGGCATTTCAGAGAGCATGCGAGGTTGGGAAGCCATAGGGACTATATTGTGTCTGCAGTTTGTAACTCAGTTCCAAGAATTTGTCAGATTTTAAGTCTCCCCACCCACTACAATTTGTACTACATCACAAAGTC
This sequence comes from Sus scrofa, assembly GCF_054392235.1. Classification (NCBI taxonomy): domain Eukaryota; kingdom Metazoa; phylum Chordata; class Mammalia; order Artiodactyla; family Suidae; genus Sus; species Sus scrofa. The sequence goes on along the minus strand of NC_139390.1, from coordinate 50,104,415 downwards.
ATCTTGAAAATATTTACTAGTAAATTTTAACTTGTTTCCTTTCCAATATTTCTGAAGTAGGGAATTCATTAAATGATCTATGAATTTGGTAAACAGCATATGATTCTTCTTTTAAAATTTTTTTTCTTCTTTTTCAGCTGCACCTGAAGCTAATGGAAGTTCCCAGGCCTGGGATCGAATCCAAGCTAACACTGGATCTTTAATCTGCTGTGAAGGGCTGGGGATTGAACCTACAGAACAGCAGAGAGAACACTGAATCTTAACCTGCTAAATCACAGCAGGAACGCTGACTTTTCTTTTAAGAGTGTTAAAAAGCCAAATATATCTTTTTCTTAATGCCTGTGTAAAATACATTAGGTAGCAATTATATATTTTTCACTGATCATTTGAGATGAAAATACGGTAAGGCAATGTTATTCAAATTTGCAATGCTCACAATATCTTATTTGTCTCCCTTAGATACTCAGTTATGATTTATTATATCAAATTATATTTATCTCAATCTGCAACCCAATATCTAAGTGAATTTCTTATTATTTGTAAAATATCTCTATGCCATTCTGACATATAACATATCCAAGTAGAATTTACGGGGGTGTAATAAAACTAAGCAGTTAAATATTTCAATAATTTGTAATGTTGAAAATGATTAGTTTTATCAACATGCACAATAACAAAATAAGAAAGCTGGAGTTCCCAGTTTGGCTCAGGGTTAACAAACCCAACTAGTATCCATGAAGATGCCCATTCGATCCCTGATTGCACTCAGTGGGTTAAGGATCCGGTGTTGCCATAAACTGTGGTGTAGGTTGAAGATGAGACTTGGATCTGTTATTACTCTGGCTGTGGCTACAGCTCTGATTCAACCCCAGGCCTGGGAACATCCAAATGACATGGGTGCAGACCTAAAAATACAAAAAAAAAAAAAAAAAAAAAAAAGAAAAAGAAATTTGAGTAGTAAGTTGATTCAGAAAATATGAAAATGTTGGTGTTCCCATCATGGCGCAGTGGTTAATGAATCTGACTAGGAACCATGAGGTTGCGGGTTCGATCCCTGGCCTTGCTCAGTGGGTTAAGGATCCGGCATTGCTGTGAGCTGTGGTGTAGACCACAGACGTGGCTCGGATCCCACATTGCTGTGGCTATGGCTAGGCTGGCAGCTACAGCTCCGATTGGACCCCTAGCCTGGGAACCTCCATATGCCGTGGGAGCAGCCCAAGAAATCGCAAAAAGACCAAAAAAAGAAAATATGAAAATGTTATTGATCACTTGTGTTCCATACCAAAATCAGATGTTATATTTTGCAGTGCACATAACTTCCTTGAAAGCTTTTTATCTAACCATGGTCTTGTTTTTCTATCTATGTTAAAAAATGGTCTGTATGTAAGGACTGTATTTCTTGATATCTTCAATTGATTGAGGGTTTACATTGGATCATAATTTGTACCTTCATTTTTGGATGCAAAATGCTTTATGATTATGACACCTAAGCTGTGGCCATAAAATGGAATAGATCCATTGCCCTCAGGTAAGTGTCATATTCCATGACCACATTTCAGAAATTTACAAAGATGCTATAGAAGAACATTGCAAAAAGTTAAGTGATATATTTATTCACAATATCAGTTAAAATAGTGATATAATATAATCTATTTTTTAATGGATAACTGAAGATAATCATACTTCTCTAAGATTTTATACATTGTAAATTTTAAATCCTTTAACTATTTTTACTCTTTGTAGAAGGATTATCTCAAAATGAAATTTATTTAGGAATGGTTCTGCAAAATATGAAAAATAGTTTATTCATTCCATTTTTAAGAGGAACAAGTATTTGAAAATGTTCAACGGTTAGAAGGCTAAGAACTCATATATATATATACATCTTTGTTTTTTAGGGCCGTGCTAGCTGCATGTGGAGGTTCCCAGGCTAGGGGAACCTCCACATGCCACAACTCATGGTGACTCCGGATCTTTAACCCACTGAGCAAGGCCAGGGATTGAACATGCAACCTCATGGTTCCTAATCAAATTCGTTTCTGCTGCACCACAATAGGAACTCCAAGAACTCATTATATTTAACAGATGTTATTTTTTATAATCTAGTTAGTTTTAGAAGGAAGATTGATTTCTAGAACTTTTGAAAGTCATTTTTTAAACTTTTGTTTTTTAGTGCAGTTTTAGGTTCACAATACAATTGAGAGGAAGATACCAAAATTTCCCATGTACCCCTTCCCTGACACATGCACAGTCTCCCCCTTTATCAACATCCCCACCAAATGGCACATTTGTCACAACTGATGACCATACACTTGACTCCTCTTTATCACTCTAGATCCAGAGTGTACACTAAAGTTCAATCTTGAAGTTGTACATTCTGTTGATTTGGAAAAATGTATAATGACATGTATCCACATTATTGTATCATATAGAGTACTTTTGCTGCCCTTAAAATTCTGTAAATAACCCCCTAAAAGTCTTTTACAAATGTGTATTCATTACTAAATATAAAATATTTTGTATAAGAAAAATTTTATCAAGTTCTCTATCAATGAGTGCCATAGTCTTATTATGTTTTGATCAAAAAATTTTCTTCCACCCTGGTGCAACTGAATCAGCTTTTCCTGATATTGTTGATAAATCTGACACTTACGAATGTCCTGGTAGAGTGGTTATTGCTACAAAAGCCAGGAAAAAGTCTATAGAAAGCTGTAGGCTCCTCATAGTTATTGCTTCTTTGTGTTCTGAGGATCTGTCTCTCACCACCTCTAACCAATAAAGCAAAGTTTTTATTGCTTCCCTCCACCTCCTGAATCTTGCTCAACTTCATTTTAAGTGAATTCTAACCCAGCGCTATATTCAGAAGGGAATTCTAAGAAATATAGCCCAGGCATACCCAAACTGAAATGAAAAATCTTGAACATTTGCATATGACATTGAACACTCCCTCTTCCCCCAGTTCCTATCTGTAAGTTCCCTCTTTATAAGGCAGAGTGAGTCTCCCTACACAGAAGCTCTTGCCTCAGCATCCAATATTTTTGGGTTGTTGTTGTTGTCCAATGCTTTTTGATTTTTCTTTTTCTTTTTTAAATTACGTCCAGTGTTTTTTGTTTATTTAGTCTTTTTATAAGTTAAAATATAAAATTGGGAGTTCTCATTGTGGCTCAGTGGATTAAGAAACTGACTAGTATCCATGAAGATGCAGGTTCCATCCTTGGCCTTGCTCAGTTGGTTAAGAATCCAGCATTGCCATGAGCTGTGTTGTAGGCTCAGAACTGGCATTGCTGTGGCTGTGGCCTAAGACTAGCAGATGCAGCTCTGATTATTGCTAGGCCAGGAACTTCCACATGCTGCAAATACAGCCATAAATAAATAAATAAATATATAAATAAATAAATAAATAAATAAATAAATAAAGTATAGCTGATTTATAATGTGCCAGTTTCTGCTGTATATAAAGTGACCCAGTTGTATATACATATTTTATAATATATATAAAATTTACATATATATATAATTTTTCTCATACTATTTTCCATCATGTTCTACACTAAGAGAGAGACTGGACATAGTTCCCTGTGCTATACAGGACTTCATTGCTTATCCATTCTGAATGTAATAGTTTACATCTGCTAACCCTAAACTCCCAATTCATCTCACACCCTCCCCCTCCCACTTGGCAACCACAAGTTCTCCATGCCTGTGTATCTGTTTCTGTTTTGTAGACAGGTTCATTTGTGTTGTATTTTAGATTCCACATATAAGTGATATTCTATGGTATTTGTCTTTCTCTTTCTGACTTATTTAGAATTAAAATCTCTATTTGCTTCCTTGTTCCAGCTAATGGCATTATTTCATTTTTTTATGATATATATTTGGACAAAACTAAATTTAAAAAGATATAGCCACTCCTATGTTCATAGAAGCACTATTCACAACAGCCAAGACATGGAAACAACCTAAATGTCCATCAAGAGAGGATTGAATAAAGAATATGTGGTACATACATACAATGGAATATGACTCATTGTCCAAGATTCCTGTAAAGATAGAATGTGAAGCTCTGAGTCAGGATTCAGGGATAAAAATTGAGTAAATTACTTCTAGTTGAAGTTGGCAAGGAAGAGAAGACTTGTTGAAACAGTGGCACCAGCACTAACATTGTAGATGCAGCTGTGAGAGGTTATATCAGCAGTTTTACTGTCAAGCAAGAGCAACTTTCTCTAGCAACAGAAATGTATTTTGTGGCATCTGTATCCAGCACATAATTGACTTTCATTGAAAGATATACAGATGGCCAACAGGCACATGGAAAAAATGTTCGGCATCACTAATTATTAGATAAATGCAAATCAAAACTCACCCTTCAGAATAGCCTTGATTAACAAGTCAACAAATAGCAAATGCTGGAGATGGTGTGGAGAAAAAGGAATCCACTGTTGGTGGAAATATAAATCAGTACAACCACCATGGAAAACAGTATGAAGGTACCTCAGAAAACTAAATATAAACTAATATATGACCCAGAAATCCCACCACTGGGCATATATCTGGACATAAATTTCACTGAAAAATATACATGCACCCAAATATTCATTGAAGCACTATTCACAATAGCCAAGGCACGGAAACAATCTAAATGTCCACTGACAGATGAATAGATTAAGAGGTATACACAATGGAATGTTGAATAGAATGGAATAATAGTCATAAAAAAGAACAAAATAGGAGGGAGGCAAGATCGCAGAAGAATAGGGGGACATGCCCACCTTCTCCCACAAACACAACAAAAAGAAACACATCTACAGGTTAAACGACTCACACAGAACAGCAATCAATCACTGGCAGAAGAACCTAAACTCCAATAACAACAAGAATCTCGTGACATAACCGGGTAAAACAAGAGAAAAGAAAGTGAGAGAAGGTGAATTCAAACTGGACGGGCGCTCCCAAAAGGGAACTGTGGAGGAGAAAGGGATCCCACACCCTGGAAAGTCACCTACTCAACGGAAAGATCAACTGAATCGCCTAATCACCAGATGCAGAGAAGAGTGCAGCAGTAAATTGGAGTACTGAAAAGCAAAGTGAGAACCAAACAGATCATCTGAACTACTGGCACAGTCACCAGTAATTGAGATACTTGGGTGGGGGCTGGGCACTGAGACCTCGGCTCTGGAGGCTAGTCCCCAGGAACGGATCAGGCTGGGGTGCAGAGCCTCCCTGGGGGGTCTAGGAACCTGTCTATCGGGTTTGACAGGGCAGAGACTGCCTGGGAGACTAGAAAGCAGAGCTTCACTGGAGGAGGGAGCAATATGTTACGGGCTGGAAAGTGGAAAGCCATATCAGAGGGAACCTGGGAGAAGAGCTGGATTTTCAGGAAAGACCTGGTGCCAGTGTTGCAGAGGGGAGAGCAGAAGGGGTGGGCCCCCATAGAATACTCCCCATGCCACAGCGAGCTCACTGGCCCACCAGCTATCAGAAATCTGTGCTTCCCAAGGCATCTCACCTTCCCTTACCCCTCACACACACGCTGGACCTGGGGCTGCCTTCCATCCCAGAGGGTTGACTTTGACAATTGCCGGAAGCCTACCACTTCAGGGGCTTTACCTGCCCTTGACTGCTTGCCCTCTGGAGGGGCTACACCCCCATGGAGAAGCACCAAACACTGCCAGCCCCCGAGAAAAGGTCTGCAGCCTAGAAAAGCTAGAACAAGCTTGGCCAGGCCATGAAAAATCTGCCTACATTCTCAGGCAGTCCTTCCAAGTCGGACTGCCCTGGGGAAGAGCTTCTTGGGTTCTCAGCAGCTCAGCTAGATGCTCAAGCCCTCGGGGGGTGCTGCACTCCCGCAGAAGAGCTGCCCAGGACCACCAGCCCCCTGAAAGAGCCCCGCAGCCCCAAAACACCAGAGCAAGCTCAGCCTAGTCGAGTGAAATCTGCTTCCATTGTGGTGCAGAACTCCCAGTCCTGTCTGCCCTCAGGAAGTCCTCCTTGCCTCAGAGAGACCCTGTCAGGCCCACCCACCCTTTGGAAAAGCCACACTGCCTCAAAGAAGACTGACCGACAATGCCAGCCCTCAGGAAACATTCCACGGCAGTGACAAGGCAAACACTGCCTGGCCACAGAGAATACAGCTCCCTCAGGAAAAAGAAAACAACAAGCAAGATGAAGAAGCTGAGAAACCACCCCCAGTTAAACCAACAGGAGAACTCACCTAAAGCAGTCAACAATGAAACAGACCTCTGCAGCCTGACAAACCTGGAGTTCAAAAGAGAAATAGTGAAAATATTGAAGGAATTAAGAGAAGATATGAACAGTAATGCAGAAGCCCTCAGAAAGGATCTAGAAAATATAAGGAGGAGCCAGGAAAACTAGAAAATTCATTTGCAGAGATACAAACTGAACTAAGGACAGTAAAAACCAGAATGAATAATACAGAGGAATGAATCAGTGATGTGGAAGATAGAATAATGGAAATCACGCAATCAGGACAGCAGACAGAAAACCAAATGAAAAAATATGAAAGCAATATAAGAGACCTATGGGATAATATCAAGCAGGCCAATCTACACATAATAGGAATTCCAGAAGGAGTAGAAAAATATAAGGGAATGGAAAATATATTTGAAGAAATTATCACCTGAAACATCCCAAATCTAAAGGATACTGAGTTCAAGATACAGGACGCACAGAGGGCCCCAAACAAATTGAACCCAAATAGGCCCACACCATGACACATTATAATAAAAATGGCAAAAGTTAGTGATAAAGAGAGGATCTTAAAGGCAGCAAGAGAAAAGCAGAATGTTAACTAACAAGGGAACCCGCATAAGGTTATCAGCTGATTTCTCTATAGAAACACTACAGGCCAGGAGGGAATGGTAAGAGATATTTAAAGTGCTAAAAGGAACAAATATGCAACCTAGAATACTCTATCCAGAAAGAATATCATTTAAAATAGAAGGGGAAATAAAAATATTTTCCAACAAACAAAAGCTAAAAGAATACAGCAATACAAACCCCAGGCTAAAAGAAATATTGAAAGGGCTTCTCTAAACAAAAAAGAAAGGAAGGAAAGAAAGGGAGGAAAAAGAAAAGAAAAAAAAAAAAAGTGGAAGAACTAGGATTGAGGAAACCACAATCAGACAGCAGTCACTCAAATAAGCCAGCATACAGATTTAATCACAAACATGTTTCAAACAAAATAAAATTAAAAAGAAAAAAAAAAGAGTCATCAAAATCATAAAATGTGGGTTAGGGAAGTAAGGAAATAAATAGATCCTTTTTTTTGTTTGATTGTTTCTCTTCTTACTTTTAGTATAGTAATGAAGTGTTCGAACCTATGGGACCATCAGGCCAAAACACACAATTATAGGAAGGGGTTAGCATACTTAAAAAACAGGGCAACCACAAGCCAAAACCAAACACTGCATTTGCAAAAAAATGAAAAAAAAACCCCACTTGAGCAGAAAATAATCGGAGACCTTCCAACCAAAAAAAGAAAGGAAGAATAGATAACCATAGAATCAACTGGAACACGAGGTTTAAAATGGCAATAAATAATCATCTATCATCACCTTAAATATCAATGGACTGAATGCTCCAAACAAAAGACACAGAGTGGCTGAGTGGATAAAAAGGCATAAACCTTCAATATGCTGCCTACAAGAAACTCACCTTAGGACAAAGGGTACATATAGATTGAGAGTGAAAGGGTGGGTAAAAATACTTCATGCCAATAGACATGACAGGAGGCAGGAGTTACAATACTCATATCAGACAAAATAGACTTTAAAACAAAAGATATAAAGACAAAGAAGGACACTATTTAATGATTAAGGGATCCATCCAAGAAGACGATATTACTATCGTCAACATATATGCCCCAAATACAGGAGCACCCAGATCCATACAACAAATATTAACAGACATAAAGGGAGATATTGATGAGAATACAATCATAGTAGGATACTTTAATAGCCTACTCACACCAATGGACAGATCCTCTAAAAAGAAAAGCAATAAAGCAACAGAGATCCTAAAGGAAACAATAGAAAAGTTAGACTTAATTAACATCTTCAGGAAACTACACCCAAAAACTTCAGAATACACATTCTTCTCAAGTGCACATCAAACATTCTTAAGAATCGAACACATATTGGAACACAAAGCTAACCTCAACAAATTTAGGAGCATAGAAATTATCTCAAGTATCTTCTCTCAACACAACGCCATGAAATTAGAAGTCAAAATGGGAAAAGAAATGAGAAAAAACCTACTACATGGAGACTAAACAACATGCTACTAAAAAACCAATGGGTCAATGAGGAAATCAAGAAGGAAATTAAAAAATGCCTTGAAACAAACGATAATGAAGACACAACCTCTCAAAATCTATGGGATGCTGCAAAAGCAGTGTTCAGAGGGAAATTTCTCAAAAAAGAAGAAAGATACCAAACTGACAACTTAACCCTCCACCTAAATGAATTAGAAAAAGAAGAACAAAAAAGTCCTAAAGTCAGCAGAAGGAAGGAAATTATAAAGATCAAAGAAGAAATCAACAAAATAGAGATTCAAAAAGCAATAGAGAAAATTAATAAAACCAAGAGCTGATTCTTTGAAAAGGTAAACAAAATTGACAAACCTCTGCCTAGACTCACTAAGAAGAGGAGAGAAAGAACTCAAATAAACAAAATTAGATATGAAAACAGAGAAATCACAACAGATACTGCAGAAATACAAAAAACCATAAGAGAATACTATGAACAACTATATGCAAACAAATTTGACAATCTGGAAGAAATGGACAATTTTCTAGAATCTTACAGCCTTTCAAACTGAATCATGAAGAAACAGACCCATTGAACAGACCGATCAATAGAAATGAAATTGAAGAAGTCATAAAAACTAGACTACAAATAAAAGTCCAGGAGCAGATGGCTTCACAGGCAAATTCTATCAAACAAATAAGAGGATCTGGTGCCAATTCTCCTTAAAAGTTTTCAAAAGGTTCAAGAAGAAGGAATACTCCCAAAGAAATTCTATGATGCCACCATCACCCTAATTCCAAAACCAGACAGAGATACCACCAAAAAAGAAAACTATCGTCCAATATCATTGATGAATATAGATTCAAAAATTCTCAACAAAATCTTAGCCAACCTAATCCAACAGCATATCGAAAAGATCATACACCATGACCAGGTGGGGTTCATCCCAGGTTCACAAGGATGGTTCAACATACGCAAATCAATCAACGTCATACACCACATTAACAAAAGAAAAGTCAAAAATCATACGGAAATCTCAATAGATGCAGAAAAAGCATTTGACAAAGTCCAACATCCATTCATGGTCAAGACTCTTGCCAAAGAGGGTATAGAGGGAGCATTCCTGAACATAATGAAAGCCATTTATGCAAACCCACAGCAAACATCATACTCAATGGAGAAAATCTGAAAGCCTTCTCACTCAAATCTGGAACAAAACAGGGATGCCCACTCTCACCACTGCTATTCAACATAGTTTTGGAAGTCCTAGCCACAGCAATTAGATAAACAAAAGAAATAAAAGGCATCCATATAGGAAGAGAAGAGATTAAACTGTCACTGTATGCAGATGACATGATACTATACATAGAAAACCCGAAGGACTCAACTCAAAAACTACTTGAACTGATTAATAAATTCAGCAAAGTAGCAGGATATAAGATTAACATTCAGATATCAGTCACATTTCTGTATACCAGCAATGAAATATTAGAAAAGGGATACAAAAATACGATACCTTTTAAAATTGCACCTCACAAAATCAAATACCTCAGAATACACCTGACCAAGGAGGTAAAGGACTTATGTGCCGAGAACTATAAAACCTTAATCAAATAAATTAAAGAAGATGTAAAGAAATGGAAAGATATTCCATGTTCCTGGATTGGGAAAATCAATATTGTAAAAATGGCCATACTACCCAAAGCAATCGACAGATTCAATGCAATCCCTATCAAATTACCCATGACATTTTTCACAGAACTAGAATAAACAATCTAAAAATTCATATGGAAACACAAAAGACCCAGAATTGACAAAGCAATCCTCAGAAGCAAAAACCAAGCAGGAGGTATAACCTTCTGAGACTTTAAGAAATATTACAAAGCCACAGTCATCAAAACAGTGTGGTACTGGTACCAAAACAGACAGACAGACCAATGGAACAGAATAGAGAACCCAGAAATAAACCCTGACACCTATGGTCAATTAATCTTTGACAAGGGAGGCAAGAACATAAAATGGGGAAAAGAAAGTCTATTCAGCATTGCTGGGAACCTGGACAGCTGCATGCAAAGCAATGAAATTAGAACACACCCTCACACCATGCATAAAAATAAACTCGAAATGGCTGAAAGACTTAAACATAAGACCAGACACCATCAAACTCATGGAAGAGAACACAGGCAAAACATTCTCTGACATCAACCTCATGAATATTTTCTCAGGTCAGTCTCCCAAAGCAACAGAAATAAAAGCAAAAACAAACCACTGGGAACTAATGAAGCTGACAAGCTTTTGCACAGCAAAGGAAACCCAAAAGAAAACAAAAAGACAACTTACAGAATGGGAGAAAATAGTTTCAAACGATGCAACGGACAAGGGCTTAATCTCCAGAATATATAAGCAACTTATACAACTCCACAGCAAAAAAGCCAATCAACCAATGGAAAAATGGTCAAAAGACCTGAAGAGACTGTTCTCCAAGGAAGATATGCAGATGGCCAGAAAATACCTGAAAAAAATGCTCAATATCCCTGATTATAAGAGAAGTGCAAATCAAAACTACCATGGGATACCACCTCACACCAGTCAGAATGGCCATCATTAGTAAGTCCACAAATAACAAGTGCTGGAGGGGGTGTGGAGAAAAGGGAAACCTCCTGCACTGTTGGTGGGAATGTAAACTGGTACAGACACTATGGAGAACAGTTTGGAGATACCTTAGAAATCTATACATAGAACTTCCATATGACCCCACAATCCCACTCTTGGGCATCTATCCGGACAAAACTCTACTTAAAAGAGACACATGCAGCCGCATGTTCATTGCAGCACTATTCACAAAAGGCAAGACATGGAAACAACCCAAATGTCCATCAACAGATGATTGGATTTGGAAGATGTGGTATATATACACATGGAATACTACTCAGCCATAAAGAAGGATGACATAATGCCATTTGCAGCAACATGGATGGAACTAGAGAATCTCATACTGAGTGAAATGAGCCAGAAAGACAAAGAAAAATACCATATGATATCGCTTATAACTGGAATTTAATATATGGCACAAATGAACATCTCCACAGAAAAGAAAATCATGGACTTGGAGAATAGACTTCTGGCTGCCCGATGAGAGAGGGAGGGAGTGGGAGGGATCAGGAGCTTGGGGTAATCAGATACAACTTAGAATAGATTTACAAGGAGATCCTGCTGAGCAGCATTGAGAACTATGTCTAGATACTCATATTGCAACAGAACAAAGGGTGGGGAAAAAAATGTATACATGTAAGAGTAACTTGATTCCCATGCTGTACAGTGGGAAAAAATAAATAAATAAATAAATAAATAAATAAGAAAAAATATAATGCTATTTGCAGCAAAATTGATGGAACTAGAGACTCTCGTACTAAGTGAAGTAAGTCTGAACGAGAAAGACAAACACCATATGATATCACTTATATCTGGAATCTAATAAATGGCACAAATGAATCTTTCCACAGAAAAGAAACTCATGGACTTTGAGAACATACTTGTGGTTGCTAAGGGGGAGGGGAAAGGAGTGGCATGGACTGGAGTTTGGGGTTAATAAATACTAACTATTGCATTTGGAGTGTGTAAGCAATGAGATCCTGCTATATGGTATAGGGAACTATATCTAGTCACTTGTGATGGAACATGATGGAGGATAACATGAGAAAAAATGTCACTTTGCTGTACAGTAGAAATTGACAGAACACTGTTAATCAATTATAATGTAAAAAATTAAAATCTTAAAAATAAAATAAAGCAAGATGAAATATTCATTCTACAGACCTCACTTAGATAATAAGGACCATACAGTATCTTTGCTTCTGTGATTATTTATAATTTACTTTAAAATTATTTTGAATCCAAAACTCTAGCATTTTCATTTTTGAATGCTTTGTTGAAGTATAACATCTATGCAGAAAGTGGCTCAGATTTTTTTCCTCATTTGCAAGAAGTACACAGGTCAAGAAGAGCACTATTAAAACTGGCATGGCTATGGCCCCCTTGGTGACTTTTGAGCATCTCCTTCTAAAGGCGAACATCTATGTGGATTTTTTCCTTTCCCTGCAGAGTGCAGCAGCATGATATGGGAACTTGGTTCCCAGACCAGGAGTTGAACTCAGTCCGCAGTGATGAAAACACAGAATCTTAACCAGTAGACCACCAGTGAACTCCCCATGTGGTCTTCTTATAGCAGAGATGAGTTATTCCAGTTTTATATCTTTATACTGATGAAATTATACAATATATGTGCTTCAGTATCTGGCTTCTTTCCCACAACATCATATTTTTAAGTATCCAAATTGTTGGGTGGCTGTGGGTAATTTATTTTCTTTGCCAAGTAATGATTAATTTGGTAAATATATATTACAATCATGTATCCATTCTGCTCTTGATGAGCATTGGAGAGTTGCCAGCTTTTTGCTATTAATTAGAGAACACTCCAGTGCGTGACTTTTGTGGAAAAAAATACACATATTCTGCAGAGTATTTTCCTAAGAGTGGAGTGCTGCAGTCACTGGATATGCATAAGTTGAACTGCAGTCATTTCTGCCAAGTCATTTTCAAAATTGATTTGTAGTATGTTGCACTTATGCAAGTTAGGTAAAATTTGGTTAACTATGGTCTTCAAATGCACTCTATTCTTACTGATGTTTTTTCTGCTCGTTCTATTAGCTATTAAGTATGGCAGGTGACACCCACTATCTTTTAAGTTCTGTCAATTTTGGCTTTGCCTGGATTATGCTTACAGATTTAGGAGTTCCCATCATGCCTCAGTGATTAACAAACCCAGCTACCATGCATGAGGTGCAGTTTCAATCCCTGGCCTTGCTCATTGGGTTAGGGATCTGGCATTGCCATGAGCTGTGGTGTAGGTCACAGATGTGTCTCAGATCCCACATTTTTGTGGCTGTGGTGTAGCCTGGAAGCTTCAGCTCTGATTGGACCCCTAGCCTGGGAACTCCATATGCCACATATTTGTCCCTTAAAAGACAAAAAAAAAAAAAAAAAAAAAAAAGCTGGAGTTCCTGTCGTGGCTCAGTGGTTAACCAATCCAACTAGGAACCATGGGGTTGTGGATTTGATCCCTAGCCTTGCTCAGTGGGTTAAGGATCTGGCATTGCCGTGAGCTGTGGTGTAGGTTGCAGACGTGGCTCGGATCCCGCATTGCTGTGGCTCTGGCTAGGCTGGCAGCTACAGCTCCGATTAGACCCCTAGCCTGGGAACCTCCATATGCCATGGGTGTGGCCCTAGAAAAGGTAAAGAAACAAAAAAAAATGCTTATAGATTTGTAACAGTGATTCCTCAAAGCAAATTTGTTCTTTTATCATTTTGGCATTTCTTTATCATCTCTAGTATGCTTCTGTTTTAATGAACATGTTGGAAGCCCAGCTATGTTCAGGACAGCTGAGCTGCCAGGTGTTGGAATAGTCCATTAAGACAATAAGCCATGGTGAAAGGAAGAGTAAAGCCTTTAATTGTTTACTGTGATAGTCAATATAAGCAAGAGGCTAAACTAGACAAATCACTTTTCCTTCCCCTTCTTTTCCATTCAATTTTCCCACATAGGTGATCAGAACACACATGGGGGTTACCTGACAGCAGAGGAAGCTCTAAGTAAAAGGCTTCTGCAGTTTTACAGGCCTGAGGACTTGGAAAAAAGAAGGGGGGAGATCTCCTAGAGGGAAAAGAGCAGTACTGAGTCAAGTGGAGAAATACCTTCCAGCCACCTAACCCCTCAATCTTGTGAAGAGATCTCAGCAAAGGCACCTGAATGAGACCTCCCTCAAAGACCCCAAGTAAAGTAGGGCCTCCAAATGAAATGAGGTTCAGTGGGTTAAGGATCCAGCATTATCACTGTAGCAGCTTCAGTTGCTGTTATAGCAGAGGTTCAATCCTTGGCCTGGGAACTTCTGCATGCTGTGGGAGTGGCCAAAAAAAAAATCTGAGTACCCCATTAGGTCCCCTCTTTAGTTTTTATAGCAGCTACAGTCCTGATGACAGCACTTTCAGATGACATAAAGCCCATATATTCTCTCTTTCATTAAGTATTCTTAGTTATTTTTGCCTAGAATACTTTAATGTCATCAATTATTTAATTTCACCTATAAATTGAGGTTCTCATAGATGGAAATTTTTGATGTCAACTTTTAGAGCCCTTGTTCTCCCACTATAACCCCAGTTTAGATGCTTGGTTTGGATAAAGATTAAAATCACCCCATGTTGATTCGAATCAACAGCTCTTATCACAGATGTGGTTGATTCATAGTCCATGTTGTGACTTACCCCTAAAATCTTTCTAAACTTTGATGTAGATCTCATTAGGTTTGGAGTTCTCAGGTTTGCAGCCAATAGATGAGATTAAAGTAGAAAGTAATTTTAAATCCCTCATGCCCCATCTTGCCTTCCAGATCACAATAAGTAAAATTTATGACTAAGCAGCCCCCAATTCAACTGAAATATCTGCTATTTATAAGATATCTCTTCTAGAAGATAAAGGTTAATCTCATTATATTTTATTTTCAAGCAATAACACCATGATGGTTAAGTCTTAACTTCTGCAAAGGTATCAAAATATAGAAGGATCTTTCATTTATCAATGTTTTATATTTATTATATCATTTTATTGTTTGTAGCTTCTTGATATATCTACTGTATTTACTCATATATTTCTGGTTAAATAAATTTCTAAAATGTTACACCTGAAAATTAGGAATAAAATGTATATTGGTTATGATAATTGTAAAATGTTAGAGTTACACTTAACTACAGATACAATATAAATGTTAATTTGTAAACTTTCCATGACAATTTATTGAAATATTACTGATCAGTGAATATATTACATGATTCCAGATTCTGATCTACCAGTTATGGATTTGCCCTTAATCTTTCTCAGTTCATAACATGACATTTCTTGGAACACACAATGCATTTGTGCTCATAAATAAAAGTTTAACTTCTTGCTGACTTTATGGGACCATAGTGTACCCTCCAGTTATTCTCTGAAACTAAAACCTGATACTCAACCCCTTGGCATGGATGCTAGAAGGATTCTGACATTCCTTGCAAGATTCTTTCTTTCTACTTCTCTTTCCCTCTCTTTCCCTCTCTCTCTCTCATTCATTAACAAGTCATTTGTCTCTTTTCAACATTGATACAGCTGCAGAGTATATTTTTCTCCAAATTGTATTAATCACAAGAAGGTATAACATGTAAAATATGATTCAATATTAACTGTTAATTGGGGGCGACATCAGAAAGAGGACAGAAGAAGAAGCCTTACACTATCCAACTATCAACAACAGCATGTGAAACAACACCCTTTGTGAGAAATCTATAAAATGATTGAGAGGATCTTGTACCTCAGGGAAATATGAAACCAGCTGCATCAAAGCCAGTAGGAAAATCCATGGCAGTTACACTTGCCAAAGCCCCTCCATCTAGCTCAGTGCCAACACAATCAATGTGTAAGAAACTCCCAACTCTCAGGTTCTTCCTAAAGAGAAGGGGAGTCTAACATTCAGACTTTTCTTAACGTAATTTTAAATAACTGGTGCCCCATCTTGGAATTGGTTTCTGTTTTTCTTAACATAAGTACTCACAGGAAAGGTTGCCAGACTGGGGGTCACTGAGCAAAAGTGAAAGTTTGAACTTGCATGCACTGATTCACCACTGCTCCTCCCCCAACCCTCCTCCAGTTCAACACAGAGCCCCAGGGAGAAAGACTCAGAATTTCTCTCTCTCTCTTATTTTTAAATTTTTTAATTAAAGTATAGTTGATTTATAGTGTTGGGCCAATTTCTGCTGCACAGCAAAATGAGCCAGTTTATATGCATATGTATATGTGTGTATGTGTGTGTATATATATATATATATATACACATATATATAATTTCTGTCATATTACAAGTCTGTTTTCTATGCTTCAGTCAGGTTTTCTCTCTTGAATGGATCATCATTACATTCAACAGTTCAGCTTCATGGAGGATGGCCAAGTAGCTGACTTTTGTCTCTTCTGTCTCAGAATGTTGGCAGGACTTTATATACTCTAGGTGCCAGAGGACATTAAAGAATAACAACAACAATAAAAAGCCAGGGTATTTATTACTGCTCCAAAGGACCCACTGTACAGCAGCTACAGGCTGATACAGACTGGTGGCTTTTCCTTCAAAGACGACAGGGAAGAATGTAGTGTGTGTCTATCATTTCAGCTTTATGGGTGGCTTCTAAAGGGACTTTTTTTTTTCTTCTCACCAGAACCAGAGCACTGATGGGTCTATGCATGCTCTAGATACCTGGGGAATGCTGAGAACAAAATGAATTGGGAGTTTTTTGGTAGCTCCAGAGAACATGCAGTACTGCAGATATCAGAAGGAGCAGGAGATACAGGGTCCTGAAACACTCATAAGTTCTAACTGAAAGAATGGAAAAGGATATTCTATGTAAATGGTAAACAAAAGAGAGCAGGAGTGGCTATACTTTTATCAGAAGAAATAACTTTAAGTCAGAAACTGCCACAAGAGGTAAAGAAGGATATTATATAATGATGAAAACATCCATTTACCAGGAAGATATAACAATTATAAACATATGTGCACTCAACACCTGAGCATGGAAATATATGAAGAAAACATTGACAAAATTGAAGGGAGAAATAAACAACAAGAGAACAATATTCAGTCAATATCCTGCCTTGAATAATGAATAGAACAACCAGACGAAAGATCAATAAGGAAATATGGAACTTTAATAACACTGTAAAACAAACTGACTTAACAGACATAAACAAAATATTGTACCTAACATAAAGAGAATACACATTCTTCTCAAGTGCACATGGAGCATTCTATAGGATAGATCACATGCTAAGTCACAAAGAATATGCAAGAAATGTAAAATGATTGAAATAATACCAACTGTCCTTTTAGACCACAATGGGACAAAACTAGAGTTCAGTAACAGAAGGAATATTAACTATTCACAAATGTGTGGCAATAAATCAACACACTCTTAAACAACCAATGGGTAAATTGGACAATTAGAAAATACCTTGACATACATGAAAATTAAACACAACACACTGAAACTTGTAGGATGCAGCAAAAGAAGTATTAAAGGGGAATTCATAGCAGTACACATCGACATTTAAAAAAAAGAAGTCAAATAAACAAGGAAACTTTAGAGAAAGAGAGAAAGTAGAATAAACTAAGCCCAAAATTATCAGAAGAATGAAATAATAAAAGCTAGAGCAGAAATAGACAAGATAGAGAAGAGAAAAACATAAAATATTAAAGAAACCAATAATTATTTTTGGAACAGATCAACAAAATTGGAAAAAATATTATTTACCTGGACTAAAAAAAAGAGACTTGAATAAAATCAGAATTGAAAGAATACACATTACAGTGAATGACACAGAAATAAAAAGAATCATGAGACTACTCTGAATAATTATACTCCTAACAAATTGGATAACCTACAAGAAAAATATAAATTATTAAGAAATATAAAACTTACCAAGACTAAATCATGAAGAAATTACACTCTAAACAGATATATAACTATCATGATATTGAATTAGTAATCGAAAACTCCCAACACATCTAAGCTCAGGAACAGATGGATTTGAGAAGTCTACAAAACATTTGAAAATAAGTAGCACCAATCTTTGTAAAAATCGTCCAAGAAAATTGAAGAGAAGTAAGCACTTTCAAACTCATTTTGGGGGCTGGCAATGCTCTGTTACTAAAGGGCAGACAAAGGGACTAGAAAAAATCAAACTACAACAATATTTCCAATTAGCATAGATGCAAAAGTCCTCAACTAAAGACTAGAAAAGAGAATTCAACAGTGCATTAATACACACCTATTAATTGTGTATTAATACACAAGGCATAATACACTATGCCCCAATGGGATTTATCCCAGGTGTGCATAGATCATCAATACAGGGAAATCAATGAATGTGATGTATCACATTAAATTAATGAAGGATACAAATTACATGATCATTTCTGTAAGTTAAAAAAAAGCATTTGGAAAAAGTCAAGACTCTTTCATGTAAAAACACTCAAAAAACTTGGAATAGAAGGAAATTATCTTGATATAATAAAAGCTATACATGAAATGCCCACAGCTGACATCATATTCAACTGTGAAAAACTGAGAGGTTTTCTTTCCACTAATATCAGGAATAAGTCTTGAATGCTCACTTTGCCACTTCTATTTGATTACCAGTACTAGAAGGCCTACCTAGAGCAATTAGGCAAGAAAAAGAGACTAAAGGTATCTAGATTGGAAAGGAAGAGTATAATTATCTCTGTTCACAGATGGCATTGTCTTACATGTAAAAAATTCAAAAGATTCAAAAAAATGAACAATTAAATCTGATAAAAAAATTTAGCAAAGTGGCAGGATACAAAATCAATATACAAAATCATTTGTATTTCTATACATAAACAATGGACAGTTCAAAAAGGACAGTGAGAAAGCAATCTCATTTATAATAGTATAAAAAATAAACTATTTTGGAATGAACTTAACTGAGGAGGCAAAATACTTGTATACTGAAAACTACAAAACATTACTGAAAGCAGTTTAAAAAGACAAAAGTAGAATTCCTGTCATGGCTCAGTGGTTAAATAACCTGACTAGGATCCATGAGGATGCAGGTTTGGTCCCTGGCCTTGCTAAGTGGTTTAAGGATCTGGCATTGTCATGAGCTGTGGTGTAAGTCACAGACCTGGCTTGGATCTTGCATTGCTCTGGCTGTGGTGTAGGCTGGCAGCTGCAGCTCTGATTAGACCCTTAGCCTGGGAACCTCCATATGCCATGGGTGTGGACCTAGAAAGACAAAAAATAAAAAAAAAGACACAAGTAAACAGAAAGACTTTTTTGTTCATGGACTGCAAAGAGTATTATTAAATAGTTCAAAACTGAACCTGATATAGAGACACAATACAATCCCTATCAAAATTCACAGGCATAGAAAAAAGCATATAAAGTTCAAATGTAATTTCAAAACAAATCAATTAGTTAAAATAATCGTGAGAAAAAAAAAAAGAAGCCAGAGGCCTCACACTTATTGACTTCAAAATGATATTGCAACATTGTAGTATTCCAAACATGATACTGACATAAAGACAGACATATAGAATAACAGAACAAAATAGAGGGCCCAGAAATAAACTCAAGTGTATATTGTCAACTGACCTGAAACAAAATTGCCGAGACTATACAATGGAAAGGATAGTCTGTTAAGCAAATGGTGTTGGGAAAACTCTATATTCACCAGCAAAATAATGAAATTAAAGCCTTATCTTATATCATACCCACAAATAAACTTGAAATGTAATGTTAAATGCTGAACTTGTAAAACTCCTAGAAGAAAATGTAGGGGTAAAACTCTGCGATGCTTGTCTTAGAGTTAGATGCTTGTCTTAGGTGATTTGCTGTATATGATACCAAAGACATAGGCAATAAAAACAACAGTAAAGTGGAACCACGTCAAACTAAAAAGCTTTTGCACAGCAAAGGAAACAACCATATAGGTGAAAAGACAACATGTAGAATGGGTGAAAGATTTGCAAATCATATACCTGATAAGGAATTAATGTCCAGATAAAGAACTCATACAATTCGATAGCAATACACAGTCTAACTAAACAGTGAGCAAAGAACTCATACAATTCAAGAGCAATATACAACCTAACTAAACAGTGAGCAAAGCCTACCCTGGGAATCTCTATATGCTGCAGGAGCAGCCCTAGATAAGGCAAAAAGACAAAAAAAAAAAAAAAAATGTGAGCAAAGGACTTGAATAGATAATTCTTCAATAAAGATATGTAAATACCCAACAGGTACATGAAAAAGGTGTTCACTATCACTAATCATCAGGAAAATCAAAATCAAAATTTCAGAGACTCATCATTGTTAGGGTGGCTATTATAGATAAAAGCAAACAGAAAATAAAAAAGTGTTTATAGTTTGAAAGATGTAGAGATATTAGAACTTTTGTGTGCTGCTAATAGGAATGTAAAATGGATCGGCCACTATGGAAACAGAATATTTTTCCTTTAAAAAATTAAAAATAGAACTACCACATGATCCAGCAGTTCCACTTCTGTTTATTTATCTAAAACAAAAACAAAAACAAACAAACGAAAACCATCGGATCCAATAATGAAGACATATCTGCAATCCTACATTCATTGTAGCATTACTTTCAGTACTTGAGAGGGGTAAACTACCTAACTGCTCATCAACTCATGAATAGATAAAGAAAATGTGATATATACATATAATAGCATGTTAACTAATCTTAAAAAGAAGGAAACTTTGTCCTATGGTACAGCTTGAATGAATCTCAAGGACAGTAAACCAAGCGAAATAAGCCAGTTACGAAAAGACAAACACTGCATGATTCTAATTATGTGAGGTATCTAAAGTAGTCAAGCTCATAGAAATATAAAGTAGAATGGTAGCTGTCAAAAGCTCAAGAGAGGAAGAAACTGAGAGTTGCTATACAATGGGGATGGAGTTTCAATTATGCAAGATTAAAAATTTCCAGCAATCTTCTGTTCAAGACATGTATTTAACAGCACTATATTGTAAATTTTAAAAAAAGTTGAGGGCATAGATGTTTTTTAACCATACTAAAAAGAGTATAGTAGAGTTCCCACTGTGGTACAGTGGGTTAAGAACCTGACTGCAGTGGCTTGGGTCACTTTGAAGCTTTGGGTTCAATCCCAGGCCCAGTGCAATGGATTAAATGATCTGGCTCAGATTAAATCCCTGGTACTGAAATTTCCAGATTAATTTCTGGCATTTCTGTGGGTGTGGCCACTAAAAAGAGAAAAAGAAAGAAATAAAGAGAACTATTGGTCTAATATCATTTGTCTCTATTTATATAACTCTGTCTTAATCATTGTAAGATTATAATCAAGCTTGATTACTGGTAGAGCAAGTCTTCCTTTTTATTGAAAGTTTAATAGCAAATTTATTTTTCTTAGTTTTTGCAACTGTTTACAGTCTTCTTATCTCCTGGACAAAATGTGTGCTTATATTGTAGTCTGAAGATAGAACTGCTCAATGATAAAACGGAGAGAAGACCCTTAAACATAGAGAATAGATTTGTGGTTGCCAATGGGGAGGAGGGAGGGTGTGGTAGGGAGTTTGGGATTAATAGATTCAAACTATTACATTTAGAATGGATAAGCAATGAGGTCCTACTGTACAGAACAGGGAACTATATCCAATCTCTTGGGATAGACCATAATGAATGATAATATGAGAAAAAGATGTGTGTGTGTGTATATATATATATGTGTGTGTGTGTGTATATATATATATATATATATATATATACAGAATGTATGTGTGTGTGTGTGTGTATATATATATATGCATGACAGGGTCATTATGCTGTACAGCAGAAATAGACTCAACACTGTAAATCAACTATACACTAATAAAAATTAATTTGATCAATAAAAAATAATAAAATAAAATCTTTAAAACATAGAGCTATATAGATGTTATGAATTTATTCATATTTATTGAACTCAATGCCCAAATGTAATTGCCTAGCCTGCTTCATTTTTAACTCTACCAAAAAAATATAATCTGAAGATGCTTATAAAGAGAAATCCCAGAATGCAGGTGACTTTGGGACTTACTACATGGTTTTTACCTCTGCCTTAGGATTACTACACATAAGCATTTAATTTAAAAGCATCCACATAACAAATTACAATTTCTACTTTTATACACATTTGATTCAACTTCTCTAACATCTAAGATTTAACAATCATATTGTAAATTTACATGTGTGTGTTTATTTCTGGGCTTTCTATTCTGTTTCATGGTTTTGAATGTTTGTTTTGTTTTCAATGCCAGTATCATACATTTTGCCATTATTTATGGAAAGTTACAAAATGGATGATCCATATCATATTAAATATATCCACATATGAATTGAAAATGAGTAAAGTTATGTGTAATTTTATTTAACTATCTTTTTGAAATATTAACATTTCTGTTGAAATATATAATAATTTCATTCTACATTGACTTTTTTAGCAATTTTGAAGAATTTAAGCATATAATTTTTGTCAGAAAACAGGTGTATGGGCACTTACAAGTGGTCATTTCTAATGTAACCCACTTCAAATTTTACCAAAAATTGTGAAAATTAATTTAAGCAATGTTATATGGATTAGAAATTAGATAATTACATAGAAAGAATCATGTCTTTGTGTTAAAGTGTTTTGATCTTATATTCCAGGAATAAGAGACTAATCATTGAGAAATACATTAGAACAAAAGTAACATCTGTCTTAACATAAATAACGTACTGATTAGAAAAGAGAAATATACAGAATACAGATTATGCAAGTGGAGAGCAACAACATCTAAGTTCACCCCCAGGCTTTTGTGTCCATGTTTTGGAAGAAATCAGAGTGTTCCACTGTGAGACTGAGAAGTTAATACTACATTTGAAATGCCTGAACATATTAACCATCCATAGTCACACACCAATGGCCAGTGGAATGTGTGTATTGAAAGAAGAAAAACTGTACCCAGATTAGAATAGAAACA
Organism: Sus scrofa; assembly: GCF_054392235.1. Taxonomy (NCBI): domain Eukaryota; kingdom Metazoa; phylum Chordata; class Mammalia; order Artiodactyla; family Suidae; genus Sus; species Sus scrofa. The sequence goes on along the minus strand of NC_139390.1, from coordinate 50,081,514 downwards.
TTACAACCAATAAAATTTATGCATTCCTAGTTCTCTAGTGAGATAACTTGCTGGCTACTTAAATTTCTCTGGGATGTTTAAACATTGAGAAAAATGGAGACAAAAACAGTTCATTTTGCAAAACTAAGCATAACTATGATATCTAAAATTTAGCCGCATAAAATAATTATCAACAAGCCCTGACACTAGCGTGTATATTCTGACTTCCTAAGCTCTCTTTTAAGTTCCATGGCCTTTGCAATCACTGAGTCTTCTGCTTGGAATTATCTTCCTGCTTCTACCTAACTCCCTAAAAGTCTTCTTTCAACTAGAAATTCTCATACTAAGTGACATAATTCAGAAGGAGAAAGACTGTATGATATCACTTACATGTAGAATCTAAAATATGACAAAAATGCACCTAACTACAAACCAGAAACAGACTCACAGACAGAGAAAACAGACTTGTGTCTGCCAAGGGGGAGAGGGATGGACAGATGGTTTGGGATTAGTACATGTAAACTATTACCTTTAGAATGGATAAGCAATGAGGTCCTACTGTACAGCACAGGGAGCTATATCCAATCTCTTGGGATAGATCATGATGGAAGATAGCATGAGGAAAAGAATGTATGTATGTATGACTGAGTCACTTTGCTTTCCAACAGTAATTGGCACAGCATTGTAAATCAACTATACTTTAATTAAAAAATTAAATTCTTCATACCCCAGCTTATGTGTTTCTCATTCAGTGAGACTGTCCCTAATTCCATCAAGCAAGACTGAACTTCCCCTTCCTTATGACTATTACAACTGAAATTAGATAAGGGGATTTTTGTTAATAGCATCCACCTTCCTATCTAAATTTAAATCATGTAGTTCTTGCTTACAGCCTTATCTCAGGTACCTAAGAGAGTGGCAGGCATATAATTGGTATTCATTTCATAATTGTCAAGAAAATGCTTTTATGAATTAAGTGATTAATGTGGAAATAAGTAGAAAATACTAGAAAACTGCAGTTTACTAATTACTCAAAACACTCAAGAATATATTCATCACAAAACTCTGTCCTTTTTCACTAAAATAGTGATATTATGACAAGTACATTATTAGATAAATGTTATAGATGATAAATGAGGGGAAGAGGGAGACAGAAAGAAAGGAGAAATTATCATGGAAAAGGGAAGCAGAAAATAATTTAACACATTTTTATAAATATATGGTGGCAAGTAGGCAGGGGAAAAAAAACTTAATGCGTGTTACACTTAGAACTACATATTTAGAAATTTAAAAGAACTATTAATCATAATAGTCTCTGACTAAAATTTTCAGTACTGTGATTATTTTTGTGTTCCTTCAGAACCACAAATAAAATGTGAAGAAAAAAAAAAACAGGAAATGGATGTTTGCTTCTGTTAAAGAATAATATGTCTTTGCATTTCCATAACTGAAAATGGACTGATTTGATTTTGCCCTGACTTACACACCTCAGCTATTCTATGTCTCCTCACTCCAAAGCAATATTTAATTTTAATGTTAGTTTTTATACAATCTGAAAAGTTTTATAGGTTCAGACATAGTCATCTTTTGTTTGAATCATTGATGTCTGTTAGTTATTACATACTGTTTAGTGTTATGGATTATGCAGTGCCAGGATTAAGCACGAGATTCTAAATGACAAAGTTCTCAAAGGATTTTCCAAAATATTATGATTTTTTTACCCATGTTAGGACTTTTAATATGTGATATTTAAGGAAGGAATCCTTGTGTTTGGGTACAGGAGACATACTGAGTCCCTGAATCCCTGTGTGTTACAAATATTTCTGTCTCTTTAGGCTACTTTATATATCTTTTCAATCCAGGATGAAATAATAGACCCTATATTAGACATTTTATTTTCATGGCAGTGGTGAAAAAAAAAAGAACCATACATCTCATAAAAATTTGGTGGCACATGTTGCATCTCCCCACTCCATATGCAAGCAATCCAGATATCCACTCAAGTCAAAGGTGGGGCTTTGTTTTCCCTTCACAGAAAGTTTCAGTAAATAATTGGGAGAAATAATCCAATTCAACCATATAAATATACTGTTTAAGGCCACTTATATCATTTCTATATATTGGTTATTACAGATAATGATTCCATGTAAAATTACTTTTTTTTTCATTTTTCTTTTCTTGCACATTTGAATATATATATATATATATATATATATATATTTTATTTTTTATTTTTTATTTTTTTGTCTTTTTTGGGCCACAGGTGCAGCATATGGAAGTTCCCAGGCTAAGGGTCTAATGTGAGCTACAGCTGCCAGCCTACAACACAGCCACAGCAACACCAGATCCAAGACATGTCTGAAACCTACACCACAGCTCAGGGCAACAATGTATCCTTAACCCATCAAGCAAGGCCAGGGATCAAACCCACATTCTCATGGATACTAGTAGCATTCTTTACCACTGAGCCACAACAGGAACGCCATATCTTCAATTCTAATAAATTATGGCAAGCAGATTTTCAATGTTGTAAAAATTCACATGCTTACTGTCAGTATATGATATTTCATGAAGTTTTTCATTCTTGCCAATGCTTTCCAGGAGATGTATGCTTACAACTGAATAAACTCTTGGAGTTCCTGTTGTGGCTCAGCAGATTAAGAATCTGGCGTGGTGTCCCTAAGGATGTGGATTCCACTCCTGGCCTCACTCACTGGCTAAGGACCTAGGTTTGCTGCAAGCTGAGGTGTAGTTCACAAATGTGGCTTGGATCCAGTATGGCCATGGCTGTGGTGTAGGCTGGCAGCTGCAGTTCCAATCTGATCCCTAGCCCAGGAACTTCCACATGCTGCAGGTGTGGCCCTAAAAAGAAAAGAAAAAAAATTTAAGTGTGCACAAATATAAGCAATGGGATTACCCTATAAAATGACAGTAAAATAAAAATATTTTCAGGCAAGAAAAACTTAGTTTCCCAATACTCCTATTTAAAATTTACTTATAAATGTGTTTTAGGAAGAAGGAGATTAATTTTAGAAAGAAAACTTAAATTCAAAAAGGAATGTTGAGCAAAAAAAAATGTCAACATTAGGGTAAATATAAATAAATAGAATTATTATAAAGCAATATTCATAATGCCAAATTTTTAGGAGCAAAGAAGTAAGATACAAGTAAAACACTGAAAAAACATATCAGTAGGAATACTAGGTATAGAGTACTCTAACTTTTTGTGGTTTTGGAGTAGAATAAATTATTATTTAAAATGTATTGCTTACTTAAATAATCACTTTATAGTTTCTAGTGTAACTGCTAATAGAGAAAAGGGTTTGTTTATCATCTAGCAGAGTAGAAAAAAGAAAGAAAATCTCATGTTGAAATGTAGGAAAGGTAAGTTAGCAAAAAATAGAATTAGATAAGTGGAGACAGAAATCACAAAATGGGAGTTCTCGTCCTGGTTCAGCAGAAATGAATCTGACTAGTATCCATGAGGATGCAGGTTGGATCCTTGGCCTCGCTCAGTGGGCTAAGGATCTGCCATTGCCATGAGCTGTGGTATAGGCTGCAGATGCAGCTCAGATCTGGCATCACTGTGACTGGTGCAGGCCAGTCAGTGGCTACAGCTCCAATTAGACCCCTAGCTTGGGAACATCCATATGCCGGGGGTGCAGCTCTAATAAGACAAAAAAAAAAATGTGATGATAGAATTTGATGTTACCATATCAGAAATTATAATGAATAAAAATGAATTAAATTTGGAGTTTCCTGATGGCTCATCAGATTAAGGATCCAGCGTTGTCACTGATTTGGCTCAGGTCACTGCTGTGACACAGGTTCAATCCCTGGCCTGAAAATTCCGCATGCTGCACTGAGGCCAAAGGAAAAAAAAAATAGAATTAAACTCTCAAGGAAAACAAGTAAAATAAATTTAATACTTTATGAAAGCAGAGAATAGTTGGAAATAAAAGTATATCAAGTTGCATGGTAGGAAACACAAAAGAATGTAAACTTTGAGTTATTATTTTGCAATGTATACAAAAAAATTGTGGTATACCTGACACTAATATACTGTTATATGTTTATTGTACCTCAACTGAACTAATTAAACAGTAAAGGAGGACAAAAATAATCATGGTAATGGCAACATTAGCAAAAATAGACATTAAAATGGAATTCATTAACAAAAATATCACTATATGTTTTAGGAGAGTTTAATTATCAGTCTCCAAAAACTCTAAAATCCTGTTTAAGCAGAAAAAAATCAAAATGTATAAATAAAAATGTGGAAGACAGATGGTGTGAATTGGCATGCTTGTCATCATGGAGAATGATTTACCACATTTTTATCAATAATTGATACAATAAGCAAAACTTTGGAAAACATAGTATATCTAGATAGTTGTCATTTAGACCTACAATTAACAAGCTTATTAAAATGTAACTTTCATTTTAACCTTTAGAAAAAAATTTTCCTATTAGAGTATAAAAATATATTAATAATTTGTTTTTGAAAATTAAAGTAAAATTATAGAGAGATGATTGTAGTACCAAAAAAGAACACAGGAACACATCTGCAAAAGTTCCCAGTGACCAAAGCTGAAACAATTTGAGCAACATAATATTGGAGGTTTGGAATATGATCCCAAGTATAAAGTAAATATACAAGTCCTTAGTGGTATAAGTTTTGTATAAATAAAAGCAGAGGGAGTTCCCGTCGTGGCGCAGTGGTTAACGAATCCGGCTAGGAACCATGAGGTTGTGGGTTCAGTCCCTGCCTTGCTCAGTGGGTTAACGATCTGGCGTTGCCGTGAGGTGTGGTGTAGGTTGCAGACAAGGCTCGGATCCCGCGTTGCTGTGGCTCTGGCATAGGCCGGTGGCTACAGCTCCGATTGGACCCCTAGCCTGGGAACCTCAATATGCCGCGAGAGCGGCCCAAGATATGGCAAAAAAAAAAAAGCAGAAAGGGAGAAAAATCTTCCTCACAAAGGAATACCAAACAATATGTATAAATACTACTCCCTGAAGGAAGGGGAATTCTATTCTGGTATCGCCTTCTGAGGGTGGAGGAGACTGAACTACTTCCTCCAAAAAACATATCCAAGAAAGAGAAATACAGTAACTATCTGTGAAGAAATCTTGCAAATACTACCTTAACCAAGCAATGATAACAAATGTCACCAGTGATGTCATGTGGATATCATGTTCCCTTTGATTTGATTACTACCAAAACATTTCACCTCTGTTGTCTTCTTTCCAAAAATTTCATCCTAGGATAATCATGAGAAAAAAAAAAGATAAGACAGACTCAAATTAAGGGCATTCTATAGGATATCTGGACAGTACCCTCAAGGATGTCAAAATTGGAAACAGAAATAGGACTTAATGTCTTTTTCCCATTTTATGTTCTTGCCTCCTTTGTCAAAGATTTATTGACCATAGTGTCTGAGTTTATTTCTGCATTCTCTATTCTGTTCCATTGGTCTGTCTGTCTGTTTTGGTAACAGTACCATACTGTCTTGATGACTGTGGCTTTGTAATATTGCTTGAGGTCTGGGAGAGTTATGCCTCCTGCTTGGTTTTTGTTTCTCAGAATTGCTTTGGCAATTCTGGGTCCTTTGTGGTTCCATATAAATTTTTGGATTGTTTGTTCTAGTTCTGTGAAAAATGTCCTGGGTAATTTGATAGGGATTGCATTGAATCTGTAGATTGCTTTGGGTAGTATGGCCATTTTTACAACATTAATTTTATTAATTTTTCCAGTCCAGAAACATGGAATATCTTTCCATTTCTTTACATCTTCTTGTTAATTTCCTCGATTAACGTTTTATAGTTTTCAGCATATAGGTTCTTTGCCTCCTTGGTCAGATGTATTCCCAGGAATTAGATTTTTGGGGGTGCAATTTTAAAAGGTATTGTATTTTTGTATTCCTTTTCTAAAGTTTCATTGTTAGTACACAGAAATGCTATTAATTTCTTAATGTTAATCTTAATGACCTCACCCCCTCAAAAAAAGTTCTTTAAAATCCAAATAAACTCCAGAGTTTAGGCATCAACAATGTTTTGCCACATGTAACATGATTTTCATTGTATATTTGTCTGTTTTGGAGAGTAGTTCTACAAGTTTTCTTGCACATTTTTTAAGTATGTTATTAAGTGAGTGAACATTCAGGCTTGCTCTCTCTACTTGAAGAAATGACATTTATCATTAGTAAGTTATTTTTTTAATGCATGATAACATCATTTTCTCTGAAATCCACTTTTTCTGATTTAACAGTTACCTCAGCCCATTTTTTTTAATGAGCATTAGCCTGGTATATTTTTATAATCTTTTATTTTTGACTTGTATGTGTTTTTGTATTTAAAGTACAGTTCCTATTGACAGGATATATTTGGTCTTATGTTTTGATGCAATCTGACAATCTTTTCTTCTCTTAGACACCTACACCATTTACATTTCATGTTATTTTTGATTTGGGGGGGTTTAAATGACTCACTTTTGTATTTGTTTTTTATTATATCCATCATTTTTTCTTTTGTCTTTTTGCCTTTTCTAGGGCCACTCCCGTGGCACGTGGAGGTTCCTAGGCTAGGGGTTAAATCAGATCTGTAGTTGCTGGCCTACGCCAGAGCCACAGCAATGCGGGATCCAAGCTGCATCTGTGACTTACACCAAAGCTCACAGAAATGCCAGATCCTTAACCCACTGAGCAAGGACAGGGATTGAACCTGCAACCTCACGGTTCCTAGTCAGATTTGTTAATCACTGAGCCACAACGGGAACTCCTATCCATCTACTTTTTGATCATCTCTTCTCTTTGATAGGTTCTTGTAAATAGTTCTGTATTTTATTTTTCACTTTTATTTTATTGTTGTACATAAAGTTGTTGGAGTTCCCATCTTGGCGCAGCAGAAACATATCCAACTAGGAACCATGAGGTTGTGGGTTTGATCCCTGGCCTTGCTCAGTGGGGTTAGGATCCTGCATTGCCATGAGCTGTGGTGTAGGTCACAGGTTTAGCTTGGATCTGGCATTGCTGTGGCTCTGGCATAGGCTGGCAGCAACATCTCTGATTAGACCCCTAGCCTGGGAACCTCCATATGCCATGGGTGTGGCCCTAAAAAGACAAAAGCCAAAAAATAAAAATAAAAGTAAATAAAGTTGTTGCTTTAGTGTTCCTAGTTTAAAATTTTAATTTACATCTGTCTGCTTTCAAATAAAATGATATAATTTCAGTTATTGTGTAAGAATCTTACAAATTATACTCCAATTGATGTATAAATTAAGCAATTAATTAGTTATTTAATGTTCATAGAGGGCCAACTCATTGACAGGCATTGGGAGGTGAAAAAAATATGTTCAGGGAATACTTAATTAAGCTCAAGTTGTTGCAGGAAAGTGAAGAACACAGTGAATCTAAGGAGAGGTTTGTTGATGAGGCTGTAGTGGAGGTGGTTTGTAGATGCTAGAAATACCAATCTTCACTACTGAATCTTAAAGTTCTTCCTGTTTATCCTACCGGCTTACTGTGTGGATATTAAGAAATCAGTGCTAAAAAAGATATGGAAAGGCAAAAGACTCAGAATATCCAAACAACATTGCGGAAGAACAAAGTCAGAAGACTCCCACTATGTAACTTCAAGATTTACTAAAACCAGAGAAATGAAGATGGTGATGTCTTGTTAAAAAAAAATAGAAAAATAGATGAAAATAAGGAGTCTAGAAATAACCACAAAATCACTTTTGTCTTTTGTCTCTGATATGCAGCTCAAAATAAAACTTAATCTCTGCTTGGTAAGAAATTTCAGTGTCATTGGCTATATCCATTCTTGTGTTTAAATGTGATAAATAAAATATTTTTGTACAGTTGTGCTTGTTTTTTCTCTCGCTCTCAGATTTTGGAGATTCTGTGCAATTTCTTCTAAAATTCCTGATTCAATTCCTTAATGTCACACCCTCCACCAATGCAAAAGTTTATTCATCTTAACTCCTTATTATATTTTTGATCCCACAGAGGTAAAAATTACAATGGTTAACCATTATGAAATCTTACTATGTGCTAGGTATAATTCCAAACACTTTACCTGAGTCAATAATTAACCAGTGGGATAGAAACTATCATTTTTCTCCATTTAATTAAGGAAAGTGAAGGACTGAATATCTGTAACTTACTTGACTTTGCAAAATTTTCTAGTGTCAAAGCTGGATTGCTATCTATATTACCAGTTTTGTACTTTTGACTAATTTGATGGGAGGTCAAGAGAGCATTTAGTGAGGTTACCCAGAATCAAGGAAGATATGGTATCATATATGTTAAAAGCCTCACTTTTTCACTTATTAAAATAGTTCTATTTGTATATAAACGTTCATATTCATAAATGTGTTCATATGGAAAAGTCATATTTGAAACATTTGAAGAATTATGAAAATATGTTTGTGTTTCATGTTTTTGTAATTCTACATAAGATCAACTAATCTCAGGTAGAGAATTTCTTTAGAGATTTCAAAATATTTTGCTAATCTGAAGCTCAGTTTGGCACCACATAGTAGATGGTAGTAAAATATTCAAACACTTATGTCTTTATAAAAATGCTTTTTGTTTAGCAGTTCTCTTGAGATTTACTAGAATATATTATGTATTCAAAGAGTTTTATCCTCTTCCAAACAATAGTTTATTAGATGTTTTTGTAAATATTATGCCACTCTATGGGGGAGCACATCCTCTTGTTATAAGATATAACTAGATTATACAATGAAGAAGGTTTAATCTCTATGTAAAGCTTAATTCAGTCTTTTTTTTTTTTTCTTTCTTTCTTTTTTTTTTTTTTTTTTTTTTTTTTTTTTTGCCACACCTATGGCATATGGAAGTTCCAAGACTAGGGGTAAAATTGGAGCTGCAGCTACTGGCCACAGCCAAAGCCACAGCAATACCAGATCCAAGCCACATCTGTGACCTACATCACAGCTCATGGCAATGCCAGATCCTTAACCCACTGAGCGAAGCCAAGGATTGAACCTGAAACCTCATGGTTCCTAGTCAGATTTGTTTCTGCTGCACCATGAAGGGAATTCCCAGAGTTGTTTCCTAACATAAAATCCTACAGTGTCTTCTCACCTCACTCATATGTAAAACCCAACATCCTCACATGGTCCTATAAGGTTCTTGCAATCAGGACTCTCCCACACAAGCATCACCTCTTGGATATCACCTCCTCTCTCTCTCTTGCTCTCTATGTTCAGCACTTCCTGCCTTCTTTCTGTTCTCTCCTCACTATAAGCACCATGCTAACTTGTTTACCTAGGACAGTCTTCTTCAAAAATTCATCTGCTTGGCTTCTGTCCTGAATTCCATTACTTCTTTGATAGACTCTCAACTGCCCAGAGGGGCATCTTCTAACCATTCTACTTAAATTTGCAAGTAGTCCCCTATGTTGTCTTCCTTTTCAGCTTGATTTTTATTCTAAGCATCCATTGTTTTAAATACACTGGGTATTATATTATTCATTACCGAATGTCTATCTTGCCGTAATAGATAGAGTATATACACCATGAAGACGAGGTCTGTTAATTTACTGCGATATTTGCTTTCGGTTATCTACCCATTGCCCATGTCTAGCAGTAATTTGTACTCAATATAACTCAAGTAAATTAATGAATCATTTACAATAAATATTCCCTCTAATATAGGAAAATTCAGACATGTACACAAAATGACTTTATAGGTGCTTGAAGTTTAATAGCAGAAATTTACTAAAAACTAATTATTAGGATTTTTTCTTAATTCACTGAGTAACTTATCTTTAATTGTATAAAAATGCCTGAATAAAATACATAGACACTGAGTATTTACCACAATATTGAAACACATATGAAATAACTCACCATTTAATTCAATCCACAAAGTTCACTTCCAGAAAACCCTTAAAAATAATTAAAAATATGAAATAAGAATGAGTATTGTTTCAACAATTTATTTTATTTTTTACTATTTAATTTTTCTATGTGACAATTTTTATTTTTTTTCAATTATTGCTGGTTTACAGTGTTGTGTCAATTTTCTAATGTACAGCATGGAAACTCAGTTACACATACACATAAACATTCTTTTTTCTCATATGATCATGCTCCACCATAAGCGAACAGACATAGTTCCCAGTGCTACACAGCAGGATCTCATTGCTAATCCATTCCAAAGGCAATAGGCTACATCAGTTAACGCCAAGATCCCAATTCATCCCACACCCTGTCCCTCCCCACTGGCAACCACAAGTCTATTCTCCAAGTCCATGATTTTCTTTCCTGTGGAAAGGTTCATTTGTGCCATATATTAGATTCTAGATATGTGATATCATATGGTATTATGTCTTTCTCTTTCTGCCTTACATCATTCAGGATGAGAGTCTCTAGTTCCATCCATGTTGTTGCAAATGGCATTATTTCGTTCTTTTTTATGGCTGAGTAGTATTCCATTGTGTATATATATATATATATATATATATATATATATATATATATCCACATCTTCCTAATCCAATCATCTGTCAATGGACACGGGTTCTTTCCATGTCTTGGCTATCATGAATAGTGCTGCAATGAAGATACAGGTGTGCAAATCTTTTTCAAGGAAAGTATTGTTTGGATATATGCCCAAGAGTTGGGCTGCTGGATCATATAGTAGTTCTATGTATAGATTTCTAAGGTACCTCCATACTGTTCTCCATAGTGTTTGTACCATCTTACATTCCCACCAACAGTGCAGGAGGGTTCCCTTTTCTCCACACCCTCTCTAACATTTATTATTTGTAGATTTATTAATGATGGCCATTCTGACCGGTGTGAGGTGGTATCTCATGATAGTTTTGATTTGGATTTCTCTAATAATCAGGGATGTTGAGCATTTCTTCATGTGCTTGTTGGCCATCTGTATATCTTTGGAGAAATGTCTATTCAGGTCTTTTGCCCATTTTTCCATTGGGTTTTTGGCTTTTTTGCTGTTGAGTTGTATAAGTTGCTTGTATAATTTAGAGATTAAGCCATTGTCAGTATCATCCTTTGAAAGTATTTTTCTCCCATTCTGAAAGTTGTCTTTTGGTTTCCTTTGTGGTGCAAAACTTGTAAGTTTGATTGAGTCCCATTGGTTTATTTTTGCTTTTATTTCTGTTGCTTTGGGAGACTGACCTGAGAAAAACATTTGTAAGGTTGATGTCAGAGAATGTTTTGTCTCTGTTCTCTTCCAGGAGTTTGATGGTGTCTTGTCTTATATTAAGTCTTTCAGCCATTTTGAGTTTATTTTTGTGCATGGTGTGAGGGTGTGTTCTAGTTTCATTGATTTGCATGCATCTGTCCAGGTTTTCCAGGAAGAATTGCTGAAAAGACTGTCTTTTTCCCATTTTATGTTCTTGCCTCCTTTGTCAAAGATTAATTGACCATAGGTGTCTGGGTTTGTTTCTGGGTTCTCTATTCTGTTTCTTTTGTCTGTATGTCCATTTTGGTACCAGCTAGAGAAAAAAAAATTGACAAAGTCCAACATCCATTCATGATAAAAACTCTTTCCACAGTGGGTATAGAGGGAACATACCTTAACACAATAAATGCCATTTATGGGAATTTCCATTGATTTGCAATGGAAATGAAATCTGACTAGGAACCATGAGGTTGCAGGTTTGATCCCTGGCCTTGCCCAGTGGGTTAAGGATCTGCCATTGCCGTGAGCTGTGGTGTAGGTCACAGACATTGCTCAGATCTGGCATGGCTGTGGCTATGGCTATGGCATAGGCTGGTAGATGTAGCTCTGATTAGACCCCTAGCCTGGGAAACTACATATGCCATGGGTGCAGCCCTAAAAAAAGATAAAAGCCCCCCCCCCCAAAAAAGCCATTTATGTCAAGCCCACAACAAATATAATACTCAATGGAGAAAAGCTTAAAGCCTCCCCACTAAAATATGGAACAAGACAAGGATGCCCACTCTCATTCCTGTTATTCAACATAGTACTGGAAGTCCTAGCCACAGCAATTAGACAAACAAAAGAAATAAAAGGCATCCAAATAGGAAGAGAAGAGGTAAAACTGTCACTGTATGCAGATTACATGATACTATATAGAGAAAACCCTGAGGACTCAACCTAAAAACTAGTTGAACTGATCAACAAATTCAGAAAAGTAGCAAGATATAAGATTAACATTCAGAAATCAGTCTCATTTTTGTATACTAAAAATGAAATATTAGGAAAAAAATACAATAGAAGAAGGCAATACCTTTTAAAATTGCACCTCAAAAAATCAAATACCTCAGAATACACCTGAGCAAGGAAGTAAAAGACCTATATGATGAGAACTATAAAACATTAGTCAAGGAAATTAAAGAAGATGTAAAGAAATGGAAAGATATTCCAAGTTCTTTTGTTGGAAACATTAATATTGTAAAAATGGCCACACCACCCAGAGCAACTTAATGGATTCAATGCAATTCCTATCAAATTACCCATGACATTTTTCACAGAACTAGAACAAACAATCCAAAAATTTATATGGAACCACAAAATACCCAGAATTGCCAAAGCAATTCTGAGGAACAAAAACCAAGCAGGAGGCATAACTCTCCCAGATTTCAGGCAATATTACAAAGTACAGTAAACAACCGTTTTAATTATGTAAAAAAATACCAACACATTTCTCTTTTTTTAAGCACCAATTGGATACAGACCAATTTTATTGAATAAAAGCTATGAATAGTTTCATATATTTGTGGGTTTTTCAGGTGTCAAACAGATAAAATGCAAAATTGATTGGTAAAATTGTCTTAAAATAGCTTTGAGTTGGAACTAAGCAATCCACAATAATATCATTAATTACTAAATATCTATTAAAAATGAAGTTCCTTATGGCTCAGTGGGTTGTCACTGCTGTGGCTCAAGTCACTGCTGTGGCACTGGGTTTGAATCCTAGTCCAGGAACTTCATGCTGTGGGTATGGCCAAAAATCAAAACATATAATAAATATAATAAAATCTGGGGAATCAATAAAATACATTATCTTTTCATTAATTGGTTAATAGTTTAATTTTTTAATTCCCTTTTTAATCTACCTAGGTAATCTGGGTAAATCTAGTTGATTGTTCCTTTAGGATATACTTAATAAAACAACATTACATTTTTGAAAAAAAAGTCCATTAATCTGTCATCATTAAAAACTAATACAGCCACACACAGTACTTGCATTCCATTTCTCACCCCAATAATCATCACATATACTACAAAGAGAACATTCCACCTCTAATGATTATAAACCAAGAATGTCTTTTTCTAATGTTGTTGAATAACCAAGGCAAAATTAAATGCAAAATTGAATAAGGCTTCTCTAAGACATTTATACAATAATTATGGATGAACAATTTGACAGTGGCTAAAATAGACTTTACTTAAGATTCTATTTTATTTTATTTTTTTATTTGCCAAGTCAATGATTTTCTTTTCTGTGGGAAGGTTCATTTGTGCCATACATTAGATTCCAGATATAAGTAATATCACATGGTATTTGACTTTCTTTTTATTTATTTATTTATTTATTTATTTATTTTTGTCTTTTCTAGGGCTGCATCCACAGCATAGTTGCCAGGCTAGGGTCTAATCTGAGTCGTAGCCCTGGCCTACACCACAGCTCACAGCAATGCCAGACCCTTAACTCACTGAGCGAGGCCAGTGGTCGAACCTGCAACCTCATGGATCCTAGTCAGATTTGTTAATCACTGTGCCATGATGGGAACTCTTTCTCCTTTTGACTTACTTTATTCAGTATGAGAGTCTCTTGTTCCATCCATGTTGCTGCAAATGGCATTCTGAAATATTAATACAAAATTGTCTTTGCATTTTTTAGCATTTCAACTTTTGATAACATTTTTGTTTGAGGACTTGCCTACCACTTATTTGCTTATGAATTTGTTATCTGTGATCAAAACAGAAAATTATATTTCTTTTAATAATAGCAATGAAGATATAATTCATTATTATTAGAAAATTTTCACTTGTTTTAAATTAGTAATTTCTCAAATAAATTCACTATATTTTAATTCTATTATTCCTCTGATCTTTATTTTTAGGATTAAAGTATCTTTAATTATGATGGAGAAGTCTGTCTCATGTTTCTTTTCTAGTTCATCATTCACATTAAACCTATAACACCAATCTTGGTGCCTAATTGAAGAAGAAAGTTCTCAGCCAATTGAGGTAGTGGTGGCAGAAATATGAAGATGTTTTTCATATGAGTGTGCCCACTAGCAAACTAAAATTAAAATAAAAAATAGTTTCTGTGGAAAATACAAACTAATTCAGAGTGAATAAAATGCTGGCAATCTTGAGTGGCTGTGCAGGTCTTTGCTCAGAGGTAGCTGTTTTTATTTGGAATTAACCATTTCAAATAAACATGTTTATTTTTCAATCATGGTGGTGAATTTTTACAAGGCTAATTACTTTTCCTTATCCAAAATTAATTTCTTGTGGCATTTAGCAAGTTCTGATCAGTTTGACTCCTGAAATGTTGATGCGTATTTGATATGCATTCAAATCATTATTTGAATATTTCTTCATAGTCATCCCTAAGGTTCAAAGCTGACGTATACATCAAATATTCTTTGATCAAAGAATGATGTGATAATGAGGGGGAAATGTGCTTACCAAATACACAGGATATAATAGCATTTGCTCCCTGACCTGCATCAAACAAAAACATGACAAAAGAAGAATGAAAAGAAATTGCTAGGCACTGGATCAAGCAGATTGTTTTCCCTACTAAGTAAACAATTTAGAGCTTCTCATTGCTTCTCAGTGTATGTTCTCATGTCATTTCCCATAACAGTTCAAAACTGATTTTGTCATTTCTCTGACTAGGTATCAAAGTAGCAGACAATATCTTCTCTCTTTTTTAAAACACTTGTGCTGCGAATAAATCTGTTGAGCAAAAACTGTGGTGCAGCTCTTTGAATATGTGATGCAGAGGTTTGATCAGACCTACACATCTCCCATATATGTCCCCCAAATGATGCCTTACAGAGTTACAGAACAAATCATTTTCCCAATTTCGATGTCAGATTCAACGACTAAGTAAACCTTCCTATATTTCTGGAGTTAAACAATCTTTCTTTCAGGCATGCTGTACATAGAAAACAGGTTGGAGAAAAACAGATTGGTTGGAATTTTTATTCATTTGTGTATGTTGTTCATAAACTTATACTTGGTCTCTTGATCTTACCTAATTACTATCCCCATTTTTCTGATTTTGTTTTTTTGAAATGTTCATTTGCAGCACTGCTGTATTCTGAATTGTCACTGCAAATTGTCATTATTTATATCTCTTTCCATTTTCAGAGTTATCTGCAAGCTTTAATCAGAATCATTATTTCTAAGGGAGTTTTAATTAAAGTAGTTAAGAAAAAGACAAACCTGTTCAGATTTTTAGCATTCCACATAAGCTTAAATACACATAAAATGCTTTCAAATGCCTGTATAACCCTTTAGGTTCCTGTTCCTCTAGACTTTTATAGTCACCTTGTCCTCTTAACCCACATAAAATGATTCCTGTTTTTATCATAGGTCCTACTGAAAATCTCCCACTACCATGACAAATACATTTGATGATACCTAAAGAGTCTGTTACATTTTTCTATGACTTCTCACCCCTGTTCCAACACCTATTTCAATTATTACCTGCCAGAGTCATCTTCTTTCCTTATGTTCTGCCCATGTATATTTTTTTTTCTTAAAAAAAATGTTTATAGCAGAGACACTTTGAAAGTTTGAGAGTAACAGGAATGCAATGGGAAAGTAGAGATTTAAGACTGAATCAGAACAAGGAATGGATTAACTTGCCATCAATAAACTTCCCAGTTTATTTCATCTTTTATCCTTACCAGTTTATGTTGCTTATCATTTGTTTTTCTCCACAAACACATAATTTCCACTATTTCCTGGGTATGCCTTCCTCTCAACAGCCATTTCCAAATTCAAGAAAAAGAATTTTCTGCATAGTTTTGAGAAGCCAATTCCTACATTTTTTACTGTTTTATATAAAATGACATAAATCTTAAACTGCTTTATTCATTTAAGTATACTTTCTTTCCCCATCCAAATGAATAACAGTAAACAAAGGCAAACGAACAAATCAAATCATTAACATTGTTTCTCTAAGTGGCTGATAGAAGCAGATTACACTTATAATAATAATTAAAGTTTAAAATGGAAGGCCCTGGATCTTATCTTAGATTTTTGTCTTTTTTCTTTTTAGGGCTGCACCCATGCCATATGGAGGTTCCCAGGCTAGAGGTCTAATAGGAGTTGTAGCTGCCAGCCTATGCCACAGCCACAGCAACACCAGATCTGAGCCACATCTGCAACCTACACCACAGCTCACAGCAATGCCAGATCCTTAACCCACTGAGTGAGGCTAGGGATCGAATGTACCACATCATGTTTCCTAGTTGGATTAATTTCTGCTGTGCTATAATGGGAACTCTGACATCAAATGATACATATTTTGCTAATCATATTTATATAAGTGAAATTTTGCAATACAGTGATTCAACACCATTATTTGTAATTACTCATTGATGATAGGTATTCATCATTTGTGCCAAAACATTTAAAGCGTATGCTCTATACAACTCATTTACTAGACATAAGGAGAACAAAGAGCTGTCCTCCTGAAACTTACAGTCCAAGTGGGAAAATCCAACACAAATGCACAAATTGTTACCAGACTAAATACAACTTGACAATTACTAATGAAAGAGACTATGAGAAAATTTTACATATAGAGAAAATATTTTAGTGGTATCGATGATGCCTATTTTTTAAGCTATATTTAAAGTGAAAATGTTTGGAGGTTTGTAGATGGTGTTGAAAACAAATGATGGAGACAGGAAATGAACATATTTGTGGAACAAGTGGTTAGGAAACAAACATCATTGAGGGTTAAATGTAAATGAGATTGTACATAAAAAAGATTAATAAATATAATGAATCTTATTAAAGTAAGTAATATTTTAAGATGCATTCTGGGAAAATAGAGGGCTCCAGTTAAACAAGTGAATTCTAGACTATAGTTTTAACACCAGGAAATCTATGTAACAGATATAATTTTACTTAATAATTAAATGAAATGTTGAAAATGTATAAATACTAATGTGAAAATTACTGAGACGCCAGCAAAATTAAACCACAATTGATTTGATAGCATTTTTAATGTTAGTAGAGATATTGACATATGAAATTAAACATAAAATATAGATAAAAGTTCAGTCAATTCTTATAAAAAGAAATGTCTCAAAATGATAGTCACAAAGAGTAAATAAATATCTTTCAATGAAGCTCTTCATTCAATTTTTTAAATGACAAATCATGTAATTAGGTAAATTTCACAGAGTAGGTACTGCATTGATAATTGGGGAATTATTTGCAATCATTTATGATTTTCAACAAATTATAATCAATTATAAAACAAACTATAATCCCTAAGGTGTTTAGCATGCCATTTGTTATTCCATGAGTTTTTTAATAAGGTGCAGTGATAACTGTATCCTTCACAGAGATGACAAATTGAGAGAAAAAAAACCAAATGATTTCCAACATCACAAATGATCTCTAAAGAGCATCAGTAAAATTGAGTGTTGTCTGAGCTCTGTCACCACTTGCAGCAGGAAGCAAGATGAAACCAAAGAGCTGACAATCAATTAGATGCTTAAGGACTTGATGGGCTTGATATGCTGATTATAGGGGGTTTAACACTGATGTAGAGTAAGTGGTTGATACATAACTGTGATGGAATGGCAACTGTTGGAAAGAAAGTTTCAGTTCGGTACTTAATTTTTGGAGTATAGTCAAAAAAGAGAGACTATGAATTAAGCATTTAATTTTTTGAGTACATTCAGTAATTAATTTTCTGAGTACACTCACAAAAAAGAAACACTAGGAATTCTTTAAAGCAGAGAGCCCTTTAGGACATGAGACATAGAAGAAAGAAAATTCAGTACCTCCAATTGTACCAGGTCTATTTGCACAAAGCAACTTTCATATGGCACAAATGAACCTATTTACAAAACAGAAACAGACTCATGGACTTAGAGAAGAGACTTGTCTTTGCCAAGGGGGAGGGGGAGGAATAGGGATGGACGAGGAGTTTGGGGTTATTAGATACAAGCCATTACATTTAGAATGGATTCACAATGAGGTCCTTCTCTACAGCACAGGGAACTATATCCAGTCTCTTGTGTAGACCATGATGGAATATAATACAAGGCAAGGAATGTATGTATGTGTATTGCTGGATCATTTTACCATATTGCAGAAATTGGCACATTGTAAATCAACTATATATATATATACATCGATATCAGTTTTTTTAGGGCTGAACCCACGGCATATGGACTTTTCCAGGATGGGGTCAAATCAGAGCTACAGTTGCTGACCTACGCTATAGCTATAGCAACATCAGATCCAAGCTGCATCTGCCACCTACACCACAGCTCATGACAATGCCAGATCCTTAACCCAAGGCTGGGGATTGAACTCCAACCTCATGGTTCCTAGTCAGATTTGTTTTCACTGCACCATGATAGGAACTCCTAAATCATCTATATTTAAAAAAAATTAAATAAAATGTATTCAGTTTTTTTTCTTAACACTTAAAAAAAAAAAAAAAAACCTTACAATTAAGGTGAATACAGAGATCTAGCCAAAAAAAAAATAAAGGGAGGGGACTATTAAATTAACTTTTTTAAGACAGTGGAAGCTTTAGGAGGAAACAAATGCTGGCAATATTTTAACTGTAATGCCAAAGGAAAAAAAAAGGAAAGGGCATATTATTGGATGAATAATTCAAAAGTGTTTTAAAAAAACAAATGGAAGGTATTATTACTTCAATGGTCATATTTGTTTACTTCCTAAAGTAACATATTTTTATTTCCTACATATCAGTTCAGGTGATAATATACAAGCTGATACTTGGAAAAAGTAGGACAGCCAATGATGATAAATTTAGGGGACATATGTACAATGTTGATATAATGATAAATTTAAGGAATTCTAAGCAAAGGGAATAGGATGTACACACATTAGAGAGGAATGGTATATATCAGCTTATTTCAGAGTAGCTGGAATATAAGATGAGAGAATCAGTGATCAAACTAAGGTAGAAATAAAAGCTTTGTAGTCTCAGATGGATCAATATGGATTTTGTTTTTATACATCAAATGATATGATTTTCCTTAAAAAGTATCAAGAAAAAATAAATTTGTGAGATGTTTTACACAATAAGGATTGTAATATAGAGTTATATTTCTAAATATTTGGACTGAAAGTAAAATAACCTGCAGATAAAAATAGCAGTTAAACAGAGATTAAATTATCCAGGATATAACTTAAGATGTACTGGGTGAAGACTATAATAGTATAAATAGAAAAAAAATGTATTTCTGAGACATGTGGGTGATTCATTATTAAAATGGTGAGACATTAGGAGAAAATCAGACTTGCAATAATTTCTCATTCTCTTTCAGAATGGACGTGTGTATATGTAAAATTAAATCATTTTCTTGTACAGCAGACATTATTACAACCTTGTAAATCAACTACACTTCAATAAAAACTTTTTTTAAAAAAAGGAAAAATTCAAATTTGTATGACTTTGTAGAAATATGACTGAATAAATAAATATAAGGCAAATAAACATTTTAAGAAAGCAAAAATTATTTCAGAATTGAAAAAGTTTAACTTGCCAGTGGGGTATCCACTTGGAAATAACATTTGTTCTGTAACAAACCACTTTCCAAGTTTGTGACTTAAAACAATTGAAGCAGTTGATTAGTTTCCATATTTACAGGTTGGTCCAGACATCCGTGCTGTCCTTTTGAGAGAGAGTACACACTCAGGTATCTTCAGTCAGCTAGCAGGTTGCCTGTGGCTGGACTATTCATAAACGGCATTCACAATGGATGGATTCTTGGAGCATTCTTGGAAAGCGTGGGCCACCTCCATAGCTCTCACCCTTGAGCATGCTAGCTTAAATAGTCCATGTGGTTTCAGAATTATAAAAGAATGAGCAGAAACACACAAAGCCTTGCAGTGGAGGCTAAGAAGAAGCATAAAATTTCACAGAAGTCTAGAGGAAAGTAAAAATACTTCAAAGAGATGATTATAGTCATTTATCTTAAATGCTCTTGGAAATTTGAGTTTCATACATTGGTCTATCATATTTGGTTTTTCTCTGTATTATGCTTATTAGTGCTCATCCTAGTAATAAAAGTCCAGCCCTAGTCATAAGAAAGACAAAATAAATGTGATGAATAATAAAATATTATTACAGTTTAACAATTATAATATTACTAACAAATAATTGGTAGCATTATATATTGTAATGGACAGAATTATGCCTCCTCAAGATTCACAGATTGAAACCCTACCCCTCAGTAACTCAGACTTCAACTGTATTTAGAAATGATGTCTTTAAGGAAGTCAGTTTAAAAAAAGGCCATTAGAGTTATTCCCTATTCCAATATGACTGGTGTCCTTCTGAGAAGAGGAAGAGATACCAGGGTGCTTATGCACATAATATGACCACATGAAGAAGTAGCAAGAGGGTGGCAATCTACAAGCCAAGGAGTAAAGATTTAGGAAAACAAATCTTATTACATTTTGATGTTGAATTTCTAGTCTCCAGAAATGTGAGAACATAGATTTCTGTTGTTTAAGCCACAAAGTCTGTGTAGTATTTTTTATGGCAACCATAGTAAACTAATACACATATATTTGTTGATTTTAATGTGCCTCTTATTTATATATAAATGTTCCTTAACTGTGTTATATCTGTCACAAAGAAGCTGTGACAATGTAAACTAGTCATTACCTTTCTGGGACAAATATAATAGAGAGGTTAGAAGATACAGAAGAGCACAAAGTTATATAACTGAATTTTACAAAAGTCAAAGAAAGTAATATTAGACAAATGCCCAAGTCATGTGTAAAGCCATTGGCTTTGAGAAACTGGTCATTAAAATGATAAAGAAGAGAAAACTCGCAGGAATATGACATGATAAATCCTTTGAAAGAGACTCAGTTATCAATAAAATGAATAAAAAAGGCCATTGGAAAATTGATTAGGCCTTCAAATATCTTGAGGAAAATTAAATATTTTATGACTAGGTTATGAAAGTTCAACATGAAAGAAGACATATCTTACTAGTGCTGTCAGAAAGCCACAAAGTTATTCAACACTTGATTCATCATTTTTCATTTGAATAAATAGCACATTTTATTAAAAACTAAAATCAATTATATACAAGGTAAAATAGTTTTTTACACAGTTTTTATACGATTTGTCTAGATAAATTCTCACTGAACTTTTGACTGTAAAATACACACTTGTTTTATGAGTGAATTCATTCCAGATCATCTTTTTAAAATTAAAATTAGTTTTCCATAACAAAACAAATTCTATGTTGGTAAGTTTCTGTCAAGCTTCCCTCAAGACATATATAACACATAGTTCTTTTACATATTTGTGAAATAAATAAATAGGAATTCAGGTATATTTAGGATTCTATCAAAAATTGATAATAAAAATATTATCCTAAATAATTATAATTATTTCATGTATCTCTAAAAGATGCCACTATAGGATCATAGCTTTCTCAAAATGAGCATGATTTTTATTATAAATGTTATTATACCAACAATTTGGAATTTCATAGATGCCAGCTTGAGAGAGTGCCAGAAAACCATTAAAATCATGCTTTTTATAAATAAATCTGATGCTATATTCAGGCAAGTAATCTCTTTATGAAATTTTTTGGTAAGTACTACATACTTTGATTCAGAATTTACCAGTTTATAGAATCCAATTAATTATTTTCCCTTACAATTACATAATAGCTGATTTCTATCTGCATTATAAAAATTAATCTGCTCCATAGAAGATGAAATGCAAGAATTTCATATAAATCAATGATATCTATATTATATTTTAAAAATATTTTAAAACTATCAGTTTTTAATAATAAAGGCAAATTTCTTTCTCTTAGAACTAGATTTTATCATGTGTACCATTTTTATTATTTATTATTATTTTGTTATAGCTGATTTACAATGTTCTGTCAATTTCTGCTGTACAACAGTAACCCAGTTACAAATATTCATATATAATATATACACATTCTTTTTCTCGCATTATCCTCTGTCATGTTCCATCACAACTGATTAGATATAGTTACCTGGGCTATACAGTATGATCTCATTTCTTATCCACTCTAAATGCTATAGTTTGCATATACTAACCCCAAATTGTAGTCCATCACACTCCCTCCCCCTCCCCCTGGGCAACCACAAGTGTTTCTCCATGTCCATGCGTTTTTTCTTTTCTATAGATAAGTTTATTTCTGCCATAATACTAGATTCCACATATAAGTGATGTTGTACAGTATTTGTGTTTCTCTTTCTAACTTGTTTCACTTAGTTTGAGAGTCTCTAGTCCATCCATGTTGCTGCAAATGGCATTATTCTGTTCTTATTTTGTGTGAGTATTATCCCATTGTGTATACGTACCCCATAATATATATTTTAATGGCTGTATCCATGGCATATGGAGGTTTCCTACGCTGGGGGTCAAATCAGAGCTCTAGCTGCTGGCCTATGCCACAGCCACAGCAACACCAGATCTGTGCCATGTCTATGACCTACACCATATCTCACAAAAATGCTGGATCCTTAACCCACTGAGTGAGGCCAGGGATCAAACCTGAGTCCTCATGGATACTAGTCAGATTCTTTTCTGCTGATCCATGACAGGAACTCCAGTATGATCATTTTAACAATTTTAATTCTTCCAATCCAGGAGCATGGAATATCTTTTGATTTCTTTGTGTTCTCTTAAATTTACCTTATTAATGTTTTACAATTCTCAGCATTTAAGACTTTCACCTACTTGGTCAGGTTTATTCTTGGTATTTAATTTTGGGGGGTGGAATTTTAAAAGGTATTGTTAATATTTCACTAGTAGTGAACAGAAATGCAACCAATTTCTGAATGTTAATCTTATATTCTGCTACTTTGCTGAATTTGTTGATCAGTTAGAATAGTTTTTGTGTGGAGTCCTTTGGGTTTTCTATATATAGTATCATGTCATCTCCATACAGTGACAATTTTACCTCTTCTCTTCAAATTTGGATACATTTTATTTCTTTCGTTTGGTTGATGTGGCTAGGACTTCCAATACTATGTTGAATAAAAGTGGTGAGACTGGAGTTCCTGTTGTGGTGCAGTGGTTAATGAATTTGACTAGGAATCATGAGGTTGCAGGTTCGATCCCTGGCCTCGCTCAGTGGGTTAAGGATCTGGCAGTGCCGTGAGCTGTGGTGTAGGTCGCACAGGCGGCTCGGATCCCACGTTGCTGTGGCTGTGGCATAGGCCAGTGGCTACAGCTCTGATTAGACCCCTAGCCTGGGAGCCTCCATATGCTGCAGGAGCGGCCCTAGAAAAGACAAAAAAAAAAAAAAAAAAAAAAAAAAAAGTGGTGAGACTGGGCATCCTAGTCTTGTATTCCAGGATTTAATGGGAAGGCCTTCAGCTTCTTTTGGTTGAGTATTATATTGGCTGTGTATTTGTAATAAATGACTTTTACTAAGTTAGGTATGATCCCTCTATACCCACTTTGGTAAGAGTTTTGATCATGAATGCATGTTGGAGTTGTCAAAGGCTTTTTCTGCAGCTATGGAGATGATCATGTAGTTTTTGACTTTTGTTAATGTGGTTTATAATGTTGATTGATTTGCTTATGTTTGAACAATTCTTTTGAACTTGGGATGAAACCCACTTGGCCATGGTGTA
This sequence comes from Sus scrofa, assembly GCF_054392235.1. Classification (NCBI taxonomy): domain Eukaryota; kingdom Metazoa; phylum Chordata; class Mammalia; order Artiodactyla; family Suidae; genus Sus; species Sus scrofa. Next base: position 50,057,677 of record NC_139390.1, on the reverse strand, counting down.
TGATCTTTTTTATATGCTGTTGGATTCTGTTGGCTAAAATATTGTTGAGAATTTTTGTGTCTATATTCATCAAAATATTGGCCTAAAATTTTAATTTTTGTTAGTATATTTGTTTGGTGTTTGTATTAGGCTGATGGTGGCTTCATAGAATGTCTTTGGGAGTGATCCATCTTCTTCAAACTTTTGGAAAAACTTAAGAAGAATGGGTATAAATTAATCTTTTATATGTGCAGTATTTTTAATAAAAATAAAAGTGCCATTGATTCCAAGAAGAAATATTATTTTGAGAAATATGTAGAAAAAGTATTTTTAAAAAATCATCCAATGAAATCATGGTTTATCACAAATTATAAAAGTGTTTTGATTTTCTGGATGTTAAAATGTGAAAGGGACTCCTAAAATTATATAATAATTTTATTTTCTTCAGTATAGTAGCAAAATATTCGATGCTATATATTCAAATATTTTAAGAAATGTTTTCTTAATTTCCTCAAGAGTATGCTTTAATAATCTTCATAAAACAATGTAAACATTTTTGAGTTTATAAGAATGGAAATTATTCAAAAAGCACTTGTATTTAGATAAAGTTCTGGTAATTGCTTTAAGAGCAGTTTGTATTTATCATGGAGAGGTTCTTTTTTTAACTACTCAATGAATTTTATTACATTTATAGTAGTACAACAATCATCACAACCCAAAATTACAGCATTTCCATCCCAATCCCCAGCTGCATCCCTCCACACCCCAAACTGCCTCATTTGGAAACCATAAGTTTTTCAAAGTCTGTGAGTCAGTATCAGTTCTGCAAAGAAGTTCATTGTGTCCTTATTTAGATTCCATATGTAAGCGACAGCATGTGATGTTGGTGTCTCACTGTCTGGCTAACTTCATTTAGAATGATAATTTCTAAGTCCATCCACATTGCTGAAAATGCTGTTATTTCTTTTCTTTCACTTACTGAGTAATATTCTTGGCTATTGTATATAGTGCTGCAATGAAAACTGGAGTACATGTATCTTTTTGAGTCATGGTATTCTCTGGATAGGTGAGCAGGAGTGGGATTGCTGGATCAAATGATAGTTATATTTTTAGTTTTCTATGGAATCTCCTTACCGTTTTCCAAAGTACTTGCACAAATTTACAATCCTTCCAACAGTATAATAGGGTTCCCTTTCTCCACACCTCTCCAGCACTTCTGCAATTCCAGCCAGAGTAAAGCAGTACCTCATAGTGGTTTTGATTTGCATTTCTACATATTTAGTGATGTGGAACACCTTTTCCTGTGTTTTTTTGCCATTTGTATATCTTCTTCAAAGAATTGTCCGTTTATATTTTCTGCCTATTTCTTGATGGGGTTGTTTGTTTTTTTGGTATTGAGCAGCAGATTGCGTTTATAAGTTTTGGAAACTAATCCCTTGTGGGTCACTTCATGTGCAAATATATTCTCCCATGCGTGGGTTGTCTTTTTGTTTTCTTTAGTGTTTCCTTTGCTGCGAAGAAACTTTTAAGTTTAATTAAGTCCCGTTTGTTTATTTTTGTTTTTATTGTCATTACTCTAGGAGGTGGATCTAAGATGTTGCTGTTGTTTGTGTCATTGACTGTTTGGCCTATATTTTCCTCTAAGAGTTTTATAGTATCTCATCTTATATTTAGGTCTTTAATCCATTTTGAATTTATTTTTGTGAAAGATGTTTGGAAGTGTTCTAATTTAATTCTTTTATATGTGGCTATCCAGTTTTCCCAGCACCATTTATTGAAGGGGCTGTCTTTTCTGCATTGTATATTCTTTCCTTCTTTGTCATAGATTAGTTGACTGTAGGTGCGTGGGTTTAATTCTGTGCTTTCTATACTGTTCCACTGATCTATATTTCTGTCTTTGTGCCAGTACCATATGGTTTTGATGACTGTATCTTTGTTGCATAGTCTGAAGTCAGAGAGCCTGATAACTCCAGCTCGACTTTTCTTTTTCAGGATGTCTTTGGCTATTCTGTGTCTTTTGTACTTCCAAACAAACTTTAAAATATTTTGTTTGAGTTCTGTGAAAAATGTCCTTGGTAATTCTATAGAGGTTGCATTGAATCTGTAGATTGCCTTGGGTAGTATAGTCATTTTGATAATACTGACTTTTCCAATCCAAATGCATGGTACATCTTTCCACCAGTAGGTGTTACCTTTGATTTCTTTCATCAGCCTCTTATAGTTTTCAGATTACAGGTCTTTGTCTCTTTAGGTAGGTTTATTCCTAAGTATTTTATTCTTTTGCATGCAATGGTAAATGGGATTTCTTCCCTAAATTCTCTTAATCTTTCATTGTTAGTATATAGAAATGCAGTCAATTTCTGTGTTTTAATTTTGTATCCTGGTATCCTGTGACTTTTCCAAATTCATTGATGAGCTCTAGCAGTTTTCTGGTAGAATCTTTAGGATTCTCCAGTTATAATATCATGTCATCTGCAAATAATGATAGTTTTGCTTCTTCCTGTCTAAGTTGGATTCCTTTTATTTCTTTTTCTTCTCTGATTGCCATGGCTAGCATTTCCAAACTATGTTGAACAATATTGTCAAGAGGTGACATCCTTGTCTTGTTCCTGATCTCAGTGATAATTCTTTCAGGTTTTTACCATTGAGAATGATGTTAGCTGTGGGTTTGTCATATATGGCCTTTATTGTGTTGAGGTAGGTTCACTCTATGCCCAATTTCTGAAGGGTTTTTATCAGAAATGGGTGTTGGATTTTGTCAAAGCCTTTTTCCGCATCTATTTAGAGGATCATATGGTTTTTATTCTTCAGTTTGTTAATGCAGTGTATCACACTGATGGATTTGTGGATATTGAAAAATCCTTGCATCTCTGGGATAAATCCCACTTGATCATTATGTACAATCCTTTTATTGTATTGTTGGATTCGGTTTGCTGGTATTTTGTTGAGGATTTTTGCATCCATGTTCATCAGAGAAATTGGCCTATAGGTTTCTTTTTTTGTGGTATCTTTGTCTGGTTTTTGTATCAGGGTGATGGTGGCCTCATAGAATGACTTTGGGAGTGTTCCTTTTTCTGTGATTTTTTGGAATAGTTTCAGAAGAATAGGTGTTGGCTCTTATATAAATATTTGATAGAATTCACATGTGAAACCATCTGGTCCATGAGTTTTGTTTTTTGGAAGGTTTTTAATCACAGTTTTGATTTCAGTGCTTGTGACTTGTCCATTCATCTTTTCAATTTCGTCTTGTTTAGTCTTGGAAGATTGTACTTTTCTAAGAATTTGTCCATTTCTTCTAGGTTTTCCATTTTATTGGCATATAGTTGCACATAGTAGTCTCTTATGATCTTTTGTATTTTCCTGATGTCCACTGTTACTTCTCCTTTTTCACTTCTAATTTTATTGATTTGAGTCCTCTCTCTTTTTTGCTTGATAAGTCTGTCTAAGGGTTAATCAATTTTGTTGATCTTTTCAAAGAACCAGCTTTTCATTTCATTGATCCTTTCTATGTTTTTCTTTGCTTCTATTTCATTGATTTTTGCTCTGATCTTTATGATTTCTTTCCTTATATAACTTTAGGTCTTGTCTATTCTCTCTCTAGCTGCTGTAGATGTAACGTTAATTTGTTTATTTGAGTTTTTTCTTGTTTCCTGAGTTGGGCTTGTATTGCTATAAACTCTCTTCTTAGAATGGCTTTTGCTACATCCCATAGGTTTTGGAGTGTCGTATCTTTGTTGTCATTTTGTTGTAGGTATTTTTAAATTTCCTTTTTGATTTCTTCAGTGACGCATTGGTTGTTTAGTAGCATGTTGTATACTCTCCACTTTTTTTGTGTTTTTTGCAGCTTTTTTGTTGTTGATTTCCAGCCATATAGTGTTGTGGTTGGAAAAGATGCTGGATATAATTTCAATTTTCTTAAGGTTACCAAGGATGAATTTGTAGTTCAGGATGTTATCAATCTTAGAGAATATTCAATGTACACTTGAGAGGAATATGCATTCTGTTGCTTTTGGTTGGAATGTCCTATAAATATCTATTAAGTCCATATGGTCTAATGCTTCATTCAGGGCCTGTGTTTTGTTGTTGATTTTCTGTCTGGATGATCTGTCCATTGCTGGAAGAGGGGTGTTAAAGTCCCCCACTATTACTGTGTTATTGTTGAATTGTCTTTTTAAGGTTCTTAGCAGTTGCCTTGTATATTGTGGTGAAACTATGTTGGGTGTGTAGATATTTAAAATTGTTATATCTTCTTCTTGGAATGATCCTTGATCATTATATAGTGACCATCCTTGTCCTTTAAAATATCATTTTAAATTCATTTTGTCTGGTGTAAGTATTGCTACTCCAGCTTTATTTGAATCCCGTTTGTGTGGAATATTTTCTTCCATCCTGTCACTTTCAATTTGTATGTTTCCCTAGAAGTGAAATGGGTCTCTTGAAGACAGCATATATATGGACCTTGTTTTTGTATCCATTCAGCCAGTCTATGTCTTTTGGTTTGGGCATTTAGTCCATTAACATTGAAGGTAAGTATTGATATGTATGTTCTTATTGCCATTTTATTAAATGCTTTGGATTTGTTTTTGTTTCTCCTTTTTCTTCCCTTTTTCTCTTGTTCTCTCCTCTTCTGGTTTGATGACTATCTTTAGTGTTGTATTTGTGTTGATTTTTCTTACTTGTTTGTGTATCAATTGTAGATTTTTGGTTTGCAGTTTCCCTAAAATTTTGATATAGATGTCTGTATATATACAAGTATAGTTTAAGTTGTTTGTCTCTTAATTTCAAGCACCTCTCCAGTGTCCTGCATTAGTACCCACCTCTTCTCATGCTTTCTGATTTTGGTGGCATAATTGTGCATGGATGATTTCGTATCTTTACTATATATATATCTTTACTGGTAAGACTTGTCATTTGTGGTATTTTTGTTTCTGGTTGTGGCCTTTTCTTTTCTGCCTAGAGAAGTTTCTTTAGTATTTGTTTTAAAGCTGGTTTAGTGTTGCTGGATTCTCTTAGCTTTTGCTTATCTGTGAAGCTGATAAAAGACTCTCAAATCTGAATGAGAGCCTTGCTGGGTAAAGTAATCTTGGTTGGAGGTTTTTTCCTTTCACCACGTTAGGTATATCATGCCACTTCCTTTTGGCCTGCAGAGTTTCTGCTGAAAAATCTGCCAGTAACCTTATTGGGGTTCCCTTGCATGTTATTTGTTTCATTTCCCTAGCTGCTTTCAAGATTTTCTCTTTGTCTTTAATTTTGGTCAGTTTAATTAATAAGTGTCTCATGGTATTCCTCCTTGGGTTTATTTTATGTGGTACTCGCGGCACTTCCTGGATTTGAGTGAGTGGTTCCTTTCCCATGTTAGAGTAGTTTTCGGCTATTATCTCTTCAAATATTTTTTCTGTCCCCTTTTCTCTCTCTTCTCCTTCACACACCCCTATAATGTGGATGTTGGTGCATTTAACATTGTCTCAGAGTTCTCTGAGACTTTCTTCATTTGCTTTCGATCTTTTTTCTCTTCTCTCTTCCACATCTATGATTTCCACTAATCTGTCCTCCACCTTGCTTACTCATTCTTCTGTCTCCTGTATTCTGTTGCTGACTGCTTCTAATGAATTTTTTATTCCAGTTTTTGTGTTTTGCATCTCTGCTTGCTTAATTTTTAAAACTTGTATTTCTTTGCTCAGTGTTTTCTGTAAATTATCCATTTTTGCCTTCAGTTTATTTCCAATGTCTTGCATTATCTTCAGTATCAGCAGTCTAAAGTCATTTTCCTGGAGGCTGAGAATCTCCTGATCACTTAGGTATTTTTCTATTTTTTTTTTTTCTTTCTCCCTCATCTGAGTTATTGTTCCCTGTCCTCTCATTTTTATAGGTTTTTGGTGTGGTAAACTTTTTATAGATAATAGAGTTGTAACATCTCTTACTTCTGGTGTCTGCCCCCTTGCAGCTGAAGGTGGTATGGTGGCTTACTGTAGGCCTCCTGTTGGGAGTGACTGATGCCCGCCCACTGGTAGGTGGTGCTGATTCCTATCACTCTGGTTGCTGGGGCTTTGTCTCTGGATGAGATTAGAGGTGGTCGTGTGCCTTGGGGAGAGGGTCTTTAGGCAGCCTGTTTACTGATGGGTGGGGCTGTGATCCCACCTGAATTGTTGTTTGGCATGGGGCTTCTTAGTGCTAATGGGTGTGGCCAGATTTTCCCCAAATGGCCACCTCCAGAGAAAGGCTCACTGATGAATATTACCAAGAGCTTTTCTTCCAATGTCCTTCCCCCACAACAAGCCACAGTCACCCAAAGTTTTCCCAGGAGATCCTCCAGGAATTGCAGTTAGGTTTGACCCAGATTACTATGGAGACTTTGCTTTTCCCTTGGACCCAGTGCACATGAAAATCTGTGTGCACTTTTTAAGAATGGGTTTTCCTTTTCCCCCTGTCCTATGGAGTTCCTGAGCACAAGCCCCACTGGCCTTCAATGAAAGATGCTCCAGGGGCTCTTTCTCCCAGTGCTAGATCCCCACACGTGGGAGTTTGATATGAGGCTCAGAACTCTCACTCCTGTAGGTGAGTCTCTATGAACCAATCAGTTTCCAGTCTGTGGGGCTTCCTACCCAGGAGATATGGTGTTGCTTATATCACATAATCCCCCCTTGTACCTTTTGATGTGGCCTCCTCTTTGTGTTCTGGAGTAGGATATCTATTTGAAAGTTTCCAGTCTATTTGCTTGAAGATTGCTCAGTATTTGTAAATTTTGTTGGTTTTAGCAGAGCAGTTGAGCTCCAGTCCTTCTATTCTGCCATCTTAATCCCCTTCTGAAAAATCCCCTTCTCTTAAGGTTAAAAAGATGGCTAAACCGATGTTGAACTCAAGTTACTAGTTTTCTTCTCTCAGACCCTCAATGCGATAGGTTGGCAGTTTTGAAACTACTTTTTTTATCATGGAGAAGCTCTATATTTAATATATATTTCATATTTTATTTACAGTTTAAAGAATTTAGAATTAGTCATTTTGTAGGAATTACTTGTATCTAATATTCTCAACCTGATGCTTATTTTGACTGGGTTTTGACTGTTGGACTTTGTTATGCTCTCTGTTGAGAGAATTACATTACCCAGTTTCTCTTATCCTACTCATTTCCAACTTAATTAAATATTATGAAATAAAATACTTCTCAAAATAAGAGATTATCCTTGAATGATGTACTTTTTTATTCTAAGTTTTATTGACATAGAATTCCTTTGAAGTTGACAGCAAATGATTATATTTTTGATGTTCTTTGTAGTCTGACAATTACTGAACCATTAAATAAATCTTGTTATAACTATTTTCAAAGAGAAAATGAAAATATAATGAGAAACTGGAACCAAAATAATATTTGATCCTCCTTCTGCATGTCAGTAAGATGTATTTTTTACTGAAGACTCTCTCTTGGCATATATCACATAGTTAATAGCTACACAGAGATAAAAATACACCAAAGTTTACATCTCAGCCAGTTCCAGGGGAAAGATAAATAAGCATTTTCTCCTTCATACAGTGCAGACTCCTTTTTTAAATTCCTTGATAAATCTATGGCTTAGTAAGTTGAGCCAATTAATGTTCTTGGGTTAACTCTTTAAATATAAACTATTTTTCCCTTAAAGTGGGTGAAGAAAGGCAGAGCAGATGGAATGTGAACTTTCCCTAGAGTTATTTTTTCCCAAAACAAAGCTCCCAACTGTATGAAAATGTATAAACCCCCCAAATTTATCCAATGTCATTCTGCTGTAGTAGGATTATAATAACTTACCTTACATATTTCCAGCTATTCATAAACAAATTTGCACAGAGAAAGTTGTTTTCATGTGACTTAGTTTGGCTTGGACACTTCTGGAGTATTCACTATTAACATTGGCATTCAGTTCCCTAGAAACAGTTGAGCCTGCTGGGAAGTATTGCAAATAAATCAATAAATAGCTAGGAAGATAGATAGATAGATAGATGATAGATAGATAGATAGATAGATAGATAGATAGATAGATAGATAGTTGGAACATAGATACATAGATGTGTAGTTCAAGACAAAAAGCAAGGACAAAATTATCACTACTATGTGGATCTAATAAAACTCATGTGACATACACAAGCCATTAATACGAATATTAAGCCTACTAATTTAAACAGCTATCCTAATGCTCAAGGGCTCAGGAGTACTTCTGAGATTAGATCAGAGCAAGTAGGCCACTGGTAACAAGCAGGCCAAAAATTTGCCAGATAGAAAACAAGACAAGGTGTAAAATATAAAAGAACATATATTATATGCTGATTTAATATGATGAACATACATTAACTTTCTGACATGTAATAAATACACATAATAAAATCCAAAACATGACTCTGTTCAAAGATTTGAGAAAAGTAACTTCAGCCATGGGTTCCTTATTCCATTTTCCATCTCTCACATGAGGACGTGCACAAACCTTGATCTTGGCATCCCTTAAAGCTGCAGCAGAGCAAGACTGGTAGGAATTTACCTCAACTGTGCAACAAGTAGCACATCTTTCTGTTTTATGTAGTGTATCTTTTAATCCCCTCTTTATTTTTAAAAAAGTGAAAATATGCATGCTACTAACAAAACTTCAAAAATGTATGCCAAATTTTTATTTTAGCTATCTGACATAAATACATAAATAATTTATTTATTTTTTCTTCTTTAAAATACCATAACAGATATGAAAACTAACTTTTAAATGCTATGTAAGTCCTCCATATTGCTGCATTGGCTTTATTTCATTTATTTTTATGGCTGAGTAATATTCCATTGTATATACGTACCACATCTTTTTATCCAGTCCTCTGTCTATGGACATTTATGTTGTTTCCATGTCTTGGCTCTTGTAAATAGTGCTTCAAAAAGCATAGATGTGCATGTATGTTTTGAATTATGGTTTTGTCTGGATAGATGCCCAGGAGTGGATTTGCTAAATCATATGGTAGTTCTATAATTAGGTTGTTAAAGAACCTCCATACTGTTTCCCATAGTGGTTGCATCAACTTAAATTCCCACCAACAGTGTAGGAGGGTTCTCTTTTCTCCATATCTTCTACAGCATTTATTGTTTGTAGAATTTTTGATGATGACCATTGTCATACTAAGTGAAATAAGTCAGACAGAGAAAGACAGATATCGTATGAGATCACTACTTGTGGAATATAATAAAAATGATACAAAATAACTTATTAACAAAACAGAAACAATTTCAAATATTTCAAAACCAAACTTATGGTTACCCAAGACCCAAGTGGAAATGTGGTGGGGGAGGGATACATTAGGGTATTGGGATTGACTTATACACACCACTATACATAAAATAGGTAACTGTATGGCACATGGAAATCTACTCAATACTGTTTAATAACCTATATAGGAAGAGAATCTGAAAAGGAATTGATATGTGTATGTAAAACTGATTCATTTTGCTCTACACCTGAAACTAACACAAATTTTAAAGTCAATTATCCCAAAAAAATTTTTTAAGAAATATATAAGCCCTATAAAGGACATAAATCTCACTAACACTACTTCTGTTGCTGAAATCTAACACCAAAATGATCTTAACAAACCTATTATTTATGAATTATTGGTGGGGAAGTGATGCAGGAAAGATCTAAAAAGCAGCAGAGAGTGAAGCATATGAGAAGACTGTGGTAAAGGTAATCTAATTTGTTTATTAAGTTTATCACTCTGAGAAGAAAGAAAAACCAAAAGCCGCTGTTCCTTATAGCCCCTTTATTATTAAATTAATCAGATAAACTACATGGCACTGCTATCATCTCTCAGGAAACCATCATGAATAATAAAAAACAAACAAAAATATTATTATAAACTCATAAATTCAGTCTTTCTATCAGAGAGTGCCAAAGTATTTCAGGGATGCAGGAATATTTTGAAATATGTTTAAATAACATGTCCTGAAAGCCAGTAACATATTCTCAAATAAATGTTATTTAAAATGTTTGGGCTATTCACAGAATTTTTAAACAACTTTTTACCATACAGAAATAATATTAGATATTTTTTTCTCCAGTTACCTGGTCATGAATGGGCTTACTGGTTGATTACTTCCTTTTTTTAATTGAAGTATAGTTTATTTACAAAAATGTTGTGTTAGCTTCTGGTGTACAGCAAAGTTATTCAGATATATATATATCTATATTATCTCTATATATTAAATATCTCTATCTCTATCTATCTAAAGAGTAATTGTACCCCTAGTTATTTATCCAACAATGATGAAAGCATATGTCTACACAAAGTCTCATATGTGTGGAATGTTCATAGAAATTTTGCTCATCATAGTCAGACTTGGAAACAACAGAAATATGCATTAAACCATTTCATATTTATACAAAGAACTCCTACTCAACATAAAAAAGAATGAATCTACTGACAAACATGCATGAATGACTTTCATCTGCCTTTATCTGTGGAAAAATAATGCTGGGAAAAAAACATTAATATCTGGTGGCCTCAGGGTGACCAGGTAGTGGTTGTTGAAAAAGAATTATGACAAGGGAAATAATTTGGGGTTTTAGTACATTTATATTTTGCTAGGGATATAGGCTGTATGGTGAATGCATTTATCAAAACTTAGCAAACTGTACAGGTAGGATTTACACATTTCATTATAGATACACTTTACCCAAAATAAAACAAAACCATGAACAAAATTTAGCCAGGCTTATGTAGTTTTTCTCCCTGGTATACTCAACAGTGAAGTAAAAGAGCACTGAAAATAAAATCTAGAGTTAATTTCAGATTAGAGTGTGCCAAAGAGAACAAGAGAACATCAAGAGAAATAAATGGAAATTATTATAAAGGACTTCATTAAAAGGAAGGGCTGTGGGGAATTGACTAGAGAGGGAAAGAAATGAAACTTGGAAAAAAAAATCAACGGGCAATGTCAAGGGATCAAATCCATTCAAATGAAAGGTTTAGAGGTGATTAGCCAAATAAAATGCTATAATCATAAGAAGTTGTAATCAGCAAGTTCAACATTCAAATTTCATATGGGAGTTCCCGTCGTGGCGCAGTGGTTAACGAATCCGACTAGGAACCATGAGATTGCGGGTTCGGTCCCTGCCCTTGCTCAGTGGGTTAACGATCCGGTGTTGCTGTGAGCTGTGGTGTAGGTTGCAGACGCGGCTCGGATCCCGCCTTGCTGTGGCTCTGGCGTAGGCCAGTGGCTACAGCTCCGATTTGACCCCTAGCCTGGGAACCTCCATATGCCACGGGAGTGGCCCAAAGAAATAGCAAAAAGACAAAAAAAAAAAAAAAAAAAAAAAATTCATATGGATCAATGATTCTGAGTTTGACAAGACCAGGGGTATGTAGATGTAGGTGATGGATGGATGTACCATGACATATTGGAGCCTTGTTTTTTGTAACAAGAAATCACAAACAGAGAGACTGAAAACAGCAGAATTTATTATCTTGTGGGTTCAAAATCGAGGTATTAGAGGGCCCTCTGTAGGCAGTTGGAAAGGACCCAGCCTCTTGCCAACCTTCTGCTAGCCCAAGTATTTCATGGTCTACCAATGGTGGTGTCAACAAAGATAATCAATAAACAATCTATAATATAAATAGAAAAGAATTGGGGTTTTTTTTGTTTGTTTGTTTGTTTGTTTAAAAAAAAAAAGCCAAACTAGTACTGTAGCCTAGAAGACAGCCTCTCAGAAAATTCTAAATAACTACTCTGGAGAAGCATGATTTTCAGCAGAGTTTTATATCTTGTCAGAACAAAGAACATCAAATAAGCCAAGGATATGTTCCTTTATGGTTTCAAAAACCAGCACATACACAGAGAGTCAGTATGGTCTTGGCAACTGGGAAGGATGTCTTGTCATCAAAAGAGGGCCACCATTAATGGCCCAGAAAGGGAGACATTTACTCTTTAGTTTCAACATGGATATTCTCTATTTATGGACAATATATCATTTTCTTGTGTTTGTGTGTGTGTGTGTGTGTGTGTGTATGTGCATTTATTGAAGTATAGTTGATTTACAATGTTGTGTCAATTTCTGCTGTACAGCATAGTGATCCAGTCATACATATATATATACATTATTTTTCTCACACTATCTTCCATTCATGTTCTATCCCAAGATTTTTGATAGAGTTCTCTGTGCTGAACAGCAGGACTGCATTGCTTATCCATTCTAAATGTTTTCATCTAGTGACCCCAAATTCCCAATCTATCCCACTCCCTCCCCTCTCGCCCTTGGCAACCGCAAGTCAGTTTCCTATGTCTGTGAATGTGCTTCTGTTCTGTAGACGGGTTCATTTGTGCCATATTTTAGATTCTACATATAAGTGATATCATGTTATTTGTCTTTCTCTTTCTGACTTTCTTCACTTAGTATGAGAATCTCTAGTTGCATCCATGTTGCTGTAAATGGCATAATTTTGTAATTTTTTTATGGCTGAGTAGTATTGTATATATGGACAACATCTTCTTGATCCATTCATCTGTTGATAGGTATTTAGGTTGTTTCCATGTCTTGGCTATTGTGAATAGTTCTGCAATGAACATAAGGGTGCATATGCCTTTTTTTAAATATAGATTTTTTTAATAATTAAAGAAAATGTACAATACACAATAGACCACAATCAGGCTGTTCTAGTTAGCATAAAACTCAAGTTAACTCTGGTTTAAACCAGAATGACTTCCTCACAACTAACTTTGTGAAAATTTATTTCATCAGTGTTTTCCTTTGTCTTCACATAATCTTTCTTCTATGCCTGTCTTTCTTCATATGACATACTCTATATACACATGTTTTTGTGTCCAAATTTCCCATTATTTAAGGGCATAGTCATACTGGATTAAGGCCATAATTAAAGAGCCCATTTTCACTAATTACATCTGCTACAACATGTTCTCCAAATAAACTCATGCTCTGAGGTACTGGGGGTGAAGACTTCAGCATATGGATTTTAGGGATACAATTCAACACATAATACAGGGAAAGGGAATTGGCCTATTAAAGAAATTGAGACATTAGTGATGGATATTGAGAATGATAAAGGATGGATGATAGTGAAACCGAGAACCAGCCTGACTCTATATTGGATCTATACCTTTAGCTGTAACCCTTGTAATACATTGCCTATATTTGGTCATGTTGGCTCTGCACCTTTTGTAAAAGGATATTGCTTATAACCTGAAATATATAGGATAAACCACCCTCCAGGTTCTGCCTCCCTGTCTTGAACTTTATCATTCCTATAGAGATAAAAATGTGAAGAATGAAGAATAGCATTTTTCTTGGGGGTTTACAGGAACATTGTGACCTGATCCACATGGTCAGCTGCAAGAACAAAGGATTCTCACACCAAGAACTTTGTAATAGGCAACCATGCCCTCTTCCCTTTTAGTATAAAAGAAGCCTGAATGCTAACTCCACTTGGATATGATGCTCCTTTGGGATATTAATCCACTATTCTTTTCTATCTGCTGGTTTTCTAAATAAAGTCACTATCCCTTGTCCCAACACCTTCCCTTTCAATTTATTGGCATGTGATGTGGTGAGGAGTACTTCATAACAATATGGTTATAAAATCTGGTCCAGAAGGGAAGGTAACAGTCTAGACATGGTGAGAAGGAATGGAGCAGGGTGATGAGAGAGAGCAGTACTGCAACACAATTCCAGATGAGAAAGACTTGCTGGTTCCCCAGGCAGTTCAAGCACTCCCTCTGATTCAAACATGTCCTCAATCATCACACTATGGTATGTGCTTAACATGACATTACATTTCACATTCTTTTGTGCTTAAGAGGAAAATGCCAATGTGTTTTCCCTGAAGGGTTTTGCAATAGTTGTTTCCTCTATTTGAGACATGACAATTTGCAAGACTGGGTCATTAATGTTATCTGTTTCTTAGCTTAAATGCCACCTGCTCAGAAAAGCATTCCCTGCTAATGCACCAAAAAATGATTACATAAATTTTTTGATAGATTGATAAATATCTATCACATCTCACCACATTTTAACTACTCACACAGATGGCATGACTCTCTGATAAATTTCTCATTTAATTCTCTTTTATCTATCAATTTCACCACACCATAATAAAATGAAAAGGATCCTTAATTCTCTTGATCACTTCTGTGTTTCCAGCAACTAGAGCTGTGATTGGCATGTAGAAGCACTTAAAAACTTTGTTGAATGAAACGTGATATCTGTTTGGCTCACCTTGTATTCCTAGCTCAAAATCACAGAATCTGACATGTGCTAGTTTCTCAATAAATCATTCTGAAGGCATTAATAAATAAATACATACATAAGCAAGTGCAATGTATTTTCAGTAAATACCAGAGACAACAGAGATACAATGAAGTCCTCCAGCTGAAAGTTTTCAGAATTAATCATTTCCACGAACATGCTGGAAAATATAGCAAGTGTAGTGGAATGAATAATGGCCCCAGAGATAGAAATTCCTAATTCTCAGTAGCAGACTATGTTACCCTACATGTTAAAAGGGATTTTGTAAATATGATTAAATAAAAGACCTTGAGATGAGATTATCTTGAGTTATCTTGACAGGTTCAACATGATCACAACAGTTGTTATAATGTGGATCAGTGTTAGAGCAAAGGTGATGCAATGGCAGAAAAGGGGGAGCAAGTAATAAAGAAATTTGTGGATTCCTCACTGGTGACTTTGAAGATGGAGGGAGGGGCACAAGCCAAAAATTACAGCCTCTAGTACATGGAAAAACAAGAAAATAGAGTAGATTTTCCTCTAAAGTATCCAGAGATATAACCATGATAGATTTCTGACCTCCAGAAGAAAGTATAATTTAAGCCTCTAAGTTTGTCATAATTTATCGCAGTGGCAAGAGGAAACTAATACCATGGGTAAGGGACAAAGATGAAAGTTTGAGTGCATGGATTCATGGAATATCTGAAGGGATCCTTAGATGGCAAATACGACTTTCCACATTTTTCTGTAATGCAGTCCTTATATGTTAATGATAAGTGAATATCTATATATGCATACATATATTATACAGCTTTCCTACATGATACTAATTTGTAGAATAAAATAAAATTGTATTACCTATTACTATATATTGGTCTAGAAACTAATATCTTGAAAACCAGAAATGATTTTCTTCTTTAGCTTTGTTAGAAAGATGATTGCTTTTTTCACTCACTATACTTTAGACTTCACACATATTTCACATCCTATCAAAAAAATAATTCTACAAATGGAATACTTCTATGTTGTCTCATGATAGATTATGCTAAGTCATCAAATAACAATAAAAAAGCAGAATTTCACAACTGGAGGAGACTCTATGCGGTTACTACATTAAGATCATGAATCAACAATATCAGCATCACTTGGGTTCTTCTGGAAGTGCAGAGTCTTAATCCAAGCAACCCCATGGAATCCAAATTTGCATTTCCATATTACCCCCAGGTAATTTGTAGGAAATTTACATTTTGAAAAGCACTTTTTAAAATTTGATCAAACTTTGGTAAATAAGAAACATATTTTCTAAGAAATTAAGACTCAGGATTAGAAGAATTCATACCACAATTTCAACAATGAGCTCTCCCTGCCAAGACACTTTTTTTTTTCTTTATATTTAATGACACTATTTTAAAATAGTATCTTCTTTTTCAAAGAATAATTAACATATATCTTTGAAATAAGTCCAAAGCTACACAGAAGTCATTATATTTGTCAAGGCAATACTATCACTTGATGTTACTATATTTGAAGTATTTACCGCTTAAAAGTAAAACCATCGATTAATGATTTTGGCTAAACATTTTATCTTTAATTATAATAACCTCTGAGGTTATGTGTGATGATAGAAAACATGCTGTTTGATGTGTGTGATAATTTTCTTTATTTCAAAGTGCTGGTGGGAATATACATAGTAAAAGGAAAATTTTCATAAAATGGAGGGAGTCAACAAGTTCTTGAGTATTACCAAGAAATTTGACCTAAAAATCCATGTAAAATCCATGTAAAAATGAGAAAACATGATAAAAATTGCTAATTTTATGATGGTATTGAATTATAAATTAAATTACACTTATTTTTACCACCATTTTTACTGATTTAAAAAAATCATAGGCATTAATTAAATTGTCTTCCAAATCATTAAATACATTCCCTGCATATTTTATTTACACTTAGTGTCATATTCTGAAGAGAAGGATCTATTAAAAAATCAATTTAAAAAGAAAAGCACTTAAAGGTAAGTGATAGAATTTTAAATCTAAATAGCTTTCTCTACTAGATTGATTATAAAAAGTGAACAGGTCATATAGATGACACAAAATTTAAAATCAGAACACAGCCAGGAAGAAAAATATGGTAATTTAAAAAGAGAATTAAACAATAGGTTTATAGGAGAGAATCATTTTTTTATTATAATTATCCTGTCTTGTGTTGTCAAACTACATTCTTTTTATACATTTTCTACAGGAGGAAATAATGTTTATTTTAAACAGTCTAAAACTTTATCTTACTTATTTACTATATTCATTGCTATTGGAATTTCTTTTGCAAACCTAAAAAAAAAAAGAACATGCATTCACTTCTACACTTATATGGACCACATATGTTTTTTCACACTATGGTTTCTATTTTAACTATTCAAATCTGTCACATAAATATATATCATATGCAATGTCATTCCTTAAAAGTCAATATGAAAGAAATCACATTTTCAAGGTGTAAACATATTCAGAATATTTCATTATTTTCTTAATTTTTTAGGGTGGTGGGAGAAGAATTCTTTCCATTTAAAACTGTAAAAAATGATGAAATTCATCACACATCATTGTGTGCCTTCTTTCTATAAACTAAAACCAAAACATGAAATACAAGATTGATGGAGTTCCCACAGTAGCTCAGTGGAAACAGAACCAACTTGTAACCACAGGTTATGGGTTCGATCACTGGCCTTGCTCAGTGGGTTAAAGATTCGGCATTGCTGTGAGCTGTGGTGCAGGTCACAGACATGACTCAGATCTGATATTGCTGTGGCTGTGGTGTAGGCCAATGACTACAGCTCTGATTTGACCCCTAGCCTGGGAACCTCCATATGCTCTGGGTGAGTCCCTAAAAAAAAAGGAAAGAACGAAAAAAAGAAAAAGAAAGAAATACAAAATGGATTGAGAGAATTTTATTTTTCTACCCTTAGCATGAGAAATAAAAAACAAATTATTGAAAATCAATAGTTATGACAGTAGATTTCTATCTTCTTAAGTAGTATTAATGTATATGAGAAAGAGATTGCCTTGTAGATAGATTTATAGTCTTGTAAGAGAAACATGGGTAGATTACTTATAGTTATATGTAACACTTAGAAAACTATATTTTTATTTTGTGACTTTTGTATCGGTTATAAGACATATATTAAGAATAGTCATAAGCCATTTAAGTCCATGTGCAGTGTGAGTTGTCTGTCAAGACTATAAGCACCGTTTATTTTTGCTTTTATTTCTATTGCCTTGGGAGACTTACCTAAGAGATCATTGCTACAATTTATGTTGAAGACTGTTTTGCCTGTGTTCTCTTCTAAGATTTTATGATGTTATGTCTTACGTTTAAGTCTTTAAGCCAATTTGAGTTTATTTTTGTCCATGGCGTTAGGGCGTGCTTGAGTTTCATTGATTTACTTACAGATATCCAACTTTCCCAGCATCATTTTCTGGACAGACTTTTTTCTTTTTTGAGGTTTTATGATGATGATTGTTATTATTTTGCTTTTTAGAGATCCTCCTGTGGCATATGGAGTTCCACAGGCTAGGGGTCCAATCAGAGCTGAAGCCCACTGCCTACGACACAGCCACAGAGACACAGGTTCTGAGCCATGTCTTCAACCTACACCACAGCTGACGGGAATGCCACATCCTTAACCCACTGAAAAAGGCCAGGGATTGAACCCACAACCTCATGGTTCCTAGTCAGATTTGTTTCTGCTGCACCATGACAGGAACTCATGACTTTTTCTCTTTTTGTATTCTTACCTCCTTTGTCAAAGATTAATTAACCGTAGGTGTGCAGGATTATTTCTGGGCTCTATTCTGTTGCATTAACGTACATGTTTATGTGTATACCAGTACCACAATGTTTTGATTACTGTAGCTTTAGTATTGTCTGAAGTGTAGGAGAGTTATGCCTCCTGCTTCTACGCCCCACCCCTGCCCCACTCACAGGATTGCTTTGGAAATTCTGTATTTTGAGGTTTCATATAAATTTTAAAATTATTTACTCTAGTTCCCTGAGAAAATCATGGATAATTTGACAGGGATTGCATTAAATCTGTAAATAATTTTGGGTAATATGGATGTTTTAACAATATTAATTCTTCCAATCCAAGAATGTGGGGAAAGCTTTACATTTTTTTTAATCCTCTTTCTTTTCCTTTATGAATGTTTTATAGTTCCCAGCTTATAAGTCTATCACTTCCTTGGTCAAGTTTAATACTATGTATTTTAATTTTTGGTATAATTTTAAAAGGTATTGCAGTATAAAAAGCCACTTTTCTATACAACAGAAATTAGGACAACATTGTAAAACAACTATACCTTAACTAGAAAACAGGGATTAAAAAAATACATAAATAGTCCTGACTTCATTACTTCCTAGTTGTGTAAATATCCTGAAGTTGATCAATTTTTAAATACTTTGTTTACTTCCCTGTTAAAATTGCAGTAACATAAGTTCACCTTCCAAGGATAAAATTGAATAAATCTATTAATATAAAGAAGATGTAAAGAAATAGAAAGCTATTCCATGCTCCTGGGTTGGAAAAATTAACATTGTAAAAATGGCCATACTACCCAAAGCAACCTACAGATTCAATGAAATCCCTATCAAATTACCCAGGACATTTTTCATAGAACTAGAACAAACAATCCAAAAATTCATATGGAACCACAAAAGACCCAGAATTGCCAGAGCAATTGTTGAGGAACAACAACCAAGCAGGAGGCGTAACCCTCCCAGACATCAGGCAATATTCCAAAGCCATAGTCATCAAGACAGTGTGGTACTGGTACCAAAACAGACAGACAGACCAATGGAACAGAATGGAGAGCCCAGAAATAAACCCTGACACCTATGGTCAGTTAATTTTTGACAAAGGAGGCAAGAACATAAAATGGGAAAAACACAGTCTATTCAGCAGGTAGTGCTGGGAAACCTGGACAGCTGCATGCAAAGCAATGAAACTGGAACACACCCTCACACCATGCACAAAAATAAACTCAAAATGGCTGAAAGACTTAAACATAAGACCAGACACCATCAAACTCCTGGAAGAGAACATATGCAAAACATTCTCTGACATCAACCTCATGAATATTTTCTCAGGTCAGTCTCCCAAAGCAACAGAAATAAAAGCAAAAACAAACCACTGGGAACTAATGAAGCTGACAAGCTTTTGCACAGCAAAGGAAACCAAAATGAAACCAAAAAGACAACTTACAGAATGGGAAAAAATAGTTTCAAATGAGGCAACTGGACATAATATCTAAAATATACAAAAAAACTTATACAACTCAACAGCAAAAAAGCCAACAACCCAATGCAAAAGTGGGCAAAAGACCTGAACAGACATTTCTCTAAAGAAGATACATGGATGGCCAATAAACACTTGAAACGTTGCTCAACATTACGCATGATTAGAGAAAAGCAAATCAAAACTACCACAAGATACCACCTCACACTGGTCAGAATGGCCATCATTAAAAGTCCACAAATAATAAATGCTGGAGAGGGTGTGGAAAAAAGGGAACCCTCCTGCACTGTTGGTGGGAATGGAAGTTGGTACAACCACTGTGGAGAACACTATGGAGGTACCTTAGAAAACTATACATAGAACTACCATATGACCCCGCAATCCCACTCTTTGTTTTATAATACTGAATTTAAGAGCAGGCATCTCTAATTTTATATGTAGTAGTTGCACTAGGAAAGAATTAAAAGACCTATATTTAAGTTAAAAAATTAGAGCAGGAGTCCCCATCATGGCTCAGTGGAAGCCAATCTGACTAGAATCCATAAAGATGCAGATTTCATCTCTGGCCTTGCTCAGTGGATTAAGGATCCGGTGCTGCCATGAGCTGTGGCATAGATTGCAGATATGGCTTGGATCCTGCATTGCTGTGGCTGTGGCATAGGCTGGCAGCTGTAGCTCCAATTCAATCACTAGCCTGGGAATCTCCACATGCAGTGAGTGTGGCTCTAAAATAAAATAAAATAAAAAATT
The DNA here is from genome assembly GCF_054392235.1 of Sus scrofa. Lineage (NCBI taxonomy): Eukaryota > Metazoa > Chordata > Mammalia > Artiodactyla > Suidae > Sus > Sus scrofa. The sequence continues at coordinate 50,037,424 of NC_139390.1, read as the reverse complement.
AGTACAATAATATCATGGAAAAATTCCATTTCATTAATGTGACACTATAGTGGTTCTATCTCTGAAATAAATGTAGATCTATGTGTATGTCATAAATATATGATACTGATAATCTTGTTATGTCATTGCAGATATAATCTGAGAAATCCAGATAAATCTCAAATTTATTGTTACATTTTTCCACATATTTTTACTTTGATGCAATTATTGTTTTTTATCTTTTGTTAATAAATATTTTTTCTACTGTACAGCATGGTGACCCAGTTACACATACATGTACACATTCTTTTTTCTCACATTATCATGATTGATCATAAGTGACTAGACAGAGTTCCCAGTGCTACACAGCGGGATCCCATTGCTAAACCATCCCGAAGACAACACTCTGTATCTATTTACCCAAGCTCCTGGTCCCTCCCACTGCCTCCCATTCCCCCTTGGCAACCACAAGTCTATTCTCCAAGTTCATGATTTTCTTTTCTGCGGAAAGGTTCCTTTGTGCCATATATTAGATTCCAGATATAAGTGATATCATATGGTATATGTCTTTAGCTTTCTGACTTCATTCAGGATGAGGGTCTCTAATCCCATCCATGTTGCTGCAAATGGCATTATTTCATTCTTTTTTTATGGCTGAGTAGTATTCCATTGTGTATATATACCACATCTTCCTAATCCAATCATCTGTCAATGGACACTTGGGTTCTTTCCATGTCTTGGCTGTTGTGAATAGTGCTGCAATGAACATGAGGCTGCATGTGTCATTTTTAAGGAAAGCTTTGTCCGGATGTATGCCCAAGAGTGGGATTGCGGGGTCATATGGTAGTTCTATGTATAGTTTTCTAAGGTACCTCCATAGTGTTCTCCACAGTGGTTGTACCAACTTCCATTCCCACCAACAGTGCAGGAGGGTTCCCTTTTTTCCACACCCTCTCCAGCATTTATTATTTGTGGACTTTTAATGATGGCCATTCTGACCAGTGTGAGGTGGTATCTTGTGGTAGTTTTGATTTGCTTTTCTCTAATCATGCGTAATGTTGAGCAACGTTTCAAGTGTTTATTGGCCATCCATGTATCTTCTTTAGAGAAATGTCTGTTCAGGTCTTTTGCCCACTTTTGCATTGGGTTGTTGGCTTTTTTGCTGTTGAGTTGTATAAGTTTTTTTGTATATTTTAGATATTATGTCCAGTTGCCTCATTTGAAACTATTTTTTCCCATTCTGTAAGTTGTCTTTTTGGTTTCATTTTGGTTTCCTTTGCTGTGCAAAAGCTTGTCAGCTTCATTAGTTCCCAGTGGTTTGTTTTTGCTTTTATTTCTGTTGCTTTGGGAGACTGACCTGAGAAAATATTCATGAGGTTGATGTCAGAGAATGTTTTGCATATGTTCTCTTCCAGGAGTTTGATGGTGTCTGGTCTTATGTTTAAGTCTTTCAGCCATTTTGAGTTTATTTTTGTGCATGGTGTGAGGGTGTGTTCCAGTTTCATTGCTTTGCATGCAGCTGTCCAGGTTTCCCAGCACTACCTGCTGAATAGACTGTGTTTTTCCCATTTTATGTTCTTGCCTCCTTTGTCAAAAATTAACTGACCATAGGTGTCAGGGTTTATTTCTGGGCTCTCCATTCTGTTCCATTGGTCTGTCTGTCTGTTTTGGTACCAGTACCACACTGTCTTGATGACTATGGCTTTGGAATATTGCCTGATGTCTGGGAGGGTTACGCCTCCTGCTTGGTTGTTGTTCCTCAACAATTGCTCTGGCAATTCTGGGTCTTTTGTGGTTCCATATGAATTTTTGGATTGTTTGTTCTAGTTCTATGAAAAATGTCCTGGGTAATTTGATAGGGATTTCATTGAATCTGTAGGTTGCTTTGGGTAGTATGGCCATTTTTACAATGTTAATTTTTCCAACCCAGGAGCATGGAGTAGTTTTCCATTTCGTTACTTCCTCTTTATTTTCCTTGTTTAATGTTTTATCATTCTCATCTTATTAGTCTTTCACCTCCTTGTTCAGGTGTATTCCGTGGTATTTGATTTTTGGCGGTGCAATTTTAAAAGCAATATTTTTTAAATTCCTTTTCTAAAAATCATTTTTTATATACAGAATGGCAACTGATTTCTGAATGTTAATCTTATATCCTGCTACTTCACTGAATTTGTTGATCAGTTCAAGTAGTTTTGGGGTTGATTCCTTAGGGTTTTCTATTCATAATATCATGTTGTCTGCATATAGTGACAGTTTTACCTCCTCTCTTCCTATTTGGATGCCTTTTATTTGTTTTGTTTGATTGCTGTGGCTAGGACTTCCAGTACTATGGTGAATAACAGTGGTGAAAGTGGACATCCTTGTCTTGTTCCAGATTTTAGAGGGAAGCCTTTCAGCTTTTCTCCATTGAGTATTATATTTGCTGTGGTTTTGTTGTAAATGGCTTTTATTGTGTTAAGGTATGTTCCCTCTATACCCACTTTGGTAAGAGTTTTGATCATGAATGGATGTTGGACTTTGTCAAATTTTCTTTTCTGTGTCTATTGAGATGATCACATTTTTTTTATTTTTCTTTTGTTAATGTGGTGTATGACACTGATTGATTTGCGTATGTTAAACCATCCTTGTGAACCTGGGATGAATCAAACCTGTTCCTGTTGTATGATCTTTTTTATATGTTGTTGTATTCAGTTGGCTAAAATTTTGTTGATAATTTTTTATAAATATTCGTCAAAGATATTGGCTTCTAGTTTTGTTTTTTGGTGGTATCTTTGTCTGCTTTTGGAATTAGGGTGATGGGGGTTTCATAGAATGTCTTTGGGAGTTTTCTTTCTTCTTTAACATTTTGAAAAATTCTGTGGAGGATGGGTATAAATTCCTATTTGTATGTTTGGTAGAATTCACCTGTGAATCCATCTAGTCCAGGGCTTTTATTTGTATGGTGTGTTTTTATGACATTCACTTTAATTTCTAGTTATTGGTCTGTTCAGTTGATCTGTTTCTTCTTGATTCAGTTTTGGCAGGTTCTAAGTCTCTAGAAAATTGTCCATTTCTTCTAGGTTGTAAAATTTGTTAGCATACAATTGTTCATAGCATTCTCTCATAGGGTTTTTTGTATTTCTGCAGTATCCATTGTGATTTCTCCTTTTTCATTTTTAATTTTGTTTATTTGGGTTCTTTCTCGCCTCTTCTTATTGAGTCTAGTCAGAGTTTTGTCAATTTTATTTGTCTTTTTGAAGAACTATCTCTTGGTGTTATTGATTTTTTCTATTGTTTTTTGAATCTCTATTTTATTGATTTCCTCTTTGATCTTTATGATTTGCTTTCTTCTGCTGACTTTAGGGTTTTTTGTTCTTCTTTTTCTATTTCATTTAGGTGTTGGTTTAAGTTGGTGATTTGTGATTTTCCTTCTTTTTTGAGGAAGCCCTGTGTTGCTATGAATTTCTCTCTGAGCACTGTTTTCACAGCATTCCATAGATTTTGAGTGGTTGTGTCTTCATTATCATTTGTCTCAAGGTATATTTTAATTTCCTTCTTTTATTTCCTCTTTGAACCATTGGTTTTTTAGTCTCCATGTAGTAAGTTTTTTAATTTTTTTTCTCATTTCTTTACCTGTGGTTGATGTCTAGTTTCATGCTATTGTGGACAGAGAAAATACTTCAAATAATTTCTATACTCTTACATTTGTCAAGGTTAGCTTTGTGCCTCAGTATGTGATCAACTCTTGAGAATGTTACATGTGCACTTGAGAAGAATGTGTCTTCTGATTTTTTGTATGTAATGTCTTGAAAATGTCAATTAAGTTTCACTTTTCTATTGTTTCCCTTAGGATCTCTGTTGCCTTATTGATTTTCTCTCTAGAGGTTCTGTCCTTTGATGTGAGTGGGATGTTAAAGTCTCCTACTATGATTGTATTCTCATCATTTTATCCTTTTATGTCTCTTAGTATTTGTTGTAAGTATCTGGGTACTCCTATATTATGGGCATATATATTGATGATTGTAATATCCTCTTTTGGAATGGATCCTTTAACCATTCAATAGTGTCCTTTTTTTGTCTTTCTTTATGGCCTTCATTTTAAAGTATATTTTGTCTGATATGAGCATTACAACTTCTGCTTTCCTGTCTTGTTCATTGGCATGAATTATCTTTTCCCATCCCCTCACTTTCAATCTATATGTGTCCTTTGCTCTAATGTGAGTTTCTTGTAGAGAGCATATTGAAGATTTTTTTCTTTTTTATCCAATCGGCCACTCTGTGTCTTTTGATTGGAACATTCGTCCATTGGCATTTAAGGTGATTAATGCTAGATATGTATTTATTGTCATTTTAAGCCTTATTTTCCAGTTGATTATATGGTTCTCTTTTCTTCTTTTCTTTTTTGAGTTGGATGGTTTCCATTTCTTTAAAGTGCTTGAGCACTTTTCAGTTTTTGTGAATGTAATGTTCAGTTTTGATTTGTGGTTTCCCTGTTTTTTAAGTATGTGAACCCCTTCCTATATTTGCTTGCTTTAGCCTGATAGTCACATAGGCTCAAATGTATCATTAAAATAGAAAAAAAAATGTATATTTTCTTCCTTCCTTTATCCACATTGTATGATTTTGATGTCTTTGATGTCTTTTTTTTTTTTACATCTTCATGTTTAGTTTTTTTGGTCTTTTTGCCATCTCTTGGGCCGCTCCCATGGCATATGGAGGTTCCCAGGTTAGGGGTCTAATTGGAGCCATAGCCACCAGCCTACGCCAGAGCCACAGCAATGTGGGATCTGAGCCGCGTCTGCAACCTACACCACAGCTTACAGCAACGCCGGATCGTTAACCCACTGAGCAAGGGCAGGGACCGAACCCGCAACCTCATGGTTCCTAATCGGATTCATTAAGCACTGCGCCACGACGGGAACTCCAACCACTGCGCCACGAAGGGAACTCCCATGTTTAGTTTTGTATGCTGGTTTATTTAAGTGAATGCTTTCTAATTGTGTTTTCCTGCATCCTAATTCTTCCTAGTCTTTCTTTTTTTTAATTTTGAGAAGTCCTTTCAGTATTTCTTTTAGAATGGTTAATGCTGCTGTAGTCTTTTAGCTTTTGCTTGTTGGAGAATTTCTTTATTTCTCCTTCTTTTTAAAATGATATTCTTGCTAGATACAGTATTCTAGGTTGCATTTTTTTTTCCTTTCAGCACTTTAAATATATTTTACCACTCCCTTCTGGCTTGTAGTGTTTCTGTAGAGAAATCTCAGCTGATAGCCTTATTGGGATTCCCTTATAATTAATGGTTTTCTTTTCTCTTGCTGCCTTTAGAATCCTCTCTTTAACTTTTGCCATTTTTATTATAATATGTCTTGGTGTGGGCCTGTTTGGGTTCAACTTGTTTGGGGCCCTCTGTGCTTCCTGTATCTTGATATCAGTATGCTTTAAAATTGGAAAGTCTTCAAATATATTTTCAATCTCCTTTTATTTTTCTTATCCTTCTAGAATTCCTATTATATGCATAGATTGGCTCATTTTTTTATTATTCCATAGGTCTTATATTGCTTTCATGTTTTTTTTTTTTTCATTTGTTTTTCTGTCTGCTGTCTTGATTGGGTAATTTCCATTATCCTATCTTCCACATCATTAATTTGTTTCTCTGCATTATTCATTCTGGTCTTTATTGCCTTTAGCTCATTTTGTATCTCTGCAAATGAATTTTCTAATTTTTCTTGGCTCCTCCTTATATTTTCTAGTTCCTTTCTAAAGGAATCTAAATTGCTCTTCATATCCCCTTTTCATTCCTTTAATATTTTCACCTTCTCCATTTTGAACTCAAAGTCTGTCAGACTGCAGAGGTCTATTTCATTGTTGACTGCTTTAGGTGAATTATCCTGTTGCTTTAACTGGGAATGGTTTCTGAGCTTCTTCATCTTGCTTGTGTTTTTTTCTTTTTCTATGAATTTGTGGAAGCCAAACTGTAGTCTTATAAGGCTATTTCAATGCAAGAATGCCCCTTTTATTTTGGGGGGGTTTATTATTTATTTTTGGTCTGGGAGTTTGAATATTTGTTGTCTCTTTCTTTGGTATGAGCAGGCCACTATTCCCAGGATGCTCAGTGTGTTTTCAGGGAGAAGGAGGCAATGGGTAGGTCTAGCAGTCAGTGCCTGTTTGTTGGGCTCTCAACAGAAGCAAAGAGCTGCAGGAAAGTTGCACAAGCTACTACTATTTGCAGGGCCCTGGGAAGTGGTGATGAGCTCTAGGAGGATATGCAAAGTGACCAAAGCATTTGACAGTAGCAGCAGCAGGGTGTGTGAGTTCCCAGGAGGGTGAGAGAAACAATAGCTTGTGTTTGATTGCAATGCCCTCCTCTGAGGCAATTGGAACCACAGGTGGTGCTTATTCAGGAACCCTAGTTGGAGTGGTCCATGACTGTCTCTAGCTTCAGTGATAACTGTGGTGGTTTGCCTCCGCCACCTATAGACCATGCATGAAGTGATCCATCTCACTTAGCCTACATAGGAGGTGCTGCATAGGCTGTTCCTAGTTGCAGGATCCTGGGAAGTGACAGAGTTCTGGTATATGGGTACTGCCCAGAGCAGTCAGCAGTGGCAGCAACATGGCTGATGTGCTCCTGAGGGTGCAAGAGCACCAACAGGTGGTATTCGGTCACAATGCCCTCCTCTGTGGTGCCCTTGAGGTGATTGGGGCTGCAAGTGGTGCCTGTTCACCAATGCCTAGTGGCATTGGGCCACTGCTACCTCTGGAGCCAAAGATAACTGTGGTGGTGGTTTGCCCCCACCGCATTTAGACCATCCAGGAAGCACCTTGCATTCAGTCGATGTTCTGTGTGAGTCGTTTTATGTGTAGTTTTTTTTTTTTTTTGATGTTTGTCGGAGAGGGTGAGTGTGACCTCTTACTCTTCTGCCATCTTGCATTTCTTTTAATATGAGAATGTTTACTTTGTTCTATAATTATTGCTTTACTCTCTAGTGACAGCTGGGAAATGTTAATTTAGCTGATGTGAACTTAGTAAAGACAAGCATAATTTGAAAATTTCACAATTTTGTTATAATATTTATATTCACAAAAATATTTCAGATTAAATGATGGCTTATAAGAAGATACATGGACAAGTTTTCATTAGCCCTTATACAGAAATCAAAGAATTTGTGGTAAAAGAGTATGCAGTTGGGTACTTTGTGTACAAGTATATAATGGGAAAAAATGAATTCATTGGCACCAACCTGAGCATCACAATTGTATAAGCATTCTTAATTGTTCTATTAAAACTCAGTGATTTGAGTGAACAAATACTTTTGAAAAAACAGCCTTGTTTGTATGACTTAGTGTGAGGAAAACTAATATATTTCTCACAACACATTGGAAATATGCCCTGGAAACAAAATAACTTTTGATGTTATATGTTAAACCCATAGTACTTTTCCTCAAAACTCATGAATCTCAGGTTATTTTGTATATTTTTAAGGGCCACAGGTGAGGCATATGGAGATTCCTGGGCTAAGTGTCCAATCAGAGCTGCAGTTCCTGCCTACACCACAGCCACAGCAACATAGGATCTGGGCTGAGTCTGTGACCTACACTTCAGCTCATGGCAGTGTTGGATCCTTAATCCACTGAGAGGGGTCAGGGACCAAGTCCTCAGCATTATGGATCCTAGTTGGGTTTGTTTCTGCTGAGCCACAATGGGAACTCCATTTTGGATTTTAATACATAGACAGTAATAAAAGACATCATTTTATTTGTGAAACATTAGTTACAGAATAGATGAGGTTGAAGAGGTGACCATAGGCAGATCCGATGGGTGCTGAGCATTTTGGAATCTTCCTTGAAGTCAGTAGGGCTCCACTAAAGATTTATAAGTGAAAGACATTATCTCTTCTAGAAAGTGAACTCTGGCTGCAGTTAACATCTGGTATTGATCACTATAGGAATCCAGGCTGCATCCCCAGTATAATTTCCAGAGCTAGGACCAGAGTCAGAGCCATATAGTAAATATCTGAAAGGAAGAAAAAATGTTAGAGATGTTAGAATTAATCAAGGACTTTAAAACATCTGTTATAATATTTAAAGATTTAAATAAACTGTGAAGATGAAACAAGAAAAGAAACAAGTAGAACATTCGGAACTTGGAGGTAGATAAATGTATAGCTAGGAATGATAGATAGGAATGATCTGTGGATTGCCTTTGCAGATTCAATGCAAGGAAAGATTTGTTAAAAATAAGACATAACAATAGAAATTATCCAAACAGAAATAGAGAAAAAAAAAGAGGGAAAAAAAGAACAAGGCTCATTAACCCACAGGTCAATGGTCTAGAAATGGTCTAGAATATATTTTTGTAGTCCCATAAGTCAAGAGAGGAAAAGGGCAGGAGAGTAGGAACTAGCTGATAAAAGGCGCTGCAAACAGTCAAGGACAGGAAGAGTGTAGGCAGTGATGGTAGACAGCTGTTCCTGTTCACACACACACAATGTATTACCTGCCAATGATGCAAACTGTTCCTGTGGTCTCATTGGCAATTAAAGTGTATTTAATCTTTGCAGTCTGGTATACGGAATGATTGGCCATCAGGGACCTGCTGTATAGCACAGGGAACTCTACCCAGTATTCTGTGATCATATGCATAGGAAAAGAATCTGAAAAAGAATGGATGTGTGTACATGTATAACTGAATAACTCAGTTGTACAGCAGAAGTTAGCACAACATTGTAAGTCAACTATACTTCAGTAAAACTGTAAGAAATGAAAAAAATCTACTTAGTCATATGAATGATATTTATTAAAATTTATTTTTGTCATAACTTGTCCAGGTGCTGGGCAGTGGCTTGAACAGTACTTTCTAGATGGATTTTAAGAATGGATTATACCAAGAAAAGGAAGAGGATGGAGACAGTCCTGAGGAACATCTACTAATGTCAGTAGTGGGGGACAGTGATGGCCTGAATGTGTCCACGGCACCATCAGTCAGATGGTGGGTCTGAAAGGCTTTAAATTAGAATAGAATTTGTCCACCCTGACTGAATAAGGATGAAGAATAATTCACGTCAGATTCAAAATCTTGGAATATCAGGGAAGAGAAAAAATGTAAAGAAAGAGGATATGTTCTAACACGTATAACAATTCAAAGCACTGACAGGATGAGATCTTAGAAATAGCAAAAAATGTGAGGCTAAATCTTGTGAGTTCAGTATTGTAAATGTAGATTTGGGAGTGAACTTAAATGTATGCATTATATTTCTTAATGCCTAAAACTGTACTGGGTGCTTAGTAATTTTTTAAACATTTTTTAAAAATTTTCATTAATTAATATGATTTGTGCACCAGCATTTGGAGAAGACTGCAATATTTTCCATGGGGAGTAAAAAGGAGAGGGAAGCCCTAGATACTTAGAAAGACTTACAGCATTTACCTAGAAGCCTAAAGCCATAAATTCAAAAATGGTGATGGGAATATGATTGTAGGATAGAAGCTTTATAGAAGACAATTTGCATATTACCAAAATTTAAAGGATCAAGGGAAGAAGCTTTTGTTAAATAATTTGGATGCATGAACACAGCAGACATGTTTTATTGAGGAAAAGGTGAGACACTGTATCTTTAACTAGGTCACAATACAACAAGAATAAAACTGATTCAAGATCATTTTTCACCATGAACATAAAATATGGTCAACATGAATATTTCCAAATGCATTAGTTCTGATGTGTAATATAGCAGTACATGGTTATGAAGTATGCAATGCCAAAAACAGTGTAAACATCTAGTATTAAAAGCATTGATTAGGAGAAGTACACAATTGTGGCAAAGTGTATGGAACAGTAAACATTTCAAAGTATTAAATAGCACTGCAGTTGTTTTAATATGCCCCCTCAGGCAGACTTTCCACCACAAAATTTTGGATTGTGTGTGTGATCTGTGGCAGTGTTACTACCTGCTGCCAAAGTTAATTGATTCAGATCAATCTTGGGCATTTAAAGTTTGTTTCAGCCTTCTTATAAAAGTAGTACTATTAAAATCAATAGGGTTGTATATCAGTTGCCTTAAGGATGTTTATACTGATACATAGAGAAATTTCATGTTCTCAATGTCTTTTATTTCAAGAGCAGCAAACAGTATTTCAAAATATTTATTTGTTTGGCTTGCCTAAAAGACCCATGGAATTTCTCATTGTTTTCTCTAACGGTGAAATAATTATTTCAGTAACAAATCTATCATATTCAACTCAGTTTCTCCCACTTCCTAAATTAGTCACCGCTGATTTTATAGATGGATAAATATAAATAGATGGATGAGAACACACATATTCACGTACATATACATAGTGTTTTACATACATCTATACCATTTATAAATAATTTTGACAGAAGAGATAAATAACTCTTATTAATCAGAATCATAAAATTCAATGAAAATATCACCAGTCAGTAATTCAATAGTTTAATATAGATTATGTTTTCTTATTAGATATAGAAGACTTGATAATAATGTAGTAGTTGAAGGAAAAGAAGCAATACATAAATATGTACTGGTTAATGTTTTCATCAGTAACTGTATCTGTATATTATTCATTTTTCATTTATCTGAGAATTATTACATTCAGGATACATCACCAGTCTCCAGTAATATAATCACTTTCTCTTCTAAACCAAATTGTGACTCTCTAATAACTACTGTAAAATTTAAAGTAGAAAATTATTAATGTTTTGTTTAAAAAGATGTAACATAAATGCAAAAATTAAAAGGCTACTCTTGGACATATATCCAGATAAAATTTTCCTTGAAAAATATACATGCACCTGGATCTTCATTGCAGCACTATTCACAATAGTCAAGAAATGGGAACAACCTAAATGTCCATTGACAGATTAATGGATTAAGAAAATGTGGTATGTATACATAATGGAATACTAGTCAGCCATAAAAAGAACAAAATAATGCCATTTTCTGCAACAGTGATGAATTACAGACTTTCATAGTAAATTAAGTCATAAAGAGAAAGACAAATATCATTTGATATCACTTATATCTGGAATCTAAGATATGGCACAAATGAATCTTTCCACAGAAAAGAAACACATGGATATGGAGAACAGATTGTTGTTGCCAAGGGGAGGGAGAGGGAGTGGGATGGACTGGGAATCTGGGATTAATAGCTGCCTTTGGAATGGAAAAGCAATGAGATCCTGTTGTATAGCACTGGGAACTATACCTAGTCACTTATGATGGCGCATGATAGAGAATAATGTGAGAAAAAGAATGTATATGTGTATGTGTGACTGGGTCAGTTTGCTGTACAGAAAAAATTAACAGAACACTGTAAACCAGCTATAATGGAAAAAAATAAAAATCATTTAAAGGTTAAAAAAAAAAAGGCTACCAATTCACATCTCAATTATTTAAGAAAAATGTTAATCTATTCTAAACTAATTCTTGGGAACTATAATTATATGGCAACTTGGGAGAAAGGAAGAGAGTAAAATCAGGTAATGGAATGCATCAATTCATAAGTATAGATTCAGTATTAAATATTTAGTTTCCATCTGATATTTTAGAATCCGACTGCTACCTCTACAATCATCTTTATAATTGTTTAGTGAATTAAAAAACAAGGAGGAAATAATGACAGTGGCTAGGGTTTTCCTTATACCCTCTTTTACTTCCTTGATGATTTGGGGAAATATCTGTTTGAAATAATATAAATCTATTGACAAAAATATTCAGGATTCTGATTATCAAACCCTTACATTTGCATCAAGTATGGCTCAAGTGTAAAACAAAATTAGGGGTAAAGCAGGTAGCAAAATGGGTTTGAAATTTCTATGAAAAACATCAGAACCATTTAACTGCTGGAGGGAATACAACAAATTTGGGGGTAAGTTTACTGGAGTGAATATACCTGTATTTTTTTTTCTTGGCACTTCAAATCTACTTTCAAGGGCTTCACTTCAGTGTATTATGCCTTAAGACTGTTGCTTAGGTTGATGCACATTTTCATAAATCAACTAAGCAAATAGAGAGCTATCACATAGTACCATGCATTATAGCTGATGGTTCATTTATGGTGCTATGACAATTTATGTTATACAATAATATTTGATTAATATGCAATGTATTATTTAATATTACTCTAGTCTCATACAATTAGGATCTGGAAAAAAGAAAATCACTAGTACTAATAATAAAAGATCTATTTTTCCTGTTCTTAATGCAATTATAATAACCTGGAAATAACTAATTTTTCCAATGAAGCAAATTTTTGATCTCAATAATAATTTTCAAGCAGAGTTCCTGTATATTCCACTGTAAAATAAAAATAAAAAGTTTAAAACATGTCAAAATGCTAGAAATAACTTATCATAAGATGAAAAAATTTTCATGATACATTATACTCTTCCAGCATAGATCTTCTTCATAGCTCTGATATTACTTTGGCAATTTGTTTTTTGGTATATATTCACAAATCTATCATGCAGTAAAGAATGGATTTTGGTATGTTTATAATTGAGTGTAATTTATGACATTTATGCATATAACATCTTCTGCTTCTTGTGACAATTAAATTTGTTAACTAATTATTTGGTTTGGTCTCATCTTCAGTTTTAGAAAGCAGATGTAGGGCAAGAATTGATAAATGAATCCAAGCAATTCAAACAGTAGCCAAAAAGTCAATTAGGAGGTTGTAGCTGCTGCAATACCATTGGCAGCCAGGAATTAGGTGCTAGTCTTTCTTTGTTTAACGGTGATGACATTTTCTAATACTGGAGACTTTTGGGGGGGCAGGGATTACCAAAGTTATGAGTTCCATTGAAAATCTCAATTGTGTTAGCATTTATACATTTGTCCACACCAAATCATACCTGGGACCCATATTAAGTATTTATTAGTGCTGCCAAAAGCTTAAAAATATAAGCTTAAAATATAAAATGAAGACAAATGCAAAATTCCAGTTTCTTGGCAATAATTTGGCATATACAATAAACACTATTCTACCATTTTAACTTAGAAAGTATAAAAGATAAAATGAAAAATATTTACTGTTAAGTTTAATGTTTAATGTTTTTTTACTATTTAACATTTAAAAATTTATATATCTATCTATTTATTTATTTATATTTATATTTTTATTTTTTAGGGCCACATATGCAGCATATGGAAGTTCCCAGGCTATGGGTTAAATTGGAGCTGCAGCTGCAGGCCTATGGCACAGCCACAGGACTATGCCACAGCCACAGCATCACTGGATTAAAGCTGCATCTACAACCTACACCACAGCTTATGGCAATGCCAGATCCTTAACCCACTGAGTGAGGCCTGGGATCAAACCTGCATCCTCATGGATACTAATCTAAAATGGAAATTCTGATGCTATGCATTTTATGTGATCCAATATTAATAATAAACATCATGTAAATACATTTAATTATTAAATCTACAACACTAATATAATTTAAACAAATGATTTTTTCAAATCGATAGCTTTTTTAGGACTAAAGAAAATTCAACTTACATGTTCTTGCATTAAATTTCTTATAGCATAATGGAGAAAATAAGATCTATGTAATAGAATAATTGGAGGAATATATATGTGTGTATAAAAACAAGTGCTATATAGTTTGTTTAAAAATTGATTTATATAGAAAAGTTAATTAAGAAGAGAACATTGTAGAGGGGTAGAGAGGGATCAACTTGGAATTTGGGGTTAGTGGATGCAAACCATTATATATAGAATGGATAAACAATAAAGTCCTACTTTATAGCACAAGGAACTATATAGCTCCTTGTGCTATAAAGTAGGACTATACACACACACACACACACACACACACATACATGGATAACTGAATCATTTGTTGTATAGTGGGAATTGACACAGTACTGTAAATCAACTATACATCAATTAATTTTTTAAAAAAAATAAAGGACCATTTTAAAAAAAAAATAAAGGACCAGCCTTAAGGAAGGATGTATTACAGTGATCATACATAACATATACATTACAGGACATTTGTGTCTAACTATGATCCCAGCTAATTTCTCATCTGTTTTCTGAATCCACACACATTCTTTTCACCCATATCACCCCAAAAACATCAGTCCTCCCTTGACCCCCTCTCAAAAAATTAGTTGAGTAGACTTTACTGAAATGATTATAGGGAATAGGGCTACTTTCAACAAGGTTCAGAAGAATAGAGGAATAAAAGCAAAATGAATAACAGCTTAGCAATTTTTTTGGATTTTGCACAAGTTTCCTACAGATTCTTTTTAGTTGTGGAAATTTCCAATAGTGAAAATAAGAAAAAAATTGAATGAAATATTATTAGTCAAGAACAAAATTCAGTGTGACCTAAAAAAATTCACCAACATCCCATCCATATCTTAGGCTGTTATTGAAATAATTTTTTCATCTAGTATATGATGGGGTAAATGCTTTGCTAGAGGCCAGTGACCAGCTTTTTACTATGTGTGTATGCTAATATAATTGAGTACTGTGGGGTTTTATTTTTTAATAATAGGTTAATTGAGGAAATAGCAGACCATATTCCTGTCCATATTATTTTCCATAAACAATAATCTTTAAATATCACTTCTGTAACATTGTACATGCCATACACAGATATGAAATAATATGTGAATTGAATATTTTTGCACTGTGGCAAAGAAGGACAACAGGTGGAGTAAATAATAAAGGGGTTTTCACAAGATGGGTCAGAAAAGCTGTCAGTTCTTCTTTGGGCAATTAATTTCTTGTGGATCTTGTTAGGGGAAATTATTTAAAAGCTAACAAAAGATAATACAGAGGTACAAGTAGGGAGGTAAAGAGATAAATTGTAGGAATTTTTTTTTTTTTTAATATGGAGAAGGAGCACCGTAAAAGTGTTTGGTGATATAAGCCAATAATTTAATAGGCATAAGTGCACCTTTGTGAATGTTATGTATGGACAATGAAATAACCACTTTGGGACTCTTTATTATTAACACACAGTCATTAGCTTATAAGCCATATACGTCAGAGGGAGAAGAGACCTGAAGCAAAAACAAAATTTCAGAATTTCTATTTAACATTTATCTTGCAGTATGAGGCTTCCATTATGTAATAGTAATGCCTCAATGAACAGAGGTGGAGAAACCAGGAAATATTCAAACCAAAAATCAGAGGTTGAGAAAAGGCTGAAATTTTTCAATTTATCTATCAGGTTTTGGTATCTTTTTCACTGGTCCTTTCAACAACTTAAGGAAGATTAGAAGATGCAAGTGATAAAATAAATAAATAAATAAATAAATAAATAAATAAATAAATAAATAAAACCTTTTCAACAGGGTCTAAAGAAAAACAAGTGGGAAGAAAGCCTACTATTTTTCCTTCCTGCAAGACAGCCTCACACTTTCGCCTTTTATGCAAGTTGAAAATCTGTAAGACCTTTAATGTGCTCAGCAACAGCTCTTATAAATTCATTATGCAGCTCAGGGCAATCTATGTAGATGTTCATTTCTTTTCCTCTTGCCTTATCTCTTCCCCATGCTGTTTTCTCTTAGTATGTAATCTATGCCTTGAACTTCCTATTCTTTTTGTCAACTCTGTTTCATTTTATGCATGCTGACTCCAGCAATAGAGAACTTCTGGAATTGGCAAAGCTTCTCTATAAATGGATAGTCAAGCAAAAATTGTCAGTTAACCACATGGAGATCTCAACAAAAAAGGACTGAGAAAGGTCATTTTCTCAATATAAATCTAGATGTGAATATTTTTATGGAATAACTATAATAGAAAATATAAAAATTTTAGAAGAATAACAGATTCTGGCTGAATTAAAAGAAAATAATGTTTATTCTCTCAACTAATTTTCTACCTTTATAAGTGATAATACATTTGATAAATCCAAGCTAAATCATATAAGCAGAGTAAATATAGACTATTTAAAATGAAATCAAATCACTTTAGCTTAATGTTTTCTCAGATTGTGTAAATATAGACTTCCTCACTTGATTTAAATTAAATAATAATACAAACCTAACTGTTCTTTTTTTTAAGTTTTATTAAAGTATAGTTGATTTACAAGGTCATGGTAATTTCTGCTGTACAACAGTGATTTAGTCATACATATACACACATCCATTCTACTTCGAATTCTTTTCCCACATAGATTATCACAGAATATTGGGTAGAATTTTCTGTGCTATATCGCATGTCCCCATTGGCCAATTATTCCATATTCCTCAGTGTGCATATGCCAATCCCAGACCCCCAGTCCATCCCTTCTCCCCCTTAAACTGTCCACTTTGTTCACCTAAAGTTTATGAAAGTCTGTGAGACTGTTTCATTCTGCAAATAAGTTCATTTGTAACCATTTTTTTAATTCCACATATAAGTTACACCATATGATGTTTGTCTATCACTAACTTCACTTAGTATGATAGTTTCTAGGTCCATCCATATTTCTGAGAATGGAATTATTTCTTTTTTATGGCAGAGTAATATTCCATCATATATATGTATCTCATCTTCTTTATCCATTCATCTGTTGATGGACACTTACATTGCTTCCACGACTTGACTATTGTAACTAGTGCTACAATTAATATTGGGGTGCATGAATTTTTGAATTGTGTTTTTTTCTGGATATATGCCCAGAAGTGGGATTGCTGAATCATATGATAGTTCTATTTTTAGTTTTTAAGGAAACTCCATACTGTTTTCCATAGTGGTTGCACCAATTTACAGAGTCTCACTAATAGTGTAAAAGGCTTTGCTTTTCTCCACATCTTCTCCTTTTTATGTATTGAGCTGCAGGAGGTATTTTTTTTTTAAATTTTGGTTATTAATCTCTTGTCAGTTGCTTCATGTGAAAATATATTGTCCCATTCTGTGTGTTGTCCTTTTGTTTTGTTAAACATACATTTTCTTTTAACTGCAAAAAGGTTTATTTGAGATTTTATAAACAATTCTTCATTTTTATTAAATCAGATGTAGGCTAAAAAACATCTCATGGGATCTATAAATATCAATCAATGGTATTATTAGAAAACAGTCACATCTCTTTAAAAAATCTTTCTAAAAGTGCTTTTAAACTTAATTCTAATGAAATAATTATCCTTACATAAAATATCATAATTACTTGAGTGACAATAGGAATTGTGAAAAGATCACTGATTTGGAACTTTGGTCTAGGATAGGCTTGAACAGCTTTTATATCTAGATCAATTCTGTAGACTAACTCAAACTCAGAGTTCCCATTTGAAGGAGAAAGATCCAGATGACAATTTGTAATAAGCAGCAACACATCCTGCTACACTGAATTGGGAGATATGCATGTGGTGCAGCCAGAAATAAAATACATAGCCCATGCAATACTTCACAATATGCAATACTTTGTAAGCTTATCCAACTTGGTCATGGGACTAGAAGAGTAATCAATGATAAACCTCAGGTGTTAAGGATGAATTGGACAGAGTGACATGAGCCCCACCCCAAGTTGGACATAAATGGAACAGAAAACACAAGTGGTGGCATTTCTGGGCCCTTATGTCCCAGGAGATGTCTCTCTCCATGCTAGCTGCTGAGACTGTGAAATCTCAGAAAAATTCCTGACACATGTTGAGGGCTTCATATCTATGTACATTTGATCATCTGTGATTCTTTTTCATGGCTTCCTAGCTGAGGCAAATTTTAAAAATAAAAAGTAAAAGTAATTTTAACCAAGCTCTAAATGTCTTTCTACATTAGACTTCATTTAATAAATAACACAGGTTTTCTCTGAAATATCAGATGTACACAGAAACCAAGTTTTTGACCATTTTCAATTGAGGTGTTGTCCTGTTTATTAGTTTGTAATTTTAATCTTACATGATTGGAGAGAAAGAGAGAATGGCCTTCAGCACCATAGACTAAATTTTTGAAGATAATTTTCATGCCTAACATGGAAACTCATTCATTTTTTTTCAAGATGTAGCAACATAACTCAAATTCTACCTTCTTCTGAAAACTTTTTTTATTATACTAGCTTTTCTTTAATACTATCTTCTAAAAACACAATGTTTTAATAACACTGACCTTTTGCGTTATGTGAAGTGAAACTCTAGTGATATACCTGGAAATTTTACATTTATTAAAACACTGACCAGTATTTTTTCTAACTCCTAGAACCAAAATGGAGATATACAAAAAAACTCTAATTGGATTTGTGGAACGCGTTGACTTGGGAATACTAAAAACTAGAATAGGCAAAAAGATGAATCTATACCAACCCAAATAAATATAAAAAGTAAAATACTGAAGGTAAATTAAAATAATTATGCATTTCAGGACCAGGAGTTCTACCCAGAACTAAGTGCTCCATGGTTTACTATTACCACAGTTTACAATAAAAAGGTGGGGTGGTGGAATTATATGTTTCAAGCTAAATCTCCGGTAACAATGTAATATGTGGTATGTCCATGAAACAGAAAGATTCACACTTAAGCTGGATTGCTCAAAATGTCATACCCAAGTTATTGATAGGTAGGTAGCTAGAGAGATGAGAGATAGAAAAAGATCCATAGGGTGAATATGATATATATCATATCTTATTAAATATATATTTCTTTAGCTGTTAATAATTCTAATTTTCAGTTGTCTTATTTTTTGTAAATGTTTATAATACTTTTGAGGTTCAGTTATTTTATTCCTGTGTGGATGTCACCTAGTCAGCAACTTCCCTTTATGGTCTTTTTAGGGCTTCACCTATGGCATATGGAGGTTGTGAGGCTAGGGGTGAAATCAGAGCTGCAACTGCCAGCCTAAGCCACAGCCACAGCAAGGTGGGACTCAGGCCCCATTTGTGACCTACACCATAGCTCACAGCAATGCTGGATTCTTAACCCATTGAGTAAGGCCAGGGATCAAACATGCATCCCCATGGATCCTAGTCAGATTCATTTCTGCTAAACCATGATAGGACTCCTCCCTTTCTGTTTTTGCATAGTTTAACTCTCAGTTCTCAGCTGTGTCATTGCTCTGGGGAAACCTTTCTAAATCAGGTCAAATCCCCTTATGTCTTTCCATTGGGAAACCATGTGCTGCTCCTGTCCAAAACTAGCAGTTGTAGTTTTACATTAATTTCACCATTAATTAAATCATTCCTCTTCTTTTATATTTTATATTCTGGAATCTTCTCTATTTTTACACTTCATAATATCTTTGGTGTTTAATACATGTTTTTTCACATATATCTTCACATTTTAATAAACATATGTTAACATGTAAATAAAAATAATAGCAGTAATTTATTTTTAGTGTGTTCTCTTTTGCTGTAAAAATATATTTGTTTTAATGTTCTGTACTGGCTTAAAAGTAGAAACATATCTATCAATATTTTTTCCTCATTATGCAAGAATTTTCTGTTTCACAAAGGTTATTTAGCAATGTAATTCTTTGAACATATTGACATGAATTTTATCTTATTTTTTGTTTATCAGAAAAATAATCTCAATTTAGAGATGACCTTCTGAATTTTCAGGCAATTTTTCTCCTGCCTTATGATATATTATTATTTTAATAGCTCTTTAGTGTATACTTTTAATTTGTTCTTTTTTTGTGTATTCATTCTTGAATATAAAGATACACATTTAAGTTAAATATAATATGGATTTGGATAACTAGTTAGTAAACTAAAAGAAATAATTTATAGAAAATATGCATCTTCAGTGGATTTTTTTAGTTGATTCATTGCATGATTTATTGCATAAATTCCTTTTCATGTTGCATTTTTATGGATAATTATTTTGGGAAAATTTGATTTTTTATAGCAATGTCACCCAATTTTTTCTTTTGGCCACACCTGTGGCACATGGATGTTCCTGGACCAGGGATTCAACCCATACCACAACAGTAGCCCAAGGTGCTGTAGTGACATTGCCAGATCCTTCACTTGCTGAGCCACAGGAAACTACATTTTTTGAACTTCCTAGAATGTGCTAAAGTCAAAAAGTGAGCTAGAAACACAGATGGTCTTTAATAATCTTTAAACTGACATTTTGTGTTCCCTTCAAGTTTTGAAAGCAAAGGTTGTAAACCACAAGACTATCAAAGTATTTTTTTAACTCAGTATTAGAACTACTTTTGTAGTTTCTGAGAAATGTAACCAAATGCTTTATTAAAAATTACAAAATATGTCAAAAAGCATTCTGCCTATGTTTTCCTCTAGGAGTTTTATAGTATACGGCCTTATATTTAGGTCTTTAATATATTTTGGGTTTATTTTTGTGTATGGTGTTAGTGTTCTACTTTCATTCTTTTCATGCAGCTTTCCAGTTTTCCCAGCACCATTTATGATACAGCAATCCCACAGCCGGGCATATATCTGGACAAAACTTTCATTGAAAAAGGGGATGGGATTAAGATGGTGGAATAAAAGGATTGGAGATCAACAGCTCTCATAAATACAAAAAAAAATTATAACCACATGTTGAGGAACCTGCAACCAAATGGACTGGAAAATTTCAAAAAGATATTCTACTACAGAAGACAAAGAGGAGGCCATATCAAGAGGTAGGAGGGGCAATTATGTGATATAAACAACCCCATACCTTCTGGTGGGAAGCCCCACAGACTGAAAAGTAACTGTATCATAGAAACTCACCTGCAGGAGTGAGAATTCTGAGTCCCACATCAAATCCCCATGCCCGTGGATCTTGCACTGAGAGAAAGAGCCCCAGAATATCTGGCACTGAAGGCCACTGGGGCTTATGTACAAGAGCTCCATGGGACTGGGGAAATTGAGACCCCATTCTTGAAAGGCACACACAAGATTTCATGTGCCCTCATTCCCAGGGAAAAGCAAAGGCTCCAGAGGAATCTGTGTCAGACCTAACTGCAGATCTTGGAGGATCTCCTGGGAAAACAGGGGATGACTGTGGCTTGGGGTGAGGGAAGGGCATTGCAGGCAAATTTTGTGGGAATATTCATCAGCATGCTCTTCTCTGGAGGTACCCATTTTGGGAAAATCTGGCCCCACTCATTGAAGCCCTAGGCCAAACAATAATCTAGGTGGGATCACAGCCCTACCCATCAGTAAACAGGCTGCCTAAAGACTCCCCAGGCACACAGCTGCCTCTAATCTCAGCCAGAGACAAAACCCTATCCAACAGAGGGATAGGAATCAGCCCCACCTACAGGTGGGCAGGCACCAGTACCTACCATTAGGAAGCCTACAGCAAGACCCTGTACAACTTCTACCACAAGGGGGGCAGACAAGAGAAGTAAGAGAAGCAACAAATCTGTTGTCTTCAAAAATGTCACCACACCAAAAATGAGAGGACAGAGAAGTATAACTCAGATGAAGGAGAAAGAAAAAACCCCAGAAAATCAGCAATGTGATCAGGAGATTCTCAGCCTCCAGGAAAATGACTTTAGACTATTGATGCTGAAGATGATGCAAGACATTGGAAATAAACTGGAGGCAAAGATGGATAAATTACAGGAAACACTGAGCAAAGAAATACAAGTTTTAAAACTTAAGCAAGCAGAGATAACAAAACACAAAAACTGAAATAAATTCATTAGAAGCAACCCACAGCAAAATACAAGAGGCAGAAGAATGAATAAGCAAGATAGAGGACAGACTAGTTGAAATCACTGATGCAGAATAGAAAAGGGAAAAAAGATTGATAAGAAATGAAAAGGGTCTTAGAGAACTATCAGACAATGTTAAAAGCACCAACATCCTTATTATGGGGGTGCCAGAAGGAGAAGAGAGAAAGAAAGGGACAGAAAAAATATTCAAATAGATAATAGACAAAAACTTCCCTAACATGGGAAAGGAACAACTCACTCAAATCGAGGTAGTGCAATGAGTACCATATAAAATAAATCCAAGGAGGAACACCACAAGACACATATTAGTCAAATTGACCAAAATTAAAGACAAAGAGAAAATATTGAAAGCATCTAGGGAAAAGAAACAAATAACATATAAGGGAACCCGAATAATGTTATTGGCAGATTTTTAAGCAGAAACTCTGCAGGCCAGAAGAGTGTGGCACAATATACTTAATGTGATGAAAGAGAAAAACCTCCAACCAAGATTACTTTACCCAGCAAGGCTCTCATTCAGATTTGAAGGAGAATTAAAATCTTTACAGATAAGCAAAAGCTAAGAGAATTCAGCAACCCTAAACTAGCTTTACAATAAATACTAAAGGAACCTCGCTGAGAAGAAAAGAAAAGGCTGCAACAGGAAACACAAATACCACAAACGAAAAAGTTCACTAGGAAAGCTACATATACAGTAAAGATACAAAATCATTCATGCACAATTATGCTACCAAAATCAGAAATAGTGAGAAGAGGAAGGTATGAATTGAGGACACTGGAGATGCACTTGCAATTAAGAGAAAAACAACTTAAACAATCTCGTATATATACAGATACCTATATCAAAATTTTAGGGAAACTGCAAACCAGAAATCTACAATTGATACATACAAAAATAAGAAAAATCAACTCAATACAATATTAAAAACAGTTATCAAATCACAAGAGGAGAGAACAAGAGAAGGGAAGAAAAAAGAGCAACAAAAACAAATCAAAAACAGTTAATAAAATGGCAATAAGAATATACGTATCAATAGTTACATTAAGTGTTACTGGACTAAATGCCCCAAACAAAAGACATAGACTGACTGAATGGATACAAAAACAAGGTCCACATATATGCTTTCCTCCAGAGACCCATTTCACTTCTAGGGAGACATACAAATTGAAAGTGAGAGGATGGAAGAAAATATTCCAGGCAAACAGAAGAAGTAAAAGAAATAAAAGGAATCCAAATTGAAAAGAAAGAAGTAAAAATATCACTATTAATACACAGAAATTTACTGCATTTCTATATACTAACAACAAAAGATCAGAAAGAGAAATTAGGGGAGTTCCAATCATGGCTCAGTGGTTAACTAATCCGACTAGGAATCATGAAGTTCCGGGTTCGATCCCTGGCCTTGCTCAGTGGGTTAAGGATCCGGCATTGCCATGAGCTGTGGTGTAGGTCACAGATGTGGCTCGGATCCTGTGTTGCTGTGGCTCTGGTGTAGGCCAACGGCTATAGCTCTGATTAGACCCCTAGCCTGGGAACCTCCACAGGTCATGGCAGTGGCCCAGGAAATGGCAAAGAAAAAAAAAAAGAGAAAGAGAAATTAGGGAAGCAATCCTGTTTACCATTGTATGCAAAAGAATAAAATACTTATGAATAAACCTACATAAAGAGCCAAAATCCTGAACTCTGAAAACTATAAGAGGCTGATGAAAGAAATCAAAGAAGACACAAACAGATGGAAAGACATACCATGCTCTTGGATTGAAAGAGCCAATATTATCAAAATGCCTATGCTACCTAAGGCAGTCGGCAGATTCAAAGCAATCCCTATCAAATTACAAAGGACATTTTTCACAGAACTGAAACAAAATATTTTAAAGTTTGTTTGGAAGCAAAAAATACACAAAATAGCCATAGACATCCTTAAAAAGAAAAATGGAACAGGAGGAATCAGGCTCCTTGACTTCAGACTACACTACAAAGCTGCAGTTATCAAAACCATATGGTACTGGCACAAAGATAGAAATAGAGATCACTGGGACAGGATAGAAAGCCCAGAATTAAAGGCATGCACCTACAGTCAACTAATCTATGACAAAAGAAGCAAGAATATACAATGGAGAAATGAGCCTGTTCAAAAAGTGGTTCTTGGAAAACTGGACAGCCACATGTAAAAGAATGAAATTAGAACACTTCTGAACACCATACAAAAAAATAAACTCCAAATGGATTAAAGACCTAGATATAAGACCAGGCACTATCAAACTCTTAGAGGAAAATGTAGGCCAAACACTTAATGACATAAACTACAGAAACATCTCCTCAGATCCACCTGCTACTGTTATGACAATAAAACAAAAATAAACAAGTGGGACCTAATCAAACTGAAAAGTTTCTGCACAGTAAAGGAAACCCTAAACTAAATGAAAAGACAACCCACAAAATGGGAGAAAATCTTTGCAAATAAACCAACTGACAAGGGATTAATCTCCAAAATTTATAAACACCTCCTACCCCTCAATACCAAAAAAAACAACCATGTCAAAAAATCGGCAGAAGATCTAAATAGACAGTTCTCTAAAGAAGACATACAGATGGCCGAGAAACACATGAAAAGATGTTCAACATCACTCATTATCAGAGAAATGCAAATCAAAACCACGATCAGATACCACCTTACACCAGCCAGAATGGCCATCATCAAAAAGTCTACAAACAATAAGTGCTGGAGAGGGTGTGAAGAAAAAGGAACACTGTTACACTGTTGGTGGGATTGTAAATTGGTGCAACCACTGTGGAAAACAGAATGGGGATTCCTCAGAAAACTAAAAATAGAATTACCATTTGATCCAGCAATCCCACTCCTGGGCATCAATCCAGAGAAAACCATGTCTCAAAAAGACACATGTACCCCAATGTTCACTGCGGCACTATTTGCAATAGCCAAGACATGGAAACAACCTACATGTCCATCAACTGAGGAGCGGATCAAGAAGATGTGGTACATATACACAATGGAATATTACTCAATCATTGAAAGAAAATAAATAATGGCATTTGCAGCAGCATGGATGGACCTAGAAATTATCATCCTACATGAAGTCAGTCAGACAGTGAGACACCAACATCAAATGTTATCAGTTACATGTGGAATCAAAAAAAAAAAGACACAACAAACTCCTTTGCAGAACAGACACTGACTCACAGACTTTGAAAAACTTATGGTTTTCAAATGAGACAGGTTGGGGTGTCGGGGGATGCATTGAAGGTTTGGGATGTAAATGCTATAAAATTTGGTTGTGATGATTGTTGTACTCCTATAAATGTAATACAATTCATTAAGTAAATAAAATAAATAAATAAATAAAATGTAACTGGCAACATTTTCCTATGGTGAAAAGTATCCCAAAACCTCTAAAGTGCTCAAGGCCCATGGAAGTCATAATGTGACCCTTTGTGCCTGGGCTTCATCATTTGTGAAATACAGATAAAAATAGTGCCCAATACATAAGATTGTTAAGAAAACACCTGGAGTTCCCGTCGTGGCTCAGTGGTTAAGGAATCTGACTAGGAACCATGAGGTTGTGGGTTTGATCCCTGGCCTCTCTCAGTGGGTTAAGGATCTGGCATTGCCATGATCTGTGATGTAGGTTGCAGACGTGGCTCGGATATGGCATTGCTGTGGCTCTGGCCTAGGCAACAGCTCCAATTAGACCCCTATGGGAACCTCTATATGCTGCAGGAGCAGCACTAGAAAAGGCAAAAAGAAAAAAAAAAAAAAAAAGAAAAACACCTGAGTTGATTTTGGAAAGCTGGTAGTGTTTAGCACATATTAATTTCTACATGTTTATTAAATAAATAAAGAAGTCTAAAATAGGTAAATTATGGACATTGTAAAAACTCAAGGGATAGTTTAAAAATATATACAACAAAAAGCAAATCTCTCTAATCACTGATCCCCAGTCCTTCAGTTTCCTTCCTCAGAAATAGCCACATTTAACATTTTTCATGTATCCTCTAGAGATTGCTTGTATAAATCATGTAGGACTTTTATTTATTTAAACTGTTCCGTATTAGGTGGACATCCAGTTGTTTCTGGTCCTTGCTAATGCAGCCAGTGCTGCAATAAATACCCCTGCACATAGGCCATTTTGCAAATGTGGTAACAGGATAAATTCTCTAAAATATGATTGCTGAGTCAATTGCTTTAAATTTTTATAGATACTGCTAAATTGATCTCTATGCTGGTTGTACCAAATTACAACACTCTCATCAGAAAAATAAGAGTGCATGTTTTCCTGCACCTGCATCAAAAATAATGTTATCGATCTTTCAGGACTTTGATAATTTAAGAGGTTAAAACGATATCTCATTTTAAGTGTATACCGCTTTAATTATGAATGAAGCTCAGTAAGTTTGACATTCGAAAATCAATTTCCTTTTATTGGTGAACTATTAGTCCATATATATATATGGACTAATATATATAAATATATATATATATATAAATATAAATATATATATAAATATATATATATATATAAATATATATATATATTTACTTTTTCAGTTGTAGGACCTCTTTATCAAGGAAACAAGAGCTGGGTCTGTGATATGAATTGCCAGTTCTGATATGAGTTGCTAGTAATTGTCCAGTTTGTCTTTTGACTTTGGATATAGTGTTTTTTTCCATGTAGACCTTTTAGAATTTTATGCATTCAAGTTTGTCAGTATTTTCTTTATGCCTTCTGGATTTTATGAGCTATTGGGAAAGTCTTTCTCTATCTTTGGATTATTTTTTTAAACACTCCCATGTTATTTTGTGTGATTTTAAGAAAATGCTTAAATCTTTGATCCATTCAGAATTATATTGAAGTAAGTAGTGTTTTCCCCTGCGGAAAAATTTAATTTTTAATGTAGTCAAATTTATCAAATTTTTTCTTATGGCTTTTGTATTTTGCATTTTCATTAAATGGAACTTTCTTATCCGAAGATCATAAATGTATCCAACTAATTTTTTTTCTAATATGTTTTAGTTTCTTAAAAACTAATTCCATCTACAGTTTAACTTGGTGCAAAGAGTATGGTGGGGATCTGGAGTGTGTCTAACCAGTTGTCACTACATCGTTTCTTGAATACAACCATTTCTTCTACTGATTTGAAATGTGCCTTTTATTCCAAAAAGGCCCGTATATATTAAGCTCTATTTCTAGACTGAATTTTGTTCCCTTGCTTAGTCTGCCTGTTTATGCATCAGTATCACACTATTTTAAATACCATAATGTTAAGCAAATATTTATTAGGAGTATTTTATTTTTATTTTTTATTTTTGTCTTTTTAGAGCTGCACCAGTGGCATATGAAGTTTCCCAGGCTGGGGGTCAAATCGGAGCTGTGGCTGCTGGCCTGCACTACAGCCACAGCAATGCCAGATCTGAATGCTATCTGTGACCTACACCACAGCAATGCTGGATCCTTGGCCCACTAAGAGGGGCCAGGGATGGAACCTGCATCCTCATGGCCTAGTCAGATTTGTTTTCACTGAGTCACAATGGGAATTCCTATTAGGAGCATTTTAAATCATCAATGGATGTTTAGTTTGTCAAATACCTTTTCAACATCTATGAAAATGATCATATTTTTTTTTTGCCCTTGTTCTATTAATATAGTGAATTATATTTATGGATTTTCTAATGTTATAAAAATAAATTTCTCCCCAGAAATAAAACAAAAAATACATGCACCCCTATGTTCATTGAAGCACTATTCATAATAGCCAAAACATGGAAACAACCTAAATTCATATTGACAGATGAACGGATTAAGAAGTGGTGCATATCTGCAGTGGAATATTACTCAGCCACAAAAAAGACAAACTAATGCCATTTGCAGCAATATGGATGGAACTAGGGATTCTCATACCAAGTGATGTAACCAGAAAGAAAAAGACAAATACCATATGATATCACTTATTTGTGGAATATAAAATATGGAAGAGATGATCCTATCTAAAAAAAAAACAGAAACAGATCATGTCCAAGGAAAGCAGACTTGGGGTTCCCAGGTGGGAAACGGGAGGGAGTAGTAGAATGGATGGGCAATAGGTCCCTACTGTACAGCACAGGGAAATATTTGTGATTTGGTCACTTTGCTGTACAACAGAACTTTAAGAAACACTGTAAATCAACTATACCTTAATAATAATAGAAAAGAATTATAAAATAAGAATACATTTTGCCTATTACTCTTTCATTTAGAGGATTCAGAAATGCTTGAGAAATTATTGTTTATCTTAATGTACTTCTGCCAATTAAAATTTTTTGATAAAATACTTTTATTATTACCTGTTCTTAGACCTGAAATTTAGCTTTCTTGACATGCAGAAAATGTCAAACACATGACCAAAAATAAAAGGTGATCTTCATTTTCAAACCAAATAACCAGTGATATTTTCTTTCTGTTAAAATATAAACCTTACTACAGTTTTTGCAGAAATGAATATATTGAAGTATTTTTAAGCCTATAATATAACTGCCCTTGTTACATAAGGGGAAAAATCTTTTATTGAATGCACTATGTAAAATAGAGAAACATAGACATCTAAGTCAGGTTAAAATTGTATAGATTTAGTATAACTTATTTATTATCATATAAGAACAATTAAGAATTCCATGGTGGCTCAGCAGGTTAAAGATCCAGCATTGTCACTGCTGTGGCTTGGGTCACTGCTGTGGCACGGGTCACTGCTGTGGCACAGATTTGATCCCTGTCCCAGTAACTTCTGTATGCATGAGAGTGGCCAAAAAAATAAATAAATAAATTGTTGTCTATTAATTTGTGATAATGCAGAGTAGCTAAAATGATGTATTTAATAAGGATAACAACAAAATGCACATTTCAGTAATTGTTAGTACATATAATGACCAGGTGCTTAGATTTGAAACTATTTTTATCATAATTAACATTTAGATTTAATTTCCTTAATTTTATTTCACATCTTGATTAACTTTTTTTTTAAGCTAAACACTAAAATCTTTACACGGTCTCTATGTATCTTCAGGAGATATTATTTTTCCAGTTTATTGCCCTTCACCCTGGTGGCATTTGCTTCAGCATGCATATTAAAGACATTTTATTAGACATAATTACTTTCATTTTATTTACTTTCTATACTATAGTGAAGGCAATTTTTTTTTTTAAATTACATGTCATGGAGTTCCTGTCATGGCTCAGTGGTTAACAAATCTGACTAGGAACCATGAGGTTGTGGGTTCGACCCCTGGCCTTCCTCAGTGGGTTAAGAATCCGGTGTTGCTGTGAGCTGCAATATAGGTCACAGATGTGGTTCAGATCCTGCATTGCTGTGGCTGTAGCATAGGCTGGTGGCTATAGCTCCAATTCACCCCCTAGCCTGGGAACCCCCATGTGCCACGGGAGCAGCCCAAGAAATGGCAAAAAAACAAAAAAACAAAAATAATAAAATAAAATTACATGTCGAGGTAAGGTTTTTTTTCTCTGTGGATACCTTTTCAAGATAATAAAATTAGTATTACAAAATATTTGCTTGATGTTTGTTAGGGTTTTTAATCTCATTAGTTGGATGTATTGCGACCTGGCTTAAGTGGTGATGCTTAGCACATACTACTTCCTGGCTGACCCAGGAACCAAGATCAGATTCCCATTCTTCTGTCAGCAGGCATGCTTTCCATGCATCTTGGGTGCTTTGGAATCTGAACTGTCTACAAGGTTATATCCTTTATGATATATCTGCATTGCGGTTATTCCTGATTCTGCAGATAGTGTCAATATTTTCCTGTTAGTTTCCAAGGAATTTTGGATGCTTTTCACATTTACCCTTTGACCTTCAACATTCTCCTGGTCTCCATGGGTCATTTGTTGTTGTCGTTGCTAAGTACCCAGTGAATGTAAAAAATCCGAAGGTTGGAGTTTCTGCTGTGGCACAGCAAAAATGAATGCAACTTGAAACCATGAGGTTGCAGGTTTGATCCTGGCCCTCCATCAGTGGGTTAAGGATCTGGCATTGCCATGAGCTGTGGTGTAAGTCACAGATGCAGCTCAGATCCTGCATTGCTGTGGCTGTGGTGTAGTCCAGGAGCTATATGATTACAACTCTCGCCTGGAAACCTCCATATGCCACAGGCACTGTTCTAAAAGGCAAAAAAAAAAATCAGAAAGAGGATGGCAGTGAACGATGGATAAAGTGCAAATTAGGTCAAGCAACCTCAACAAATAAGGACTGGACAATGACTCCAATTTGTTTAAATTATTTTTTACTTCTTTTACTCACTGTGTCTCTTGGCGACAGGTATATAAGAGTTAGGTTGAAAAAGTCCCAACTTTTTTAGGAGTTATCAGTCCACTTGGAATTTATGATAAAATATATGCTTTGTCCAAAAATTTGCTTTGTAATCCACCTACATGAGTTACACAATTAGTGGGAAATGCTTCTTAAATATGGGTTATAGTTTTCCATTAGTTAAAATTAGAAGATTTTTGGAGTTCTCTTTGTGGTGCAGCAGAAATAAATCCAACTAGTAACCATGAGATTGTGGGTTCAACCCCTGGCCTCACTCAGTGGGTTAAGGATCCGGCATTACTGTGAACTGTGGTGTATAGGTTGTAGACATGGCTCAGATCCTGGGTTGCTGTGGCTGTGGCATATGTAGGCAGCTATAACTGATTCAACCCCTTGCCTAGGAACTTCCATACACCATGGGTGTGGCCCTAAAAACACCAAAAAAAAAAAAAAAGATTAGAGGCTTGACATCAATTTTTATATCTCTGTTTATCTACAGAGGTATTTTTATGAAGAATTGGGATTAACTATTAGACATTGTTTGTCAGTACATGGTTTAACTTTGGAATCACTTCTGCTATGAAGATATCTAACTTTACTTTTGTTTTCAAAACTATTGAGGTGTGGATGGGCTTTGTTTTTTCATAAGTTGTTTCCTCTTTCAATGAAGTTCTCAGGTATGTTACTTCATCTTAACTCAGACTTCAGTCCATGATAGTCCTGGTTCTAAACTCTGCAGACAAGTTTGCTACCAGGACAATCATTTTGTTTAATACCTACGTTTTTTCTACAATAAGACAAGTGTTTCTAATTTCATTTCACTACTCTAGCATCTAATAAATGGAAGTAAAATGTACATAAACACGAATGCTGTCCTCTTAATATCTTCCAAATTATTGACTATTTCCCATCATTGGTCTTATACTCATTACAAATTTTGAAAGGATGTCAACTTGATTATTGTCCTTTCTACATTTAATACCAAGTATTTCATCCTTATTTTCATGTTTATTTTTAATCAATGTTCAAATGTCTTAGGATAGCTGATGCTATTCTTCTTTTTAATTAAGCTTTAAATAACATACAACCTTATAATTGTTTTAGGTATACGACAAAATGTTTTTTTGTTGTTGTTTTTTGGGTTTTTTTTTTTTTTTTTTTTTGTCTTTTTAAAGACTCACCTGAGACCTATGGATGTTTCCAGGCTAGGGGTCGAATCGGAGCTGTGGCAGGCAGCTGGCCTATGCACAGGCACAGAACACCAGATCCAAGCCACATCTGTGACCTACATCACAGCTCAAGGCAGTGCCAGATCCTTAACCCACTTAGCAAGGCCAGGGATCAAACCTCAAACCTGCATCCTCATGGATGCTAGTCAGAATTCTTTCTGCTGAGCCAGGACAGGAACTCCTGTTTGGATATTTATAATGCTGCAAAATGATCACCAGAATATATCTAGTTAGTATTTGTCAACATACATATTTACAGATTTTTTTGATAATTAGATAGAACTTTTACGATTTACTCTCTTAGCAACTTTCAAATATACTATTAACTGTAGTCAGCAAACTATACATTACATTCTTCTGACATTTTATAACTGGAAGTTTAGACCTTTTGATTCCTTTCATCCATTTATCCATCCCAATCTTTGCCTTTTGTAATCACCAATCAGTTCTCTGTATTTATAAGCTTATTTTATTTATTTATTTAATCTTTTAGATTCCACATATAAGTGATATTATACGGTTTTGTCTTTCTCCATATCATTTATTTTACAGAGCATAATAATGTCATGGTCCGTTCACATTGTTGCAAATGGCAATATTTCATCCTTTTTTGATGCTGAATAATATATATATATATATATATATGTGTGTGTGTGTATATATATATATATATATATATATATATATATCTCCACACACACACACACACACACACACACACACACATTGTTTTTATCCACTCAATGCCTATTGAACTCTAAGATTGTTTCCATATTAGGCTAGTTCAAATAATGTTGCAATGAACAGAAGAGTGCATATATCTTTTGGAATTAATGTTTTCATGTTCTTTGGAAAAATACCCAGATGCAGAAGTGCTAGATAATATGGTAATTTTACGTTTAACTTTCTGAGAAACAACCATATTTTTTCAGCGTGGTTGCATGAATTTACATTCCTACCAACAGTGCACAAGTGTTCCTTTTTCTCCACATTCTCACCAACACATTACATCTTGCCTTTCTGATAGTAGTCCTAACTGGTGTGTATTACTATCTTCTTGTGGTTTTGATATGCATTCCCATGATTATTCGTGATGTTGAGCATATTCACACATACCTGTTGGCCACCTGCATGTCTTCTTTGGAAAAATATATGTATAGATCCTCTGTCTAATTTTTTAACTGGATTGTTTGCCTTTTGCTACTTAATTGTTTAAGTTCTTTGCATAGTTTGGATAATTACTCCTTTCTTTCAAATATATGATCTATGAATATTTTCTTCCATCCAGTATATTGTCTTTTTTGTTTATGGTTTCCTCTGTAGTTCAAAGGTTTTAATTTAATGTAGTTCACCTTATTTATGTTTGCTATTGTTGGCTTTGCATTGTGTATCAAATCCAAAAAGTCATCGCCGCGACAGATCAATTTCAAGATTACCGCCTATGTTTTCATATAAGAGTTTTATGGTTTCAGATCTTAAATTCAAGTCCTTAACCTCATTCTGAGTTACTTTTCTTGTATGGTGTAAAGTAGTGATTCAGTTTCATTCTTTTGTATATTGCTGCTCTGTTTTCTGAATACCATTTATCAAAGATAGTATCCTTTCTGCATTCAATATTCTTGGCTGCCTTGTCATAAATAAACTGTCCCTACACTTTGCGGCTTATTTCTGGGCTCTATATTCTCCTCCATTGGTCTATGAATTTGTTAATGTGGTATAACATGCTGATCAATTTGCAGATCCTGAACCATCCCTGCATCCCTGAAACAAATCCCACTTGATCATGGGATATGACACTTTTAATGTATTTCTGAATGTAGTTTGCTACTATGTTTATCAGGGATATTGACAAGTAATTTTGTTTTCTTTTCATGCCCTTGTCCAAATTTGGTATCAGGATA
Source organism: Sus scrofa (assembly GCF_054392235.1). Classification (NCBI taxonomy): domain Eukaryota; kingdom Metazoa; phylum Chordata; class Mammalia; order Artiodactyla; family Suidae; genus Sus; species Sus scrofa. The sequence continues at coordinate 50,004,440 of NC_139390.1, read as the reverse complement.
GAACTAGACCCATAGAGTAATTTCAGATTTGCTCACTCCTCATTTAAAAAAAAAAAAAATTGAGAAGGACTGACATTAGTTTCTCTTTGATTGTTAGAATTCACCAGTGAAACTGGTCCTGGTCCTATTTGTATGGAGTTTTTAAATTAGTGATTCAGTCTCTTTTCTATTTAATTGGTCTGATCATAGTAATTGATCTGTTTCCTTATGATTCAGTCATGAAAATGTTTGGTTTCTAGAAATGCATCAATTTCTCCTAGTTTGTCCACTTTGTTAGCATATAATTGTTTTTTATGATTCTTTGCATTTCTGTGGTATCAGAAATAAGGTCTTCACTCTTGTTTCTGATTTTATTTATTTGATCCCTCTATTTTTTCTTGATGAGTTTAGCTAAGGTTTGTCATTTTTTTTTAAAGGGACTAGCTCTTAGTTTCATTGATATTTTCTTTTGCTTTTTAGCCTCTATTTTATGTATTTCTGGTCTGAAATGTATTATTTCCTTCCTTTTACTAACTTTGGGCTTATTTTTCTAGTTCCTTTTACTGTAAAGTTTACTTGTTTACTTGGAATTTCTCTTATTTCCTGATAAACATTTGTAACCATGAACTTCCCTCTTAGAATTGTTTTTGCTGCATCTGGTAGGTATTTCCATTTCCATTTGTATCAAGGTATGTTTTTAATTTTTCTTTTGACTTTTTTCATTGACCAGTTGGTTGTTAATCTTTGCATTTTGTGAACTTTCCAGTTTTTTTTTTTTAATTGATCTGGTTTCATACCATTGTGGTTAGAAAAGATATTTGATATTATTTCAATTTTCTTAAATCTGTGTGTGTTGCTTTGTGGCCTAACATATGTCCATGTATACTTGAGAAGAACGTGCAGCCTCTTCCTTTTGGATAGAATGTACTATATATATCTAAATCCAGCTGATCTAATTTGTCACTTAAAGCAATGCTTCCTTATTGATTTTCTGACTAGATGATCTGCCAATTGATATAAGTGGGGTATTAAAAGACCCCACTATTATTATGTTACTGTCCATTACTCCCTTTAGGTTTGTTAATGTTTGTTTTATAGACTTGGGCATTTTTCTTATTTCAGTTATTTAAATTCAGTTCAATACTCTGAAAAGTAAAAATGAAGAATGATGTTTTTGGAATATTTAGTGTACAATGACTAAATTGTTTTAAAGTGCTATGAATAATGAATCATCAGAGAAAAATTATTACAGAGTCATTCCAAAAAGCAGTATCAGAAATATTGCTTTTAGCATCTGCTATTGTGAGGGTTGCCATGATGTAGGCAGGAGTTGGAGCTAGGCAAAGATTGGGGGATTTAGCAAAATTTGAGAATTTATATAAATTCAGTGTGGTTTCATTGAATCAGTTTTAGCATTTCTCTGACTCCTTTGGTAAAATAGATGTATCCCTCATTCTTGTTCTTTTTCTCAGGACTCTAAAGGACTCAAACATCTAAAATATGTGTATAAATGTGGAAAGAAAGAAGATGTCATAGCAATAAAAATTGTTTATCACTTTATTACGTGTATTGTCTCCTAAGTAGTTTGAGGCATAATTCCTAAATCTCTGGATTCTTTAGTACCTTCTTGGATCTTCATATCCATCCCAAATGGTGAGGGAAGGAAGGACATGTTTTCCCAGAAGGGGCTGGTGTTGTCTGAAAGATTAAAAGTATCCCTATCAACTTGAAATCTGTCTGGACTAGTGTAAGTGACAGTTTAATCCTTAGCAAAGGAGGCTGGTTTATTAATCTCTGCTTTTTATACTATCTCATATATTTCCTTATTTAAATCCTCAATTATCAAATCTTAGATTCATAGACTCAATCTCACTTCTAATTTTATTTTTAAGGTGACTAAAAAAGAAAATAGCCAAGACATTCTTTTAAGTGTATTTGTTGGTTGCAGTAACTGAGATAAGTAATTTTAAATATCATTGCCTGTGAACTTTTATTTTGCTAGCAAATAATATTCTGGCTTCTAGCCTACTACACACTGGTTGACCAAGAATGATGTAAAAATAGGCAAGTATTTATGAAACAAAAAAGAGCTTCCCTCAATCCAGCTATGTAATATCCAGACAAAATTAGATAATTAAACTCAAAATTCATAAATAATTCCCTGGAGTCTGTTCTAAGTGTAGTTATATAAAATTTAAATTTTCATATCAAAAATAGTAGTTTTGAGCCATACCCATATGCTACTTAACTGTTTTAAAAGACATCAGGAGATATTTTCACCAAATATACTTCCTTGATGTGACCACATATGCCATCTTGAATAAAGGTCTTTAATAACCATTTTATGTGAAATGCATTTGGGATATTAAGGCACAGCTGCCCAAGACCATATGCACTGCTTTGATTCCTGCCAAAGTAATTGTGGTCATGTAGTTCTGACCTCTGTTTGGGAAAGATATTTATCTTTCTTTGCTTTCATCTGCCCTAATTACTTTGATTTCTCTACCAGCATCACTCACAAAGAACCTAATTGCTTTCTTTGAGAAGCCAGCCCTCCTTGAAATCATCAATATGCTCTATCACTGAGGGAGAGGCTAAACATCTGTTCCCTATCATCACCTCTTCTTCTTATGAAAAAAGCAGCTGTAGTTATTTTTAGTAAGATTTCTGCTTTCATGTTTAGGGTTATGAAGAGGTTGATGTCTTTTTTCCCTATGAGATCATCTACTGAAGGAAGGTTGGGTTTGTAAGAAGTGTCCCCAGTGTTGAATGTTGCAATGAAGTACACTCAAAGTTTTCTATCTTGGTGTCACTCAGAGCATTTCATTCTAGACTTCCATGAAGTGATATGCAATTGTTATTGACTACTTCTAAATTGTACTGTCTTATTTGTGTTACGTGGCATCATTTCTAACCCAAGCTCTCAACACAGTTGTAGAAGACACTTGTAGTACTTTCAACTCAACTGAAAGAGATATTATATTTCCACTCGGTAATAACTCAAAATTTGGCAGAGTTTCTTCTATTTTCTGTGTTCATCATAAAAAAAATTGCAGGTAATTAATTCTAAATGCATCAAAAAATAAATACATAGGAGTTCCCTCATGGCTTAGTTGATTAAGGATCCAGTGTTGTCACTGCTGTGGCTCTGGTTATAGCTGTGGCAAGGCTTCAAACCCTGGCACAGGAAATTCTGCATGCCCCAGGTGCAGCTAAAAAATAAAATTAAAATTAAAAATAAATTCAAAAATTAATTAATTAATTAATTAACAGACCTGTAAGGAAAATTCATTACTATCAAAATGTCTTTAATCATTGTTTTATAGGTGTTTAAAATACCTTTCTTTGTATTTCCTTATCCATATAAAACTTGAGTGCCAAAAAAAGATGTAACAGAAAAAAACCTACAAAAGCATAGGTGACATTTTCATAGTGAACAGCTTGGGCTTACAGGCAGCCTGAGAAGGCCATTCTCTTAGGGGACCATAGGGGTCTGTGCCCTGAACCTACACTCTCTGTGACTTTGATGTGAGGTTACAGGTTAAAGCTCTTTTATCTGTTTTTCTGCCATGAAAATAAGACTACTACTTGCAGATATAAAGATTTAAATTTTAGGTTTGAGGCCATATAAAGATTTAAAATATGGTGGCCTCCCTTGACTTTCTTCCTGCTCACTGAGGAAAAGGCACTACATTTTGAACAGAGAATGGGCTATGTGACTTGTGTGTTCCTGCCACTGGGACTGAGGAATCACCTTCATTCAACTCACAATGGACACGCAGAGCTTTCAAAACAGAATCAGAGGATGTCCTTTCTGTTTTTAAATGTCTTAGTCGGCTAATCCATCTCTTTTTTGTGTTTTTTCTTATACCTTTTTTGAAGAAGAGAGCATATTTGCTGTCTCTGCTTTTAGTTCTCAACCCACTGAAATCTTATTTCTGAATCTTCTTAGCATGGAGATGACAGGATCGAATTCTAAATCTATTTTAACTTTATCAAAAACTTTTGGCATTGTTGTAAACCCTGCTTTCTTGGTATTCCCCTCTTTTGCTTTATTTGGGGCAAATATCACTGGAGCTTTTTTCATCTTCTTCTTTGGCCCCATTTTCAAATGTTACATCTTATTCTTCTCCTCTTTCCTTTATATCCCTGGGCTGCAGTGTATCCCAAGTCTAGTCTTCTTTCCTCTGCTTCAATTTCTTGCATTTGCTATTCTTCCTTCCTTCCTTCATTCCTTCCTTCCTTCCTCCCTTCCTTCCTTCCTCCCTTCCTTCCTTCCTCCCTCTCTCTCTCTCTTTCTCTTTCTTTATTTCTTTCTTTCTTTCTTTCTCTCTCTCTCTCTCTCTCTCTCTCTCTCTCTCTCTCTCTCTCTTTCTTTCTTTCTTTCTCTCTCTCTTTCTTTCTTTGGTGCTTATTTATATTTAATAAATATTTCCACTTGTCTAGAACCCTCGAAAGCTACAAATTATAAATTAAAAAGTATGTAGCTCAAAACCAATCTCCCTCAGACTTCCCCACTTGTAGTAAATGCATCACTAGCGATCTCTGCAAGAGCCAAAAGAAGTCACAAAAACAGGTTCAGAGATGCTTTGATTCTTTGCTTTTAATATATCTAACACTTTGACTATAATTTACAACAGTTTATAGTGTATGGCTACCCACTTAGTTCTCTCTATACTTATGAGAAAAATAAAGAGAGACAATATTCACTTTGTACATTTTCTAGAATTTGAACTTTTTTCAAAGCTATTTTTAGTGCTTGAAAACAATACATTTCTCTCTATATATAACATAGATTTACATATAGAATCTATTCAATAAATATTATTGCTTCATCATTAAATATTCGAGGTCTTTTTTTTTTTTTTTGTCTTTTTGTCTTTTTGCCATTTCTAGGGCCACTCATGAGGCATATGGAGGTTCCCAGGCTAGGGGTCCAATCGGAGCTGTAGCCGCCGGCCTACATAAGAGCCACAGCAACGTGGAATCCAAGCCGTGTCTGCAGCCTACACCACAGCTCATGGCAACACTGGATCCTTAACCCACTGAGCAAGGCCAGGGATTGAACCTGCAACCTCATGGTTCCTAGTCAGATTCATTAACCACTGCGCCATGATGGGAACTCCAAACACTTGAAGTCTTATAATCAGAGGAACAAATTAGAAAAATACAGCTTGATCTACAAGGGGGAATCTATATATAATTGTGCAATGATTGTTTTAATTACATCTCCATTTGGTTAGATATTTCATATAAAATGTAACTAATTTCCTCTATGACATTATATATGCTGCATTCTACAATAAAGATAATTTAAATTGTTATTAAATTAGAAACAATATTAAGCTAAGAAATTTAGAATATTGAAAATGCTTTCTAAATAGTCATTAAAAATTACATATCTTTGCTAAAAGAGATTTAAACTGAATATTCGACACTACTAAATTCTGATTTATTTAAAATTGGAACATGAATCATTGTACCCAGAAATTAATTTCTCAATCAGGTGAATTAGATGTAGAAATATCTTGCAAAAGAATGTTTATTGTCAGATAATATAAAGAGCCACTTAGAAAATCCCTGGACTATATCCTAAAAAAAAAGAATTTTGGATTCTTTGAATGACCAAAGATATATGAAGCCAGAATGCATGAAATATTTGAGCACAATTGCAGTAAAGTGAGATGGATAAATCATCTTTTTTAATAAACTCACTTTATATTACTGTAATGCCTGTAGTATTTTATCATGCTAACAATTCAAACAATTTTTTAAAGCTTAAGGAAAATACTAGAAGGTCCCTCTCTACATCTATTTTCATTTTGTGGTTCCTAGATGTCATTATAGTTTCTGGATTTTTCTTCCAAAAAGGACATTTAAATTTGGAATCATAAAATGTAATTTATTATTGTTATTATTTCCAGGAAAATGGGATTATATCAAGCACCTATTCCAAAATATGAGTATATCATGAAGATCTTTTCATACTAACTTCATAAGAATTGCCTTCACTCAGTTTAGAAATATACATTATTTCAACTTATGAGTGTCTGTTTATTTAGGAATTTTGTAAGGATGGGTATTTGTTTTATTTTTAGTTTCATTTTCATTCTAATACTAAGAATCCCTAAAAATGTATATATGTACATCTAACATTTCTTATGCAGCACTATCCTTAGGAAGTATAACTTTATTACCCTATTTCACACTGCTTCTCTTCCGTAAACCCCTTATTCACCACGTCTCAAGATTTTTTCCCACTGCTATGTGTATATTCAAAGAGCAATTTCACACTCTAAAAATACATTCAATTTAGCTCAATCATGAAGTTCTCCCCCAATAGTCAGCTACATTTAATGCTATCCATCCAAACTACTTCTAGGCTTCTAAATTACTGACAGTATTTCATAACTGGAATTCATGGCAATTCCGAAATCATTCCTATAAGGAGCAGTTGTCATATTTATTATTTGTTTTACTTGTCAACTTTTTTTTATTTTTTGACGCAAACTTACAGACTCAGAAACAAAATATTTTTTTTCCAATCTCACATGTGAAATAATTAGGTGTCAATCCAGTCTAAGTAAATACAAAATCAAATATTTGTTTTCTTTTAACATAAGCTGGATTTATTCCAGAGATCTTTCAAATTTAATAAAAAATCACCTGAGAGAATATGTTGAAGATCTTTATTAAACTATAGCTACATTTTACAACATAATTGTATATTACTCAGTTATGGGGAGCTCAGCCTTTGTGGTACTATTTTAATTCTGTGGGTTTATGCTTTGAATGACAATGCAGTGACAAAACTCATAGAAAGGCATATGGCAGTGCCCTATCCATCTGTTTCCTTTCTGACCAGACTTGATTCTCTAAGATTGCATGAATGATAACCAGAAATATTCAAAGCAATTAAGCTTATTGTCTCACACAAACCTAAAAAAGTTGTGGGAAAACAAAATTTAAGGTCACATGGACATACTTTCTTCTTCATATCAATTAAGCAGCAACCTAGATTTTTCTGTCTATATGTCAAACTTTTACTTCCTTTCTACTTTATGCTCATTTTCATGCTTTTACACTGCTACTGAATTCTGATGAGGATGCAATGTCCAATCCAATTTGTTCAGCCTTTGGACAATTACTTTGTGTACTTAAACTCTCATTCAACTGAAATAAGATGAATAAAATGCCAGAATACACAGTGACCATTTGAGCAGCAACCAGAAGCAACTGTCTGTTTTAACCTTGGCCAACCCATTTGATAATGTTTAATAATGTAGTTGTCAAGGGCATTTCTCCAACTTAATTCTTGCCTAGTTGGACTTTGTGTTTTTAAAGCTGAAGTTCTAACTTCACAATAACCTATTTTGAACTTCTGATTTTAGATATTCCAAATTGCAGGGCTTTGAATAGCCAATAATGTTAGATAAATAATGAAATATCTTAAATCAGACAGGAATTGCTAAAATAGCCAAAGGATTATTTTAAAGACTAATACAGTATAAGTGTGCTGCAGTAAAATAATTAAAAATAGTAGGAAATTAAATATTAATTAAATAGGCAGCCAATTGAAACAATGAAATTACAGAAATAATTTATTATTTTTTTGGATTAATCTACAAAACTGCTAGACTCACAGGAATTTTTGGTTTAGGTTTTTCCCGATAGCTAGGGCAATGTAGAAAATAAATCATTCTTATCTGTTTTTCTTTAAAATAAAAAGGGGATGATATAGGCAACTTTCTCAAAATGAAAAGTAAATCTGGCTACTGATTCAACCAATCCAATCAACTTTCTATAGAAATTAACTCAAGACCCAGGTAAGTCAACAGACCCTGGATCATAATAAGATAAGGTTCCTTTATCCACTATAGAGAACTAAAATTTGCTGCCTTTCCTCTGCTGTTAGAAGGAGCTCTCTGCCCCTTACACTAGTCACCCATGGAAATTGGGCTTATGATACAAACTCTCTATATAATAATTTACAAAATGCATTTATAAATATTACCTCATTTAATTAATAATCTGACAATCTAAAATTGTTCATATGTTTTAAATAAACATTGAGACTATAAGACAGATGTGCCTGGTGTCCAATTAGTAAGGCTTGGAGCCAGACTTGAACTGAGAATTTTCTCCCCTCAGATGATAACCTTGACCCTGCTCCACAGGAAATGCCTGGATTCTTCCCTGACCCTCTAGCAGGCAATCATTTAAACAACTGAAAAATAACACACACATGAACTGTTCCTGGCACCACTCTGCTTAATTTAAGTATACTCTCAAGGTGTTCCCTTCTTCCTCTCCTGAGATTATTCTTTCACATCATAACCAGAGAATATATAAATAAATTGTACCAACATCTGACACTTACATGTAAACTAGAGGCTATTTTCTAATAATATGTCATCTGGAAACATCCCCCTGAGGACTTTTAACATTCTTCTGATGCTTCTGTCTTTGAACAAAGTAGAGTTTAAAAAAAAAAAAAAAAAGACAGTCTTGATTCACTTTACATAATATTGCCCTTGGGAAAATTTTTCGGTATTCCTTCGTGTTTTGAAAATGCAGAAGAAAGCATGTTATTTCACTTAAGTTTCCTCTGTGGATTCCCTTTTTGATTTCCTATTTTGATGTTGGTGATATTATTTTCCCATTTTAGTAGTCGAGAACTCAATAATCTTTAATCTTTAATTTCTCTCCTGTACAACTTAATTAGATACCATGACTTCCCATTTCTTACCCAGGACAATCACTTTATTACTCATTCCTTGTGTGAGTTTGGGCAAGATAACCTCTGTGCTTCAGTTTCATTAGAGACAAAACCTAGATAGTGAAAGTACCTATTTCATATGTAAGTATTAAAGGTGTTATTATTCCTTATGTGATAACAGATTTTCATACAATATCTGACATAGTAGGCAGTTAATAAGATTAGCCATCTTAGCTAAGTTCACAAAATTCTCTAAAAAATTCATTCCAAAATTATACCAAATCCAAGTCATTATATTCTGGTTTATCAATTTTCAAACTCATCTCGGTATTTTCTAGATGATGTCATCACAACTCTGTTGCCACATTTTTTTCCAAAAATGATGTTCTTTATTTATAATGTCCTTTTATATACTTTAGAATGATAAAGTTTTAAGTACTAGTAACTAGACCTTCAAGGACACAGTTCAAATGCTATAACTTTTAAAGGTAATTTTAGATCTTTCATCATAGGAAAACCTCTCACATTCTGGACTCAAAGGACATTTTACTTAAAGTACAAGATGTTTGTGAGAATACAATAATATGAATTGATAAATCCAATGCCTGGTAAATGATAAATATTCAATAAATGTCACATATACATAAATATGAAAAATAGTGTTACTATTTATTAATTAGGTATAACAATTGACTAGCATGCATTGTCTTTAGACGAATTATGATTTTTCTACATTGTCTTTAAAAATATATAAATATGTATCTTTCATGCACTGGTTCATCTTGTTTTTTCAGCTCAATTGCATATTATTTTTTTTAACTTTTTTTTTTTGCTGTGGAAATTCCCAGGCCAGGGATCAAAGCCGTACCACAGCAGCGATCCAAGCCAGTCAGTGACAATACCAGATCCTTAACCTGCTGGGCCACAAGAAAACTCTCCTGCAGATTACTCTGATTAAATATTATTGTCTTCAAAATGTATCAAGTATGTCAAAATTATGATATGATTATGAAAAAACACTAAAATGGAGCCTCTACCCACAGATTCATTTTAAAATATGGAATGCATTTCATGTCTTAAATATAACAACATGGGGTTTTAAATTAAATATTAAAGCCACAGAGTTTTGTAAGGGAAGATTTGGTACAGGGAATGAGCAGCCTCAGTATCCCTAAAACAAAAATGGAAGAATTATGATTCAAAACCTATCAGCTGTGTGCTGCTAATAAAGAATTCCTCTCAAGAACTTGTAATAATGGTGTGATGAATACTAACTTTGCTGGAATGTGACCAGTCTTATTCCAGTGGCCTGGGAACCATGAAGGATTGAGTAAAACTGTGCTTAGACTCTGTCTTCTTCTCAAGCCGATCAATTAGGTGAAAGAGAACATTAGATTGAGTTTAAAATCATCTATAAAAAATTAGGGGAGGAAAAATATTAAATTAGTCATAACTATCAGAAATTAAGTAGATGTGTTGTGTATGTGCATGTGTGTGTGTATGCATGTGCATAAGTGTGTGTGTCTTCTCCAATACATAGATTTGAATAGACATATGAAAGTTTGAATTCTTAAGAAAAGTATTTAGCTAGGAGAAGACACTTTTTTCATTCTTTACTATTTTTAAATTTTATACATATGTGAATCCATAAATTCGTGTAAAATTCACTTTTTTGTTTTTATTTATTTATTTATTGTCTTTTTAGGGCCACACCTGAAGCAGGTGGAGGTTCTCAGATTAAGGATCAAATCAGAGCTGTAGCCGCTAGCCTATGTCACAGCAATGCCAGATCCAAGCCACGTTTGCAACCTACACCACAGACCATGGCAACGCCAGATCCTTAACCCACTGAACAAGCCCAGGGATCAAACCTGTGTCCTCATGGATACTAGTCAGATTCATTTCCACTGAGCCACAATGGGAACTCCATAAAATTCTCTTTTTTAGTCCTTGATGTTTAGACAGTTTTTCTTCATAGAAGGATCTGAGCAAAGAGAGACCATATTTTTGAGACCATTTCTTCCTTATCAGTGAGCATAGCTCTCACTGGCATGCAGAGACATTTGTTGAAAGTCATGCCCCTTATTTAATAATTTTAATCATCAAAACTATTAAGAGAGAAGGATATCGTGAAACTACCTGCAATACTCATGCATAATTTGTCTTACTATATTCTTTAATGCCAAAGAATGGCATTTGTTAATTTTAATACTTGAACTCTCCCACCAAGTAAAAAATAAATCAACACTGGTTTGCAATGATCTTTTCTTTCATATAATTTTCTGCCCTCAGATTCCAGGTCAACACATAGCCCTCATTTCCTTCCTCTCATAAGAAGAAGATATATAATTTTAGAAAATAAACAAAATAGCATGAATGCCAATCTGCTTTCTAGTCTCTATTTTGGGTATTCACTACATGGAACAATTTATACTACATGTAAAAACTGATGCATGTTTCATACTTTTCAGAGTAGGTAGTGATATAATGTGAAAATATTAGCAATGAAGAACACTTCATAAAAAAATGTCAAAAATGTACTTTCAGAACTCGTATTTATGCTGTGCAATATACTCTTAAAACCTTATATCAAAGTTAGAGATAGTAGAAGAGAAAGGAACAAGATTAAAACACACATAAATGGAATTAAAGATAAGGCAAACAATTAACTTTAGGTTATTCAAAGAGATAAAGGAAAGCAGAATCATGAATAAATTTAAAAAGTAAAAAATAAAAGGAAAACTTCCTTAATCAATTTAATTTAAATTCTAAACACATACAAGGATTTTTGAAACATAAGTACATGCAAGTACATTGGCCAGCCATATCAAATTTACATGTAGATGGTTTTTAGTAACCTATAATTATATCAGACGATAGAAGAAAACTGAGTATAAACTAGGTGACATGTTAAATGTCTACAGAGAACTCAATCTTTATATAGTACACAATTCAAAAAATAAAATAAAATTTGACTATAATTAAAGGACACAAGGGGAACAGTAAAGTATTTCACAAATTTGAAAATAAACTCCTCTAAGAATTTTAACTTGAGGAAATGAAAAGAATGAGATGACTGATCTCTAGAAGTAATAGCTAAGTAAGCCTAAGTAAACATCTAAGCGATCCTTATGTTTCCTTTAGCAAATTGTCAACATGAAGCATAGAAAGAAAAGCCCCACGTTCAGCACCATGTTTCCAATGTTGGCCAAGACCAAAATCAGTAGTATTAGTAGCTCTATTCCAAAGAACAGCTGGTTATTACAAGATGATTTCATCATCATCTACTAACTACCATTTCTTCTCAATAATTATTACCAACTTAAAAAAATCAGAATCTTTCCCATTTAGAAAAGAGTGGCTTCTCTACAATGAGAGATTATAATGAAATCAATCTTGAGCATAGAACATGGTTGAAACAAGGTATAGTAGCACATTTTACTGGAATTAGTTCCTGAGGCTATGTCTCTACTCAACTCTAAATGTTTGAAAGGCAGACTATTTTATCTTTTCCTCTGTATCAGTCCAAACCAGGAGAAGCCCTGGTCTCTTAAGAATCGCTGTTGAATAAACCCCAAAATCTCTTCTTCCCACTGCAGAATTAAAAAATTTAATTATTTTTGCAGGCAGTATAGCATTCTATTATGTTCCAGTTGTGACTTGTTAGACTAGGAATGACATATCTAAGACCTGGATTACTATGTGATGCCATACCTTTTAATTTACTGCCTTCTCATTTTTTTAAAATTAAGAGCATATTCAGTCACAATCTCATCTAGAGAAAGTGCTTAGCCCAACAGTTACTTAATCTTGAAGCCCGTATATTCTTAAAACTGGCACTTGGCATGGGTACCATGTGAACAGATGTTTATGAGACTTCCAGAATAAGATAGACACTTAAAGATATTGAGTGATTCAGTGCACCAACTCTGCAAGCTGCTGTCAGAAGCTGAAAAGCTCTATGGCCTTTCTGTGTATTGCTGTTTTCAGCAATAAAATTTGCATTTTAATCTGCGGGGATGTTCCTTGCTTTCTGCCAGCTAGTAGCAGCATCCTGTCCAGAATCATCAAACTAGAAGCATGATGGTCTTGACAAATATTTTCATTTCACTTAGCAAATATTTCTTCCATCACTGAAAAGTTAATGTCTCCATAACCAGAACTTATATTACTTTGGAGGGGTCTAAAACTTCATTTAAACAAACAAAAGTGATTTCATGAGGCATCCTGTTGCCATAACAAATCAACAGTTTGAGTAAGGAAATCCTCATTGGTGTCTACGTGGCATCTGGAGTGCATAGAATTAAAAGTGCTCAAAGGGGAAAATATTGTCCTTAGTTACGCTTGCTCGCTTTAGTGGAAATTACACATGCATCTCAGAGTAGAAGCCGTTCCTGCTCAACTTACTGAAAATTCTAATTAAAGAGATCCACACAGCTCTCATCCAATTATACCTATGGACTTTTCTAAAACCACTTATGTCAGCAGGAATATAAATTAATGTGAGTTGCCCAAAAACATATACAAGACGATATTACAACATTGAGTTTAGGAAGGAAAAAAAAAAAAGACCAGCTATTAAATCGCTAATACTTTCAGTTGCTGGAGGGATACTTAAAATGAGATCAGGAGGAGAACAAAATAGGTTCTTTCTTCATTTTCTCAAAAAAAAAAAAAAAATATATGTGAATGTTTTCCCAAGAGTAGCCTCAGAGAGCTTGGCAAAATATCCTCAATGAAGCTATTCTAATTTCCACTTACTTTCCAATATTTAGATGAAAAAATAAAGACAGGAGTCCCTATCATGGCACAATGGAAATGAATCTGACTAGAAACCATAAGGTTGCCGGTTCAATCCCTGGCCTTGCTCACTGGGTTAAGGATCCGGCATTGGCCTGCACTGTGGTTTACGTCTCGGATGCAGCTCGGATCTGGCATTGCTGTGGCTCTGGTGTAGACCAGCAACTGTACCTCCAATTTGACCCTTTGCCTGGGAACCTCCATATGCCATTGGTAAGGTCCTAAAAAGTAAATAAATAAATAAAGACAAACTGAACGACATGTAAACCTATAGCCATATCATAGTCCTGTTCTGTTTCTTTTACTACAGTTCAGAATGTCTCCACTTATGTTCTACTTTTGAGCCTCTCAGTTAGTAACAGGTGCATGTTTATAACACTCCATGCGAGGAGAGAAAGAATAGCCCATTGTTTCAGAGCCAGTTCCGTAGCCAGGACAAGTAGTTATTAATCTTGGCTGTGCCTGCTATTATCTATGTGATAGGGATCCAGAAAGTCAGGAATTGTGCACTGTATGAGCTGATGAGCATCACAGCCCTAGTAGTTGCCATGCCAGCTTTGACTGTCCCTTGCCTAGCTCTGCAGCTCCAAACCATTTACAGGAGGCAACACCCATATATGGTACCCCAGACGCTCAGTCTCACCGCTTACCCATGTCAGGTCCAGCCATGTTGGTATAAGAAAGCAATGCTGTGATTTTCTATATTATTGTTTATACAAATTCTTATTTTTCTGTACTTTTTGTACTGTTTGTTTTAGTGTATAAAAATAGTGATCAGCTATATGCCATTCTATGTTATATGATCTTGTAGCTAGAATCATGGATTTATTCCTGTTTACTCAACATAATATAGCTTAGAGCCACATAGGCAATAAATGCTCATTGGATTATCAGTAAGTTAAGAAAGCATATGTAACTAGCCACTTGACTTTCCTATTTAATTTTTTTTCTTTTTATGGCCACACATGGGGCACACGGATGTTCTCAGGCTAGGGATCCAATTGTAGCTGCAGCTGAGGCCTACACCACAGCCAGGGCAATGCCAGATCTGAGTAGCATTTACGACCCTCGCCACAACTTGCAGCAATGCCAGATCCTTAACCCACTGGGCAAGGCCAGAGATTGAACCTGAATCCTTATGGAGACCACATGTGGTCCTTAACCCATTGAGCCATAGTGGGAATTCTCATCCTTTTTAATTATTTACTTAGAACTGGAGAAATTGGGAATTCCCTGTGGCCTGATGGTTAAGGATCTGGCATTGTCACTGCTGTGGTCCAGGTTAGATCCCTGGTCCAGGAACTTTTACATGCTGTAGGTGTGGCCAAAAAAAAAAAAAACCCTAGAGTTATTGCATATTGCACATGCCTTTCTTAATATTAGTAAATAACATGTACTCAAACATGCATGAAACTTTAGGTCAAGACATAAGTTGCTTTCTGATATTTTTTGATAAGAGAATGATATTTGAACTATGACATTTTTATTTGCCCCTGATTGCTCAGAATATAACACATTACTTTTAGGGAGTGTCTATATTTGTTTCTATTCAGTGATTCCTCAAGACATGAAGACTTTTATATCAGCTAGTAAGCCCTATTTTTTTAATAGATGCTTTTTTTAAACTCAATGAATTTTATTGCATTTATAGTTGTACAATGATCATCACAACCCAATTTTATGGCATTTCCATCCCGAACCTCCAGCCCATCCCCTGCACCCCTCAAGCTGTCTCCTTTGGAAACCATAAGTTTTATAAAGTCTGTGAGTCAGTATCTGTTCTGCAAAGAAGTCCCTTGTATCCGTTTTTTTTTAGATTCCACATATAAGTGATAGCATATGACATTGGTGTCTCGTTGTCTAACTTCACTTAGCATGATAATTTCTGGTCCATCTATGTCGCTGCAAATGCCATTGTTTCTTTGTTTTTTATGGCAGAGTAATATTCCATTGTGTATATGTACCATATCTTCTTTACCCACTCCTCTGTCAATGGACATTCAGGTTGATTCCATGTCTTGGCTATTGTATATAGTGCTGCAATGAACATTGGAGTACATGTATCCTTTCGAGTCATAGTTTTCTCTGGATAGATACTCAGGAGTGGAATTGCTGGATCAAATGGTAATTCTATTTTTAGTTTTTTGAGGAATCTCCATACTGATTTCCATAGTGATTACATCAATTTATATGCCTACCAACAGTGCGATAGGGTTCCCTTTTCTCCACACCCTCTCCAGCATTTATTGTTTGAATACTTAAATATCTGGGGAAAGTACTTATGCTGAATCTTCTCTTTACAGAATTTGTGGTAGTTGCTATTTCTATAAAATATTACCCACTGATTAATGATAATTCCGAACCTGACTGGGACCTTATTTTTTATTAATTAATGCTGTATTTTATATTTTCCTATTACTCATGTTTTCTCAAAGTTTGGCTTAAAATATAAATCTTCATTATTGAATACAGTTTTAGGTTATGACTTCTACCACTGATCTTTGCTAACTAACTAGAGCTTGACTTTCTTATTAACAAAAGAATTTCATGCTTTAATTTCTTCTACTCTACCTATGGTCTCACTATTTCATATTTTCAAAAGTTGACTCTTATGGTAGTTCTTTGTATAGGTTTCTAAGATACCTCCATACTGTTCTCCATAGTGGTTGTACCAGCTTACGTTCCCACCAACAATGCAGGAGGGTTCCCTTTTCTCCACACCCCCTCCAGCATTTATTATTTGCGGACTTATTAATGATGCCATTCTGACTTGTGTGAAGTGGTATCTTATGGTAGTTTTTATTTGCATTTCTCTAATAATCAGTGATGTTGAGCATTGTTTCAAGTGCTTGTTGGCCATCTGTATATCTTCTTTGGAGAAATGTCTATGCAGGTCTTTTGCTCATTTTTCAATTGGGTTGTTGGCTTTTTTACTGTTGAGTTTTATAAGTTGTTTGTATATTTTAGAGATTAGGCCCTTGACAGTTGCATCACATTGTACAGTAGAAAAAAATATATATATAAATAAATGATAAAAAAGTTGACTCTTGAATGTGCATTATTTTCACTTCTCCACCTTTGCTACCAATGAGTTTTTTAGTTCTGGGTTATTTGTTTATTTGCATATGCTTTCTAAAATGAGTATTGGCTCTAAAACAGCAGACTATCTTCTAGAACCTAGAGTTACTGTATTTTTAGTAACGTTAATAACAGAAATGTAGATACATGAGTTTTGGCATGTGGAAATGAAACTCCCCCGAATATTGCATCTATTATTGCTAAGTAATATAAAACATTAGTATCTAAATTTAAATACATGTAGCAAAATTATCTATTGTTTAATATTCCTCACATTCATAGTAGCAGGATTCCTACCTTCAACATTCCCACACCACATGACTCATTTTTTCTGGAAGTGGCCAAGAATTCTTTACTGATACATCCTCAACCAATAGGTGATTACACCTTCACTAGATGTCTGTATTTTTTCCCTTTCCTGATCCTACTCCCTTTTTTTTTTTTTTTTTTTTTTTTGATATCTGTTTTTTTGTTTTGTTTCATTTTGTTTTTTTGTAAAATGTCTCAAAAAGTCTCTCTGGCTCTCTTGAAGTGAAATCTTTGTCTATGGTTATGATGGAATTACTTATACCCCATAACTTCATTTACTCAGAGGCCCAGAGGGTCGCGTGTCATGTGTAGAACTGGAAAGAAATTCTCATCATCTTCTGTTAGGTCTCTTGCTGAGTCCTGATTTTTTGCCAAAATTTTCCATCAGCGTCTACTAACCGTCTGTTGGTGTGGGCTCACAACTGAATCAGATGATTCTGTGGGGAACAGAGGTCCTTTATTCTTTTCTATAATCCTTCAATCCTCCATGATTGTTTTACTCCAGAATGATTTCCCTTTGCTCCAATAATTTGTTAACTAATCATTCCCACATATGAATAGGGATATATCTGTACAGTTGCATTCCTCAGCAAAAGTTACTCCATCTGAAACAGCAGATGCTGGACATGTGATGATTTGGGGTTTACATACATCTGGTCTGAATTGAGATGTGCTGAAAATATAAAACAAACCACATATTTAGATGTCCTAACACAAAATAAGTGAGAAACCTCTAACACTTGACCTTGATTACACTCTAAAATGAACATATTTTGGATATTTTAAAATATTAATATAGTATCATCCAGTTCATTTTATCTTTTTGATATGGCTACAATAAATTTTAAAATAATATATGTAGCTTTCTCTTGTGGCTCATCCCATTACTATTAGACAGTGTTGATACTGAAAATAATACCGAATTTAAATGTATGTTACATTGTCTTTCTTTTAGTAGTCATATTTGTTTTCAATTATAGTGTTAATTTTCTAAGAATCCAAGGTACAGGCATGACTGAAGAGATTCTATATTTTCTATATAACATATCACATAATGAAATTTAATTCTCACATTATTTGTTTAAAAAATTGCTGTACTTTAAGCAAGAATGCCATATCCCATTTATTCAATAATTTTCACAATAAAATTTTTCTCAATATAATTTCCTATATATTTGATATAGTCAAACATCAGCATTTTTTTCATCTTCCAAGTAATTCATGCCTAATTGTAATCCATAGGTAATAAAAAATAATTAGCTTTCTTATTTCTATCAACCAGATATATGGTTGATAGAAATATATATATATAACATAACATATAATATATAAATTATATAAATATATACATATTATATATATGTTAGAGAAATAAAAATGCTTTCAAATAATGATGGTATTACTTTAAAAAATATATAAATATAATATATATATTACAGAAATAAAAATGTTTTCAAACAATGCTGATATTATGTAAAAAAAAAAAAATGCATAGGGAATCCACTACAAAATCTAGGACAATTTGGCCCTCTGAAAATATACTGAAAGTAATGGGTAGTATTGAATAAAAGAGGAATGTATAATGAATCTCTGAGTCTGGAGTGAAATAAGTAATTGAGCATATCAATTTGGAGAAGAGAAAGCTTTTACTTAAAGGCTGCCAACTTGTAAATGTAGATTTATAGTGGAATTGGAAAAAAATCACAATTAAGAGATAATTATTATTAAATGATTTGGCCAACAAAGAACATCAGCAGATGTTAAGACCAGTGGGTGAACTTTAGTGACAAAGAGAATATTTATGTAGCTTCACAGTGTCTCCCCACAAAATAATTATAAATACAGTAGGGAAAGAGTAATGGGAGCAGAGCATAATCAAGAACTCCAACAGGTTGTGAAAGTTGTTGCCAGTGAGAGGAGATCATCTTGGTGAGTTTTCTGCCAAAATGCAGAGCCTGAATTGATTCATGAGGAAATGGACAAATCCAATTTGATCAATAGTCTCTAAAACTACTGTCATAGAGTAAAAAATTAATGTTAAAGTCAGTAAGGGGAAAGAAGAACTGTGGAACTCTTCCGGATTTAGGTAAACTAAGGAGATATAACAGCCAAGTGTAACGCATCATCCTGGTTTGGATCATTTTGCTAAAAGGGCAAAATATAAATGTGAAAAGGGGTCTATGGGATTTCTTTGCACTCTTTTTGCAATTTTATTTTGTAAAGTTGAAGTTAAGTTACTTCAAAATAAAAGGTGCAAATTAAAAAAATATGCTTGCAAAATGTTTGCTTTTGTTTAGCATATTAAATAGGATATACTTTTCAGCAGGATTTAAAGGGTGTTTTTTTAAGTTTTTTTTAAAATTAAATTTTAAAAGTTTTAAATTAAACTGTCTTGTCCAAATGTTCTATCTGTACTTGCTAAATTGGTAGTATAAGAATTTTCAAGGTAAAACTACTTCTGACATTATTTTCCCTGGCCTGCACCTAGGTGTCTCTGATCACTTATAATTAATTGTCTGTAGTGTCCAGGTTCTGCCATAAAATAAGCATTTATAGGTTTTACCTATAAGCTAGTAACAAAGGCAAGATGCAACAAAATTTATATGGCTAAATATAAATTTAAGATTTTTTATTTGTTAAAAATTATAAAGTACTATTTTTAAGATATAAATATCTAGATGAAATATGATTCCTGAGAATGAGTCAAATCTACCCAGCATCATTTGCTTCAGTTCTCTTTTTTGGAACATTAAGTGGCAATTCTTATGGAAATGCCTGTTGTTGATGAAATCTACCTTACCTGCAAAGAGGTCATGTTAATTCTCTGGCTATATCTTTAGGAAGCTGAGACCTGTACTTTGAGAAATACCAATGAGAAAGGTAAATAGTTACAAATGTTAAATGACCACAAATAAGACAAATGATCACTATGATAGGTATTTGAAAATGTCTATTTCTCCATAATTCATATATCTATTATTTTTTCTCAGAATGGGACTTGCAAATCTGGTTTCAATGACTTCATTCTGATTGTACTGGTTTATAAGAGAAAACTTAACCCATTGTCTGTGTGATACTTGTTTTGATATTCAATTCCAATGAAATGTTGACTCTGTTAAACAATTCACTATTAACTGAAGCTGAGGGCATGTCTAAAAAAACTGTATCCTCATGGTGAAAATATTGCAATTATTTTTAAAATAAAAATTCATTGTGCATGCCATTCTGTTTAACTCCTAGAGTTATTTTAAGATAGGTAAAATGAGTAATTCTTCAGTGGTGAACATATTTTTATTAAAATTAGAATTATACAAAATACAAAAGAAATGAGGAGTCTTTTGAACATGTGTGTATGAGCCATCCAAAATATTTCTATAACATGTCTCTATTGTGTGTTTATGGTTCCTTTCCTGATATCACAGTATTTTGAAGAGCTTTAATAGAATTTTGGACAGATGGTAAGTATAAAGAAAATGGAAGTCAGGTTTAAAAAATAGTACGAGATTTAACTGAATTTTAGATGTTTGCTTCCAATAAATAAATGAATTTTTCATAGAAGTAGTAGCAATAGTAAAGATATAGCTTACATTTCATAAACATATATAGGAAAAATCTGATCCATTGTTTCATTAAATGGCTAAACATTTTTCATTAATATGACATCAACCTGTAGAAAGTATTTTTTAAACATATAAATGTGTATGAGAATCATTACAAACTATTGCAAACAGAGTCTCTCATAATTTGTTTGTGCTTAGTCATTTATATTTTGTTTCTTTTTATATTTACCATTGGATGTCTTAGAGATAACATTTATCAATGCATATTTTATTATAGAACCTGATGAGCACTACATATTTCTAATATTTAAATTTGTAAAATTATTCAATTGCAAAAGATATCTTACTTTTTATCCATACCGAGCAGAGTAAATGTATTGTTAATTGATCTCCATTTGTCCCCATACTGAAAGTGAAAATGCAGGAGCTCCCCCTGTGGCACAGCAGAAACAAACCCAACTAGTATCCATGAGGACAAGGCTCCAACCCCTCCCTGGTCTCGCTCAGTGGCCAGAGATCTGGCATTGCTATAAGCTGTGGTGCATATCACAGATGCACCTTGGATTCCATGTTGCTGTGGCTGTGGCATAGGCCAGCAGCTGTAGATTTGATTCCACTCCTAGCCTGTGAACTTCCATATGCTGCAGGTGCATTCTTCAGTCACCTTTGCAAATTAGATTATTCACGATGTTAGACATCATTATTGATAAAATTGAGTATTAATAAAAAGCAATATGCTATAAATTTTATTTTGGTATTATTTGTTTTATCAAGATGTGGTAATAGGTAGTAAAAGAATATATTGATATCCAATAAGCATATAATGTGAGCCATATACAAGAACCACATATGAAATTTTAAACTTTCTAGTAGCCACATTTAAGAGTTAAAAGAATCAGGTGAAGTTAACTTTAATTATATATTTTATTCATTTCAATATAACTATTTAATGAGAAATCAATATAAAATATTAGGTAGATACATGGTATTCATTTTTATACTAATTCTTTTGGAACTGTCTCGTATTTTAATTTTAAAGCACACCACAGGTTGAACTAGCTGTATTTCAAGTACTGTCTAGTATCATATAGTTAGTGACTCATACTAGGAACCTGGAAACCTGGGCTTTATATTTTAGATATCTCAAGGGTAAAGTATCTACTGTTCCCCATATAAATATTCCCCTTTTGATCCATCATACAAATTTATTCCATAATTCCCTTTTACAACTCAGCAGAGGTATGAGAATATATCCCTTTACGCAACAAATCTTAACAAAATTTCAAGACTATTTTCTTCCATGTGATC
The DNA here is from genome assembly GCF_054392235.1 of Sus scrofa. Lineage (NCBI taxonomy): Eukaryota > Metazoa > Chordata > Mammalia > Artiodactyla > Suidae > Sus > Sus scrofa. The sequence goes on along the minus strand of NC_139390.1, from coordinate 49,982,687 downwards.
AGCTTTTAACCAGCAGTAAACAAGTAATGCAAGGAAATGTGTAATGAACTACAAGTATACATAAAGGTATTGGTCATTTATCAGCTGTGAAAAAACATAAGAAAGTATATCAAATGCACCAAAAAAATTGCTACAGTGTTAAATACAGACTATAAACTAAATACAAATTATAACGGAATGATATTAGCTAGACATAAAGACTTGGATCAGATGATTTCCTATAAAGATATTTCATTTGAAATGGTCCTCAAAAGATAGAAATATTCAATAACATTGACCTAATTCTGTGTCCAATCCAACCCTGAACCATTGAGGGTTTCTGAGGAAAGTCATGTCACAGTGAATAGGGGATAGATTTAAAGTCAAAGTCTGGGAGTTTCTGCCATGGCACAGTGGGTTAAGAATCTGACTGCAGCAGTTCAGGTTTTTGGGGAGTTGTGGGTTCAACCCCACCATTGCCATAGCTGCAGCTTTGGTCCCAGCTAAGACTTGGATTCAATCCCTTGCCCAAGAACTTCTTTAAGCTGTGGATGTGATCATAAAAGGGAAAAAAAAAAAAAGTCAAAATCAGTAACTTGAAATGGATTCTCCATGATATGAAGAAATCCATCTCTGTTGCTGCAATCAATACCCCATTCTCCCAAGTGTATCTCACACCTTCAAATCCCTGAAATCTTCAATGCACCACTCTTCCTTTTTCTGAGACAAAATAAAGGCCATGACACAAGAGTTACTTCACAAAAATCTACAAATATCTCTGCAACATGTACATATATCTATCTTATTTTTATTCCCTTTAACTATTAAAAATGTGTCCCTTTTCCTGTCCAAGTCTTAAGGCTCCAATATTGCTATTCTGGATAGTTTAATTGCCTACTTTTTGTAGGATCTTGTTCTATCAATCAGATATTTTTAAACCGAATCTCTTCTCCAATCTCTTTCTTTTTATCTTTTCCTTCTTGTTCTCATTTAGAATCAGCACTTCATATCCACATTTCTATGAGCCCCAGGGATCTGCAGCACCAACCATCCTTTGCCTTTTTCTATAAGGAACTTGGGCATCCCCCTATCTTGGTAACTGCAGGGGTCCTGGAGCCAACCCCACATGCATATGGGGGATGGCTATACATTAACTATGGTCACAGTTACCACATCTTAAAAACAGACACACACAAAGTCTTTGCTTTTGACTCCACACCATCTCTGTAATGAACCTTCTTTAACAATCAATATTTTATTATTTTTCCAATGAATTTTATTATATTTATAGTTATACATCCATCATCATAACCTAATTTTAGGACATTTCCATCCCAAACAGTCAGTATTTTAAAAGGTATTTCCACCATCATTATTACCAATTTTCATTACCGATTGCCTTTCAATGTTTTTATATGCAACAAATGGCACAGATTGAATGCGGATAATTTGATAGGTTTGGACATATGTACCTACCTGTGAAACTATAACCACAATCAAGGAAGTGAACTTTCATCACCTCCTCAAATTTTCCTCATAGCCCTTTGTAATCCATCCCTCTTGCTCTCCCCTGTCCCCTACCACCCCCCATAGGCTGATTTGCTTTCTGTCATAGATTAGGTTGTGTTTTTCTAGAATTTTATTTTATTTTATTTTTTTTATTTTCCCACTGTACAGCAAGGGGGTCAGGTTATCCTTACATGTATACATTACAATTACAGTTTTTCCCCCACCCTTTCTTCTGTTGCAACATGAGTATCTAGACATAGTTCTCAATGCTATTCAGCAGGATCTCCTTGTAAATCTATTCTAAGTTGTGTCTGATAAGCCCAAGCTCCTGATCCCTCCCACTCCCTCCCCCTCCCATCAGGCAACCACAAGTCTCTTCTCCAAGTCCATGATTTTCTTTTATGAGGAGATGTTCATTTGTGCTGGATATTAGATTCCAGTTATAATAGAATTTTATATAAAAGGAATTATATACTCTTTTTGATCTGGCTTATTTCCCTGAGCATATTTTGATATTCACCCCTGTTGTTACACATATCAATAGTTTATTCCTTTTTATTGTTGAATAATTTATTGTATGGATAACCCAGCTTCAGTGTGTTACAATAAAGTGTTCGTGGCCTTTGATTTTTTGGCAGATGCTCTTCTGCCCAATTACCTTGTACTCAATGCTCTTGCAGGGTTAAATTTTACATCTGGTTTTCTATACTGAATAAAGACCATTCATTTTCTTCATCATTTCCTTTCTTCCTGATACCATTGCTCTGTTCCTACCTAGGACATCTGTAACCATGGCCACTTCTCCTTAGCCTTCTTTGCTGGCTCACTGTCTTCCTTACATTGCACATACATAGCTAAAGTTCAGGTTTTTTCTCAGACTGTCTTCTCTGTTTAAGTTGCTCACCAGTCTTTATAAGGAATATACACAAAAGTAAGTCTTCACTTATCATCATTTCTAAATATATATTCCTAGTGCAAATCTTATTCTGAAAAATCTAGACTCTCTGTACAATTACCAACAGGATTTCTCTTCAGAGTCCTAGTAGTGATCTACATTTGAACATATTTAAATCACAACACATTATATTTTCCCCAAATTACTCGCTCTCTTGGATTTTTTTTTTGGTTTTACTTTGTAGAATCGCAACTTGGCCAGTTATACAAAATCACCTTTTTTCTGTCTTTGACTTTTTACTCCCCATTCTGATCCATGCTGCTTACATCTCATTTCTTATCTAATTAGTAAATGCGTTCTTTTGTTTCGGCCTCCGAAATAGCTACTGTTACAATTTGGGTCTTTTTTTTTTTTTTTTTGTCTTTTTGCCTTTTCTAGGGCTGCTTCTCGCAGCATATGAGAATGTCAGTTATCTGGTTTAGGTAGATGGAATGAGATTAATAACTTTAAAATAGCTATGATATGGAAAATGCACTGGAGGACTCCATTTAATATAGGTAAGCTTGGCTTCTACTAAACTAATTCAAGGCAGAGTGTGACATCTGCCTATATTTATTTTCTGGAAATAGGTCACACAACCATCCTGGGCTGAAGAATGATTAAAGAAAAGAGGACAGTAAATGTTGGTAGATCAGCAGGCAAAAATTTCTGCCATATGTCTGCATGTATGGATGTATATTTATGTTTGTGTATGGTTGCATATAAAAGCGGCAGGAATAGGAGTTCCCACTGTGGTGCAGTTGGTTAATAATCCATCTTGTCTCTGCACTGTGCCAGCTCAATCTGAAGCCCAGGACTCCAGCTCTGTGGGTGAAGGATCTGGTGTTGCCACAGCCGTGGCATAAATGTAGTGGCTTTGATTTGATCCCTGGCCTAGGAACTTACATTTGCCATGGGTGTGTCAGGGAAAAACAACAACAACAAAAAAACAACAAACAGAAACAAAAGGGGCAGGAACAGTGTCACAACATAAGAAAGACAGGAGCCTAAGTCTGGCTGTCGACTTGGCATAGTTAAATGGCAGTCTTACATTGATACATTTTGTCAGGTTCCCATCCCAAATTGTATAAATAAACATTTGACACTCTCCCCATGTTTTATTTTCAGACAAAAATTGAGAGAAAGTTGATGTAAAATGATAAACAGAGATAGAGATGACAGTGAAAGAGAGATGAGAGACAAAGATTGTCAATATCTATTATAGTAAAGACTTATTTTGTCTACTTTTAGAATCCTTTTCTGTAAATGAATTGTTGACACCTTTTTCCTATCTCAAAAAGGTTGTATCCCTCACCAATGCTCTCCTTTGCCCTTTTATTTATCATCATTCTTAAAAATATCAAATAACGATGATCACATTAGTGAGTAGAATGATTTAGTAATATGCATTTTAAAACCCGTCTCGGTATGCACTGTGCCCCCAAAATTTTAGCATAAAATTACATTATTTTAATACATTCAAAATATATTAAACAAAAAACTTAACAATTGAGATGCGCACATTAATATGTATCAAGCAAATGTGTACTGTCTTATATTTCTGGAATTTTCAAAGGGAAGAATAAAATACATTAAAGAGTGAATCACAAGAATAATACTTTCTTGAGTGTAAAGTCTTTCTTAGGTTAAAAATTAATGTGATGGTATTGAAAATGATATAATTAGTTCTACTTTGAAATATTCATCTATGCATAATCAACTTGGAGGTCTCGAAAGTATCAAGAAAATATGGTATTATTTGAAGATGAAAAAGTGAAGGGGACAGTATTTATAATTATTATATTATAACTAATTCATCATGAAGACTCATCTATAGTAGAGTTAACAAGAACGTTTTCAGCAGCTAAAAAATTAGTATAACATATTCTGCATGTCTTATTATGATACAAATGACAAATTTATATGCCAGGATCACAAAGTTACACAATATCCTTTCATTTAAAATTTTATAACTTTAAATATTCATATTTAAATGGGATTTACTTTTGCCTATTTTAGTTCTAATAATTTATATCAGAATTATAATGCATGTTGAAGTTTATATTTCTTAGTTATACTTCCATTTTGTTTACTATGATATGTTATTTTCAAAGCTCCTGTAATATTTAATAAATGTTAAACTATAAAGAACCACCTGATATTAATACCAGTAATTAAATATCAGTATTATTATTTATCTCTGACAATGTATTAATAAATAATAATAATAGTATTAGAAAAGAGATAAGATAAAAAAGAAAAAAGGAAGAAGGAAAAGGGGATTAAATTTTTTTTATATTTTTATATCATCTTACATTTTACGAAACACTTTTACAAATATATTAAAGGGATAATACTCATGAACTGAGAAGAATGGTCATTTGAATATGTCACCAGTAAAAAGGCAAAAGGAAGAAGAAAATAACATATTCATTCAAGTCATCTTATGCATAATAAAACATGAAAGAAATAATGTCAATTTAGCATATTATTCCCCAAATGAAAAGTTTCATTTTCCTACTGAAAGAAAAAAATGTCAGATTGAACTAAAAAATAACTTCAGCTATGACTTATACAAGAAAAATCTTAAATGATGTGGTAAAGCCAGGCTGGATGCAGGGAGTAGGGCACTAGGTGTTGCCTGTTTCACGTACCCCCAGTCCCATCCATTTACTCCCTCTTGGGGTAGACCTGACTGGAAGGGAAAAACACATTTCCATCTTCTCTTGCAGCTGAAGTCCTTGTAATACAGCTTCTGTGAATGAGGGGGAAGGGGCACGGGATTTAGAAGTGAGGTTGGTACCTTCTCTCTGCATCAGTGGTGTCTGGCAAAACTGTTCTGATGGACATATGCATGGTCACCGGGCTCTATTTCCAGTGCAGAGAGCAGGATCAGGAGCGTGAAGTAGCAGTGGTGAAAGTAGAAACTGTGGGAGATTTCTAGATTCCAGAAGGTCACTAGGGTCAGATAACCTAGGAATCAACAGCCTTATGGTAATTGCTTGACTGCCCTTTCAGTTATGTTCAATCACCAAATTCCCTTGAAACACCAACAGTGATTTACTGCATTAGACTATGACAGAGACAGATGAGAAAAGAGATACCAGGAAAATGCAAGTGAAAAGAAAGCAGCAAAGAACTAAACAGAGGGAGTTCCCATTGTGGCTCAGCAGTAACCCATGAGGATGGGGGTTCAATCCCTGGCCTGGCTCAGCATTGCAATGACCTGTAGTGTTAGTGGAAGATGTGGCTTGGATCTGGTGTTGCTGAGGCTGTGCTATAGGCTGGCAGCTGCAGCTCTGATTTAACCCCTATCCTGGGAACTTCCATATGCCACATATGTGGCCGTTAAAAAAAAAAAAAAAAAAAAAAAAAAAAGAAAGACTAAACAGACTAAACAGGGTAAAAGGCTACATTATAAAAGACAAGTTTTATACCATTATATAAACTATGTGGTATGTGGTGCAAGAGGTGAAACTTGCCTCACTTTTAAATTCTGTGCCATTGTGCCATTTTACAGTAGTCCTGACTAGCTAAAAAATAGACAAGAAAACATGCCTTTACTTTTCCTGTCACTACTAGAGAAAAGCAGGATAGAATGAAAGGGATTGAGGATAAGGAAACAAAGAAACCTAATACATATGTACATATGCAGGCATATCATCTATGTCAAACTTTTCCTGTCACTTAATTTTAAGATGTTTCTCATAAATATCATGTAGCTTTAGCTACATTCTATTCCAGCATGAAAATTTAGAATTTAGTAGAATAGCTTTACATATATATTTATTTTTATATATACCTACACTCACAAATGTAAAAATGTATTTCCTTTTCTTTTGTGCATGTACATGGAAACTTTACAAGTAATATAAATATTTTATATGCTTGTTTACAAATATCTTTAGATCGTTTCCAAAGCTAACATTTACAAGACACATTCTCTGATGTGCACATTCCAATTAAAAATACATTGTAGGATACAAAAAGAATTTTACCACTTAAAATGAAAGAGTTCTTTCTGAAATAACTTACATGAAAAATAAATGAATATATAAAAAACTATAAAATTTAAATGACCTGGAAACTGTGAAAAGCAGAAAATTTCCTGTAAAATGTTACTCTCAGTGGGAAATTAAAACATATGGTCTTTAATGCCTTTGCCATAAAAAGACCCAAAATTCAAAGTAAATAAATTTGATTTAGCACTTGTGGTCATACTTCTTCACCCAATCACAATCTTCCTTGACAGAAAAAAATCCCTTCTTCCTTCCTCAATCCATCCCTTCCTTCTTTCCTTACACCCTTTTTTTCTCCTCTTTGGAAAAATTAGCCCTGTCTCAGGGAAAGAATCAGGATCAGTTCAAAAGTACAAAGCCTATGGGCCAAATCTGACCCATCACCTCATTTTATAGATATGCTATGGTTGGCCTGAAGCTTTGTTCCTTAATTTACACACTCTCTGGCTGCTTTCCCACCAAGCTAGTAGGCTGAGGAGCTGCAGTGGAGTCTGCTCAACTTGCAAAGCTCAAAATACTACTCTCTGCCCTTTGTGTAAAAATATGCAAACCCCTGCCTTAGATCATTGTCAATGATGAAACCTTTCTACCTGGTGTTTGGTGACTGAGAGGATTCTGGACAATAAGACAGAAGGAAATGTCTGCTGGGAGGCTTCTGGAAAGAATTTAAAAGAAAGAGACAGGAGCCAGAGAAGTGTTAATGGTTTTACATTCCTCACCTTCTTCCTTTCTTGAATAGTGCCCCACACTGGGACAGCCATGTGACAGCACAAAGCAACAAGCTTGAGAAAAATACTGTTATCAAACCATCTCTGTCATCAACAACAATGTCATAGTAACGATGGCATGTTAATGTAATAGTGTTTGGTTTCTGACTTTCTAGTGGCATTTCTGCCAAGTAGACTTTGTCTACCTACTTCCAAATATTTTTTTTGTGAGATGTTTTATTGTTTCTGTTTTTAAATCTATAAATCTATTTAAATCTATAAATTCTATTTATAAATACATATAATCTATTTTAAAATTAGATTACATCATGAATTCCCCACTAGAATGTAAACTGAGCGAGGGCAAAGGAAATGACTATTTCGTTTATTGTCCCTGGTGCATGGAATACTGCCTAAATCATGGTAAGCTCTAGATAAATCTGAACATTTTCAATATTTAAGAATAAATGATATAACTATAATTAGAATATAATTATAAATTTAGAAATCTAAAATAATTAGAGTATTTCTTATAAAGCATAGATTAACAAATTCCTTCTAGGAAATAACTTGAATAGACTAATTCATGTAGAAAAACTTGAAAACAGTTTACATATTTAATAATACACAAAAACTTTTGATTCTAGTAACCTGTTAATCAGACAGCCAGAAACTATCCTCATAGCAAATATCCAGAAATACCACAACTCTAACATTTCTTTAAGTGCATGCCTTCAAATACAATGAAATTAGATTAAACCCTTGGTGCCAAGAATACAAAAAAATAAAATAAATAAATAAACCAGTTAGGTAAGCACATAGAGATGGTAGACACTGGCTGCTCAGGATGGAACAATGAATTTTTCTGGTCCCTAAGTGGGGAAGGATGTGAGACTTGAGCCCATGGGAGATGCAAGTTGAGTTTAGACTCTCATGCGAAGTAGGAAATCACAAATAACATTATAATTGGTAAAAGGGTGAGCAAGGCAAAACAAAGGCCCACCTACAAGCAATGAAAGATAATGGAAACTTTCCATCAGTACCTGGTCTCTAGGTTGAAAAAAATCTCTAGGTAATGAGTGATGATGGACTATGTGACCTACCTATTGGTATAGGTTACCCAAGTTGAGAAATCATAAAAATCAATCCCTGAACACTTACTCTCCATGAGTACCAGGAAAGCAAATGCACTCTTCAGAGACATTTTCCACCAAACCTGCACAGAATCCATATGTTGACTCCCCAGTTAAAATTTCTCATATTGAAGTGTTAAACACATGAGCAAAAATCAGCCTTCCCATCAAAGAGTCCACATAGAGTCATAACGTTTAAAAAAAACCCTCTGAGAATGTAAGATGACTCTGAGGTATGAAATTAGAATATGAACTTTGTCTTTCTAAAGCACCCAGAAAATAATGAATATGTGTCATCAAGGCAGTGAAAGCTAAATTCGTTCAACAGTAAGTCTTCTATGTTTTCTTATAAAAAAAAATTTCAAGAAAGTTAACAGAAACACAGACATGCAGAACAGACTTGTGGTTGCCAAGGGGGAGGAGAAGGGGGTGAGATGAACTGGGAGTTTGGGGTTGGTAGATGCAAACTCTTACATTTAGGATGGGTAAGCAATGAGGTCCTGCTGTACAGCACGGGGAACTATATCCAATCTGTTGTGATAGAACATGATGGAAGATAATATGAGAAAAAGAATAATAATAATATGAGAAAAAGACAGTTTGACTCAGTCACTTTGCTGTGTAGCAGAAATTGGCACAACATTGAAAATCAAGTATACTTTAATAAAAAAATAAAGACAACATAACATAAAACAAAGTTAACAGAATCTGCAAGACTACTGCATTTTCTTTGTGAAAATGTTTTTGAATGGCATGAATTGCCCCCTAGGGTAATTTCTTTAATATCACACAAAATAAGAAGAATTTAGAGATGGTGAATGATTTAAGCTTATATCACTACTTGAATGTTAAGAAACGAGTGCAGAATTACACTCAAAGTTGGGACTATAATCATTCAAAAACATTTCTAATAGTGGAATCAGATACAGTGTTTCACTTATACTAACTTGTACATTAATACCATTTTCTAATTGTACAGATATTTAACCTGATGTTGCTATTTTAGCTAAATAATTTTAGTTTATATCTGGATTATTTTTCTCTGCTTTCCTTACTGGAGACCCTTACTCTGCATCCCTGCTCCAGAATGCTCCAGCACACACCCAAACACATACATACACAAACACACAACCCATACACACACATATATACACACATACATACACATATACACATGCACAGAAACACACACACAAACACTCATACACAAACACAAACACATACATATAGACACACAGACACATACATACACAAAAACATACACACATGCATACACACACACAGACTTATAGACACAATACACTCATACAGATGCAAACACACATACACAAACACACATATATACACACATGCACACACAAACACACATATATACATATACACACATACATACACATACACACACATATATGCACACACACACACTCTCTGCTTTATGTCTATTCAATAAAGAATAGTCCAACTGTAGAGAAATCAGCCTTATTACATGAAAGTCTGCTCTGCTCTTACCTGTTTGTTCAGACACTGTGAATCTCTATCATATCCCAGATTTTAAAACAACCAGGATCAATACCAATAACATCCCTGTGGCACCACCTGTATCCATCTATAAAGCAAGCTTGCAGAGGAGCAGCAACAACTTCCAGATAATAAAAATGTCCATTCAACAAACCTCAGGGAAGAAAGACCAGCTACTTCTATCACTTTACTTATAATTGCTCAGGTTTCTATAGCAAAAGAAAGGACATAGAAAGATATTGGAATCAATAAATGAGTCTATCTTTGATGTCAACATCAGCAGTAAAAGCTAAAACTCACCCAAAGGCAGCTTATTGATAATATTTTCTTCTTGTCCAGAAACCCAAGCAAAAACTTGGTATTTTTCTAGGATATTTCTACCATGAATTATTTCTTTTTTCCAAAGCATGGTTTTTCACATAAGGGTGAAAGGAGGTGAGGAAATGTCTGTTGACCTCTTGATGGAGGATTTGTTTACCTTTTTCAAATATCTTCCTAAAAATCTTATGGCTCTGCTTCTTTCAACATCATAGACTAGCTAAATTTCTGTCATAGCTCTTTAGCTTCTATGTTTTTCAGGAAGACTACTTGAGGGTATTACTTGAATGCCATAAGAGATTAGATTTGAAATGATTACACACATTTACACACTACATTTTCTTTCACATGTGACGGTTTCTTTATACAATTGATGCATGTTTTGGAGCCTCTCTGCCATAACAATATCTGGAATCTCCTCAGTAGATAATTTACTGTATTGACTTGATTTTCCTTAATTAACTGTCCTGTGATAGTCATTTAACAAATCCCCAAGAATCTTTTCAATTATACTTATTAGCTATTAATACAAATTATTGATAGTATTCTTAATTTTGATTTATCCACATCCTTCCTTCCTTTCTTCCTCCCTCCCTCCATCCCTTCCTCTCTCCCTCTTTCTTTCTTTCTTTCTTTCTTTCTTTCTTTCTTTCTTTCTTTCTTTCTTTCTTTCTTTTTCTTTCTGTCTGTCTGTCTGTCTGTCTGTCTGTCTGTCTTTCTCTTTGTCTTTTTAGGGCTGCATCCACAGTATATGGAAGTTCCTAGATCTGAAGTCAAATCGGAGCTGCAGCTGCTGGCCTACACCACAGCCACAGCAACACAAGATCCAAGCCATCTCTGTGAACTACACCACAGATCATGGCAAAGCTTGATCCTTAACCCATTGAGTGAGGCCAGGGATCAAACCCATATCCTCATAGATCCTAGTCAGGTTTGGTACTGTTGAGCCATGATGGGAACTCCTAATTCTTCTTTTATTGTAACATTTTTTATTGTTTGAAAGATTCTTTAAATTCTGTGGTGCTTTAACTTTTCAAAAGTTTCACAAACATGATTTCATATAATCTCATAATTACCCTTTTGAAACCATCCCTACTTTGCCTGTCTCCCCTTCATCCTCCCCTTGATAACCGCTAGTTTGTTCTCAATATCTCTGAATCAGCTCCTTTTTTGTTTTATGCTTGTTTGTTGTATTTTTAAAATCCACATATAAGTGATATCATAAATATATCCACATCAATCCTTCTTCTGCTAAAATTCTAAAAATTTCCTTTGATATTGGAAAACATGAGTATAACCTCATTTCACAAAGAAATATTCAAAGACCAGTCAAATCAAAGACATTTAATTTTGTTTAATCTCTATATATTTTTTAAATTCCTTCTTTATATCCCAGGCAAACTAACTGATGAATGGCCTTTGATAATACCTATCGAGTGTCAATTCTTACTTTACAAACTCAAAGGAAGTGACATTCAAGCACACAGAGCTAATTTAGGGCAAATCAGGATTACAAATCTTGTCTTAAACTCTCTGAGGAGAGATCTCTCACTATTCCACATTCAGTGTGAGAAAAGATCAAAGAGAAGTTCAACATTATTAGAATAATGATCACTGTAAAGCTGCTCTGACAGGCTAGATGTTCTCCACATGGAGATGACAGTGACAAACTCAAATAGACTGTCAGAGACAGTCACAGCCTTTGGGAGGAGGACAAAATCAACAGTTTTGACTCATCTGCAAGCAGTGGGGATCACTGAGATTCAAAATACAAAACAAGAGTTATCTCTCGGCGTAGCAGATTAAGGATACCAAGTTGTTACTGAAGTGGCTTGGGTCACTGCTATGGTGTGGGCTTGACCCCTGGCTGTGGAGGTGTCAAAAAGAACAAAAGAAAAAAACTGAAATAGAACAGAGCGATAGGGACCCCTTCTCATTAGAACTAGGCTGGTTCTAATGTCACATTAGCCTTTATTCTTCTTCTGCTTGTGTTATATGTTATGATGTGACTATTTCATTTATATATATTTAAAATTTAAAATAAATCCTAATTAATGACACAGAAGAACATGCAGTGCTCAGGGTTTCACATTTATTATAAATTCCATTCCATGAGGATAGTGAAACATTCCTGACAACATAATTCATGGTTATTTTGCCCTTTTGTATGTTCTCAGTCACTTGGCCTATAGCAGGAGAGCATATCAGACCTGTCTTAAATGCTTGTTACAAGAATACTGTTCTCTTGGGTCTTGTCTTTTGAGCCCAATTTATTCAATTATGCTGTATTATAGCTATAATTGCCTTTATATGCCTCATTGTTCTATGTGACACATAATGATTCAAAATTTTATTGATAAGTTATATTGAACACATAGTTCATACATATACACACACACACATATACACACTAAAATTGTTTGTGTGTCTTATTTAATTTGAAACAAAAGGAAATCGTGTCTATAATATTATATATAGAATACCCTCCCTCACTACATAAATGTCATACCACATACTAAAACTATCCATGGTGAAAGAATTTGGGTTTTTTATATAATAAATATTGTTAAAATTAAATTATCTTGCCTATTTTTACTAAAATTTTCTTTTAAGTAGAAAAATAAGATCAATTACATACTACATAGTATGTCATACAAAATCATTTTTGCTAAAGCAGAAAAAAAGAAGAAATAAAAAAGAAATATTCACTCTAAGTGCTTTGAATGTCCCTGCAGAGAGAATAAGCATTCACTAATTACTTTATTTAACAAATAAAATAAATGATAGACTTAGAATAAGGATGAAAGAAAACAGGATTAATCTTAGAGAATAGAAGCAAAGTATTCAAATTATCCAGTTGAAGAGTAACACACATAAAATACAAAATTGAAATATTATTGACTCAAAATTCCCAGATTGTATCCTTATACTGTATATACTATATACATTTCTGTTATATTTTCATAAAACAGTAAGGAAATAAGGAAAGAAAGAAAAAGAGCTTTAACATGAGAATTGTTTTTAACTAGTATTCTAAGAAAAATAATGTTATTTAGTACCTGATTATTTCATTTGATTTCTACTGCTGGGAATATATTCTAGGTGCTTATAAATTACACACACACATATACATATCATATATATTTTATAATAATATATATCATGTATATATTTAAAAGAAAATAATAATATATATGATATATATTTTAAAAATAAAATCAAACTTTCAATGATGCATTTTATTTTAACATAAGAAAGGTATTGATACTTAAGATAATAAAAATGTGTCAATTTTATGATATTAAGAAATTGAGTGTAGCAATGCTTCACCTGACTTCCATCAGTTGGAGTCATAGAGCTCCGAACACAACCAAATTTTGCCAATTAGGGTATATGAGATTTTGGGCAAGTTAATTAATTTCTCTAAGTTGAAATTTTCTCATCTGTACAATGGGATTAATAAATCACTATTTCCTAAAATTGCAGAGAGTGTCAGTGGTTTAATACATACAAAGCACCTAATATATCAATCGTTCTTATTCTTTATTATTATTAGAAGGAATAAAACATCCTTAAAGTGACAAATATAAGTAATTAACTAATATGAAAAAATATAATCATTTCAACCTAAATAAGGTAAAATTTTTGGTGATTTCTTCTACAGATGAACTTCCAGATGAATACTTTTAATATATTTTTAAATAATAATTTAAAGAAGCTCTAATTCATATATTCAAAGGAATATACTAACTTTAAAACATTTGGAAATTCAAAATAAATCCAGAATTTTTTAATTAATATTTTTATGTATTTCTGAGTCTATGAGGCCTCATTTGTAGAAAATATGTTATAGTATTATCTTATGACAGTAATGGGGAGCTGAAAGAATTTATTTCTTTAGATAATGGAAGTTTATGTATAGAATTAATCTGTACTTTCAAAATTCTATGTCAGGTATTTTAAATGCATATAATTTTTATTGATTCGAATTTGTCAAAGCCCTTGTCAGAAGATATACCCATACGTATTTATGTTTGACAAAAGTTATTTCCTTTAGCTAAATATTATTAACAGTTAATGCTGAATTGACTCAGAAACTTATATATGTGTGTATATATATATATGTATATATATATATATGACTTCCCAATATATATAACTTCATATGTGATACTTTCAAAACCTCTGAATCAAAGTAACTTTAAGCAATAAAAATCAATGTTCTCTTCATTGTCTTAGGGACATGAATATTTACATACTTTGATTCTGATATATTAGGTACATTAAAATGAGAACCATGAACAAATTATTCTGCTTCTGTTTATCATAAACGGTCCACAGACAGCACAAACACTGCAAATAAGTGCAAGTCAAAATGTAATTACAAAAGATGACAATGCAATTAGGAAAGAATAAACAAAAAGTGTTGAACCCAAGAAGTAAAAGTGGAGATTCATTCATTGGTAAAGGTAGAGGGATTTCCATTATAAGTTCTCAAGCTTATTTTGCAGTGTGAATATTTTGAATAGTTGTGAAAAGCTCTAAATTGATAAATAATGATGTGGCCTTTAGGTTAGCTTTATATATTACAAAGTTCATTATTGTTTCATCTTTTTTGAAGCTGCTGATTCAAGAGTAAGAAAGAATCTGTATTAGCTAAATATAGACATTCATACAATAGCCTACGAACACTTAGTTAGATATAGCCATGACATATCATGTTAGATCTGCTCTGCTGGTGATGTAATATATGAAACATAATTTTGAACCCTGAGGACGAAGAGTGGGATTTCAATCACAACCAGGTCATGAGTTAATAAAAGGAAAGGGAAAAAAAAAAGAATTTTATGACTTCCAGTTTTAGCTCAGACATGTATAGAGCTTAGAAACTGTCACTCTTGCCCTTAACACAAGGGGAAAAAAAAGAAGAATAAAGTGAAATCCAATGACTCTTCTTAAAACTATCAGATAATTTAAGTCACAGGACCTCAGAAATCTGGAGGTATAGATAAATATAGAGACATATCTAAGATCAGCTTACCTGGAGTTAGCCGCCTCTAGAACTAAGACACAGCAGGAACACTTAAAGGGCAGTTGTGACTAATTGCTGGAGGCAGAATGTGGACTATTTTGAGAATGAGAATGTTCAGGGGCCCTCTTCTTCGGACACCCCTCCAACACACACATACACACACCTCCCCCCAAAAAAAAACCACCACAAATTCCTTTAACATGAAGAACTAAGAAAACCCTCACGAAAAGGAGCTATTCTGAAATAGTCCAAAGGAGTTCCCAGAATAAAGAGTTACACAACAAGGGCAAAGGCAGTTACAGAAGTATTATCTTATTCCAAACCCCCTGGCATTTGTCACCAAAGAGGAAGGGAAAAAGATGGAAATCACTTATGAAGTTCACAGCCCAAGGCTTTGGCCCAATAAAAGATTAAGACATATCATAGAATTATAGAATGATTCCCCCCCCGACCAAACCTTAGTATTGCAACAGAACTCCATTATAATAGCAATAAATTACAGCTGAAAGATCTGCAAAATATATAATCTATTTTTAAAGAAGGAGTACTTAGGGAAACCCAGTGACAACAGAGGGAAAAAGAGAGGAGGAAATTGAAGGCTCTAACAACTACAGCTTCAGCAAATATTAAATACAGCCAAACTCCTAACCAGATTAGCAAAAAGCCCCACATAAAAACCTTTTAACTCAATTTCTATCACCAGATACATCATACCAAACTTAAAAAAAAAAATCAAGTCTTGCTAAACAACACAAAATACACAGTCTGAAGAGAAAAAGGAACGATCAGACTCAGACTCAGATATAGCACAGCTTTTGGAATTATCAGACTGGGAATTTAAAATGACTAGAATAAATATATTAAATACTCTAATAGGAAAAGTGGACAGCATGTAAGAACATATGGGCAATGTAGGCGTAGAGGTAAAAATCCCAGAAAATAATCAAAATAAACTACCAGACATTAAAAAAGAAAGTAACAGAGATGGCTTTGATATGCCCATCAGTAGACTGAACATAGCTGAGAAAATAATTTGTGAATTGGAAGATATGTCACCAGAAACTACTCAAAGTGAAAATCAAACTGTTTTTTTTAAATAAAAGAATAAAACAAAATATTCAAAAACTGTAGAACATTACGAAAGATCACATGCACAGAATGGGAATAATAAAAAATAAAGAGAAGAATAAAAAGAAGAAGAAGGAGGAGGAGAAGGAGATGAAGAGGAGGAGGGAGGAGAAGAAGAAGAGGGGGAAACAGAGATGGGGAGGGGAGGAGAAGAGTACACAAAAGAAAGAGAGAAATATTAAAATATTAAACAGCAGACATATTAAAGTCATAGTGTCTGAGAATTCTCCAAAATTAATTCCAGAAACCAAACCACTGACAAAACTCAGAAAACAGCCAAGCAGATAAAACACCAAAAGGTCTATGCCTATGCATATCATATTCAAATTGTGAAGAAAAATACAAAGATACTGAAAGCAATGAGAAAAAAAATCCTTTAGATATGGAGGAAAAAGGACAAGAATTATATGACTTCACTTTAAAAACCATGTAGGCAGGAAGAGAGCAGAGTAGAACATTCAAAGTTTCAGAAGAAAAAAAGTCCATCAAGCTGGAATTCTATAACCAGCAAAATGATCTTTCAATTTGAAGGAAAACTAGACTTAAACAAACAAAAAAACACGAGCATTAGCCACCAATTTTATTTTTCAAATTTCTTTCTGGGCAAAAAAAATGTTGAAAGAAGGTCTTCAGTGAGAACAAAAATGATATAGATCAAAATCTCAAATTGATAGGATATCAGAGAAAAGGTAAAGGAAAGTAAAATGAAATATTTTATTTTTCTATTTTTCTTCAGTCATGCCAGAGGCTTACGTCAATTCCTGGGCCAGGGATTGAAATTGCACCACCCAGGTCTCTGCAGTAACAATGCTGGATCCTTAACCCACTGTGCTGTAAAATAACTCCTCTTTTTTCTAGATTTTAATTAATCTAAATGGTGTTTGCTCAAAGTAATAATAGTAGAATTATATCATGTGATTATACCATATATATGTAAATGAAATGAATGATATAAGAGGTGTTTTAAGGAGGCCTTAGGAATTTTATATTATAAGGTACCAGCACTGTTACTGAAGTTTATAGTATTATTCATGAGTAAACATAGATTATAATGCATGAATATTGCTAATTCTAAAGCAATCACTAAAAACAATTTTAAAGTAGAGTTCTTGACATACTAAAAGAGAAAATAAAATGTAACCATATAATAAAAGCACAATTGAAATCAGAAAAGACAGAAGAATGAAGAAAAGAACTAGTACAATGACTAAGTGATCAGTACAGAGATGATAAATATTCAATGATCTATAGCAATAATCAATTTATATGTAAAAGATAGATACTGAAAATGTATTTTTAGAAAAGAAATATCTACCAATATTTTCTCTCCAAAAATCAGACTTTAATTGTAAAGACACATGCTATAATCAATCAAGAGAAAGCCGGGGTAGCTATATTAACTTCAGACAAAGCAGACTTCAGAACAAGAAAAATATCAGTTAGAGAGGAGTATTACATAATCAAAAAGTGGTAAATTCTCCAAAACGACATAACAATCCTTAATCAACAGAGCAGCAAAATATGGTCAAAAATTGATAGAACTACAAGGAGACAGATTGATAGATAAAACAGGCAGATAAATCAGTAAGTATATAGTTAACTTAAATTGCCCTTTCAGCCAACTTCATCTAATTGATATTTATGGAATACATCCCCCCAAACAGAAAAGTACACATTTTTCTTAGGATCTCATGGAACATTCACTGAAGATCCCATTCTGGGCCTTAAGAAAACTGAAAGAATAGAAATCCTGCAATGTATGTCCTTGAATAACAATGGAGTTGAATTAGAAATCAATAACAATAAGAGATGGAAAGTTCCCAAATGCCTAGAAATTAAACAACACATAAAACCCACACAGATTGAAGAAGTCTCAAGAGAAATCTTTAAATATTTGAGACTAAATCCAAGAGAAAAAATATTATCAAATGTTGTGGGATACAATAAAAACAGTGGTTTAGAGAATAATTTAAAGCATTGAATGTGTGTATTAATTAAATTAGAAACGTCATTTGGGAAGGGCGGTTGAAGTAGAAAAACAACTCAGTAAAACATTCCCTGCCCAAAGTCCAGGAAATGGATTTAAATATATTGTTCCCCAGATGAAATTTATCTAAAAATTAGACTGGATTATGGAATCAAGAATGGCTAGTTTTATTTCAAAAATTAAATTAATAGGAAAGTAAAAGAAATTAAAGGAAAAATTATACACGTAATTATATTTGTAGTTATTTTAACAACCATTATATTACCAAACTGCATATTTGATTAAGCTGCAGAAAGTCATATGGCAAACTTCAGTGAAATTCTGGGACGATATAAACATAAAACTAGATTTTTTTTTACCCCCAGCTTTATTGAGATATAATTTGCATAAAACATTGTGTAAATTTACGGGTACAACTTGATTCAATTAATGCACTTATAGATTGCAAAATGATTACCACCATAACATGAGGAAATACCTTCATCACATCACATAATTACCATTTTTTTGTGGCAAAAACATTTAAATTTTACTCTCTGCCACTTTCAATTATATAATACAGCATTGTGACTATAATCACAATGTGGTTTGTTAGATCTCTGGAACTTATCTTATAAGGAAATTTTTGTACCCTGTGACTAACATCTCTCCATTTCCCCTATTTTCCAGCCTCTGATAATTACCAGTCAACTTTCTGTCTGTATGAGTTCAACTTATTTTAGATTTCACATATAAGTGATGTCATAGAGTTTTTGCTCTTTTCTGTCTGTTTCAATCAGCATACTGTCTTCAAGGCCCATCCCTGCTGTCATAAATGGTAGAATTTCCTCATTCTCTGGGCTGAACAGGAGCCCATAGTATGTATCTAGACCACAATTTCTTTACCCATTCAGATTTGAAGAGCACTTAGGTTGTTTCCATGTTTTGGCCCTTGCAATGAACACAGCAGTGCAGGTATCTCTTTGAGATCTTGTTTTCATTTCCTTTGGAGGTACACCCAGAAGTGGAGCCAGTGGATCATCTGGCAGTTGTATGTTAATTGTTTGAGAACCCTCCATACTATTTGCTATAATACATTCTAGGGACCTGGATAAAATATGCAAGGCCAAGTGGAGAAAATGTTTTAGAGTACATGGATTAGAGAGAAGGACAGGAACTTAAAGATACCTAACAGAGGAAAGGGAAGGGTCCTGGAAAATTATCCCAGGGTAGTTACCAAGAAAGAACACAGAATCAAGAATATATATTGAAAGCATCTCTTAAAGCAGTACACTAAGAGTTCATATTGAGAGCTAATAGAAAATCACAATGTAAAGTTTCCAAAAATTCAGAATGAATATATTTGAGAAAGGGAGACCAGGCAAGTAGCAGAAAATATTTAATTATGATTAAATATTAAATGTGCATTATTTTAATTATCATGTACTATAACATTAATATAATGCAAATAACTTGTATACTCTCTGACCACATGATCATGCAATTAATGAATTTAAGAGCTGACTGTCAGAGTTCTCACTGTAGCACTGTAAGTTAAGTCTCCGGCATTGTCTTTGCAGCAGCAGGGGTTTGATCCCCAGCACAGAGAATTGGGTTAAGGATCTAGCATTGCCACAGCTATAGAGTAGATCACAGCTATAGCTCAGACTCAATCCCTGGTCTGGGAATTTTCTTACACCACAGATCCGGCAAAAAAAAAAAGAGAACTGTCTAGTTCAACAAACTCAAGCATGTATTCAAACCACATTAGGTAAAATAATTTTGTGCAACCAATCATGAGCTGATGCATATCTGAACAAAGCTATTGAAATTTGAGATTTCATGATTTTGAAGTGTCTTGTTAATATTAAAAAAGGACAAATCTGTAGTTCTAAAATATTAGCTATTTTACAAAACTGAAAACAGCTGTCACAGGCCTTGGGATTTTTATCTCAAACATTCAATCAAATAACATAATACATAACATGCCTAGGTTTTAACTAGCTTCACTTAATCATTTCTGATTGTTAAGCTACAAATTATCGTCACTGAAGCTCAGTAAGAGAAGTATGACTTTCTATTATATTTTATGAATAACTAATTTTTATATTAATATAAAACATACAATGGAAATTGCACAACCTTGTAACTTTTTAGATATAACATATCTTCTCTGCACAGCAACATCTTTATGTTTTGCAATAGTTTATGAAAATTACTAATTATGAGAAAATGCTTGCTATAGTATCAGTTTCTGAATTGTTTTGTTATTCCAAATAATTTTAATATGTGATATTTATTCACTAGAATTGAATAAAGGAGCCTTCAGAGACTTCTAAATCTAAACTTATACCAGCTTCACTTAAGTTCTAAAAAGCTAGCCATATTTTATTTTCCAATTTAATTATAAATTTAAAATGCAATAAATTCATAAGTATAATATGTTTAATGTTAAAAACCACTTATTACCTAGAGATTGACTTTACATATAAAAATATAGATATAATAAAAGTATTGTGTGGAGTTGTTATACCAAGCAAATAGTAGATCTATGTTAATTGTAGTGGCTGTATTAAAGATAGAAAAAATATATTAAAAAATATATTACCTGAGATAAAAGATACTTTCATAAAAACAGAAGTTCAGCCCATCACAAAGACAATAAACTTAATTATGTTTGGGTCTATTAACAGAGCATCAAATTTCAAGGGGAAAAATAACCATAACCAGAATTAAAGGGAGAAGTATATTTCTATAAACACAGTTGGAGACTCATTTGTGCATTCTCCTGGCACTTGATACAACCAGCAAAAAACCTAAAGACCCAGAAGAACACTATGCAATACACTGACCAAATGGGTATTTAGAAGCTATACTCAACACTGCAGAAAGATTAGTTTTTCTAGGCAAAAAGTTTATACACCATGGATACAATATGTACAGTCATAATAAAAAAGGAAACAATCATCAAATAGCTATAGTCACTGGAGAAAAAATGAGCATATTTAAAATACCAAGAACTTCAAGCAATGTGTATAATTGGATAACAACTTAAAATAATTACACTTAATGAAAATCACCATAGATTTAGTATAAAAAAACATATGAACTAGAAAAAAATGATACCAGCAGATGACCTCCAGATTTGCAAGGAATAATGCACCTACGTAGAAATTTGGCATAGTTTTTAGAAATTTGACACAATTTCCAAGGGTGATCAGGTGGTTACATATAGACCTCTATATGCCCGAACTAGATAACATACACATTTTTTTCTGAAACACAGACAAAACTTTTGGAAAAAATTGAGCACATTGTAGGTTGGCATAACAAGTTTCAAAAATTTTCAAATAATTTGTATCAGATAAGCAAATTCTTTATCATGCAATTGAATCAAGTACAAGAAAGATTAAGAGCTAATGGAAAGTTAAGTACACTTCAAAGTGGGGAGTGGCAGGAAGATATGGCTAGTGGGGCCTAAGGCAGGGTTTGTTTTCTTATGCAGACTTGTTTCATATTGCCACCACACAGCTTATGGCTTTTCACATAAGGGCACTTGAGAAGTTACCAGCACATTTTTTTTTTTTTTTCTTTTAAACAGCTGCACCTGGGGCATATGGAAGTTCCTTGGCTAGGGGTCAAATCAGAGCTGCTGGCCTACCCCACAGCCACTGCAACATTGGATCAAAGATGCATCTGTGACCTATATTGCAGCTTGTGGCAATGCCAGATCCTTAATCCACTGAGGGAGGCCAGGTATCAAACCTGCATCCTCATAGAAATTAAGTCCAGTTCTTAACCCACTGAGCCACAATGGGGACTCCAAAAGAACTTTTTGAATGACTTCTTTCTTCTGATGTAATGATATTTTCATTCAAAATGACAGTAACTATTTGGAATGGCTGATCAATGAGGGCCTACTGTATAGCACTGAAAGCTATGCTCAATCTCTTGGAACTGAATCACTTTCCTTTACACCTGAAATTAACATAAAATTCAACTATATTTAAATTTAAACAGTTGAAAAGTGTCAGGAAAGGAATAAATGAATGTTTACAAAAAAACAGGGCAGTTTAAATTACATGGGTTAAAACAGATTTCTCAAGATAAATCTGTATTCAGACTGAAGTCATTTTCAAGTCAGCAATGTTTTTCTTTTCGTATTGTTTATTACAACAAAATATATATAACACAAAACTATTTCACAATGTAAGTTCAGTGACGTTAGGTATATTCTTAGTGTCATGCAACCACCACTACTATCTAGTTTCAGAATTTATTTTTTTTCCGCTGTACAGCATGGGGGCCAAGATACACTTACATGTATACATTTTTTTCCACCCTTTTTTTCTGTTATGATATAAGTATCTAGACATAGTTTCAGAATTTTTTAATCACCCCGATGGAAACCTACTTATTAAACAATCTTGCCTTATTAAGTAATCTTGCCTCATCCTCCTCTCCACCAGTCTTTAACAAGCGCTATTATTTTCTGTCACTATGGATTTGCCCACTCTGGTTATTTCATATAAATGGAATCATACAATATTTGGTCTGTGTGTCTGCCTTCTTTTCCTCAGCACAATGTTTTCAAGTTTCACCCACCTTGTAACATGGATCTGTACTCCATTCCTTTTAACATCTGATTAAGACTTCACTGTATGGGTAGACCACATTCATATAATTTGGGGGGACACAATTTATTTCATAGCCCTCCTTGAAGTATTACAGATAGAAACGTAAATAAAAGCAAAAAGTTGGGGAAAAAAAAAAAAAACGTAACATACAGGTAGGTGTCCCACTGGAAAAGGCTACATAAGGCATGCAGTAAGAGCTGGGTGGTAATTATTCTCTAGTTATAAAGGGATGTAGAAAGGAATCTGTAGGTTAAAGCTTTGTCAATATTAACTACCCATACACATAGTCTTTATCTTTCAATGTACATTGTAAACACTAGACAGTGCCAGGGACCTCAATATGAGGAGCACATAAATGTCCACTGCAGACTTATTAGTAGACAAATCATCTGGTCAAACAAATGTAAAAGCAGAAATACATTTTTCTTTTTCTTTGCCTATTTTTTTTATTGTTTCCTTAAAAATGCTAATGGATATGCTTATATCTCTCACTAAATTAGAAATAGCAAGAGATTTTTTATTTATTTTTATTAAATTATAGTTGATTTACAATGTTATGCCAATTTCTGTTGTACAGTAAAGTGACACACATTCTTTTTCTTATATTATCTTCCATCATGGTCTATCCCAAGAGACTGTGTAAAGTTCCCTGTGCTGCACAGTAGGACCTCGTTTTTTATAAATTCTGAATGTAATAGTTTGAATCTACTAACTCCAAACTCCCACTCCATCCCACTCCCTCTGCATCCCCCTTGGCAACCAAGAGTCTTCTTTATATGTGTGGGTCTGTTTCTGTTTCTGTAGATAGGTTCATTTGTGCCGTATTTTAGATTCCACATGTAAGTGATATCATTTGGTATTTGCATTTCTCTTTCTAACTTAATCTGAGAATCTCTAGTTGCATCCATGTTGCTGCACAGGGCATTATTTTGCTATTTTCTGGTGGTTGAGTAATGTCCCATTGCATATATGTACCACATCTTCTTAATCCATTTAGCTTTTGGTGGCCATTTATCTTGTTTCCATGTCTTGTCTTATCTACTGTGAATTGTGCTGCTATTAACATAAGGGTACATGTATCTTTTTTAATTGCAGTTTTGTCTGGATATATGCCTAGCAGTGGAATTGCCGAGTCATATACTAGTTCCATTTTTAGTTTTCTGAGGAACCTCCATTCTGTTTTCCACAGTGAATTTATAAAATTAAATTATACTTAAAATATAATTAATAAATATTTATAATAAAAAGGCCTGCATCGGGAGTTCTCATCATGGCACAGTGGTTAACAAATCCGACTAGGAACCATGAGGTTGCGGGTTCGGTCCCTGCCCTTGCTCAGTGGGTTAATGATCCGGCGTTGCTGTGAGCTGTGGTGTAGGTTGCAGACGCGGCTCGGATCCTGTGTTGCTGTGGCTCTGGTGTAGGCTGGCAGCTACAGCTCCAATTAGACCCCTAGCCTGGGAACCTCCCATATGCCGTGGGAACGGCCCAAGAAATGGCAAAAAGACAAAAAAAAAAAAAAAAGGCCTGCATCAAGCAGCTGCCAGGTTTAGAAAATAAAACACAGGACACCCAGTTGCATTTGAACATAGCTGTAACTAACAATCTAATGAAAAAATTTGACAAAGTCATTATAGACCTCAAAAATAAAATGAATATATACACAACATGTTCTGTCCATACAGGCAAACTTATCTATATCTTATTCATTGTTTGTGTTCTTTATAACATTCTCAACCCAAAGTTAATAATTAACAGTCATTTTAAAAATAAAAAAACAGGAGTTCCTGTCATGGCTCAGCAAAAATGAACCTATTACCCATGAAGACAAGGTTTCAATCCCTGGCCTCACTCAGTGGGTTAAGGATCAGGCATTTCCATGAGCTGTGGCGTAGGTCACAGATGCAGCTCAGATCTCCCATTGCTGAGGCTGTGGTGTAGGCCAGCACCTGCAGCTCTGATTTGACCCTGTGCCTGAAAACCTCCAAGTGCCATGGGTGCAGCCCTAATACAAAAAATAAAAAAGAAAAGAAAACATTCAGAAGTATTACATCCTCCAACTGGATAAGAATCTGTTTTAAAGCATTGTTGTTTGTGAATGTTAAACTATAGTAACAGAAATAAAGTACTTTGAGAAACTTACCATATACAGGGAGCCATGAAGTAATCTTGTCACTAACCATATTCCTGAATGTGTGTTGTCTTTTAGACTTTAAGATAAATTGAAGCATATGACAAAAATTGAAAATAGACAAAGGACAAGTAGAATTAAGAGAGTCCATTAACTCTGATTATATGAATGATAAAACCAAAAATATACTTGGTAAATAAGGCTGAAGCCCTTCCTACTTGGCATGGAATGAGAACACTCCCAATGAGGGAGACTCTTTTATAATCACTCAACATATCTGGGTTTTGTGTCTTAAAGGTCAAGCTAATATTGATGGTAAAGTTTAAGAATCCAACATTGCTCAGATGACAGGAACGGAGGGAAAATGTTTACTATTAGGGGAAGTAAAACACTGAAACAACAACAACAACGATGAGTTACAGAGCAATATTCAAGTGTATTTAAGAAGGAAAACTATGACCACAAAATATCATGTAAAATAATATTGCTAAGTATGCACTCACTTTCAATGGGGATGGTTTTCTGCATTTAAATACAGTTGAAAATTTGAGTTAAGAGCTGGAAAGTGCATTATGTGAACTAATTTGACCAGTTCATTATAAATACAAGTAAGACACAATTATCTGTAAATATGTGTGTCTAATATAACATTACAGTAGAAATATCTGTTCATAGTAGAAAAATTTGAAAATGAAAGGAAGTATAAGAAGAGACTAATGTAATATTCAAAATAGTTTCACCAATAGTTTATCCAATTAGATAGAATTTTATATTTAATCAATACCTTGATTTTTAGAAATTTTATTATAAAGTATACTATACTCAGTGCACTTTAATTAAAAATTAATATTTTGAATGCCGATTGTCTGGTACTAATAATAACTCTATGATGTGGTATTATTATTAGTATCTCTATTTTATGGAGAAAGAAACTGAGATTATATTTTATACCTAAACCCAAAATGTCTAATGTCTGTGCCTATACTCTTTATATTTATATTATTTACTGATGGCCAGTTTAAGATAACTTCCAATGAATGGAATTATTAACTCAAAAATATGAAGAATTGTACAACTCTTGACAGATTTTCCCTAATATACTTCCAAAAATGCCATACCAATTTATTCTCTCAGTAAGTTTATGACAGTGCATGAGGGTTAATTTTCTATGCTCATAGTGGAAACTAAAATTAACAGAAAGAATTTTGCCAAAGAGTAGCCACAAAACTGTTTATTATTGAGTACATTTTTGTTCTTCCAATTGTTAAAGAGGTTTGAATATATAGAATTGTATTATATATATGTAAAATTATACATATGCATCTACATACCCACTATGTCTGGAGAAAGACATAAGGGGAGTTCCAACTCAGAGAAAGGAGTCAAGCTGTAGTAGAACTCCATCAAGAAAGTCCAGAAGTCATTGACCCTTGACCTAGTAGACAAAGACATGTAGATACTTGTGTCCACAATGCTCAGGGTGGTGTCTTTCAAAAGGAATCAGCTAACAGATGTTCCATCGGGCTCTAGAAGGCTTACACTGTCAGATATTGAAGAAGACAGCATCACTGTCCAGGATCTCAATCAGGATCTTCTACAGGCAGGGCTGAAGAAAGTAGTGGTACCAGGAGCCATGAAACTACTTCCTCATTTCTTCCTCATGACCAGAACCTGGAAAAAAAATAGCCTTCAAGCAGAGCGAGTGGCCAGATCTTTATCCAAGAGAAAACCTGGCCACTCCTGGACCACTGGAAGTCCAGCCCCATGAGGGAGATGCTCATCTTGTCCTGTGGGGCATAGATATTCACATGGCCATTCTCAAGTTTACAGGGTCAGTGAAGGGGTTTGAGGGAATGCATGGGTATTTGACAATCACTCTGGTGGTTGGGCAGGTCTGTGGTAGCATCTCATCCTTTTCAGGTTTTCTGTGCCTAAACTGCTCTTATGGAGGCAAAATAGGACAATAACATTGTCCTCTCTGACTCAGACTACATGGGATCTTGGTTCTAAGAAAATACAGAGTGCCTTCCTTATCTTGCCCTGTTCTTCTACCCTGATGCCACAGGGAAATCCATTAGCTTTTCCCGGGGTTTCATCTAGCCTGACTGTGACTCTCAGAGGCAACCCATTTTAGGAATATCTGGCCTCATTTCAGACCCAAGCATAGGACAGAAGGACATGGTGAGAGGTATCCCTTCCCCAGCCTCTGGTGTACAATTAATTTCCATTTTTTTCTTTTTTTTTTTTTCTTTTTAGGGCCACACCCAAGGCATATGGATGTTCCAAGGATAGGGGTCAAATATGAGCTGTAGCCACTGGCCTAGGCCACAGTCATAGCAACATGGGATCCGAGCAGTGTCTGTGACCTACACCACAGCTCATAGCAATGCCAGATCCCTGACCCAATGAGCAAGGCCAGGGATCACATTTGTGTCCTCATGGATACTAGTCAGATTCATTTTCCCTTAGCCATGATGGGAATTACCTTAATTTGCTTTAAAAGAAGACCTTTCTATGTACTAAAAATGCATGTGTATTGGGAGGGCCGGGGGTACATGGCTTGTGTCTGTGTAATATGTGGATACGTATTTATAAGTGTTTGCATGTGTATGACTGGCCTGTGATATGACTGAATATAGTTCATACCAGCTCAACAAAACCAATAATTAAATTGTCAGGAACTTTTCAAGCCTATTGATTGGTGGTTTGAAATCCATCATCTTGACACTATTTACCTAATAGAAAAGAACATACTTTATAAATCAGAAAACTCTCGAAACGTGTTTTTTTATTTCCCTGGAATCTCTATCCATGCATAATTGTATGCATTATTTTTAAATGAAGAAACTGAAGTCCAAAAGTTAAGCATTGATATGCTTATGATCACATATGTAGGTAGTAGCTGAAAAGCTAACCACAGAATACTGTCACTGAATAGGGATGAGTGATTTTACCTGGGAAAATTTATTTCACTTATCTATGAGATTCAAAGTCATTGATTAATTTTATTTTTCCTCAAAATAAATTCATACTGGTAGTGAAGAGAATCTGGATCTTGGCTTCTGATAACTTTCTCCCATGAAAAGATGCAGGGATACTTTGAGAAACAGTTCATTCTAGAACTGGTACAAGGAATTCATAAGAGAAGCCTGTTAACTATTGCCAGAAAGTAAGTGCTAATGCAACAAAAGGATGAGGGCTTATTAAAGGGACACAGGTGTCAACTGAAAGGGCTACCAGGGGCCAAAGCTAGAGCAGTCTGAGCCAAAAATAAGTAACAGAACTAGAGCCTAACCCAAAGTTTAGAATAAATATTCATAAGTCACACTGATGTAAATGGCTGATTGAATACATGAGTAGAAAGAAGTGATAAATATTCATTCCATACCGAAAAATTCTAAATAATTTATGGAGAGACCCCTCTCTCAAGGAGGCAGGTCACTCTGCAGGTGTGGGCTGATCCTGGCAACTTCCTTTCAAACAGCATAAAATGGAAAGGGGAAAGAGTAACTTTACAATAATGAAAAATGAGCAACACCAGTTCATCCAGTAACAAAATTTAACATTATTAGCAATAAGTAACATTATTAGGGATAAGTCAAAGTTAGTGTCTGGTATGTCAACAGCAACTGCTGCAGCAAGAATTAAGAAACCAATTCTGTCTGTATTCCTTTCAAGCAGTTTTAAACAGAATACGTTGTGTTGCTGAAGGTGTGGGGAAAAAGCACTCTGATGTGCTATTGTTGAGATGTGTACAGATGCAATATGAAAAGTTTTGCACCAACACCTAGAGAATTAGTTCCTAGCAGTGAAATTCCTAAATCTGGATCAAAAATTATATATATCTTCAATATTAATAGCTACTATCCAATTGCCCTTCATAGAGGCTGTACTTGATGTGATGTGAGGAAATGTCACTTGGCTTCTGTTTTCCTCCCTCCAAAAAGTCACCACACTCTAACAATTAGGAAAACATCAGACAAACCCAAATTGAAGGATGTTCTAAAAAACACCTAGCCAATACTCCTCCAATTGTCAAGGTCATCAGACATCTGAGATCATCAGAAAAGTATGTCTGAGACACTATCAAGGTCTGGAGAAGCCTACAGAGTCATGGCAACTAAATAAAGTGCATCTGGATGGGATTCTGAAACAGAAAAATGACATTAGGTGCAAACGAAGGAGAGACCTCTCTCTTGGCTCAGTCAGTTAAAGATCCAGCATGGTCACTGCAGTGGCTCTAGAAAGGGGCAAATTCAGTCCTTGGTCCAGGAAGGGGAAGTTCCACATGCCACAGTGATGGCCAAAACCAAAACAAAACAAAATAAACACACAAAAAATACTAAGTAAATGTGAATGAAGTATGGATTTTGGTTAATAACAAAGTATCAGTACTGTGTCATATCGTTAGTTATAACAAATATACCATACTGATATAAGGGTGTAGGATTGCATGATGTTAATAAAAGGAAAATGGTGAGGGGTATATAGAAACTCTGTACTAATTTTGCAACTTTTCTAGAAATCTAAACTTTGTAAAATTAAAAGGTTATTTTTAAATATATGTTTAGGGTTTATCTTTTTTACCTTTTTTTTTTTTTCTTCGTAGGGCCACACCAGTGGTATATGGAAGGTTCCCAGGCTAGGGGTCGAATTGGAGCTGTAGCTGTTGGCCTACACCACAGTATAAATCAACTATACTTTAATAAAAATAAAATAAAATAAAGCCTGCTACACAATAAAAAAGAAATGGAAAGCCATCATGTGTTCATGGATTAGAAGTCTTAATATTGTTAAAATTTCCGTATTACTCAAAGCAATCTACACATTGAATGTCATCTGTATCGAAATTCCAATGACATTCTTTACAGAAATAAAAAAAGCAATCCTAAGAATCTGTATCGAAATTCCAATGACATTCTTTTTTTTTTTTTTTTTTTGTCTTTTTGTTGTTGTTGTTGTTGCTATTTCTTGGGCCGCTCCCGCAGCATATGGAGGTTCCCAGGCGAGGGGTCTAATTGGAGCTGTAGCCACCGGCCTACGCCAGAGCCACAGCAATGCGGGATCCGAGCCACCGTCTGCAACCTACACCACAGCTCACCGCAACGCCGGATCATTAACCCACTGAGCAAGGGCAGGGACCGAACCCGCAACCTCATGGTTCCTAGTCGGATTCGTTAACCACTGCGCCACGACGGGAACTCCCCAATGACATTCTTTAGAGAAATAAAAAAAGCAATCCTAAGAATCAGATGGAAACAAAATACTCCAAATAGCCAAAGCATTTTGTTTTGTTTTGTTTTTTAGGCCCACACCTGCATCACATGGAAGTTCCCAGGCTAGTTGAATTGGAGCTGCACCTATAGGCTTACACCACAGCCATAGCAACATGCGCTCTGACAGCTCACAGCAATACTGGATCCTTAACCCACTCAGGGAGTCCAGGGATTGAACCTGAATCCTCATGGATACTAATCAGGTTCAAAAACCTCTGAGCCACAACAGGAACTCCAAAAACTTTAGACGTTTTGATATGAGACTGCTCCATTTTTTTTTTTTAATTGAAGAGAATCAACCTGCTCTATCAGCAGCTTCGTAAAACTGAGTCATGACTGGAACAGCAGATTATCAAATCAAGGGCAGAGTAAGATGTTCTAAGACCATAGTCAAGGAAGTTTCAAATCCATCTGAGAAACTGTACATGGCTTATCCCCACTTAACTGAACACATAGAAACAAGTCACCAGTACCAGTACATACAGCACATTGTTAGAATCTTTGCATGAAAAGTCAGAATAAACCATTTCAAACATTCTACTTTTTGGATCCACTTTAAACATTCAGCATTTCATTATTTCAAGTTAATTTAAGCCATTTTTTATGTTATTCAACAAAACATTTTATTTCCCTTAATACACTCATACTTGACTAGATAATAGCTCATTAATAAACCCACTTACACACCAATATGTGAGACAGGGAAGAAGGAAACTAAATCAGTTACATTTACTGGCTCAAAGCATCCTTGAGGAAATGTCAGGGGCAGAAATAGGTGGAAGCCATTAGTGTAAAAGAAATTTCAAGAATGCATTTCAAGAAATGCATATATTTAAAATTTCTTCATCATATTGGAATAAAAACATTGAGAGTGGCTTTCTTTAAAAAATACTTTTCTGCAGTTCCTGTCGTGGTGCAGTAGAAAATGAATCCGACTAGGAACCATGAGGTTGCCGGTTCGACCCCTGGCCTCGCACAGTGGGTTAAGAATCCAGTGTTTCTGTGAGCTGTGGTGTAGGTCGCAGACGCGGCTTGCAACCCGCGTTGCTGTGGCTCTGGCAGAGGCCAGCAGCTACAGCTCCAATTGGACCCCTAGCCTGGGAACTCCCCTTGATTATCTGAAATAGAAAACAGGACATAAATCCACCATAATCAGTGCAGTTTGAAATTATAAAAGGGGAGGGTGAATGTTACTTTCAGATCTATTACTTCTCCAGAAACTGCGAGCTGAAATCAGTCAATAGAAGTTGAGTATTAATAATTGAATTAATGGTACTCAGTGAAAAGAGAGCTCAACAAGATTGGAATCTTAAAGGGCTTTAATTTTGACTCAGGTCATTTGTCACAAGACAGAAAAAAAGGAATATTTGTGACACAGAAGGAGACCAGTATCATTATCTTGTAATAGCCAAACAGTAGTTGGGAAGGAAATTTTTATTACATATTATCACCAACTTGAGATGATTGAAACGTTTTTTTCTTGTGGCAAACTAGTATACAAACTAGACTACTAATACAACTCATAATTCAAAAAAAATTTATTCAATATTACATATTCCAGGCAACATATAACAAAATTTTGATTATTATGTATGTTCAGGCATATCTAGACAGTTTAATAATTATTTGTAACTTTCATTATTTATTATAATAATTTCTAAGCATTTGTTATATTAGCCACTTTAGGAAGCATTGGCAATAAATTCAATCATTTCTATTGATATAATTGAGAACTATCTGGATGGTAGAATGTTATCAGAGGACAGTAGAATAAAACAGCTTTATTTTCTAGATAGTTAAAGTGAAAAAACTTCCAGCTGTCACAGGTGCTTCTGAATAGAAAAATGCCGACAACAAATGCAGTCTTCCTTTTGTGGAAGAAATTCCAGACAGAAATGTCTAGAAGTAATATCCCCTGACATGGATGGAGTTCTTAAAATTGTAGAAAGTCAGAATTGCATGAGAAGAATGTTCTAGTCTGTTTATGCATGTCCTCTGGAGTTCGAAAAAATATGGAAAGCAGTTTTCAAAACTCAAATTCTAAGTATAAAAACAAATCTCTTTTCACTAAGTTTATCAGGCACTTCCAATGTGATTTGATAATATCTATATTAACTTGAAAAATAACTAGGAGAATTAGTAAGGGTCAGCTTTACAGATGGAAAAATGCTGAATTTTTATTTTATTTTATTTTATTTTATTTTATTTTATTTTATTTTATTTTATTTTATTTTATTGTCTTTTTGCCTTTTTCTGGGGTTGCACCTGTGGCACACGGAGGTTCCCAGGTTAGGGGGCGAAATCAGGACTTCAGCCACCAGCCTACGCCAGAGCCACAGCAATGCGAAATGCCAGCCACGTCTGCGACCTACACCACAGCTCACGGCAATGCCGGATCCTTAACCCACTGAGCAAGGCCAGGGATCGAACCTGCAACCTCATGGTTCCTAGTCGGATTCTTAACCACTGAGCCACAATGGGAACTCCTGAATGTTCATTTTAAACAAAAATAGATTGAACTTAAACCCACTCAGAATGGAAGGGTTTGACAATGTTTCCAGCCCTAGATGTCACCTCTGATTGTGATTTAAATTGGATTCCTCAAGCATTCTTTTATGTTTAAGAAATATTCATTATACTATTAACTGAGGAATCTATCAAAGACAAATGAGAAGGATCCATCCTTTAGACTATATAGAATGATAATTTTAACTAGTAGAAATTCTGAACAGTATTTTTTAGGGATCTAGCATCTAGTGATGTAATCAGAGATGAAATATTTGAAGCTTAAATAAGTCGTATTTGTGTCTTCAGTAATCTGTTTAGGGCAGACCACAAAATCATGCCAGTGTGTGCTTATGTAAATTGCCATAGATACTACCTTTCTATTTGCCATTCATTGCCAGTTACTTGGGCAACCTGGCTGTGCAAGTAAGGATTACCAAGTAATGTCCACATTAGAGTTCCAGCTAATTGGCACTTCCTCCCTACTGAGAGAATTATGCATAGGGTGGGATTATAATGATTCTCCTATATATTTTCATAGTGAACCTATATTTTTTTAACTTAGGAATTATATTTTTTATATTAGGCTACATGACAATTGCTCTCTTTCTCTCTCCCTTTCTCTCTCTCTCTTTCTTTTTTTTCCTTTTTTTTTTTTTTGTTTTTTTTGTTTTTTGTTTTTTTCCCCACAGACTGCAGAGGCTTGAAATGGGATCTCATTTTCAAGACTGGAGATTGAACCTTGGCCACAGAAGTGAAAGTACCAAATCCTAATCATTAGACCACCAGGGAATTCCCAACAGTTGCCCTCTGTTCATGCTCTCAATTATATTTATTCTTCTTATCTTTATTCACTATTATTATCTAATTATCTTTACTCGCTCTTAGCTTTGTGGATGCCAGAGGCAGTTTTAACCATGGGAGCTGAAGAAGTAACAGAAGTGGATATTATTGACCTTCTCATAAGGGCATCACGGGTCTGAACTTGAGGCCAAAAGTTCAGACACAGTCCCATGTGACTTTCTCACTATCTGATTGCTTGTACTCAATCATTATACTAGAAATACCTAGAATAAAGAGTTCCCTGGTGGCCTAGTTGGTTAAGGATCTGGCATTGTCACTGCTGTGGCTCAGGTCACTGCTGTGGTGTAGGTCCAGTCCACATCCACATGCCACAGGGGAGTCCAGCCCACACACAAAAAAATAAAAAAAATAAATAAAAAGAGAGAGGGAGAGAAATACCTAGGGTACTTTCTGCTTTCTGCCTCAATCTTGAATAATATAGTGCATGAGATCATCAGTAGCTGTGGCATGTAGCCACCAGAAGCAGAAAGATCATGGCCACTGTAATGAATATCAAGGTCAACCCTGTAATCAAAATGGTTTGAACTATATGTCCTTTGCAAAAGCTATTTGATCATGCTGCTCCAGCACTAAAATAGATGAACAATCTAAAAAAAGCCCTATTGGACCTGTGATAAAAAATGATAGATACAAAGGTACGTAAATAAATATAAAAAATAGATGATAGATTGTTAAAAACCTTCTAAGTCAGCAGAATGTGACCTAACATAAATAACTACAGTGGGGAGTCACGATTCTCCACCCAATATCTAGAACCAAGTGAGTTCATAGACACAGAGCCCTTTGCCTAAAGAGAGAACACATTTCCTTGGAGGAAGACTATTCTGACCTTGTCAGAACTGGGATTCCCGGCCACTTGCTATGGTGAACTTGTATAATAGAGAAAGAGGAAATACACAGTTAACCCACAGTTCATGGACATTGAGTTGATACGAATGTCTGGCATCACAGAGAACCACTGTAATTTACCACCCAGATGGAAAGGTGAGGGAATCTGAGGATGGCTGAGTGTGTCTTGAAAAGGTCTAGTATACTCATGAGCCCGACTATGCTTGTTCCCCACTTCCTGTATGCAAATGTGAATTAACCAAATCGGAACCTGGTAGAGTATGCATATTGGTTCCTGGTGATAAGAGAGTTAGGTGAAGCCCTTTTATTAAAATAACAATAAACATACAATACCCCATCTATCTTGGATTTCAGAGATTAGTGCCAAATTGAAGAATTTAAAATCTTGACGTTTTTGTGATTTCTTCCCTAATTTTTCAGCTTATTTAACTGATACAGAAAACACATGAATCTTGGAGATTGTAACTGGATTATTATAAATATAACTGGTATTAACTCTAACTGCAAATGGTTTACTGATGCGGTTTCTTTCCTTGACCAAATCAACACAGACCCTGCCATCTTTCATGAGGCCTCCCAGGCTAACAATTTATAGCATATCCCAAGCACCCCAAAATACCATAAACAACTTGTTGTCAGCTGACAGTAGCAGCAATATTTCTTGCTGGCCTACTTCTGCTTTCTGTCATAGTCTAGTCTAGTCTACAGAATCGTTCAGTACCTCCTATTCCAGAACCACACTATGGATTGTATAGCAGGCTGATGAAACTTAGAAAGGCAGAAGAAGCAGGTATTATAAGTAACTTAGTAATACATATATAGACCAGGTACTTGGAGAAGTAAAATAATCAAACAAAAATTGTGGATACAGTGAAACTTCTGGAATGCAGTGCTAACAGGCAGGTCAAGATATTTTCTCTAAAGTCAAACATAATTGCTGATTTGTTGCATTCTCTACCCCTAAGAAAGAGGTGCAGTGCTTTTTGAATTTATAGGAAATAAGTGCCACAGGTTGGCATGGATCACCAATCCATGTTAAAGAACGCTTCGAAGCCCCAATTTTTGAAGAGGATTCAGAACAAAAGAAGACTTTTATGCTGAATCAGGATGCAGTGTAAGCCTTAACAGCTTAGCCATGTGACCTAACAAATCCAGATTCTGCTTTCTTATTTCCCTACTATTTTACATAAAGTCAATATTTCTAGAAACTTTATAGTTTAGCTTTTTACTTGGGACATCACTGTGGTATGGAATTAGAAGAGGAATTAATTCATCACAAAGGGTTGGATAGAGCAAGTGTTGTGGAAAAAAGGGACGTAGGCACACACATAATCATCACTCTAAAGTTCTAATATAAGTTAAAGTTAATTATGGGAGTGCTTACAAGGAAATGCATATCAGAATGCATACAATACCCTCAACTTTTATTACATTTCATTATACATGCTAAACTGCATATAATCAGGATTCCAGTAAGCAGAGTCCTCTCCCTTGTATTGAGATATATATTCATTAAAAACAGAATGGAAGAAATACCAATTTGGAAGTCTTCAAGGAGCTTCCCCCAAAACAAACGAGAGCTCCAAAATTTGAGTGTAAATATTTTTGGAGGTGATGATATGAATCACTTATAGGGAATATATTTATATATTAATTAATTAATCTATTTATTTATTTTATGGCCGGCCCATGGCATATGTATTTTTCAGGCCCAGAGGCTGAATCTGAGCCTCAGCTGTGACAATGCCAGATCCTTAAACCCACTGCACAGGACCAGAGATTGAACCCACATCTCCGCAGTGACCCAAGCTGTTAGATTCTTAACCCATTGTGTCACAGCGGGAACTCCAAAATATTTGTTTTATGAGTTGTTTTCATCTGTGGATATTGATCAATTAATTCCTATTAGTTATTGGTTGACAGATGTTCCTTGGCACTTCTATCTTGTCACATGCACAGGCTCAGTCTGCTTTGGTATCCATAGGAATCTTTTCAGCAATAATGAGTAGCTGCTTGTAGTAAGGAACAATTTGATTGGCCTGAATAAGGCACCACATGACAAGGCCACATAGATGGAGACACTAACAAGAGCTCCTGTACTCCCCATCTTGGGTCCACTCATCATGCTAAGTTACTAAGTCTCCATCATGATGGCCAGCCAGAACATTTGGAATAATGTGTATGACTGAATCTCTGCTATACATAAGAAATCATCATAACTTTGTAAATCAACTATATTTCAGTAAAACTTTAAAAAATGAAAAAAAGTAAAGGGCCATAAAATCATAATTAACATTTATTATCTCTTCTTTGTCCTTGAAGTAATTATAATTCCACTTAAGACAAAAACTTGCCTTCAAGAATATGTATTTGGAGAATTCCTATTGTGGCTCAGGAATAATGAGCCCAACTGGTATCCATGAAGATGCGGGTTTGATCCCTGGCCTTGCTCAGTGGGTTAAGGGATCCAGTGTTGCCATGAGCTGTTGTATAGGTTGCAGGTGTGGCTCAGATCCTGCATCACTGCAGCTCAGATCCAGCAGCTGCAGCTCCAATTCAACCCCTAGCCTGGGAACTTCCACATGCTGCAGGTACAGGACGAAAAAGCAATATATATATATATTTGGACTTGACACAAATGCTAATATACTCTCATTTATAGCCTCCAGTTTCTGCCCTTTTCTCCTTATA
This sequence comes from Sus scrofa, assembly GCF_054392235.1. Lineage (NCBI taxonomy): Eukaryota > Metazoa > Chordata > Mammalia > Artiodactyla > Suidae > Sus > Sus scrofa. The sequence continues at coordinate 49,945,491 of NC_139390.1, read as the reverse complement.
ACTTTTTTTTTTAAATCAAACAGTAGAAAGAAAACCATTTTTAAAAATAAGGTACACTCTAGCAGGGCACTCTCCTGACACAATCTCTCCAATTTTTTTTTTTTCAAAACTTTGAAATTAAGTCCAGAAATTTTAGGAGGCTTACAATATGCTACCACATCTGGCTCCCAACTCACTGAACCATTTTACGCCTCTGTGCTCTCAGTAACCACTGTCCAAACCTATAGGTTTATTTGCTTTTAACATGTTGGCAGAAAATGTGTATTTACTTGTTGATTGGATTAACAGTTTACATTACAGTTCTGTAACAACTTGACTAGATAATTCCTGTAAATGCTATAAGAAGTTCCATGACTAATTGCACTAGTAAGTTTTGAAAATATAGTATGATTTTTTTTTTTAAATCTGGAAATGAGAAGTATTGGTAGTTTGCACACAAACATGCTATTGTATAATTTACTCATGTATTCATTTTGGACATTCCTGAGCACAACTGTTTTTTCATACATGAAAGTCTCAGAGCTTTAACACACACCTCAAATTAAGGACTTATTTTGATTTCTGAAATGCTTTTCATTACTCAGGATAGTGCCCCATTATATCACCTAATGCCATACTCCCTAATTAAAATATATTTTGAGCCAAATATAACCAACAGATATTGAATAGTAAACTCTAAGAATTTAGAAAATGCCTGAAGTAGAGCTCTTAGATCAATGTTAACTCAATCACTTACTATGTGGTCAGTCTAAGATATTTTAAAATGAGTAAACACTACAACTACTGTGCAATATAGCAAACAAAAAGATATATAAAAACCTTAATTTAAAAAATGTAATTTTAAAAAGTTGATTTTTATTTAATTTTAGCACTGAAATTAATTTAAATCAACTTTCAGAGACCTGAAGTTTTATAGACTTCTAAATCTTGAAAAAATAAAATGAGACAAAAATTGAATTTGTTGAACCTAGCAAAGAAAGTTGTTTACTCCTTTTTGGTGTTTTGGAAAGTCTGAGACAGATGGAATAATTAAGAAAGATTCCTTTAAAAAATTTTTTAAAATTGAATTAACATATATGACACTAATATATTGTTTTCAGTGATTCACTGTGTAATGATAGCAAATTATACTAAAATCTAATGAAAATAATGGCGTATAAGATAATAAACACCTCTATTTAGCAGAGAGTCCAGATGGTTTTTGGAAATATCTTGCACTTTATTGAAAAGGGGTGGTAGATAAATGATACTTCATCATGTAAATTAGTGAAGGATTCTTTTTGGCAATATCGCAACAGATGTGGATTTAAGTTTTGATGGTAGCAACCAGATGTGTGTCTCCCAAACCCACTAGAAATCATGTACATGTCACATCTATGGATGCCATGGAGTGAAAAGAACTGGCAAAAAGTACCCTTATAGGTATTAACAGGAAGACACCCATCCCCCCATCCATTTATTTTTCTTGGATGATATGGGGCTTCTACTAAAGTACGTAAATTTTAAAAATATACACATGCAATTCTAGTGTTTTTGAGTCTAGTATGCAAATTCAAAGCTTGTTCCAGTAGATCAAGTTTCTATCCAGTGATCTTTTTTTCTTTTTTTTTCCTGCTGCACATCTGATGTAACAGGAAAAATTGAACAGTTTTTAACATACCTTGGGATTTGAAATAACTTATCTCAGACTTTTACTATGTGATATATTAAAAATTCACTTTGGGATTTCTGGGTGCATCTCTAAGGGAGGAACGATTTACACATCTACAATGGAGACAGAATATGAGCCTGTACAATCATGATTAGAAGAAACAAGTTCAAAATACTAGGATCCTGGGCCAGAGGAAATAAAACGCTGGCTTTGAATACAAACCCCTGATTAAACATCATTAAGGAAAATATCGCAAGTCAATTTGCAACTTGCTTCTCATATAGGCAACTCTAAGAAACATAGTCTATGATGAATGACTGCAGGGATTTTTTTTTTATAAAAGGAAGGTTTAAGATTTGCACAATTTTTTCACTAGCCTCTTTAGGTATATTTTAAACAGGTCGTGGGTTCAATCCCTGGCCCTGCTCAGTGGGTTGGGGATCCAGCATTGCCATGAGCTGTAGTGTAGGTTGCAGACATGGCTTGGATCTGGTGTTGCTGTGGCTCTGGCAGTAGGCCGGCAGCAACAGCTCCAATTAGACCCCTAGCCTGGGAACCTCCATATGCCCTTCGTGCAGCCCTAAAAAGACAAAAAAGAAAAAAAAATTAAAGAAACAAACTCACAGAGGCCAACACTTATGGAAAACAAGAATTCAAAAGTTATAGAGAAAGGTAAGTGAAAAAGAAAGCTTAACCTTATTGTTTGTACTTAACCCTGATGATATACCTTCCAAGAAGTTCCTGTCAAAAATTGAGCTAGAGTCAATCAATATAAAAATATTTGGACACAAGAACATATTTGTAACATAGAACACTAATAGGAGCCCATACACAGACTGTGTATCTGGATTAATGTAAACAAAACAAAAACTCTTATGGGCAAATTCTTTTTTTCACAAAGTTATCAAAAATTTGATTCATATCAATATTTTACTTTATATCCCTAATATATTTATATAAATAAAATAGATTTTGAAATGAATATTAAATACAATTTCTAAACAACTATTTGCCCTTTATCTTATACATTATAATAGATCAAATGCTCACATCCTTTATTTAATATAGATTTCTTGCTTTTTTTTTAATCTATTCAATATTCAGAAGAATTGTTCAGGAAGATATTTATATTCACAGTGCATCAAATATATTTCTATATTTTTGCCTTTTTTGAAACATAATTTAAAAATTCCATTTACCATAGATATAATGTAGCAATGAAAAATATTTTTAGTATACATTTGGTAATATTTAGAAAATAATAAACTAAACTTACTAAAATCATTTTTCATATATTTGCAATATACCTCATCCTTTTTAAAAATTAATAGAATTTATTTTATGAGCAGTTTTAGGTTTACAGGAAAATTCAGCAGATAATACAGAGATCAGAAATAACCCTTTTTACTCATTGGCCCCTCCTTTTGGCAGACATCTTAAGTTAGTGTGATACATTTGTTTCAGCTTATGAACAAACACTGATATGATATTACCAGCAAAAATCCATAATTTACACAAGGGTTTGTTCTTTGCATTTTATAATTTCATGGGTTTTAACAAATGCCTAATAGCACGTATCTTTACAATAATTACAGTACATTCCAATATAGCTTCACAACCCTAAAATTCCCTGTAATTCACCTATTCACTCCCAACTTCTCCAAGACTCTCTGAAACCACTGAGTTTTTAAAACTGTCTCTATAGTGTTGCCTTTTCCAGTGAAATAAACTAAAAATACACAGCATGAATTCAACATTTTCCAACTGGTTTCTTTCACATAGCAATGTGCATTTAGGTTACCTCCATACCATTTCATGACTTTATAACTCATTTCTTTTTATTGTTGAATAACATTCTACCGTTTAAATGTAGCAAAATTTGTTTATGCAGTCACTTATTGAGGGGCATCTTGCTTGCTTTCAGTGTCAGGCAATTATGATTAAAGCTGCTATAAACATTCTTATGTGACATTACGTTTGGACCCAAGTCTTAAACTCATTTATATATTGCTGAGTTGTATGCCAAGATTATGTTCAACTTTGTCAAAACAGCCAAACTATCTTCCAAAGTGGCTGCATAATCTTGTTTTCCCACCAGGAATGGATGAGAATTCTTGTTGCTCTACGTCCTTTTCTATACTGGGTGTTATCAGTATCTGGGGTTGAGGCCACTGTAATGGATATGTAGTAGTCTTTCAATATTGTTTTAATATGTAATTTGTTAGTAATATAAGATATTGAGCATTTTTTCATATGCTAGTTAGCCATGTGTATCTTTTTAGTGAGCTATCCAGATTTATTTTCTCTTTTTAATTTTTTGTCTTTGTATAGTTGAGTTTAAAGAGTCCTTTGCATATTTTGAGTACAAGTCCTTTATCGGATATATGTTTTATATGTTTTACAAACATTTTCTCCCACATCATGACATATCTTTTCATTATATTAGGTGCATTTTTCTCAGAAGTCTACTTATTTTATTCTTTCATAGGTGGCACTTTGGGGTCACCTAGGTTTCCTCCTATGGTCTTTGAGAAGGTGTACAATTTTGCATTTTATTTCTAGGTCTATAATTTATTTTGAGCTAATTTTTGTGAAAAGTGTAAAGTCTATGTCCATATTTTCTGTGTGTGTGTGTGCGTTTTCTAGCAAAATTTGTCAAAAAGACTACAATTTCTCCATTGAATTCTCTTTGCTTCTTTATCAAACATCAGTTAACTGTATTTCTAAGTCCATTTCTTGGCTCTCTTCTGTGTCCCATTGATCTATGTGTCTATTATTTCATCAGTACCACATAGTCCTGATTATTATAGCTTTATAGTAAACCATAAAGAAGAGTAGTGTCAGTTCACCAAATGTGTGTTTCTTTTCGAGTCTTGTATTTGTTATTTCAGGTCCTCTACATTTATTTACAAAGTTTAAACTCATTTTTCTAATGTCCATAAAATAACTTGCTGATATTTTAATTGGGGTTGAGTTGAATTTATACATGCACTAACATCTTACTAATATTAAGTCTTTGTATCCATGAACATAGAATAATTATTGATTTGCTTAATATCTTTTTAAATTTTTTTCATCAAAGTTTCATACTTTTCCTCACATAGATTTTTGTGTATATTTTTTAGATATATACCTAAGTATATCCCATTTGTGGTTGCTAATAAAAGTTACATTATGTTTTAAATTTCAAATTCATTTTGTTTATTGCTGCTATAGAGGAAATCAATTGACTTTTGTATGCTAACATATTTTTCAAACTTGTTCTAATTGTTCAATTGTCCTAGGTTTTTTTAAATCAATTCTTTGGGATTTTCTTCAAAGTTAACTGTGCCATCTGCCAACAAAAACAGTTTTTTTCCTCTCAGTCAATACACATAAACTAAAAAATTCATTTTCTTATCAAAATTCATTAGCTAGAACTTCCAGCATGATGCCACCTTTTTCTCATTCTTGGGGTAGAAACATCTAGTTTCTAACTCTCAAGTGTGATGTATGCTAAAAGATTTTGTAGATGTTCTTTATCAGGATGAAGACGTTTCTCTTTATTCCTAAGTTGCAAAGTTTTTATCATGAATGGATGTTGGATTCTGTCACATATTTTTCCTATATTTATTAATGTATTCATGTATTTTCTACTTTATTGCTATATAAAGAGTATTAATTAGTTTTGAATATTGAATAAATCTTTTATACCTAAAAGAAATTCTACCATATATATAATATACATTGTTAGATTCTCTTTGTTAGTATTTTGTTGATCATCTTTGCATCTATGTTTATGAAATATATTGGCCTGTAATTTTTTTTCCTGTCATATCTTTTTTTTGTTGTTGTTTTGGTTTTAGGATAATTTTGGTTTCATAGAATGAGTTAGGATTGTTCCATCTATTTTCTATTTCTAAACAAGATTATAGAGAATTGGCCTCATTTCTTCCTTAATTTTTTATTAGAATTCAGCAATGAATCCTTGTGGCCCTGAGGATTTCATTTTGGAAGGTTATTAATTATTGATTCAATTTTCTAACAGAGATAAGCCTATTCTGATTATATCTCCCCCCTTCTATGACTTTTAGATGTGTCTTTCAAGAAATTGGTTTATTTCATGTAAGTTTTCTAATTTAGGGATATAGAGTTATTCGTAATGTCCTTCATTAGCTTTTTACTGTCTAAGAGAAAAGTGATGATTGCTCTTTTAATTTCTCATATTAATAATTTAGGTTTCAACTCTTTAGTTAGTTAGAAGTTATCCCAACTTAACTGATACTCTCAAAAAACAGATTTTAGTATCATTAATTTTCTGCAGTGTTCGTTTCAGTTTCATCAGTTTCTACTCTAAGTTTTATTATTATTTTTTTCTTCTGCTTGCTTTAGATTTATATTGCTCTTCTTTCTGTAATTTCCTATGGTAGTTTCTTAAATTATTCATTTAAGACTTTCTTATTTTTTTTGGAATTCTCATCATGTCTTGGCATAAACGAATCAGACTAGTATCCATCAGGATGTGGGTTCAAACCCTGGCCTTGCACAGTGGATTAAGGATCAAGCATTACAGTGAGCTGTGGCATAGGTCGCAGATGTGCCTCAGATCCTGCATTGCTGTGACTGTGGTGTAGGCCAATGGCTACAGCTCTGATTTGACCCCTAGCCTGGGAACTTCCATATGCCCTAAAAAGAAAAAAAAAAAAATTCTTCTTTTGTAAAATATGTGTTTTATTCTACAGTTTCCCTGTAAAAACTGCTGTCACTGCATTCAACAAATTTTGACAATTGTGTTTTCATTTCAATTTGGTGTAAAATATTTGTGTGTGCATATTTGATTTGAGATTTACTTGATTCAAATGTTATTTAGAACTGTGTTATTTAATTTTCACACATTTGGCATTTTCCAGCCCTCTTTATGTGATTGATTTCTAATTTGATTTCACTGGGGTCTGAGAGCATACTATGCATGTTTTCTATTGTGCTATATTTGCTAAAGTGTTTTTTATGGTCCAGAATGTGACCTAGCATAGTAGATGTTCTGTGTGATCTTGTAGTTGACATACAGTTTGGTCTTATTTTTTACCCCACTCGTGTCATCTGTGTCTAATTGATGTTTAGAGTTCATTCACATTTAAAGGCATTATTGGTATAGTTGGAGAAATAGCTACCATATTTTTTACAGTTTTCTATTCATCACCTTTTTTAAAAAAAAAATCTTTTTGTCTGACATTCTTTTGCCTCCATTGGTTTTAACTGAGAAATTTTATTTATGCAGCTTTTCTCTACTGTCTTACTGCATCAATTATACTTCTTTTTGGCTTTTTTTATGGATTGTCTTGTGTTTGAAATATATATTTATAACTAATCTAAGTCCACTTTCAGATAGCAGTAACTGCCTTATAAGTGTTGCAGGTAACTTATAAGTGGACATGTTGCATTCCTCCCTCTCATCCCTTGTAATTGTGCTGCCATTTCATTGGTCCTGATGCTATGATCACAAAACATGTTATTGCTAATACTACCTTGAAAAAGTATCATTTAAATCATTTAGAAATTAGAAAAGTAAAATATTTTATTTAACTTAATTTATTCTTTCTCTAGTGTGCTTCCCCATTCTTTATGTAGAATTTCTCATCTGTGCTATTTTTCCTTCTCTCTGGAGAAGTTTAACATTTATTTATTTATTTGTTTGTTTGTTTGTTGTTTGTGTTAGGGCTGAACCTGGAGCATATGGAGGTTCCCAGGCTAGGGGTCAAATCAGAACTGCAGCTGTCAGCCTACAGCACAGCCACAGCAAAACCAGATCTAAGCCAAGTCTGAGATCTACACTGCAGTTCACATCAACGACAGATATGTAACCCACTGATTGTGGCAAGGAATTGAACCTTCATCCTCATGAATACTAGTTGGTTTGGTTACTGCTGTGCCACAACAGGAGTTTCTGGAGAAATTTAACATTTTGAAAGATCGGTCTATGAGTGAAAATTTTCCTCAATGTTTGTTCATCTCAGAAAGTCTTCATTTCTGCTGTACTTTTGAAGGATAGTTTGACGGTGGGTGTTTTTATTTTACAATTTTTAATATTTTATTCCACTGACTCTTGCTTGCAGTTTGTGAAGAGAAGTCCTAGTGTCCCTTTATTGTTTCTCTATAGCTAATAAGACTATCATCCCTAAAGCTTATTCACAATTTTTCTTGGACTTTACTGTCATTATTATTTGAGTTATTTTTTCTGCTTTTTTGTTTCTTTTGTTCTTTTTATAGTACTTCTATTATACTTTTTCATAACTTTTGTGATAGTCCCACAGTTCTTGTATACTTTGTTACATTGTTTTATTCTTTGTTTCACTCTAGGAAATGTCTTTTGACATATTATTAGGATCACTGAATTTTTCTTCTGCCATCCATCAGTCTACTGATGATCATTCTTCAGTGCTTTTTTATTATTATTTCCCCAATACATTTTTTTTCTACTGTACAGCATGGAGACCAGTTACACATATATTTACACATTCTATTTTCTCACATTATCATGCTGCATCATAAGTGACTAGATAGAGTTCCCAGTGCTACACAGCAGGATCCCATTGCTAATCCATTCCAAAGGCAATAGTTTGAATCTATTAACTCCAAGCTCCAAATCCATCCCACAACCTCCCCCTCCCCCTTGACAACCACTAGTCTATTCTCCAAGTCCATGATTTTATTTACTGTGGAAAGGTTCATTTGTGCAGTATATTAGATTCAAGGTATAAGTGATATCATATGGTATTTGTCTTTCTCTTTCTGACTTACTTCACTCAGGATGAGAGTCTCTAGTTCCATCCATGTTGCTGCAAATGGCATTATTTCATTCTTTCTTATGGCTGAGTAGTATTCCACTGTGTATATAAACCCACATCTTCCTAATCCAATTATCTGTCAACGGACACTTGGGTTCTTTCCATATCTTGGCTGTTGTGAATAGTGCTGCAATGAACATGCAGGTGCGTGTGTCTTTTTTAAGGAAAGTTTTGTCTGGATCTATGCCCAAGAGTGGGCTTGCTGGGTCATATGGTACTTCTATGTATAGGTTTCTAAGGTACCTCCATACTGTTCTCCATAGTGGTTGTACCAGCTTACATTCCCACCAACAGTGCAGGAGGGTTCCCTTTTCTCCACACCCCCTCCAGCATTTATTATTTGTGGACTTATTAATGATGGCCATTCTGACTGGTGTGAGGTGGTGTCACATGGTAGTTTTGATTTGCATTTCTCTAATAATAATCAGGGATTTTGAGCACTTTTTCATATGCTTTTTGGCCATCTGTACATCTTCCTTGTAGAAATGTCTATTCAGATCTTTTGCCCATTTTTCCATTGGGTTGTTGGCTTTTTTGCTGTTGAGTTGCATAAGTTGCTTGTATATTCTAGAGATTAAGCCCTTGTCAGTTGCCTCATTTGAAAGTATTTTTTCCCATTCTGAAAGTTGTCTTTTTGTTTTCATTTTGGTTTCCTTTGCTGTGCCAAAGCTTATCAGCTTGATTAGGTCCCATTGGTTTATTTCTGCTTTTATTTCTGTTGCTTTGGGAGACTGACCTGAGAAAATATTCATAAGGTTGATGTCAGAGAATGTTTTGCCTATGTTCTCTTCCAGGAGTTTGATGGTGTCTGGTCTTATATTTAAGTCTTTCAGCCATTTTGAGTTTATTTTTGTGCATGGTATGAGGGTGTGTTCTAGTTTCATTGCTTTGTATGTAGCTGTCCAGGTTTCCCAGCAATGCTTGCTGAAAAGACTTTTTCCCATTTTATGTTCTTGCCTCCCTTGTCAAAGATTAATTCACCATAGGTGTTTGGGTTTATTTCTGCATTCTCTATTCTATTCCATTGCTCTGTCTGTCTGCTTTGGTACCAGTATCACGCTGTCTTGATGACTGTGGCTTTGGAATATTGCCTGAAGTCTGGGAGAGTTATGCCTCCTGCTTAGTTGTTGTTCCTTATCAATTGCTTTGGCAATTCTGGGTCTTTTGTGGTTCCATATGAATTTTTGGATTGTTTGTTATAGTTCTGTGGAAAATGTCCTGGGTAATTTGCATTGAATCTGTAGATTGCTTTGGCCATTTTTACAGTATTAGTTTTTCCAACCCAGAAACATGTAATAGCTTTCCATTTCTTTACATCTTCTTTAATTTCCTTGATTAATGTTTTATAGTTCTCAGCATATAAGTCCTTTGTCTCCTTGGTCATGTGTATTCCCAGGTATTTGATTTTTTGGTGTGCAATTTTAAAAGGTATTGTATTTTTGTATTCCTTTTCTAGTATTTAATTTTTAGTATACAGAAATGCGACTGCTTTCTGAATGTCAGTCACATATCCTGCTACTTTGCTGAATTTGTTGATCAGTTTGAGTAGTTTTTGGGTTGTTTCCTTAGGGTTTTCTATGTATAATATCATGTCATCAGCATACGGTGACAGTTTTACCTCTTCTCCTGCTATTTGGATGCCTTTTATTTCTTTTGTTTGTCTGATTGCTGTGGCTAGAACTTCCAGTACTATGTTGAATAACAGTGGTGGGAGTGGGCATCCTTGTCTTGTTTCAGATTTTAGTGGGAAGCCTTTCAGGTTTTCTCCATTGAGTATTATATTTGCTGTGGGTTTGTTGCAAATGGCTTTAATTATGTTAAGGCATGTTCCCTCCGTATCCACGTTGGTAGAAGTTTTGATTATGAATGGATGTTGGACTTTGTCAAATGTTTTCTCTGCATCTGTTGAGTTGATCATGTGGTTTTTGACTTTTGTTAATGTGGTGTATGACCACATGTTGATTTATTTGCATATGTTGAACCATCCTTGTGCACCTGTGATGAGTCCCACCTGGTCATGGTGCTATGATCTTTTTTCTATGTTGTTGGAATCAATTGGCTAAAATTTTGTTGAGAATTTTAGCATCAATATTCATCAAAGATATTGGCCTATAGTTTTCTTTTTTGGTGGTATCTTTGTCTAATTTTGGAATTAGGGTGATGTATCATAGACTGTCATCATAGACTGTCATCATAGACTGTCTGGGAGTGTTCCTTCTTCTTCAACATTTTGAAAAAGATTTAGGTGGATGTGTGTAAGTTCCTCTTTGTATGTTTGTTAGAATTCACCTGTAAAGCCATCTGGTCCTGAACTTTTTTTTGTAGGGATCAGTGCTTTTTATTCCTAGCATTTTCCTTTGATTCTTTCATAAGTTTTTCATCTCCTCACCTTAGAAATCTGTTCTTTTATTATCAACTTTTTCCCATTAGAGCCTTTGGCATATTAATCACAGCATATTTATGTTATGACAATCTCAATATCTCTCCATATCTGAATTTAGTCTAACACTTGTTTCGCCTTTCAGATTTTTTTTTTTTGCCTTTATCATTCCATGTTATTTTTGTTGGAAGTCAAATATGATGAGGATAAAAGTATGATGAGGTAAATAATACTTCAGTGATATGACATGTTTCATGACCAGGAGTCATAGTGTGTTTAATGTTTGCTATAGTTGTAGGTGTCAGAATCTTGACTTCCTTTGAGTATTCTTGATTTTTAATCTGCTAGTTTTGCTAGATTTCTCTATAAACACATTTTCAAGTAGAGTTTGTGTCTTCCACTTCTCTCAGCAGCAACCTACTCTCATTAATCTGAAGCCCTGTCGTGCTGATAGTAAGGTGTTGAGATGGGAAAACTATCTATAATCTTTTGATGAAATCTCTGTGTTTTAGTTGTATCTTGTTGTTGTTGTTTTGCTGTTGTTTTCATTTTTCCTTTCTTTCTCCTAGTCCAGAGTCCTTGTGCTGTGACTTTCAAAATAATTTCTTAGCTTTTTTTTTTTTTTCCCTCTGTTTATGTGAGGCAGGAGGGCTGGAGGGAGCTGGAGTTACCTAATTGCCCTTCACTAAGATCAAATAAGACTTTGATAAAGTAGTTTCCCTTGAGGGGTAGCCTCCAATATAGAACTTATCTTGAAGAATAGAATGTTGTGGGTATTATTCAGAATTTCTACTTTCATCCTTCTTCCACTGATGCATGATGGGATTTTCTTAAATCCTCACGGTATAAACCTGATATGTCCCTTGGAAATAAAACTCAAGAAAGTGTGGGGCTTCAGTAAAAACTGAGCCCTACATTATTACTCTCAAGCTATTTAACACTCAGCCTCAAGCAACTTATCAATCACTTTCAATGTTCCTCTAGGTACTGCCTCCAGAAGATTCTTCTGGTAAGCTGTGATTCTCTGTATTTACCTGTATCTCTGGTTTTAGGGACAGAAGTTTGCACAGTGACCTTAATTCTCTGGTGAGTCTAAGGAGAATTGTTGATTTTCATTTCCAAGCTTTGTATAGGTCATAAAGAAAACTGGCAGACACTTCATGCTTTTTTGTTTATAATATAGTTTATATATATTTTGATTACCAAAAAGGCTATTTTTTTTATGGGAACACTGGTAAAATAATTTTATGGTACTCAGTGGAGCTTTAAAATATTCTTAAGTATCTTAAATATTTATTGAGTTCGATATTCAAAAGTTTAGACTTTTATTTTCTATTTTAATGTGACATTTTCTCAGTATTTTTTAATGACTATTACTCCATACATAGAGTAAATTATTTGCAATGCTGTATTCTCACATTGATCCTAATGACTTTTCACCTGACTTTCTTAGATTTTGAAGCTGTACATTATTTGATCTGATCATATCCTCTGAAAAACACAGGTTTTGTTCTGTTTAACAATATAAAATAATCTATATATTTGCACTACACAGAGATCCAATGAACACACACATACATTAATTTTGACTAACTGGAGTTCCCATCATGGCTCAGCAGTTAACAAACCCAACTAGCATCCATGAGGATTTGGGTTTGATCCCTGGCCTTGCTCAGTGGTTTAAGGATCTGGCATTGCTGTGAGCTGTCGTGTAGGTTGCAAAAGCGACTTGGATCCTGCAGTGCTGTGGCTCTGGTGTAGGCTGCCCCTACACCTCTGATTAGACCCCTAGCCAGGGAACCTCCATATGCTGCTGGTGTGGCCCTAAAAAGACAAAATATATATATTTTGCTAGTATGTCCACAATATTGTCACATGTATATGGCAATAGTGGCCATTCCTACTTTTTCTTTATTTACAATATCCAGAGCTTCAACCAAAGATACAATTTTCCATAAGCTCAAACCCTATTCCATACATTTTTCTCCCTCTTGACTCTCCATCTTTCTCCTACTATGTGTCTATAACATCCCTCTTGTTTTCAGGTTAAGAAAGGATCCATCCATTTTCATCAGAATGACATTAGGAATTTGTCAAATGCTTTCACATTTTATAGAAACTTCTTTTTCCTCAAAAATTATGAAATCAGAAAGATAAGTATAAATTTAGTGAAACAAAATTAGCATTAATTGTAAAAGTGATATATTTCACATATATAAAAATACATTGCTCACACTCTTTTTTTATAAATCATTTTCTTTAGCTATTTAGAAAAGCTGTGGATCAAAGTACTTACAAACCATGGAGGAAAAAAAAAAGCTTATATAGTCGGCTTGCTGCCTAATAAGGTTGAGACAAAAAATTAGCTCCAAAATTGATTGTTATTAATTATAAGTGGTACAATGATTGTGTCATATATTCACCTCATTTAATGAAAAAGAATGATATTTTTTCCAAATTATTTTGTTCCTGAAACTGTCTTTAGTCATATGAAATCTAAACTTTAACACTGAGGTTTATATTAACTCCAAAGACTTCCACTGTTTTAGTTGAGAAAGTTTTCAGATGTTATATTTTGGGAGGGGGATAATAAGAAAGATTTTTTAAAATAAATTATGGTACCTCTTATTGTTAACTCAATTTGTAGATGAAATCATGAAATCTGTTTCCTTTCCTTTGTTCTATAAAGAAGCTAAAACAACTCTCCAATATTACCACTGTATATTTTGAGATGGCTACAATATCGTGCTTTTTCCCTTTTTCAAAAGCTTAAAAACAAAGTAATAAACATGCTTTTGACAGTTTCTGAATCTAAAATTATGTGAACTTGGTTTATATTTTATACAATAAATGTAAGAATGACTCTGAGTTCAGAATCTGACCCAATTTTATTTTCTATCTATCTTTTCTCTGTAAGTTATCTCATACAATCACATGGCTTGAATTATCTTTGTAAACTAGTGATCCTAAAACATCAAATCTGGTGCTGGTCTCTTTTCTCCATTCCAGAGTTAAAACATTCAGTCACTCTTTTGTCATCTCAACATTGATATGTAATGAATATCTTACACTTATTTTGGTCAAAACAAATTGCTAGTCACTTCCTGGTCTCCAACGGTGATTCAATGCTACTTTATTAGCAATATTCTTCTTCTATCTAGTTACTCAAAACTGCCAGAATTATCCTCAACTCCAGGCTCTAGGTACATGGTACTCAAAGTGTGATCTGAACCTCATCACCTGAGAATTTGTTTGAAATACAACATCAGGTGGTTGAATTCAAACCTATAGATCCAGAATCTGGATTTTAACAGGATCCCTGGATGATTTGTGTAAATATCAAAGTTTGAGAAGCACTACCACAGATTCTCCCCTACACCCAATCTATCAGTCATTATTACTTCTACACCTAAAATTGATGCAGGAAATAACCCCTTTTTCTCATCTTCCTTGTTACCACCCTAATTCTTCATCACTTCTTCCCACTTCCAAGTGGCTACTCCTTGTCCACTCTTACCCCCCAGCCCAAGTGTTTCTTTGGAAATACACTTCAGACTCTGTTGGTTCCCAGTCTCACCATTGCATTGAGGCTCTGTAACCTGTACTGTGAAGTTATATCTGATCCTTCCCTATCTGCCTGTCTGCCTTTATTGCCTACATCTCTGATCTCACTGACCTGTTTATTGCATTCAGCTGCAAGAGCCTGTTCTGGACACATGGCCATGTGGTACACCATGATCAAGTGCTTTTTCTGTACCTAGATCCAGGAATATGCTGGTAGCCCTTTTTGAAAGAGGTCTATAGTATTTCACTGCCAACAACATGACACAGCCCCAGGACCCTAGGGATCAGCTTTGCGATTCTTCCATAGGAATTTTCTATAAACTCCAAACTGCATCTTTTCCCATCACAGAGACCTATAATAACACAATGATTGGCAGACCATAGAGCCCAAGCCTCAGAGATGCTGGCACTGTTGCCTGGACCTGCCGCAGAGCACTGCATTGTTCTGGGCCTCACCCTTGTCTGGTGGCATCATGCCTCCCAGTATACAGGTGGATACAGTGTACCCATATGGAAAGGACTGCCTTTTTTATTATTCAATAGTATTTATTCAAATTCAATATTGGATTTTTATTCAATAATATTATTCAGACTTAGGGACTATGGTAACATTTATTCAATTTGGTGTCCTATTTAGAATAAGAGCAGTGAGAATTAGGTTTTAACAAATATTGCACTATTACTACATCT
Organism: Sus scrofa; assembly: GCF_054392235.1. NCBI lineage: Eukaryota > Metazoa > Chordata > Mammalia > Artiodactyla > Suidae > Sus > Sus scrofa. The sequence goes on along the minus strand of NC_139390.1, from coordinate 49,930,382 downwards.
TTATGATATGGCTTTACTTAACAGTATAGAGAGACACAAAATAGCATTGGAATTAAGGCAGTAACCACATGTACAAATGAGATGCTTCCTTATCTGTGATAATACAAGGTTCTGCAAGATAGATATTTGTCTTTGATTTTAAGGGGTTTCCTGGCATACCCTTGGCAACTGGGCCCTAAAGTTATACTGAGTGCCAAGTCCCTAGTACTTCATAGACCATCTCTTCTAAGATCTGGAGCACATGCATTATTACCAAGGCCTATAGTAGGCACTTATTGCTTGTTCTGTCTATCTAGACAACATGATGTCATCAATACAACACATCCCTCTAATGTTCTGAAGGATAGGCTGTTGGTCCAGGTCTTTTAGTATCATGTTATTACAGAAAGCAGGAGAGTTAACATAGCCTTATGAAGAATCTACAAACAAACATGGTAGTCCATTTCACATGAATGTGAACTCTTTCTGATCCTCTATACTGATAAGCATAGGAAAAAACAAAAAAACACACAAAGCTAAGGCTTTATCAGTCTGTTATTGGAAATGATAACTCCTAAAATAGCAGCCACTCTAGTGTCTCCTCCTCGGTTGCATCTACTGTCTTTCTCAAGGATGCAGTCAGTTTCCCTCAGAGCCAGATGGGTGAATTAAACTAAGATATGATGGGGGCCCTGTAGACTTTATATCTTGAATGACGTCATGAATCTCCACCATCTTTCCAAGAAGCTACCTAGGTTTTTGATTCACTCTCTTGCCATAAGGGGAGGAGGCAGGGGGAAGGCCCAGCATCAGCAGCTTCACTGAATGTGCTCCACTATTAACATCTCTTACCTCACACATTAAGGACAATGTCTGGTGTTATCCCAACTCTCAAATATGTCATGTCAATTATAAACTCAGTGTTGTGGACTGGATGTTTTTCCAAAAGTCATACTTTGGACTATTAACCAAACTATTAATGTAACTATTAGTCACATTTTATTAACCTACAATGTGACTCTATTTGAAGAAAGGACCTTTAGGAAGTTAATTAAAGTTAAATGAGGTTGTAAGAGTACAGCTCTATTATGATTGCACTGGTAGCCTTATAAGTAGAGTGAGAGAATGTTTCTGCTCTTTTTCTCTGTAAACACACAGCAAGAAAAAGTCATGTGAGGACTTAGCCAGAAGGCAGCTGTCTACAAGTCAGGAAGAAGGGTCTTACCAAAAACCAAACTGAGGAGTTCCCATCATGGCTCAGCAGTAATGAACCCCACTGGTATCTATGAGAATGTGTGTCTGATCCCTGGCCTCGCTCAGTAGGTTAAGGATCCAGCGTTGCCATGAACTTTGGTGTAGGTCACAGACCCAGCTTAGATCTGGCATTGCTATGGCTGTGCCGTGGGCCAGCAGTTGCAGCTCCAATTTGATGCCTAGCCTGGAAACTTCCATGTACTGTAGGTGTGGTGCTAAAAAGACACCCTCCCACACACACAAACACACTTACACCCACACACACACAAAGAGACCAAATTGACTGGTACCGTGATCTTGGACTTCACAGCCTTTTAAACTGTGAAAAAATAAACACATTTTTTTTTTTCTATTTAAGCTGCTCAGTCGATTTTGTTATAGCTCCCATGGCAAGACAGTCAATAAAAGAAGAAATGAACATGGTTTGGGAGAGTGGACAGAGTGGGTTTATCACCACTTGGCCCCCAATGATATTAAAGAGGCCAGATCTGTGACTGTACTTGCTCACACCAGCCCTGGTTTTCAGAAGAGATCCAACATTGGGCAATGTGGTGATGCTGGTTTCTCTCTCACCAGTAGTTTTCTGATAGTCCTGGGGGCTGATGGGTCCTCTCTCCCTCCAATGGAACATAACTTCTGTTGATATTCTGGTGTTGCATAGTATCCACAACTTGATATGCCCACTTTCCTGAGCCTTTTTCCTTTTTCCTTTATAACCTGCTAAGACAACTCAGATGTAGCCCACCTGACTGAGTATGGACCATTGCTTTCTCCAGGCTTCTCTGAGACACTCCAACTGTAAATTTGCTCATCCCTGGAGTGCTCATATCCCAAGAAAGTACCCACAAGCCAATGAATCCTTATTCAGTGTTAAATTCTGGTCCTCTGGATCAATGACTCACAAAACTCAGTCGAGGGGTTTCCTTCTGGTTTCGACCAACATAGCTAGCTACTTCTTACAACTTCCTTGGCATGTTGGGAGCTGTATTACTATGGAATTCCTTTTGCATCAGCCTGGCAGCCAGAAGAGGAGGTGTGGAAAATTTGTTTCCTTTTGTAATTAGACCTCTCTAGAGTTTTCCTGCACAAAAAAGAAAAGGTGAGGTATTCCTGGGGAATGAATGACCCTTTCTGAAAAGTTTGTAGGATCCAGGAGGATCTGAAGAGCCAAAACTCTTGGGGAGATCCAGCTATATTTCAATGTATCAGGTTTTCTCAGCTAGAGTTCTGGTCTTAGTTTTTTTTGTTTGTTTGTTTTTTAAGTATAGTCAATTCACAGTGTTTTGCCATTTTTGTTGTACAACAAAGGGACTCAGATTTATATATCTATATCTACATCTATTTATCTATACATTCTTTTTCTCATACTTTTCTTCCATCATGTTCTATCCTAAGAGATGGTTTATATTCCCCTGTGCTATAGAGTAGGACCTCATTGCTCATCCATTCTAAATATAATAGTTTGTGTCTACCAACCCCAAGCTCCCAGGCCATCCCACTCCATCCGACTTCTCCCCTGGCAACCACAAGTCCATTACATATGTCTGTGTGTTTATTTCTGTTTTGTATATAGGTTCCATTGTACCTTATTTTAGATCACACATATAAGTGATATCATATGGAATTTGTCTTTCTCTTTCTGATTTACTTCATATAGTATGAGAATGCTAGTTGCATCCATGATGCTGCAAATGGCATTATTTTGCTTTTTTTTAATGAATAAGTAGTATTCCATTGTATATATGTACCGCATTTTCTTAATCCCTTCCTGTGTTGATGGAAATTTAGGTTTTTGTTTTTGTTTTTTTTTTCCATGTCTTGGATATTGTGAATAATGCTGCAATGAACATAGGGATGCATGTGTCTTTTTCAATAAAAGTTTTGTCCAGATTTATGCTCAGGAGTGGGATTTCTGGATCATATGGTTTTTCTATATTTACTTTTCTGAGAATCCTCCATATTGTTTTCCATAGAGGGGGGTTTCCCTTTTCTCCACAACTTATCCATTATTTTTTATTTGTAGACATGTTAATAACAGCCATTAATGCATGAACATTTAAACATCTCTGTAACTCTCTAACTAAAACCAATAAATCCTTTGACTGTTCCTCAGTTATGCATTTCTACTGCAAGAGACATGGATGGGAGTTTTGTAAACCATCAGTAAAGGTCCTCTGGCTCCCATAATTACCTTAATATTAACCTTCTCAGCTTCTCATTGTTTCTCTGCAGAGTGTCAGTGTAACTTAGTAATAACCAGTCAAGCCCACTATCCTCTGAGGGATTTTTGCTTCATTTCATTTAAATGCTAGAATCATAACATTGACAAAATGATGCTGGTCACTTGAGAATTTTCTTAGTATGTCCAGTAACATTTTCACCAATTATGCCAGTGTGCCAAGGATTATCTATGCTGTCCATTCAATTCAGAATGGAAATTCTTTGCCAGGTGGACAGAAGATGAGCCAGTTCTCAAGCCCCCTCTTACTATCCATTGTTCAATCACTCTGATTATCGTATATATCAGTCAGGTCTCTTTGAGAGACAGATGTTACAATTGAATTAGACCTCCAGGAAAATTATTGGGAGGAATCCCTATAAAGCAAAAATAGGAAAAAGCAGGAGTTGGTAGGGAGAGCCTTAAGAAAGCAATGTAGTATTTGGCACCCTGGAAAAAGGACAAGAAAGAATAATTGAGTAGAGTCTTAGAACACAGGTTGATTTCAAAAAAAATAAAAATAAAACAATTGGCGGCCCAGACCGATGAGGTGTCACTGAGCAGAAAATTGCCCAACAGAAGTGTCTTTCATTGGACAAAAATTGGTCAGGATTAGCACCCTGCTTTGCTCAGACAGAGGCTGAGGGCCGCTGAAGAAAGTTTTGTCTTGACACATATGAAATGAGATTTTCAAAAGAGCAGCAGCTATGGCTGTTACTTACTTATTTTCCTGCAGCTGGTTCTCATGAAGAATTTCTGAGTGGCACACACATCCATGGCCATCAGACCTCTCAAATAAACATCTCAAACACAAGTCCTTCTCTCCAGCTCAGCTTTCAGGAAGAAGAAAACTTAGAGAATTTTCCTCTTTTTTTTTTTTCCATCTTCTTTGTGAATTTATGTAATAGTGGAATAACTTGTGAAAATATGGGGAATTTTGAGGACCAAATTGCTCCTATTAAACCAGAAATTTAATTTCTTTAATGTTTATCAGGCTATCCAGAATGTAAAATCTATTAGTTTTGGTAACTGATTTTACCTTGAAATGTATGCATTTTGCCTATGTTGGAAGTATTTTTGTTATGTAGACATTTATAGTATTTGAATCATTGATGCCATTACTCACAATTCTTATTGCTAATGTAATTTACCTCACCTCCTAACTTTTGTTCTTAGTCAGTATTGGCAGACATTTATCTATTTTATTAGCTGTGTTAAAGAACCAGATTTTAGCTTTACAGATCCTCATCACTGTATCTTTTTGTTTCACTAATTTTTGCTCCTATGTTTACATAATTTTTGGCATTAATTTGCTTTTAAAATGTACTTTGTTATTTTCCAATAGGAAAACCTGCTTATTAATTTATATTATTTTTTAAAAATATACATTTTGAAATAATAATTTTACCTGTATCTATGACTTTAATTCATTTCTAAATATTTTTATATCATGCATGGGATGGTTAATATGTCAGTCTGACTGGCCATGGAGTGCCCAGGTAGTTGATTAAATGCTATTCTCAGTGTGTCTGTAAGAGGGTTTCCAGATGAGGTTAATATTTTAATTGACAGACTGAATAAAGCCCCCACCCCAGTGGAGATAGGTCTCATCCAGTCTGTTGCAGGGCCCAGTAGAACAGAAGGCTGAGCAATTTACTACTCTCTCTACCCAGTGGTCCTCAAGCTGACACCTCAGTCTTGTTCTACCTTTAAACTTAGACTGAAACTTACACCACCATCTTTCCTGATTTTTTCCATGGCAGATCATGGGACTGCTCAGTGTATATAACATGTCTGAGCCAATTCTTTACATTAAGTTTTCTCTATCTACATGTCTGTCCATCACATATCTATGTATTTTATTGGTTTTGTCTCTAGATACCTTTAATTAATATTAGTTTTGGTTTAAAATATGGTTCTAAAGGAACAGAATTTTAAGAATAAATTTTCAGGGTAAGTTCTAGGTTGTCTGAAATTGGCTTTCCAATTTGATTATATTTAAAGAAACTAATGTCTTTATTTCTAGTAGTTAAAAAAAAAAATCACTGATAGCTCTGGCAAAACCACCCCATTTTGTTCCCAAATCAACCACTTACAGGAAGCAGGAAGTTGGATCACTGTGTATGTGATGATTTTTGTCTGTTTTTGGAAAACTTGCAAATTTAATGAAATTGGCTGATTACTCCTAAAATCCTTGGATAAATTAATGAAGAAAAATAATGAGTTTAGGAATTCAAATTCCCAGCTCAAGAGACACCTAAGCGACCTGAAAGTTTCTGTGTGCTCCCTTATCTCTTGTAGCTGCCGAGCTGAGACTGCTTTACATGAAAGGACGAAATTCACCTTGTGACTGGCTAAATTACAACACAAGTTGAACTTCAAGCTTTGTGCAGTGTCTACTATTAATAGCACTGATTTAAGAAAGAATGTGATCCTCTAAGTTGGGATGGGGACTTATCAGAAAACACAGATGGAAAAGAGACATGGAGACCTTCAATTCCCAACTCCAGTAGAAGTAGCCTCCCACCCCCAATAGTATAAGCCTTTCCACCCTTTCAAGAGGGAATTAACTCTGCATTGCCTGAGGAAACTGTAATGACCCCCTATAAGATAGTTGCAAAATTATTTAGGACTCACACCCAGTACAATTCTTTGCTTCTAGACCTATAACTAGGCTGAAACACCAGCAGGCCTCTTAAAGTTAAGCACAAAGTATGACCCATGAGAAGGTGTGACAGTCCAAAAGGTGTGTGTGACAGTCCAAAAAAAAGTTGAGTTTCTAACTTATACACACTGCATTCTGAGGCTCATTCATAAGAAAGGATACTAAACATGTGGGATAATGATATAAGGAACCTAAAGTTGTACTGGGTTGAATTTATGGGCTTCCAAAGGAGAGATTTTGCATTTATGTTGCATCTCAGAGGGTTAGGAAGGCATGTAGCAGATTGTTTAGCTGGTTGACCAAACTGTGCATCAAAAGGTGATCCATCATGAGCTAATTAGCAGTCCTGGATCTGCCTGGGTTTAATATAGAAGAAAGAATTCAGGGCCTTGGCCAGAATGGAGTATTTGAGTGGATTTTCAATTTAAGACCTACTCACCCACACTACCAGGGTATGAAAATATATCTTTCATCCATACAGTGAGAAATACATTTGTGAGCGGATCTTTGGTGTTCCTGAAGAGCTCTGCAATCATGCTGTTGGGTCTCCAGTCAGTGAAATGAAAAACCTAAATGAAATGGGAGTCATTGGATTTTGAAGTGGCAAAGGATGAGTAATTCAACTGCTAAAAGCAAGGTGGGTGAAGTTTCCGCAATGGACAGCAAGGTCAGGGCAACCGTCAAAATAGTCTGAGTAGGGCTGACCTATGGCATTGGTTAGTAGGTCATAGTATTCCTACAAATGAAACAGACAAGGAACTTACTAAATTACTGCTTGGTCTAGGTACACAGAAAAGTTTGCTTGTCTGGGCCCCAACTCAAAACTAGGGGATTTTAGCATTACTTAGCAAATGTGCTGGAGGAACACAGTCAAAATTTCAAAATTCAAAGACTCTCTAGACATTGGTTCTCTTTCTTGTTATAGCAAGGGACAAAAACAATAACTCATTTAGAAGTTACCTTAGAAGAGATATCTCAGCATGTCTTATACCACTGGACTCCCAGAAATTTTACTAAGATAGTTGGCCTCTGGAGTTTTGTCAGCTTTATTTCCTACTCTCTGGCATGCAACATCTTACCTGTAACTATAGGGAACTTGCCACTTCTTGATCACTAGGTCCACCAGCCTAATGTCATCAAGGTATTAAATCAGTAGTATCTTATGGAAGGGAAAGGCAATCATGATCCTGGGGAAGTGAATTATGTTATAAGGCTGGAGAGTTGATATAACCATGAGGTAGGTCAGTCAAAGTAAGATCTTTCTGGCTTGCCAGCTGAAATTATACTGGTTTTGGTGGTCTTTTCTAATAGTTATCCTTGTTTTCTTTGTTACATCCCTACTCTGACTGTATCTAGTACTAAGACTTCTGGATTAGTGTCAGATTTGTCCCCTTATGGGACTATATAATAGTCCCCATAAGGTCTGATTATTTTCTTTTTTCCAATGAACAGTTGTCCTGGTTAAGACAACAGCAATGTTAAACACTATAAGTCCCTTTGAGAAAGGCTGGGAGAAAGAATAACTATAGATTTTGGAGAATGTAGCAGGGTCTTTTCTCAGTGGGACTGAGCTTTGCCTTTGTTCTGGGCCTAGAAATTGGCTCGGACTGGAGATTGATTGAAAGGCCATGACTGTCTGTTTTTATAATTTGCATGAGACCTTTATTCATGTGCCCTAGAATCTTTCTGCTTACACAGATCAAGAGAGACTCTATAACAGGACCAGGCTGCTGTGTCAATGTCTCTATTTCTTAGCCCTATGATCCAGCAGATTCCATGGCTCTTGAAGAGGCAGGGCAGATAGGAAGATAGGAATGCACTTTGGAACTTTTGACAGGATTCTCTTGGTGTGAGTCATGGCCCATACCCTTAGGATTTTGAAGCAAAGCCCTGTAATCTACCATTGGCTACAGATAACTAACTGCCCCCCTCCTTTATTTTGCTTTTTAGGGCCACATCTGCAAGAATATGGAAGTTTCCAGGATAGGGGGTGAATCTGAGCTGCAGGTGATGGCCACAGCCATAGTTTGGATCTGAGCTGCGTTCTGCAACTGACACAATAGCTTGAGGCAAACTGGGTCCTTAACCCACTGAGTGAGGCCAGGGATCAAAGCTGCATCCTCACAGATACTAGTTGGGTTCATAACATGCTGAGCCACATAGGGAACTCCACTAATTGCTCTTCTTTTGAGAAGCAACTTCTGGTCTGCTACTGGGCCTTAGTAGAGACTGAAAACTTAATCATGGGCCACCAAATTAGCATGTCTTTTGAGCTCCCACCATAAACTGGGCATAATCTCACTCATCAAGCCATAAAGTTGAGCTTGCACATTAGCTCTCCAGCTTCTAACAGGAGTGGTTCATACATGGTTAGGACTGAGAAGTCACAAGTAAGTTCCATGAAGAAGGGGCCCAAATGCCCACTGCTACTCTGCCTTCTCTCCCCGCCTGCACCTCTAGCCTTGCAGGGAGTTCCCTGTGATCAGTCAACAGAGGAAGAGAAGACTCAGGCCTGGCTTATAGACAATCATGAATGAAATCCAGACAACCTGAAAGCAGACAGGTTGCAGACCACTGCCCCCTTCTGTGATGTTCCTGAAGGACTACAGGAAGGGAAATCCTCCCAGTAGGAAGAACTTTGAGCAACACACCTCATTATTCACTATTCTATGGAGTGGAAATGGCCAGATGTGCAATTACATACCAATTCATGGCCAGTGCCCAGTGGTTTGACTAGATAGGGATTTAGAAAAAACAGTTGGAAAATGTGTAACAAGGAAATTTGGGGAAAGATGTAGGGATAAGCCTCTCCTTATGGGAAAAAAAATGTGAAGATATTTGTGCCTCATATTAATGCCTACCAAAGGGTGATCTCAGCAGGGGATAAGTTTAAAAATCAATGGATAGGATGAGCTGGTCTGTGGATACCATCAACCCCCTTTTCCCAGATGCTCCTGTCACTGGGAAAAGGGCTCATGGACACAGTGGCCATGGTTGCAAGGAAGGAAGCAATGCATGGACTCAGCCATATGGATATTTGCTCACACAGACTGACCTGGCTATGTCCACAGTTAAGTGCCCAACCTGCCAGCAGCAGAGACCAACACTGAACCTCCAATATGGCACCATTGCTCGGAGTGATAACCAGCTACCATGTGTCCAGCTACCAAGTTGATCACATTCAACTGTTCCTATCATGGAAGGGGATGAATTTTTCTCTCATTGGACTAGATACTCTGAGCATAGATTTGCCTTCCTTGCACATGATGCTTCTGCCAATACTGCCATCTATGTTCTTAAAAAATGCCTTATCAGGAAGTTCCTGGTGTGGCTCTGTGGTAACAAATCCGACTAGTATTCATGAGGAAACAGGTTTGATCCCTGGCCTTGCTCAGTGGGTTAAAGATCTGGCGTTGCCCTGAGCTGTGGGGTAGGTTGTAGACCCAGCTCAGATCTGGTGTTGCTGTGGCTTTGGCATAGGCCAGCAGCTACAGCTCTGACTTTATCCCTAGCCTGGAACTTCCATATGCTGTAGGTGTGGCACTAAACACACACACACAGCCTTGTTACTATTGTGATATTCCACAAAACATTGCTTCTGATCATGAAACTTACTTCTCACAAAGGAGTGTGGCAATGGTCCATAATCTTGGCTTTCATTGGTATCACCATGTTTCCCACCACATTGAAGCAGCTAGAGTTATAGGATGGTGTTCTGAAGACTCCGTTGCAGTGCCAGAGAGGCGGCAATACTGTGCAGGCTGGTGTAAGTTTCTCCAGAAGGCTGTATATGATCTGTATCAGTATCCAATATATGCTTTTTCTCCCATAGCCAGGATTCTTGGGTTCATAAGTCAAGGAGTGGAAATGGATGTGGAACTCTTTATTATTATGCCAGTTACCCACTAATAAAATTTTCACTTCCTTTCCTGCAAACTTATTCTCTGTTGGCCTAAAGATCTTAGTTCCAAGGGAGAAAGGCTTTCACCAGGAAACACAGCAATGATTACACTGAACACTGCTGCCTGGCTGCTTTGAACTCCTACTACATTTCATTCAACAAAGAAAGGAATTGCTGGGCTGGCTGAGCTGATTCATCTTGACTTCAAGGGGAAAGTGGTATAATGCCCTACAATGGAAGTAAGAAAATTACTGGAATACTGAAGATCTATGAGAGTGTCATGTAGTAGTATCACTGTGCCTTGTGATCTTAATCCATGGAAAATTACAACAATCCAAACTTGGCAAGACTGCTAATGGCCCAGGCCCTTCAGGAATGAGAGTTGGAGTTGCTTCATCAAGTAAAGAGCCATGACTCACTGAGGTGCTTGCTGAAGGCAAAAATAAAACAGAATAGGTACGTGGAAGAAGGCAGTCATAAATACCAGCTCCAACCATGTGACCAGTTGCAAAAACAAAGACTCCAATTTTCATGAGTATTACTTATTTTGTTATGAATATATTTGTATGGAAATGTCTTTGATTTCTTCCTTCCCTTATTTCCTTATCATGCCACATAAGATATATTGACTTTACAGCAGAGTACACAAGTATTTTTAGTTTTAAATAATAATATTTAAGATGGAAAATAAATGTTACACTGGGATTTTTCCTTCTCCTCTATGGTAAGGATTAGTGTACTTTTAGTTGTATGCACTATAGTCGAATCATATTAGGTGAACATGTGTCTTTGCTGTTATCTTTATTTGGAGATTAAATATGTTCTAAGGAGATACATATCAGTGCCAAGTTGGCGAGGAGAGGACTTACGGTGATAAACTCTATGTGTCAATGTGATTGGGACACAAGTTCCGCATCTTTGGTTAATATTTGCATTAGTAGGCTAAATAATGCAGATTGCACACTCCACTGTGAGTGGGCCTTATCCTAACTGTTAAAAGACCTAAAGAGAACAAAAGGCTGAACAAGAAAGACTTGACCTGTCAAGATGGGACATGGTTCTTCTCCTGCATTTGGACTCCAACTAGAACTTACACTATAGGCTTTCCTGTTACTCAGGCATCTGTACTTAGCCTCCCTAATTTAGGAAAAATACATATAGATATGTAAAGATAGAAAGATAGATTAGATAGATTATAGATGATAAATAGATACATAGATAAGATAGACAAATATGGATAAATATATATATATACACATACACATATATATATATATATATATATATATATTGTTTTTTGTCTTTTTCTGGAAAAAAAAAACCTTACTAATACAAAGCATTGGGCTTTTTTTTGGCTTATGACTTTTTTTTTACAAGTATTATTTAGAATTCCAAATGTAAGGGCATTCTTATAAAAATCTACTTTATTAACTTTGAAATATATTTCATTGTGGTTGATGTACATGATATACATGTTATGTTTTTAAAAAATGTTATTATGTCCTGATATATGACTGACATTTAAATATTTCACACATGCTTGAGAACAATAGCTAATCTCTGATTTTGAAGTGATAGCTAAATTGATAGACAGTAGTTAAGGAATCAAACTCCTTTAAAGATTCTTTAGTATAGGCTTGCTAGTTATAATCACAACTTTTGTGTATTTCAGAATTTTATTTATTTTGTTTCAAAAGATACTTTTTTTCTGGATATGAAAAACTTAACAATGATGTTCTTTCAGCATTCTCCTCCAAAATATAGAACTTTGTCTTGAGGCTTTAGCTGCTGATAAATCTGTCATTAGTTTAAACATTCCTGTTTATGTGATTCTACATACCCTTCTGGCTACTTTTAAAATATTTTGTTTGTACCTGGTGTTTCTCATATTCCTTCAGGTGTACACATCTTTGTATTTATCCTATATATTTTTATATGTGCTTCAAATACCTGAGGATTTGCATCTTTAATCTCTTCAGGGAATTTTTCAGTCATTATGTCCTCAAATACCTTATTTCCACCAACCTCTTCATTCTCTACTTCCAAATACTTAATTTGACATATATGTTAGATTTTCCCATTCTACCCTTCAAGTTTCCTTAATTCTTGGATTTTATTTTTTTTTACATTTTCTGTTTTATCATTGAAGTGCAGGGAGTTTTACAATATTATATTAGTTTCACGTGTATGGCATAGTGATTAAATATTTTTATAGATTATATTCCATTTAAAATCATTATGAAATAATGGCTATCATTCCCTGTATTATGCAATATATCCTTGTTGTTTATATTTTTTTAACATAGTAGTTTGTATCTTAATTCCACCCCCTTGTCTTGCTTTCCTACTGGTATCTAAAAAATAAAACAGAAGAATGTACATAGCAAAAGAGAAACAGACTCACTGATATAGAAAACAAAGCAGTTGCATATGTTTGTACTTCATTTTCAATGTAGGAAGTTTCTAGAGCCACTTTAGCCTCCTCCAAAGGTGTCCAGTTTAATTTGAGGTTCTCTCGGTCTATCCTGCACCTTACTGCTGGTAAAAAGCTAATAATAAAGCATTGATGCAGGGGATTGCTCTTAGGGTAACCCAACCTTAAGCAATGCTTCCTTCTATCAGTTTGGATTCAAATCTCAGCTTTTTTTCCACTTTTATTCTGTAGGAGGCCTTTCCAATATCTGGATTGCAATACTTCTTTTACCAAGTCTTTAATGCTAAATATTTCCTATTTGGGTTAATTTAAGTTTTAACCAAATTTATGAGGTATAATATACACACCATAGCATTCAGTCAGTTTAAAGATTCAATTTTATAAATCTGGACAAATGTTGATAGTTTTATAAACAATGCAATAACCAAAATTTAGAACATTTCCATTGTACAAAAAATATCCTGATTTTCCTTTATATTCTGTCCCTTCCTCTCTGCTCATCAGCCCACAGCAACAAGTGACCTGTTTCTTGTTATCATAGGTTTAGATATTTCTCTTTTGTAAAACAGCATGCCATTCACCTGGAAGACCTAATTTCACCTGGGGTTGTATTCCATCTTGCTTTCTAAAAAGATTATTTTTATTGCCTCTTTTGTTTTCAATACTGCTAAAGATAATTACCTCTAGATATATCAGTTCAACTCCTTTTTAGCTTAGAGTCTCCAAATGAATGAGATCCAAATTTTATTTCCTGCCTTGAGTAGGAAAAAAAGTGATAAGGAAAGAATATCTGCTCTTTTCCTCAGTGTGTTTACCGCACCTCTTGGTCTGTCTCTCCAGGCATGTTTGTGTGTGTGTGTGTGTGTGGATTGCTGTAATTTTTTTTTTTTTTTTTTTTTTTTTTTTTAGGATTTCTCTTACCTACCTTTAATTTCTCCATTCTTTATATGTAAAGGAAAAGATCTGAAATCTGCCTGGAACCAAACTAGAGAAAATCAAGATAGATTTCAAATTTTCCTCTTATAGAAATTAATATTAAGATCAACAAACAAGCCAGGAAAACACACTGTAGAAATTAGACAGAGAAAGTGCCAAGCTTCACGTTTTAATCCTTTTGAAAGCAGTGCTCTTTATAAGAGAGACATTTTTATGTTTCTCTAGTTATAAAAATTTTGAATAAAGCTATTCTAGTTTAGGAACATTAATTTATACAGAAAAAACATATTTCTTGTCTCCTTTACTATATTATAAATGGACAACACATAAATATTCTTATTTTCAAAATTTCCAGAGTCATTCTTTCAATAAAAAAATATACATATATATTGTATCACCAACACACAAAGAAAGAACAATAAGGCTGAAAAAAATTTTTCTGTCCTCTTTATCCTCACATTCCTAGAACAAACTGGAAGACTTTGTGACATTATCTTACATGTGTGAACTGACATTTGTATGTAGAATATCCTAATAAAGTTTTGTGAAAAGCAACACATACCCATTGTATTCATGTTCTTTTTTTTTTTTTTTTTTTTTGTCTTTTTGCCATTTCTTGGGCCGCTCCCAGGGCATATGGAGGTTCCCAGGCTAGGGGTCTAATCGGAGCTGTAGCTGTCAGCCTACGCCAGATCCACAGCAACGCAGGATCCAAGCCGTGTCTGCGACCTACACCACAGCTCACAGCAATGCCGGATCCTCAACCCACTGAGCAAGGGCAGGGATCGAACCCACAACCTCATGGTTTCTAGTTGGATTCGTTAACCACTGCGCCATGACAGGAACTCCTGTATTCAAGTTCTTTTATACACGTATTTACATGAAACATTTTCTCCGATATTTGAGCTTATCACAGGATTTAAATGAATTAATGAGTTGGTTAAATTGTCAGGTAAACAACTGAGAGATGAAAGTTGCTCCAGCTAGGAGATGAAAAGCAGTTTCTTTGCAGTACTTTCCAAATCCTTATATAATAAAAACATGTCAAAGAACTAAGAAGGTAAAAATGGAGACCATAATAATAGGCATTGTCACTAAACAGTTTTGATACCTCAGTGTAACTGTGTTCCCTGCGGGGCAACAACAAGACATTCAGCAGGAAATTGTATCATTATTAAGGTCTGATGGGTACAGTCATTAGAGGCAGCGGAGGATTCGAGTTGGGGGGTGGGGTGGGGGGAGTGCTGTCCAAGGTGCTTGCAGCAGTTTTCATCCCAGCTTTTAAAGAGGAACATGCAAAATGGCATATGTACACCTTGACAGCTTGCCCACAGGGGCTTCATTAAAAGCATTTACCATGAAAAACCTTGCTAACAGCCTTTTGTTGGGAAAAAGTAGCTGAAAGCTGTCAAATTCTGGTCTTTTGTGGTACATAATAAGCCACTGCTATTGTTATATTGTCCTGAATAAAGCTGGGGTTTACTTTTTTTTTTTCTTTTTTGTGGGGGGAGTAAAAGTCTACATTTGTCAAATTTTATGTAATTTAGAAATTTTTTCAGAATGTTTATTATGTCTCTCACCTAAGTTCTGTAATTTGTTCATTCTTAGCTCATCCCCTGAGAAGAAGAAAATGACAGCACAAAAGAAGACAGAGATCCTCTTCCAAAAATGTGCCGGACCCTCAGCTGTGGTTCTCATTTGAGTTGGTCATTTGCTCCCATAAGTCCTAGTGCCTATTGTTACAGGATTTGAGTTGAAATTGTTCAATTTTCTTTGGAACTGCCAGTTTCTTTATATATTTGTTGTACTTATAATTTCGCAACTAACACATCATCCTCCCAGAAACCACATTTTTTTTTCCTTTAAAAGGGGAATGAAAACATCCTGTTTTAATTCTAAGGCTATGGCAATTGGTATGTAGTTAAATTGCAATGAGTCCTTTGAAACTAGGTGTACACCTGGAGTCTTTATATACATCTTACTTACGTACAAAACAGGCTTAAAAATATGTATTCTTATGCTCCTTGTTATAAAACAAATTATAGATTTTTCATTCTAAAGTATAACTAGGCAGGAATTATTTTTTATACTGTAAATATTCTTTCTATCCTCTCATTTTTTTCTTCATCACTTTCTTAGAATAGACTTTCTTTCCTCTCACTGGATTTATTTGCCCACTCAAAAGTCAAACTTCCCTTGCAGAGTCTTGGCTCTGATATTATTTGGCCTCCCAGGAACTGACAAGGCATTAGTCCTGACACCTATTTTTCTGGTATTCATCTCTATCTCATTCTCACTTTGGTTTACTTCCAGATTAGAATTGGTGGCTCATCACTATTTTCTTCCTTTGAAACATACTCAGCGGCCACCATAATCTATTTTACCAGTAAAACTTCCTAGAGGTCCTCTAATTTGGGAATCTTTCATCAACTACATGCTTGAAAAAAATACCTAACCTTGCTGGCTACTCTCAGTTTAAAACATACCACTAACTTAGATGGTCCCTTGAGGTGGCTCCCAGTACTCTTTCAATTTCCCAGCCCAGTAACTCTCCCACTCCCTCCAAGAAGGATTTTTCACCACCTTCTCTTTCCTCAGATTTTGCCCCATGACCACTCCTATCCCACACCCATATCTCCACACTTACTGAGATCATGGAAATAATCATGGAAACAAAGTCTAGGTGTACCCAGCATCACATTTGTAACTTATTCACCACTGTCTATTCTGCTATTAATAAGGATGGATGCTTGTAATTCTTCACTGACTCCTATCTATTTTTCTCTGCTCAAGCACATAATTCCAGGAATCATTCTTTTTCTCACTGTTTTGTTCCTTTCTCTTTGTGCATTGCTCATTTTATATTTTTCCATTAAAACCTATTTTTACACTGTGACTATCCCCGCCTGCTGTACCACTTTACATCAAAACTGCCTACTCCATATCTTCATCCCTCAGTCTTTCTGAACTCACTAATTTTTACTCTTCTTACCCAATAAAATGTCTTCACTTATACATACTTTGCTAAATTCAGTGGGTGATTTCCTTTTCATATTTTACTTAATCTGTTACCTTCACTCAATTTAATAGGCTTAAATACCATCTCTTTGTGAGTCATTGACAAATCTTCAGATATTAATCCAGATTTTTAGACTAGTATGCTAAGCTAGTTGCTTGGCATCTCCCCTCAAATGCATAACACTTTATTCTTTTTTTCTTTTTTTAATGGCCTCACCTGAGGATATGGAAGTTCCCAGGCTAGGGGTTGAATCAGAGCTACTGCTGCCTGTCCTCGCCACAGCCATGGCAGTGCCAGACCTGAGCCACATCTATGACCTATGCCACAGTTTGAGGCAATGCTGGATCCTTAACCCACTGAGGGAGGCCCAGGGATCAAACATGCATCCTCATAGACACTGTCTCAGGTTCTTAGCCAACTGACCCACAACAGGAACTCCTCAAGCTTTTCTCCTGATGTCCATTTAAAGTTTACTCTTTTCATAGTTTTATTCATCTTAGCAAATGGAAAATATGTCTTTCTAGTTTTCAGACAAAGTAAATCCTGGCTTTATTTAGAATCTTTTCTTTCTTTTTATACTTCATATCCAAAACACCATTAAATCTTACCTCTACACTAAAATACATTCAAACTCTCTCATTTTCACACAGCCTCCACCAATAACAGTTTGGACCAAACCATCATGTTTTTCCCCCGTCTGGATTATTGCCACAGCTTCCCAAATTATGTCTCCCTACTTTTATCCTTGTCCTTCTACATTCCTTTTAATACAAAAACCATAGAGAATAATGTAAGCCACATCATTTCTATATGGGTCATATTTTTCTGCTTTTAACTTGTATTATTTACAAATTAAAAATTTTATTTTTTTCATTCATTCTTTCTTTCCTTCTTTCTTTTTTTTTTTTTTTTTAACAACCACACCCGTGGCATATGGGAGTTCCCAAGCTAGGGGTGGAATCAGAGCTGCAGCTGAGACCTACACCATAGCTTATGACAACGCTGAATCCTTAACCCATTGAGTGAGGCCAGGAAAGGCCAGGGATCAAACTTGCATCCTCATTGATACTAGTCAGGTTCTTAACCCAGTGAACCACAATGGGGACACTTAAAAGTATATTTTAAATTCATCTTGTTATTTATCTTCAAATTTACCAAATGTAAAAGTGACACCCTGTTTCTCTAATTATCAAAACCAGGAACATGTATTTTCCGTTTTTTTTTTGTTTTTTTTTTTTTTCTGAATTTTATGGCCATACCTGTGGCATGTGGAGGTTTCCAGGCTAGAGGTCAAATCAGAGTTGTAGCTGTTGGCCTATAGCACAGCCACAGCAATATCAGATCTGAACCACACCTGTGACCTACACTGCAGCTTATGGTAATGCCAGATACTTAACCCACTGAGCAAGGCCAGGGATTGAACCTGGGTCCTCATGGATTCTAGTCAGATTCATTTCTGCTGAGTCACAATGAGAACTCCTATTTTCTGATTTTTAGCAAGCAATATACAACATATTCATGAACTTTCTTTCTTCTTCCCAGTTTTCATGATTATTAATTTGTTCCTAAAATTTAGGTGTTATTTTTAATATACATAAAATATATTAAAATTGAGTAAGAATTGTACATCTTAAGGAGTATTAATGAGATTTTGATATAAAAAATGCATGAATGAACTAATTATGATTTGATTTCCTGTATGAAATACATAAATGAGAAACATTTTTTTTATGGGTCAGTATTAACTCATATAAATCTCTTAAATTCCCACAAAGTTTAAAATTTATGTCACAAGTAAGAAATATTGATCTATTCAAAGTTTGAATTCAGTTTTTTGGAGTGGTTGTAGGAATTGACAAGGAAGTCATAGATAAATTTTCTTTAATCATGATACAGACAAAAAAATATGGGTTATGGGAAAACCAGACTGATATAACAGAAAAGCTAGGCAGAAATGTGGAGCTGTACTTCAGAGGAATTGGATGACTACCTAGCCAATTTGGCATTCCATGTGAAAGAATCTTAGCATGGATGCATTTAGTACAGTTAAAGGCCAAGTAGGGTTACTCTCGGTTATCAACATATCTTTTCCTATTAGTAGGTGAGCAGATATAGGAGAATAGAGAAATTGATGGCATTTTCTTTTTGGTCTAAACTATTAAATAAATAGTCCTAAATTTTCTAATGTTGAATGGTCCATAAAATTAAACTATATGCATGATTTATATTTCATTTCTGCAGCTAACTTGGACGTTATGGAGAACCATACAATATAATGTACATTTATATATTATTACTGTTGTCTCCACACACACACATGGCAAGTAGACACACATGTTTATGCTGTATTTTTTACTGCCAGTATTTTTATTCGACACATTTTTATTTTTCATTTACTAATCTTGGTTTTTCTTTCACTTGGCTGGAAATTGCTCTTGGGTATTTTACTCAGAAGAGTATACACTGTCTCTGACTTTGGAGCCCCAATACTATTTAAAATTATTTCATCACACAGACATCACTGATTACCTGCAATGAGCCTCCAGCAGTAACTTTCTACTTTCAGCTCTATTTCATCTCAAGAGCCATAACCCTTTCAACACATGTAGAAAGAAAGGTGAAAAATTCCAGGTGATTTATTCTGTGTGTTAACTTCACAGAGAGATCCTGAAATGTTTGCTGATGACTTCCTATTTTGATTTAATCCAGTCTAATCTAACAAAATGTCTAATTATATATATATATATGTCATATTATCTTCCTATTTTAAAAAATACATTACCTTAATAGCTCTGTTTAAATTGATGAAATTTTCCTTTTTATGTAGTTCATTAATGATGCAGTTGATAAATATGAAAGAGATCACCCATATGAAATGTGGATTTGTGTCACATGTATAAGAGATGTAGTCATCCCCCTTCCCACCCCCCACAGATGGGAGGATGGATTCACCACCTAGAAAGTCATTTTTGTTGATTCATTACAATTTTATTTTAAAATTATACTGGAAATTTAATAAATTT
This sequence comes from Sus scrofa, assembly GCF_054392235.1. NCBI lineage: Eukaryota > Metazoa > Chordata > Mammalia > Artiodactyla > Suidae > Sus > Sus scrofa. Next base: position 49,910,953 of record NC_139390.1, on the reverse strand, counting down.
CCTTCCTAAAAGTATCTTTAAATTATTTTAATCATCATGCATTTATGTGATGACTTTTTATCAATATTCTTGACCTCATTCTGCAGTCTTAATTGTTTAAATAATAATTTCATGTAGGATATAATGTCACTGATATTTAGATAACTTGCTCTTCAAAACCTAAGGCTGGATCTAGTAGTATATGTTAAGGAATATCAGAAGATAAATATATAGCTCTCAGACAAGATAAATTTTAAAAAGTTCTTATTTCCATACCTCATATGTTTTACTTTCTTTAATAAGTTTTTCCCCTTTGATACCATCTCAAGCCAGGATTTTGCCTACTTCCATGAAATTATGAATGCTATTTAGCATAATTTTTCTAAGACATGTGTCTCAGTCAAGGTTTTGCAGAGAAAAAAAACAGAACAAATAGAATGCACGTGTGTGCACGAAAAAGTTTAAATCATTGACTCATATGATTAGGGGAACTTACAAGTCCAAAATCCACAGGGTAAGCTGAAAAATTGAAACCACAATTCATGTTGCAGTTTTGATCTGAAATATTTTGAGTAGGCCAGCAATCTGGAATCTCAGATAAGATCTCTGTTAGAGTCTTGAGGTAAAATTCCTTCTGGCTAATCATATCTACAAAATACCTTCACAGAAAATATCTAGAGTAGTATTTGGCCACTCAACTGGCCACCAGAGCTTAGCCAATTTGACATAAAATTTTAACATCACAATATGACAGTAAAATGTCTGGATCAGTAGAACTCAGCACTTTAAATGATCATAACTCTTTACAATTTATAAAATATATGTACCACTAAAAATATGTTTTTTATGTAAAATGATAATAAAATTACATATGCTATATATCATACTAAAAATATCATGAAAAGCATAGGCACACATAACAATCTATATCTAAGGAATCAAAAAGTAAGTTATGATATATCTGTGCACTACAACATTTTATCTCTTGGATATTCCTTTTGCAGAGAAAAGTTTAAAAACCAAGACACAACATTTTAAAAATTATTTTGAAATTACTAGTTATCAAGGTATTGACAAAGGTGGAACTGTATAGCATATAGAAAAAGAAGAAGCTCCCTTATAATATGAGACCAATTAGCCATCCAGGCCAAAGGAAAAAAAGAGATTATGATTCCTGATTCACATTGTTCAAAATTGTAGATTGTAACTCCAAGTTATAATTCACATTGCAGATATAAATGTCAAGGTAAAACAATAAAATTACTAAAATATTTCTCAGAATAATATCATAATGAATTTGTGTTTGGAAAAGCACAAAACATATAGAAAAATATTAATAAGTTATATCTACTAATATTAAGAATTTCTGTTCTTCAAAGATACATGTAGGGAGTTTCCTTTGTGGCTCAGTAGTTAATAAACCTAACTAGGATTCATGAGGTTGTGGGTTCAATCCCTGGCCTCGTTCATTGGGTTAAGGATCCAGCATTGCCATGAGCTGTGGTATAGTTGACAGATGTGGCTCAGATCCCACATTGCTGTGGTTGTTGTATATGCCAGCAGCTGTAGCTCTGATTATACTAGCCCGGGAAACTCCATATGCCATGGGTGCAGCCCTCAAAAAAAAAAAAAAAAAAAAAAAAAGACGAAAGATACATGTAAGCTGAAAAGGCAAATAAAGTGATTTTATCTAGAATGTCAATGTCTTATCCAAAATGCCAATATATTCTGTAAAATAATATGAAAAAAAAAACTCAAAAAAGACTTGAGAAGTTATCTTGTGGTGCAGAGGGTTAAGGATCTGATGTTGTCAGTGCAGCTGCTTGGATTGCTGCTGTGGCACAAGTTCAATCCTTGGCCTGGGAACTTCCAGGAGAGTGCAGCCAAAAAAAAAAAAAAAAAAAGAACCATTCTGTGGTATCAGTTATAATTCCTCCTTTTTCATTTATAATTTTATTGATTTTGATCATCTCCCTTTTTTCTTGATGAGTCTAGCTAGAAGTTTTTTGATTTTGTTTTGTTGATCCAACTACTTTTGGTTCCATTAATATTCTCTACTCTTTTCTTGGTTTCTATTTCATACATTTCTGCTCTGATCATTATGATTTCTTTCCTTCCACTAATTTTGGGCTTTGTATATTGTTTCTCCTTTAGTTGTTTGAGGTATAAATTTAGGTTGTTTATTTGAACTGTTTCCTGTGATAGATTATAGTGCAGTAAACTTCCCTCTCAGAACTGTTTTTGCTCTGCCCCATAGGTTTTGGATTGTAATATATTCATTGACATTTGTCTCTAGGTATCTTTTGAGTTGCTCTTTGATTTTTTTCAATTATCCATTGGTTACTTAGTAGCATATTATTTAGCATCCAAGAGTTCATGTTTTTTAATTTTTTTTTCTTGTAGTTGATTTCTACTTTCATAGCATGGTGGTTGGAGAAAATGCTTGAAATAATTTCAACTCTTAAATTTACCAAGGCTAGATCTGTGGCCCAGGATATGATAGTGGAGAATGTTCCATGTGCACTTGAGAAAAATGTATATTCTACTACTTTGGGATGGAATATTCTATAAATATCATTTAGGTCTATCCATTCTAGGGTATTATTTAAGGCCTGTGTTTCCTTTTTGATTTTCTTTCTGGAAGATTTGTCCATTCCTTAAGTGAGGTGTTAAATTCCCCCATTATTACTGCATTGCTGTTGATGTCTTCTTTTAGGGCTGTTAGCAGTCGCCTTATATAGTATGGTGCTCCTATGTTGGATGAATATATATATACAATCATTATATCTTCTTCTTGGATTGATCCTTTGTCATTATTCAATGTCCTTCTTTGTATCTTGTGACTTTATTTTAAAGTCTATTTAGTCTTACATGAGTATTGCTGCTCCCACTTTCCTTTGATTTACAGTTGCATGTTATAACTTCCTACATCCTCTCACTTTCAGTCTCTATGTGTCATTAGGACTGTAATAGGTCTCTTGTAAATGGCATGTATATTGGTCTTATTTTGGTATCCATTCATCCAGTCTGTGTCCTTTGTTTGGAGCATTTAATCCATTTATATTCAGTGTAATTATGAATAAATATGTACTTATTGCCATTTTCTTAATTGTTTTGGATTGTTACTTTGGGTCTTTTATTTTCCCTTCTTTCGTTATCTTCTCTTTTGATTTACTGACTATTTTTAGTGTCATGTTTGGATTGCTTTTTCTTTTTTATATGTGTGTCCATTATAGCTTTTAAGTTTGTGGCTCCCCTTAGATCTTGATATAACTATCTATATGTGTACAGAATTGTTATTTGTTTGGTGTTATCTTATTTTTCAAATGCATTTTCAATGTTCTGCATCTGTCCTCTCCACTTAAAATGATTGCAATTTTTGACATTTATAAATGGGTGATTTTCTACTGTTATATTATCTTGCTATTTAATAGTGAGTTTTATTATTTGTAGTTTTCTTGTTTCTAATTGTGTCTTTTTGTTTTCTGCCTAGAAAATTTCCTTTAGTAGTTGTAGAGCTGGTTTGGAAGTACTGAATTCTCTTACCTTTTGCTTGTCTGAAAGCTTTTAATCTCTCTATCAAATCTGAATGAAGGCCTTGCAGGGTAGAGTATTCTTGTTTCTATATTCCTCCCCTTTATCACCATAAATATATATTTCCACTTCCTTGTAGCTTGCAGAATTTTCAGAAAAATCAGCTGTTATCCTCATGGGGTCCTCTCGTATGTTATTTTTGTTTGTTTGTTTTTTTCTCTTGTGGCTTTTAATATTTTTTTCTACAGCTCATACAACTCAAATAAAAACACAAACAACCCAATCAAAAAATGTCATTTCTCCAACAAAGAAACATAGTTAGCTAGTAGGCATGTGAAAAATTATCCATGTCACTAATTATTAGAGAAATGCAAATCAAAACTACAATGAGGGAGTTCCCTGCACTTTTGGTGGGAATATAACCTGGTACAACCACTATGGATAACTGTATGGAGGTACCTTAGAAAACTATGCATAGAACTACCATATGACACAGAATCCCATTCTTGGGCATATATCCAGACAAAACTTTCCTTGAAAAAGACACATGCACACACATGTCCATTGCAACACTATTCACAATGGCTTGCATGGAAGACATGGAAACAACCCAGATGTCCATCAACTAATAATTGGATTAGGAAGATGTGAATATATACACATGGAATACTACTCAGTAGTAAAAAAGAATGAAATAATGCCATTTGCAGCAACATGGATGGAACTAGAGACTCTCATACTGAGTGAAGTAAGTCAGAAAGAGAAAGACAAATACCACATGATATTGCATATCTGGAATCTAGATAGAGTTCTGATTAGACCCTTAGCCTGGGAAAGTCCATATGCCATGGGTGTGGCCCTAAAAAGGACAAAAAGACAAAAAAAAATTAAAATGAGATATCCCCTCACACTAGTCAGAATGGCCATCATTAACACGCCAAAAAATAACAACTGCTGGAGAGGTTGTGGAGAAAAGGGAATGCTCCTTCACTGTTGGTGGCAATGTAAATTTGTATAACCACTATGAAAAATATTATGGAAAATTTTCAGAAAACTAAATATGGAACTACTGTCTATGGTCCATCAATCCCTGGGCATCTATCCAGACAAAGGTCTTATTCAAAAAGATACATGCACCTCTATGTTTACAGCAGCAGTAATAACAATAGCCAAGACGTGGAAACAACCTAAATGTTCATTGACAGAAGAATAAATTAAGAAGATGTAGTACATATACACTCTGGAATACTACTCAGCCATAAAAATAACAATATACTGCCAGTTGCAACAACATGGATACAACTAGAGATTCTCATACTAAATGAAATAATTCAGAAAGAGAAAGACACATACCATATGATATCACCTAAATGTGGAATCTAAAATGTGGCACAAATGATCCTATCCACAAAACCCAGACATAGAAAGCAGGCTTGTGGTTGCCTGGGGGAATGGGGGAGGGAGTTGGATGAACTTGGAGTTTGGGGTTAGTAGATACAAACTATTGTATTTAGAATGGATAAACAATGGGATCCTATTTTACAGCATAGGGAACTATGTTCAAACTCTTTAGTTAGTACATGATGGACAATTTTATGAAAAAAAGAATGTGTGTGTGTGTGTGTTTACATGTGATACTGGGTCATTTTGCTGTACAGCAGAAATTAGAGGAACATTGTAAACCAACTATACATTAATAAAAATTAAAAAAATAGAAATTATCATACTAAGTAAAGTAAGTAAGAAAAGACATCAGATGAGATCACTACTATATGGATCTAACAAAAAAATGATATGAAAGAACTTAGAAAACAGATACAGAAAACTCAAAGATCTTGACACCAAATTCAAGGTTACTAAAGGAGAAATATGGGGTGAGAGGCATAAATCAGGGGGTTGAGACTGACATATACACACTACTATATATAAAATAGGTAAGAAGTACCTACTGCATAACAGGGTAATCCACTCAATAATGTGTAATAACCTATATGGGAAAATGATCTGAAAAAATATATATATATTTTGCTCTATACCTGAAATCAATACAATTTTCTAAGTCAAATATACTCCAATAAAATTTATTCAAAAAATCTTAAATTTGAACTTCACAATAGGACATCCACTTGGCTAAAACCATGAGAATGTGTTCCAACTCATTAGTCACCATGGAGATACAAATGAATACTACAAGTAATACACTTTCAGAAATCCTCCAGAATTGCTTTTTAAAAACACTGAAAATACCAATTGTTAGTGAGAATATAGAATAACTGAATTCTGATTCGTACACTGCTGGTAATAAATTGATAACATTACTATGGAAAAGAAATTTGGAGTAGATGGGAAAATTTAAAGTGTTAATTTATTGGACAACTTAAATATGTATAATTTTTATTTATGATTTATACATCAGTAAAGTTATTCACGATAAGAATAATGAAAAAGTGGTATATGCAGTGCTATAGAAGATGATATAAAATATTATTTTATTTAAAAACTGAAAGATATTAATCTATATTTTCTCATCTGTGTAAATAAATTGATAGCCTTTTTCTAAAAGGAAACATAAGGAATGTTTTAGTATTAGTAAAAGAGAAAAGTGAATAGGATACTCTTCCTTCTATAAACTTCTGTTTGAACATCCTATGATGCATGAGTTATTTTATTTTATTTTTTTTTAAATTTTATTTGCTTTTATTTTAACTAAAAGTTCAGTTTAAACCTATGCTTATGAGTTATTTTATATTAAAATAAATACAGGAAAAAGTTATGATTATGTACTAATAAAACTATTTTTGTGATATAGAAGAGTTCTAATGTAATATAAATACATTATAAAAATTAGTGACTCAAAATAAGTTCAGACTTAGTTGCTAGAAGAAAAGTGTCATAGCAATATTTCCAAATTCTCTCTTTGTTTCTTAGTGTTATATACATTAATAAATTATTAAATATTTTACTTATTTAGGTAAATATTTAATAAAAGTTTCACTCATTACTTATGTAAAAATCAAATGGGGAAACTTTGTGAGGTTTAATTATTGTTTAATATAAACAAATAAAGTGTCATATTATTGTGGTCAAATTCTTGCACTTGTTACTGTCGTGAACTATAAAATTGTGTAAGGTACCTAACCTCTTCGTTTACAACAGAATGGATTGACATGCAATGGATAGACATTTCCATTTCGTATGTAAGCTTTAATTAACTACTCTTTTTAAACCACACAGACACTTGTTGAACATCTCATAAATTTAATTTTTAGTATTATTGTTAATAGTCCTTTTTAAAAATCCCTCCTTTCTCTTGAGCTCTGGTTTTACTACATAATTACACTGATTTGTATTGTTACAGTTTTTCACTTATGTCAGTGTCATTGCAACAATTTTTCTGTTGTGCTAATTAATCAAAAATATATTATTTTAAATATGCTCAAATGTGCTAGAGAGAGAGAGAAGAGAAAGAATGAAAGAAAGAGAAAGGAGAAATAAAGAAGAAAGAAGAAGTGAAACAAAGGAAGAAAGGGAAAGAAATAACTGAAACTTAACATTAGGAAAAAGACATTTTAAAATGTGGGGGAGGAGGAAGGCAAGATGGCAGAAGAGTAGGGGGACACTCTTGCCCTCTCCTACAAACACAACAACAAAAAAACCACATCTACAGGTTAAATGACTCACACAGAACAGCAATTAATCACTGGCAGAAGAACCTAAACTTCAATAATGGCAAGAATCTTGTGACATAACTGGGTAAAACAAGAGAAAAGAGGAGAGTGAGAGAAGGGGAATCGGAGCTGGATGGGAGCTCCAGAAAGGGAATTGTAGAAGAAAAAGGGATCCCACACCCTGGAAAGTCACCTACTCGATGGAAAGATCAACCAAATTGGCGGAATCTCCAGATGCAGAGAAGAGCACAGCAGTAAGTCTGAAATCTTAAGAGCAGAGTGAGAATCAAACAGATCATCTGAACTACTGGCACAGTCACCAAAAACAGAGATGCTTGGGTCGGGGCTGGGCACTGAGACCTCGGCTCTGGAGGCTAGTCCCCAGGAGCGGGCTGGACTGGGTGGTGTGGGGACTGCCCTGGGGACTAGGAAGTGGTCTGTCAGGTTGGCAGGGCAGAGACTGCCTGGGAGTCTAGAAAGCAGAGTGTTGCAGGTGGAGGGAGAAATATGCTAAGGGTGGGGGAGTAGAAAGCCACATCAGAGGGAACCTGGGAGAAGAGCTGGATCTGCAGGATAGACAAGGTGCCAGTGTTGGGGAGGGGAGAGAAGGAGGAGTGGGCCACCATAGAATAATAAGGGCTGGAGGGGATGTGGAGAAAAGGGAACTCTCCTGCACTGCTGGTGGGAATGTAAACTGGTATAGCCACTATGGAGAACAGCACAGAGGTACCTTAGATATCTATACATAGAACTTCGATATAACCCTGCAATCCCACTCTTGGGCATATATCTTGACAAAAGTTTCCTTCAAAAAGACGCATACATTCACATGTTCATTGAAGCACTATTCACAATAGCCAAGACATGGAAACAACCCAAATGTCCATCGACAGATAATTGGATTAGGAAGATGTGGTATGTATACACAATGGAATACTACTCAGCTATAAAAAAAGAACAACATAATGCCATTTGCAGCAACATGGATGGAACTAGAGACTCTCATATTGAGTGAAATGAGCCAGAAAGACAAAGACAAATACCTTATGATATCACTTATAACTGGAATCTAATATATGGCACAAATGAACATCTCCACAGAAAAAAAAATCATGGACTTGGAGAACAGACTTGTGGCTGCCCGATGAGTGAGGGAGTGGAAGGGATTGGGAGCTTGGGGTTATCAGATATAGCTTGGAATGGATTTACAATGAGATCCTGCTGAGTAGCATTGAGAACTAAGTCTAGATACCTATATTGCAACAGAACAAAGGGTAGAAAAAATATATATATTCATGTAAGTGTAACTTGGCCCCATGCTGTACAGTGGAAAAAAGTAAATTAAAAAAAGAAAAAATAATAAATAAATTAAAATGTGGGGAAAATAAATAAATAAATAAATGTGTAAATTGTGAATATCACCACATAAACAGACCAATGAACTTGGAAATTTCTTTTTTTTTTTTGAAATTGTTTTTTATTAGCATTAACTTTTCTCTCTCTTTTCCTATAGGGGCTGAAAGTCTTAGAAATAGGTTTTACAGACTTTCTTGCCTCTCACATTCTAGGTGCAGCTTATGATGTCAGTGGCATACACATATGAGATCTGGAAGGTAGAGACAGATGACATTGTCTTTGACATAAGAGAAATTATTGGTAGCAGACTCTGCCTGCCAGTCTCCACATTCTGTCCTGCTTGTGAAGTCACCAGCAGATTCCTGGGGCATCTGATCAAGGCAAACAACAACGATCTCTTCATCTCTGGCTCATTTCTGTAGCAACTAATATGAAGATTGTGGTGCTTCCTCTCACACTATTCCAGCACTTCCAATGTTTTTGTGGGCACCACATTCTCTATATGAATTCCTTTCTGCTTTAAATGTCTGTAGTTGTTTCTGTTTTACTGAATGAACCCTCACTAACACAGTATTCCTGAAATAATGTTTGTACCCTTTTTATATAATTGTCTTGGTCCAGGAGATATTTTTTTATCATATTTGAAGTAATTCTATTTTATTGAATCATCTGACATTATATCATTTATTTTTCTCTGTCTGAAGTCTATTTTCCAAAATTTCAGTCCTTTAGAATAAAGCAGAGGTGGCATAAACCTCTTTTTGATGCCAGATGAAATGATCCTTCAATCACTATATTGAAATTTCTATCTTTAAACCTTATTTTTATTATAAAGTTTCTTATGTATGATATAATTAAGTTTTTTTTTGGCTAATATTTATTTGTTATGCCTTTGCCATCTCTTTAATCTCAATATTTTCTCTTTAGATTATGATCATGTCTTTGGTAAACAACATAGAATTGAAAATTTTTTAAATGATCAAATATGACAATATTTTAACTAGAAATTCTAATCCACTTATATTCATTGTATCTAACAATGTATTTTGACTTGTTTCTACTATCTTATTCAGTGATTCTATATGATCTGATGAACTATGACCAGAAGGAAAGTAATGTGCATTCTAATCATTTGTTATGCAGCAATGGAAAAAACAAAAAACGACTGCTAATTTTTGTAATGGCTGTAGTTGTGGCATATGGAACATCCCAGGCTAGGGGACTGAATCTGAGCTGGAGCTGTGATCTATGTGTTACCTAGGGCAATCCCAGGTCCTTTAACACTGTTTGAAAGTGAAGAGATAGGATAATGGGTTGAAAAGTAAAAGTGACTGATCATTAGTCCTTATTTGCCAATGCAATCACTCAATTTTATGTGTATGGGGTGGGGGATGAATTAAACTTATTTAAATATAACTGAAGCCAATTTTTCGATCATATATAGTCTTTGTGTCATAGGAGTCTTGTATTATAGTAGCGGCCCTCTGTTCTTGTACTACCCCCCCCCCCCCAACCTTTACCTAATAGCCAAAGCATTGAGAAAATGTGATACAGTAGTGTCAGGAGAAGAAACATATCAAGCCCTCACCAGATTCTTATGGAAATTAACCTTGTTTCAGGTTCTTTTCTAGGTACTAGAATCAGAGAAGTAGACATAAGAGAAAAATTACTCTCCACTCAGAGCTTATAATGCAGTAGAAGGAAATAGCCAATAAAAATTAAGTAAGTAGCATACATTTTGTCAGATTGAAAAAAATATCCCGGAGAACACTAAAGAAGGAGGAGAAATAAGGAGTGTGTGAGAGAGGGAGCTGTAATCTAAAATGTAGATTTGAGGATGGAGCCAGGGTTATTACAACTGTGAAGAGATCAGGGAACAGGGGAGGAAGTAGAAAATGAGAATGATTAGAAGTTACCAGTGAAACTAGGATAACTAGGAGAGTTACAGCCTGGAATTCTAAGGAAGAAATTATTCCCAGAAAAAGAGTAGCATCCATTGCGCCTCATACTACATGGAGATTTACTATAACATAAACTTGGCAGTGTTTGTTCAACTGTAAGGAAAAGAACTGATTGTACAATATTTACAAGATAAAGGGAAGAAATAAGGGTGAATATCAAATATCGGCATTACTCTCCAGATGTTTTCTATAAGGAGAGAATAGGGATCTATCTAGTAAGAAACGTAGGTTCAATAGGATTTATGATGATGGAGGAAATAAGAGAATTCCTTTTTTTTCTGATGAGAATAACAAAGTAGAGAAGGGAAACTTGATAATGCAGGAGAGAAGAAAATTAGACAATTCATGTAGTTCTGTCATTGAGTTGATGAAAGAGGATGGCCCAAACACACAACTTGAAGTTTAGACAGTGGCTAGACATGGTAAGGACCGTTGATCATAGTGTTAGAGGTGAAAAATTAGTAAATGCCTCAGGGGCAAGAGGTTGTAGATGTGTGCAGAATTCCTTGTCTAATGTGTTTGATATTCTGAGTAAGATAGGACATTAATCCATGAGTGGAGAATAAGGAACAGGGAGGATATATAGAGAGATGGAGGAGAAATGAAGAGGTGTGGAAGAGCCTTCAATCCCTATCAAATTACCAAGGACATTTTTCACAGAACTCAAATAAAATATTTTAAAGTTTGTTTGAAAGCAAAAAAGACCCATAATAGCCAAAGATATCCTGAAAAAGAAAAATGGAGCTGAGAGGAATCAGGCTCCCATACTTCAGACTACACTACAAAACAACAGTCATCTAAACCATGTGGTACTGGCACAAAGACAGAAATAGAGATAAGTGGAACAGGATAGAAAGCCCAGAGTTAAACCCACACACCTACAGCCAACTCATCTATGACAAAGGAGGCAAGGATATACAATGGAGAAAGGACAGCTTGTTCAATAAGTGGTGCTGGGAAAACTGGACAGCCACATGGAAAAGAATGAAATGAGAACACTCCCTGACACCATACACAAAAATAAACTCCAAATGGATTAAAGACCTAGATATAAGACCAGACACTATCAAACTCTTAGAGGAAAACATAGGCCAAACACTCTCTGACATAAACGACAGCAATGTCTTCTCAGATCCACCTCTGAGAGTATGGACAATAAAAACAAAAATAAACAAATGGGACTTAATCAAACTTCAAAGTTTCTGCACAGCAAAGGAAACCCTAAACAAAATGAAAAGACAACCCATAGAATGGGAGAAAATTTTTGCAAGTGAATCAACTGACAAGGGCTTCATCTCCAAAATTTATAAACACTTTCTGCAGCTCCATACCAAAAAAAACAAACAACCCCATCAAAAAGTGGGCAGAAGATCTAAACAGACAATTCTCCAAAGACATACAGGTGGCCAAAAAACACATGAAAAGATGTTCAACATCACTCATTATTAGAGAAATGCAAATCAAAACCACGATCAGGTACCACCTTACACCAGCCAGAATGGCCATCATCCAAAAGTCTACAAACAATAAGTGCTGGAGAGGGTGTGGAGAAAAAGGAACCCTAGTACACTGTTGGTGGGACTGTAAGTTGGTGCAACCACTGTGGAAAACAGTATGGGGATGCCTCAGAAAACTACAAAAAGAACTACCATTTGATTCAGCAACCCCACTCCTGGGCATCTATCCAGACAAAACCAGGACTCCAAAGGACACATGTACTCACTCTGATGTTCATTGCAGCACTATTTGCAATAGCCAAGACATGGAAACAAACCTAAATGTCCATCGACAGAGGAGTGGATGCAGAAGAGGTGGTACATATACACAATGGACTATTACTCAGCCATTAAAAGGAATGAAATACCAGCATTTTTAGCAACATGGATGGACCTAGAAATTATCATGCTAAGTGAAGTCAACCATACAATGAAACGGCAACATCAAATGCTTTCACTGACAAGTGGAATCTGAGAAAAGGACAGACTGAACTTCTTTGCAGAACAGATGCTGACTCACAGACATTGAAAAACCTATGGTCTCCAGAGGAGACAGTTTGGGGGGTGAGGGAATGTGCTTGGGTCATGGGATGCAAATCTTGTGAAATTGGATTGTTATGATCATTATACAGCTACAGATGTGATAAATTCATTTGAGTAATTTTAAAAAATTCATTTGCAAAAAAAAGAGATAGTTCATAGCAGTACTACTCACTACAGATAAAAGTGGAAACAACACAAATGTCCATCGCTGATGAAGGGATAGACAAATATGGCAAATCCACACGGTGGAATACTATTCATCCATAAAAAATAAAGTATTGTTACACACTACAACATGGTTGAAACTTGGATACTTATGCTAAGTGAAAAATATAGATGTAAAAGGCCATATATGATTCCATTTATGCAAAAGATCCAGAATAGGCAAATCTATAGAGCTGAAAAGTGGAATAATAGCTGTCAGTGGCTGGAGTGATGGGAGAATGGGAGTGACTCCTTACTGGGTAAAGGGTTTCCTTTTGTTATGATGAAAAATCTCTGAAACTAGATAGTAGTGGTGGTTGAATAATATTGTGAATGTACTAAATGCCACTGAATAGTACATTTTAAAATGGTCAAATTGGTAAATGTTATGTGAATTTTAGCACAGCAAAGGAGCAATATAAGCAATGTTAACATTTGGAAAATACAGAAAAGCTCAAAGGGAAATAAAAATGAATATATTAAAAAATATAAGAAACTCATATGTCTACAACTTGAGAGAAAGCATCCTGAAACTATGCTACAGAAAAAATGTAAAAACAAAAGCCTCCGAAGAGTTACTACTAATAAATGATCCTCAAATAAAGAATGGTTCCAGCAACTGAATAATCAACACTAATCAAGTCATAGCTTAGTAAAAACATGATATTTTTGAAATAAAGAAAACAAGCACAAGAAAGAAAAAGAGGAGGGGAGAGGAAGAAAGAAACAAGAAAAAGAAAAATTAGGAAAAGGAGAAATTCTTCAGCATGATGCAGAAAAAAAAAAATATATGTTGAAAAGGAAAAAAAAAAATAGCACAGCATAATGAAAGCCAAAACATGTGGAGAAATTCATGGAGAAAACTTCTAAAGGAAAAAAACTTCCAAATCGCCGAAGACAATTTTATTCAACCAAGACGTTAGACTATCAAAGAGACTTTCTGAATTTGAAAGAACTGCAGGAATATAGGACTCATGAGTTCTTACTGGGAGGAAAAAAAAAAACAAAACTTCTGAAATCAGAAAGGGAAAACCCATGTAAAAGTATTGGGATGATGGGATGAAATTATCTAAATATGGAATAGACACTAAGTTTTTTTTTAGAATGAATGAATGAATAAATAAATAAATAATAAAAGAGTAGAAGAATCAAGGAGTTAGGGACATGTAGGTGATCCCTAGGCAGATTTTAATATCCATTGTCCTGGGTAGAAAGTAGACCCATCAGCTAAGGGACTGGCTAATACCAGCCATAAGAGGACATAAGGGATTGATATGCATATGTTTATCAAGTTAAAAGTCCTTATATAATAATACAGATGCACTGGCATTTACAGCAAATTGCTTCCAGCCAGCAGCCAGCACAGAGTATGTGGTTGCTAGGTGTATCACAAAACAATCAGGGTTTAGGAAAAAAAATGGGAGAGAGAAGGGTCTAGTTTTTACCCTGATAATGGCCTCATTACCATTTGTGCCATCCTTAAATAGGAAACATAATGATGGCCATGACAGCTGCACCTGCCCTTGGTTCCATGTAAGTCATATTGTGCCTAATCATATGTGTATTTAATTAGTGTATATAATATATATTTGATACATATCAGTTTCTTAGACCCTCAACTCACATTAAAATTACTTGATTATCTATTGCTTGCATTTCCTCTGTCAATCATCGTCACTCTTATGACAACTATGCCATCCTGATATAAATATCCTGTTTTGTTTAAGTTATAATTCTTATAGTGGCTTATTCTTTATTGTACATTTAAACTGACTCACTCTTTAACACCAGCTATTTCATTTTATGACTGTTCTCATAGTGATATTTTTTAAAATGCTTTGAAATATTTGAGACAAAATTAGGCCAATATTGCAAATAGGCATGTACTCATCACATCATATAGCTTACGAAATAGAATATTAATACAGTAGAAGCTTTCTTTACACAACTCTCTGCTCATATGACCTTCCTTCAATGCAAAATTATTACACTATATGTAGTATTTACAATATCCATGTTAGAGCAGTTATAATATCTAATGTAAAAGTATTTATACTTTAACAACATATGTTAAGCTTTATAATCTATGTTTTAATCATGTACTTTAACACAACTTAAAGAGTATGCTTACACTATGCTATCATTTATATGCATTATTTAGTAGGAGTTCAAACCTTATAAGAATGATAATATATTGCATATATCTCCCTTAACTTTCCCTCCCCTAGTGTGCTAGGAAGGATAATTTCCACAGTCCTGGAATTAACCAGAACTATTTTGCTAAAGTTCCTGCATATTCCTAACATGGTAAAGTCACAAACATACTGCTTGATGGTGTTTCTTTATACACATGTTTACAAGGAGTTTCAGACTGGTTTGTACAAGCTCGCCATCATTGTCTACTGATAACAGTAAGATTAATAATGGTTAACCAGAAGGCTTTCCTGTGAAATTGGTTGCATATGAAGAACATGGTTGGATTTCCTGCTGAGGCACAATGGGATCAGCGACCTCTTGGGAGTACTGGGATGTGAGTTTGAGTCGCAGACCATCACAGTGGGTTAAGGATCCGGCATTGCCACAGCTGTGGCTTAAGTTGCGGCTGCAACTCGGATCTGATCCCTGGCCTGGGAACTCCATATGCCATGGGACAGCAAAAATAAATAAATAATTAAAAGAACATGCTTGTGTGGCCAGCATGGCACAAGAAACTCTGACAGTGGTTCCATTTTGCACTTCCTCCTTCAGAGATATTGTGTGCAAACCTTGTTGATTTCTGGTCTAAGGGGAATAGATAGAAATGTATTTATACATTTATCCTTATCAAGGGAGAAAAACAGGAGCTATAGCCCAGCATCTAAAGATCCCATGTTATGAGACAGCTTCAGGTTATAAAATAAAACTTTATTTAATATAGTTGTGATATTGTATCCTTTCCTGCAATAAACCGTAGATGTGTAAGCATTGTCTTTTGAGGCTTTGTAAATCTTTAATAATGGAGCACTGTCTGATGACCACTATGAGCAACCAATTCACGCTGATAGATACAGCACTAATTACTTCATATTTCCTTCCACCTGTGTGTTTCCATTGCAATAAAACACTGCAGTTTATTCTATACTATTTATTAATCGATATATTGTTTTTTATGCTGAAAATAATGTTTCGATTAGCATTATAATACACAGCCCACCTATCTCTGTATGAGAATTGAACTACTAGATCAGTAGTTTATACTTCATTAAATTATATCATGAATGTCAACTGATATTAAATTATATATCCAAAAACAATATATAAATGTTCTCATTAAATTATATCATGAATGTCAACCTCATATTAAATTATATATCCAAAAACAATATATAAATGTTCTCATTTGCTTCATCCTAGAAAAACCATTTTGATTTTAGATTGCAACATGTTGGTCAATCTGAGAAACAATTCTTGGGTTAATACTGTGGTTTTCCTAGATTCCTAATAAGCAACTTTTTATAGTGTTTCCTCTTCTGCTCTTGTGTGAATTATTTTACACAGAAAAGTAATTTTTTTCTCTTTTTTTTTGCTTTTTTCCTACATTTTGCTTATTTTTCTAATGTTTACCTTTTCTTATTCATTTGTAAAAATTATTTACATGTTATATACAAAAAATTCTGTTATTTACATGTGCAACAAATATCTATTATAAATCTTAAGTTTGTGTCTTCACTTTTTATTATAACTTTTTAGAATTTTTTTTGCTTTTTAGACTGCACCCGTGGCATATGGAAGTTCCCAGGCTAGGGATTAAATCGGAGCTACAGCTGGCAGCCTATGCCACAGCCACAGCAACACAAGTGCTGAGCTGTGTCTGTCACCTATACCACAGCTCACAGCAAGCCAGATTCTCAACCCACTGAGTGAGGCCAGGGGTCGAACACTTGTCCTCTTGGATAATAGTTGGGTTGGTTATTGCTGAGCCACAACATGAACTCCTCCTTTTTACATTTTGGAAAGCATCTTACTAAATCTTCTAAGTCTTAGTAACTGTCAATTTTTCCAGGACACTGAAAAAAAGGGGCAATTTGAAACATCAAGTTAGATTTTGAGAAAATTTTTATTCAATAACTATGTAAACAAATACTTTTGCAATCTGAGTGACTTTTTTTTTCTTTTTAGGATTGCACCTATAGTATATGGAAGTTCCCAGCCTAGCGGTCAAATCAGAACTGAGCTGCTGGCCTACACCATGGCCACAGTAAAGCCAGATCTGAGAACTACACCACAGCTCACGTCAATGCTGGATCCTGAACCCAGTTAGCGAGGACAGGGATTGAACCTGCATGTTTATGGATCCTAGTCGAGTTTGTTACCACTGAGCCAAGATGGAAATTCCCCTTTTGAGGGCAGATTTTTAAATGCAGTCTGCTTCACCAACTCTGCATTTGTTTCTGCTTCTTTTGTGTCTTGTTGTAGAAAAATATGGATACTTCGAGATATTAATGATGTGGTCCTATATTTTCTTAGAAATTCTAAAATCTTAGAGTTTCACATTTAAATTTTCAATCCATCTGCAATTAACTTTATGGTAATAAGTCAGAGTCTTCTTTTTCTCATAATTATCATGAAATTTGTTGGATTTTTAATTGGCATTTCTCCTTAAAGATATATATAATATTAATGTACTTTGGGGTTTGGCATTTTATTTTTACATTAATCTATTTTATGTTAAAACATTCTTGCAATTTTGGTTCATGGCTTTTATTTATATTCTTATATTTAATTTGAGTTTTTCAATGTTTACATCTATGATCATAATTGAGATTATCCTATTATTCTTGTTTGTCTTTGTGGATTCCTGGGACCATAATGAAATAGTTCATTAATAAATTGATGAATAGTCTTTCTTTTTCAACTTCTGGAAGAAGATATGTTAGTTTCAGATTTTGTTTTCATTGAATGTTGAGCTAATTAGGCCAACTATCCTAGATAGGTGCTTTTGTTTTAGGAAATGTTTCAAATATCCAACTTATTTTATAATATTTCAGATCTTCTACTTAGTATGCACTTTTTCTTAGGAGAGAGTTTATTTATTTTGATTTTTAAATGTCTGTTACAAAATTTTCCAAGTATATTTCTTACCTTCATTTTCTCTACTCAAAGCAGTACATCTTCTGACATATTCTCCAGACTTTCATTTCCCCAGATTCTTGAGTAATTATTCTTGAATAGTTATTAGAAAGAGAGCCTTGAGGATAAGAAGATGTTTTCCAAGTAAGGTAAAAAGGAAAAATCCAGCTATTAGGTACTTCTAATTAGGTACCCATTTAAATTATAAAGAGTTAGAACACAAGAAAGTCAAACACACAAGAAGATAGCACCAATGGAAAACCCTTGTAGCTATAATGCCAGGCATTATAGATTACTAAAAAATAGTCAGAAAACTGAATTACTCAAGGCTGATTTGGACAAATGGAAAAATCTGGCTACATATATTAATATCAGTTAATACAGAGGGTAACCAGTTAATACAAAATCCACTAGAATGATGTAAAAACTTAATCTTGCACACAATTGGTAACGTAATATGAAGTAGATAATAATAAAAGTGTAGAATTATGATAAATAAATAAAAAATAAACAAGAAATGTGCCATTAGTGGAAACTGCCCCACTACAATTATTTAAGGACATGATATCCTTTTGTTTATAGAATTTGAATTGTGATGTTTATTTGTTCCAAACCTGATAATCTGATAGTTACATACAGAGTTTTTTTGATTTTTTTTTTTTTTTCCTTTTTGGCTGTGCCTGAGGCATGCAGAAGCTCTGGGCCAGGGATTGAACCCACACCACAGTGGTGACTCAAGCCACAGCAGTGACACCACAAGTTCCTTAACCCACTGTGTCACCAGGCAACTTCTTTAGATTCCCTCAAGGCTTATTTAGATTCAGTTTTCTTTGGGGCAACAAAAATGTAAGGTGAACGTACTTACTGTCATCATATTGGGCAGAGTATCTAGTTGTCCTATTTTAAATAGTATTATGATTGAACAAGTTTTTAGGCAGATCTGTTTATTATAATGCTCCCCATAAACTTTTTAATGATATATTTTTTAAGTTTTATTAAAGTATATTTGATTGACAGAGTCATGATAATTTCTGCTGTACAAGTAAGTGATTCAGTTATCTACATATACTTATCCATTCTCTTTCAGATTCATTTCTTACATAGAGAATCTAATTTTTTTACCTAATTATTTTGTTATTGATAACTGTCACCTCAATTCACTATATTAAATGTGACAAAATTATAACTGTATTTTATTTTTTAATTTTAAGTTTTTCATTTTTTTTACTTGAAATGTAATTGGCGTATATTCGTTTTCAGTGTACTTCATAGTGACTTGATGTTTGTATATGTTATGAGCTGATCCCCATGTTAAGTCTAGTAACCATCTGCCCCATATAAAGTGATTACAGTATTTTTGACCCCTCTCCTTTCTGACGACCACAGTTAGTTCTCTATGAGTCTGTTTTCATTTTGTTCTGTTCTTTTGTTGGTTTTCTTGTTGAGATTCCACATGCAAGTGAAATTATATGGTATTTCTCTATTTCTGACTTATTTCACTTAACATGATTCCCTCTGGATTTATCTATGTTGTTGCAAATGGCAAAATTTCATGTTTTATGGCAGAATAACATTCCATTGCATATATACCACTTGTAATTTATCTGTCTATTGACAAACACTAAGGTTGCTTTCATGTTTTGGCAGCTGTAAATAATGCTTCAGTGAACATTGGGTAAAAAGAAAATAGGGCTGCACCCATGTCATATGGAGGTTTCCAGGCTAGGGGTCATATTGGAGTTACAGCTGTCATCCTATGCCACAGCCACAGAAACGCCAGATACAAGCCATGTCTGCAAACTGCATCACAGTTCATAGCCATGCCAGATCCTTAACCCACTGAGTGAGGCCGGGGCTCAAATCTGCAACCTCATGGTTACTAGTCAGATTTGTATCCACTGTGACACAATAGGAAGTTCTTTTATAAATTTTTTATTTTTATATATTTTTATTTATTTTTTATATTTTTAAACATCATTTTAAATGAATGTGTTTATTTTCTTTGGGTTAATACCCAGAAGTGAAATTGCTGGATCATAAGGTATTTCTATTTTTAAAAATTTTTTACTGTTTTCAAAAGCATCTGCACCAATTTACAATCCAAAAATAGTGCACAAGGGTTTGCTGTTCTCAACATCCCTACCAACACTTACTATGTTTGTTGACTTTTGGATGACAGCCATTCTGACAGGTGTAACATGGTATCTCTCTGTTCTTCTGATTTACGTTTACCTAATAATTAGTGATGTGAAGCATCTTTTCCTGTATCCATTGGGCATTTTTCTGTCTTCTTTGGAAAAAAAAACTATTTCTTCAGGTCCTCTTTTTTTTAGTATGATATAGTCTTATTTTGCTTTTGTTTCCCTTGCCTGAAGAGAGCGATCCAGAAAAAATACTGCTAAGGCCCAAGTCAGAGAATGTACTGCCCGTGTGTTCCTCTAGATATGTTATGGTTTCAGATGTTACATTTAAGTCTTTTATCCATTCAGAGGTTTAAGTCTTTAATCCATCATATACATGTGTGTGTGTGTGTGTGTGTATAGTGCGTGTGTGAGAAAGTAGTCCACCTTGATACCTTTACATGCAGGCTCCAGTTTTCCTAACACTGTTTATTGAAGAGACTGGCCTTTTCACATTGGCTATCTGTGCCTCCGTTGTCATAGATTAATTGGCCATAGAGGTGTGGTTTCATTTTTGGACTCTATTCTACTCCATTTCTGTTCCATAATTTCTTTTTTTTTCTTCTTATTTTTTTGCTTTTTAGGGCCACACCCATGGTATATGGAGATTCGCAGGCTAGGGGTCTAATCAGAGCTATAGCTGCCTGCCTACACCACAGCCACAGCCACGCCAGATACAAGCTGCATCTGTGACCTACACCAGAGCTCATGGCAACACTGGATCCTTAACCTACTGAGTGAGATTGAACCCGCAAGGATTGAACCCGCAACTTCATGGTTCCTAGTTGGATTCATTTCCACTGTGCCAACACGGGAAATCCCCATTTCTGTCCCATGATTTCTAAGCAACAAACCAGGCTAAATTCAAGGACAACAAAGTCTCTTTGCTTGAGAACTGAAAATTCTTACTCCTCTAAAAAGTTTGTTCATATCAATATTCTTTCAATTTTAATATAAAGGTAATTTAGTATATTGGAAGCAGATAATTTATCCAGAAAAAATACATTAAAGAACATTTATTTACTAAACAAAAATTAAGCTCAACCCATTATATACTTTACACTGTCCCATAACACTGAATCAAACATACATAATTACTGCCATAAAGGAAATTACATATTGTTAACACAGGTGTTTTTGTCAGTAATTTCCAGAGAATCAGAATAAATAGGAAATGTAAATGTAAAAATTTCTTCATTTATGTATTTGTATATCTATCTGTTGAGACATTTATTTTGAGAAATTGGAATATTCAATTGTGGAGGTTGGCAGATTTGCAATTTGTAGTGCAGGCATTCTGGAAATTCTAGTAACAGTCGATATTGCAGTCTTGAATCTGAACTAGTTAGGAGGCATCATGATTACAATGTGCTTCCTGGGCAAAACATCATAGAAGTAAAAGCGCCACATTCATAGCATATCCAGAGTGGAGGTTAGCAACATGTATTGTCAATGTTGACGTAAAACTTGATCACCTGACCCTGGTTGTTTCTCATATTTATCCACTGTAAAATAAATTTTTCTCCATTTTTACACCTTCTTCTTGGAAGAAGTCAGTATAAGTAGCCCACACTTAAGAAGGGGTCCATCTTTTTGAAAGGAAAGTATCTATATTAATGATTTGGAATTCTGTATGAGATATATATATGTATTCTTCTCTAGTCATTCAATTAATTACTTTAAATGATTTTAATTGAAAATGTAATCAACCACTATGGAAAACAATATGGCGGCAGCTCAGAAAACTAAATATAGAACTACCATATGATCCAGCAATATCACTCCTGGGCATATATCTGGACAAAACCTTCACTCCAAAAGATATATGCACCCCAATGTTCATTGCACCACTATTCACAATAATCGAGACATGGAAAAAACCTAAACATCTATTGACAGATGAATGAATTAAGAAAATGTGGGATATACACAAAATGGAATACCACTCAGAAACACAAAAAATGAAGTAATGCCATTTTCAGCAACATGGATGTAATTAGGAAAGGAAAGTTAGTCAGAAAGAGGGAGACAAATACCACATGATATCATATATCTGGAATCTAATATACACCACAAATGAACCTACTACAGGAAAGAAACAAACTCATGAACATGGAAAACATACTTGTGTTTGCCAAGGGGGAAGGAGAAGAAGTAGGATGTACTGGGAGTTTGGGGTTAGTGGATGCAAACAATTGCATTTGGAGTAGATGATTGATGAGGTCTTGCTGTATAACACAGGGAACTATATCCAATCATTTGTGATGGAACATGATGGATGATAAAGTGAGAAAAAGAATAACTCTGTCACAGTGCTGTACAGCAAAAATTGACAGAACATTGTAAATCAATTATCATAAAATTTAAACAAAAGAAAAAAGAAATGAAGAACACCTTTGATGTGCTAATGAGATGGACAGAGTTGAGGAAATAGTCCATGACCTTGAAGATTTATCAACAGAAAATTCCAAAACTGGAATGCAAAGAAAAGAGTGTGGTGAAAATGGATATAACTGCAAAAAGAGAATGGACAAATGCCTTCTTATAATTGGAGATTTTAACACACCTCTATCAGTAATCAATAGATTAAGCAGGCAGAAATTCAGTAAGGGTGGGGTTCAGCTGCCCTGAAAAATTAATCTAGATATATTGACTCTTATATACTATGTCATCAGACTAGAATAGAATTCATACTCTCCCCAAACTCACATGGAACATTCACAAAGATACACCAAAGTCTGGATCCTTTGTCTTTTAACAAGTTTAAAAGAATTGAAATCACACAAAGTATGTTCTCAGACCATGGTGGAGTTAAATTGAAAATAAAAAAACAGAAAGGTAAAAAACTAAAATATATTTGGAGGTTAAAGAAATTAATATGTTTCATATAACATAGCAATCAGAGAATAGATCTCCAAAGAAATTTTAAAATATTTTGAAGTGAAAATAAAACTCACCAAAAATACTATGGTGAAACAAGCATTGAATACATATATCATAAAAGAAGAAAAATCTAAAATCCATAATCTAAGCTTCCACCTTAGGAAATTAGAGGGGAATAAAAGCAACTTAAATCCAAAAGGCACACAAGAAAAATAAAAAGTAGAGCAGAAATCAATAAAATTATAAGCATGAAATAATAGAGGAAATCAATGGAACAAAATGTTGGCATTTTTATTTTATTTTTTTACTTTTTATGGCCACACCTGCTGCATATGAAAGTTCCTGGGCTAGGGGTAGAATCAGAGCTGAAGCTCCACCAGGCACCAGATCCAAGCTACATCTGCAACCTACACCAGAGCTTGTGGCAATGCCACATCCTTAACCCACTGAGAGAGGCCCGGGATCTAACTAGCATCCTTACAGAAACTATGTAAGGTCCTTATCTTGATGAGCCAGAATGGGAACTCCAGCACTTTTAAAAGATCAATAAAATGAAAACTTCTAGCCAAATTAACTGAGGAAAAAAAAGAAGGTACGAGAAATTACTCACGTCAGAATGAAAGAGGGAATATAAACATTATAGATAATAAATGAACGTTATGAACAAAAAACTCCATGTCAACATGTTTGATAACTTAGGTAAAATATACCAATCCCTTGAAAAACATAATGAACAAAACTCATGCAAGGAGAAATAAATAACTGGACAGATCTGTTTCTTTTAAAAAGCAACGAATCAATAATTTATAAATTTCTAAGAAAGAAAGCATTGTGACCCAACAGTTTTACTTATATATATACCCTATCAAATTTTTTTAATGAAGAAATTATAACAAGTCTCTACAATATCTTCCAAAAATAGAAGCAGAGGGAACACTCCCTAGCTTATTCTATAAGGACTGAATTGATAAAGACTTTATAAGAAAGGGAGACTAAAGATCAATGTTTCTCATGTGCAAATATATAAAAATCATCAACAAATTATTAACAAATCAAATCCAACAATGTACAAAATAAACTATTTTTCATGACTAAGTGGGATATATTCCAAAAATGTACGGCTCCTTCAGTATTTGACAGTCAATTCATAAAATTCATTACATTAACAAGCTAAAGAAGAAAAGTCACATGATTTAATTAATAGATGTGGAAAAAGCATTTGACAAAATCAAACATCCAATTATGAAAAAAAAAACTCTCATCAAACCAGGATTAAAGGGAAATTTCACCTTGATTATACATGTAAGGATAACTTGATCCCCTTGCTGTACAGTGGGGAAAAAAATAAATTCATAAAAAGCTTAAAAAAAAAAAGAATATCTACAAAACGTTCCAATCCAATCTTGTTTCCCATTTCCCTTCACAGGTGTCAAACCTGTGTTGTGGACTGAGGTTTTCTCCAGGTACACTAACTCCCTGGCCTTTTATCTTTCCCAGCTATTTCTCCAATGTATTTCTCATGCTTCTTGTCATCTGCTTTCTGGAGGACCTGAAATGACAGACAATGCCAGCAATTGTGTAGTCAAGTTGTAGATGATCAAATACTTATTAAATGATTAAATAAGTTTTTGATCTAGTTACACTGCTGGGGAGTTTTAGTTATGCAAACATAAAGCTAACAGCTTCTATTGTTAAAGAGGGAAGAAAAGAGGAGCCAAACAAAACTCAATTTAATTTTCTATTCGGTAGTGTAAATTTGGTGTATACATTTAGTAGTTTGGTTTGAAGATATGTTGTTTTTATGTGTAGATTTTCTAGCCCTGAGCATTATTGCCCATGAAAAGGATGTGTATGTTTATGTTCAGCCAGTTGCTCACAGAAAATTCAATGAACAGGCTTCAGTCTTGAAGAGAACAGTTACAGACACTGCATCAGCCTGTCATGTTCCCACATATGGCATTAATGATGACAAACTGTGACTGGTAGAAATGTATTTTACACAACCATTATGTTTTGTCATTGCTGCTGTTGTTGTTGGCATTGGATCCATATGGTTAGCTGACATCTGTGGTTAGTGCATGAAGTAATCCCTGAGAGAAGTGAATATCACCATTCTCATTTACCTAGAATGATGGCATATTTAACAGAGTGTGGGGTGGGAGTATAGCCTTAGACTGGGATGAGAGAAGAAAAGTTACCACTTCCTTATTTGAAAATGATTATGAGAATCCCCAACGAATATAAATTTGCCTCAATCGGATGGTGACAATTAAGATCCAGGTGGTTTGTACTCAGAAAGGGCTGGAAGTATTAGGGGCTTGAGAGTGGGACTTAAGAAAACTTCCTCATATTTGGTATTAAAATTGCCTTCAATAATTTACAACTAATCCTATCTTGACCCTTGAAGATTAAAGAAGCAACTCTGGTCTTATGTTTTCCTTGACAGAAGGTGAGTCTCTGGTAAAGGGGAATAACCAGATAGTACAATATTTAATAGCCATGGTTCTGGAATAAAACCACCTGCTTTTAAATCCTTGCAACACTGCTTTCTAGCTTTGTAAACTTTGCCTGAGTTTTCTTGTGCAAAATTAAGATAATGGTGGCAAGTAGAGATACTAATGGTTTTTATGCTTAAAATAATCAACACCATTTATTCAACATGGTCACATTGCAGTACTGCAGAAATGAACTTGAGACACATAAGCCAACTCAAAAGAAAAAATATTTTTATTACTTAATATAAACATAGGAAAATGTAGCCCTACAAAATCACAACAGGCATCTTGCTGACATGAGAAGAATTTTAAGGCTCTGAAATGCAAAGCTGAGAAATCCAACATGGTTATCAAACTGTATCTAAAGCCATTCTATACTAGATATTTTGTAAAATAACCTGTTATTTAAGCAGATTTGGACTGAGTCTTATTCATTTTTAGTTAAACATTACTAATATTCTATTTTACATTAAAAATAAAAATTAATTCAGAAAAAAATAGGCAAAGAGTAATGTCACCCAAGGATTTTGCATATCCTGATAGCAAACTAATAATTATTCAATGCAACTATGTTTTATTAAAAACAAAAAAGGCAGAGGAATTCCCTGGTGGCTCAGTAGGTTAGGAATCTGATTTTATCACCTATGTGGTGTGGGTCACAGGCCATGAGCATAGAAAAAAAAAAAAAAAACAGAAATAAGATTTTAGACATGTGTTTCCAATTTTCTTTTCATCAAGGTATAAATGGAAGATGATAATATTTCAAATAAAACTGAAGTAAAAGGACAAGACTTCTTGCCACCAAAGGACCAAAGGGCTGGGTGCTCCATCTTCCTGAGACAGTCATTATCTGGGCTCCCCTGATGGAGGAAAGGTTTCCATCTTTTCCACACCTATAAAACATTCATACCATACCTTCACTGAGAGGCACAGAGAGTTTGGAAAGTTTTATCCCAGGAAACTACATAATAATCATGGAAGGATAGGAAAAGCATGCAAAAAGTTTCTGAATTATGTGTGAGGATATCAGAAATACCAAATAACTTTTCATATTGGTAAGATAAACATGATTCATTATATAATCTAAAATTTGTATTTAACTACTAAATGACTATGACTGGAATCATAATTTCCAATGGACTAAATATAAGTAATAGAGGGGAATGAAAATAAATGAGTTGGTTACTTCAAAGAAGAGGATAGATAAGAAGACAGTGAAAAAAAAGAGCAGAAAGGAAGTGTAAAATAACATGGGAGAAATAAGTTGAAACACGTCACCAATTATGAAACTGTCAATGAGTTAAAACCACCCATTATTAAAAGGCTGAGATTTTTGTGCTGGTCATAAAAAATCCACTAATACATAGTGCAAAAACATTTTCTAAAGCAAAATGAATATCGTTGAAAGTAAAAATATGAGAAACATAATATAGCAAAGACTGATCAAATATTCCTATCTATAAATAGGATATTATGCAAAAATTTAAGATAGAAATAGGGATATCAAATTATAATATTAAAAACATATACAAAAATACAATCAGCATTTCTTTACCTAAAAACCTTGGTTCAATTTTTAAAAGAAATAAGTAACAGAACTACACAAATAATTAAAACATGAGCAACATAATACACGTGATTAATACAACTATCAAAGGAAAGTATAGCTCTAGCAGGCAAGAAATAAATACATGTATAAGTCAGAAAAACATGATTAACTAATCTGCTAAACTAGATAAAGAGAGAATTTTTAACCCATTAGAAAGTATGCATACTTTTAAAATAAATATTCAACATGTGTTAATATTATCATTTTATAATCTAGAAAGAGTAAGTCAAGAAATTCTGGAAACTCAGGACTATATCCTCTGATAACAAAGAAATAAAATTAAAAGTAATTAAAAATTCAGATTGTTAAAACACAATCATACCAACATTTAAAAACTAAAAATATAGCGATGAAATAGCCATACATCAAAATGCTAATTAACATATAT
Organism: Sus scrofa; assembly: GCF_054392235.1. Lineage (NCBI taxonomy): Eukaryota > Metazoa > Chordata > Mammalia > Artiodactyla > Suidae > Sus > Sus scrofa. The sequence goes on along the minus strand of NC_139390.1, from coordinate 49,883,548 downwards.
TTTTTCCCAGAGAGAATCTTTTTATTATTGCTACTGTTATTATAGTTGATTTACAATATTCTGTCAATTTCTGCTGTACAGCAAAATGACCAGGTCATATATATTCACACACACATTCTTTTTCTCACATGATCTTCCATCATATTCCATCACAAATGACTAGATATAGTTTCCTATGATACACAGCAGGATCCCATTGCATATCCACTCCAAATGCAATAGTTTGTATCTGCTAACACCAAACTCCCATTCCATCCCACTTCTTCCTCTTCTCACATGACAACCACAAGTCTATTCTCCATGAATTTGTCTCTTTTCCATAGATAGATTCATTTGAGCCATGTAATAGATTCCAGATATGTGGTATCATATAGTATTTGTCTTTCTATTTCTGACTTACTTCATTTAGTATGAGAGTCTCTAGTTCTATCCATGTCACTACAAATGACTTTATTTTGTTCTTTTTTGTGACTGAGTAGTATTCCATTGTATATATGTAGCACATCTTCTTAATCCATTCATTTGTCATTGGACTTTTATGTTGTTTCCTTGTCTTGCTATTGTGAATAGTGCTGCAATGACATAGGGGTGCATATATCTTTTCGAATAATAGCTTTGTCTGAATATATGGCTTGGAGTGAGATTGCTGGATAATGTGGTAGTTCTATATTTAGCTTTATGAGGTAATTCCATACTGTTTTCCATAGTGGTTATATCAATTTACATTCCCACCAACAGTGTAGGAGTGTACCTTTTTCTCCATACCCTCTCCAACATTTATTACTTGTTGATTCGTTAATGATGACCATTCTGATCAATGTGAGGTGGTACCTCATTGTAGTATTGATTTGCATTTCTCTGGTAATTAGTGAGGTTGAGCACTTTTTCATTTGCCTGTTGGCCATCTTTATATCTTCTTCGAAGAAATGTCTCTTCAGCTCCTCTGCCCATTTTAGAATTGGGTTGTTTGTTTTTATGCTGTTGAATTATATGTGTTGATTGTGTATTTTAGAGATTAAGCCCTTGTCAGTTGCATCATTTGAAACTGTTGTCTCCCATTCCATAGGTTGTCTTTTTTTTAATGGTTTTCTTTGCTATGCAAAAGATTGTAAGTTTTATTAGGTCCCATTGGTTTATTTTTGTTTTTAATTGTTGCCTTTGGAGGCTGACCTAAGAAAACATTTATACCATTTATGTCAGAATGTTTTGCCTAAGTTCTCTTCTAGGAGTTTTATTGTCTTGTCTTATGTTTAGGTTTTTAAGTCATTTTAAGTTTATTTTTGTGCATGGAGAGAGGGTGTGTTCCAGTTTCATTGATTTACATGCAGCTGTCCAGGTTTCCCAGAACCACTTGCTGAAGAGACTCTCTTTTTCCCATTTTATATTCTTGCCTCCTTTGTCAAAGATTAATTGACCATAGGTGTCTGGGTTTATTTCTGGGTTCTCTCTTCTGTTCCATTGGTTGGTATGTCTGCTTTTGTACGGGTACCACACTGTCTTGATGACTGTGGCTTTGTAATATTGCCTGAAGTCTGGGAGAGTTATGCCTCTTGCTTGCTTTTTGCTCCTCAGGATTGCTTTGGCAATTCTGGGTCTTTTGTGGTTCCATATAAATTTTTGAATTGTTTGTTCTGGTTCTATGAAAAATGTCATGGATAATTTGATAAGGATTGCATTGAATCTGTAGATTGCTTCAGGTAGCATGGCCATTTTTACAATATTAATTTTTCCAACCTAGGAGCATGGAATATCTTTCCATTTATTTACTTCCTCTTTAATTTTCTTGATTAATGTTTTATAGTTCTCAATACATACCTCTTTAAACTCCTTGGTCATGTTTATTCCTAGATATTTAATTTTTTGGGGGGGTATTATTTTAAAAGGTATTGTATTTTTGTATTCTTTTTCTAATATTTCATTGTTAATATACAGAAATGCAACTGATTTCTGAATGCTAATCTTGTTTCTGCTCCTTTGCTGAATTCATTGATGGGTTTGAGTAGTTTGTGTGTGGAGTCCTTAGGGTTTCCTGTATGTAGTACCATGTCATCTGCATACAGTGACAATTTTATCTCTTCTCTTCCAATTTGGATAACTTCTATTTCTTTTTTTGTCTGATTGCTATGGCTAAAATTTCAAATCCTATGTTGAATAAAAGTGGTGGGAATGGGCATCCTTGTCTTGTTGCTGATTTTAGTGGGAAGGTTTTTAGCTTTTCTTCTTTGAGTATTATATTGCCTGTGTGTTTTTCATGAATGGCTTTTATTAAGTTAAGGAACATTGCCTCTTCACATGCTTTGGTAAGAGTTTTTATCATGAATGGATGTTGGGTTTTGTCAGATGCTTCTTGTGCATCAATTGAGATTATCATGTGATTTTTCACATTTCTTTTGTTAATGTGGCCTATGCCATTGATTGATTTGCATATGTTAAACCATCCTTATAAACTTGGGATGAATCCACTTGATCATGGTATATGATCTTTTTTTTTTAATTTTTATTGTTATTTCTCCCAACACATTTTCTTTCCCACTGTACAGCATGAGGACCCATACACATATATGTAATTTTTTCTCCGATTTTCATGCTTCATTGTAAGTATCTAGATATAGTTCTCAGTGCTACACAGCAGGATCTCATTGTTAATCCATTCCAAAAGCAATAGTTTGCATCTGTTAACCCCAAGCTCCAAATCCCTCCTACTCCCTCTCCCTTCTCCTGAACAAACACAAGTATATTCTCCAAGTCCATGATTTTCTTTTCTGTAGAAAGGTTCATTTGCACTGTATATTAGATATCAGATATGAGCGATATCACATGGTATTTGATCTTTTTTATATGATGTTGGATTCATTTGGCTAAAATTTTGTTGAGAATTTTTGCATCTATATTTCACCAAAGTTATTGGCCTATAGGTTATTCTTTTTTGGTTGTATCTTTGTCTGATTTTTGTATTAGGGTGATGTAAGGTATATAGAACGTCTTTGGGAGTGTTCCTTCTTCAACCTTTTGGAAAAGATTAAGAAGGATGGGTATAATTTCTTCTTTTGTATGCTTGGTAGAATTCACTGATAAAGCCATCTGGTCTTGGACTTCTGTTTGTAGGGAGTGTTTTTACTATGTATTCAATTTTTTTTTCCTGGTGATTAGTCTGTTCAGTTGATCTAGTTCTTCTTGATTCAGTTTTGGCAGGCTATATGGCTCTAGAAATTTATCCATTTCTTCTAGTTTGTCAGACTTGTTGGCATATAATTATTCATAGCATTCTCTTATGTTTTTTTGTAATTCTGCAGCATCCATTGTGATGTCTCCTTTTTCATTTCTTATTTTGTTTATTTGAGTTCTTTCTTTCTCTTCTTTATGAATCTGGCCAGAAGTTTTCTATTGGTAATTAAGATATATTTAGAATTAGATCACAGTGAAACTATTATAGCTCAAAACTGTAGGAAACAGATAAATTGCTATTTATGAATAACTTATAGCTTTTTCATATATCTAGCAAAGCAAAGAATTAAACATAAATAAACATTTAAATCAAGCAGCTATAATACAATATATTATATTCAAAAACTTCATGTGTTGGAGAATAAAGGACACTGTCCTCAAATAGAATAAATCCAAAATATAGTTCTTTGAAAATCAGAATAGATTAGAAAAAAGAAATTATAGGACAAAAAAAATCAAAACAGAAACAAAATAAAATAAACAACAAGCAGAAAAGATACAACAAACCCAATATTAACTGTAAAAGGAGGACATTATATTAACCTACTTACACATTGGGAGTTTAAAAGTCATAGAAAAATTTTAGCTCTTTGACATAAATCACAGCAACATCTTATTTTATCTACCCCAGAATAATGACAATAAAACCAAAAATAAACCAATGGGGTAGAGGAAATCATTGAAAAAAAGAAAAGAATGTGGGAAAATGTTTGCAAACAATGTGACCTACTAGGGCCTAATTTCCAAAATATACAAATAACTCATACAACTCAACAACAAAAAAATAAAAAACCCAAATGAAAAATGGGCAGAGGACTTAAATATTCATTTCTCCAAAGAAAACATGTGGATGGCCAGTTGGCACATTGAAAAAATGCTCAGTATTACTAATTGTTAAAGAAGCACATCAGGAGTTCCCGTCATGGCTCAGTGGTTAACGAATCCGACTAGGAACCATGATGTTGCAGGTTCAATCCCTGGCCTTGCTCAATGGGTTAAGGATCCGGTGTTGCCGTGAACTGTGGTGTATGTATCCTGCATTGCTGTGGCTGTGGCATAGGCTGGCAGCTATAGCTCTGATCTGACCCCTAGCCTGGGAACCTCCATATGCTGCAAAAGTGGCCCAAGAAAATAGCAAAAAGACAAAAAAGACAAAAAAAAAAAAAAAAAAAAGAAATGCACATCAAAACTAAAATGAGGTACCACCTCACACTGGTGAGAATGGCCATCATCAACCAGTCTACAAATAACAAGTGCTAGAAAGGGTGTGGAGAAAAGGGAACCTTCCTACAATGTTGGTGGGAACATAAATTGGTACAACCACTATGGAAGACAGTACAGAGGTTCCTCAGAAAACTAAATATAGAAATACCATATGATCCACCAATCTGACTCCTGGGCATATATCCAGATGAAACTACATATCAAAAAGATGCATGCACCCTCATGTTCATTTCAGCACTATTTTCATAGCCAAGACATGAACCTAAATATCAATAAATAGATGAATGGATTAAGAAGATGTGGTACATATACACAATGGAATACTACTCAGTGATTAAAAAAAAAACAATGCCATTTGCAGCAGCATGGATTCAAGTAGAAATTCACATACTAAGTGAAATAAGTCAGAAAGAGAAGGACAAATACCATACAATATCATTTATATATGAAATCTAAAATATCACAAAAATGCACCTATCTACACAACAGAAATAGACTTATGGACGTAGAGACAATATTTGTGGTTGCTAAGAGGGAGGGGGAAGGGTAAGATGGATGGGGAGTTGGGGTTGGTAGATGCAAACTATTTCATTTAGAATGGATTAGGGATGAGGTCCCATTACATAGCATAGGGAACTATATCCAGTCTCTTGGGATAGACCATGAAGGAAGATAATATAAGAAAAAAACGTATATATATGTATGAGTGGTCACTATATTGTATGGCAGAAATTGACTCAACATTGTAACTCCACTATACACTAATAAAATATAAATTATTAAAATTTAAATAAAAAATAGGAAAAATAAAAATCATAGGAAAATTTTATAAAATCATTCAGGAATCTAAAATTAAAAATAAATAAAAATTACATTTCCAGATGAATATAAATGACCAAATTAACTTAAGAATGTGGAATTTTGAAAATAGACCATTAAGCAGAAATTGCATAAATAGGCAAAAATTCACACACAAACATATATACACATGCAAACACACACACATACACATACAATATAGCCATATTTTACTAACACTTCACAAAACAAGTAAACCTTAATACTTATCTTAAAAAATCTTTTCCAAAGACTAAAAGAAGGAATAGCTACCAGGTTCATTTATGTGGTTTACGTAATCTTTGTACCAAACTGATGAAGGATTGTACAAGGAAAGAAAATTACTTAGATCAGTTTCACTGTATTAATATAAATGCAAATCATTTTTCTAACTTAGCAAATGAAATCCAGTACCATATCCCAGATAAGTCACAATTATTAAGCTTGGTCTGTAGAATGTTAGAATGCATTATCAAGATATCTAGTAATGAAATTCACCACATTCACAGATTATCAATTCACAGAAATATCAATGTAATTTTGCAGACACAGGAAAAGCAATTTCTAAAGTCACAGAGGTAATGAGTAGCCAAGCTAGGGTGTGTGAGTTTAAACCTGGGCTTGCATTCATGCCTATGCTTCCAGAATGCAAGAGCAACTGAGAAAATTTCAAAATCTTTCTATATTTAGATATCATGTACTGTTTTGCATTTGTATTATGCATTGATTAATACGAATCTCCAAGTTCTATACACTTTATTCTTTTAATCGTCTAATTTGATCTTCTTTTCCATCTCTATATCATGTCTGCCTTTTACATTTTCTTCTTTTTTTTTTTGTCTTTTTGACATTTCTAGGGCCGCTCCCACAGCATATGGAGGTTCCCAGGCTAAGGGTTGAATTAGAGCTGTAGCCGCCGGCCTATGCCAGAGCCACAGCAACACAGGATCCAAGCCGCATCTGCAACCCACACCACAGCTCACAGCAACGCTGGATCCTTAATCCATTGAGCAAGGCCAGGGATCGAACCTGCAACCTCATGGTTCCTAGTCGGATTCGTTAACCACTGAGCCACGACGGGAACTCCACGTCTGCCTTTTTTTGACCTATATTGTAACAGACTTGCCTGGCCTCTGAGACATCTATACATAACAGACTTAGTACACACAGGCCCAAGTTCTAAAACTATTTCAGCAGTGCATCTAGAATGTAATACAATATCAAACTACAAAATATTTTCAAATTTTTTGATATAAAAATACCTCCCCTACATGTGATGGAACATGATGGAGAATAATGTAAAAAAAAAGTATATAAATGTATAACTGGGTCATTTTTCTGTATAGCAGAAACTGACAAAACATTGTAAGTCAGCTATAATAAAAATTTTAAAAAGAATAAGCACATGAGAAGATTAAATGATTTTTAAAACTGGGGCTATTTTGTACACATTTCAAACTGGTTAATATTTCTACAGCCTCCATTTGCCTCAGTGCGTCTGGTTTACCTACTGGATTTCTTCCTCCTAACTTTCCCAACCATGACCATTTAACCATGACAGGGGATTTCTTCATGAATTGAGCCCCTTTGGGAGTTCCCGTCATGGCTCAGTGGTTAATGAATCCGACTAGGAACCATGAGGTTGTGGGTTCGATCCCTGGCCTTGCTCAATGGGTTAAGGATCTGGCGTTGCCGTGAGCTGTGGTGTAGGTTGCAGACAAGTCTCAGATCCTGCGTTGCTGTGGCTCTGGCGTCGGCTGGCAGCTACAGCTCCGATTCAACACCTAGCCTGGGAACCTCATGTTCAGGAACAGCCCAAGAAATGGCAAAAAGACAAAAATAATAATAATAATAATAATTGAGCCCCTTAGAGGACTGTCCAATACACATTAATTACTGTTACTTCTAGTCCTGCTATAATCAGATGGGTGAAGAGTTGGCACACAACTCATTTGCTAAATCTGGCTCACTCTTTGTTTTTCTGTACAGTCTGCAAGTTAACAGTATATTTTACATTTAATTTTTTGTCTTTTCAGGGCTATACCCATGGCATATGGAGGTTCCCAGGCTAGGGGTCAAATTGGAGTTGTGGTTGCTGGCCACGTCACAGCCACAGCAAGCCAGATTCGAGCCGCAACTGTGACCTAAACCACAGCTCATGACAATGCCAGATTTTTAACCCACTGAGTGAGGCCAGGGATTGAACCTGTGTCCTCATGGATTCTAGTCAGATTCATTTCACTGAGCCACAACAGAAACTCTCAGATTTTACATTTTAAATGGTTGAAATAAATCAAAAGAAAAATACTATTTTTTTGATGTACAAAAATTGTATAATATCAAATTTCAATGTCCATAATTAAAATTTTATTGGAGCACAAAAAAATACATCAATTAAAATAAACTGATTTATTAGAAATTAAGCATTGTACAGTGTTATCTAAAATATAAAAATAGTAAAATATTTTTTATTTTGAACTGAATTAAACTTCATAGTTTCTATCTATGTTTTTATATGAACTAGAATTTACTTTGAGAATATTTAGTATGGACTTTTAGGAATTTATAACTAGGAATTTTTTTATTGAGCTATCATTGATATATATCATTATGTAAGTTTTAGATATGTGACACAGTGATTCACATTTTTTAAAGGTTATATTCCTTTTATAGTTATTATAAAATATTGGGTATATTCCCTGTATTGTGCAATATATCCTTATAACTTATTTATTTTATAAAGTGTATATTTTTTTCACCTCTTATTCTCCTATCCCTATCTTGCCCCTTTTCTTCCTTTCCACTGATAACCACTAGTTTGTTCTCTATATATGTGAGTCTGCTCCTTTTTTGTTGTATTTACTTGTTTGCTGTAATTATTTTAGATTCCACATATAATTGATATCAAACAGTATTTGTCTTTCTCTATCTGGCATTTTTCTCTTAGCGTGATACCCTCCGGGTCCGTTTCTATTGTTGCAAATGGCAGCATTTCATTCTTTTTTATGGTTGAGTAGTATTCCACTGAATATATTTTCCTTGTATATTCCATTTGTATGTGTATATATATGTGTGTATATATATATATATATATGCGTATGTGTGTATGTGTATATATATATATCTCACATAACTTCTTTATTCATCTACTGATATACACTTAAATTGCTTCCATATCTTGTCTATTATAAATCATATTATTCTAAACATTAGAATGAACATAACTTTTTGCGTTAGTATTTTCATTTTTTTTTCAAATATATACCCAGGAGTGGAGTTGCTGGGTAATATACTAGTTCTATTTTTAGTTTATTAAGGAACCTCCATACTGTCTTCCATAGTGGTTGCATCAACTTTCATCCCCATCAACAGTGTGTGAGGGTTCATTTCTCTCCACATCCTTGCTGTCATTAGTTATTTGTGTGATTTTTGATGATAGCCATTCTGATAGACATGAGGTGATATCACATTGTTACAGTAATTTGCATTTTTTGGTGGCAAATGAAGCTGAGCATGTTTGTATGTGCCTCTTGGATATCAGTATGTATTTTATGGGAAAGTATTTATTCATGTATTTTTCCCATTTTTTAATTGACTTGTCTTTTGATGTTGATTTGCATGAGCTGTTTATGTATTTTGGATATCAGCCCCTTGTTGGTTGTACCATTTGCAAATATTTTCTAACATTAAGTATGTTGCCTTTTTGTTTTTGTTTTGTTTCCTTTCCTGTGTAATAGCCTTTAATTTTATTTTTATTTTTTTAAATGTTTTTTTCTTTCATTATAGTTGGTTTACAGTGTTTTGTCAATTTTCTACTTTACAGCAAGGTGACCCAGTCACACATACATATATACATTCTTTTTCTCACATTATCATTCTCCATCATAAGTGACTAGATATAGTTCCCAGTGCTATTCACAGGATCTCATTGCTTATCCTTTCCAAAGGCAACAGTTTGTATCTATTAACCCCAAATTCCCAGTCTATCCCAATCCCTCCCCCTTCCCCTTGGCAACCACAATTAGGCCACATTTGTTTATTTTTTATTTGATTTACTTTACTTTGTGAGACAGATCCAGAAAATCATTAATATTTATGTCAAAGAGTGGTATACTTATGCTTTCTTCTAGGAGTTTAATGGTTTCCCATCTTACATGTAGGTCCTTAATTCATTTTGAATTTATTTTTGTATGTGGTGTTTGAGAATATCCTAATTTTGTTCCTTTACATATAGATGTCCAGTTTTCCCAGCACAACTTATTTAAGATACTGCCTTTTACCAATTGCATATTCTTACCTCCTTTGTCATAAGTTAATTGACCATATATGACTGGGTTTATTTTTGAGCTTTCTACTCTGTTCCATTAATCTATGTTTCTGTATTTTGTACCAGTACCATACTTATTTGATTACTGTAGCTTTTTAATATTGCCTGAAGTCTGGGACCATGATTCCTTCAACTCTGTTATTTCTCAAGATTCTTTTGGCTATATGGGATCTCTTGTGTTTCTATACAAATTTTAAAATTACTTATTCTAGTTTTGTGAAAAATACCATTGGTATTTTGATATTTATTGCATTGAATATGTAGATTTCCTTGGGGAGTATGGTCCTTTTAACAATATTAATTATTCGAATCCATGAGTATATTATATCATTCCAACTGTTGTGTCATCTTTGATTTCTTTCATAAGTGTCTTATAGTTCTCAGAGTATAGGTCCTTTATCTCCTTATGTTGGTTCATGAATAGGTATTTTATTATTTTCAATGAAACTTGTAAATTGGATTTTATTCCTTAATTTCTCTTTCTGAGAGTTCATTATTAGTGTATAGTAATGCAACTGATTTCTCAGTTTTAATTTTGTATCTTGAAAGTTACAAGTTCATTGATGAATTCTAGTAGTTTTTTTGGCAGCACCATTAGGATTTTCTGTTTAGTATTATGTTATCTGCACACAATGAAAATTTTACTTCTTGCATTCCAATTTGCATTCCTTCTATCTCTTTTGCTTCTCTGATTGCTGATTGGCTAGGACTTCCAATACTGTGATGCTTATTGTGGATATAAATGATATCAAATTTTTCTTTACCTTACTACTATTCCTATGTATAGATAATTTTTTACCTGTACTATGTCTGCCTTTACCAATGAGTTTTTCATTTCATAATTTTCATTTTTCTTTTTGTGGCCTTTTTTTTTTTTTTTTCAAGTAGAGAAGTTCCTTTAACCTTCCTTATAAACCTGGTTTGGTGGTGTTGCCTTCTTAGTTTTTGCTTATAAGCTTTTTTATTTCCTTCAAATCTGAATGACTTGGATAGATTATTATTGGTTGTAAGATTTTCTCTTTCATCATTTTAAATATGTTGTGCAACTTCCTTAAGGTCTACAGAATTTCTGCTGAAAAGTCATCTGTTGCCCTCATGCCTTAAGGATCTGGCATTGCTACAAGCTGCTTCATTTATTGCAAATGTGGCTTGAATTCTGCATTGCTGTGGTTGTGGTGTAGGTAGGCAGCTGCAGTTCATATTCAATGCATAGCCTGAGAACTTCTACTTGCCACAGGTGTGGCTCTAAAGAATACTCTCAGAGCTCATCTGGGTGCAAGACCCCCAGGCTGGGGAGCCAATGTGAGACTTTGCCTTCTCACTTCTTTGAGCAAAACTCTGCTATTGTAATGATTGTCCTATTTGTAGGTTGCCCAGCTGTGGGTGTGGGCTTGACTATTTGAAACTCTTCCCCTCCTGACTATCTTGCTGTGATTCCTTCTTTATATCCAAAAGATCTTTTTGGGGTAGATTCTAGTCTTTATCATTGATAATAGTTTTCCAAGTAGTTCTGATTTTTATGTGCCTTAAAGGCAGAAAATAAACTCAGGGTTCTTCTACTCTGCCATCTTTGCCAATTCTTAATTGAATTTTATATTTAAGAATTAATGATCACTGGTTTCAGCATAGAATTTAAATTGGCCTTCTTTTGGAAAAAAATCCAGCCAAATATTACAACAGAAAATAATGCCCTGCATTTCTCTCACTACATTCCTTACTATGGAATATACTCAGAATCAAGAAACACAATATATTATGTAGTTGAATTTTCAGTGAAAAGGTGCAACAATTCCTAAAGCCATAATTTGTAATAGCATAATAAAAAATATTCATCAACCACAGATGGAGCTCAAATTATCTGCATAACAAAACTGGAAATACCTGTAACACAGAGGTAGTTCAGAAGGTAATAAAGGCAGTTGACAGATTCTTCACCAAATGTTCCTTCTGGAGACCTGTCAACACTCTTCAAAGATAACATCATCCTGTTTCTGGAGTTTGCATGTCAATTCAGAGAAGAACTGCTGGTATTTTCTCTTATACTGATGGGAATTTAAAAGAGACCAGAACAATGTAGCTTTATGTACAATGTTATTTATGATCTAATACAGATATTCTTTTTTTTTTTCTATAAGTGCTAAAGAAAAGTACTTCTCTGTGGTGAAAATATTGTTTATTTTTATGTTGGTTTGCTTCAAAGCAATTTTTTTGTTATTTTTTGGAAAATACATTAAAACTCACAGCTTTAAACTGAAGAAAGCAATCTAAATCTTATCAATCCTTTTTAAAGATATATACTTATATACCATTGAAAATTAATTTAATAAACATGAGAAGTAGTCTACTAAACAAAGCTCTAGCCAGGAGAGGCTGATAAAAATGATGAGGAGGTAGTTTTACTTTTTCAATATTTTCAAAACCATGACAGTATGGATTATATATTCATCACAAATCTTGTAGGGAAAACTATGGGGAATTTCAAGCAGATTAACATTAATTTATGAGTAATAAAATTGACCTTTACATAATATAGGTTTGAACTGCATGGAATCATTTATATGTGGATTTTTTAATGTTGCGTACTACAGTACTAGACAATTTGCAGTTGTATGAATGCATGGATGAGGTAACGTGGACGCAGGGGATTTATACATTTGGAGGACTGCTGTAAGTTACATACATATTTTCAGCTGTGAAGTGGGTCTGTGCCCCTAAATTTGAAGCTGTCCAAGAGTCACCTGTATTAAGTAAACCACTTAACAAATACATGAGGAGATGGGATTAAGATGGCAAAATAGAAGGACTGGAGCTCAACTTCTCTCCTAAAGACAACAAAATTCACAACTAAAGACTGAGGAATCTTCAACCAAATGGACCAGAAACCTTAAAAAAGATATCCTACTCCAAAAGACAAAGAGGAGGCCACATCAAGAGGTAGGAGGGGCAATTATGAGATATGAGCAAACTCATACTTCCTGTGTGGGAAGCCCCACAGACTGGAAGCTAACTGGTTCACAGAGACTCACCTACAAGAGTGAGAGTTCTGAGCCCCACATCAAACTCACATATGTGGGGATTTGGCACTGGGAGAAAGAGCCCCTGGAGCATCTGGCATTGAAGGCCAGCGGGGCTTGTGCACAACTGGGGGAAATGGAGACCCCATTCTTAAAACATGCACACAGATTTTCAAATGCACTGGGTCCCAGGGCAAAGCAAAGTCTCATAGGAATCTGGGTCAAGCCTGACTGCAGTTCTTGGAGAACAGCCTGGGAAAACAGGGGTGAATGTGGCTTGTTGTGAGGGAAGGATATAGGAAGCAGAGCTCTCCAGAGTGTTCAGCAGCATGCCTTTCTCTGGAGGTGGCCATTTTGGGAAAATCTGGCCCCACCCATCAGTGCTGAGAAGCCTCAGGGAAAACAACAATCCAGGTAGGATCACAGCCCACCCCTCAGGAAACAGGCTACCTAAAGACCCCTCAGGCACACAGCTGCCTCTAATCCCATCCAGAGACTAAGCCCCACCCACCAGAGGGATTAGAACCAGCTCCACCTACCAGTGGGCAGGTATCAGCCCCTCCCATCTGTAAGCCTACAGCAAGCCCCCTTACTGACTTCAGCCACAAGGGGGGCAGACACCAGAAGTAAAGGAGGCTACAACTCTACTATCTGTAAAAAGGTCACCACACCAAAAAACTATAAAAATGAAAAGACAGAGGAGTATAATTCAGATGAGGGAGAAAGAAAAAAAACCCAGAAAATCAGCAATGTGGTCAGGAGATTCTCAGCCTCCAGGAAAAAACTTTAGACTGTTGATGCTGAAGATGATGCAAGACATTGGAAATAAACTGGAGGCAAAGATGGATAACTTACAGGAAACATTGACCAAAGAGATACAAGATATCAAACTTAAACAAGAAGACATGCAAAATACAATAACTGAAATAAAAAAGTTCACTAGAAGCAGCTAACAGCAGAATAGAGGAGGCATATAAATGAATAAGCGAGGTGGAAGACAAATTAGTAGAAATTATGGATGTGGAACAGAAAAGAGAAAAAAGATTGAAAACAAATGAAGAGAGTCTTAGAGAACTCTGGGACAATGTTAAATGCATCAACATCTGAATTATAGGGGTGCCAGAAGCAGAAGAGAGCGAGAAGGGGACAGAAAAAATATTCCAAGGGATAATAGCCAAAAACTTCCCTAACATGGGAAAGGGACTACCCACTCAAATCCAGAAAGCACAATGAGTACCATATAAAATAAACCCAAGGAGGAACACCCCAAGACACACATTAATCAAACTGACCAAAATTAAAGACAGAGAAAATCCTGAAAGCAGCTAGAGAAAAGAAACAAGTAACATACAAGGGAACCCCCATAAGGTTATCAGCAGATTTTTCAGCATAAACTCTGCATTCCAGAAGGGAGTAGCATGATAAATTAAACGTGATGAAAGGAAAAAAATCTCCAATGAAGATTGCGTTATGGAGCAATGCTCTCATTCAGATTTAAAGGAGAAATCAAAACCTTCACAGATAAGCAAAAGCTAAGAGAATTCAGCAACACAAACCAGCCTTACAGCAAATACTAAAGGAACTTCTCTAGGCAGAAAAGAAAAGGCCACAACCAGAAACAAAAATACCACAAATGACAAGGCTCACCAATAAAGGTATATATCTTAAATATCTTTTAAGATATGAAATCTTCCATGCACAATTATGCCACCAAAATCAGAAATCATTAGAAGAGGTGGGTACAAATGCAGGACACTGGAGATGAACTTGCAGTTAAGAGAACAACAACTTAAAACAATCTCATATACATATAGACTCTTATATAAAAACTTCAGGATAACTGCAAACCAAAAATTTACAATACAGAAAAATACAGAAAATAAGAAAAATAAACTCAAATATAGCAGTATAGATAGTCATCAAACCAAGAGGAGAGAACAAGAAAAGAAGGCAAGAAAAAAGAGCAATAAAACAAATCCAAAGCAACTAATGAAATGGCAATAAGAACATACATATCAATAATTACATTAAATGTTAATGGACCAAACACCCCAACCAAAAGACATAGACTTCTGAATGGACACCAAAACAAGATCCATATATATGCTGCCTTCAAGAGACCCACTTCACTTCTAGGGACACATACAAATTGAAAGTGAGAGGATGGAAGAAAATATTTCATGCAAACGGAGAACAAAAGAAAGCTGTAGTAGCAATATTCATATCAGACAAAATAGACTTTAAAATGAAGAATATTTTAAGGGGCAAAGAAGGTCACTACATAATGATCAAAGGATCAATCCAAGAAGAAGATATAACAATTTTAAACATCTACACACCCAACATAGGTTCACCACAATATACAAGGCAACTGCTAACTGCCTTAAAATGACAAATCAACAATAAACAATAAGAGTGGGGGACTTTAACACCCCACTTACGGCAATGGACAGATCAATCAGACAGAAAATCAATAAGGAAACACAGGCCCTGAATGATGCATTAGACCAGATGGACTTAATAGATATTTATAGGACATTCCACCCAAAAGCAACAGAATACACATTCTTCTCAAGTGCACATGGAACATTCTCTAAGATTCATCACATCCTGGGCTACAAATCCAGCCTTGGTAACTTTAAGAAAATTGAAATCATATCAAGCATCTTTTCCAACCACAACACTATATGACTGGAAATCAACAAGTGGAAAAAAACTGGAAAAGCACAAACATATGGAGACTCAACAACATGGTACTAAACAACCAATGGATCACTGGAGAAATCAAAGAGGAAATTAAAAAATATCTACAACAAAATGGCAACAAAGACATGACACTGCAAAACCTATGGGATGCAGCAAAATCAATTCTAAGAGGAAAGTTTACAGCAATACAAGCCCACATCAGGAAACAAGAACAAGCTCAAATAAACAAGCTAGCTTTACATCTAAAGCAGCTTGAAAGGGAAGAACAGACAAGACCTAAAGTTAGTAGAATGAAAGAAATCATAAACACCAGAGCAGAAATCAATGAGATAGAAACAAAGAAAACCATAGAAAAGATCCATGAAACAAAAACCTGGTTCTTTGAAAAGATCAACAAAATGGATAAACCCTTAGCCAGACTTATCAAGAAAATAAGAGAGGACACAAATCAATAAAATTAGAAATGAAAAAGGAGAAGTAAGAATGAACATCGCAGAAATACAAAGGATCATAAGAGACTACTATATGTAACTATACGGAAAACCTAGAAGAAATGGAAAAATTCTTATAAAAGTATCATCTTCCAAGACTAAACCAAGATGAAATAGAAAAGATGAATGGTCCCATCACAAGAACTGAAATTGAAACTGTGATTAAAAACTTACAACAAACAACAGCCCAGGACCAGACGGCTTCACAGGAAAATTCTGCCAAACATTTAGAGACGAGCTAAAACCTCACCTTCTGAAACAATTTCAAAAAATTGCAGAGGAAGGGATTCTCCCAAACTCATTCAATGAGGCCACCATCACCCTGATACCAAAACCAGACAAAGATACCACAAAAAAAGAAAACTACAGGCCAATTTCACTGATGAACATTGATGCAAAAATCCTCAACAAAATACTAACAAACCACATCCAACAATACATTAAAAGGATTGTACATCATGATCAAGTGGCATTTCTCCCAGGGATGCAAGTTTCCTCAATATCCACAAATCCATCAGTGTGATACACCACATTAACAAAATGAAGAATAAAAACCATATGATCCTCTCAATAGATGCAGAAAAAGCCTTTGACAAAATCCAACACCCATTTCTGATAAAATCCCTTAAGAAAGTGGACATAGAGGGAACCTACCTCAACATAATAAAGGCCATATATGACAAACCCACAGCTAACATCATTCTCAATGGTGAAAAGCTGAAAGATTTCCCCATGAGATCAGGAACAAGACAAGGATGTCCGCTATTGCCAGTAATCTTCAATAGAGTTCTGGAAGTCCTAGCCACAGCAATCAGAGAAGTAAAAGAGATAAAAGGAATCCAAATTGGAAAGGAAGAAGTAAAACTATTGCTATTTGCAGATGACATGATACTATACCTAGAGAATCCTAAAGACTACCAGAAAAATGTTAGAGTTCATCCATGAATTTGGCAAAGTCGAAGGATACAAAATTAATACAGAGAATTCAATGGCATTTGTATACACTAAAAATGAAAGATCTGGGAGTTCCCGTCGTGGTGCAGTGTTTAACGAATCCGACTAGGAACCATGAGGTTGCGTGTTCGGTCCCTGCCCTTGCTCAGTGGGTTAACGATCCGGCGTTGCTGTGAGCTGTGGTGTAGGTTGCAGATGCGGCTCGGATCCCGCGTTGCTGTGGCTCTGGCGTAGGCCTGTGGCCACAGCTCTGATTCAACCCCTAGCCTGGGAACCTCCATATGCCGCGGGAGCAGCCCAAGAAATAGCAACAACAACAATAACAACAAAAGACAAAAAAAAGACAAAAAAAAAAAATGAAAGATCTGAAAGAGAAATTAGGGATGCAATCCCATTTACCATCACATCCAAAAGAATAAAATACCTAGGAGTAAACCTACCTAAAGAGACAAAAGACCTATTCTCTGAAAACCATAAGACACCGATGAAAGAAATCAAAGATGTCACAAATAGATGGAAAGACATACAATGCTCATGCATTGGAAGTTAATCTTATCAATATGACTATACTACCTAGGGTTATCTACAGATTCAATGCAATCCCTATCAAATTTCCAAGGACATTTTTCACAGAACTCAAATGAAATATTTTAAAGTTTGTTTGGAAGCGCAAAATACCCAGAATAGCCAAAGATATCCTGAAAAAGAAAAATGGAGCTGAGAGGAATCAGGCTCCCAGACTTCAGGCTACACTACAAGGCAACAATCATCAAAACCATATGGTACTGGGACAAAGACGGAAATAGAGATCAGTGGAACAGGATAGAAAACCCAGAATAAAAACCCACACACCTACAGCCAACTCATCTTTGACAAAGGAGGCAAGGATATACAATGGAGAAAGGACAGCTTGTTCAATAAGTGGTGCTGGGAAAACTGGACAGCCACATGGAAAAGAATGAAATGAGAACACTCCCTAACACCATACACAAAAATAAACTCCAAATGGATTAAAGACCTAGATATAAGACCAGACACTATCAAACTCTTAGAGGAAAACATAGGCCAAACACTCTCTGACATAAACGACAGCAATGTCTTCTCAGATCCACCTCTGAGAGTATGGACAATAAAAACAAAAATAAACAAATGGGACTTAATCAAACTTCAAAGTTTCTGCACAGCAAAGGAAACCCTAAACAAAATGAAAAGACAACCCATAGAATGGGAGAAAATTTTTGCAAGTGAATCAACTGACAAGGGCTTCATCTCCAAAATTTATAAACACTTTCTGCAGCTCCACACCAAAAAAAACAAACAACCCCATCAAAAAGTGGGCAGAAGATCTAAACAGACAATTCTCCAAAGACATACAGGTGGCCAAAAAACACATGAAAAGATGTTCAACATCACTCATTATTAGAGAAATGCAAATCAAAACCACGATCAGGTACCACCTTACACCAGCCAGAATGGCCATCATCCAAAAGTCTACAAAACAATAAGTGCTGGAGAGGGTGTGGAGAAAAAGGAACCCTAGTACACTGTTGGTGGGACTGTAAGTTGGTGCAACCACTGTGGAAAACAGTATGGAGATGCCTCAGAAAACTACAAAAAGAACTACCATTTGATTCAGCAACCCCACTCCTGGGCATCTATCCAGACAAAACCAGGACTCCAAAGGACACATGTACTCACTCTGATGTTCATTGCAGCACTATTTGCAATAGCCAAGACATGGAAACAAACCTAAATGTCCATCGACAGAGGAGTGGATGCAGAAGAGGTGGTACATATACACAATGGACTATTACTCAGCCATTAAAAGGAATGAAATACCAGCATTTTTAGCAACATGGATGGACCTAGAAATTATCATGCTAAGTGAAGTCAACCATACAATGAAACGGCAACATCAAATGCTTTCACTGACAAGTGGAATCTGAGAAAAGGACAGACTGAACTTCTTTGCAGAACAGATGCTGACTCACAGACATTGAAAAACTTATGGTCTCCAGAGGAGACAGTTTGGGGTGGGAGGATGGGCTTGTGTTGTGGGGTGGAAATCCTATAAAATTGGATTGTGGTGATCATTGTACAGATACAAATGTAATAAATTCATTTAGTAATAAAAATTAAAAAAAAACAAATACATTAAAAACAGAGAAAAGGTCTCAGAGAATAAGAACAAAAGGTAAGGGATTACATAGGTTATATAAAATACATGAGATGAGATAGCCTTCAGACTATCTTAAAAAAATGGGTCCCTATGTGTGATGGCTGGAACATTAGCATAAGTACCAATTGGATACTTGTTAGGAATGACAATTCTCAGGATTCTCCCCTTCTCAAACCTACAGAATCCACAATTCCAATATTGTGAATCTATAATCTGTGTTTTTAAAATATTTTAAGTTGATTCTGATTCTTGGAAAAGTTTGAGAAGCACTATCCTAAGATCACCACCTGTGGATTCATGATCCCTTGTTAAAATCCCATCCTTGAATAATACTTAAACTCTCTTGTTCCTCTGTCACTTTGTTGTACCTTCTTGGCAAATGTCCTCAAGATTATATCCAACTAACTGAACAGCTTAATATGACTAATGAAATGGCAATGAACATGAAGACTACTCACTTTGTACTCACAGCCACTGGGGCCTAGTGAATATTTATTGACACTCCAAAATGCCACCTCATAATCCAGACCACTCACTCTTTATTTCCTGAGAATATCCCATGCCTTCTCCTCATTCTACTCCAGATATCTTCCCCCATTCTCATTCTAATGGGATAACTATGTGTCCTATTTATGTAGAAAACAGAAATTATCAGAATAGAATTTGCACTTGCTGGATGATACCACCACATTGAATGACTCACATCTGCCGATTTCCTCCACCACTTCCCCTGTCCCAACAAAAGAACTATAGGTACTCTTATTTAAGATAGGGGCTCCTCTTGTACCTTTGGCCACATCTGCTCTCAACTGATCTAGTACAGAATTGCAAAAAACAACCCCTCTTTCTTACATCATTTTATTTTCCTCTTTTCTGAAGGTTTTAATGAGCATATAAACATGTAATTTATTCCATTAACAACAAAAATCCTCTTTTAACCTCACATGATCTGTTCCCCATGTCCTCAAACATTTATTGTCATCATTTATTTCTCTCTTCTTTCTGTGCTCCAGTCACCCTATCTCCTTTGTGCTTCCTTAAGTACTTCAGTGCACTCAAACTTAAGAATCTTTGCTCTTAGCTGCCTCCTCTGACAGAAGTTTTCTTTCACCAATTGATGACTGCCTCATCTTCTTCAAGGTTAAACTTAAGTCTCACTTTATCTTTAAGAATTACCTGGATAACCCTACTTGCTAGTGTGCATTCTTCCTCAGCCTTGGTACTCCTGCATCTTCTTATTAACACCCCTTTTCCTTGTTTCTATAGCATGCAGCATGTCCTAAAACTATGCAACCTATTTAGTAATTATTCCATTAAGATGTAGGAGAGGATATGAGGTCTAAGTTTGGAAAAATCTGTTTTATTTGCTTATGAATCCCATATCTGAAACAAGGACTTCATCCTTGCATGTTTAATAAGTATTCATTGAATTAATTATGCAAATACATGAAATACACTAGTCTCAGAATTTTTTTTTCCTTTTTTTTTGGTCATGCCCACAACATGTGGAAGTTCCCAGACCAGGGATCAAACCCATGCCACAGTAGAGACCCAAGCTATAGCAGTGATATTAACATATCCTTAACCTGCTGAGCCAGGAAAGGAAACTCTTTGGGATGATTTTTATCACTTAACATTAACAGAAAATAGAGACCTAGAGAACTTTGAATTAAAACACATATTTGAAGAATAAGAGTTTTATATTTGGAAAAGCTCAGGCTTGAAGTGATAGTGATTTACCACTTTTATGATGCTTTATCGTGGTTCATCATCTCTGGTTCTTAAGACTGTCTACCTTTATAATTATTCTGAGATTTGTGAAAGTAAGGGAATTCTGGGAAATGTAATTCCAACTTATCATAGTATGAAACATCCACAGTCTACATCTTATCAACTAGACACCCATGCTAGATATTCTAATTATTCTTAACTACCAAAAATACACAGTATTTAAAGTGTTTCCACATAATAAATGCAATTACTCCTGTACAGTCTTGAAAAAAAATTTCACTCACTCCCCCAAAAAGGATACAAAGTTCTATATATAATTTATTTATCCCTTTTTTAAAAAAAATATTGGAATATAGTTGACTTACAAAGCTGTGTAATTTCAGATGTACAGCAAAGTGAATCAATTATATATATGCATATATCTGTTCCTTTAGAGATTATTTTCCCATATAGGTTATCACACAGTATTAATTAGTTTACACTGTGCTATGCAGTAGGTGCTTCTTACTCATTCATTCCATACATAGTAGTGTCTATATCTCAATCTCAACCTCCCAATTTATCATTCACCTCAATGTTTTCCCTTTGGTAGCTATGAATTTGGTTTTAAGAGCTTTGAGTATGTTTCTGTTCTATAAATTCTTTTGATAACTTTTATTATATTCAACAAATAAGTGATATTTTGATATTTGCCTTTCTCTGGCTTATTTCACTTAGTATGATAATTTCTAGGCCCACCCTTGATTGAAGTTTAAATTCACTTTTAACTGAGTCACAAACACTTTGATATCCTTAAATCTGATGTATAATGTTAATCTTTATTAATATATTTTATTTTAGCTGATAAGGCAATGGAGTCAAGGAAGAAAATGATCCCTGATTATATACATTGATATATTTCTATAACATGAAGAAAATATTATAACTATTATATCTCTCATTCTTATTTTTATTTCCAATATTTATAGCTACTTTTTCTACTATCCATTCCATATTCCCTCTACACCCAACAAGTAAATTACCTGTTTGTGATTCCTTGCCTTGTGGTGTCCATCACTTTATCCTGAGGGCATGGATCACAGAAGTCTGATCTGCCCTGAGTTTTAATAGTTTTCCATTAACTTTTATCACAGGACCTGGGGGTCCTGAGAGGTGTCTCATGGGTTATCATTGATTACAGACATGCATCTTGTTCCCACGGTGCAGTGGCAACCCAATTTTCTCTTTGAAAGTGAGGGTAAATAACCCCATTCAATATAGTAACTTGCTTTTCTGCCTGTAGGTTTACCTGAAGGAAGAGTCCAAAGAGGATAGCCAATCTCAACCTCCAATTTAATGGAACCATGGCCATGTCTCTGTTGAAAGCATTCCTCACAATGAAACAAAGACTTGGATATCTGCAGAAACCAAAGTTGTGAAAATGGAAAATAAAATGATTGCTGTTCAACCATTGGGAATAATGATGAACAAATTTGATCCCATTTCATCTATTGGATTCCTGGACCAGTGACCACTACTTATGGGTTAAAGAGCACCCTACCTTAGTTGTTGATATAGACTATCTACATAGGCTGGATTGCATTATTCCAGCCCTAGTAGATATTACCATCAACTTGCATACACATGAACTTCTAAAAAGCCATTCATTATTTTACTGGGATAGCTATGTCAGTGTGAAACTGAATATGGTTAGATCAGTCAACTCAATGAGCATGCATTCATTGTTAAACATATCTTAAAATGAGCCCCTGGTCAGAAGCGATGCAATGTAGAATATCATAATGGTAAGTAGGTCATTCTGTAGTTACATGAACACTGATTTAGGCAGAAGCATAGAAGGCAGGGAAGGTAAATTTATATACAGGAAAACTGCCTCTCCTGTGGTGGGAATATGCAGGGCACACAAGCTGCCATAGGTAGCTAGATGAATCCCTTGGCAAAAAAATGCTATATTGGAGGCTCGGTGTGACCACTGAGTGTTTGCACTACTGCCAACTTGCTTTTGGCAACTCACGCACTCAGCAGTAGGTATTGTTTAGTGAGCCCATGCATAACTTAGTCCCTACTGTCACAGCCACTTTGTGCACAAGCCAATTTTGTGAGGACAGAATGGTTGGGAAAAGGTTGAATGATGTCTATAGAATAGAACATTTTTTATCCACCTAATTACTAAGATCCTCTTCTGCTGAAGTTACATCTTGGTTAACATTGACGTTTGGCATATACATCTTCACATCCTGTGTGAATTTGGAGAGGTCTATCCATTTCTTTATTCAGCAAAATCCTCATCTTTAATTTCCTAATTGCATCCTTTCTGAGTTACCCTGCTTATCAATCAGTGTAGATCTATATATTTATTAGTCTCTCCTTCCATCCAGGAAAAATGAACAGTCTACCTCACAGCTCTAAGTTCTTCCTACTGGGAAGACTCCCCTTCATTTTAATCCTTTAGAAGCATCCTTGTGTGGAGTGTGTACTGCACTCATCCATTCACCTGGTAACCATATTCAAAAACATATGCAAATTATGTCCACATTTTATTTATCCCTAAGTCTACTGGTCCTAGGAAACTCCAAATGAAGATATTGGTATAGAAGCAAGAGAAGAGGCAATCTCATAGCAATAAATACCATGGGCATTGGGGTTACTTTTTCCTACAACATTCTTATACAGCTAAAACCTGATTGAGTCTATTATCGTACATAATGCATTTGGTTATATATACACACATGCATTTGGTCCTGGAGGGCTGCAGTGCATATCCCATTATGGTACACTGGACCCACCTTGAGATGAACCTGAGCCAAGACCCACATGTTATCCTTCAACAGCCTCGCTGGTGGACCACATGAATCTGGGTTTCTAGTAATTAGTGACAGTCAAAAGCCAGTATCTAACCCTCTCCCCAAAGTGTGATTAGGTCTTTCTACCCCATGTTCAGTCACCCTAGCACATGGCTGCAGATGTCTTTGGATAAAAGTAAAATTTAAAAATATAAATACATTGCAGTTTAGCAGAAGCCTTCCTCAATGATCAGTTAGCCAAAATCAGTGATCCTCACATGTCAACCTTATGCTGACTACTGCTTCTGCACAGCCACCTATTAGGAAAAAACCTATGCATCTTGCCTCAGGCAATTAAATATCACAACTTGGTCAGGAACCCCCTAAATTACCATCTTCTGCAGTGAATTACAGGAATTCAGCATAGTAGATAGGCTTATCCCTGTGCCTTTTCTGACCAAACACAGAAAAACCACTACAGAGCTTTTCAAAAATGCCAGGTGTCCCTTACACATTTTCTTGTGTCTTACTGTGTTTTTCTAGTAGCTTTAGTCAAAGGAATTCCCTCTGGATACTCCCCTAATACTAATTAGGGAATGAATGCACACTCTTCATGTGATAAACCTGCTCTGGCCAGCCAGTGGCCCAAGGCCTTTGGGAACCACCTTTCACAGTGCATCAGAGAAGTTTTGCCATTTCCATTTTATTCCACATAGGTCTCCTTTGAGTCTTGTTTCAAATCACACAACCAAACAAGTTCTTAGAGTCTCTTCCAATTGCTAAAGCTAATACAGTGAATCCAGAATGCCTTCCAACAAATATGACTTGACCCAGATTATTTCATTTCAAACTCATTCACCCTTATTGACAGAAACTGGAAAAATCATACACTATTTCTACCCTTCTCCAGGATTAAATGTATAACTTACCCCCGAGACCTTCAGTTTTGGATCTAATTTAGTTCTGGAAGCAATGAAAAGTGGTGGGCACAGTGCTCAGAAAAATCAGCAATCCCCTTTATGACAGCAGGGTTTCAGGGCAAATGTAAACCACGCCCCTCAGGGGAGAAAAGCCTGTTTGTGCAGGCAGAGGAGCCTTAGTAGAATGAGGAAGTGAAAATGCCACTTTGTATAAGATTTAATACATATACCTACATCCCTTTGTTCAGTGTTCCACTCCTATCTAATCAATGCTTTCACTTTAACATAACAGCTCTTGCGAGATCATAAATACAATTACCAAGGCAATTTACCTATGCATAAGATTAGACTGTAACTTTGGCATTTATAATCTCTGGTCCTACAAAGGATAAGAGTTTATTTTAGTCATCACAAATTTTCTGATCACTTTCCCACACCTCTAGTTGTGAATTTAAAGCTCTAAACTAATTATGTTTCTTTTTCCTGTAAGTACTGCAGGATGATTAGAAACAACCAATGAATTACATTATACTCCTATTTTCATTCAAATATTTTCAGTGGTAACTATTCTGTCACCTTAAGCCCTTGCCTTCTACAGATATTTTATTACAAGTGCTTAAGTATGATAATTTAAGTGAATGTTCTGCCATAGTTTTCCACAGGCTACCAGCCCACTTAACCATCCCAATGCACTATTAATGACATTGGAACTAATATCAGAGAAGCATTTCAGAAAACACTTCTTGAAGGTTGTTTCTTGGGACCGCTTACAGGGCTAAAGACTGATCAATGATGCAAAAATAGTATATGTGATATGAAGTTAAGGCTATATTGTTGCAATTTGCCTTTCCACAATTGCAGGAGCATGTGCTAACTTGTATGACAGGCTCTTGCCTTTCCATCTAATAGTGGCCCTGAAGTAACTGGAAGGTACAAATTCAGTGAAATGTGGGATGGGGAAGGAGGGAAGCAAGGACACACTGTGACCCATGATGGCAGCCCACCATCTGTGAGTATGAACGCCAACCTTGAAAAGAAAAATCTGTCATCTCATAACTGTTTTGCACACACCATGCCTGGACCAGAATTGGAATATATGAAAGAGGAAATTTGGAAGCAACTGAGGGTTGTGAACTTGGGTACATCCCACACCAACAAATTGAACCAGCAGGTAAGTGATAGTGTGCCTGAAACACAGTGGCAACAAACATCCTTCACCCATCTTCACAGCACAATGGCTGCTTCTTCCCTTCCTACCTTCCAAATCCTGCTCACATTATTTCTCTTGCCAACTGTCATTCAGATTCACATGGAAAAGTGATTTCTGGCAAAAAAAAATTCCAATTTCACTCTGTTGACAGTTGTACAAATCTGCCACAACCCACATCAGATATCATTTCAACTGCTTATTTAATGTCCCGGGCTTCAAAGTCAAAGACAAATATCTTGTCTATTATCATATCTCTAGCACAGAGTGTAATGAATAAAACAGAGGAGACCCTAAATAGATATGTGTTATATATCATATATATATACATGTATATATATGCACATAATCTGAAAAAGTGAATAGAACTGGAGTAGCCAGTGAAAAGAAGGAACATTTTCAAAGTGAATTGAGATAAGTAAATAGAGTAAACATGGCAAAAGATAAAGTGTGTTTAAGAATCAATCAGCATATAAACTCAGCCCAGGGTAGGGTTAATTTAGAGAAAAAAGGAACATGATTTTGGAAAAAGAGTTTAAAAAAACAAATTGTGGGAGTTCCCGTCGTGGCGCAGTGGTTAACGAATCCGACTAGGAACCATGAGGTCGCGGGTTCGGTCCCTGCCCTTGCTCAGTGGGTTAACGATCCGGCGTTGCCGTGAGCTGTGGTGTAGGTTGCAGACGCGGCTCTGATCCCGTGTTGCTGTGGCTCTGGCGTAGGCCGGTGGCTACAGCTCCGATTCAACCCCTAGCCTGGGAACCTCCATATGCCGCGGAAGCGGCCCAAGAGATAGCAACAACAACAACAACAACAACAAAAGACAAAAAGACAAAAAAAAAAAAAAAACAAAAAAAAAAACAAAAACAAAAAACAAATTGTGAAGAACTTTTAATGACAATCCTTGGAATATTGAACAAATATATGCCATAATTCAATGGAGAGAGAAATTATTTCAAAGATATTTGATTTAAACATTTCTGCATTCATGAAAAAATATGTCCTCTCAATCAAAAGACATTAGAAATTACTTTTTCCAATGTTAATTAAGCTTGGGAGATTTGCTTTTATGTATCTCTTAAATGGCAACATGCTTCTTAAGCTTGTTATGTATGCTCTGGGCTTTTGGTTTTGTTGATACACTTGTAAGAGATGTTAAGCTCTTCATTCTTTTTTCTCATCCTCACTGGAGAGGTTATAATTTAATTTCAAGTACTAAATGTTAATTTATAAGACAACTCTGTCTAGAGAATACCATGCATTTGTATCTAGTGCTTTAAAAACATATTTGGATATTTAAATAAACATAGTGATACACCAACAAATATTATTTAAATAACAACTATTTGGGTCTACCTCCATATTACTAACAGAGGTCAATTTCTTCTAAAGATGTCTATAACATTTTCTTATTTTCACAATTTCTGAAGGACAGTTGTCTAATATTTTTCCTTTCTATACTAGTTTTTAAGACAGTTCTCAGTCTGCACAGTTAGTGTGGAGTCATTCTCCAATGGAAATCACCAAAAACACCTTCACACTGACCTAAGTAAGGACCCATCTTTCTTTACCAAGTTCCCCTGGGCAAGGAGGCTTTCTTTGATGATTCAGAAATACCTAAACCAGTTGGAACTTTTGAAGATGCTGTTGTGAAGCACAGAAGCAGCCCTTTGTGTTTGTCATTAGCTTATTTATTTCCAGATACATTTCTTACCTTGCTCTTAAAAGCTGCATTGCAAAGTCTTCCTGATAGATATGGTCAATAGGAGGCAATTGTAGAAGAGCTGAGGGGAGGAAGGAATGAGTAAAGAAAACAAGAGCAATAAAGTGCAGTCAAGGATGTTTCTCCTTATTTCTCTCTGCCTCTAGTGATGCATACCTTCCTGTGATTTGGTGCCATTGGCCTGACAGAGACACTGGCTCTTGCAAAGTAGTGCTGCTTTGGTTGAAGGTCAATTCAGTTTTTTGTTTGTCTCCTGCCCTAGGAACATCTTCTACAGCCAAAATGTCTGGAGTAGTTGCCATTTTCCTAAGTAGACCTTCACTGACATACACTCTTATCTGACAATAATTAAAGTAAAATATAGACTTTTTTTCTTGCTGAAAACTGCTCCTCTATCCTTTATTTTTAAGCTCTGCATCTTTTGAAAGTGATTACAGCAAACACAATTTAATAGGAATGAACACTACATTACTCCAAATTCAGACATGCAAAACAAACATTTTCTAATAAGAATCATACCTTTAAAAGGCATAATTTATGTTATTAAACAGAACAATCATTCTAGTCTTAAACATCTGTTCTTGGATCACTTTACTTCACACAGCTCCTCAAAATGGATAGGCATGTTCCTAATATGGGCATAATTAAGTTTCACTAAAGTATTTTCTCTTTCAGATCCACCTCTAGAATAAAATTACTCCTAAAGTAAAATCTGTTTTCTATGCAAAAAGGAAAAAACTTATGACAATTTGTATTATCACAACTTTTGTCCTGCCCCTTAAACAAAGATGCAAAACAACCCCCCTGTCATATACATAATTTTGGTCAAGACATAGGATGACACATATATAAAACAAATTAAAGATATATAATTAAATATACAGATGTAGATATAGGGAGATCTGAATGTTTGCTCCATTTATTATAATAGTTTCAAAAAGTTTCAGAAAATAAACTAATAACAACTATAATGGTAACCTCCCTTTATGCTATTTGACCCTGGTAGTACAATTTTGCATCATCATCATCATTATTATTATTATATTTTTGGCTACCCCCATGGCATAAGGAAGTTCCTGGGCCAGGGACTGAATCCAAGCCACAGCTGTGACCGCCACCATATCTATGGTAAAGCCTGATCCTTTAACATACTGCCAGGGGACAGGGATCAAACCCACCCTTCCACAGGTGACTCAAGACACTGCAGTTGGTTTCTTAACCCACTTGTGCCACAGGTAGGGACTCCAAAATTTTGTATTCTTATTGTGTGCTTAGAACCACACCTGGGGATTAATTGAAGGATGTTTCACCATATCCTAAATCAATGAACAAGGAAAAATAAAGGCTGTTGCAATATAATGAGTTATTCAAACAGTGCATGGCATACATTCCCTATTATGATATATTTTAAGTATGAGAATTTGCAACAGTTTGAGCTGGAGGTATAGAAACTTTATCTTTTTGTAGTAATTAATGTAACTATTTTCCGTTTAGTAACGGCCTGATATACTCCTGGAAACAAGTCTCCAGGAGTATATCACTGGGATAATACTCCGAGACTTGTTTCAATTATCCTTATGCTCCTTTTACCTTACTACCTTCATGCTGTTTCCACAGGCTACTCTGCTTTCTCATACACTCTTGTTGCTCCAGCAGATGCTGGTCTCATTATATTTCAGTCCACTTGGTTGACTCACTCACTCTTACAACCAAGCTGCCGCACGCTTAACTCTTTTAAATATGTTAGCACCAAAAAGTTAAAAAAAATATAAAACCACAAATTACTTTTTTTCAGTAACTTATAGGACAGCAAGAGAAGAAAACAATACTTTTCCTTCTAAAATTCTTATTTCAAGAATATTGTAGACTTTTGTCATTCCTTCATAAATATGCAAAAATAGGACTTTTTTAATATGTAAGGTACTATTTATAAGTTCTAATACTATATTACCAAGGCCTTAATGAGGCTTATGTTCTAGTTCTGAGACACAAAAGTAAACAAGTTAGGGAGCATTATTATTTAAGAGTATAATAATTACTGGGAAAGTGCTATGAGATTTGATTCAGAATAACTGACAATGTGATGAAAAGGGGAATTTAAGACATGTTGTTTCTGGAGAGGTCACATTCACACAGAGGCAAAGAGTAAGAAAGGGCCAGCCATTCAAAGTTCTGGGCAATATAGGTTCTTGGCAGAGAAGAAAAACTTGCAGTGTCACAGCAACAGAATAAATGTCAGGTTGGTGAAGACACAGTAATGAAAGGAAAATGTTGTACAATAAAAATCTTGGCAGTAGGCTGAAAGCAGAGCCTACAACTCTCAGGCTTGCCTAAAGAGTCTGGATATTTTCCCTAAGTGTTATGGGAAGCCATTGAAAGCCTTTAAGCCTGGTAGTGATATAACCCAATTTAAGTGAAAGATAGAAGACAAATGAAGAGGTTATTAACTGCAGACTTCTAGGTAAGCTATCTGGGGACTGTACTGTAGCAGTGACAATTAAGATGAGAAAAATAAATGGATTTCCATTTTATCTCTGGAGTAAAATTTATAGGTCTTGCACGTGGATTAGAAGAGGGTCATCGAGCATCTGTGAGAAATAAAGAAATGGTTGTTAAATTATAGATAATAACATGATTGGATCTTGTTCTTGCTCTGTCTCTCATATGTGTTTAATATTTTCATGTGCTCTCTCAATATCTATGCAAAATAGTCTCTCACCATTAACCACTGAAGTATACATCCATAATTATCTTTATCCATTTGATTATTATACATTTACTGTATATTAGGTTATTTTCTTTTACATTATATAGCAATTCCTATAATGCAAATCCAACTTGAGACAATGAACAAAGGAGTAAAAGTAAACTGAACTTCAATAAATAAAGTAATTACTTTACTGAGATATCATTGTTATGGCATTTTACAGAACATTCATCAATTCTAAATTTCACACTCCTCAACAACACAGGTCTTACAGGATGACAAACCTAGAAAATAATGTTTAAAGATTTGAGAAGACAAAATTAAGGCTAACTCATTAATGGATCAAGAAATCTTTTTTAACCATAAAAATAATTGGGAAGAAAACATAATAAAAGACATCTATACAATGACTTTTAATGCAACTAGTTCTTAGGAACATTTAATTAGAACTAATAGAATAGAAAAAGAAGTTCACAGGAGATGTGAGAAATGATGTAATGAATATATAGCATTAAAAATGAACCTGTACTCAGGACAGTCATGGTGAATTCTTGCATGTGGGCCAAAAGGAGCCTGGTTGATTACTATATGTCAAAATTTATAACTAATCAAAAAAAATTAAAAGAGGCATAAAAGGATCACTGTGTATAATGCTAAGTAAGATAAAGCCAGAAGGTCAAAAGATGGGAAAAAAATAATAGGAAGCTATCATTATTTTTCCCCAAGAATTATAACATTGTTTGAAATTAGTTATTTTAACAAAGTGCCTCTTTGTTGTTTTTCTCTTTTTACCACATATGTTTATTCTCAAAGCTCAGTTATATCACTAGGATTTTCTGCATTTATATTATCTGCTTCAGTTTTTCACAAAATTCTTGATTCACAATCAACGTTCACAGTAATACGTAGAATCTCAACACTTTGTTACCTTATTTTGTTATATAATTGCCTTTGGGAGCTATACAACCTAGTATTTTTCTAGCCTGTGTCTAGCCTTGGTTAATAAAAGATAAAAGTTATTATTATTTTAACTTCAACATTCATAGATTATTTCTACTTTGTCTTCACTTTTTTCTCCATGAATAAAAAATAAAATTGCTTTGACAGTTTTGCTATTAAAGGATGCCTATTTTTTTTTTTGTTTGTTTGTTTTTTGTCTTTTTAGGCCACACCTCCAGCATTTGGAGTTTCCCAAGCCACATCTGTGACCTACAACACAGCTCATGGCAACCCGGATCCTTAACCCACTGAGCAAGGCCAGGGGTTGAACCTGCATCCTCATGGATACTAGCTAGATTCATTTCTGCTGAGCCACAAGGGGAACTCCAGCTCTCTCTTTCATTAGTGCATTTTGATCATAGCATAACATGAATATCCAAACATTGTTCATGGCTTTGGGGCATAGTAATTTTACACAGAACAAAGCAAAATATGTGGTTTATTCATCCTTTCACCTGTAGAACATACAATGGAATGAAAAACATGGTCTGAACAGATGGCAACAATATTCCTATTAGACGAAATAAAAAATAAATAAATAAAAATAAATAAAAACAAAATAAACTGAACAAGCAAAACCTTAATAAAGCCTTTCTCGCATAAATGAAAGTTAAGATCCTTGAGTCACAGGATCAAAAGAGAAAAAATAAAGGCAATCATTCTATGGGAAAATTAACACAACTTTTTAACTTCCTCCTCTTGTGATTTTAGATAAATTATCTAATCTATCTAGAACTGAGATATCATTTGTAAAATATGTGTAATTATTTTACTTAATGGGTAGAATTGTATGAGAAGTAAGTGAGAAAATTAGATAGAGAACTAAGACAGCACCAAGACAGCACCTGGCACAGAAAAAATCACCGTATAAATATTGGTTATTATTAATGAATAGTGAGCATCTAGCCTTCTTCCCTCACTAAACTCTGAGTTTTCTGGAACAAACATGCCTGGTTAATTAGTATTATTTTGGTAGATAGAAATCCTCCTCACCAGGAGAGAGTAACTACCCCCAGAGAAAAGACCTAAAGGTATTTTATTTTGGTTTTCTAAATATCACAGCTCTGTCAGATTATCTTTTAATCAAATTCACAATTGATAAGGCAAATTAACACAAAGGGCAATTCCAAACAGCCTTTTAAGGCAAACTTCTTAAATATATTGAGATAGATAAGGAATCTCAAGCAATTTTATGGAAATAAAATCCAATAACTAGACAAAATACAAAAAAGTAGAAAATAGTACATTTTAGAAAATACATCAAACAAGGAAGGAATTTTGATGGTTGTTATCACTGACATAATCTTTAAGAACCAAGACAACATTTCATCTATGAAAAAGAACAGGCTACTGCTATAAAGAAAAAAAAATAGAAAAAGGAGCACTTAAAAATAAAAATATAACTGCAAAAATAAAAATACAATAGAAAAACAAAGAAAATAAAGATGAAGGAATTAAAAAAAAAATTTGGAGGATCAGCCTGGATGGACTAAGTTTTAAATAGTAAAAGTTACTTTAAAAAGAGAAAAAAAAAAGAACAATAAAAATGGAGGAACGAATTGACAAGGAAATTTTTCAACACATTTTGCGATTTAAGAAAACTTACCCTGATGGCCAAAAAGCAATTAATTAAGTACCTAAGAGAGTAAATAGAAATGGATCCAGATAAAGATATATCTCTTTGTGAATTTTAGAACATTCAGAATAATTAAGAAATCTTAACAGTTCAGAGACAAAAAATTACAATGATAGGATACAGGATGAATAAGACATCCATATTCTCTATTATAACATAAGAAACTAGAGAACACTAAAATAAAGAGTTTTCCAATATAAAATTTATCTCTTATCAAATCTGACAATATATTAAATAAACACATTTTTACAAATTCAATGTTTCAATAAATGCCTATACCCCAAATCTATCTCAGAAAGTACTAGGATATACACTGCACCAAAAAAGAAGACTAAATCAAGAAATTGAAATAGGAGATTCAGGAAATAAGACAATTCTCATAAGAAAGGGAAAGCCCTAATGATGGCAAAAGGAGATCCTAAGATCTACAACAAAATTATAAAGTGTACCTATATACATATGCATAATGTACATCTACAAATATATACCAACATACATTTATACACAGATAAATACACATATGTATCTATCTATCATCAGATAAATGAATAATGAACTGTATTTTATTCATGCAGTGGAATATTATCCAGTCATAAAAAGGAATAGGCTAAGGATACATACTGCAATGTGGATGAATATTGAAAATATCAAACAAGTGAAATAATCCAGACACAAAAGATAACATAGTGTATGTTTTTATTTATTTGACATGTAAAGAATAGGTAAAACAAAAGAGATAAAAAACAGACTTTGCAAAGGTCAGAGAATGGGAAGTGACTGCTTAATGAATATGGTATTACTTTGGGAGGGTGATAAAAATCTTGGAACTAGACAGAAATGATATTTGCGCAATATAGTGAATGTACTAAATGCCACCAAATTATACACCTATGGCACTTAATGGTAGATTCATGGCAAGAATATTTTACTCCAGAAAAAAAAAAAAAGATGGTAATTCAAACACCTAAAATAATTGTGAACCTGTATAAAAACCAAACACTGTAATAGAAGTAGAATCAGAACATTATGACCACAAAGAAGATATAACAATTGATACAAATTTAAAAATTAAGGACAATATCATGAGGGAGAAATACTTGAACTAAGATTTTAAAGATAAATAGAATATTTATGATAGAGAAGGTCAAAGGGCTTTTAACATATGCGTGCAATATACGCAAAAGCAAGGGATTGTGACAAGAAATAGTGTATCCCCGCTTTATGCAGCATTTAGGATGTTTAGAGGATAGAGTGACAGGAACCAGCATGGTTAGAAAGGAAAGCTGTCAAGTAGAGAAGAGCCAGATGGAAAAAGTGGACATATATGTCCATATGACATGGTATTTTGCCTTAATTCTGTAGATATGGGTATTATTATTGTGCCACTTTGAAAATAAATTAAATACAAGTCAATCTGTAGAATTAGATCCCTTTGCTGGCCATTTGGAAAAAAGAACTAGTGCAGATGTATAAACTGTTTTAAATAGTTTAGGCCAAAGATTAAAAATCTCTGATCTGAGAAGTGGAAATAAAAGAAAAAAAATAGATATACAGTATTTTAATAGCAGTTATTAAATTAGTCTCAAGTGAATTCGTTGGGATGGGATAGGAAAATATTTAAATGGAATATGTTTTGGAGATTTATCATTCTATATTTTGACTGGAAGATGTCTCTTACTGAAAATAGGGAAATGAGAAGAGGAGAATAGTGGATAAGACCCTTAATTTTGATCACTTAATAGTATGTAGTATGTTTAACATATGTTGTATTTATTAATGCAAAAGTAATCAACCATCACCATTCAAGGAATATGAATGAAATTGCTTTGATGTAGCTTGATTCCAGATACTCATCATAATCTCACAGATTGTCCTCAAAGTTTTAGATGCAAAGGAAGTTGTTTTTGGAGTTTCTGCTATGGTGCAGTGGGTTAATGATCTGGTTTATTTCGGTAGAAGCACCTGGTCATGCACTGGGTTAAAAATCTGGCATTGCTGCTACTGTGGCAGCTGGGGCTAGGTCGCAGTGGTGGCTCAGATTCAAACCCTGGCCTGGGAACTTACATATGCCATGAATGTGGCTGGAAAAAAAAAGAACATAGTTATTTTTGACCTTTCCTAAAATTATTTTTTAATGTACATGACAAATCTACCTTCTGTATATGTCCCCAGGAAATAGTCATCATGTGCTTTTTATTTTTGTTTTAGCTCCATTATACTATTATTAAAATTTATGTACCAGGTATTCAATAAGGGATCTTCACTGGGTTGTGAGAATGCTGTTGCAACCCCTAGGGTACTCTGTCTTGAGGGTACCAATCCAATAGATGCCAGAGAAAGGATAGGTTAATGCTAGAAATGAAGAAAATAGTACATCCCCCTTCATAGCACAAAGCTCTGTCATTTCAAAAATAATAGGCTATAGGGGAAGAGAGGTAGGGCAGTGATGGATTGGTGGTTTGAGATTAGCAGATACAAACTAGTAAATGTAGGATGGATAAACAACAAGGTCTTACTGTATAGCACAGGGAAATACATGCAATATTCTGTGATAAACCATAATGGAAAATATTATGAGAATACATATAATATATATATATATATATACACACATATATATAAAACAATCACTTTGCTGTATAGCAGAAATCAATACATCATTGTAAATCAACTACCCCTCAATAAAGTAAAAATAAAGGGCTATGAATATTCTCATTAAAAGTTACTTCAATGTGTTCTTTTTATAACTGAAAAATAATCCATTGTACATACATACCACACTTTCTTCATCCGTTCCTCTTTTAATGGACATTTAGTTTGCTTCTATGTCTTGATTATTGTAAATAGTGCTCTAATAAACATTGGGATGCATGTATACTTTCATACTATAGTTTTCTCCAGGAATGAGATTACTGGATCTTATGGTAATTTTATATTTAGCGTTTTGAGGAACTTCCATACTCTTCTCCATAATGGTTGTAAACCTTACATTACCAACAACTGGGTAGGTTCTCCACACCCTGTGCATTTATTTTTTGCAGACTTTTTTATTTTGGTCTTATTGGTTTGAGGTGATACCTCATGGTAGTTTTGATTTGCATTTCTATAATAATTAGAGAGGTTGAGTATTTTTTCATGTGCATTTTAGTCATGTGCCTTCCTTCTTTGGATGAATGTCTATTTAGATCTTTTGATCATTTTTTAATTGAGTTGTTTCATTGCTTTTGTTGTTGTTGACTTGAATGAGATATTTCTATATTTTGGAGATGAATCCCTTGTCAGTTGCTTCATTTGCAAAGATTTTCTCCCATTCTGTGACTTGTCTTTTTTTTTTTTTTAATGGCTTCCTTTGCTGTGCAAAAGCTTTTTAGTTTGACTAGGTCCCATTTGTTTCTTTTTGTTTTCATTTTCATTACTCTAGGAGATGGGTCAAAAAAGATACAACTGCAGCAACGTGGATGGACCTAGAAGTTATCACACTAAGTGAAGTAGGTCAGACATAGAAAGATAAATATCATGTGAGATCACTAATATGTAGAATCTAATAAAATTATGCAAAAGAATTATTCACAAAACATAAACAGACTCAAAGATTTCCATATGAAGTGTATGGTTACCAAAGGGGAAACATTGGGGGCAGGAATAAATTGGGAGATTGAGATTCACATACAGACACTACTATGTATGGAAGGGATGAGTAACAGGGACCTGCTGTATAGCACAGGAAAATCTACTCAATACTCTGTTGTGATATAAATGGGGAAATAATCCAGAAAAGAATGGATGTACATATATGTATAAGTGATTCACTTTGCTGTACACCTGAAACTAACACAACTTGTAAGTCAACTATATTCCAACAAATATAAAAAAAAAAAAGCTATGTTTTAAAAAATGTTATATCAGAGTTCCCATTGTGGCTTACTGGGTTAAAAACCAGACTAGTACCCATGAAGATTCAGGTTCGGTCCCTGGTCTCACTTAGTGGGTTAAGAATTCAGCATTGCTAGGAGCTACTAAGTAGGTTGCAGATGCATCTCAGATCTGTTGTTGCTGTGGCTAAGGTGTAGGCTGGCAGGTGATGCTCTGATTCAACCCCAAGCCCTGGAACTTCCATATACCATACCTGTGGCCATAAAAAAGGACAAGAAAGTTTTATCAGTTTTCCTTTCTCCTAGCTCTTTCACTAGAAATTCCAGTGATTTTACAGAATCAGAATAGGCACAATTTCTTCTCTAGTTCCACAGCACATGCACACTCAGTACTCCTTTCCTATCTTGAAGCACAGCACACTTTTTCTGGTGCACTAAACATGCAATACACAAGGGTTTCTCAGACTTGAATATCTCATGATTTAGCAAATCTTAAAGCAAGGCATTTGCTTACTGCCATGGAGTAAGACCTTTTTTAATTTTTTTATTGTTATGTCCCCAATATATTTTTTTTCTACTGTACAGCATGGTGACCCAGTTACACATACATGTGATCATTCTTTTTTCTCCCATTATCATGCTCCATCATGAGTGACTAGACATAGTTCACAGTGCTACACAACAGGATCTCATTGCTAATCCATTCCCAAGCAATAGTTTGCATCTATTAACACCAAGCTCCCAATTCATCCCACTCCCTCCCCCTCCCCCTTGGCAACCACAAGTTTATTCTACAAGTCCATGATTTTATTTTCTGTGGAAAGTTTCATTTTTGCCATATATTAGATTCCAGATGTAAGTGATATCATATGGCATTTGTCTTTCTCTTTCTGACTTACTTCACTCAGGATGAGAGTCTCTAGTTCCATCCATGTTGCTGCAAATGGCATTATGTCATTCTTTCTTATGGCTGAGTAGTATTCCATTGTGTATATGTACCAAATCTTCCCAAACCAATCATCTGTCGATGGACATTTGGGTGGTTAACATGTCTTGGTTATTGTGAATAGAGCTGCAATGGACATGCGGGTGCATGTGTCTTTTTCAAGGAAAATTTTGTCTGGATATATACCCAAGAATGGGATTGCTGGGTCATATGGTAGTTCCATGTATAGATTTCTAAGGTATCTCCATACTGATCTCCATAGTGGTTGTACCAGCTTACATTCCCACCAAGAGTGCAGGAGGGTTCCCTTTTCTCCACAACCCCTCCAGCATTTGCTATTTGTGGACTTTTAATGATGGCCATTCTAACTGGTGTGAGGGGTTATCTTGTGGTTGTTTTGATGTGCATTTCTCTAATAATCAGGGATGTTGAGCATTTTCTCAAGTGCTTGTTGGCCATCTGTATATCTTCTTTGGAGAAGAGTCTATTCAGGTCTTTCACCCATTTTTCCAATGGGTTGTTGGCTTTTTTGCTGTTGAGTTGTATAAGTTCCTTGTATATTCTAGACATTAAGCCCTTGTCCGCTGCATCATTTGAAACTATTTCCTCCCATTGTGAAAGTTGTCTTTTTGTTTTCCTTTTGGTTTCCTTTGCTGTGCAAAAGCTTGTCAGTTGGATTAGGTCCCATTGGTTTAATTTTGCTTTTATTTCTGTTGCTTTGGGAGACTGACCTGAGAAAACATTTGTAAGGTTGATGTCAGAGAATGTTTTGCCTCTGTTCT
This sequence comes from Sus scrofa, assembly GCF_054392235.1. Classification (NCBI taxonomy): domain Eukaryota; kingdom Metazoa; phylum Chordata; class Mammalia; order Artiodactyla; family Suidae; genus Sus; species Sus scrofa. Next base: position 49,845,288 of record NC_139390.1, on the reverse strand, counting down.
CTTGCAGGAGTTTGATGGTGTCTGGACTTATATTTAAGTCTTTCAGCCATTCTGAGTTTATTTGCATGCATGGGATGAGGGTGTGTCCCAGTTTCATTGATCTGCATGCACCTGTCCAGGTTTCCCAGCAATACCTGCTGAAAAGACTGTATTTTTCACATTTTATATTCTTGCCTCCTTTGTCAAACATTAATTGATCGTAGGTGTCTGGGTTTATTTGTGGGTTCTCCATTCTGTTCCATTGATCTGTCTGTCTGTTTTGGTACCAGTACCACACTGTCTTGATGACTGTGGCTTTGTAATATTGCCTGAAGTCTGGGAGAGTTATGCCTCCTGCTTGGTTGTTGTTCCTCAGGTGTCCTTAGGCAATTCTGGGTCTTTTGTGGTTCCATGTGAATTTTTGGATTGTTTATACTAGTTCTGTGAAAAATATCATGGGTAATTTGATAGGGATTGCATTGAATCTGTAGATTGCTTTGGGTAGCATGGCCATTTTTACAGTATTAATTTTTCCAACCCAGAATCATGGAATATCTTTCTATTTTCTTACATCTTCTTTAATTTACTTGATTAATATTTTATAGTTCTCGGCATATAAGTCTTTTATGTCCTTGGTCATTTAAATGTCGGGTTTTCTTATATAAGTTAGATTCTTATACTTAAAACTTGTTTTAGCACACATACTGAGTGTAATTCTAGACTGATTGTTGAAAAGTTAATTTATATTTCTACTTTATAAATTCTACTACTTTTAGAAAGTTTGACAATCTATTTTTTTTTCATTAAGTATCTCAACGTTCAACACTTCATTTGAAATTAATACTTTGCCAGTGATTGTTAACTTGGTGCTTAATAAAAACTTCTTTATTGAAGGAAAAATAAATACATTACTTTGCAATGTTAATCTTTTTAATTACTTTTCTGAACCTCAATTTTTGTAAGTGTTCTTCTTACAACACTTTATTTGACAATATGCATTATATTCATGTTGACATAATGTTCATTACGCTAATAGCTAAGTTTAACTCAGGTTTATAGTCCCTCATTTTTAATGTGGGCTTGGGACTAAATAGCCTCTGATCATTATTAAAAATATTTCTGGAGTTCCCACTATGGTGCATTGGGTTCCGAATCCAAAAGCAGTGGCTTAGGTCACTATGGAGGTACAGATTTAATTCTTAGCTCAGCACAATCAATTGATGGATCTAACATGGCCTCAGGTGCAACATCATTCTCAGTTGCAGCTCGGAGCCATTCCCTGGCCTAGGAATTTCCATATGGTGTGGATGTGACCGCAACATTTTTAAGACTTATTTCTAATATTCCACATTGAATAAAAAATATAAAAAGAGATTCTAATTTTGCTATGGTAAATTCTTAGAGTATAAACCTCTCCAGCCTCATCCTTTCTACTGACAGCACCAAAATATGCATGAAATATTAGAAAAAAAAACTGCCTGGAAACTTTGAAAGGTAAAGAAAAGCAGATATGGTTGGAGGTATGTCAGAACTCATATAGGGATAATTTTCCATTGTCACAGTTGTTATTGTTTTCTCTCCCATGGCTTCACCCTGAGGCTGGGACCTAATTACAAAGAAGTACAACATAGTGAACAGAATAAAACAAGAGAAATTCCATTTTTCAGTGCTGAGGAGCCAGAGAATGGATCCTCTGTAGGTACAGAGTATAGAATTGTCTCAGAAGGAAGAAGTTGGAAGAGATTTCCTAATTCTTGGTATGAATTCACCTAGAGCCACACACATATTCACCTAGGGCCAAAGCTACACAGCAGGAGGCAGATCCGAATAGGCTTTGAAAGCTAAACTGATATTTGAACCACCCACATAAGTCTAAGACCAATCTCTAAATTATGCATAAATACACAGACCAATACCAACACAGAAACAACATAGATCAGCAAAGGGAAACAAACATGAGATTAAGGGGGAAAAAAAGAAAAACAATAAAAAAAAAAGATGTCTTCTTCATCAGTGAAAAAGAAACTACTAAATAGTCAAACAAGACATTTGTAAATACATAATATGGTGTTTGAGTTGAGAAAAAAACTCACTGAATGAAATCAGTAGTAGAATGTACCCAAGAGAAGAGTTAAGATAGACCAGCATAATTTTTGCACAGATAGATAGCAAATGAACAGATTTTAAGACATCCATGGAAAATCAAAAAGTCTAACATAGGTGTAATTAGACTCCTAGAATGAGAAAGAGATTAGGGAAAGAATCTTATATGTGTATAGTTATGATATATTTATTTCTATACTTACAAATATATGTACATATATACACACAGAGCAAACTTTAACATATGTGACATAATGGCTGAAAACTTTAGAAATACGGTAATAAACATGCGGGGAGCCAAGAAGATATAGGGACTCAAAAAAAGGACCTTGCCTGATGGCAGAAAAACCTGAAGGCAGGTTCCTAACCAAGGAAGGGAGCTCACCTGAACGGTACATGCCAAAGGTGGGCCTCTGGACAAGATAAAAGCCCTCCTGAATGGTACAAGCTGAAGGTGGGCTTCTGCTCAGGATAAAAAGCCTGTGTGAACGGTGCATGCTGAAGATGGGCCTCTGGTCAGGATGAAAGCCTGCCTGCAAGGTACAAGCCGAGGTAGACCTCAGGTTACACAGCTCTCATTTCGATGTTTATGGGGAAGAATTGGGGCTTTCCTGGGAAACAATTTCCATGTTTGCGCTGGAGAACATGGATTGCTTCTCAGGTTACCTAGTCTTTCCTGTTTTATTTGTTATTCAGTTTTCCTCAGTCTTTCCTGATTATTTACTTATTATTCTTATTTTCCATTCTTTTCCTGTGGTGATTTGTGATTTAACAAAGTTACAACAATAATATAATAAGAATTTCATCCTGAAGGACTTTCCCCTATTTAAATCCAATGTAATTAATATATAGTGTTTATCTACTAACTAGTTACAGTAAACTTTAGAGTTAGGATTTTAATGAGATTCATAGAAGTTAGACATATATTATTCTTGACCAAAAGACATCTAGCTATGAGTTATAGAAGCATTTAAGTGATATCTAGTTAAGTTGGTTTATATTTTCTTACACTGTCTCCTTGTCATAACACTTTAAAGATAAGCACTGGTCTGAAAACAAGATTTGCGAATGCCCAATTCTTGTGTCTGTGACCTCTTCAACTTGTGGAGACTTGCTGGCCATGGTATGATTTGTACTGAGTCTCCTCCTTTCCACATGATGTATTGTACCTAATTGCCCTTAAATTGTACTCACTAAATTTAGTTAAGACAAATATGTTAGAACATGATGTATAGCTGCTGTACCATGTAAAAGTTAACCAATGTACTTTTAACACTATGATGTAATCTGTAGTGAAAAACTGTCTATATAATCAACCACTTATGCCAATAAAATTTGAGCAGTCCAGCACCCTGAAAGAAGGGACAAAAAGGCTGTCTCTACTGCAAAAGCTGACGTCCGTCCCTTTTCCTTGTGAAAAAGTGTACACTCCCTGGCCACCAGAGCTGGCCTCTGGCAACATAAACATACACCTTCAGATTCCAAAAGACCAGGATTTTAAGCAGGAGAAACTCAAAGAATATCACACATAAACACAACACAATTAATTGCTAAAAAAAAAATGAAAAAGAAAAATATTTGGAATGAATTAGAAAAAGATGAAAATTTACAAAGATTGTGAATATCTTATAAAATCATTATAGGAGATCCCATCCTGGCACAGTGGTTAACGAATCTGACTAGGAACCATGAGGTTGCAGGTTGAAACCCTGGCATTGCTCCGTGGGTTAAAGATCTGGTGTTGCCATGAGCTGTGGTGTAGGTTGCTGACATGGCTGGGATCCCACGTTTCTGTGGCTCTGGCATAGGCTGGCAGCTATAGCTCTGACTAGACCCCTAGCCTGGCAACCTCCATATGCCACAGTAGCAGCCCTAGAAAAGGCAAAAAGACAGAAAAAAAAATAGTTACAGCTGGAAAATAGTGGAACATCTTAAAACCACTTTAAATAAAAGGACAATCAATCTAGAATTACTAGTTAGTGAAAATATCCTGTAGATTAAAACTAGAAGTAAATATATTCTCTGATGATGGGAATTTATTTCTGGAAAACATACTCTAATGGCAATGCTACTGGTAGGCCATCAGGATAAAGGTAAATAATACCAGAGGGAATCTTGAATTTTCAAGAGTGAAAAGAGAAAAATTGAAATAGTAGAGAACTAGATACATATAAAAGACATTTTACCATTTCTCTTTAAAATATGGATGCATATTTAGAGGAAAAATTATTGAGATATCTTGTGGAGTTTACAATGTATGTGAATTTATAATTTTAATAGCCATAAAAGGAAGGTCAGTGGGGGAATAAAAAGACCTATATTCCTTTAAGAACTCCATATATTATTTGTAGTAAAAAATTAACCCTTAGTAGGCTGAAAAGTTTTAGGTGTATGTATTGCAGTTTTCTAGAGCAACCTGAAAACAAAATCCAGTAGTTACAATGGAATAGTAACAAATGTATACAGATAACACAAAATAAGATAGAAAGACTACAGAGGTACACAAAATATAGAAACACTAGTAAAACAATAATAAAATTTTAGGTCTAAATCATATCCTATCAACATTTACATAAATGTCATTATTTTTAATCCCAATTTAACTGTAAAAATAAAGTGAATAAAAAGACAATACCCTACAATTTGCCTTCTAAAAGATATTTAAATATAAAGAATAAAGATACATCAGAAGAATTGAAAGTAAACAGATGAAATGTAATACAATTAAATTCCTCTTTAATAGTGGCTTTAACAATATATGGTTCTATTGGGTATACTGATTATAACTAACTTTTAAAAATCCTCTTCTTTTCACATTATAAGTTTGCTACAGGGAGAAATGTGGAATAATGCCAAAACTAAAATAGAAAGTGAAAGTCTCATATAGCCATGGCACTGTAAAATAAATAAATATATACATAAAATAGAAACCTCAACTTAATAGAATTGGGAGACTAGAAGGGGGAGCTCTCACATCCTATGAGGATAGGAGCCCAACAGGATAGAGGAAGGCTCATTTTCTGTCAAGGACCCAGCCAGTGAGAAGCCGTAGGCTCTGTCTATTGTGGCCCTCTTTATTTCTTTTTCCCTTCTATCATTTTCTTCCCTTGCCAAGCAGAGCCTTGCTCATGGCCCTCAGCAGGTGAAGATCCTAAACTGTAATTCCCTGTTCATCACCAATAAAATTGTCTTTGCTGGAGAAATATCCTGCAGCTTGTTTATTTTCAGATCAACAGTAGATATAGAAGATGTAAAAGTCAGGGAACAGCAATGTATCTGTTACTTTGTAACTAAAGCAGCCATTTTACATTTTCAAAAGGAAGTATAAAAATTTACACCCCCAAATAATCTTCTCAAACTCTGTAAATCAAAGTCCAAAGACTAATATGATTAAAATTTTTGAGATAAATTTAAGTATAAATTCTAATATAATTTTCACAATGCTGAAAATGGTAGCACTGATCCAACTAAAAATACTGAATTACTGAAAAGTGGGGACAGTCCATTTAAAAGTATGGAATGTCTTCATGCAATGATTTCAAATGTGGCATTTGGTACTAGAAATAGGATTCAGTATACAAATCTGAATTTTCTGCATGGGTCAGAATTACTGACTACACGAAATCATAACTATTGGGGCTTGATTACAAGGCGAAAAACAATCACCAAACTATTTTGAGACATATAACATGTTTGCTTTTCAGAAGCAAAATAATGAAAATGAAAAGTTTGATTAAGTAAGTCATAAAGGCTACCTTAAAGTTAGCTTCAAGATTACAGTTGATATCACCTTGGAATTTGAAGCTTAAACAATATATGAACATTTATTGAAGCCACAGGCTAAAGCTATAGAAAAAAAAAAAATACAATTCAGGTTGAAAACAGGAAGCCAGGCTTGAAGATGTGCCATTATAGAATGACAGAGTCAAAATATGTGTTATAAATTTCTCAACTGTAATACTAGAATAAATGAATGGAGAAAACAATGTTAAGCTAGAAAATTTTCTTTAAAGCTAGTTGATTAAAATGGAAGCAGATATGAGAGAATTTTGTTTCCAAGGTGTTTCCCCCCATAATTATAAAGATAATAACTGTAGGGCTTTTTTGTTGGTTGTTATTTTTGTTGTTTTGTTCTGTTTTAATTCACACATCATTGTCTGGTAAAATATGAAAACATTTTCAAAAATATACATGAAGTTTTATATTTGGTTGTTATTCTGTAGCATGGTATTTATTGATTAGAAAAAAAATGTGTAGACATGTGCTATATATAAGGCCAGTGTATGTGTGGGAGGGCAAAAATCCTATTCTGGCAAAAATCCTATTCTAGCAAAAGCAAGTTTTAAGTAGATAGTTACATGTATCGATCTAGTGGTCTTAAATCTTGGCTTAAGATAGCAAATTTAGAGAATGGGGCATTTAGAGTTCAAGACCACTGGAATGAAAGATAAACTAGAGAAAAGATGCAGAAAGACAAAGACACAGGGGAATTAAAAATTAAAAATTCAAGTAGGAGAGAAAAAGTGAAGGAGACTGAAAGTTACAAGCTTGGAGAAATGAAGGAAAACCAGGAGACAGGGAAACACAGAGACCAAGTGAAAGTTATAGGAAGAGAGATACAGTGGCTTAAAACCAGAATGTAATGTCTTTTATATAATGTAATGTTTTAATTGATAAATCATAGAGGAATACATTAGCAATGACTAGGGGATATAGGTTGACCAGTGAACAAAAAAGCAGAACAACCGGAGTTCCTGGTGGCTCAGCAGGTTAAAGATCCAGCATTGTCATGGCTGTGGCATGAGTTGCTATTGCAGTGATGGTTCGATCTGTGGCCCCAGAACTTCTGCATGCCACAGGTGTGGCAAAAAAAAAAAAAATTCCAAAATAATAAGTGAGATAAAACTCTCCAATAATTGGCAGGGCTAGGTTTGGGACAATTCTGTTCTTTTTAGTTAGTTATTAACTCACTTGTAATTGAAGCTTAGTAGACTTAGGGCAACTTTATGTCATTATTAAATCTGATTTCTACAGAAATACTATGTAGTGAGAAGTGAATGTGAAAATTCCCCAGTATCTCATTAGTAAATCCTCACTTCAAGAACTGATAATACTTAGGTTTGAACAGAAAATCATCAAAAGAAATAAAACTAAATGCAAAAGGAAGAAAAACTGAGAAATGAAGAAAAAGTTGAGAGAAAAATATTCATATGTCATCTCTAATATAAAAAATTATAGGAGTTTCCATCATGGCTCAGTGGTTAATTAACACAGCTAGTATACATGAGGGCACGAATTTTATCCCTGGCCTTGCTCAGTGGGTTAAGGATCTGGCATTGCTCTGAGCTGTGGTGTAAGTCACAGAAAGAGCTCTGATCTGGTGTTGCTGTGGCTGTGGTGTAGGCCAGCAGCTACAGCTCCAATTTGACCCCTGGCCTTGGAACATGCATATGCAACATGTGTGGCCCTAAAAAGACACACACTAAAAAATTATAAAATATAACCATTAAAGTAATTAAAGTGGTGGACCATCTTTCCAAAAACCTTCCATTTAAATAGAAAAAAATAGAAAAATCAATAACAAAGTTTCTGGGATTTTTAGGTCTTTAGAAGAAAGCATACAACAAAAGGAAAAGTATTAATTCAGGAAACTCTACTAATTCTCAGTGAAAAGTGGGATTTTGTGGCATTTGAGCCACAATCTTTGACTGGTGAGTATTTTCTTTGGTTGATATTTTCTATTAGGGTCTAAAATATTTTCTAATTGCTTTTTAAGAACATTTGACAATCTTTGGGTGGGCAAGATTATATGGGATTTTTTTCTGTGTCAATGAGAAAAATGTCTAGTCCATGGCTTTGTGGTCTGTGTTTTATATAAGCACTTTCTCAGTCCCTACTTTTGTCCTCCTCTCACTGGATTTGAGAGGTTGACCATTGTTTGAATTCTTGGGATATCTCCAGATTGTATATTCTGGATCAGCTAACTGGATTAACATTCAGGAAATTGGGTTCTAATGTTATTTTTCTAATGCTGTTTTTTTCTGTGGAAAATTTGAGTAACTATATGGGGCTTATCTCCTCAAATACGAAGTAAGTATTAGGATAGACTGATCTCTGTTCAAACTCCTGAAGTTGAAATTCAATGAATTTACCACTTGGCAAATTCAATGAATGCTTAGGACTGGATATCCATGGTAAATTTATTGTGCAGTGTGAATATATGAAAGATGTTACTAAATGTAATATTGAGACTTTACTGCATATTTCAAGAAGATTTAATTTGAGAATTCTAGGTTGTGTAGCTCAATAATCTTTCTTCTGAAAGTTTCTGCTCTACCCAATGATTCAACATATTTTAACTCTAACTTCATTTGTTAAAGGCTAACAAATCATCCCAATTAGCATGGAAGTCAAGATTGTTGTATCCTTTTTTATTATTTTTGTTTATTGCTTTGCTTTGAAACACTGGCATCTTTTATATGCTTTCTTATTTTCACTCATTACGTACTTCTAACATGAGCAAAAATGCTATAAAAACTTATTTTTCATGGTAATGAGCAACTCTGATGAGTAAATCAGTATATGGAATGTTTCCAATTTGACATCTAATTCAGTGATCCTAAATTTTCTTTTATTGGATAATGTCAAAGTTTCTTGCTTTAAAAAGTGTCCAAAAGCAGAAATATAGATCATTTGAGTAGGATAGAAAGCCCAGAAACAAACCCATGCACCCATGCTCGAAGGAGGCAAGAATAACAAAGGAGGTAAGAATATATAATAATCTTCAATAAACGGTGCTGAGAAAACTGGAAAGCTACACCTAAAAGAATGAAATTAGAACAATCTCTAACACCATACACAAAAATAAACTGAAAAATGGATTAAGGACCTAAATATAGATGGAGACTATAAAACTCTTAGAGGAAAACATAGGCAGAACACTCACTGACATAAACAGCAGCAATATCTTTTCAGATCCACCTCCAAGAGTAATGGAAATTAAAACAAAAATAAATAAATGGACCTAATTAAACTTAAAAGTTTTTGCACAGCAAATGAAATGCACAGAATGGGACAAAATCTTTGCAAATGAAGAAACTAAGAAGGGATTCATCTCCAAAATATATGAATAGCTCATGCAGCTCAATATGAAAAAAAACAAACAACCCACTTGTTGCTGGGTTTGATTTTAAGGAGGGTAAGAAAATGAGCAAAAGATCTAAATAGACATTTCTCCAAAGAAGACACACAGATGGCCAACAGGTATATGAAAAATGCTCAACATCACTAATTATTAGAGAAATGCAAATCAAAACTCTTATGAGGTACCACTTTATACCAGCCAGAATGGCCATCATCAAAATGTCTGTCTATAAACAATAAATGCAGAAGAGGATGGAGAGAAAAGGGAACTCTTTTCCACTGTTGGTTGGAAAGTAAATGGGTGCAATACTATGGAAAACAGTATGGAGATTCCTCACAAAACTAAAAAATAGAGCTACGATATGATCCAGCAATCCAAGTCCTGAGCATCTATCTGGGGAAAATCATAATTCAAAAAGATACATGCACCACAATATTCATTGCAATACTATTTACAATAGGCAAGACATGGAAACAACCTAAATGTCCATCAATAGAGAAATGGATAAGAAGATGTGGTACCTATATACAATGGAATATTACTCAGCCGTAAAAATGAAACAATACCATTTGCTACAACATGGATGGACCTAGAAATTATACTAAGTGAAGTTAGAGTGAAAGACAAAACATCATATGGTGTCATTTATATGTGGAATATTTTTTTAAAAAAAAGGATAAAAATGAAATTGTTTGAAGCACAGAAACTCACAGATTTTGAGAACAAAATTATGTTTATTAAACTGGACAGGTCAGGGAGGGATGGACTAGGGGTTTGGGATTGAAATATGCACACTGTGGTATATGGAATGGCTGGCCAATGGGGACATGCTCTATAGCACAGGGAACTCTACCCAATACTCTGTGATAATCTATGTGGAAAAAAATCTGAAAAATAATGGACGTGTGTTTATAACTGAATCATTTTGTTGTATAGTAGAAAATATCACATTGTAAATGACCTGTAATTCAATGAAACAAAAAATGAAAAAATAAGATGTCCACTTTGAATCCATTTTGTTGCATTTGTCACTTTTTGGAATCTTTTTTATGTGAATATCTAATTCTATGCAGTCATTTTTGTATAGGTTATTCAATTTATATGAAATCTATGAATGCTTACCTTCCTTAAGATCAAACTAGCATAGTAATGACAGATGAAGAGGATATTCATGCACGTATTAAAATTATTTTTTATATTTGCAGATAGAATGTGAAATAAAAATACTTTCTATTTTTTATCACTATTCATGAACATTTTCTCCAACATAAACTTTGATACACAGGCAGCATATACAACTGAAGCTTCTCTTGCCACCGTCTATCTTTAATAATACACAAATACATGATTCTTATTTGTAGACTTAAGTAGAATCAATCAATTTTCTCTCAGAGAAAAGTGTTTCTAAAGAGAACATCATTTCATATCCATTTAAGATGTTTTTCCCTTTTTAAGTCTAGAGATCAATTATTCAAATCAAATTCAAAAATTCACCAAAGGCTTATCAAATTGAAAAGTGAAAACTTGTGTTCCATAGAACAAAAGTTTTATGTTGGATTTGGTTTCTGCCTTCAATGCATATTTTAACTGCATGTTTAGCCTTCAAAAAATAAACTTAAAATGTATTGTATTTTCAGTAAGAAAAATAAACAGAATAGTGGCTATCAATTTTGTATTTAAGGAATTACATAACCTGTATCACACTGAAAATCATCCACTTGGAAAATGATAAAATAGGAGTTCCTGACATGGATCAGTGATTAGTGAACTAATATCTAGGATCACACAGGTTCAACCCTTGGCCTTGCTCAGTGGGTTCAGAATCTGGCATTGCTGTGAGCTGTGGTGTAAGCCGCAGGCGCGGCTTGGGTCCCATGTTGCTGTGGCTGTGGCATAGGTTGGTGGCTATAGCTTCAATTCAACCCCGAGCCTGGGCACCCCCATATGCTCTGGGTGCAGCCCTAAAAAGACTAAAAAGACAAAAAAATAAAATGATAAAATACATTGGAAAATTTCAAAGATTTTCAATAATAGTAATGGATTTTAACCTCACACTATTTCAATATTTTGTATTACTTCTATTCCCTTAAGTTCTTTGTTTTATGACTAAGTATGTAATGAATTGAATACCAATGTTGTAGCTGAAATATAAGGAGGAAATCTGTTTGGATTGAAGGCAATTAACTCAAAGACTCATGAGATGGAAAAATTCATTTATAGTTACATGACGAAATGAGCCCAAAGTTGACCTACTCTGGGATCCAGCAAACATCTCCATCAGCAGGTTAACATTTAATTCCTTGTCTGATGTCATGACACCTGAGCCTAGTAGTGGTGACAGATGTGCTGTATTTGACTAGATGTAACTAGTTTATTATCAAACTATTACCAGACCTGAAGCACAGTCATTCTGTTAAAATACCCAAATATTCTTTCCTCATGGGGAAGCACGTATTTCTGAAAGTAGTCTAAAAAATCTTAAAATGATTGACCATTATTTTAAACAATTTTCTAAAATAAAAAATTGGTTGGGTTTTTATATGCTTTTTTTTTTTTTTTGGTAACAGGCAAATTTCAGAATCTTCAATGACTTAATGCCTGAAATGTCTCCTTTAGGCAAAGTCACAAATGACACACATTATGTTGATGTTCTAACTTCCTCCACAGTATGCCTCTCCTACTTGTATGGGTTGTTTATCTTTTGCCCCTCCCCCAGACTGTGAAAAACTGAAACATAATCAATTAAATTCATGGTCAGAATTCCTTAGGATTTCATAAGATTTTAATCAGTGATGAGAACTGATCTTTTTTCATAACCCAATTCTGAAACAAACAAAAGATAAATAGGAGTCAGGCAAATGAAAAGTCAAATGCTAATGAGTTTTTGCCTTTTTAAAAAATTTTAGTAGTGTTTAGGTGTGCAGCAAAACTGGGCTTGTGGAAGATGAACATCAAACTTCTGGACTTTTCTAATTAGTCAGTTATCTCTAGACAATTGAAAGGCTTTTCCCAAAGAACAGGGACTTTGAACTGCTTTTTTTTGTTCTTATTTTATTTTGTTTTTGTTACATTACAGTTGATTTATAGTGTTGTGTTAACATCTGCTATACGGCATAGTGATCCAGTCATGGATCACATACATTCTGTTTCTCATACTATCTTCCATAATGTTCTATCCCAAGAGATTAGAAATAGTCTCCTGTACTGTAGAGTAGGACCTCATTGTTTATCCATTCTAAATGTAATTGTTTGCATCTACCAACCCCAAACTCCATGTCTATCCCAATTCCTCTGCTCCTTGTTGGCAACCAGATGTCTGTACCCTATGACTGTGAGTCTGTTTATGTTTTGTAGATAGGTACATTTGTGCCATAATTTAATGCAAGTTGCAGAGCAACCCAAAGCACGTGGTCTTTGCAGACAAACAAGTCTGAGGGTCTCAGGCATACCTGCTGTGAAATATGTATTATCCTCACTAATTAAGTCAGTCAGTACCTGAAAGAACATAAAGCATTTAAAAAATCTTTGATGTGTGGATATTGAAGAATCCTCACATTCCTGGGAGAAAATCCCCATTGATCATGATGTGCAATCCTTTTAATGTATTGTTGGATGCAGTTTGCTAGTATTTTGTTGAGGATATTTGCATCTATATTCATCAACAAATTGGCCTGTAATTTTCTTTTTTTGTGCTATGTTTGTCTGGTTTTGGTATCATCAGGGTGATGATGGCCTCATAGAATGAGTTTGTGAGTGTCCCTTCCTCTGAAATTTTTTGGAATAATTTCAGAAGGAGAGATGTTAGCTCTTCTCTAAATGTTTGATAGAATTCGCATGTGAAGCCATCTGGTCCTGGACTTTTGTTTGTTGGAAGTTTTTAAATCACAGTTTCAATTTCAGTGCTTGTGATTGGTCCATTCACTTTTCTATTTCATCTTGGTTTAGTTTTGGAAGATTGTACTTTTCTAATATTTGGCCATTTCTTCTGGGTTTTCTGTTTTATTGGCACATAGTTGCATATAATAGTCAAAATGCTGATGAAAGAAATCAAAGATGACACAAACAGATGGAAAGACACACCATGCTCTTGGATTGGAAGAGTCAATATTTTCAAAATGACTATACTACCCAAGGCAATCTACAGATTCAATGCAATCCCTATCAAATTACCAAGGACATTTTTCACAGAACTCAAACAAAATAATTTAAAGTTCATTTAGACGTAACTGGGTCACCACACTGTACAGTAGAAAAAAAAATTGTATTGGGGAAATAACAATTAAAAAATAAAAAATAAAAATAAAGTTTCTTTGGAGGCACAAAAGACCCAGAATAGCCAAAGACATCCTGAAAAAGAAAAATGGAACTGGAAGAATCAGGCTCCCTGACTTCAGACTATACAAAAAAGCAACAGTAATCAAAACCATATGGTACTGGCACAAAGACAGAAATAGAGATCAGCAGAGCAGGATAGAGAGCCCAGAATTAAACCCATACCCCTACAGTCAACTAATCTATGATAAAGGAGCCAAGAATATACAATAGAGAAAAGGCAGCCCCTTCAATAACTGGTGCTGGGAAAACTTGATAGCCACATGTAAGAGAATGAAATTAGAACAATTCCTAACACCACACACAAAAATAAACTCAAAATGGATTAAAGGCCTAGATATAAGACCAGATACTATAAAACTCTTAGAGAAAAACATAGGCCAAACACTCTCTGACATAAACAACAGCAACATCTTTGCAGATACACCTCTTAGAGTAATGAGAGTAAAAACAAATGGTCATATGGTAGATCCATGTATAGATTTCTAAGGTATCTCCATACTGATCTCCATAGTGGTTGTACCAGCTTACATTCCCACCAAGAGTGCAGGAGGGTTCCCTTTTCTCCACAACCCCTCCAGCATTTGCTATTTGTGGACTTTTAATGATGGCCATTCTAACTGGTGTGAGGGGTTATCTTGTGGTTGTTTTGATGTGCATTTCTCTAATAATCAGGGATGTTGAGCATTTTCTCAAGTGCTTGTTGGCCATCTGTATATCTTCTTTGGAGAAGAGTCTATTCAGGTCTTTCACCCATTTTTCCAATGGGTTGTTGGCTTTTTTGCTGTTGAGTTGTATAAGTTCCTTGTATATTCTAGACATTAAGCCCTTGTCCGCTGCATCATTTGAAACTATTTCCTCCCATTGTGAAAGTTGTCTTTTTGTTTTCCTTTTGGTTTCCTTTGCTGTGCAAAAGCTTGTCAGTTGGATTAGGTCCCATTGGTTTAATTTTGCTTTTATTTCTGTTGCTTTGGGAGACTGACCTGAGAAAACATTTGTAAGGTTGATGTCAGAGAATGTTTTGCCTCTGTTCTCTTGCAGGAGTTTGATGGTGTCTGGACTTATATTTAAGTCTTTCAGCCATTCTGAGTTTATTTGCATGCATGGGATGAGGGTGTGTCCCAGTTTCATTGATCTGCATGCACCTGTCCAGGTTTCCCAGCAATACCTGCTGAAAAGACTGTATTTTTCACATTTTATATTCTTGCCTCCTTTGTCAAACATTAATTGATCGTAGGTGTCTGGGTTTATTTGTGGGTTCTCTATTCTGTTCCATTGATCTGTCTGGCTGTTTTGGGATCAGTACCACACTGTCTTGATGCATGTGGCTTTGTAATATTGCCTGAAGTCTGGGAGAGTTATGCCTCCTGCTTGGTTGTTGTTCCTCAGGTGTCCTTTGGCAATTCTGGGTCTTTTGTGGTTCCATGTGAATTTTTGGATTGTTTATACTAGTTCTGTGAAAAATATCATGGGTAATTTGATAGGGATTACATTGAATCTGTAGATGGCTTTGGGTAGTATGGCCATTTTTACAGTATTAATTTTTCCAACCCAGGATCATGGAATATCTCCCCATTACTTTACAGCAACATGGATGGAACTAGAGACTCTCATCCTGAGTGAATGAAAGAAAGAGCTAGACAAATACCACATGATATCAGTTATATCTGGAATCTAATATATGGCACAAATGAACATTTCCACAGGAAAGAAAATCATTGACTTGAAGAATAGAGTTGTGGTTGCCAGTGGGGCAGAGGAGGGAGCAGAGTGGATTGTGAGTTGGTGGTTAGTGAATGCAAGTTATTGCCTTTGGAATGGATTAGCAATGAGATCCTGCTGTGCAGCACTGGAAACTAAGTCTAGTCACTTATGATGGAACATGAAAATGTGAGAAAGTAGAATGTGTACATATATGTGTAACTGGGTCACCATGATGTAAGGTAGAAAAAAAAATGTATTGGGGAAATAACAATTAAAAAATATATAAATAATATAAGAAATAAAAGTTGTTTGTATACTTTGAATATAAAAAAATGGGACCTAATGAAATTTAAATGTTTCTGCACAGCAAAGGAAGCCCTAAACAAAGCAAAAAGACAACCCACAGAATGGGAGAAAATATTTGCAATATAGTGACTGACATGGGATTAACCCCAAACTTTATAAACCTCCTACAGATCAAAACCAAAAAACCCAACAACCCCATAAAATATGGACAGAAGATCTAAATAGATGATTCTCCAAAGAAGACATACATGTGGCCAAAGAATGCATGAAAAGATGTTAAACATAACTTATGATTAGAGAAATGCAAATCAAAACCACTATGAGGCACCACCTTACAACAGCCAGAATGGCTATCATCAAAAAATCTACAAACAGTAAGTGCCAGAGAGGGTGTGGAGAAAAAGGAACCCTATCACACTATTGGTGGGAATGTAAATTGGTGCAACCACTCTGGGAAACAGTATGGAGATTCCTCAGAAAACTAAAAATAGAACTACCTTTTGATCCAGCAGTCCCACTCCTGGGCATCTATGCAAAGAAAACCATGAGTCAAAAAGACACATGTACTCCAATGTTCATTGCAGCACTATATGCCATAGCCAAGACATGGAAACAACCTACATGTCCATCAGCAGAGGAGTGGCTAAAGAAGATGTGGTACAAATACACAAAGGAATATTACTCAGCCATTAAATGGAATAACAGCATTTACAGCAACATGGTTGGACCTAGAAATTATGCTAAATAAAGTCAGTCAGACAGTTAGATACCAACAACAAATTCTAGCACTAACACGTGGAATCAAAAAAAAAGACACAATGAACTTCTTTGCAGAACAGATACTGACTCACAGACTTTGAAAAGCTTATGGTTTCCAAATGAGACAAGTTGAGGGGGTGGGGGGATGTACTGAGGTTTTGGTATGGAAATGCTGTAAAATTTAGTTGTGAATATTCTTGTACACCTATAAATGTAATAAAAAATAATCTTGGATGAATGGATCTCCTTCTACTTGGAACTAATCATGAGAAATGAAAAAGATATACCCCTTCCAGAAGCTCCAGCTTTTTGTCTTTTTAATCCACTGTGGTCAACCATTAACACTGTGATCAAAGAGGAAAATTCAGTCTATTGGATGGAAAAGAAAGGATCCTAAAATGAAGATGGCTTTTTCATAAACACCCTTGGAGAACATAAGAGTCTGAAATGGGTTATAAAAGTGCATTAATTTAGTTTCAAGGCTACTCTGTATTCAAGGTTGAAATTTTATTTCTCCTTTTACTTCCTGTTCTATTTTTTTCTAACCCTATTTTTCAACATAGCCTTTCAAAAGCCCTTCAGTGTTATCGAATGGCTTCACAAAGTTACTCCAATACAATGTACCAAAAAATCTTACCCTGCATTTTAATTTATGAACTTCTACTATCAATTTTTCTTGAAGAAATTAAAGCTACAAGTTCAACTCTTTTGAGAATTAAAAGCCAAATGAATATGTGTAACATCAAGTTCTCCTTCCACATTTATTTGAAGTTAAAAAAATATATAGTACAAATTGTAACTTATCTACTTTATTAATAACTTGTCTTCTAAAAATATTATCATCAATGCTTATGTGGCTTTTTTTTTTTTTGTGGTTTTGTGCAGCTTCTGCCTAACTGTCCTGATAGAAACATGATTCATTTAGGACTTCAGGAGTAATTTTAGTCCAATGGTAAGACACTAATATACCCACTATATATAATAATAATTTTGCTTTTTAGGGCCATACCTATGGCATACGGTAGTTCTCAGACTAGGGGTCAGTTTGGAGCTGCAGCTGCTGGCCTATGCCACAGCAATAGCAATCTGCGATATGAGCTCCATCTGTGACCTGAGCCACAGCTTGTGGCAATACCAGAAACTTAACCCACTGAGCGAGACCAGGGATCGAACTTGCATCCTCATGGATACTAGTCAGGTTTGCAACCTGCTGAGTCACAATAGGAACTCCCAAATATACAATTAAGGAGGACAAACTGATAAAAACACATGACTGTCTTGGAATTGGCAAATTCTCCTGAATTCGGAAAACATGCCAATCTCTAAAGCTAGAGCAGTTGTGTAATCAGGATTGTGTTATATTCCAGATTGTGTTACTGGAATTCACTGCTCAGTGATTACAGTTTTGTTAGTATGATTACAGTCAATGCAACTTAACCAGAATCCATCTTTATGATATTTGAATGTGTGCATGTGTGTGTATCTTTGCATGTGTGTGTGTGTGTGTGTGTGTGTGTGTAGAGGTGAATGCTAGCGTTCAAAAAATATATTAGAGCTATTTATGCCTTCTTTTAAATTTTAGATATTTAGTACAGAGACAACTCTAGTTACTGGGTCTTAAATGAGGGTATTTCATTTCTTTTTCTGAATGTTCAAAATTCATAATTTACTTTTTCTATTTGAGTCCTGTGTTTCTAATACTCAAGTTTGTGTAATGTGAATGTTCATATTAGTTTCAGAGTTATCCTCAGAGGTTTCTTGAATTAACTCTTCCATTGATACTTCTGAAGCTTATGCCCCAGAATCAAAAGGAAAACCAACCTCTATGCCACATGCTCCTCCAAAGAGTTTAACTTGGGTCTTTAAACTCCAAATCTACAGTCATGTATTGCAGAGTCTACATAAAACCCAATGAATCACAGGCCACATCATCAGGGTGAATCTTTTACCTGTGAATAAGCCACAGAAATTCAAGTTCAACTTACACAGTGTTCACACTTCTTCCTGAATGCAGACCCCAAAATGTCAATGTCATCTAAGCAATTTGAATCTAGAAGCTCACCAGAGCCCTATCACTCAGGGAGCAGTTGGATGACTTGAAGTTTGATACACTGTCCTGAAGATATAGCTGATAGTAAAGGAAAGCAGTAGATATTTTTGCCAGTGTGTATCAAAATTTTTCTAATGTAAATTTACCTTCCTTTCCAAAGTGGTCCAGGCTGTGCTTTTTCATGTAATAACAATCTACAGAAGCCTGCAGAAGACCCGAGCCTTTTCATTTAACTCTGTCCTAATGTAGCCTTCCCTTCATCAAAATAAACACTGACCCATATAAAAAGAGTCACAATGTGTAGGAATATGCCACCATTAAAATCCCATGTAGTCCACTTGCTTCAAAAATCTAAAGTTTAAGGTGGTAGTATTTAAAAGCCAGTCACATGACGAAGAAAAAATCAACTGCTATGATAAGGTACCTATAAACCTTCCAGGCAAAGTAGCAACTACTACTACATTGACTCTAACAACAAATCCACATCGCCTTTCTTTGTTCAGTCCTATCAACACTTAAAGCCCCTTCTCTGGCAGTGCCAGAGCCTCTATCATACCAAATAGCTTTCATCAATGCAATTCATGTTTTAAGACTCAAAAGTTCCTGTATCAATACACAGGTTACTAACACTTCAATCCTGATTTGAACTTGAATCTTCCCCAAGTTGCTGGCCTCCCCTGTTGAAGACCTTTCCTGATAAAACCTGAAACACTGAAGAACAAACAAAAAGAAGATCAAAAGAGGGCACTGAATGTTGCCTGGGCATCAGGAAATTATGGGCTTCCAATAGTAAACTGGAGAATTAAGCAGATGACTTACCCATATACAGTTGAGCTGAGGACTTCCAGTTAGCTCCCAGTTAAACAGAGCTTTGATTTCCAAGCCTCTTCTGGTTGGGAGAAAATCTGAGGACTGCTCTCTGAAGGCAGGAAGTGCCACAAAACAGAGTAACAGAAATATTAAGATCTCTGTACCAAACTCAAAATAACCCAACAATCACATCTCTTCCCTGAGGGAAGAGTGACTGAAGAGTGAGATATCAGAGAAAATAGTCTTCCACTTGGGAGAAACTATCAGCAATTGAGAGCCTGTGGTTTCTTTAGCAGGACTCATAGAAATATGTCACAGGGCAGACCTTTAAATAGGAACAACATTGCCCACTTGAGGAGAGTTCATTTCACACAGTGTAGACTTCATAGTTTTGCTGTAACTCAAAGGGGACCCACTGAACTCTCATCTTCCTATATCTGTTCTTACAACATCGTATTGTTGGGAGCTGATGATCTATAGACGAGTAATGGGTGGCCTTGGATTTCCAGGAGCTCTTGACAGAGATGAAGGTAAAATACATGCAGTCAAAATCAAATGTAATAAGTTAAGAAAAGTCAGTGGGAACACAAAACAGAAACTCAGGTACAAGAGGAAGTAGAGAGTGCCTTTCTAGTAAGAAAGCCTTAATAATATTTTAAAATAATAATAATACAAAGGCACATTAAATCATGAAAAGACTCTTCATAACTTTACCATGAACACTTTATGTTTAACACATAAAAAATAATTGATGTTATAATATGGACCCTGATTATTTTATCCCTGCAAAGATATTTGGAGGTATTTTCAGTGTCACAAAAGTAATACACAATTTTATTGTTCCCTTGTAGTAATCGTACAGATGGGTTTCTGCCTGATTCTGTGCTTTAGTTTTTAGAGACTGATTGTTAATTCCTCTAACTCTAAGCCACATCTTCCAAAGTGTGTTAAAAAAAGTTAAATAGAATTATAAGATGGGGAGTTCCCACTGCGGCTCAGCAGGAACAAGTCTGACTAGTATCCATGAGGATGAGGGTTTAATCCCTGGCCTCGCTCAGTGGGTTAAGGATCTGACATTTCCATTACCTGTGGTGTAGTTTTCAGATGTGGTCCAGATCAGGTGTTGCTGTAGCTGTGGCTTAGGAACTTGCTTGGGAACTTCCATATTCTGCAGGTGCAGCACTAGAAAAACAAAAAACAAACAAACAAAAAAACCCAAGGAAATATCAGATGGAGGAATCCTAAATTTAAAAAAAAAATCATAAAATAATTTTTACAAACAGTACCATCATAAAGATCAGATATACGGTAATTTGATATATATATTACTGTTTCATTTGTGTCTAGGTCCAGAAGACTTCTCGATAGTAAATTCATGCAGTAATGCTATTTATTTTTTGTCTAAGTATGTGTGCTTAAGGTAGTTGCTAATACATCATATGTTCTGTGCTTTATTTATGTTTATAATTATAAAAAAAACATTATTTTATTAAAGTATTCTTGATTTACAATGTTCTGTTAATTTCTGCTATACAGTGAAGTGATTCATTTATACACATATATATAGTCTTTTTCACATTCTTTTCTATCATAGGTTATTCCAAGACATCAAATATAGTTCTCTGTGCTCTACAGTAGGACTTTCTTGTTCATCCATCTTCTATATAATAGTTAGCATCTGCTAACCCCAAATCCCCACTTCATCACTCTCCTACCTTCCTTGGCAACGACACATCTGTTCTCTATGTCTATGAGTCTGTTTCTGTTTTGTAGGTTAGTGGATTCCATATATAAGTGATCTCATACAGTATTATATTTTTATACTTTTAAACTTTTATAATTCTTATTATTTATTTATTTTTGATTTTAGGGCCATACCAGCAGCATATGGAGATTCCAGGCTAGGGCTTGAATCAGAGCTACAGCTTCTGGCCTACACCACAGCCACAGCAATGCGGGATCTAAGCTACATCTGCAACCTACAACACAGCTCATGGCAATGCCTGATGCATACCCTACTGAGTGAGGCTAGAGATCAAAACCACGGCCTCATGGATCCTAGTCAGACTCACTTCCACTGCACCACAATGGGAACTCCCATCTTTTGTAATTCTTAATAACTATCTTGTTACACTTACAAGATTGAGTTAAAAACAGCAAAATAAACTTTCTAATATGCTAAATTGAATTTACATCAGATAACAATTTTTTTCACTGTATAAAATTAATTCTTCTTGTAGTTAATATGAAAAAACCTATGAAACTTTATATAGAAGATCAATACATAGAAAGAGAAATTTTGTTTTTTTTTTTCTGCTTGATGAAAATCAAATATTATTTCAAGAAAAAATTTCAAGAGATAAAAACATCTGCAAATCTTTGCTCCACTATTCTGGACGGAACTTGGCAGGATCTATCTCTTCACATCAATCAAGTCTCACTTTTCTTCTATATGTAGTCAGGAAATCTTAGAGACACAGGAGGGTTCAAATCAACACCAGTCATTTAACAAATGTTTACTGGACATTATTTAAAGCAACAAGGGAGGGAGATGCTGTGAGGAAAAGGATACAAAATATGTATGACAATTTAATTGTTCTCAAGGTGCTTTAACCACATAATGTAATTTAGAGAATAGCTCTGCTAAATGAAGAGGTAGCCCAGCTATTGCAAAATTACCTGTCTCTGAGACCTTGGTAGTTTACTTAAAAGTGAAGCAGTTGGATGTCACATACAAGGAACAGTGAAAAATGTGAAAAACAGAGAGTGTGTGCTAGTCCTAGATTATTAACTAATTTAAGATTTTTTTGTCTGTGCCTGCAGAGCACATGGGAGTTCCCATGCCAGGGATAGAACCAGTGTCACAGCAGTGACCTGAGCCACTGCAGTGACAGTACCAGATCCTTAATGTACTGCACCATGAGGGACCTCAACTTTTATTTATTTATTTGTTTGTTTGTTTGTTTGCTTTTTTTAGGTACACACTTGTGGCATATGGAAGTTTCCAGGCTAGGGGTCAATTTGGAGCTGCAGCTGCCAACCCACACCACAACCATGGGAACACCAGATCTAAGCAGCATCTGTGACCTACACAGCAGCTTGCAGCAATGCCAGATTCTTAACCCACTGAGTGAGACCAGAGATTGAACCTGCAACCTTATGGATATGTTTGGTTCTTAACCCACTGAACCACAATGGGAAATCCCTAATTTTATTTGTTAATGTTGCAATTAGCTAAAACTGATTCTATAGATTCCACACTAAATTTGTATATGTATTATGTACATATGTATATGTATGTGTAAATGTATATGTATATGTATTTGCTTTAGGGCCACACTCATGCCATATGGAGGTTCCCAGGCTAGAGATCAAATCAGAGCTACAGCTGCCAGCCTACACCACAGCCACAGCAATACCAGGTCTGAGCCAAATCTTCAGTCTACAGCAGTGCTGGATACCCCATCCATTGAGTGAGGCCAGGGATTGAACTCACATCGTCATGGATACTAGTCAGATTCGTTTCTGCTGAGTCATGATGGGAACTACCCTAAATTTTTTTATATTCAAGGAGAAATCTTCTGCTCTTTGGAATGTCCTCTTGAAGCAGATAGACTTTACAGCCAAAATGTGGTAAAAATAAAAGATCATTTCTTTTTTTTTTTTTTTTTGTCTTTTTGCTATTTCTTTGGGCCGCTCCCATGGCAATATGGAGGTTCCCAGGCTAGGGGTCGAATTGGAGCCACAGCCACTGGCCTACGCCAGAGCCACAGCAACACGGGGTCCGAGCCGCGTCTGCAGCCTACACCACAGGTCACAGCAACACGGGGTCCAAGCTGCGTCTGCAACCTACACCACAGGTCACAGCAACGCCGGATCATTAACCCACTGAGCAAGGGCAGGGACTGAACCCGCAACCTCATAGTTCCTAGTCGGATTCGTTAACCACTGCGCCACGATGGGAACTCCTAAAAGATCATTTCTGAGAAACTTGACAATCCTATAACAAGATTAAATATAGTCATGGTTTCAAGTGGATCAAAATAAGTATAGCTTTTTTGTTTGTTTGTTTGTTTGTTTGTTTATTTTGTTTTTGTTTCTTTTTTTTTTTTTTTTGTTTTTTAGTTCCACACCTGCAGTACATGGAAGTTCCCAGGCTAGGGGTTGAATCAGAGCTACAGCTGCCTGCCTATACCACAGCCGTGTAACAAATTTAAAAACTTAGTTTCTTAAAACACAAATTTATTCTCTTGTAGTTCTAGAGGAAGAGGTCTAAAGTCAAGGTATCAGCAGGACAGAATTCTACCTGGAGACTTAAAGGAGAATGCTTCCTTTTTTTTTCTTTCCTTCAGCCTCCTGGTGTTAGCTTCATTCTCTTGTTGTTGGCTTCTTTCTCAGCCTCAAAGCCTACCCACTGATTCCATCTTCTGGGCATTCTCTAATTCTGATCTATTTAACTCCCTCTCACAAGTACTCTTGAGATTATATCAGCCCCACCAAATAATCCTAGAGCATCTTTCTGTCTCAAGAATCTTAATTAATTTACATTTGAAAATATCCTTTTTTACCATGTAAATAATACATTCACAGGTTCTGAAGATCAGGACATAGCCAACTTTGTCCATTATTCAAGAGGGCCATTATTCAGCCTACCACACTCACATGATAGACAGCTACCTTCTTCACTGTTTCATTTTAGGGACTTGCAGAATGGCTGGTATTTCCTCACTTTTGACTGAATGAAGTCAGCCATGTCCCTGGGGATGCAATGGTTTGCATCATCACGTGATGGAATATAAGTTGCAGAAAGACATGGGCCAATGAAGACTTTCCAGTAGAAGACTCTGCTACATAAAGAAGGGCTGGATTGAGTCTGTATCACAACATACTAGCCCGCTGGTACTGACATTCTCAGAGTGGGAATGTAGGACATGTTTTATTCACCTAGCCCTAGACTATGAAAAATGGTAATAAATATAATGAAATAGTGTATCTGAAGGAAAGACTATGTGGCTAGTCAATTTTTACTTTCCTTCATTTTATATTTTGAATTTCTCTTTTAAATTACAGAAGCTTGTAGGTATAGGAATATCAGAAAACAGAGCCAAGCATGATTGCCTGATTAACCCATATCTTCAAAGATCATTTCCTTTTTCTCTACTTTTTAATATGCACATTGATGATGCTATTTTACTTATTTTTTATCATTGTCTCAGCTTTTATTATTATTATTTTGTAATAGTTATTTCCCCAATACAGTTTTTTTCCTATTTTACATCATGGTGACCCAGTTACACACACATGTACACATTATATTTTTGCACACTATCATGCTCCATCACAAGTGAGTAGACATAGTTCCCAGTGCTACACATTAGGATCTCATTGCTAATCCATTCCAAAGGTAATAGTTTGTATCTATTAATCCCAAGCTCCCCAACCACCCTGCTCCCTCCCTCTCCCCCTTGGCAACCACAAGTCTATTCTCCAAGTCTGCTATTTTCTTTTCTGTGGAAAGGTTCATTTGTGCCTTATATTAGATTCCAGATATAAGTGATATCATATGGTATTTGTCTTTCTCTTTCTGACTTACTTCACTCAGTATGAGATGCTATTTTAAACGGGAAAATGCGCAGAGTAAAATTACTACAGCCCAGTATATTCCTTTTGTCCTTTCCCTAGTACCAAAAGATAACTTTAAATTATTTGTTTAGTATTCTATAAAATATTTTCTATGTGTATATGCAGAGATTTTTTGTAATTTTGATTTTGATAACAGTGGGATGATACAGCATATTCTATTTTAAATGTTGGATTTCCAAAGAATCAATTGACTGTGACAGTAGTCCTTACCTGGTACACTTTGAACTACTTCATTCTATTTTCTAGACATCTAGATTTATGTGATATAGGTAGAGACTCTTATACCTTATTCTGTGATTTTGTTTACCTTTCTATATCCTTACTAACATGGGATATAATTATATTAAAATAATGTATTTTATGATGTATTTTATTTTGCACTTCTTAAGTTAGCAGTGTTTGAACTCTGTGAGTGTGTCTGTATGTGTTTGCTTTCAGAACAAAATAAATAACTGTAGCTATTAAAGACAAAATGTAATACTTGATGAAAATGAGATCCTGTGAAAAGCAATTTTCTGGAAGAGAAAGGGCTTCATGGGCCTTTGGAGATGGAAATTAGTAACTCATATGTTGCTCAAGCAATTTATTTTTTGTCTATTAAAGAGGAATTGGGAAGATGGTTTTTAGGAGCTGGGACACAAGTTTGCAAAAAGCAATCGAGATGGTGCTTTGTTTTTTAGTCTCCCCTCTAGAAGGATAAGGATAGAGTGAGTCTTGGAGTTGCCAAACCTGGTGTAGGGCCCTGGGAGGAATAAGAATACTATATGATCATTTTTCTGTTTCCTCTGAGGGAGAAAGCATTCACAAATCCTCAAAGCTAGTCCTTGGGTGCACCAACCATATTAGGTGTGTGTGTTTCTCCTCCAGATGAGAAAGAACGATTTAATTAGTGCTCAAAGTTGAGTTACGCAGTTGATAAAGCAGCCTCTATGTTTCTTCTTCTTGACTATAAATGTGCATGAAAACACTGGCACCTGGCACTAAGACACCGTCTCTGGTCCCATTCATTTCTCAGTTCCAGCTGACCTGACCTCAACTTCTTGAAATATTCAAGATGAGGTTTTCCAAGGAACTAGCACTGCTGCACTTTCTGAATATGTTGGGGAATGTCAAGTAGGCTAGACATTTGAATCAGAGATTTGGAGAGATTTAAGTTTACAGCTTTGTTGGTTACAGTTACCTAAGAACCTAATCCAATGGGAAAATATAGGAAAATATGGGGCTATACTTAAGGATGGCCCAAGATGCTGAGAAATGTAGGGTAAAACCATGATGTCATGGAGAGGCCCAAGAGAGAAGCCTTGAGCCCTGGGCTTGTCCCAGAGTGTGGGACATATCCAAGGGAAGAAGGAAATCATGTCATCAGAAACCAAAGAGGAAAAACCTCTCCAGTCACCTCTGCTGCAGACCCACCCTTGAATTCCTGGGTCCCAGCTGGGAGACAACAGACAGCTGTGATTTTAACCTTTGCAATTGCTGACTAAACAGTTAGGGGTTTGTGTAAATTTGTACTGCAGATAAGAAATGAGGTTAAAGTGATTTTGTGTTGTTTTGTTACTTCTGTTTATGAATGCTTGGTAAAATTGATGAACACCATAGGCTTATGTGAAATGAAGTTTGGCACTTACCATCAGCCTCTACATGGAATAAAACATGAGCCATGCCTCCAAGGGTGAGAGCCAGTGAGTCCAGTAAGCTGTCAAAACTCAGGATACTGGCCCTGATAGTGGAGGTGCATATCAAAGGAATGATTTCTGCAAGCCCAGACCTCGTTTGTTCCTGCTGCTTATCCTTTGTTGCAAAAACTCCTACATATCCTAGCTCCTCCCTCACTGCCTCAGCAGTTTCTCAGGGCTACCTACCTGAGATATTTCCTCCCAGGCTTAAGTCCTAATTTTGCCCTAAATAAAACTTAACTCTCAAATTTCAGGTTGTGTATTTTTTTTTTTTTTTTTTTTTGGTCAACACTTGTAATTCCCCAACTCACCATTTCTGAGCAGGTCATCCCAATTAGGAAAATCTGCAAATATAAAATTATGTGATTGAGACAAACTGCCCTGCTCTTTGCCACAAGTGGGTGTGTTAGAATATAGCACAAATGCCACTGGATTCCAGACAGAATTACCTTTTTAGAGTGTTGGACATGGCTTCTAGCTATGCTTCTTTTGAAAAACTTACTCCTGAGCTCTTGCTGAAATTAAAAAATAAAAATAAAATGCTTGACTCCTGGAGACCTGGTGATTCTCCAAACTGAATATCCACTTGAGGGTGGTTTTTATGGCTGACAAGAGGCAAAACAATGAAAAGGAAAAAAAAAAAAAAAAAAAAAAAACAATAAAACAAGTGGGTTGTTTCCATGTCTTGACTATTGTGAACAGTGCTGCTATGAACATGCTAATGCATGTATCTTTTTGAATTATAATTTTGTCAGGATATATGCCCAGGAGTGGGATTGCTGGATCATATTGATGCAGGTGCCTCATACCCCTGAGAGAAAAGTTATATTCCTTATGCTTCTTTTAGAAATGAATACTTTAAAATTGAAAAGCTTAGAGTCTTTCCTTGTCTTTCTCCCTGACTTAATTGCACCCTAAACACAATCACCTGTGAGCTAAAGATTAGGCACGTTGAGCGTAATTGCCTATGAGTTAAAGATTATTAGCACATGACATTTTTCAGGAACTTTCTTAGTTTGTTCTAATCTCTGATCAATATGCCCCTTTCACAAGTACTCTTGTTCTAGGCAATAACCCAGAAGACCTCCATCATGGACATCTCCTGACTCCAGCTTTGAGGACTAAGATTCCCCCAAAGAAAGAAAAATGCATGTTTTTCCCAATCCTGATTCTTATCTGAAAACCTGTTTTTCTCTTTTTAACTATAAAACTTCCCACAATCCTTCCCAAAGTGGGCACAATCTTTAAGTCATTAGCCTGCTCTGACTCTCCTTTGCCTGGCAAAGCAGTAAAGCTATTTTTTTTCTCCTTTACCCAAAACTCTGTCTCTGAATTTCAATTCAGCCTAGTTCTGGCAACAGTATGGTAATTCTGTATTTAGTTTTTGAGGGCTTTCATACTGTTTTCCATAGTGCTTGCCTACAAACAGTGAAGGAGGATTACCTTTCCTCCACATCCTCTCCAGCATTTGCTATTTTTTGACTTGTTAATGATGGCCATTCTGACCAGAGTGATGTGCAACTAATTGTAGTTTTGATTTGCATTTCTCTAATAATTAATGATGTTGAGCATCTTTTCATGTGCCTATTGGCTTTCCATACGTCTTCCTTGGAGAAATATCTGTTTTGGTCTTCAGCCCATTTTTCAATTGGGTTGTTTGTTTTTTGTTGTCGTTGTTGAGTTATAGGTGTTGTTTGTATATTTTGGAGATTAGGCCCTTGTCATTTTTGGTTGCATAATTTGCTAAGATTTTCTCCCATTCTGTTGGTTGTTTTTTTCTTTTTTCTTTTATAATTTCCGTTTGCTGTCCAAAAGCTTGTAAGTTTGATTAGGTCCCATTTGTGTATTTGTTTTTGTATATGTACCACATTTTCTTAAACCATTCATCTGTCTATGGACATGTACATTGTTTTCATGTCTTGGCTATTGTGAATAGTTCAGATCCAGCAACGCCAGGTCCTTTAATCCCCAGGGCTGGGGAGTGAACCTGTGTCCTGAAAACTGTAGAGATGTTGCTGATCACACTGCAACACAGAGAGAATTTTGAGAAAAAAATTCTTTTTTTTTTTTTTGTCTTTTTAGGGCTCCATTTATGGCATATGGGAGTTCCCTGGCTGGGGGTCCTATTGGAGCTTCACCTGCTGGCCTAAAGCACAACCATAGCAATACTGTATTTGAGCTTCATCTGGGACCTACACCACAGTTCATGGCAACACCTGATGTTTAACTGACCCAGAGATCAAACCCACATCCTCATGGATACTAGTTAGAGTCATTACCACTGAGCCACAATGGGAACCCCCAAACTTTCTTATTTTTATATTTAAATTTTACTTGTCTTGCCATAAAATATGAATTTCTTTTCCACAGTATACTAAAGAATTCAGCTCTTCTATCTCACTGTTACTTTGTCTTTCTGTGAGAAAGTGGTCCCAGTCCCTGTGGGGAAGACTTTATCTCCCATCCCAAACAGCCAGTGACTTCAGTGAAGCAAAACCAAAGTCAATGGCTGTTTGGGAACCTTTGAGTTGAGGTTCCCCTGGAGTCATGTGTCTGTCTCAGAAATCTGAATCAAGCCGAAACTCCATAATTTTTGCCATAACTATTCTAGTCTTTGGAACTGGCTGTGATTTTTACCTAGATGTCATTATCCAAAATACTTAAGGAACTATGTCAAATCTCTTGGGTTAGAACATGATGGAAGTTAGTATATATGAAAAAAAAAAGTACGTATATATACAACTGGGTCACTTTGCTGCACAGCAGAAATTGAAGGAACATTGTAAATCAACTGTACTTTAGTAATTAAAAAAAGTATAAGCACAGATTAAAAAAAAAAGCATTCAAGTAAGTCAGAGTATGACTTCAGAAAACATATCATGCTCTGTGGGCAGTTTTACCTCTAAAGGGAGTTATTTCATTAGAACGGGTAATATGAAATTTAGCCCTAACTTTAGCTGAAGTGATGCAGATATCTCTACCCTTGAAGACATTCAGATCAGCCTCAACTCACTGGCCAGTTTTGTTATGGATGACAGAATTGCCCTAGATTCCCTCCTTGTAGGTCAAGGTGAGGCCTGTGCAAATTATTCAAATACCTTGCTGTATTTGGATTAGTGCCTTGATCCAGGTGCATGGGTTAAGCCTCTTGGCTTTCTTGGGTAGATTCTGAAAGTTAATGGAATTTGCTTAGCTCTTTGAGTCTGAGACCCTGTGTGGCTTGGCTGACCACACAGTTGAGTGGGCTCACAATACTGTTCTCAGCAGTGCTGCTGTAGCCTTGATAAGTCCCCTGCCAGACAAACCAAATAGCTGTCCTCTTCCCTGTTGGTAACAGTAATCAGAATGGCCCACAGAGGGACAAATAAATGGAAAAATTTGATATAGCCATATGAAGGTCAAAACTTTAGGGACAATGTTTTCCTCTTTATTTCTCTCTCTCTCTCTTTTTTTTTTTTTTTCTTTTTACAATATGCCTGCAACATATGGATGTTTTCAGGTTAGTGTTCTAAGAGCAGCCACAGTGGCAGGCCTATACCACAGCCATGGAAATGATAGATCTGAGCAGCATCTGTGACCTATGCTGCAGCTTGAGGCAATGCCATATCCTTAACCCCCTGAAGTGAAGCCAGGGATCAAACCTGTATCCTTATGGACACTATATCAGATTCCTAAACTGCTGAGCCACAGCAGGAACTCCCATTTTGTTGTTTCTTAGTGGTCAGCGCTTTCAGAATAAAAATTTCTGACAATCTGGTTTAAATGGATATTTAAATGCTAAGCAGACCTTGCAAGCTGGAACACTACAGAGAGATTTACAGGTTATTTTTCCTGGAGACATTTAATTTTTGTAAGCATTTAGGGGTTTTCTGGGATTCTCCAAAAGGGATTCCTTTTAAGGAGCAAGAGGATTTTCTCTCTCTAAAAATGCGGTGGAGTTGCTGTGTGGCAATAACTGTGTCACCTCTGAAATCCATGATTTGAATTTTTGCCCTGAGCCCTTTCTTACTTTGAGAAACTTTTGCTGCCTAGAAATGTAAATGAAAAACATTTTTATTTTCCAATTCAGTAATAAGTTACTGAAAATCTTCTTGAAAATAAGAGTTAATTTTTTAGCTCATATTTATTTTGTAGTAATATCTTATCTTTCACCACTAAAAGAACAATTTACATTTTCTGCCTGAAATTCTTCTTAGATGCACAAGTTCATTGAGTATGTTTTCTATCGCCTAAATTACCAAAGTCAAAATTCTTGCAATTATTCCATGAGTAAATAAAATATTCCCTCTTCAGTGTTCATTGGTAATTGACTCATTGAACTTTCCAATCTTTTTCCACCATTCAGTCCCAAAACTAATGCCAAAACCTAATCCCCACAAAAAATAATTTTTTGTAAGTGAAGTTGGACATAATCTTCACATACTTAGGCAAAGCTTTCATTTTCTCCTTTGTTTTGAATGATTTGTTTTCACTCCTCACCTATTTTTCTGTTTTCTTTGTTTTCCTCATGGATTCGTGGTGGCAGAGTTTCCCTTTATATGTATTTGCCTTATATTTGTTGTTCAGAGTTTCAAAAAACAAGAATTACCCACAGGTTCAGGGGGAAATCCAGCAAATAGTGTTGTTTATCTGCTGAATTAGAAAGTTGACATTTAAACAATATTATTAACAAATTTTTAATACAAAAAGGGATGTGTTAAATAGCTGTGTATTTTTAATTTAATCATGAAGAATATATCTTCATTGTTTTACTAGTTAAATCATTTAAATAGTGGGTTTGTGATATAAGAAAGAATATACACTTTTTTTGGTGAAAACTTAGAGTTATGCATCTAGTATTGGAGCTCAAAGAGATGACTATACTATTTGTTTTCTGAATTAGTAAGTTCAGTTAGCTAATATTTATATTTCATCATTCAGTTTTCTCATAATTATTTTTAGCACCGGAGCAAGTATTTATTAAATTCCTTTAGAACTCCAAGGAATATTTTAACAGCTTTATTGAGGTAACTGATAACATACATCTGCACATATTTAATGTATACTGTCTGATGAGTTTGGATGTATGTGTACATCACTGACACCATCACCACAATCAAGATAATTGACACATCTCTTAAAGGCTTCAAGTCCTCTTCCAAGAGATTAAACCCAAAAGTTGCAGTCCATGTCTCATTGCAATGCCCCTTCCCCCACCTTGACCAGCCTGGGCTGCTCACTCCCTGCTAGAAGAGGAATGTCACCCATTCTTCACCCTGCCACCATATAAGGTGCTCCCCATGCAAATAAGGTATCCTGCCCAAGACTAATAAGAACAAATTGGGTTTCCACTCAGGTCCACATTGTAGGGTATAAAGACTATTGCAGAGTGAGTCTGGACCTCTTTTTAACCTGTGCACATGTGAGTCCTCTCTGAAAGTGTACTTTAATAAATTTTTAAAACATCCTCTGTTTCACTGCTTTGCTATGGTGAGATGGGGACCAAGAAAACTGTGATGGTATCACATCCATCATTGTCAAAAGTCCCCTGCACCTTTTTGTTTCTTGTCTGTGTGTGTGGTAAGAACACATAATGTGAGATCTATTTTTTTAACAAATGTTTAAGTGTACAGTATAATACTGTTAACTGTAAGTGCTGTGTTATATAGCAGATATCTAGAATATACTAATCTAGCAAAACTCAAATTTTATATCCATTGCACAACTCCTCATATCCCCACTCCCATTTTCTCATACTGCGTTAACACGAGCCAATTCCTATAATAAATCTCCTATACATCTGTCTACCTATAGACATATCTATCTGTCTATCCTATGGGTTATCTTTCTTTCCAGACCTTTAATTAATATACTCCCTGGCATTAAGAATGGAACCATAATACCCTCAAGCATCACTTTTGCCCCATATGATACTAGAAATTGTTTTTTTTTGTTTGTTTGTTTGTTTTTCCTTTTTAGGGCTGCACCTGCGGCACCTGCGGCTTGGGAACATGGAAGTTCCCAAGCTAAATATAAAATCAGAGCTACAGCTGCTGGCTTACACCACAGCCACAGAAACTTGGGATCCAAGCCACATCTGCAACCTACACCACAGCTCACAGCAACCCAGTGTCCCTGACCCACACAGCAAGGTCAGGGATTGAGCTCTCATCCTCATGGATATAAGTTGGATTCATTTCCACTGCACCAAATTGGGAACTCCTGATACTAGAAATTCTAAGCAGTGCAATAAAGAAAAATAAAATTAACAAAAGTTAAAAGGTATAAGGATTAGAAAGAACAGAATAAAACTGTCATATGTATATAACATAAATAGGTCATTTCAAAGACCTATGTATTATGTATTAAAAATACATAAATCACTTTAAAAATTAATCCTTTAAAAGGTATCTGTGATCCCTACACTAAAACAATCTATTATTGAGATAAATTAAAGGAGACCTAAATTAATGAAGGAAGATGCTAGTCCAATTCATTGCCAAACTTAATTTTGTTAAAGTATTAATTACTTCCAAATTGATTTACTTATCCTATGCAATCTCAGCCAAAACATCAGGAGGAGTTTATTACTTCAATAGTCAATGAACTGAATCCTTTAATACGTGGAAATACAGGTAAATTTAAAGAAGACAAATATGACTGGAAGACTAATGTAATTACATTGAGACTTATTTAGCAATGTAAATTAAACAGTGTGGTATTTGCACAAGGATAGAATATAGATCAAGGTCCAGAATAGAAAGCCCAGATACAGACATTTCACCTGAATGATTATAAAGGTGATACTGAATTACAATAGCATTTCTATGGGTCAGTTGGATTTTCCCTGAAAACAAACTGAAAAGCAAGTATCTTGACTTATACCTCACAACGAAAGACATAAACTGTTCATAGTAGAATTTTTTTAATGATGAATAAAATAAACACATATCCCTGACTCCTGTAATGAATTACTACAAAATCTATCAATAAAGCAGAATGTTATACACAGCAGAAAATATGAACAAAATATAACTATATGCAAGACTGAATCTCACAAACATATACCAAATAAAAGAAGTCAGAAACAAAACTATAGATTGTTTAATTCTATGTGTATAAAGTTTAAAAATAGACAAAATTAATCATGATATTAGGAACAGGATTGTGGTTTATCCTTGGAACAGGGGTGGAGAATGTAAAGGAACTCAAGGTGTGTTTCGGGATTTCAAGTAATTTTTATCTGATTAAAAAACTCCTAGATGCTTAAAAAGTATATTCTCTCTATAGTTTTGATTTATATATGTTTACATATAACAATTATTCTCCAACAAAATTGGCAAAATAGACTTCTTTGTATAGACTGGAAATGGAAAAAATATTAATACATAAAGAATCACATAATTTAAAGTTCCTATCTTTTTTTTGGGGGGGGTCACCATGCTGTACACTGGAAAAATAAATTGTGTTGGGGAAATAATAAAAAAAAAGCAAACAAAAAAAGTTCTTAACTTTTGAAGTAGTTTGAATTTTCAGTTTATACTTTGTATAAAAAACTTGCTAAAATTATAATTTAAGGAAATCTAAAATATTCATTTTTTTATGCTTATGTCATGTAAAATGAATATGAGTGATTGAGCAGTAAAGTGTTATTATGCACCTTTGAATGAGCAAAGAAAAAATTTTGAAATAAAAAAGTCACTTTCATAGTGTTATTACAGACTTTCTTAATGTTTTTAAAATAATAGTCATGGTATAAATTAATTGCTATAATATATAAGGTATTTAGTTTTTGGATTCATCTATTAGAAACTGGTTTCAGCTAGCAGAACATGTTTAAGTAAAGCCAATGCTAGAAAACTAAAGATACGAAACCAACTATCAAACATACTTGCACATATGGAAGAAAATTAGGGTATTTGGAAATAATGGTGAATGTAGAAAGAAGTATAGTACTTGGAAATTATTAGGTTTAGCAAAAGATAGTAGGAGATTATTTGGTGCAACACGGAAAAAAAACAAAAGAGGCACAAAAATCCAGGCAAATAGTTATCCAGCGTTTGGATCAGATGATATATCTACTTATAAGAGGAAGTGTTGGAGTAATAGGTAAGAAAGCAATTTTTAATTTATTTTTTTTATTATTCAAATGAATTTATCACATCTGTAGCTGTATAATGATCATCACAATCCAATTTCACAGGATTTCAATCCCATAACCCAAAAACCCCCCAAATTGTCTCCTCAAGAGACCATAAGTTTTTCAATGTCTATGAGTCAGCATCTGTTCTGCAAAGAAATTCAGTCTGTCCTTTTCTCAGATTCCACATGTCAGTGAAAGCATTTGATGTTGCTGTCTCATTGCATGGCTGACTTCACTTAGCATGATAATTTCTAGGTCCATCCATGTTGCTAAAAATGCTGGTATTTCATTCCTTTTAATGGCTGAGTAATATTCCATTGTGTATATGTACCACCTCTTCTGCATCCACTCCTCTGTCGATGGACATGTAGGTCGTTTCCATGTCTTGGCTATTGCAAATAGTGCTGCAATGAACATTGGAGTACATGCGTCCTTTTGACTCATGGTTTTCTCTGGATAGATGCCCAGGAGTGGGATTGCTAGATCAAATGGTAGTTCTATTTGAGTTTTCTGAGGCATCCCCATACTGTTTTCCACAGTGGTTGCACCAATTTACAATCCCACCAACAGTGTACTAGGGTTCCTTTTTCTCCACACCCTCTCCAGCACTTATTGTTTGTAGACTTTTGGATGATAGCCATTCCGGCTGGTGTAAGGTGGTACCTAATCGTAGTTTTGATTTGCATTTCTCTAATAATGAGTGATGTTGAACATCTTTTCATGTGTTTTTTGGCCATCTGTATGTCTTTGGAGAACTGTCTGTTTAGACTTTCTGCCCATTTTTTTGATGGGTTTTTTTTTTTTTTTTTTTTTGGTAAGGAGCTGCAGAAAGTGTTTATAAATTTTGGAGATGAAGCCCTTGTCAGTTGATTCACTGGCAAAGATTTTCTCCCATTCTATGGGTTATCCTTTCATTTTGTTTAGGGTTTCCTTTGCTGTGCAGAAACTTTGAAGTTTATTGGGTCCCATTTGTTTTTGTTTTTATTGTCCATACTCTCAGAGGTGGATCTGAGAAGATATTGCTGTCGTTTATGTCAGAGAGTGTTTGGCCTATGTTTTCCTCTAAGAGTTTGATAGTGCCTGGTCTTATATCTAGGTCTTTAATCCATTTGAAGTTTATTTTTGTGTATGGTGTCAGGGAGTGTTCTAACTTCATTCTTTTCCATGTGGTTATCTGGTTTTGCCAGCACCACTTATTGAACAAGCTCTCTTTTCTCCATTGTATATCCTTGCCTCTTTGTCAAAGATTGGTTGGCTGTAGGTGTGTGGGTTTAACTCTGGGCTTTCTATGCTGTTCCACTGATCTCTATTTCTGTCTTTGTGCCAGTACCATATGGTTTCGATGACTGTTGCTTTGTAGTATAGTCTGAGGTCTG
Organism: Sus scrofa; assembly: GCF_054392235.1. Classification (NCBI taxonomy): domain Eukaryota; kingdom Metazoa; phylum Chordata; class Mammalia; order Artiodactyla; family Suidae; genus Sus; species Sus scrofa. The sequence goes on along the minus strand of NC_139390.1, from coordinate 49,809,284 downwards.
GGAGCCTTATTCCTCCAGCTCCATTTTTCTTTTTCAGGATGTCTTTGGCTATTTTGGGTCTTTTGTGCTTCCAAGCAAACTTTAAAATATTTTGTTTGAGTTGTGTGAAAAATGTCCTAGGTAATTTGAGAGGGATTGCATTCAGTCTGTAGATTGCCTTAGGTAATATAGTCATTTTGATAAGATTAACTCTTCCAATCCATGAGCATGGTATATCTTTCCATCTATTTGTGTCATCTTTGATTTCTTTCATCAGTGTCTTAGAGTTTTCAGAGTACAGGGCTTTTGTCTCTTTAGGTAGATTTACTCCTAGGTATTTTATTCTTTTGGATGTGATGGTAAATGGGATTGTGTCCCTAATTTCTCTTTCTGATCTTTCATTGTTAGTATATAGAAATGTTTTTGATTTCTGTGTGTTAATTTTATATCCTGCAACTCTGCCAAATTCATGGATGAACTCTAACAGTTTTCTGGTAGAGTCTTTAGGATTCTCTATGTATAGGATCATGTCATCTGCAAATAGTGATAGTTTTACTTCTTCTTTCCAATTTGGATTCCTTTTATCTCTTTTACTTCTCTGATTGCTGTGGCTAGGACTTCCAAATCTATGTTGAAGAGTAGTGGCTAGAGCAGACATCCTTGTCTTCTTCCTGATCTCAGTGGGAATTCTTTGAGCTTTTTTCCCTATTGAGAATGATATTAGCTGTGGGTTTGTCATATATGGCGTTTATGATGTTGAGGTAGGTTCCCTCTATGTCCAGTTTTTGAAGGGATTTTATCAGAAATGAGTGTTGGATTTTGTCAAAGGCTTTTTCTGCATCTATTGAGAGGATCATATGGTTTCTATTCTTTATTTTGTTAATGCAGTGTATCACACTGATGAATTTGTGGATATTGAGGAACCCTTGCATCCCTGGGAGAAATCCCACTTGATCATGATGTACAATCCTTTTAATGTATTGTTGGATGTGGTTTGTTAGTATTTTGTTGAGGATTTTTGCATCAATGTTCATCAGTGAAATTGGCCTGTAGTTTTCTTTTTTTGTGGTATCTTTGTCTAGTTTTGGTATCAGGGTGATGGTGGCCTCATAGAATGAGTTTGGGATTATCCCTTCCTCTGCAATTTTTTGAAATAGTTTCAGAAGGTGAGATGTTAGCTCTTCTCTAAATGTTTGATAGAATGCACTTGTGAAGCCATGACCTGGACTTTAGTTTGTTGAAAGTTTTTTAATCACAGTTTCAATTTCAGTTCTGTGATTGGTCCATTCATCTTTTCTATTTCATATTGGTTTAGTCTTTGAAGATTGTACTTTCCTAAGAATTTGTCCATTTCTTCTAGGTTTTCCAATTTATTGGCATATATTTGCATATAATAGTCTCTCATATTCCTTCATATTTCTGTGATGTCTGTTGTTACTTCTCCTTTTTCATTTCTAATTTTATTGATTTGAGTCCTCTCTCTTTTTTTCTTGATAAGTCTGGCTAAGGGTTTATCCATTTTGTTGATCTTTTCAAAGAACCGGCTTTTCGTTTCATGGATTTTTTCTATGGCTTTCTTTGTTTCTATCTCATTGATTTCTGCTCTGATCTTCATGATTTCTTTCCTTCTACTAACTTTAGGTCTTGTCTCTTCTTCTCTCGAGCTGCTTTAGATGTAAAGCTAGCTTGTTTATTTGAGCTTGTTCTTGTTTCCTGAGGTGGGCTTGTATTGCTATAAACTTTCCTCTTAGAATGGCTTTTGCTCACTCCCTTAGGATTTGGTTTTCGTATTTTTTGTTGTCATTTGGTTCTAGCTATTTTTTAATTTCCTCTTTGATTTCTTCAGTGATTGATTGGTTGTTTAGTACCATATTGTTGAGTCTCCATGTGTTCGTGTTTTTCCAGTTTTTTTCTTCTTATTGATTTCTAGTCATATAGTGTTGTAGTTGGAAGAGACGCTTGATGTGATTTCAATTTTCTTAAAGTTGCTGAGGTTGAATTTGTAGCTCAGGATGTGATGAATCTTAGAGAATGTTCCATGTGCACTTGAGAAGAATGTGTATTCTGTTGCTTTTGGGTGGAATGTCCTATAAATATCTATTAAGTCCATCTGGTTTAATGCATCATTCAGGGCCTGTGTTTCCTTACTGATTTTCTGTCTGGATGATCTATCCATTGCTGTAAGTGGAGTGTTAAAGTCCCCCATTCTTATTGTTTATTGTTGATTTGTCATTTTAAGGTAGTTAGCAGTTGCCTTGTATATTGTGGTGAACCTATGTTGGGTGCGTAGATATTTAAAATTGTTATATCTTCTTCTTGGATTGATCCTTTGATCATTATGTAATGACATTCCTTGTCCCTTAAAATATTCTTCATTTTAAAATCTATTTGTTTGTTATGAGTATTTGCTACTACAGCTTTCTTTTGTTACCCTTTTGCATGAAATATTTTCTTCCATCCTCTCACTTTCAATTTGTATGTGTCCCTAGAAGTGAAGTGGATCTATTGAAGACAGCATATATATGAGTCTTGTTTTTGTATCCATTCATCCAGTCTGTCTTTTGGTTGGGAAATTTAGTCCATTAACATTGAGGGTAATTATTGATATGGATGTTCTTATTGCCATTTTATTAATTACTTTGGATTTGTTTTTGTTACTCTTTTTTCTTGCCTTCTTTTCCTCTTCTCTCCTCTTCTGGTTTGATGACTATCTTTAGTGTTGTATTCAAGTTGATTTTTCTTTGTTTGTGTATCAATTGTAGATTTTTGGTTTGCAGTTATTCTGAAGTTATGATATGGGTGTATATGTATATGAGATTGTTTTAAGTTGTTGTACGCTTAATTGCAAGTTCATCTCCAGTGTCCTGCATTTGTACCCTCCTCTTCTCATGATTTCTGAATTTGGAGGTATAATTGTGCATGGATGATTTCTTGTCTTAATGTATATATACCTTTACTGGTGAGCCTTGTCATTTGTCGAATTTTTGTTTCCTGTTGTTATCTTTTCTTTTCTGCCTAAAGTTTCTTTAGTATTTGTCATAAAGCTGGTTTAGTGTTGCTGAATTCGCTCAGCTTTTGCTTATCTGTGAAGGTTTTTCTTTCTCCTTCAAATCTGAATGAGAGCCTTGCTGGGTAAAGTAATCTTGGTTAGAGGTTTGCTGGGTAAAGTAATCTTGGTTAGAGGTTTTTTCCTTTCATCATGTTAAATTTATCATGCCACTCTCTTCTGGCCTGTAGAGTTTCTGCTGGAAAATCTGCCAATAACATTATATGAGTTCCTTTATCTGTTATTTGTTTCTTTTCCCTAGCTGCTTTCAAGATTTTCTCTTTGCCTTTAATTTTGGTCAGTTTGATTAATATGTGTCTCTGTGTATTCCTCCTTGGGTTTATTTTGGTACTTGTGCTTCCTGGATTTGAGTGTGTGGTTCCTTTCCCATGTGAGGGAAGTCTTCACCTATTATCTCTTGGAATATTTTTTCTGTCCCCTTCTCTCTCTCTTCTCCTTCTGGCACCCCTCTAATATGGTTGTTGGTGTGTTTATCATTGTCCCAAAGTTCTCTGAGACTCTCTTCATTTGTTTTCAATCTTTTTTCTCTTTTCTGTCCTGCATCTGTAATTTCTACTAATCTGTCCTCCACCTCGCTTATTCATTCTTCTTCCTCCTGTATTCTGCTGTTAGCTGCTTCTAGTGAATTTTTTATTTCAGTTATTGTATTTTGCATCTCTCCTTAAGTTTTATATCTTGTATCTCTTTGGTCAATATTTCCTGTAAGTTATCCATCTTTCCCTCCAGTTTATTTCCAGTGTCTTGAATCATCTTCAGCATCAACAGTCTAAAGTCTTTTTCCTGGAGGCTGAGAATTTCCTCATTACTTTGCTGATTTTCTGGGGTTTTTCCTTTCTCCCTCATCTGAGTTATAGTGTTTGTCTTTTCCTTTTTGTAGGTTTTTGGTGTGGCAATATTTTTTACAGATAATAGAGTTGTAGCCTCTCTTACTTCTGGTGTCTCCCCCCTCCACATGGCTGAAGTCCATATGGGGGCTTTCTGTAGGCTTCTTGATGGGAGGGGCTGATGCCTGCCCACTGGTAGGTGGAGCTGATTCCTATCCCTCTGGTGGGTGGGGCTTAGTCTCTGGATGGGATTACAGGTGGCTCTGTGCCTGGGGGGTCTTTAGGCAGCCTGTTTAAAGAGGGGTGGGGCTGTGATCCCACCTGGGTTGTTGTTTGTCCTAGGGCTTCTCAGTGCTGACTGACGGGTGGGGCCAGGTTTTCCCAAAATGCCCACCTCCAGAGAAAGGCATGCTGCTGAACACTCTGGAGAGCTCCACTTCCAATGTCCTTCCCTCACAACAAGCCACAGTCTCCCCTGTCTTCCCAGGATGTCCTCCAAGAACTGCAGTCAGGTTTGACCCAGATTCCTATGGAGTCCTCGCTTTGCCCTGGGACCCAGTGCACATGAAAATCTGTGTGCGCCTTTTAAGAACGGGGTCTCCATTTCCCCCAGTCCTGTGGAGCTCCTGCACACAAGCCCCACTGGCCTTCAATGCCAGATGCTCCAGGGGCTCTTTCTCCAAGTGCCAGATCCCCACACATGAGAGTTTGATGTGTGGCTCAGAACTCTCACTCCTGTAGCTGTGTCTCTATGAACCAGTTAGTTTCCAGTCTGTGGGGCTTCCCACACAGGGGGTTTCGAGTTGTTTATTTTGTGAAATCACCACTCCTACCTCTTGATGTGGCCTCCTCCTCTTTGTCTTTTGGAGTAGGATATCTTTTTTAAGGTTTCCAGTCCATTTGGTTGAAGATTACTCAGCCTTTAGTTGTGAATTTTGTTATCTTTAGGAGAGATGTTGAGCTCCAGTCCTTCTATTCTGCCATCTTAATCCCATGTACTGGAAGGGTTAGTTTTAAAGGCATACCAAATTGCTGTGGTTTTTATGCATAATTGCAGTGAAGAATCAAGGTCTCCAAATTTGGCTTATGTTCATTCATTAAAAGCAAACATGCCACACAGCTACAGAATAACCAAAGTTTGTAGTTAATAATCCATTGCTTTCCAGTGTTTCAATTCTGTGTCTGGACTCACTAAGGTTCTCATTCTTTATATCTCCGAGCAGAAGAAATTCATTGAGAGACAAAGTGATAGAGGAGAAACAGATTTCTAGAATAGGAAGCTTCTAAGAGAAGCAAGCGGGCAGGCAAGGAAGCTCAGAAAGCACTTTTTGATAGAATATAATGAAAACAAACAGGGGAGCAATAGAAGAGTTCGACTGAAACTAAATATAGAGAGCAAAAAATTACATGATTTTAAAAAAATCATTAGATTGGTGCCATATCTTGAGAAATGGCTTATCCTAGATATGGTAGACATGTGGCTCTTACAATGGTAATTAGACGGTTGTGATGTTGACTTGGGACAGCCCCTGACCAGATTCATTACTCTTCTGAGAACACAGGGTTCTTTTTGCCCAATTGGAAGATAGCACTTACAGAGATGTATTAGTATCTTTCCCAAAGACCCTATTTTAAAATTTCCTATCTATTATGTAAGAATTGTCTTAATACTAACATAAACATAATTGACTAAGTGCTTTTATGAAGTTATTATATTTTATTTTGCAGCATCAATAAGTTGTTAATGATGTTCAACAATTTGCTGCTATTAGAAAAAAGCTGAGAAGCTCCCTTGTGGTGCAGCAGGTTAAGAATCTGGCATTGTGGCTGTAGCATCTCTGGTTGCTGCTATTGCTGCTGTGGCCCAGTTTGATCTCTGGCCAAGGAATTTTCACATGCTGTGGGTGTGCATCTTATGAGAAAAACTATTTTTGTCATATTCATAGACATAGCATTAATAACTAGCTTGTATGTTGAATTGATAATTTCCATCTTTACCTTGAGAATAATGCATTTGCCAACACTTAATGGTAGATATATACTAAAAATAACTTCAATTAAAAATTTAGGTTTTTTGTTCAACTATATTGGCCAAAGAAACAGAGTGATATTGTTAAAAATTGCTGTAAATTTGAATATTTTCTTCAATGAACTTGACCTCAAATGTAGTAGCAAAGTAAGATTCATCCTTTACTCTATAGCCCAAGGCAAATCTTAGCTCACCTGACTGATCTTAAATTAAATCAGTATATCTACTTACAAGCAACACTGCCAGAACATTGATCTGATGAAAAATAATGTAGTTTGTATTTGAAGGCCATGGATGTTTCCTTTTGCAACATCTTAAAATACAATTTTTTTAGTCTCCTAAGAAGCATGATGGGCAAATTGCTCAAGTGAAAAAAAAAAAAAAGTTAGATAAAATGGAAATAAAATAGAACCAGTATTTCTCACATTTTATCAATGTCTTCTTTAATTTAAGACCTGAGAATACTTTTACATGATATTTATAATCAGTGATTTTTCTAAATTATAAATGCCATGAAAGTATAAACTACTCCCTCACATATAAATACATTATGTAATGCATAGTTAAAAACAGGGAACATAATAATAGAGCTCCCTTATTAAGCATATACAGTGTATGCTTCATAATCACTAACACTTAATTTCTCATGTGGTAGGCAGGACTCTAAGAAAAACACAAATGAATTCTGCCCTTGTATAATCTGCACCCACCTCCCACAGTGGGAAAGGGAACTGATTCCATATTGTGTCAGTTTTTTTTAACTTTAACATTTTTATTCTGTTGCTTTTACTACAAGTTAAGAATGTTGCCCATAGCCAGAAATATACAGCAGAGCCCATTCTCAAGACTCTGACCTTTAAAGGTCTAATTCATTGCCATTTTATCAACAGATAAAATGTTGCAGAACAGAGAATAACATTTGTCTTGCTGGAGGTTTATAGGAACACAATGACCTGACCTATGTGGGCAGCTGCAATTTGCCAGTACCAAACACACCCCCCTTCTTTTAATATAAAAGAAGCCTGAATTCTAACTCAGGTAAGTTATTTCTTTCAGACATGAGTCCACCACCTTCTTAGTATGATGGCTTTCTAAATGGAGTCACCATTACTTGCCCCAACAACTTGTCTCTCAATTTATCAGCCTGTGGTGAAGTTGGTAGTATGAACTTGGACTCAGTAACAACATCTCTCTCATCATTATGGTACATGGTGAAGTGGATTTTGTAGAAGTAATTAAGATTCCTAACCACTTGACTGTGAGTGAATCCAAAATTAATCTTGCTGAGTGATTAAGACCTACTGAAATTAGTCCTTAAAAGACGAGCAGTAACACACACTCCATTGCTGGACTAGATGAAAGTAAACAGCTCTCATGAGCTAATTTGGGAAAGGGGGACATGAGTCTAGGAGTGAAGGGTGAGGTATAGTAGGTGAGCTTGAATCCCAGCAGACAGCCGGCAGGAAGATAAATGCCTCAATCCTACAACCACAAGTTACCAATTCTGCCAACAACCTGAATGATAATAGGAGCCAGAAATCTATATGAGAATCTCAAGTCTGGGCAACTCCTTGGTTTCAGTTTTGTGAGAAATGAGCAGAAAGCCCATTCTGACCCACAGAAACTGTGACATTAACAAACTTGTGTTGCTTTAGGACACTAAAACTTTGGGGTCATTTATCACCCAGAAATAGAAAATGAATAGCCCTACAATGTGAGTATTATTATCATTTAGGGCAATAAGAAAACAGGGTCAAAGAGGTTACATGAGGGATCTGAGATTAGAAAAATTCTATTTTAAATACATCCATAATCCCTGTAATCCCTCCACAGACACAATATTGCCTAAGTAGTCCACAAAATTTCCTTTCACTCAAACATGAATCATCATGTTACTATAATTCTATAAGAGAAAGAAAACAACAAAAATGCTCCCTATGTTTTAAGGAATACTTATAATCTTAGACACTTGTGGAATACGGCAATGGCTGATTTTTTTTTTTTTTTAATATAGTTCATTTACAATGTTTTGTTAATTTCTGCTATACAGCAAAGTGACCCAGTCATACATATATATACATTATTTTTTTCATATTATCTTATATCATGTTCTATCATAAGTGATTGGATAGAGTCCCCTGCACTGTACTGTAGGACCTCATTGCATATCCATTCTAAATGCAATGGTTTGCATCTATTGACTCCATACATTTGCTTTTCCTGAAGTGTCATACAGTTGGTTTCCTACAGTCTGTAGAAGTATGTGGCTTCTTTTACTTAGTAATATGTATTTAAATTTTCTCTATGTCTTTTCACAGCTTGATAGCTCATTTCTTTTTAGTGCTGAATAAAATTCCATTGTCTAAATGTACCACAGTTTATTTATCCATTTTACAACAGAAGAACACCTAGGTTGCCTCCAAGTTTTGGAAATTATGTATAAATCTGCTATAAACATCCATGTGCAAGTTTTTCTGTTGACATATATTTCAACTCCTTTGGGTACATAGATACCAAGTAATATGTTTCCTAGATCATATAGTATGTTTAGTTTCATAAGAAACTTCTAAGCTGTTTTCCAAGGTGGCTGTACTATTTTGCATCCCCATCAACAATATAGCAGAATCCCTGTTGCTCCACATCCTCACTACCTTTGTCATTGTCAGTGTTCCAGATTTTGGTCATTCTAAGAGGTGTGTAGTGGTATCTCATCGTTGTTTTAATTTGCATTTCCCTGATGACATATGATATCACATTACCTATTCCTCTTTTCATGTGTGTATGTCCCATCTATTTATCTTCTTTAAGGTCTTTAGCCCATTTTAAATTGGGGTCTTTGTTTCCTTATTGCTGGGTTTTAAATATTTCTTAAAATACTTTGAAAAACAATCTTATATCAGATGCATATTTTTAAAATACTTTCTATCAGGCTGTGGCTAATCTTCTCATTCTCTTGATATTACTTTCCACAGAGCAGAAAAAATCTGTTGTAATGAAGTCAAGCTTCTCAATTGTTTCTAACATAGAATATATTTTTGGTATTGTATCTAAACAGGCATCACCATACCCAAGCTCATTTAGGTTTTATCCTATATTGTCTCCAAGTAGTTTTATAGTTTTGCATTTTACATTTAGGCCAATAGTTCATTTTGAATTATTTTTTTTTTTCTGAAGGATGTAAAATGTGTGTTTAGATTAATTTTTTAATGCATTGTTGTTCCAGCATCATTTGTTAAAGCAACAATCTTTTCTCGATTATATTGTCTTTGCTCTCTTGTTAAAGAGCAGCTGTCTATATTTATGTGGGCCTATTTATGTCCTCTTGATTCTGTTCCATTTATCTATTGTCTATCCTTTCACCAATGCCACACTCTCTTCAGTAGCATAGCTGTATAGTAAATCTTAAATTTAGGAAACATTAGTCCTCCGACTTTGTTCTTTTCCTTCAAAATTGTAGTAGCTATTCTGGGTCTTTTACTTCTCCTTGTAACATTAGAATCAGTTTGTTAATATCTACAAAATAACCTGCTAAGATTTTGATTGGGATAGTATTGAATCTGTAGATCAACTTGTGAAGAATTGACGTCTTAACAATATTGAGGAAGAGTTACTTTTTGTATAGACTATTTTAAGAGAAATTTTTCAATTATAAAGTGGCATTTTAATAGGAACAAGAAAAACTTAAAGACAGATAGGTTGATAAAAATAGAGTTTCTGGTAATGTCTGAGGAGGTAGGAAAAAATCCTTGTCATGTTTATAGAACTTCAAATAATTCAGTGTGTTGCAACCACACTGAACAATGGTAAGGGAAATAGAAACTGAGGTAAGGGAAGTAATGAAAGTCCATACACTTTGGACTTGAAGGGTGTTTTAAGGACACTGATATTTACCTTGAAAAATAAGGAGATTCCACTGGATAGATGTGTTCAATGGGGTGATATTATTTGCTTAAAATTTTAAGTGTCATTCTTGCTTCTTTGTTACAAATGGCTTGGTGGAATTAGAAGGAGGAATTCAGGGAAAGGTGAATTAAGAATCTACTGTTGGAATCCTAGCAAGAGGTGAAAGGGGCTTGGGTAAAGGTGATACAGAAGGAGTGGGTAAGAAATCTTCAGCCTCTGGGAATATTTTAAAGAGAGTATCAACAATAGGTAGATTGACTACAGTATAAAATAGATTACCAAGTACCTACTATATAGCATAGGAAAACATACTCAATAGTTTGTAATAACTTATGTGGGGCAAAATAGATATATTTATATGTATGACCAATTTACTTTGCTGTACACCTGAAACTAATACAACATTGTAAATCAACAATACTCTTTTTTAATAGACAGATTGAATGTGAGATGTGAGAGAAAGATTAATCTGGCCTGGTTCTCACTTTCTTGTTCTGAGAGACTAAAAAGTGTAGAGTATGCCTTTTCTGAGGCAGGTGAGAATGTGGAGAAGCATGTTTGGAGGTAGGAAAATGTCTAAAAATGTATTTGTGGCATGTTTTATGTTAGAGATACTTACTGGACATAAAAAAGAGGTATCAAGTAGCCAGGTGTATATCTGAAGTTCAAGGCAAGAAGTAGGTAGAATTTATAAGTCATTGGTACAAAGAGGCTATATAAAGCCCAAGACTAGATGGAAATGTCAAAAGTATGAATGAAGAGCTAGAGAGGAACAAATGGGATCAGAATCCTAAGTGGCAAAGTGATGAAGCAAGGTCCACAGAGAAAGTTGAGAAGGAGCATACATGATGATAGGGAAACTAGTAATTTTTCCAAAAGCCATAAGAAAGCTCATGTTGATGTATCAATATTCATTGAAAGTTGCCAGGCTGGTGGAGCAGAACCTCTGAGACTTAGGGCCAGTTAAAAAAAAAATTGAAATCCAGGTGAGAAGGTAGAGATTTGGGGTAGTTGAACACAGAGAAGACTCAAATGAGACATTGGGAGAAGGACCTAGAATAATTTTTTGAGCTGAAGAGAAATGAATAAAGATGTAGATAAAGATATATATATTATTTTGGTAAATATATATTATTATTAGGGTAATACTCCATTATATATAAGAAAATATGAACAAAACCCGAAATGCTAGGTAGCAACATTTATTATGGAATTTTATTATAACTCTGTGCAAAAAATAAAATGCTAGGTAGCAACATAGATGGACCAGAAATTTCATAGTAAGTAAAGAGTAAGTCAGACAGAGAAAGACAGGTGTCAAATGATATCACTTATGTGTGGAATCTATAAAAAAAGTAAAATGACACAAATGAACTTATTCGCAAAACAGAAAGAGACTCAGATGTCAAAAACAAATTTATGGTTACCAAAGGGATGGACTGGGAGTTTGGGATTGGCATGTACAAACTATGGTATATGGAATGGATGGTCAACAGGGACCTGCTGTATAGCACAGGGAACTCCACCCAATATTCTGTGAAAACCTATACAGGAAAAGAATCTGAAAAAGAATGAATATGTGTATGTGTATCACTGAACCACTTTATTGTACAATAGAAATTCTCACAACATTGTAAATCAACTACACTTAAACAAAACTTTTAAAAATGGATAAGGGGAGAATTGAGGGCAGGTAAAAACAAGAAACTATGTTTTCTTAAAACAAATTCATGTCTGTGTTGAAGCTGGGGTATGTCTTGATCTTTACCAGCAGACTCATCTTTTCTCATTGCTTTTAAAAAGTATAATCTTCCTTTCTATTATTTATAACACTGAATTTTGAGGATCCCATTTACAAATATTGTGAACTGAACTGTGTCACAATTTAGTGGTTCAACTAACTGTTCTATATGATTTCCATGTGATATGACTGTAATGTTTAGAACTCTTTTGATTCTACTTACCTATCTGGTTTGAATGATAAGATATGGAAATTTGTATTGATTTAATGATGAATTGTCTGAGGGTGAACTGAAGGTTATGTGCAAGTGCAAATAATGAGGTCTTTTCATTTTACGCTCCTCATTTGACCACTGATCCTTCAAAAATAAAGTAAAATGATAATAATAATGGAAAAAATAATGATGTATATGCAGTTGCACATTATGCCTGATTTATGCTGTAGAACACATATTTACACCTATACTCCAGTCAAATACAAATTTATGTGATTTTTGAAGAAAGCATATGGATTCTTAAATATTAAAAATCTTATCAGGAGTTCCCATCATGGGTTAGTGGTTAACGAATCTGACTAGGAACCATGAGGTTGCAGGTTTGATCCCTGGCCTTGCTCAGTGGGTTAGGGATCCAGCATTGCCATGAACTGTGGTGTAGGTTGTAGACACGGCTACAGCTCTGATCAGACCCCTAGCCTGGGAACCTCCATATGCTGCGTGAGTGGCCCTATAAATGCCAAAAAAAAAGACCAAAAAAAAAAAAAATCTTATCAGAAGTTACAGCAGGGAAGCTTTCTAAAGCAGTATATTTACATCTTACTATAAGGCATGATACTGGCCTTTAAGATACAGTTGTTATTTTCTAACATGAAAAAAAAAAAGCAGTGTAGAAATAGCTTTGGAATTAGAAATTCAGAATAAACCTTAAACATGCAACAAGTTTGTGCTATAATCTTGAATAATACACTTAACCCGTTTCAAAAGGAATTGAGAAAAATTTGATAGCATGCCTTTGATTTTTGCCTTTAGGTAAAATCCCATATTTGCCTAAAGGTATGACTCTCTGTATATATGCATGGTTAAAACATTTGATATTTTAAATCCACAACAATTCATGAATGAATTATGAATTAAAAACTGAAATCTTAGGTCCTTCACAAGTTACACAATTAGAAACAGCAAAATGTGTTAAACAGACTCTTTAAAAATGTACAAGTATATGTAGAGGCATGAATGAAGATATCCCATGGCAGCATGCCATGAGTTTGGGAGAGCCCTGTACCTCTTTTTAAGTGCATTAATCATTTTCTGGCATATATTGTCATGATATTCTCCAAACGGACTCTCCTCATCATTTGTCCCAGCTTTGTAGCTTTCTTTCCCAATTATAAACCCTCTAATTCACTAGAGTGAGCTGTACATTCTCAGTCAAAGGGAACTGGTCCATCAAATCACTCTCCATGGGAGATACCTGTATGATTTCTCAGCAATAGCATCATCATTGCCTGTGAAACTCAAAAAACTTTTGCTGATGGGAAATTGCAAACATACACAAAGCAAACCACGTAATATAATAAAACCTCAGGTACCTATTACCTAGCTTTAATACTCAGTACTCTTGACTCCTCAATACCCCCAATTCAAAGATTCCCCACCTCATTTTTACTACTGCACAGTCTTTTTTGAGGTAAAATCTATGGGCTTTGGATTTTACACATCTATAGTGTAAAAATGTGACAAATTAATATACTTATTTAGCCTCAAGTTCTAGCTATGTGAATATTTCTGTCACCCCATAAATCTCCACAGTGGCCTTACCTGGTCCATCCCTCCAAACAGAGGAAACCACCTGTCTGATTATTTTCACTATTGATCAGTTTGCCAGACTCAAATATTTAGAAACAAAATTTATGGCTACCAAAAAGTGAAACATGAAGGGAAGGGATAAATTAGGAGGTTGGGATTAATCTATGCACACTACTATATATAAAATAAGCAAGTAACCAGAACCTACTGTATTACACAGGGTAATCTACTTAATACTGTGTAATAATCAAATAGGAATCTGACAAAGAGTGGATATATGTATACGTATAACAATAAACTTTTATGTACACCTAAAACTAACACAACATTGTAAATCAACTTTATACTTAAATAAAAATTTAAAAATATAAAATAAAATTCCCTTTTTTAAAGAAGGTAATAGACATTGAATAATATAATGTTTTGTTTTTCTATTTCTTTTTACCCAACACACTATGAGATTCATTCCTATTGTTGCATGTAGTAGTATCCAAATATATAAACTCTTGTTTGAAGTTATGGTCTGTTATAAATAAAGATCCTATGAACATTATTGAGTTTTTAGAGAAATATGATTTTATTTCTCTTGGGTTAAAATACCTAAAAGTGGAATGTCTTGCTCAAATGGTAATTTGATGTTTAAAGTTAAAAAAATACTTCCAAAGTTTTTTACAACATGGTTTTAACATTTTATAGTCCTATTAGCAATATATGGTATTTTTGTTTGTTCCATATCTTAGCAAACATTATGTTTGTCAGTTTTTTATTGAAAGAGCTTTTTTGAGATGTAATATACATGCCATAAAATTAACCCATTTCATTAGTTTTTTTTTTTTTTGTATATTTACAGTTGTGTGTAATAAGGAGGAAGACTCCACTTTAGATATTTAACCTGAAAGTTTATAGAAACTATACCACTGCACCCTCACCTTTCCTTAAGGATCTGGTGTCACTGCGGTGGCCTGGGTCATTGCTGTGGCTGTAGGTTCAGTCCTTGGCCAGGGAACTTCCGCATGCCATAGGCACAGATTAAAAAAAAAAAATTCTAAGTCACACAAAGCCCACCTCTCATCTGCAGTAACAACCTAAGTCACCAGTCTGTCTTCACTTCTATCACCTGGAGAGGCTTGTGCCAGCTCTGCTCTCCCTGGCAAGCCCCATAATGTGGGTAATGAACTTTTCACATCTTTTGGTGTGTGTGGAATAATCTGTCTCAACATACACACTCATTTGGGTTGATCTCAACATCCATGGAGAAACTGGAAAACATTGTGAAACCACACTAATTCTGGACCATGCTACCTCAGAAAGATTTCTCATAAACATCAGCATGCGTTCCTAATCCTCTCCCCATTCTCCAACCCCCAGCCTGAGACAAGCACTAAGTCACTTTATCTCTAGGTCTGTCTGTCTGTTCTCTGTTCTATACAATTCATATAAATTCATTCATTCAATAGGTGGTCATTTGGGCTTCTTCCTTAGAATAAATTTGTGAGGTTCATTCATATTGTAGCATGTATCAGTACTTACTCTTTCATTGCCAAATAATATAACAGTCTATGAATATACCACATTTTATTTAATGACACATCGATTAATGGAATTTGAGATTTCCCCCCCACTTTTTGGCTATGATGAATAATACGATGCGCTTTCATGTGCAAGTCTACCCGAGGAGACATGTTTTCATGTCTCTCGTGTACTCTTAGGAATAGAATTTTTAGTCATATGATAACCTTATATTTCACATTTTGAGGAGCTTCCAAACACTTTTTCCATGGTAATTGTCCTACTTTACATTCCAACAGCAATATGTGAGGGTTCCATTTGCTCCACACCTTGCTAATACTTATTAGTGTGTTTTTGATCACAACTCTGTTCCTGATAACTGCTTTATCTCTATTTGCTTCTAAGATTTTTCACAAACTGCCTCTAAAACCCATTTTATCAATTTGTCTATATTGTATTTATCTTGTGGTAGTAGGAGAGGCAGAAAAACAACTTAGTCATATGTATAGGTTTAATGAGGATACATGTAGTCTTTGCCCTGGGTTTGAATTTACAAATCTGACAGGGGCGGGTAAGAAGATCCTAAAAAACACTCCATATCAAAATTTATACCTACCTGTGAGTAAATAAAGGACTAGAAGGAGGATATTAAGGACATAATTTTTATTGAAGTATAGTTGATTTACAATATTACACCAGTGCCAGGAGTACAACATAGTGATTTGCTGTTTTTGTAAATTATATTCATTTAAAGTTATTACAGAATATTGGCTATATTTCCCTCTGCTCTACAATATATCCTTATCAATTATTTATTTTATAGATAGTAATTTGTCTTTCTTAATCTTGTAATCTTATCTTTCCCTCCTTACCTATGGTATATATGCAATGAGTACTACTCAGCCATAAAAAAGAATGAAATGCTGCCATTTGCAGCAATGTGGATGGACCTAGAGAGTATTGAGCTTAGTTAAATAAGTCAGAGAACAAATTTTTTAATCACTACAAAATTATAATGTGATAAGAAAAATCAACTTAAAAACCATAGTAATAAAAAAGTAGTTTATCTTTTAATAAGTTAAACAAAGTGAGAGATCATCACTTTCTATTTAGTGTAAAAGTTATTAGGAAACACCAATGTCTAATAAACATTCTTAACACAAAGGGAGAAAAAAGACAACTATGAGTCTTTGACAGCATTTGGCAAAAAAAGAAAAAAAAGTACTACTAGGTGGATCTTTAAAGATAAATTTTCCTTCTAAGAAATAAAGCAGTATACAAAAATTATAACACACTGAGACAAAATAATCCACATATCATTTACTAAAGTAAAATCCCTAAAATAGATCACTGGTAATCCAACAGCTTATAGGCTTTCTCTAATATCCAAAATGCTCTCAATCAACAGCTTAGAACATTTCAATAAGCCCCCAATATGTATGGGTTTGCAATGAGAAGAGCTCATGAACTTATATAAACAAAGCTCCCAGGTTCTTTGTTTTACTTTTAAATCTAGATGTTTTATTGTATATAATCCTAGACACAATAGAAAAAGAAAATGCATTGTGCCTTATACTGTAATCTTTAAGAACTCAAGTTGTACCCATACATATGTACTTAATGACATTTATACCACTAGCAGAAACAAACAATGAAATTAATATAAACCTCCATAAGAACACAAGTCAGTTAAATTTAAATTTACATATAACTATATTTAAATATAACTATATTATTAAATTTAAATTTAAATATAACTATATTTAAATATAACTATATTATTAAATTTAAATTTAAATATAACTATATTATTTTCTGTTTGGGGATATACTTGGATGTTAAATGTTTTTTCTCTTCAATGTACTTAACTTTATTCCAGGGGGTGCCTTAAAATCTGAGCAAATTTTTATTTAACAATCTGACCTATGAATGAGTGCCTGAGATTTAAGTTCTCAAAGAGTCGATTGTTAGATTTAATACATTTGTTGCAGTACTACAGTGATTCTTTAAGAAAAAGTAAGTGACAAATCACTGTCAGGAAATATTGCTTATCCTTCTTGTGTTGAGACATAAACATGATTTATTTAAAAGTATTCATGGTGTATAATTTTTTTGGTATGTTGTTGGATTCGGTTGGCTAAGATTTTGTTTAGAATTTTTGCATCTATATTCATCAATGATATTGGCTGATAGTTTTCTTTTTTGGTGGTATCTCTGTCGGTTTTGGAATGAGGGTGATGGTGGCCTCATAGAATGTCTTTGGGAGTATTCCTTCTTCTTCAACCTTTTGAAAGAGTTTAAGGAGGATGGGCACCAATTCCTCTTTATATGTTTGATAGAATTCACCTGTGAAGCCATCTGGTCCTGGACTTTTATTTGTAGGGAGTGATTTTATGACCTCTTCAATTTCATTTCTAGTGATCGGTGTGTTCAGTTGGTCTGTTTCTTCTTGATTCAGTTTTGGCAGGCTGTAAGATTCTAGAAAATTGTCCATTTCTTCCAGATTGTCAAACTTGTTGCCATACAGTTGTTCATAGTATTCTCTTATGGTTTTTTGTATTTCTGCTGTATCCATTGTGATTTCTCCTTTTTCATTTATAATTTTGGTTATTTGGGTTCTTTCTCTCCTCTTTTTAGTGAGTCTGGCCAGGGGTTTGTCAATTTTGTTCACCTTTTCAAAGAACCAGCTCTTGGTTTTATTAATTTTCTCTATTGTTTTTTGAGTCTCTATTTTATTGATTTCTTCTTTGATCTTTATAATTTCCTTCCTTCTGCTGACTTTAGGACTTCTTTGTTCTTCTTTTTCTAATTCGTTTAGGTGGAGGGTTAAGTTGTCAATTTGGGATCTTTCTTCTTTTTTGAGAAAGGCCTGGATTGCTATAAATTTCCCTCTGAGCACTGCTTTCGTAGCATCCCATAGATTTTGAGAGGTTGTGTCTTCATTATCATTTGTTTCAAGGTAGTTTTTAACTTCCTTCTTGATTTCCTCATTGACCCATTGATATATGACCCTGCAATCCCACTCTTGGGCATCTATCCGGACAAAATTCTACTTAAAAGAGACACATGCACCCGCATGTTCATTGCAGCACTATTCACAATAGCCAGGACATGGAAACAATCCAAATGTCCATCGACAGATGATTGGATTCAGAAGATGTAGTAGATATACACAATGGAATACTACTCAACCATAAAAAAGGATGACATAATGCCATTTGCAGCAACATGGATGGAACTAGAGAATCTCATACTGAGTGAAATGAGCCAGAAAGACAAAGACAAATACCATATGATATCACTTATAACTGGAATCTAATATCCAGCACAAATGAACATCTCCTCAGAAAAGAAAATCATGGACTTGGAGAAGAGACTTGTGGTTGCCTGATGGGAGGGGGAGGGAGTGGGAGGGATCGGGAGCTTGGGCTTATCAGACACAACTTAGAATAGATTTACAAGGAGATCCTGCTGAATAGCATTGAGAACTATGTCTAGATACTCATGTTGCAACAGAAGAAATGGTGGGGGAAAATCTGTAATTGTAATGTATACATGTAAGGATAACCTGACCCCCTTGCTGTACAGTGGGAAAATAAAAAAATAAATAAATAAATAAAAGTATTCATAAAGAACAAATACTATTACTTTTATTTATCCTCAAATTTAATTATTTATTTCAATTATTTGTTCATAATCGATGACATCTGTTTACCCAAAAGCAGTTATTAGGTATTTTAAATTACATATGAGTATATAGCTATACTTGTTTTATATAAACACATTCAGTTCACAGTAAAAGCAGATTTTTCTTTCATTTGTGTTATGATGAACTTGTGGATAAAATCTGACAGATACTACCACAATAAAGTTCCCTTCAAAGGGTACCAAATGCTCTTTGATCAAATGGGAAATGATCAAAGTCTATGCCTGTCTTTAAAGTCCATGAAAATATTCTATTTCTTTTCATTTCTCCTTGAGTTGGTCCCTTGATGATCCATTTTACTAAAAGAAAAGGAAGGAAGCTCATCTAACATAGAGATAAGGCTATGGAAACATCATCTAGGTGATATTTCATTATAGGTGGGTTTATTCTGACACTGAAAAATTACCATTTTGAAGTGAAAGTCATCGGTGATCTAAGGCATGTGTCCCCTTTAGATGTCACAGTTGCTCATTTATGTCTGTTCAGGAATTCATTTTTTATAGTTGAATTTTACTGCTCTTTAGATGTTTGTTTGATTTTAGAACATCTTAAATTTAACTGAACATATCAGTGTTAAAGCAGTCAGAAAAGATTGAGTTTATTCCTAGATGGGATGGCAAAATATCATATCAAAGGGCAGACCACAGCTTTCAACAGCTCGCAATCAACTCACAATTATAAAATAAAAAAAAAAAAAACAAGAAGGATCCCTAAATGTCTTTGCTAATGTTTTATACCATATCTGTGTCATCGGCTAATCTAATTCTGTTAATAGCATTCACTGGTGTACCGTTATAATGCTCACCATATTGAAAGTAGAAAATACTTTATCCTTTGAGTTTTTTCTTTCTATCAAAACACCATCTTGTCATCCTTCCTAAGAGAGAAATATACATCCTTAATAGTACTGTATATATTGTAGAGTGAAGAATAATCCTTGCATGTAAAATAGAGATAGGGGAACTATTTTTAACATCTTAAAAGACAGGCTGCTCAAATAGAGATGCTTCCAGTGCTATTTTTGACTTATACTCTCTTAATGACAGAAGGAATGTATGTGGCTTTACTATTTATTTTGGGGGGAATGAAAGGATGATAAATCTTATCTACCCAGTTTCTCAGAAAAAATAGGGAAAATATTAACCATCTAGGAGGTGATGGGATTCTGTGAAATTTTACCATACCTCTATCTTTCCACTTGCCACTCTTCATTTTATGCATCCAAGCACAGGATGGAGAGTTTGTTACACAAACTGGCACAAAAGATGCTTGCTCCCAATGACAGAGCAGCTTGTCTGCACCAGCACAGTGGAGTGGATGTACCTGTGTATGCTGTGGAGTAAACCAGTGCAGCATTTTCATAGTTTTTCTCCTACTAGAATTTATTTTTACCTTTTTATTTAAATAATCATTTTATTTTATGTTTATTAGAGTATAGTTGACTTATAGTGTTTTGTCAATTTCTGCTGTCATAGTAACCCTGTCATACATATATGTCATATATATAAATGTATATATAATGTGTATATATACATTTATATGTATATTCTTATATACAACTACTTTTTCTCATTCTATCTTCCATTAATTCTATCCCAAGAGATGGATATAGTTCCCTGCACTGAGCAGTGGGACCTCATTGCTTATCTGCTATTTATTTCTTTTTGGATTTTTAGGGCCATGCCTGTGGCATATGGAAGTTCCCAGACTTGGGGTCAAATTAGAGCTACAGCTGTTGCCTACACAGTAGCTACAGCAACACAAGATCGAGCTCTGTTTGCAACCTACACCATAACTCACAGCATTGCCAGATCCTTAACCCACTGAGCAAGGCCAGGGATTGAACCCACTTCCTCTTGGATACTAGTCAGGTTCTTAACCTACTGAGCCACAAGGAAATTCCTTGCTTATCCAGTCTAAATGTGATATTTGCATCTACCGCCCCCAAACTCCTCATCCACCCCACTACTTCACCCCTTCCCCTTAGCAACTGCAAATCTGTTCTCTATGTCTGTGAGTCTGTTTCTAGTCTTTAGATAGGTTCATTTGTGCCATATTTTAGATTCTACATGTAAGTGGATATCAAAGGAAACCGTTAAAAAAAAAAAAAAAAAAAAAGGAAATGCCAACCCACAAAACGGTAGAAAATCTTTGCAAACAATGTGACTAACAAGGGCATAATCTCCAAAATATGGAATTTAGATATTATCAGATTCACTTCATGGCTCTCAAGGATAATCCCATTATTTGGATCAGTGGATCCTTAATTCTGTTCTGTGGAGCCTTCATGTTCCATGAGTCTTCAGGCCACTTAGGGATTTGCCGAGTATGTAGAACCCCATTCAGGCAGTGTAGTAGGCCCGCTGTTTTCACTTTATCCAAAACACACTTATTTTTAATTCTTTCACACATAATAGAGCCCTGTATTTAATTTTTAAGGAAGCTCTTTTATTTTGAATAGTCTTAAATGTACTGAAAAACTGTGAAGATAGTGCAAAGAATTCCCATTTGTGCCCGAACAGTTTTAACTAGTATTTAAATGTTACTTTATATTGGCACATTTGTCACCACCAATGAGCCAATTTTGATTCATTCTTATTAACTAGAGCCATACGTATACATGTTTCCTTGGCTCTTACCTAAAGTCCTCTCTCTGTTCTACCTTAGCTTGAGTATTCAGCTATCCCAGGGTTGCTCTTGGTTGTGATAGTATTCATAATTTCTCTTATTTTTGATGAAGTGACAGTTTTGAGAAGTCTTGATTAAGCATTGTCAGAATGTCCCTCATTCTGGGTCTGTCAGATTTTCATATCATGATTAGGATGAAATTATGTGCTTCCTGGGCAACACATCATAGTGATAAAAGTGCCACATTCATAAAATATCCAGAGTAGATGTTAGCAACATGTCTTGTCAATGTTCATGTTAACCTTGATCACCTGGACCAAGCTGTGTCATATTTATCCACTGTAAAGTAACTTTTTCTCCATTTTTACACTATACTTCTTGGCAAAAGTCACTATAAGTAGCCCACACTTAAGAAGAGCTCTATCTTTTTGAGAATAAAGTATCTACATTAATAATATGGAATTCTGTGTGGGATATATATTCTCTATTCGGTCAATTATTTTTAATAATTTTAATTGAAATATAATCAATTGCTATGGAAAGTAGTATGGAGATACTTCAGAAAACTAAATATAGAACTACCATATGATCCAGCAATCCCACCCCTGGGCATATATCCAGACAAAACTTACCTTGAGAAATATACATGCACCCATATATACCTTGCAGCACTATTCACAATAGCTAAGACATGGAATCAACACAAATGTCCATCAACAGATATATGGATTAAGACAATGTGGTACATACATACAGTGGAATACTACTCAACCATAAAAAGGACAAAATAATGCTATTTGCAGCAACATGGATGTTAGAGATTCTCATGCTAAATGAAGTAAGTCAGAAAGAGAAAGACAAATACCATATGATATCACTTATATGTGGAATATAAAAGATGGAAGAGATGATCCTTCCTACAAAACAGAAAGAGATCATGGACATGGAGAACAGACCTGTGGTTGCTGGAGGGAGGGAGGAAGGAGTGGAATGGACAGGGAGTTGAGGATACGAACTGTTGTAACTTGTAGAATGGATGAACAGTGGGGTCCTACTGTACAGCACAGGGAACTGTGTGTGATTACATCACTTTGCTGTACACAGAAATTGAAGAAACATTGTAAATCAACCATATTTTAACAAAAAATAAATAAAAGAAATATAATTGACGTACAATTTCAGGCATACATCACAATAGTGTATATTTGTGTAATATATATATTGCAAAATGTATGTAATCAGTTATATAAGTATGGACTCATGGATATTTATTTACACTTTGGGTTATAAGCCAATGCTATTTTAAATATTTTGGTCAAATTTTTCCATCATTAGATATTGACAATTGTTTCAGTCACCTATTTTTCTTTTTTTTTCTTTTTTTTTTACTTTTTAGGGCCACACTCATGGTATATGGAAGTTCCAAGTTTAAGGGTTGAATCAGAGATGCAGCTTCAGGCCTATGCCACAACCACAGCAAAGCAGGATCCAAGCTATGTTTGTGATTTACACTGCAGCTTGTGGAAATGCTGGATCCTTAATACACAGAGCAAGGCCAGGGATCAAACCCACATCCTCATGGACTAGTCAGTTCATTATCACTGAGCCACAACAGGAATTCCCCCTATGTTTTCTTGACATACTCACATCTTTATGTATTTGTTTGTGTGTACATCCTTATACTACAAGAAGCCACAGGGTCATATTGAATATTTCTTTCCTACTCCTAGAGTCATTCAAGAGGCTATGGTTCCTTTCATTAGAGATTGGTGTTACCAATCACAAGTGCAGGTGTTGGATATGCTTGTCACTGCTGATGTCCATAATATTTTTAATAGAAAAAAATCATTGCTGCTAATATAACAGTTGAATTATTGCTCCATATGAACTCCCAATCTGTTTCTTCTCTCCCTCTCTTTCTCTTTCTCCCTCTCTTTATTTCTCTTTCTCCTTCTCTCTCTGGTCAGATATCTAGTTTTATAATGCCTGCCCCCACTACATCAAATCAATGTGTTATACAGTATGTTAACAAAAGGAAGGTTCTATAATCACATAATCATCTAATAGATACGGAGAAAGCACTTGACAAAATTCACCACACATTCATGACTAAAACTCTCAACAAAGTTAGAATAGAGGGAACATATCTAAATAAAGGCTACTTATGACAAACTCACAGCCAACATCATACTCAACGGTGAAAAGAAAATGAAAGCCTTGCTTCTAAAATCAGGAGTAAAAACAAAGATACCCACTCTCACCATATCAGTATAGTATTGGAAATCCTGGGAATAGCAATCAGACAACAAAAAGGAAATAAAATGCCTCAAAATTAGAAGAGAAGTAGTAAAGCTGTTACTATTTGCAGACAACATGATATTACATACAGAAAATCCTGAAGTCTCCACCAAAAAAAATCACAACTTATATAAATGAATTTAGTAAATTTGTAGGATATAAGATTAATATACAGAAATGTATTGCTTTTATGTACCCTAACAGAACCTTAGTTCACTGTTGTTAGGAATATAAATTGCATTATAATTATAAAAATCATATGGAAGTTCCTCAAAAAATTAAAAATAGAGCTACTGTATGATCCTGCAATTTCACTTCTGGGTATATATTCAAAGAAAATGAAAATGCTAATCTGAAAAAACATATGCATCTCAATTGTTCATA
Source organism: Sus scrofa (assembly GCF_054392235.1). NCBI lineage: Eukaryota > Metazoa > Chordata > Mammalia > Artiodactyla > Suidae > Sus > Sus scrofa. The sequence goes on along the minus strand of NC_139390.1, from coordinate 49,785,412 downwards.
GGAGCATTTTTTTTTTACAAAAGCCACACCCTAAATGTCCATCAACAATGAATAAGATGTGGTGTATGTATTCAATGGAATATAATTCAGCCATAAAAATGAATGCATTTTTGCCATTTGCAACAGTATGGATGGACCTGGAAAATATTATGCTTAATGAAATAATTCAGACAGAGAAAGAGAAATATTATAAGGTTTTACAATGTGCAGTGTAAAAATAAAACGAATGAATAAAACAAAACAGAAATACACTCATAGATACAGAGAACAAATTACTGGTTTGTGGGGAAAGGGACCAGGAGAGAGACAAAATAGGAATAGGGGAATAAAGGGATCATCTACCAGGCAAAAATTAAATAAGATACAAGAAAGTTGTATACCTGAACTTAACAAAACTACCTAAATAAATCAAATATCACAGATGCAGTTATTACTCAAATCATTGTCTATTTGAGAATAAGTGGACTTTTCCAAGAAAAACCTAAAATAATGCCCAGGTGGAGCAATCGAATCCCTCATTTATCTTTACTTATGGACGGCATTTTTATGGGTACAGATGATGATGTGTTGAGAATTGTATGACAGTAGAATGCTAAGATTGTTTTCTGATTGCTTCTACTTATTGAAAACAAAAACAAGGTACTTAAGTATGAGTAAGGACACAGAAAGCGATATTGGAAATTTCATGAGAGAGGAGGTCTATTTAAGCGAGCTAGCAAGTTGGCTAGAGAACAGCGAAAGAATGCTAGCAGCCCTAGGTTCCCCTGAGGTGAGTGGTTGCAAGTTTAAGGTCACTCTAGTAAGCTGCTTCGGTTGCATGTATTTCTCCACATATATTCAGCCCCATAGGCACTGGTTAGTCAGACCATTGGATTTTATTTAGAGTTGGAATTTCGGCAAGTTGAGTCCAATGGAGTGAGAAAGGAGCAAAGAACTTTAACAGTAGCAAGGAAGTGATTAGAATTAAAGAACATGAAATCTAATATGAGTTATATGGCAAATGACAGTTGGAGGTAATGGAATCAGTTAAGTGAGATGAGATCAGTAGTTATATACAAAAATGGAGTCCAAGAATTGTCAGAATACTGAGAGTGAGTTTTCCAAGTTCAGAGGTGGAGGTAAAAGAATGGAGTATAAAAATGCAGAGTTTTCGGTTATTTCCAATGATGAAGGATGGGAATGACAGACATAAGGTGGAGGGCAGGTAGTTATGGGACAGGAAGGAAAAGAATGACCAACCAGTCCATTAAAAAAGTTGTCTACATGAATGGTAACACCATTTTCAATTATGACAGGAGGATGCAGTGAGAGTGGTGCTAAAATATTACAGAACTAGAGTGAGTCATCAGTAGAACATGGCATAAGGTAAAACACTGTGGATATAGTTTGATAACAATAGCATTAGATCTGAGTGTTAGGAGCATGGCAGGAGAATTACCTGGAAGTGGAAATGAGAAATGAGGAGGAGATTGATCACAGGGAAAGCAGTCTTCCCAGGAGACACAGGTTCCTTTTGAGTAACAAAGTGAAGGAACAGTTGGAGAAGGTAATAAAGATCTTATTGTTGATGGACTGTTAATTGCAGGGGCACTGTTAGAACATTTTAGTGTTTGGAAATGAATGAAAGATGGGAAAGATTAGGAATGGAAAAAGTGGGAATAAGAGCTGACCTGGGCATCTCTCTGATTTTTATTGATGTAAGCTAGGATAATGGGCATAGTAGGATTTGTCCTGATAGTACAAGGAATCCAATGGTCCTGAGGATGTTAGTAAGAAGAGAATGAAGAAGGGACATGTACTACTACAGCAATGATTTCTAAAAATTGTATTGAATAGAAATGGTACGAAATTAAATGTAAGTTAATTTTCCTAACCTCTTATATGTAACCACTAATAACTGTATCTGTGTATCCATCCAGGAATTTCTATGCATATGCAAATTACATTGTTAGACAAAGAACTATAAATTATGTATTTAAACATATAATATTAAGTATATATATATATATACACAAAAAATTACACTATGTATTCTGTTCTTTTATCTCAATATTTTACCATCACAATATTTTTCAGTAAGTATACATGGATAATATTTTTTAAAAAGCAGTACTATTTACAATAGCCAAGATAAGGAAGCAACCTAAATGTCCCTTGACAAATGAATTGATAAAAAAGAGGTGGTGTGTATATATATATGATAATACCTAGCTGTAAAAAAATAATGAAATAATGCCATTTTTAGCAACATGGATGGACCACAAACTTGTGGTTACCAGAGTGGAAAGAAGTAGACATGGGGAGGGATAAATTGGTAATTTGGGATTAACATATATGCACTACTGCATATAAAATAGATAAATAAAAAGAACTTACTGTATAGCACAGGGGACTATTTTCAATATCTTGTAATAACCTATAATGGAAAATAATATAATATATATATATATACACATACATATTATGTATGCATATATAGAACTGAAGCATTTATGCATGAAACACTGTAAATCAACTATATTTCAATTTAAAAAACAAAATGAATCTTTGCATTAATCTATCTAATCTTTTTTCTACTAATGGATATTTAGGCTGTTCATAGTTTTCTTTGACTTGTAAGCAAAATAAATATTGATGAATAATTTATTTCACAATTATTTTTTTGGTCTTTGTCTTTTCTAGGGCCACACCCATGGCATGTGGAGGTTCCCAGGCTAGGTGTCCAATCAGAACTGTAGCCACCAGCCTATGCCAGAGCCACAGCACTGCCAGATCCAAGCCGTGTCTACAACCTACACCACAGCTCGTGGCAATGCCAGATCCTCAGCACACCAAGCAAGGCCAGGGATCAAACCCGCAACCCCTTGGTTCCTAGTCGGATTCGTTAACCACTGAGCCATGATGGGAACTTCTATTTCATCTTTGAGTGTAGTATATATTATGAAAACCTTGAAGCCAACCTGTTATACAAAGTGGTATTTTAATTTTAAATTTTAGTATTAATTGCTAAATTTTCCCTGTCAAAAGCTATGAAAGCATGCATGAGCAGTCCATGATATATACTATGCAATACAAATGTTATCAAATTCCTTAAATTTTGTCAATTTGCTGTTTGAAATAGGCAGTTGTACTGTTTTAATCCAAAAACTGCCGATGTTAAAAGTGGGAATTTGGGCAATCATATACCACACACATGCACGCACATTTTAAGAAAATTACTTGGACATGTTTAGTGTTTGATATTCCATAAATCATTCCACATGAACAGTGTCTTGTATTTTTTTAATATGGCCAGTCTTTCATCTGTGCAGAAAATACCATCCCCCCTCCCCCCCTGCTTGTTGTGCAGGGGAAACAATTTATTACATACCGCTTCCAAATCTGCACAAGCCAAATAGGGAAGCTGTTGGACTGCTGCTAGTGATTGTGGCCTTTTTTCTCTTCTCTCAGGCATGTAATATTCAAACCTTTGGCACATGTCAAAGAATACTTTACCCCTGGCAATCTGACCAGGTTCTTTCGGGGATGCTTAGCCTAGAACCCAGCCTTGGATGTCACATCATCAATTCCCATTTCTCAGTTGTCCTCTGGAAGTGTGCTGAAAACGTCAACTTTTTTTCTTAATGAAGTGTCTTGGCGATATATTTCATTTTCCAAGTATTTAGGATGTTTTATTTACTTTACCAAGATGGAGAATTAAAATAAGGAAAGATTGCTTGATAAAAACGTATATTTATTTAAATTTAAAAAGCTGGTTAACCCACTGATAACCTCACATAGTTATTTTTTAATTGTTTTTATAATTATTTTAAGAATGCTTAGGATCTACTCTCAGCAAATTTCAAGTATACAGTACAGTATTAACTGCAGCCACTATGCTGTACATTTTTTAAAAGTCAGCTAAAATAAAATTTAAAGTGTCCATAAAATAATGTCGTGCTTTAAAATATTTCCATTTTAATTTAGTTTATATAAAGAGATATATTATTCTTCAAACAGTTGGTACGAAGCCAAGGATTCTTCTCACTTATGCATGCTCTGATTGACATTCCTGATCTCTTTCTTTCAGAGATCTATGTTGGCTGAAAGCCTCGAGACTTTGTGAGGTGGACCTTTCCAAAGACAACTCATAATATGACAGCTGTCTTCCTCAGAGTGAATCCTCTATAGGAGACCAAGAAAGAAAGAATTGTGATTCTTCAGAAGTGACATGCCATTGCTTCTATCACATTCTGCTGGTCACAAAGATCAATTCTGACACCATGTGACAGAAAGCTTTAGGAGGGTGTGACTATCAGTGGAACTGTACCATTGTGGACCATTTTAGAGGCTGGTTACAACAGATGTTTTATGGGAGTGTGCCTATTATCTCAGTGTACATAAACCTGATTAAAAGAAAAGGAACAAGAAAGGAGGAAGTAAGAAATTCTTTTCTTTGCTGCCTATGTACAAGAAACAAAAGCTGCTGAAGCCAACTGTGTTCATGTGTACTATAGGTCAGTGTCAGTCAATGTAATCTGCAGGCAAGTGCTGGTCCACAAATTCTTTGTCACCAGTCCCAAAGGAGGTGCCTTAAAGAGCAGGGACTCAAGTCTGAGGAAGCATGCTATCCAGCTACTGGGTGGTGTCTCTAAGCAGGTCTACGAGGCCAGATCTCAGAGTATGTTTTAGAAGAAGCTGGCTACTGGAACCTATTGCCTTTGCTTATGTGAAAAACAGTGGCTGAGGAGAAACTGTCAGAAACAGGAAGCCAACAGTAAGAACCATGCCTCTTCCTCCTGCCTTCTCATACTCCTCTTGCCTCATCTTTTGGTAGAACCTGATGGGAAGTCAGCAGACAAAGAAGAAATGCAGATTTAAACCTCAGCCCCACAGTCTACTTTTAAGTTTCCTCAATATCCATATATATTCCCTATATACATGAGGACTTCAAAAAATATAAATAGGTTTTTTTTTTTTTTAACAAATAAAAAGGTTTTCACTCCCCTCAAAAAAGGATACATATTTCAACAGTCACATTATCCAGTTTTGGGTTATGTTAATTACTTCTCAGTCTAATGCCAGTTGAATTCGAATATTCCTTAGCCTAATGACCAAATCATAAAATTAATTACCAAAGATAACCTTTATGTAAAACTATAAGGGGAATAGAAGAAAAGGAAAAGAAATTCACCCAGGCACATTTAACAGGTAAGGCAGACTATGCATGAGCATTATAATTCAATGATTAATTTTGAAGTGCATTACTCTTTTTTTCACTTTCCATTTCATGTTCCATTTCTCCTCAGCCACAGCCTCAATAGTTGCCGATAATTACCTATTTGGGCAACTCAAAATTGAGGTTCTGAAGAGCTAGAGTCCTCAGTAGCCCTGCTTTTTATGGGTGTCCTTTAATTTTTATTATTGGACATAGAGGAACTAAGACACAGCCCGGAGAAACATCTGTGTCAAAAGAAATAAGACCTCCCTGTGACCTTTATGTAATAGAAAACTGTTTCCCTCAGTAATCACCAAAAGCGATAAAGAAATATATTTGCCTATAGAAACAAAGGCATGAGATCCCAAATGTTAGCATAGTATTCAATTTCATGGAACCACCATAAATTATTTTCTTGGGAACTAATAGTGCCAGTTCACCAACTCTCAAGTTTGTAACACTAAAAACATAAATTTTTGAGTGAATTATAAGGAATAATAGTGAAAGTAGCCAACTCCCCTTTGACTCCTTGTTTCCTAGACTCATGCATTTAGTCAAGAAGGAGTAATACCATTCACTCATCAGTGGTTCAAAAAAAATCCTGCATCATGTGATAGAACCTAACACTTTCAGAGAATTCAATTTCCTCTTCAGTAGAAAGGTTCCAATCTATAAAGTGACGCAGGAGTGGAAACATGGTGAGGACTGTGATTTTTCCTTAACAATTCATGTTAAACATTGGGCATTGTGCCTGGAGTCTTTTCCTATTATGCAGGACAGGGGATATTTTAGTAGATTGCCAGTCCATTTTATTCTGAGTGACATCATCTTCAATTAACCCTAGTGAGGAGTTCCAGTAGATAAAAACATTCTAATCACAACTGTGTCCCAGCTTCTTATTAATGACAGTTGTGATATCTTGTCTATAAGAATCAAGTAGACCCTATTGGCACCAGATACTCTAAATTCTTAAAATCCTCATTAAATAGGGAAATCATTTTTGTTTTATTTTTCCTTTTATGTCTGCACCTGTAGTGTCTGGAAGTTCATGGGCCAAGGGCCGAATTGGAGCTGAAGCTGCACAGCCATGGCAACACTGGATCCTTAACTCCCTGAGTGAGGCCAGGGATTGAACTGCATACCCACAGAAACAAAGGCAGGTTCTTAGCCTACAGAGCCACAATAGAAACTCCCAAGGCAGCCATCTAAATGACAATGTTTCTCACAGTCACATTCAGCCATCAAAGGACCATCACAAGAGAGATCTTTAAGTGTTCTGACAGTCCCTTCACGAATGTATTCATCAATGTCTTTTTGAATGGAGTGTCTTCTAGGCTCTATTAGGGACGTAATGGAGAATTGTCTGCAGGTCACACATGATAAATGCACTCCAATATTTCTTTGTTCCAAAGAAATTCTTTGTGCCTTTGAAATTATTATAGCATTTCAATCCTTGTAAGTCCAAGTTTAAATCAATTAAATGAGTAAAGAATTGGAGACAATTCTAGGTGCTTGAGCTAACTCATTAAATCCAGAATCCATATTAAGGATTCTAAACATATGTTTAGAATCTGGAAATTAAAACCAACTACTGCTGAGGAAAGAAAGAGATATTGCTCAGGTTGTACAAGACAGGAAGAAGCGAGTACTTTTTTCTATGTTCAGGTCTGTCTCTTTCATTTCTTTTTGGCAGAACTCATTAAGAAGTCAACTAACCAGGGAGACATTAAGTTTGTAGTACCTCACTCCTTGCCTCAGAGAAGATGGTAAAAAGGGAGGCCATTAAGATGAGAGATAATGGCTTTATTAATGATGCGGCTTCTTAAAATAACTTAACAATGACATACTATTTTACACGTGATTAAGCTTACACTTGAAATTTTCATCCACTTAAATATGTTTGGTTTTATGTTATTATGAGTTAAAAATCTTAAACATTTCATAAGATGAAGATTCAACTACAACTACACTTTGTGGCATAACTAGGTCACAAAATGATTTACAAAAACAACTTTGATCTATGCTATTGCATGTCTCACATAGATTTAAAATGTTATCAAAGGTGAACATTTTATTTTAACCAAGTCTTTTATATGGAAGATATTCTATCTAAATTTTTAAAAATTAGGTTCTATACCTAAACTAAACTTTTTGTTTTGAATTCAGAACATTTCTACATAGGCCAATAAATATGAATAATACAATGAAGATGAATAAGAGAAAGCCAAAAGTACTATGAAATCTAAGTGGTATAATTCATTAATTACAGATGCTGCTTAATGTAAATACATACATTGAAATACCCACTTAATTTGGTTCCTGGGATGTTTTAATGTTTGGGGCTCTACCTCAGTGGGATTTGGGTTGAATGATTTGGGGATGAATGAGCGTTAAATAGTATTATTGTCTTCTATGAGGCATCCTTCCCAGTTTGCATGTGAATCATAGGTCTACATATAGAAAAGGAATATCTATTTGCCTCACACTCACCTTGGACATAACTTTTTCTTGCTGGTGAAATATGAAGAGTGGTGACAGTTGAGGGGACCACACAACAACTTTGAAAGCTAATGTGTATATCACCAACCTGTTCACTTCCTCCCCTCTGCTAGGTCCCAGATAGGTGCTGTTCTTCCAGCCTGTATCAGAGATGAGAAGAAACTTTAAGAAGGTCTGAAGCTGACGTCAGCTGTGGTTAATCAGCAGCCAAGGTCAATGTGAGAACCAAATGATTTTTGCTCTTAAGACACTGAGATTGGGAAGGTTTTTTCTTTGCTTTTTGTTTTTGCTGCAGCATAAATTAGTAAAAATTGACCAACACTTCTATTTTGATATAGTGTGAGACAGGATATTTTGAACTCAGAATAATTCTAAAATAGTATACATCGAAGATGAAGATGTACAAAATAATTCTCTCAAACTCAACTGGCTGAGGAGTTCCCACTGTGGCACAGTGGGTTAAGAATCTGACTGCATTGGCTCAGGTCACTGCAGAGGTGAGGGTTCAATCCCTGGCCTAGTGCAGTCGGTTAAAGGATCTGGCATTGCTGCAGCTGTGGTTTAGGTTACAACTGTGGCTAAGATTCAACCCTGGGTGAAATTTTATGGGTGTAGCCATAAAAATTATAAAAATAGAAATAAACTACTTGGCTGAACTTAAAACTTGGAAAGACTTTATGAACTTAATTTGAAGACTACTACATGCTAAGTGAAGTCAGCCATACAGTGAGACACCAACACCAAATATTTTCACTGACATGTGGAATCTGAAAAAAGGACAGACTGAACTTCTTTGCAGAACAGATGCTGACTCACAGACAGTGAAAAATTTATGGTCTCTGGAGGAGACAGTTTGGGGGGTGGGGGGATGTGCTTGGCTTGTGAGATGGAAATCCTGTGAAATTGGACTGTGATGATCATTGTACAACTATATATGTGATAAATTCATTTGAGTAATAAAAGTAAACAAAAAATAAAAATAAAAAATAAAAATAAACTACTTGGCTAAACTTAAAACTTGGAAAGATTTTATGGACTTAATTTGGACACTGCTTAATTTTACAGTATGAACTAAAGAATGAATAGTGTGAATTCCCTAAATTGTGCCCTGTTACACCCCAAAGCAAAAGGACTATATCTCCCTCATGTACTTGCTAATCTCTAAAAATAATTTATAAGGGAAAATATATTTCATTATATTAAAAAACACAAATAATCAAGAAATCAAACATATAACACAGTCATGGAATAATAAATTATTGACAAATAGTAACCTATTTTGAAATTGTAGGTTTTGATGGAAATGAGAATGCCTTATCTGCATTCTAGAAACTTGGAAATGTTATAATTGGAAACTTGTTATTCCAAAGAAAAATATCTTTTTACATTTTTCCAGGAAAAAAATCCCAATATTTGCCACAGAAATAAGAGTTTATATACGATTATTTAATTCTTTAGCATGAAACTGCATTGTAACTAGGGGGTTACTAGTATTTTATAAGATAACCCATTTCCATTGCCCATTTATTCTGCTACTGTCTACTATTCAATACTGAACATAAGCTTTTTCCTACACATTTTCAAAGTCAATTGAAACAGGTGCTCATTTTCAATGTCAATTAAAACAGGTGCTCATTTAATCTTTTTCCATCTTTTCTTTAATTCAATGAGCTGCTTCCTGTCCTTTCACTCTTTTGTGTGTTCACAACAAATAATAAAGTGAAACATTTGTGCAGGTCTAATTTTGAAACAGCTTTGAGTCACTTTTTAAAAATATCTATGTTTTGGAGTTCCCTTGTGGCATAGCAGGTTAAGGACTTGGTGTTATCACTGCAGTTCAGGTTTGATCCCTGGTCCAGGAAATTACACATGACGTGTGGGCAAAAAAAGAAAAAGTTTCCTATTGGTGTCATTTCCCTGAAACTATGACTATACACCATTCCTTCCAATACTGAAACCACTTTCTGAGTTACTTTAACTGAGAAATACCAGTACAACTTTGCTAGAATATTCCTTTAGTCCTTTTAAGTCAAGATAGAATTTAACTTTTCCTGAACACATCCCCTACATCTGTGAAAATATTTATTTTTATTTACATTCTTATTGCATTTTCCTCACCCCAGTTCCAACAACATGCCCATTTTCTATCATGTTATTGAGCTTCTGGAATGCTAAGTCCATGTCTTACTCATTTTCACATAAGCCTGATTTTAATACTTCTTTTACAAACTGAAAAAAATGTGAGTCGATTGTTCCATCCCTTTATCCACATTTTCTTGAAAGGAGACTCTGAAGTTCTTCCAGTTAAAATGTAGTCTTAGTTCCCATTGTGGTTTAGTGGGTTAAGAACTTGGCTAGTACTCATGAAGAGGAGAATTCAATCCCAGGCTTTGCCCAGTTGGTTAAGGATTTGGCCTTGCCTCAAGCCACAGTGTAGGTACACAGACAGAGCTTGGATCTGGTGTTGCTGTGGCTGTGGCCTAGGCCAGCAGCTGCAGCTCTGATTCAACTCCTAGCCCAGGAATTTCCATAGCTATAAAAAGAAAAATAAAATCAGTGTAGTCTGTTCTTCTGTGTGTGTTTCTTCCGTTCTGGGTTTTTTTTTTTTTTTTTTTTTGGCTGCTCTGCACACCAGGGATCAGGTCTGAGCTGCAGTTGCCACCTATGCTGCAGCTACACACTAATGCGGTGTCCTTAACTCACTGTGCCAGGCCCAAGGCTGGAACCTACATCCCACTGCTTGAGAGATACCACAGATCTTGCTGTGCCACAGTGCGAACTGCTGTTTTGGCCTTTCTTGATGAGATAGAATGTGATATAAGTGGCCTTGTATGATTATAACCGTTTGTTCAAAGAATCTTAGTATGCTTGAATGTTGCCACTGCCTGTGGCAACACAGGTTGACCTGCTGAGGATTAAGAGACAGGTGAAGAGTGAGGCAGGGTGGAGGTGGCAGAGTAGGAAGATCCTGAGCTCTTCTCCTCCTGTAAGCACATCATCTCCAACTACATATGGAGGGCTCTGTCTGAGAATGACCTGAGGACTAGCAAAGCAGAGGTTCTACAACCAACAATATAAAGAAATGGCATGTGGAGTCTGGTAGAAGGGGAAAGGGCTAGTCAGGATCTGAACCCTCTGGTAGGTACCCCAAAGAGGAGAGAAATAGCATAGGCTTGGGCATCTTCCCCAAGGAGCAAGAGGTTGAGCCTGACATACACCACCAGAAACTGGCACTGGGAAGACCAACCCTTTGACCAGTTGGAAAACCAGTGGGTCTTATCTGAGGGCTATAAGAAATGGAGACTATGCTCTTGAAAAATGTGCACAGACTTGCTCCCAGGCTTAGTGCAGAGGCAGAAAACTGACAATACCTGTGCTCTGGCCAGCCTGTGAGGACCACTCCAGCAATCTCCCTACTCTGTGCAGGGCACTGGCTTCAGCCTCTCATGCCCCAGCCTGGCTCCATGCAAAGGCAGGGAGAAGGTAGAGTTCACTCTGAATTGCAGCTCAAGCCACTTGAAAACCTGGACCCTTGGTCCAACCCTAAGTTGACATCTACCATCAGATCGGGAGAAGCCAGAGCAGACACCAAAGTAGGGCTCCAGACCCTCAGGTTTCTGCCCTGCCGCCCAACAAGGTGGTGACCAGCATCTTGCTGGGCAAAAGCAGTAGCTCATTCCCTTTCCTATACTGGCCCTACACCCACTGAGACCACAAACACGAGTGCATTATGCAAGAAGCCACAGCTGCCACTGGGTTTTGGCTCCAGCCTTAACAGTTCTGATGCCACCCCCTGCCAAGGCAGCAATTTCCATCACACAGGAGAAGCCCTGGCTCACAACAGGCTCCAGGCCTGCTCTACACCAAGGCAGTGGCCAACAGTGCAGCCCAGGTAAAAATGTGGGCACATGCAGATGCACAGAGACATTTGCACACAAAGGCATGGCTTTTAAGACCACATGAGTAACTCTTTCTCCTAATTCCACAAATGACCATACATGTGTGGGTTTACTTCTGGTCTCTTTATTCTGTTCTGTTGATCTATGTGAATCTTTTTGTGTCAATACCATATTGTTTTAATGACTGATTTTAAAAAGGGATTAGGGAAATCAGACTTGTGTTTTAAGCACTATACTCTGATTTGTTGAAGGACCTAAAAGAGACAAAAGTAGATGCAGAGAAGCCAGATAAGAAGATCTGCAGTGTAGTCTTTGAGGGAGATAATGTTACATTAGACTAAGGAGGTGGTAAAGAGAAAAGAGAAAAACCGAAAATGCAGGAAGTAGAGGGGAAGAATGGAGAAATAAAAGAACTGTGTGATCAAGTTTCTGGTGTGAGCAATTGATGGTGAGGCTTACTAGGATGGCAAGCAGTCAAAGAAACAAACAGATGCTACTTCCAGACCGGATGGGTAATTGTTTCACTTCATTCCATAACTGACCATATATACGTGGGTTTACTTTCAGGTTGTCTATTCTGTTCCATTTATTTATGTGCCTATTTTTATGCCAATAACACACTGTTTTAATAAGTGATTTTAAAAAGTGGATTTATGTTTTAAAAACAAACAGGTTTGGACTGGATGGACATGAGGACGCCTTGGGACTAGTTTTAGAAGGCCGTATATTATAGCAATGAAGAAGCATACCCATGTGCTCTGGTCTTATTGCATGAAATAACAAAGTTTCCGTTGTCAGAGGAGGATATAACATTCTGGCTAAAAGATATAGAATTACTAGATTAAGCAAACAGTTAATATAGGCTGGGCTGCTGATTAACATATTCAATTCACTACAAATGATTTTTGTATCTTTTCTAAGTTGTGTTCGCCAATCATCTTCTTAAACTACAATGAATCACCTGTATTTTTAAATCAGATTTGAAAACAAATTCTTTGTTATTAATGTAGATTTCTTTGGTGGTAAATAGTCTTGATATTGGAGAAACTCAAATAACATTGGGTAAAATAGTGTTTTTTTTTTTTTCTTGGTAGTTAAAGTTTAGTGGAACACATTTAGGTAGAAGTTTTACTGTAATTCAATTTTTAAACTATCTGTTGATTCTGTTTACTTGCGTATGTATATTGTTACACATTTTAAAGAATATGTCAAGTTCCCCCAAATAATGGAAGAAAATTATTGGCAAAGAAAATTCACATATAGTTAAAAACTTAAAAGTTAATTGAATTTATGCCTTAACTGTATAAAAATGAAATTATATTTCATTAAACTGTATTGCATGAAATATGATTATAAATATAAAAACTAAAAATAGATATAGGATATATATGCTAGTCCTATATTTTGGTAAAAACTATTAAGTTAATAGATATATGTTTAAATTACTTCTCCTTTAATCTAAAACTAATAGTAATTATCTATTAAAAATTGATTATTTATAATATATGAAAATACCACTTGTCCTTCAAAGTGTTAATTATGGACATTATTGAAACACTTTGTTCATCTCCAAATAATATCCTATACACTTTGTCATACAACGTTTTAATAAAACAACTATTATTCTTATCCCTTAATCTTACAAATTCCCAAATCACTAGGGTCATCTAGTTTTCCTTCATTCTCAGCATGGTAGAAAGGACAGGAGGAAGCTGTCAAGGGCAGACAAGCTAACTGTCTGTTTAAGGACTATGCTGTATTTCAATCTCTTATAATTAGACAGGTGTCATGTCCATTCTAAGGAAATCTATCAAACTGTGCTACACTTTTTTCTATGTTTTTTTTTTTAATTTTCTCAGTTTGACAGAATTGATAGAAAGGATAATTGAATAAAGAGACATGATTTTTTTTGACTTGCACTATGGCCAAAATAGAAAAGCAAAAGAGAAATCAAGAGTGGTTAAATGACTACAAAATGGATAACACTAGGGTCACAAAATTTAATTTTCATGATGATTCTGCCTAGGAGATAGGAAAGCCATGATCCTGATTCTAGTTATCATTCCTACATAGATTTATGTTCCTGTAGACTTATGTTCAATTTGATTATTTCTAAGACCAGTCATATTAACTCAAGTATATATTGACAAAGAACAATCTTTGTGGAGTCAATATGTATATGGTAGATATAAATGGGGAAAATACATGTATGATCATTTAATGAGAGGCTTTAACTCAAGTATATATTGACAAAGAACAATCTTTGTGGAGTCAATATGTATATGGTAGATATAAATGGGGAAAATACATGTATGATCATTTAATGAGAGGCTTTTGTAGTTATCTTTCGTTAGAGGTTTTAAAAATCCTTATGTCAAAGTCATGCTCTGTAGAATAGTATGCATGGTAGAGAAATATTATGCAGATAGTATATGTCCAGCAAAGGCATGATCTTTCTGAGATGTAGCTATGATCATGAGCCTCCTCTGCATAGATATTTTATTACTACTTTTGTCATGCATTAGAGATAATTTAAGTGAGCCAAGTTGCCAAGCATCAATCCTAAATGAAGTTCTGTGTTGTTTTGTAAGGGGAGTAAAGCACAGAAAACAGCTTCATGGCTTCGTTCACTAGCAATATTTCTCCTGGACATCTGGGCCCTTCTAGGAGCAGTGGGATTCTCCTAGTTTCTCAGCCTGCATAAAGAGGGAAGCTTCATTTATTTCATCTTTTCTATATCTCTCTCTTCTGCAATGGAACAGCACAATGCCTAGATTGTGAGATGCCTGGTATATTTTTAATGATTAATGTGACAACCCTTGTATGATTTTGTGAATATTATAAAGGGTCACCTGAAGCTTTCACATAGCACATGTAAAATTTGAATAGTAAGTCACACTGCGGAATTTCTAGTACCAAAGAATGATTGTTTTAAAAGTTCATTCAATCATAAGGTTTAATATTTATAGAAAAATTTATTCTCTTACTCATTTCTTCTAAAAAATAAGTGCTAACATTCTACCATTTTGTTAAGACAAAAGTTAATGGTACAGGGGGATAATCACAGAACCTGATGTTCTAATGGGAGTAAATATTTAAGAAAATTCATACTTTCAATTAGTATTACCAGAAACTATACAGAAAATTAATATAAAAGTGAACCAAATGGTGGGATAGATGGTGACTTCAAAAAAGTCTTCAGTAAGATACTCAGAAAATATCTTTGAGGAAATAAAATCTAAGCTAAAGATGAGTGTTGCAGTGAATCTAGATATGCAGAAGTTGAATAATATAGAAGTAATGGACAATTCTTAGAAACGTACAAGCTACCAAGATTGGATCAACAAGAAATAGAAAGCCCAAACAGACCAATATCAAATAAAATTTAAGTAGTAATAAAAAAAAAACTCCCAGCAAACAAAAGCCCAGGAGCAGATGGTTTCCCAGATGAATCCTATAACACATTTGGAGAGAAATTAATGCCAAGTCTTCTTAAATCCTTCCAAAAAATAGAATCAGAAGGAATAGCTCCAGGTTTATCTTATGAGGTCAATATCACAAAAGAACCAGAAGAAAAGAAATCCACCAGCCAATATTTTTGAGTAATTTAACTGTAAAAATCATCAATAAAATACCAGCAAACCAAATTCAACAACACATAGAAACGATTATACATCATGGCCAAATGGGAATTACCCTTGAGAAGCAAGGTAGGTTTTAACATTTGCAAATCAGTGTAATACACGTCACCAGAATTAAAGACAAAAAACTCATGATCATTTCAATAGATGTAGGAAAAGCTTTTGACAAAGTTCAGTTTCCATTCATGATAAAAAAAAAAAACCTCTCAACACAACAGCAGCAAAAAAATTAGAATATGCTTTATCAAAATAAAAAACATTTAGAAAAAAAATCCACAGCTAATATTATCATTGATAAACTGAAAGCTTTTCCTCAGATCCAGTACAAAGATAAAGCTACTGACTCTAGCCACTTCTATTCAACAATGTTCTAGAAGTAATAGCAAGAACAGTCAGACAAGAATAAGAAATAAAGGCATCCAAATAGGAAAAGAGCAAGTAAACTTATATCTGCAGATGACACTATCCTACACGCAGAAGCCTTAAAGACTCCATAAAGAACTCTTAGGACTAATAAACAAACTCAGTAAATTAGCAGAATACAAAATCTACATACAAAAATCATTTGTATTCTTTGCATTATCAGTCTAAATAAAGAGGTTACCTAAGGTAAGCTCAAGTTACCAGAAATTGAGCTGACCAAGGGATAAGGAAAAACTGACCACTGAAGGTTTGGAGTGGGCTGCATTTATGAACAAAAATTACAAAGAGGGGAAAGTCCAGTAAGAGTCCAAGCAGTAAATTCATTGGTTTGAGTTATTATGAGAGGTTCTTTGTGGATGTTCAATGGTTGGGAAATGAGATCTAACGCACAGCATGGTCACTGTAGTTAATAATAAATATTGTATGCTGAAAATTTGCCAAGAGAGCAGATTTCCAGTTGCCTCAAGGCATACACAAGTAAGGTGACTATGTGAAGAGGTGGATATGGTAATTAGCTTGACATGATAGCCATTGTACTGTGCATATGTGCATCCAAACATCATGTTGTACAGATTTAATATGCACGTTTTTTTATTAAAAAACAAATTAAAAATGTAAAGACCTTATTATTGAGCTCCAAGAAAAGAGCAGTCTAATTTCAGGCTCCACTCCTCTGGCTCTCATGGCTCATTAGCTCTCAGGTCTGAAACTTAGCTACAAGTAACCATATGCTAAGTCTCTGAGCTCTTAGGAGGGGCTGCTTCGTGCCAAGCCCTTGGTTAAATACCAAGAACTAGAATTCACCTGTGAAGCCATCTGGTCCTGGACTTTTATTTGTAGGGAGTGTTTTTATGACTTATTCAATTTCATTTCTAGTGATTGGTCTGTTTAGTTAGTCTGCTTCTTCTTGATTCAGTTTTGGCAAGCTGTAAGATTCTAGAAAATTGTCCATTTCTTCCAGATTGTCAAATTTGTTGGCATATAGTTGTTCATAGTATTCTCTTATGGTTTTTTTGTATTTCTGCAGTATCTGTTGTGATTTCTCCTTTTTCATTTATAACTTTATTTATTTGAGTTCTTTCTTTCTTCTTCTTAGTGAGTCTGGTTTTGGAATGAGGGTGATGGTGGCCTCATAGAATGTCTTTGGGAGTATTCCTTCTTCTTCAACCTTTTGGAAGAGTTTAAGGAGGATGGGCACCAATTCCTCTTTATATGTTTGATAGAATTCACCTGTGAAGCCATCTGGTCCTGGACTTTTATTTGTAGGGAGTGATTTTATGACCTCTTCAATTTCATTTCTAGTGATCGGTGTGTTCAGTTGGTCTGTTTCTTCTTGATTCAGTTTTGGCAGGCTGTAAGATTCTAGAAAATTGTCCATTTCTTCCAGATTGTCAAACTTGTTGCCATACAGTTGTTCATAGTATTCTCTTATGGTTTTTTGTATTTCTGCTGTATCCGTTGTGATTTCTCCTTTTTCATTTATAATTTTGGTTATTTGGGTTCTTTCTCTCCTCTTTTTAGTGAGTCTGGCCAGGGGTTTGTCAATTTTGTTCACCTTTTCAAAGAACCAGCTCTTGGTTTTATTAATTTTCTCTATTGTTTTTTGAGTCTCTATTTTATTGATTTCTTCTTTGATCTTTACAATTTCCTTCCTTCTGCTGACTTTATGTCTTTTTTGTTCTTCTTTTTCTAGTTCGTTTAGGTGGAGGGTTAAGTTGTCAATTTGGGATCTTCTTTTTTGAGAAAGGCCTGTATCGCTATAAATTTTCCCTCTGAGCACTGCTTTTGCAGCCAAGTGTCCATCAACAGATGATTGGATTAGGAAGATGTGGTATATATACATAATGGAATACTACTCAGCCATAAAAAAAGAATGACATAATGCCATTTGCACCAACATGGATGGAACTAGAGACGCTCATACTGAGTGAAATGAGTCAGAAAGACAAAGACAAATACCATATGATATCACTTATACCTGGAATCTAATATCCAGCACAAATGAACATCTCCTCAGAAAAGAAAATCATGGACTTGGAGAAGAGACTTGTGGCTGCCCAATGGGAGGGGGAGGGAGTGGGAGGGATCAGGAGCTTGGGGTTATCAGATACAACTTAGAACAGATTTACAAAGAGATCCTGCTAAGTAGCATTGAGAACTATGTCTAGATACTCATATCTAGACATGATATGAACAACAGAACAAAGGGTGGGGAAAAAAAATGTATAAATGTAAGAGTAACTTGATTCCCATGCTGTATAGCGGGGGAAAAAAAATAAAAAAAAAAGAGTAAAATTATATCCAAAGAAATAAACATTTCACCAAGTTGTCAATATAAAGAGCTATAAAGCATATATATGCATATATATTAAATGTTTACATTCTTAGTTAAGAGTAGCCATCAAATCAAATATGCTAAACAAATCTCTATTTTTCAGCACATTATTTTTTTTCTCACAAACTAGCCAATTGATTCCTTCTTCCAAATTCTTGACTATGCTTAATATCACAAGACCTAGACAAGAATCACAAAAATCTCTTTGATAATTCTACTTCATTTATCTCACATACAGACCTCCAAATTCCTCTACTAGTATCTTATTTCTGTAGTATACTTAACATTTTGACAGCTGAAATGAATTATTTTGTAACACCAACATTTTCTATACAGGGAAATTATTTTCAGTAGTATTCTTGAAATAAATAGTAAGTGACAATTTTGTTTTACTGAACCTCATATATATGTTGTATATATACATATATATACATATAAAACCATGTCATTTGAAAATATACAAATTAATAATAAATAGATATTAAAGAAATAAAAAACTCAAGTTCCAATTCCTAATTTTCTTTCTTTCTTCTTTCTTTTTTTTTGTCTTTTTGCTATTTCTTGGGCTGCTCCCACGGCACATGGAGTTTCCCAGGCCAGGGGTCTAATCGGAGCTGTAGCCACCGGCCCACGCCAGAGCCACAGCAACTCGGGATCCGAGCCGCGTCCGCAACCTACACCACAGCTCACAGCAATGCCGGATCATCAACCCACTGAGCAAGGGCAGGGACCGAACCCGCAACCTCATGGTTCCTAGTCGGATTCGTTAACCACTGCGCCACGACGGGAACTCCCTTTCTTTTTTTTTTTAATGCCTGCACCTGCCACATATGGAAGTTCCAGGCTAGGACCCGAATTGAAGCTGCAGCTGAGGTCTCCACCACAGCCCCAGAAACACTGGATCCAAGCCTCATCTCTGAACTATGCCACAGCTTGCGTTAATGCCAGGTTCTTAACACACCAAGTGAGGCCAGGGATTGAATCTACATCCTCATGGACGTTGTGTTGGGTTCCTAACCTGCTGAGCCACAACAGAAATTCCTACTTCTTCATTTTAAAGATCACCATACCCTCTACTTATTTCAAAAGTACTATTCTTTACTGAAGAAATATCTAACACGATAGGGCTTTGAAACACAAACTTTACCTGAAATGAGCACAAAGGATACTGAATTCTCATAAACTGACTCTTGAAATGAACTTGAATTTATGTAGTGGAAGCTGTGTGTAGTAGGAGTTAATTTTATAACTAGAAGTTCTTTGAATTGACATTCCTGCAAATAAAAAATTTTGTTAAAGGAGAAGACACTAAATTAAATGTTAAATTAAAGTTTGAATATCTATGATTAAAACTCATCATATATCACTTACATGTAGAATCTAAAAAAAAAAAAAGATGATACAAATGAACTTATTTACAAAAAAGAAACAGACTCACCTACTCTGAAAACAAATTCATGGTTACCGAAAGGGAAAGTTGAATGGGAGGGATAGGTTGGGGGTTTGGGATTGACATATGCACACTCTTGTATATGGAATAGATGGTCAGTGTGGACCTGGTCTTCAGCATAGGGAACTTTACCAAATATGGGAAAATAATCTTAAAAAGAATAGATGTTTCAATATTTATAACTGAACACTTAGCTGTAGAGCAGATTTAATACAACATTATAAATCAACTATATTTTTCAATGAAGTACAAGAAAAAACTCATCAGCAATGAGGACAACTGTTTGGTACTTAGGCTAAAAAAATAAGATACTTTTCCAAAAAAAAAAGGTTTTTTTTTTTTAACTGTTATTTCCACAATACTTTTTTTTTTCTACTGAACAGAGTGGTGACCCAGTTACATACACATGTACACATTATATTTTCATAGATTATCATGCTCCATCATAAGTGCCTAGGCATAGTTCCCAGTGCTAAACAGCAGGATCTCATTGCTAAACCATTCCAAAGGCAATAGATTGCCTCTATTAACCCCAAGCTCCCAATACATCCTACTTCCTCCCCCTCCTCCTTGGCAATCTCAAGTCTATTCTCTAAGTCCATGATATTCTTTTCTGTGGAAAGGTTCATTTGTGCCATATGTTAGATTCCAGATATAAGTGATATCATATGGTATTTGTCTTTCTCTTTCTGACTTACTTCACTCAGGATGAGAGTCTCTAGTTCCATCCATGTTGTTGCAAATGGTATTATTTTGTTATCTTTTATGGCTGTGTAGTATTACATTGTGTATTTATACCACATCTTCCTAATTCAATTGTTAATGGACATTTGCATTGTTTCCATGTCTTGGCTATTGTGAATAGTGCTGCAAAGAACATGAGAGTGCATGGGCCTTTTTCAAGGGAAGTTTTGTCTGGATATATGCCCATAGAACTTTCATATGGAAGTTCTATGTATAGATTTCTAAGGTACCTCCATAGTGTTCTCCATAGTGGTTGTACCATCTTACATTCCCACCAACAGGGCAGGAGGGTTCCCTTTTCTCCACACCCTCTCCAGCATTTGTTACTTGTGGACTTATTAATGATGGCCATCTTAACTGGTGTGGGGTGGTATCTCATGGTAGTTTTGATTTGCATTTCTGTAATAATCAGGGATGTTGAGCATTTTCTCATGTGCTTGTTGGCCATCTGTATATCTTTGGAGAAATGTCTATTCAGGTCTTTTGCCTATTTTTCCATTGGGTTGTTGGCTTTTTTGCTGTTGAGTTGTATAAGTTGCTTGTGTATTCTAGACATTAAGCCTTGTCAGTTGCATCATTTGAAACTATTTACTCCCATTCTGAAAGTTGTCTTTTTGTTTTCTTTTTGGTTTCCTTTGCTGTGCAAAACCTTGTCAGGTCCCAATGGTTTATTTTTGCTTTTATTTCTATTGCTTTAGGAGACTGGCCTGAGAAAACATTTGTAAGGTTGATGTCAGAGAATGTTTTGCGTATGTTCTCTTCCAGGAGTTTGATGGTGTCTTGTCTTATATTTAAGTCTTTCAGTCATTTTGTGTTTATTTTTGTGCATGGTGTGAGGGTGTGTTCTAATTTCATTGCTTTGCATGCAGCTGTCCAGGTTTCCCAGCAATATTTGCTGAAAAGACTGTCTTTTCCCCGTTTTATTTTCTTGCCTCCTCTGACAAAATCAATTGACCATATATGTCTAGGTTTATTTTTGATATTAGAAGCAGATAAACATTTATTCAGTTCTACTATTGTTTATAACTTCTCAAAAACAATACATCTCCCTACTGCCTCTGACTAGGTCTGAACATTACTTGGCCCTGTGACTTTCCTCTTTTATTTGCTTATTATCTGTATAAAAATCAGGTACTCATGCTTTTACACTAGAATTATTAAAATATTTTTCTTTAATATTTTCTGGTGATGGTTTTTCCTTTCCTAGAGGCTGCCCAAATATTGCTCCAAGATTAATCTTCCTAAAATAGCCTCAGTACCACGTCCCACCCAGTATTAAACAGTGAAGATCAGACACACTGACTCCCTATTTTCCTCTACCTTAAGCTTAAACAATTTTAATTCTCTACTAAAAACCTATAGAATCTGTTCACCTTTTTTCTAGCAATCTTTTCTATACAAATCCTTGTTTTGTCTGCCCTAGTTCCTCACTGTTGCTACATATACCTGCTAATTTCTGTCTAAAAGCATATCCTGTTTCAGCTTAAGACACAAGTCTCAATTCTGATAAATCTCTTTGGTTAAGGTGAGCTTAACTCTTTTCTCCACTCAACTTGCTCTGATTACACCAATCCATAATAACTATCTTTACCTTGAACCATTATAATCAATTTAAGAATGCTTTATTTCTATTCTAAATTGCTTCTACCAAATGAGTATGCATATCATTACTGGAGAAGAAACATGAGTTTTTACAAAAATAGTTCTTAGAATTTAATCGTTTCTGTAAAGTTTAAAGGTTTATAAAGGGTCATACATCATTTAGGTCTTTAAGCCCTTTTGAGTTTATTTTCATGCATGGTGTGAGGGTGTGTTCTAGTTTCATTGATTTGCATGCAGCTGTCCAGGATTCCCAGCAATTCTTGCTTTAGGTTCTCACCACTCTTGGGCATTTACCTAGACAACAATTTTCCTAAAAAGACACATGCACCCACATGTTTATCGCAGCACTATTCACCATAACCAAGACATGGAAACAACCCAGATGTCCATTAACAGACAATTGGATTGGGAAGATGTGGTATATTTACACAATGGAATACTACACAGCCATAAAAATAATGAAATAATGCCATTTGCAGCAACATGAATGGAACTAGAGACTCTCATCCTGAGTGAAGTAAGTCAGAAAGAGAAAGAAAAATACCATATCACTTACATCTCGAATCCAATATATGGCACAAATGAATCTTTCCACAGAAAAGAATATCATGGACTTAGTGAATAGACTTGAGGTTGCCAAGGGGGAGGGGGAGAGAGTGGGATGGATTGGGAGTTTAGGGTTACTAGATGCAAACTATTGCTTTCGGAGTGGACTAACAATGAGCTCCTCCTGTGTAGCACTGAGAACTATGTCTAGAGTTTTACAATGCAGCACGACAATGGGAGAAAAATTATGTATACATATATGTGTAACTGGGTCCCCATGCTGTACAGTGGAAAAAAAAAGTGTGTTTGGGGAAATAACAATAAAATATGAGTCATACATCAGATAGAGCTTTGTCTGAAAGTGAAAGATCAGTTGCATATCAAGAATATAGCATATATAGATTTTTATATAAATATTTATGTGCAACTTGAATTCACAAGTGTGAGTGACATTACTTTTGAGAAAATTTTCACAGAAGCTTTTTGGCCAAGCCCACTGAATGTGGAAGTTCCTGGGGTTGAACCCACACCACAACAGCAACCCAAGCCACTGCAGTGACAACAATGAATCCTTAACTCATTGTAAAACAAGAAAACTCCTGTCACAGCATTTTAATAAAACAAAATAAAATGTCTAACATAACCAATTTGTGTATGGATGTAGTCCTTGTTCTCAAAGATACCAGTGATAATTTACTATCAATTCAATTTTTATAAGGGTACTTTTCTATTGAATGAATGTCTTTCTAACATAATGAGATTAGCAATTCAGTTTTAAAATCACTTTCTCTCAGGTAGATTTCCTAAGTGGGTTATAGTTTTATAGATCTAAAAAGGTGTTAATGTTGAAAGATATAGTTTTTTCATTAAAGAAAAAATGAAATTTTTTTCCCAGTAGGAGATAGTACTAAAGATTCTATTTCATGTCATCCCTTTTCTAAAATTTAGTGATGAATTCTCTATGGTTTTCAAAGCATTATTGATATAGTTTTTTGAATGGCAGCAATGCAACTTTACATTTTTGCTGGATTTCTGTTGGTTAGATAACTCCTTTCCATGGTAATTTCATTATGTCTTCAACCTGCGTTCCAACTCTCATGGATGCAATTACTTGTGAAATTTAGAGTTACCAGATTGCAAAGTTATGCTATTCACTATTATGCTACCCCAGGGTAATTTCCCCATTAATTTCCAGATCTAGACTAAATTTTCCTTTTTATACAAATTTTAGAAAAAGGAAAATAAAAAGGAATTCCTTAAGGAGAAAGGCCCTTATAGCTAGGTTCTTATAGCTGGGATTTCTGCTGAAATAATGACAATGAAAATCTTGCTTGCCAATTGGCAAAATCTTCCTTCCAAGCATGAATCTCTTTTTTAATTTTAACTAAAATTATACTTACTGTCTTTGGTCAAAATCACTTTTGAAAGTCTGTTATGCTCTTTCAAGAAGTAAAATTTTCCAAAGAATGATACCAATTAGTGTAGAATATTTTCTGACAAACTTCATTATCCCAGTGACAGTCCCAAACCAGGTAGTCAGATAGAGTTCTACGCCATCCAGGATGATTCCGTAAGCTCAAACCTGAAACTTAACACTCAGGGCTAACTTCACCTCTCTGGACGAAGCTAATTCTCAACCATACCATTTAAAAGTACTTATCTACTTAATAATCCCCTAGCATAGTACCATGGTACCCAAAAGCTTTGAAAGAGCTCGTGCATTTCCCAAATTCTCAAGATGTTACCTGGAAGATCACAGATTCAGGATAAAAAAATAGAAGGATGGCTGGTAAAAAATAACTGACTAGAAGTCATGCCAAACCTTTTCTCCATATTTTTCTTTCCGCTCAGAAGTCAGTGGGGCTACAAAGAAGTATATGCTGCTGATTACAGCAAAGTTGTTGTCATTTGCCTAGTCTTGGGAAGATAGTGAAAGAATAACTGATGGTCCTAAAAAAAAAGAAAAAAGAAAGACATTTGCAAAGCATCCCAGATGGAAAATTTCATTCTGATCATTTAGTTCAACTTGCTTGTTATTCATCTATGGGAACTAAGAGCTAACAGGCTAATTGATTTTCACTGATGTGAATTTTTGTTTACTGAACCCCAGTTCAGGGTTATTTTACCTTCACCAATAGTTTTTAGCTCTGAGGTGGCTGGAGATAATAAGGAATCCACCTGTTGTTGAAATTAAGGATGTTTTCACATGTCCAGTACTCTCTCTAAATTCAGAATCTGAATTCTCTTTCTCTACAATGCTGCAATTAGAAATTATTTGCTCTTGTAATTTCCAGAACAATTTATTTTTATTTAGAATGACTTTTTTATGGCTGTCCCTTTGGCATATGGAATTTCCTGGGCCAGGGATTGAACTCATACCATAGCAGTGATTTGAGCTACTGCAATAACAATGACTTGTCCTTAACCCACTGAGCCACCAGGGAACTCCTACAGGCCTACTTATTTTTAAATTATGTGTTCAGGCATCCAATCAGGTTACTGTGCTTTCTTATCCCATAAGCTGCTCCCAGAGAGATGGAAACCTCTGTTTTTAGCTTGCTGTCACCCACACATGAGCTTGTGTATGATTAGTTGAGATTTATGTCAAAACAACAGAAATAGGCATTACCTGCCTTTGTGTTACTATTTACTTCTAAAGAAGTCTGAAGTTTTTAAGTTTACATAATTGTAATCTAGGCACAGCACCCACATTTTAGTATTGGGATCAGGATTAAAATCATATTAATATATATATTTTTAAAACTGCACCTGCAGCATATGGAAGTTCCTGGGCTAAGGGTAAAATCAGAGATTTAACTATGACCTAACACCACAACCATGGCCACATCAGATCTGAGCTGCATCTGCAAACTACTCTGCAGCTTGCAGCAGTACTGGATCCTTAACCCACTGAACAAGCCCAGGGATTGAACCCTAAAGTCATGTTAAATTTTAATAGTAACGAAGCTAGGATGGATTTTAATGTTGTTGTTCATCTACAACACCTAAGCATACACCACACAAAGTAGCCTCTTTAAAAATTCCTCAATTATCACTTTGAATTTTTCTAAGTAATAATGCACATACATGTGTTTAGAAGCCTCTCAGTAGAAGTTCTCTCACACTCTGCTTTGTCTGCTACTCTGCTTCACGCTGCTTGAGAAAACTTTGCCTCTGTCATCCAGATGGTGCACATTTCTAGAAGTCCAGTATTCATGCCATGAGTGCTTAGTTCCTGAGATGCCAGAATATATACAGCTTGTGTACCTATGTTGAAGCATTATCTTCCCTGAATGTAATTACATTCCACATGGACTGTTCTCAGCACAGCTCAAGGGGCACTAAGCATATCATAGAATGAACCTGCCAATGGCTGGGTCAGGGAAGTGGCTTCTTCCTTCACTCAGAATCTAAAAACTGCCTTCAAGGAAATGGACAGTTCAGTTTATAATTCTCATCTCCCCTGTAGAATTTCAAAGGTAGTCAACTGGCTCAGCTCCCTGTACTTTCTTTTTTTTTTTTTTTTTTTTTTGTCTTTTTGCCTTTTCTAGGGCCGCTTCTGTGGCATATGGAGATTCCCAGGTTAGGGGTCTAATCAGAGCCATAGCCACCAGCCTAGCCAGAGCTACAGCAATGCAGGATCCAAGACACGTCTGCAACCTACACCACAGCTCACAGCAACGCCAGATCATTAACCCACTGAGCAAGTCCAGGGATCGAACCCACAACCTCATGGTTCCTAGTTGGATTCGGTAACCACTGCACCATGACGGGAACTCCGCAGTTTCTTGATTTCTGAAATTTTGCTCAAGTCTCAGCTGCTTTGGAAGATCTTAACATCAATTCCTGCATTCATCCCCTGGTGTTACCCTTTTTCGGCCTCAGCATTCTACTCCGTACTTCTGTGGTTACTGGTAAACATCTTCAGGGAAAAACAAAACAAAGTGAAAATGGAACTTTCCCCAAGTGTCTCACTTCTCTTAGGAATCTTATCTTGTCCATCTGGGCTGCACCAACCCCTTTCCAATGCCTTTAAATAGAAGCTATAAAGGCGATATTTAGCCTAGTTCTGACAGTTCTTTTCAGTAAGATCTTGATTCTGTTACAGGTTATTCTATTAGGGTCAAAACTGTCATCTCTACTTGATAACTTCTTTTTCCCAATAAATTTCTTAACCTGTCTTATTTTTAAAAAACTGGTCATTTTGCCACACAGGTGAAAGCTTTCCACATAAGGTACTCATTGTATACAGAATTCTATCTCTCTTGGTTCTTTGGTGCCACTTCCTCCTTAACCTAATTATGTTTAATAACTAACAAAATATAGA
This sequence comes from Sus scrofa, assembly GCF_054392235.1. NCBI lineage: Eukaryota > Metazoa > Chordata > Mammalia > Artiodactyla > Suidae > Sus > Sus scrofa. The sequence continues at coordinate 49,758,749 of NC_139390.1, read as the reverse complement.
TTTTGGGTTATACTTAGCTTTTTTTTTTTTTTCTTTTTAACAGCCACACCTGTGGCATATGGAAAATCCGTGGCTAGAGGTCAAATGGGAGCTGAAACAGCAAGCCTATTCCACAGCCAAAGCAATGCAATCTCCGAGCTGCCTCTGCAACCTACATCACAGCTTGCAGCAACACCAGATCCTTAATCAAATGAGCAAAACCAGGGATCAAACCTGTGTCCTCTCAGACACTATGTCAGGTTCTTAAACTTTTGAGCTACATGGAATGCCAAGGCATAACTTCTTATTAAGAGTTTCTTCTTAAGTAATGTATCAGACTAAATCTAATAAAATTACACCCTAAAGAAAAAAGGATTTTCTACTAAGAAGTTTATTTATTTATTTATTTTTACAGACAAATGTACAGATTTATTTGCATTGGTCAAAAACTAGAAACAGCCTAGAGGCCCTTCAATGAGTGAATGATTATACAAACTACGGTACATACATATCATAAAACTCTACTTCTTAATAAAATAGAAACCATTAATACAGGCAACATCATGAATGACTCTCCAAAGAATTACACTGAGAAAATAAAGCCAATCCCAGCATATCAGACATCTCCATTTATATAACATTTTTGAAATGACAAAATTTGAAAAGAGGAATATAGGCAATGCTTGACAGAGGTCAAGCATGGTAAAAAGTTGTGTGCCTACAAACGGGCAACTTAAGAGATCCCAGTGGTGCTGGAATCATACAGGACTAAACACACATACAGCTGTGCAAGTAAAACTGCAGAAATCACAGTAATATTGATAATTGTATCAATATCAATATCTTAATTGTGATACTGTAATTTTACAAGATGTTGCCATTAGAGAGATCTGGGTAAGATGTCTATTTTTTCAAACAACCAGCATACATTATGATTCACACTGTCACAAAGTCTTAGTTTCTCTATTGTGATCTGATTTATGGGCTTACATCCCACCCCAATCACACACCAAAAGGATAACGAAGCTATCACCTAAATTAAATGGAACAGAGAAAATATGACTATTATTTTTAACCTAACTTTAATATTCAAAACAGAGAAAGAAAACATTAGACACATTCAAAGCTCTACATTTAGTAAACTGTACTGTAACCACTTGGCAATAGAAGTGCAATAAATTACATGGTACAGGAGTTCCTGTCATGGCTCAGTGGTTAACGAATCTGACTAGGAACCATGAGGTTGCTTGTTCGATCCCTGGCCTTGCTCAATGTGTTAAGGATCCAGCGTTGCCACGAGCTGTGGTGTAGGTCGCAGACGTGGCTCAGATACCGTGTTGCTGTGGCTGTGGTGTAGGCCAGTGACTACAGCTCTGATTAGACCCCTAGCCTGGGAACCTCCATATGCTGCGGAAGCAGTCCAAGAAATGGCAAAAAGACAAAAAAAATTACGTGGTACAAAATAACATAATAAACTAAAAATCCTACTAAATATTCCTTCAGTTAACTGGGATTCGTTATTGATAAACTTTTATGTGAAAAGGATATATGCCAAAGAAGGAAATTAATTGAAAATTTAAGGGCAATGATTACTTCATGAAAATGATAATCCTTGTTATTTAAAATTTAAAACTATGACATCACTGTTGACTGAACTTTCTCAGATACAAAATCATTCTTTAACCTGCATTGCACAACACAGTACCTATGTGCTATATATGTATGTGGCTTTGAGGCTTTAAAACGTGGTTAGTTGGACTAAGGCAGAGAATATTTAACTTCTGTTAAAGAGGTTTTTTTCTTTTTTTATTATTCAATGAATTTCATTACATTTATAGTTGTACAATGATCATCACAACCCAATTTTACAGCATTTCCATCCCAAACCTCCAATGCATCCCCCCCACCCCACCCTCAACCTGTCTCATTTGGAAACCATAAGGTTTTCAAAGTCTATGAGTCAGTATTTGTTCTGCAAACAAGTTCATTGTGTCCTTTTTTTAGATTCCACATGTGAGTGATAGCACATGATTTGGTGTCTCACTGTCTAACTTCATTTAGCATGATAATTTCTAGGTTCATCCATGTTGCTGCAAATGTTATTATTTCTTTACTTTTAATGACTGAGTAATATTCCATTGTGTATTTGTACCACATCTTCTTTATCTACTCCTCTGTCAGTGGACATTTATGTTGTTTCCATGTCTTGGCTATTGAAAATAGTGTTGCAATGAACATTAGAGTACATGTATCTTTTTGAGTTATGGTTTTCTCTGGATTTACTCAGAAGCTTAAGTCAGACTAATCAGGCCTGTCAAATTTCAGGGGTTAACACTCAGCACCTATAGTGTAATAAAAAGACCAAGCCCCAAACAAAAGTGGGTACTTTTATGGTAATACAGATATTTCCAAATACTGCTATAAATATCTGAGATTTCTTCTTTTAGTATGGCAGCTTAAGCAATAAAATCATATTGGCCATTTGACTTCCATAGTGTTTCACTTCATTTTCAAGTATCTACTTGACTATTTTTAAGTGAATCCTTTGTTTAACATTATATGCCATTCTTTATTCGGATTTCAACTAAAGTAAATTTGTTAAGCAAGTTATACATTTTCTTGTACTTTTATGTATGTCACTTTCTTATCTACCCAAAATCATTTATGTACTGCAATTTTAGGGTGATCTTGATTTATTAGATCTTAGATATCATTCTGCTGACACATGTAACAATCCCTTAGATGTGTCCAGAAATATAAAAGCTATCTTGTAATTTTTCATTTCAGATAAATATAATTTGGTATAAAATATATGAGAATCCTTAAGTCATTAATTTTATATTTTTTAATTAAGGACTTAGTATTTCTGTTTCTTCATTGCTTACCTTTATTTCAGTGATGGATATTTAAAACAAGTTAAGAATGAAAACTTTTCCATTTTTAATATTGCACTGCTGCTGAGGACCATACTTAGTAAAACATGGAAACTAGAAAAACAGCAGGAGAAAAATACTTTTTTTTCCTGTATTTAGTAATAGTCTTTTGTGCTCTAAGAAATCACGATACTTTATCTAATTTTTTTTTTAAATTTGGAACATGGATTTTTAAAAAATATTTATTGGAGTATAGTTGATTTACAATGTTGTGTTAGTTTCAGGTGTGTAGAAAGGGAATCAGTTTCTTTTTCAGATTCTTTTCCAACATAGACCATCAAAGAGTATTGGGTAGATTTCCCTGTGCTATATATTAGGTCCTTGTTACTTGTTAATATTGCATATAGTACTGTGCATATGCCAATCCCAACCTCCCAATTTATCCCTCCCTCTAACCTTTCCCCTTTGGTAGCCATTAGTTTCATTTTGAAATATTTTAATCTGGCTTTATTTTGTTAATAAGTTATCTTGTATTTTTTTTTAGGTTACACATATTAGTGATCTCATATAATATTTGTCTTTCTCTAGCTCACTTCACTTAGTATGATAATCTCTAAATCCATCCACTTTGCTACAAATGGCATTATTTCAGTCCTGATGGCCAGAGAATATTTGATTGCACATTGCATTAAAAAGAGAATAAAATAGTTAGGAATAAACCTACCCAAAAAGGCAAAAAAAACCTTACTCTGAAAACTATCCATAATTTCTCATAATTCATTTCTCCCAAGGAATGAGACATCAACAGGCTTACATAAATTATTATGTATACTCATAGGTTTGTGAATAATTTTTCATATTTATCATGTAGTCAAAGAAGACCCATCCTATCCCAGGTTGTATACCTAAGACATAACCTGGCATAAATATCAAGAATGCCCTCCTGGGGTGTGGAGAAAAGGGAACGCTCCTACACTGTTCGTGGGAATGTAATTTGGTACAACTACTATGAAAAACACTATGGAGGTTCCTTAAAAAACTAATTACAGAACTATCATATGATCCAGCAATCCCACTCCTGGGTATATATCCAGGTAAAACTTTCATTCAAAATGATACACGCACCCCTATGTTCATTGCAGTATTATTCACAATAGCCAATACATGGAAAAAACCCAAAAGTTCATGAACAGATGAATAGATTAAGAAGATGTGGTACATATATATACAATGGGATACTACTCAGCCATAAAAAGTAATGCCATTTGGAGTTCCCGTCGTGGCTCAGTGGTTAACGACTCCAACTAGGAACCATGAGGTTGTGGGTTCGATCCCTGGCCTTGCTCAGTGGGTTAAGGACAGCATTGCCTTGAGCTGTGGTGTAGGTTGCAGATGAAGCTCGGATCCCACGTTGCTGTGGCTGTGGTGGAGGCCAGCAACTACAGCTCCGATTCAACACCTAGCCTGGGAACCTCCATATGCTATGGGAGTAGCCCAAGAAATGGCAAAAAGACCAAAAAAAAAAAAAAAAGTAATGCCATTTGCAGCAACATGGATGCAGCTAGAGATTCTCATACTAAGCAAAGTAAGTCAGAAAATGAAAGATAAATATGATGTCACTTATTTGTGGAATCTAAAATATGGCACAAATGAACCTACTGAACAGAAATAGACTCATAGACATAAAGAAAATACTTGTGGTTGCCAAGGAGGAGTGGGGAGTGAGTGGGATAGACTGGGACTATGGGGTTGGTAGGTTCAAACTATTACATTTAGAATGGATAAGCAATAAGGTCCTATTGTACAGCATAGGGAAATATATCCAATCTCTTGGGGTAGGAGATAATAGGTGATGATATGAGTAAAAGAAAGTATATATATGTACTTTGCTGTACATCAGATATTGGCACAACATTATAAATCAACTATGCTTTAATAAAAAATTAAACATTTTATTCTAAAAAGTAATAAAGGAGTTCCCATCTTGATGAAGTGGTTAACGGATCCGACTAGGAACCATGAGGTTGTGGGTTCGGTCCCTGCCCTTGCTCAGTGGGTTAAGGATCCAGCGTTGCCGTGAGCTGTGGCGTAGGTTGCAAATGTGGCTCGGATCCAGTGTTGCTGTGGCTCTGGCTAGGCTCGTGGCTATGGCTCCAATTAGACCCCTAGCCTAGGAATCTCCATATGCTGCGGGTGTGGCCCTAGAAAAGGCAAAAAGACAAATAAATAAATAAATAAATAAAAAGTAATAAAGAATTCCCTTCTATGACAGATGACAAGAGCCTAGAGTGATGTGAAATATTCTGAATATGTAACACCTTTTAGGCCACAGAAAGGAGTTTCATTTTGATTTCAAGTTTCAAGAACCATGACAGGGCTTTAAGCAAGTGGAGAACAGGATTTGATATTAAAGGAACAGTGTGGAGATTAGATAGCAATGGAACCAAAGTGCAAATCGAGACACCAGGAAGCAAGAGATAGCAGCCAGGCAGGTGGATGGAAATGATACCAGCACAGAAGAGAACAGTGGCCATGGAGATGTAATGGAGGGTAGATGGAGAGGAGTGTAGGCTTAATGGGAACAGAGTTTTGCATTTAGAGTCAATGAAAATGTCTAATAAATCAGGTGTCAGAGTGTGTGAGGAAAAATGATAGATCACAGAGATGATATCTTGATCCTTAGCCTGAGCAACTAATGATGTGAGCACTTTGCATTCTGGATAGTTGAGCTCCTTGTTTTTTTATCTCAGCTAGAAGATCTGTGGGCCCTTCACAGTACTCTCTCTAGACTCATATCTTTCCAGGGCAAACCACTGTTACAGATTTTCCACTTTGTGGGACTAGTTACCAGCTTTTACATTATGAAAAGGGAGAATACCAGATTCTGTCAGAGATGGCCTGGTACCTATGCCATATTTCAGTCACTGATTTTCTTCTGAATCACAGCTGCTCTTGCCCCAAGTGTCTGACATATTTTTGCCCTCCCTGCCCTTCCAGGATTCTTTTGGTAACCATCACTGAGGAGTCTTCTCTTTGGTTTTAGAGGAAGTACAAATTTTTATTTTGAGACTCTTAGGTAATTATTTATATTTTACATTTTTCTATTTCAAATAGATATGGGCATGAAAGCAAAATAAATGTGCATACTCATGCACAGATCTGGAATTCAAAGTCTGCAAATACATTTATCATCCAGAATTTTCATCAGACCCATTCTGGAAATCTCAGTTCAGGTAGTGTATCAGAATTATCTTTGGAGTTTTGTGGTCATTCCTCTATTTTTTTAATTAAATAGCTTCTTTTGCTTTACATGCAAAAGATTCTATATTGTCTTAAATAGTAGTTTTTAAAATCATTTATGCTTCCACACAAGTAGAATTCTACAAATATCTTATATACCCAGACCCTTCTCAACCATGCTGAATCAGGATTGCAGGGTTGTAAAACTGCTAATTGTATTTTTATGGATTCCACAAGTGAACAGCCTGATCTGAGAAGAATCACTTTAGCATAATATGCTTTCCACTTCTTTACTATTTGGGAAATATTCTATGTAATGTGTGATGTCACCCATGAGATTATGTTGTAAATATGATCCAGGTGAGGCAGAAAATAAGCTGGATAACATCACTACTGCTTTAGATAATTTGGATGCAGCCCTTTATTACACCAACAGTTAGAAATTAATCACCCCTCTCTGTGCAGACAACATCATTTCATTATGAGAGAGCCTTAAGCAATTAAAACTTTGAACTAATTACTATGAAAATAATAGCTTAGCAGCAGTAGAGCTAAAAGAAAACCCTAGAGTTTGACAAATATTTTCTAAGGCTTCATTGACTAGTATTTCCCAGTCTCATCCAGAGGTCAAATTATTGTGACTTAAACATCAGTCATGCTATAGCAACCAAAATAAGTTTCTATGGAGATCAAATTGTCCAGTTGGTAACTCTTCACCTTATATAGTTCTTTTTTTATATAACCTCTAAAGAATCCCAGTACCATGCTCATATTTTCACAATTGCAATGTGGGTATATTTAATATGGGCATATACTTTATATATTAAAAAAATCACTATTTTGGAACTTACCCTCATTGTTCAGTGGAAAAGAAACTGACTAGCATCCATGATGATGCAGGCTCGATCTCTGGTCTTGCTCAGTAGGTTAAGGATCCAGCATTGCCATGAACTGTGGTGTAGGCTGCAGACATGGCTCCAATACCATGTTGCTGTGGCTGTGATGCAGCTCCAATTCAACCCCTATCCTGGGAACTTCCATATGCCATGGGTGTGGCCCTAAAAAGCCAAAAAAAAAAAATCACTATTCATTTTATACTTTGTGATACCATTGCCAATTTTTTTTAATTTAATTATCTGAGTACAATATCACAATTTTGTTACCTAAATACATTAGATCAGCAGAAGAATGTTACCTTGAGAGAGTGATTGAAAACATTACAATATGAAATACTGTCTGATGGCTGGACTCATCCTTGGTACTTGGTCTGTTAATGTGTGTGTTTTTTATGCAGTCTTCTCCTCTCCAAAACGGAATAGTAATACATATCTAAAATTATTGTGAGAATAGTGTTCTCTCTGTGACAAGCAGGTTAAGGATCCAGTGTTGTAGCTGCTGTTGCATAGGTCATAGCTGAAGCTCAGGTTTGATCCACGAATTTTAACTCCAGGGCACCAGGGAAGTCCACATGCCATGGGGCAGCAAAAAAAAAAAAAAAGTATTGTGAGGATAACATGAAACAATCTTAAAAGTGGCAACTAGAGTTTCTGTCATATAACCAGGCTCAATATATGCTAGCTACAGTTCAGAGCCACTCATGCTGAGAACTGACTTCCAATATCTGCAGCTTGATGCCTCTTTTCCTATTCTATATAACCACTTATTTTCCTAATCCTTTCTTCTTCCCCACTACCATCTTCTAGAACCCACACAAGCATATTGCTGCAAAACCTGGCCACTGGAAATAGTTCCACTTCTTTTCCACTTTTCATTACTACCTTAATGTTTTATTTGACTCTATTTATTAATGTTGACATTCCAGCCTATTGAGGTGTTCCTTTTTCATGAATTTGATTTATAGAGTTCCAATAGGTTTGTGCAGCAGTCTTTATCTCTGAGAAAATGTTCTGCTTTACTTTATAGGAGTACTAGTTCTGACATTTGGTGACATTTTCCCTTACTGCTGACAGTTTTTTTTTTTTTCCTTTAGATAGTGAACCAGACTGTTGAGGCATTTCATTTGTTTGATCCAGTCTGTTTTATATCTCATTGAGTTTTACAAAGTTCTCCTCTCACAATACATTCTTGTTTGGTTTTCTTTAGCAATACTTTTTGCTTTACCTTGAATTATTTTGTTGTTTACTATGATATGGGAAGCTGACTTTTTTCCTTAGGCACCAGGCAGACACACCTTTGTTTATTTTTATAAGAAATTGTCTTCCCTCTGTAATCATGTTTTCTGAAGAAATTTATTTTTGAAACACCATAAAATAAAATATCTTAACTCAACTAAAACCTGATTTGAAAATTATTTTTCAACCTGTTCTATGTTTATTTATATGGGTGAGTGCTACACAGTCAAAAAAAAGTTTTGTAGAATCTTCTTGTCTCTCAACAAATTTTCTGTCTTTATCATTTGAAATAAATACTATTATTCAAAATTATTGATAGAAAAATGTCTGCATTTTCACAGCAGAAGAAATGTATTTTTATCACTGTTAAAATGAATATGGTTAAGGCAACACTTTCTGGCCATTGGTGGAAATTACTGACAGTAATTGGACAGCACTTAACCAAGATGGAATCTTCGTATCATGACTATTTCCACTACTCCTGAAAAGGAGAGAGTAACATTTATTTCTATAATACCCTTTAAAAAATGAAATGAAACAAACAAAACAAACAAAAAAACACGACCTCAATGTTTATTTGTGTAATATTCTTACGGAGTTGGAATTTTAAAGTCTTTATTTATTTGTTCACATATCCATCCTGCCCTGTTGTTGTCTCAAACTTTAAATTTAAATTTGGGTTATCTCCAGGTATTTAACTCATAACCATCATAATTTCATTGTTTTCTCTTTGGCTTTATAGCACCACACCCATGGCATATGGAGGTTCCCAGGCTAGGGGTCAAATCTGAGCTGCATCTGCCTGTCCATGCCACAGCCGCAGCAACTCAGGATCTGAGCTGCATCTGTGACCTACACCACAGCTCATAACAAAGCCAGTGCTTAACACATTTAGTGGGGCCAGGGATTGAATGTGCATCCTCATGGATACTAGTCATTCATAACCTACTGCGCCACAGTGGGAACTCCCCATTATTTCTTTACTACTTGACCTGTGTATTATTAGTCTGTATCTGTGTGAATTCACATAACTAATCACATCCCTATATCCACACACACACACACACACACACACACACACACGCTTCACCTCATTGAATTATTTTCCTGGTATTTTCTCAACATCAACTTGTTTTTATAAGATGGTTGATACAAATCTGATGAATATTTGATGAATATTGTCTGAATAATTTCTGCTATGGCATAGAAATAAAAGATTCTTCCATATAACATGTATATTTAAAAGATGCAGAAGAAAAGTAAATTTGACATGTTTTTATAGTGTAGCTGATTCTCTATACAATATATTCAAACATAAAATCAGAGCTCTAAAGAAGAGATGGTTTAATTAAAATAGCATATTCACAGCTCTATATTTTTAAAAAAATCTCAAAGAAAAGGTTAGAGCATATTATAAAAGATGTACGGTTAGCACACCAATATGAACTAGCTTTAATTCTTTCTAGAAAGCAGAGAGCACTCTCCCAATTTCTCCAGAGGAGGTTTCTGGACATTTTGGTTGAATTTATTCATGCATAGATAACATTAACAAGATTATCTTTGCCCTTCTTCTGTGGTATCTAATTATTTCAATTTTCCAAGTCCTCTTATGAAAAAGCATTTTTGCTATAAATTATAACTTGTATATTTAAGGAAATGGATTTTAAAATCCTTTTGGGTCCAAGCTAAACTCTCCTATCTACTGCTCACACCCTTAACATCATTATTGAAATTCTCTTGACAAAGTTCTCAACCCTGGAATAATTCCATATCACCTGCCCTGTAAAATTCCAACCTTGGTTGTAACGACGTCTTTCTCATGCTTATCCAAGGCAACTGAGCCACATCAGAAGCAAACAGGCTGCCTATGGTAATTGCACTGTTGTCATATTAGCAACAACAGTTAGCTCCTCGGTTTGATCAGCAACATTCTATTTCCTTGATCAAGTTACTCTCTGATTCTCTTCAATTGTTATCTTAAACCTTCCTGAATTTCGTTCAAGCTCTTTAGCAGATGACCTCAGGCCCATGTTAATGGGATCTGGTCAAAAGTCTCTCAAGTGACCACCAACAAACTAATAAGTATGTATTTACTTGGGCTTCCTTCCCCAGGGTTCTAATGACTCTGGCATTATCTAGAGCCAATTCCATTGACTCTGATTTTATCATACCCTCTTCTTCCTCTCAGCTCTCTGGTTCTAGGTTTTCTTCCATAACTTCTCTATGTATATTTGCCTTTTTATACTGGACCCTACCTGTCAATGTTTGTTGCATGTTAAATCTTTCTCTTATATACTGGGCCATTCCCTTGACTCTGTTCTCCAGTTCATGCTCTATCCTTCATTTTTTTTTTCTCTTTCCTTTTATTCAGGCTGCACCTGCATAATACAGAGTTCCTAGGCTAGGCATCAAATCAGAGCTGCACCTGCCAGCCTATGCCATAACCACAGCAACTCCAGATCAGAATCACATCTGTGACCTATGCTGCAGCTTGCAGCAACCCCAGATCCTTAACCCACTGAGCAAGAACAAGGATTGAACCTGAATATTCATGGATACTAGTTGGGTTCCTAACCTGCTGAGCCACAACAGGAACCCCTTCTCTCATTTATTTTCCATCTTATTTTTTACAAAATTGTGTGTGCGCTTTCTTTTTCTGCAGGGAGCCGAGGGGATGCAAGGACTCAAAAAAAGGACCTTGCCTGACGGCAAAAAAAAAAAACCAAAAAACCTGAAGGCAGGTTCCTTCTCCAAGGAATGGAGCTCACCTGAATAGTACAAGCTGAAGGTGGGATTCTGGTCAGGATAAAAGCTCACCTGAATGGTATAAGCTGAAGGTGGGTTTATGGTCAGGATAAAAAGCCTGCCTGAATTATGCATGCTGAAGGTAGGCCTCTGGTCAGAATGAAAGCCTGCCTGCACAGTACAAGCCTAGAGCAGGCCTCAGGTTACACAGCTCCCATTTTGATGTTGATGGGGAAGAATTGGGCCTTTCCTGGGAAAACAATTTCCATGTTTGCCCTGGAGAACATGGATTGCTTCTTGGGCGACCTAGTTTTTCCTGCCGTTTTATTTGTTATTCAGTTTTCCTCAGTCCTTCCTGATTATTTCCTTATTATTCTTATTTCCCATTCTTATTTTCCTGTGGTGATTTGTGATTTAACAAAGTTACAACAATAATATAATAAGAATTTCATCCTGAAGGACTTTCCCCTATTTAAATCCTACTTAGTTAAAACGTAGTGTTTATCTATTAACTAGTTATATAATAAACTTTAGAGTTAGGATTTTAATGAGGTCCATAGAAGTTAGCCATATATTATCCAAGAAACCTAGCTGTGAGTTTTGTCCTTGATTTTAAAAGCTTTTAAGTGATAGCTAGTTTAGTTATGTTGGTGTATATTTACTTACACTGTCTCCCTGCCATAACACTTTAAAGATAAGCACCAGTCTACAAACAAGATTTGTGAATGCCAAATTCTTATGTCTCTGACCTCTTCAAATTGTAAAGACTGGATGGCCATGGGATGATTTGTACTGTCTCCTCCTTTGCACATGATATATTGTACCTAATTGCCCTTAAATTGTACTCACTATGTTTAGTTAAGATAGAGATCTTAAAACATGATGTATTGTACCTAATTGCCCCTAAATTGTACCCACTAAGTTTAGTTAAAACAAAGATCTTAAAACATGATGTATAGCTGCTATATCATGTAATAGTTAACCAATGTACTTTTAACACTGTGATGTAATCTGTAGCAAAAAACTGTCTATATAATCAACCACTGTTGCCAATAAAATTTGAGCAGTCCAGCACCCTGAAAGAAGGGACAAAGAGGCTGTCTCCATATGTACATTCACCAACGCCGTGTCCCTCTCTGATCGGGAAAAATTGTACACTCCCTCACTGCCAGAGCTGGCCTCCGGCATTTTTCTATTATTTTCTCTTCACTTTTCCTTCAATGTAATCTGACTTCTTACTCTCTCATTCCAGTGGGACCATTCTTGCTAAAGTCACACAAACAGTTGCTGGGATATTTCTTAGAATTCTTATAAATATAACAAACAATATGTCCAAAACCGAACTTATATTTTTTTCCTTCTAAACGCTCACATATGGAGGTCCCTAATTATGTTGTAAGTTACCCTGTTTCTCAAGACAGAAAACTGGATGGTATGTTTGCCTCTCATTTCTAGCCCTTATATCCAATTAGTAAAATTTATAATGGGTCTTCCTAGGGTGAGATTCACAGGAAGCACTTGGTAAATATTAAGTATTAAAAATAGTAATAGGAAAAACTGTCCTATTTGGCATCCCTTAACTATTTCTGTAAATTTGTGCTTTACATAAGTTTTCTCCTAAAGCATTCAAACTCACTAGGAAACATGTTAGTCCTCATTTTTTTTTTACCTGCCACTGACTCCCTGGTTACCATCACAATGCCTGTAGAAGGCTTTCCCATGCCAATTTTAAGGTGCAGAAACAATATTAGGATTAAGCAGACATCAAACATGGCCTATGAATAAAAATCAATGTAAAATTCATAAAAGATAAAATAAAAAATGACTAGTTAATAAACCTCAAGTTAGAAGGGCATTGTCTGGAGTTCCTGTCATGGCGCAGTGGTTAACGAATCCAACTAGCAACCATGAGGTTGTTGGTTTGATCCCTGGCCTCACTCAGTGGGTCAAGGATCCAGCATTGCCATGAGCTGTGATGTAGGTTGCAGACGTGGCTCAGATCCTGAGTTGCTGTGGCTCTGGTGTAGGCCGGCAGCTACAGCTCTGATTAGATCCCTAGGTTGGGAACCTCCATATACCATGGGAGCAGCCCTAGAAAAGGCAAAAAGACAAAAAAAAAAAAGACCAAAAAAAAAAAAAAAAGGCATTGTCTTGGAGTACCCATTGTTCCTCAGCAGGTTAAGAACTCAACTTTGTTTCCATGAGAATGCAGTTTTGATCCTTGTCTTTACACAGTGATTTAAGGATCTGGTGCTGCCACAAAGTGTGGTATAGTCTTTGATCTGGTATTGCCATGGCTGTGGTTAGGCCTCACTTACAGCTCTGTTTTGACACCTAGCCTGGGAATTTCCATATGCCATAAGTGAGTCTCTAAAAAGAAAAAAAAAAAAAAAAAGAATGAGAAGGAGAAAAAGCATTGTCTTAATATAAAATAAGAAAACAATGGGTCAACGAGGAGATTAAGCAGGACATTAAAAAATACCTTGAGACAAATGATAATGAAGACACAACCACTTCAAATCTATGGGATGCCACAAAAGTAGTGCTCAGAGGGAAATTCATAGCAATATAGGCCTTCCTCAAAAATGAAGAAAAATTTCAAATCAACAACTTAACCTACCACCTAAATGAACTAGAAAAAGAAGAAACAAAACCTAAAGTCATCAGAAGAAAGGAAATAATAAAGATCAGAGAGGAAATCAATAAAACAGAGATTCAAAAAACAATAGAAAAAATCAATAAAACCAAGAGCTGGCTCTTTGAAAAGGTAAACAAAATTGACAAACCTCTGGCTAGACTCACCAAGAAGAGAAGAGAATAAACCCAAATAAAATAAGAAATAAAAAAGGAGACATCACAACAGATACTACAGAAATACAAAAAAAAAAAACATGAGAGAATACCATGAACAATTGTATACCAACAAAATTGACAACCCAGAAGAATGGACAACTTTCTAGAGAATTACAAGATGCCAAAACTGAATCAAGAAAAAAATAGATCAACTGAACAGACCAATCACTATAAATGAAATTGAATATGTTGTATTTTATTCCATAGAAATAAAAGTTGAGGACCAGATGGCTTCACAGATGAATTCTACCAAATATACAAAGAGGATCTGGTGCCCATCCTCCTTAAAAGTTTTCAAAAGGTTGAAGAAGAAGGAACACGCCCAAAGACATCCTATGATGCCACCATCACCCTAATTCCAAAATCAGAAAAAGATACCACCAAAAAAGAAAAATATAGGCCAATATCTTTGATGAATATAGAAACAAAAATTCTCAACAAAATTTTATCCACCTGAATCCAACAACATATCAAAAAGATCATACACCATGACCAGGTGGGATTCATCCCAGATGCACAAGAATGGTTCAACATGCACAAATCCATCAACATCACACATTACATTAACAAAAGAAGTGTCAAAAACCACATGATCACCTCAATAGATGCAGAAAAAGCATTTGACAAAACACAACATCCATTTATGATAAAAAAAAAACAATTACCAAAGTGGGTATAGAGGGAACATTCCTGAACATAATAAAAGCCACTTATGACAAACCCACAGCAAATATAATACGCAATGGAGAAAAATTGCAAGTCTTGCCACTAAAATCTGGAACAAGACAGGGATTCCCACTCTCACCACTGTTACTCAATACAGTAATGTACATCCTAGCCACAGCAATCAGATAAACAAAAAAAAATAAAATAAAATAAAATAAAAGACATCCAAATAGGAAGAGAAGAGGTAAAACTGTCACTGTATGCAGATGACATGATACTATATACAGAAAACCCCATGATCTCAACCCAAAAACTGCTTGAACTGATCAACAAATTCAGTGAAGTAGCAGGAAAGAAGATTAACATTCAGAAATCAGTTGCATCTCTGTATACTAAAAATGAAATATTAGAAAAGGAATACAAAAATACAGTACTTTTAAAAACTGCACACCAAAAAATCAAATACCTGGAAATACGCATGACCAAGGAGGTAAAAGACTTATATGCCAAGAACTATAAAACATTAATCAAGGAAATTATAGAGGATTCAAAGAAATGGAAAGATATTCCATGCTCCTGGTTTGGAAAAATTAATATTGTAAAAATGGCCATACTACCCAAAGCAATCTACAGATTCAATGCAATCCCTATCAAAGTACCCATTATATTTTTCACAGAACTAGAACAAACAATCCAAAAATTCATACGGCACCACAAAAGACCCAGAATTGCCAAAGGAATTCTGAGGAACAAAAAGCAAACATGAGGTGTAACTCTCCCAGACGTCAAGCAATATTACAAAGCCACAGTCATCAAGACAGTATGCTACTGGTACCAAAACATACACAGAGACCAGTGGAACAGAATAGAGATCCCAGAAATAAACACAGACACCTATGGTCAATTAATCTTTGACAAAGGAGGCAAGAACATAAAATGGGAAAAAGACAGTCTTTTCAGCAAGAATTTTTGGGAAAACTGGACAGCTGCATGTAAATCAATGAAACTAGAACATACCCTCACACCATGCACAAAAATAAACTCAAAACGGTTTAAAGACTTAAATATAAGACAAGACACCATCAAACTCCTGGAAGAGAACACAGGCAAACATTCTCTGACATCAACCTTATGAATAGTTTCTCAGGTCAGTCTCCCAAAGCAACAGAAATAAAATGGGACCCAATCAAACTGACAAGTTTTGTGCAGCAAAGGAAACCAAAAAGAAAATAAAAAGGCAACTTACAAAATGGGAGTATATAGTTTCAATGAGGCAACTGACAAAGGCTTAATCTCTGGAATATATAAGCAACTTATACAACTCAACAGCAAAAAAGCCAACAACCCAATGGAAAAATGGGCAAAAGACCAGAATAGACATTTCTCCAAGGAAGATATATGGATGGTCAACAAGCACATGAAAAAATGCTCAACATCCCCAATTATTAGAGAAATGCAAATCAAAACAACCATGAGGTACCACCCCACACCAGTCAGAATGGCCATCATTATTAAGTCCACAAATAACAAATGCTGGATGGGGTGTGGAGAAAAGGGAACCCTCCTTCACTATTGGTGGGAATGTAAGATGGTACAACCACTATGGAGAACACTATGGAGGTACCTTAGATATCTATACGTAGAACTACCATATGACCCAGCAATCCCACTCTTGGTCATATATCTGGGCAAAATTTTCCTTGAAAAAGACGCATGCACCCACATGTTCGTTGCAGCACTATTCACAATAGCCAAGACATGGAAACAACCCAAATGTCCACTGACTTATGTTTGGATTAGGAAGACGTTGTTTATGTACACAATGTATATGTACTACTCAGCCATAAAAAAGAATGAAATAATGTCGTTTGCAGCAACATGAATGGAACTAGAGACTCTCATCCTGACTGAAGTAAGTCAGAAAGAGAAAGACAAATACCATATGATATCACTTATATCTGGAATCTAATATACTGCACAAATGAACCTTTCCACAGAAAAGAAAATCATGGACTTAGAGAATAGACTTTTGGTTGCCAAGGATGAGGGAGTGGTAGTGTGATGGATGGGGAGCCTGGAGTTAATCGAGGCAAACTATTGCTTTTGGAATGGATTAGCAATGAGCTCCTGATATACACTGGGAATTATGTCTGGTCACTTATGATGGAGCATGCTAATGTGAGAAAAAATAATGTATACCTGTATGTGTAACTGGGTCACCATGCTGTACGGTAGGAAATTGAGAGAAGACTAAACAAGCTATAATGGAAAAAAAATAAAAATCATTATATACAAAAAATATTAATGCATAATAATAGATTTTACTACTTATAAAATTAAATAACTCTGCAGCAAAAATAATGCGAAAGCAAATTAAAGACCAAATCACAAATCGATATAAAAGAAAAAGGTAAGATTTTATAATAAAAGTTCCTTGAGAAAAGAGTTTGGCTTACACGTTACAAATCTGGTGTATATTCCAGGTAGGACTGGCCCTAGCCTTGCCAATGGGATTTAGACTTTTTTAAAAAATATAAATTTGGCATTTTTTGCCCTCTCCAAACCCATTTCAATAGAAGAAATACAATGGGGGTTTGGGTGAAAGTAGAGAAGAGTGCATCCAAACACTGAAGCAAAGATAGTGGGGAAGACGGCAAGCCAGAGATTCCCAAAACCAGCTCATGGTGCCAATGGGGGTCATGTGGGAGGGCAGAAAAAGGTACTTTCAGGAAGGGGCTCTGAAAATGGGAAAGAGATATTACTGCTCTGGCTCCATCACAGCATGTGGTGTGATGTGAAAAGGCCATTCCTCCTACTTCTGCATCAAAGAGTATAAGTTTGGAGACATTCAGTATCCACTCAAATGAGAACTCATCCAATGAAAGTTGAATAGAAAATGGAACAGGGAGTTCCCGTTGTGGTGCGGTGGTTAACGAATCCGACTAGGAACCATGAGGTTGCGGGTTCGGTCCCTGCCCTTACTCAGTGGGTTAACGATCCGGCGTTGCCATGAGCTGTGGTGTAGGTTGCAGACGCGGCTCGGATCCTGCGTTGCAGTGGCTCTGGCGTAGGCCAGTGGCTACAGCTCCGATTGGACCCCTAGCCTGGGAACCTCCATATGCTGCGGGAGCGGCTCAAGAAATAGCAAAAAGACAAAAAAAAAAAAAAAAAAAAAAAAAAAAAAGGAACAGCATCACCAAGTGGATGCAGCCAATACTGGAAAGCTATTGGGATTGGGAGAAGATTTAAGAGTATATGGATATACTTCGTAGTGTGTAAAAAGAGCATTCCTCCAAATGTATTGCTGAGCACATGGGAGACACTACTGAAGATGTCTTAAGACAGCTTGGAAAGGAAATACCTGGAGAGACTTGGCAGAAGGTTAATGAAGTTAATAAAATTATGGCTATTGACACTTGTATATTGTATATGTACCCACGGCTTGATGAGTTATAATAGAACTGTCACTTAACACAAACACACACACAAATAGCCTAAAAACTCGTAGAAACATAGGAAAAAGCTTTTATAATAAATAGAAAACTGGTACTTCTATCTCCTGGGATGTTGTCATTTTAATGTTAATTTATGTATTTTTGGCATTTTTCAATATTTCCACAATGATGAATACATATATATGCATATATACTATATGCTTATATATTACATGTATATTATATTTGCATATATAACAGCCATATGCATTACATAATTACATATCCTATAAAGTTCGAAGTAATGATAATGGCATATTTTTAAGTTTTCTGAGTTTCATTTATCTTATTATCACTAAATACTACAAGAAGGATCTTGAGGATCTGAGCCGCATCTGTGACCTATACCACAGCTCGTGGTGATGCCAGATCCTTAACCCACTGAATGAGGCCAGTAATCAAACTTGCAACCTCATGGTTACTAGTCAGATTTGTTTCCACTGTGCCAAAACAGCAACTCAGACATTTCTTATCATAGTCAATAATTGGATTTTGCATCAGGAAATGTTAGGCTCACGTTCTCTGTATTATTGGCTATGTGGGAAATAGGACATTTCTGAACAGCGAATAATGAGAAAAGTTGTATTTGTTTTTTGGTTTTTTTTATTTTTTTATTTTCCCAATGTACTTGTTAATTAAAGGAGGGGTGTTTGGTCAGCTGCAGATATTAAAGAGTTTAGTTTTAATGAATAAACACAGGAAGATGAAAACAGTAAGACCTAAAGGTTTGAATGACATCTGTAAGCCCGCATTTTTTTCACACAAATTTAGACTTCAGGTATGTGTATACGAATAGGGAAACTTAACCCTTGTTCTGAACTCCCTTTTCTGTGAACCAACAGCAGAGCCTGTGTGGTGAAAGACATGTCTCTGGTGTGCTGATGCCTGTGAAACACATTCAACATACTTAGAGCTTTCCCAGAACCAAGTAAGAGGTGTTGTCCATCTGCTTTAGCAAACCAATAAAGTTATTTGCTAGGAGGACAAGGACTACATGCTTAGGAGATCAGAACCGCCATGTGGCAAGAAAATACAAATATTCAGCTATTTCCCCAAGATCTCACAGATATGTAGGTGTTGCAGGTATATAGATACTCTCTCTCTATATATATGTATATATATTTAAGTGCATATATATGTCATGTGTATATTTTAAATACTTATTATAGACATATTAAATATTTAATAAATATAAATATACACAGATGATATGAAGATTCTGTATATATTTGTATATATCCTTACTTGAAAACTATATCATTTAAATATTGAGGGAGGAATTATACTTATTCATAGTGCAAATGTAAGAGAACAAGTTAACAGAAAGAAAATTTGAAAGGGGACTAGCATGATGAGATATATACATATATTTTTTTGCCTTTTTATGACCTCACTTGTAGCATATGGAGGTTTCCAAGCTATGGGTTGAATTGGAGCTGTAGGTGCTGGCCTAGGCCTCAGCCACAGAAACATGGGATTCAAGCCACATCTGCCACCTACATCACAGCTCATGGCAACGCTGCATCCTTAACCCACTGAGCAAGGCGAGCAATCAAACCTATGTCCTCGCGGATGCTCTTCAGATTTGTTTCCCCTGAGCCACAACAGAACTCCATAATGAGATATTTTGGTAAAAATAAGTAAAAAACTGTTTCTGTAATTATTCTGATATTTTATTTAATTTTTTTTCTAAAAAGACATAGGATAATGTTCACTGGCTTATAATAAAGATGTATACACACATATATATTTATATATATAATACATGTAAATATACATACAATGGTGCTTACATGTTAATCCCACATTCCTAATTTTTCCCTCTTCCCACATAGTTTTCCCTTTGGTAACCATACATTTGATTTCAAAATCTGTGCATTTGTTTCTGTTTTGCTGCAAATGGCATTATTTTGTGTTTTTTATGACTAATATTCCATTGTATGTATACATTAATAAGGCAGCTCTTGAGCAGTATGTTATGAACAGTGTGTTCCTCAAGTAATTGTAAAAATATAAACTTTGTATCTCTGAATGGTCCACTAAATTAAACAAATACAACTAAAATGTAAATCTGTATTTTCTAATAATTTATAGTACATGTTCAAACAAATTCTAAATTTCAGAGCCTCCAATTTGTCCTAGGAAAAACAGATTTAGCACATTCTATGATTCAGTCTGCATAGAGAATCAGACATATAGTTGCCTTTGCCGTTGACAAGATTTGTGCATCTTAACCCCTAAGAACTAGAGATGTTTCCCAATGTGACCTCTAAAAAGATGCATTTAATATCATGAATCATATAAAATTAGAAATTGAAAAAAAAAATTGCCAGAATTGGCAAATGCTTATGTATTCAACAAAGATCCTGAATGCTATTTGTGTCTTCAAAAACTACCTTATTATTTTTTCTTTACTGATATGTTGCACAGAGAAAAAGAACATGAAAAGAGAGCTGCATAAAATTAGCCACATTTTGTTAAGGCAACTGTCAACCTGAAAATCGGATTTCATTTTCAAGATCATCTCTAATTTTGGTTTTTGAAAATGCTCCTAAATGAAGCTTTATGGTGACCATTCTATACTGATTAAATACTATAATCCTCTTATTTGTGCACATTCATGCAGGTCCCTTGTGCTCCTTGCTTCTATTAAACATAAGATCTAAAGAAGCTCATGCAGTGTTTCTGGGTAATTAATACTTACACTCTGAAGTGAATTTTAGTTGCAATCCATTTACATTTATGTGCTGAAACTAAATGATTAATGTGAATTTTTACACATTTTTAGATTTAATTTTTCAGAGTAATGAAACTATAAATTTCAAGGTCTTGGAATCTTCTTATCTCTTATTTAATTCAGTATGTAATTGAGAACAAGGTTTTAATATAGACGGGAGGACCTTCCAAATTTGATTACCTGTTAAGCCACACTAGTATATTTAAAGACAAAGATATGACTGGCATTAAAAATACAAAAACAATTTTGAAGAAAATTTTTTTGATAATTTATAAGGTTAATTTATTTCCTCCCAATAATATCACAACATTATTACTTTCAGTGTTCTGATATCACTACTTTAATCTATGCAATATTTCCTAAGAAAATATGGTCAATAATTCTACACTCTTCACTGAAGTTGGGAATGACCATAGATTCATCTGGATTTTTATTGTTTCTAATTCTTATCCACCTGAGAAAGAATACATAATTAACTTACCAAATGATTGGTTTATTATTTTAATATATTGGTTATTAATAAAACAGATGTTTACTAAGTATTATATCAATAATAATGGAAGCAATCGAGCATAAGAAATAGCTTCCATTTTTTAAAGAGTCTTGATTTATTAGAACAGTTTTAGATTCACAGCAAAACTGAGAGTTAAGTACAAACATATCTCATGCACTCCCAACTCCCTCACAAATATAGCCTCTCCTACCATGAGCATCCCCCACCAGATGGCACATTTATAACAATTGATGTTCATACACTCTTGGTGTTTTACGTTGAACCCATAGGGGATCAAACAAATGTTTAATAATGATATGTGTCCACCACCATGATATTATATATGTGCATACATATATCACAGTTTCACTGCCCTAAAAATCTTTTATGCTCTACTAGCCTTCCTGACCACAACCATGACAATCACTGGTATTTTTACTAGTTCTATAGATTTCAATTTTCAATAATGTATTGGAATCATACATTATGTAGCCTGGTCAGATTAGATTTTTTCTCTTTGTAATTGGCATATAAAGTTTCTCCTTATCTTCCTATGGTTCATTTTTTTTTCACATTGAATAACATTCCATTGTATGGGTGTGCCATATTTTATCCACTAACCTACCAAAGGACATCTTGGTATCTTCCAAGTTTTAGTAATTTAGAGAAAGCTACTACAAATCTATATGTGTGGGTTTTTGTATAGACATAAGTTTTTACCTTTACTGGGTAATTACCAAAGTGTGTGATGGCTGGATTTTAGGGTAAGAGTGTGTTTACTTTTTTCTTCTTAATTAATTAATTAATTTATTACTAAAATTAATTTATCTCATCTGTAGTTGTATAATGATCATGACAATCCAATTTCACAGGATTTCCATCCCATATCCCAAGCACATCCTCCTACCCCTAAACTGTCTCCTCCAGAGACCATACGTTTTTCAAAGTCTTTGAGTCAGTATTTGTTCTGCAAAGAAGTTCAGTCTGTCCTTTTCTCAGATTCCACATGTCAGTGAAAGCATTTGATGTTGCTGTCTCATTGTATGGCTGACTTCACTTAGCATGATAATTTCTAGGTCCATCCATGTTGCTAAAAATGCTGGTATTTCATTCCTTTTAATGGCTGAGTAATAGTCCATTGTGTATATGTACCACCTCTTCTGCATCCATTCCTCTGTAGAAGGACATGTAGGTCGTTTCCATGTCTTGGCTATTGAAGATAGTGCTGCAATGAACATCGGAGTACATGCGTCCTTTTGACTCATGGTTTTCTCTGGATAGATGCCCAGGAGTGGTATTGTTGGATCAAATAGTACTTCTATTTTTAGTTTTCTGAGGCATCTCCATACTGTTTTCCACAGTGGTTGCACCAATTTACAATCCCACCAACAGTGTACTAGGGTTCCTTTTTCTCCACACCCTCTCCAGCACTTATTGTTTGTAGACTTTTGGATGATGGCCATTCTGGCTTGTGTAAGGTGGTACCTCATAGTGGTTTTGATTTGCATTTCTCTAATAATGAGTGATGTTGAACATCTTTTCATGTGTTTTTGGCCATCTGTATGTCTTTGGAGAATTGTCTGTTTAGATCTTATGCCCATTTTTAGATGCGGTGGTTTGTTTTTTTTGGTATAAATCTCCAGAAAGAGTTTATAAACTTTGGAGATGAAGCCCTTGTCAGTTGATTCACTGGCAAAGATTTTCTCCCATTCTGTGGGTTATCCTTTCATTTTGTTTAGGGTTTCCTTTGCTGTGCAGAAACTTTGAAGTTTGATTAGGTTGCATTTGTTTATTTCTGCTTTTAATGTCAATACTCTCAGAGGTGGATCTGAGAAGACATTGCTGTCATTTATGTCAGAGAGTGTTTGGCCTATGTTTTCCTCTAAGAGTTTGATAGTGCCTGGTTTATATCTAGGTCTTTAATCCATTTGAAGTTTATTTTTGTGTATGGTGTCAGGGAGTGTTCTAACTTCATTCTTTTCCATGTGGCTATCCGGTTTTGCCAGCACCACTTATTGAACAAGCTCTCTTTTCTCCATTGTATATCCTTTCCGCCTTTGTCATAGATTAGTTGGCTGTAGGTGCATGGGTTTTTATTCTGGGCTTTCTGTTCCACTGATCTCTATTTCTGTCTTTGTGCCAGTACCATATGGTTTCGATGACTGTTGCTTTGTAGTATAGTCTGAGGTCTGGGAGCCTTATTCCTCCAGCTCCATTTTTCTTTTTCAGGATGTCTTTGGCTATTCTGGGTCTTTTTTGCTTCCAAACAAACTTTAAAATATTTTGTTTGAGGTGTGTGAAAAATGTCCTTGGAAATTTGAGAGGGATTGCATTCAATCTGTAGATTGCCTTAGGTAATATAGTCATTTTGATAAGATTAACTCTTCCAATCCATGAGCATGGTATATCTTTCCATCTATTTGTGTCATCTTTGATTTCTTTCATCAGTGTCTTAGAGTTTTCAGAGAATAGGTCTTTTGTCTCTTTAGGTAGGTTTACTCCTAGGTATTTTCTTCGTTTGGATGTGATGGTAAATGGGATTGTGTCCCTAATTTCTCTTTCTGATCTTTCATTGTTAGTGTATAGAAATGTTTTTGATTTCTGTGTGTTAATTTTGTATCCTGCAACTTTGCCAAATTCATGGATGAACTCTAACAGTTTTCTGGTAGAGTCTTTAGGATTCTCTAGGTATAGGATCATGTCATCTGTAAATAGTGAAGGTTTTACTTCTTCCTTTCCAATTTGGATTCCTTTTATCTCTTTTACATCTCTGATTGCTGTGGCTAGGACTTCCAAATCTATGTTGAAGAGTAGTGGCTAGAGCAGACATCCTTATCTTCTTCCTGATCTCAGTGGGAATTCTTTGTGCTTTTCCCCATTGAGAATGATATTAGCTGTGGGTTTGTCACATATGGTGTTTATGATGTTGAGGTAGGTTCCCTCTATGTCCAGTTTCTGAAGGGATTTTATCAGAAACGGGTGTTGGATTTTGTCAAAGGCTTTTTCTGCATCTATTGAGAGGATCACATAGTTTTTATTCTTCATTTTCTTAATGTGCTGTATCACACTGATGGATTTATGGATATTGAAGAACCCTTGCATCCCTGGGATAAATCCCACTTGATCATGATGTACAATCCTTTTAATGTATTGTTGGATGTGGTTTGTTAGTATTTTGTTGAGGATTTTTGCATTGATTTTCATCATTGAGATGGGCCTATAGGGTTTTTTTTGTGCGTGTGTGGTGTCTTTGGTTTTGGTATCAGGGTGATGAGTTTGGGATTATCCCTTCCTCTGCAATTTTTTGAAATAGTTTCAGAAGGTGAGGTGTTAGCTCTTCTCTAAATGTTTGATAGGATTCACCTGTGAAGCCATCTGACCTGGACTTTTGTTTGTTGAAAGTTTTTTAATCACAGTTTCAATTTCAGTTCTTGTGATTGGTCCATTCATCTTTTCTATTTCATATTGGTTTAGTCTTGGAAGATAGTACTTTCCTAAGAATTTGTCCATTTCTTCTGGGTTTTCTGTTTTATTGGCATATAGTTGCATATAGTAGTCTCTTATGATCCTTTGTATTTCTGTGATGTCTATTGTTACTTCTCCTTTTTCATTTGTAATTTTATTGATTTGAACCCTCTCTCTTTTTTTCTTGATAGGTCTGACTAAGTGTTTATCAATATTGTTGATCTTTTCAAAGAACCAGCTTTTCGTTTCATGGATCTTTTCTGTGGTTTTCTTTGTTTCTATCTCATTGACTTCTGCTCTGATCTTTATGATTTCTTTCCTTCTATAACTTTAGGTCTTGTCTGTTCTTCTCTCTCAAGGTGCTTTAGATGTACAATATCTTGTTTATTTGAGCCTTTTCTTGTTCCCTGAGGTGGGCTTGTATTGCTATAAACTTTCCTCTTAGAACGGCTTTTGCTGTAGCCCATAGGTTTTGGAGTGTCATATCTTTGTTGTCATTTTGTTCTAGGTATTTTTTAATTTCCTCTTTGATTTCTTCAGTGATCCTTTGGTTGTTTAGTAGCATGTTGTTGAGTCTCCATGTGTTTGTGTTTTTTGTAGATTTTTTTCTCGTTGTTGATTTCTAGTCATATAGTGTTGTGGTCAGAAAAGATGCTTGATATGATTTCAATTTTCTTAAATTAACAGGGTTAGATTCATAGCCCAGGATGTGATAAATCTTAGAGAATGTTCCCTGTGCGCTTGAGAAGAATTGTATTCTGTTTCTTTTGGATGGAATGTCCTAAAAATATCTATTAAGTCCATCTGGTTTAATGCATCATTCAGGGCCTGTGTTTTCTTATTGTTTTTCTGTCTGGATGATCTGTCTATTGCTGTGACTGGGGTGTTAAAATCCCTCACTATTATTGTGTTGTTGTTGATTTGTCATTTTAAGGCAGTTAGCAGTTGGCTTATATATTGTGGTGAGCCTACATTGGGTGCGTAGATATTTAAAATTGTTACATCTTCTTCTTGGATTAATCCTTTGATCATTACATAAAGACCTTCTTTATCCCTTAAAACATTCTTATTTTAAAGTCTATTTTTTCTGTTATGAGTATTGCTATTCCATCTTTCTTCTGTACCTCGTTTACATGAAATATTTTCTTCCATCCTCTCACTTTCAATTTGTATGTGTCCCTAGAAGTGAAGTGGGTCTCTTGAAGACAGCATATAAATGGATCCTGTTTTTGTATCCATTCAGCCAGTCTATGTCTTTTGGTTGGGGTGTTAAGTCTATTAACATTTAATGTAATTATTGATATGGATGTTATTATTGCCATTTTATTAATTGCTTTGGATTTGTTTTATTGCTCTTTTTTTTCCCTTCCTTTCTTGTTCTGTCCTCTTCTGGTTTGATGACTATCTTTAGTGCTGTATTAAAATTGATTTTTCTTATTTGTTTGTGTATCAATTGTAGATTTTTGCAGTGATTCTGAAGTTTTTATATAAGACTCTATTGTATATGAGACTGTTTTAAGTTGTTGTTCTCTCTTTTTTTTTTTTTTTTTTTTTGTCTTTTTGCTATTTCTTTGGGCCGCTTCCACGGCATATGGAGGTTCCCAGGCTAGGGGTCGAATCGGAGCTGTAGCCACTGGCCTATGCCAGAGCCACTGCAACGCAGGATCCCAGCCATGTCTGCAACCTACACCACAGCTCACAGCAACGCCGGATCCTTAACCCACTGAGCAAGGGCAGGGATCGAACCCGCAACCTTATGCTTCCTAGTCAGATTCGTTAACCACTGCACCACGACGGGAACTCCAGTTGTTGTTCTCTTAATTGTAAGTTCATCACCAGCGTTCTGCATTTGTACCTGCCTCTTCTCATGATTTCTAAATTCGGTGGTATAATTGTGCATGGATGATTTTATATCTTTACTGTATATATACCTTTACTGGTGAGTCTTGTTATGTGTGAAATTTTCGATTCCTGTTGCTGTCTTTTCTTTTCTGCCTAGAGAAATTCCTTTAGTATTTGTCATAAGGTTAGTTTAGCATTGCTGAATTCTCTTAGCTTTTGCTTGTCTGTGAAACTTTTGATTTATCCTTCAAATCTGAATGAGAGCCTTTCTGGGTAAATTAATCTTGGTTGGAGGTATTTCCTTTCATCACTCTAAGTATATCATGCCACTCCCTTCTGGCCTGTAGAGTTTCTGCTGGAAAATCTGCCAATAACATTATATGAGTTCCTTTATATGTTATTTGTTTCTAGCTGCTTTCAAGATTTTCTTTGTCTTTAATTTTGGTCAGTTTGATTAATATGTGTCTCTGTGTATTCCTCCTTGGGTTTATTTTATATGGTACTTGTGCTTCCTGGATTTGAGTGTGTGGTTCCTTTCCCATGTGAGGGACGTTTTCAGCTATTATCTATGGGAATATTTTTTCTGTCCCCTTCTCTCTCTCTTCTCCTTCTGGCACCCCTCTAATATGTTTGTTGGTGTGTTTAAGGTTGTCCCAGAGTTCTCTGAGACTCTTTTCATTTGTTTTCAATATTTTTTCTCTTTTCTGTTCCACATCCATGATTTCCACTAATCTCCTCTAACTCACTTATTCATTCTTCTGCCTCCTGTATTCTGCTGTTAGCTGCTTCTAGTGAGTTTTTTATTTCAGTTGTTGCATTTTGCATGTCTTCTTGTTTAAGTTTGATATCTTTTATCTCTTTGCTCATTGATTCCTGTAAGTTATCCATCTTTGCCTCCCTCCAGTTTATTTCCAATGTCTTGCATCATCTTCAGTATCAACAATCTAAAGTCTTTTTCCTGGAGGCTGAGAATCTCCTCATCACTTAGCTGATTTTCTAGTTTTTTTCCTTTCTCCCTCATCTGAGTTATAGTCCTCTGTCTTTTCCTTTTTGTAGGTTTTTGGCATGGTGAATTTTTTACAGATAATAGAATTGTAGCCTCTCTTACTTCTGGTACCTGCCCCACTTGTGGCTGAAGTTGGTACAGGGGCTTTCTGTAGGCTTCATGATGGGAAGGACTGATGCCTGCCCACTGGTAGGTGGAGCTGATTCTAATCCCTCTGGTGTCTGGGGCTTTGTCTCTGGATGGGATTTGAGGTGGCTGTGTGCCTGAGGGGTCTTTAGGTAGCCAGTTTCCTGAGGGGTGGTGCTGTGATCCCATCTGGATTATTGTTTGCCCTGGGGCTTCTCAGCACTGATGGGTGGGGCCAGATTTTCCCAAAATGGCCATCTCCAGAGAAAGGCATGGCTGCTGAATATTCCTGAGAACTTTGCTTCCAATGTCCTTCCCTCACAATAAGCCACATTCACCCCTGTCTTCCCAGGATGTCCTCCAAGGACTGCAGTCAGGTTTGACCCAGATTCCTATGGAGACTTTGCTTTGCCCTGGAACCCAGTGCACATGAAAGTCTGTGTGTGCCTTCTAAGAATGGGGTCTCCATTTCCCCCAGTCCCATGGAGCTCCTGCACTCAAGCCCTACTGGCCTTCAATGCCAGATGCTCCAGGGGCTCTTTCTCCCAGTGCCAGATCCCCACACGTGGGAGTTTGATATGGGTCTCAGAACTCTCACTCCTATAGGTGAGTCTCTGTGAACCAGTTAGTTTCCAGTCTGTGGGGCATCCCACCGAGGAGGTATGAGGTTGTTTATATTGCAAAATCGCCCCTCCTATCTCTTCATGTGGCCTCCTCTTTGTCTTCTGAAGTAAGATATCTTTTTTAAGGATTCTGGTCCATTTGGTTGAAGATTGCTTAGCCTTTAGTTGTGAATTTTATTGTCTTTAGGAGAGAAGTTGAGCTCCAGTCCTTCTATTCTGCCATTTTAATCCCATCTCTGAATGTGTTTACTTTTGAGAAAAAAATAGTGCTCCACTAGCTTCCATTAGTGACTGTACAATTTTGCTTTTCCATCAGAAAAGAATGCATGTTCTTATGGTTATACTTTGTTGCTAATATTTAATGTTGGCAATATTTGGAGGTTTGGCCATTTTAATAAGTGTGTAGTGGTATCTCCAATGTTGTTTTAATTTGCAATTCCTTAATGACATATTATTTGCAGGATTTTTTTCATAAGCATATTTGTCATATTTATACCTTCTTCATTAAGAAATCTGTTCAGATATTTGACAATTTTTTAAATCCATTTGTTTTCTTACCATTGAGTTTTATGTATTCTTTTATATTTTGGGTAACACTCTTTTAATAAGTGTATCATTCACAAATATTTTCACCCATTCTATGACTTATTTTCTTGTCTTCCATTTGTTAATATTATAAATTATTTACAATATCTGAAACACAGCCTTTATTCATCCTAAAACATTAAATATACAATTTATTTATATTAATATAGCTACCATTTCTAAAAATACATGTGGAAAGAAATGCATGTTTCAGAGTTGATTGTATTATTGTTATTATTATTATTATTATTATGCTTTTTTAGGGCTGCACCTGTGGCATATGGAGTTCCCAGGCTAGGGGTCGAATCAGAGCTGTACAAGTTGGCCTACACCACAGTCACAGCAATACAGGATCTGAGCCATGTCTGTGACCTACACCACAGTTCATAGCAATGCTGGATCTCTGACCCACTGAGAGAGACCAGGGATCAAACCTGCATCTTCATAGATTTTAGTTGTATTCATTTTCGTTACACCACAATAGGAACTACAATTGTATTGTTTTAAAATTTGATTGAGAAACAGTTTCAAACTTCAGAAAAAATTGTAAAATGATATTAATACAAAAACACATGTCCTCTTTGCATGGATCAAACTAATATTTCAATTTCTTTATCATTTGTGCACTTCTCTCTTTATACAGATACATTTTTCTTCATCTCAATAATTCAGTGTATATTTTCTAAGAATAAGAATATTATTCTACATAACCATAGTATAATTTCCAACCTCGGTACACTCACCATTGATGAGTTATTTTTATCTAATTACTCTGCATATTCTAATTTCGTTAGTTTAAAAGTAATGTCATTTATATCATTTTTTTTTTTTTGTATAGGATCAAGTCTAGGAACAGGTTCTGCTTCTGAGAAAAATAATATCTGTATTTTCTAAAACATGATTTTTAAGCTACTTCATTTTGTTTATGTGTTAATTATATATATTTTTTCATTTTTGTTAAAGTATAGTTGATTTACAATGTTGTGCCATCTTCTGCTTACAGCAAAGTGGCTCAAGAATAAGAAGAAGAATTCTTATCTTTCATCACGTTCTATACCAAAAGATTGGATGTAGTTCCCTGAACTATATGCTGAGACCTCATTTCTTATACATTTTAAATGTAATAGTTAGCATCTATTAACCCAAAATTCCTAGTCCATCTCATTCTCTCTTCCGACCCCTTTGACAACCACAATTTTACATTTTGTAGATAAGTTCATTTGTGCCATATTTTAGATTCCTAATTATATATTTTTTATATTGAATAATTTTAGGTTCATATATAGTTATAAGAATTATATGGGTCTCTACCTTTTGATTCTTTTCGTATTTAATCCCAGAGTCAGTTTCATGCACTGA
Source organism: Sus scrofa (assembly GCF_054392235.1). Lineage (NCBI taxonomy): Eukaryota > Metazoa > Chordata > Mammalia > Artiodactyla > Suidae > Sus > Sus scrofa. The sequence goes on along the minus strand of NC_139390.1, from coordinate 49,728,531 downwards.
AGTTTAAGATATACTTAGTTAACCTTTTGATTCAACTCCAGTAAGTGCGTGAATCCAAGTTTAAAAATCATAAAAATAAACAATATGGCATAATTTACAAAAATTTTAGCCCCCCCTCTTTTAAACTATTTTTTTGAAGGACAATTTCTCTTATTTTGTAGATTCATCTAGATTCCAATCAATCCATACTATTTTCAGTTTCTGTTTTATTTATTCTATGATTTATTCTTTCTAAGATTTCTCCACCTTTGGCTAGCTTAATTCACCATCCACCTGTACCTGGTATGGAAGTTGCCATAGTTCGTTTCAACTTTTTTGTAATAGGATAGCATCACTCTTTGCTAGCCAGTTATAAATAGTTAGCCTTCTAAAAATTAGCATTAGCTTATTTTGATGCTGTTGTTGGTGCTGTTATAGTAGCCAAGGTCTTTCATGTCCTTCTGTATACTAAGTAGACACAACTGATATTCTTCTAAGTGATTGATTAGTCAAAGAAGAAATCGAAACAGAGTTAAGAAATAAATTGAACTGCAAAATAATTGACATATGACCTACCAACACTTATCTAATACTGCAAAAACTGTGCATAAATGCAAGTTTCAAACAATGCACTGAAACTCAGTGATATTAATTTACACATAAAGAATTTACATAAGGAACAAGTAACCCTTACCCAAGAAAAGTAGAAGGCTTAAAGAAAGAAAATTGAAAGGCCAAACTTTAGTTGTATAGAAACATTAATGATCTTGAAAAACTCTCACAAAAGTTAATCAAGAAATAGAGAAAACATATTATTCACATTAGGAAAAATCAGGGTATCAATACAGATCTTAGATACATGAAAAGGATAGGGCACATTTTGTACAACTATTTATCAACATCATCTTTAAAATACGGCTGAAGTTTAAAATTTTAAATATGCAATTCAACAAAAGTGACAAAAGGGGAAGTTGAAAGTATAAATAATCTGTTATCTTTAAGGAGATTGGCTAGTTTAAATTCAAGATACCAAATAATGCACTACTCTTTTGTGGGAGGCAAGCAGTTGTAAAAAATTTTATAGTCTATGAAATGTCTTCAGTGTCCCACTCCACACATTTGATTAAGCAAATAGCTTATTGGGAAGATAAGCTTATTTTGAAGACTTATTTCTTTCCTGGTTGGCCATTCTTTTCCATAAAGCTTTTTTACGTGTCTCTTTATCATTCTATTAAAAAAGAAAATTTTAATCATTGTATGTATTTTGAAAACTTTCTATTTAATTTTTATGGAAAAGGCAACAATGTTTTAACTCTATTTTCCCATAGAATTGTTAGTTCAAAGAGTATTTAATTATTTTGTAAGATTGCTGTAACAGTCATTTCAGTACCGTTATAACCATCATTATGTTAATATACAACCGTTTCAATTGGTCAATGCAGAATTGCATAAGCTTACTGAAGATTGGCCTAATAAGGAAAAATGAGTGTGATGGGTGTCCGAGCAAACTGTTTTACAAAGAGAATATAGACTATCTGTTGTGAGACATGTTTTTATAATATTTTCTTAGCCTCTTTGCTGAAAACTCCATCTTGTCCTTCCTTACTTTGTCCTGTCTTCCTGCTTGAGAAACAGTCTCAGTGATGGTAAATGACTTAAGCTTAAGAACAAAGACCTAAGGGCATGGGTTATTCGTGGGATATAATACAATGGTCTAGGCGCACTGGACCTGTGCACATTGGCACGCCATTTTCACAAGCATGATATGTCCTTTAAATAATAAGAGAAAGAGGAGCCTCATGACCAAGTGGTTTATGAGTGTTCGTTAACAGAATACGCATTAGAAAAGAGAACAAAGGTGCAAACCTAGGCACCCAGGGTTGCCACAACTAAGCATGCCTTTTGCAGAAGCACAGTGAGGATTCTCTGAAATGCTATGCATAGATAACTAACTCAAATGCTAATGATTCTTAAATGCCTAAAGTTTAGAGTAAAAAGTTTAACCATTTACCAGCTAAGTGATTTTTAAAATAACAATAAAAAAAACACCTATACCCTGCACCTACAACTCCCTTTTCGCTTTAGGTAATCCTTGAGAGCACAATAAAAGCAGTGTGGTTGCTTGAGGCAGGGCTCTTGGTCCCTGAGACCTTGAGTCCCCTGGTTCCCACCTCTACTTAAGATAAATGTCTCTGTGTCTTGTTTTATGTTAACTTTTTTCCTGAAGTTCCATAGCACCCATTCTTCAGCCCCATCCTGCTGAGCTGGTCTCAGCAAATATCAATCTTCAAGATTGGCCTGAACAAAATTTTATTAACTGAGACAGGGTAGACCGAGATTCAAATTGATTGTGAGCAGAATAATAAGGGATTTCATTTTGAATATGCAAAGGTGAGATATTAAATATCATGTGGAAGTGTCAAGAGAGCAGTTGGATTTCAGGAAAGATGTTTGGGTTACAGATAAACTGGATGATGTCACCTTATGATGTTTACAGCCCTCAACTTTCATTAGATCACTAACAGTGGAGTGTAACTAGGGAATACAAGCATATCAAGAAAGATCCCATGACTCCTCCAACATTAAATGATCATAGACAAAAGGAAAAACAGCAAAGGAAACAAAATAAGGAGCCAGAGAATTAAAAGAAAACCAGGGAAGTTGTCCAGTTAGGCAAGTGAAGACATGTTTTAAGGAAGAGGCAGAAGTCAATTATTTCACAATTGTTAATAGTATACTAAAACATGTCCTCTTTAACCTGGTGTATATATCAATGCAAGAGAAATCAAAGTATTTAATCAGCACTATAGAGGTGTTGATTTTGTTTACTCATTCTAATATCACAGAAGAGAAAACACATTTTTGCCCTGTATAATCTAAATCAATATTTTCAGGCCACCTAACTTAGGAAAAAAGTGGAATTTTTCAATTTTTTGTCACTTAAATGTAGATAAATAATAATAGCAAGTATCAATAAAAACTGAAATAAAAAGAAAAGCATCTGCAGAATAATGACTGAATTTTATATATTTGTCATGTTTATTATTTAAAATCTTATTAATATCAAACAAAATTATAATTGCCATGCTTCTCCAAAGTACATTTATTTCTATTTTAGGTGTTGAATAAAAACATTAAAATTGGAGGGAGTTCCTGTCGTGGCGCAGTGGTTAACGAATCCGACTAGGAACCATGAGGTTGCGGGTTCGGTCCCTGCCCTTGCTCAGTGGGTTAAGGATCCGGCATTGCTGTGAGCTGTGGTGTAGGTCTCAGACGCAGATCGGATCCTGCATTGCTGTGGCTCTGGTGTAGGCTGTCAGCTACAGTTCCGATTCGACCCCTAGCCTGGGACCCTCCATATGCCGCAGGAGCATCCCAAGAAATGGCAAAAAAAGACAAAAAAAAAAAAAAATTAAAATTGGTCACATAAGAGTTAAAATGAATTAAAATACCATCTACTTTGAAATTTTATATAGGTTACAAAATTTAGAATACATGTATTATATGTATTACATATATATGTTTAAAATATAGTTCCTTGTACAATATCATAGGACCTTATTGTTTATCCGTTCTAAGTGTAATAGTTTGCATCTACTAAACCAAAACTTCTTGTACATCCCACTCCTTCCCCTCTTGGCAACCACAAGTCTGTTCTCTATGTCTGTGAATCTGTTTCTTTTTTTTTAGACAGTTTCATTTGTGTCCTATTTTAGATTCCACATATAAGTGATATCATATGGTATTCATCTTTATCTTTCTAACTTACTTTACTTAGAATTTTGCTGCGTATGGCATTATTTTGTTCATTTTTAGGGCTGATTAGTATTCCATCATATTAATGTACCACATCTTCTTAATCCATTCATCTGTTGATGGACATTTAGGTTGTTTCCATGTCTTGGTCATTGTCAATAGTGCTACTATGAACATAAGGGTGTGTGTATCTTTTTGAATTACAGTATTGTCCAGATATATACCCAAGATGGCATTGCTTGGGTATATATCTTATATATATGATAGTTCTATATTTAGTTTTCTGAGGAATGTCTGTGCTGTCTTCCATAATGGTTGTACCAATTTATATTTCCACCAATTTTGTATGAGAGTTCCCTTTTCTCCACACCCTTTTCAGTATTTATTTATTGTATATTTGTTGATAATGATCATTCTGAATGGTGTGAGGTGATATCTTAGTGTTGCTTTGATTTGCTTCACTCTAATAATTAGCAATGATGAGCATATTTTCACATGCTTATTGGCCATCTGTAATCCATTCTCTTGGTATAGACCATGATGGAAGATAATAAAACAAATATATATATATTTGTGCCTGGATTACTTTACTGTACAGCAGAAATTGGCACAAAATTGTAAATCAACTATATGTTTACTAAAAAATTAAAATTAAAAATAATGATAATATATCATCACAATAAAATAATATGAAATATAAATACTATATAAGTATATACTCTCTATAACCATATTCAGTATATTATATACACTCTATATTGCTAATTTATACACATTGTCCAGATACATGTATAAAAATAATATATTACACAAAAGCAAAATGTAAAAAGGATACCTAGAGAGAAAAGAAAGGGAGAAAAAAAGGGAGAAATGTAAATAGTAGAGAAAATGTGAGAACAAAATGAGAATAAACAGAATAGGAGAGAGAACACATTGCATCAAAAATTGAATTGAGAGAATTACATACCTAAATTCTAAACCCTGGACAAATGTTGTCATAAAACAAAAAAGGACAATTTACCTGGAGTCTTTTTAGGCTAATGAATCTTTAATCTTTACTTGTATACCATATTAATTTGATAAATTTAATTTATCACCCTAATGAAAGAATCAACCTCTGCAGAGGAATAATACTTTGCTTTATTAAACACTTTAGCTAAATTTGATAATAAATAAAAATTCTCAGTCCCTTCAAAAGTCAGGTAGAATCAGTGCTCAATAAAGCAGAAAAAAATAGCTTTATTACCTTCTGATCTTATTTTTTGATCTGTTTATATTTATCTTTTAACCTTCTCTTGCAATGTGTATTTTGCTATTCAAGATTAAGATTGTGTTTTGGTTTGTGGATATCAACATTATAAAGATGTTTGAATTTATCCAATTAAAGATCTCCAGGCTTGTAATCTAAAGCTAGCAATTCATAGGTGATACTGTTTAAGTGCCTAAAAAGATCATGGTAGAAATAAAAGCTCTTTAGTGTCCTGGATAAAGTAACTCAACAGGAGTGCCATCCTTGCTGTCAGTTTTACCTGAAAAATGGTTTATGTACTCACCCTTCATTGTATGGCTTCATAAAATTGAATTGAAATGTCTGAACAGAAGAAAATCAAACCTTAATATCAGAGTATTGATTCAGAATGAATGAAGCTATCTCAACAAAAGAAATTCCCTGAATTTTGTTTTATTTTATTTTGGCTTTTTAGAGTGGCACCCATGGCATATGGAGGTTCCCAGGCTAGGGCTCAAATTTGAGCTACATCAGCCAGCCAATGCCACAGCCAAAGCAATGTGGGATTGGAGCCACATCAGTGACCTACACCACAGGCAGCTCACAGTAATCCCAGATCCTTAACCCACTGAGTGAGGCCAAGGATCCAACCCACAACCCGTGGTTCCTAGTCAGATTTGTTTCTGCTGCATCACAACAGGAACTCCTGAATTTTGGTATTTGGATGTTGGGGTGATATTTAGTTTCAGTTCCTTATTCTTAATATTTGTTTCAAGAGTAAAACAAACCGAGCTAAAGAAGGGCTATTATGGGAGTGACTTGCAGGCTTAGCATTCTTTTTCACTGTGAATGTCTTCAAATAAAAGGATGAATCAGAGTGACACCATGGGATGACCTATTTCATTTGTATTTATGTTTACTAACAGTGGATATTATATATGTAAAATTATTCTAAATAAAAAGCTTTGGGGTAATTTTATTCCATTTGATTACATGAAAAATTACAGTATGGACTAAATTATTGATTTTTAGTAGTAAGCATCTGAAAAAATATATATTGAAGCAAATGGTAAGTGGTATATAGATTAATAATACTTAAACTAGTTCACACTGTGTAAAAACCATTAATGTGTAGAGTAAAGAATAAAAACCAGAAGAAAAAGACACAGCTCTAGATCTACCTCTATTATGGATGGACTTTAACAAAATATAAACTTGGTTATGTGATTTGCAAAAGTGAAGAGTCACTTAGCTCTTCCAGCTATATTATACATGTTAGTTACATTTATTTTTATCATTATAAAATAATTTACATTTACAGGGAAAAAATACAAACTGGATGTACAAAGAAGACCTTAAAAACTCAGTTACTTATAATTAAGCAGTGGTAATTTTTTTCTTTTTAGATTTGTAAATCTTTTTCTAAGCATTCTTATGCATATTTTTTCTTTATTAAAAATATGTCAATGTACTGTCTGTAGGTTTTTCAATCAAAATATAAAATATAAGTATTGATATTTGTCTGCGGTGACTACAGAGTTTTCTGCTCTAGCTTACACAATAAAGGATTAATACATTAATAAATCCTTTATTGTTGAACATTTAAATTATACTTTTTAACTATTATGTAAAAACTTAACTAACATCATCATATAGGAATATTTTTAAACATCTTATGTATTTCAACTAATTTAATAAAAGTGGAATTTCAAGGTAAATGATTATATAATTTCTATAGGTTTTATATATATGTATTTAAAGTTCCCAATAAGAATTACTGTATTTATTTTGTGCTTTCCTTTTAAGTGGCAAGGGTCAGAAGCCACAGGTTCTTCCATGAATATTTATTATCCTGGTCTTGTAATGTTACTTGTTCATGCATGTAATCATACAATTGATGAACTACCTTAGAAATGTTCACTTTCACATATTCTTCAGGTAAGCTTTAAGTATTTAATTAATTTTATTAGGTTAGGCTACTGTAAGAAGATCTAAATTCTTGACGAGTCTTTGGTGCCAAATTACCAATAAAATCCAGAAACACCTGGGGGAATTTTAGTCTCCACTGAAGTGTGTTTGCCCCTGAAAGTGGAAATTCACTTTCATTTCTGGGGATAAATCTCTCTCTCTTGAGCTAAAGGAAGTATTGAAGGCGATACAGAGAGATTGTGAAATATTATAATACAAAAAAGGAGTTTCAGGTGGAAAGAAAATATCTGTAGCCATTCTACTCTTAAATTCTGATATCATTTTAACTTCCTATGAAAATATTAACTCGGGAGTTCCCGTCATGGCACAGTGGTTTACGAATCCGACTAGGAACCATGAGGTTGCGGGTTTGATCCCTGCCCTTGCTCAGCGGGTTAATGATCTGGCGTTGCCATGAGCTGTGGTGTAGGTTGCAGACGCGGCTCGGATCCCGCGTTGCTGTGGCTCTGGCGTAGGCTGGCAGCTATAGCTCCGATTCGACCCCTAGCCTGGGAACCTCCATATGCCGCGGGAGCGGCCCAAGAAATGGTAAAAAGACAAAAAAAAAAAAGAAAAGAAAAAAAGAAAATATTAACTCATACCAGCCTTTGTCTTCTCTACATTACCACACTGTGATAATGTCTTAGCAATTATTACAAAAATCTTCTCAAATTAGTCTCTAAACAATTTAGAACTATGTGCCCCTTTGATCTTCCAAAACTTTTGCCAGTGCTGGATATTATCATATTCCCAAAAATCTATCAAATCAAGAAATCCCTGATATGTTTATATTTGTAAGAATTTCCCCCCTCAAAACATTGTATTATATAAGTAAATGCAGATTTCTTGAAATGGTATAACTCTTTCCATGGAGTTTAATCTATAACAAAATCTTCTTCCTTTTCTCTTATCAAAATTTTATTACTGATATATGTCAAGTAGAGCAAATAAAGCATTATGCTACCTCTATGTCTTATTTTGCTCTATTTTTCTATGCAAAAAAACCTCACCACTAACATATGAAATAAACAGAGGCCAATGCATCCAATTGTGAACAAACTAAAAAGCATGTGGTATATCATAGTAATTGAAATATATGTTAGGGTAAATAAAATACACATTCTAGCTTGTTATCATTGCAGTCATTAGATAATTCACTTAATTATCATTAATTATTAGGAGTTACACAGCCTAAGGAAATTTTTAATAAGTGAAAATTAGGAAAAATAAATTGCTTTGACAATAATATTGACAGATATCAATAATTTCTGAAAGTCTATAAATTTAACAATATGACAAATATATTAAAGGACCTTATGAATAAAACTAAATCCATGTTAAAAATTACTAAGAAAATTCAAACACCTCCTCTCAAAAGAATAAAGAACAAGTTGAGAAATTTCACAAATGAAAAATACATGTGATCAAAAGAAGTGTGAAAAAGAAGCATATCCTACACAATATTCTAAAATATAATAACAGCCACAAGGGGGAGGGGGAGGGAGTGGGATGAATTGCGAGCTTGGGGTTAATAGATGCAAACTATTGCTTTTGGAATGGATTAGCAATGAGATCCTGCTGTGTAGCACTGAGAACTATGTCTAGTCACTTATGATGGACCATGATAATGGGAAAAAAAAGAATGTGTACAAGTATGTATAACTGGGTCACCATGTTGTACAGTAGAAAAAAAAAAATGTACTAGGGAAATAACAATAAAAAAGTTATAAATAAAAAATAAATAAAATACAATAACAGAATCCCAGTTTATCCTAAAAATATCATTCAAGGTATATAGAGAAATAGATCATCAATTTAAATTGCCACCACAATTCTTGTATCCAAAACTTTAAAATAATCATAAAATTTGGCCAAAGATTTAATATCAGGATATAAACTGATGACTAACAAAAACATATCTCAAAAGTTTTCTTGTTTACTGTTTTATCACTTCTAGTGTGAAAAAATAATAATATATTGGAGTTTCCATTGTGGCTCAGTAGAAATGAATCTGACTGGTATCCACGAGCATGCACGTTCCACCCTGGCCCTTGTCCATTGGGTTAAGTATCCAGCATTGCAGTGAGCTGTGGTGTAGGATTCAGACATGGCTCATATCCAGCCTTGCTTTGAGTGTGGTGTTGGCCTGTGGCTATAGCTCCAATTCAACCACTAGCCTGGGAACTTCTATATGCCACGTTTGCAGCCCTAAAAAAAAGAAAAAATAATATAAACCAAAATATTAGCTTATAGGACTTTACTGTATGCATATATTCCCATTCACTTAATAAAATCACATTTATCCATTTAAATGTTAATGAAGATTTTATATAACATATTAATCATTGATATTTATTACCAAGTGAAAAGTGAATAACAGGATGTGACATAATTCAAATGTAAAATATTTAGAGAAACATATAGCCTTATTGAACAAGACTGGAAGAACACATACCAAAAATATTATGTATAAACATTGATGCATGTAATAATGAATGGAGTGATATTTCTTATTTGTATTTCCCTATATTGTTAAAACATTCAATAATAAACAAGATTTTTATGATAGATTTTAAAGAAAATATGAATATCTTTAAGCAATAGCAACAAGAACAAAATACACCTGAAAGTTACTCAGCTTTTTACACTTGGAATTTAATTTGACAAACATTAATATGAAATGCTAAAAACATGAGGATATTAACATTGCCTTCATGTAGACTCTGAGAATTGTTATTTTTTTCTGCTCTGAGAGAAAATTGTAAACTGAAACATTCTCTAATAGAACTACTCCTTTGAAAAATAATAAGTCAAAAACAATAGCATACCTGAAATTACCTGTATCACCTTGTCAAATTTAGGGCATTAAAATATATTTCAAAGTATCAACAATAATCTCTTTCATATTAGTTATCTGAAACCCTTTCTTGATTTTTCTATCACAAATATTCTTTTCCAGTAGAATTTTCATTCCCTCTCAATTTTCAACCAGTTCAATCTTCAGTATAATAACATAATGCTTGACCACTTGTTCTTAAATGTAGTTCCTAAAGGGGAATAAAAATTGGAGAAAATGATGAGACAAAATTAAATCTCTAAATTGAGATTTAGAAACTATATTTTCTTCCTTCTGTGGACATAAAGTAAACTTACTTAAAAATTTTCTAGTAAAAACAATAGGAATTACTCAAGTCCATTATTTTAGTTTGATACTCTCACTCTAAGAATTCTAATGAAAATTTCAGTAGATTCATAAAACTCTTAACAGAAGATCAAGATTGAAGTAATTAGTTCCATAGAGCTGAATGACAATTTTTATGACTTTTTATCTGAAATATTACTTGCTTTAAACTTCATTTCCCAGATATAAGGAAACTTTTCACCTTAATTATGACCTAATAGCAATTTGGTAAATTGTATCATTGTAAAGTAAATTGTATCATTGTAAGTTCCAATCATGTCTTATTGGGTTAAAGACCTGACATACTGTCCATGAGGATGAGGGGTCAACCCCTGCCCTTGCTCAGTGGTCCAGAATCTGGCATTGCCATAAGCTGTGGTGTAGGTCACAGATGCAGCTAGGATCCAGCTTTGCTGTGGCTGCAGCTCCAGTTAGACACCTATCCTGGGAACTTCCATATGGTATAGATCCATCCATAAAAAGAGAAATAAAATATATATACAAATAATAAAATTATAAAATTATATATATATAATTTTCCTATCTACCTGATTCATTCAGAATTTGGAAACGTCTAGTGAGTATTCTTATTTTCATGGCCAGGTAGTCCTTTGCATGTGCTCAACAAGAATTTGTCCTCTTTACAACAGGACACAATTGAAAATACTGATTCTATTGCAATGGCTTTGACTGGAATGCCATATTTGAGGATATGTCTAACAATCAGATATGACCAGACAGCGTAAGAAATTATGATGTCAATGCAATCCCTATCAAATTTCCCATGAAATTTTCACAGAACTACAACAAACAATCCAAAAATTTATATGGAACAATAAAAGACCCAGAATTGCCAAAGCAATCCTGAAGAACAGAAACCAAGCAGGAGGCATAACTCTCCCAGAATTCAGCCAATATTACAAAGCTATGGTAATCAAGACAGTGTGGTACTGGTACCAAAACAGATACACAGAATGATGAAACATAATAGAGAAATCAGAAATAAACCCAAATACCTACGGTCAATTAATCCTCAACAAAGGAAGTGAGAATATAAAATGAGAAAAAGACAGTCTTTTCAGCAAGTGATGATGGGAAAACTGGACAGCCATATGTAAATTAATGAAACTGGAATACACCCTCACACTATGCACGAAAATAAACTCAAAATGGCTTAAAGACTTAAACATAAGACAATATACTATCAAACTCCCAGAAGAGAACATAGGAAAAACATTCTCTGACATCAACCATACAAGTGTTTTCTTAGGTCAGACTCCCAAGGAAACAGAAATAAAAGCAAAAATAAACCAATGGGACCTAATCAAACTGACAAGTTTTATCACAGCAAAGGAAACCATAAGAAAAACTAATGGACAACCTATGTAATGGGAGAAAATAGCTGCAAATGAGGCATCTGACAAGGGCTTAATCTCTAAAATATACAAACAATTTATACAACTCAATAGCCAAAAACCCAGCAACCCAATTAAAAAAATGGGCAAAAGACCTGAATAGACATTTCTCCAAAGAAGATATACAGATGGCCAACAGGCACATGATAAAATGCTCAACATCACTGATTATTAGAGAAATGCAAATCAAAACTACAATGAGATACCACTTCACATCATATCTGTCAGAATGGCCATCATTAACAAGTCAACAAACAACAAATTTTGGAGAGGGTATGGAGAAAAATGTACCCTCCTCCACTGTTAATGGGAATGTAAATTGGTACAACCGCTTTGAAAAACAGTATGGAGGTACCCCAGAAAACTAAATATAGCACTACCATATGACCCAGCAATCCCACTCTTGGGCACATATCCAGACAAAACTTTCATTCAAAATGATACATGCACCCATATGTTCATTGCAGCACTAATAACATAGCCAAGACATGGAAACAACCAAAATGTCCACTGACAGATGAATGGATTAAGAAAATGTGGTATATATACACAATGAAAAACTACTCAGCCATAGAAAAGAACAAAACAATGACATTTGAAGCAACATGGATGGAACTAGAAACTCTCATACTAAGTGAGTAAGTCAAAAAGAGAATGATAAATACCATATGATATCACATATCTGGTATCTAATGGATGGCACAAATAAACATTTCTACAGAAAAGAAATTCATGGACTTGGAGAACTGATTTGTGGTTGCCAAGGAAGAGGGGTAAGGAGTGGGATGGACTGGGGTTAATAGATGTAAAGTATTGCATTTGGAGTGGATAAGCAATGAGATCCTGCTGTATAGTGCAGGAAACTATATTCAGTCACTTATGATGGAACATGATGGAGGATAATATGAGAAAAAAAATGTATATATATGTGTGTATGACTTGGTCATTTTACTGTACAGTATAAATTGACAGAACACTATAAACCAACTATAATGGAAAAAATAAAAATCATTTGCAAAAAGAAATTAAGATGAACTTTATGGAGTCATGAAACCCCTTGGAAAAACAGCCTGGCGTCTTGCTTAAAAGGGTCCCAGAAACCTTACCAGGTAAATAAGAAATGTCAATTCCCGACAGGTGCAGGAACTCAAGATATTTGGGGGGGATCTTGAGAAAAGAGGAATCCATACAAATCCATAGGTATTTCTGGTGGAATCTGGTGATAAGCACTTGGCATAAATTTCGTGAACATGAAAGGCCTTTTAAGAGTCCCATAGTGGTGCAGCAGAAACAAATCTGACTGGTATCCATGAAGATGTGGGTTTGATCCCTGGCCTTGTTCAGTGGGTCAGGGATCCATTGTTGCCATGAGCTGTGGTGTAGGTTGAAGACTTGACTTGGATCTGGCATTGCTGTGGCTGTGGTGTAGGCCAGGAGCTGTAACTCTGAATTGCCCCTAGCACGGGAACCTTCATATGCTATGGGTGCAGCCCTGAAAAGAAAAAAAAAAAAAAGAAAAAAGGACTTTTAAAAAGTCAATCTGAGATTTTTGGAAAACTTGCAGGAAAATAAAAAAGAGCATATACAGTCAATTACTATTCATGTTATACAAATGTAAAAAATCAGGCTGAGTTTATTGAAAACAGACTTTTTTTGAAAACAAATTAATCTTAATTTGGCTATATTTGGTAGAAATGAGGGTAATTTTAGAGAAAAAATATGTTTCAGTGGATATTAAATCCTAGTGTTTTTAATTATCTTAAAGATAATGGCATTTGCTGCCTAAGACTCATTTCCAAATGGTTCCTTGTGACTGTGTTGCATTATTATAAGGTTTAACTGAATTATTAAAAGGACATTCTAATTTTGTTTCTGAAACTTAGCACGGTAATCTATTTTTAATGACTATTAGATGTCCCATGATCTACAACCAGGGGATTGTGCAGACTGGAAAAGAAATTATTTAAAGGACTCTTTCCAAGCAAGGTGGAAAGATCCTTATCAGCTACTCTTAACTAGCTCATGCACAGCAAAATTGGAAGAAACTGATTCTTGAATTCATATTTCCCATTTAATAAAGGGCCCTGAACTGGGCTGGTTTATAGAGAGGGCTACTGACTTCAAACTCACTTTAAAACAAGATTTGAACAAAGAAGAAATGACACCCATACCAGGACAAGAAGAAGACAATAGCAGTAGACAGCTATCCTAAGATGCCAGACCTGATTTGCGTGATTATTTATAATGTTTTCTTGGTTTTCTTTGACTTTTGAATATAAATCAAGTGTTTTTATATTGTGGGAACAATCCTTTGCAGTTTTAAAATCAATCCAATTGTTGGGTTATGGGTCAATAACTTATGTCGAGTGCTTCTGGTTACTTAGGTGGATTTTTTCTCTTCAAGACTCTGATTGGATGGTCCTTTGGAAATTTAAACTTGAAGAAAGAAGTTATAGTTCTGTTTGGGCCACTATTAATATTATTAAATGGAATCACTGACTTGGTCAATCAATTATATCCTGATCATAAATATGAAGTTTCTTTACCTGTTACTCAAGCTGGGCATTCCCCTTGTGTATCAGCAGTTTAAGAATATGACATAGCCTCTGTGAGGATGTGAACTGGATCCCTGGCCTCACTCTGTGAGTTGAGGATCCAGCATTCCTACAAGCTGCAGTGAAGTTTGCAGATGTGGCTCAGATCTGGTATTGCCATGGCTGAGGTGTAGGCCTCAGCTGCAGCTTCAGTTTGATGCCTATATGCCTCATGTGTGGCTCTAAGAAGAAAAAAATAGATTAAAAAGATTACTAAAGCTCAAACAGACCAATAAGCTAAGTATCAGTCAAAACCCATACCATCCCACTTACTAGAAGGGTTCCCACTCAGTTATGGGATTGATATATGAACAGATTGCGATTGTTTAGGTGTAAAGTCCCCTTCTTTGGGGAACAATTAATTCACACTATAATCTGCCCAATAGCACTGGGAAATCAGGCCTAGTGCCGTACCAACAATGCCAATATATCATTACTTTTAAGGATAGAGATAGACATGGAACAGACTGGGTCAGACAATTGGGTATACACTGGGCCACCCTTAATGGAAGTTCTTGGTTTAAATTCTTCCTACTTGTGACTTTATGAATGCCGCTAGCTATATTACTTATATTCAGCCTATTCTCCAAGCTTATTGTTTATTACCCAATGTGTAACCGAACCTCAAAAAAAAGGATGACTGAACAACTTGAAATGGTTTGACAAATACATAATTCTATATAAGATTAAAAATACTGTAGTAGTGTAACTCTAGATATGAGAAGAAACTACAAAGAAGAATGCCCTGAACCATAAAAAACTAGTAAGACAGCTGGCGCAGAGATTTTTATTGATCCCATTAACAGGGCCATAGTTCATTGGGTAATAATTGGGTGGCCTATCAATGAAATGCTTGCCTGACCTAGGAACAAGATTTCCTAGTGCTGGGGGACAATTTGGTCATGAAATTCCTCCCAAACCTGGGTTGATTTAGGACCAAAATGGAAGAATGATAAAAGGAAGAATGTTTCCCATCATGAAGTTCTACAAGGATTAAGTAATTAGCCACTGCAGCCACTGACCAAAAGTACACCCTGAAAAGAATAGGGATGAAAAACACTCTGTGCTTTGGAAACACAGGACCCTTAGATGATTGATATATCAGGAAAAATTTAATAAACCCAGATTTTTGTATCTTCCCATACCAAAATAAAAGGCATTAATATCATTAATAAAGATATTTGTTCTTCATGACTAGCAGTAACATTTTATAGAGATGTGTGATTGATAGCTCATACTCCCGAGCCTAAATCACATATATACTAGCTGCTTCCTCTGCCTCTGTGAGAAGAGCATCAGTGCTGAGAGGCTTTCTCCAGGGATCTAGACCTCAATTGGACCCTGAATAAAATTCAACTCATGGCTCTTAAACACTGAGAAAAAAATTTTTTTCAGTCAACACTGATCCATGTTTTATTTTGAGAAAAGTTGACTTAGAATATTATTGATATTGCTTTTATGTTTTCTGGAGCTGTTGGAAATAAACACTGTACATAAGTAAAGGTGAATATATTGCTCTCAGTAAACTTCACATTTTTTGAACAAAGTATCAAATAATGTGGATTGCTGTTTTACTTTTTTTGATAATTATAATTGTTTCCTTGACACAAATATCCTAACTTTATTAATAATTCTGTTAGTTTGATTAATATGACCAAAGTATTTAATGAAATTGTTTAATCAAAGTAAACTGTTAATTCTCTAATGTCAATATTCATTTTGGGGGGTTTCTCCTATTTTCAGAATAAATATGAATCACCTCATGGGAATAAAAACACAACAAAATTGATTTCAATAAACTGCATTAATAAAAACATGTATATCGTAAATCACTTATTTATAAGTAGCCTCTTGCCTACTCTCTCAATTCATAAAATATTAATTAAGAAAGTATTCTTTCTGTTTTCTGTTAATTCAGAATTAGAATGGAAATAAATATAGAACTAAGAATGAAACTTTCAAAAAGTCATCATAACTTGAAGAACAATATCTAGTTATTTTACTCTATTTCTTTTTTAAAAATAATCCACTACTTTGAAAGGAGATATTTTCATTACATGTAATGACAAAGAATGGTACTTGGTATTCAATTGTTCCTTGGCATCCTTCACTGGTAATTCCACTTGCTCTCTAATCTTACTTCTCCTTTTCATTTCTTTAAAAGAAGTTTTCTTCCTATTGAGAATAGATAAAATTTATGAGAACAAGTCGGAATTAATAGAAACTGTGAAAATATCGACTAGACAGTAGTACAAAGAGATGCTGATAGAGGACATTATTCAATCAAGGGCCATATTTTCCTATACCACTGACCTCATTCTGCATACAATCTACTCTGTCCTTCAAGATTCCTAGAGCCAGCAAAGATAATAAAATATTAAAAAGAACAAACAGCTTCTGTTCTAGGTTCACCTGTGCTATAGTGCTGCTTTTCTTCTGTTCAGATATTCGATCTTGCCAAACTACCTGGACTCTGCCCTTACTGCACTTGCGCTATTTATCAGATTGTTTTTATTTAGCAGGAACTTTGTTAGTGTTCTGATTCTACTCTTACTCCAGAAAAAAGGAAAAGCAAGGGAAATATGTCAGTATTATTTACTCCTCATTAAAACCATGAAAATTATAAAAAAAATCCTATAGTATAACTGAATATGTATTTAAAATAAGATATGAGAAAATACAAAGCAAATTTAATAAATAATATACCTATGAAAAATCAGAAGTAATGTGAAGTTTCTACAAAATCCAAACAATCATTCTTTCTTACTACATAGAAAAAACATTCAATAAATAATGAAGAATAAATTCTTGAGGTAGGTATGGGAGGAGCCTTTCCATATAGAAATTCTCAGTTCACAGGCAGTATCATTTTTATTCAAAGAGAGTGAGTATTCATTACTCTGAAGTAATTTAAGTTCAGATTTAAAGCATTTGTTTCATGTCTAATATTCATTGTGAATATCATTGTGAAAGATAACCCCAACTCACTGGCTTTTAAACAGCTGACTGAGAAGAGGAAACAAGTAATAGAAGATAGTTTGCACTGAATCATCTAATTAATCCAGGGGTTAGACTTCATTTTTTCACTTATAGCTCCTTAAAAAAAATGTTTATGGGGTTCCCTGGTAGCTCATTGGGTTAAAGATCCAACGTTGTCACTGCTTTGGCTTGAGTCACTGCTGTGGTATGGATTTGACACCTGGCCCATGAACTTACATATGCTGTAGCTATGGCAAAAAAAAAAAAAAAAAGGAAAGAAAAGAAAAAAAAAAAGTTTAGCAATATCCTGTTAGATTCCACTTATACATGAATTCCTCTGAAAAAAATTTTTGAAACTCTCTCTCTAAATAACAAAAAAATCTTAGACAGACTTTATTCATGATTATAGTCACTACTTTTTATTACCTAAAAAATTAAATAATGCTTGATTTCAAATTATAAAAAACATTTTAAAGCCTTAATCAAAGACAGGGAGTATATGAAATATGGGCCCTTTTTTTGCTGACATCAATGAAAAGTTAATAGTCTTTTCCCACTTCTTTAAAATGATAAAGTTATTTCGACACTGACTTTTTTTTTTTACAATTTTCTATTAAATTCTACATATCAAAGTGCCAGAAGCAGCAGTTTTGCATCACTGGCTGAGATTCTCAGAAGCTATACATTTTCATTACATGTTTTTTTTTTTTTCTGTTTTTTCATTCCCCATGTCATCATTTTAATTCTAACTTTTTTCATCTGTGGTACATATTATTCCTACATTTGAAATATATACAATCACAAAATGCCAGTATTATAGTCACAAGAGTTGATAACCCAGAGCTGATTACATGAGAATAAAATTAAAAAAAAAACAAATAAAATAAGGGAAAAATCAAGATATAAAGATTTAAAATACAAAAAAAAAGTATTTTAGGGAGTTCCCTGGTGGCAGTTAAGGATCCGGTATTGTCACTGCCATGGCATAGGTTTGATTCCTGGACCAAGAATCTCTGCAGGCTATGTGTGCCCCCTGCCCCCAGAAAAATTGTTTTAAAAAGTATTTGAGGATTTCAAGAAACATGGTTCTATGAATTCCTAAATGAGGCCTGGATATAAAATATATTAAAGAGAGCATATTCAAATAAATATAAGCATTAATAACAGAAGCCACAGTGATTGATAAATGTCTAGAAGACTAGGATAGTTGGGCTCTGGTTCTGAAATGGGCAGCAACAGACAACAATAATCAAGATAAAAGTACCTACTTGTGCAGAGGACAGCAGCAGATAAGAGCAGACACAACCTGAAAGCAGATAGCTGCAGCACTGTCCATCCCCTGGACATCCCTGAAGGATGGTGGTGAAGGGAAAACCTCCAGTGAACAGAACAGTAAGTGTTACACATAGTTATTCACTTGACTTGGAAGAAGAAATAGTCAGACATGATTATAAAGTGAGTCATATACTCTGACCAAGATTTGGGCTTGATGGTCAGGAATTTGGAAGGAACACATTTGGAAAATTAGTGACAAAAATGCTTGGGTAAAAGATATGTGACTAGATATCTCTAAGTGGACCAAAATTTAAAGATGTTTGTGTCCCATGAAGGGTGACTTCAGCTGGGGAGGATTTCAATAATCAAGATAAGATGACCATTCTATGGATAGCAGTCAGCTCTTTCCTCAACCACCTCTATCACCACTCAAAGGGCTCAGGAACAAAGTGGCCATGCTAGTAGGGATAGAGGTGATACATGGGCTCAGCCATGTGGACTTACGCTCATCAAGCCTCATCTGGTTATGGCCACAGCTGAGTGCCCAGTCTGTCAGCAGCATAGACCAACATTGAATCCTTGATATGGCATCATTTCCAGGGCTAATCAGCCAGCCACCTGGTGGCTGGTTAATCACATTGGATCATTTCTTTCATGGAAGGGCAGCATTTTGTTTTTACTGTAACAAAACACTTGATCTGGATATGGATCTGTCTTCACTGCACACAATGCTTTTGGCAATGTTACTACCCATGAATTTAAAAAAAAAATGTGTTATGTCTTCTTTGGAGAAATGTCTATTTAGGTCTTTTGCCCATTTTTCAATTGGGTTTTTTTTGTTGTTGTTATTGAGTTGTATGAATTTTTTGTATATTTTGGAGATTAGTCCCTTGTCAGTTGCAGCATTTGTAAAGATTTTCTCCCATGCTGTGGGTTGTATTTTTTTGTTTTTTTTTTTTTTTTTTGGTTTTCATAGTATGATAAAAAAATGTGTGTGTGTATATATATATATATATATATATTATATATATGAGACTGGGTCACTATGCTGTACAGCAGAAATTTATAAAAATTTTGGATACAACATCTTAAATCAACTATACCCTGATACAATTTTTTTTTAAAAAAAGGAATTTAGAAGGTCCAAATTGAGGTTTTAAGAATAAATTTGTCAAGAAATAGCAACAACAACAACAACAAAAAGACAAAAGACAAAAAAAAAAAAAAAAAAGAAAAAAGGAGTTCCCGTCGTGGCACAATGGTTAACGAATCCGACTAGGAACCATGAGGTTGCGGGTTCGGTCCCTGCCCTTGCTCAGTGGGTTAATGATCTGGCGTTGCCGTGAGCTGTGGTGTAGGCTGCAGACGCGGCTCGGATCCCGCGTTGCTGTGGCTCTGGCGTAGGCCAGTGGCTACAGCTCCGATTCAACCCCTAGCCTGGGAACCTCCGTATGCCGCGGGAGCGGCCCAAGAAATAGCAACAACAACAACAACAAAAAGACAAAAGACAAAAAAAAAAAAGAATAAATTTGTGCAACCAATGTTCCCTTTAATTTTATATGGTATGTTACATTGGCACTTCTGAAAACAGTTGCATGGGATCAAAGTTTCATCTACCAATTAGAAACTTATAACCAAATTATAATTTTTTTGTCCTTATTTTTTAGTGCTACACCCATGGCATATGGAAATTCCCAAACTAGGTGATGAATCAGAGTTGTATCTGCTGGCCACAGTCACAGCAACATGGGATCTGAGCCACATCTGCAACCTACACCACAGCTCATGGAAATGCAAGGATTGAACCTGTGTCCTCAAGAATACTGATCGTGTTTTTTACTGCTGAGTCATGATGAGAACTCCATGTTGTCATTTTAATGACATGAACATTCATGATTAACCATAAATAATTTTTTTGACATGGCAAAAAAGAAAAAATGTGTTAGCTATTGTCATGGTATTCCACACAGAATTACTTTTGATCAACAGAATCCTTTCACAGCAAATGAACTCAGCAGTGGGCTCATTCTCATGAAATCCATTAATATCACCATGTTCCCCTTCATCCTGAAGTAGCTGGAGTGACAGAATGGCAGAGTGGTCTACTGAAGAGTTAATTACCACTTAGGTGGCTATACCCTGCAGGGCTGGAGCAAGGTTCTCCAGAAGGCTCTGTGTCTTCCAAATCAGCATCAAATATATGGTATTATTTCTCTCATAACCAGGAGGGACAGGTCTAGAATCAAGGGAAATGGGAGTGACATCACTATTACTCCTAGTGATCCATTAGCAAAAAATTTTCTTCCTTTTGTTACAAATTTATGCTTAGCTGGCCCAGAGGCCTTAGATCCAAAAGGGAAGAATGCTTCCACCAGGAGGCATTACAATGATTCCATTGAATTATGAGTTAAAACACTTAGCCCACCACCTTGGAATACTTGGAAGTTTCAAGAGGTAAATAAGGAACTACTACACAGACTAGGGGTGATTGATTCTGACTACCAAGTGGAATTGGACCATGACTCCACAATGGAGGTGAGGAAGAGTATGCTTGGAGTAGAGGAGATGCCTTAGGTGTCTCTCTGTGAAGAGGTCAAAGAAAAATGACCACAGCCCAATCCAGGCAGAACTGCTAACAACCTAGACCCTCACTCTACCACGTAAAGAGCCATGATCAGCTAAGGTGCCTGATGAATGAAGGCAACAGAAATAAAGAATGGATAGAGAAAGAAAGTAGTTACATATACTAAATATGACCATGAGGCTGGTTATAGAAATGAAGGTTGTAGTTGCCATAAACATTGTTTTTGTCTTTTTAGGGCCACATCCATGGCATATGGAGGTTCCCAGGCTAGGGGTTGAATAGGAGCTGTAGCTGCCAGCCTATACCACAGCCACAGCAAGGCCAGATCCAAGCTACATCTGCAGTCTACACCACAGCACATGGCAACTGAGCTGGATCCTTAACCTACTGAGCAAGGCCAGGGATTGAATCTGCATCCTCATGGATGCTAGTCAGATTCATTTCCACTGAGCCACAATGGGAAATTGGCAATAAACATTTATTTCCTCGTTGTGCTATGGATATATTTACATGTAAATATCTTTGTTTCCTTCCCTCCTTAATCCTTTACCATGAAGCATAATATATTATTTAAGTATTATTCTTTTTATGTCACAGTATTAATTTATGGAGTATCAGGGAGAAAAATAAATATGGCTCAAGTTCTTTACCTCTGGGGGTTAGTGTATTTTCTGTTGTATGTGAGGTAGTTATATCAGGTTAGATGGAACTAACTATAAATTTTGTTACCAGTATTTATTTGAAGATTAAGTATAGTGTAAGGAAATGTACATTGGTGCCAAGCTGACAAGAGATGGATTGCAATGGTTAATTTTGTGTGTCAGTTTGGTTTTCCACGGGGGTGTCCAGATATTTGATTAAACATAATTTTTCTGAAGAGAAAAATGACAAATTCTAAATATTGGAGTTTTCATTGTAGCACAGCAAGATAAGTATCCAGCATTGCCACAGCTGTGGTGTAGGTTGCAACTGTGGCTCAGATTTGATCCCTGGCCCAGGAAATTCCATGCGCCATGGGCATGGGCAAAAAAATTTTTTTAAAAATTCTAAATATCATCCCACCAAATTCCATATGAAAATTAAGAACATTTTTATTTGATAAGCAGTTTGACTTTGCCTAAAAAGTTAAAATATATTATAAAGATAATAAACATGATTATGTTATGAAACATAAAGCCTAATCAACATAAGAGGGAGAAAGTACAGATGCAGGTTATAGCATATATAATCTCCAGCTATCAAATTTTAAATACATTATATTGAAAAGTCATCTTAAATTATAAAATTATATTTGATGATCACTATGAATAATTACCCAATAAGTTATAGTAATGTATTAGAAGTATAAATTTATCTTTGACATATTTTTAATAATTATAGGAGTAGCTAGTCATTTTTTTAAGCAACTCAGACTTAATTGCAAGTACCTTATCAATTCAATTTTAATACTACTCAAGGTATATGCTCTCTTTTTCTATATCTTAGTCTTTGACAATCACTGCTTTATGCCTATTCAAGTGAGATTATCAGAATGATTAGAGTTTTCCTCATTCTTTATCACCAACAATAAAATAGCTTATTACTTGATCAGAAGTCATTTGGGCATCATACAATTTCAATATAACATTAAATAACTTATAGAGAGACATACAAAATTAAAGTATAATAATTATATCATTATCATCTAATACCAGAGTAAATTGCCTCAAAGACCAACTAATAGTTTCACAAAAAGGGGTACCCATTTGACCAGTTGTTCTATGTGGTTACAGTATAAAATGTGTTATTTCAAGTGGCTAAAACATAATGATAAATGCAATCTAACAGAGATCATTAAAAGTATCTGCTTGCAAAATAATTTATACCTTGTTAAGTATATTCTGGAGCTATCATTTTAGTATAAACAAACACAAAGATTAAGATTCACAGATAAGTATATGGTCAATTAAGCAAGATATTAATATGTAGGTTTTATTTAAGATGTTATTCCTAGATTTCCTTTTCAATTAAATTTCAATTCATGGGGTTATAAACTATTCTGAGTGTGGATTTATGTGATTCTAACTTATACACACATAAAAAGTTAATAATATTCACTAATAATCCTTATTGTGAAACTATGGTGTTAAAATACCTTTTTTCCCCAACACATTTTTAAGATACTTGCATTATTTATTTCTGAATGCTATTACTACATATGGGAAAATATACCACAAATAAAACCTATTTCAGCTCTGTTTAAATTATCTTTATGATCAGTAAATTCTTACATTTAATCTAGTTTGAAAGACCAATTTCTTGAACATAAAACTCTCCTCCATTTGAATAATGTTTTAGTAAGACTTATTTGGATTTTTTAGGGGAAAAAAAAAAAAAAACCTTCTAAATTGCTCTGGTAACGACTGCAAGATGCACATGGAAAACAGGAACAATTCTGGCAGTCATGGAGCCAAGACTGAGGACTGTGATAAAGTTAGTTACAGTTGAGGAATTTGGCAAGAGTCTGAGACTGTACTTTATTACTAGATATTACCTTTTGTCTCATGCTTTATGTTTTCTCTGCATCATGCCTTTTTTTCCTTTCCCTTTCTTTTTTCTTTTTCTTTTTTTTTTTTTTTTTTTTTTTGCCATCCCACAGCTTATGAAGTTCCTAGGCCAGGGAACAGATCCAAGCTAGAGTTGTGATAAACACCAGAGCTGAGGCATCACTAGATCCTTTAACCCACTGTGCCCAGCTGGGGATTGAGCCTGCATCCTAGAACTCCAGAGACAAAACCAATAGCATTTCGCTATAGCTGGAGCTCTTTTATCATACTTTTTGCTAACAGCCTTTTCTCTATGTTTTGCTTCCACACATTGTTTTTATTTGATTATTTCTGTCTGACCTGGGCTTGAGGTCCCCAAGTTAGATAATCTAATTGAGTCCAGTTTTCTGTAAGCATTGGACTTTGAGACAGAGTTCCAAGGTGTTCCAAGGTGTCTTATCAAAGGCTGCCTCTAAATGAAGTTCTGTTCCTAAGTCTAATCTGTTGTGATCTTTATGGTAGAATAATGTGGGACACCTCAGAAAGGATCTAGGTGGACCGGTAGATCAGAACCTTTACTGAAAGGACCAGCCTAAACAATAAGCACCTCGAAGAGCTTCTTCAATCCAAACATGATGTTTTATATATGACAGTGTCCAACATATGCTATTTCCTGGGAAGGGTCCCTTATGGCAATAATACAATATCCAAAGAAAGAGAAAGCACTAAGAACTAGGAAAGAACAATCAAGCATAGTAGCCTTCAATAAAATTAACAGAAGGCTGTGAAAAATTATCCAAGACCAGGAAGTGATTTTTTTTTGCCATGCCCACAGCATATGGAAGTTCTTGAACCCATGCAACAATAGTGACAATGCCAAATCCTTAACCACTGGACCACCAGGAAACTCCAATATATATATGGAAAACAACGTTCTACTAGCATGAGGCATATAATTCATGTAGGCATGCACATTTTAGAGCTTTAGGTTAAAAAAAAAATAGCCTTCATGAGAAGTTTTATTGTAAATTTTCTTAGACCATAAAAGAAAAAAAAAAGCAATTGGAAAAAACCCACTACCAAGAATCATTCCAAAGTCTCTCATTCTGGCATCTGCTCTAGAATCTTAAAGTTTTCCTTTTAATGCAAAAAAATAGAAATTGGAAATGGGGGTGGAGCTCAAAGCAATACTGTAATGATAGGTGATAAATTTCACATTACTTGAGCATTGACAAGGTACTGGCTGCTTTAGGGATGTATGAATAGTGGGTCAAAGAAAACTAGGTGAAACTCCAAGAAGGAAGGCTGTTTTGACAGGACAGAAGGTAATGAGGAGAAGGGAAAGATGAGCTGAAATCGACACAGAGCACAGTCAGATCTGAATATGTGTTGATAGTAATTTCCTCTTTTTTATCTGATTTCTAAGTGATTGTGTACATCTTGGCACCACATGATTTGGATTTTATATCTGAAATGTTTAATAAATGTTACATTTTTGTCTTGGACTGACGTTAAGAATGAAATATTTGGAGTTCCCATCGTGGCTCAGTCGTTAACGAATCCGACGAGGAACCATGAGGTTGCGGGTTTGTTCCCGGCCTTGCTCAGTGGGTTAAGGATCCGGCGTTGCCATGAGCTGTGGTGTAGGTTGCAGACGTGGCTTGGATCCACATGTTGCTGTGGCTCTGTGGCTCTGGCGTAAGCCAGTGGCTAAGGCTCCGCTTCGACCCCTAGCCTGGGAAACTCCATACGCTGTGGGAGCGGCCCAAGAAATGGCAAAAAAAAAAAAAGAAAAAGAAAAAGAAAGAATGAAATATTTAAATTAGGTCTCATTAGTTTATTTTTGTTTTTATTTCTTTTGCTTTGGGAGACTAACTTAAAAAAATTTTGTGGTTGATGTCAGAGAATGTTTTGCTTATGTTCTCTTCTAGGAGCGTTATGGAGTCTTGTCTTATGTTTAAGATTTTAAGACATTTTGAGTTTATTTTTGTGCATGGTGTGAGGGTATGTTCTAGTTTCACTGGCTTACATGGAGCTGTCCAGTTTTGCCAGCACCACTTGCTGAAGAGACTCTCTTTTTCCCATTTTATATTCTTGCCTCCATCGTTGAACATTAATTGACCATAAGTGTTTGGGTTTATTTCTGTGTTCTCTGTTCTGTTCATTGGTCTGTCTATCTATTTTTATACCAGTATTACACAATCTTGATTACTGCCACTTTGTAATCCGATCTGAAGTCTGGGAGAGTTATACCTCCTGCTTGGTTTTTGTTCCTCAGAATTGCTTTGGCAATTCTGGGTCTTTTATGGTTCCATATACATTTTTGGATTGTTTGTTCTGGTTCTGTGGAAAATGCCATTGATAATTTTATAGGGTTTGCATTAAATCTATAGATTTCTTTGGGTAATATGGCCATTTTAATGATATAAATTCATCCAACTCAGAAGCATGGAATATCTTTCCATTTCTTTGAATCCTCTTTAATTTTCTTGATTAATGCCTTATAATTCTCAGCATATAAGTCTTTCACCTGCTTGGTCAGGTTTATTCCTAGGTATTTAATTTTTGATGGTGCAATTTTAAAATATATTATTTTTATATTCCTTTTCTAATATTTCATTTCTCGTATAACTAGATGAAACTGAATTCTGAATTTTAATCTTGTATCCTGCTACTTTGCTCAATTCATTGATCAGTTTGAGTAGTTTTTGTGTGGAGTCCTTAGGGTTTTCTATATATGGTATCATACCATCTTCATAGAGTGACAGTTTCCCCTCTTCTCTTCCAATTTGGATACTTTTTATTTCTTTTGTTTGTCTGATTGCTGAGGCTGGGACTTCCAATATTACGATGAATAAAAGTGGCAAGGGTGGGCATCCTTGTCTTAGTCCAGATTTTCAAACCTAGAAGCTTTTGCACAGAAAAGGAAACCAATATAAGACAACCTGTGGAATGGCACAAATGAACCTATCTACAAAACAGAAACATACTCATGGACTTGGAGAACAGACTTGTGGATGACAAGGATAGGATAGAAAGTGGGATGGACTGGGAGTTTGTGGTTAGTAGATGCAAACTATTGCTTTTCGAATGCATAAGCAATGAGATCCTGCTGCATAACACAGGGAATTACATCTAATTTCTTGTGATGGAACATGATGGAGGTTAATGTGAGAAAAAAAATGTATACATATGTATAACTGGGTCACTTTACCATACAGTAGAAATTGACAGAACACTCTAAATCAACTATAATAAAGAAGGAAATATTTCCCTCTTCTTTCCAGTAAGTGTTGGCAATAGACATAACTTACCTGTAAGATAATATGTTATCAGATATCCATTAAATAAATGTGGTTGGAGAAAGGAAAAATAATTATAATGCAGCTTCACCCTTCCCATGACAGATGAGCCACTAAGAAAAGAGCTCATGTTCAGGTAACATGTGTACGCACAACTGTAAATAAAAGTAGACTGACTAGTTTAAGGCAAATGCATTTGTAGAAAGTAGGGTATTTCAACTTTTACTTCTAAAAGAAAATTTCCTTCTATATTGCCCTTTTATTAACTGTATAATGATGGTAAAACTCCTTATCTTAATTATCTTGATGCATCTTAGCTGTACACTCTAAGTCTCTGATTTGGAGATTATAAAATTTGATATTTGGATCAGAACTGAAATTTTGTGTCCAGTCTGAAGTGACCTAAAACACACAACAACTGTATTTTACATGTCATCACATATTCCTTATCTTTCAGGTCTTTAATTACATTCCTACAAATACATGTTTTGTTCATTTGGGGCTTAAATATCCTATGTTATGTTTATTGAGTATATGTCCTTCAAAGCACACATCACCATTACTTCTCATGGACTGAAAACTCTGTTACCAAGTAAGACTACAGAAAATAAAGTTCATGTCCATCTAGCCCCTGGAAAACATGAAAGGGGATACATGGTTAATATATTTAATATATTTCCATAGCAGGTGTTACAGTCTGTGAGGTGTACAAATATTTTCCTAAAAAGTTAAAATAAAAATATATGGATAATATACACTTACAAAAAAAATTTTATATTTGAAATACTGAAAATGTTTGTATTGACATATAAAGGGAAAGCATACCATTATTTGTACTGTGGAGAATTATATTTCATTTATATACCTATATATAATATTATGCAATCTATATACTATTGAATATATATACCATATATATCCAATTTACAATGGGTATATAACAATACATCCTATTTACAATGGTCTTTTATACTCACCCTAATATTTAAAACTTCTGAATGGCTATAAATAGAAACATAGAAAAGAATATTAATAAGCAACCTTCGAAAAATATAAATGGTAACACAATTGAAAAGCTTATATATGAATCTTTGCTGTTTTCTGTCCCAGATTCCAACAATTGTGTGAATTTGGAAAGCTAACATAGTGATCACAGACACTAAACCCAGAACCAAAGAAAAAACTGAGTCCTAAAATCTGTCTTAGTTTTAAACTGAGCCACCATTCTTTGATAATGGACCATTTGCTCTGTGGGGAAAAAAATAGCAGAAAAATGTATCTTTTAGGCAATAAATGCTAGGCATAATAGTAAAAACATTTCATAGTTTGTCCACACTCAACAGTGTTTATTACTTCTAGGGCAACCCAATACATGATATATAAAATAAGAATATATTTCTCTATTACAACAGTTAGTTTTGATAACTGTTCCCTATCATAGTTTATATTTAGTTTTCTTTGCCTCCAATAAAAGGCCTTTGATGTATTCAAGATGGTGTATGTATAGAGAATATCCTTCTTTTCAAACACTTAGTTCTTTTGTTTAAAAATATAGATTTAAGGAGAAATTTGTTTTTAAATATTACTCCAAAACAGGAAGCAGAGCTATAAACCTTTTTTAAAAGATTATAAGCATGAGATAAAGCAGATAATTAGTGTGGCCTTTTTAGTTTAATGAGATATATGAAAATAATGTATTTTGTTTGTGAAATCATATATCTTCACAATATTGAACATAAAGTATTCAATCCATTTATGGCCTTGTTTATGTAGAAATTATTTATCCACAGTCTGGAAACAAAAAGAAAACCCCAAAAAACCTCTCTAGGATGATGGCAATATCACACATCACATTCCTAAGAGTGCAAAGAAAAGAAAGTAATAACACGGATGGGCAAAGGCTATATCTACAGATATAATTTAAAGCAAAAGTTTGAGACATCTGGACAACCAAAAAATCCTTCTATTTTTCTAAGAATATCAAGTACTAAGGGTGGAGTAAAATTTCACTTGAATTAAGCTTTGCCCATAACATCAATTGCCCCAAGAAATCTTGCTATATTTTCAAAATACAGCTTTCAAAACAAGACCCAACCTATTTAGTAGAATTTATTTTCATTTATTTATTTTTTAAATGTTATTTCCCCAATACAATTTTTTTTCTACTCTACAGCATGGTGACCAGTTACACATACATGTACACATTCAATTTTCTCACATTATCATGCTCTATCACAAGTGAATAGGCATATTTCCCAGTGCTACACAGCAGGATCTCATTGCTAATCCATTCCAAAAGCAAAAGTTTGCCTCTATTAACCCCAAGCTCCCAATCCAACCCACTCCCTTCCTCTAACCTTTGGCAAGTCCGTGATTTTCTTTTCTGTGGAAAGGTTCATTTGTGCCATATAATTAGATTCCAGATATAAGTGATATCATATGGTATTTGTCTTTCTCTTTCTGACTTACTTCACTCAGGATGAGAGTCTCTGGTTCCATCCATGTTGCTGCAAATGGCATTATTTCATTCTTTTTTATGTCTGAGTAGTATTCCATTGTGTACATATGCCACATCTTCCTAATCCAATCATTTGTCGATGGACATTTGGGTTGTTTCCATGTCTTGGCTATGGTGAATAGTGCTGCAATGAACATGTGGGTGCATGTGTCTTTTTTAAGGAAAGTTTTGTCTGGATCTATGCCCAAGAGTGGGCTTGCTGGGTCATATGGTTTTTCTATGTATAGATTTCTAATGTACCTCCATACTGTTCTCCATAGTGGTTGTGCCATCTTACATTCCCACCAAGAGTGCAGGAGGGTTCCCTTTTCTCCACACCCCCTCCAGCACTTGTTATTTGTGGACTTATTAATGATGGCCATTCAGATTGGTGTGGGGTGGTATCTTGTGGTAGTTTTGATTTGTATTTCTGATGTATGTAATCCCCAATAATCATGACTATCCATTT
The DNA here is from genome assembly GCF_054392235.1 of Sus scrofa. Taxonomy (NCBI): domain Eukaryota; kingdom Metazoa; phylum Chordata; class Mammalia; order Artiodactyla; family Suidae; genus Sus; species Sus scrofa. Next base: position 49,698,779 of record NC_139390.1, on the reverse strand, counting down.
CATAAAAAAAAATCCAAATGATTGTAAATCTGCCACACACTTAAAGCCACTTTGCTGCTTCTAAACTTTTAGAAACTTTGAAATTTTTGCTATTAAACAATCTGATTCTTGACTTCCCTTAGTATCCCATCAACATTGCTCGCATACTATCAAGATGAGACTCTAACCAGCAAGAATAACTTCAGCAAGAAATCACCTCTGTTAACACAATTAATGTGCCAAGTACATTGCCTGCACAGAAAGGAAAAATTTAAAAATGTTAAATCTTTATTTCCAACACTTAGAGTTAAATTGTTCTAGAATGTTATGTTAGGGAAAAGAGAAAATGATATCAGCCATGTATTTGTGAAATAAATATTTATATTTCCCAGAAATATATGATCTCAAAACAAACATTTTGTTTCATGGAAAAGAAAGAAATTTTGGCAGATATGAGTATCTCCTTTTTTGGGGGTGGGGGGGTTGGTTTTTCAGGGCTGCATTCATGGCATATGGAAGTTCCCAGACTAGTGGTCAAATTGGAGCTACAGCTGCTGGCCTATGCCACAGCCACAACAATGCCAGATCCAAGCCACATCTGTGACCTACACCACAGCTCACATCAATGCAAGATCCTTAACCTTCTAAGTCAGAGATCAAATATGCGTCCTCATAGATATAAGTCAGATTCATTTCTGCTGAGCCACAACAGGATACCCTCTACTTTTTATAAGCACCAAAATAAACAACTTAAGGTCATTTTTATTTCACTACAAAGTTGATTTAATATTTATTCATCAGATGGGAAATTTCTGGCTTCTGTTCCTTAATGTGTAATTTCTTTCTTTTACTACACTTATGATGGGAATTCTATCATTCTGCTGTGACTCTCTATTAAGAGATGGAAATTTACTTTGGCATCAAGTGAACAAACAACCCTCAAATGTAAATTTGTGATGGATCATTCCTTCTACTTGTTTTAGCAAAAGACATGAAAGAAGATGTGACTTCATACATATAACTTGCACCTCTAGAAGAATTTGTTTTAGGCAGTAATCTGGGTTTTGCTCAAATTGAGGAACCATCATTTAGTAATGGGCCATTTGCTTGATAGAAATAAAGAGTTTGAGATGCACAGCATGAACCCATGCTACTTTGTTTTCAATCAATGTGACATTATTCACAGTTTACTTTCCTACTCAAGAAAAAGAAATTGGTCTAACTCATTGTATGAGTTATTATCCTTATATCAAAACCAAAGACATCACAAGAAAAAATAACCACAGACCAATATCTTTTATGATTATAGATATAAATATCCTCAATAAAATACTAGCACAGCAAAATTCAGCAACATATAAAGATAATTATCCAAAATGATCAAGTAGGATATATTCCAGAATGCAAGGTTGGTAGACTATCCAAAAATAACCTATTCTAATGTAATGTATCAATAGAATAGAAAATAAAGACCACGTGATAAAAATAACTAACAAACTAGGAATATAAGGGAACTTACTTAACCAGATAAAAGACATATATGAAAACCTCAGAGCTAATATTATGTTATTGGGGAGTACAAGAACTTTCGAAGGCTAGGGACAAGAAAAGGATATATGCTCTCATTCTTTGTTGCTGTTGTTTTTGTTGTCAAATTTTTTTATTACTCAAATGAATTTATCACATCTGTAGTTTTATAATGATCATAACAATCTGATGTCACAGGATTCCCATCCCACAACCCAAGCACATCTCCCACCCCCCAAACTGTCTCCTCTGAAGACCATAAGTTTTTCAATGTCTGTGAGTCAGCATCTGTTCTGCAAGGAAGTTGAGTCTGTCCTTTTTGCTCTATTTACTTTTACACAATGATACACTGAAATGTCTAGCTAGGGAATTCCAGAAGAAAAAGTATGAAAATATTTCATTTGGAAAGAAAAAAAAGTAAAATTATTTATATTTGTAGGTGACATTCATTTACATATAAAATTATAAGAAATACAATTAAAAATGATTTAAAATGAGTTCAGCACATTTGCAGGCCATAGTTCAATATGCAAAATTCAATTCTATTTCAATACATTTGTGATGAACAATCTGGCAATGAAATTTAGAAAACAATTCCTTTTTCAATAGCATCAAAAACAGTAAAATATTTAGGAATACATTTACCAAAAGAAATGCTAAACCTGTTCTGAAAATTTGAAAATATCGTGGAAATAAGTTTTAAAAGATCTAAATAAATGGAAAAAAATCCCATATTTCCAGATAAAAATTTTAATATTGTGAAAATGGCAATATTCCCTAAATTGATGTACAGGTTCAAATCAAATTTTATCAAAATTTCAGCTGACATACTTGTAGGAATTGACAAGCAGAGCCTATAATTCTTACAGAAATGCAATGTGTCTTGAATAGCCAAAAAATCTTGGGGTGGGGGGGATAAAGTGGGAAGACTTACACTTTTGATTTCAAAACTTAATTCAAAGCAAAAACATGCATATCAGTGTGGTACTGGCATACTTATAAGCATATAGATCAATGGAATATAATTAAGGGTGCAGAAATAAACCTATGTGCCTATGGTTAACAGATTTTTGACAAGTATGTGAAGGTCACTCAATAAGAAAGATAGGTTTGTTTTGTTTTTTATTTATTAATTTTTGTCTTTTTAGGGCTGCACCCATGGCGTATGGAGGTTCTCAGGCTAGGGGTCTAATCAGAGCTGTAGCTACCAGCCTATGCCCCAGCCACAGCAATTCCAGATCCAAGTGGTGCCTGCAACCAACACCACAGCTCACAGCAACACTGGATCCTTAATAGGCTAAGTGAGACCAGGGTTTGAATCTCATGGTTCCTAGTCAGACTCATTTCCTCTGCACCAAGACAGGAACTCCAAAAAATAGGTTTTTTTAATCAGTATTGCTGGTATGGTTGGGTAATCACATGAAGTAGAATTAAACCATTACTTTACTCCTTATATTATGATGAATTCAAAATTGATCGAAGACAAAATTAGTAACAAAAGTTATACAATTCTTAGAAAAAATAAAAGCAGGAGTAATTCTGCATGACCATATAGTTGGTAATAGATTTTTATATATGACACCAAAAACACAAGAAATAAAAGAATATGATAAGTTGAGCTTCATCAAAATTAAAAACATTTATGCTTCAAAGGACACTCTCAGAAAAAGTCATCCCACCAAATCGGAGGAAATATTTGCAAATAACATGTCTAAGTAGGGACTTGCATCTAGAATATATAAAGAACACATAATTTATAATAAAAAGATAAGTAACCTAATTAAAGTGGGTAAAAGATTCTTATAAACATTTCTCCAGAAAAGATGTATAAATGACTCAGTGCATAAAAAGATGTTTAGCACTATCATTCATCTGTCAGATAAATTAGTCATCTGTCAGGTACATACACACTTACTAGAAGGTAGAATTTAAATGCCAAATAATATAAAATATTGGAAATTAATTGGAGAGTCAAAACACACACATATTGCTGATAAGAATTTAAAATGATTATGCCACTTTGGAAACCAGTCTGGCAGTTCCTGAAATGGTAAAACATAGACTTATCATAAGATAATTCCAACAATTTCATTCCTAGTAACAAATATATGTCCACATAAGAAGCTGTGCATGAACATTTATAGAAACATTGTTCATGATAGCCAGCAGGTGGGAAAAAAAAAAATCAACTGATGAATGGATGAATGGATAAACAAAAGTAGTATATGCACATAATGGGTATCACCATAAAAAGGAAGAACTACGAAAATAGTGTATTAACTGAAAGAAGCCAATCACAAAAGACCATATAGGAAGTTCCTGTGTGGCACAGAGGGTTAAGAATCCAACAGTTGACACTGCAATGTCTTGGGTCCCTGTGTGGTGCAGGTTCAGTCCCTGGCCCTGGAACTTTTGCATGCTGCAGGAGCAGCCAAAAACGAAGCAAAAACAAACAAACAAATAATAGACCATATAGAATAGGACTTAATTTAAATGAAATGTGCAGAATAGGCAAATATATAGAAAAAGCATGCAGATTCACAGCTGTGTGGCTCAGGTCTGAGTGTCTCAGGAGGAAGAGGATAATTAAATGATTTTCTTATGAAATGATGAAAATATTCTAAAATTGGCTATGGTCACAAATACTTGTGGCTATACTAAAAAAAATGAATTATGAACTTTAAGGGGGTAAATTCTATATTAAGTCTGTTGGAACTGCTTATGGACATTTTCAACTGCCTAATGGAGCATTTGAGTTCTGGCAAAGGGATTTCATATGACTTCCTCTGCCTAATAGATATAAGTGTGGCTTAGTCATGATTTGTTTGTCATCACACTGGATTGAAACTTCTTGCAGAGAGGCTACTATCTCTTCTGTGACTAAAATGCTTTCAGAAAAAAATTGTCCTTACCTGGGGAACTCCTCTGAAACTTCATAGAAATCAAGAAACCCGGAGTTCCCGTCGTGGTGCAGTGGTTAACGAATCCGACTAGGAACCATGAGGTTGAGGGTTCGGTCCCTGCCCTTGCTCAGTGGGTTGACGATCCGGCGTTGCCGTGAGCTGTGGTGTAGGTCGCAGATGTGGCTCAGGTCCCACTTTGCTGTGGCTCTGGCTTAGGGCAGCAGCTACAGCTCCGATTAGACCCCTAGCCTGGGAACCTCCACATGCCGCGGAAGCGGCCCAAAGAAATAGCAAAAAGACAAAAAAAAAAAAAAAAAAAAAAAAGAAATCAAGAAACCCTTTATACTGACCAAATGCTATATAAAGCCTGTGCTCTTTGGCCAGTTTTACACTTTTATTGTGCTTCTATTTTATGATGAGAAAATGCTTCAAATGATATCCATCTCCAATGTTTATGATTTTGATAATATATAGACTTTAGATAAAAAGTGTTTGAGGTTGTTTTTCCTCCTGCTCTTCCTTGTTTCTCAAGTATAACTTCAATAGGTTTCCAATCTTCACAGTTTCCCTCTGATGTGGAACACCACAATCATGATAGCGTTGATGGACAAAGAGCCACAGAACAGCTATGCTTTCAGAGAAAAATTTTGATCTAAAGGGGAAAATATAAAAAATAGTAAATACCTCAACTTATGTAGAATTAAGTGACCCCCACTTTTATGGGTGAATGCCCCAGGGGGCATACTTTCCTTTTCATATATGAAAAGGAAAAGAGAACATGACAATTCACAGGGCCAAGGTCAGGTGGGTTCCTCAAACCCTCCTTTAAGGTCTCAAAGTCTATATTGTCCTGTTCTTCCCATAAAATTGGGTTGGAGTTGTAGTCATTGAGGAAAATATACAGAGGGTTGATTATAAGAGAGAAATTTGGAATCCAGTTTCAGCAACAATGAACTAACCTGGGGAAACCTCACAACCATGATTTAGTTTTGGATTCTGGGAAACTCAGGACACTGTGAGTTTTGTTCTATTACCAGCCACCCCAAATATAAAACATGAATTTGAGGAAATTGCAATTTTTTCCTTGGTATCTTTATGTCCTTTTATGGCTAAAAGCTTCAGCAAACTGATTTCCTGTGAGGAGTCTTGAGTCATGAGAGAAAAAAACCAAATCATCCACATATTGCAGCAAAGTAGAACCTTCTTTGGAACTTTATGTCATTCAGATAAGCCTTTAGAATTTGCGAGAAATAAGAAGGAATCCCAGTAAATCCCTAAAGAATTATTGCCTACTTAAAATGTTTTTCTTCCCAAGTGAAGGCAAAAAGTTATTGGCTAGCTTCATTAACTGGAACACTAAAGAATTCACTTCCTGTAACAATTACAGTAAAGAATTTGATTCCAATGGGATTGGATTTTAATAGGCTATGAGATTAGGAACAATAAGGTGTCAAGAGATAGCAATGCTTTTTTTTTTTTTTTTGTCGTTTGTCTTTTTGTTGTTGTTATTGCTATTTCTTGGGCCGCTCCCGGGGCATATGGAGGTTTCCAGGCTAGGGATCCAATCGGAGCTGTAGTCACCGGCCTACGCCCGAGCCACAGCAATGCGGGATCCGAGCCGCGTCTGCGACCTACACCACAGCTCACAGCAACACCGGATCATTTACCCACTGAGCAAGGGCAGGGACCGAACCCGCAACCTCATGGTTCCTAGTCGGATTCGTTAACCACTGCGCCACGACGGGAACTCCAGCAATGCTGTTAATTGCTCAGAGGTCCTTGACAAACCTCCACCCTTGGGCCTCAGATTTTTTTCACTAGTAAAATGGAAATATTATAGGGGCTGGTACCAGGGATAACAGGGCCATGAACCTCATAATCTTCTATTATGGGCTTTTTACTTTGAAAGATTTCTTTAATGATAGGATATTGATTAATTCTGGGGAGAGGTTGTGAGGGATCTATTTGAATCTTGATGGGAGGTGTGTAGTAAAATTTGCCAATATTACTTGGAGATTTTGTCCATAAAGAAGATGATAACTGATTCAATATGCAAAATGATCAATATTCTACAGTCAGCTCTAATACCATCAAAGACAGAAAGGAAAAGATGTCAAAGGGTCATTTAACTCACCTTCTTGGCACTTTGATGACCAGTGTCAAGTTCTAGAGGATGCATCTGAGACCTGTACTGCAGCTTGTGGCAACACTGGGTCCTTAACCCACCGAACAAGACCAGAGATTGAACCTGTATCCTCATGGATACTTGTCAGGTTCCTAAACTGCTGAGCCACAACTAGAACTTCTGCTTTATTTAATCTTTATTTTTTTTTCTGCTTTTTAGGGCCACACATATGGCATAGACTAGGGGTTGAATTAGAGCTGCACCTTCCAACCTACACCACAGCTACAGCAATGCCAGATCTCTAACTCACTGAGCAAGGCCAGGGATTGAACCTGTGTCCTCATAGACAATAGTCAGGTTCATAAACCACTTAGCCACAATGGGAATTCCCTGCCTTACTTAATCTTAAAACCTCATTTTGCAGAGGGGCAAGTCTAGGCTCTTGATAGCCTTTAGACACCTCAAAATATCAATTGAAATAAACATTCTGTTCAGTTTTGGAAATTTTGTATTTATGGTGGCCCAATTGGTTTTAAAATAAAAAAAGTGAGTTTAGGAATTTCAAAAGTTCCTTGTAAAGACCACTCATAGTCCAGACTGCCTTTTATTGGGTTGGTCTGTTGAGTCAGAAATGTGCACGAAAAAGAACCAGAGTTGTTAAACATAAAATCAATTTGGCTCCTGTAGGCAGCACATGCTATAAATATTTAGATAATGGCTATCTCATTTTGAGATAATTTTATCTAGATTAAGAGATTAGATTTCAAACAGCTTAAGTAACTTGCAACTCAAACAGCCCAAAGGCCTAATACCTGCCAGTTCTAATGGGACAGTCTGGTCAATAAAAAGCCAGGCTGAAGGCTCTCAGCACACCTCTAATGTAACAGCCTGATTCTGAAGGAGTCAGGCCAACAGCTTAACAGCACAGTTCCAATGAAACAGCCCCTGTTCCTGAAGGAATGGCCCAAAGGCTAGCCAGTTCCAGTTGACAAAACCTGATTTCAAAAGCCAGACCAAAATGCCAAGTGAGTACTAGAGAACAGAACAGGGCCTTAACCAGAAAGGATAAAGCCTTAAATAGATCTGAAATAAAACTTGGTGAGCTGCAAAATGCAAATAGGGCAGAAGTTTAAATTCAGGGGAAAAAAAAAAGGCTTCCTCTCATACCCCAGGTTTGGTGAGAAAAAGCAGTGAGTGATAATGGGCTTTGTGTGGGTAATGCACCTGTCTGCTTACCAACTTTAGAATAGTCAGGGGTCTTCTCTGGATATCCTTACATGTCTTCAAAATATTTATCTAAACTTCCAGGTATTTCTCCAGGAAAAAAAAAAAAAAAGTTTTATTCAGGATCAACAAAAACATGCAATTTGATCTCTGCAACTATGAAAATACACATGCAAGTCCCCACATGGCAAAGGAAGAATGCTTTTACAGAGGGGAAAGATACATTGGAAGTGTTATAGTAAACAAATTTTAATTAGCTGAGTCCTTGCCAGGAAAGAAGAGGAGTATTTTTTCTTTCTGTTGGGCTTTGATATCACAGAAGTGCATGAGCTTTCCCTTTTATGGCTTCCTAACTCTGTTTTAATAATGGCTTTTTATTCATTAATGTTTAAATGTTCACTCACACACAGTAAAAAGATATTATGTTTATATCACCAGTGACCAAAATTTCAGGTATGAAAACATGATACTAATTTGTAAAAACAAATAAACAAATAAAACAAGAAATAACAGCAATAACAACAACAACAACAAAAAAAAACTAAGGTAAACACTATATTTACAGAAATGAATTCTGGAAGTCTTTGACTTGATAATTGACAAGACTAGGGAGATACTGTTCCTTTCTAAGGTATAGAAATACTGTGATTATATTTTTAAAACAATTGGTCTTTTAAAAAGAGATAAATACCTACATATTTACCAAAAAAATTATAATCCTACTTAGGATAGACATGTGTGGGAGGTATAGAATTGGCCACTATAGAAAAATTGTAGAATTTCCTTTCAGTCTTTTTCTGAGTTAACTTACTACTGTGATTCACAATTTCTTGCATGTTTCTAGCTTTGTACCCTCAGTGCAGGTCTTTCTTCTTCTCAGCCTGAGGGCTTTCTCCCACATGAGGGTCTTCCTTTCTCCGCCTATACCTAATGCAGAATTGTGTGGAATGATTGACTTTAAGAACACACTTCAACCAAATGAGGAAAAATAGGTGTAGGTGAAAAATACCACAATTTCCCCAAACACATTTCTGAGAGTCCCAGTGGGCTGATCTGTGGTCTGGAATAGCAACTTATCTTTTATACACTCTTTATTAGTGTCATTCCTTCCCTGATCTTTCCTAGATCCCTCATTTCCTAGATCCACATCATCTCCCAAACAAATCATCTGTTCTTAAGCCCTATCAGAGTGTCCATTTTGGTGGGCCCTATCAGAGTGTCCAATTGGTGGGACCCAATTTAAAGTAATTCTAGATGGTAGACACTCCATATGGTACTCTGGAATTATATCAGTTGCATATCAAATATCAATAAGGACCCCATTGCTCATGACAAGCAGCATGGTAATAGTCTAAGTCGTGACAGAGTATCACAATTATTAAGATCCTATCCTTCATAAATGAAATGAGATGAAGGTAACATGGGAAGCATTGGCTTGAGAAGTCCTGAGCACTTGAAAGATATAAGGGCAAAAAAATAATTTTAAAGATTATGGAGGTGCCTTAGCAATTTTGCAAGAAAATAAAATGCTCATGTCAGAATCAATATTATCTCAGGGAAGAGAGTAAAGGCTAAATGACCTACACAGTGGCACTTAAATATATTATGTGCTGTGAAGAATTCAGGGATTTCAGTCATATGTACAAAAAAGTTACAAGGAAGAATGAATGTAAGGACTGGCAGATTGCCCATGGTAATATTCCACTTTCCAAATGGCTAGGAAATAAGACACTGAAACTTGAAATGGAAACCTTAGACACTCTGGTCCAGAAGAAGAGTTCCAGTTATAGGAGAGAAGATCTCCTTTATATGGAGAATGTGTAGCATCCTCACCTGAGATGGAGGAGTTCAGGATGGTTGTAATCTGCTCACATCTTTCCTGGCCACTTTTGATTTCCTTTAGAAAATAGCTAGGTCAAGACTCAAGATGGACCATGCAGGGAAATATACTCCCTATTGCAGGAGGAAATATGTTATTTACATATAGTTCCTGCACATGAAAAACCAGTAGAAATTTGAAGAAGCTATGTAGGAGCCAATTTTGAGAGTATTGGATACCGGTATTGAGACATAGAATGAAATTAATGGATTTGGTAGAGTTTATTGATATAGCGACACTTTCCTATATCTCAGGAAAGATGTGCCCAAAAGAGAGCACAGTCTTTAGGGCATTAGCCTGCTGTGGCTTCATTTGCCCAGCAAAGTAATAAGGCTCTTTCTCCTTTGCCCAAAACTCAATCTCAGCATTTCTTATTTGGCACTGGTGGACAGAGACCTAATTTTGGCAGGCAACACAAAAAAAGCTATCCGTTGAATTTATAATCTGTCATTAATTTCCTCTTTGTCTTGTTTTGTTTGTTTGTTTGTTTGTCTTTGGTCTTTTTAGGGCCGCACCTGTGGCACATGGATATTCCCAGGCTAGGGGTCTAATTGGAGCTGTATCTGCTGGCCTACACCAGAGCCACAGCAATGCCAGATCTGAGCCACATCTGTTACCTCTACCATAGCTCACAGCAACATGGGATCCTTAACCCACTGAGCGAGGCCAGGGATTGAACCTGCAACCTCATGGTTCCTAATTGGATTAATTTCTACTGCACCATGATGGGAACTCCAATTTCCTGTTTGATTTAGGGAAACTTCCTCAGTCTACCTTCATGAGGATTAAACAATATTGTCATTAATGATTTCTTTGAGACAAAAAAACTATGTTGTATAATACAAATAAAGTCTATTTCAATTTCACTGATATCACTGGAAAAGAACCTTAGAGAGTTCACATGGTGGCTCAGCAGTTACTGAATCTGACTAGGAACCATGAGGTTGCAGGTTCGATCCATGGCCTCGCTCAGTGGGTTAAGGATCCCATGTTGCTGTGAGCTATGGTAGAGGTAACAGATGTGGCTCAGATCTGGCATTGCTGTGGCTCTGGTGTAGGCCAGCAGATACAGCTCCAATTAGACCCCTAGCCTGGGAACCTCCATGCACCACAGGTGCAGTTCTAGAAAGAGGCAAAAAAAAAAAAAAAAAAAAAAAAAAGAACCTTGGAACAAACCACTACAATCATAAGTAAAAAATATTACATCAACAACAAAACTATAAAGGGAAGAAGAACATCAGAGTCCTTATTTGACAATCTGCTGGCCGTGTTGTATCACAGCGCATTGCATGACACTAAGAAGAGAGTTGAGTGAGTTTGTGTAATGGATATAAGGGCACTCATTTTGTTGTCAACCTAAAAATTGAAAGTTTAGTTTTTTATTTGGGGCATGAAGGTTACTACTAGTCACAGACTTCGGTAATAATGAAGGCTTTTAATGTTTTTCTAGATACGAGGAGATGAAAGAATTGGGCTGATAATATTTGCACCTAAAGTATCTTACTATGTGAAGACGTGTTCTTCCAGTTTTCCCAGAGCACAGTGTGTCTCCACCCTGTGCTCCACTCAGGGAGTATTGAGAGTCAGCTGCTGCAGTGACTCATTATTTAATCCATGTAGAGGCAGATGGCAAGTGCCAAGCTCCGGATCACATTGTAAAACATATGGTATGTATCCTTGGAGACTGGGAACATATTTAACAAGTATATGAAAGTTCTACTACTCAACAATAGACAAATGATTTATACCTTTTTCAAGCAAATGTTTAAAAATATCAGAAAAAATCTAACATTTGTCATTTATTCACTTACTTCAATTTACTGTGTAAACTTGAATTGTCTATTTCATCTGTATCTCTAATCTCCTTTTCTAAAAAATTAGTAATTGCACAAAATACCATAAGAGAATACTATGAACAACTATATGCCAACAAATTTGGCAATCTGGAAGAAATGGACAGTTTTCTAGAGTCTTACAGCCTGCCAAAACTGAATCAAGAAGAAACAGACCAACTGAACAGACCGAGCACTAGAAATGAAATTGAATATGTCATAAAAACACTCCCTACAAATAAAAATTCAGGACCAGATGGCTTCACAGGTGAATTCTACCAAACATACATAGAGGAACTGCTGCCCATCCTCCTTAAATGTTTTCAAAAGCCTGAATAAGAAGGAACACTCCCAAAGACGTTCTATGATGCCAATTTCACCCTAAATCCAAAATCAGAAAAAGATACCAACAAAAAAGAAAACTATCGGCCAATATCTTTGATGAATATAGATGCAAAAATTCTCAACAAAATCTTAGCCAACCGAATCCAACAACATATCAAAAAGATCATACAACATGACCAGGTAGGGTTCATTCCAGGTTCACAGGGATGGTTCAACATATGCAAATAAATCAACGTCATATACCACATTAACAAAAGAAAAGTCAAAAACCATATGATCATCTCAATAGATGCAGAAAAAGCATTTGACAAAGTCCAATATCCATTCATGATCAAAACTCTCACCAAAGTGAGCATAGAGGAAACATTCCTTAACATAATCAAAGCCATTTGTGAAAAACCCACAGCAAATATCACACTCAATGGAGAAAAACTGAAAGCCTTCTCACTCAAATCTGGAACAAGACAGGGATGCCCACTCTCACCACTGCTATTCAACATAGTTTTGGAAGTCCTAGCCACAGCAATCAGACAAACAGAAGAAATAAAAGGCATCCAAATAAGAAGAGAAGAGATAAAACTGTCACTATATGCAGATGACATGATACTATACATAGAAAACCCTAAGGACTCAACCCAAAAACTACTGGAACTGATTAATAAATTCAGCAAAGGAACAGGATATAAGATTAACATTCAGAAATCAGTCGCTTTTCTATATACCAACAATGAAATATTACAAAAGGAATACAAAAATACAAGACCTTTTAAAATTGTACCTCAAAAAATCAAATGCCTGGGAATACACATGACCAAGGAGGCAAAGGACTTATATGCTGAGGACTTATATGCTATAAAACATTAATCAAGGAAATTAAAGAAGATGTAAAGAAATGGAAAGATATTCCATGTTCCTGGATTGTAAAAACCAATATTGTAAAAATGGCCATACTACCCAAAGCAATCTACAGATTCAACACAAACCCTATCAAATAGCCCATGACATACTTCACAGAACTAGAACAAACAATCCAAAAATGTATATGGAGCAACAAAAGACCCAGAATTGCCAAAGCAATCCTCAGAAACAAAAACCAAGCAGGAGGCATAACTCTCCCAGACTTCAAGAAATATTACAAAGCCACAGTCATCAAAACAGTGTGGTACTGGTATCAAAACAGACAGAGAGACCAATGGAACAGAATAGAGAACCTGGAAATAAACCCTGACACCTATGCCTAGTTAATCTTTGACAAGGGAGGCAAGGACATAAAATGGGAAAAAGAAAGCCTATTCAGTAAGTGTTGCTTGGAAACCTGGACAGCTGCGTGCAAAGCAATGAAATTAGAAGACACCTTCACACCATGCAAAAAAAATAAACTCAAAATGGCTGAAAGACGTAAATATAAGACAAGACTCCATCAAACTTCTAGAAGAGAACATAGGCAAAACACTCTCTGACATCAACATCATAAATACTTTCTCAGTCAGTCTCCCAAGGCAACAGAAATAAGAGAAAAAAAAAAAACCCATGGGACCTAATCCAACTGAAAAGCTTTTGCACAGCAAAGGAAACCAAAAAGAAAACAAAAAGACAACTTACAGAATGGGAGGAAATAGTTTCAAATGATGCAATGGACAAGGGTTTAATCTCTAGAATATATAAGCAACTTATACAACTCAACAGCAAAAAAGCCAATCACCCAATGGGAAAATGGGCAAAAGACCTGAATAGACTGTTCTCTAAGGGAGATATACAGATGGCCAACAAACACCTGAAAAAATGCTCAACATCGCTGATTATAAGAGAAATGCAAATCAAAACTACCATGAGATACCACTTCACACCAATCAGAATGGCCATCATTAATAAGTCCACAAATAACAAGTGTTGGAGAGGGTGTGGAAAAAAGGAACCCTCCTGCACTGCTGGCGGGAATCTAAACTGGTGTAGGCACTATGGAGAACTGTTTGGAGATACCTAGAAATCTATATATAGAACTTCCATATGACCCCGCAATCCCACTCTTGGGCATAGATCCAGACGAAAGTTTCCTTCAAAAAGACACATGCATTCACATGTTCATTGCAGAACTATTCACAATAGCCAAAACATGGAAACAACCTAAATGTCCATTGACAGATGATTGGATTAGGAAGATGTGGTATATATACATCATGGAATACTACTCAGCCATAAATAGTAACATAATACCATTTATAGCAACATGGATAGAACTAGAGACTCCCAAACTGAGTGAAATGTCAGAAAGAGAAAGACAAATACCATATGATATCACTTATAACTGGAATTTAATATCCAGCACAAATGAACCTTTCCACAGAAAAGAAAATCATGGATTTGGAGAATAGACTTGTGGATGCCCCCCCCGGGGGGGGAGGGAGTGGGAGGGATCGGGAACTTGGGGTTGTCAGATACAACTTGGAATGGACTTACAATGAGATCCTGCTGAGTAGCATCAAGAACTATGTCTAGATACTTATATTGTAACTGAACATAGGGTGGGAAAAAAAACGTATACATGTAAGTGTATCTGGCCCCCATGTTGTACAGTGGAAAAATAAATAAATAAACTTTTAAAAAAATTAGTAATGCAAAATAACAATGAAATATGTAGGAAATACCTAATAAAAGATGTCATCAATTCAAGTTGATATCAGCCATATTAAAATATTTTCACATATTAATGAAACATACCAAGTTGCATTTTTTCAAATATCTTATTTCTACCCACACATGTTATCTTGAAGGAAAATGCACCAAATTAAAATTCAAGATATTTGAAAAACTATTCAGAACTTTTGAAAACTGTCATTATTTAAGTAGTTTAGAAAAAAACAAACAAACAAAAAACTGAGCTTTAAAAAATCAGCTGATGCACATAAAAAAGAACGAAGTTCGTCACAGAACACCTCACAAGAACACAGAGAGAAGAAATCTAAATAAGTCAGGTTAGTATAGAGAAATGGGTTGTTTTCCCAGAATCATTTGGTAATCAGGTAATGTATCACATTATCCAATCATCTCTGACAAGAAGATTGCCTTAGCCTACCTTGTAAGAAGAGTAGTAAAATTGTATCACTTGAAATTACAGGTTTTCAAATTGAATTATTTTATTTTACATTGGCCATGTCACGGCTTTTCCAAATTGTTAATCTCCTGGTAAGTGTTCTTATAACTTAAACACAGTTATTATTTACAAGCAAAGTGAATGTGTTAGAGAAATATAACAGATAGTTATTATGCATAAATTGCCTGCTATCCCTTGGGACTAGAAAATGAGACATTGCATCTCCTACAGGCATCCTAAAAAGAATATTGATAAGTAAATAGAATAACTGAACATTTGGTAAATTACCATTTCAATGAATCATGTCCTTCCAAAATTCAGAAGCAGCACCTTTCAGGAAAGTAGGAAAGTTGGGGAATGTTTATGAAAGCATTCTAAAAATGAATTAAGAAGATTAGAAAAAAAAAAAAAAAAACTAGAATTTCCATCGTGGCTCAGTTGTTAATGAATCCAACTAGGAACCATGAGGTTGCAGGTTCAATCCCTGACCTCACTCAGTGGGTTAAAGTTCTGGCATTGCCATGAGCTGTGGTGTAGGTCTCACATGCAGCTTGGATCTGGTTGTGGTGTAGGCTGGCAGCTATAGCTCTGATTAGACTCCTAGCCTGGGAACATCCATGTGCCATGGGTGCAGCCCTAGAAAATACAAAAAAGTAAAAAATCAAAAATAAAAAAATAAAAATGAATCAAGAAAATATTGAACTTTAATACTGAGAGATCATATTTAGAAATGAAAAAGGGTATTTTTCCTTTGTTTATAGAAATGGCATACTTTTTATTATATAGGCATGAGTATCACAGAACACAGCACATATTCAACCTTCCTCTTGATCAACTGGGACATTAAAAAATAAATAAATAAAAACAATAAAACATACACAATCGTTCTTCAGAGCAAATACCAGGAAGTTCCAATTGTGGTGCAGCATAAACAAATCCAGCTCATATCAACATTCAGTGAATTAAGGATCCGGTATTGCCATGAGTGTGGTGTTGGTCAAAGACGTGGCTCAGATCTGGTGTTGCAGTGGGTGCGGTGTAGGCACACCTGCAGTTCTGATTCACCCCCTACCCTGGAAACATACTAACTTCCATATGCCTTGGGTGTGACCCTAAAAAGCAAAAAAAAAAAAAAAAAAACCAAAAACCAAAGCAAATACCAGAATCTGGAAAGGCACCTGGGAAGCTACCCAGTTATGATTCTTATGTAAACATTTATACTAATATATATATAAAGCAAAATATCCCATATGCCAGAAAGTGAATAGAATATATTTAAATTATCTTCAATCAAAATTTGTCATGGTTTTTAATGTACCCCCAATATATTTCTATTATCAATCATATACGTCGTATTTAGTAGTTATGTACTTTTAAAAGCAATTATTTTAAATGTTTATGAATTTTCATGGGCTGTCAACATCATATTTATATCCCAATTTTTCATTAACTTTAATAAAATGCTAATAAATATTCTTTGACAATTTTCTAATAAGTCAGTACTTCACTATGGGAATACTATCATCTAAGATCTTTTACTAAGAAAAATTTTGACCTTTCCTACAGTTTTGCAGAAATTCCACAGATAAAAGTGTGTTTTTTGTGATTTCTGAGGCTAAATAAGAACCTTAAACAGGTCTTTGGTAAAATGTTGAATGTTTAGACAAGCCACACCAAGCATATGCTACCATTTACTCTGCAATTTTTCATTCTCACATTATATGTATTATACAAGATTCTAAGTAATTTATGATCTAAGTAATTCAGGATTTAGCTTCTCAATTAGGATGAAATGATCTTAACTATTTCAAGGCATTTTACTATTTTTAAATCACCTATATAATTTTCCTACTCTCCTGCCTCTCCCCGCTCCCTTGGCAACATTCATTTTTCATTTTTGTTAATTCATTTTTATTAAAAAATTGACTCTTTCAATTTTCAAAATTTCAGTAAATTTCTTATGTCAAGCACTGAACACAATGTTGGTACTGTAGAGATGAGGATTGTCCTCTGGTTTCAAGGAATTTACAAGAATGGTTTGTCTCTAATCATTTCAAAGGATCTATACCAATGCATGGACTGCAGACTCTTTAATTGCAACGATCCCTTTGTCTTATTCCACTATACTTTACTATCCAACTAACAAATAGTCTATGTTTCTCATACAGAAATTGGCAGGTCAGCTATTAAGCCAATTCTGTAGACCTCTTCATTTTCACTTCCTTGCTTTTGCATGAGCCTGCTTCTACACAGCCTCATTGAGTCCTCAGAAATTCAGTATGTTAAAGGGATATTTAAGTCAAAATTCTAGCCTGCTAAAATGATGCCGTTAAGGGATCCAAAGCAGGCATGTAAGAATCATTACTTTTAAAATAATCTCTGGTATTTTTCTGACTAATGTTGTAACAAAGGAAATTGGACCCACTGACGTGAATGCAATGAAATAATTTGGGCAAATAAGGAATTATCCTCTGTACGTAAAGCCTAGAGAAAAATTCTGGGGCTTTAGGGCAGGTGACAGCTACCTTCTTAGTTGGGGAATAGTTAGTCTTATCAGAGCATGAATAAATGAATGAATGGATGCAGTGTTATTAATCTTTCATATCCCAGCACATGTTTTAGATCTGGCCTATACATGGTGCTTTACTATTTTCTTTTTTATATGTATTTATTTATATTTTTATCAAAGCATAGTTGATTTACAATGTGGTGCCAATTTCTGCTATATAGCAAAGTGACTCAGTCATAGATATATATGCATTCTTTTTTCTATTATCTTTTTGATTTGAAGGCCATTTGAAATTAGAACACTCAACCCCTATGTAATATTCCCACAATATAGTAAAATACATTTCTTTGACACTAAATGTCTATTCTCACATTTCTTTTTCCTGTAATTTTGCGATTTAACAGGACTCATGCTTTATCATTTTTTGAAATCACCTCTAATAATTTTTTAAAGATTTTTTTTCATAAAATAGAGCAGGGCTTCAAATAATCTTCTATTTCTGATTATACAATCTGAAGAATACAATCATATAGAATCCAATTTGAAACGTCTTCAAAATAAACATTTTCTTGCACACAGAGCCATTCCTTCAGGAATAGTTCTCTAACCAGGAAGGCATGTAACCCTGGGGATAATGAAACAATTTCATTTTCCATTTGTTTAGGAAAGACCAGAAGGCTATTTATGTACTAATAGATTTATTAATAAAACAGAAAAAGCAGTAACCTCACCTGTATAGTGACAAGTGAAGCCAGAGATAATAGAAAATTTTATATAAAAGGAAATTTTATGGCTCTCACAAGTAGCTTTGATTTTTTTAAATAATGACTCTTTTGATTAGTATTTTTTGTGTTTACATATGTCATTCTGCATTTCATTTTAAACTAAATGAAAAATGTTTATATGAAGTATTTTTTTCTTTGCATAAATATTGTCAGACATGAAAAAGACCCTTGCAAATTAATAAAACACAGGCACATTAATGCTGCTCATTATAATCCTCTTGTAAAGCTATTAATTTTGGTGACTTTGCTAAGCTCCATCCTCATCAGCATATGTCCTTAGCCAAGTTTGCAATGGCCGCTGCAATCTATCCTTTCAAAGTAAGTTATGCATTTTAATGAAAAGTCTACAAGAAAGATGAACTGGCTATTTCCAGCACTTGTAATTCTGTGGATGGGTTATAAAAAGAAGGAAAAAAAATGAGAGAGAAAGAAATTTCTAAAATGAAATATTTTGTTTTTCTGAAAATTAAATACACACTTTGGAGTTATGTTTATATCCATGAGATTGACCATTATGGAAAAAAATTGTGTGAGCAACTTATAGTAAAATTAATTTTCAGTGGAAATACTCATACATGAAAAACACCATTTTGCCAGATGTTTATTTCTGATTAATAAGAAATAGAGTAAATAGTTTCTTATTTATCTTTGCAAATTAAATAGATTGTTACCATCAAATCTCGATCTCAGACTCTACCAATTTTTAGACTGAACATGTCCAAATAAGACTCCACCTATACTGTCTCATAACTTACTTTGATTGTGTTGAACTAATAATTATGATCAACCTGAGAAAATATGCCACAAATGTCTTTCCGTGATCTGGACCTTATTAATTTGATGGTTCTGTGGACAAACAGTCTGAAATATTATAACTCTAAAAAATGATAGATATGAAATATTCAGATTAAAAACTGTTAAATAAATGCATTTGAGAACATGCAGATGCATTACAATTAGCCTAGAGATATGAGTCCAGAAGAGCAAAAAGGCAAACATGATTGAATTATCAAAAAGGGGTGAATGATCACAGTTGGCTGAGCAAAGGGATGTGTAAAGCAGGAGTCATAATTAATTGTCAGAAAAAAAGGTAGAAATGAGATCAGTTAAGATGAAAATACCATGAGATACTTTTGAATAATTTCAGTTAGGATATGACATATGAATGTGTCATCTGATGTGAAATTTGCATGCACAGTTCAAAAATATATTTTAAATAAATATTTATTAAATGTATTATTTAAAATTATGTATTAAAGAACACATTGGGATATTTTTTAAAGTTGGCAGTGAACATGGAAAAATTATTTTTCTGTAAATGGATCTAATAGCCAAAGTATCCCTCATTTTAAAAATGTTAAAAGAGTGTAATGTGGATAATTAAAGATAAGAGGAAACTATCACAAAGAGTGTAAAACACATAAATTTACTTTCTTGATAGAAACTCATGAGTAGACTAGGCAGCTATTTTAGCTCAGAGAGTGTGAGGGAATTTTTTTTCAAGATAAACAAAGAGTTTCAAGAGCTCTTCAATGCAAAGGAAAATGCTGAGACTACAAGAAATACTGGATTATTTTATAAAGGAGATGTTTAGATTTAATTTCCAATACTTAAAGGAAAAATTATTCTTTACTTTTAGGAATATTTGATTGAAGTTTTTCTTGGTGTCTTCCAGACCTATGATTCCATGAGTTTATAAACAGAATCTTTAAAACCGTAAGCAGGTAAACACAAGGTGCTTTTATTTTTTCCCCTATATTCACCCAGGGCCTGTAGAAGTTCTTGAGGCCAGGAATTGAACCCAAGCCACAGTAGTGACCTGAGCCAGAGCAGTGACAATGATGGATCCTTAATGCACTGAAATACCAGGGAACTCAACAAGGTTGGTTTTTTTTCTCTCTTTTTTTTTAAGTATAGTTGATTTACAATGTTGTGATAATTTCCACTGTACAATAAAGTGATTCAGTTATACATATAGACATATCCATTCTTTTTCAGATGCTTTTCTCATGTAAATTATCACAGAATATTGGGTAGATTTCCCTGTGCACAAGGTACTTTGAAATTCATATACAAAAAGTGTTCTCTCATTTTTAAAATGACTTATTTTTACTTCCCAATGGTTTTCAACACTTTGGCGATTTGTAGGTGCTTTTCATTAATGTGATAAAAATATACACTCTTTAATCAAAAATTTCTCTTACTCATTTCTCATTTATTTTTCAAAAAAGTTAGGGAATGTTTACGTATCCTTTAATATTAGTTTAATAGCCATTGCTGTAAATTGTATGTTCCTACAGACTAGATTATGAACAAATGCTGCAGTAGTTTTGCAGAAGCATCAAAGCATCCATACTCATCTACCCTAAGGCCACTCTGGGATCCAAGAAGATCAATTTAGTTTTATCTACACAGCTAGGAAAATGGAAGACTTGAGAACTCACCACTGATTTAGGGGTTTTGCAGACTACCATTTTATTTAATTCACTTCAAGGTATCTAATAACCCCTACAAGTCTTTTATTTTTCCCAAATTGTCTAAATATTTTATACCAAAAAAAATACCACAATAAGTTTTCCAGATTCTTAAGCATGTTTATTAGTAATATGAACAATTATAGCTAGGATATTTTTAAAATTTATCTTCTGGAGAAAAAAGCTTAAAAAGGTTATTGTGTAGCAAACTATCAAAAGTTGAAATTTGGATATTTGCCAACTCTACAATCTTGCGTTGCAAAAGCTGAAGATAAATGTTATATAAATGTCTGGATAAAGTTTAATCTGAGAAATTTAAATTTTTTCAGCATAATTTTATATCCACTACATAATGCTTATGTCTATATTGAATAGAAAATAGCTAAAATTCTGGTCAATTCAAAAATAAGTAGTAAACAACTTTTAAAGTTAATAAATATTTTTAGTACCATGAAAATTAATTTGTTAAAACTATATATTTTGTGTGTTGAGCTATACAATGCAATATACACACATATGTGTGTGTGTGTATATATATATGTTCATATTGGAAATACCTATTGGAAATACCATACCTATTCCATAGGTTCATATTGGAAATCACAGACAGAAAATATCCCTTTAAATGTGGCGACATTTGTTTTATAGTATATTTTTGTTTCTCATCTATAAGATTCTAAGGGTCTGACAAAGCAGGTAGCCTACATTAATGCAAGTGAATAATTACCCAGTAGCACTTATTTAGTAACTATGTATCTCTAGCAGGATATATGCAAGGGATGGATTTAGATTCGTCTAGAAGAGACATACAATAAAGAAATGAATAAAAAAATTAGTAGATGAAAATTTGAGAAGTGCTAGGTGACCATCACATGGTGCCATTTCAGAGAATAACAGGGACAGACTTAGCTACTTTAGATTGGAGAGTAGGGAAAGACCTACTAGATAAAAAAGCAATTTTTAAGCTGACTTCTGATTCTAGTTGAGCAGGTCCTGGGTACATATAAAAGTGGGTGAAATCATTTCTATCCAAAAGCAATCATCCAAGAAAGTATATAGTACAAACTCCCCATTGTTGTGCCAGACACTAGACAGGGCCCATGCAGAATTGCTTTTCATTACACTTTACTCATATTTTTTATTATCTCCCATAGAAAATCAAAAATGGAACACTGGATTTAAGTGATTCTGTCTTCAAATCTCTGTAGAGATTTTTTTTCCTATTCAGGCCACAAATCCTCTCATCTTAACATCACAGATATCAATTAAAACTAGGTCAGCAAATGCCGAGGTTCCAAAAAGCCACATTAATATCTCTGACATTTCTGCTGATGTTCGTTGTACTTGCTTTTGCTCTGGTGCAGTAGTGAATGCATTCTAGAGTCTCAGATCATTAATGAATCAGTTCTTACACTAATAAACCAGGTAAATGCCATAAGAAATAAGAATCTAAATTGTATGCTCTGTAAAAAGTGGCACTTGCATTGGAGTCACTTTCTATACAAGAAAAAGTATATTCTTTATTTTGATAATTAAATGGGAATATGACTCAAGATTAGAAAGTCTATTGTCCCTTCTACCATGAATTATTATATCTTTAATTATATGGTTATATGACAAAGGTAAAGGATAATTATGTAATCAGCCAAATAAAGATCTGATACCAGTTCCTCTACTGAGTTCTCTTACCAAGTTCACCATGCATCAAAACTCATTCAACTTAGATAACAGATTTTTTTTTTTTAACAAGAAATAAAATTCTATGCTCCTGAAGATAATAAGTACTCAATTTTTGGTCATAAGTACCCTGATTTGGGTCATTGTTCTTTTTATATCAATGCAAGATTAATGAACAAGACCTTTAATTCCCATCAATAAGACAGGGTTTTGAAGCCTGGCATTGTCATTTACCATCTGTGATCTCAAGTGAGTTAGTTAACATCCATAAGTCTATTTCAAATTCTGTGAAATGAAGGTCCATGATTTATAAGTTTGTCATCAGGGGCAGGAAGCATAACTTATTTGAAGTACTAGTACAGTGTTGGTCCAGGGTAACTATTAAAAATTGAAAATTATCATTAATTACCATTATTGTGATTTAAAGGTATAATTGTGCTTTCTATAAAATAGTAATGTGATCTCATAATTTCCAGCACTTTTCTATATGCTGCAATCATCCAAATCCTATCCATCATTTAGGATCCCTAAAATTGTAAACTTGAATGGTAACTTGGGCCATCTTACTGTATTTCAACTCAATGTGAGGAAAGGGGTCCGAATTATGACTAGGAAAAGAATAAATAAAGGGTTCATAGCAATCCAAGAATAAATTAAAAATAAACAATCAGTAATGCTCTAACATTTTTTCAAGGGAGATGTTAGAGAAATTACTGTTCTTGAAAGTTCTAAGGTGTTCCTTTCCATGACTTTTCAAATGTTGGGAAGACTTATTCTTCTTTCATAGAAAACTCTAATAGGTCATTTCATGTAGTCAAAAAAAAAAACAAATGAGAACCATATAAGACATATTTCTGGAAAAGGCTCAACCCTGAGCTATCATCATAAAAGATGCTGAATATACATTTTCAAACAGCATAAACTAATATAAAAACATGCACTGTTTTGCTAAATAGAAGGGCAAATTTTGACTTTTTTTTAATCTAACTGAAGCTTATGTTCATCATCATGCACTCCCTTCTGTCATCCCACTTCATCCTACTTGGGACTTTATCATTCTCACTTTCCTGATTCTCACCCTGGCACTTACGAGATCTGTCTCAGCTTCATAGTTCAGCACCATTGCCTTGTTGCCTCTTCAGGGAAGCCTTCTGAGATTGCACTATTGATAGGACCAAACCAAGGAACATACATCATCTCAGCAACACTATTACTGTACTTAATCCCACTTATAAGAAGTTATAAGATATACAGAGTTCCCTTGTGGTGCAATAGGTTAAGGACCTGACATTGTCACTGCAGCAGCTCAGGTTGCTGATGTAATTTGGGTTTGATCTCTGGCCTGGGGAACTTCCACATGCCACAAGCATGGCAGAAACAATTTTTAATAAGAGATAAGTATTTATTTTAATTTATGAGTTGGCAATCTGGTCTCTTCCATGCAAATAGGGACCACCATTATCCCTTTGACTAACATATTCCTAGTGACAAGAAGAATATTAGGCTTAAAGTCAGTACTTAACAAAAAAATTCAAATTAATGAATAGAGAAAGAAGTAGTTTTTAATTTAGCTTTGATCAAAGGAAGACTCAGGGAAGAAAATATGAGTTAAATTTAGAGTGAGAAAAGTTTGAGAAATGTGTATATCATCCAAGGAGGGGCTGCTATATACTGAGATGGATGTGCAGGTTTACATAAGCAAAATGAGAGAGTCTGAATATACACATTTGGGATTCATTATTTGCCAGGCCATAAGCAGGCATGGAATGTTCATGTTTTAAGACTGTAGAATAGGAGTTCCCGTCGTGGCGCAGTGGTTAACGAATCCGACTAGGAACCATGAGGTTGCAGGTTCAATCCCTGGCCTTGCTCAGTGGGTCGAGGATCCGGCATTGCCATGAGCTGTGGTATAGGTCACAGACACGGCTTGGATCCCGCGTTGCTGTGGCTCTGGCGTAGGCCAGTAGCTACAGCTCCAATTCGACCCCTAGCCTGGGAACCTCCATATGCCGTGGGAAGTTGCCCTAGAAAAGGCAAAAAGCCAAAAAAAAAAAAAAAAAAAAAAACTGTAGAATACTAGTAGTGTAGAAAATATTCTAAGGAACACAAACTTCAGTGAATGCATAGAGGAAAAACCTGTTTAATAGAATGAAAAAAGATCCATAGTGACAAGAGGAAGGCCAGGAAGGGTGTCACAAATACCTAGGGAAAGAAGAATATCTCTGGAAGCAGGGGATGAATTAAATAGGGCTCACAGGTCAAGAAAGAAATGGAAAATATCACTGGACTTGTTGACATGGAAACTACTAGTTACCTTAGCAAGACTAGTGTTCATAGAAGAAGTTCCAGTGAGTTGAATGGTGAAAGTCAAAGTGGAAACAGTGAAAGGGAGTATCTTGAGAAGTTTAACCAAACAGGAGACTAAAGGTCCACAGTTCCTTATGCAAAAATGTGGGCCTTAGGTGTGTTTGGAATTCTGAATATTTCACATTTAAAGAGGTAAAGAAATACTTATTGTATATAAGTGACACTCCCATGACTTAATAGTATCTCAAAATTAAATATTAAACATTCTATTAACTTTTCTGGAATGAAATATGTGAATATGTGAAAATTCATGGAAAGCCGGTTAAGACTATACATAGACTCTTGTCAGGTGAAGTCTTATAGGGTTTTAGCAGATCAATGTATTTTAAAAAAAAAATAATAAAATCTTTTTTTTTTTCAATTTTTGGGGATAGCTGAACTGTGATTGAAGAATTATCTATTACAAAAAATAATGTGCTAGCTGAAGAGAAATTTGTTATAAAAGCTGTGTTTTGCTTTGGTTTTCTATTCCTGAAGTTACCAAAACATACCTAAGAAATGATCTCGGGGATCTTAATAAAGAAAGAGCTAAAGATTGAGGAGCGATAGGAGATTTCCAATAGAATTCAGGTCCCTGAGAAGTCAATTTGTAAGAAAATCTAGAGCATACAGAGAGGGGCTGGAATTTCAGAGAAAGATGTCCTGCCTCTATACTACACCAGGAAAAAAGGAAAGAAAGTGTACAGCTGCAAAAAAAAATTTATTCATTGGGTAGAAGGGGATAACAGTATTGATCCAAGTTTAACAGTTTTTATTTTATCTGTGAATATTTAGAAAAGATATTGCCAGAGAATTTAGAATGCAAAAGGAGTGTTCACTCTTTTAAATGTGGAAAAATCTTTGAGCAATATGGGAGAGCAAAAATTATTGGGAAAAAAAGCTGTAAGATATGTTATTTGCAGTCAAAATTGTTCCATTTAATTAAGATTAATTCACTCACTCTTTCTATATTTATAAGGGTCTCTGATATTACTGATCTGTGCTAAGTATTAAAATAGAGAAGGGTGATTGATACACAGTTACCTTCCTATAAATTAAATCCTAGTGGGAGAGAAATTTCAATTTATAGTAAATGTATTCAGAAATTAAACCCTCGAAAATAAACCACACATATTTCTTAATTCATTTAAGCTCGCTGTGCAGAAGTACTCTAGGGTTGGGATTTTCAGAAACAGAGCTGAAATATCAATTTATAGCAAAATTAGTACAGAAATTGTTAAGATAACTAATATAAAAATAAATTTCTTTGACTCCATATAATCACATGATGAAAATTTCTGAAGAATTACATATATTATTAATTTTTAAGATGAAAACCAAATGAAATATCAACCTAATGAATAAAGTGTATTGTATATAAAATAGTCATCATCTTGTAAAAGTTGCCATAACCTTCCATGGCTCTATGCTAATCTGATAGTGTTCAAATAATGTCTTATAGAAAACTGGTTTTATTTCACAGATTCATCTGGGGCAGGCTCCTGAATCATATTAGCAATTGCAAATTATGCAAAACACATTTCCTTCACTAGCCATGGCATTCTCTCTGTGAGAAACATCTTTTTATCTCCTCCTGAGGGAACTGTATGATATAAAAGAATCTCACTGAAAATGTGTGTCAAGAATTCTTTCCTGATTACAGCACCATGTATCATGGCCCTGTAGTTTAAAAGATCTGGGCATATCTTCCAAACACTCATTTTTGAGCACTTCTAGATCAGTGACTCAAAATGTAACCTCTTAAAACCTGGCACTCAAACTACAAACTGAGACGAATACTTTTTATAAGAATTAGTGCAAGTGATCAAGCCATTTAGTTTTTTTTTTTTTTTAATGTAGTTTCTAGGACTTTTCTAGTCATCCACAAATAAAACAAGTTCTCAGTACTTTTAAAGATTAATAGTTTGGCAATATGTTCTGCAGCAGCAAGATAAAAATTAAATAAAGGCCGATGCCAGGAGAACTTTCTTTTTTATTCGGGGATATAAAGAACAAAAAAGACAGAATATTGGTCTTGAGTGCCTCTCAACTAGCATTGGGACTGCAACTATTCTTAACACACTGCATATAAATCAAATTTATAATCTCTATTTCAGATCCTCAAGTTATTTAAGTTTTATTACACTGAGTGCATTAAGGACTCTATACACACATTGCAAAAGCAGATCTTTCTGGAAAACACAGGTGATCTCTGGTCAGACAAGGACCCCTGTGTGAGGGCAGTGTTTTGGTTCCTCAGTGTTTTTGCAGCTGTTGAAACAGGAAAAAAAAATAGACTTAAGGAGATTTTTGAACCATATGCTTCCAGATCCTAAATATTTTATTTGACAATAAAGAGAGAGAAATTTCAGCAGAAGTCTTACTTCTAAGTTACGGTATCATTCTTCTAGATGTAATATGTTAAAAACCATAAGTTGAAGCCAGCATCCTGTGTCATCTCCTCCTGTGGCAATATGTTTCCAAATGAGGGGACTGTATCAGACACCACTATTAAACCTAATAGATGGTATGTCAACCCAGCCTGGGCTTTGACCTGCATAAGAAAGGTGAATGATGTGTTGAGTGAATCTTCTTCATTGGCATCAGATAAGGATGGTTGATCTCAAAGAATCATTAAACACATCCTATGCCTTTCAAGGCTAGGTTCCTGACTTGTATCTGTTTTACTTAATTAGCCTCCTAAATGTGCATCAATGATTGGTTTTAATCATTATGTTGATGATCCTAGTCCATTTCTTACTGCACTAGAAAAACATGACACATTGGCATTTCTCAAACGACAACAACAACAACAACAAAATACAAGTTAAGTAAATAAGCATAGATTGTGAAAAACCACAACTTTTAACACACTCGATATGATCCTGGGGGATGGAGTGAGGAAATGCTCTGAAGTGGAAACTTTCACTTATTTATGCAGCTGTGGGGAAAAATGTTGCCCAGATATGGATATGAAAAATATATGAAATAAATATATATGAAAAGTTTTTTCCTTATTCTTGCTGTCCCTTTTTCATGAATAACTACCTTAATGCTTAACATACAGACATTTCCAGTGCACCTAATCTGGACCAATAGCTTACTGAGCTAAAATGTAACCTCAGGCAGTGTCACTCTAAAGTCCATGTTCTGAGAAGTTCCCTTGTGGAGCATTGCATTAAGGATCCAGGATTGCCATAGTTGTTCAGGTTGAAACTGTGGTGCTGGTTCAGTCCTTGGCCTGGGAACTTCCACATGCCTTGGTCATGGCCAATAAATATAAGTAAATAAATAGTACATGTTCTTTTTTTTCCCCAGCTGCTTGTGGATGTTCCCAGGCCATGGATCCAACACACTCACAAAGCAGTGATAACATCAGATCCAGCAGTGATAACACCCCAAGCAATGATAGCATCAGATCCTTATTCAGCTGCACCATGTAGGTTCCAGGCTGTGGGTCAAATCAGACCAACAGCTGCCAGCCTACACCACAGCCACAGTAACAGGGGGTCAGAGCCACATCTGCAACCTATACCATAGTTCACAGCAACACCAGATCCCTGACACACTGATATAGGCCAGGATTCAAACCAGCATCTTCATGGACCAGTCAGACTCATTTCCACTGTGCCACAAAGGGAACTCCAGAGATAACTGTTTCTAAAGTGAAATTTTGATAGTAGATTCTTAAGATAGTTATTATAGAGGTGAATTAAAATAATTATTGGCCTTAATTTCTGCCTAGTTATTCTATAATTCTCTCATCTATGAACTGTCTTCAGTGTTAAGAGAAAACATAAAAAGTCCATAGCCACTCATTTTAAAAGTATACATGTATGTGTAACTGGGTCACCATGCTATACAGTAGAAAATTGACAGAACACTGTAAAACAGCTATAATGGAAAAAATAAAAATCATTATATAAAAAGTAAATAAATAAATAAAGGTATCATCAGACAAAAGTACAGAAATAGCCCTCACCCAAAACTGACTGACTTTTTTTTTTTTTTTTTTGATCTTTTTGCCTTTTCTAGGGCCACTTCCCGTGGCATATAGAGGTTCCCAGGCTTGGGGTCTAGTCAGAGCTGTAGCCACCGGCCTAATGACACAGCCACAGCAATGCAGGATCCGAGCTGCATCTGCAACCCACACCACAGCTCATGGTAATGCCAGATCCTTAACCCACTGAGCGAGGCAAGGGATCGAACCCGCAACCTCATGGTTCCTAGTCGGATTCATTAACCACTGCACCACAACGGGAACTCCTGACTGACTTTCTAAAAGCCATTTAGTAGCAGTATTTTAGTAAACTTTTTATTTATTGAAAGGAATTATTTATTCCTTTTATTTTTAGGATTTCATGACAAAAAGAATGTACTGCTACTAGAATTTGCATCAACTGAAGCATTAAATTTCTGATTTACTTGCTCATGGAAGCATATGAAATCAGATACAATATTCCTACCAAGAAACAATATTCTTACACCATTTAAAGATTCTTATTCACTAAGCCAATGGAAAAATTGAAATAACCTTAGTACTTAATCTTGGTTACTATAAATTTTGCCTTCCAGGTTATGACCTTCTTTTTTTCAGTTGAAATGCAGTTTCCAAATGCACCATTGACTTTTCTTACAACCGATCAACTCATCTGTACATGAATAAACAGGCAGGTGAAATTCTAACTCTAAAATTAGATTTGGTACTATCATTTTATTTTCTAGCATTTGATTATCATTTTTTCACTGTGAAATCATATTACCTCAAAACTAGAGAACAAAATGATTAGAAATTGTTACACCAAAATACATTTGTCTTTATGTGGGATGCTGTTGTATGTAGCATTGTTAAATATTTTTTTTGACAGAATGTGTTATTGCTTTTACAGCAATATTTCCTACGTATCCTCAGTTTATTCTATTCCATCACTCTTCCTGAATTAAACATAATTATCAGAGCACTCATAATACTAGTAAGAGCATTTTATTATGTACAATTCTGACAAGAATACATGGACTTGTGTGGTGTACAGTTTTGATGTGCATCTTATCTGCAAGGAAGGAATTAATATAATTGAGTACAAAATGTCTCATTCAAAATATTCACTTTGTATACTTCTATTTAATTCAACAGTTTCTTCAGGGGGTCTCTATGTTTTCTCATGACTGTTACATAAATAATCACTCAATAAGCACTAGGTAAAACATATGTATTAGAAGTGGTTACTGATCCCAGATTCATCAGATTTAAGAAATTAACAAAATCAGTAATACTTAATCTATAATGTGATATGTATAATATACTTCATCATACTAATTCTGAGAAAAGTAGTTCCTGCTATGGTGCAATGGGATCCACAGTGTTTCTGAGGCACTAGGTTGAACATTCAACCCCTGGCCCAACACAGTGTGTTAAGGATCCAGTGTTCCCTGTGGCATAAGTTGCAACTGTCGCTTAGATCTGATCCCTGGCCTGGTAGATCCATATGCTGCAGGGCAGCCAAAAAAAAAAAATTAAGAATAAAAAAAAAAGATATTCCAAGAAAATAGAGTTGATTTCTTGCTGAAATGACCAGAAAAAGTTTCATGAGGGGTTTGAGATGATATAAACACGACATAGAATTAAGTTGTGTTTCCCCAACAGTAATAAAACCAAGAATTCATGTTGTGCCTCACCCCAATAAGAACATGACATAGTGTCTGTGAGGATGCAGGTTCCATCCCTGGCCTTGCTCAGTAAGTTAAGAATTTGTCATTGCCAGAAGTTGCAGTGTAGATCACAGATCCATCTCAGATCTGGTGTTGCTGTGGCTGTGCAGTTCTGATTCGACCCCAAGCCCAGGAACTTCCATATGCTGCAGGTGCAGCCATGGAAAGGAAAAGAAAATAATACCAGAAACATAGATTAGAGGGAAGAATAATCAAAACAATAAGAGGCTAAAAATGAGTTTAAGCTGATTACCAATCACTTTTAAGTGACAAAACTAAGAGAATTTGAAATTTAATCTGAATTTTTTTGTTTTCATTTCTCTCCAAAAACTTCATAGATAAAATGAATGTGGCAGGATAAGCATAATCCACTGGGGGTAGGAAGAGACTAGAAACTCCAAAAACAGTTAGGAGGCTAGGATAATAATCTGTATGTCAAGATCTGAGTCACTAATGGTGTGAAGGGAATGCATTTGGAGAAAGAAAAAGTTATTTCCCTTGAAAAATACAAATAATTGTATTTATATAATACCATGGTTATAAGAATACTGCAGTTAGGAACAGTGTATGACTCAGCAGGCAGAGTGGTTGGTGGGGACAATGATGAATTTTAGGAAGGTTGACCATATGTCCAGGGTTCCTGGGTCAGTCCAGTTTACATCTGTTGTCCAAATATCATTATGTAAGTCTTGATAATCAAATGAAGCTTAATTAAACTATTTTCCCCAAAATGTCATGGTTTGGATGATAAATTATATGGGAACCATATTTATATTCAATAGAGTAACAAGCAAAATAAACTCTAGAGGATGGGAAAAGAAAGATGAGAAATTAGAGCAAAATTAAAATTAGAAATATTTGAGATTTACTTATACAGAGGGGCTTTATTCATGGGAATCAACTATTTTTTTATTTAAATGACTTACCAAATGAGAAGATGAAAAATATAGAGGTTGAAAAGTTGATTTTATAGCATGAAAAATATAAAGACATTTAAGGATTAGAGGAGTTTATAGCCACCAGAGACAAATCAGGATCGTTCGGTGTTGGGGAAAATAAAGACGAAAGAAATCTGAGAAGTTGCAGGTGGACCCCTGAGAAAAAAAAATGCAGATATCAAGGAATTAAAGCCAAAAGGAGGTCATTGATTTCATGACTAAAAAATAAGCCTCTGGAATCTGAAGATAGCATTATGGCCAATACCATCATGATTGCTAGGAAAGAGCTGAAAAGCTAAATTTGCCAGCATAAAACAGATATTTTGCCTTGCCCTGTCCCTCCTGAATGGTGTAAGGCTATATAGTCCTGGCAGATGGCAACAACATACACACCACTCCTAAACTATCCTATTCTAAAGAGAATTTTTCTGGGATGGGGCTTTGTTACTGAGTCCTAGCTTCTCCTGCTCATCACATGACAGGCCAATAAATGGAGAGACAAGGTGTTGAGGCAAGGGATAGTGACTTTATTAGGCAAGCCAGAAGACTGAGAAGATGGTGGACTAATATCACAAAGAACAGTCTTTCCTGGGTTTGGATTCTAGTTTCTTTCATAGAACAAAAAGGGGGAAGTGAGGAGATAAATTAAAAGAGGCCATAAATTGTTGCAAGTATTTCCTGGTTCCTTCCAGACTCCAGTGGGCAAGAGTTAATTTTTTCTTTCCTGCAACCATTCATGGGTATGCCAGGTCAGGAGGTTTACTGTGAGCTTAAACAAAGATAGGTTAGCTTAGTGCTCAGGCATGAGAGGCAGGGTATGGGACATTTTGTATACATTAATGTATAGGCAACATATTTTTGGTGATTAACTTGTAGCAAAAACAGTAGAAAACAAAGGTTAAAGTAAAAGAAACAGGAGTTCCCATCGTGGTGCAGTGGTTAACGAATCCGACTAGGAACCATGAGGTTGCAGGTTTTATCCCTGGCCTTTCTCAGTGGGTTAAGGATCCAGCGTTGCCGTGAGCTGTGGTGTAGGTCGCAGATGTGGCTCAGGTCCCACGTTGCTGTGGCTCTGGCTTAGGCCAGCAGCTACAGCTCCGATTAGACCCCTAGCCTGGGAACCTCCACATGCTGCGGGTGCAGCTCTAGAAAAGGAAAAAAAAAAAAAAAAAAAGTAAAAGAAGCAGATCCAATATGGAGTCAGATTTGTTCTTCTTTTTATAGGAAACCTGAGAATATCTGTTTAAAGAATAGTATCATTGGTTTAAGAAGCCAGATTTTAAGGTATTATCAAGCAAATGACTAGAGGTGCATTGGAAATAGCAATTCCATGTTTTGAATTCACAATTTGGATTCATCAAGTTTAAAAAGACTTATGTCTGTTCGAAAGAAACATATGTAGGGGAGAAAAGGTTAACAACGAAGAGAGAAAAACTGGCACTGCTGAATGCTTGAGGAAGAAGGTCATTAAAGAGTCAGGAGAGAACAGGTTCAAAGGCTGGGGTGGAGTTAGTGGAGTAAGGAACAGGCAAACCTCTGTCTCTGAAAGAGGGGGAAAGTGATGAGACAAATTTCCAGGGAAAGGAGCTCCCTTGTGGCACAGGGGGTTAAGGATCAGGTGTTGTCACTGCAGTGGTTCAAGTTGCTGCTGTGGCTGGGGTTTGATTCCTGAACTGGGAATTTCCACATGCCACAGGCAAAGGAAAAAAAAAAAGATAAAGGGAAGAAATTGTGAGATAAGGATGAGAAAACACATTTAATGAAGCTGTGGCTGTTCCAATTAAATTGAACAGTTCTTTTGAGAACAGGAAGCTGTATGTTAATTAAAACAAAAATAAAGACTATATAGACAATATATATTCACAGGTGTATATATATAGATATATACACACTATATATACAATATAGATATAGATATGCATATTCTATATATCTATATACATATAATATATGTATATTAATAATATATATGATGTGTGTATACTACATATACAGTATATATAGTATATATATACAGAGAGAGAAATAGATACAGTCTATCTATCTATCTATATACAGGTTTAAACACACCAAATGTGCTTCACATGTGAACTGCTAGGCAGCAGGACTGACACCCTCTCTCCCTAAGTACCTTTTCATCTATTCACATGGTGATTATGCTTTAAGACTCTTCTCAAGTCCCATGTCATTCCCAAAATCTGTCTTGACTTCTAGTGCATAGTGGTATTTCTCTCTCCAGAATACTCACAGCATTTGCTATGTGCCGCCTATATTTGATACTTCACCATCTGTAGTTCTGTACTGCTCTTTCAAATTATAAATATGTCTTGTTTGTATTTTCAGAATGATTGCAATCTCATATGGGTTAAAGACTATATCATTTTTCTTTGTTGTACATCATGGTGATACTTCTAACTCTTCTTATGTGAACTAAATAAAAATATAATACACATACATATGCACACAATTGAATGATGAGGAAACTATGGGAAAATGAAGATTTATTTCAACTATATAAATATTGTTAACTAACATGAAGTGAAATAGAAAATGCATTTGCATTCTATCAAAGGCAGTAAATAATTTAAAACACATCCATAAAACTTATAATAGCTTTGCTCATACCCTGGGAATTCTTAAAGCATTTAATCACGCTATTGTATTTTATGTAGATGTTGAAAAATCTTATACAGAAAGAATAATATTTAATCATATGAGATAATATTTGAGAAATTGATTTTAGAGCAAGTTTCAATATATTTTACTTTATTATTGTTTTGGTGGGGAAGTAAAAGTATCCCTAGAAATAAGACTGGAAAATATATAATATAGATATTAACATTTAATATCTCTGGATAGTAGAATTACAGTTGCCTTCAGGATTTTGTTTGCACCTTTATTATTTCCTAACATGAATTTGAGCATATATATTGTTAAAGTACTTGGTCCCTGTCTTATTGAACAATTATAAGATTCCTCAAATAAATGAGATCTATGAACATACTCAGAATAGATGAGTTGTACTCAAGAAGGAGTATACTGTAATTATATGAAAACACTAGATTATGCCACAACATATAACAAGTCTATGTTGTTGTAATTAATCAGTAGTTCATGAGTTTAACTGCTTCTAAATACATCAAAATATGTTGCCTTATGACAGATTTTTATGTAGCACTTGTTCATTCACAGAGTTATTTTTACATATAAGGTATATGAACTGAAGTTTAGCACTTGCCATCAGCCTCTACATGAATTAAATCATGAGCCACTGCAGCTGCTGACCCATAGCACCCCCATCAAATCTCAGGGTAAAAGTCAGGAGAGAAGCCCTCTGTTCCATGATAACTGGAAGAACAGGTCTTTAGATAGTCAGATATTTTAGGAGAAGACTTTCTGTGCCCAATTCTTGTACCTCCTCACTTCTAGAAAAACACTAAAATCCTTCATGGTGATGTCTTCTCCTTTGGGAAAATGTGTGCATGTCTGCATGCACCTCCCCCTCACCTTTATCATATCCTGATGTCACCCCTTTCCTCTTTGGGTGGTATTTAACAGCTAACTGAGATACTTCTGAAATACTGACACTTGACTGTACTTAAGGATAAAACAAAGAATGCCAAGGTCATCTGAGAATGCAGTGACCTCCAAGGGTTGGAATTCCTGCAGGCTGTGAAAACCAGGATACTGGCCCTGATAGCAGAAGTGCATATCAAAGGAATGATTTCAGTGAGCCCAGACATCTTTTGTTCCTGCCACCTGCTCTTCCTTGCAAAAACTCTTATATATCCTAACTCCTTCCTAGCCTCTGAAGAATGCTTTCTGGGGGCTACCTGAGATGCTGTCTCCAGGGCTTAAGTCTTAATTTTGCCCCAGGTAAAACTTAAGTCTCAACTTTCAGGTTGTGCATTTTTTTTTTTTAAGTCCACAGAGACTGTGAGAAGTAATGGGAATGGATGACAAGAAGGGGTTCTTCACCAGAATTTATTCAGTTTGACATGATAACACATCACACACACAAACATCAGTCTTTCAGTATAGTATGTAAATACCATGGCTGGAAAATATAAGATATAGATGTACAACATTTTAAAAAATAATTTCAAAGAAAAGATTTAATATTCTTTACTGAATTGTAAAGATTTTTTTCTTACAAAAATATCTAATTTTGCTATAATCAAAAATGTTTATTTTCAGAGTTCCTGCTATAGTTCAGTGGATTAAGGATTCTGTATTGTCTCTGTGGTGGCATAGGTTCGATCCCTGACCAGGGCAAAAAAAAAAAAAAAAAGCTTAATTACAAATTCTGCAGAAATACCAAGGTCAAAGACATGGAGAGGACACTCCATGCACAGCCAAGTCCAGCACACAATTTGTAGTTCACATTTGAACATGATGCTCTCACAGTTTGCATTCAAACATGATGCTTTCACAATGCAGAAGCCAGAGTGGCTTGTGTACAAGGAGGGACTGTTCTCATTAGCAAGGAAGGAGAAACAAAAGGGGATAGGGTCACTGTTCTTCATGATGAGAGTGCTGTCTCTATAGAACATATAAGTGGAATTGCTGAGAAAGAAATTGAATAAATAATTTTCAAACTTGATAAAGTGATGTAAGCTAGTTAAAGACATTGCAGGGGCAAAGCTCATACATGGAGACTTCTCAGAGTGAGAACAGAAAGGGCCAGAAGGGACCTAGAATTTATCATGATAAGTGAAATTAGTCAGCGAGACACCAATATCATATGCTATCACTTACATGAGGAATCTAAAAAAAGGACACAATGAACCTATTTACTGAACAGATACTGACTCACAGACTTTGAAAAACTTACGGTTTCCAAATGAGACATGTTGGAGGGAGTCGGGGGATCAGCTGGGGGTTTGGGATGGAAATGCTATAAAATTGGGTTGTGATGATTGTTGTACAACTATAAATGTAATGAAATTCACTGAGTAATTAAAAAAATTGATTATTAAAAAAAAAATAGCCCAGACTAAACCCTGAGGAATGCATAGGCTTAAGGAGGGTAGGGGAGTAGGAATTCAGATATGCAATCACAAAAGAGCCATCTGAGAGAGAGAATTGAGCCATGAATAAAGCCTCTAGTTGAAGTCAAAGAGTTTAAAGAAGAGGCCATTTTCCACAGTGACAAATAACCAGTGACATCCTCGTAAATATTGGACAGCCCACTAGGGCTTGGGAGTGGAGCCGTGATTTGCAGTGCCTGCTGATTTCTGTGCTATAAATATTTGAGATGTGATCCATTTTCAAACTAATAACACTATGTCAATGGGCTCTCAAAATTCCAAGTTTTACAATGGGCTCTTTTGAGTGGATAGAAGCTGCCTTCTGCATATTACTCTATCGGTGTAACTAGGATGGACAAAGGAAATCTTTTCATCTCAACCTTGGGTCAGAGTGACATTTTCTCCCTGTAGGAGAGGGGAGGGTACAGAGACAGATATGAGGCCAAGAGGCTGGAGTCCAGGGTCTCTGCTTCACAAAAGCCTTTTATTTTGTGTTAACTGTCAACTGTGAGGGAAAACTGACGCTGGTGGCAAGTATGCTGACATCCTGTCACACTACACAAATCATCTTTGATGTTCTAGGTACATGGAATTGTACAGATTTCTTCCCTGCCCGTTGACTATCAGCTGGGAAATATTTTAATTCCAGAGATATATAAAAGTACAAATAGTTAAAGTTTTCTTAAAATAAGGATACAAAAAAAAATTTAATTATATCTCATTTCAAAGTTTAGTAAGAGTACATCATGTGACATTGACAATTAAAAGAATAAAATAGTCTTGTAGTTTTGGTTGCTACCTTGAATCTTTTCGACAATTTGCAGGTTGTCCATATACTAAAGACTAGAATCTGAAATGCAAAGGAGATAGTTTGGAGGTTATGGGGATGTGCTGGGGTTGTGGGATGGAAATCCTATAAAACTGGATTGTGATGATCATTGTATTTATTACAATTATAAAGGTAATAAATTCATGGAGTAATAAAAAAAAAGAAAAATCCAGGAAAAAAATTTAAAAAAATTAAAATGTATATATACTTGGACCACATCCAGTCTATTTTTTTAGAACAGAAACAATATTCTCAAAGTCTGAACAACACTAAACATAGTGAGTTTTTCCATACCAATGTTTTCTCCTAAAGGGATTCAATAAAATTTGCTAAGCAAGTGATTAGCGGAAGAGAAAGGATATAATGATTTAAAAGAATGAAATACTTATCCAAAAAAATAAATATTCATATGAGATTGCACATTCCTTAAAAATACCTCATATACATAAAGTCATCTTCTATTAACAGAATAATTCCATATTTTCAGGAGTTTTCATTTCATTGATTAATATTGTTTAATTTGGAATATAAAAAAATATACAAATGAGCTTACTTACAAAACAGAAATAGATCCACAGACATAGAAAACAAACTTATAGTTACCAAGGAAGAAAGTAGATGGGAATAAATTAGGAGTTTATGATTAACAGATATACACTACTATGTATAAAATAGATAACCAACAATGATCTACTGTATAGCAGAGGGAACTACACTCAATATTTTGTAATAAGGTATAAGGGAAAATAATCTGAAAATTTATATATATATATATATATATATAATAAAACTGAGACACTTTACATCTGAAACTAGCAGAATATTGTAAATCAACTGTATTTCAATAAAAAAGAAATAAAATCAGCAAAACACAACACTTAGGTTTCTGTTCAAGTTAGCTAGCCCCACCATACTGTCAGAATTTATCATTGGGAAAATACCCAGTTTGGTTCTATGACTTAGTAAGTATATAATTACCTGACTGCTTAACTGGCATGAGCTTACAAAGCCTTATGGCAGGTCATCTTCACATGCTTTGCCTCTTACCAGAGTACATTTTTTTTTTCATCTGAAAAGTGAAATGAATAACATTTCACAGAAGCTAGTTTTGTAGGTTGTTTTCCATTTTCAAAGCACTGAAGTAAATTTTTCAGTTCCGTACTGCATGTGAATTTTTTTTTTTCTTTTTACAGCCACACCTGCAGCATATGGAAAGTGCCAGGCTAGAGGTCAAATCAGAGCTGCGGTGGAGGCCTATGCCACAGCCTTGGCAACACCAGATCCCTAACCCACTGAACAATGTCAGGGATTGAACTTGCATCCTCACTGACACTATGTCAGTTTCTTAACTTGCTGAGCCACAACAAGAACTCCTGCATATGTGTTTTACTAGAGCTTTCATTGTGGACTCAAAAGACAGAAGGATTTTAATTGTTTCTCTCCTGAGAGCAAAGCCTGTATTTAACCATTGTTAAGAAAATATCCTTGTCTGTCCCTTAGGATTAACCATCCTTTTAAAGGCTTGTTAAAATTTAAAACACTGATATACTTTTTTTGTTGGGTCATAAGCTTTGTTTGGATTATATTAATCAACACATTGACAATTTCTTATTATTATTAATGTGCGATTTTTTTGCTTTGACTTAATGTTAATAATTTACTGGCTGGTCTTACTTTTGTTGCTTGAGAGTTTTGTTTTGTTTTGTTTTGTTTTTTAATCTGTGTAATTAAGTACCTGCTTATTGGTCCTCAGACTGAAGCACCCTGCATAGAACTTCCC
Source organism: Sus scrofa (assembly GCF_054392235.1). Lineage (NCBI taxonomy): Eukaryota > Metazoa > Chordata > Mammalia > Artiodactyla > Suidae > Sus > Sus scrofa. Next base: position 49,659,797 of record NC_139390.1, on the reverse strand, counting down.
AGGAAAGTGAAATTTGATCATGGATCTTCAAAGAATGATTGATCTCAGGATTTACATTTTTGGTTTATGTTTGAAATTATTGGTTATTTTACTTGCTTGTAGGCACGCATTCACATAGCATGTCCCCCATGGTTGTGTTACAAAATCATTATTATATTACTTATTAGTGGCTTTAGAGTATTGCTATATGTTTGCCTACCCAAACTGAATTACATTTATTAAGCTCTGTGCATTTCTTAATCTCTTTTTATAGATGAGCATAGTTTTCTACCTTAGTTGAATATTTGTTTTTATTTAATTTAATAATGGACAAATAGCCCAAAACATATTTTTACTAATGTAGTAAGTTTAATATATCTTACTAATGCATGCCTTTTAAAGATTTATCCTAATTAGCAAAAATCATTTTCATGGGCCAAACACAAAATAATTTTCAAACATCAAGTTAATTCTTTACTGTGACTTTTTTTTCTATTATGCTGTCATCTTTGTGTGTTTTTTATCTGAAAATAATTTGTACAGTCAATAAAAACACTCTCTGATACTGTCCATAATATTTTTAATTTGGCAGCAAGTGAATTCAGAAGATTCTACGATTTGGTTTGCTCTCTTGGATTTATCTACCACTTTTTTTTGATTAAAAAGATTTGTAAATCTTTTCTATATTTGTCACGTAACTAAACTGTGTGCAGTTGTAAATTAAATATACAATGAACTCAGAAAAACATAATTCAAGAGCCAAGCAGTTGTGTAAAACCTAAAGAGCTCAGGAAAGGGTTCCTGTGAAAATGATCTATAAAGAAAGTGTCTACCAAGTAGACATAATATTCTAGTTTAGAGTATTTTTTTTTTTGTCTTTTTGCCATTTCTAGGGCCACTCCCGTGGCATATGGAGGTTCCCAGGCTAGGGGTCGAATCGGAGCCGCAGCCACTGGCCTACGCCACAGCCACAGCAACAGGGGATCTGAGCCGTGTCTACAACTTACACCACAGCTCAAGGCAATGCCAGATCCTTAACCCACTGAGCAAGGCCAGGAATTGAACCTGCAACCTCATGGTTCCTAGTTGGATTCGTTAGCCACTGAGCCATGACAGGAACTCCCTAGAGTATTTTTCTTAAACATTTTATCTTGCCTAGAACAGAAAAGATCCTTTCTAACATCAACAAGCATTTTTTTTCTTAATTGGAATCTCCACAATCAAAATACAATGTCTTTTGAATATTTGTTCACTGACATCAAAAAATTTTCTTTCTTCCCTGTCATTTTATGTTTTCTATAAAAAAATTTTAAAGACATCACTTTTATCAACTTCTGTATCCCTGAAATAGAATGCTTGTACTACACTGACAGACAGATAATACCAGAGGAATAATTCACACAGTTATAGATGAATTGTGAAAAAACAGTTTTCATTGTCAGTGTCAACTATTTATTATTTTGTTGCCATAGTCATCATGTACAACTGCTATGGGATTTCTTTTGCAGATTATAACCTGTTTCATGATTTAATGGCAAAGCAAACTTCATTGTAGAATAATACACAGAAATAAATGTAAATCTCAGTTAGAGGTTTCATATTTTGGATCTGTCATTATCCTGTTTTTACCTCTTCTTTCCAAATATAAATAGTGTAGTTAGTTAATCATATCTGTTTATGGCTCTTATTGGAAGGTTTTGAAATGGTTAATTTTCTTTCAGCTTCCTGAAAGTATTTTTTTATACATGATATAAAGAGAGTTGCTTTTAAAGGTGTTTTTATTTTTATATGTTTTGGGTAATAACTTTATGTCTGGAGGGCCTAGAACAAAAATCAGACCAAAGAAAACATCACAGAGCATCATAAACTGTGGTTGTTAATTGTCCCAGTGTATATTTAACCACTAAAGTCAATATTTTCAATGTAAAAATGTCTCAACCACCATTTATACACACTTTTTTAAAATCAAATATAACTTCTGTCAAGAATAGAAGCATTCATATTTTTCAGCAGAAGTTAATTAATATTATGAAAAAATCCATATATATATATATATGCATGTGCATGTTTCCCATTTTTTGGCTCACAAATGGATCCAGAATTGGTACTAGGACTGGAACTGATTCAAATACAAACTAACTATGCAAAGTTTTATACATACTTGTTTTTATTTTGTTAATTCTTTACATAGTTGACATAAAAGGAAATAAAACATTGGATGCTTGTGAAGAAATCTCTAATTTAGGAAAATAAACCTGGAAATGAGGGTATGTTAACAAGGATGGGATAAGGATCTTAATGGGATGATAGTAAAAACAATGGAAAGGAAATTACTAATACCACAGAAATGATGGAACAAGTATGCATAGGATGACAAGAAGCAAGAGAAAGGAAGTAGTCAAGAATCAATCCAACAATTCTCTGATTAGAATAGAGGAAAATGTAAAAGACTTTTACATCTGCTAAAACACACTTTATCAGATAAGCCGAAAGATCAAAGCTCCCTGAAAACTGTGAATAAAGAATTCCAAAGGAGTAAAACATGGCATAAAATTTTTTCTCAGTGAGAACACATAAAGAAACTTTCATATGTGAGGGTTATATCAGAAGTTGGGAACAGAGCATATGCAAGAGTGTGCATGTTTCTCAGACAAGGAAAACCAAACAAAGGGGATGAAGCTCTGCACTGGTGTGTCAGATGTAAAGGCAAAGAAGACCCAGAATCACAAGAACACTTTACTGAGTAAGCCAAGGCTGAGGGTGGAGTTGCCCAATCTTGCAATTGTCTAATAATTTAGTCTAACAATCTCAGGGCGTTTATGTTTTATTATGTTAAATGTTTATGGTCCTTTGGGGCCCTGGATCTGAAATCTCAAAGTCTCAGAGTCTAAAAATCACATGGATTCATGGTTTTCTGTTGTCTTAATCTCCCAATCTTTACATCTTGAAGAAAAAAATCTTCTGAAGCTCCAAGACTTCAAAGTACAGGCATGCCTCACTTTATTGCTCTCTGCTTTACTGTGCTTTGATGATATACACTTTATACAAATTGAAGGTTTGTCATATCCCTGTGTTAAGCAGGTCTCTTGGCACAATATTTTTCAAGAACATGTGCTCATTTTGTGTCTCTGTGTTACATTTTGGCAATTCTAGCAATATTGACAGCTTTTAAATTATTATATTTATTATGGTGATCTGAGATTAGAGATCTTTGATATTAGTATTGCAAAAAGATTGTGACTCACTGAAGGGTGAGATGATAGTATTTTTAACAATAAGTTATTTTTAAATTAAAGCAGGTGCTTTATTAGACATTGCTATTGTACACTGAATAGATTACGGTATAGTGTAAACCTACTTTTACATGCACTGGGAGACCACTGCACACTTAATAGACTACAGTATAGTATAAAGATACCCTTTACATGTACTGGGAAACCAAACAACTCATATGAATCACTTTCTTGTGATATTCCTCCTATTGCAGGGGTTTGAAATTGAACCTTCAGTATTTCCAAGATATGCTTGTATGGCAGTGTGAGGTCTAAAAGTACAGGGTATTCTTTCTTGAGAGTGAAGCCTAAACTCATAGTTAAAGTATTTTAAAACAGACATGAACTAGGTCTTCCTATCAGGTTCCTCTACTCTGCATTGGCTCTCTCTCAGTTCTTGCCTACACTAAACAAAGATTTGGAGGTGTACGCCAAGAAGTACTGTAGCAGCACCAGGATAGAGCCAGTAGTTTAGGTTGGGAATGGTTCTGGGTTAAAGGGAATTTTCCCTCAAACCAACACTGCTGTGACATGTGACAGTTCTGATCTGAACTCTTTTAATGAGCCTTTCAGGTCCATAGCTTCAATCAAGAGTAGTAGCAGTGTACAGAAAGTTTTATTTAAGCTCTCAGAGAGAGTAGAACACCCTGATGAAGAGAATGACCCTGGATGCAACTGTTTTTTTCCTTATATCCCTATATCATGGACCTGTTTGGGGACCCCTATTCCCTTGCCCCAGGTCCACTAATGCCCTGTCCCAACCCCCTTGTACCTAATGTTGTTTTGATCTCTGTGGGGGGGGGCACACTTTGATCCTCTGATTGGTTCTGGGAAGGGACACCTTATTTGCACAGGAAAAAGCTTATAGGGTAGTGCTTCCAAAAACATTCCTCTGGTATCTGCAGGGGTCCTCGCTGTTTGAGCACAGGCCTCCTGTTTTGGGTACTGATAAATGACCTGTTTTGGATCACTTAGGTCTGAGTCCCTATCCTATCCTACCCAACATTACCAAAACTAGTAGTAAATTACCACCCAATTAAATCTTTTCTGTTAATGACATTATAAGCCCTTTGGCAGTGTAGAAAGGTGAAAATGTATTGAAACCAGAGATTTTAGATTCCTTGTTCCTAAACCCAAAGCAAAACTAAAGCCGCAAATCCACTCCAATGCTGCTCAACATCTAATTATCTATCTGGATCAAACTACCACCTTCAGATCCTGGCAGTTAAATTATCTGACAAAGGAATGAAAATCAGAAGAATGTGATCCCTTGGTATTGCTGCAGCTGTGGCTTAGGTCACAACTGTGGCTTGGATCTGATCCCTGGCCTGGGAGCTCCATGTGTCTCAGTGTGACCAAAAAAAAAAAAAAAAAAAAGAAGAAGAAGAATGTGCTCCCTAGTTAGATAATATAAACAAACCACACACATATTTATAACTCATATAGAAGGAAAATACATGACAAATATAGAAGGGAACTAAATGGAGTTATATTGTTATGTAGGGCAAAATGAACATAAACTTATTCCTAACCATATTAATTATTACTACAAATGAAAATAGACAAACACTTCAACTAAAATTAAAAAATCAGCAGACTATATGTAAAACATGACTTAACTGGATTCTGTTTACAAGTGATATATGTTAAATGTATCTTAAACTGTTTGAAGAAAAGAGGATGCAAAGAGGATGGAAATGCAAAATGTAAGAATCACAGTGTAACACTATTAATATTTCATAAGATACAGTGCAAGACAATAATTCTGTAAGAGAAAAAGTGTGTCCTTTTAATAATGATAATGATTGATTCTTCAAGAAGGGTTAACTTTCCTAATAATATAAATACTAATCACAGAGTTTATTATGCTTAAATGAAAAATAAAAAAATATAATTTTATAATCTTGGTTAGAAGTCTACATCATCCTCATTACTGTAGGTGAGAATGAGACAAATTTAAAAAGTAAAGCTGTAGATGATAAATATACTTAAATTTACTAAAATTTATACAACTTTACAAAAAACAAATATGGAAAACCCTTATTCTAAGTGCATGTGGAATAATCACCATGTTTTGGGCCTTAAAACAAATTTTAATATTTTAAAAAATAAGTACATTGCATAATCTCTAAACACAAGGCATTTTTATTAAAAAGCAGTAGCAATAAATTGCCTGAAAAACTTCTAGTAATTACAAATTAAGCAATGCACTGCAAAATGAAAGAAAAAATTACAAAGGAAATTTAAAAAATCTTATTTTTATTATAGATGAAAGAAATGTTTTAAAAAATAAACTAAATATCATGAAAATTCAGCATATAGAAATGTGTGAGATTTAAAAGAGATTAAAGAGAAATTTATATATTACATATAAATATATAAATTTATATATTACATATATTATTATTATATACATATATATTACATATATTATTAAAAAGGAAATGATTAATATCAATGATCTACATTTAAACCAAAAAATCCATATAAAGAAGAGAAATATTAGGGAGTTCCCGTCGTGGCGCAGTGGTTAAGGAATCCGACTAGGAACCATGAGGTTGCGGGTTCGGTCCCTGCCCTTGCTCAGTGGGTTAAAGATCCGGCCTTGCCGTGAGCTGTGGTGTAGGTTGCAGATGCGGCTTGGATCCCACGTTGCTGTGGCTCTGGCATAGGCCGGTGGCTACAGCTCCAATTCGACCCCTAGCCTGGGAACCTCCATATGCCACGGGAGTGGCCCAAAAGAAATAGCAAAAAGACCAAAAAAAGAAGAGAAATATTAGAAAAAATATTAGAAAAAAAAGAAATATTAGAAAAAAATATTAGAAAAAAAGAAGAGAAATATTAGAAAAATATGGTAAGTGAAGGGAAGACATTTCACACGATAAAAAGAGAAAAAAAATTAAAGAAACCAAAATCTGTGTTTAAGTGAATTAATAAAATTGATGAATCTATAGCTAATATGAAAAAATTATAATAGATATTTTGATCATCAGAAATGAAAAGTGTGACACTACTACAGATCCTAGAGGTGCTTTAGGATGTAGAAATAATATAATAAATAACTTTAGCCAGTAATATGGCAATTTAGAAAAAAATGGATGTCATTTGAAAAAAACACATGCCATAACTGATTCAAGATCAAAATAACTATACATATTTTCTAAAAAAGAGTCTGAAAACATGAGTTTAAAAATATATCAAAGAAAAAATTCAGACACGTGGTTTCAACAATAATTTCTATTCTGCTTTTTAGGAGTCTTTATTTTACACAAAATTTTTCAGAACATAATGGAAAAAAAGAACAATTTCCTTCTCAATTTATGAGGCTGTCTAATTCCAATGCTAAAAATCAATAAATCCATTAAAAGGGGATAAATGATGCTATTCTTGAAAAAAAAAGCAAAACCTGCAATAATATTTTAGCAAATTGAATACTGAAATATATATAAATATTATGCCACATTATGGCCAAAATTAGTTTATCCCATCAATGAAAGTTTGGTTTTTACATTAAAAAATAAACAGATGTGGAGTTCTTCTAGTAGAATGGCTTGTGAAGAGTTCCACTAATTCATCCTCTACAGAGATTATTTTAAGTGTCTAAAAATTGTCAAGATTATTTTAATAATTAAAAAATTTAAAAATTGTTGCAAAGCCAATTAAAAGCATCAAAAAGGATATGTGTATATGTATAACTAAATTACTTTGCTGTACAGAATAATACAACATTGTAAATCAACTATACTTCAATAAATTTTTTTATAAATGAAAACAAAATATTCATGCCAAAAAACAATTATCCAAAATTTATTCAAGGAAACCTATGTAATGTCAGAGAAAAAGTACAAGTCTCTGGGCCTTGAGTCAAATCTGCTCCTCTTCCCTCTCACTCAGCTCCACTCTGGAGTGTGGGACCAAAAAGACAAGTCTCTGTCTCCTCTCAGCTCTAGGTCAAGGGATTTGGCATCTCAAGCAAAGGCAGACATTCCTTATCTCCTTCAGCTTTACACTTCAGAGGTGAAATTCCTAAAAAGGGTGATGGAGAGCTTGTGGGCTCCCTTCCTCCACCCATCCCCCACTCATAATCATGCCAGGAGGCATGATTCCTGGTTTGTCAGGCTAGAATACTGCAGCTTCAGTAACCTTTGCCCACTTGTTAAGCAGAGTTTCCATAGCAATAGAGGTAAGACATAAAGACCAAAGCCTACTATCACCTTGTAAAACAAACCTGTACATCTGCCCCTAGCTGCAAAACAGGTACTCAGAGACTTTGTGGAGAGGAAGAGAAAGACTATAGAAATAAGAACTCTTATTCTCTCCATAAATAAACTGAATTTACTTGAAAAAGTGTGTGGGAAATTTCATGCCTAAGGATGCTCTCGAAAATAATGCAGAATTTGGTAGTACACAATGAAAGAAAGGCTTGTGATAATATGAAAGTAGCAAACTAAACCATAGGCCACTAGGTTAATAGATAAAATTGTGGAAAAAAAGTCACCTCGGAAATGCCCCTTGGAACAAAAAAAATCTTAAAGTCGTTCTCACAAAGATCTCTGCTAAAATCAATGTCATCTTGACCATGTGCATGTGTAATGCTGCACTCTTAGAGGAGAGATATCAGAACTTTTATATGGTATGGGGCACAAGGGGGCTGGGGGAGAATGACAATTAAATTATATAAATAAGTCAGCAATCAAATAAACAAGTAAATAAGAGCAAAATTAAATCCTGGAGGGGCGAATCAGCACTCAGATTTGTTGCTGCAATATTTGGCATAAAATGAACCATTTCAGCACAAAATATCGATACCTGCAAAGAAACAGGAAAGTATGATCCATACACAGGGATTTAATAAAGCAAACAGAAACTGGTCATGAGAAGGTCCAGATGGTGGATTTAACAAAGACTCCAATGTAGTCATTATGAATAAATTTAAAAAGCTAAATGAAACATTACACTAAAAAGTAAAGAAAGGTGTGATGACAATATTTAATCCAACAGAGGATATCAATAAATATAACAAGGTTTTATTAAAAATATATGTAAATTCTGGAGTTGAAAAGCACAATTGCTATGAAAAATTTAATACAGGAACACAGTAATAGATTTGACATAGCAGAAGAAATAATAATCTCATTGAAATATGTTAGAGTGCATAAAATTCAAGGGAGAAAGATAAAAAAGTAAAGAAAAATAAACAGATCCTCAAAGAAAAGCCAAACTACTTTAAGTACAACAATATACATAATGTAGGTACCATATGATAACAAGAAAAGATAGAAAAATATTCAAATAAACAATGATAGAAATTTTACTAAATTTGATGAAGACATTTATCAACATATCCCAGAAGTGAAATCCACTGTGAGTAGGATAAAAACAAAGTAATGCACATCCAAACATACTATGATAAATATACTGAAAGTCATGGAGAAAAAGAAAATTTTGAAAACACAAGAGAAAAATGATTTATTTTGTATAAGTAAAATATAATAACTACTAATTCTTCATTAGAAACCATAGAAGAGAGAGGACAGTGGGATGACAAATTCAAAGTGCAGAAAGAAAAATATAACTGTCAACCAAGAATCTCATGGCCTACACAAATATCATTCATAAATCAAAAAGAAATAAAGTATCTTCAGATTAAGAAAACAACAACCTCAGTGAGAAAATTTGTTGCTAGTGAATATGTGTTACAAGAAATACTAAAGAGAGTTCTTGAGTCTGACTTCAGACAGAAATCTGAATACCCCTGAAAAAACAAAGAGCACAGTAGAGGTAATTATGTAATTATAAAAGAGAATATAAAGGCATATTTCTTTTCTATTCCTCTCTTAACTGATGTAAAAAGCAATTTCATAAAACAATAGTGTATAATTTGATCAGTGGGCTTATAACACATAGAACTGTAATTGTGGTGAATTGAATTCACAGGAAAAAAAATAGAAACAGAAATGGACAAAAAAGAGCTAAAGTAACATTCTTTTTGAATATATTATTGATCTCCTTTCTTCTCTCATGTTCTTAATGACAGGTTTTATAAAATAAAAATTATTAGAAAATTAGATAAGATGGGTTTTAAAACATAAGTGCTACGAGTCATAAGGACATTTTATAATGACAGAAAGGGTCAATTCATCAAAAAAATGTTTAGTAATTACCCACATACATGTATCTAAAAACAAAACCCCAATGTACAAGAAGAAAAATTTGACAAAATCAAAGGAAGACATAAAAAATTCAAAAATGATATCTGGAAATTTCAATACCCAAATTTTAATTCTGATTAGAACAACCAGAAAGAGGATCAGGAAGGAAATAATGCAACTGACAAGGGCTTAATCTCTAAAATATACAAACAACATATACAACTCAACAGCAAAAAAGCCAACAACCAAATTGAAAAATGGGCAAAAAACCTTAATAGACATTTCTCCAAGGAAGATGGCCAACAAGCACGTGAAAAAAATGCTCAACATCACTGATTATTAGAGAAATGCAAATTAAAACTACTACAAGGTACCACCTTATACCAGTCAGAATGGCCGTCATTAAATAAGTCCACAAATATGTGCTGGAGCGGGTGTGGAGAAAAGGGAACTATCCTACACTGTTGGTGGGGATGTAAGCTGGTACAACCACTATGGAAAATAGTATGGAGGTACCTCAGAAAACTAATAGATCTACAACATCACCCAGAAATCCCACTCTTGGGCATATATATGGACAAAACTTTCCTTGAAAAAGACACATGCACCCATATGTTCATTGCAGCACTATTCACAATATCAAAGACATGGAAACAACCTAAATGTCCATCAACAGATGAATGGATTAAGAAGATGTGGTATATATACACAATGGAATACTACTCGGCCATAAAAAATAACAAAACAATGACATTTGAAGAAACATGGATGGAACTGGAGACTCTCATACTAAGTGAAATAAGTCAGAAAGACAAATACCATATAATATCTTTTATGCCTGGAATCTAATATATGGCACAAAAGAACCTTTCCACATAAAAAAATGCATGGACTTGGAGAATAGACTCATGATTGCCAAGGGGGAGGGAGTGGGATGTGTTGGGAATTTGGAGTTAATAGATGCAAATTATTGCCTTTGGAATGGATAAGCAATGATATCCTGCTATGTAGCACTGGGAACTCTATCTAGTCACCTATGATGGAGCATGATAATGTGAGAAAAAGAATGTATATATGTATGTGTGACTGGGTCCCCTTGCTGTATGGTATAAAATTGACAGAACACTGTAAACCCAGCTATAATGGAAAAAAAATTCATTAAAAAAAGAAGCAACACTATAAACCAGTTAGACCCCATAGACACCTATAGAACACACCGTAACAAACAACAGGGTGCACAAGAGCCAATGGACCCTTCTCCAGGACTGACCAAGGGTTAGGTAGTAAAGTCAGCCTCAATAAATTTAAAAGAAGTGATACTATGTACACTGTGTTTTCTGACTGTAATGAAGTGAAGTTGTACTTGGATACAAATTTATATTTGTGAATAACATCAAAAGATATGTCTCAAATCCACAACCTAATCTGCATCTTAAGAAACTGGAAAAAGAAAAGCAAACTATCCCTATAGTGAGCAGAAATATGGAAATAATAAAGATTGGATAGAAGACTAATGTGATACTAAACAGATATAATGGCAAAATCACAAGGAATCAGAGAATCTATGAATTGAACTCCACCAAAAGTAAAAGACTCCTGTGTTTTAAAGGATACCACCAGAAAAGGAAAAGACAACTGAACTGAATGGGAGAAAATGTTTGCAAATCCTGAATCTGAAATTTGACTCTAGAAAACTCAAATTCTAGAAAAAATACAGAACATGTCCATCTCAATAATAAGAAAATACCAATAATCAGAAGTGAGAAAAGAATCTGAATAAATATTTGGTCAAAGACGACATATAAATAGTCACTATGCACATGAAAATATACCTAAAATCATTAGACAGAATTAGAAACAAAACCACAATGAGATACTATTTCACATCTGTTAGGGCAGCTATAATCAAAAAGACAATAAAATGATTGTGGGTAAACTGGCATAGTAATTTAAACACATTCATTGCTGAGGGCAATGTTTTATCAGTCATGCCATTTATTTCTATATCTTGATGCTTTGATATCTTGGGCTTAGCTAACCCTGGAAAAACTGCCCTTTCCAGGGCTAGCTAATTTGTAGTGGTAGCAGATAACTTGCCCAGAAGTATGCCTTGCATATGCAAACTGTCCAACTTTCATTTTAAGAAACAGAAATAATCTAGTTTCACATTAATCAACCAACCTAGAACCCATAGCCCCACCTGGCTGCTTTACCTGGCTCTCACAGTACCTGGTAGGCTACTACCCACCTTCTATAATGACTCACAGGCCAGGTGCCAGACCACCAGGGACAGCTCCTATACTTCAGACTGTGCTGATGCTATTAAAATTAGCTAACTCTAAACCAGCTTATACAGCCTCATCTATTTCTTCTCATGGAAACTACAAAAGGGCTGTTATACACATTTTCACTACACTCCTCTCTGGCTCCTGATCAACTCTGGTGTTTCCCCATGTGCCACCCCATGATGTGGTGTGCCCCCTCCACTTGGAATATGCGAGTATAACACACTGTCTTTTCAATGGTAATCATCTCCTGGTCTTCCAGCCTTGCCACAATTACATAATAATAAAACCTATATTTAAAAACAAATGTAAAGTGACTCCTTTGGAAAACAGTCTGGTAGTTCCTTGAATGGGTGGACCGAGAGTTGTGTATAACACAAAGATTCTTTTCCTAAATATACAGCTGAAAGAAGTGAACACAAGAATGTGTACACAAATATTCACAGCAGAATTCTTCATGATAGGCAATAAGTTGAAAGAATTGAAATGTCCATCAGCTAATGAATGAGTATACAAAGGTCAATAAAGAGAAATGGAGTTCCAATACATTCCACGACGTGGGTGAACCTTGAAAACATTCAAAGTGTAAGAAGTTAATGTGTTCCATTTACATGAATGTTCATAAACGACAAACCACTGAGACAGAAAGGAGACTAGTGCTGAGGTGGTTGGAAGGAAATAAAGACTGAGTGCTAATGGGAAGAGATCTTTGCTTTTTAAAAATGAATTGTAGAGATAATGAATATACTAAAAACACTGAATTGCACATTGAAATAAGTGAGTTATAATATATGAATTATATCATAAATCCATTATAAAAATAAATGTTAATATAACACATCACATTAAAAGAATAAAGGATAGGAGTTCCATTATGGCTCAGTAGTAAGGAACCAGAGTGGTATCCATGAGGATGATGGTTCGATCTCTGGCCTTGCTCAGTGGGTTAGGATCTGACGATATCATGAGCTGTGGTGTAAGTCACAGACACAGTTCCAATCTGGGCATTGCTGTGGCTGTGGTGAAGGCCGGCAGCTACAGCTCTGATTCAACCCCCTAGCCTAGGAACCGCCACATGCCATGAATGCCTCTGTAAAAAAAAGAATAAAGGATAAATATAATAAGTCCATAGAACTGAAATAATATTTTTTTCTTTTTATGGCTGCAGCATATGGAAGTGGGGGAGGGGTTGAATCCTAGCTGTAGCTGTGACCTATGACACAACCATTGCAACACCAGATCCAAGCCTTCTCTGCAACCCAGGCTACAGCTTGTGGCAATGCTGGAATCTCAACTCACTGAATGAGGCCAGGGATAGAACTGGCAACCTCACATTAACAGCTTCAGGACCTTAACCCACTGAGCCCCAAGAGGAACACCTGAAATAACATTTGACAAATTTAGCACCCATTTATTATTCAAAACAATAAAGAATTCACAACAAACTAGAAGAAGAATGATAGTGCCTTGATTTGAAAAAATACCTACTAATCACTACAGCTAATATCACATCAAAAAGAGAAAAAGAGAAAAGACCTGTGTAAGGGTACACCTAGCAGGTTGAGTCGTAACAGCCAATAACTACATACAACCCAAAGGTCCATTAATAAGAAAAAGAGTACTATCGATTATGGTTTCTTCCTGTAATGTAACACTACTCAGCAATAAAATGTGTGTGCTTTTACATATGCAACAAAAGGAAAGGATTGGGGAATCATGTTTAATGACAGAGGCTGGAGGCAAGCTGAGAACTTGTAGTAAGATTTCATGTACATGAATTTCCAAAAAGGCAAAACTAAGGTATAGTGATAGAAATTAGACCAGTAGCTCCCTAGTGTGGCAATTGGATTAATATAGAAATTAGAGGAGTTCTAGAAATATATTTTGTTTTCAGTAATGACCTTGTTGGAATATACATTAGACAATATTCATTGAACTGTACACTTAAAACTCCCATCTTCTTGTATGTAAATTTACCCAAATTAAGCTGACAAAGAAAAATTAATCCACAGTATCAAGGCTGGAGAACAATAAGGATGACACAAAAATTACCCCAACAAAGTATTTATAAAATAGAATTGACTCTGGAGAGATTCTTTGTAACTTTCTGGTCCAAGGATATCAGTGGCTGAGAATGTGGTCCAATGAAATACACAGTTTCAATCTTTTCCCTCACAATGCAGTCTACAACTCATTGCCATTTGTATTGCTATTTACTTGATAAATGCAAGCTTTAATTCAGTTATAGAAAATATTTTCCAGTCAGTAAATGTGCATGCTTTATATTCACCTTTCTGACAATAAAAATAATTCTTATTTCTTTTTACCTTATTTCCTAAATACTAACACAAATATATGGACCACATATTTTAAAATGCATTACTTGAATGTTTCAAATGCCTTCTAGTTCAGTTTCCCTCAGTTGAATTAGGCATTTTAATGTAAAATGCATTTTGCTCATACTAGTAATAACATCAAAACAAAGCTCACCTTCAGCACATTGTTCGATTTCGGTAAAAAAGTGTATACTTGAATCATGTATAGTAAAATGCCTAAGCAGTGCTTCTCTGCTTTTCAAATGCTCAGACTGTAAATAAGGAGTTAGAAGCATCCTTTGAAATATGTTGATATTTAAGCATGCTGGTAGTTCTCTGGTGATTAATTAGGGTGGCCACACTAGCCTTGCAGAAAGAACTCAGGAGACAGAGATGATTTGTTTGTTTCTTTTCTTTTCCACTCTCATTTCAGACAGAACACAAGCATAAATAGCCACATTTGAAGACACACCAGGTGCTGCCTGGAACAGCTGCAGCAACAGGCCAAAGGCTTTGAATTCCACACAGAAAAATGTGAAAGAGCTATTGGCCATCAATTAGAATCCCCCAATCCACACTGGGCAGATAGTAAGGGGCATGCTGAGTAGCATCAGCTTTAGGAAAAAACATACACAATATATGGAAAATCGCATTGGGAAACCATTTTTATCCTCTTAATTCAGACACCTGGATTAAGGACACTTTGAAAGAGAGAACATTGCAGCTGGTGTTTTAGGATATTTTACCCTGATTTTGAACTAATGTGAAAGTGTTTGAAAAGGTAAGTGTTTTATACATATACATATATACATACACATATGTATATTTTTATGTGTAATACTTTAATATTAATGCTTAAACAGGTTATTCCTTTTATTGTTCATTTGTAGGTACAGACAAGTAAGTAAAAGATGTCATTTCTGCTTAATCAGTATTTGATTTCTCATTGAGGGGCCTATTAGGGTCTATAGTAAGTGCTGGGCTGAAATTTTATAAAATTATCTTCATATCTCCAGTAAAGAGAGTTATAATGCTACAATAGCTTTGCTATTCCTTCTCACCCCTCACTCTGTTGAGTAATTCAATTATAAGCCGTCATTCTTGTCTTCTCCCCCTGCAAAGTACGCATCAATATCTTTTCTCTATTCTCAGCTCCCTATAGAACTTCAAGACAGCAAGTCTCTGAGATGGATTCTTCTCTGAAAAGTAGGTTGATCAATATTTCACATACTGTTTAGTCTTCTACTAAGTTGAAAATTGAAACAAGCATCACCACTCACTAATGAACAATCTTCCTCAAATAATGAAATTTTCCCATAAAACTCTATGTGAAGCAAGTGCAAAAGGAAAACATTTTCCCTCAAATTACTCCGTTAGCCTAATATGAAGTACACACTAATCCTCAGTATGTGACAGAAGTTATTTAAGCTACTTAGCTCTTAGGGTAACCATGATTTGAATTTGACTTTAATGTAGAAAACAACTACAGTACATTTTCCATTCAGAATGGATGTAGTTTAAATGAGGTTTAATTTTAGAATATAGTGATAAGGCACCTTCTGTTTAGAAATCCTGCTGTTTGGATGTGATTTTATTTCAGAAAATCTGCGGTTACAAATTCCATTTTCTTCAGAATGCTGACGAGTGAATGAGGCTTTTGAACAGAACATTTGCTGTTACCAGCCACCTTCCATTCACAGGACTGCCTCCTGAATGTGCTTTCAATTAGAAAGTCTCAGTAGTTCATTTCAAAATCTAAAAATCTCAATGCAACTCTGCACTTTGAATTATCAGCCATTTTGAAACTCAGCCCTTACTCTTCTTGATGTTGGAAGTCGTCCAAATAGGAGAAAATAAAATAAAAAGTATATGCAAAGGAAGAATTGAAAAGCTATCCATTGTTAAAGTTTTTGTGCCAAAAGGACAGATGGTACAGCTGACACGCACAGGGTCATGTATCTTTGGAAATCTAATCACACAATCTACCTTCCCTGGTAAATGATTCTATCTGCATAGCACTGGTAACAGTATGGAAGGAAATGAAGCCAGTGAGTATAAATCTGTGTCTGACTACTCAGAATGCAGAGAAGGTAGCTGACAAAGTTAGCACATGAAAAGAAAAAAAATAAAGGGCAGTAACGAAGTGTCACAAGAATTTCATCCTTCCATTCTAGCAAAAGGATTTAAAACATAAAAATCTATGCCACTTTCAATTTGTTGTAATTCCCTCTTCATCTAGTTCAAATAAGCCGTTTCAGAAAAAAATCTCTAGTAATCATCATATTGACACTTCATCTAGACTGAGTGCTAATGAGCCAAGATTTGTCTACCATAATTTTTACCCAAGAGCTCACACTGTCACAGCCCATCAAAGAAGCAATGCGAGACACACTTTCAATCTAAAAACACTTTCCTCCTTCAGAAGCTTCTGTTTTCAAGTGTAGGGGGTTATTTGTTCCTGAATATCTTTTTCCCTACTCTATTTCAGTTGTCTACATGACTTGTAATGAAATGAGGCAAGAATAAAAATATTCCCTTCACTCTCAATTTGTGTATCTCTCTATCCTTTCTAAAATCTGATGATTTTTTTTAGACCAAAGCCCTTTAGAAGAAATTCTCCTGATCTTAAATTACCAGAGCCTTCCTGGGTAGGGAAAACAAAAATATTGTGATGAAGGGGAGACAAAGAATTTCTAGAAATTTCTAACTATAAATTATTTTTTTCAAATGTCTAGAAACTACTGAGCAAATCCATTTTATATTTGTGATATTAGTGGTACTTTCTTTGCCATATCTTCCTGATGATGTCTTTTTCTTTTCCCCAACTTAGTAAAAATCTTTTCTGTCATACTATATATATATATATATATATATATATATATTTTTTTTTTTTTTTTTTTTTTTTTGCTAGTGTCTTTAGAGCTCTGAGGCTGATGTATAATACTGGCAGAGATAGTCAAACCTTATTTTTAAGAGGAAGATTCCTATTATTCTCCATTAAGTTATTTTCACTGTTTACATGATAGAAATTCAAATAAAGAGGCAATCATTAAGTTGTTTCATCACTACCCCCTGCCCTCCCAAGAAACAACAAACATTGTCACCTAAACTGATATGTAAATATAACAATACATATATATACACACATATATATGCATATATATAATACATGTACTGAATTTTATTGCCAGTAAAGAGATAAGCATTTTCCTCAGTCTGCAGATGCTTCTTTCTTGTCTGTTTTCCATCTCTCTGGGTCACCCAGCTCAGCTACTCTGGGCATTTTAAGAGGGGAGGCAAGTCAATTGCCTTTCCCTTGAGTTCAGATCACATGGGATTGAGAAGCAAAAAATAATAATGTTTTTCCACCAAGTTCTTTGCCAGCTAGATCAGAATTGGACTTCATTTCTATTATGGAATTGAACTCTAGAAATAGAATTGTTCCTATATATTTTTGTATTTTTCTGTTATAGTTCCCTCGCTGACCTAGGAAGAATTTCTGTCAGAATATTTCAATGTTGAACTATGCAGAACTGAGAGTCCTCTTATCCAAGTCTGGATAATTTGGGTTGGAAAGAATCAGACTAGTAGAGTGTTCAAAAACTTGCTTAAACACACAAACACATGCCTAAAAGTCAAAAGATGAGGAGTTCCCGTTGTGGCACAGTGGTTAACGATCCGACTAGGAACCATGAGGTTGCGGGTTCGATCCCTGCCCTTGCTCAGTGGGTTAACGATCCGGCATTGCCATGAGCTGTGGTGTAGGTCGCAGACATGGCTCGGATCCAGCTTTGCTGTGGCTCTGGCGTAGGCTGGCAGCTACAGCTCCGATTTGACCCCTAGCCTGGGAACCTCCATATGCCGTGAGAGCAGCCCAAGAAATGGCAAAAATACAAAAAATAAATAAATAAATAAATAAATAAAATAAAATAAAAGTCAAAAGATGATGCCAAAGCAGCTTGAATGGGGGTGAGGAGGGAAAAATAAAGATGTAGAGCCCTGTTATCTTAATTTTTTGGTCTTGAAGTTCAGTGTAGTGATGCTATTAAGACAATGTATCACCTGAATCTTAATGCACTAAAGTACCTGAAGCAATGTCAGGTACTTTAGTGCATATTTTTCCTGAGTATTTCAGACAATGATGATAGGACTTTACTCATTAAAAGGACTGTTGTGTCTTTACATACAGCTCCTCTAAAGATCTTCAATATTTGCTGCTTCCACTTCACCTCTGTTTATTCTCTCTCAAACTTACTCTAAACAGATGTCTAAAGCATTGCTGCACGAAACTATCCTTAAGGTCACATGCACATTGAAGGATCAGTTCCGGGTTCATCTTATTCCTCTTAGCAGCACTGTTTGATACAACTGATTGGTTCAGCCTCAGAATTCATTTCTGGCTTGGCCTCAGGAAAGCCACACTCTCTTTGTTCTCCTTCTCCTCAGTAACATCTCTTTTCACTTTCTTTGCTATTTCTTCTTCTTTTTTTTTTTTTTCAAGGCCTCACCCGTGGAGGTTATGGAAGTATATGGAGGTTCCCAGGCTAGGGATTGAATTGGACCTGTAGACACCGGCCTAAGCCACAGCAACAACCACAACAATGCAGGATCTGAGCTGTGATCAACAACACCAGATCCTCAACCCACTGAGCAAGCCAGGTATCAAAACTGTGTCCTCATGTATACTAGTCAGCCTTGTTTCCACTGAACCATGACAGGAACTCCTCTTTTCTCTTTCTCTTCATCAAATCTGTCTGTGACTAATGATTCAGGAGTCTGGAGTTGAATGTCTTCTCATTTTAAACTCCACTGAACCCCTAGGAAAATTGTCATCTCAGAGCTTTAAATGACATCCATTCACTGAAGACCCTCCAATGTACTTATTCATCCCACACATTTCCCCTGAATTTCAGGACTATGTATAGTCAATTGGGTTTTTACATTTCCGCTTCTATGTATAATCTCAGACTTAATACAGATGCAGTGGAAATGAATTGGGGGCTGGGGATTGCCAAAGCTTTGGATTTCCCTATGGCAGAGAGCTGATAATAAAGAGAGGTTAAGTCAGGTATTCATTTCCCTCTCCTAACCTCATTTCTAGGTGGACATACATCATTAAGTCTGGGTGGTGCAATGTAAGTAGAAGCATTGTGGTTCCCTTCCAGTATGGGAGTAGGTGCAGAATGTGATTTCCTATTTTGTCTACTGAAGGAGGCAACATGACATCAAGGCAGCTCTTAAAAGAAGAGTGCCTGGAGGAATTGTCCAACCTGGACACCTCCATTGGCTTACATGTGAAGGAGAAAGAAATTTTTGCTGCGCGAATTCATGAGATTTTTGAGAAATTTGTTACAGCATTAAAAATAATACCCTAATTATTTGAGCCAAATGCATGTACAAAAAGCAAATTTCCTCCTCCAACCCACTCCCAAAACAAAGAAATTCTGCTGATCTGTCAGCTTCTTAAATCAAATTTCTTTCAGCCAGCCTGGACTCCTTTCTCTCTATTTCACATCAGTTTACCTACAATTCCTATCAGAACAACCATTAAAATTAATCCAGATCTGTCTCACCATATCCTCGGATCTGTGCATCATTGTACTGTGTTAAATACTGTAACCATGCTCTGTTCATCCCTGCTGCTTCCACACTTGCCCACCCACAAATATTCCTTGAATTTAGTGTTGTTTCTCAGAACCAAGTCAGATATTGCTGGTTAGGTTTCCAGTGAAGCAGACCCTTTTACAGAGAGAAGAGTGATGGAGATTTTTTAGAGAATACCCTGGACATCATCACCTGTGAAAGATGAAGCAGGGACTGGCAAAGGGAGCAGTCTTAACAATAGCCTCAGCGAACCAAGTAGGAACCCTGAAATTGCTGTGGTCTTGTGCAGTGGTTCCAAGCGTAGATAGCAAGACTGGAGGTTTTCTAGTCACATCAACCAGTTATTGTCGCAGTCTGTCCCAGGGATGGGGCATGGCCTTGCAAGGCAACTCTCCAGGGAAGGCAATTTTAGAAGAGCACTGACAGCTGAGAGTTTTTAACAGCAATCATTTTCATCCCTTATGGGAGTAAGACCTTCAGTACTAAAGGCACAGTGCAGTGTTCACTCCATCAAATTGTGTCACTTCTAGGCTAGAAATCTTTCCATGGCTTCTTATATTACTCAGAATCAAGTTCAAATTTCTTTGCAGGCTATGAAGATCCCTTCGCCATCTGACTACTACCTATCCTCCTGGCTACGGTACCTCCTCATTCATTTTGCTTCAGACCAATCAGACTTTGTTTTCCCTTGAGTGTGTTGATTACAGCCCCATTTCAGGACTTTTCCACTTGCTGTTCCCACTGTCTAAAAGGGCTTTTTTCTTTTTAATTTTTTAAATGATTTACGGTGTTGTGTTAGTTTCAGGTGTACAGCAAAGGGAATCAGTCATGCATATACATATGTCTATTCTTTTTTCACATTCTTATTTCCATATAAGTTATTTCAGAGTGTTGTGTACTTTTCTCTGTAATATACAGTGGGTCTTTAAAGGATTTTTTATTCATATCTCATGGCTCAGTTACTTGTTTTAGTTCAGGAACTGGAAATTATTTTTCTTAAAAAAAAAAACTAGGTAGTAAATATTTACTAAATATTTACTGGGCTATTTGGTCTCTGTCACAGCTATTGTAATCCAAAACAAGCAATAGACATTATGTGAATGTATGAATGTGGCTGTATTACTATGAAACTTTATTGACAAGAAGAGTTGGCTTTATTTGTGGACTATGGGAAATAGTTTTCTGACCTCTACAATGAGTCATAACTTGGCCCAAATATGGCCTCCCCTGAAAGCAATATAGCAGGTTGATAGGAAGTTTGGTTCAGGATCTATCTGCTTTGGTGTTTCTTCTGGCTCTGACAGTTATCCTCTATATAACTTATAGTGTATCTGTACTTTGATTTCCAAAATGAGGATTATAATAACACCTTCTACATAGAGGTATGTTAATGATCAAGTGAGATAGTGTATATTAAACCACTGTTACAGTGCATGACACAAAATATATAATCAAAAACACCTACGCATTCATTACTCTGGGCTTCCTCTTATTGCTTAGCACTTTCCCTAAGTGCTAATAAGCAAAACTTAATTTTTGTTAGTCATTATTCAGATACTTCCTCACCCCTCCTCTCACAAGAATAAAGCACTATGATAGCAGGGACTATCCTCTTGATTCAGTGATAATTGCCTGATCTTACCAACACACCTTACAAAGAGTAGGCCTTAGATAAATAATTTTTGAGTGGATAAGTAAATTAAGAGACTGTTGTATCTCGAAGGCCTTGAGATTAGATCCAAGAGACTTGAGTTCTCATTCCAAATCCATGAGTAGCTTTGGTTTTGGCCTAGCACTAAACCACGTAGTCCAGCACAGGCAGAAGACCAGATGATAAACAACTTAAAGGAAACAGCAACCTTACGTCTCAAGACAATCTTCTTTTCCTTCATTTTAGAAGATGTAGTACATATGTACAGTGGAATACTACTCAGCCATTAAAAAAGAATGAAATAATGCCATTTGCAATAGCATGGATGGATGTAGAAATGATCTTAATAAGTAAAGTAAGTCAGACAGAGAAAGAAAAATATGATATCAGTTATGTGTAGAATTTAAACACAGGATACAAATGACCTTGTTTGCAGAACAGAAACAGACTCACAGACTTTGAAAACAAACTTATGGTTACCAACGTGGGGAGGGAGAGACTGAGGGTTTGGGATTGGCATATGAACACTGTAGTATATGGACTGATTGACAAATGGAGACCTGATGTATAACACAGGGAACTCTATCTAATATTATGTGATTCTCTATGTGGTAAAACAATTTGAGAGAATGTATGTATGTATGTACATGTACTGAATCATTTTGTTGTACAACAGACATTATCACTGCATCGTAAATCAACTATACTTCAATAGAACTTTTAAAAAATTAAAAAAAAATGCACACACATATATTTAACAATGGGTTTCAGTAGTTTACTGTATTGTCATATATGCAGTATTTTAACCTTGGGGCCTGGTTATACTGTATTCATATTCCTGAACTAGCATGGTTGTGATGATTTCGTCAAGATAGATGAGGCTCTCTAACTGCCCCAGGATCAGACTGACCTGGTATAACCTGAGATGTGTGAAATTAAACTTAACGGTTCTACTTTATCATGTTAATAAGTAGTGAGTTCTATTTTAATAACTGAACCTTGAAAAATTTAACCATTTCTGCCTTTTTATAGTTTCAAAGGGAAAAAAAAATAGATTTTTATTTACAAATACTCCCTACCACTTATATTCTAGAAAGTTCTTCTCTCTGCAAATCAAAGCCTTACCCAGCTTCTATTCTGCTCTTCCCCTGCATTACTGCTGAGGTCCATAGTAATCTCATTCTCTACATGTCCCTGGCTCTTCCTTGATGACTGTATTTAAAATTCAGTCCTCCCAGCCCTCCCAATAGTTTCATTAGTTTCACTTCTATTTTCTTTTTTTTTTGGTCGCTTTGCCCATAGCATAGGAGTTGAACCTATGCCACCACAGTGACCACAGCAGAGACAATGCTGGATCTTTAACTCAGGAAGCCACTAGGGAACTCCCACTTTCCACTTCTTTATATTTTTTTCACAAAGCTCTTGTCACCTTTTAACATGCTATAATAATGTTCTCCTTTCGTATGTGATCTGTGTACTATCTTCCTCCCTATAGGATAAACTCCACAAGGCAGGCATTTGTCTATCTGAATCTCTGATATGTTCTGAATACCAGGAACAGTATCTGACACATTGAGAGTCTCATTTAGTATTTGTTTAATATACTGTCCTTAACACATTGCCATCCTGTTCATTTTTTATCTCATTCTTTTTTTTTTTGCACAAATTCAATGTATATGGGCCTACTTTATTTCTAAATTGAGGAATACCGAGTCTCTTCTCAACATCCACCCCCCCCATTCCAGCAGCAAATGCCACAAGCACTATTACTTAAATATTAGAAGTTCAATAAACATTTGTTGATTGATTGATGAAAAAAAATGGCTCAATCAATGGTGGCTTGAGGAGATTAAATTCTCAGTACCATCATAGAGCTATTGGGTTTTGTGGTTTTTATTTAATTTTGTATTTAAGGTAGAGTGGATGTAAATTTTTATTCAGATGTGTTATAATATTTTGTTTGAAGAAATAATAACCCTTTTATTTACCTCCAGTGACCCTAAGTAAATTATTAGCACAAGTGAGTGTTTTCAGAAGCTCTGAGGCATCAGCCTTGCTGAGCCAAACTTAAGTTTCAGAGAAGGAAGTTATGACTCCAAAACACTGTGGTTTCCAATTATTTCTGGAAATCATTCAGCAACATAGAGTTATAGTTATTTTATTCACTTTTCTAAGAGGTCAAATTGTATTTTTCTTTTCCTTTTCAGGAAAGAAAAAAGGCAAATTGTATGATTATTAATGTGAAAGTGCAAAGTCAAGGGAAGTTAGAATAATATTTATTTGTCCATAAATAAAAGATTTTTCAAGGAAAAAATTCAACTCAAAATACACTGGATGTCATTTTAATTATAGGAATGAGAAAACAATGAGAAAACTCAGAGGTTTTTTTTTTTTAATTAGATTCCTCTCTTGAAATTATATCTAAGTGAATCAGGGTAGATAGCTGTTTATGTTATTTATAAAAATTTCTGAAAGCAAATGTTTCACAATTTTTTGGTTTATAGTTAAGTTATAAAGTGTCTGTGCTCACATAAGTTTTCTTGCTTTATTAACATAATACTGAATTTCAATGGAGAGAGTGACTCAGTGGTCTGAAGATAAAATAATCACCTAACTTTGGCTTTAGTATAGATTCAAACTAGTATGTGGCCAAGGTCAAGGTAGTAATATAGACATGATATGTAAATATATTGTTTTAAATGGCGGGATAATTCTAGCAATCAATTCTATAAGGGTTAACCAATAATATAACTCTACTTACAGAAAGTTAAAGAATTTCCCACACAACTGCTGGTAATGGTTTAGATCATCTATTTTTAATAAACTTGAAAATCATTTAAACATGCAGCTTGAATTTTTAAACTATTAATATCACTCCTCTAAATTGAGTATTTTAATTAAAAATGAATGTATTTTGAGGATGTTAAAAATACATTCAAATCCAAATATATTCAAAAGATTTTATTTAAGTGTATAAAACTCAAAACTGAAAATTTCCCCTTCCAACATTATTTTCTTATTTCTGTCTACCCACAGTGTAAACTTAAGTTGTTTCTCCATAGTTGCCTGGTCCCTGAAGGAGAAATGTCCCTGGATAGAATCTTTGTATTTTCACTTTTAACTATCAAGTTTAAGATGAACTTCCAGGCAACCTGATTTATGCAAATTTATAGAGTTCTGTGTATTCTATGCAAATAATCATCAACTACGTACTCCAACATAACATGGAGAAACTAAGCAGATCTCAAATGATACAAAATATACTCAATCTTTCTCCTTTCTCTCCTTTCCCTCCTTTCCCTCTTCTCATTCTTTATTTCACCTCTTTTCTATCCTCCCTCTCTTTCTTTCTCCTGTCTTTTTATTTTTTTTTTTTTGATTTATCAGTTTTATTGTAACTCAAGTTGGCCAGTGTATCCTTTTCAGATGCAACATTTAGGGTTTTTTTAATTACAAGTTTCAATGTCTATAAATAGATTCTAAGTATGTCATTGTATAAGATATGGGAAAAAAATGAACTATTTACCACATTTGTACTCTGTATAATGTCAAAACAAATGCTATGCTTTAAAAGTACACACTGCAGAAATAACCAGGATTTTTTTAATAGATATAGCAAATAACTATTAGACATGCATACAATTCTAATATAAAGTCCTTATCTATATCACGTGTCAATGTTGATATTTATAAATTAACAAGCCCAGGCATGAATTGATAGGGTGAATATCAACTGAAAATTCTCTCCTAAGGAGACTTCGGGAAACACATCTAAATGTTTAGTTGGGACGGGGGCAGGAGGTTGATAGAAAATGGAGAACTGAAGTCTGAAAATAATCACAGGCCGATAGCTTCTGCAACATGCACACATTCACACGCAGTCACATTCACACACACACACACACACACACACAATAATGTCGGGGGTACAGGAAAATCCAACAGGAATTAATAAACATGAAGTACCTCATCTGGTTGACTACTCTATATAGGAAGATCTATTCATTTTTTCTGGTGGTAAATCTGAGCTGTGTAGTGTGTTTGAAAAGGCAGTTTGTCTGGATTTCTGGATTTGAGTTTCTCATTCTTTCTTATCAATATTTTAAGAATTTCTAAAATATGGGCTGATCATTGGGTCTTGTGTGGCCAGTTTCTCTCAAATGGACAATTTATCTGAAGTCATCCTTCTGTTTGAACTTTTGGCTCCCAACATGCAAGCAATGTTCTTTCATTATGAAAACACGACCTCATTGCAAACTCCCTGAGCGGGTACCATACCTTTGCTCTGTTCACATCTTGCCCTTCCCTGGGTCATCTCCAACCAACAAAAGATAAGCCAAAAGTAAAGAGTAAGAACAATCATGGCTCATCTTTGTCTACCTCTTGACCCAACTTTACTTTCCCACTTCCACAGAGAGCTACTCATAAAGCAGCCTGACTACCTCTCTCTTCCATCTTTTATCTTAGTCAGGCTTGGTATGAGGGCCTGTGCCTCACAGCTTAAAAGCAAACTTGATGGACTTTGAGGGCATTATGCTAAGTGAAATAAGTCAGACAGAGAAAGACAAATGCTGTATGATATCCCCTATATGTGAAATCTAAAAAATACAACAAACTAATGACCATAACAACAACAACAACAAAAAAGAAGCAGACTCACAAATATAGAGAATAAACTTGTGATCACCAATGAGGGGAGGGGGGTAATTTAGACATTGGGAATGTGAGGCAAAAATCTTTGGGTGTAAGATAGGCTCAAAGATGTATTGCACAACATGAAGAATATAGCTAAAATTGTATAATAACTGTAAATGGAAATAACTTTTAAAATTGTATGAAAATTTTTAAATGTATTTAAAAATAAGTAAATAAAAGGAAGATCATCAATCAAATAAAGAGAAAAACTTGAATTCCAGAGTCAGACATCTGGGGTTTGGAGCGCCTCTTTACTCCCTTAGCAAATCACTTCAACTTTCATCTTTAAAATGGTGATAATAATACCCACTTCAAATTCATTGTGAATTGTATAACATGGCATCTAACTAGTCACTTTTCTTAGCACAGAAACAGAAACAGTCAAAGCACACAATAAAAGGTAGATGGTGTCATTTTAACATGCTAAATTTATATTATTAATGTTGAGTTGCTTAAATATCAATTAACTGAATTCATCAGGTATAAATCAATACTACCAGAACTTTAAAAATCTATGAAAATTAGATATGGCTAAACGTTTGGGCACAAGGTAAATACAGATTCCACGGAACCTCGGAGAATTCTATTTAAGCATTTTGCAAGTGGACTAGTAATGGTCAGTTTCCTAGAGCTGTTCCTCTATTTCAAGTTTATTCTGTCTATTGCAACAACATAACCTGTCTTGAGATTTACACTGAGGCTGTGGTTTGGTTTCCCTAAATATTCACCCCTTAGTCATTAGACTTTTCCCATGCTCTTTGGCCTAGGTGTTCCTTCCTATCTTCCATTCCTTCCTTATTTTCTTCCCTCCTTCCTTCCTTTTATATTTCTATTGGGGTATAGTTGACTTACGATGTTGTACTATTTTCAGATTTTTAGCAAAGTGTATCAGTTAAACATAAATGTATATCCATTCTTCTTTCCCATACAGGTTATCTTAGAATATTCAGTAGATTTCCCTTAGGTCCTTGTTAGTTACCTACTTTATATATAATGATATGTATATATTAATCCCAAACTTCTAATTTATCCCCCACAGTTTCCCGTTTGGTAATGTAAATTTGATTTTGAAATCTGCAAGTTTGTTTCTGTTTTATAAATTAAATTAGTTATTTTGTATCATTTTTGTTGGATTCCCACATATAAGTGGTATGTTATTTATCTTTGACTTACTTCAATTATGATAATTTCTGGGTTCATCTATGTTGCTGCAGATTACATTATTTCATTCCTTTTTAATGGCTGATTAATATTACATTGTGCGTGTATGTGTGTGTGTGTGCACGTGTGTTTTTGTATGTGTATGCATACAGCATCTTCTTTATCCATTCCTCTGTTTAT
This sequence comes from Sus scrofa, assembly GCF_054392235.1. NCBI lineage: Eukaryota > Metazoa > Chordata > Mammalia > Artiodactyla > Suidae > Sus > Sus scrofa. Next base: position 49,632,503 of record NC_139390.1, on the reverse strand, counting down.
GGACATTTAGGTTGCTTCTATATCTTGGCTACTATAAATAGTGCTTCAGTGAACACTGGAGTGCATGTATATTTTCAAATTATGATTTCTCTAAATATATGCCAACGACTGGGATTCCTGGATCATACAGTAGCTCAATTTTTAGTTTTTTAAGAAACCTCCATACTATTTTCCATGGTTGATACACCAATTTACATTCCCACCAACAGTGTAGAAATGCTCCCCTTTCTCCACACCCTCTCCGGCATTAATTGTTTGTAGACTTTTTGATGATGGTCATTCTAACTATTGTGAGGTGATACCTCATTATAGCTTTGGTTTGCATTTCTCTAATAATTTGTGCTATCGAGCATGTTTCATGTTTTTTTTGGTCAGATGTCAGTCTTCTTTGGAGAAATGCCTATTTATACCTTCTGACCATTTTTTTAATTGGGTTGCTTATTTTTTTATATAAAGCTGAATGAGATGTTTGTATGTTTTAATGTTTAATCCCTTGCCAGTCACTTTGTGAATATTTTCTCCCATTCTGTTAGTTGTCTTTTTTATTTTTATGGTTTTCTTTCATGTGTAAAAGCTTTTATTGCATGACCAAAAATCTAATTGGTGTCCTTTTCACAAGTTCTATTCAAATTCACATTAGCAGATTTTCAGTTAATCTTTTTTCATAGGTAAAATTCATTGTAAATTGTGAGAAAGTGTACTTTTCTTCACATTATTTTACTTTTCTCTCCTCCATCACAAAATGAAAATTAGAGGGAAGAATAGTTGGGAATTTTATCAACCATAAATAAGCTTATCTACCAATATTTGGAATTGTGTGGTTAAATTTTTACTACTTTTGCTGCTGATCCCAGTTTAGTCAAAACACTTTAAGTGAGAGTATAAATTATAAGGCTTTTGAGAACAAACCAGAATAAATAGTTCAAAATGTATTAATTGAATATTATAATGCACTCAAATAATATTCAAAACTTTAGCCCAATTAATAAGAAATGTACAAAGCATTTTGGAAAATTATGATTAATTTCCCACTGTTTTGCAGGAATAATGGTTCATTTCAATGTAGTCTAAGAGATTATGAACTTTTTTTTTTGTCTTTTTTTTAGGGCTGAACCCACAGCATATGGTGGTTCCCAGGCTAAGGCTTGAATCAGAGCTGTAGCTACAGGCCTATGCCACAGTCAGAGCAATGCAGGATCCAAGCCATCTGCAACCTACACCACAGCTTGTGGCAACACTGGATCCTTAACCCACTGAGCAAGATCAGGGGTCAAACCTACATCTTCACATTTCCACTGAGCCACAATGGGAACTCCTGAGCTTCATGACTCATAGAAATTAAAGTGCACAATGCTTAATATCCTACACAATTATGTAAAAATTATAGTCATAATGACATTTGCCATATTGATAGTACAATATTATTTTGATTTTAATTGCATTTATTGGATTATTATTTAGATCTTATTTTGTATATTTGACAAACATTTATGAATTTAAAAACACCAATCTTTTAGTTCTATAATTTAAATTTTAGTAAATAATACAGTGTTTACTCTGCATAAACTTTAAATTTAGTATTTAGCAAATAATCTAATTGTTCATGTTTTTGTAATTATTATTGAAAAAATGGATCCGAATTATCTGTGTGCTATACATGAATAAAAGTGAATGACAGTTTAACACTTTAAAACAAATGCAAAATATATCTTTCCAGATTTTGATGTAGCTAATTAGAAACACTCTACCAGAAGAGTTATTTAGCAATTAAGGAAAAGGCTTGGTTTTCAAAGCCAAATTACCTTATTATTTAGAAAATCAGAAGAGTAATAATTTCACTGCTATCTTTATGAGTATCTTGCTTAAATTGGATATTGATGGGTTGGGTCTCTGTTGCTAAATGAAGAAAGAAATGTTTGCTCAGAGCAATTAAAAGGACAGAAGGGAAGCTCCCTGGCTGAGCAGCATTTGAGGATCTGGCATTGTCTCTGCTGTGGCTTGGGTCACTGCTGTGGCATGGGTTCGATCCCTGGCCTGGGAACTTCTGCATGCCATGGGCATGGCCAATAAAAAGAGGAGAGAAGGGATGACAAATAATAAGGTGTCTATGAGAAAGGAGAGTGATGTCTAACAGCCTTCCAACCAGCTATACTCCACAAGAACAGCCCTAACAGGAAAGTTGATTATGGCAGCAATGATAGTCCCTGAAGCTTGAATTGCATGCTTGCTTGTGTTACAATGTAGGCATTTTGTCACTGTTGCTGTCTTGTGCTACACCATTTTCTGGAAACCTGTGTAGATCACTCAGGAGTTCAACACATTCTAATGTCATTTGTTTTTTATGTTATTACCTTTTTATCTCTTCTGTTTCCATTTGCATTGGAGAAATAGGTTAACAGTATTTAGGCAATTCTGATTTTATGCAGTGTTTCCAGTGTCCCTGCTAGTGCAGTAGTTCATCTGGTAACCAGTTTTAGAAAATAGATGTGACCTGGTTTCCCTAGAGGGATATAGAGAAGGATGAGTTGCTCCTGTCCAAAGATTGCACTCTTGATGCTGTAATCCAACCAGCAAAGCAATCCATGATGCACACCCCTTTCTAGAATGTTTGTCCATGAGGACTGGCTTTATATCACCCTCCTGAGTCTCCTCTAGGAGAACATTACACTCCTCACCAATCTGTCTTTTCAACTCCTTGCGAACAAATTACAGACCTGCAAATTGAGTCAACCCATATACAGTAGTAGCTCAGTCCCAAGCTCCGTTAGTCACAGTAAAACTATTTTCTAGTCTGTGTTGTTGTTATTGGTGCTGTTTTCCTAAAGCAGAGTCACTGGGGAAGGGACATTTTTTGTACACTTTTGAAGAACTTCATTTAGGTGCCTCACACAAGCCCATTTCTCTTAAGTTCACCTAAAGTCCTTTGGTTGTCTGGCTGTAATCCACTATCTTGACAATGGCAGTATAGCAAAGTTGAGTTTGCAATGCTAAACCATTCCTTGGGAAAAAAACAAAACAATATATTCCAGTTTAATGTTTTTGAGCACATTACCTTCATAACCCCTTCAATATTAAACAGTATATAAAAATGGTTTGGTTGTCACTTGTTGAGTAAGTGAACATAATATGTGTCTTGTAATACCAATTGGATTGCCTATGAACTCACTGGAGACATGGGTCCTGGCTAACATAACCTGGTTCTAGTTCAGCATCATACCTGGTGGGAAGGGATAAAAGCATTCTTGAAGATTCTCCAGTGATCTCCGGTTGATCATGACAAATGCCAATCCTAATCCTAAAAGTCAAGAGGTGAACCTAATTATGAAGCCTCTTATGGAACAAAAAGTTATTTGAGGGGTATGACTGCAGGAGTTATTACAAAATACATTTAGATTTATAAGAATCTTTCCCTAAAGCCTGGACAGACAGGCAATTCCTGCTTTCTTCACACCAGACCTGAATGTCAGCTGTTGGAAGCATGACAAAGAGGTTACATTGGGATTTCTTATGTTAGTGAATCTTTGAGTATTATCTTAGATAAATTTACATCCTTGATTATTTTTAAATGCTCAAAATAGAGTCAAGGAGTTCCCATCATGGCACAGCAGAAACGAATCCAACTAGGAACCATGCGGTTGCAGGTTTGATCCCTGGCCTCGCTCAGTGGGTTAAGGAACTGGCAATGCCGTGAGCTGTGGTGTGGGTCACAAACATGGCTCAGATCTGGCGTTGCTGTGGTTGTGGTGTGGGCTGGCAGCTACAGCTCCGATTCGACCCCTAGCCTGGGAAGCTCCATATGCCGTGGTGCGGCCCTAAACAGACAAAAAAAAAAAAAAAAAGTCAATGTAACCAATATATATCTGCATTTTTTTTTTTTTTTTTGATTTTTAGGGCTACACCCACGGCATATGGAGGTTCCCAGGCTAGGAGTCTAATCGAAGCTACAGCTGCCAGCCTTCACCACAGCCACAGCAACATGAGATCTGAGCCGTGTCTGAGATCCACACCACAGTTCATGGCAACGTAGGATCCTTAACCCACTGAGTGAGGCCAGGAATTGAACCCACAACCTCATGGTTCTTAGTCAGATTTGTTTCTACTGTGCCGTGATGGAAAATCCTATATTTTCATTGAATTATTACTGACAATAGAAATACCAGTCACTGCATGCAGAACACTCGGTAGAACCTGCAGGTGAAATTATCTATACAGCACCTTGTCAAGATGCTTATGGTGTCATATAAAAGAATCAAGTTAAACACCCACACTTCCAATAGTATATTAAATCTACTATGTTTAAAATCTATTACACTTTTATTAATATTTATACTAATATTTATCAATATTATATAGCAGATACTGTTTTACATGTGTTAACTCAAACTTCTCATCAATGTAGGAAATATGCAATATCATTATCTCCTTTGCCAAAGAGTAAACTGAGGCACAACGAAGTTAAGTAACTTAGCTTGCCAGTGTTTTGCCCAGCTCATGTGCAATAGAAATAGGATCTGAACTCAGTCCAAGACTCTAACCTTAAAAATAATACAGCCTGTTCTCTCTTAGAGACTGGTTTATCAAGTTCTGGGTGCAACAAGCAAGTGACCAATCTGGAGATGCTTTAGAGGAGGTGACACTTCAGGAGAATTCAAGGGATACTTAGCCAGATGTTTTACCCTCTCTCCTTAAAGTCTATCACTAAATATTTAAGTAGGAATAGCCTGTCTCTCATACCACACCCCCAAATTCACCTTAACCTTTTATCTAAAGCTTCCAAACTTTTAAGCAATTTTTTGTTGGCTAACACCATGATCCTGTTCCTGGATTCAAAAGTCAGAGCTTGACATGGAAGGTGATCATTTTAGGATTTTGAAAATATAATATTTTATCAGCTACAAAGATTTGCTTCTGATTAAGCTTGTAGTTGCCCTTTATGTCAGAGTAGGAAAATTATCTTTCTATAAAATATCCCATGTGGATCAGATTAAATGTAAATCTAAAAGACAATGTGAGAAGTCCCTGATGGCTCTGTAGGTTAAGGATCCATCGCTGTCACTGCTGTGGCTTGGGTCGCAATTCCCTGGCCCTGGGAATTTATGCATGCAGGGTGTGGCCAAAAAAAAAAAGGACAGCCAGACACCATCCTGACCACGTGGTGTAACATGATTATTCCCAACCTAGGGATGAAAAAAATAAGTATTTTCTTGCTCATGACTGAGCAATAGAGACTTCTTTCTAACTCTGGTTCTAAAATAATCAAACTTCAAGCTTTTTTAGTTTTATTAATGCACTTTATTTTCTATAGCAACTGATTAGCATCCAGAGTAACTATTTAATAAAATACTACATTAAAAAAAATTACCAGCCTCCAGCAATGTTCCAACTTTCCTTTCATACGCAATTTGAAAGTACTGCTTTTTTCAGACTTGTTTTGCAAAATGTAACCTTGTGTATATTCTATAATATAGCTCTAGATCAAAAGTATGGAATATGTATCCACTAAAAAAACTATAATTCAGGCAGTCATAGCCATACCTGGATTTTCTTAACTGAAAAATGAAAATACTTATGTTTGTGTCAGTTGTTACTCAGAGGAGTCTTCAGGGGTCCAAAAGAGAGGAAACAGTGGCTTGTACCCAAGCTGTAACACCAGAGTTGGGAAGAAAACTATGGGTAAGTTTATAGTTAGAACCTAGTGAATTCATGGGAGGATAGAGGTAGTACATGAGGGGAAGCGTGAGGCATAAAACAAGCTTCCATTTTTGACTATAGCAACCGTGCTGATGGTTATACTACTTATAAAGATGAAGCTATCATAGGAATGACTGTTCCATGAAAAAAAATCAAGGACTTTACTCAAAAAAATTCTCATTGAAATAGAAAGGAAGATTAAATATTTGTACAGAGAGATAGTCTCTAAATGTCACTGCTGAAATGTATGCATATACTAAGGAACAAAATTTGTAAATTTGCAAATTACTTAAAAGGGTTTTTAGGTCTATTAAACCATTGATTACTTTCTAAGTATAGCACAATTCTTCATTTCATGGTCATTCATCCCCCCAATTTTCTCATCTCTAAAAATGAAAGAATTGTGATTCATTGTTTCTGAAGCAGCTTTCTACTCAAGTTGAATGTCACTCTGATGTAGGTAGGCAAAGAATGATGGAACTATGATATTAAAAACATGTGTGTTGCCAAGTTAGAAGAGAAACTTCGGGTTCAAGAATGATGAATGCGTTCAAAACTCTTCCCTGAGTCTTGATTATTTAGGCCTTTGATGTTTCTGCACTGTCAGCTAAGAAGAAAATTCTGTTTTTTACAAAGAGTTCTCTAATGATAAAAAATGGTCAAATTCAACTTGGCAAAACCCCTTCTTTCAGAGTATTCCTTCTGGAGATTGATGACACAGTAGCTTCCAGATGCCCACTCGTTCTACAAAAGACATAAGATGTAAATGGTAAGTTAAAATGAATAGGAAAGCCATGTTGTCAAATTCATTTAGATTACTAACTTTCCATAGGTCATGACATTTTATGTTGAATTGCATTTTAGCTGATTGGACTGCCCCTTTTCTAAGGAAATTGGAAAGATATTACTGAAGGACTTCAAAAGCCAAAGAGCTTGAACTTAAATCATAGTGACGACCTCTGAACCTGTTTGTCTCCTATTTGTCCCAGAAAGTTGCATGAATAATAAATAAAACTATCACCAGAGGTCTACGCAGGTGCTGTGTAAGCCAAAGAATTTAACAACACAGCAAAGCTTGAGTCTGAAAGCTAATAAATCAAGAACTGGTCTATGTAGTAAAACGGCAGCAGTAGCATGGCTGGTTGATAGCCATGACAGCCACATTGAATTAAATCAGAAAAAAAGAAAAAAAAAAGAAACAATTGTACCCCATTGTTTTATTTCTTTAAAAGCTAACAGAAATAGCAAAACAAGTGTTTACTATTCCTTTAGCAAAATAGACTTTTTAAAAGATGACTGTATCCATACATAAAACATATGTCATGTCAGCAAGCACTAGATTTATCTCATGGTTAGAAGTTATGGGATTTAAAATTTACTCTAAATTCAGCAGTTAAGGTAGGTGAATCATTCCTCTGCCAAAATATAGAGGAGTGGAAGTTGTTTTATTGATGCATTCACTTAGTAAGCCCATGGTACCTCATTAACTAAAAGAGTCATATAAACCTGCAACAATTTGCAGACTATTATGTCAGTCTCATTAGGGATTAAGTAAAAGCACTGCAAACCAATTCATGAAGATTGTAAGGATCTGAGATATAATGCTAACAAACAAGGCATTTATGTAAAATTGATATATGCTTGTCTGTCTCTTCCCATATTGTGATTGATAATGTGTTGTAACTGATCCAAATTTTGAACTGAGAGTGAAAATTCACATAACAGTTAAAAATGCAAATCAAAATATATTACTGTAAGAATATAAGCAAATAAAATATGTTATTTTAAAACCATGTATTTTAAGAAATCATATGAAAATAAAAATAACAACTATCTATAATAAATATCCTGACATCTTTTAAAATTCACCATATTTTTATTATATCTTAAAAGCTGTGATTATATCTAGAGACAGTAGAGCATTGAGAGATGATCTCTATAGCCAGAATTCCAGTTATGTCTGTGTGATTCTCAATAAGTTACTTAACCTCTCTGTGATGTAGTTACCATCTGTAAAATGAAGTCTCTTGGGATTGCTGGATTTCATAAATGAACACAAGTAAAATTTTCGAAGTAGCGGGTGGTACATTTTCAACAAAGATAAGGTATTAGCCATTTTTATTGTATCAAATCAGAGTTTGTTTTTTTTTGTTTGTTTGTTTGTTTTTCCTTTCGTGTTCCTTGGACTCCTTTGGAAGTCTAGTGAAACATTGTCATTATAATTTTTTAAACTACTCCAAAAATGAAATAATATTCTAAAGAAGGTCATTATATTGAAATGACCACACCCTCCCAGGGATCCAAAAACACAAACTAAGACCCTCTGAGCTTAATGATGTCAAACAGGTCCTGCTGGTACTCATCCCTTTGGCTTGTTTATTTGTCCTATAATTCACTCTCTGCTCATGCAGCATCATTGGCCAATTGATTGTGCTTTGTGTGCAATATCATTGTTCTCTTAAAAACAAATAAGGAATGTTTATTCTGTGATACTTATTCTACTTTGAAAATGTAGATTATGCAACATATATATGTGTGTATATTTCCAAACATTTTCAAATATCTGTGCATATATAAGATAAATCTGCATTACATGAACTTCTCCACAATAGACCATTTCTAAATCAGATGTAGAGCTCCTGGACAGATTTAAATTTCCATTATATTTTAAAAAAATCAAATAGGGTATTGAATGATAATGCACAAAACCTCTGTAACAAAACTTTTAAATGAATAGTAATACTAGTTATATACTAAGAAAAAGGGCTTTTTCAGAAATACCAAATAAATGGGAAGAGAATTGCATATCTATGTGCTTTGCAAATTGGATAAAAGTGTCCTAAATTCCTATAACTGGATATAGCAAAGGACACTTACAAAGAAATAAATAGTAGGTCAGATACAGAGTGGGATAAAATAAAATCTGCAAACAGAGGAGGCTTATGAAGCTTTTTAAAAGAAAACTAAATAAATCATTATGACACTGGACCAATATGCACTAAAGATGCCAGTAAATAATATTTTCTGTACATTCTGCTATAAACAAGTACAAATTTAGTCAATACTTACATTTAACCCTGTGCAATAATTCTCTTAAACAGTTCCTCCAGTAGAGTTATTTTACCTTTATTAATGATAAGAACTTTAAAATAAATAATGGAGTACATTTTTAATTTAAAAATAAATGAATTGAGAAACAAGTTAAAAATGTGATTTGAACTGAGACTTTAGGATCTTTAATACATTAGTCAAGTACTTTTAAAATTAATTGCCAAATCATTGTAAACAGGGACTAACATCTGAAAAGAGAAGTTACTTAATAAATCAGTGAATTTTCCTCCTACTGAAAAGGTACTGAAATAATAGTCCAAACAATGGGAAAAGCTCAGACAATAGCATTTCATCAATACTAAATGTGCTTCCCAAAGGAAAGCTTGAGAAGAAAAATAAGAAAATAATTGGTGTGCCAAATAGATGTGTAATTAATACTAACAGTTACTCCTGGGTGACAGTGTTAAATACATGTTCCATTCATTTGCCTCATATTGTTTGATTTGAAACCAAATAATGCATTATTAAAAAAACATAAAATGCCTATCTTTTTTTTCTTTCTTTCTTTCTTTTTTTTTTTTTCTTGAGTGCTCCTTGTCAACATTTGGTGTAGTTAGTCTTTTTTATTTTAGCCATTGATTTTATCCTTTTTGTGAAATGATATATATCTTTGTGATTTGAATGTACATTTCTCTGCTGATTGAAGATATTGAGCACTTTTTCATGAGTTTATCAGTAAACTGCTGAAGTTCTTTTCTGAAGTATCTGTTCTAAGTCTTTTGCCTATTTTTACAAATTGGGCTTTTTGTGGTTTCTGGGTATTCTTTGAACAGCATCTCATGCAAGTTCTTTGTCAGATATTTTTTGCAAATTTTTGCTCTCAGCCTTGTTTTGTGACTTGTCTTTTTTAAAAATTTAATCCTTTAGATTACATCTTTGTATTAAAGTATAGTTATCTTTTCTTTATAATTTTTTTCCAATAAAAGGTGGGACGAATTCAATTTCCTCAGATCACTTTTAGTTTCAACACTTATTTTCCCTATTCTATTTAATTACAAGTATAAAGAAAGTTTATACTTAATATCCAGATAAGAAACTAGTGAGCAGATAGATTCTGTCACCAATCCCTTTTCTATTCTATCTGAACCAGTTCAACAGAAATGCTAAGGTCTTTACATGGCAAAGTCAATTTCAAACTCCCTAAAATCACATGACCCAGGGTAAACTGGAGAGAGAAGGATGTATTTGAAGACAGGGAAATGCTCAATCAAAATGTCTGCTTTCATCCATAATGTCATATTTCAAAATCTTAAGTGGCCGTGATGTGTCAAAACCAGATACCTCACACACACACACACACACACACGTGTGCACACACACATACACACACAAACACACAAAAAAAAAACTTTTGGAAATAAATGATTTTGTTATCTCAGGAGGTCTGGGGAGTAAAGGATCTGTTATCTAATGAATAAAATAGAAATTTCGGAGTTCCCGTCGTGGCACAGTGGTTAACGAATCCGACTAGGAACCATGAGGTTGCGGGTTCGATCCCTGCCCTTGCTCAGTGGGTTAACGATCCGGCGTTGCCCTGAGCTGTGGTGTAGGTTGCAGATGCGGCTCAGATCCTGCGTTGCTGTGGCTCTGGCATAGGCTGACGGCTACAGCTCCGATTAGACCCCTAACCTGGGAACCTCCATATGCTGCGGGAGCAGCCCAAAAAATGGCAAAAGACAAAAAATAAAATAAAATAAAATAAAATAGAAATTTCCATGGAAAAATGTCCATCTAAGTAAATGATTTAGCAAATGTATTTATGGACAAACCACTTCGCATTTAACTTTAGGGCATTTGTGGAAGGGTCTAGGAACCTTCAGTTTGACAGCTACACATTGAGATTTACTGTGAGCGTGCTCTCAAACAAGATATCCTTGCTTCCATGACTATGATTGATTATAATTAAATAGAGTGGATCATTTCCCCAAAGATTAAATGCTTAAGACTGTTTTTTTTTCAAACCCAGCCAATATAAGAATATACAGTAAACTAACAAGGTATTAAAAAACACAATAAAATAATAATCATACTCACACATGTGTAAACACACACATCACACAAATAGTAGGTTCCCAAATAATTGTGTAGGATTTGCAGTCTCATGGAATTCAACATTAAAAATATAAATAAGTCCATTTGCAGCAATATGGACACACCTAGAGATTCTCATATTTTAAGTGAAATAAGTCAGAAAGAGAAAGAGAAATGCTATATGATGTCACTTATATGTGGCATCTGAAATATGACACAAATCAAGAAAACAGAAACAGACTCACAGACATAAAGAACAGACTTGTGGTGTCAAGGGGGAGAGAGAAGGAGTGTGATGAATGGGGAGTTTGGGGTTAGTAGTTGCAAGCTATTCCATTTACAATGGATGAACAATGAGATCCTACTGTATAGTACAGGGAACTATATCCCCAATCTCTTGGGATAGAACATGATGGAGGATGATATGAGAAAAGAATGTATCTATATATGTGTATGTACACACACACACATACATATCTATATCACTTTGCTGTACTTTAGAAATTGGCATATTGTAAATCAACTATACTTTAATAAAAATAAATACAATTTAAAAATCAATCAAAAATCAATCTATCAGTCTATCAAATCTTTTACACTGTTCTACATTGCCATTACTATTTCTGGGCTATTTCTACATACATGGGATAGAACCATTTTAGAAATCATTTTCAATCAAGTCTTTGAGCTTTTAGCCCTGCATGCCAAACTATATTAAAGTATAGATTAGCGAGTGGTTTTTCAGTATTTTATCAGGTCAAACAAAGGTTGCTATAATACTTTTTTCTTTTTATAATTGTTTGACAACATCTTAAAGACATGGCAGGCATGCACTGTTGCTATAACTAATCTTGTGGTTTTCTAGTCATCATTTTCTATCCTCACTCATCAGTAGTTGAATTTCCCAAATTTCCTTTCATTCTTAATGGATTGAGAACATATTCTGAACCTGAACTGCCAGGGTCAAAGTCCTGGTTCTACCACCCACAGCTGTGTGACCATGGGTAGTTACTTAATGTCTCTGTGCCTCACTTTATTCATCTAAAATATAGAGATCAATAATAACCCCCACACTATGAGATTTTTAAGTGTTGGCTCTTATGATTATTCATGTCTTCATAAGTTAGAGCACAGAGTTAGTAAAGTTTACACAGCTTCAGTTCAGGATATACCAAAATATCAGCTCTAAGGAACACTGATTCCTCAGGATGATACCAAGTGTTGTTGAGTCTATGCAAGCTTCCTAGGGAGTCACAAAGCCTGTCAATTTATTAAAGCCTCTGAGATGTTAAGATCTGTCTTACAGATGTTTCCCCAAAAGTATGTAATTCTTTAACCCAATTTTGTGTCTCTGTTTATAATAATAATTAAAAAAAAAAAACCTATCAATGTCCTGGAAATGACATTTTTCCAGTAGATCCCAGGAAAGGGAGCACAAGTAGCATTCAAGAAAGACTGGAGTGGCAACACGAATTTCCATGTTGCTTATGGGAAGCCTCACTCTGGGAGCAGAAGAGGAACTAAATGTAAATCCTTAGCACCACAAAGTCCCTCTCTGTGGGAAAAAAGAAGAAGATATAAAGATGGCAAAGGACCATGTTTTGCCAGAATAAAATGGTTTGGTGATGAGGGAGAAGTGAAAAACTCCATCTTTAAATATCATTTGGTCAGGTATTATCAACACATTCTTATTGCAGTAACCTACAGATACGTAAACCAAAGTTGTTTTTTTTTTTTCCATTTTTAAAGCTTTATTGAAGTATAGTTGATTTACAATGTTGTGAAAACTTCTGCTATACACCATACATACGCACATATCCATTCTCTTTCAGATTCTTTTCCCACATATATTTTCCAGAATATTAAGTAGAGTTCCCTGTGCTATACAGCAGGTCCCCGTTGGCCAATCATTCCATATGCCGCAGTGTGCATATGCCAGTCCCCAACCCCAAGTCAATCCCTTCTCCCTAAACCTGTCCCCTTTGGTAACCACCAGTTCATGTTCAAAGTTTGTGAGTCTGTTTCTGTTCTGCAAATAAGTTCATTTGTATCCTTTTTTTTTTAAGATTCTGCATATAGGTGATATCATATGATGCTTCATCCGCATATAGGTGATATCATATGATGCTTCACTGTCTGACTTACTGCACTTAATATGATAATCCCTAGGTCCATCCACGTTGCTGCAAATGGCATTATTTCATTCTTTTTATGGCTGAGTAATATTTCATTGTATATGTACCATATTAATGCTTTTAGTTTACAAGTTAATGAAATTACTTCCTACATTAGTCTTTTTTATTATAAAATAATATCATATTGACTTCAATATCCACCTACCTATATCTGAATCTCTTCTTTCAAAGTCCATCTACCCCAGTTTAACCTCTTCCACTCCTTATATCAACCATATGCCTAACTGCATCATGAGACATGACCATACATTTCAATTTCAAGTATTTCACTTTATACTACTTTTTCTTTTTGAATCTCTTGTGTTCTAGTACCCTTACCCTAGAATGCCTCAATTACACCAAAATACATTTTTACTAACCTTCAAGCGAACTTCATGTTATGAATCCCTCCCACCAACTGTAGCTCATGTGTCCATCACTAAAATCACACCCTGAGCAGACCCTCAATTCTCCTGCCCTGCCTTCTATAATTACTTGTTCTATCCATAGCACAAAATTCTAATCCTGCTGTAATCCAAGACAATTCATATTTTGTACCTCATCCACTCAGAAGAATAGGACTAGAGAAAGACACACTACCATGCAAAAAAGATCTGATTTTAAAACCAAAGCCAGTAACCTCAAGTGGTTCCTAATTACTGTCTAGTAATAGTACTAATTTCCAAGTCTCTTTATCTTCCCAGATTTGCCATTTACTCTCTATCCCCAATTTTATAACTTTTTCTCTCTTCTAGTTTCTAAAATCTCCATCTCCTTTATCATTTTCAATGTCTCTTTCTCCTTTTCCACTAAAATCAATAGAAGTAGTTGGAAGAGAATTTTCACTTTCCCACCATCGCACTTAACAACTCATCTTCATCTCTACCCAGAGATCAATTGTCTTTGTTCACAGGTAAGCTCTCTTTCCATTTGAACACTGAATCCTCACATTTTTTGCCTGTACTGTTTTTCTCTTGCATCGTCAAATAATTATTCAGTGTGTGACTGTTTCCTCTTCCCACTGCCACTAGAAACTCATTACTACTTTTCAGTTGACTTATTGCTAAAACTTCTACCAAATCAGAGTCTCTGTGTCTGTCCTTTCCTCTCCTACAGTATACCCTCAACAAATACCAGAGAATGGCATTCCTCTGTCCAAATTCCTCTGTTTTCTGGCTCGTACAAATCAAAATCTAATATCCTTTTAATATCCACAAATACATAGTGACCTGACCTCTCCTCATCTCCTATTCCTCTCCCCCTTACTCTGCCTCCCTGGTTTTCCTTAAACACACACTATCAAGGTCATTGCACATGCCTTCTCTATATTTACAAAGCTTCCCCCAACATTCACACGGGTTTCTCAATTGTTTCCTCAAGCGTTTCTTCAGTGCCACCTTATTATGAAGTCTTCTCTGATAACCTTATTAGAAATTATATCTAGACTAACCAGGGAATTTTATCCTCCTGCCTTAATGCATTTTCTCCCATAGTATTTCCACGATCTGATATTTGTTTGCTAGTATTTGCCCAGTTATTCCCATGTATATCAGTAGAAAACCAAAATAATACTGGAAATCAACAACACTTTATTTAAAAAAAGAAATCATGAGTTCCTGTTGTGGTTCAGTGCATTAAGAACATGACGAGCATCCATAAGGAGATTCCTGGCCTCACTCAGTGGGTTAAGGATCTGGCGCTGGCACAAGCTGCTGCGTAGGTCCTAACAGTGTCTTGGATCTGGTGTTGCTATGGCTATAGCATATATTGGCAGCTGCAGCTCTGATTTAACCCCTAGACTGGGAACTTCCATGTTCAGTAGATGGGACCATAAAAAAAAAAAAAATGAGATTAAAGAAAGCTTAATGAGATTAAAGAAGCTTAATCTGCTGCTGTGGGGAAGGGAACAGGCAGGAGTAGAATCATTTTAGCAGGGAGAGAAGGAAAAAATATTAGCATCACCATCATTTTGAGTGAAGTTTTTCTCTCCTTTTCTATTACTGAGATCAATGAAAAGCGTGTAGTTCTTAAAGAAAAAGCGGACATGAATTTCTCCCAAAACAAAAGAATCAGTGGGATACCCAGGCTTTCCAGAATGCTGCTCAACCTCTAAACCTCTAAGATATAAACAGAACTGCTGGAGTCTACAGGTGCACATAGGGAAATAAGAACCCAAATGTGAGTAAACCTACTAGACTATTCTCACCAATGCATCCATATTCTCCCACAGTGGTTATTTTCATATCCAATGCTGATCTCATGTCAAATGACTCTCTCTGGCCTCACCTTTCACTTTTTATACCTAATTTTAACAATAAAATGGGAGCCTTAACTATTTCTCTGTGTTCTAGTGTGCCATGGTATATAGCTACACCCAATTTTGTATTATTAAGAAATTACTCCAAACATTAAGAACCACAAACACATGATTCTCTTTACAGACATGAGAACTTAGGAAGAATAAGCACATCTAAATGTTTTTTTAAAAACATGCAATTAAGATGAAATTCAGTAACATGTAACAATATTTAACACAAGTGTTTTAAGGATAGTCTGGGCTCACTCAGTGGGTTAAGAATTTAAAGCAAACATTTAAGATTAGATTAGATTATAATTAAGCAAGAGTCACTCAATTCTACAGCTATTTTAAACATAAATTAGATGTTGTCATTCCAAGATTCAATCTCTTGTTACCTGAGAATCAGAAGGCGGAGGGGTCTCGAACTCCAAGTTTGCTAATAAGGCTGCTCGCATGGGTCAAGGAGAAAACACATAAATCAACTGCGTGGCAGAGATTTCCATTCATACATTCAGCAGTCACACATTCTTCGTGAAGCTTCCATTTTGACATGTCAGACATATTCAATCAAATGCTGAAGACAACCTTCCCCTAAATGATGACACAGAAGAATTCAAGATGATATTAAAGATTAAAAAAATAGAAACACTTCAGGAACAATCTATTCACTGTGGTACTATGAGTTTCAGTATTAACAACTACTAGTTATGGAGTGTCTACTGCTTTAGCTTAGGACCTTTATGCACACTATTTTTAATACTCAAAACAGGTTTCCCAAAAGTGATTTTTTTATTCTATATTGCAGAAAACAAAACTGGGATTCAGAAAAGTTAAATATATTCCTTTAATCAAACAATGAATAAACAATAGAGCTGAAATTATATCCCAGGTCTGTCTTATTTCAGAACTCTTATTCCCTAAACTATGTCAAATTTCCTCTGTAGTTGCACTTAGTAAAGCCCTTAATAACAGTCAGTAAACAAATTTTAAATCTAAAGCAAAGAACGCATAGTGACAATTGACAATTTAAGTTGTGCATATATCAAACTGACATATGTACAACTTAAAGACAAATTGTAAAGAGGAATGGATATTGAATTGTGCCTATCACAGATCCTATGGGAATGATAAAATTATTTTTATTTGTATAAATGCCATATAAATATTATTATAAAACTCCAAAGAACTAAACTTTTTGTCTTTAGTTACTATGAACAAATGGACAAATACAAATATTCAGAGATACAGTTAGATACATGATTATATGACTCTAATTCTAATTTTTTGTGTCCTATTATCATTATGTTTCCAAATGTGCTATATTTATTAAGTTTAATAAAAAACAAAGGACATATATTTCATACATTTTTATGGGCAATAGATATAAAACATTTTTTTTCTTATCTTATATTTCCACTGTTATTCATATTCAAGATTAAAACAGAAAACTGATTACAGCCAGACTTTTACATGTCAAGGGAGAATACAGCCATGCCTCAGAGCACAAAACACAATGAAATATATTGTAATAATTCATATGGTCTGGAGGAGCACAAAGAGATTTGAAGCCCTAAGGAAGGAATAATGATTCTGTCCAAGATGGAGGAGTTGGAGTTGGGAGCAGAAAGTCCTCAGAGAGAAGATATAATTTGAACTATGCCTTGAAGGACAAATGAATTCCACTGGGTTGAAAGGAAGGAAATAATATTTCAGACAGAGATAACAAGAAGAAAGACCCAGAGGAACAAGAGAACATGACTATCTCATTACCATGTTAGAATTCTTTGGGGTCTAGAATATAGGGTTCCTAGAAGTCACATGGGAGAGAAAGATACAAAAAGCAAATTTAAGAGAAAGACTGGTGCTTGAAGATTTTCATTTAAGGGTTGGGTTTTATTATGTACATTGGGGAGAAAGGAAGTATTTATGTAAAAAAATAAATTCAAATCTATTTGTTCTACAAAAATAACTCTACCGACAACAGTAAGGTTGAATTTGAAAGTAAAACTATTACTGTATACTGTATTCTAGTTAAGAAATGAGTGATGATGGTTCAGCTTAGGGATAAGAAATCATGCCAAGGCTATTTCTGCCATAAAATTGAGAGAACATGAAGAGCATTGCCTGAGGAGGGTGAAGAAGCTTCATAAAGACACTTCTGAGATTTCTTGCTTGGACAGATGAATGGCCAATGTTTACATCAAATGAGTAGGGAACATGGGAGAGCTGTAAGAGGTGTTCCCTTTTCAAAAGTAGAACTTGACCTCTCTGTAAAGCATTTCAGACAGATATACTTAATAGACATTTGGAATATATGTAAGGCGAAATCTGAGAATTAGAAAGGTGCTATGTAATGTAATTAAAGATTAATGCAGGGTATTTATTAAGTAGCAGCTCATAGTCTGTTCTACAACCTCTATTTGTACCCTCACTCCAACACAACTAACTGCATCACCTTGAGCACGTGATTAAATTTTTCTTGTTCCTTATTTGTAATATGGAAATAGTGTGAGAATTCATACCATGTGATCTGATGAGATATAGGTTAAATAATGCACATTAATTTTCATGAGCCAGGGAAACATTTAATAAAAGTAATTCATTATTAACCTTATCAGAAAACAGCTAATAATTTGAGTAGTGGAAGGTGGTAAGAATTAAAATATAGAGAAAGAAAACAGAGTAAGGCAGAAATTGAAAAACTGAGAATACCAAACCTAACACACATGAACACAACTCCCTAGAAAGTGATATGATCAAATCCAGGATACCAAGAACACAAGATTACAGTACTGTTTAAAATTGTTAAATACTGCAGAGAAGTAAAAAGATCACTGCAGAGAACTGAAAAGCAGGCAATGAAAATGACACTTAAGGGTGTTATGAGGAATATAAAAACAGGATTAAACCTGCACCCTTCTTTACAAAGTGTATAATCTCTTCAGAACCGGGTACATTCTGAAATATTTCAACTAATTCCATCAATATCTATTTGAAAGCCCGCTATGTGATGGAAATCATGAAAATATAAGGCTTAAGTTAATAATGCAGACAACAGTTTCTACAGCACTGCAGAGAAATCCTAATGCATGCTGCAGTAGCCAGAGAGAACCTATATGAAGGAAGAAAATTAGAATTAAGAAGCGTGAAAAAGACATGCCAAGAAGGAGGGATACCATGGAAAAAAAATGTATAAAAAGGGAACGTAATCGAGCTTTTGATTGTGTTTTGTTTTGTTTTGTTTTGGCTGCACCCATGGCATGTGAAGGTTCCTGAGCCAGGGATTGAACCAGTGCTACAGCAGTGACTATGCCAGATATTTAACCCACTGAGCCACCAGGGAACTCCATTGCCTGGATTTTAATGAAACAATTCCGTTGACTTTCTTCCTTTTATACAAACATATAGGAAAGCCAAAAGAAGGAGGTGGAAAAGCACTATCTAAAGAAATAAAAGTGAATACACTTTAGTGATACATTTGGAAACAATCCTCTTAGCTTTTCCAAAGTGAAAATATCAAGGAATCATTCAAAGAACAGCATGAATATTAATATAGTCAGAATGGAGTATAACCTACCTTTAGTATTCCAATTTTAAAAAATATATTAGTTTATTATAAAAATTAAGTCATTATTGAATTTATTGTACAAATATAAATGATTCTGTTAGTACAAATAAGGTCCCCAAGCACTCACTTCCAAAAAGAAATTGTTCAACAGCGCTATGGATTTGAAGGTCACCCTAGCAGTGAATTGTATGATTTTATTACCTTGTTAAATGTTATCTGTACTACCATGCAGTAAATCATAGTGAATATCTTATAAATAATACAGGTAATCCCCAAAACTGTAAAATAAAAATGTTCTTCTAATTACAAGATTCATTTTTCTATATTATCACCAAAGCCGTAATGTACTTCACGTTGAACAGTAGACTCTAATTAAAATGTTTTCTTCTAAATATTCAAATAGTTTTTAGGTAGCTGGCTGTCAATTTGTATATTTAGTCTTTCTCATACAAGACTTGAAATATATACAATCAGAGAAGTATTTGGTGCAAGACAGTCATGTGCCATTCATCCCCTAATGACTTTAAGTTGACAAGGTATCTCACAAATATCCACAGTAATTAATATTAAAGGTCTATAACTGGAATGTTAATAAGATTTAATGTTGTTTAAAATAAATCAGGGACTAAGTAGCAACTTTAATGTTATTTAAATGACTGATGCTTAAGCATCTGGACAATTTATATTTAATGGCACTTCATGGGAATTACAATTTTTAAAAGTATGTACTGATTAGAGATTTTGATTCATCATTGTGTGTTAACTAAAATTTAAATAATTGATTGCAACAAGTAGAACAATTCTCTTATTATGAAGCATGGAATTTCTTACATTTTTAAAAAAGGATTAAAACTATTTTGTTAGCCAGAAATTTAGTAAATATTTCATAAATTATAGAGATAATTATATGTGAAAAGAAGCCAAATAATAGAGATTAAATGTCCTTACAGATTATGGTTAGTCCAACAAGATATTTTTAAGGACAACATTTACTGTTTAAAAAGTCAGGTCAGAC
Organism: Sus scrofa; assembly: GCF_054392235.1. Classification (NCBI taxonomy): domain Eukaryota; kingdom Metazoa; phylum Chordata; class Mammalia; order Artiodactyla; family Suidae; genus Sus; species Sus scrofa. Next base: position 49,612,614 of record NC_139390.1, on the reverse strand, counting down.
TTCCAGTCTCAAGCCCAATATATAAGAAACTTGGAAATCACCACTTTGCCCAACACCAGGTAAAAAACTGAACTGACAGTGTCAACCCTTCTTAGGTCCAAGGTAGAATTAAGGTCACAGGACAGACTACTTATCTTAGTCTGTTTTAGCTACTATAACAAATGGCATAGACTGGATGGTTTATAAATGACAGAAATTTATTCCTGACAGTTTCAGAGCCTGAAGGTCCAACATCAGGGTGGATGGCTTCTGGCGACAGCCCTGGTTTCAGAGTGCTGACTTCTCTCTTTGTCCTAAAAGGGTGGAAGAGGCCAGGCAGCACTTTTGTGCCCCTTTTTTATAAGAACATTAATCCCATTCTTGAGGAGCCTCATGACATAATCACATCTCCAAAGCCTACTTTTCAACATCATCACCCTGGGAATTATATTTTCAATATAGGGATTTGGAGAGGACACAAATATTCAGACTATAACACACACCATGCAAAATTGGAGATCCCAACAGGCAAATAAAGAGAATCATAACTTACTTGAGTAGAAATGCAGAAACTGAAACCCCTGTGGGATGCTGAGCCAGGCTAAGGAGACCTGATCTGTAATTGACAAAGGGCTGAAGGCTCCATGTGGACAATACTAAGAGTCAAAACTCCAAGGGGACCTAAGTCATAGAGACCCCACACTTTTTTTTTTTTTTTCTTTCAGGAGCTCAATTTTCTTTTTACAGTGAAAGTCAAGAAAAGTTCCCTCATTTTTTTCTACAGGAGAAGAAAAGGAGGTGTTTTGAAACATATTAGAGCACTCTGTTCTTAGCAAGGTCTGCCCTCCTAAGAAACTAATTGGAACTTAACCTCTTGAGGTTTGTCAGAGCTTAATTGACCTTGGGGAAGGGAAATATCCAACATTAGCCATTCCTAGCCTTTGATATGGAAGAGGGAAATACCAGCCCACTTTGGCCATCCTGCCCCACCTAAAGTGTAGAGTCTAGAGGCACAGGCTTACTGACTGAGACCTAATCACAGCTACCAAGAAAAACATTACAAGGTGTAATAAAAGGCAGAAACTCATGCAAAAGAATAAATAAGTTTAGACACAGATCTCACCTAGGTCACTAAAATTAACTCAAAATGAATCATAGACCTAAATGTATGACATAAAATTGTAAAACATCAAGATACCACAAGAGAAAATCTAGATAACAAGGTTTGGTGATAACATTTTAGATACACACCAAAATCTGAATTCACAAAAGACAGAAGTGATAAGTTCAGTTTCAGTAAAATTAAAATTTATGTTCCTGAAAGATACTGTCACAAGAATGAAAAGACAAGTCACAGACAGGGAGAAAATATTGGGAAAAAAAATCTGATAAAGGGCTGTTATCCAAAATATACAAATAACTTTTAAAATTCAATAATAAAACAGACAAGCAACATTAAAAATGGGGAAAATATCTTAAAAGACACTTCTTCAAAAAATATACATATGGCAAATAGGCATATGAAAATATGTTCCACACCATATGTCATCAGGAAAAAAGTTAAAACAATCAGATATGACTATACACCTATTATAATGAGTGTCAGTAGAACTGAGACATCACCAAATGCTGATGAGTATGTGGAGCAACAGGAACCCTTGTTCATTGTTGATGGGAATGTCAAGATGCACAGCTACTTTGGAAGACTGTTAGGGAGTTTTTTACAAAACTAAATAAATTCTTACTGAATAATCCAGCCATATAACTCCTTGGTATTCACCCAAAGGAGTTGAATATAAGTCCACACAAAATCCTAACTAGGGATATTTACAGCAGTTTTATTCATAATTACCAAAACTTTAAAACAATCACAATGTTGTTGAATTGGTGAATAAATGAAAGAAACTATTGTACATCCAGGCAATGGAAACGTATTTGGTGATAAAAAGAAATGAGTGACAGAACAAGTATTTATTTGGGATCAAAAAATTGCAACTTGAAATATACAGACTTAGGTAGAAACCTAATCAGAAAAATTTAGGTGTTGGGAAAAACTAGATAACTATAGGCAAAAGAATGAAGTTGGACCATTATCACCCATATATCCAAAAATTAAATCAAAATGGATTAAAAACATAAGTGTAAGACCTGAAATCATAAAACTCTTAGAAGACATGAGAAAAGTTCTTCATGAGATTGTTTTTGGCAGTAAATATTTGGATCAGACACAAAAGCACAAGGAATGACAGTAAAAATGGACAAGTAGAAGTAGATCAAACTAAAAATCTTTTAATAGCAATGGAAAAATTTGGAGTGAAAAACAAACCTACAGAGTGGGAGAAAAATTTTATAAACCATGTATTTGGCAAGGTGTTAATATCCAAAATATATGAGGAAAACATCCAGTGCAATAGCCGAAAGGTAAACAACCTGATTAAAAAACGGGCAAAGGAACTGAATAACATGTCTTCAAAGGAGACAGACAAATGACCAGCAGATGCATGAAAGATTCTCAACAAAGATCCTCATCACTGGGGAAATGCAAATAAAATATAAGGAAATATAAATTAACATCTTTTAGAATGGCTATTATTAGAAAAACAAATGTAAGCATCGTAAGGAATGTAAAGAAATTGAGACTTGCGTACATTGCTGATGATAATGATAAACCAAGCAGCAGCTGTAGGAAACAGTAAGGAGTTTCCTAAAGATAATTAAAAATAGAAATACAGTAAGATCCAGCAATACTACTTCCAGCTATTTATCCAAAAGTGTTGAAATTAGGATCTTTAAGAGATATTTCTGAATCCCTTATGGTTCAGTGGGTTAAGGATCTGGTGTTGTCATTGCCGTGGCTCTGGTTACAGCTGTGGTTTGGGTTTCCTGGCCCAGGAACTTCCACATGCTGTGGGTGGGGCTATAAAAGAAGAGAGAGATGCTTGATGCCGATGTTCATTGCAGCATTATTCACAATAGCCAATATATGGAAATAATATAAATGCCCATTGACAGATTAATAAAGAAAATGTGGTATTACATACAATGGAATATTATTCAGCCCTTAGAAATGAAGAAATACTGCATGCTACAAAAAATACCCATTAACTCTGAGGATATGCTAAGTGAAATAAAATGTCACAGAAGAACAAATACTGCCTGATCCACTCATATAAGGTTTCTAAAATTGTCAAACATATCGAAGCAGAGAGTGATGGCTGGAGGAGGGAGAAATTTCCAGGATTTGCTATTTTAAATGGATATAAAATTTCAGTTATACAAAATGTTTAAGTTCACAAGATCCACTGTAAAACATTGTGCCTCTAGTTAACAGTGCTTCACCATACACTTAAAAACCTCCTAAGAGGGTGTATCTCAGTTAAGTGTGCTTACTACACTAAAAATAACAAAAATTTTAAAATAAAATCTTACTAAACTGACAAGATAAATACATTCAAGAAAATATAAATTCATGTTAAAATTGAATTTAGTATGTCTTAAAATTTCTTGTTAATTTTTCTGAACATATTCAATTTTATTTGATTGATACAACCTCCAACATCATTTTCATTCATATATTTAATTTATACGAGTATTTACTATTTCATATTTCCAAATATAGAGAGGTTTTATGCTTAGCAAGGGGCATAAAGTAAAATGATATCTGAAATATAGTAGAGCTGAATTAATGTTTTGAGCCAGTTGAAATATATTGGCAAATACAGTGCCAAGAGCACATTGTCAACTTTGATTTCTGATGTTAAACTTCAAAATTAAAGTTTCTATAAATGTCAGCAATATTCAATTGAGTAAGATGAAGAGTGGAACAGAGAAAAGCATGAAGGGAAGAGATAAAGGAAAATATCTTTTTTTTTGGTCTTTTTAGGGCCGAACCCCTGGCATGTGGAGGTTCCCAGGCTAGGGGTTCAGTTGGAGCTGTAGCTGCTGTCCTATGCCACAGTCACAGCAATGCAGGATCCAAGCCACATCTGTGACCTACACCACAGCTCATGGCAATGCCAGATCCTTAACCCACTGAACAAGGTCAGGGATCGAACCTGCAACCTCATAGTTCCTAGTCAGATTCGTTTCTGCTGTGCCACTACAGGAACTCCCAGGAAAATATCTTGAGCATTACTGCCATCATCTCATGCTTAAGAAGCTTGGCCTATGGGGGTTATGATGATGTCTTTGTTAGAAGCACTGAGAGTAGTTGAAGTGTCTTTACTTCTTGTTATAAGTACTGGGAGTGGTTCAAATGTCTTTACTTCAAAACAATCTACTAGGCCCATTCCTCTGGAAAAGTTCTCTAGAGCTTAAGGAGGTGGGGTATTGAATGTTTATTTTCAGAGACTGATAAAGTAGCTTCAGAGGTTTCTTTTTATTTCTTTTAGTGTTAGCATTTTATTGTGTTATACGGGACATCTTTTATCCGTGTTAATCCAACTTGGAAACTACTTTTAATATACATTGATGATATAAAATAACCATTTAAGTGCAAGTCTATTTTCTAAAGTCACAATATTTTCTCATAAAACAAGTCATTACTTAATGCATCAATAAATTACCTGGAAAATTATGATTTTATTTTCTTTGTTTAATGATGTTTTTATGGACTTTTGTATTGTAAATTGTCTTAACTTTCAGTTTGCTGCAATCTTTGTTAGAAATCATTATTGCTTATCCACCCTGGGTCTTTATTGCCCATTATCTGCTTAACTGACACCCACTTCAGAAATCTCTTACTCCCTGTGCATATATGTTGTCTAATCTGTCCTTTTTAGTGAGTAAAGTAAGCCCATGTCTTGACTTATTAATTCTGTATGAAATATAATCTTAGGAAGCATATGTATATGATTTACTGCATATATATAGTAAATTAACTACACTCCAACAAATAAATAGTACAAATAAAATATAAAAAATAAAGCTGTCATAAACAAAGATATACTCTTCAAAAACCTAAGAGATGATTCTGATGTGCAATGAAAAGTGAAACTTACTACTTTTTGTACAAAGAATTTTGACAGAATATACAACACCTCATTTAATTTAATTTATTTTATTTTATTTTTTGCTTTTTTAGGACCTCACCCATGGAATAAGGGAGTTCCCAGGCTAGGAGTTGAATTGGAACTGTAGCCGCCTGCCTATGCCTCAGCCACAACAGGGGATCCAAGCCGTGTCTGTGACCTACACCACAGCTCATGGCAATGCTGGATTCCCAACCCACTGAGTAAGGCCAGGGATCAAACCAGTGTCCTCATGGATACTAGTTATGTTTCTTATCACTGAGCCATAATGGGAACTCCATATTTTATTTTAATATTAAAGGACCTGGTATGTGTTTTTGACTTACATTCTTGCTAAAACAGGAAAAAAATGAATTATCCCTAATGTCAATTTGGGATTATGAAGAAGTGCAAAAACTCAGAAAACTTAAAACATATACCTCTAGAATTTGTTAAATGTATAACTTAAAATACTACTTTAAATATCCAGAATTCCCTACCATAAAATATGAAAAAAATGTATATATGGGGATACAAAAATTCAGGGGCAAAAAATTTTCAAATTTCCACCCATTCTCTAAAGTTTATTTGTTTTCTACTACAACTAGTTTTATATACATAATTAATTTAAATGTTGAGGCACATGGATGAAAACTATAGAAGTACTGGAGGGCTCCTTTGTCCATTCATTCACTCATTTCTTTGTTTATGCAACAAAGATTTGTTAAGTTGCATTAATGGCAAGGTCACATGCTACACATTGGGCATTAAGGATTGAGTATGATGGATGAGCTATATTCCCTTAAGAAGCACACATTGTGATGACAAGAATACACAAATAAATCCATAGATACAGAAGATAATTACAAACTATGCTAGCTACAGGAATGCAAATAACATGGGAATGAGGTTGGGAGTTGTTCTCTAGATAATACATGTATAGTCTCCTTTCAAACAACAACTGCTCTAGCAGCCAGTCATATATCAAATGGGGGGGCAATATATTTTGGTAACAGTTTCCCTCTGGTACAGGCAAGAATTGGGTGCATTTCCTGTAGAGAATTTTAAGCAACATTAAAACTGACTAGAAAGCTCCCTGCTGCTTAGTACTACATTGTGCAGAAGTTCTAAATAATGTCAAGACAAAATTTTCCTTCCTTCCAAAGTGGACTTCTTCTATTGTCCTCCCATCCTCCATATCACTGGCAACAACAAACTAAACCACATCCCAATCAGAATTTGGGACAAGTTAGTTGCAATAATCATTTCAAATAGATAAATATGTAAAACTTAGTAGACAGAATATTTTCAAAATTATCCATTAAAACTCCAATGTTCATCATCCAAAATAATTATTTTGGGCAATTGTTCTGAACAACTCCTAAAAGAAATGGGAAAAAATGTCATTTACTTCTAGGATACCCTTGGGAAGGTGATAGCAAGACCGTATCATCAATGCAGACAGAATGTTGATCTTTCTATTAACATGGATATGAGTACTTTCATGGCATTTAATCTAAAATCTACTTGGAAATAAACCACAGAGAAGGAGAAATAGCATTGTATTAAATTATAGAAAATAGTTTTGATGAGAATTAAAATATATTTATCAGGAGCCCATTTCTACCAACTTGTTTCTTGAGACTGTATGATACATATCTTAAGAAGACTTAAAATTTTTGCACTTATATTTCAAGCCACACATTGATTTATTTTCAGGTTTTAAAAGGCCAGGCACTGTAATGAAATCCTATAGCAGTACTGGAGGGCTCCTTTGCCCATTCATGCATTCATTTCTTTGTTTATGCATGAAAGATTTGTCAAATTGCACTAATAGCAAGATCACATGCTTACACATTGAGCATTCAGCAATGCATAAGATGGATGAACCAACTTGCCTTGAGAAGCATAAATTGTGATGACAAGAATAAACAAATAAACAAATTAACATTCAGAGAAGATAATTACAAACTATGTTAAGTACAAGAAAGAAAATAACATGGGGATGGAGGTGTGAGTTGTTCTCTAGGTAAGACCTTAAGAGAAGACATTATTAAGGAGTACTAACTTGAGATATGCCAAAGCCCAATCTAAACACTTCCATTCAAAGAGAAGAGGAAGAAGTTTCCTAAGCTTCCTAAAGCAAGAAAGAGAGAGAAGGATGGTATTTAAAGGAGTGACAGTGTTACTCAGGTTTCTGATCACAAAAGGTCTTGCAGACCAATGTAAAGGGATTGTTTTATTGTACCTGCAATCAGAAGACATAGAATGGTTATCATCAGGGGACTTATATGATATGATTTATGCTTTTAAAATATAGTTTCTCTGGTTGTGGAGAATGGCTTAGAGAAACACAGAATTTAGAATCTGATTGCAAATAATAACAAATAAAGATATCAGCTTAAACTAAGATGGTAGGGCATGGAGAGAAGTAAACAAATTTGAGATACAATTTATAGCTAAAATCAACATGTCTCCATGATTGTGTGTGTAGGGAGTCATATATGAAAGAAAAAAATCAAGTAAATCTCAGAGTGTTTTGGGGGGAGAAAGAGGAGTTTGGGTTTTTTTTGTTGGGGGAGTTTGAGTAACTGGCTCTAACATTTAATGACGTAGAAAACTAAGAAAAAAGTTTGTAGAGAGAGGAAAGTAAGAGTTGTAGATGTATTAAGTTGAAATGCTATTGACATGCAAAAGAAGATATAAAACATTGAATTGGCTGTAAAGATCTGGGGTTCAGAGGAGGACTCAGAACTCCAAATAAAATTCAGTTAGAAACTAGAGAGTAGTCATAATTTTCTGTCATCAAAACCAATGAGCTCACCCTGAGAGAGGGAGTAGAAAATGAAGAGAAGACATTTTATTTGAACATACATGAGGAGAAGGCAACAAAATGTGCTGAGATATTATATGGTATTTGTCTTTCTCTTTCTGACTTATTTCACTTAGGATGAGAATCTCTAGTTGCATCCGTGTTGCTGCAAATGGCAGTATTTTGTTCTTTTGTATGGCTGAGTAGTATTCTGTTGTTTACATATCACTTCTTAATCTATTCATCTGTCAATGGACTTTTAGATTGTTTCCATGTCTTGGCTATTGTTAATAACGCTGAAATGAGCATAGGGGTCCATGTATCCTTTTGAATGATAGTTTTGTCCAGGAGTTGGATCTAAAATATGACATAGATGAACCTATCTACAAAACAGAAATGGTCTCACATACATAGAGGACAGACTTATGGTTGCCAAGGGGGAGGGGGAGAAAGTGGGATAGATGAGCAGATTGGGATTAGTAAATGCAAACTATTACACTAAGAATGGAAAAGAAATGAGGTCCTACTGCACAGCACAGGGAACTATATTCAATATCTTAGAATAGAAACTGATGGAAAAGAGTGTAAGAAACAGAATCACTGGGTCACTATGCTGTATAGCAGAAATTGACACAACACTCTAAATTAACCATACAATAATAAATATTTTTTAAAAAAATGATGCTGCGAAAGTGAGGTCAGAATCATTGGAAGAACACAAGGAGAGTCTTTTTAGGAAAGCCAAGGCAAGAGAGTTTCACAAAGGAGTCAGTGAGCATCTGGGTTAGTTCCACTGAGAAAACAAATTATAACCTACACCCACACTTTAAGTATGGCCATTTGGAAGTTTCAGTTGTTGACTGGGAACACAAGACCCCTTCAGCTATGATGAAAAATGAGTGAGAGCTGAGGAATAGAGATAATAATAAAGAAGCTTGGTTTCAAAGTAGATCAGTCAGAAGAGATAACAGCTGAAGACCCATAAAATGAAGGTGGTTTGTTTTTATTTTAAGATGTGAGATACATCCTCCATGCTTCCCCAACCTCAATGCAGAGATAAGGCAAACAAAAGGGAGGCATTCCTAATGCAGTAGAGAGAGATTACACAAGTTATTTCTTGAGGAAAAATGAGAGCATATGGGACCCAGAGAAAACATTTATGTTGCCTGCACAGCATTGGTAATGGGACTGGTAAGTGGGTAAAAATATTTTTGTGTATATATTTTAGGCAGTTTCCTAGAAGAGGACTGACCATGCTCTTTTATATAAAGTGTCAAAACTGTTTCAGATTTGCATTGTATGAGAAAAGATTACTATCACTCATAAACTGATTCTAACTGTGCCTACTTAAGAAAGGGGGGATTAATTAATTTGTCAGAGGTTCAACAATCTTCCCCTGACATGACAGTGCCAGTGGAGAACACAGATGCCAACTCATCCACAAAACTGACCATGATCCCAGTTAAGCCTGTGGTCAGATAGAGTCATGAAGGAGTGATTTTTCACCCACAGTCAGCTTCAGAGTCTCTCAGGAGCTTATCAGAATTTCTGACCCCAGTCTAGAGCTATTGAACCTACAGGAGACAGATGTGCAGAAAATAGACTTTGACAAGCTCTTCTCTTGGTCCATGTTTGCAGATCAGTGTCCAACCCACAGTGTTGAGAGAAACATACTTTCTTAGTCCATGCAGGCTTCTATAACAAAATATCATAATCTGGGTGGCCTAATAACAACAATCCTTCATTTCTCACAGTTGGGGAGGCTGGAAAGTCCAAGATCAAAATGGTGAAAAGGTCAATGTTGAGAGCCAGTTTTTGAGTTCATATATGTTGAGAGCTCACTTTCTAGTCCTTCAAGCTGGAACCTCACTTTGCAGAAGAGACAAGGGAGGTCTTGGAGCCTCTTTAATAAGGGCACTAATCCCATTAAGGATGGGTCCATGCTTATGATCTAATCACCTCCCAAACATCCCACCTCTATATTTCATCATGTTGGGGGTTAGACTTTCAACTTATGAATTTTGAGGAGGACATAACAGTTCAGGCCATGGCACTTAGATAGCTATAAAGATGGAGGGTAATCTAGATCAAAAAATTATTAGTAACAGCCAACCAGGTGGAAGACAGGCTGGGTAGTCCTAAAATGACCATACGATGCAACCCATCTATATCCGGTCCACTTTCAGCCTGGCTGTTCCCCAAAGAAAATGTGCCTCATTAGTCATATGTGAGAAATAGATGTTGTACTGGGGATTATGGAGGGAAAGTGCAGGATGGCATGTACCACACCAAACATACCATATTTAACCATATTTAACCATGCATTTCTGGGCTGCTTCATTCTTGCATATGGCCTCTCAAATCCCAGGTTTCTGTTTATTTCATTTTGGCCTTTACCTGTGTCTCTTTTTTGTGCAGAAATATTAAGCTCCATCTGAGTCCCACAATTGTGGCATTCTTATAGATGTCTTTTATTATTGTGTTCAATTTTTGAAGGGCCATCAAAATTGAATTTATAAACATTCCATGAACATTAATGGAGAGTGGCAGAGAACTATTAAAAAATTTTCTGTCATATTTTTTCATGTGAGAAGGATATATTCATGGATGTCTTAAATGTGCTATGTGTTGGGAAAAGTTAACTACAGTTTTTAAAATGAGAAATTCACCCAAGAACAATGCAAAAGGCAAGCTGGCCTCATGGATGCTAGTACAAAGTTAGGGTGGGTCAGCTAGTGTTTACACTCTGCCAAGCAGCCTTTTAACTTCAAGGCCAATTTCCAGGGCAACAGTTTCTAATTCTTATGTAACATACAGAGGCTAGGGCAATGCCTCTGCAAGGTACCTGAAATCTTAGTAATTGGACCCCAAGGTCATATAGAGAAAAGATGAGTAATACTGTTTTCTAGCACAGTATTGCCAATTAAAGAGTAAATGGCTAGACTTTGGTGAGCCCAAGGTGGAGCTCAGAAATTGATAAGATGAAGATGTCTTTAGAAATTGGTTTTAAGGTACATTTATCATTTTAAATTAGGAGCTGGGCTTTGAGAAAGACCATCACTGGCATTTTGACTAATTTAAGGTGGATGCTCAATTAGCGAAAGACAGAGCAATTTTAGAGCTAATATTTGAAGTAGGAAGAAGTTAAATCTTTCTCTGTTTGCCATGCAATTTTGTAAGGGCCTTAATACTTCTGGCGGTATTTCCACATACTTTATAACAATAAAAATATGTATTATAAAAAGTTAAGCATATACTTAAGTACAAGGTACTAATTTTAAGCATTCTTCCAAATTAACATCCCTCAAACCCTTATTTATAAATGCTGGATAAACCCTATACAGGTTCTTATCAGAATTTTTAGGGACCTTTGGAAAAAAAAGGAAAACTACTTAAAGCTTAATAGCCTTGAGTTCAAGAAAGAATTTGAACCAAGCTGTCTTCTACTGGAAATAAGAGAAGGAGAAATGAGGAGCCTGTCCATGACTGAGTTTACTGTGCTCTTTTCTAGGGTTGTGTTATATATTATACAGCCTTGAGATTATTGATGAAGTCAACTGTCTCAAATAAAGTGTCGCTAGCATCCAGACATGTCTATATGTCAGAATAGTGCAGCCTTGGAGTTTGGAGGGAGAAATTCATATTCCAGGAGGTCTAATAAGAAATCTCAGGAGGAATATTGACTATAATCTCAGATTAATAATAATTTTATTAGCAAGAGTATCCAAAACATCTGATACTATTTTACCAGATTGTCAGTTTGCTAATAAAAATAACAAGGGAAAGAAAAACAAGGAAGCAGTTACCAAAAAGAATAATATAAAGTGTTAGGTGGAAATTTTTAGAAACCACCTTTTTAACTCTTGAAATTTTGGTAAAATCATAGAGAAAAGATATTCCAGGATAATTATCCTGTGACGTGTCCAAACATTAATTTTATTCTTTCAAAATTAAAAAAGCAAGGGAGTTCCCGTTGTGGTGCAGCGGTTAACGAATTCGACTAGGAACCATGAGGTTGCAGGTTCAATCCCTGCCCTTGCTCAGTGGGTTAACTATCCGGCATTGCCGTGAGCTGTGGTGTAGGCTGCAGACGCAGCTCAGATCCAGCTTTGCTGTGGCTCTGGCATAGGCTGGCAGCTACAGCTCCGATTTGAACCCTAGCCCGGAAACCTCCATATGCCGCGGGAGCTGCCCAAGAAATAATAAAAATAAAAAAAAAAAAAGACAAAATTAAAAAAGCAAGAACAGGAGTTCCCATCGTGGTACAGTGGAAAGGAATCCAACTAGGAACCATGAGGTTGCGGGTTTGATCCCTGGCCTCGCTCAGTGGCTTAAGGATCCAGCGTTACCCTGAGCTGTGGTGTAATCTGCAGACTCAGCTCGGATCTGGCGTTGCTGTGACCATGGCATAGACCGGCAGCTGTAGCTCTGATTCAGCCCCTAGGCTGGGAACCTGCATATGCCTCAGGTACAGTCCTAAAAAGAAAAAAAGAAAAAAAAAAGCAAGAGCACTATTTACAATATTTCCTACACCTAATCTATTCCTACATAATATGTCTATATTTAAAGTTAAAAATGTTTTTCACACTTACTGATTTCTGGGTAGGTGTTAACGTATCTTTTAACAAACTTTATCAGATATAGTCTGAAATAGTTGTTTTGAAAAAGCTTTCCTTAAAAATCTATTTTATTGAAGTATAGTTGATTTAAAATGTGTTAGTTTCTGTTGTACAGCAAAATGATTAAGTTATACATATGTATGGATATATCTATCCTTTTTCATATTTTTCCATTATGGTTTACTACAGGATATTGAATATAATTTCCTGGGCTACACAGTAGTACCTTGTTGCATTTTTTTCAAAGTGTGTGTAAAAGAAAGTCAATCTGCCAATTTTTTCTGTTTCTTTTGTTTGTTTGTTTGTTTTTGGCTTTTTAGGGCCACACCTGTGGCACATGGAGGTTCCCAGGCTAGGGGTCCATTTGGAGCTGTTGCTTCCAGCCTGCGCCACAGCCACAGCAACACCAGATCCGAGCCACATCTGCAACCTACACCACAGCTCACAGCAATGCCAGATTCTCCACCCACTGAGCGAGGCCAGGGATTGAACCTGCAACCTTATGGTTCCTAGTTGGATTTATTTCCGCTGCACCATGATGGGAACTCCTTCTATTTCTTAAGTGTGGTAAATTTAATGTATTCATAGAATGTTTGCTACTCACTCAGTTTACTACATTATCTAAAATGCAAGTTTTAACATCATGTGTTTTCAACTCATTCTGACATTCTACTGAGGTGAAAAAGATATTATTAAATAATCATAAAAATAAAAGTAAACTATCAAAGGATGATAGAGGCCAGAAAGGAAGAGTATGTAGTAATTTGAAGGCCTGCTCTGATCTTGGTGCACAGGGAGGATGAACAAGAGTTACCTAGGGAAGAGGCTGGAAAATACTCCCTGGCAAAGGGAACAACATTTAAAGGCTTTGAAGTCCTGGGAAATTGGAGTATAGAAACACCGGGCAGAGAGTGGTCTGAAGTGAGAACGTAAAAGCTAAGACCAGACTATCCAAAGACTGTGCTTCATGACACATATTTTGAGATGTATCTTAGCAATAGCGGCAAGTCTTAAGGATTTTAAGGACCTCGAAGGGAGGTAGGGCAATTCAGCAGAAAATTAAATTCAGGGCTTTTTATTTATGAATGATTTTTCTCACTACAGTACAATGGAAGAATGCTGAGTGGAGACAAGGAGATCAATCAGTAGGGCTATTGCAGGGTCAAATATAAAGGAGCACAAGGCATTACTCTACTGCTGAAAATTATCTCCCAAATAGATAGCAAAGAATGGAAGAAAGTAGGCTTCATTCCTAACACTTCCCTCTTCCTAAAGTGACTTTTAACCTCTTTCCATTACAATGTCTTTTTATTTTTTTTGTTACTCTAAATTAAAGCTGTCAGCAAGTTTCCATCTCAAAGTGACTATCTAATGCACATATTCATGCTGATACTTTGTCAGTGTTTACCTGATACACCTGCCATTCAACATCTCTCTTATTTGGTTAAGTAAGTTGAACTGAAATTCTAGAAATGAAATTGAATATGTCATAAAAGCACTCCCTACAAATAAAAGCCCAGGACCAGATGGCTTCACAGATGAATTCTACCAAACATACATAGAGGAAGTGCTGCCCATCCTCCTTAAAATTTTTCAAAAAGGTTAAAGAAGAAGGAACACTCCCAAAGACATTCTATGAAGCTACCATCCCCCTCACCCCAAAATGAGGAAAAGATACCAACAGAAAAGAAAACTATAGGCCAATCTCTTTGATGAATGTAGAAACCAAAATTCTCAACAAAATTTTAGCCAACCGAATCCAACAACATATCAAAAAGATCATACACCATGACCAAGTGGGATTCATCCCAGGTTCACAGGGATGGTTCAACATATGCAAATCAATCAACGTCATACACCACATTAACAAAAGAAAAGTCAAAAACCATATGATCATCTCAATAGATGAAGAAAAAACATCTGACAAAGTCCAACATCCATTCATGATCAAAACCCTCACCAAAGTGGGCATAGAGGAAACATTCCTTAACATAATCAAAGCCATTTGTGAAAAACCCACAGCAAATATCACACTCAATGGAGAAAAACTGAAAGCCTTCTCACTCAAATCTGGAACAAGACAGGGATGCCCACTCTCACCACTGCTATTCAACATAGTTTTGGAAGTCCTAGCCTCAGCAATCAGACAAACAGAAGAAATAAAAGGCATCCAAATAAGAAGAGAAGAGATAAAACTGTCACTGTATGCTGATGACATGAAACTACACATAGAAAACCCTAAAGGCTCAACCCAAAAACTACTGGAACTGATTAAAAAATTCAGCAAAGGAGCAGGTTACAAGATTAACATTCAGAAATCAGCTGCGTTTCTGCATACTAACAATGAAATATTACAAAAGGAATACAAAAATACAAGACCTATTAAAATTGCACCCCAAAAAATCATCCCCAATACCTGGGAATACACATGACCAAGGAGGCAAAGGACTTATATGCTGAGAACTATAAAACAGTAATCAAGGAAATTAAAGAAGATGTAAAGAAATGGAAAGATATTCCATGTTCCTGGGTTGGAAAAATTAATACTGTAAAAATGGCCATACTACCCAAGGCAATCGACAGATTCAATGCAATCCCTATCAAATAACCCATGACATTGTTCACAGAACTAGAACAAACAATCCAAAAATTTATATGGAACCACAAAAGACCCAGAATCGCCAAAGAAATCCTGAGAAACAAAAACCAAGCAGGAGGCATAACTCTCCCAGACTTCAAGCAATATTACAAAGCCTCAGTCATCAAAACACTGTGGTACCAAAGCAGACAGACAGACCAATGGAAAAGAGTAGAGGATGCAGAAACAAGCCCTTATGGCCATGGTCAATTAATCTTTCACAAAGGGTGCAAGAACATAAAATGTGAAAATGTCAATCTATTCAGCAAGCATTGCTGGGAAACCTGGACAGCTGCATGCAAATCAGTGAAACTAGAACACACCCTCTCACCATGCACAAAAATAAACTCAAAATGGCTGAAAGACGTAAATGTAAGACAAGACACCATCAAACTCCTGGAAGAGAACAGAGGCAAAACATTCTCTGACCAACCTCATGAATATTTTCTCAGGTCAGTCTCCCAAGGCAACAGAAATTAAAAAAAATAATAATAATAAGAGCAAAAATAAACCAGTGGGACGTAATCAAACTGACAAGCTTTTGCTCAGCAAAGGAAACCAAAAAGAAAACAAAAAGGCAACTTACAGAATGGGAGAAAATAGTTTCAAGTGATTCAAATGACAAGGGCTTAATCTCTAGAATATACAAGCAACTTATACAACAGCAAAAAAGCCAACAGACCAATGGAAAAATGGGTAAAAGACATGAATAGACAGTTCTCTAAGGATGATATACAGATAGCCAATAAGCACATGAGAAAATGCTCAACATCGCTGATTATAAGAGAAATGCACATGAAAACTACCATGAGATACCACCTCACACCAGTCAGAATGGCCATCATCAATAATTTCACAAATAACAAGTGCTGGAGGGAGTGTGGTAAAAAGGGAACCCTCTTGCACTCTTGGTGGGAATGTAAGCTGGTACAGCCACTATGGAGAACAGTACAGAGGTACCTTAGAAATCTATACATAGAACTCCCATACCCAGCAATACCACTCTTGGACATACATCCAGACAAAACTATCCTTAAAAAAGACACATGCACCTGCATGTTCATTTCAGCACCATTCACAATAACCAAGGCATGGAAACAACCCAAATGTCCATTAACAGATGATTTTATTAGGAAGATGTGGTATATATACATGATGGAATACTACTCAGCCATAAAAAGAACAAAATAATGCCATTTGCAGCAGCATGAATGGAACTAGAGACTCTCTTCCTGAGTGAAGTAAGTCAGAAAGAGAAAGAAATACCATATGATGGATGGAACTAGAGAATCTCATACTGAGTGAAATGAGCCAGAAAGACAAAGACAAATACCATATGATATCACTTATAACTGGAATCTAATATCCAGCACAAATGAACATCTCCTCAGAAGAGAAAATCATGGACTTGGAGAAGAGACTTGTGGTTGCCTGATGGGAGGGGGAGGGAGTGGGAGGGATCAGGAGCTTGGGTTTATCAGACACAACCTAGAATAGATTTACAAGGAGATCCCGCTGAATAGCATTGAGAACTATGTCTAGATACTCATGTTGCAACAGAAGAAATGGTGGGGGAAAAACTGTAATTGCAATGTATACATGTAAGGATAACCTGACCCCCTTGCTGTACAGTGGGAAAATAAAATAAAATAAAAAAAAAATTATTTGGACATTAAAAAAAAAAAAAAAGAAATACCATATGACATCATGTATATCTGGAACCTAATACACAGTACAAATGAACCTTTCCACAGAAAAGAAAATCATGAACTTGGAGAATAGACTTGTGGCTGCCTTGGGAGAGAGGGAGGGAATGGGAGTGATCAGAATTTTGGGGTTAATGAATGCAAACTATTGCTTTTGGAATGGATTTACAATGAGATCCTGCTGTGTAGCATTGAGAACTATGTCTAGATACTTACATCAAAACACAACAATGGGAGGAAGAATTATATACACATGTATGTGTAACTTGGTCCCCATGCTGTACAGTGGAAAAATATGCAAAAAAATTTAAAAAATTAATACAAAGAGGCAATGTCAAATTTTGTGGGAGATAAATATGATCATTTTCTTGAATGAGGTAGTGGTTCCATGAGAGTATACTAATGCGAAAATAAAAAAGTTATGTGGGATTTTTTTTACGGCAGCAGTATTTAACTGAACACAATTCTTTCAGTTTTTCTGTATATTTGAAAATTTTCATAATAAAGGTTGAGAAAAGTAATGAACAATTCTAGGAATAAACACATTTTTTTTTCATATCACCATTGACAGAGTTTGGTGAAATTTCCCACTAAATTTTTAGCAGAATTTTCCAATTTGTACTATCACCTGTAAAGTTTGAAATAGAAACATGCTCTCAATCTGTTTGTTTTTTTTTTTCCCCCACAGAAAAAGAAAGGAAGAAGAGTGTTCGAATATTTATGGTTCTTTAATATTTTACATATTTTCATATATTAGCAAGATAAAAATCTTGGCCTAGATAATATTTAAGGCAATACATCTTTATCTTTATAACAGTTAATTATCTTGCTACAAAGGCTCAAAACAGATGGATATCTAGGAAAGTGTCCAAAACCAAACTCAGAACATTGCTGCGCCTGATATGGTAAGGTCCATGAGAGACCAGCAGTAGAATCTGTCATCTTTGCTAATAAAACTTCCATCTGGGCATATATATCATATTTATTTTAATTAGTAGACTTTTTAGAACAGTTTTATGTTTTTCTAAAAAAAATTAAACAGAAGGTATGGAGAGTGCCCATGTTAGGGCCCACAATTTGTGTTGTACATTTTATAGACTTTGACAGATATATGATGACATGTATCCACAAATACAGTGTCATACAGAAAGAAGTCGCAGTATCGCAAAGATTCCCTGTCCTCCACATATTCACTCCTCCTCCCCATCTTTAAAACCTTGTCAATTGCTGATCTTTTTACAGTCTCTGTAATTGGGCCTTTTTTCACAATGTTCGAGAGTTGGAAACCTATCATACATAGCATTGTCACAATGGTCTCTTTCAATTGTAAGTTTTCATTTGGATTTACCCATGTCTTTTAGGGGGTGAGATAGCTCATTTCTTTTTATCACTAAATGATATTTTATTGCATGGATGTCACATCATTCATCCATTTACCTGTTGAAGAACACCTCTATTGTTTCCAAATTTTAGCAGTTATAAATAAAGCTGCTATAAAGATATGTGTTGTGTGGACATAAATTTTCAACTCATTTGGGTAAATACCAATATACACAATTTCTGGATAATATGGTAAAGCATTTGCTTGCTTATATAAGAAAGGCCAAACTTTCTTCCAAAGTAGCTGTACCACTTTGCATTCTCATCACCAGTGAATAACAGTTCTTTCTCCACATCTTCATCAGCATTTAATATTTTTAATGTTTTGCATTTCAGTCTTTCTACAAGATATATAGTTGGTTTTACCTTGAAATTTCCTTATGACATATAATGTTGAACATTTTATGCGTTTACTTGCTATCTGTACATCTTCTTGGTGAGATGTCTGTTTATATCATTGTCTCATTTTAATTAGGTTGTTTTCTTATTTTTGAGTTTTAAGGGTATATTTTGAGTACCAGTTCTTTACCAGATATATGTTTTACAAAGTGTCTTTCCTAGTCTGTGGCTTGTCTCTTCATCATCCTAACAGTATAGCGTATTTCACAGAACATAAAGTTTTATTTTAATGATGTCCAATTTATCATTTTTTTCTTTTACAGATGATGTTCTTGGTGTTATAACTAAAAATTCATTTCCAAAGCTAATGTCACTTATATTTTTTCTTTGTATCTTCTAGAAGTTTCATAATTTTACATTCATTTTACATTTAGGTCATGAAAAGTTTGAGTTAATTTTTTCATAATCTTTATTTTTTTTCCATTATAGCTGGTTTACAGTGTTCTGTCAATTTTCTACCGTACAGCATGGTGACCCAGTTACACATGTATACATTATTTTTTCTCACATTATAATTGAGTTAATTTTTATGAAAGGTGTGTGATCTGTATCTGTGGGCAATATCTTAGTATAGATTTGTGGGAGTTTTGTCTTCTTTACATAAAGATGTCTAATTGTACCAGCACCATTTGTTGAAAAGACTATTCTACATTAAATTACCTTTGCTTCCCTGTAGAGGATTAGTTGAATGTAATTATGTTCATCTATATCTTTGCTCACTCACTGTTCTTTTCTTTTGATCTTTTTTTTTTTTTTTTTTGGTCTTTTTGTCTTTTAGGGGCACACCCATGGCACATGGAGGATCCCAGGCTAGGGGTCCCATCAGAACTGTAACTGCCGGCCTATGCCACAGCCACAGCAACACAGGATCTTCACATACTTTGTTAAATTTATTCCTAAGTATTTCGTCTTTTAGGTATCAATGCAAATGATATTGTGTTTTTAAATTAAAATTCCATTTGTTCATTGTTGTCACATAGGAAAGAAATTGATTTTTATGTATTAACCTACTATTTTGCTTATGGGTTTTAGGGTGTTTTGTATTGATTCTTTGGGACTTTCTACATAAACAATTCTGTCGTCTGTGGATGAAGGCTCTTTTAGTCCTTCCTTCTCAATCTGTATACTTTTATTTAATTTTCCTGTCTTATTGCATCAGTTAGGAATCCTAGACAACACTGCATAGGAGTGAAGAAGGAAAACATCCTTGACTTGCCACTAATTTAGGGTGAAGCATCCAGGCTTTCACTATGAAGTATAATAGTAACTGCAGGTAATTTATGGATATTCTTCATCCAGTGAGGATGTTTCTTTCCATTCCTAATGTGCTGAGAGATTTTATCATATATGGAAGTTGAATTTTTTCAAATGCTTATTCTGCAGCAATTGAAATGATCATATGATTTTCCTTATTTTTACCTGTTGATGTGATGGATTCTATTACTTGTTTTTCAAATGGTGAACTAGGATTGCATGACTAGAATAAATCTCATTAGGTCATGATGTATTTTTACATACTATTAGATTTAATTTGTTAATATTTTATTGTATGGAGTTCCCATTGTGGTGCAGCGGAAACGAATCCATTGGTGTGGCCCTTAAAAGATAAAAAGACAAAAAAATATATTTTATTGTAGACTTTTCATTTATGTTCATGAAGTATATTGGTCTAAAAAGAAGAGTGAGCTTTATTTTCCCTATTGTATAAAATAAGGAAGAACTAAAATATTCATATATATAAATTATTATTCAAATGAAAAGGAATTTACACATTTTCTGAAAATTAAATCCTCAGTGATGTTTTGGATAATATTCTGAGAATATTTTTTAAATACTCTTTAAAAACTCAGATTCATTTAAATGTTCTTAAATCAGAAACAAACATAATCCAAATGATTTCCTACAAAGATTAATATGGAAGTAACGTACCATGGGGAAAAGAACGAGGACATAGGGTCAACAGTTCATTTAGAAAGATATGCAAAGTTACAAGTGAGGTAACAGAAAGCAAGAGATATGGAAAACAGACTTGACCATGATATCTAACTTGATATTAGAAAAGGGCAGAAGGCAACAGTATGAATTAATTGAAGAGATTTGAGCTTGGGTAATTGAAAGAAAAAGCACATCAGTTCAAGGAAATTCAGAAGAGACAGACTTCATTGATGGGAAAGTAGCAAGTTAAATTGTAAGATTTTACACTGTAGTCAGGGCAGGGAATCTGTGCAGAGTTCTGGTAGTAATCAGTAATATAAAACAAGACATCTAAAAAAGACAGGTTGATATTGGACTTCCATCATATTGCACTCCCTATCATAACTTCTTCCAATTTCTCCTTCTCTGTATAAGTTTGGCTACTTCTTCTAGATCCTTGAAGTGGACATTATGATGTCTCAAATGTATATCACCATTTCAGATTTTTCCTCAAAATTTCAGAAACCAAATGAATACTGAACATATTAAATGATTTCCCTCAGTTAATTCAAGGTGTCAGAGTGAGAAATTTTTCCTATAACTTTACCCTAAATTTGTATATGCCAGGGATTCTCAATCTCCAGATAAGGGACCATTATTTTTCCAATCATTCAAGGGAGAAACTAAGAGATTACAATTTCTCCCACTTCCCCTTTTCCCTAATGCCCTTCGCTCCCCCCACACCCAACTTGCTAAGTAACTTTCAATGCAATCCTTCCTCTTATGGCCTCCAAACACTCCCTTCATTCTGGTTTCTATTATTTTTTACCCCTTAAATTTGTAGACTCTTAAGAGACACTAATATTATTGTTCCACAATTAAACCTTCAGCTGATTTCAGAGTAGTTCTTTTCATACACAAACAAAACTACAAGCCATTTGAAATCTTATTATGGCTCATTTTCTCAAGACAGAAATTCTTCTAAGCTGCCCACCCCCCAAAAAAAATATAATTAACTTACTAATCTATAGAACTGGAGTCCCCACTGTGTCTCAGTTGATTATGAATCCAACTAATATCCATGAGGATGTGGGTTTGATCCTTGGCCTCCCTCCATGGGTTAAAGATCTGGCATTGCCATGAGCTCTGGTATAGTTCACAGATACAGACTCATGTCCCAAGTTGCTGTGGCTGTGGTGTAGGCTGGCAGATGCAACTCCAATTAGACCCCTAGCCTTGGAACTTCCATGGGCTGCAGATGTGGCCCTAATCAAAAAGCTAAAAAAAGAAAAAAAAATCCATAGAGCTTCCTCTATTTATCTCTTGGGTTACACATATTTCTACCTGTGCTTCAGTATGGAGTATATGTAAAGTATTGTGGTGTAAATAATAACCATTTTCATTTAGCAATTTTCCTCTTCCATTTCCCATTATTTTAACAAGAATGCATCTTTTTTTGAGAGAGATACTTAGAAGACCAAAAAAGAAGCCTCCAATTTAAACATACTCATGCGCATAATTTATTAACAGATAATTTATTAACAGATTTTCAATTGTTTTTAGCTTTTCTTAGCACTCACTCAGGACAAATCTAAAGAACAGACTGTCTTGAATCAGTGGAACGATGTTTTGATGTGGTTTAATACAGATTCTTGATTCTCATTCTTTTATTCATTTTGTTTTCTTTTTATAGCCACTCCTGCAGCATATGGAAGTTCACACACTAGGGCTCAAATTGGAGCTGCAGGTGCAGTTCTACACTACTGCCACAGAAATGTGGAATCTGAGTAGATTCTGTGACGTCTGCAGCTTGTAGTAACACTGGATCCTTAACCCACTGAGTGAGGCCAGGGAATCAAACCTGCATCCTCATGGATACTAGTCGTGTTTGTAACCTGCTGAGCTACAACAGGAAATACCCCTATTCTTTTAAATGTAATTGAAATGTTTTTCTAGAAAATAAAAACTCTTGGGATAGAATAAATGAAACCCAAGGAAAACTTTTATGTATATTTTTAAGTTAGATGTTATTCAAGAAAATAGTTCGGAGTTCCCATCGTGGCACAGTGGTTAACGAATCCGACTAGGAACCACGGGGTTGCGGGTTCGGTCCCTGCCCTTGCTCAGTGGGTTAACGATCCGGCGTTGCCGTGAGCTGTGGTGTAGGTTGCAGACGCGGCTCGGATCCCGCGTTGCTGTGGCTCTGGCGTAGGCCGGTGGCTACAGCTCCGATTAGACCCCTAGCCTGGGAACCTCCATATGCCGCGGGAGCGGCCCAAGAAATAGCAACAACAGCAACAACAACAACAAAAGACAAAAAAAAAAAAAAAAAAGAAAGAAAATAGTTCAGGAGTTCCTGTTGTGGCTCAGTGGCTAACAAATTCAACTAGGAACCATGGGGTTGTGGGTTCAATCCCTGGCCTTGCTCAGGGGGTTGAGGACCGGCGTTGCAGTGAGCTGTAGTGTGGATCACACATGTGGCTCAGATCCTGTATTGCTGTTGCTGTGGCATAGGTTGGAAGCTACAGCTCCAATTGGACCCCTAACCTGGGAATCTCCATATGCTGTGGGTATGGCTCTGGAAAAGACAAAAAGACAAAAAAAAGAAAATAGTTAAAATTTATTTTAATAATATTTTGAAGTAATTAGTCTAATTAGAATCACTCCTAATCTTATTTAAACTTTCAAAATATTTAATAATTTATACTTTCTGTCAAAAAAAGTAAACTTATAGACTAGTCAGCAGACTAATTTTTTTATGGATTTGAAATTTCCACTTTAAGAAATACATGGGAAATTTTGATCAGGATTGATTCAATTCATTAAGAGATTAATTTCCAATAAATTTTTACTTTATATCTTTAATAACTATTTATTGAGCTTTTAAAATAATTTATTTTGATTAATTGTGTAGTCCTTATAGCATTATCTAAATCTGGGAAACAAATGTAATGCTTCCTAGGTTCTTATCACAGGAAGTAAACTTACTTTAAAATTTAAATATATGGAGCTCCCAACATGGTGCAGCAGAAACAAATCTGACTGGTATTCATGAGGATGTGGGTTCAACCCCTAGCCTTGCTCAGTGGGTTAAGGATCTGGCATTGCCACAAGCTGCACAGGTCACAGAAACTATTTGGATTCCACATTGCTGTGCCTGTAGTATAGGCCCACAGCTGCGGCTCGATTTGAGCCCTAGCCTGGGAACCTCCATATGCTGCTGGTGCAGCCCTAAAAAGACAAAAGACAAAATAAAATACAATTGAAATACAAATACACATTAATATACACATAATTACATTAACTTATACATATATAAATTCTATTGGAAGATCAGAGTTCCTATTGTGGCTCAATGGGTAAAGAACCCAACATAGTCTTTATGAGGATTCAGACTCAATCCCTGGCCTCATCAGTGGATTAAGGATCTGATCTTGTTACAAGCTGTTTTATAGATCACAGATGCAACTCCAATTTGACCCCTAGCCCAGAAACTTCCCTATGACATAGGTGCATCCATAAAAAGGAAAAAAAAAAATTGAAATTTAATTAAAGATATTAGACATGTAGGATTAAAATAATTACACTAACATCCAAATCTCATTATGTTTTATCATATGAGGAGATTCTAAGCAGATAAATTGATTAAAATTATTTAAATTATTTGCATATAAATATTTAGAGGGAGAAGAATGGAAATAAAATTCAGGGATGAAAGAAATGTACGCTTCTAAATGTTAATAGTAAGCTATCATGTTTTAACTCGAACAGTGGTAGATATCAAATCAACATGGTATTTAGATTCCATTGGCTACATTTTTTAAAGTGATGTAATAGTTTTATTTTCTAATGCCAATGTTTACAATATGCCAAAGATTATATCCATAGGAACTATTTAAATTGGTAATGGAAAATCTTAGATGAAAACTTATGTAAGTTTGTAAACTTACAAAAGTATAAGAAAGAATAGATTTCAAACTCATGGCAAATGGAATATGAGGAAAAATGGTTGAAAGCCTTGAATGATCTCAAAACATATACATTTCTTTCCATTCAGAATTTTATCTATGTAATTTCGTAGAAAATACTAACTCCCAAGGGAAACTCTTTTAAAGCCTCCATAACGAAATTATTCCCAAGGTGTTTAATACTTGTTAGCAAATTATTTCCTGTATTTAGTGATTTATGTCAGAATTTAAATCAAATTTTTATCTCTAACAAAGTTATATAACTGCTATCAAATTTTTTCTATTAAATAACCCAACACGCACACAAAAAAAATTCATTCCTTTTTCACCCCTTTATTTCATTTATCTAGTTAAATCAAACTCTTCAAGCATCAGTAAGAAATCTATGTAGAAATATTGAAATTCCATTACTTTCTACTTGAAAGTGTTGTATAGGATTTTGAGCTTTTGTAATGCCAGATAAAGCTCAAACAAGGTTTTAAAACCAGATTACTTTGGGGAGGTAAAATCCTGAGCCTCTTTGAACTGGAACTTACTGTCTGCTCTACCCACTTGAAAGTGTATTTAATTCACAAAGGAAAACAGTGGATGCACTAATTAAAATGGTTTATAAATTCCATGTTAATGGTCAATTTACAGAAGAAAGAAAGCATTTTCAGAGAATACAGAATAAGCTGTTGGAACACAAAGCAGTAGTGACCTTCTAACATACTATCAAAATGAAGTTAGATATCTTAATTGGCTGAAATCAAAGAATAACTGAAAAACCAAAGAACTGACATATTGGAAATGAGACAATTCAAACAATTTCTCAAAATAATTTCTTAGTGAAAGTAAGCATTAAAATAACAATACTAAAAATATTTAAACATATAAAACCAGTATATAAAGATATTTAAAATTTAATACATAAAGAGAATCAAAGTATATATATATATAAAGAGAGTCAAAAATTCTGGAATAGTTCAACCTAGAGGATATAATAGCATCCCAGTAACTTCCACCCTTTACTGTATTCTCCAAAGTACTTGCTTAGGGAAAAAGAAATATTCCACATATGAATGGGTTTTTTAACACAAATAAGTTCCACCTGACCTGTATATTCAAATATGTTCAACAACCATGCCAAAACCATTTTTATTAACTTCTCTGATTACCTGATATCCTAACATCAAAGGCCCCTGATACAAAGCAGAATAATGCTCTAGTCAAAGAAAAAAAGTAAATCTTGGAGTTCCCATTGTGGCTCAGCAGAAATTAATCTGAATAGTATTCATGAGGACACAAGTTTGATCCCTGGCCTTTCTCAGTGGGTTATAGATCCGACATTGTGGTGAGCTGTGGTGTAGGTTGCAGAGGCAGGTCATATCTGGCATTGCTGTAGTTGTGGTGTAGGCCTGTGGCTACAACTCTGATTCGACTCATTGACTGGGAACCACCATATGTCACAGGTGTAGCCCTAAAACAAACAAAATAATAATAACTCTTGGTAAAGAACAATTAACATGTCTTTCTGTTAAAACTTTGTTAAATTGAGTTCTTCTTACATATATCTAGATTTCTAGTTCCTACTAAGCATAACAACTCAAAAACTCATTGGCTTAAAACAATAAGGGTTATTTCACTGCTATGTCTCAGGGTTCTTATGGTAGATGCACTCAGCTGGGAGGTTCTTGACTAACAATCTCATGACAGTGACAGGTGGTGACAATGGTGTCACAATGAGGCTTCTTCCTTCATGTCTGTTGGTGGATACTGTCAGCTGGGATCTCTTCTTTGGTCATCAGCTTCTATACCCATAGGCAACCACTTTGTAGGTTGCCTGGCCTCCTTGGAACCTGGTCCATGTGTGTGTGCCAAAGGAACCAGAAATACACGGTACAATGTACCTTCTGCCACAGTCAAAATCCACCCAGATTCAACTGTAAAGGGCAAAGATCCTCACCTCTTGCTGGGATCAATGTTAAAGAATGAAGGGGCTGTGTTATGAATCGGTCATAGTTTACACACTGGCAGCACATTAATCGCATTTCTCCCATATAAAACACTGTAAAACCCAGATGACGTAATCTTAATTGTAATCTTATATGCTATAAAATGAATTCATATATTTGATGGTCCTTTTCTCCAAAGCAAGCATTTTGGCCCTCATAAAAGCAAGGTATTTAATCACCTAAATTCCTACCATACTATACCAGACTGAATGACCCATAAGACTGAAAATAAATTTCAATTTGTAATGCCTTTCTAAGACCTCTCAAACATCTCATCAGACAAAACTTAAAGTCCAAAATCTTGCCATCTAAGTTAAAACAAATTGAGATGAGGCTTCCCCAGTAAGATTCTCTCAACTTTGAAGGCATGTGAACTAAAAAGGACAAGTCATCTACAGGGCATGAACCCAATAGACAAGTGTTAAGGCATTATAGAAATAAACACTGTTTTTCAAAAAGCAGGAACCAATATGCACGGACAGTCAAGAGTTCTGAGCCCTGGCTGGAGGCATGTTGCCAAGTCTTGTGCACAGTCTAATTCTGCTCCCTGGGAGTGACCCTCCATGGATCCTGGCTTTGTTTTCTGAGCTTTTAATCCATCCCTCTGAGTCACCATCATTTCTTCCCAAGAAAACAAATTGAACTGATTAGCTTCAGCCTATTCTCTGTCTGAAACAGTGGGGGCCCAAAGACTTATTTTAATTTCATATTCTTTTCTTTTTCTTTCTGTCTAGTTGGTAGTGCTACTAAGAGAAACAGTATCCTAATGATTTTGTGGGTTTTTTGTAAATTTTACAGGTGATCATTCCTTTAGACAAAATGCATAGCTGTAAGTAATTACCATATAGGGTCTTCTGGAGCCTTAGTTCCCAATGAAACTATCATAGGACAACACCCTTAAGATTCATAGAAGCCCTACTACATGAAGAGGATTTGCAACACTTGCCCTTAAGATTCATAAAAGTTGGTGAATCAGGATGGCATACTCCATAGCAGAGAATGTAAAAAAAAAAAAAAAAAAAAAAAAGAATTGTAAAAGGTCTTTTATCTTTCTAAAAGTTTCAATGAGGCCCCACTTTGTACTTATTGGAAGTCTTCAGAAAGTAATTTAGAGTCTTACCCCAGTTGTAATCACAGCATGGAAGCTTTTTTTTTTCCCCTCCTTGGGGAATTTCTGCCATCTGGAAAGTAATGAAAAAAAAAAAAATATTATCAATTTAGAAAGCTCTATTTTTTAGATTTTTTCCAATTTTACCGTACAGTTTCTTTTTTCTCACCTCTCACAGTTATTATATTGAACTAGAACAAGCCATGTGATATGTTTAGTATTCTGCCTAGAAATCATCTTAGATAGACTTCCAAAGTCCTTAGGCACATTTCTATTTTCCATATTATCATGCATGATAGTGTCCACCAAACTTTCTGCCACATGAGGTCCTCTTTCTTCTGGCTTCTCCAAACATTTCACCACTTTTCCTTAAGCACCCATGCCCTCCTGATATTCTTTAGATGGCTCCTTAGCCTCCTGGAGGCCTTAAGCTTTACTAAAACACCTCTTAATGCCCTTCCGGCTATTATCCCTTCCAAAGCCAAGGACACAAGTTGCAAGTTTTTGTTATAGCAGTTTCAAACACAAAAATCATTTCAGTTACTATTGCTGTGTGACAAATAACTCCAAGAAGTAGTGGGATAAAAGACAGTAACTATTTCATCATAATTGTTTGTTTCTAAGGATTGACTGTTCTCAGCGAGGTTATTCTCACTCAGGGCCTCATATGCATTGATAGTGAGATGAGGGCTGTGATTGGCATCACCACAAAGACTTCTTCCTTCCCTTATCTTGCAGGTGATGATGGCTGTCACCTGCCACCACCTCTGGCTGGTGGACCATTACCACATGGCTTCTTCATGTGGCTACTTGGCTTTCTCAGAGGCTAGTGACTGGGTGACTGTGTTCTCTGTAAACTCCCTAGACAATTAAATAGAAGTTTAATCACATCTAGTCTCAGAGGTTCTTTGTGACTCTTCCTCCATGGTCAATCATTCAGATTCAAAAGGAGGAAACACAGATTCTGCCTTTTGCTGGGAGGAGTGCTGAAGAATGTTGGGGCATTTTTAAAATAACACCACAATGGGAAAATCATAAAGCCAAAGTTACTAGCAAACTCTGACACATCTGTCCATTTCCATAAGGTAGAGATTCTTTTTTTACTGGAAAAGTAAACTTCAGAAAACTCAATTTTGTAATGATTTTCAAAAAAATAAATATACCTTTGTTAAAAGTGGTCATTCTTAGTAAAGATGTAGTTATTGAATTATGTGAAAGGTACATGGGAGGAGTTTCTGGGGGTGCTAGTAATGTTTCTTGGTCTGGGTCTAGTTATATAAGTACATTCACTTAATGAGAAGGCATTGATTCACCTTTAGGATTTGTGCCTATTGTATAGAAATATAATATTCTGATATAGCATTACATTTGAAGAGTGTGTAAATAGGGTTCCATATGTAAAGAACTTGGAAGATGCCACTGCATCTTGGTAATGAGTAAAAGCTAAACAGACTGGAAAAATCAGAAAATCTTTTTGGATCTATTAGAAAGAAGAAGTTGAAGGGAAAAATCACTGCTTGCAAGATCACAGACCAAGACAAGGAATCACAGCTTACTAGAGCAGAGAGGCATAAGCAGAAATTGTCATGGGAACCAGTGATTCACATCATATGTCATTAGGGAAGTACAAGTTAAAAAAAAGGAGCTATAATTACACACCTAATAGATTGGCCAAAATCTGTAACACTGACAATACCAAATGCTAGGAAGGATATCAAGCAACAGGAACACTCATTCATTGCTGGTGGGAATTCAAAATTGTAGAGCCACTTTGGAAGATGACTTGATAATTTTATATAAAACTATGCAATCTCTTGCTATGAAATCCTGTCCTTATGATCCTTGATGTTTACCCAAAAGAACTGAAAATGTATGTCCACACAAAAACCTACCTACAGATGTTTATAGAAGTTTTATTCATAATTTCCAAAACTCGGAAGCAACTAAGATTCCTTTCAGTAGGTGAATGAAGCAATAAACTGTGGCACATTTATACAATGGAATATTGTTCATCACTGAAAAGAAATAAGAAAGTCTTGAAAAGACATGGATGGGCTCACATGAACATTAGTAAATGGAAGAAGCCAATCTGAAAAGACTATGGACAGTCTGATTCCAAGTATATGACACTCTGGAGAAGGCAAAACTATTGAGACAGTAAAATGGTCAGTAGATGCTAGGGGTTAAGTTCAGGAGGAAAGATGAATAGGTGAATGCGGAACATTTTAGGGGCAGTAGAAATACTCTATACTATGTATTCATTATGGATAAATGTCGTCATGCATTCCTACAAACTCATAGGATGTACAATATCAAAAATGAACTTGAAAGTTAACTTTGAACTTTGGATGATTATGATTGTAACAAATGTAGAACCTGTGGGGATATTAATAATAGGGGAGACTGTGTATGTGTGAGGATAGGGGAAACATTTACAGGGAATCTCTGTTCCTTCCACTTTGTTTTGCCGTGAATCCACAACTGCTATAAAAAATCAAGTTTCTAAAAATACAAAGTGGAAAACAATTTTGACAAAGAGTATACAAATATATCTTATTTTTCTGTGGACATTCATTATACTATTAACCATTGCATCCTCAGAGAAACAAACAAACAAAAATGCCAAACAAAATCATAATTGCATTTAGTTTTACCTTAAAGTAATGAATGGTTCTATAGCAGACTTGTCCCTAAGTTATCCATATTTCTCTGCCTTCTGAGAGTAGTTGCACATGCTCAGTTTACTGTTTGCATTTTATTTTATTTTTTTGTCTCTTTGCCTTTTCTAGGGCCGCTCCCATAGCGTATGATGGTTCCCAGGCTAGGGGTCTAATCAGAGCTGTAGCCAGCAGCCTATGCCACACCCACAGCAATGCCGGATCCAAGCTGCATCTGCAACCTACACCACAGCTCATGACAACACTGGATCCCCAACCCACTGAGCAAGGCCAGGGATCGAACCTGCAACCTCATGTTTCCTAGTCAGATTCGTTAACCACTGAGCCACGATGGGAACTCCAGTTTACTGTTTTTAAATGTAATATATGATGATTTCAGAAACTGCCTCTGATGATTAACAATGTGCAAACCCACAAAGTGTGCATACTAGAATTACTGAAGTATACCTAAGTTGGAACAAAATATTTTAATATCACCAAATGAAGTTATATAGTTATATATCATTTTTGGTTAAAGCTTTGGGTACAGTGAGAGAAATTTATAGTGTTTTTGAATTTTTGCTACCAGGTTGTTCCCTGACAAGAATCAAAAATATTTATGTGATCCAGCTTTCTCTAAAGGATTTGAGCTCAAATGTGTCTGGATAGACTTCTGCTTTTCCATTTACTCACGTTACACATCTTAAAGGGACTCTCACAGTAAAAACATACATAAACCCACACATTAGTCTTAAGACATGCTCATCGTAAATCTGGAAGGCAGATGGCAAGCATTGCTCTTCTGACTTTGATCACCTTAGTTCTTTTCTCTCTTTTTTTTCTTCTCCTTGGATCTGTTTTAACTATACTTCTAATGTTAAAATAATTTGTCTTTTTTAGCACTTTTATTTTTTACCTTCCTAGAGCCAGGCTTAGGACTTATAACCACCTTAACTATGTAATAATTTAGGCTGTATACTAAGACTTAGACCAGAGATGCCTCATAATTAATAGATTATCTATTGCAGTTTGTATGGTGAAACCTGGATAAAGTGAAAAGAAATAGATATTTTTACAAATCACCAGATGATATTGCCAGGTATCTACATGCTAATTTGAGGCATTTAAATTTCCAGGGAAGTAAGAAATTACAGTACTGTGAAGAATACTAGACCTATATGGTGACTTCATGTTATAGCAGGGTCATGGGTAGACTCAAGTGCATCTGGTATATAAGATTAAAGGAATCAGACAGATATCTTAAATCAAAGGACACTAATGTAATCCAGGTATTTCAAAAGCATCTGGGAGTTTTTAACAGTGCAATCAGGCACTTTAAAAAGTTGGACAGGATTTGAAGCTCTCAAGTATCAAGGTTGAAAAGAATCCATGTCTAAAACACAGGCAATAAATATAGGCACTTATGAACAAAAAGAATAAAATGAGCATGACCTTTTAAAATATTTCCCTCTGTGTTCATGTATGGAAATACATTACTAAGAAATGATGGTAAATTCTCTGACATTTTAGGAATTTCCAACTTATTCCAGATAAATAGTTCAGCTCTAATTTATTAAAAACTGGCATTTCTGACTTTATCAGTTAGACCACTGCAATCATGCTGCATGGTAAAAATGACCCTAACATTCAGAAGTTTAAAACAATGCAACACTTATTGTCATGGTTACGCTAGGTTGGCTCTGTGCCAAGTAGTCATGGCTGCACACCGAATATTGTAGGTCTGAGAGTTTGCATCTGTTCTGCATCTCTCACTCCCACCTTAGACCAATGGCCTAGGAAAGGCATGTTTTAGGAGTTCCCGTATTGGCGCAGTGGTTGACGAATCCGACTAGGAACCATGAGGTTGTGGGTTCCATCCCTGGCCTTGTTCAGTGGATTAAGGATCCAGCATTGCCATGAGTTGTGGTGTAGGTTGCAAACGCGGCTCAGATCCTCTGTTGCTGTGGCTCTGGCGTAGGCCAGCATCTACAACTACAATTAGACCCCTAGCCTGGGAACCTCCACGTGCCACAGGAAGCGGCCCTAGAAAAGGCAAAAAGACAAAAAAAATAAAGAAAGGCATGTTTTATTACAAGTGATTGCAGAGGTACCAAAGGAAGAACCCTGTAAGGATAACACATTTAAAGTCCCTACTTGTGCCCCATCTACTAGCTTGCCATTGACCAAAGCAGATTAGGTGACAGAATCTATTTCAAAGCGTGGAAAAATATAATCCACTGTCTATGGGATCAACTTCACATGTACATAGCAAAGGAAATGGATACAGAGAAAAGTAAAGAATTAAGACCAATAATTCGATCTATAGTTATATTACCATTTGAGTAGTGAGCACTGTTTTAGTGGAGGGTAACATAAAGCTAGTTTTAAAACTGTTTTGGACTTCATAAATCTAAGACAGTTCCAAGACGAAGATGAATCACTTTTCTGAACAGCAGAATCACTTTGCTCTGCAGCAGAAATTAATACAATATTGTAAAACAACTATCCATAAAATATTTTTAAAAGCTAAAGTTACTTGAGATGATTGTATGTGAAAGACTTCAAAACCATTCTAAAAAGCATGAATATCCAGTTATATTGAGCTAGGAGTTTTATACAGTTTTAAAATAATTTTTAAATGCAAATCTCTGTTATTTTGTTTTTCTAACTTTGTAGTCAATAGTCATCTTCTGCCAGAGCTGCAATACTAAGGAAAGTAAATCTTTAATAATCTACAATGATACTGCCAAGGCAAATTAAAGCCAATATATTTTGACCAAGGTCAAAACATGACAATAGTTTTCTGTATCATCAATCTACTTTAAGTTTTTAATTATTTCATATGTACATATGTATAATTCAGTGCTATACGTATAAGAAGTTTCAAAATATAGCTTAGCACATATGAATAATTTTATAGAGAGCAATAAAATTCTCCAAGACCCAATGATTGATTCTTTAATCACTCCGATAGTCCACTGGAATCATTTGATTATCCTGCAATTCCTTGTTATGGTTTTGCTGCTCTGTGACTAAAACCACTAATATAATTTCCCCAAAATAAAGCAGGTCCACTTCTCTCATTGACAGCATTCCACAGAAAGAAAAAATCTTGTGAAATGTACTTTGCTAAAATTAAAAAGAGAATGAGAACCTCAACACAGAGCAGGTGGTACCTACTCAAGGAGAGGATTCTATTTTTATGCCTCTAATATGCATTTCTCCTTTCCTAAATGTGACACTGGAGTTGGAGGAGAAGATACAGTAAATCCTAAAAGAGAATAAAAAGTATTTCATGTCAAATCAGAGGTACAAGGTCCCCACACAACAGGCCTTCAATTTATAATATGTTTTTCTCAGTTTGCAAAATTGTCTATTTGCATATGGCTTTAGGTTAGCGCTTTGATTTCGTAAATCCCTATGACTCTAGCAGTCACAAAGATATGGACTCCCTTTAGCATATTTAAGTACTTGAATTTGTTGGGATAAAATAAACTTTAGCTTGAGTAGCAGACAATGCCAAGTCTCACTGGCTTAATACAACCAAAGTTGTTTCTTTTTTTTTTTTTAATTACTCACCAAAGCAAAACAAAACTTCCCTAGAAAAGCAGGAATGCAGATTGCTTCAATCTTGTGGCTCTGTCACCTCAAAAAGAGTGTTTTCTTTATATATTCTGCCTATTTTTATTTTTTTTAGTTTTTAAAATTCTACTTTATTTTTATTAGCCTACAGTTGATTTCCAGTGTTGTGCCAATTTCTGTTCTACAGCAAAGTGACCATATATATATTATATATATATATGTAAGAATATTATATATATAAGAATATATATACACACATATGTATATAATTTTATTCATACTATCTACCATCATGTTCTAGCCAAAGAAATTGGATATGGTTCCCTGTGCTGTATAGTAGGACTTCATTGCTTATCCATTCTAAATGTAATTTTTGGCATCTACCAACACCAAACTCCCAGTCCATCCCACTTCCTCCCTCTCCCGCTTGGCAACCACAAGTCTGTTCTTTATGTCTGTAAGACCGTTTCTGTTCTGTAGATAGGTTCTTTTGTGCCATATTTTAGGTTCCTCTTGTAAGTAATATCATGTGGTATTTGTCTTCTCTTTCTGACTTACTTTACTAAATAGACATTTCTCTAAGGAAGACTTACAGATGGCCAGAAGGCACATGAAAAGATACTCAACATCGCTAATTAGTAGAAAAATGCAAATCAAAACTCTCATTAGTTATCACCTCACACTGGTCAGAATGGTCATCATCAGAATGTCTACACATAATAAATGCTGGAGAAGATATGGAGAAAAAGCAACCTTCCTATTGGTCAATTTCTTCTCAGAAATTACTAAGTTGTCATTGTTCTCCCACTCCCCATATGACTGAAAAATGGTTTGCAGTAGGAAAAGAAGAATCACCTTTCCAGTCTCTTGTTCACTTGTGTTTGCATACTTGGTTCTATATTCAATTCGTTTCCATACTTTTATGCCATAACTTTATTTTGGCAAAGCTAATTTATGCTAGTATATATTATGTGATCCTTCAATCTATCTATCACTGTACAAGGAAATGCCAATACATTAAACTAGTGAAAATAGAAAAAAAAAAAAAGAAGAAGAAGAAGAAGAAAAAGAAGAAAATTCTCCCAAGACGCCAGCTGCAAAGGAAGAGAAAGTTTGAATAATCTCACACAGCAGGTTTCTATTGTTTCAGATTAGGAGTGATAAATGTCCTGTATACTCATGACACATTTGGCAAAATAGTTATATGATCTGCTTAACTAACTAGAATGTACGGTTTTCCATGTGCCCAAGCTGAAGCCAAATGAAACAGGATGAGATGCACATACCTATTTTTCTGTCCATCTATTCAGTGTATTTAGTGAAAACAAGAGTCAAAATGCCTGAGTTTAGTGAGTAGTTGACTCCATTTAATTTCCTCATAGGCCAAATGAAGATATTGGACTAAGTGATCATTGGCTTTTCTGCAATTAAATGTTCATGATTCCCTGCTCTAGGAAAGAAGCTCTCTCATTTTATCTTGTACTGACTGGCGTCATGTATTATAAGAGCAGGATCAGCAGTATTTAGGAATGATTATATGACCTCAGGTTGGGAAGAAAATGGAATGTAAGAAAATTGCTCAAATGAGTATTTTTCTGTACGAGTTGCATAGGGAATGGAGCAAAGACCCATAATCATAGAATTAGAGAAAATAGTCTTTTAGCACTAATGCTTTAAGAAGAGCAGCAGTGTAAGCTGATGAAAGTTGACTGAAATCCCCACCACTTGTGTGTAATTGGAGATTCTTCTGTCTCTCTCCTGACTGCCTTCTGATCCAGGTATAGGCCAGGTATGGCATGCTGAAGACATCCTATAAGAAACATGGAGTTTGAGGGGAGTTCCCGTCGTGGCGCAGTGGTTAACGAATCCAACTAGGAACGGTGAATGAGGTTGCAGGTTCGATCCCTGCCTCTGCTCAGTGGGTTAAGGATCCGGGGTTGCAGTGAACTGTGGTGTAGGTCGCAGACGTGGCTGTGGCTAGGATCCGGCATTGCTGTGGCTCTGGCGTAGGCTTGGCAGCTACAGCTCCGGTTCGACCCCTAGCCTGGGAACCTCCATATGCCGCGGGAGCAGCCCAAGAAATGGCAAAAAGACAAAAAAAAAACAACAAAAAAAAAACCATGGAGTTCGACATAAGGTAAGCCTTGGATTCTAGTGTTGCATTTATCAGTTTGATAATCTGCTGTTTCCTAGGCAATATTGAGATTGATATGTTTAGGAAATATAAACTCACTGAATTTATCAACAGGGAGTAAATTTAATTTTGCCACCTAGGAATGTAGTAGCTGGTTTATGCCCAATGAAGGAAATCATAATTTAGCTCACATTCCTCTCAGAAATTCACTCTTTAGCCAGGGAAGATAAAAATTCATACTTTTAGCACTGCCTAGAAAAATGCATAAAGATATTAAAAAACAAACAAAACAAGGTTGTGCAGTGGTGGTACAGTAACAGGAAATCAAGATATTACCAGTTGAAAATAAATCAGGCAGCCAGTATCTAGTAGAGCCCAATGGAGGGAGAAAAATCTCTTTAATCAATTAATGGATACCATTTTTTAATGCAGATTAATGAATATGTTAAATGAGAGGAAGAGGCCTTTAAAAATAAATCAACCTAATTACAGAAAAATGTAGAGTAGTTTTCACTAGTTACCAGCAAAAAGGAACTAAATATTGATACAAAGCCTCACCGTACAGTTTGTCAGGGTGAGAAGTGCTGAGGTCAACTAAGTATCATTTATAAAATTATGCTATATAGGGAGTTACAGTTGTGCTCAGTAGGTTAAGAACCCAACACAGTGTCCCTGAAGATGCTGGTCCAATTCCTGTCCTTGCTCAGTGGGTTAAGGATCCAGCATCACCATAAATTTTGGTGTAGTTTGCAGATGCCACTTAGATCTGGTGTGGCCATGACAGTGGCATAGGCCTGTAGCTATAGCTCCCATTTTACACCTAGTCTGAGAACTTCCTTATGCCACAGGTGCAGCCATAAAAATTTTTTTTAATTATAATATATATCATAGATTCAGGCTTTCTCAACAAATACCTGTCTGTTCTTATGTATATTCATCAGACCCAAAATTGAAATGCTCAATAACAATTTGAATACTCAGTTATAGTTATGAACAGATGTCTCACCTTAAGATTACATAAATAATCTTAGACAACAAGAGTAGGATAATGAAATGCACAGAACTTTTTTTAGTATATCATCTTAGCGAGGCTACTATCTAATAGGTTTATTATAAATTGCTTTCATCTGGATTTTCTGCAACATTTCACATGTAGCTACCATCTCCTCTTTGATTCCTCTTATTACTTAACTCTAAACTTTTTTGTGACCCTCAGGCTCATTTCTTGAATCTCTTCTTTTTTTCCATTTGACCATTACCAACCTATAATCTACCCTGTCTGATGGCTTTAAAAGAAGTCTATGTGATAACCCTCAAATTTATAGCTCCTTCCTATACCTCTTCTCTTAATTATGGACCCAAATATCTAATGGTTTTCCAGCTAAATACTTCAGTAACCAAAAGGATCTCAAATTTAATGTGTTCAAAATTGCAGTACAGATTTCCATGTCATCCTGAAATTGTTCTTCTCCTATCTTATACTCTTGAGCAAATGGTAATCCAATCCTTCTAGTTTTTAACACAAAACAAAACTTGGAGTCGTACTAGAGTCATCTCTTTTTCTGACACTCCACATCCACTTCAATTTAGATTCTAACTCCTTCACAGGACCTCCAATGATACTATCCCAATTCAAACCATCCATAGTTTTATTCTAATCTAAATGATTGCAATTACCTTTACCTTGCACATCCAACACTATGTTTGGTATAGAGTTAGTATTTTTTCCTACATATTATCCATAGCTTCTTTTTTGTTTTTCTATTTTGTCCATTGATTTCTTCTTTGGGTCCTTAGTTTTTTGGACTCTCATATTAATATTCATAGACCACTGGTCCTTTTAATTAGAACCAAGGCAATATGGTAGTTTTATACATCATTGATTTCATAGAAATGCACCAATGCTAAAAAAAAGTGTGTTGGAGTTCCCATCATGGCGCAGTGGTTAATGAATCCGACTAGGAACCATGAGGTTGTGGGTTCGATCCCTGGCATTGCTCAGTGGGTTAAGGATCCAGCGTTGCCATCAGCTGTGGTGTAGATTGCAGACGTAGCTCGGATCCTGCATTGCTGTGGCTCTGGTGTAGGCTGGTGGCTACAGCTCTGATTAGACCCCTAGCCTGGGAACCTCCATATGCCAAGGGAAGCGGCCCTAGAAAACGCAAAAAGACCAAAAGACCAAAAAAAAAAAAAAAAAAAAAAAGTGTGTCAACAAAGCTAAAATTATGTCTTGGGCATCTGCCTTAGTATAGGCTACAAACCTGCTGCTAAATCATTGACAAACAAATTGTGCTCTTCAGACATTAATAGTACCATCTGTAAAATGAAAATGACCTTTTAACTCTATCTAAAAACCAATGTAATAAATAGTAAGAATTGTTATTGTTATTTGTCTCTTTCGTTATCCGGAAAACTTGGCAAATTGATTTTTCTAATGTGGACAAAGAATACATAAATTGTAAACCTTTCACTGTCAGGAAAAAAAAAAAAATCCTCTTTCTCAAATTTTTAAGAATTTTGAAGTTTACCTCAGCGGGGAGGGCTTATTTTAAGTTGACATGTTCTACCTTTAATATAAAAATTAATATTTTAGATTGTTTGATATGAGCCTTTTATGACTCAGAAGTGTTAATATTGGAGTCAAGAAGGAAATTATCAATTTAAATGTGGAGATGATCTTTTAATGGCAGAGTTGAGGCAGTTGAATTTTCATTTGTAAAGGTGACATAGGAAACAATAATTCTACACTTGATGATATAGATTCTAGAACAATCAACAAATAGCATAATAATGATAATTTACCATTTATTGAATTCTGAACATGGCCTTAATGCTTGACAAGTTATTATCAATATGTCATCCAATACTTACTACAGAACATGAGCAACCGGCTTATTATCTCTACAGAAATAGAAAGCATTCTGCTTTTGTTTTTGTTTTTTCTTTTTCTGGCTTCCCTGCTTCATATGGAGTTCCCTGGGACCGGGGATCAGATCTGAGCTGCATTTGCAACCTATGCGCCCGCTACAGCAATTCCAGATCATTTAACCCTATGCCAGGCTGGGGATGGAACCTGAGTCCCTGCACTGGGACTCCAGTTGCTGTGGCTGTGGTGTAGGCTGGCAGATGCAACTCCAATTAGACCCCTAGCCTTGGAACTTCCATGGGCTGCAGATGTGGCCCTAATCAAAAAGCTAAAAAAAGAAAAAAAAATCCATAGAGCTTCCTCTATTTATCTCTTGGGTTACACATATTTCTACCTGTGCTTCAGTATGGAGTATATGTAAAGTATTGTGGTGTAAATAATAACCATTTTCATTTAGCAATTTTCCTCTTCCATTTCCCATTATTTTAACAAGAATGCATCTTTTTTTGAGAGAGATACTTAGAAGACCAAAAAAGAAGCCTCCAATTTAAACATACTCATGCGCATAATTTATTAACAGATAATTTATTAACAGATTTTCAATTGTTTTTAGCTTTTCTTAGCACTCACTCAGGACAAATCTAAAGAACAGACTGTCTTGAATCAGTGGAACGATGTTTTGATGTGGTTTAATACAGATTCTTGATTCTCATTCTTTTATTCATTTTGTTTTCTTTTTATAGCCACTCCTGCAGCATATGGAAGTTCACACACTAGGGCTCAAATTGGAGCTGCAGGTGCAGTTCTACACTACTGCCACAGAAATGTGGAATCTGAGTAGATTCTGTGACGTCTGCAGCTTGTAGTAACACTGGATCCTTAACCCACTGAGTGAGGCCAGGGAATCAAACCTGCATCCTCATGGATACTAGTCGTGTTTGTAACCTGCTGAGCTACAACAGGAAATACCCCTATTCTTTTAAATGTAATTGAAATGTTTTTCTAGAAAATAAAAACTCTTGGGATAGAATAAATGAAACCCAAGGAAAACTTTTATGTATATTTTTAAGTTAGATGTTATTCAAGAAAATAGTTCGGAGTTCCCATCGTGGCACAGTGGTTAACGAATCCGACTAGGAACCACGGGGTTGCGGGTTCGGTCCCTGCCCTTGCTCAGTGGGTTAACGATCCGGCGTTGCCGTGAGCTGTGGTGTAGGTTGCAGACGCGGCTCGGATCCCGCGTTGCTGTGGCTCTGGCGTAGGCCGGTGGCTACAGCTCCGATTAGACCCCTAGCCTGGGAACCTCCATATGCCGCGGGAGCGGCCCAAGAAATAGCAACAACAGCAACAACAACAACAAAAGACAAAAAAAAAAAAAAAAAAGAAAGAAAATAGTTCAGGAGTTCCTGTTGTGGCTCAGTGGCTAACAAATTCAACTAGGAACCATGGGGTTGTGGGTTCAATCCCTGGCCTTGCTCAGGGGGTTGAGGACCGGCGTTGCAGTGAGCTGTAGTGTGGATCACACATGTGGCTCAGATCCTGTATTGCTGTTGCTGTGGCATAGGTTGGAAGCTACAGCTCCAATTGGACCCCTAACCTGGGAATCTCCATATGCTGTGGGTATGGCTCTGGAAAAGACAAAAAGACAAAAAAAAGAAAATAGTTAAAATTTATTTTAATAATATTTTGAAGTAATTAGTCTAATTAGAATCACTCCTAATCTTATTTAAACTTTCAAAATATTTAATAATTTATACTTTCTGTCAAAAAAAGTAAACTTATAGACTAGTCAGCAGACTAATTTTTTTATGGATTTGAAATTTCCACTTTAAGAAATACATGGGAAATTTTGATCAGGATTGATTCAATTCATTAAGAGATTAATTTCCAATAAATTTTTACTTTATATCTTTAATAACTATTTATTGAGCTTTTAAAATAATTTATTTTGATTAATTGTGTAGTCCTTATAGCATTATCTAAATCTGGGAAACAAATGTAATGCTTCCTAGGTTCTTATCACAGGAAGTAAACTTACTTTAAAATTTAAATATATGGAGCTCCCAACATGGTGCAGCAGAAACAAATCTGACTGGTATTCATGAGGATGTGGGTTCAACCCCTAGCCTTGCTCAGTGGGTTAAGGATCTGGCATTGCCACAAGCTGCACAGGTCACAGAAACTATTTGGATTCCACATTGCTGTGCCTGTAGTATAGGCCCACAGCTGCGGCTCGATTTGAGCCCTAGCCTGGGAACCTCCATATGCTGCTGGTGCAGCCCTAAAAAGACAAAAGACAAAATAAAATACAATTGAAATACAAATACACATTAATATACACATAATTACATTAACTTATACATATATAAATTCTATTGGAAGATCAGAGTTCCTATTGTGGCTCAATGGGTAAAGAACCCAACATAGTCTTTATGAGGATTCAGACTCAATCCCTGGCCTCATCAGTGGATTAAGGATCTGATCTTGTTACAAGCTGTTTTATAGATCACAGATGCAACTCCAATTTGACCCCTAGCCCAGAAACTTCCCTATGACATAGGTGCATCCATAAAAAGGAAAAAAAAAAATTGAAATTTAATTAAAGATATTAGACATGTAGGATTAAAATAATTACACTAACATCCAAATCTCATTATGTTTTATCATATGAGGAGATTCTAAGCAGATAAATTGATTAAAATTATTTAAATTATTTGCATATAAATATTTAGAGGGAGAAGAATGGAAATAAAATTCAGGGATGAAAGAAATGTACGCTTCTAAATGTTAATAGTAAGCTATCATGTTTTAACTCGAACAGTGGTAGATATCAAATCAACATGGTATTTAGATTCCATTGGCTACATTTTTTAAAGTGATGTAATAGTTTTATTTTCTAATGCCAATGTTTACAATATGCCAAAGATTATATCCATAGGAACTATTTAAATTGGTAATGGAAAATCTTAGATGAAAACTTATGTAAGTTTGTAAACTTACAAAAGTATAAGAAAGAATAGATTTCAAACTCATGGCAAATGGAATATGAGGAAAAATGGTTGAAAGCCTTGAATGATCTCAAAACATATACATTTCTTTCCATTCAGAATTTTATCTATGTAATTTCGTAGAAAATACTAACTCCCAAGGGAAACTCTTTTAAAGCCTCCATAACGAAA
Organism: Sus scrofa; assembly: GCF_054392235.1. Lineage (NCBI taxonomy): Eukaryota > Metazoa > Chordata > Mammalia > Artiodactyla > Suidae > Sus > Sus scrofa. Next base: position 49,570,670 of record NC_139390.1, on the reverse strand, counting down.
TTATTCCCAAGGTGTTTAATACTTGTTAGCAAATTATTTCCTGTATTTAGTGATTTATGTCAGAATTTAAATCAAATTTTTATCTCTAACAAAGTTATATAACTGCTATCAAATTTTTTCTATTAAATAACCCAACACGCACACAAAAAAAATTCATTCCTTTTTCACCCCTTTATTTCATTTATCTAGTTAAATCAAACTCTTCAAGCATCAGTAAGAAATCTATGTAGAAATATTGAAATTCCATTACTTTCTACTTGAAAGTGTTGTATAGGATTTTGAGCTTTTGTAATGCCAGATAAAGCTCAAACAAGGTTTTAAAACCAGATTACTTTGGGGAGGTAAAATCCTGAGCCTCTTTGAACTGGAACTTACTGTCTGCTCTACCCACTTGAAAGTGTATTTAATTCACAAAGGAAAACAGTGGATGCACTAATTAAAATGGTTTATAAATTCCATGTTAATGGTCAATTTACAGAAGAAAGAAAGCATTTTCAGAGAATACAGAATAAGCTGTTGGAACACAAAGCAGTAGTGACCTTCTAACATACTATCAAAATGAAGTTAGATATCTTAATTGGCTGAAATCAAAGAATAACTGAAAAACCAAAGAACTGACATATTGGAAATGAGACAATTCAAACAATTTCTCAAAATAATTTCTTAGTGAAAGTAAGCATTAAAATAACAATACTAAAAATATTTAAACATATAAAACCAGTATATAAAGATATTTAAAATTTAATACATAAAGAGAATCAAAGTATATATATATATAAAGAGAGTCAAAAATTCTGGAATAGTTCAACCTAGAGGATATAATAGCATCCCAGTAACTTCCACCCTTTACTGTATTCTCCAAAGTACTTGCTTAGGGAAAAAGAAATATTCCACATATGAATGGGTTTTTTAACACAAATAAGTTCCACCTGACCTGTATATTCAAATATGTTCAACAACCATGCCAAAACCATTTTTATTAACTTCTCTGATTACCTGATATCCTAACATCAAAGGCCCCTGATACAAAGCAGAATAATGCTCTAGTCAAAGAAAAAAAGTAAATCTTGGAGTTCCCATTGTGGCTCAGCAGAAATTAATCTGAATAGTATTCATGAGGACACAAGTTTGATCCCTGGCCTTTCTCAGTGGGTTATAGATCCGACATTGTGGTGAGCTGTGGTGTAGGTTGCAGAGGCAGGTCATATCTGGCATTGCTGTAGTTGTGGTGTAGGCCTGTGGCTACAACTCTGATTCGACTCATTGACTGGGAACCACCATATGTCACAGGTGTAGCCCTAAAACAAACAAAATAATAATAACTCTTGGTAAAGAACAATTAACATGTCTTTCTGTTAAAACTTTGTTAAATTGAGTTCTTCTTACATATATCTAGATTTCTAGTTCCTACTAAGCATAACAACTCAAAAACTCATTGGCTTAAAACAATAAGGGTTATTTCACTGCTATGTCTCAGGGTTCTTATGGTAGATGCACTCAGCTGGGAGGTTCTTGACTAACAATCTCATGACAGTGACAGGTGGTGACAATGGTGTCACAATGAGGCTTCTTCCTTCATGTCTGTTGGTGGATACTGTCAGCTGGGATCTCTTCTTTGGTCATCAGCTTCTATACCCATAGGCAACCACTTTGTAGGTTGCCTGGCCTCCTTGGAACCTGGTCCATGTGTGTGTGCCAAAGGAACCAGAAATACACGGTACAATGTACCTTCTGCCACAGTCAAAATCCACCCAGATTCAACTGTAAAGGGCAAAGATCCTCACCTCTTGCTGGGATCAATGTTAAAGAATGAAGGGGCTGTGTTATGAATCGGTCATAGTTTACACACTGGCAGCACATTAATCGCATTTCTCCCATATAAAACACTGTAAAACCCAGATGACGTAATCTTAATTGTAATCTTATATGCTATAAAATGAATTCATATATTTGATGGTCCTTTTCTCCAAAGCAAGCATTTTGGCCCTCATAAAAGCAAGGTATTTAATCACCTAAATTCCTACCATACTATACCAGACTGAATGACCCATAAGACTGAAAATAAATTTCAATTTGTAATGCCTTTCTAAGACCTCTCAAACATCTCATCAGACAAAACTTAAAGTCCAAAATCTTGCCATCTAAGTTAAAACAAATTGAGATGAGGCTTCCCCAGTAAGATTCTCTCAACTTTGAAGGCATGTGAACTAAAAAGGACAAGTCATCTACAGGGCATGAACCCAATAGACAAGTGTTAAGGCATTATAGAAATAAACACTGTTTTTCAAAAAGCAGGAACCAATATGCACGGACAGTCAAGAGTTCTGAGCCCTGGCTGGAGGCATGTTGCCAAGTCTTGTGCACAGTCTAATTCTGCTCCCTGGGAGTGACCCTCCATGGATCCTGGCTTTGTTTTCTGAGCTTTTAATCCATCCCTCTGAGTCACCATCATTTCTTCCCAAGAAAACAAATTGAACTGATTAGCTTCAGCCTATTCTCTGTCTGAAACAGTGGGGGCCCAAAGACTTATTTTAATTTCATATTCTTTTCTTTTTCTTTCTGTCTAGTTGGTAGTGCTACTAAGAGAAACAGTATCCTAATGATTTTGTGGGTTTTTTGTAAATTTTACAGGTGATCATTCCTTTAGACAAAATGCATAGCTGTAAGTAATTACCATATAGGGTCTTCTGGAGCCTTAGTTCCCAATGAAACTATCATAGGACAACACCCTTAAGATTCATAGAAGCCCTACTACATGAAGAGGATTTGCAACACTTGCCCTTAAGATTCATAAAAGTTGGTGAATCAGGATGGCATACTCCATAGCAGAGAATGTAAAAAAAAAAAAAAAAAAAAAAAAAGAATTGTAAAAGGTCTTTTATCTTTCTAAAAGTTTCAATGAGGCCCCACTTTGTACTTATTGGAAGTCTTCAGAAAGTAATTTAGAGTCTTACCCCAGTTGTAATCACAGCATGGAAGCTTTTTTTTTTCCCCTCCTTGGGGAATTTCTGCCATCTGGAAAGTAATGAAAAAAAAAAAAATATTATCAATTTAGAAAGCTCTATTTTTTAGATTTTTTCCAATTTTACCGTACAGTTTCTTTTTTCTCACCTCTCACAGTTATTATATTGAACTAGAACAAGCCATGTGATATGTTTAGTATTCTGCCTAGAAATCATCTTAGATAGACTTCCAAAGTCCTTAGGCACATTTCTATTTTCCATATTATCATGCATGATAGTGTCCACCAAACTTTCTGCCACATGAGGTCCTCTTTCTTCTGGCTTCTCCAAACATTTCACCACTTTTCCTTAAGCACCCATGCCCTCCTGATATTCTTTAGATGGCTCCTTAGCCTCCTGGAGGCCTTAAGCTTTACTAAAACACCTCTTAATGCCCTTCCGGCTATTATCCCTTCCAAAGCCAAGGACACAAGTTGCAAGTTTTTGTTATAGCAGTTTCAAACACAAAAATCATTTCAGTTACTATTGCTGTGTGACAAATAACTCCAAGAAGTAGTGGGATAAAAGACAGTAACTATTTCATCATAATTGTTTGTTTCTAAGGATTGACTGTTCTCAGCGAGGTTATTCTCACTCAGGGCCTCATATGCATTGATAGTGAGATGAGGGCTGTGATTGGCATCACCACAAAGACTTCTTCCTTCCCTTATCTTGCAGGTGATGATGGCTGTCACCTGCCACCACCTCTGGCTGGTGGACCATTACCACATGGCTTCTTCATGTGGCTACTTGGCTTTCTCAGAGGCTAGTGACTGGGTGACTGTGTTCTCTGTAAACTCCCTAGACAATTAAATAGAAGTTTAATCACATCTAGTCTCAGAGGTTCTTTGTGACTCTTCCTCCATGGTCAATCATTCAGATTCAAAAGGAGGAAACACAGATTCTGCCTTTTGCTGGGAGGAGTGCTGAAGAATGTTGGGGCATTTTTAAAATAACACCACAATGGGAAAATCATAAAGCCAAAGTTACTAGCAAACTCTGACACATCTGTCCATTTCCATAAGGTAGAGATTCTTTTTTTACTGGAAAAGTAAACTTCAGAAAACTCAATTTTGTAATGATTTTCAAAAAAATAAATATACCTTTGTTAAAAGTGGTCATTCTTAGTAAAGATGTAGTTATTGAATTATGTGAAAGGTACATGGGAGGAGTTTCTGGGGGTGCTAGTAATGTTTCTTGGTCTGGGTCTAGTTATATAAGTACATTCACTTAATGAGAAGGCATTGATTCACCTTTAGGATTTGTGCCTATTGTATAGAAATATAATATTCTGATATAGCATTACATTTGAAGAGTGTGTAAATAGGGTTCCATATGTAAAGAACTTGGAAGATGCCACTGCATCTTGGTAATGAGTAAAAGCTAAACAGACTGGAAAAATCAGAAAATCTTTTTGGATCTATTAGAAAGAAGAAGTTGAAGGGAAAAATCACTGCTTGCAAGATCACAGACCAAGACAAGGAATCACAGCTTACTAGAGCAGAGAGGCATAAGCAGAAATTGTCATGGGAACCAGTGATTCACATCATATGTCATTAGGGAAGTACAAGTTAAAAAAAAGGAGCTATAATTACACACCTAATAGATTGGCCAAAATCTGTAACACTGACAATACCAAATGCTAGGAAGGATATCAAGCAACAGGAACACTCATTCATTGCTGGTGGGAATTCAAAATTGTAGAGCCACTTTGGAAGATGACTTGATAATTTTATATAAAACTATGCAATCTCTTGCTATGAAATCCTGTCCTTATGATCCTTGATGTTTACCCAAAAGAACTGAAAATGTATGTCCACACAAAAACCTACCTACAGATGTTTATAGAAGTTTTATTCATAATTTCCAAAACTCGGAAGCAACTAAGATTCCTTTCAGTAGGTGAATGAAGCAATAAACTGTGGCACATTTATACAATGGAATATTGTTCATCACTGAAAAGAAATAAGAAAGTCTTGAAAAGACATGGATGGGCTCACATGAACATTAGTAAATGGAAGAAGCCAATCTGAAAAGACTATGGACAGTCTGATTCCAAGTATATGACACTCTGGAGAAGGCAAAACTATTGAGACAGTAAAATGGTCAGTAGATGCTAGGGGTTAAGTTCAGGAGGAAAGATGAATAGGTGAATGCGGAACATTTTAGGGGCAGTAGAAATACTCTATACTATGTATTCATTATGGATAAATGTCGTCATGCATTCCTACAAACTCATAGGATGTACAATATCAAAAATGAACTTGAAAGTTAACTTTGAACTTTGGATGATTATGATTGTAACAAATGTAGAACCTGTGGGGATATTAATAATAGGGGAGACTGTGTATGTGTGAGGATAGGGGAAACATTTACAGGGAATCTCTGTTCCTTCCACTTTGTTTTGCCGTGAATCCACAACTGCTATAAAAAATCAAGTTTCTAAAAATACAAAGTGGAAAACAATTTTGACAAAGAGTATACAAATATATCTTATTTTTCTGTGGACATTCATTATACTATTAACCATTGCATCCTCAGAGAAACAAACAAACAAAAATGCCAAACAAAATCATAATTGCATTTAGTTTTACCTTAAAGTAATGAATGGTTCTATAGCAGACTTGTCCCTAAGTTATCCATATTTCTCTGCCTTCTGAGAGTAGTTGCACATGCTCAGTTTACTGTTTGCATTTTATTTTATTTTTTTGTCTCTTTGCCTTTTCTAGGGCCGCTCCCATAGCGTATGATGGTTCCCAGGCTAGGGGTCTAATCAGAGCTGTAGCCAGCAGCCTATGCCACACCCACAGCAATGCCGGATCCAAGCTGCATCTGCAACCTACACCACAGCTCATGACAACACTGGATCCCCAACCCACTGAGCAAGGCCAGGGATCGAACCTGCAACCTCATGTTTCCTAGTCAGATTCGTTAACCACTGAGCCACGATGGGAACTCCAGTTTACTGTTTTTAAATGTAATATATGATGATTTCAGAAACTGCCTCTGATGATTAACAATGTGCAAACCCACAAAGTGTGCATACTAGAATTACTGAAGTATACCTAAGTTGGAACAAAATATTTTAATATCACCAAATGAAGTTATATAGTTATATATCATTTTTGGTTAAAGCTTTGGGTACAGTGAGAGAAATTTATAGTGTTTTTGAATTTTTGCTACCAGGTTGTTCCCTGACAAGAATCAAAAATATTTATGTGATCCAGCTTTCTCTAAAGGATTTGAGCTCAAATGTGTCTGGATAGACTTCTGCTTTTCCATTTACTCACGTTACACATCTTAAAGGGACTCTCACAGTAAAAACATACATAAACCCACACATTAGTCTTAAGACATGCTCATCGTAAATCTGGAAGGCAGATGGCAAGCATTGCTCTTCTGACTTTGATCACCTTAGTTCTTTTCTCTCTTTTTTTTCTTCTCCTTGGATCTGTTTTAACTATACTTCTAATGTTAAAATAATTTGTCTTTTTTAGCACTTTTATTTTTTACCTTCCTAGAGCCAGGCTTAGGACTTATAACCACCTTAACTATGTAATAATTTAGGCTGTATACTAAGACTTAGACCAGAGATGCCTCATAATTAATAGATTATCTATTGCAGTTTGTATGGTGAAACCTGGATAAAGTGAAAAGAAATAGATATTTTTACAAATCACCAGATGATATTGCCAGGTATCTACATGCTAATTTGAGGCATTTAAATTTCCAGGGAAGTAAGAAATTACAGTACTGTGAAGAATACTAGACCTATATGGTGACTTCATGTTATAGCAGGGTCATGGGTAGACTCAAGTGCATCTGGTATATAAGATTAAAGGAATCAGACAGATATCTTAAATCAAAGGACACTAATGTAATCCAGGTATTTCAAAAGCATCTGGGAGTTTTTAACAGTGCAATCAGGCACTTTAAAAAGTTGGACAGGATTTGAAGCTCTCAAGTATCAAGGTTGAAAAGAATCCATGTCTAAAACACAGGCAATAAATATAGGCACTTATGAACAAAAAGAATAAAATGAGCATGACCTTTTAAAATATTTCCCTCTGTGTTCATGTATGGAAATACATTACTAAGAAATGATGGTAAATTCTCTGACATTTTAGGAATTTCCAACTTATTCCAGATAAATAGTTCAGCTCTAATTTATTAAAAACTGGCATTTCTGACTTTATCAGTTAGACCACTGCAATCATGCTGCATGGTAAAAATGACCCTAACATTCAGAAGTTTAAAACAATGCAACACTTATTGTCATGGTTACGCTAGGTTGGCTCTGTGCCAAGTAGTCATGGCTGCACACCGAATATTGTAGGTCTGAGAGTTTGCATCTGTTCTGCATCTCTCACTCCCACCTTAGACCAATGGCCTAGGAAAGGCATGTTTTAGGAGTTCCCGTATTGGCGCAGTGGTTGACGAATCCGACTAGGAACCATGAGGTTGTGGGTTCCATCCCTGGCCTTGTTCAGTGGATTAAGGATCCAGCATTGCCATGAGTTGTGGTGTAGGTTGCAAACGCGGCTCAGATCCTCTGTTGCTGTGGCTCTGGCGTAGGCCAGCATCTACAACTACAATTAGACCCCTAGCCTGGGAACCTCCACGTGCCACAGGAAGCGGCCCTAGAAAAGGCAAAAAGACAAAAAAAATAAAGAAAGGCATGTTTTATTACAAGTGATTGCAGAGGTACCAAAGGAAGAACCCTGTAAGGATAACACATTTAAAGTCCCTACTTGTGCCCCATCTACTAGCTTGCCATTGACCAAAGCAGATTAGGTGACAGAATCTATTTCAAAGCGTGGAAAAATATAATCCACTGTCTATGGGATCAACTTCACATGTACATAGCAAAGGAAATGGATACAGAGAAAAGTAAAGAATTAAGACCAATAATTCGATCTATAGTTATATTACCATTTGAGTAGTGAGCACTGTTTTAGTGGAGGGTAACATAAAGCTAGTTTTAAAACTGTTTTGGACTTCATAAATCTAAGACAGTTCCAAGACGAAGATGAATCACTTTTCTGAACAGCAGAATCACTTTGCTCTGCAGCAGAAATTAATACAATATTGTAAAACAACTATCCATAAAATATTTTTAAAAGCTAAAGTTACTTGAGATGATTGTATGTGAAAGACTTCAAAACCATTCTAAAAAGCATGAATATCCAGTTATATTGAGCTAGGAGTTTTATACAGTTTTAAAATAATTTTTAAATGCAAATCTCTGTTATTTTGTTTTTCTAACTTTGTAGTCAATAGTCATCTTCTGCCAGAGCTGCAATACTAAGGAAAGTAAATCTTTAATAATCTACAATGATACTGCCAAGGCAAATTAAAGCCAATATATTTTGACCAAGGTCAAAACATGACAATAGTTTTCTGTATCATCAATCTACTTTAAGTTTTTAATTATTTCATATGTACATATGTATAATTCAGTGCTATACGTATAAGAAGTTTCAAAATATAGCTTAGCACATATGAATAATTTTATAGAGAGCAATAAAATTCTCCAAGACCCAATGATTGATTCTTTAATCACTCCGATAGTCCACTGGAATCATTTGATTATCCTGCAATTCCTTGTTATGGTTTTGCTGCTCTGTGACTAAAACCACTAATATAATTTCCCCAAAATAAAGCAGGTCCACTTCTCTCATTGACAGCATTCCACAGAAAGAAAAAATCTTGTGAAATGTACTTTGCTAAAATTAAAAAGAGAATGAGAACCTCAACACAGAGCAGGTGGTACCTACTCAAGGAGAGGATTCTATTTTTATGCCTCTAATATGCATTTCTCCTTTCCTAAATGTGACACTGGAGTTGGAGGAGAAGATACAGTAAATCCTAAAAGAGAATAAAAAGTATTTCATGTCAAATCAGAGGTACAAGGTCCCCACACAACAGGCCTTCAATTTATAATATGTTTTTCTCAGTTTGCAAAATTGTCTATTTGCATATGGCTTTAGGTTAGCGCTTTGATTTCGTAAATCCCTATGACTCTAGCAGTCACAAAGATATGGACTCCCTTTAGCATATTTAAGTACTTGAATTTGTTGGGATAAAATAAACTTTAGCTTGAGTAGCAGACAATGCCAAGTCTCACTGGCTTAATACAACCAAAGTTGTTTCTTTTTTTTTTTTTAATTACTCACCAAAGCAAAACAAAACTTCCCTAGAAAAGCAGGAATGCAGATTGCTTCAATCTTGTGGCTCTGTCACCTCAAAAAGAGTGTTTTCTTTATATATTCTGCCTATTTTTATTTTTTTTAGTTTTTAAAATTCTACTTTATTTTTATTAGCCTACAGTTGATTTCCAGTGTTGTGCCAATTTCTGTTCTACAGCAAAGTGACCATATATATATTATATATATATATGTAAGAATATTATATATATAAGAATATATATACACACATATGTATATAATTTTATTCATACTATCTACCATCATGTTCTAGCCAAAGAAATTGGATATGGTTCCCTGTGCTGTATAGTAGGACTTCATTGCTTATCCATTCTAAATGTAATTTTTGGCATCTACCAACACCAAACTCCCAGTCCATCCCACTTCCTCCCTCTCCCGCTTGGCAACCACAAGTCTGTTCTTTATGTCTGTAAGACCGTTTCTGTTCTGTAGATAGGTTCTTTTGTGCCATATTTTAGGTTCCTCTTGTAAGTAATATCATGTGGTATTTGTCTTCTCTTTCTGACTTACTTTACTAAATAGACATTTCTCTAAGGAAGACTTACAGATGGCCAGAAGGCACATGAAAAGATACTCAACATCGCTAATTAGTAGAAAAATGCAAATCAAAACTCTCATTAGTTATCACCTCACACTGGTCAGAATGGTCATCATCAGAATGTCTACACATAATAAATGCTGGAGAAGATATGGAGAAAAAGCAACCTTCCTATTGGTCAATTTCTTCTCAGAAATTACTAAGTTGTCATTGTTCTCCCACTCCCCATATGACTGAAAAATGGTTTGCAGTAGGAAAAGAAGAATCACCTTTCCAGTCTCTTGTTCACTTGTGTTTGCATACTTGGTTCTATATTCAATTCGTTTCCATACTTTTATGCCATAACTTTATTTTGGCAAAGCTAATTTATGCTAGTATATATTATGTGATCCTTCAATCTATCTATCACTGTACAAGGAAATGCCAATACATTAAACTAGTGAAAATAGAAAAAAAAAAAAAGAAGAAGAAGAAGAAGAAAAAGAAGAAAATTCTCCCAAGACGCCAGCTGCAAAGGAAGAGAAAGTTTGAATAATCTCACACAGCAGGTTTCTATTGTTTCAGATTAGGAGTGATAAATGTCCTGTATACTCATGACACATTTGGCAAAATAGTTATATGATCTGCTTAACTAACTAGAATGTACGGTTTTCCATGTGCCCAAGCTGAAGCCAAATGAAACAGGATGAGATGCACATACCTATTTTTCTGTCCATCTATTCAGTGTATTTAGTGAAAACAAGAGTCAAAATGCCTGAGTTTAGTGAGTAGTTGACTCCATTTAATTTCCTCATAGGCCAAATGAAGATATTGGACTAAGTGATCATTGGCTTTTCTGCAATTAAATGTTCATGATTCCCTGCTCTAGGAAAGAAGCTCTCTCATTTTATCTTGTACTGACTGGCGTCATGTATTATAAGAGCAGGATCAGCAGTATTTAGGAATGATTATATGACCTCAGGTTGGGAAGAAAATGGAATGTAAGAAAATTGCTCAAATGAGTATTTTTCTGTACGAGTTGCATAGGGAATGGAGCAAAGACCCATAATCATAGAATTAGAGAAAATAGTCTTTTAGCACTAATGCTTTAAGAAGAGCAGCAGTGTAAGCTGATGAAAGTTGACTGAAATCCCCACCACTTGTGTGTAATTGGAGATTCTTCTGTCTCTCTCCTGACTGCCTTCTGATCCAGGTATAGGCCAGGTATGGCATGCTGAAGACATCCTATAAGAAACATGGAGTTTGAGGGGAGTTCCCGTCGTGGCGCAGTGGTTAACGAATCCAACTAGGAACGGTGAATGAGGTTGCAGGTTCGATCCCTGCCTCTGCTCAGTGGGTTAAGGATCCGGGGTTGCAGTGAACTGTGGTGTAGGTCGCAGACGTGGCTGTGGCTAGGATCCGGCATTGCTGTGGCTCTGGCGTAGGCTTGGCAGCTACAGCTCCGGTTCGACCCCTAGCCTGGGAACCTCCATATGCCGCGGGAGCAGCCCAAGAAATGGCAAAAAGACAAAAAAAAAACAACAAAAAAAAAACCATGGAGTTCGACATAAGGTAAGCCTTGGATTCTAGTGTTGCATTTATCAGTTTGATAATCTGCTGTTTCCTAGGCAATATTGAGATTGATATGTTTAGGAAATATAAACTCACTGAATTTATCAACAGGGAGTAAATTTAATTTTGCCACCTAGGAATGTAGTAGCTGGTTTATGCCCAATGAAGGAAATCATAATTTAGCTCACATTCCTCTCAGAAATTCACTCTTTAGCCAGGGAAGATAAAAATTCATACTTTTAGCACTGCCTAGAAAAATGCATAAAGATATTAAAAAACAAACAAAACAAGGTTGTGCAGTGGTGGTACAGTAACAGGAAATCAAGATATTACCAGTTGAAAATAAATCAGGCAGCCAGTATCTAGTAGAGCCCAATGGAGGGAGAAAAATCTCTTTAATCAATTAATGGATACCATTTTTTAATGCAGATTAATGAATATGTTAAATGAGAGGAAGAGGCCTTTAAAAATAAATCAACCTAATTACAGAAAAATGTAGAGTAGTTTTCACTAGTTACCAGCAAAAAGGAACTAAATATTGATACAAAGCCTCACCGTACAGTTTGTCAGGGTGAGAAGTGCTGAGGTCAACTAAGTATCATTTATAAAATTATGCTATATAGGGAGTTACAGTTGTGCTCAGTAGGTTAAGAACCCAACACAGTGTCCCTGAAGATGCTGGTCCAATTCCTGTCCTTGCTCAGTGGGTTAAGGATCCAGCATCACCATAAATTTTGGTGTAGTTTGCAGATGCCACTTAGATCTGGTGTGGCCATGACAGTGGCATAGGCCTGTAGCTATAGCTCCCATTTTACACCTAGTCTGAGAACTTCCTTATGCCACAGGTGCAGCCATAAAAATTTTTTTTAATTATAATATATATCATAGATTCAGGCTTTCTCAACAAATACCTGTCTGTTCTTATGTATATTCATCAGACCCAAAATTGAAATGCTCAATAACAATTTGAATACTCAGTTATAGTTATGAACAGATGTCTCACCTTAAGATTACATAAATAATCTTAGACAACAAGAGTAGGATAATGAAATGCACAGAACTTTTTTTAGTATATCATCTTAGCGAGGCTACTATCTAATAGGTTTATTATAAATTGCTTTCATCTGGATTTTCTGCAACATTTCACATGTAGCTACCATCTCCTCTTTGATTCCTCTTATTACTTAACTCTAAACTTTTTTGTGACCCTCAGGCTCATTTCTTGAATCTCTTCTTTTTTTCCATTTGACCATTACCAACCTATAATCTACCCTGTCTGATGGCTTTAAAAGAAGTCTATGTGATAACCCTCAAATTTATAGCTCCTTCCTATACCTCTTCTCTTAATTATGGACCCAAATATCTAATGGTTTTCCAGCTAAATACTTCAGTAACCAAAAGGATCTCAAATTTAATGTGTTCAAAATTGCAGTACAGATTTCCATGTCATCCTGAAATTGTTCTTCTCCTATCTTATACTCTTGAGCAAATGGTAATCCAATCCTTCTAGTTTTTAACACAAAACAAAACTTGGAGTCGTACTAGAGTCATCTCTTTTTCTGACACTCCACATCCACTTCAATTTAGATTCTAACTCCTTCACAGGACCTCCAATGATACTATCCCAATTCAAACCATCCATAGTTTTATTCTAATCTAAATGATTGCAATTACCTTTACCTTGCACATCCAACACTATGTTTGGTATAGAGTTAGTATTTTTTCCTACATATTATCCATAGCTTCTTTTTTGTTTTTCTATTTTGTCCATTGATTTCTTCTTTGGGTCCTTAGTTTTTTGGACTCTCATATTAATATTCATAGACCACTGGTCCTTTTAATTAGAACCAAGGCAATATGGTAGTTTTATACATCATTGATTTCATAGAAATGCACCAATGCTAAAAAAAAGTGTGTTGGAGTTCCCATCATGGCGCAGTGGTTAATGAATCCGACTAGGAACCATGAGGTTGTGGGTTCGATCCCTGGCATTGCTCAGTGGGTTAAGGATCCAGCGTTGCCATCAGCTGTGGTGTAGATTGCAGACGTAGCTCGGATCCTGCATTGCTGTGGCTCTGGTGTAGGCTGGTGGCTACAGCTCTGATTAGACCCCTAGCCTGGGAACCTCCATATGCCAAGGGAAGCGGCCCTAGAAAACGCAAAAAGACCAAAAGACCAAAAAAAAAAAAAAAAAAAAAAAGTGTGTCAACAAAGCTAAAATTATGTCTTGGGCATCTGCCTTAGTATAGGCTACAAACCTGCTGCTAAATCATTGACAAACAAATTGTGCTCTTCAGACATTAATAGTACCATCTGTAAAATGAAAATGACCTTTTAACTCTATCTAAAAACCAATGTAATAAATAGTAAGAATTGTTATTGTTATTTGTCTCTTTCGTTATCCGGAAAACTTGGCAAATTGATTTTTCTAATGTGGACAAAGAATACATAAATTGTAAACCTTTCACTGTCAGGAAAAAAAAAAAAATCCTCTTTCTCAAATTTTTAAGAATTTTGAAGTTTACCTCAGCGGGGAGGGCTTATTTTAAGTTGACATGTTCTACCTTTAATATAAAAATTAATATTTTAGATTGTTTGATATGAGCCTTTTATGACTCAGAAGTGTTAATATTGGAGTCAAGAAGGAAATTATCAATTTAAATGTGGAGATGATCTTTTAATGGCAGAGTTGAGGCAGTTGAATTTTCATTTGTAAAGGTGACATAGGAAACAATAATTCTACACTTGATGATATAGATTCTAGAACAATCAACAAATAGCATAATAATGATAATTTACCATTTATTGAATTCTGAACATGGCCTTAATGCTTGACAAGTTATTATCAATATGTCATCCAATACTTACTACAGAACATGAGCAACCGGCTTATTATCTCTACAGAAATAGAAAGCATTCTGCTTTTGTTTTTGTTTTTTCTTTTTCTGGCTTCCCTGCTTCATATGGAGTTCCCTGGGACCGGGGATCAGATCTGAGCTGCATTTGCAACCTATGCGCCCGCTACAGCAATTCCAGATCATTTAACCCTATGCCAGGCTGGGGATGGAACCTGAGTCCCTGCACTGCAGAGATGCTGCCAATCCCATTACAACACAGTGGAATGACTATAGAAAGCATTCTTTACAAATAGGCTATATTCACTCCAATGTAATAGTAACATTTTAATTTGTGAAAATTTATTTTGTTAAAAAAAAACTTTTATCACATATTTTACTTAATCCCCCCAATAACTCTGCAAGGTATTTGACCATTATTCAATTTATAGAAAACTAAGATCTCCAGGAGTAAGTGAATGTTCTAATTCCACAATGTAAGTGAAAGTCCCCTAAATCTAAAGTCAATGCTTGGATTCAATTTTACCAAAATTTAAATAGGAGCTATTTGGAAGATGAAAAATAAGCAAAGTAGCAGAATAGGAGTTTGCTACCATTTTTTTTTTCACACAAAGAATTCCAATTTTAACATCGCCTATAGGTGAGAGTACCTTTGTAGAACTATAAGAATCCAATGAAGAAGCTCCAACATCCCAATGGGAGAAAAATACTGTACACATTGATGACGGTAAGAAGAACTGTTTCACTTCACTTGTACCATTCTGATCCCACCTGTGTGCCTCACCTATGCCACTAGAAGATCATCTACCCACTTAAACTAATTAAGGATTTTACTCTTAGCTCTAATATTAGCACAATTGAGTTCTAAAAGTTCACATTAAACAATATGAGATGCAAATTTTATATAAAAAAGAGAACAAATTGATTTAAAATAGCTTGCATAAAGAGAGAACCTCTCAGCCTGCAATTTCACCCATATGGTAAAGTGAGAACATGTGAGCAAGTGCCTTGCTTCTTCAGCTATTCGAGATGCTGCCAAAGAGACCCACTTTAATTTTTGGCTCATCCAGAATACTGAAATGAGCTGCATAACTTGGGGGTGGAAAATAGCTGAGATAACAGCAGCCAGAGCTCTCAGAGAATATGGAAGGATGCATCCTACTAACTATTTCATGGAGTCCATCAGGAAGCCTTCCCACAAGCCTCTGTGGATGCCTCACATTCAAATTCCCAGACACTAGCCCACAAATACCCCAATGTATCACATGACACATCTGCATGCCTCATGCACTGCAGCCAGCTCACTGTGCATGGCCATGGAGGCTATGAGTATGAGTGTTTGAACACATGTAGTTAGCATACACTTACCATTAGCCCCACTCTGGGATTGAGAAAGAGCACACAGCTTGAGCATTTAGCATCAATCTAGAGGAAGCAAATGGGAGGTTATCAGTATTTGGCCTGTCTTAACAGGATCTAGGGAAGGCATGAAAGTTTAACAGCACCTTATGAAAAAAGAACAAAGTGTGGGACAAACGTACCCATAGAAGAAGGTCTAGAAAGCTTCAGAATTCTTAGCAACATTGACAGAAATTTTTCTCCTCCCAATGCCTATCAGTAAAGACTAGAGGAGGTGACTGTTTCTTCAGATACAAAGACAGCAACACAAGACTTCCAAAAATATGATTAAGCAAAGAAACGCAATACCCTCAAAGGAACACAATAATTTTTCAGTTACCAACTCCAAAGAAATGGCTATGATTTTCTTGATAAAAGTTTAAAATAGTTGTTTAAAGGAATGTCATTGGACTATGAGGAAAACACAGAAAGACAATGTGGCAAAAACAAAAAGAAAGTACATAAACAAACAAAAAGTTTAGTGGAGAAATAGAAATCATGTAAAGAAGTAAACAGAAATTCGGAAGGTGAAGGATACAATGAATAAAGTAAAAAAATGCAATAGCATCAGTATCAGACCTGATTAAACAGTAGAAACAATCTATGAACTTGAAAACGTGTCTTTAGAAATTATCCAGTCAGAAGAGAATAATAACAGCAAAAACAACAACAAAGAATTAAAAGGAGTTAAAGAAGCTTATGTAAAATATTCAATACTATTAAGTTAAATAATTTATAGTTATTGAAATCCCCAAAGGAGTGGAGAGGTATAATATCTGAAAACTTCCCAAATCTGGGGAAAGATTGAGACCTCCAAGTTCACAAACCACACAGGTTCCAAAATAGGTTTAGTCCAAATAAATTTCCTTCAAAGATATAATATAATAAAACTCTAAAATCAAAGCAGAGATAATTTTAAAAACAGCAAGAAACATTACTCATGTTGAAAGGAATCCTGATAAGGCTGCATTCTATCGAAGTTCAGTTGTCACCAGCTTAAAGTAAGATATTTTATGTAAGCCTCACAGTAACCACAAAACAAAAACCTTTAGTAGTTGCACAAAAGATAAGAAGGGAATCAAAGCATAACATTCTGAAAAATTATTAATTCACAAAGAAAAACAAGAGAGGAAGAAAGGAGCAAAGGACTACAAAGCAGTCAGAAAGCAATTAATAAGATGTCATTAATAAGTCTTTACCTATCGATAATTACATTCAATATAAAAAGAGTAAATTTCCCAATCCAAAGAACTAGAATGGATGAAAGAATAAAAAACAAACCCCAACTATATTTTGCCTCCCAGAGATTCAAATCAGATCTATGGACACAGAAAGTGAAGGGAAGGGAAAAAAATACATGCCAAAGAATTTCACACCATCCATAAAAATCAACTCAAAATTGATCAAAGGCATGGATATTACAACTGAAACCATAAAACTCCTAGAAGAAAATAGGATAAATTTCTTGACTTTGGTCTTGGCAATGATTTTTTGGATTGGGCTCCAAAAGCAAGGACAACAAAAACAAAAACATACAAGTGGGACTACATCAAACAAAAATGCTTCTGCATAGCTAGTAAAACCATTAACAAAATAAAAGGACAACTTCTGGAATAGATACAACATTTGCAAATCATATCCCTAAGTTAATATCCAAAATATTTAAAGGCAACCTGATTAAAAGATGAGCAGAAAGTTTGAATAAACATTTTTCCAAAGATATACAAATGCCCAACAGGTGCATGAGAAGGTGCTCAACATCACTGATCAGCAGGGAAATGCAAATCAAAATCTCAATGAAGTATCACCTCAGACGTGTTAGAAAGGGCATCATCAAAGACACAAGAGATGAAAAGTATTGGTGAGGATGCAACAAAAAGAGTATCCTCTTGTACTATTGAGAGAAAGGTAAATTGGTGCAGTCACAGAGGGAAACAGTATGGAGTTTCCTCCAAAAATAACAGAACTACCATATATTCCAGCTATCCTACTCTGGGTATATATCCAAAGAAAATGAAAACAGGGTCTCAAAGAGAGGTCTGCATCTCTACGTTTATTACAGAACTATTCACAATATGGAAATAACCTCTTGTCCATATTCATCAAGGATGAACTGATTAAAAAAAACAACTGTGAGATATGTGGATATATTTTGTCAGAGTAAAAAAATAATACTTTATTGCTAATTTTTTTTGTCTTTTATCTTTTAGGGCCAAACTCTCAGCATATGGAGGTTCCCAGGTTGGGGGTCTAATTGGAGCTACAGCTGCCAGCCTATGCCACAGCCACAGCAATGCCAGATCCAAGTTGTGTCTCTGACCTACTCCACAGCTCACAGCAATGGCATATCTTTAACCCATTGAACCAGGCCAGGGATCAAACCCACAACCTCATGGTTCCCAATTGGATTTGTTCTACCATGATGGGAACTCCGCTTTATTGCTAAAATTTGCTATCATCTGAGCCTTCATCAAGTAGTTCTCTTTTGGCTGGTAGAGGGTCTTGCCTTGATTTTGATGGATGATGAGAAGGGTGGTGGTTGCTAAAGGCTGGGGTAGTTCAGGCAATTTTAAAAAGAGGCAACATTGACATTTGTTACATTAATTGACCCTTGATCAATTCATTTGGACACTTGTAGCTGGCTTAATCTCAATATTGTTATATTTCAGGGAATAGCGAGGTCCAAGGAGATCATTTTATTGCACATCTCAGATATTGTGTGTGTGTGTGGTTTTTTTTTTTTCCCCAAATTGAAGGTTTGTGACAAGATTGTGTTGAGGATATCAGTGTCATTTTTAAAAAACATGTTCTCACTTTGGGTCCCTGTGTCATCCTTTAGTAATTCTCTCAATATTTCACTTTTTCATTATTATTATATTTTTAAAGTGAAGTTTTCACAGGTTTTTTTGACATAATTCTACCCAGTTGCTAGTAACCTCAACTCTACTATCTGTTACTCTGAGTTCAGCCATTTTAGATTCCACCCAGAAGTGGTATCGTACTGCATTTGACTTACTCTGATGTATCTTGCTTAATCAATACCTTCACGTTTCATCCAAGTTTTTGCAGATAGCAAGATTTCCTTATTCTTTGTGACTGAATAATGTACATTGAACATACAAGATAGGAGTTCCCATCATGGCTCAGCAGTAACGAACATGACTAGTATCCATGAAATGTGTGTTCAAGCCTGGCCTTGCTCAGTGGGTTAAGGATCTGGCATCGCTGTGAGCTGTGGTGTAGGTCACAGACATGGCTCGGATCCCACATTGCTGTGGCTGTGGCTGTGGCATAGGCTGGCAGCTGCAGCTCCGATTCGACCACTAGTCTGAGAACTTCCATATGCTGCAGATGCAGCCCTAAAAAACAAAAAAGAACATGTGAGATAGATGGATGGACAGATGGATACATATATACATATTTGTATATATGTATGTATGTGTGTATAAACACACACATGCACACACATCTTCTCATTCCTCTCTAACAACTTCTTTAGTCTTCTCTCTCCACTTCATTCCTGTCAGAAGAGTCTGAAATGTAGTGTTCAGACTCCTGCTCCAGGAGAGAATTGATAGTAAATAACTATCACTCTACTTATTAACAACAGAATCCCTACAATTCAAAGTATAACCTTTAGTTTTTATAAGGAAAATCTTTAGATTTCCTAATAAAATTAAAAATTAAGACAAAATAATAGAAATCTTAGATTTTTATCAACTTTCTCACATTTATCCCTGGTATCAGTATCCTTATCTGTAAAACAGATTATAAAAAATATGAGTTCATTTTCAAGCCAATACCTGAAATAACCCAATCAGGATGAGAAAACTTATTCTGGCAAACTGGTGATGCACTGAGTTTACATTCTTATGAACTTTTTATTTTGGTTGACCCATTTTTACTTTTGCCTTCATAAGAGCGTCCTAAGGAAAATTTGATTAGTCTTTGCTCTGCAGGTGGAGTCTAGGCGGCAGAGAGGTCAGGAAAATACCACCTGCTCAATATAAGTGATGGATGATTTCTTTTCCTTAAGATTGATGTCTTTAGGTGAAAAGACCATCTGTTGTCCTAATCTGCTCATGATCTATTTAGAGGCAATGTATAATTGTTAGCACTGCATGTGAAACACAGATATGTTCCCAAATTTCCAAATGTAAAATATCTTCATGACACATTTACATACATGTCAGTCCTTTGCTTTTGGCAAATACCTTCAATTTTTGAGTTGAGATGGTACATAACAACATGCAGAGAGAAGGAGCCTTATTAGGATTCCATTGTTTTGACACATTTTTTTACTATATGGAGTCAGAATCTCTGAGTATAGGTCTGGAACATGAGATTAACACTCAAGGTTATATCTAATGCAAATTACCAGTTTTCCCTCACTAAGGAATGATGACAACTCTATTCAAGTGGTTAACTGTTCTTTCATTTCTAGATTCTTTGCTATGCATGTGTTTTAGAGACTGGGGTTATTGCTCAAATTAAAGTATTCCTGGCAAAAGAATCCCTCCACAGTTGACTTGAAAGCAAAATGGATTGCACACTGCTGTTCCTTGTGTAGCATTGTTGCTCAGTTTCCTCCTTCCCGTCCGGAAATAACTGAGCCTCTTTGTTTAAACACTGCCACATATTTAGCAGGTTACACATGCAGAGTTGATTTCTGAATCACTGATGTCAATCTGAAAAAATATTGTTTGTGTCTTCAAATGAAGTTTACAATCAACCAAAGTAGTTACAATCAACTACTTATTTTTGTTAAGTAGTATAAAATATGATTATTGCAAAGAGCTGGTTTAAATTCTTGTCACTATAGCATCTTCAAGATTTATTTCAAAGTTTAAAATGATTTTCATACATTATTTTGAAGAAGATTCAAGATACATCTTTAAAAAAAAAAACTGAGGGATCACTTCTAGGAAATTTTGGTATATTGCAACCGTATGCTGTGTTGGTCAAACCATGTTGTCATTTACTTATCAGATCTTGGACTTTACATAGAAACATGATAAAACATCGTCATATTCAGTGGTCCGTTCCTCCTTAACTTTAGCAAATGCAAATCGATTAACCGTTGATAGTCTTACTACCTGAGAGAATGAAGGTACTTGACACACACAGGACCTGGATGAAATCTGGCTTCACTCTAAGTTTATAGTTTGGAGTCTTTGCTGATGAAATAGAATATAACTTTAAAGAGATGTATATCTTTAAGAGATGAAAGATTGGCTTGAATTTTTAAGCTATTTCAATTTTCCTTTCTTGATTGGAACTATCTCATGGGCCCTTTTCACTATAAAGTTGCATCCTCTTACCATGTCAAAGTTGAACATCTTTATAGGTACTTGAAAAGTACATGTTTTTTGTATCTTTAACCTGGTTGAATTGTCTCCCTGTCATCTAGGCCTTTCTTGTTTGCTATGAAACACTGTGAATTTTACTTATTTTTCTAACAAACTTTGAGATAAAATTTTAATGTGTTACTAGGTAAATATAATTTTCAGATATAATATATACTAATTTTAATTATTTTTTTTCCTCTTTTTATGGCTGCATCTGAAGTAAATGGAAGTTTTGGGCTAAGAGTCAAATTGGAACTGCAGCTGCCGGCCTATGCCACAGCCACAGCAATGCAGGATCTGAGCCACATCTGTACCTATACCACAGCTTGTGGCAATGCCAGATCCTTAACCCATTGAGCAAGGACAGGGATCGAACCCACATGTTCACGGATACTATGTCAGGTTCTTTATCTGCTGAGCCACAACAGGAATGCCTCAGAATTCATTTTTAAATTATGTTTTTAAGAACTAAGATAAATAAAACGTGAAAGAGACAGGCAGATAGACAGTGAAGCAGACAGATAAACTCCATGAGCATTTCAGATTCTGTAGTTTTGGGGTAGAGAATTCAATTAATTTCTCAATTCTTACCCCCAACAACCTCCTTGTGGTAAGCAGAATAATGCCCCATCCCTAAAAATGTCACATCCTAATCCACTGAACCTGTGAATGTGTTATTTCCCATGACAAAGAAGCTTTGCTGTGGGTGAGACTAAGGAATTTGAGATCAGAGTACCTGGATTACCTGGGTCAGCCCATGGTAGAGAGAGGCAGTAGGATCAGAATCAGAGAAGTAGATATTACCACAGGGGCAGAAGTCAGAGAGATCCTATGGCTTGAAGGGAGACAACCACCAAAGAATGTAGGCAGCCCCCAGAAGCTGGGAAAGGGGAGGGTGTGTTGTTTCCCCAGAATCTCCAGAGAACACAGCTCTACTGGTACCTTGATTTTGTCCTTGGTAAGATGAATTTTTTGACTTCTAACCTCCAAATGTAAAATAATATATCTACGTTTTTAAAGCTACTAAATATATGATAACTTATTATAGAGCTGATGGAAAACTAATATAATTCGGTATCTTCATCCATTGTCTTTATCCACAGTGCTTCTGTGATATTTATGCGATTTATTCCTAGGAACCCCATAAAACAAACTGCATCCATTCTTGTAAAATTTAATTTTTATTGTTTTGGAAACATAAGGTTTTATTCAAGCATGAGATTTAATGGACATAAAAACATGGCATAAGTTTAAGATGCACAAGGTTATGATTTGATACATGTACATATTGTGGAATGAGTACCGCTATAAGTTAGTTAGCACAGCCGGGACCTGACGTATTTACCTTTGTGTGTATGTGTATGTTGAGAACATTTTAGATCTGCTCACCTAGCAACATTCAAGTATATGAAGCAGTGTTGCTAACTCTAGTTACCATGCCTTAAATTAAGTCACCAGAACACATTCATCTTATAACTTGAATTTTTACACTTTGACCAACACTTTCCCATCCCCTACACCCCCGCCCCCCACCTCAGCCCTGACAATTACCAATCTACCCTCTGTTTCTATGAGTTTGGCTTTTTTAGATTCCAGAATTAAGTGAGATAATACAGTATTTCTTTTTCTCTGCCTGACATTTTCACTTAGCACTCCATCCATTTTAATGCAAAAGGAAGGATTCTTTCTTTTTTTTGCTGAATAATATTTCATACATCACATTTTCTTTATCCATTCATCTGTCAGTGGACACAAATTTTTCCCATGCCTTGTCTAATGTGAATAACGCTGTAAAAAACATGTGGGGTGCAGATTTTGTTTCCTTTGGATATATATTCAGAAGTAGGATTGCTGAACCAAAAGGTAGTTTTCTTTTTAATTTTTTGAGAAATGTTCATACTGTTTTCTTTAATAGTTGTACCAATTTACATTCCTACCAACAGTGTACCAGGGTTTCTTTTTCTCCAAATCATTAACACATTCTTGTCTTTTTGATAACTGGTGTGAGATGATATCTCCTTGAGGTTTTTATTTGAATTTCTCTTAATGATTAGTGGTATTAATCACCTTTTCACATATCCACTGGCCAGTTTTAACAAAATTAAATGCAGACTTCCTAACTGCAAGACCTCTCAGAAATTTTACCATGGACTTATAAATTGTAGATTTCTAAGAGGGTTTATAGAGCTGTTATCCAGTCAAAATGCAATGTGAGCCACATATGTATATTTTTAGATCTTAATTAAAGTATACTTGAGTTACAATGTTGTGCCAATTTCCACTGTACAGCATAGTGATCCAGTCATATATGTGTACATGATACGTGTGCGTTTGTGTGTATACTTTTCCTCATACTATCTTCCATCATGTTCTATCTCAAGAGATTGGATAACATTCTCTGTACTGTACAACAGGACCTCATTGCTTATCTATTCTAAATGTAATAGTTGGCATCTATCAACTCCAACATTCTTTAAAAAATTTAGATTACTTTATTGATTTCATTTCTCCATCCTTTTAATACATTTTAAATGCTGATTTTGACTTCAATTACTAACTGTACCACTTTTGTCCCTCCTGAAAACTGGCAAGCCTACTTTATGTTATGTAACTCTGACTCTAAGATGAATGTTCATTTTACATAGTCTACCACCTGCATTAACTTATCTCAACCTTTGAGGAAGGACATAGCTGTGGCTACTGACACACTCCCTTCTTTCTACAGCATAGAGGAGTGATGTCCCAGCTCCTTTCATTCTAACAATGCTGGAAAAAATAAGAAAAAATAGGTTTTGACTGTTTTCCTTCAGCAATCTAAGAATCCAGAACCACATCAAAAATACAAGATTGCCATCCAATTTACCAAAATTCCAACTGCAAAATAGGATAGCTCAAAGAAAAATGTTCTGGTAAAAAAAAAAAAAAGAACTGGAGTTCCCATCATGGCGCAGTGGTTAACGAATCCGACTAGGAACCATGAGGTTGCAAGTTCGATCCCTGGCCTTACTCAGTGGGTTAAGGATCTGGCGTTGCAACAAGCTGTGGTATAGGTCACAGATGAGGCTCAGATCCTGCATTGCCATGGCTGTGGTGTAGGCCCGCAGCTACAGCTCTGATTAGACCTCTAGCCTGGGAACCTCCATATGCCACCAGAAGTGGCCTTAGAAAAGGTAAGAAGACAAAAAAAAAAAAAAAAAAAAAAAAAAAGAACTTAGTCTATCTGAAATGAAACATAAAGATTGACGTACATGAACAAATATGTCAGGCCTTGTAAGAGGCATTTTTCCATGTGTCACCATGTTTAATGCCCACAACTTCCACTCTGGTAGGTTTTATCTTCATATATGAAATTACTAACTTATAGTTAGATAACAACTTACCTAACAATCACATAGTTATCTATAAATGTTGGAGGTAAAAATAAAACACTCTTGAGGTTATATCCTTTACTATTATTTTTATCATAACCATAATTTTGCAAATAAAAAGACTTTAAATATGTCACTACCTGGATTTTTCCAGCAAGAAAATCTATCTAAATGTTCTCAATAAGTTAAAAGATTTTTGATGTGGAATATGCAATAGCATAACAAAAATATTTTTCAAAACATCAAAAAATCATTAGAGCAAAATAGAAAAATCACCACTACCTGCATTTTTATAATTGTGTTAACAAATTGTTGGTCAATTGGTGAGTTCTCATTTAAGTTTTTATTCCATTGGCTGACCTAAATATCTTAGCTGAGAAACATATCTATTTATTCTCATTCTGGTATAAAACACTTTTAGATAAACATGCACATCTAGGAAAAAACATATTTCCTGAATAGAAATTTCATCGATATCAACTTAAAAGGATGAAACTTATCTTTAGAATGTTCAGGTGACTATAATTACCTACCTTGATTTTTTTGGAAGATAGAATTTAAATTTAAAAAATAGATGTAATGTTACTCGGGGTCAGGTAATACTAAGTAACACTTCATAAACAATTAGTTGCTATGCAACAACCCTTCAAACAGTAACTGAAAATAATTTTTTCATAAATAATGTCCTTTTATATTCTAACTGGACCGAAGCTATGCATCTATAAATAAGAAATATTCAGTCTTACTCAAACCTGATCATATTTATGCATTAGCTTTAATGATACCTTGGTTGTATGAAGGTAGAATGCTCTGACTTTGTATTCTGTATTGTTATAAGATTTAAACATGTTTGTTTATTTAAAGATAGAAGATAACAACTGGAATGGTGGTATTTGCTGTTCATCATCCATCCCTGAGAAACACTCTACATTACAAAATTATCTTTCCTATAAAGTAAAACATCTTTATTTTGGCAAAATTTAAACAACATAAGCTAGTAAATATTATCACCAACTCAAAATATGTTTGTTAATAAAGGAAGTAAAAATATATAATGTTCAGCATTATCGAAATAAGGCACAGTTTACTGCAGAGAAATATGAATAAATCCACTGAATGCTCCAGATTTGATGAAAAACTAGATATTGATTCTCAGTATAGGGATATCTATAAGATATCTCAGCTTCTCTGAAATCAGATGCCCTGTTACTATAGTCTGGAGGCATGTTCCAAACTTATCTCCACAACTATAGTAATCAATTTCACACCTAACTGTCATGTAAGCAAGACTGTAACTTCAGAAATGATTACAAAAGTGAAGCTCTTATTTTTTCTTGTTTACAGTGATTTTTATTTCCAGGTAAAAAATGATCAAACCATATAATGTTACATGATTTTATTTCTTCTAAAAATATCCATGTATTTTTGAAATGTATAAGAATGCCTCTATTTTCTCCTCTGTCCTTATATATGTTATATTCATAAATGAATGGATGGGGTTAACATACACAAATAAGATACATCTATTAAATTACAGTTATTTTCCCTTCAAGGTGTCTATAATGCATTGGTTTGTGATATTATAATATCACATTCACAGCACATATAAAGTGAATTTGCATGGTTTAAAACACTGTGTTTGAAGTTAGGAAACCCGGTTGATGTTTCATCTCTGCTCCTACAAGATGTTTGATTTGGGGTTAAAACATTTATCTTCTTAAACTTGTTTGATCATCTGTAGGCTGAGCACATTAGTGTCTGTCATGTTTGAGTTCTATTATGATTAATTTGAAACAGATAAAGTAATATAAAATTATTTTATATATAAATTATACTAATGAATCAAATAATGATGCAAGTCAAATTAAGTTAAAGTTTTCACACACACACGCACACACACACACACACAACCGGGTGCTCCTGTTGACTCAGTGGACCTACTAGTATTCAAGAGGATGTGGGTTTGATTCCTGGCCTTGCTCAGTGGGATAAGGATCCAGTATTGCCATAAGCTGTGATGAAGTTCGCAGATGTGGCTTGGATCCCATGTTGCTGTGGCTATGACATAGGCCAGCAGCTGCAGCTCTGATTTGACCCCTAGCCCGGGAACCTCCGTATGCCATGGATATGGCCCTAAAGAGCAAAAAGCAAAAAACAAAACAAAAAAAAAAAGCAAGCAGAAGCCTTTTGGCTGATTGGTTGTTTTGTCAAGATAGCCTTAGAAGGATTACTAGCTTATTCTAAAAGATTTGAATGGAGAGAAGTTTCCTGACATGAGGAACAATAGAACAAAAATGTTGCATCAGAAAAGAGAAACCATGCTTAGGAGCCATGAATAAATTATCCTTCTTCGAATGAAATTTTCTAGTTGATTATCAGGGCACCACATGGTTAAAAAGACTGGAAAAAGACAGGTTGGATTTTGTAGGACTTTGATGTGAAGTAATAGCTTCATGACTATTCTGAAGAAAAAGAGAGCAAGAGGGAAAGATGGAAGGATGGAAAGAAGGATGCAAGGAAGGGATGGAGGAAGAAGATAACAAAAGGAAGAGAAAATGAGGGCAAAAGAGACAAGAGGAAGTAAATGGTGTGCATTAAATTCCTGTTGTGTTTCAAGCACTATGTCAGGTACTTTAATGAAATTTAATAAAGTGCACACGGTCACTATAGATACTTTCATCTACACTACATTTTTTTTTTAACTAGGAGAAATTATCCAGTATGCCTATGCCACAGTATTAAAAAATAATAATAATAATGCTTTGACTGTAGTTCCAATCACACATTCCATGCCATTTTGCTGTGGCCTACTAGTTCTTTCTGTAAAGTCCAAGTAGGAAGGGTTTTATGAGTGTGGGGTAATTGAAACACCATGTAATGATGTTAATGACAGCTCATCTGGCTGCGCTGTCATATGAGCATATAACATGTTTCATTTTCCTAAACTGCTAGCAGATATTAGGAAAAATTCATTAACTCAAAAAGCAAAACCTGTTACAACTGATAGAAGCTTTAGAAAATCTTACTCAAAAGGATATTTAGCAAAAAGACCAGCATCCTCAGAGATTTCACAGAGTTGATTAAAAATCACAATTTTTCTTAACATAACCATCTGCTCAGATAAGTGGAAAGAATAATATCCAGCACTGTACTTGGATGTAAGCATGGTTATATATCCATTTTATCAATTCAAGACCTTTGGGATCTACTCAAAGATTTTTCTAAATTAAGGGGCCAGACAACTTTCCTTTTGACACCATATCACCACTTTCTTAAAAGTTGTATTAAGAAATGAAGACTAGATGCCATAGCTAAAGTGGAGGACTTCCCAGCATGGCTCAGCAGGTTAAGAACCTGATATAGTATCCATGAGGATACAGGTTTGATCCCTGGCCTCGCTTGGTGAGTTAAAGATCTGGCATTGCCTCAAGCTCTGATGTATGTCACAGATGCGGCTTGGATCCAGTATTGCTGTGGCTGTGGTATAGGCCAGTAGCTGCAACTCTAATTCAACCCCTAGCCTGGGAACTTCCATATGCCACAGGTGCAGCCCCAAAATAAATACATACATACATACATACATACATACATATATATATATACACACACACACACACACATATACATACATACAGAGAGAGAAATGTATTCCAAATATGAATGATTTCCCCATTTTATGTAAAGTTAAGAGGCAAACTTCTCCTTACATAACCCTGCCAAGGCCAGCAGAGATCATGGCACCTGGAAAGTGACCACTCAGCTGAGAGTTTGTGGTCACTCACAATCGAGGTGCAGTAGGGTCTTCCACTTTTACTTCAGAGCCTGGTCCACAAAATCATGTTACTACAACCATTTCCCCATTTTCTACTACCAGCAACTCATCCCAAATATGACTTTGACTTATATATGCCCTCCCCTTGTCCAAATAAGGGGATTTGATATAAAACAACATTTATTTTCAAAGGAATTACCAATTAAGATTCAACTCTATATTATTTCTGTTTGTGATAAATTGCCTTACATTTTTTTTCTCAATAAATATCTTTATTTCACTGTACGTAGATCAATAATGGTTAGTATATCAGAATATAAATGAGAACTTCACAGATAATCATAATAAAGTTGCAGGAGACATTTTTACTTTTCTTTTGAAGAAAGGAAAAAAAATACATTACATGAAGCTAGTATTGTATTTCTTTTTTAATATCATATCTGCCTTTCTAAAGGCAATAATCAAATAATTGTCTCAGTAAATCAGGCATAACTCCTTTGATTTGGATCTCAATATTTAGAGAAAATATTTAACATAATTGACCAGTTGATTTTTGAAACTCTCTCTTGCTTTGATTTTAAGATGTCACTTGTCTCTCTCCCTGTCTGATTAGTCTTCCCCAGGGAACTTTGTAAGAGTTCTTTATACACATTCCCTTAAATGTGTTTTGTCCTCCATAATCTATTTTAGGCCCTTTTCTCTTCTCTCTGTGATATGCATTCCTTGAATCATAAACCAGTCTCATAACTTCACCTAAAACCAATATTCTACTGAGTTCAACTGTACATCTCTTAGAATAATCTCTCTTCTGAACTCCCTTATATGTTTCCCCCTTGTCCTAGATATCTCACTGATAGTCAAGCTCAACATGTCATACACAGCTGGGGATGCTTCCATAGTTCGTATGAAGAAATCAAATTTATCACTGGACAGAATAGCTGTTTGCTTATTTTGTCTCCTGCCCACTAAGATAGCAACTCTCAAGGAGCAATGGCATTCTTCTCAACTGAAATTTACAGTCAAAGTCAATTCTGATATAGCCAAAAGGAAGAGAGGAGACATATGCAGTAAGAAGAAAGTGGTTCCCAACTGTGTTTAGGAATATCAGCTTATGTTATAACTCACACATCCAGCTCCAGTATCAGATAACATCTGATGATTTATTCCACTGTCACTATCAACCACCAAAAATAAGAAATAGAATTGATTAGGGAGAAGATGAAGAAAGGAATTCCTAGGGTTCCATTTTAACCCACAACCTAATTAAATATGAAAGCTAGAAAAGAGGAAAATGATTTAAAATGTAAACGAAGAGAGAGGAAAATGCAGGGAAGTATAAAAGAAAAGCCTGTGAGATTTATGTTTATCCAGCATTATATAAGGATGGGCAAATTTACTTACTTATAATGCTGTATCTGGAAGCTGTTGTCTAGCATTTGAATAAAAAAGGAAAATAATTGTATTTTATAAAATTAAATATTTAGGTAGAAAACTGGAGACGTCCTGTTATCACTGCATAACAGAGAAGCATTAAGGGAGCAATAATGAAACAATAGGCCTGGTGTGTCATAGGTTAATGAATTACTGCTCTAGATAGTTCAATCAAAGTAGGCCAATATTGATGTGCATTTAGAAAGACAGATGGGTTATTGCATGTGCCATTCAATGTAATGAATTGTCAGGGAGGAAAAAATCTCCAGGATGTGTATAATCATTTACGAGCAGTAGAGGAGGAAACTAAATTATAAGAAGATGTATTTCAATTCAGCTGAGAAAGAAGTAAATATAGTATTGAATGCACACACAAAAAAAATTGTTTTAATAATCAGAAATTTTACATAAATTAGCTATTTTCCAAAGCAATTCTTGTGTTGAATTTGGATATATAAATTCAATCTGATGGTCTTGTTACAACATGTCAAAAAAAAAAATTTCAATTCACTAATAATAAAAAAAGTGTGTGTGGAGGGGCAGGATTTCAGGTACTACAGACAAAATGAGGACTAAATCTGAGCTACCCAGGGATAAAGCATAGACATCCTGGACTAAATCAGAGTCATCTTTATATCTTGAAGCCTTGAAAACACAGTTACTATGTGCTTGAATAAATGAATGAGTACAAATCAGTATTCTAACAAAATTAAGGCTTTTTAGCAAAATGGAGTGCCAAAGAATTTTACATTTACAGTCACATTTGTATTTTTTATTTACATTAATTTTTGCCAACCCCACAAGTTAGGTATGTTATGCCCATGATCAAAAGATTAAAAATGAGTCTCAAGAAGGTAATTAATAGTAGCTTCCCAAAGTCAACATCAACATAGCTGGGCTGTGGCAGGACTGTGTAGGAGTGTACCCCTATATCTAATTAGTTTAACACCCCCTTCTCTCTTTCTTTCATTAAGTTTTTATAAAGCTCATTGCAAATTGGCATGTTAGAAACATTTTTAGAGCAGCCATTCCCAGATCTCCAAGTCAACCAGTTCCTTTGGTGACATCATCAGATTAAATGAAATGGGCAATAAGGACTAAATATATGACCAGAAATTTAATCCTTTTGTTTAATTGGATGTCAGGGTAGACTTGAGGAAGAGGTTACTTGGCATTTTTCTTGCAACAATTTCTCTCTCCCTACTCTACCCACCCTCTGTGGAAATTATATACTCAACTTGATTTCAACATTTAGTAAAACAGCTGTGAAATAGCATTCCTTCACAGTAGATTAAGGAAAAGAGATGTCCATTTCAGAAGAAAAAAAAAAAAAAAAATGCAGTAACCAAGGAAGTTACTAGGATTGCCCACAGAAGATGTGACTACAGAATTGATCTAAGTCAGATGTGTTCCAAGAGTTGACTTCAGCAGTGGAATACAGTACCTTTCAATACTCTTACTTTCTTTCAAACTTTAACCCAGAGTTTATGACCTCATACTCCCAACATATAGGCACTACTCTCTCAGGAGATTTAACTACATTTCTTTGCCCAGCAGATGGTGGAGTTAGCCTTTGTTTCTTTGATGTATAAAGTGAATTTTCCCTCAAAAATTTGATTAATCATGACTTCATTTATCTGACAGAATTTATTATGTGATGTGTGTCAAGCACTGTTCTGGGTATGTAGCGAAAAAAAATAGACAAAAGCTCTGACTTCAGGAAACTTACATTCCAACTGAAGGAGATAGTAAATAAACCAAATACATAGGATAGGGAAAGATCAAAATTGGGCTGTGAATGGGTACTGTTTAGAAGAGATTCTTTGGGGAAAGCCTAAGGGATAAGCTGACCTCAGATAGAGACTTTCAAAAATGAAAGGCTGGAGACCTGTGATTAGCTAATAGAAAGGCAGTTCAACCTTTGTTGACTGTGAGTGCACATTTGATGTGAACGGCACTGACTGCATTTGATGAAGAACAAGGTGGAGAGTGTGTCCCGATAGAATGCTACAGCATGCGGTGAGAGATGAGACTAGCACAGAGAGGTAAAGAAAAGACAGTGGTCTGAATGTCTCTGTCCCCCTCAACCTTCACATGGTGAAAACCCAGTACCAAGTTGGTGGTCTTGGGAGGTAGGGTCTGCAGGAAACTTTAGGTCCTGAAGATAAAGCCCTTGTGATAAGATTAGGGTGCATATAAGAGAGACCCCTCACTTCTCAGTAAGGACACAGTGAGAAGTTAGAAGCTGGGAAGAGGGTCTTCACTTGACCACATGGTCCCCTGATCTCAGATTTCCAGGCTCCAGGACTAGCAGAGATAAAATTCAATGGTTTATAAACTAGCTAGTCTGCGATATTCTAGTAGCTCCTACAGATAGTACAAACAATTTAGATAATGTATATATTCAACAACCCTTATACAGAAGTTGATTTGTACCAGATTGTTCTGAAAAAAAGGTATTGTGATCCAACCTCAGCTTTCAAGGATCATCTGGCTGAAATTAGTCTTTCCAAGGGTGAGGCTGGACTCAGACTGAGAATATTGTATGCTCTTTTGAAGAAGTGGTAATGGGGATAGAAGTGGTGGTAGAGGAGCTGGGAGAAATGGTAGGGTGCTGAGTATTTTTCAAAATGAGATACAGAGGATTTGTTGGAAAAAAAAAAGAGGAGTCAATGTTGACACTGAGTTTTGCGTCTCTCTGGTACTAATCAGTATTGAATCAGAACATCAGAACTCTGGAACTGATTCTTATTTATGCTGCACATCCAAAAAGGTCAACATTTTCCCTGTTCTGATTCTGTGATACTTTGTTATAATACCAAACTGTAGATACTTGGAGTTCATTTTTTAAATTTTTTTATTATGGTTGAGTTACAATGTTCTTTTAATTCCTGCTTTACAGCAAAGTGACCTAGATATATATCTATATACATTCTTTTTTTTTTTCACATTATCCTCCATCACAAGTGGTCAGATATAGTTCCCTGTGCTATACAGCAGAATTTCATTACTTATCCATTCCAGATGAAATAGATTGCATATACTAACCCCAAACTCCCAGTCCCTCCCACTCCCTTCACCTCCCTCTTCGCAACTTCTCCATGTCCATGATTTTGTTTCTTTTCTATAGATAGGTTTATTTGTGCCATATATAGATTCTAGATATAAATGATATCATATGTATTTGTCTTTCTCCTTCTGACTTACTTCACTCAATATGAGAGTCTCTAGTTCCATTCATGTTGCTGCAAATAACATTATTTTGTTCCTTTTTATGGCTGAGTAGTATTCCATTGCATATATGTAACACATCTTCTTAATCTATTCATCTGTCAATGGACATTTAGGTTGTTTCTATGTCTTGGCTATTGTGAATAGTGTTTCAATGAACATAGGGGTGCATGTATCATTTTCAATGTAAGTTTTGTCTGTATACAATGCCCAAAAGTGGGATTGCTAGGTCATATGGAAGTTCTATAATTAGATTTCTGAGTTACTGCCATACTGTTTTCCATGGTGGTTATATAAATTTTCATTCTCACTAAAGTGTAGGAGGGTTATTATTATTATTTT
The DNA here is from genome assembly GCF_054392235.1 of Sus scrofa. Taxonomy (NCBI): domain Eukaryota; kingdom Metazoa; phylum Chordata; class Mammalia; order Artiodactyla; family Suidae; genus Sus; species Sus scrofa. The sequence continues at coordinate 49,537,607 of NC_139390.1, read as the reverse complement.
TTTTTTGAAAAACAAAAAGAAAAACAAACAGTAGACCAGAAGCGGTCTACTGTTAAAAAAGAAAAAAAAAAAAAAAGCAGTTTAAGAATGAGAAAGATAACTGAGTTAGCAATTAGTTTAAGCAAGCAGCAAGGGGAAAATAGCTGCTTGATGAAACCATAGTATGATCAAAACCATAGTTGGTAGATAACTAAGCAGAGAGGTGAACCAGGTAAAGGAGGAAGAGTATAAAATTGAACTGGAATATCTTAGGGGCAGGCTGTTACTTTATTCATCACTGCACACAGTGTAATAGCAGAAAGAGAAGACATAGAAGCTGGGAAGTCATGAAAGCTTTTCACTATAGAGAATCAAGAGCACCATCCAAGGTGGTCAATAAGCATATGAAATGATGTTCAACATCACTAATAATTAGAGAAATGCACATCAAAACTATAATGAGGTGTCACCTCACACTGGTCAGAATGGCCATCGTCAAAAATTTATAAACAAAAAATGCTCGAGAGGGTGTAGAGGAAAAGGAACCCTCTTACACTGTTGGTAGAATGTTAATCGGTGAAGTCACTATGGAGAGTAGTATGGAGGATCCTTTAAAAACAAAATATAGGACTACCTTATGATCCAGCAATCCCACTCCTGGGTGTCTATCTAGAGAAAACAATAATTCAAAAATATAAAAGCACCCTGATGTTCATTGCACCACTATTTCCAATAGCCAAGGAGTGGAAGCACCTAAATGTCCATCTACAGAGGAACGGATTAAAAAAAATATGAGATATATATATACATATATATGAATATTACTCAATCATAAAAAAGAATGAAATAATGCCATTTGTATCAACATGGATGGACTTAGAGATTATCACACTAAGTGAAGAAAATCAGGCACAGAAAGACATGTACCATATAATATCACTTATATACAGAATCTAAAAAATGGCACAAGTAAACTTATTTACGAAACAGAAACAGACTCACAGACATGGAGAACAGACTTGTGGTTGCCAAATGGGAAAGGGGAGAGAGGTCTAAATTAGGAGTTTGGGATTAACATACACACAATACTATATATAAAGTAGATAAACAACAGGGACTTACTGTATAGCACAGGGATTATATTCAATATCTTATAATAAAATACAATGGAAAAGAATATGAATATATATATATGCATGTGCATATATATATGTGTGTACATATATATGTATAACTGAATCACTTTTCTATACACCTGAAACTAACACAACATTGTGAATCAACTATACTCCAATAAGTAAAACATTTTAAAAAGAGTTCCATCTACAAGTTTACTGTGCCTCTATTCAGTTTCTTCACCCCTGCCATGTGCACAGGACACCTCAGATGGGAGCACTCTTTGTAAACAGGAGTTACTTGTCTGGTACCCATACCTCTCGTTTCTTCCTGGGGACAGAAATTATTCAATGACTTGCTACTATGGTAATGTGATATAAAGCAAATAAAAATAACCAGCATGGCTATTGCAACATTCAATTTTTTAGAAAAGTGTTTGAGAAGCCTATAAAAAGTCATAGTTTCTGATTACTGTTTTCTCATACCAGTCTTAAACTGCTTTTACAATTCTTCTAGGAATGTAACCAAAAAAAATGAAGTTAAAGAATTAAATTTTTAAAAATATATGTATATTTATTCCTCTCCAATGGGAAAAAAATCACATATTAAACTGGTGATGAATAAAGTTTCTGTTTTGCAGTCTTCTTTGTGTAGGTAATGGCAGGGTGTTCCATTGACTTACTAAGAGCCAGTTGTAACCAAGAAACTTGTCATAAAGTAACACAGCACCTGAGAGAGATCAATGTAGGAGTGTTCATTAAACTAAGACAAGAAGTATTGATCTGCAGGAGGGGGGAAGCACCCAGGGGACTTTTTAGTGTTGTGGAGACAGAAGAAAGAAACAGATGAGTGAACTAAACTGAGTTTTTGTTCTATTTCCTTTATTTAAAGTTGAGTTTGAAGTGTAACTACTAGAAAACATAAAAAAAAGAAATGGAATAGCAGAAAATCAGTAGGATTCAAGCAGTCCATAAAGTAGGGAGGGGGAGAGAAATGCCTGTTAAAATATCCATGCAGCTGAAGAAGATGTGTTTATAAGAATTTGGTCTAAAATTTCCCCCAGATTCTGTAAGATTTCATTTGGACCATGTTAATATGTAAAGTATATTCTTAATTGCACAGTCAAGACGTTTAGAAACTAGACCAACACTGTTCTTTTGTTTGTTTGTCTTTGGGTTTTTTGCTCTGTTTTGTTTTGTTTTTTAGGGCTGCAGCTGTGGCATATGGAATTTCCCAGACCAGTGGTTGAATCAGAATTACAGCTGCCGGGCTATGCCACAGCTACAGCAGCTCAGGATCCAAGCCATGTCTGTGACCTACACCACAGCTCATGGCAATGCCAGATCACCAACCCACTGAGCAAGGCCAGGGATCAAACCCACATCTTCATGGATGCTAGTTGTATTTGTTTCTGCTGAGCCACAGCATGAAGTCCATACCAACACTGCTTATGAATCTCTGAAAGTAGGGGTAGGGGTAGTGATTCAGCACAACCAGTAAAAGGACCAGTGCATTTTGAGAGTTCCATGGTGGCACAGCAGGTTAAGGATCCTGCATTTTTACTGCTGTGGCTCTGGTCAGTCCTGGACTAGGAATTTCTGAATGCCACCGGCACTAGCACAGCCAAACAAACAAACAATCAATCAAACAAAAACTAAACTGAAGGATACCGAGAGTCCAGATAAAAATATTTTAAAAAGAACTGCATTTTTAAGTTGGAAATAGGGCCTGGGCTAGGACACCCTCCTACCAACATTTGTTACTAGTCATGTATCAACAAAAAAGGTTGATTTGTTACTTACTGTCCACTCCCTACTCTTTAATACTCAATATAGGTACTGCTAAATTCTACTACTTAGGAGAAAACTGAAAACATGAATTCGCTGAAAGACAAAAGATGTAATACCCATCTCAGGACTATGGAGACTTTATTCATTCAATCCTTCATTTATTCAATAAATACATATTGTCTACATTATTCTAAGTGCTCTGCTAAAGTTAGTTTTGAACTCAAATCTGAACATAACCAACAAACATAGGTTAAATTTGCTGGAATTTATGCTTCAGATTAGAAGATATTTAATCAAATAATCATACACATACATTATATAATTACAAAAATGTGCATAAAAATAAAGATATTGAATTCTATAATAAGAAAGTATCATCTATTTCATTATTTTTTTTTCCTGAAAATGACTGTGGAATTAGCAATTGAAAAAACTATGTTGTGTTACCCAGGTGAGGAGGGTGGTGTCAGAAAGGGGAAGGGAAGAGTTTTTTATACTTTAGGAAGCAGCCCATAAATTTTCTGAAAGGGAAGGAGCATAATGTTTTAATCAACAGAAAAAAGGGCTGTGGGCAGAAGTCCAAACCATTGATGCCAGATGAGTGTGATGCAGTAGGTGGGAGTCAGCTTAGAACATGATGGGGATCCATTGCAAGGTTCTAAGAGATGGAAAGCATCACTGTCCAATTTATATCTTTAGAGTATGCTGCAACTTGTGGACAAAACTGAAGAGGGAAAAGGGCTTTATGAAGAGGCCAGTTTCAAGGTTACTTCTGCAAAACAAGTTTGAGGTGATGATGGCTTGAATGAGCAGAATGAGTGGGATTATTGAGGGGAGATGGAGTAGGAAGGTAATTTTGGGGGGGTCATCAGTATAATCAGTTTGGGCTCCTATAACCTAATACCAAAGGCAATCCCCCTTGAAGCAAAATTCCTCTCCAGCAGTGAGCCTGTAAAATCAAGAAATTACCAAAATACAAAGGTCAGATAGATAGACACAAGAGAAACATTTTTGTGTGTGTATTTTTATTGGAATATAGTTGACTTACAAGGTTGTGTTAATTTCAGGCATGCATAAAAGTAAATCAGTTACACATATACATATCTCCATTCCTTTGTAGATTCTTTTCCCATATAGGACAGACATTTCTAACTCAAAAGGGAGAAATAGGAAAGAATAAAAGGATGATAGGTCCCAAGTGAGCCTAAACTCTAACAGAGCAAACAATACTAAATTTTAGGATTTGAGAATAATCCTCTTTGGGTTGAAGGCAGCCCTGATGATCTCTGAATTGCCCTGGGAGGGGATGGGGGGGTGCATTTTGAGGAACAATGCCTGTCTTCCTTTGAGATGGCTGACTAGGTACTAGGCACTAGGCTCACTTCCAAACTGATGTCTTTATCAAAAAGTCAACTGGCTGTACCCTGAGCATACTTTCTCATTATTTACAATATGGGGAGGCTGAGAATTTTCCATATCTGTAAGTTCTGGTTCCTTTTTGCTTAAGCATCCCATGTAAAAGTTATTTCTTTCTTCTCACATTTGACTATAAGCAGTCAGGAGAAACCAAGCCACTCCATCAGCACTCTGCATGCAAATCTTCATCACTCACAAATTCTATCTTCCACAAAACACTAGAGCAAAAACACAAATTCACCAAGTTCTCTGCTAGTTTGTAACAAAGATCATCTTTTCTCCCATTGTCCAAGAACATGTTTTTCACATCCATCTGACCTCCACAGAATGAACTTCACTACCTATATTTCTATATCAACTGTCACTCACAATTACTTAAGTGTTCTCTAAAAACACGGAAGCTTTCTTCATAGCTCCCTTCTTTTCTTTGGGAGTCCTTACCAGAATCATCTTTAAAATTCCATCTACAACAGTTAATGCTTTTTCTAGCACACTTCTCAAAATTCTTACAGCCTTGTATCTATTACCCAGTTCCAAAGCTGCTTCTACATTTTTATATTTTAGTTATAGCAACACCCCACTGCTTGGTATCAATTTCTTAGTCTATTTGGGCTCTAAACTGGTTGGCTTAAATAATCATCATTGATTTCTCACAACTACAGAATTTGGGAAGTCCAAGGCTAAGGCACTGCCAGATTTGGTGTCTGATGGATGTTCACTTCCTGATACACAAGTGGTTGTTTGCTCTTCCCCTCACATCGTGGAGGGAGATGATGACCTCTCTGGGTGACTTCTGGTGGATAACACTAACAGACAGATCACCTGTGAATATCCCAATTAGAAATGGATTGTTTAAATAATCAGTTTTGAACAAGCAGATTTTAATTGTTTTAAAAACTGATACTTGAAATCAACCCAAGAAAGATCTTGGTCCATTTTCAAGTAACTCCACCACATATTTGATAAAAATCAAGTCATTCTGGAAAAGGCAAAACTATGGAGACAGTAAAAAGATTGCAAGAGTTTTGGGGAAAGGGTGGGAAGAAAAGATTGAACACAGGAGATTTTTTTAGGGCAATGAAAATGTTCCACATGATACTGTAATGGTGAATACATATCATTATACATTTGTGAAAACCCATAGAATGTACAACACAAAGAGTGAAACCTAATGTAAACTATGGACTTTATCTAATAATAATACTTCAGTATTGGCTCACCACTTGTAAAAAAGACTAATTTAATATATTAATACAAATTTTTGGAGAGGGGTGTGAATATAAGGAAACTCTACTTTGGGTCAATATTTTTATAAACTTGAAACTGCTCTTAAAAATAAGGTCTATTAATTAAAAATGGACAAAATCATTACAATATTTCTATTCTTGCTAACATCATAGTCATTATATTTTGTCAGATAAGAGTGAGCCCCAACTATGTGAAGTAAGAATATAAAGAAATACCTATGACAGGCTAATCTATTGACATCTTGCACAGGTTTAGAATTAATGATGTGGTGTTCTGCTTATGAACCTACAAAACTTCAGTCTTGACAAAGCTGTCAGCTTTGGGAAAACAGCCCACAGAAACGATATATGGTTGATTCATCATTTTTAGGTTTGTAAGATAAAATATTCCTACAAATACTTTTATGGCCCCTTCCACTGTAAAATTAATACTTTAGTAGTATTTCAGTTGTAATAATGAATATGTATAAACAATGTCATTGCTTCTCAATTAAAATAAATCATTAGATGAGAACTGAACAGAGCAAAAGCTAAAATGTTTATTCAGTAAAATTTGTTCAGTTTTCAAAAGACATTTAACTTTGAGCCCTATTTGTTGCAATCTATGGCCATCCTGAGGGAGAAGGAGCAGAGCTTTCTAGATGGCCATTGTCTAGAATCTGAGATATAAGACCTAGAGATAGGCAATCAGTGCCTATTCCTTCCTTGTGCATGCCATTTAAATAGCAGATGTTAACTTTTGTTATTTTTGTTGTGTTTTTTTTTTGTGTGTGTGTGTCTTTTTGCCTTTTCTAGGGGCTGCTCTCACAGCATATGGAGGTTCCCAGGCTAGGGGTCTAATCAGAGCTGTAGCCACCAGCCTACGCCAGAGCCACAGCAACGTGGGATCTGAGCCATGTCTGCAACCTACACTACAGTTCACTGCAACGCCAGATCCTTAATCCACTGAGAAAGGCCAGGGATCAAACCCGCAACCTCATGGTTCCTAGTTGGATTCATTAACCACTGCGCCACGACAGGAACTCCGTGTTTTATTTTTTAATGCAGCGCATTCACCAAAATAAATAAATAAATTCAGGCAGGTTAGAAAAGGATGGGTCAGAAGATTTTAAATTATTCTAGTCTATTTTGGCCATCTGTTAATGCATCCACTTATTTATCAATAGTGTTTTCTTTTATAAGCTCTAGATGATTTGTTTCTGGATGTATCTTCAATCATGCCAAAAAATTAAGGAAAAGCCTGTCAGAGGGGAACATGTAAGTAGAGACAACACTGCATCCAGATTATCAAATAAAAAGTCTTGGCTGTGAATGAACAAGATATTGTGATCCTCAGAGTTATACGAGTCATATCATCACAACTAAAGTCTTTGTGGTGGGTCTCTATGATAAATTATAATGAAGCATCTAAAGTTCACAAAATTTTGAAGGACAAGTTCCTATCATGGTGCTGTGGAAAAGAATCAAACTACTATCCATGAAGATGTGAGTTTGACCCCTGGCCTTACTCAGTGGGTCAGGGATCTGGCGTTGCTGTGAGCTGTGGTAGAGGTGGCAGACAGAGCTCAGATCTGTCCTTACTGTGCCTGTGGTGTAGTCTGGCAGCTGCAGCTCTGATTACACCTCTAGCTTGGGAACTTCCATATGCCATCGATGTAGCTCTAAAAGGCAAAATAAACAAACAAAAAAATTAGAAGTAAAAAAGTGAGAAGCATATAGTAGCCACTTTGAAGTATTTACTATGTTCCACATCCTGCCACACAGGGTAAGGTGCTTTTTTTTGGGGGGTGGGGCAGGATACCTGTGGCATGTAGAAGTTCCTGGGCCAGGAATCCAATCTATACCATAGCAGTGACCTGAGCCATAGCAGTGATAATGCTGTATCCTTAGCCTACTGAGCCACAAGGAAACTCCAATATTCTCTTTATTTATTTAGTAATTTTTGTGCATTTACACTTAGCCAAGAACAGTTCTAGACATGAGGGATAGATATAGCAGTAAACCAAAGGTCCTTCCCTGATGACACTCAATGTTCTAAGGAGAGGGAGGCACAGGTGAAGGAACAGTTAACATATATGCACACACACACACAAAAATGGAGGGAGACTTGATCCTGAGGAAGATGCTTGAGTTAGGTCCATAGACTGTCCTTTTCTAGGTGGAAAAGCACAGAGATCCATAAACACATGGGTGGAAGGTTGAAAGAGGATGTTGCATTTGGAAAAGAGCAGAGGCTTTGTGATGAGCATGGTATACAGAATGGAAGTTTGTAATATAAGAAACAGACCAGGAAGGTTAGTTAGGATTATGAAATTTAAAATTTACCATGATGGCAAGATAGTCCCATGCATGTTTTTAAGCCATAAAGAAGCATGACCAATTTTAAAAGAGCCTCTGAAGTTCAGAAAGTGGAAATGAGAAGAAGTGAACATTTTCAGGAAGAAAACACCGTGGTCCACCATGGAGATCTAGAGAAAAAACCTTTTAAAACAAAATATAAAATGTACAACCTGGAGCAGGGGTCATGGGCCTGGGCTGAGCCAAAGGCAGCAAGTATCCTGCCAAAAGAGTCAGAAATAAAGCCCATGTGTGTCATTGTCATAAAGCAACAGGAACAACAAAAGGAATAGTCTCCAGAAGTGGCAAGAAATTCTTTTTAAGTCTTAAGAGGTGGTCAGAGTAGAGAACCTTGGAATATTACTTAAACAGTATTATTTTATAGTCTGAAATAGTCCTTGTATCTGTCTGGCTAGCCTGGGATGACCTAATGAGGTATGCTATGTATTCTGTGATGGCAGAAAAAGAAGGATAAAAAATCTAAAAGAAAAAAAGAAACTGCAGGAAAAAGAATGTGGAGATTTGGAAGTGATTCTCAGAACTGCCCTGCAGTCACATCCTCTCATAACTGTGGCTTTCATTTCCATTACATGCAGCATCATCTTTCTAGATGAGCCAGAGATTTCCCTGGTCTATTTACTTTCTAACTTCCCACTCCTCAAATAGCCAATGTGCCTTCCCTGTATTTACTGTGAGATGGTAACTTGCTTCTTATTTTGCTATGAGGAAAAAAAAAAGAATAGCCATGACACAAGCACTTAGAAATATTCTTTTACTCTCTTGTTTATAGAGTTTCTTCTTGACTCCACATCTCCTGATAACTAGTCCTCCATTCTTTTGCTCCTCTTTATGGAACAGAAGTTCTCAGCAGGGTTGTCTGTGCTCACTGGCACCAAGTCCTCTCCTCCCTTTCTATCTTGTATTTGCTTGAGTCTGGCTTCTTTCCCAGGACTACTCCAAAAATGCTATTGTGACAGGTATTACTCACCTTGCATTTCTAAGCCCCAAGGTCAGTGACCAGAACCCATCCCACCTGCCCTGTCAGCATCTTCTGATACAAGAGGTCATTCTCTCCTTCTTGAAACACGTTATCTCTTGGCTCCTCAGAACTGCTCCTATGGGTTTCCCTCTGCCTTACTGGCTAATAGTTCTTAGACTCACTGGCTTCTCTTCATCTGCTTAGTCTTTTCCTGTTGAGGAGCTTCACGACTTAAGCCTTGGTCCTATTTCCCATCTACACTGACCCATTTGGTGATCTGATCCAATTCCGTGGCTTTAAATAGCATCTTTCTGCTTATGATTGTTAAATCTCTATCTCCAGACTGAACATCTCATTAGCTCCAGATAAGAATATAAAACTCTCCATTTACATTCATTTGGATGATAACAAATTGCAAATTCAGGGTATGGAAAACCAATCTCTTGATGTCCCCTATCACTACCATCTTTTACAGATCAATGGATGTCAACCTCAGCCTTCTACATGCTCAGGCTCCAGTCCTTGGAGCTGTACTGTCTCCCACATCAAAACTTCAATCCAAAAGCATGTCCTCTTGGTTTTCTGTGCAAAACTTATCTGGAATCTGATCATTTCTCAGTACCATTACTGATACCACCCTGGTCAAAGCCACCAGCATTTTTCCTAAGGATTATTGCCACAGCCTCCAAACTGGTCTCCCTACTTCCCTCTATACCCTTTCTATATCTGTTCTCAAAACAATAAGCAGAGGGATTATCTTAAGATGCAATTCAGGAGTTCCTTTTGTGGCTCAGAGATAATGAACCTGAGTAATATCTATGAGGATGCACATTTGATCCCTGGCCTTGATCAGCGGGTTAAGGATCCAGCATTGCCATGAGCTGCGGTGTAGGTCATAAACACTGCTCGGATCTGGCATTGTTGTTGCTGTGGCTTAGGCCAGAAGCTACAGCTCTGATTTGACCCCTAGCCTGGGAATTTCCATATGTCACAGGAGTGGCCCTAAAAAACAAACAAACAAACAAAAAAATAAAATGCAATTCATAACATATCATATTTAGCTTAAAACCTTCCTTTGGCTTTCCACCTAACTCAAAGTAAATGCCCAAGCCATCAGGCTAGCCACCTATATGGCTGCTTCCTCTATGCCCAGCCCCTCACTCATTCTGAAAAACCTGACTGGCCTCAGTGCTATTCTGCTAACACACCAGGTATTATCCTTACCCAAGGCATTGCTCTTGCTCCAAACTCTGCCCAGAATTCTGTACCCCCAGATATGTCCATACCCACCTCTTAGAGATATTAGAGAGTCTGAACTCAAACATCACTGCTTTAGGAAAACTTCCTGACAGCTCTGCTTGAAATTGCAACACACCCCATTAGCATCCCTGTCTCCTTCACTGCCTCACTTATCTGTAATACTGTCCTTCTAGTATGCTCTACCATGTAGGAAGTCTCACTGATTTTCTTTGATCACTCACCGGAATATCACCTTAGGGAGGGCAAGGATTGACTGTGTGGCTCAAAGGATCATGTCTAACTTCTAGAAGGCATTTAATAAGTAGCCAATGAATAGATAAAGTATGAATATTTTAGTCTGACAAAAGATTATTGGGCTATGAGTTCCTTGGTGGCCTGGTGGTTAAGGATCAAGTGTTGTCACTACTGTAACTTGGGTTTGATCCCTGGCCTGGGAACTTCTGCATGCCACAAGTGCAGCCAAAAAAAAAAAAAAAAAAAAAGATTATCAGGCCATATACTAGATATAAAGGATAGTAAGGAGGAGAAAGAGTGAGACGGAGACTTACTATTCCAAAACAGTACTATATAAGAGGAAGCCCCAAACCACCTATTTCCAAGCTCTGAAGGGGAATCCGTGGTTCCACCTCATATGTGCACCCCAAACGTGGATAGTAGAAATAGTTCTAGCAAAACCTTCATTTTAGGAGTTCCACTGGTGGCTCAGTGGAAACAAACCTGAGGATGTATGTTCGATCCCTGGCCTCACTCAGTAGGTTAAGGATCCAGGGTTGCTGTGACTTGCGGTTGTAGGTCTCAGACACGGTTTGGATCTAGCGTTTGCTATGGCTGCAGCATAGGCCAGCAGCTGTAGCTCCTATTTGACCCCTACCTTGGGGACTTCCACATGCTGCAGGTATGGCCCCAAAAGTCAAAAAAAAAAAAAAGTCATTTTTGAAACTCCATTTGGAAAACCTGATTGTGTTTTAAATTCATTTTCTCATCAGGTTAATACAGAACATGATGGCTGTTTTGTACACATTTTACAGATTCATAAGCTGAAGCCCATAATGGCTGAATATCTTATCCAGAATCCCAAAGTAAGTCAGTGATGGCTTTCCCATTCTTAGACACTATTTGAAATCACTAAAGGTGACTTTATAAGACAGACAAATATATATATATATATATATATATATATATATATATATATATATATATATATATCATCTTGTAGTCATATAGTATTTTCCTTAAAGAATAATAGCAGAAGGTTTTTGACATTATTTCTATACTGTGACTCATAGGCAGAAAGAAAATGATAGCTAGGCCAAGAGAAGAATCTGTTTTCATGCCAAATTGCAGCCATTTACAAGGATAGATTCACATATAACATATGGCCCAAATCCTATTGATTCTGCATGTGACTATTAAGTTTCCAAAATGTTAGATGTTAAAACATCTTGTTCCCATTCATGGTAGTTCACTTATTTCCATTAACTTTAATAGGAGCTCTAGTATGCATTCAGAGAATATGTAGTATTTCATAGAATTTTATTACCAATTATGTTATGGCCACTTATGATACTTCTAGTCATATTTACTAAGATATTACACAAGCATAATTCCACAAGAAAAAATTGCAAGTGATCATCAAAGGGCTGTAGCATATTTTAAACAGAATGACTATTGTGACATGATTAACTTTTCATTGTGAGGGTTAAAAGCATTATCAGTCATTTCTTTTGCATTTAGACCAGACCAGAATATCATTATGATATGTCACACAAATGAAGGCTAAGGAGCAGCACAATAAGATGGAAATAAGCTACTTTTATGGCTCACTGTCTTTGAAATGTATACCCAAGAGGGATGTCTGGCTTCTGGTCCTTAAATTAATTGATTTAACAATTTCAAAGGCTGTCAATGGAGACAATAAATTCTCCTGTTTTAACCAGTTCATTGTTAAGATTTTTATAAAGTGTAAAAATTAGGTCTTCAATAGCAGAGGTTGTCTTTGTATTTTTTGTATACAAAATGTACAAATGCTGCAGTCCTACAGTCCCAGCATTTAAGAAAACATTGGCAAATATAAAATTACAAGGCTAGCAGAAAGCTAATCATTTGCTTCATTTTCTGACTTTCCTTCCTGCAGAGTTTGAAAAGTGGGGCTCACAGGTACCTGTAGGTCCTGAAAGTAATTTCCTCTTATTTTCTGGAAAGTCCAAATTATTTTCTATCCATTCTGCCTTCTCTAATGTCAAAGCAGGGGAACAAAATCTTTATTTCTTTCTAATTTTTTTTCACCCTGACATTGTTTCTCCACTTGCTATTGGAAGCACAATTCACTAGGCTAGTTAAGTGTGTTACTTTTTTGATTTTTTATATCTCATTCTTGACCTTGTTCTTAATATTTTCTTTTGTTTTCATTGAGGTCAAAAAGGAAGGATCAATAAAACCTGAAACAAATAAGCGATAAAGAACCAAACAGCACTATTTATTGGACTAGACTTATTCTAACACAGCATATCAGCTGAATGTTAAAATTGTTAAATTGTCTGTAACAGAATAAAGTGAATTACTAACAGATTCCTGTATCCTGCAAAGAAACCTAAACTCTCACGTTTCTGTCTACTCCTCTTTATATGTACATATGTCTGTGTGTGTTTGTGCAGTGTGTGTGTGTGTGTGTGTGTGTGTGTGTGTAGTTAATGGACTATCAATTTTAAATATTTTGTGTTATAGAAACATTGACTATTTTAACTAAGATTCGTCAATACCAGCTCTCTTAATCATTTTAAACCATATCCTGACAAAAGTTTACCAAATAGAGCAATAAACTAGAAGCAATATATATTTTTCCATCTTTCCCATTCTCTTTTATTAAATTCAGCTGAGATTAGATGAAACTGTCTATCTTACTTTTTCCTTCAAATTTTCTAAATACAGTTTTGTGTTTACAGTGTGGTAGTTTCTGCCTGAGTTTCTCCATTCTCTGTAATGAGGACAAAAAAAAAATCAAAAATCGTATCTTGTGCTTCCAATCTATTAAAAGTTCTTATTTACCTTGAGGCCTTATATGAACTATCTCCTACTTCATTAATTTATTCATTTCATGTATTCATTCTTTCATTGAGCATTTACTGAGTATCCACTTTAGGCATTAGCCTTGCATTTACAGTTTGCTGAGAAAAAGTAACACACAAATAAAATACATTGTGATAAATGCCATAAGATATGTATGAGTAGGCAATATGTGAACACAAAGGAAAGAAATAATTCTGCCTGGGGAAATTGAGGAAAGCTATACATGTGGCAATATCAGTTGAATTTTAAGAGAGAGAGATTTCACAGGCTGCTTTCCTTGTCTCGTATGGGATGCTAGGATGCCTTTATATTCCAAAATTACCTGGAGGCATTCAAGAATATAACTCTTAAGAAAACTGCAAATTGATCTTTTTGGGTGGAATATGAGGTAGACAGAAGTGTAGGGCTATATAGCTGAAACTAACCTGACATTGTAAATCAACTATATTTCAATAATTTTTAAAGGCAAAAATAAGGTGTATAAGTTTTATCTTCTAAATTGTCTGTGTTTATATTAAATACACCAAGCCTATATTTTAAGCCTTATTAATTTTTCCATTCTTAATGAAATAATAACCCATAAAATGCTGAATATGAAAGAAATCAGACTCATAGTCTCACATACTTCTTTTCCATTTGGGAAGTCAGAATCCCAAAGATGAGAAGTGATTCAGCATCTTACTTCTTGTTAGTGCCAAGCTCGCCAAACCTGAAACCTCAGTCTCAGCATTAAACTAAGTAACATGAACTGATTACATTTGGATTCCTCTGGCTTGGGCAAAAACAATTACATAGTAATTTTTGCCTAGAGCGACTTTTTACTTGAAATTCAAACATAAATAAATGGATGACTGTCTACTGCTTCATCCATAAACAGTTTTCAAATACAGTGTTCATGTTGAGCATGATTTGAAAAGCTGTAATACTCACTCAGGAGTGTAAAGGTGAAATAAATAGAAAAAAACAAGAATAAAGAGTTTTTCAACAAAACTTGGGAAAGATAAGGGAAACTATAAGTTTCCCTATTAGGGAAGTTTCCCTTAGAAACTCAGACCAGCTTTCCTATTTAAGTTAAGAATGAGATGGTTGGAATACACATAAGTTAGTTTATCATATGTGTGATAACATGATTTATCATGAACAGAATGAAGGCTGATATTGTCTATCAAGAAGAAATGTCAGTGCAGCTATGAACAATAGATTAAAGAGAGTTTATTCAGCATTTTTCCAATTAAAAAGCCCATCTTACTCTTAGACCACAGTTAACAAGGGTCATATATCAGGAAGGCATTGGATATTTGAATTCAGAAATGGTCTCCATACTCAAACATCCTGGTATTAAGCATCTTCAGCACTCTGCTGCAAAGTCAAACCCATTTACAAGCAACTTATTGAAGCAATGACATCAGTCCTATAAAATTCCTATCACAAAGAGGATGATAAACTATACAGTACCTATGGGTATCATTATAAGATACAGAAAATTAATTGATATATTTTATGAGCTGTGTCTATTGCTTAATTTTTTGTGAAAGCAGAAAGAAAATTGTTTTCAAGATTTCATAGGTGCTCTAGAAACCTGTGCTTTCCCTCTTTCCCATTCCACATGACCCCTCCCCCATGGTAAAACTGAACACCAAAAATGGCCCTGACCCTATGGGACCAACAGCATGAAATGAGTACTTAAAACAAATCCCCCAACTTTAGATGGAATGCAAAGGATATAATGGTTATCACCTTTCTTTCAAGCCTCACTTGTTTCAGATTTTGATCTTCATTTAAATATGCATTGCCTAGAGTTCTCATTGTAGCTCAGCAGATTAGGAACACAACATTGTCTCTGTGAGGATACAGGTTTGATCCCTGTCCTCTATCAGTGGGATAAGTGTCCAGTCTAGCATTGCCATAAGCTGTGTCAAAAGTCACAGATGTGACTCAGATCTCATTTTGTGCTGGCTGTGATGTAGGCTGGCAGCTGCAGCTACAGCTCCAATTTGACCCCCAGCCCAGGAATCTCCATATGCAACATGAGCAGCTGTGTAAAAATAATAATAATAATAATAAAGTAAAATAAATAATAAAGAAAATAAAATATGCATGTCCTGAATTCTTCTTATCCCTTCTGAATACATGAATATGTGATCAGAATGAACACATGCATATCTTTCTCTCCTGTCAAATAACAACTGATTATCAGAATTAGGTAAATTCAGGTCTCTGTTAAGATACAACACAATGTTGACATCTTCAGCTGAATTTTGGTTTTTGATACAGAGATCTACATTTAGGTTAGAAAAATCTGCTAGAAAGCCAATCAAGAAATCAGAAAACATGGTCATAAATGAATGACAGTTTGCAAAACATAGACTAAAACAATTCCAAGGACCTAGGGAGTATTAGAAAAATGGTAATAAGAGTATCAAGAGAAAATACGCTGGCTCCAACCATATTGCTATTTTTATTCTAATAGAAGTTTTTCCTTCCTTCTTGAGATTTTGCTGATTCTCAAATTTTCACCCACTGGAGAGCAAAGGGAGTCAACAAACCAATCAGTAAGTTCAAACTCTGAAATCAATAAGATCACACTTCTAAAGCATGTTTCAACTTTGCAAAGGAGATAGTGACATGATAGCCTATATCCTTATAGCCAGCCATAAATTGGCTTTTTCTTTATCTCTTCTGAAAATTTCCAGCTTTATGATGGCTGCAGAAATCTTAGCAGAGTATATGACTATTAAATTTAAATTTCTCTGTAGACCTTATATTTCAAAACTGTATGGAAGTTGTAAAATCATCTCATGGCTAATTTATCTTCATTTTATAGATGACAAGATTACACATTTGAATTTCTATTTCTATTTCTCTGTTTATAAAATTAAAGAAAATGGACATTCTGAGTTATATCTTAATTCAAATGACACATCTTTAGCTTCAAAAGCAGTGCTATGTAGACATTTGTTCATCTTTAGAAAATTTGTAACTATAGAACTTTAAAGAGAACTTGGAGAAGAGACTTGTGGTTGCCTGATGGGAGGGGGAGGGAGTGGGAGGGATCGGGAGCTTGGGCTTATCAGACACAACCTAGAATAGATTTATAAGGAGATCCTGCTGAATAGCATTGAGAACTATGTCTAGATACTCATGTCGCAACAGAAGAAAGGGTGGGGGAAAAAACTGTAACTGCAATGTATACATCTAAGGATGACCTGACCCCCTTGCTGTACAGTGGGAAAATAATAAAAAAAAAAAAAAAAGAGAACTTTGAATAAGACAAACGCTCATATAAATAAACAAGTAAGCAATGCTTCTCTCTCTCCTCTTATAATAGGAAACAGAACTATGATTAGGAAAAGGCATTTTTGCAAATAGATTCAGTAAATCAGTAGTAAATAAGCTTTCTACTTTAAAAATTATATCATTAAAGCAGTCAAAATCTTGTACACTTTTCTGGACTTTCATGTGGCTCACAACAAAGTTTTGTAAACTTTTCCTTTGGATGATTTTATTCTAAACTTCTATATCTCATATCCTTATTTTATTTCCTTACCTTAATACTAGTGTGTGATCAAAGATTGTTATGGAATCCCAGTGTATTTTCTATTGTTAGAGGGAAATTCTAGTAATTATACAACAAATACCAGAAATTTTTTTTTCAAATAAGGAAAAAAAGATGTACATCCTTTTAAGAATAACTGCAGCAATTAATATCTGCCTGGTACATTTATGGTGTAAGTGTTAACAATCCTTTTAATGTGAACACGATTTTAACCTCACAGAAGAGGTCTTTTATTATCTAACAAAAATTTGAGTATAATGTATTTTACAGTGGAATTTGAGTAAGACTAGGAAGATGAATCTAATCATTAGATAATAATTTGTTAATTGATAAAATTTTAATATTTATACTTTGGATTATTTTTAATATAAAAAGCACTGTGAACCCAGTGCCTAATTGTGGTTTCTGTCCAATAAAATAAATAGGATATTAAAAAGAACCTACTGTATAGCACAGGGAAATCTACTCAATAGTTTGTAATTACCTATCTGGGAAAAAAAAGAATGGATCTATATACACCTACTTCACTTTGCTGTACACCTGAAATTAATGAAACATTGTAAGTCATCTATACTCCAATAAAATTAAAAAAAATGAATCTTGGAATGAAACAGTATATAGTAGTCTTAATTTTTTTTCTACTCAATAAATGTAAATTAAAAAATAATCAGTGCTCCTTGGAAGAATGACTGATTCTAGGACTAAGACAAGATAAGCCTCAAACATCTTGTAGTGTCAAAAACACAGTGGTCAAAAACAAAAACAAAAAAAAGGTATGTCAAAAGGACACAAGACCCAAATGAAAGAGTTTCCAATGGTCAAAGATAGAACAATTTTGTCAAGAAAAATAATTAACACATTACTATGTATTACTCCAAATTACTAGTTTAAAAGCAAAAAAGTATAAAATTAGTATCCATTCTGGCATGAAAAAATGGTTGATTAAATAAGTAAATGGAGGAGAGGGGGAAAATCTGTGTAGAAAAACTTCAAATAACCTATCCTATGTGCATATCCTCCTTCGAGGAGGTGAAGCATACTGTCCAGTTCCTAAAAATGGGCCACAGAACTTGCTTCCAAAGAACACAGTGTGGAAAGGAGGGGAATTTAACTTTGCAATGGAGGAAGTTGGTGATTACTTCACAGGTAATCACAGTTAAAATTTTTTCATGGTGATAATTCACATCGATAGTACACATCCTTGAGGCCATGAGATGAAAATGGCCCATATCTCTGTGGCCATTTATCTCTCTGTAATCTTCTTCCTAAAAGCCCCTAACTTCAGCCTAACCAAGGAAAAGAACATCAAACAAACAAGTTGTAGGATATTCTGCAAAATACCTGATCAGTGCTCCTCAAAAACATTGAGATCATCAAAAGCAAGGACTTCTGAGCACTGTCTTAGCCAAGAAGCACCTTGGAGAAACAGGGTAAATGTGATGTGGTATCTCACATAGGATGCTGAAACAGAAAATGTAATTTTTAAAAAAATGAAATCTGAATAAATTATGGGTTTAAATTAATAATAACTTAATATTAGTGCATCAGTTATTACCAATGTATCAGAGTCATGTTAGTTGTTGGCAACAGAGGAAACTGGTGTGAGGTAGGTATAGTATATTTACAGCTAAAACTATCATAAAATAAAATGTGTAGCTTTGGAGTTCCTGTCATGGCTCAGCAGTTTAAGAACCCAACATAGTGTCTGTGAGGAAACGGGTTCAATCCCTGGCCTTTTTCAGTTGGTTAAGGATCCAGGGTTGCTGCAAGCTGCAGTCTAGGTTGCAAAGGCCTCTCAGATCTGGTGTTGCCATGACTGCAACTCAGATTTGACCCCCAGCCTGGGAAATTCCACATGCTTTAGGTGTGGCTGTAAAAAGAAAAAAAAACAATAAAATAAAATGCATAGTTTTTAGAAGAGTAATGTGAAATGTTTCTGAAATTGGAGAACAGGGAAACTCTTTCTTTATATGGAAACACTCACCACAAAACTGTTTAGAATACATTTCCTAGACTAGTCATATCTTCTGTTCCTTGCAGTTAAAACAGGAATATTTAAAGCAATTTATGTTCACCCCTTCATTTACCAAGCATTTGGTAAGCACGTAAAATCTAATCTGTCATATATTTCCACTGATGAAGATAATAATAATAATATCATCTGATAGTAAGTACTAAAGATAAGTATTTTCATGCATTATCTTAGTTAATCTAAACAAACAAAAATAGTACTTTGCATTTGGAAAGAACAAGCAAATTACAAGAGGAGTTTGTGAATCTTAATTTTAAAAATGGATGATGGGAGTTCCACCTCGGTTAACGAATCTGACTAGGAACCATGAGGCTGTGGGTTCGATCCCTAGCCTTGCTTAGTGGGTTAAAGATCCGGCATTGTCGTGAGCTGTGGTGTAGGTCACGGACACGGCTTCAGATCCTGCATTGCTGTGGCTCTGGCGTAGGCCGGCGACAACAGCTCCGATTAGACTCCTAGCCTAGGAACCTCCACATGCCACGGGTGCAGCCCTAGAAAAGGCAAAAAGGCAAAAAGACAAGAAAAATAAATAAATAAAAATTAAAAAAATAAAGTTGGATGACGGGTCTAAGGAAATCAGTGAAAGATGGGACCATTATCCAAGCTTGGGTTTTAAAGTCCACATCTCTTTTTTTTTTGGGGGGGGAGTCTTTTTTAGTGCCACACCCATGGCATATGGAGGTTCCCAGGCTAAGGGTCAAAATGGAGCTACACCTGCTGGACTATGCCACAGCCATAGCAACATGGGATCTGAGCCACGTCTGCAGCCTACACA
Organism: Sus scrofa; assembly: GCF_054392235.1. NCBI lineage: Eukaryota > Metazoa > Chordata > Mammalia > Artiodactyla > Suidae > Sus > Sus scrofa. The sequence continues at coordinate 49,518,054 of NC_139390.1, read as the reverse complement.
ACAGCTCACAGCAATACCAGATCCTTAACCCACTGAGCAAGGCAAGGGATCAAACCCGCATCTTCATGGATACTAGTCAGATTCATTTCTGTTGTGCCACAATGGGAACTCCAAAGTCCACATCTTTTTGCCTCTGTGATTACAGCTGCGGATGCTTTCATTTTACCTACAGGGGAAGACAAAGAAGTATGACAGAATCAAGACTTAAGTTTTGTAAAGTCAGTATTCTATTACCTGGTTCGACTCCCAAGATTCATCTTCATATCAGTGGGGTAGGGTGCTTTTTAAAGTTTCATTAGATGAAACTATGTCCAGAATGTTTATGAAAATACCTAATTTGAGTTAGTGGTATCAGCACATAGGAATTTCTCCAAATATTCTGTTCATCCATTCCAAGGCCTAGAAGAATCCATAATTTCTAAACTCTAGCCTCACTCAAAGGGACTTTAAAATATTGCCATAATTATCAGAGGAAACCCCAGAAAGCTCACACAAACTTGAGCACCAATATCTCTGCCAATTGTATGGATATTTATCAAAATTTTCATGTTAAAGTTTTTTATATGACTTTACACAATGGAAATAGCAGCTTCGTAAACAAACATTATTATTATGTAAACAGATGCACAGATTTCCTAGAAAAAAAAGTTTTTTCTTGTCATTGTTGTTTCCCAAGATAAGAATAGTCTCTGTGTAGCCTAACAGAGTACAGGAATAAGGAGAAAAGCAAATGATTCATTGGAAACCCTTCTATAACCTGGAAAACACCACACATGTGTATTGGCATTATACTTTTCTCTTCCACATTTGTACAAGAAAGTGTGATCCCCTTTCATTTCCACTGTTGACAAAAGTAGATTAACTTCCTAAGAGTTGTAACATGTGAATTAAGCCAATATCATAAAAGGAAACCTGACAACTAGATTTCAATGTAGAAATATGATTTTCCAGCTGATTGGTAGCACCATTAAATTTTTCCTTTCCCACTGTGGTCCAGTGGGTTAAGGATCTGGCATTGCCACAGCTGTGGTGTAGATTGCAGCTGCAACTCAGATTCAATCCCTAGTTTGGGAACTTCCATATACTGTGGATACAGGGGAAAAAAAAAAAAAAAAAACTTTCCTTGAATTAAAGTTTATACACAGAATAGTACATAGAAGTCCATAAGTTTAATGATTTTCTGAAACATTTCATCTATATGAAGGATGCACACTGAGCATGGGTACATCACCAGCAATCAGGAGCCTCTTTAATGTTCCCACCTCCCAAGGGTAGCTGTTATCTTTATTCTAACAGCATAGGTTAGTATTGTCTGATGTGTAATTTGATTGGACTCATGCAGCTGCAGTGTTGTGTATTTGACTCCTTTGACTAGGCATTTATGTTTGCGTGGTTTCTTGATTTTGTTAACTAGTGAAGTTTTGTCATTCTTATCACTGTACAGCATCCTACTGTGTGAGCATCTCATAATATCTGTACTTTTTCCTCTCTCAATAGGTATTTGAGTAGCTTATAGTTTGAAACTTGTGAACTTCTCCCACATGACTTTCTGACTCTGTGTACACATTTCTGTTGGGTTTTTAGGTCTTACGTTATGCATATGAAATGCTCTAACAGATAATACTACCAACAAATAGAAATTCACTTGAAAGTCACAGAATATTTGGTTTAAGAATAAAACACAGAGTTTCCCTTGTGACTCAGTGGGTAAAGAACCTGACATAGTGTCTGTGAAGATGCAGGTTTGATCCCTGGCATCACTCAGAGTGCTAAAGATCCAATGTCACCATGAGCTGTGGTATAGGTCACAGATATGGCTCAGATCTGGCATTGTTGTGGCTCTGGAATAGGCCAGCAACTGCAGCTCCCATCCCACCTCTAGCCTGGGAACTTCCAGATGCTGAAGGTGGGGCCATAAAGAGAAAAAGAAGAAAGAAAAGAAAAGAAAAGAAAGGAAAGGAAAGAAAACAAAGGAAGAAAAAGAAAACACAAATTCTATTCCAAAGGCAAGAAAGCAAGCTTGTGAGGTTACCCTCTCAACCCCAAATTCTTTTTTGGGGGTGTCATGCCCATGTCATGTGGAAGTTCCCTGTCCAGGGATAGAACCTGAACCACAGCATCAACCCAAGCTCACTGCAGTGAAATCTCTGGATCTTTAATCCACTAAGCCACCACTGAACTCAAAACCTGAGCCCTTAAATATCAATTATGAAATATACCTGTTTAAAAAAAAGTATCCAAACAAAATAAAATATTTTCAAGTTATTTTTATATCAAGAAAGTTTCACTGGAGACTTCTCAAGAGACAGACTTTCAAGAAAGGTATTTTTAATAGTGTGGGTGATATGTTCTAAATTTTGACTTTGTGAGTAATAAAAACAGTGCTCATTGGGGCATGCAACAGCATCCAGAATGTCCTTTCACCACATAACATGTCAGGATAACAGATGGCACACTCCTTAAAGAAAATTAATTTAAATAAGTCAGGTAAAAACACACCTTTCTGGAAAGAAAAGATATTTTGTATAAGAAGTTCATCTTATTTATTGCCTACCTGGACAGGTAATGTATTCAGGTTTTTCCAATCTATTCCTTTGTAATAAAATAGACATCCAACATTTATTATGTGTGCTGCCATTTCTCAAATCCTCCTGCCCCTAACCTGTCCTTATAATACTTATCAGTTAATTGTAGGATTCTTTGTTTCTAATTAATGAAATTTGATTTCTTTTTTTTTTAACGATACCAAATGAAGTAAACTATTTTAAGCAAAGAAAGAATACTTGAAAAAAATGGCAATATTATTTCTATGATTCTTCAATAAGTGACATGTTAATCATGGTGCTTCTCTGTTCTAACTATGGAGTAATAAATTTTAAATGTACTGTCTTATAAACACTTTTTATCTTATGCAACTTTATGTTGTCTAGTGAACAACAACAGATATTGCAATTTTAATCTTTCTCCTTGCAGTAATAGATCTACAAAAAGCACCACGCTTTCTATATTATGCTAATTAGCATTTCACATTCTAAGACTGGAATTTATTACCTTTCAAGAGACTTAATGTGTTTTCTTATCAAAGACATTATGGAAGAACATCTCCACTGATGAATTAAATACATGGAATATTACTAACCTCACAGTTTATATCTGTACATGTATGTAGGTGAGTATATAAGCCTGTGTATTTGGACAGCAATTCCAGTGCAGATAGATTACACATGTGTACATAATGACTCATTAACTATGAATGTTATTAGTTATTCACTCAAGAAATATTTTCAGGAGTTCCCATCATGGCACAGTCGTTAACAAATCCAACTAGGAACCATGAGTTTGCGGGTTCGATCCCTGGCCTTGCTCAGTGGATTAAGGATCTGGCGTTGCCATGAGCTGTGGTGTAGGTCGCAGATGCAGCTCGGATCCCGCGTTGCTGTGGCTCTGGTGTAGGCCGGTGGCTACAGCTCTAATTCGACCCCTAGCCTGGAAACCTCCATATGCCATGGGAGCGGCCCTAGAAAAGGTTAAAAGACCAAAAAAAAAAAAAAAAAAAAGAAAGATTTGATTGTTATGTGTTTCAGCATGTTCCTCCTTGGGTTTATCCTGTATGGGACTTTTCACTTCCTGAACTTGTATGACTGTTTTCCTAAAGAACAGAGTGCCTCACTCCTGGTCTCCATCCTGAGCTCCACTCAGAGGGTGCTGCATGTTTGTATCTACAATGGCTCATGTTTTACTCCATGTAAGAGGCTGATGGCAAGTGCCAAACTTCAATTCACAAGGGGAAAAGCGAGTGGGGTAAAGTTAAACTATTCAATAAATGGTATTCGAAACATGAAGCAGCCAGAAAGAAAAAAATGAATTCATAAAATAAGTTTTAAGTAATAAATTACATGTAGTTCAAAGATTTGAAACACAAAAAGAATAGTACTAGAAGAAAACATGAGAATTTAAAAAATAATTTTGGAAGGATAAAGGCATCTTTAAATAAAAAAGTGAAGAACTATGAAGATATGTCAGACTTGAAAAAAATTTGTTGTTTTTTAATTTATTTTTTTAAATTTTTAAAATTTTATTTTCTTTTTATGGTCATACCTGTGGCATATGAAAGTGCTTAGGACAGAGGTAAAATCAGACCTGACACTATGGGCCTACACCACAGCCACAGCAATACTGGATAGGACCTGAGTCTGTGATCTATGCCACAGCTTGAAGCAACATTGTATCCTTAACCCACTAAGCAAGACCAGGAATCAAACCCATATTCTCACAGAGACTATGTTGGGTTCTTAACCCACTAAGGCACAATGGGAACTTCTGCTTTGTTTTGTTATTTTTTAATTTGTTGAGTATAAAGGAATCATGGCAAAAACTGAAAAACAGTTTCAACTGGTATAACAGGGAAAAGACTATTTCCTATATGTATATGGCAGATTAACTTTGGCTGTAAATTTAACTCTCCTTCCTTCCTGATGTATAGTCTGTTTCCTCTTTCCTTGGCTCTGAACCCATCAGTGACACCTTTAAGCCTATAGTTAAGTGAAAGTGATGGTACATCTGGCCTAGGCCTTTCCTTTAAAATGATCTGCAGTTTCTGCCTTGACCAGTTGGAGCCCTGAGACCATAAGAGTTATGAGGAAGCCCAAGCTGGCCACATTGAGAGACAACACAAATTGGAGAGAGAGAGAGAGAGATGCTTGACTAGCCACAGCAGTTGTGTGACTATAGAAGCATTTATATGACTCCATTCCCATGATTATCTGACTTTCAGCATTTGAGGGGTCCTGAACAAAAACCACCCATCACCCAATTGCCTCAGAACCATTAAAAATAATGATAAATTATTGCTTTGTCATTGAGCTTTCAGAATGATTTATGAAACAATAAAAAAGATAAAAAAAGAGCTCCTCAGAAATAAAGAGAAAAATCTAATACCCAAACAAAAGTGAGCAATATATATACGGTAAATTACATTTTCCAAAGACAGCCTTGACAAAACTCCCAGACCACCTCTTCTTCCCCACCATCATCAACAGCAATGATTCTCTTCCTCTTGAATCTAGGCTGGCCAAAATGAAATGATATTCTGGAACATTCAAGGGCATAAAGGGCTTTCACTTGGTGCTCTTGGAACACTGACTTTTAGGATGTTTATCAGAGTCCAGCTGTCTCATCATGAGAACCCAAACCACGTGGATTTGCTGTCTATCTGTTCAAATGAGTGCTCCAAGCTGAGCTCCCAGCAAACAACCATGGTCAACTGTCAAGCATGTGAGTGTATGACCTTGGATGTCTAGGCTAGTTGAGAAATCAGCATTGAAGCCTGCCTGAAAGACCCCAAGAAAGAACTTCCTTCCCCCATAAAATCATGAGACTGATTTTAGAGCTATGAAATTTGGGGATCAATTTTTAGATAGCAATAGAAAATGAGAACTGAGGTAAATTATATGTTTTTGTCCCACGTGATGGAATTTGACTCCCCCAACAAAAAGTTGTTGACTTTTTTTTTGTCTTCCTTTTATTAACTCTGCATAGACCCTGTGGCTACCTTGAGCAATATAGTAGAACCTACGCTATGCTGTGCCCTTTCCTGATGCAGTCTTTCAATGATCTGGAAGCTTTTGTTTCCTGCCTCTTTAGGACACTGCTTCTTTGGGAATTCTCCCATTGGAAGGAAGCTACTACCTAAAAAGTATGATTACCATGACCTGAAAAGGATGAACTATGCCCTGGAAAATGCAATGCTATGTAGAGAAAGAGAAGACAAGGAATTCTATAATGGGCAGAAAAGAGTCCATTTTCTAATACCCAAAACTGTGAAAATGTTCTTTTACATTAGGAAAGACTTTGCACATGTGCCTTAGGTAAAGCTTTTTATTTCTCTGTCAAGTCTGAATGAGAACCTTGCTGGGTAGAAGATTCATGATTCTATATTTTTCCTTTTCATCACCTTAAATATGTCATGCCGTTCCCTTCTGCTGAAAAATGGGCTGATAACCCTGTGAGGATTCTTTTGTATGTTATTGGTTGCTTTTTTTGGCTGCTTTTCTGTATTTTCTATTTCTGTTAATATTTTCTATTTGTAGTTAATTTTTGTCAATTTGATTGTTATGTGTTTCAGCATGTTCCTCCTTGGGTTTATCCTGTATGGGACTTTTCACTTCCTGAACTTGTATGACTGTTTTTTTTCCATGTTAGGGAAGTTTTTTGTTTTGTTTTGTTTTGTTTTGTTTTGTTTTGTTTTTACTATTATTTCTTCAAATATTTTATCAGGCCCTTTCTCTCCCTCTTCTCCTTCTGGGACCCAACCAACAATTTCATTTTAATCCAGTGAGACCTATGTTCAACTTCTGACCTATGTAACCATAAATTAACAAAACTGTGTTGTTTAAGCCCCTAAGTTTGTGGTAACTTGCTAAGAAAACAATAGTAAATTAATGTAAGTTTCAGCTACCAACTATGTGAATGAACCATCTTGGATTCCAGCCCAGTTGAATCAGATGATTCAACCTCCAGTTCCCTAGCTGCCATCTGCCTGCAACTGCATAAAACATCCAGCAAGAACTTCTAAGCTGAGCCCCATCAACCACAGAAACATGAGATAGATACCACATTTTTCCTTTGAATCGCTGATCTAAGAAATTATTTTATAAAGAAATAGAGAACTAGAAGAGAAATAACATATTAACTGAAGTGTGAGAAAAAGAAATACAAAATGCTTCTGAACATAGGAAAAGTGATTTGATGCCATTTAAAATAAGGAATAGACAAATTAAAAAATATCCTAAAAGGAGAACCTTCCAATTTCAGCTCTGACAGATGAAGAGCTTGGAATTCTTCATGCCCATTTTTACAACAAGAAAAGGCTGAACACAATTGGAAATCAATTGTTTTATGGGACACATTAGAGAACTGAAGTCACAAGTAAAACCATGCCAAATTCTGGAAAGACACACTCATCCAGATATAGCCAAAAGCTGCTCAAGTGGAACAGAAGCCATGGAATGATAAACTGGTAAGAACACATAAATAATAATTTTTAAGTATCACTGGAAGCATGGCTGTGAGAAATTCCTGGGGAGTACAGGCTTACTGGTGTCTCCATGCTTTTGTGAACTTTATTCCAGAAACTCCAACAGGTTTTCACAATGATGACCACAATGGAGATCACAGAAAGGCCGTCTTATGGTCTGGCAAAGGGAGGAAAATAGCAATCAATGTGAAATATGCTCAAACACTTCTCCATAACAAATGTCTACATTACAGAGCTTTATCCCAGCCGAGGGAAATGCATTCTTCTTCCTCCGAGTCCCCTCTAGACTTCTGTGTCAGACAAGAGGAGGAGGAACTTGGTCAAGAATAATCAGGACTTCAATAAAATACATTGGATTTCAATAAAACTGCAGAAAAGGAAGAGAATAGGGATCGATGGAAGAAAAATGCTATGCTACTGGAGAGGGACTTATGAAGGCCCAAGACACATGCACAGAAGCACTGAGAGTTAATTGGAAAATTTTAGAACATCCTCTTTGCTTCATTGTCTATATCACATCAGCAGGGCTCTGGTATAATAACAATAGATTAAAGCTGAAAGAGTTGCAGCACAGAGACCCTCGAGGGGAAGTGCATAAGAAAATACAAAGTCAAGAGAAGACAAATAACTAACAACACTAAGGGGACTGGGTTCCCATCACTGTGCAGCAGAAACAAATATGACTAGGAACTGTAAGGTTGTGGGTTCGATTCCTAGCCTTGCTCAGTGGGTTAAGGATCTGGCATTGCCACAAGCTGTGGTGTAGGTCACAGACAGGGCTCAGATCCCACATTGCTGTGGCTGTAGCATAGGCCAGCAGCTATAGCTCCAGTTCAACCCCTAGATTGGGAACCTCCATATTGCTGCAGGTGCAGCCCTAAAAAGCTAAAAAAAAAGACACTATGGGAGGTAAAACCTCTTATATCTACAGCAATCATTAAACATAACTCAACCCAGAGTAACCTAAATCTTCATGCTAAAAGCCTAATCACTGCAGTTTCTATCACTTGATAACATCTAGCTTTCCACAGAATATATTCAAAGTTTTCCAAAATGCTAGAAAAAAACACAGTTTGAAAAGAAAATCAAGTGTCAGAATTTGATGCAGATATGACACAAAGGTTGGAAGAATCAGACATTTAAATTAATTATGATTAATGTGTTAATGGCTCAAATGGGGAAAGCAGGCAACGTTAAACCACAGGTTGGCAATATAAGAAGATCAATTCTAGGAAATAATTAAAAAGAAATGCTAGAATAAAGCACTGTAACAGAAATGAAGAATGATTGAAAGCCTCCTCAGTAGGTAGAATAAACATGGTCAAGGGGAGAATGAATGAGATTGAATGTAGATCAATAAAAATTTTCAAAATAAAATGCAAAGAGAAAAAAAAATTAACAGAACAGATCATCCAAGAAGTGTGGAGAATTTCAAATGGTTTAACTTAATTGGAATGAAAGAGGATAAGAAAGAACAGAAGTACTCATTGAAAGCAATAATGATTGAGAAAATTTCAAAGTAAATGACATATGCCAAATTGCAGATTCTGGGATCTCAGAGAATTGAAGAGAGTAACTATAAGGAAAAAATAGCACTGAGCACATCAGCATATCACATTCAAACTTCAGAAAAATCTTTAAAGAAACAAGGGAAAGAACTATATATTTACAGTGGAACATGGATAAGAATTATAGGAGGCTTCTCATCAGAAACCATCCAAGCCAGAAGAAAATAGTGTCATTAGAAGTTTGAGATAAAGAAAAAGCACTAACCTAGAGTAGTATATGCAGCAAAATTATCCTGGAAGAGTGAAGAAGAATAAAGACTTTCTCAGATGAATAGAAACAAAGGAAATCTGCCATGAGGATCTTACACTAAGGAAAATGAAGAAAATGTTAATAATTAAATTAGCCTAAGAAAAATGGCATAGGTCAGAAGCTTAGACTTATGTAAAAAATGCACCAAAGAAGGATTATATTCAGACCAAATAAAATATTTTATTTCTTTTTTTTTTAATTATTGGTCACACTTAACCACATGTAGAATTTTCTAGGCCAGGGACTGAACCTGTAATCATGGCAGCAACCTAAGACACAGCAGTGACAACACTGGATCCTTAAGCCACTGAGCCACCAGGTAACTCATGTTTTAGTCTTACTAGATCTAAAAAAATAACTCTTCTAAAAGTAATAACAGTAACAATGTATTGTTAATGGATATAAAAATAATGTATTGTTAATGGATATAAAAATAATTCATCTAAAAGTAATAATCATAACAATGTATTGCCTATGGGTAAGTAAAATTAATGACAACAATATCACAAGGAAAAGGAGAAAATAATTCAGAATATTCTGATTTAAGACTACATCTGCAGTATTCTTGAGTTGTTTTAGCATTATCACTTGAAGATGAACTTAGGTTAAAAGTGAATATTGCAAAGCTTAGATTAATCAATTTTTTTAAAAAGAAGTATAATTGATATACTAAGAAAGGAGACAAAATTGAATTAAGTGAAATATTCAATTAAAATCAAAGAAAGCATAAATGAGGGAAGAAAAAAATGAATGAAACAAACAGAAAACAGTTATAAACATGGTAATTATGAATCGAACTATATAAAAATATTTTTAATTTGAATGATTTATATTAATTAAATAGACCTAAATAGACCACACTCTGGGTGATGAAACACATATTAACAACTTTTAAAGAATAGAAATCATACAAACTATGTTCTCAGACCATAAATTAAATTGTGAAACAGTAACAGAATGGCAGCTGGAAGATTTCACAAATATTTGGAAATTAAACACATTTCTTAACCATACCAAAAGACATTCTACATGTTGAATAATGTTTAGCTATTTCCTATTTCTAATAAGAAAGAAAATGTTCTCATGCTGAAGTTCAGTTATAAACAAGAACTTCTTGGAGTTCCCTTTGTGGCACAATGGTTAACAAATCCAACTAGGAACCATGAGGTTGTGGGTTCGATCCCTGGCCTTGCTCAGTGGGTTAAGGATCTGGCATTGCCATGAGTTGTGGTGTAGGTTGCAGACGTGGCTCAGATCCTGTGTTGCTGTGGCTCTAGTGTAGGCCGGTGGCTACAGCTCCAATTGGACCCCTGGCCTGGCAACCTCTATATGCCGTGGGAAGCGGCCCTGGAAAAGGCAAAAAGACATAAATAAATAAATAAATAAATAAATAAATAAATAAATAAATAATAAATAACAAGAACTTCTTGTTTCTGAAAAGGAAGGAATATAACAATAATCTCCTTCAGAGAATAGTGAAATCTGGGAAAAATAATTTGATTTCTAAGGCTAAATCTTAAATTGTTTGAAATTAAGAGGTGTCTTTTGGGGTGAAAAAAATGCTGTGATAATATACTTTTTAAAAACTTTCCTCCAGGGGTTCCCATTGTGGCTCAGCAGGTTACGAACCTAACATAGTATCCATGAGAATGCAGGTTCCATTCCTCACCTTGCTAGGTGGGTTAAGGATCTGGCATTGCCATGTATAGACCTTCAACTGCTGCCCCAATTCAACCCCTAGCCTGGGAATTTCCATATGCCACAGATGTGGGCTTAAAAAAAATGTTGATTTTTGCCAAAGATGAAGTTCAGTGTTGTGAGAACTGATGCATACATTTAAATTTTTTAAACTTTTTACATAAAGTTTATTTTTTTATATAATGATTTTTATTTTTTTCATTATACCTGGTTTACAGAGTTCTATCAATTTTCTACTGTACCACATGGTGATCCAGTTATACATACAAGTATAGATTTTTAGTTGTTGCATTATCATGTTCCTTCATAAGTGATTAGGTATAGTTCCCAGTACTACACAGCAGGACCTCATTGCTTATCCATTCCAAAGGCAATAGTCTGCATCTATTAAACCCAAGTTCCCAATCCATCCCAATCCATCCTCCCCCTTGGCAACCACAAATCTAATCTCCAAGTCTATGATTTTCTTTTCCATGGAAAAGTTCATTTGTGCCATATACTAGATTCCAGATATAATTGATATCATGTGGTATTTGTCTTTCTCTTTCTGACTTATTTCACTTAGTATGAGAGTCTCTAACTCCATCAAGATTGCTGCAAAGTCCATGATTTCCTTGTCTGTGGAAAGGTTCATTTGTACCATATACTAGATTCCAGATGTAAGTGATATCATATGGTATTTGTCTTTCTCCTTCTGACTATCTTCACTTAGTATGAGAGTATTTAGCTCCTTCCAGCTTGCTGCAAATGACATTATTTCAAGCTTTTTTATGGCTGACTAGTATTCCATTGTGTATATACCACATCTTCTTAATCCGTTCACCTATCAATGGACATTTAGGTTGTTTCCATCTCTTGGCTATTGTGAATAGTGCTGCAATGAACATGCAGGTACATGCGCCTTTTTCAAGGAAAATTTTGTCTAGATATATAGGGCCAAGAGTGGGATTGCTGGGTCATATGCTGGGTATAGTTTTCTAAGTTACCTCCATACTGTTCTCCATAGTGATTGTACCAGGTTACATTCCCACAAACAGTGCAGGAGGGTTCCCTTTTCTCCACACCCGTTCCAGCATTTGTTATTTGTAGACTTATTAATAATGGCCATTCTGACTGATATGAGGTGGTATCTCGTGGTAGTTTTGATATGCATTTCTCTAATAATCAGGGATGTTGAGCACTTTTTCATATTTGTTGGCCATCTGTATATTTTCTTTGGAGAAATGTCTTTTGAGATCATTTGCCCATTATTCCATTGGGTTGTTGTCTTTTTTGCTGTTGAGATGTATAAGTTGCTTGTATATTCTAGAGATTAAGCCCTCCTCAGTTGCATCATTTGAAACTATTTTATCCCATTTTGTAAATTGTCTTTTTGTTTTCTTTTGGATTTCCTTTGCTCTGCAAAAGCTAGTCATTTTGATTAGGTCCCATCGGTTTATTTTTGCTCTTATATCTGTTGCTTTGGGAGGCTGACGTGAGAAAATACTTATAAGGGTTATATCAGAGAATATTTTGTCTTTGTTCTCTTCCAAGAGTTTGACAGTGTCTTGTCTTATACTTAAGTCTTTCAGCCATTTTGAGTTTATTTTTGTGCATGGTGTGAAGGTGTGTTCTAGTTTCATTGATTTTCATGCAGCTGTCCAGGTTTCCCAACAGTACTTGCTGAAAAGACTGTCTTTTTCCCATTTTACGTTCTTGCCTCCTTTGTCAAAGATTAATTGACCATGGGTATCTGGGAGCATTTCTGGGATCTCTATTCTGTTCCATTGGTCTGTCTGTCTGCTTTGGTACCAGTACCACACTGTCTTGATGACTATGGCTTTTTAATATTGCCTGAAGTCTGGGAGAGTTATGCCTCCTGCTTGGTTTTTGTTTCTCAGGATTGCTTTTGGTTCTTTTGTGGTTCCATATAAATTTTTGGATTGTTTGTTCTAGTTCTGCAAAAAATGTCATGGGTAATTTGATAGAGATTGCTTTGAATCTAGAGATTGCTTTGGATAGTATGGCCATTTTTACAATATTAATTTTTCCAACCCAGGAGCATGGAACATCTTTCCATTTCTTTGCATCCTCTTTAATTTCATTGATTAATGTTTTATAATTATCAGCATATGTCTTTCAACTCCTTTGTCAGATTTATTCCCAGGTATTTGAATTTGGGGGGTGCAATTTTAAAAGGTATTACATTTTTGTATTCATTTCTAATATTTCATTATTTGTATACAGAAAAGCAACTGATTTCTGAATGTTGATCTTATATTCTACTACTTTGCTGAATTTTTTGATCAGTTCAAGTAGTTTTTAGGTTGAATCCTTGAGGTTTTCTATATATAGTGTCATGTCATCTTCATACAGTGACAGTTTTTATCTCTTCTCTTTCAATTTGGATGCCTTTTATTTCTTTTGCTTTGTTCCCATCAATTTCTCCTTTTATATCTGTTAGTATTTTTTTCTTAATTTTATTTTTTTTTTGTCTTTTTGTCTTTTGGGGGCTGCACCCACAGCATATGGAGATTCCCAGGCTAGGAGTCTAATCAGAGCTGCAGCTGCCAGCCTGCACCACAGCCACAGTGGCACCAGTTCTGAGCCACATCTGCAACCTACACCACAGGTCATAGCAACACCAGATCCTCAACCCACTGAGCGAGGCCAGGGATTGAACCTGCAACCTCATGGTTCCTAGTCATTTTTGTTTCTGCTGCACCATGATGGGAACTCCTGTTAGTATTTGTTGTAGGTATCTCGGTGCTCCTATATTAGGGGCATATATATTGACAATTGTAATAACCTCTTGAATGGATCATTTAACCATTAAATAGTGTCCTTCTTTGTCTTTCTTTATGGCCTTCATTTTAAGGTCTATTTTGTCTGATACGAGTATTGCGACTCCTGCTTTCCTGTCTTGTCCATTGGCATGAAATATCTTTTCCCATCCCCTCACTTTCAATCTATATATGTTCTTTGCTCTAAGGTGAGTCTCTTGTAGACAATGGATTGAAGGTTTTTGCTTTTTAACCAATCTACCACACTGTGTCTTTTAATTGGAGCATTTAGTCCATTGACATATAAGATGATTATTGATAAATATGTATATATTACCATTTTAAACCTTGTTTCCCAGTTGATTCTATGTTTCTCCTTTCTCCCTTTCATTTTTGGTTGGATGATTTCCATTTATTTTATGCTTGAGTACCTTTCTTTTCAGTTTTTGTGAAGGTAACGTTCAGGTTTGATTTGTGGTTTCCCTGTTTTTTAAGTACATTAAGCCCTTCCTATATCAGCTTGCTTTAACCTGCTAGTCATATAGGCTCAAACACATCATTAAAATTAAAAAAAAAAATGAACCTATATTTTCTTGCTTTCCTTCCTCATATTTTATGATTTTAAAGTCTTTTTTTTTTTTTAACATCTTCATGTTTAGATCTGTGTGCTGGTTTATTTTAGTGATTGCTTTCCAAGTGTGGTTTCCTCCAGCCAATTTCTTCATACTTCTTTTTTTAGAGACGCCCTTTCAGTATTTTTTTTTTTTTTTAGAATGGGTTTAGTATTGCTGTACTCTTTTAGCTTATGTTTGTTGGAGAAATTCTTTATTTTCCTTCCATTTTAAATAATATACTTGCTGGATAGAGTATTCTAGGTTACATTTTTTTTCCTTTCAGCACTTTATATATATCTTCCCACTCCTTTCTAGCCTATAGTGTTTCTATAGAGAAATCAGCTGGTAGCCTTATGGGGGTTCCTTTATAATTAATGCTTTACTTTTCTCTTGCTGCCTTTAGAATACTCTGTTTATCTTTATCTTTGCCATTTTTATTATAATATGTCTTGGTGTGGTCCTATATGGGTTCAACTTGTTTGGGACCCTCTGTATTCCCTGTATCTTGATATCAGTTTCCTTTATATTTGGGAAGTTTTCATCCATAATTTTTTTGAATATATTTTCAATCTCCTTTTATTTTTCTATTCCTTATGGAATTCCTATTATGTATAGATTGGCCCACTTTATATTATCCCATAGATATCTTAAATTGCTTTCATGTTTTTTCATTTGGTTTTCTGTCTGCTGTCCTGACTGGGTGATTTCCATTATTTTGTCTTCCATGTCACTAATTTGTTCCTCTGCATTATTCATTCTGTTCTTTAGTGCCTTTAGCTCAGGTTGCATTTCTGAAATGAATTTTCTAGTTTTTCTTGGCTCCTCCTTATATTTTCTAGTTCCTTTCTAAAGGAATCTGCATTACAGTTTATATTCACTTTTAATTCTTTGATGTTGTCTTAATTCCTTCAGTATTTTCACTGTCTCTCTTTTGAACCCAATGTCTATCAGACTGCAGAGGTCTGTTTCATTGTGTTCTTTTTTAGGTGAATTCTCCTGTTCCTTTAACTGGGAATGGTTTCTGAGCTTCTTCACCTAGCTTATGTTTTTCTTTTTGTGTGAGTTTAGGGAAGCCAAACTCTAGTCTTGTAAGGCTACTTCTATGCAAGAATACCCCTTTGTATTTGGTGGGGTGTTACTATTTTTGGTGTGGGAGTTTAAATATTTTCTGTCTCTTTCTTCAGTGTGATCAGGCTTTTATCCCCAGGATGCCCAGTGTGTTTTCAGGTAGAAGGCAGCAATGGGTAAGGCAAGCAGTCGTTGGGTTCTCAGTGGCAGAAAGAACCTGCAGAAAGGTGGCACAGGCTATTCCTCCTCCACGTGGCCCTTGGAAGTGGTAATGAGTTCTAGGCATATCTACAAAGTGTCCAGGGCATTTGGCAGTAGCAGCAACAAGGTGCATGAATTCCCAGTGGTGTAAGAGTGACAACAGGTTGTGTTTGATTGCAATGCCTTCCTCTGAGGTGATTGGAACATCAAGTGGTGTCTGTTAAGGGAACCCTATTAGTAGTGAGCCACGACCATCTTTGAAGTCAGTGATAAGTGTGGTGTTTTGTCCCAGCCACCTGTAAACCATCCATGAAGCAACTCATCTCACTTAGCCCGCATAAGAGGTGCTGCACAGGCTGTTTCTAGTTGCAGGATCTTGGGAAGGGACAGTGACCAAGTGTCTCGGCGACACCCAGAGCATTTCAAAGTGGCAGCTGCAGGGTGTGTGTGTTCCCAGGTGAGTGTAAGCAGCAGCATATGGTGCTTGGTTGCAGTGCCTTTTTTTTTAACCAACCCTTGAGGTGACTGGGGCTGCAGGTGGAGCCCACTCACAGACCCCAAGTGGTAGCAGGACATGCCTCTCTCTGGCATCCAAGATGACTGCCGTGGTCTGTCCTGCTGCCTATAGATCAAGGCACCACATCACACTTAGCCCATTAATGACCTTAGCCCACACAAAAGGTGCCTGGCCACTGATAGCCTGCACAAGAAGAACCCAGTCTCTCCTAAACAAGCAAGAGGCTTCTCATTGCCCATAGCCTGCACCAGAGCCACCCCACCCTATGAGATCCTATGGGCATGTGCTCAATGGGGGCACAAGCAGTTTCCTCCTCTTCTCACCCTCCCCAACTATGGTATCTTGCCTTTTCTGTGGGCCCAGACCTTCTTCCAGGTTCCCTCTGCTATGGAGTTCCATTCCCCAGCCCATAGCATACCACTCACCACCCATGGCACACTTCTCCTTAGCCCCTTAGGCTGTCTCCACACAGTGAACACCATTCCTCTCCACAGCACTGACCTCCAGAGCCTATGTCTCAGCATCCAGCCCCTGCCTGAGCATCTCAGGCTGTGGTGTCTGGGCCAGTGGTTCAGATGATCTGTGCAGCAATCACTCTGCTTTGCTGTTATCAGTCCAGCTGCTAAGCTTTTCTCAATGACTTTGAGGTCCCTCCATCTTGGCTGATCTTTCTGTCAGTTAGGTGGCTTCCTGGGAAATGGGTTCCTTTTCTCCTTCACAGCTCCCTCTCAGGAATGCTAGTCCTATTCTTTTCTCTCACTCTTTTTTTTTTTTTTTTTTTTTTTGTTTTGTTTTTTGCTCTACCCAGTTATGTCAAGAGTTTCTTGTCCTTTTTGGATGTTTAAGTTCTTCTGCCAGCATTCAGTTGCTGTTCTGTGTGAGTTGTTTTACATGTATTTGTGTTTTTTTGATGTATTTGTGGGAGAAGTTGTGAGCGACCTCTTACCCCTCCACCATCTTGCTCCTCCTCTGATGCATATGTTTCAACTACATAGTATAGCAATTGGATCACTCTAATATAAACCTATTTAATAAAGTTTAGGCAGTTAGTGGTATATTGTTTCAAAAGTCTCCTTAAACATATTTTATTTAAAACTGACAATATCCCTAGGCAAAATTAAGTAGAAATGAACTTGTATTTCCATTCAAGAAATATTTAGGTGACTGAGTTCTCACTGTGATGCAGAGGGTTAAGGATCTGGTATTGTCACAGCTATGGCATCAGTCACAGCTGCAACTCAGATTTAATCCCTGGCCTGAGAACTTCCATATGCTGCAGATGTGGTGAAAAAAGAGAAAGAAAGAAATACTGAAGTGCCTATTACATGTTTTCTCTTTTCCTTTTGTACCCCTTAATAGTAACATTTTAAATCAAATAATGTAAATAAGAAAGGCTTATTGTGTTTACACATTTTTTTAATGTATGATCTCAATTTACATGACTCATTATAGGGATTCTGGTTCAGGAATCTGGCTTCATGAGTCTGGGATTTTAGCTGCCACTGATTACTGAGCAGATTTAACAAGCTGCTATTAGCAATCAGAGCTACAAGCTGTAAATACACCCACTGAGGTTTTCTTCTCCATTTAATCAAAAGAATTTAAAGAAAATTGAAAAGGGGAAATTTTTGGAAGGTGGCTGGACATTTATCTGATGCATTGTATATCAAGAACCAAAGCTCTACTCATTGGTTTTTATTTTTTATAATCTCTAAAGCTTATTTCTCAAAAAAAAAGAGGTTAGAGAAAATGTGGTGCATTTTACTACTAATTACACATCCCAATAGTAAAATCCTATAATTGAATTGCTGTTTTACATTAATACCAAAATATCCCACACATCCTAAACTGACTATTACATTAAAATTCAAAACAAATTATGAATGCTCACTGTTGTCTTTATGCACTTGTGGTAATAATGGAGAATAAAGCATTACCTAGCATGCATCATAGCCAATCTTAATTAGGGAAAGTGTCTCATTTAAATTATGATTAATAGAATTTAAATTAATCACTTTTAGGAGTCCTTGTTTATTCAGCTTTAATAATTTATTCATGAACACTATAATAATTGAAGTAAAGAAGTATATGAGGAGTTCATGTTGTGGCTCAGTGGGTTAAGGATCCATTGTTGTCTCTGTGAGGATGCCAGTTTGATCTCTAAACTTGCTGAGTGAGTTATGGATCCAGTGTTGCCACAACCCACAATGTAGATCACAGATGCAGCTCCAATTCATGCCCTAACCAGAGAATTTTTGCATGATGAAGATGTGGCCCTAAAAAGAAAAAAAAAAAGTGTATTAAAGAAAAGCAAATAATCCCATGGTTCCCAGTTCTAGCTGTTTAATATTTAGGTGGGCCGGTCCAAACAGATGTGTTTTTTTTTTAATTCAAATAAATATTACCCAATTACTTTTCTTTGAAAGCAGAGGGGATTGCCTAGAGATCTAAGATTCTGCACAATCATATAGAAGTTCTCACAGTGTGGGAATGAAGAGGCAGGTGGTTTTGAGACAGAGGGTCACAGCTCTGTTGGGGACCCAATACTGCCCCTGGAAATACTTTCAAATCTCACTAAGTGGGGCACCTTCTGTGCTAACTTTTCAAACCCATGCTGGCCTCCTGCCCCTCCACAGTTCTGTGGTGACACGGAGCTCAGCTCTTTGGTATATAAGCAATGTCAGTGTAGCGTCCATAGCTAACACATAGGTGGAGAACAGATGCTGTCCTTTCTCGTGTCTCTCACCCCTCCTGCAATGCCAGTGGAGGAGATGAGATTGATGAGAATGAGGAAGAAGAGGAGGACATCTTTTCAATGTTAGTAACTCACTGATAGCCAATGCTGGAGTGGCTTTCTCTGCTATGGCCCCTTCCTCTTCTTCCTTCTGCTGTTCTTCTTGGTTTTTATAGTGTTCGGCAAAGTGTAGTGTATGGGACATTATGGTACAATGGACTGGTGGTCCCAGGACAAGAAAAAAAGGGCTGATATAGTGGAGTGTATATATATACTAATTACACTTGTTTAGGTACAGCTTTTCTTATTGGTATCTTTTTTTCTTTTTGGCCTTTCCCATGGCATGGGTAAGTTCCCAAGTCAGGGACTGAACCCATGCCATAGCAGAGACCCAAGCCACAGCAGTGACATCTCCAGATCATTAACCTCTAGGCCACCAGGGAACTACCTTACTCATATCCTTATTTTGCATGTAAAGCAAAGCGAGATGCCTCCATGGTCTATAGAGTTAGAACTCCAACCATTTGTAGAAGAACTCCTATGCTGAAATGATGTAAAGTTCCTGGGGCAGAGTGTGCCCACAGCTGGTGCTCAGCTGAAATGTGCTGAAGGGGGAGCACTGCTCCAATTACCTTGACCCCCTTCACCCATCTTACATTTTGTATCTTTACTTGTTAGTAGGTTGTTGCAGATTATTGGACTATGACTCAATAAAGCCACAATAATTATTCAAGTTTGACTTGAAATTTTGGTAAATCAATTCAATAGTGTGGTATATATATATATATATGAATATGTATATATATATAAATGAATATATATATTCTTTTTTCAGGCAATTAATAAGCTTTATGATTTGTAAATGAAATGATGACCTGATAGTAAGTTATGGAATATATAAAATAAGTGAAATAAAAATTTTCTTGGCTTTTGCACTAACTGTCCTTGAGTACATTTAGAAATTTTAGACATATTCAGTTATTTTAGCATAATACTGCATATTTTGGAAGTTGGCATTTATTTTGGAAATCATTATTTATATTTCAGTGTAGGAGCTAATTTCAAGCCTATGGGTGAACAGTATTGATTTCCTGATTCTTGTCTTTTCCTTTTGCCTTTTTACTTTTCCTTTATTTATCTTAAAGACATTGTTGCTGCTCAAAAATGAATACAATATATGACAAAAATAGTTACTAAATATAGGTGTGCATATGTATTGTATTTATATGTACATATATATTTTTTAACCTTGTAATCATCTTCATCTGTTTAAATACATAAAGGAGTTTTCTGGTAGCCTAAGGGATAAAGATCCAGCATTATTATAGCTATAGTACATGTACAATCCCTGGCCAGGGGGCTTCTGCATGCCAGGGGAATAGCCAAAATATATATAAAAATAAAGAAGTGAATAAATAAATACATAAATGAAACATAGACATTAATGATTGTGCAGTTGAATTACAATGATTTTTAACCTGTATCCTGTTTCATTTATAATCTATAAAATGGGAATAAGACTCATCTGTGCCAAGTAATTATTTTACTTTCTAATTAATTTCAAACCTAAGGTAATTAGAATATTTCTGAGTAATTCTCATTTAATTACTTCCAAACATGCAGTCAGATTGTCACAAATTGTATTAATTGACCTCAGCCTTCAGTTCTGTATAATAAGAAACATGGGAGAGGGGATTAAGATGGCAGAATAGGACTGGAGCTCAACTTCTCTCCTAAGAACAACACAATTTACAACCAAATGCTGAGCAATCGTCAAACAAATGAACCAGAAACTTTCAAAAAGATCTCCTACTCCAGAAGACAATAGGAGGCCACAATAAGAGGTAGGAGGGGCAATTACATGATAAAAGCAACCCCATACCTCCTGGGTGGGAAGCCCCACAGACTAGAAAGTAACTGTATCACAGAGACTCACTGACATGAGTGAGAGTTCTGAGCCTCATGTCAGGTCCCACTACTGGGGATCTGGCAATGGGAGAAAGAGCCCCCAGAGCATCTGGCATTGAAGGCCATTGGGGCTTGTGCACAGGAGCTACACAGGACTGGGGGAAATGGAGGCCCCATTCTTAAAAGGTGCACATAGACTTTCACGTGCACTGGGTCCCAGAGCAAAAAAGTATCCATAGGAATCTGAGTCAAGCCTGACTGAAGTTCTGGGAAAACAGGGGTGAATGTGGCTTATTGTGGGGGAAGGACATTGGAAGCAAAGCTCTTGGGAATATTCAGCAGCCTGCCTTTCTCTGAAGGTTGCCATTTGGGGGAAATCTGGCCCCACCCATCAGTCAGTGCTGAGAAGCCCCAGGGTAAACAACAATCCAGATGAGGTCACAGCCCCAGCCATCAGTAAACAGGCTGCCTAAAGACCCTTCGGGCACACAGCCACCTCTAATCACACCCAGAGACAAAGTCCCGCCCACTAGAGGGGTAGGAATCAGCTCCACCTACCAGTGGGCAGGCATCAGCCCCTCCCATCAGGAAGCCTACAAGGCCCCATACCAACCTCAGCCACAACGGGGTAGGGGGGGGGAGATACCAGAAGAAAGAGAGGCTACAACTCTATTATCTGTAAAAATGTCACCACACCAAAAACCTATAAAAATGAAAAGGCAGAGAACTGTGAATCAAATGAGGGAGAAAGAAAACCCCCAGAAAAACAGCTAAGTGAATAGGAGATTCTCAGCCTCCAGGAAAACAACTTTAGATTGTTGATGCTGAAGATGATGCAAGACATTGGAAATAAACTGGAGGCAAAGATGGATAACTTACAGGAAACACTGACCAAAGAGATACAAGATATAAAACTTAAGAAGAGATGCAAAATATGATAACTGAAATAAAAAATTCACTAGAAGTAGCTAACAGCAGAATATAGGAGGCAGAAGAACGAATAAGCATGGTGGAACACAGATTAGTGGGAATCACTGATGTGGAACAGAAAAGAGAAAAAAGATTGAAAACAAATGAAGAGAGTCTCAGAGAACTCTGGAACAATGTTAAATGCACCAACATCTGAATTATAGGGGTGCCAGAAGCAGAAGAAAGAGAGAAGGAGACAGAAAAAATATTCCAAGAGATAATAGCCAAAAACTTCCCTCACATGGGAAAGGAACCACTCACTCAAATCCAGGAAGCACAATGAGTACCATATAAAATAAACTCAAGGAGGAACACCCCAAGACACATATTAATCAAACTGACCAAAATTAAAGACAAAGAAAATCTTGAAAGCAGCTAGGGAAAAGAAACAAGTAACATACAAGGGAACCCCAATAAGGTTATCAGCAGATTTTTCAGCAGAAACTCTACAGGCCAGAAGGCAGTGGCATGATAAATTTAACGTGATGAAAGGAAAAAACCTCCAACCAAGGTCACTTTACCCAGCAAGGCTCTCATTCAGATTTGAAGGAAAAATCAAAACCTTCACAGATAAGCAAAAGCTAAGAGAATTCAGCAACACTAAACCAGCCTTACAGAAAATACTAAAGGAACTTCTCTAGGCAGAAAAGAAAATACAGCAACAGGAAACAAAAATTCCACAAATGACAAGGCTCACCACTAAAGGTATATATACAGTTAAGATATGAAATCCTCCATGTACAATTATACCACCAAAATCAGAAATCATGAGAAGAGGTGGGTACAAATGTAGGACACTGGAGATACACTTGCAATTAAGAGAACAACAACTTAAAACAATCTCATATACATATAGACTCTTATATAAAAACTTCAGAATAACTGCAAACCAAAAATCTATACAATTGATACGCAAACAAGGAATCTCTGAAGAAGAAATAGATCTCATAGTAAATAAGTTAATAATCCACCATGAAGGATGTCATTTTACATCATTCTTAGAAGGCTGAAGTCTTAGAACTGACTCTGATTTCCTCTCTATCAAATAATTTATGATGATTATAATTAAGTAATGCACTGTACAATTAAATAATATAGTTCTGTTATTGTATTATTAATAACCATTTATCTTCATGGTACAATGTAAGGTCTATAATGTCTTGTTTATCACATCATCTAGAATGGTGTAATGCCTTTATTGAAGAATCAGTAAGATGTAACAAACTGTGAGGATATTTATATAGTTATACTGTTTTTTAACCAATTTATGCATTTTATATTTTACTTATTTTCAGAGGGTGTATTATTTCTATTATCCTTACCAGTTAAATTATTCTTTTTATTATGCTATATAAAATATTTAATGGTATATAAGGCTTTCTTCTTTATAAATTTTAGTTGCATAATATACCTAATTTTAATATAATGCTAATTTTTAAAGAAAAATGGAAATGTAGTAGATAACACTAAATAGTAAAGATGAAAGCCATACAAAATGGGATGAAGTATAGAATAAATTTCCTATTTGTCTCAGCATATTTTCCATTCCACTTCTCTAGAGGGAGTCACTTAATCTGTTTCTTAAGATCCATGATATAATAATCTGTGCGAATGTAATTGTGTTTAAATATATGTATTTTATTTTGTAAAAAAATAAAATAAAATAAAATAAAAACAAAACAAAACAAAACAAAAAACCCTATATCCTCTACCTATAGCCCCCTCCTCGACATAATCCTAAACAACACAATAAAAGCAGTGCAGTTTCTTGAGGCAGTGCTCTTGGTCCCTGAGACCTTGAGTCCCCCTGGTTACCACCATTACTTAAAAAAAAAAAAAAGAAAAAGAAAAAAAAGAAAATTTTAGCCAACCTAATCGAACAACATATGAGAAAGATCATACACCACAACCAGAAGGAATTCATCCCAGGTGCACAAGGATGATTCAACATATGCAAATCAATCAACATCATACACCATCTTAACAAAAGAAAAGTAAAAAATCACATGATCGGAGTTCCCGTCGTGGCGTAGTGGTTAACGAATCCGACTAGGAACCATGAGGTTGCGGGTTCGGTCCCTGCCCTTGCTCAGTGGGTTAACGATCCGGCGTTGCCGTGAGCTGTGGTGTAGGTTGCAGACGCGGCTCGGATCCCGCGTTGCTGTGGCTCTGGCGTAGGCCGGTGGCTACAGCTCCGATTCGACCCCTAGCCTGGGAACCTCCATATGCCGCGGGAGTGGCCCAAGAAATAGCAACAGCAACAACAACAACAAAAAGACAAAAAAAAAAAAAAAAAAAAAAAGCTTTCTTAAAAAAAAAAAAAAAAAAAATCACATGATCATCTCAATAGACAGAAAAAGCATTTGATGAAGTCCAAACATCCATTCATGATCAAAACTCTTACCAAAGTGGGTATAAAGGTAACATTCCTTAACATAATTGAAGCCACCTATGACAAACCCACAGCAAATATAAATCTCAATGGAGAAAAGCTGAAAGCCTTCCCACTAAAATCTGGAACAAGACAAGGATGCCCACTCTCACCACTGTTATTCAACATATTATTGGAAGTCCTAGCCACAGCAATTAGACAAACAAAAGAACTAAAAGACATCCAAATAGGAAGAGAAGAGGTAAAAGTGTCACTGTATGCAGATGACATGATACTATATATAGAAAACCCCATGATCTCAACCCAAAAACTACTTGAACTGATCAACAAATTCAGAAAAATAGCAGGATATAAGATTAACATTCAGAAATCAGTTGCATTTCTGTATACTAACAATGAAATACTAGAAAAGAAATACCTTTTAAAATTGCACATCAAAAAAATCAAATACCTGGGAATACACCTGACCAAGGAGGTAAAGGACTTATATGCTGAGAACTATAAAACATTAATCAAGGAAATTAAAGAGGATGTAGAGAAATGGAAAGATATTCCATGATCCTGGGTTGGAAAAATTAATATTGTAAAAATGGCCATACTACCCAAAGCAATCTACAGATTCAGTGCAATCCCTATCAAATTACTGAGGACATTTTTCACAAAACTAGAACAAACAATCCAAAAATTCATACGGCACCACAAAAGACCCAGAATTGCCAAAGGAATTATGAGAAACAACAACCAAGCAGGAGGTATAACTCTCCCAGACTTCAGGCAATATTACAATGCGACAGTCATCAAGACAGTGTTGTACTGGTACCAAGACAGACAGACAGAACAATGGAATGGAACAGAGAATCCAGAAATAAACCTAGAAACCTATGGTCAATTAATCTTTGACAAAGGAGCCAAGAAGGTAAAATGGGAAAAGATAGTCTTTTCAGCAAGTATTGCTGGGAACCCTGGGCAGCTGCATGCAGATCAGTGAAACTTGAACACATTCCCATCCCATGCATTAAAATAAACTCAAAATGCCTTAAGGGCTTAAATATAAGACACCAACCAACTCCTGGAAGAGAACATAGGCAAAACATTCTCTAACATCAACCTTATGAATATTTTATCAAGTCAATCTCCCAAAGCAACAGAAATAAAAGCAAAAATAAACCATTGAGACCTAGTAAAACTGTCAAGATTTTGTGCAGCAAAAGAAAACAAAAAGAAAACAACAAGACAACTTACAGAATGGGAGAAAATAGTTTCAAATGATGCAACTGACAAGGGCTTAATCTCTAGAATATAGAAGCAACTGGTTGGGGAGCTTGGGGTTAATAGATACAAACTAATACATTTGGAATGGATTAGCAATGAGATCCTGCTGTGTATCACTGGGAACTATGTCTAGTCACTTATGATGGAGCATGATAATGTGCAAAAATATAAGGGGTACATGTAAGTGTAACTGGGTCACCATGCCGTACAGTAGAAAAAATTGTAATGGGGAAATAACTATTAAAGTAATAATAATAGTAATAATAAAGAAGTAAGAGAGTGTACAACTCTATTGTCTGCAAAAAGGACACCACACCAAAAACCTATAAAAAGGAAAAGACAGAGAACTACAACTCAGATAAGGAACCAGAAAAAAAAAAAAAAAAAAAAAAAAAAAAAAAAAAACAGAAAAACTGCTAAGTGATCTGGAGATTATCAACCTCTAGGAAAAAGACTTTAGACTAATGATGCTGAAGATGATGTAAAGCATTGGAAATAAACTTGAATCAAATACTGATAAATTGCAGCAAACATTGAGCAAAGAAATACAAGTTTTAAAACTTAAGCAGAGATGCAAAATCCAAAAATTGAAATAAAAAATTCATTAGAAGCAACCAACAGCAGAATACAGAAGGCAAAAGAACAAAGCATGGTGGAGCACAGACTAGTGGGAATCACTGATGTGGAACAGAAAAGAGAAAATAGATTTAATAGACATGAAAACTGTCTAAGAGAACTCTGGGACAACGTTAAACACACCAACATCTGTATTATAGGGGTGGCAGAAGGATAAGAGAGAGAGAAAAGGATGGAGAAAAATTCCAAGAGACAATAGGCAAAAAGTTCCCTAACATGGTAAAAGAACCACTCACTCAAATCCAGGAAGCACAATGAGTACCGTATAAAATAATCCCAAGGCAGAACACCCCAAGACACATATTAATCAAACTGACCAAAAATTAAAGACCTAAAGAAAATACTGAGCAGCTAGAGAAAAAGCAACCACAATAAAGTTACTGGCATATTTTCCAGCAGAAACCCTGCAGGCCAGAAGGGAGTAGCACAATATACTTAACGTGATGAAAGGAAAAATCCTCCAACCAAGATTACTTTACCCAACAAGGCTCTCATTCAGATTTGAAGGAGAAATCAAAAGTTTTATGAACAAGCAAAAGCTAAGAGAATTCAGTACCACTAAACCAGCTTTACAACAAATACTAAAGGAACTTCTCTAGGTAGAAAATAAAAAGCCACAACTAGAAACAAAAATACCACTAATGACAAGGTTCACCAGTAAAGGCACATCTACAGTAAAGGTAGGAAATCATCCATACACAAATATGCTACCAAAATCAGAAATTGAGAAAAGAGGAGAGTACAAAATCAGTACAATGGAGATGCACCTGCCATTAAGAAACCAACAACTTAAAACAATCTCATATATATATATATAGACTTCTATATAAAAACCTCAGGGTAACTACAAACCAAAAATCTATGATTTATACACACACAAATAAGAAGAATCAACTCAAATACATCTCTTAAGATAGTCATTAAACCACAAGAGGACAGAATGAGAGAAGAAGGGAAGAAAAAAAGCAAAAAAAAAAATCCAAAATAGTTAATAAAATGGCAATAAGAACATACATATCATTAATTACCTTAAATGCAAATGGACTAATTGCTCCAACCAAAAGACACAGACTGGCTTAATGGATACAAAAACAATACCCATATATATGCTATCTTCAAGAGACCCACTTCACTTCTAGGGACACATTCAAATTGAAAGTGAGATGATGGAATATATTTTTCCATGGAAACAGAAATCAAAAGAAAGCCAGAGTAGCAGTACTCATATCAGACAAAATAGACCTTAAAATAGAGAATATTATAAGAGACAAGGAAGGACATTACATAATGATCAAAGGACCAATCCAAGAAGAAGATATAAACATTTTAAATATATATGCACCCAAGATAGGTTCACCACAATATATAAGGCAACTGCTAACAACCTTAAAGGAGAAAATGACAATAACACAATAATAGCAGGGGATTTTAACACCCCACTTACAGCAATGGACAGATCATCCAGACAGAAAATCAAAAGGAAGCAAAGGCCTTAAATGGAACATTAGACCAGATGGACTTAAAAAATTGTTATAGGATATTCCATCCAAAAGCACCAGAATACACATTCTTATCAAGTGCACACATAACATTCTCTAGGATTGATCACATTCTGGGCCAAAAATCAAGCCTCAGTAACTTTAAGAAAACTGAAATCATTTCAAGCATCTTTTCCAACCACAATGCTATACAAAAGGAAATCGTCATGAAAAAAACTGCAAAAAAACACAAACACGAGAAAATAAACAACATGCTACTAAACAACTAATGGATCACTGAAGAAATCAAAGAGGAAATTAAAAAATACCTAGAACAAAACGACAACAAAGACATGACACTCCAAAACCTATGGGATGTGGCAAAAGCAGTTCTAAGAGAAAGTTTATAGCAATAAAATCCTACCTCAGGAAACAAGAAAAACCTCATATAAAAACCCTAACTTTACATCTACAGCAGCTAGAAAGAGAACAAACAAGGCCTAAAGTTAGTAGAAGGAAAGAAATCATAATGATCTGAGCAGAAAAAAATGAAATATTAACCAAGAA
Organism: Sus scrofa; assembly: GCF_054392235.1. Classification (NCBI taxonomy): domain Eukaryota; kingdom Metazoa; phylum Chordata; class Mammalia; order Artiodactyla; family Suidae; genus Sus; species Sus scrofa. Next base: position 49,490,384 of record NC_139390.1, on the reverse strand, counting down.
ATCCATAGAAAAGATCAATGAAACTAAAAGCTGATTCTTTGAAAAGATCAACAAAATTGATAAACCCTTAGCCAGACTTATCCAGAAAAGAGAGGACTCAAATCAATAAAATTAGAAATGAAATAGGAGAAATTACAATGGATGTCACAGAAATACAAAGGCCCATAGGAGACTAGTACATGCAACTATATGCCAATAAAATGGAAAACCTAGAAAAAATGGACAAATTCTTAGAAAATTACAATCTTCCAAGACAAAACCAAGATGAAATAGAAAAGATGAATTGAAGTTCCTGCTGTGGTGCTCTGGAAACAAATCTGACTAGCAACCATGATATAGGTTCTATCCCTGGCCTCTCTCAGTGTGTTAAGGATCTGATGTTGCCATGAACAGTGGTGTAGGTCACAGACATGGTTCGGATCTGGTATTGCTGTGGCTCTGTAGGCTTGCAGCTATAGCTCCTACTGGACCCTCTACCCTGGGAACCTCCAGATGCCATAGGTATGGCCCTAAAAAAAAGAAAAAGAAAACATGAATGGACAAGTCACAAGTACTGAAATTGAAACTGTGATTTAAAAAATCCCAACAAACAAAAGTCCAGGACCTCATGGCTTCACAGGCAAATTCTATCAAACATTTAGAAAAGAGATAACACCTATCCTTCTGAAACTATTCTAAAAAATTGAAGAGGAAAGAACACTCCCAAACTGATTCTATGAGGCCACCATCACCCAGAAACAAAAACCAGACAAAGATACCACAAAAAAAGAATATTACAGGCCAATTTCACTGACTAACATAGTTGCAAAAAACCTCAACAAAATACTAGCAAACCACATCCAACAATACATTAAAAGGATTGTACATTATGATTGAGTGAGATTTATCCCAGGGATGCAAGTATTCTGTAATATCCGCACATCAATCAGTATGACACATAACATCAACAAACTGAAGAATAAAAACCACGTGATCCTCTCAATAGATGCATAAAAAGCTTTTGACAAATTCCAACACCCATTTCTGATAAAAACCCTTCAGAAAGTGGGCATAGCTGGAGACAACCTCAACATAATAAAGGCCATATATGACAAACCCACAGCTAACATCATTCTCAGTGGTGAAAAGCTGAAAGAATTCCTCCAGAGATCAGGAACAAGACAAGAATGTCCGCTCTCACCACTACTGTTCAACATAATTTTGGAAGTCCTAGCCACAGCAATCAGAGAAGTAAAAGAAATAAAAGGAATCCAAATGGAAAGGAAAACTATCACTATTTGCAGATGAAAGGATACTATACCTATAGAATCCTAAAGACACTTTAGTGAAACAATCCCATTTACCATTGCATCAAAACGAATAAAATACTTAAGAATAAACATTCCCAAAGAGACAAAAGACCCATACTCTGAAAACTGTAAGACAGTGATGAAAGAAATCAAAGATGAGACAAACAGATGGAAAGACATACAATGCTCTTGGATTGGAAGAATCAATATTGTCTAAATGAAAATACTACCAAAAGCAATCTCAGATTCAATGTGATCCCTATCAAATTACCAAGGATATTTTTCATAGAACTTGAACAAAATATTTTAAAGTTTGTTTGGAAGCGCAAAAGACCTGGAATAGCCAAAGCCATCCTGAGAAAGAAAAATGGAACTGGAGGAATCAGGCTCCCTGACTTCAGACTATACTACAAAGCTACAGTCATCAAAACCATGTGGTGCCGGCATAAAAGACAGAAATAGAGATCAGTGGAACAGGATAGAAAGCTCAGAATTAAACCCATGTACCTACAGCCAACTAATCTATGACACAGGAGGCAAGAGTGTGCAATGGAGAAAAGACAGGCCCTTCAATAAGTGGTGCTGGGAAAACTGGACAACCACATGGAAAAGAATAAAATTAGAACACTTCTGAACACCATGCACAAAAGTAATCTCAAAATGGATTAAAAACCTAAATATAAGACCAGATAGTATAAAACCCTTAGAGGAAAACATAGGCCAAACACTCTCCGACATAAACAACAGCAGTATCTTCTCAGCTCTACCTCCCAGGGTAATGATGATAAAAACAAAAATGAACAAATGGGACTTAAAAGTTTATGCATAGAAAAGGAAACCCTAAGGAAAACAAAAGGACAACCCACAGAATGGGAGAAAATATTTGCTAATGAAATGACTGACAAGGGATTAATCTCCAAAATTTATAAACATCTTCCATAGCTCAATACCAAAACAACAAATAACCCCATCAAAAAATGGGAAGAAGATATAAACATCCAGTTCTCCAAAGAAGACATACAGATGGCCAAAGAACACATGAAAGATGTTCAACATCACTCATTATCAGAGAAATGCAAATCAAAATAACTCTGAGGTACCACCTTACACCAGCCAGAATGGCCATTATCAAAAAGTCTACAAACAATAAATGTTGGAGAGGGTGTGGAGAAAAGGGAACCTTATTACATGGTTGTTGGGAATGTAGATTGGTGCAACCACTGTGGGAAACAGTATGGAGATTCCTCAGAAAACTAAAAATAGAACTACCATTGGATCCAGCAATCCCACTCCTGGAAATCTAGAGAAAACCATGACTCAAAAAGATACATGTATTCCAATGTTCATTTCAGTACTATTTTCAATAGCCAAGACATGGAAACAACCTAAATGTCCATCAACAGAGGAGTGCATAAAGAAGATGTGGTACTTATGCACAATGGAATATCACTCAGCCATTAAAAGGAATGAAATACCAGCATTTTTAGCAACATGGATGGACCTAGAAATTATCATGCTAAGTGAAGTCAGTCAGACAGTTAGACACCAGCATAAAATGCTATCACTTACATTGCAATCTAAAAAAAGGACACAATGAACTTTGAAGAATAGATACTGACTCACAGACTTTGAAAAACTTATATTTTCCAAAGGAGATAGGTTGGGGTCAGGGGAATGGGTTGGGGGTTTGGGATGGAAAAGCTATAAAATTTGGTTGTGATGCTTGTTGTACAACTACAAATGTAGTAAAATTAATTGAGTAATTTAAAAAATAAAAATAAAAAGCAATTAAAATAATCTAATATTCAAGTTCCCATGAAATTATATTTTAAAAAAACTGACCACATATTTAGGCCAGAAATTAAATAAGTTCTAAACTAAGTAAAGAGTTTTCATACCATTCTCTGACCACCATAGAATAAAATCAACTATTTTCATTCTATTTTCTTCTCAGAATAGTAGTACTGTCCATAGACTTTGCTGTATATTGAATTTTATTATCATTTTTTTTTAGATATTGTTCAATTTGTTTTCTATTCCCTCTTTGATAAAAGCTGTTTAGATAGAATGTTCAAGGTTTTGGAGGCATGTTTTAATAAACAGAGCATAAATGAGATTTGGGTCTGCTTTAAGCATTCTAAGTACTTATACTTGGATTCCTTGAAGAGTACAGGCTGAACAGTGAAATGTTTGAAGAAATAATGACTAAAAACTTTCCAAATTTGATAAAACCATAACCCAAAGGTCCAAGTAGTTCAGTGAATTCCATAGACAGGAAGTATAAAGATAACTATTGCAATGCAACAATATTTCTTAAAAATAAAAGAAAAGAAAAATATTCAGGAAATTCAGAGAAAAAGTTACAGACTCTTGGTTTTTCTTGATTTATTGCTTTCCATTTATTGAATTTTGTGCCATTGATACTGCTCTAAAATTAATATAACTTATAACAAAGAATAGTTACTAAATATATGAGAACAAAGGTTAGAATGAAATCAGACTTCTTATCCAAATGATGTAAGCTAGTGACACTAAAGTAAAATTTTTAAATAATAAAAGAAAAAAAAATTATAATTCTATACCCAGCAAGAATATCTTTCAAAATGGAAGTGAATGAAAGTTGTTCAGATGTACAAAAATCAAATGAATCATTACCACCAGACCTGCACTATAGGAATATTAAAAGAAATCTTTCAAAAAGTAGGAAAATGGCACCTGACTAAAATGGTGAAAATATATTTTTCTTAATTTTCAAAACTTATTAAAGATAACTGGTTATTTAATCAAAAATAATAATTATGTATTATTTCTTTTTTCATTTTTTTTTGTCTTTTTAGGGCCGTACCCACAGCATATGGAGGTTCACAAGCTAGGGGTTGAATCAGAGCTGCAGCTGCAGCCCTACACCACAGCAACATGGGTTCTGAGCCTTGTCTGTGAACTACACCACAGATCATAGCAATGCCAGATCCTTAACCCACCGAGCAAGGTCAGGGATCACACCCATATCCTCATGGACACTAGTTGGGTTTATTAACAACTGAGCCACTATGGGAACTCCTATTTCTAATATTATATATGAACTGGTATACTGTTACTTGAAGGTGGACCATGACAAGTTAAAGATGTATGCTGCAAGCTCCAGGGGACCATTTGAATGATAAAAATTTGTCACTGTAAGCCAACAAAGGATATAAAGTAGATTAATAAAAATATGCAATCCACAGAAGCAGAAAAATGAAGTTGTGAACACAGCAGGTGGGAGAATTGGGTTAACAACAAAGGAGCACAAAAGTAAATTTAGAAGTAAAGAAAACATTGTACGTCTTGACCAAGGTGGTATTTACATGACTAAATATATTTGTCAAAATCCAACAATCTTAGAACTGAACATCTAAGAAGGGTGATTTTACTGAATGTAAATTATACTTTTGTAACTCTGACTTAAACGAAAAAGCCAACCTGATTTCAAGGCACACTTGTCTACATTAAACATTAATTAAACTACATGTTCAATATACATAATATGCATTGATTTACATAGGTTTATAGTATATCAGTAGGGCTGAGGCTGTTTTATTAGAAAAAATAAACATTTTCTAAGAAAGAAAGCTGTTGGTGTCTTTCAAATTAAATTTAGACCAGCAAACACAAAAGCCATTAATAACCCCTGAGATCAGAGACCAGATCATTCTAAAGGAGAAAGGAAGGTAGACCTCCTCTTCAATCCTTCTAAGTATAGATTCCAGTAAGACTAGGGACAACAATTAATAGCTGGATAAATTCCCCTGCTACAAATGTAAATTATCTGATGCAGAGTAAATAGGCAGAACATAAATACTACATCCAGTTATTCTCCACCCAAACTGAAGTGTTGCCACACCCCCTGATATTGCATGAGCTTCAGCCTGTTTCCAGGGCTCCAGAATAGAAGAAACAGACACTGAGTTCAGGGTGAGGGGTGTGAAGGCAGCTGCATGGAAATCACAAGTCAGTGAATCAAAGTGTTCCACTGAAGACAAGGTCCTGCAGTTTGCCATCAAACACAGCTGGAGGGAAGGAAGGAAATGTTACCTTCACCAGAGTATTGTCATGCCTGATAAAGTCCCAGAAGATAAACATCCTCCTCAATGCATGGCCTGGGTTTCTTAAGATCTGTATCAGCTGCAGCTAACTTCTCTTTTTATGCTTTTCCCTTGATCTAATGTTTAGGGAGTCTAGGCTAAAGATGGCCAAGGCTGTTTGCTCTATTCTCCATGTGGAAACAGGGCTCCTGGGAAGCTGAGACCACATATACCTACCGGACAAGCTGACGAGGCAAAGAAAACTTGGTGTGATAGCCTTAAAGTGATTCTGCAGCTGTCCCTCAAATTTGAGTGTTAGCCTATCAGCAAGCTGATCCATAAGCCACGGTTATTCAAATCTTGCAAAACCAGTATTCTTATTGGTGAAGAGTGTTTCTTTTTCATTGGAGATCCTAGACAACTCAGATCTCTGTTCAGCTTTTTGAAGTTCCCCAAGTATATTGGTTCCTGAGGATTTATCAATTTTGTTGATCTTTTCAAAAAACAAGCTTTTAGATTCATTGATAGTCTCTATCACCTTCTTCATCACTATTTCATTTATTTATTTATTTTATTTATTTATTTTTTTTATTTTCCCACTGTACCGCAAGGGGGTCAGGTTATCCTTACATGTATACATTACAATTACATTTTTCCCCCAGCCTTTCTTCTGTTGCAACATGAGTATCTAGACAAAGTTCTCAATGCTATTCAGCAGGATCTCCTTGTAAATCTATTCTAAGTTGTGTCTGATAAGCCCAAGCTCCTGATCCCTCCCACTCCCTCCCCCTCCCATCAGGCAGCCACAAGTCTCTTCTCCAAGTCCATGATTTTCTTTTCTGAGGAGATGTTCATTTGTGCTGGATATTAGATTCCAGTTATAAGTGATATCATATGGTATTTGTCTTTGTCTTTCTGGCTCATTTCACTCAGTATGAGAGTCTCTAGTTCCATCCATGTTGCTGCAAATGGCATTATGTCATTCTTTTTTATGTCTGAGTAGGATTCCATTGTGTATATATACCACATCTTACGAATCCAATCCTCTGTTGATGGACATTTGGGTTGTTTCCATGTCCTGGCTATTGTGAATAGTGCTGCAATGAACATGCGGGTGCATGTGTCTCTTTTAAGTAGAGTTTTGTCCGGATAGATGCCCAAGAGTGGGATTGTGGGGTCATATGGAAGTTCTATGTATAGATTTCTAAGGTATCTCCAAACTGTTCTCCATAGTGGCTGTACCAGTTTACAATCCCACCAACAGTGCAGGAGGGTTCCCTTTTCTCCACAGCCCCTCCAGCACTTGTTATTTGTGGATTTATTAATGATGGCCATTCTGACTGGTGTGAGGTGATATCTCATGGTAGTTTTGATTTGCATTTCTCTTATAATCAGCGATGTTGAGCATTTTTTCATGTGTTTGCTGGCCATCTGTATATCTTCTTTGGAGAAATGTCTATTCAGGTCTTTTGCCCATTTTTCCATTGATTGATTGGCTTTTTTGCTGTTGGGTTGTATAAGTTGTTTATATATTCTAGAGATTAAGCCCTTGTCGGCTATTTCATTTATTGCTGCTCTTTATGATTTCTTCTTTCCACTAACTTTGGCTTTTCTTTGTTCTTCTTTCTCTAGTTGCTTTAGTTGTAAGGTTAGATTATTTGAGATTTTTCTTCCAGCCTGTGATCTGTTCCCTCCTCCTCCCACCACAGTTTTCACACTGACCCTGGACTGTCTGTACCTCTGAAATCTGCAGAATGGGTCTTGGGACATAGTGAAGCACAGGTTCTTCTACCTCCATGAAGAAAGAATTTAATGAGAAGCAGAGTGATAGGTAAAGGAAATAGTTTATTACTATAGGATACTTGTGAGAAATACAAGTGGGCAGGCAAGGGAGTGTCACACCCCAAGAACTTAGTGGGCTACATTTTTATAGTTGAAGGAAAAGTGGGGATGGGGAAAAGACTACTCTCTTCCTTATTCTTCAGTAGATGTCAAAATTCCATAATCAGCTCCTCCTCTGTATTGGGCAGGAGAGTCTTCTTGTCCCTACATTGTCAAACTGGTATTGCAATGTAATAAAAATTAGCAAAAAGTTGATAATATACCCTATGATAAATCATCTCAGTTTTCCGTATAATGTTACCTTTCCCTGTATTTGTTTTTAGTGTGTACAGAGAAGCATGGCCTAGAAATCATTAACTTAACCTCAGTGGGCAGGACATGGGCCTTATTTTACCATTATTTTATTGTTTGGGGGCGTATCATGCTTCTGTTACAGGGTTTTGTTGCTAAGCAAGCCTGCTTGCTTTTTTTTGTTAAATAACCTTGCTTTCTTGAGTGATCATTAATTTACAGGGGTCTCCCATACTTTTTTCTACTTACAATCCTCTAGTGGGATTAACTATTTAATCACTTACTTTGTCCCTTTACTCTGTTCATGTCACCTCTATGTCTTTGCTCATAATACTTTCCCTGTATTAAATTCTATTTCTACTTTTTTTCACCTATATATTTCTTAATGCTTTTTAGATTCAGTTAGGGCAATAGTCCCTTTAAGAAACCAGCCCTGAAGTTCTAGGTTGTTTTATCTGTCTCTCCTAATGAATAAAAGCATTAAACCACCAGAAGAATGATTGCAAAACTCATAGCCCTCACAGAACAAGTGCATATCTTTTATAGTTGGAAAAGTGGAAGAACATGCTACCCAGGGCCCAAGCAACTAGAGGTGTGCCCTACAGATGGGGGAGAAGAAGTAACACCGAGAAAGCTCCACTGTCATTCCACAGATACAAAGGGCCTGTGTAGGCCCAATGCTAGAGAAGAGGCAATAGAAAGTTCCCACCATCACCAGGCTTGCAATAGTAAGAAGAAATAGGAGTCAATAAAGAGTGTAGAGACAAGAGTGTAGCAAGAGATCCTCTCTAAGGTGCAGCCTAATAAGGAAGGCCAAAATTTGTCTTTGTCGTCCTCTTATTGGATGAATTTCACTATCATGTTTTTGAGTTCACTGATACTTTCTCCCACTTCATCTAATCACTGTTTAACCTCTATTGAATTTTTTGATTTAGCTTTTTTGTTTAATTAAAATAGAGTTGATTTACAATGTTTTGATAAATTCTACTGTACAGCAAAGTGATTGTTATAAATATACACACATCCATTCTTTTTCAGATTATTTTCCCTTTTAGATTATCACAAAATATTGGGTAGAGTTCCCTGTGCTATACAGCCATTCAGTTATTTTATTCTTCAGCTCTCTGATTTATTTTTGGGATGTTCTTATGATTTTTATCTGTTGGTTGAAATTTTAAATTTGTTCATGTATTGTTTCCCTGACCTTGGTGAACATCTTTATGACCATTGTTTTGAACTCTCTGGTAGGTAAATCACTTATCTATGTTTTTTTAAGGTCTGTTTCTCGAGTTTTACCTTTTTATTTTCTTTAGAACATATGCCTGTTTCATTTTCCTTGACTCTCTGTACTGGCTTGTGTGCATTAGATAAAAAGACTCACCTCTCCCAGTCTTGACAGAATGGTCTCATATAGAAAATGAGCCTTATCCTTCAGCCCAGCTGAGCTTAAAATTTTGTGATTGTCCAAGCTGCCTTTTTTGTTCTTAGTAGTTTCCAGTAGCTAAAAATGTGCTAAGACTTGTTTCCCTGTGGGTATTTCTTGCTTGCCTGTGTGTAGGATTCACTCAGATAGTTTCTGGAATTGCTTCATGTGTAGTTAGACACTCAGTGTGTCCTTGGTGGAGGTGCATTCAAGTCTTCTCTCTTGACATCTTGGACTTGAACTTACCTCCCTCAAAATTCTTTATGATCTAAGGACTTGTATTTGTCTTTCACCAGCTTATCTCACTTAGCATAATGCCCATATGATAGAGCAGTCTCACTTTTGAGTATATATCCAAAAGAAATGAAAATAGAATCTTGAAAATGTATTTGCATTCCCATGTGTATCCTATCATTAGTCACAATAGCCAAGATATGAAAAAAAAAAAAAAACTAAGTGTCTGTCATTGGGTGAATGGATGAAGATGTTATATTTGTAGTGGAATATTATTCAGCCATGAGAAAGAAGGGAAATCCTTGTATTTGCAACACCATGCACACACCTTGAAGGCATTAAGCTAAGCAGTGATTTAACAGATGTATCTCGATCCCTTTATTGGTGTCCTTTAATAACATATTTATCTTTTTAAAACCACTTTGCTTTTGAGTGTGGGCTGTGTATCGCATATGGTACTAGACTGAGAGTGTTAACAATTAAAAAAATAAAAAACCTCTTTGCCTGAAAATAATATAAGGCACACATGGAATAAAAACAAAATGAAAAAAAAAAAAAAGAGCTACTAGGGCAAATTATTTGCAAAAGAAATAAAAGGATAACTAGAATTATTGATGAGTGAATGCTCTTCTCTTGGATTACCCTTTCTGTCTGTATTTTGCAGCCTTATAAGTGTATATTTTCAGTGACGTCATTCTTTTATTGCTATTATCAAAAGCAATAGAGCAAAATATTCAGATCTCCAAAATAAAAATATTTTTCTTTGGCATCACATTTTAGTGAGTAATACACACATGAATAAATATTACCTTTTGACTATACCCATTAACAGAAGGAAATCCAATGTTAATAGACTCTTTGTAGCATTATTTATCATATCTGTATTTGAAAACATCATCACTAACTCCTTGTGCTTGTATGAAAAATTCAAATGAATAGTAGAATGAAACTCAACTACTATTCTTTTGAGAGTCACACAATTATTAACTTAGCATGAGCATTTCTCTTGGCAATAAAGGATTGGAGTTCTAATTTCATTACTGAAATGGAACTTTCTTTTTCCAACTGGCGGGGAAGATTCATTACAGGAAAACAATGAAGCCTGTTTCTGTTCTTGCTGTTGCCATTTGACAGTAATGAGGATGAATATAAAATTGCAAATGTGGTATAAATATTAGATGGGAAATAGTGGTGTTACCATAATTCAAATTATCTTTCATTATTTTTGGCTCACTAATTTTTTATAGTCCATGCTTGAAATAGCATTATGCAATCTAAAACACACACTAATTGAAACTGTGTCAGCAGTTAGCATTCTATTAACTAGTCTAACTTTCAAGGGTTTAATTTTAGCTACTACAATCTTTTCATATCAACACTTTTCCTATGAGTTCTTAATTGCTGTCTCGTTGATAAGTTATTTTGTTCTTATTTAGGGAGGTCATAGGGCAGACAAAAGAGAAAGATTGTACTTTTTGACATTTTTTAGTTTTCTGTTATGGATATTTCATGTAATCGCACTAGTCTGCAGTGAGTTGAAGCTTAGGGATAAAAAGTTATTTCAGCAAACTTTAAAAATTAATTTATTTTTACTTTCTTGATAACAGACTATTCAATTTTCAGTTGTCCTGAATTTGCTATAAATCTCAACACAAGGTTAGGCTAGACTTGCTTTCCACAAAACTCTGCCTTTCTTGCTTTCTTTTCTGTCATTGCTTTAAGAATGAAAATCTAACACAGATCAACTTAATGCTATTCAATGAGATACTTAGTCACCTAACTAATACATTACACAAATCAAAGACTAAAGTACTTCTAAGATCCCTCAAAATAGATATATTTCCTTGGTAAAATACCCTTTGCCAGAATCTCTTTTTATTTGCACTCAGAAATAGGTGTGTGTGTGTATACATATATATATATAAATATAAATATATATATATATATAAATAGGTGTGTATATATATATATACATACACACACATATTACATATGTGTACATATATACATAACAGTACACATATGTGCATTATACACACATTACATGTATGTATATGTATGTGTGTGTATTATACATATATGGTAAATCATAATATTGATAAAGTTTCTCCTAGCATGTAGAAATCTCTTGCGTCACACTACAAAGTTAAAAAAAAAAACCTATTCAAAATAATAGCACATCTTATCTTCCAATCTTCATAAAATATGGGAGAATACAAACTATTCTGTAAACAAAATGTCAGCCCTTTTTCAAATAATTAACAAAACCCTTGTTAGCACAAATGTTAGGATCCATAAATGAATAATTTCATTATTCTGCACTGGATCAGTGTTACCTGTGATTATACCAAGACCTAATTTCTAGTTATCACTTTCTTTTTTTCTTACCTTCCTGAACCCACACTTACAGATTTTAGCTTTACAGATACTATTTAGATTGTTGCCTTTTCCCCACAAGATGTTTGGTTTATTTATGATTTCTTTCTTCCATTTTTCAAATCGCACATTTGTTTTATTTCTTTTATGATCACACTGTTTCATCCCACTTTTCTAATTGGATAACTACCATTTTATGGAAAATGACTCATGAAATGCCTGTGAAGAATGAGTGAGTTACCCCTGGGAGAAGTTCTCCTGAATAACCAAAGGTAGCCTCATTTTGAAGAGACTCCTATGGTCATCCAATAGCCACATGATCTACTAGAGTCATTTCCTTAATCCCTTGAATGTGTCTTTTGATCACTCCTAAGATTCAGGTTACTGTATTTTGGGGAGGGGAGCAAGTTGAAACCTGGCTCTTACCCGAGAAAGTACATGTCACCCTTGGAAAAAAAAAAACTACTGTTAAAATTTCTGGGACCCCCTCAGCAAGGATCTAGACAGTCACTGAACTCAGGTTGATTGTGCTTCCAGGGTGGCCTTAGGGTTCCCAGGTCAGCTAAATAATCTATTCCAGTTTTTGTTTTTGGAGGGATTACTTGAGGCCAGCAGCCAAACATTCTGTTTTTCTACTTCATGGCATTATTTTACACTAGGGAATGGCTGAGCGATGACTATGGAGATGGAGTAGGGAAGACTTCCAAGTGTTAATGAAGGTTTGCATGCAAGGCGCAGGACCTCATCCTCGGCTGATTCTAGTATATTTCTTCATAAGGTTAATGGAAACAGTCAAAACAGTCTGAGAGGGATATGGCAGACTCCACAGTGAGTTAAACTTATAGTGTCTGCAACAGTGGAAGAGAACTGCACCGAGGTGTTTTCCTTAGTAAGGAAGCCTCCAGGGGTGATTCTGGAAGAGATAATTAAAGTCGTTTTTTCTACACCTGCACTTTTGAGGGTCTGAGATATTCCCTCCCCAGGCACCAACATTGCTATTATCTCACCACTGTAACGAAATTCAGGTGTGTTAATCTGATATCTATAAATTCAAATTTTTTCCAAAAAATCTCTTGTTTGGACCCGATTTTTTCATTAGATATGAGGGGTTTTTTTTGTTTGTTTTTGTTTGTTTGTTTATTATTGGAGGGAGGATATCCATGGCACGTGGAAGTTCCTGGGCCAGGGATGGAATCCAAGCCACTGCAATGACAATGCCAGATCCTTAACGTGTTGAGCCACATGGGAGATCCTAGATATCAGCTTTTAAAAAGATGATCCTGTTTAGAAAGCATACTGAAATCCATTATGTCTCTCACATTGTCTCTTATATTCCCCTATAGAGGAATTGACTAACAATATATTAAATCAAATGGTCATTACCCACATAATGTGTGACTGACCATTCCAGTCTAACAGAATCTCTGTGGCTGAACAAGAGTTAAGTTCGAATTCATTAGATCTTGTGGACAAGCTTCAACCCAGAAAATGTACCAACCAGGCCACCCTGGGGTTGCTGTTAGGGGTTAAATAGAAGCATCATGCCCAGGAATGGTCATAGAGAATTCGCAAGCTCTCAAAGGAGTCAATAAAACCCTACCTCTTTTATTTTCATCCTTACCAAGATGTAGCTGAAAGGAGGTAATTTCTTAATTTATTTTCATTTTTTTTAGTTTTTTTTTAAATTAAACTATAGTTGGTTTACAATGTTCTGTCAATTTCTGCAGTACAGCAAAGTGACCTAGTCATATATTATGTAAATTCTCTCTTTTTTTTTTTTTGTACTATCTTCCCTCATGTTCTAACCCAAGAGATTGGATATACTTCCCTGTGCAGTACAGTGAGACCTCATTGCTTATCCATTCCAAATGTAATAGTTTCCATCTACCAACCCCAAACTCCCTGTCCATCCCATTCCCTTCTTCCAACTATGAGTCTGCTCTCCATGTCAGTGATCTATTTCTGTTTTGTAGATAGGGTCATTTGTGCCATAAGAAGATGTGGTAAATATATACAACAGAATATTACTCAGCTATGAAAAAGACAAAATAATGCCATTTGCATCAATAAGAATGCAACCAGAGATTCTCATGCAAAGTGAAGTAAGTCAAAAAGAGAGGGGAGGTAATTTCTTTCTGAGGCTAGTCACCTTGAGTGACCACACTACCTTAGTAAAGAAGGAAGTAGAGTTAGATATCTTTTTGAGTTTAAGGAAACTATTCCAACAATTAACACAGATGATAAGGAATATTGAAAGTTCATAGAATATTTTGGTTATTCTTTTCCAGATTGAAGATGGTCTAGAAATATGAAAACATGACACAGATTAGTTTCAATGGCCGCCATGATGTGAGAGTCAGCTGGATCAGAATAGAAACACTGTAAGCTAACAAAACATCAGAATTGTAGTGGGAAAACACTGATAAGCAAGAGGGAGGTCAAAGATCCAGGTATTCAAACTGTCAGGAATAGGTAGGGACAATGCCCTGTTCCATATGGCCTCCTTCAACTAGAGACAGACAGATCACATGTTGGTAGGAGTCCCAAGGATGCATTCAATGGTAGCTTCTGCATCAGGAACATTGGGTCTTTTATATGCCCTTTCTTTTTTTGTCTATTTACTGATTTTTATTTTTTTCCATTATACCTGGTTTACAGTGTTCTCTGAATTTTCTACTGTACCACATGGTGACCCAGTTACACATACATGTATACATTATTTTTTCTCACATTGGCATGCTCCATCACAAGTGACTAGACATATTTCCCAGTGCTACATAGCAGAATCTCATTGCTAATCCATTCCAAAGACAATAGTCTACATCTATTAGCCCCAAGTACTACATCCATTCCCCCCCCCGCACCCCCAGGCAACCACAAGTCTATTCTCCAAGTCCATGATTTTATTTTCTGTGGAAAGGTTCATTTGTGTCATATATTAGATCCCAGATATAAGTGATGTCATATGGTATTTGTCTTTCTCTTTCTGACTTACTTCCCTCAGGATGAGTCTAGTTCCATCCATGTTGTTGCAAATGGCATCATTTCATTCTTTTTTATGACTGAGTAGTAGTCCATTGTGTATATATACCAACATCTTCCTAATCAAATCATCTCTTAATGGACATTTGGGTTGTTTCCATGTCTCAGCTATTGTGAATATTGCTGCAATGAACATGCAGGTACATGTGTCTTTTTCAAGGAAAGTTTTTCTCTGGATATATGCTCAAGAGTGGGATTGCTGGGTCATATGGGAGTTCTATGTATAGTTTTCTAAGGTACTGCCATACTTTTCTCCATAGTGGTTGTACCAACAGTGCAAGAGGGTTCCCTTTACTCCACACCCCTCCAGCATCTGTTATTTGAGAACTTATTAATTGACGGCCATTCTAACTGGTGTGAGGTGGTATCTTGTGGTAGTTTTGGTTTGCATTTCTCTAATAGTCAGGGATGTTGAGCACTTTTTCATGTTTGTTGGCCATCTGTATATCTTCCTTGGAGAAATGTCTATCCATGTCTTTTGCCCATTTTTCAATTGGGGTGTTTGTTTCTTTGCTGTTGAGTTGTATATGTTATTTGTATATTTTAGAGTTTAGGCCCTATTGGTTGCCTCATTTGAAGTTATATTCTCCCATTCTGTAAGTTGTCTTTTTGTTTTCTTTTTCGTTTCTGTTGCTGTGCAAGAGCTTGTCTGTTTGATTAGGTCCCATTGGTTTATTTTTGCTTTTATTTCTGTTGCTTTGGGAGACTGACCTGAGAAAACATTTGTAAGGTTGATGTCAGAGAATGTTTTGCCTATGTTTTCTTCTAGGAGTTTGATGGTGTCTTGTCTTATATTTAAGTCTTTAAGCCATTTTCTGTTTATTTACATGCAAGGTGTGAGTGTGTGTTCTAGTTTCACTGATTTGCATGCAGCTGTCCAGGTTGGAAACACGAAAGACCCAGAATTGCCAAAGCAATTCTGAGGAACAAAAACCAAGCAGGAGGCATAACTCTCCCAGACTTTGGGCAATATTACAAAGCCACAGTCATCAAAACAGTGTGGCACTGGTACCAAAACAGACATATAGACCATGGAACAGAATAGAGAACCCAGAAATAAACCCAGACACTTATGGTCAATTAAACTTTGACAAAGGAGGCAAGAACCTAAAATGGGAAAAAGATAGTCTTTATATGCTCTTTCTATTGTGGCTGCTGATGGATTTACATGTCCAACATAGTGATGGATCTGGTTAACATCAGTGCAATCTGGGTGGTGCAGCCTCAATCAGCAAGTTGATTCCTGTCAGTTTCATCAGAAAACAGGCCTTTACCATGGGCATTAACATGAGTAATCCAGCTACTCAGCAGTCATTATTTATTTCCTCAGTACATGGCTCCCAAATGGGTTTCTTTTAGCCACTAGTCTGAAGTTTACAAGTGGTGGAAAAATGTAACAATGTTTATTAAGGGGTGCATTAGCCAAAACTATGAGAATAATTGTCAGTAATTCCCACTAAATGGAAAGTCATGACCATTTTTGATTTTGCAATTGGTACCATTATTGAGCACTGAGAAAGCCAAAGGATAGCACTGACTACCCACTTAGATGAAATATCAGTGAATCAGACCCAGACATTCACCAGAAACTCTGTGAATCTGAGACAGCAGCTATGCTTCAGAAAGCAAATTGGGGGATAAAGTACCCCCTAAAGGGACAGCTATCACTTTTTCACATAAATCAGAGGTATGTCTAGTACTAGGCTAGCTGCATTCTGGAATATGTCTTTGCCATTTGACTACCAAGGATTTTTAGATTCCTCCCACTTTGTTAGTCATGGAGCTGGCCCTCCAAACATGTATTATTATATCAGAGATTTATGAGGTCTTCATGGTTTGAAGCATTCAGTTTTAACAAGAGCCTAAGAAGTAAGATAATAGCGAAGCTTTATCACAGAGGCAACAGGTCCCAAACTCCAAGAGGCACCTCTGGGTGGAGGTCACTTTCTTTGCCAACCCCCAACTATAAAAATCATCAGCTTCAGAGCCTTGTGGTTCAAAGGAGTGATTAGAGCCCCCAGTGCTCTATATCCAGTTCATCTCAATTGGGAGAATCCCTTTGAAGCAGGGAGGTAAAAGCATAAACACTACACTTCCTACTGTACATTCCAATGTAGGGCCAAGAGAACACTAAATCAGCCCAAAAAGCTCCACTCACAAGGCCCATATTACTTTTTTATTCCCTTCCTTCTTACTCAAATTCCATCATTTGAATCTAGGCACACCTTCTTTTCATGGAACTGGTTAAGATGGTGACTTGGTTGTGAATGTCTGGAATAAGAGAGCAATACAATTGTGAATACCCACATATCTCTGAAAGACCCACGTATACTCACATAGATGCAGATGGACTTCATTTTCCTTGGGCCAGTAGGGAGACTTCAGGTGACTAAGGGTGATTGATGTAGAGTGATTAATCATCTTTAATCATCTTTCTCCTAAAAACTAAGGTCAGTGTAGAGTAATAACTTGGTGGTGAGAAATGGAAACAGCATTTTTGAGAACAATATCCAACTGTCCAAGTGTAAAGATGAGAGAGATACAGGTTACACAACTGATTATAATAAGATGCTAATAGTGAGTTTTGTTTAAGATAGAAAAAGAATCATGTTGAGAAGATAATACAAAGAAATTAGCAATACAAGGATTATTCAACTATTGTATAATTCTACAGTGGAGATTCTGACATAGAGTAGGTTCTAGATTCAAAGAACAAGTAAATAAATAACAAATTAAATTATTTTTACATACGTTATTTATTTATATGACATGAAAAATATGCAGTTCTCTAGTAGAATTTGATTTGTACTTTTACTTGTTTTATTTTGTTTTCTTTTTTTTTTTTTTTTTTTTGCACCCATGGCATATGGAAGTTCCCTAGCCCAGGGATGAAATCCGAGCCAGAGCTGCCACATAACTGTGGAAATGCCACATTTTTAATCCACTATACTAGGCTGGGGGTGGAACCCGCACCATCATAAAGACAATGCTAGGTCCTTAACTGTTGTGCCACAGTAGGAACTCCTATGCTTTCCCTTTTTGTTGTTTTAATTTTTTTTGCCATTTCTTGGGCCGCTCCCACAGCATATGGAAGTTTCCAGACTAGGGGTCTAATCGGTGCTGTAGCTGCCAGCCTATGCCAGAGCCACAGCAACGCGGGATCCGAGCGCGTCTGCGACCTACACCACAGCTCACGGCAACGCCGGATCCCTAACCCACTGAGCAAGGGCAGGGATCGAACCCGCAACCTCATGGTTCCTAGACGGATTCGTTAACCACTGTGCCACGATGGGAACTCCTTCACTTACTTTAACATAGAAAGCTGCAACATGATTTTGATTAACTAAATAGCTGTTTTAAAGCACCAATATTTAAGCACGAATGTATATCTAGATATTTCTTCGCTAGAGCAACTGCTTAAAATATAAAATAAAATAAGATATGGCTGGCATGAAAACCCACTTGAATAATCTATAGATAGTTCATGAAAGTCCCTAAATAAATTTCTCCCCTAAAGAAAGCCCAAAAGATAAACTGAGTGAAGATTAAAATACAAAGAGAGGAGTTCCCGTCGTTGCACAGTGGAAACAAATCCAACTAGCAGGTTTGATCCCTGGCCTTGCTCAGTGGGTTCGGGATCCGTCATTGCCGTGAGCTGTGGTGCAGTTCGCAGAGGCGGCTCAGATCTGGCGTTGCTATGGCTCTGGTGTAGGCCAGTGGCTACAAATCTGATTAGACCCCTAACCTGGGAAACTCCATATGCTGCAGGTACAGCCCTAAAAGGACAAAAGACAAAAAAAAAAAAAAAAAAAAGAAAAAAAAAAACAAAGAGAAATATGGATGGATTTATTGATCTATTTATTTATAATGCTTTAATTAGAGTAGGAGAAAAACATGAATGTAAAAGATAGTAAAGTCCTCTCATTATTTCTCCCTCTTTGGCAAAAGTGGTACTACAGAAAGAAACAAATGTAGAATTATTTACATAGCGTAAATTTTGGTTTTATGAATAAAAGTCTATTACCTTATAGATGTTATGTCAGAAATAGCTATGTAGGTGTATTCAAGAAACTGCACTATGTTCATATAAAAAGAAATGGTGAATGGTGTTTTTCTAAATGTGAAATCATGCAGAACCCTGCTTTGCAATACCAGGAAATCTGCAAGAGAGTGCTGAGATCAATGTCATTATCCAAAAGGCATTACTGAAATAGATTTTAAATCCTTTGATGTAATTGCTTGCTGAGCTGGCCATTACAGCAGCTCTATCCTTTTGACTGATTGAGGGCCTTTAACAGCTCAAGTTTTACTGAGGCTGCCAACATACTCATGTTGGAATCTTAAACTCAGACAGATGTTTGATGTTTAATTTAACTAATATGGCACACCATGAGTCAACAAAACACATTTTGTGCTAATGCCCCCCCTCAAAAAAAAAATAGGTTATGGACAGAAATACACGCAGAGTTAATCTTCCTGTTTCAGCAGACAAGACTTTGCTCTTAGACTTATTAACATGAATTCTGATTTGAAAACCCTGTGGCTTTTTTCCTGCCCCTGGAGAGGAGCAGTTTTGATTCCACTGGAGCATTTTGAAGCAGAACTCAATGAATAAATTAACAGTGCATAAAATCCTAAGTAAAGTGTAGGGAGCAATGAGGTGAGGTTTTTTTTGTTTGTTTTTGTTTTTCTTATAGAGACTCCCTATTTTCCATCATTCTTTGAATAATTCCTATTCTTTATGACACTTCCCTTTCTTTTTCTACCACTACCTAAGACAAACAGATAATATCACACCTTATTAGCTTGTCTTTATATTTACTCTCCTCCTGAGGAAAGACAGATTTGACCAAAACTAAAAATTCCGCTCATGATATTTTCAGTATTGATTGTATCTAATGTAAATATATATATATAGTTAATACTGCTTAGTAGAAGAAAACTTCCTTCTTAAAAAAAAAAAAAAGTCAGCTATGCATTCTGTTCAAAAACTATGACTAACCCTATTGGCTTCTGCCATTAACATCATTTCCCTAACATCATTTTGAGGGAAAAAGCTGGAGATTATTTTTTCAAAGTGGTTCCCCTAAAGCAAATACCTCAATGTCTTTGTTTTATTAAGTTCTATGTTTAATATTAATAATAGAATAGTGGTTGTAGTGGTAATGATGATAGCAGCAGTTAAATAATTAGAAGAAGGAGATGGAATTTGGAAAACAAAAATGGCAAAGATGTAATAGAGTCATACACTGTAAATTTTCTGTGTACTTTCACTAATAGTATATTTTTACTTTCATGACAATTCTATGACATAGGCGGAGGAATTATCACTATTTTCATTGCATAAATAAGTAAACTGAGGCCCAGAAAATTTTTCTGACTTTATAGACTATTGAATTTTTCAAATCTAGTCATTGATTCCAAATCTAGTTATATGCATGCTAGAGTTACAAGTTTTTACTGGTCAGAAATAATAATTAGGGTGTTCCCATTGTGGATCAGCAAGTTAAGGAAACAATGTTGCCCCTGGCCTCACTTAGTGGGTTAAAGATTGGAATTGCCACAAGCTGCCATGTAGGTCACAGATGTATCTCAGATCAGGTGTTGCCAAGGTTGTTGTATAGGCCTCAACTATAGTTCTGATTCCACCTCTGGCCAGGGAATTTCCATATGCCACAGGTGTGGCCCTAAAAAGCAAAAAAATAAAAAAAAAAGAAATAATAGTTAACTATTCCTAATGATGCACTGGTTTTATCAAGAGTATTTTCATACCAATATCCATCAGCTGATTATGCTGGCTTTAAATTTCTCCATTTCCTTTTTTTTTAACTTTCCTTATCTTAAGATACTACATGTTTAGATTAGCTGATTTATAGGCTTGTTCAGTCATTCAAACATGTAGGTAAAGCACATAATATTTGAGAATCAATTAATAAAAAGCCATCTTCTTCCTTCATGTAGGTAGTTCTGACTCATTTTTTGTGTCTCAGTCCATCTCATGTCTGTGGCAGAGAAGCTCTCTAGAGTCTTGGTGACCAGGGATTTTATTGGGAATTGGTCATGAAGGCCCAGAAAGTCTTCATGGCCAACCTTAATTTTGTAAGCTCTTCCAGCAGACAAATCAGTACTGTGTGGTCCATTGCCCCGCCATATATCACATTGTTAGCATAAACTATCTGGCATGGCCCAAAGACCCAGATAAACAAATACACTCTTATCAGGCAGGAAATGCCAAGAGGTTAGAGGTTATCTCCCAGGAGATGTCAAGGAATAAAACTTTTTTGGGAAATATGCAGAATTTACCTCCCAAAGTAACCCCTACCGTAAATTATCATTCATTATTTGTTCAAGATCTATCATCCATTTTAATTATATATGCCACACTATCAGAGACTATAAACAATTTATCCATCTTTGCTTGACAGAAGTGCATAGAAGTTTAAAGTATTGGCAAGTTAGCAGCTGAAAAGATGGAATGGAAAAAATAATTTGAACAAGATAATGGACATAGAGAATGGGGTCAGAAAGACATAGTTTCAGTGTATTTCTGTTGGGATTCTTTGGAGATAACAAATATTTTTACCTTTGAGCCTAGCATTCCCAAACTCTATTACATTTCTCTAGATTGTGCTTGAATCTGGAATACTTCCTCTTTTGTCATTTCCCTATATCTGTAGTTTATCATACATGGCTAAAAGAAATCATTTGATACTTTTAACATTCTGCATGGAAATCTCCTTAGACAAAGCTACCATTTAACAGATATATCTTATTTTTCAACATTACAACAGTTTTACCAAACTTTCAGCCACTACATAGTATTTCTCCAGTGTCCAGTAATAAAATTTCACTGTTTTTCATCCCTTGCTAACAGTCTCCTTAAGCTACAACATCTACTTTCTTGCTCATACTAAACAATGCTAAATGTTATAGTTTTTGTGATGGCAGCACTTCAACACTGGATGCTCGTTTCTGTTTGGATTATATTTTGCAGACTAACAAGCCAAGATTTAGTGTCCTGAAAAGACAATTTACTATTGCTCATGGTTCTATGAGTTGACTGCAGCTAGTCAAGTGGTTCAGACCTGGAATTTCTTATGAGGTTGCAATAAGGCAGCAACTGCAATGCAGCCCTCAGACATCTGACAGGACTCGGGGTCTGAGACTGCTCACTCATTCACATGACTGGTGGTTCTGAAATGCCACCTATGAGTTGGAAGGTAACTTAGAGCTCAGTCATGGACTGAATATTTGTGTCCCCTAAAATTCCTCTGTCGAAGCCCTACCTCCTAACTTGATGGTATTTAGAGATGGGGGACTTTGGAAAGTAACAGTAGGAGAAGGTCATAAAGGTGGGGTCCTGCTCTGAGGGATATGGTGCCTTATAAAATGAGCTTTTTCTCTCCCTACCTTACAAGGACACTATGAGAAGAAGGCTTCCTGAAGCCCAGAAGGTCTTCGCCAGAACCTGTAGGATGCTGGCATGTGGAATTTGTACCTTCAGCTTCTAGAACTGTAAGAAAATCAGTTTCTTTTGTTTAAGTCACTCAGTATATGTTATTTTGTTATGATATCAAAGATACACTAATACAGGATGTCACCTGAAACATCTCCACTTGGACCATCCATGTAACTTGGACTTCTCACAGCATGGTTTCTGGGATTTCTAAGGGAAAACCTCAGGAGCAAGTGACTGTGAGGCTCAAGGAGAAACTACAGGTCTCCTAGTGACCTCGTCATGTAACTGAGCAGGACACCCCCCCCCCCAAACTCATGGCCTCCACCTGCCTTTTGTCTGTAGAAAAAACCTTAGTTAAAAAATTAACATAATTATATTGATGTATATGGATGATTGGCCAATGGAGACCTGCTGTATAGCAACAGGGAACTCTACCCAGTATTCTGTGACAATCTATACTTGAAAAGAATCTGAAAGAGAATGAATATATGTATAACTATAACCGAATCAGTTTCTTGTACTGCAGAAATTATCACAAGCTTGTAAATCAACTACAGTAATGTGTTTTATATATATATATATACATATATATATGTATATATATATATTTAAAGAAGTGAGAAAATGCAGAAAGAATGGAAGACAGTCAAGCAAGAAAAAAAATAATTTAGCCATTCAACAAAGTCAAGGACCTTTAGGAGTCCCCACTGTGGCTCAGTGGGTTAACAACCCGACTAGTATCCATGAGGATGCAGGTACTGTTCCTGGTGTTGCTCAGTGGGTTTACAACCCGACTAGTATCCATGAGGATGCAGGTACTGTTCCTGGTGTTGCTCAGTGGGTTAATGATTCAGCATTGCTGCAAGTTGTGGTATAGGTCACAGATGGGTCTCAGATGTGGTGCTGCAGTGGCTGTGGTGTAGGCTGGCAGCTGCAGCTCCAATTCAACCCCTAGCCTGGGAACTTCCACATGCTACAGGTGCAGCCCTAAAAAGAAAAAAAAAGAATAAAGAAAAAAAAAATCAAGGCCCTTTAGTTCCTCTTCAGGGACCATAGACAATATTCTGAGCCAGGTCTTCTCAGCTGTTTTGCAGATACTGCAACCCCCACCAGGTGGAAGAAGTTTACTGTAGGCTGCCCACAAGAACATAGACCCCAGACCAGTTGATGACACTGACTCCCAATTACCTCACCACCAGCCAATCACAACAGTGTCCAGTAGCTGATAATGTCCTGCTCCTTGAACACTATAAGACTTCTCACTGCCCCCTCCAGCAGGGGGACACAGTTTTGAGGGCACTAACCCACTCTGGCCCCTTTGCCTGGCAAAGCAATAAAGCTCTTCTTTACTACTTCACCCAAAACTCTGTCTCCATGATTCAGTTCAGTGCCAGCATACAGAGGCCAAGTTTTGGCAATGGTCACAGAAGTCCCATCCCAGATTCATGAGCTGACGTGGAAACTGGAGCTTGCCTCTTGATGTGAGGAGCAGCATATACCTAGAGAGAAGACATTTTTTTAGCAGCCACCCTGAAACTTATTCATCACACTTGGCATTTGAGAATTTACTTTTCATTCTTCTTTGGTCTTGGTTGATCAAATTCAGATTAATCTGTGTAATTTTGTGACGATGGGTGTGAGGTTCATATAGGGGTGTCCTTGGGTGATCAGGCAGTGATCAATCTTCATTAAGGGCAAAGAGTTGGGGATAGCAGACTCTTCTTTCAGATGCTCTTTCAAAGGGGAACTTTTAATCCCTGTCAAAGTCACTATCTAGGTTAAGTTTTAAAGGCATTTAGTATTATAATGTTATCAATGGACTCTAATTCCCATTTGGGCTTAAATAGTGTTGGAGGAGTTCCTGTTGTGGCTCAGCAGGTTAAGAACCCAACATAGTGTCTGTGAGGATTCGGGTTTGATCCCAGGCTTTGCTAAGTGGGTTAAGGATCCAGCATTGTCACAAGCTGCAGGGTAGATTGAAGATGCAGCTCAGATCCAGTGTTGCTGTGGCTGTGGCATAGGCTGGCCGCTGAAGCTTCATTCTACCCCTAGCCAGGAAATTCCACATGCCACAGTTGCAACCGTAAAAATAAATAAATAAATAAATAAATAAATAAATATCATCAGGGGACCAGAGGTTGTCTCAGTGCCTTTTCATCATCTCATGCTATAATTTTATTTTTGTCTTGGAGCACTCATCTATAAATACTAGTTCTAATAAGAAAAGCTAAAAAAAAAAAAGAACAAAAAAATCCTCTACTTTGGAATGAAAGTTCCATTTTACCATTTAATTGTTAGTCTAAAATATAAATTATATTTTCACTAATAATTTTCAACAAAAAGTTTAAGCTATAGATTTTCAATACATTCTCTCCCATTATTAGTGGGATTAGAGGAGGCTATGCCCAAAAAGTAAACTATTTGCTGAAGGAAGATATGCTTCATTTATGGTATGCTCATTTATCTAGGATATTTTATGGTAAATTAACTGATAATCTACAGATAATGTTTCCCTGGAAAATGTTCTTTGTGCACGGAAACTACCTGAGCATGGAATGGAGATGTTTCATGACTCAAAAGGCTCTCTTCTGTGTAATTAGTGTAAATCATGTACATTATGTAAAGACATCACATGTCAATCTAAGGAAAGATGGAAGCTAGAAATCTGTATTGACAGTTAAGGAACTTGCCCTTCTTCATCTGTGCCTTGTGATTACTTGTGCCCTTGAAATTGTTTCTAAAGCTCATATCAGGTAGGATCATGATTTCTGTTGAATCCACCTGAACAATCTGATCCTTTGCATTACTTCAACAATTATATTAACTACCGTTTATTGACTGGCAGGTTATTAACATATTCATTTGGTCCAATCCATTAAAGAATGATGAAAATGTTTTATAAATATCTGAAAAAATGGCAAAGGATTCAATACTTAGCATGTTAAGAGAAGGGTGGGATAGTCAGGCACAGTCTTTTCTGAGCAGAGCATACTGCTAATCTTATATGGGATTTGGGGAAGCAAGAAACACAGGAGTGGTTTCAAAGGCTTACATGGGCTGACAACCTGTGTGGAAGTTTGTTGCTCAGCTGAGATATTTGTTGATAAGATACCACCAGAGGCAGGTTTACTAAATTGAGGCTGTTCCTGAATGGCTGACTTTCCATAGTGTAAGGCTATCAGGGAATTCCCATCGTGGCTCAGCAGTAATGAAACTGACTAGTATCCATGAGGACGCAGGTTTGATCCCTGGCCCTGCTTACTGGGTTAAGGATCCATCATTGCCATGAGGTGTGGTAAACGTTGCAGACATGGCTAAAATCTGGCATTGCTGTGGCTGTGGCTGTGGCTGTGGCATAGGCTAGCAGGCAGCTTCAGGTCTGATTTGACTATTAGTCTGGGAACTTCCATATGCCACAGATGCACCCCTAAAAAGACCAAAAAAAAAATGTATAGGGCAATGACACATTTCTTGTCTTTCAGACGTGCGTTTACCGAGAAGACTTGCTATTGATCAAATGAATGAATGAATAAATGTTACCACAGATCCAGAACAGTAAGTTTGTCCTTTATAGTGTGGGGTCATTTTTATTCTTCAATTCAAAATGAAAGAAAAAAAGAAGAAAAGGAAAGGTGTGGAAGAGGGTAAGAGAGGAAGGAAGGAAGGAGGGAAGGAAGGAAGAAGGAAGAGAAGGAGGGACAGAGGGAAGGAAGGAAGTAGGACAAAGAGTGAGGACAGACATGTCCAGTGCAGTGTTTGGGATTCCACGCCATGTGCCCATGTATTTGTAGTCTACTATCTGCGATGAAACATTCACTCACTAGTGCTAGCCTAGGCATTCAGTGCCATACCTCAAACTCTTCAGAGATGTGCCTCCAAATATTAAACAAGGTATAAAATATATATTTTGTCTAACTAAAGTTATAAATTAACATGGCAACACACTTCCCTTGGTGGGGGAAGGACTGTGAGCTGAATATAAAGAATACTAAAGTGTATAAAGGGGGCAAAACTGACAAAAGAGATGAGAGACACAATTAAAATTTGACTGGCCACCAAAGAAGAAGCAATGGGTTTTACTAAAAATTGAGAGAATGTAAAAGACCTTTGGCCAGTAAGCAGTGCTACTCAAAAATCTTTAATGCAAGTTTTGGGTTGGTATATGCAAACTATTATATTTAGGATAAGCAATGAGGTCTTACTGTATAGTATAGGGAACTATATCCAATCTCTGTGATATAACATAATGGAAGATAATATAAGAAAAGGAAGATATATATATATATGTGTGTGTGTGTGTGTGTATATATATATGTGTATATATATATACACACATATGACTGGGTCATTATGCTGTGCAGCAAAAGGGGGGGTATACCAGAAATTCTTCTGTATCATAGTCATCCTTCAAGGAAGCATCTTTATTCCTGAAATATGAAAGTGACACAAAAGAAAGTATCGTATTTTATGTTATCTTCTTTTTTTTTTTTTTTTCCATACCTGTGGTAGGTTCCCAGGCCAGGGCTAAAACCTGTACCACAGCAGGGGCCCAAGCCACAACAATAGAAACTCCAAACCTTTAATCCACTGTGCCACCAGGTAACTCCTATATTCTTTATTGCACTGAGTTTTGTAATTGTAAGATATTTTAATAATACTGGCTGTTATTAAGCTCTTATGTTCTGAGAACTGCTTAGGGATACATATAGATAAAGATTATATATACCTTTACTGTAATACACATGTACATACCTATACACATGTACATTATGAATTGAATTGTATACTCTCAAATTCATATTCTAAGTCCTAACCCCCCTCCCTAGGACCTCAGAATGTGACCTTATTTGTAAGTACCATTGTTGCAAATATAATAAGTCAAAATGAAATTATTAGGGTAGGTCTTAATCCAATATGACTGTTGTCCTTATAAGAAGGAGAAATTTGGACACAAAGACAGGCACAGATATGGTGAAAATGCCATGTTAAGATAAAGACAGGGAGCAAAGTAGTGCTTTTACAAGCCAAAGAGTGCCAGAGAGCACCACAAACCACCAGCAGCCAGGAGAGAGGATTGGAGCACATTCTTCCTCACAGCCCTCCGAAGGAACCCACCCGGCCACACCTTGATCTCAGACTCATGGCCTCCAGAACAGTGAGAAACACAGTTCATTTGTTTAAACCATCCAGCTTCTGGTACTTTGTTACAGCAACCCTAGCAAACTGCTAGAGACAGAGAGCTACACAGCTAGATTAAACAGACAGAAAGAATTTTTCCTAACTATAAAACATTATGTCCATATATAGAGAGCTGAATCACTTTGCTGTACAGCAAACATTATCACAACCTTGTAAATTAAGTAGACTTCAATAAAATTTGAAAAAAATCAAATCAAATGTTATGTCCGATACCATTTTTTAAATGTTGAAACTGAATGCAAATGTTGTGTTTTTTAAGTGCCTTGCCAGAAGTCACAAGCTGAAAAAGCAGCAGAGACAGGATTCAAATCCATGCTTCTATGACTTCAGATCTGTTCTTGAATCTGCATCACTCTGCCTTTATGCTACTACCCTGGACTTTAGCATAAACAAGACATGATGAGCTGAAACTTCCTGTAAAACTGAT
Organism: Sus scrofa; assembly: GCF_054392235.1. Taxonomy (NCBI): domain Eukaryota; kingdom Metazoa; phylum Chordata; class Mammalia; order Artiodactyla; family Suidae; genus Sus; species Sus scrofa. The sequence continues at coordinate 49,462,738 of NC_139390.1, read as the reverse complement.
TTCTCTTGGTTGTTCCCATTTCTTTAACTCTGTATTTTGAGCTGTTTTTGGTATTTCCTTTTCATTATTAACATTTCCCTCACCTCTTAAATAACTACCCTCTTACCTAGGTCACAGAAATGCCAGTTTATTATATTCCTAGAAATTGTTAAGATATTTTAATCAATCTCCTCACTTCTGTCCATCAGGCAGAAATGAACTTCAGACCTTCTCATTCTGTAAAGCCCTTCTGTCTTTCTTTCAGATGTTCATGTTTCTAGCTTTATGAATATAGGTAGTAGTCCAGGTCTTATAAGGAGAAGTAGATAACAGATGAAATAGTATGAATTCAGGGGAGCTGCAACTAAAAATCTGCCTTTAACTATTTTGTAATTGTAGTGAAATCTCACCCTAGGAATTTTATTCATTTAAATCAATAACAGAATCACTCTTTCTAAACCAATGCCTAGGGCTGGAAACAATTCAAACTATTATAATTCTTTTATACTATAAACCAAATGAACTTTATCTTTTTTTCATGTGAGTGATGTTTTATCTCTTGTTAAACTCAGAAAGGCCAAGTTCACTCCTGGCAGCTCATTGCAAAAGCAAATCCAATTAATTCCTCAAAACTTGCTTAATAAAGTCTCATGTTCAAGTAAATTGATAGAAGCTTTAAGTATGGCACAGCAATACATTTTTCTTTTTTCAATTTTTTCTGTTTTCTTTAAAACTTAACTCCAGGAGTTCCTGTCATGGCTCAGTGGTTAATGAACCTGATTAGTATCCTCAAGGATGTGGGTTTGATCCCTGGCCTCACCCAGTGGTTTAAGGATCCAGTGTTGCCATGAGCTGTGGTGTAGGTCACAGATGCAGCTCAGATCCCAGGTTGCTGTGGCTGTGGCTTAGGGTGGCAGCTACAGCTCCAATTAGACCCCTAGCCTGGGAACCTCCCTATGCCATGGGTGTACAGCCCTAAAAAGACAAAAACAAAACAAAAAAAAAACTTAACTCCAATCATCTAAAAGAGGAAATCTTAGAGGCCATATGAGATGTTTTCAGTCAAATTTTCCATGCCACTGCCTCATTGCATAACCTATCAGTATAATTTCAGGTATAATTCAAATTTTTTTTTTCTTTGCTGGCCACATTGCAGCATATGGAGTTCCTAGTCAGGCCTCAGATCTGAGCTGCAGTTGCAACCTACACCACAACCATGACAATGCCAGATCTTTAACCCACTATGCTGGGCCGGGGTGAAACCTAAACTCCAGAGATGCTGCCAATTCCACTGCACCACAGCAGGAACCCCCATTTCAAACTATTGACTGTATTCTGATAAAGATTTGATTTATAATTGTAGTAATTCATCTCCAAATATGGCCACCATCACTTCTTCCATTCAATACCCACCAACAAGAGGAAAAATCTAATTTCTCTCCCCCTGACTCTAGAGAGATCTTACTTATTTGCTTGAGCTGTATGATAAGGCAGAAGCAATGTTCGGGGAGTCCTTCACAGCTCCTGATTGGATTTTGTAAAACATTCTTGTTGGGAATACTCCCTCTGGGAACCAAGCCTACCTGTTTTGAAAATCTCAATAACGTAGAAGACTATGTATTGACATAGGAGCTCCCATCAATGGCTCCAGTTGCTCTTGTTGTCAGGACTTGCCTGCCATGGGAGCTGTCTTGGACAACCTGCACCACAGTCTTCATGTGACTGCAACAACAGGAAACAAAAAGCAATGACAAACTGGCTGATCAGAGACAATTCAAAGAACTATTGAAGCAAGAGTACTGTTTTAAGTGCCTGTATTTGGAATTGTTTATTACACAGAAATCAAAACTACATTGAGTTACCACCTCACACTGGTCAGAATGGCCATCAACAAAATATCTACAAATAATAAGTGCTGGAGAGGGTGTGGAGAAAAGGGAACTTTCCTATACTGCTGGTGGGAATGTAAATTTGAACAACCACAATGGAGAAGAGTATGGAGGTTCCTCAAAAAAATAAAAATAGAACTACCATACGATCTAGCAATACACTTCTGGGCATCTAATGGACAAAATTATAATTCAGAAAAATACATGCACCCATATGTTCATTGTGGCACTATTCACAAGAGCCAAGACATGGAATCAAACTAAATGTCCATTGACAGAGGAATGGATTAATGTGTGGAAAATATACACAGTGGAATACTACTCAACCATAAAAAAGAATGAAATGATGCCATTTGTAGCAAATGAATGAAAGTAGAGGTTCTCATACTAAGTGAAGTAAATCAGAAAGAGAAAGACAAATACCATATGATATCACCTATATGTGAAATCTAAAATATAGCACAAATGAACCTAAACAGACTCACAGACATGGGGAAAAGACTTGTGGTTGCCAAGGGGGAAGGGGAGTGGAAGGGGGATGGATGGGTTGTTTGGGGTTGGTAGATGCAAACTATTACATTTAGAATGGATAATTGATGAGGTCCTACTGTACAGCACAGGGAACTATATCCGATCACTTGTGATGGAACATGATGGAAGATAGTATGAAAAAAGGAAGATATATAGATAGATAGATAGATAGATATAGATATATAGATAGATAGTATAGATATATAGATATATATATATGTATGTATGTATAACTGGGTCACTATACTGTACAGAAGAAATTGATACAAGACTGTAAATCAACTATACCTAATAAAAAACTAAACATGTAAAAATAAATAGGTAAAGATACAATAGGATTGGCCTATGATTGACTCTATGCCTTAGCACTATTTCTGCAAACAGATTTTATGTATTGTTTTCAAATATTTAAAAACACAGTATTTTTATCAATGTATTCTTTGTGGAATTCTGACCTTTCCTGACAGGAGAAAGGATTTATCTGATTAACTGGCCCCAAAGGTAGAACTTTGTAAAACTAGTTAATTTTTAGAGGAATCGTGTTTTTAAAGTAAGCAATTAAACATCATTTTATTAAGTCAACACAGGCTTTATTTTTAACATCCAGAGCTAATTATTCCCAGTATACTTTTAAATCATGGCCTTGTGCTACTTTATGGAATCAGAATTTGAATCTCTGCCAGGTTACTTACAGCCTGCCTAACCTAGAGAATTAACTTTTAGCCTTGTTTTCTCATCTCTAAAATGAGTATTGTGATGGCACATTACTCACAGAGTTTTAGGGAATCTTAAATGAGAGCATACTGATAAAGCATATAGCATGTGGCTTAGCACATGATCAGTATCTGTTAAATGTTAGATATTGTTCATCTCTGGCACATTAATGATCAAGGAAATTTCAAAGATATGATTAAATATAAGTAAATATAATTAAATAATAGATTTATTATATATTTATTTATCTATAATTAAGTATAATTACAAATATAATTTAAATATCTTCCAATCTATAAATACACAATATAAGAAAGTATTCACTACTGCCTATCTGTTAGAATGTTTGTCATCCATCTCTTGCAGCTGATAAATTATTGTTGTCTACTGAGTATGAGTTGGGGGTGGGTGGTGGGTGGAGAGGAGGAAGATGGTGTCTCTGATGTGAAGTTTTACCAAACTCTCTTATCAAACATAGTGTCTGATATCCAGCCTAGAGTGTTAGGCTCTCCCAACCTTCCTGACACAAGAAAGAACTTGTCATCCATTTTATAGTCATGGCCAAGTTTATAACAACTTGAAAGTTATTTCACTGAAATGGGGACTTAAGATCAAATTATTTGCCAGAATTAGGGGTAAACCAATTTTCAAGAGTTACTCTTTTATGACTAAATTACTTTATTTAGAGTAAGAAATGTATTGCCTGAAAGTAAGAGCCTCATTTTAAACTTTAACTGTAAGCAAACATTTATTTTGTATCAGTATTAGAAAATATTTTACTGTCATTATAACAGATTTGAAGGGACTTTTTCCTAAATACAAAAATATATATTTGAAAATTCTTATGCCAGATGCATGTTGTATTAAAGTGTGCTTTCCATTCACATTTATGTTCATTGAAATTTTAATTTTTTGTATTATTAAGATTAATTTAAACCATGTACATGATTTAAACCAAATCATATAGTTTTCAGTATCTTTGCCTCTCCACCTTAAATGATTTATAATGGCACTTTATATTTGATTTCACTTTTTCCTGCTCTAAACCGAGCAGAAGAACTCTGGACAATAAGGTGGTTACACTTACAGAGATTGGACAATAGCAAAGATTGGGAAGGCTGTTATTATACTATAAACTCTTAAAAGCTCTCTCTGCTTCCATTCTTGGCTGGTCAATCAATTCTCAGCACAACAGTCACTGTAATCTTGTAAAAACAAAAGTGAAAACTTGCACTGATATGACCCATCCAGACAGCTTTCCATCACAATAAAAGTAGGAGCCAAAGTTATCACAGTGGACTACGGCCCTACCTCAGCTGCCACCCACCTTCTGATACATTGCTTTTCTATTTTCATTTCCTACCATCATTTCCCAGACTCACTCCACTCCAGCTGCACTGGCCTCTTGGTTTTTAATCTAATTCACCAGGCACACTCTCACTTCACTGTCTTTGCACTTGCTGGCCCTTCTGCCCGAAATGCCTTTTCCCTTTCACTCCTTCAGTTTTTTATTTCATTATATTTGTCACATTTTTATGAGATAAGTGCTTTCTAGGAGTTGGGAATACAACAGTGAACAAAACATTTAAAAGAAATCACTGTCTTCATGGATCCTATATTTAATGGGATCAGTAAAAAAAGAGAAATATATTTATAGTTAGAGAATTGTAAATACTAAGGAGAAAAAATAAGGAATGGAGAGCAGAAAACACAGGGGAAGTTCCCACTGCGGTGCAATGGGATTGGTGTGTCTGAAATGCCAAGGATGAAGGTTTGATCCATGGCCTGGCATAGTGGCTTAAAGAATCCAGGGTTGCCTCATAGGTCACCACTGTGGCTTAGATCTGACCCCTGGCCCAGGAATTCCATATGCCATATGCCCTGTGATGGAAAAAAAAAAAAAAAAGAAAAAAAAAAGAAAAGAAAATATAGGAGGTGAGAACATAGAAAAATGTGACAGTGATCAACTTCTACAAGTGACTTAAATGTGAAAATATCAATGAAACCTTCTCTAACTACATTATTTGGTATTGCAACACTGCCTCCCTGATAAAAACTTTTAACGCTTATTCCTGAATTATTTTTCTATAGTGATTACTACTATCTAATGCATTTTATACTTTAGGTATTTATTTTGTTCATTTCCTGACTCTAGTTACTAAAATATAGCCTCTATATGAAGAAATTATTTTACTATTTTGTTCACATTTGTATGCCCACAGTCTAGAACCATGCCTAGCACGTAGTAGGCAGTCAATAAACGCTTGTTGAATAGACCTATGGCCAAAGTAAAGACATATTATAATGATAACAATCGAGGAGCAAAATGTCAACATCAGACCACCTAGGCTAACAGGGTTGAGGGCAGTAAGTGAACAATTAATAGGGCAAGTTGACACAATGGAGCTAAGTCCACACTCTCTTGGGGACAGTTTGACCTGTAGAGAGTCAAACTCAAACTGCCACATAGGGTGTGGCTCACTATGCTTCCACAGCCCTCTCTCCTTCTTCTTCTATCCAGCCTGCTCTGAAGTCTGTTCTCCCCATTGCTTTCTAGGAATACCTAGAGTAAACAAACACTGCAGTGACTTAAAATATTCAAGAGCTATCTGCACCTGTTACCTTTGACACACTTGGAATATGCATAACTGACACAGAGCCATTACAATTAAAGCGCATGAAAACAAGCATGGTCTTTCCTGAAGTATTTCAGATTGCAGAGTCAGTGTTCCTGGCCAAGTGACAGAGATACGTACTTACATTTTACTAGAGACTGAGTTTTCATATGTCTGGAGACATGTCATTAGGAACCAAAATTTGGATTTCTGTGCCCTTTGATTACTTACTTATTCCATGCTGTGCCCTTTATTACATTGTTTCCTTAAAATTAGTTCAAAGTGCTGTACAACTGGGGCACATTCACACAGATAAGTCTAGATACATTTTAGAGTAATATTCAAAGTTATAGGTATATGGAGAGTTTAATTTCAAATATTAAGAATGTTAAAACTGTCATAGTTATTCTAATAACTAATTGAAAACATTATTTTTCTTTTCGCCTGCACCCATGGCATGCAGAAGTTAGAACTTATGCCACAGCAGTGACCCAAGCCACTAACAGTGACAATGCCAGATCTTTAACCCCCTCCACTGCAAGAGAACTACCTATTTTTCTATGTGTAAAATAATTTTAACATTCTCAAACATCCTAACAATATTTGTGCAGCCATGTTCACTCAGGAAAGATTTATTAAGCAATTAAAATGTTGAAAGAACCAAAATACATTCATAATTCTCTGACAAAAAAAAAACAACTAACTTTCAAAGTTTTTCTAACTTTAGAAAAATACATATATGTGAGGTGTTGAGGCAAATGACACTGTGCTTCACTGTTATCAACTCAAGCATTACAACTATATTTGAGGGGGGCACCTGGCGCATGGCATGTAGGAGTTATTGGGCCAGGGATTGAACCTACACCACAGCGTGACCCAAGCTGCTGCAGAGACAACACCAGATCTTACCCCACTTAGCCACTAAGGAACTCCCATAACTACTCTTTTGCATGGATTACTTCTACACAGCCCAGAGGAGATACCAAGAAGTATATTCCCTAGAATTTTTTTTTCTGTGTGGTTACAGGCTACAGCCTATCAAGAAGAGACATGACATTTAGAAAAAGTTAAGAGCAAAAAAAGTCAGAGTTCCCGTCGTGGTTCAGCGGAAACAAATCTGACTAGGAACCATGAGGTTGCAGGTTTGATCCCTGATTTTGCTCAGTGGATTAAGGATCAGGCGTTGCCATGAGCGGTGGTGTAGGTCACAGATGCGGCTCAGATCTGGCATTGCTGTAGCTTTCACGTAGGCCAACAGCTACAGCTCTGATTTGACCCCTAGCCTAGGAACCTCCATATGCCGTGGGTTCAGCCCTAAAAAAAAAAAAAAAAAAAAAGAGGTCGTTATTCTCCACAGGAAGTTGCTGGCCGATGATTGGGAATGAATCAACTCTCAGCTGAGTTTCTTGAAAATCACTCACATCTATGTGGCAGCCTGAGATAATCTTTCTTGACTTCATATCCCCAACTCTTTCAATGGTGATATAAGCTTATAATTTCTGTATTAAGAATCTGCACCTGCATACTTAAATACAGGGTGACTTTTGTTTCTCTGACTGAAGCCTAACCTAAAATATATTTCTATATATTTATGTAGAAAGCTACAGGTTATTCTAAGGGGAAAACCTTTTAGCACTAAATTCTATGTTTACTTATTATGATGTTGCATACAATAATAATTTATATAGCAATAGAGTATTAAATGAAATACTTTATTAACAAAAATTCCATTAACTCTTAAGCTCCCATCAGATATGAAGCTAAAATATGTCAAAGTCCTCACAAGTGAAATTATAAAGACCATGATTAAATGTTCCCTCCTACTCGCAATAAGAATACAACTGAACAAAATACATGACAGGTGTTTCAAAGCACCAGAAAACAAGCAAAGCATAAATGTGATTCCTGAGGAAAAAGAAATTCCGGAGATTAGGCTTGTTAGACATTTTTCCCAGGCTTTCTGCTGGGGGCACTTTCTATAGCCCAAAAAAATGGATCTCAAATAAAGCAAGTCAAGTCACTGAGCTAAACAAGGATTAGTACTCAGATGTCTAAGGAAGCTGAAATTCGTGGAGAAAAGTGCCAATAAAAGCCTAGTACAAGAAAAGGAGGCCACAACACAGAGAGGTATTTCTCACAGGCTTTTGACTAAGGGCTGTGCTGTGCAAGTTCTTTGTCAAGACTAATTTGCAACTGTCTAAATTTAACTAAATTTATTGTGGTGATCAGTTCTCTATATAAATAATATAATTACATTGTACAACTTAAACGTACACAATGGTATATTTCAATTACACCTCAATAAAATTGAGGAAAATTTTAAAAATAAAGACTGGATGACAAGACTTGACAAGACTATAGAACTGATAGCTAATAAGAGAGAGCATAGAGATATTATGTAGTGCTGAGTGTGTGGAAACTTTGCAGTGAATCTCAAGCACTTAGTTGAGAACCCCAAAATGATAATGTCTAGGGAGTAATGAGTATGGCCTAAAGTAAGAGTCATACTCTATGCCTAAAGACAAACCTGAAAACAACAACAGCAACACACACATACACACAAGAGAAGAAAAAGAGGAATAAGAAGGAGAAGAAGAAAAAGAAGAGGGAAAAGAAGAGGCCAAGACAAAGATTAAATACATCCATGGATAATTTAACTATTTTACAGAAAAAAAAAAAGCACATCACTTAGAGGACCACTATTTCATTCAGACTCATTAAAATAATCATGCATAACATCCATCATATAATTTAAAATTAGTGGACATAGAAACAGGCAGGGCAGTATGACCCATAATCAAGGAAATGAGCAATTAGTAGAAACAGATGACACAGATGTTACAATTAGCCAACAAGGACTATCAACGGGATTGTATAAATAGGTTCATGGCTTTAAAGTAAAAGATAGATGTAATGATTGAAAAAAAGAAGACTCTCAGAAGAGAAATGTAATCTATAAAAAAGAATCAAGTGGAAATTATAGACCTGAAAATTACCTTAGCTAATGTAAAACATTCACTTTGTGGGCTTACAAACAGATGGAGATACAGAAAGAAGTGCTAATAAACTGGGAGACAAGATTTCTAGTTTTCCAACCTGAAAATTAGAGAAAAGAGAATGAACAAGAATGAACAGAGACTTGGTGTCATGTGAGAAATATCAAGCAGGCTCATATGTATATAACTAGATGTCCAGAATTACTGGAGAAAGGAACTGCAGCAAAAAAAAAGATTTTTTTTAAAGAAATAACAGTTGAGAAATTTTGAAAATTTGATGAAAATCATTATCATATAAGTTCTTAAAGCTCAGCAAATTCCAAACAGAATAAACAAAAAGATGTTCTTTTCAGCAATGAATAATTTGACATATCTGTCAAAAATCAGTTCACTGTACATGTATATGTTTATTTCAAGATACCTTGCTCCATTTGTTTTTCCTTATGTCAATACCACACTTCCTTGACCACCACAGCTTCATAATAATCTGTGACATTATAAGGGCCAAGTCTTCAACTCCATCCTACATTTTCAAGACTGCCTTGGCTATTTTTGTCCCCAGCATTTATTTATACACTTTAGAATCAGTTTGTCAGTTTCATAGCTATTTTCAAGGCCTAATATGATCCTGATTGGGAGATATAGACACTCCCCATATGGAAGTTCCCAAGCCAAAGATTGCATCTGAGCCTCAGCTGCAGCAATGCCAGATCCTTTAACCCACTGCCCCAGCTCAGGGGTCAAACCCACACCTCTGCAGCCTTCTGAGCCCCTGCAGTTGGATTCTTAACCCACTGCACAATAGCAGGAAAGCCTGATTGGGATTCTTCTGAATCTACAGATCAATTTGAGAAAAACTGACATCTTTAAAGTACTGAGTATTCTGATCTATGAATATGTATATTTCCTCATTTATTTAGATATTTTTCTATTTCTCTCAACAATGTCTTGTGGTTTTCAGTATAGAGGACTGACAATTTTGTTAAATGCATTGGCCAAGTATTTCATATTTTATGGTGATATAAATTTTTATTTGTAATCATTGGCTGCCACCACACCAAAATACAAATAATTAAATGTAAATCCAATTGTATTCTGTAAGAAAGATATAACTGACCTAAAGTTATCAGTTGCTGATTTAAGAAGTAGAATGGATATAGACAAATAATTACCTAGACTATCAGGTAAAAACTCCTCTTGAAAATATAATCAGTGAAAAAATTATCTTAATTATATATTTTTAAATAACAGAGTAATCTAAAATATAGAATTAAACATGTAAACATTTATATATAACCATATAATCAAGAAATGAAAATAGAAGAAAATTAGTGGTGAAAAAGTAAAGAAAATGAAATATTAATTTAAAATAGTTCATAGAATGCTAAACAGATTTTGGGGGTTTTTTTTGTTTGTTTGTTTGTTTTCTTTTTGTCTTTTTTCAGGCTGTACCTATGGCATATGTAGTTCCTAGGCTAGAGGTCTATCAGAGCTACAGCTGCCAGCCGACACCACAACCACAGCAATGTAGGATCTGAGCCACATCTGCAACTTACACCACAGTTCATGGCAACGCCAGATCCTTAACCTACTGAGCAAGGCCAGAGATCAAACCTGCAAACTCACGGTTCCTAGTCGGGTTCATTAACCACTGAGCCACAATGGGAACTCCCAAAACAGATTTTTTTTGTACTTAAAACTTTAATAAAATGAATAGTTTAAGAAAATTAAACACAATGAGAAATTTCTACAAGCTTCCAGAAGAACAAGCAGAAAAAAAATTTAAGGTTTTGATAAGACTTTTAATAGCATAGGTGTTAATAACACAGATGGGAATTATTATTTTCACCCTATAACTATATATCTATCTCACCAAACTAACATATGAATGCAAAGACAAATATAAATTTTACTATGTGACTATAAACCTCAATAGACTCTCAGTACACACTTTAAGTCTTGGAATATTTTCAACAGCAAGAAAGAAAATTAAATCATGAGATACTGCATATAAATGAGATGCAAAATATCATCACAAATATCTTAATCACTGGAATTTACCACCAGAACAAGAATAAACATACAATTTTTGAAGTAGGAGAAAGTTGGAGAAATAAATAAATAAATAAATAACAGTGAGAATAAAATATGAAATAAAGTGGTAAGGAATAGTTCTGACTTAATTGTAATTATGTAAAATATAAATGAACTAAATGCTCCAGTCTAAGGCACAAAGACTCTAAAATTGAATTTATAAAAATAAAGTCAGCAATGTACTGTGTGTAATAGATCTGCTTAAAAGAAATAGAGCATAAAGGCAGAAAATAAAGGGATGAAAAAGGATATAGAGAGAAAAATTAAGCAAAAGAAAACCTGTTGCGATTTTAGAAAAAAAAATTCTGTCAGTGAAAAATGATTTGAGAGACAAAAATGGCACTATATCATGATAAAAAATTACACTAAATCCAGGAGATTTTATGATTATGGACATGCCCACACCTAACAATATAGATTTAAAGTATATTTAAAAAATTTAGAACTATGGAAAAATAACTGAATCAACAAATTTAATAGGTTATTCTAATATTATGATCAGAAAATGACATATGAGACATCCAAAGTCAGAAAATATACACAGTGAACACCATAGTTGACATAAATAGCCAGCTTGGAAGTGAAATTATGCTGTTTATTTTTCAGTTTAAGCAAAACTGCATAAATAAAATTTATTTTAAAATCAATTAAAAGTGGCTTACAAGAGATGTCTTAGTAATTTCCAGAAAAGTAATATTCTATATTCTTTAACCATAAACCAATAATAATGTAAATTAATAATAGGAAGTAAAATCAAAATCCAAAATAAAATATATATACCAACCCTAAGATATATTAGCAAGTGACCCATAATTTTAAAATGGTATCATGGAGTTCCCGTCTTGGCTCTGTGGTTAACAAACCCCAACAATATCTATGAGGATGCGAGTTCGATCCCTGGCCTTGCTCAGTGGTTAAGTATCTAGCATTGCTGTGGCTGTAGTGTAGGTGGGTGGCTACAGCTCTGATTCAACCCATAGCCTGGGAATCTCCATATGCTGTGGGTGCAGCCCTAAGAAGACAAAAAAAGGATAAACAAAAATAAAATAAAATGGTGTCAAATACAATTCTAACACTTCTAACTAGCAAAATTTGTTAGGCAACTAAAAATAACTTCTAAAAAAATCTGTTAGGTAACCAAAAATAAACTGAAAACAAATTCATTCACACTTAAGCTTTAGAAAAATATACCTATAACTATCTTTTAAAAATTAATGCAGATACAAATGAACATCATCAGATATTGAAAATATACTGAAGATCACTATAATAAATATAATATGATACTAAGCCTAAAAAAATTCAATTCAATTCTCAGAAACAACCCTGTTTATGAGCAAAATCGTCATATTTTTACAATAGCACAAACCCTAGTAGGGAAAGAATGAGCTATTTAGCAAATGATATTGCAAAATCTTATTAACACAGAAAAAGTAAAGTTGGATTTCCTGCATCGTAGAATGTGAACTCCAGATGTATCATAGATGTAAATATAAAAGGTAAAATTATAAGGCTCAGAAAGAAAATGCAGAAGAATTTTGTATGTTTATGACTTAGGGGTGGACTAGGATTTTATGATCACAAAAAAAAATAATCAACTATTTTTCTGTCTATATCTGCCAAAATGAAAAGATTTCTGGGGAGTTCCCATCATGGCTCAGTGGTTAACGAATCCAACTGGGAACCATGAGGTTGCGGGTTCCATCCCTGGCCTCATTCAGTGGGTTAAGGATCTGGTGTTGCCATGGGCTGTGGTGTAGATCGCAAACGCAGCTCAGATCCTGCGTTGCTGTGTCTGTGGCGTAGGCCGGAGGCTACAGCTCCAATTAGACTCCTAGCCTGGGAACCTCCATATGCCATGGGTGCAGCCCTAGAAAAGACAAAAAAAAAAAAAAAAAAAAAAAGATTTCTGGTCAACTACACAGATAATTGATAGAGGACAGATGGGGAATTGATATTTGCTATATCTGAAATCAACAAGGAATAAACAAAAAGTGGACATTAAGATAAAAATTTTTATCTCTACATGAGTGAACTTGGCAGAAATTAGGACTGCATATAATACCAAATTTGCCATGCTGTAAGGGCTGGGGGACTTTCATGAGCTAATGGGAGTGAGAACTGTTGCAGCCATTTTGAAAGTAATTTGGCAGTGAAACACACAAACAAGCAAATAAACAAAAATCCAGACCAGAAGGAGAAGCGTGTGTAAATTTAAGTACAGTGTCATATATCATTTGTGCAAATTAAAGTACAATGAAACAACACAAACATTACTGTGGATTTTATAAGATCACGTATATGCAGAAACACACACAGAAGTAATAAATCAAATCATAAATGTGACAGCCGATAGGGGAATGGAGAAAAGTGAGAGGAGTTGATTAAGGGGAAAATAAAAATAAAATAAACCTGAGATTGCACTTGCAATGATAATGATAAAAATATATCATAAACTTAGTAGTGTAATGCTTCTTAGTAGTATGATGTATCTGACATTAATAAAAGAAACAAGAGAAAAATTCAGTTTATAGCCTATTTGAACACATAGGAACTCTTTTATCATCCCTCAGTTATCTGTTGGTTCTTTATAAGTCAGTTGCAGTTTTTTATCACTTTTTTTTTTTTTTTTTTTTTTTGCTTTTTAGGGCTGCACCCATGGCATATGGAATTTCCAAGGCTAGGGATCGAATCAGAGCTGCAGCTGCCAGCCCGTGCTACAGCTGCAGCAACACCAGATCTGAAAAACATCTGTAACCTACACCACAGTTCATGGCAACACCAGATCCTTAACCCACTGAGAGAGACAAGGGGTGGAACCTGAGTCCTCATGGATACTAGTCATGTTGGTTACTGCTGAGCCATGACAGAAATACCTCAGTTTTTTATTACTTTAAAAATATTATCAATTTATCAGATTTACATTGGTCTGGAAATTATTGGATGGTATGTATTCTACAGTGTCTAGAAGGTTTATTATGATTATGGAAAAAGTATGTTTTTTTTTTTTTTCTTTTTATGGCCACGCCTGAGGTATATGGAAGTTCCTGAGCTGGGGTCAAATTGGAGCCTCAGCCTCAGGCCTATACTACAGCCACAGCGACACTGGATCTGAGCTGCGTCTGCAGTGTACACAGCAGCTTATGGCAACTCCAGATCCTTAACCCACTAAATGAGGTCAGGGATCAAACCCACATCCTCATGGACACTATGTCAGGACACCACTAAGCCACAACAAGAACTCCTCAGTATGGCTTTTGCCACCAGCTCTTCGTAAAAATAATACAATAATTACTTATATGGTTGTCAAACTATTTAAGAACACCAAAAGTGTAAACCTCAGTCAATAATAAAATATTGTAAATTTCTACTAAACACAGCAGCCATACAGTGTTTTTAAATTAAATCACTTAAATTAGCTGAAGACTGAAAATTATTCACACATTGGCAGTAATAATGTTTAACTGTCTTGACTTTGAACTGTCATTTGCAGAAATTTATATCCCAAATTAGAGGCAACAGTCCATATAAGAAAGGCCTTTTGTTATTTAATAGAGCTCTTCGATTCTGAAGAGCAAAGAACTCAACAATGTCAAAGTCACTGAGCAATTGGAGTATATATCTCATGGAAGCTGAGTACCACATAGTGGTTCCCTATTTGTCTCTGACAAATAACTATTATAAATGAACTACTTGATCATGCTAAGTGGTAGTTGTTTTCTTCTAAATATATTAGATTTCTTATTATAGCCTTTTTCATTTTGACCAATAGTATTCTTTTTACTCTTTGTCTGGAAAACAGTCTTATGTGGCAAAAGAAAGGTTTCATGTTATTTAAAAGATCAGGTTTACACAAAACTACAATGGAACTTTTTTGGATGCTAAATTGACTATCCCCAAAATAGTCTCATTTAAAAAAATATATTGATTGAGAACAGCCATAATGAATGTGTCACCACAGCTGCCTTTAAACCTCTCTTCACTTTTTTTTCTTAATTGGGCACTTCATAAATATTTGTTATCAACAATGATGATAAAGCACTTTCAAAAAATTGTAGCTTTCTTCCTTTCCTCCATGGTGGATTTTCTTTTCTTTTTCTTACATCCACTTTCCACTTTGATGCTTAGATTTCTATAGTACTCTGTCATCATATTCATCACTCATTTTTCTAATTTTTCCCTGTTTTCCAGAATTATGTTTTATTAATATCATACTTCATATTAGAAAATGAAAAACTCATCAGTTTAACTCATCTATAATTAACTACTTAACTTAGGGTGCCAAAGGCTTGATTTATAAAGAACTTTTTACTTTTTTACTGCAGGAAAATGTCTGATTAGTTCATAATAATAGTCTTGCAGCAAAAATTTATAAGCATTTATTGATTTACACAACTCCTGGACCCAATATTTTACTAACCAATACTCCAGCAAAGCAAAAAAAAAGATATAGGCTGGGTCATGAACTATATGGTACATCTCCAAGATTGAGCACTATACTGACTGAACTCAGTTGTTCCAAGACCACTTTAGCTAAGGTCTGTGTGACAGGATCGAGCTGTGGAAGATTTGGGGGGGGGTGGGTGGAGGAAACAGAAGGGACAGAAAGTAGGATTTTTGATAAAAGACTGACATTTCACTAATAGATCATCAATCCTTATAAGAATCAAAGTAAAAACAAGAACTAAACGAAGAAGAGTTAGCAGATAAGACGATGAGTGGTAGATCAGAAGCCGAATACATCTCTTTGTTTTTCATCTTTTCGAGGAACTACTTTTAGAATTTAATACTGCTATCATTGAATAATAACTTCTGTACATCATAACAATAAAGAATGTGTGATAATAGGATTTGTTTTGTTGAAACAACAAATTCTTGATTGGATATTCATGATTGAGGATACACTTAAATTCATTTTATGCTAATTTCTGTACCTATCTTATCCTCAATAGATTTTTTTCTTTTTTTCTTTTTTGTTTTTGGCTGCAGCACAGCATGTGGAAGTTCCCAGGCAAGGAATTATATCCAAACTATAGCTGCAAACTACACCACAGCTGTGGCAGCACTGGATCCTACTGGATCCTCAAACAATGGCTCTGGGCCTGGGATTAAGCCCACATGCTACAGAGACAATGCAAAATCCTTAATCTACTGTCCCACAGTGGGAACTCCCCTCAATAGATCTTTCATTTCTGATAGATCCATATTGAGGCAAACTATATTTATTAACACCTCAAAAATAGTAACAACATGGACTTTGCACCACATACTACTATAGGTATTCTAACAGTGCATGTTCACCTGAAGATATTGATTTGACTGGTTATTAGAACAAGGATGCATCCTAATAAGTCTTATGTTTTAATTTCATATAATATGAAATTAAATATGTATAATAATTCTAAACCAATAATATTTTTACTTTTTTATTTATACATTACATGTAAGTTTATCTTTAAAAAATTAAATGACACTAATTTATTTGAAGTTGACCATTTTCAAAAGTGCACATAGATGAGACTTGTGGTTTTCATATACCTTGATAGACTAAGTGATATGTTTATTTTCCATCTCAAAACTGCGCTGATAATACCATAAAGGGCTAAAAGAATAGAAATTTGCAAAAGCAAAAATGATAATCCAAGATATGACTGTGGGAAAGATATGTCAACAAAATTTGAAACCTCAACAGTGGATATGAGTGATAAAGGACATAGGTGATTAAGGAAAGCTGACCCCTAAATATCTCTGAACATACTGTTCTAGATGCTACTAAGACAGAGCTGGAAGATTGTTTGAAAGTATACTTCTAGGTAGTGGTTAGATGCCAAGAAACCATTCATCCAGTGCAGCCAGGCATTTCTTACCTTACCACTGTAACAGGATACTAGAGCTTTACTGTCTAGAGAACTTGAAGCAGACAGACTGGACTCAGAGGAAAAAGACAAGATAAAAGTGACAATCCGATGGAATGTTGTACTCAGAAGTGTGGGATTAAGTGGAAATTGATCTATTGAATATTGAAAACCATAGCCTACTGTAAAAAATTGACTCCAGGAATACTGGGAGTCACATTGACAACTGAACAGTAATAAAATTGGGAGAATCTTCTCTAGGAAAACTGACTTGCCTTAAGGAAAATACCCACACTTGCTCACATATGGGATTACTCCATCAAATGGACAGGCTCCCTATGGCTAACACTTTAATAAAAGTCTACAAGCCACTAATCATCTGCAGAATCAGGATTTCCAAAAAGCATTTTAATGTTTCAAGCATAAGGATAAACAGAAAGATCATACAAATTTGAAAAGAAAAAAAAAATCCTTCATTCTAGAAAGAGACCAAAATAAAACAAAATCAAAAGAAACTCAGAAGAAACAGAAACAAATTAGGAAGTGATTGAAAAGTATCTAAGATCTTCAAATAAGAGAAAAGCTGTATATAAGATAAAGACTTTGTTGCTTTTTGTTTGTTTTATATTAGAATATTCAAAAACCAAAACTATGCCTTGGATATATTGATCTATTATTTATATATAAAATAAATAAAAATTCAGTAGAAGTTATGGAATTTAAAATTTGAGGAAATTTTCCAGATATTAAAAATGAAAAAGACAAAGAGATGGGAAACTGGGGAGAAAATATTTCTTTTAAAAAGTGGAGGACCTAGAGAGTTCCTGTCATGGCTCAGTGGTAACATCCCCAACTAGTATCCATTAGGATGCAGGTTCAATCCCTGGCCTTGTTCAGTGGGTTAAGGATTTGGCATTGCTGTGAACTATGGTATGGTTCTGGTGTTGCTGTGGCCGTGGTGTAGGCCGGCAGCTGTAGCTCTGATTAGACCCCTGGCCTAGCCTGGGAACTTCCACATGCCATGGGTTCGGCCCTAAAAAGCAATAGTCTTAAAATACTCCTAAAAAGTGGAGGACCTATTGAGAATGTTCAAATAATAAGAGGTGTTCCAGAAAAGGAAAGAGAAAATGTGAGCAGGAAAGGGAAAAGGAAATGGGGGGGTATCCAAGAAGTTGTAAAATCATTTCCCAGAACTGAAGACATGTGCTGCCAGAATACAAAGGCAGGGCCCACTCAGCCAAGATCATGATCGATGGGAAAAGAGGGAGTAAACTACAGAGAATCAAGAATTAGAAGGACACTGGACCCAGAAGACAGTGAGCAAAAGCCACTGCAATTTTGTTGATCAAAAGTGAATGTTAAAGAAAGGCATTTCAGACCACAAGATCTCACAAGTAAAATTCCCTTTCACTCTTGCAAAATCAATGAGTAAGCCAAGAAAAATAAAATCAAGCTGCATGATATGCAGAAGAAAGGTGAGAATCCCAGTGAAAGTGATTGAGGTATCTCCCAGGTCCCACCTTTGGAGCAGGTTGAGGAGAGCACAGTCTTGATTGGTGCATGAAGATAAAGGATCTCCAAGAGTTTCTTCCACAAAAGAAATGGATATTTTCCATGAATTTTGAACATACTAAAATAATATTTTAAACTTAGTTGG
Source organism: Sus scrofa (assembly GCF_054392235.1). Lineage (NCBI taxonomy): Eukaryota > Metazoa > Chordata > Mammalia > Artiodactyla > Suidae > Sus > Sus scrofa. The sequence goes on along the minus strand of NC_139390.1, from coordinate 49,444,408 downwards.
ATTTTTTGGAATTAATTAATATGAACATAGATAATTTTAAAAAGGAAAAACAAAATGTCAATCAGAGATTAACACCATGGAATGAAAAAAAGTTGTGAAAGCTATGATGTAATTTTAAATATTTATAATCACAGTAATATATATACTAAGTACTGATTTAACCCAAAGTATGATACGACTTTTTTAGGCGGATGGAGGCAAAGGAAAATATGTAAAGAAGAGGTGAAGGAAAGAGCTAAGATGAGTCTCATCTTTCATATTAGGAAATCAGTGGAAAACATTGCCAATCAAAGGCTTAAAATATAATTTTTAAGTTTTAATTTGGACTTGGACCCCAAAATAATATGCCACATTTTCCAAAGTGTTGTTGAAAATATGTTTTCAACACTCAATTGAACATCTCACTGCAGCCTGAAGTAGGGCTGGAGAGGCAAGGAAATGTGACAAGGGGAAAAGAGAGTCAAGGATTTCTGGTTTAGTGATGGGCTTTTTGTCCCATCTCCCCATCATGAGAGAGAAGTGGTGGTGCCCCTTACCTCCAGCTTAGAGGAAACAGCTTCAACTTTCGTGCAAGAAAGTTGCTGAGCTGTGTGACTGCACTCCAGAAGTTTGTCAGGACATGTGATGCATCGCTGTTTATTGCAGACCAGCCATGGACCATACACAGGAATAGATATCCTATGTCCTGTCAGTTAATCACTGGAAAGGAAAACTGAGGTTCCTCTAGAAGAAGGTGACTTTCTGGTTTTCCTGATCTGCAGGTAAGAGAACTTTGATCAGGTTACATGTCAAAAGAGTCCATTCAGTGGCCTCGCAAGAGTCTATGCTCAACTCAGAGTGCAACTATTGCCATGTTATATTATACATAATTATTAACATCTAATGGTTGGTATCATTCATTATAATTATTAATTATGATAATCTCCTCTTCTACTGTCATTCCCACTCTAAGATCTGACTCTCAAGGATTACTAACAAATTAGAGAGAAAAAGCATAGAAGGTCAAAGGGAAGGCAGAGAGATCAACAAATCCAAGGAAGCCTCCCCATGGGGGCATGAAACTACCCAAGCTGTCAGCCCCTAAGAAACCCAAGCAGGAAGAAGACAGCATGCATGCCTCAACATTAAAGGAAATTTAAATGTTTCACTCTCCTTTAGAACAGACTTATTCACTATTAAATGCAGATTGTTTTATTTTTATTTTTTTTGTCTTTTGTCCTTTTAGGGCCATTACCCATGGCATATGGAGGGTCCCAGGCTAGGGGTCTAATCAGAGCTACAGCTGCCAGCCTACACCACAGCCAGAGAAACACCAGATCCAAGCCATGTCTGTGACCTACACCACAGCTCATGGCAACACCTGGTCCTTAATCCACTGAGCAAGTCCAGGGATCAAACCTGCCACCTCATGGTTCCTAGTGGGATTCATTTCCACTGCTCCAGGACAGGAACTCCTTATATTTATTTTTTATTAAACTAACACTGGTTTATAACATTTCATGTGTACAGCATTATATTTCTACTTCTGTTTATACTCAGAGTGCTCACCACCAAAAATTTAGTTTCCACCCCTCGCCATACAATTGATCCCTTTATCAATTTTGCACCCCACCCTGCTCCTTCCTCTCTGGTAACCACTGCTCTCTTCTCTATATCTATGACTCATTTTCATTTGGTTTCATTTTATCATTTGTTTTAGCTTATATATATTATATTATATTATATTATATTATATTATATTACCTTATATTATATATATTCTGCATGAGTGAAATAATAATATGGTATTTGTCTTCCTCTGATTTATTTCACTGAGTATCCATGGTCCATATGTATTGCCACAAATGGCAAGATTTCATCTTTTTTATGGTAAGTAATATTCCATTGTATATATGTACCAAATCTTTATCTTTCTGAATATATTTTGTTTGTTTTTTTTAACATGAAATTGATCAAATGGTAATCATTCAAAATTTTCCTTAGGAATTTAGCATTGGATCAGAGCATATTTATTCATATGGGGTCACTAAGCGGAGATTTTGAATTTAACATTGCAGCTCATGGAGTGAGAAAGGGCTTTGATAATTTGGTTAGTTGGTTGGTTAGTTGGTTGGTTGGCTGGCTGACTGAAACACGGACTAAAAGATTACCCACTTTGAGCAAGTTGGAAATGTCCTTTCTCCCTCAGTTTCTTGTAGAGGAAAGGATTCAGAGGTGGAAATGTTACAGCGAATTTGTCACTTAAGACCCATTAAGACCATACTAGGGAGGTCCAGAGACATACATTTCACCACTACTTTGACAAGTAAATTTGTGAGAAAACTCAGCATCCTGGAAGAGCTTTGTGACTGCTCTTCTCTCTAGTTTAGACATTATGGTGGGAGCTATAACCACTCAGTCAGAAAACCTAAATGCAATGGTAGCAACTGTATCCTGGGGTGGCAGGGGCCAAGTGAAGACAGTCAACTGCCACAGGTAAGGTGGCTTGGTTACTATCATGGGCAGCAGAGCCAAAGCAGCAATCAGAATGGTCTGACTTACACAGACCAATAGCATTGACTTGATCCTGATGTTTCTAGAAATGAAATAGAGAGGAAGCCTACTAAATTTTTATTTGATTGGTATAAGTAGAATACTTCTAGGTTACGTAAAATAAAAGTCTAACTTGAATCAAACAAAGTCAGGTCCCTTCATCCAACTTCCGGACCTGAGATGCTTATAGATTCAGAAGCCCATGAATGCATCCCCATATTGGTTCCCTGACCTGTGGACTGAGGGCTATAATGGTGGAAAAGGTCAAGGGGAAGACATTGAACTGCCTACCTATGAAAATAGTATACCAAAAGCAATACCACATCCCTAGAAAGACAGCAAAAATTAGTTCCCTTATACAAGAAACCCCAAAGAGATCCTTCCCACCTACCGTCATGTGAAGAACAAAGAAATGATGGTCATCTGTCAACCAAGCAGTGGCTTTTCAGCAGACACTGATTTTCCAAAGGCTAGAAGTTTTGGGATGCGTGCTAGAGGGAGCCTAGATTGCCATAAACAGAACTTTATGGTGAGGGCTCAGAAAATAAAAAGGAAAGCCACAGAGAAAATCACTATCTTCTTAGAGAACACATAAATAATCCTGAACAGAATGTTCATAAAGTCCATTCCAGTGAGGTCTCAGATGGAAATGGGAACATATTATTGGGCCCTGGAAGAAAGACTGTTCTTGTTTTATTTTTGTTGTTGTTTTATTGAAGTATAGTTGATTCATAATGTTGTGTTAATTTCTTCTGTACAGCAAAGTGATTCAGCCACACATACACACATATGTGTGTATCCATTCCCATATAGGTTATCACACAACATTAAGTAGACTTCTCTGTGCTATACAGCAGGCCCACATTGACCACCCATTCCATATTCAAAAGTGTTCATAAGCCTATCCCAAACTCCCAATCCATCCCTCCCCCTACTTCCCCTTTGGTAACCAAAAGTTTCTTTTAAAAGTCTGTGAGTCTATTCCTATTTTGTAAATAAGTTCATTTGTGCTATTTAAAAAATTCTGCATATAAGAAATATATGATATTTTTGCTGTCTGACTTACTTCACTTAGTATGGTAATTTCAAGGTCCTTTCATATTGCTGCAGATGGAATTATTTAATTTTATTTTATGGCTGAGTAATATTCAACTGTATGTATGCACTACATCTTTTTTATGCAATCCTCTGTTAATAGACACTTAAGGTGCTTCCATATCTTGGATATTGTAAATAGTGCTGCAATGAATATTGGGGTGTATGAATCTTTTTTAGTTATGATTTTCTCTGTATATATTCCCAGGAGTAGATTTCTGGGTCATATGGTAGTTCTATATTCCATTTTTTTTAGGAATCTCCATAGTGTTTTCCACCATGGCTGTACCAATCTACATTCTTACCAATAGTATAGGAGTGTTCCCTTTTCTCCACACCCTCTCCAGCATTTTCTGATTGTAGGCTTTTTGATAATGGCCATGGGCCATCCTTGTTTTAAAGTGACAGAGAAGCTGGCTGAGTCGTGTTTGTGTCCTAGTGTTTTGTGAAAGATAGAGCTTGAAAGTGATGCAAGTGGGTATTTAGCTGAAGATACGTCTAAACAAAGCGTTAAAGTAGCCCAGCTCCTCTTAGCTGTTTATAGCCAAATGTCAGAAGAGGGAAGTGACAAAATCAGATGGGTAATCACAAAAGAAGAAGACCTTGTAGATTTGGAAAATTCTCGGGATATCTATATTTTAAAAAATGAAGTGTGGTCAAAAGAGAAGGCTAAGCATACGGCTATTATGGATCAGCCATATCTACAGAAGCTAGGAGCTATTTTCTAAGACTATGAAAGAATGACACTGAAGAAAACTCAGAGTTCCACAGAGCAGTTTCAAAGGAGGGGCCGCCAGCACCAGGGATCCACTTCCAGAACTTCTCACCTGAACTAGGTGTGGCCTGGGTGTGACAGGGCCATGGCAGCCACTCATCTTGATGGCACAGGTGGCAAATTTTAGAGGCATCAATGCATCATCTTCTTTGTCCATCGACAGAGTGCATGAGCTGTGGCAGTGTAGCTGCTTTTACCCAAATCTCAAAGGGTGTCTGGCAGAGCCACAGTATGGGACCCTGCTGGGGGCTCCAGCTGGCATGAGTAGGGCCCAGAGGAGAGTGGCTGCTAGCTGGTCAGGTAAAACCATAGGGGCGGGGCAGGGCACCCTTGAGCTTTAGGGGCCCAATGTCAGTCCAACCATGTTGTTGGAGCAGGACTGTTGGACAGTCAGAGCAGAAGGTGGGACCCACACCTCAGTATGGCCAGAAGATGGGACATTTGCCCCAGATGGCCTGGAGAGCAGAATATCACACTAAAAAGAATTATTTTAGAGCCTTAACTTCTAGGTCTAACAGGATTGGTGCTGTTGAGTTTCAGACTTGCTTAGGGTCTTTCTTGAGGTTACTCCTCTCTTCTTTCCTCTTTTTTCCCATTTAGAATGGGGATATTCATCCAATGCCAGACTTACTATTGTATTTTAGAAGCATATAATATATTTGATTTCACTGATTCACAGCTGAAGGGGAATTTGCCCCAGATAAATCACACTTTAAGTATCACAAATGTCTGATTTAGATGACATTTAGATAAGGCATTGAATTTTAGACTTCAAAGTTCTAAAATTAGGCTTAGTGAGTTAAAAACCTGACTAGTATCCATGATGATGCAGGTTTAATCCCTAGTCTCACCTCACTCAGTGGATTGAAGACCCACACTTGGTGAGCAGTGGTATATTTTGCAGATGCTACTCGGATCTGCATTGCTATGGCTGTAGCCTAGGCTGGCAGCTGTAGCTCCAATTCGACCCCTAGCCTGGGAACTTACACATACCATAGGTGTGACCCTAAAAAGCAAACAAAAAAAAATTGATTCTGAAGTGAGCTAAGACTTTGGAGCTATTGGGATTGAAATGGATGTATTTTACATGTGGGAAGAATGTGAATTTGGGGTGGTCCAGGGGTAGGGTGGCATAGACTGAATGTTTGTGTCCTCCTAAAATTCACATGTTAAATCCTAATATCCAGGAGTTTCCCTCATGGCTCAGTGGAAACAAATCTGACTAATATCCATGATGACACAGGTTTGATCCCTGGGCTCGCTCAGTTAGTTAAGGGTCCAGTGTTGCCATGAGCTGTAGTGTAGGTTGCAGATGCGGCTCAGATCTGGTATTGCTGTGGCTGTGGTGTAGGCCACTGACCACAGCTCTGATTTGATCCCAAGACTGGGAACCTCCGTATGCCATAGGCATGGCCCTAAAAAGACAAAAAACAAAAAATTCCTAATGTCCAATGTAATAGCAGTAGGACATGGGACCCTTGGGAGGTGACAAGTTTGTGAAGATCATGAAGCCCTCATGAGTAGAAGCAATACGCTTCTAAAAGAAACCCCAAAGAGGTCCCATGAAGTTTCTGCCCTATGAAGGTACAAAAAACGGACAGCACCTTATGTGCCAGGAAGCTGTTTCTCATCAGTCATTGAATCTGCCCATATTTTGATCTTGACTACCCAGCCTTCAGAACTGTGAGAAATAAATGCTTATTTTTTGTAAGCCACCAAGTCTCTGGTATTTTGTAATAACTAACAGACTAAGACAAGGATCTAGGAAAATACCAGTTCTAGTGAATACATTTAAGGAAGGTATAGGAGAAATTTTTATTCCTGTTGTTATAACATACAAGGAACTGTGCCTGTTCAATGAAACTATGAAGTACAAAAAACAGAAAACCAAGAAATGGAAATGTGAGCATATTCTCTAGATATATGGAGGTACATTCCAGAAGAGACATACAGAGAATTGGAAAGTGATTACCTTCAAGAGGTACTGGGAGAGATGTAAATAGAGATTTGTTTCTCATTATACTTTTATGATAAATATTATTAAAATACAACATATAATACTATATAACTATATAACATGCTTTGTCTTTTAAAACTACTTATAACATTAATTTAATGAAGATTAAACAACACAATGTCCTGATATTTTTTCAGGATGTATCTAAGAGACTAGCACTTACATTGACATCCTATCTCCTTATCCTCCTTCATTTTTCCTGATAGAACTTAGCTATATGAAATATTTTATGTATATGCAAGTATTTAATATGTTTATTGTCTGCCTCTTTCCCAGTGAGGATCTATGAGGGCACAGAATATTTATCATTTATTTTCTGCTCTTCTGTATATCTTGTTTATCACTGAATTGAAAGGAACTAAAGTAATACCTAACACATAGTAGGCATTCAATAAATACTTTTTGAATAAATAAACTCTGTCAATTTCCAAAATTGTGTGACAATATCACTACATGGCATTCAGTCTTCTTGACTTGAAACATTAAGAACAATGCAAGAAGATATAAGCTCTTTTGTGACTGACTCTTTGGAAGTAAACAGGTTAGAAAAGGAAATGTATGCAAGCCCACACCCCATTCATTGTAGCCTTATAACATAATGTCAATAACAATTTGAGTGCAAGACAGTTTTCTTTCCTTGGCATAATTCATTCCCATGTGCAATGTCCTTAGAAAACAGTGTTCCGCTTACACTATGGTTTTTGTTTCAGCTTCTTTCTTGGCTTTAGTCCCTCTGTGCCATGAAAGAATTTGGTAAGCAACTCTGCTGAGTGGTCAAAAGTTGGGCCCTTCAGCTACTAGGTTTTAATTCCATTTCATATACTCATTGGGCAATTGAGAAGACAAATTTTATTATACCTATCAGCTAATAATCAAATAATGTTCTGAATATCTTTGATGTTCTATAAAAGAAAATCCTGGGTAAATACAGCTCAAAAAATCAAAAGTCTGTGTTCTGGATTGTTAATATTAATGTTTGAATATCATTTAAACAAAATTGACCACATCAGAATGAATTAAGACGAATCCTAGTTGTGCCAGCTATCTGTCCCTAGAGTTTCATGCAGCTCTGATCAAATTGTAAAAGGAAAAATCATGACTTGGAGATAAACGGCATGAGTTCTCAGATCATTTCACATGACATTGGCCTTCACCATTAATCAAAGACCTGAATCTTGTTCTTTGGGAGTTTCTGTTTTTTGTTTTCCAAATGGCATAGATCTAGTTTGATTGAAATAAAACCACTCGAGAAAAGCTGAAAGTAAGGGTTTTTCCCCAACAAAATTATTTATCAATTAAATATACAAATATCCTTTTTTCCTTCTTTCTTCTCTTGCTTTCTTCCTTCTTTGAGTAACTTAGTACAAAAGCCATTGGAGAGCTTTAGCTTCCATTCTTCTCTTTGTCATTCTCTCTCTCTGATACTTGGAGACAGCCAAGGGAGTTAGGCACCCTAGCAAAATGACAGCTGTGGGGGGGGGGGGAGGGGGCAGAAGCTCTAAGAGGTCCCCTCAGTGGATTAATATCAAAGGTATTGAAAGGTAAACCAATGAAGTTATGAGGTTGACAAAATTTATTTACTCAAAAAATATTTATTGAAGGAGTTCACACTGTGGTGCAGTGGAAAAGAACCTAGTATCCATGAAGATGCAGGTCTGGTCACTGGCCTCGCTCAGTGGATCAGTGTTGCCATGAGCCATGGTGTAGGTTGGAATGTGGATCAGATCCTGTGTTGCTGTGGCTGTGGCTATGGCATAAACCAGCAACTGTAGCTCTGATTCAACCTCCTAGACTGGGAACTTCCATATGCTGCAGGAACAGCCCTAAAAAGCAAAAAATAAAAGAAAAAAATTATTGAATGCCTACTATGTATTAGGCATTATTCCAGTTCCTTACAACACAATGATATATAAGAGATACAGTACTGTGAAAAATATGCTGTGCCGTTGGAGATATTAATTGGGAAAGAGGCAGACAATACAAATTCTATCCTTCTCAATTTCCTCTAAGTTTGAAATTATTTTTAAAAAAAAGGAAAAAAAAAAAAAGTATAGCTAAAAATTGCCTTTCAAAAAAGAAGAGTGGCATAAGGAAACCAGCTAATGACAGTTGCTTGGCAATATCATGTTGGTGAGCACAATACAATGTTTGTCATCACTTTGTTATGTTTCTAGTGAAAGTAGCTAAGTTTATGGGAATTTTTCCACAAATTGGATTTTGGGTGAATTTATGACGAAATAGAGAAAATTAGTGAAATGCTGTCAGCAGCATACTAAGAATGGCATCCATGACTTTACATTAATTCTTTTTACTCACTGCTGTAATAAACTCTGCCTTGATGTGTATCACAAACGTAGTTGCATTGGGCATATCATTTTGTGTTCAGATTCTCCTCAGAAATCAGGACTTCAAGTATCTTAGAAAGTATAGGTATACATATCTTTATGCATGCCTGCCAGATGTTTGTAAAATACAACTGAACAAATCTTTCACCTGCCCTGGTCCTTTCCACCATGCTTTGTCTAAGGAAGAATCAGAGTGAGGTATCAGATTCCCTTTTTTACATATTAAAAAAACAGTAATGAAATAGAGTTGAGTGTATAACATGCATGAATCTTTTACCATGTAAGCATTAGATGGCAGTTAACATATTAAATGCAATTCTGAGACAGACTTTTGCCATATATCAACTTGGATCAAAAAAAAATATTGTAGCATTGATTATAGTAGATTAAGAAATTTTAAAAAATCATTGAAAATGCACACCTGGTCAAATTATAGTTGTGTACCTAGATAATAGAATTCTTTGCAACTAGTAAAATCATGTTTTAAATGGTAGATTAGTGATTTTAAAAATCTCTCTGTATGTCACATGGACAAAAAGGCAAAGGCAAATTAGATAGATATATTCAGTATGATCCCCCAATTATACAAACATTTAAATAAAACTCCAGAAGTTGTTTTCTTTGTGTGATGGAATGATGGCTAATTCTTATTTTCTCATTTGCACTTTTTACATTTTCTGAATGTTCTGTTATGAATTTTTCTTGCTGTCAAAATCAGGGCAGTATGCTAGTTTCATTTTGAAAGTGAAACATATATATTAATGTGTTTCTTTTGTGTGAGCTCAGGTCTCATCACATTTCTTAGAAGCCCTTTATTGGCTGAAAGGAAATTGAGGTTGTATTTACTCTCAGAAGTCAAATCGACTCATTTTCACTCCTCTATTTGTATCAGGTTGGCTTGAATGCCAGCAGAGATTAATGGCTGATTCTTTATCTGTGGTTTTCCAGGACTGCCTCATTTTAGAAGCAAATTGCTGTGTGAGGCATCCTTCCATTTTATGTCCCTGCTCTACCCAAAACATTTAACTTCTAAAAAAAAAAAATGCTGATTATGTCTTTCTGCATAGATATTCTCCTTCAAAAATATTTGACTGACAGTTAGCTCCTTCTTCCCATTTACCAATTTCTATCTCACTTTGGAGTCAAAAGAAAGACCTTCGATTACAACGACTTAAGTCTGTGAATCTCTTATTTAAGTACGTGAATCAATGAGGATCATAGTGGTGCCTTGGACTTCCTTTCTTTCTTTCTCTTTTTTTGAGAGAAGATTCTAGTTTTATTTATTTCTTAATTAAAGTACAGTTGATTTACAATGTTGTTCCAATTTCTGCTGTACAAAAAAGTGACCCAGTCATACATATATACACATTCATTTTTCTCATATTCCATCATGTTCTATCCCAAGAGACTGGATGTAGTCCCCTGTGCTGTACAGTAGGACCTCATTGCTTATCCATTCTAAATGCAACAGTTTGTATCTACTAACCCCCAACTTCCCATCCATCCCACTCCCTCCCTCCTGGCCGTTGACAACCACAAGTCTGTTCTCTATGGCTGTGAGTCTGTTTCTGTTTTGTAGCTAGGTTCGTGTCGGCTATATTTTAGATTCCACGTAAAGCTATATCATATGATATTTGTCTTTCTCTTTTTGACTTACTTCATTTAGTATGATAAACTCCATTTACCTGCATGTTGCTGGAGATGGCATTTTAAATTATTATTTCAATGTCCCGAAATCTGTCTTAAATATGGACTACCACATCTAAATATTGTAACTCAATAAATTAAAATCTGGAAAAAAAATGAGACACAAATGAAATAACACTGATTCCAGGAATTCCCATTGTGGCTCAGCAGGTTATAAACTCCACTAGTATCGATGAGGATGTGGGTATGTTCCTTGGTTTCACTCAGTGGGTTAAGGGTCCAGTATTGCTGTGAGCTATGGTGTAGGTCACAGACACAGCTTGGATCCTGTATTGCTGTGGCTGTGGTGTAGGCCAGCAACCTCAGTTCCGATTCGACCCCTAGCCTGGAAATTTCCATATACCACAAATGTAAGCCTAGAAAAGCAAAAAAAGAAAGAAAAAGAAATTGCACTGATTCTATAATATAAAATGTAATCACAGCAATTCAAATCTCTCATGTGTATAATCAGTTCTTATTAAATGGGTATTTATGCATTATGTTCTCTGCCAGAGAGTATGAATATTTGGGAAAATTGAACTTTTTCTCTTTTGCTGGTTATAAAAAGTGAAAGCCAAAACAGTGAAATGATTGCTTCAAAATTAAAATGAAAGAAGATCTTTCCTTTAAAGTAAACCTATATGTCAAGTAACACAATAGTGCAATTGTACTCAGCATTTCACAGGCAACGCTAGTCATTTTTTTAAAGTTGAGCCTCATTTAGCCAACACCATGAAGCTCTGCAGATTATCACAAAGTTAATCTTGATGGTGAACTGATAAAGTGAAAAGAAAAATTATTGTATGTTTGTCGCACTGGTAGTGGTTTATATATTCACTCTAAATATAATCACATTTTCATGGACTCCGGAGTCCTAGAAGCAATCTGTGGTTCACAGTCCAAATAGATGAACCTAATGAGTTGTGTCTTAGACCAATAAATAGGAAAATAAAGAAAGGAAGAATTGTAGTATGTTACCATGATGAACTTATTACTATTAGTGGAGAGTCTGAATTAACTGTAAGGTGACCTTGGCAATATATCCATTTCCTTCCTTGAACATAAAATAGTGATTACATTTCCATGTCATTACCATAATGTTGCTTTGTCACTATTACAGAGAATCTGAAGCATTTTTGCAACCATCCATTGGAGATGGGGTTAAAAGTGGGAGAAAAAAAGAAGACTAAGAAATTTTCAAGAATTATTATTTTTTTTTTCCATTCAAGAAAAGCAAATGTTTGTAAGAGCTATCTCTGTCAATAATGCAAAAGGTTTCATAGCCCCATCTAGTGGTCAGGAGCTACATTACTGCACCAGTCACCTAGATCAAGCTTTTTCTGTTTAACGATACATGTGATTTCAGTCATCACAGGAGTACCACTGTGTTCCCAGCTAGCAGGATACAAGATAAGCTTGTCATGTTAAGCAGGAGTTTAATACTAAGCAAGTACTTTTTCACTTAGTAATTCTCAATAAAACAGAAACATTTCTCTCCAGAACTGAACAAGTTTAGGAACTACTTAGTCTATTTTATCATCTTATTTTGTCTTTTTTAGGGCTGCACTTGTGGCATATGGAAGTTCCCAGGCTAGGGGTTGGAATCAGAGCTGCAGCTTCCAGCCTACACCACGGTCACACCAACGCTGGGTCTGAGCCACGTCTGTGACCTACAGCACAGTGCATGGCAACTCCGGATCCTCAACCCACTGAGCAAGGCCAGAGGTCGAACTCGCATCCTCATAGATACTAGTTGGGTTCGTTACTGCTGAGCCACGATGGGAACTCCTACTTCATCTATTTTAGAATTGACCTCTTATTTTGCAATTATTTCTAGTATTTGCATAAATCTTTATGGCATTCAATAAAAAGTTTGATAACGAAATCAAATAAACAGCAAGATGTCTTTCAGGTAATATCCGCAATGTCTCAGTCTTATAAGTGAAATAAAATTTCAAAGAATTTTTTTTTTTTTTGGACATGCCCATGGCATGTGGAAGTTCCTGAGTCAGGGATCAAACCCACGCCACAGCAGCAACCCAAGTCACTGCCTTGACGACACTGGATCCTTAACCCACTGAGCCACAAGGGAACTCCAAATTTCAGAGAATCTTTATAACTAGTTCTATATCTTGGTCAAATTAAAATATTTATGGTCATAATCCTTCTAGAATTTGTGAGATATGAAGAAAACAGATTGAGCATATCTCAAGCTTAATTCACACATATTCATCCTTTCCACAGCCCAAATCTTCAAGGATTCCAAGTTTTAATTTGCTCACATACCAACTTTCAACCATGAAAATATTGTTCAAAAACTTGTTGATAGAAAAGTTTGAAAAAAAAAAAAAAACCACATTGTATTACAGAAACAGAAATAGCAGTGAGTGCAGAAAGTTACTGTGGGATTCTACTTAGGGAACAATGTAGGCTGAAGCATCTAGAGACTGGATAGAAAATCCATCCAGAACTGCATGTCCTTCAGGAGGTTATTGGGCATGGTGTCCCTGATGCTGCACCATGGAGTGTAGAGAGCTTAAGTGGTACACAACATACTAACCAGCTTTGAGGCTTCCGCTGCTCAGAGATGCTGCATCTGGCCTGTTAAACACTTTCATGGGCATCATCAATAAACCATAATCAGCCTGTAATGGTTCAACATGATCACCAACAAGAAGGGCCTGGAAGCCAGCCAGTTCATTAACCCTGACAGTTCACTGCAATTCAGTCCTCCTGAGCTGGACATGTTTAGAAAAATGGATGACAAAGAGGAGTACAGAGAGCAACTGTCAGGAAGGCAGAAGTGGAGGGAGACCAGCAGGAAATGAAGGAAATCTGCCCTAATGGTGAGCTGAATCCCTTCAGTAAGACTGGTGCATCCAGCCAGCCTGAAGTTCAATTAGTAGTTTTTTTTTTCTGTCTAGGCCATGCACAGCAGGTACATATCAATATGTAAAAATGTCTTATGGGTCACACATCAAGAATCATAACCAGGAGTTTGTGTCATGGCTCAGCAGGTTAAAGACCTAATGTTGTCTCTGTGAGGATGTAGGTTCAATCCCTGGCCTGGCTCAGTGGGTTAAGGATCTGGTGTTCCTGTAAGCTGAGGCATAGGCTGCAAATGCAGCTCGGATTTGATGTTGCTATGGCTGTGGCCTAGTCCTCAGCTGCAGCTCCAATTCAACCCCAGCCTGGGAATTTCTATATGCTGCAGGTACGGCCATAAAAAGGAAAAAGAAAAAAGAAAAAGAATCGTAACCATTTGCAGGATTTAAGTATACAACTAAAAATGACAGCTAAATAGTCATAGATTAGATTAAACATTAGATTAAACATTCCCTAACTTTTCAGTATTGATAATCATTACTAATTTTGGCTACATGTCCATATTTAGAATATTCCATAAGTTTTAGTCAAACATAGATTGAAACTCTCAACTCTCCTGTTACCAATGAACAAATGCGGATTTATGAATAACAAAAAAAAAAAATCTTTCCTTAAAAAAGGCACATGTGCCCACATGTTCATTGTAGCTCTATTCACAATAGCCAAGACATGGAAACAACCCAAATGTTCATCAACAGACAATTGGATTAGGAAGATGTGGTATATATACACAATGGAATCCTACTCAGCCATAAAAACGAATGACATAATGCCATTTGCAGCAACATGGATGGAACTAGATATTCTCATCCTGAGTGAAGTAATTCAGAAAGAGAAAGACAAATACCATATTATATCACTTATATCTGGTATCTAATATACAGCACAAATGAACCTTTCCACAGAAAAGAAAATCATGGACTTGGAGAATAGACTTGTGGTTGCCTAGGGGAGGGGGAGTGGGATGGATTGGGAATTTGGGGTTAACGGATGCAAACTATAGCTTTTGGAATGGATTAGCAATGAAATCCTGCTGTGTAGCACTGAGAACTATGTCTAGATACTTACAACGGAGCACAGCAATGAGAGAAAATATTATGTATACATGTATGTGTAACTGTGTCCCCATGCTGTACAGTGGAAGAAAAAAAGTGCATTGGGGAAATAACAATAAAAAATAAATTTAAAAAAAGCCCATACCAGTTATGCAGAAATATAGAATTCTAAAGGTTAAATTCAGGAAAACAAACAAATGAATTCTCTCTGCCTACTACCCCTGTGAAGAAGACTATCTCTTGGGGCTCGTCCCATGATTTCTAGTCTCTTTGACAATAAAATTCTTTTGATCACTCTTAGTCATAAATTTATCATTCTCTAATAGAAATGCCCAGTATTTATCAATCATAATCATAACCAAAATGCTTCCCTTTACTTAGCCTAGACTTGTGACTCCATTGGAGGAGGGGACAGTTGGGTTAAAAGGGATGCCTGGCTGGTTTAACTCTGTTTGGGGCCTCTCCAGGGTTTTAGTGGGAATTAGATGGGGAATAAAGTTCAGAAAAGTGATCCAATTTCACAGTCCTTTCTATTGAACCTGCCATATTTTAATCTGATTCTTTCCAGTTAACTTGGGAATTTTGCAGACCCCTTCTGCCCCTCACTTTCTATCTTCCTCCTCCCTCATGCCTCCACCTCTTGGGTATCTATAACCTGCAATTTCCTTCATTGGTGAAATATTTGCTTTCACCATCAATTTACAACTCCTCCTCTCCCCTCCCTCTTCTTCTGCCACATGACCTGAAGCCTCCTTAAATATGCCATTCACCTTTTGGGAAAAGTCTCTTGCCATGGCTCCATGCTGGCCCTTCCAAGTGGAAAATCAACAGCCTTTGCCTCCAGAAATTCTGAGAGTACAGTCCATTCTCAAGGCAGTCCCATCAGAGCACCTAACTATCCAGTTTAGCCTCTTGCCCCACAGACTCCAATCAAAACACACAAGGCTCCTTTGATATCCCTTTGGAACCCTTATCTCCAGACCTCAGTCAGGGGAAGTACAACTGGAGGATGATGGGATTTCACTCACAACTCACTCCAGAGAAATTCTTTCTCCCCAAGTCCACCCTTCATCCCTTAGTCCTTTTTATAGCCTGATAACTAAGGATTACAGATTGTTCTTAGCCACTTCCTTTGCAAATCATTATTAAGTATGTGGGAATGGTGGCACCTCTTATCTTGAGGCCAGTCGTGGTCTGCTGTGCCAGTGATTGGGGTCTGAGGGCACACTGTATGCTTTCTTTGGGAAGTGATCCCCAAAATGCCAGTGGGGAGTGGAGAAGTGTGATTGAGAGAGGAAGCCAATAAAATAAGTTTCTGCTGTGGATGGCTGGAGTCCACATCTGCAGGGAAACTCTGGGACTTGATTTATATTGTTCTGTCAATTTCTGTCTGTTCTTAGAGGAGTTTGAGGCTCACTTTCCAGTTATTTTGACACAGACCTTCATATGTGAGAGTAAAGTATATTCTGTCCACAGAAAAAGGGGTGAAACCTCTAGATGCAAGTGCTATCATTTGGAATTTGGGCCAGGTGGTCTTGAAACAAAAAGAGCCGAGAACATATGGACCAAAGAGCAGCTGCTACAGGGCCCGGTGACTCAAAACAGGACAAGTCTTGATTTAGCATACAGTTAAACTGACCAGTTTAATGCAAAAATGGAAATCAGGCTCCTCAAGGAAGGCTTTCAAACTCCCTTTTGCCCCTTTCATGATGTAAGAGGTCTCATAGGAGACCTATAATGTGATAAGTAGCACCAGCATCCTCTCTGAAACCCTGAGCCAAGTTCCTGATTTGGCATCCTTGCAGGCTTTCTGACCAGGATCTGCTCCGGAACTGACACATCTCTCATCAGAGGACCAGTGGGAATCCTGGTCAGAAAGCCAATATGAAAATTGTTTTTCATCCCCTCTCTCAAATTCAGCTCTAATGCAACCTCAGAAGATAAGTCTCCAGGGTTCACATATCCCCACGATGTCATCCAAATTTGCTTTACAACTTTCTTCCAAGCACCTTGCCCTAGCTGAAATCTGGCCCTCCCCCATGGACAGGACACCCCCTACACTCTGGTCTGCCTTCTGCTCTTAACAGCTGCCTCCCTCTTTTAATTAAAAGTCCTTGTTCCTCATCCTCTACCACTCTAGTTTCTTCCAATTGGTCATCTTCCCCATCTCAAGGTGAGCACCTGGCTCACCTTCCATATGGCTAATATATATGATGGCTGCTGCTCACAGCTCTTGAAGGCCTTCAACTTGGCTCTCACTTCACTTCTTTTTACATCCATAGCTGCCATGACAAGTTTGCCATCACCCCAAAAATCTGAAATCTTATGCTATACCTTTCTCTCTAATTACAATTATTATGCCAGGTTTTTTTCAGTCCTCACTGTCTATAATGCCCTGTTCTTCAAGGTCTTTTAACTTTATTTTCTCCTAATCTACAAATTCCCTGAGTCCTCACTTGCTTTCCACTTAAACTAACATTCTGTCAATACCCTCCATGCCCTTGCCCTAATGTAACACTCAGCATGTAATTTTCTGACCCAAATGGAGCTGCCTTTCTTACTCCTGATTTAGAGCTGCTTAAAATGGCTAAACCAAGAAGAAGAAAGGGAGGGAGAAAGTGAGGAGGAGAAAAGGAAAGAAAAAATTTAATTTAAAATTCATAATATTCATTTTCTATATTATTTGATCTCCCTTGATATTCCCTCTTCCATTTCATATAAAAAAAAAACTATCACAAATTACCATTATTTCCTTCAAACTCCCTAATCCAGCATGTACTCAATCACTTTCAATCCATGATCTTGACTCCTCTAACACAGAGAAACTGGAAAATTATGGTGAACATGTGCACAGGTTCACAGGATCCATACCTCTGTCCCCCAAAGATAATGCTTATCCTTTCTTCTTTTTTTTCTGCTTTGCTGAGGTATAATGGACAAGTGAAATTGTAAGGTGTTTGAAGCCTACAATGTAATGATTCGACATATGTATCAAAATAATATTTTGAAAGAGAATTCTACTTTTTCAGCCTCATCCTTCTAATGCTCTAGAAGTACATCAGGTTCATTTGACACTCATCTCTCTGCTGAATGTTATAGAGGACACTTATGGATTCATACAACATTTCTGCTCAAATGAGTGCTCCCACTTATTTCATCCTTAATTATTTATTATCTTACATTGTTCTTGGCTGCCTTGGATGTGCATGTCTTTTTCCAGGAATCAGATTGAAATTTCACAAAGACATCTTTTAATTGAATATCCTTGTTCATGCTTAATGCAGTCCAAATTTCCCACCCTTATCTGGGTTACTTTCTCTCAACATTCACTTCGCTCAATGATCTGAAAGAAAAATTCTCTCCTCTAAGAATATTTTTTCCTACTCCATATTCTGTTACAATTGTAAATTTCTTATATTTGAAAAAAAGGTTGTAAAGCAGTTTTCTTGCATAAATGAATATATCCAACCATGAAACACTAAATTAACATGCATACCCTATGTTGTTCGTGGCAGACATACCATGCATCATAATTCATTTTGTAGAGTTGTTAGAATGAAATACTTTTAAAAGACTCAGAAAGCAAAAGAATAATGAATATTTTAGGCTCTATATGTCACCCAAATTTGAATAAATTTAAATTCTTAAATTTTAGTATCAGAAACATTTTTATTTTGTTTTCATTTATTATTAAATTATCAGTAAAGAAGTGACACAATTTAGAAAGGCTCTTATTTTTTTAATTCAGAAATGATATTTCAGAGTCAAACACCAAAAGCAAGAGTAGAAATTGGAAGTAATAAAACATTCTCTATTGTAGGTATGGCATACAGGTACAGCTGTGCTAAATGCAGGTACAGTTGTGCGAAACACTTGTGTGAAACTATTAGTAGTAAGTTGAATGTGAAAACATGAAAGAAAAGGACTTCAAAGTTAACTTTAAAATTTTTGAGGCAGTGATTAATATCATTGTATCATTAGTATAAACAAGGATAAAGCAGGAGTTCCTGCTGTGGTGCAGTAGGTTAAGAATCTGACTGCAGCAGCTCAGGTCACTGCAGAGATACAGATTCAATCCCCAGCCTGGTATAGTGGGTTAAAGAATCCAACATTGCTGCAGCTGTGGTGTAAGTCAATCCTGGCCCAGAACTTCCATATGCCACAACAAGCGCAGTCAAAAAAAAAAAAAAAAAAAAAAAAAAAAAAAAAAAAGATGCACATCAGTATTTTACCCCAAGATGAGTAAGTCTATTTTTATTTTTAAAATTTACTAAGTTTACTGATACCTCATCTTATGGGGATCTACGAGGATATAGCAAAATGGAACCAGGGTTTTCTTGGCAAATCAAAGCCAAAATATTAAATGAATACCTACACTAAGGCAAAAGTTACAATCATAAAAAGGAAAAAGTTGGTAAAGAGAAGGAAGATAAGATGTCAATACACTGTTACAGAAAAATATTATCATGTTCTTGTTTAGGACAATATTGCTTCTAGTAGGACAGAATACAGGGCTTTACAGTCAGTATAAACAGTAAAAAGGACCTCAATTCTTCAATAAAGTTACTAAAAATATCAATGAATTCCCTTAAAGACCCTGTCTGGTATGTGTTCAGTGAGTGCTAGAAATAGTCAATAGTTCATAGCTAATTTTTTTCTCCCTTGCAATGGGTCAAAATGCTTTTTTTCTGCCAATCCCTTTGACAGCTTATGGAAGTTCCATTCTGCTATTGTCCCCATCATTCTATGCCCACCTAACTGGCTGTGTTCTTCCTTCCTTTTCCCCACTGGGTTAAAATGTAACATGCCCAAAACACTCCATGTAGCACTAATGTAAAAAAGATGGGAGAACCTGTTAACACACTGGCAGAAGAGGAAAAATATAACTAATACCAGGAGTGCCACAAGGGAGCATCTAACACTTTCAGTACCAGTCCCACACTGCACTGCATCCTCTTTTCTACTTATGATGCTATTTACCCAACAGCCCCTGAGAGCCCTTTGGGAGACATGGTGATTTCTCAAATAAATATGTATTTTGGTTGCTGTGCTTATCTCGAGAACTCATTTTAACTACCCAGTAGACATTAACATTGTCTTCCCAGCTGTTACTTTCTATTATGTCCTGTAAATGAGCCTTTTGGCTCTTTTTAGAAATGCATCGTTGACCCAAAAATGATGGGGTATCAAGTAGTATAGATATCGATCTATAGCCAGTAGAGATTCTCCTAAGGTGGGAAATGAAATAGGCAGCTTTTCTAAAAATTAGCCTGCTCTGTGACCTCTGCACACAAATGCACATTGTGTTTAAGATTTTTATGAATTACGTTCTAAAGTATTACAAATTAAACCCATGTCAGCTTGATGAGAATCCCTCTGGACACAACCATGAATGGATATAGGAAAATGCTTATTACATAACTAATCTTTTAGGTTATTAAAAGGGATAAGAATGAAAAAGATTTAAACACAAACTACTTTTCTGTTTAATGCTTCATATCATGGAATTATGCCCTTTTAGCTATGGGTAGTACATTATCATTGATTAAAACTAATTGTGTTCATCTTTGATTTCAAAGATCAGAGGATTCATTTGGCCCATCAAATTTGAAAAGCTTTCTATCAATATAGGAATAAATGCAAGTATATAACAAACTGCATTGTAATATAGTCATAAGTAAAACTAAAAAGATGACTTTCCTCTAATCCAGTAGCTTTTACAAGTCCTTTTTCCTCAGACAACCAAAAAGAAATTTGGAACTGGTTGGTTCTTTTTTCCAAAGCCATTTTGTCTTGAGAACTCAAAAAGAATTTTAAGAAAACTCAGATTATTCTGTTGGACTTCTTTTCCCTTCCAAAGTTGTATTTCTAAAACACAGAAGTCCATCTGAGAAAACTTTTCCCCCCCATTTTGTAGCAAATAGAAATTTATCCTGAAACTCCCTACAGAAACCTGAGAGAAAATCAATGATCCCTTTGACAAGAACAATGCTACTTTCTTCTGAACGGGTCACCTAGCTCCTAGTAACCTGTTCTCCCAAGACAGTTTATTTAGAAAATCAGGGCAATAACCTCCGAGCTTGTTCAAGACTCTGGCACCAGTCACACACAGTATACAAGAAACTTGAAACTTCACAACTACTGGAAAACTATTTCTTAGTGTACCTATTTCATAAGCAAGAATCATTATATTCTTCTGTTACAAAAAGCTGTGGCTGCTGTGACTGTTTCTCATGTATATGTGTCTTTTAAGACTGAATCAGTAAATGCACTGAGGCATGCTATCCTTTCTTAAGAGATGAGTTGCTAGAGGATGTAGATTGAGAGCATGGTCTTTTAAGCCAGATGAATGGGGTTTTGAATCCTGCTTCCACCACTTACTGACTTTGTATTTTGTAATCTTGGACATTTTACTGAAATCTCTGAACTTCAATTTTGTCATTTGAAAAGTGAAGATAATCATACCAAAAAGGGTAGTTCTTTTCCCTTATTTAGATGACACTTATAAACCTTTACAGTCCTTGAGAACAGTGAACTATTTTGGTTGCTGCTGTCATAGTTACCTACTTTGTTTAGAGAAAGAATCCATATGTTTATATTCAAAAATCTTCAAGGATACTGTCAAAATCTAAATGCATAATGGCCATGATGCAACAATTATCTTCTAAAGTTTTGAAACATTTACAAAGCCTAAATCTATGACTTGAAAAGATCTCTGAAGTTTTTATTGACTTGAAGGGGGAAAAAAAAGAGGCCATATCTGAGATATGGGATAAGAGCTCAGAGTATAAGAAGTGGGATTACCTTCTCCAGGTATATTGATTCTGTGACTGTTCATTACAGCACCAAAGCTGCCTCCTTAAGAACACACATTATGTACTTAATGCTCAGCAGACACTCCATTTCTGACCGTGGGAAAAAGTATGCATGGATTGAGTCCTATCCCCTGGAAGTTCTTTTCTCTCTCTCTCTCTCTCTCAAGTTATTTCCAGCTATAATACAAAACGTCTGCCTCTTAGTAAATCTATATCGTTATAGCAATTGATAATAGGTAGGTAGGTAGAAGAAGAGGAATTGCCACTATAGCACTGCTTTAAAAGCTTTTTATGGAATGACTCACGTAATCTTCGTGACAACCTTATGAAATAGACACTATTGTTACCCCTACTTTATAGAGGAGGGAAGAGGCACAGGGAATTGAAGTAACTCACCCCAAGTAATAGCTCCTAAGTCACAAACGCAGGCAGTAGGGTTCTAAGGCACTTACAGAGGACACTGCACCACCTCAGTGAGAAAGATAAAGATGACAACTAATTTATTAAAATGCTGATTTTTTTTAATTTTGCCTTGTAATGACAGTAAATCCATTTCATATATTAGATTATTGAAAACAGGTCAATGAAATGAACTACCCAAGATCTCAGAGCTCCTTGGAAATGAAGACTGGATGACAAGCTAGGCTGTCTTTCTATGACTGCTCTTTTTGATCTTCTGAACAAAAGCAAGATGGAAACAGTGAATCTTCAGGCTGCTTTGGTAACTATATTTTACCTGGAATGAACAAATTTGTTTAATTTCTAAAAGGAATAAAATTTTGAAAGGCTAGTGTTAAAACTCCACCAAAAGACACAGCTTTAAATAATGAACATAAGTATTATAGTTGCTTAAGTAATATTTAAACAATTTCATTTAATTTTGATAAAGAATATCAAGATAAAAACCAAAATATAGGGAGTTCCCTGGTGGCTCAGCAGATAAGGATCTGGCATTATTATTTACTGCTGTGGTCTTTGCTATTAATTGGAGGATGTTCTATCCCTGCCTGGCCCAGGAACTTCTGCATACCATATGTTATCAAAAAAAAAAAAAAAGAGAGAGAGAGAGAGAGAGAGAGAGAAAATAGGAATATACAATTTGAAATAACCATTTACATGGGCAACTCATTTTTTTTTCTTGTCTTTTAAGTGCCACACCTGTGGCATGTGGAGATTCCCAGGCTAGGGGTCCAGTAGAAGCTGTAGCCACTGGCCTGTGCCATAGCCACAGCAATGCAGGATCCAAGCCATATCCACGACCTACACCACAGCTCATGGCAATACCAGATCCTTAACCCACTGAGCAAGGAGAGGGATTGAACCTGTATCCTCATGGATACTAATAAGATTCATTTCCACTGAGCCACAATGGGAACTCCTACAAAGGCAACTCTTCGAGAAAAAAAAAAAAAGTAGCCTAATTCATTCTAGCATTAGAGAAATAAGACAGCAATTGAAACTGTAAAATATACATGTAAAATATACAAAATATGCAAAGTATGCTATGAGCCAGAGGAATATTTTTCAAGCATAGAATAAAATGGTAAAATCTGAACTATTGGTTGTTGAAATTCTGTTCCAGAGTCAAAATTGATGAAACAATGTTACCATGTATGTTATTAGATAAAAGAAAAGGGAGCAATAATAAATTATTAGTGGGTTGAACATTAGACAGTGTTTATTAAGAAACAAATCTAATTTTTCTGATGGAGCTCAAATGAGAGGTAAGAAAAGTATATAGGAGTTCCTGTCATGGTTCAGTGATTGACAAAACCAGGATGCGAGTTCGACCCCTGGCCTCGCTCAGTGGGTTATGGATCTGGCATTGCTGTGGTTGTGGTGTAGGCCAGTGGCTATAGCTCCAATTGGACCCCTAGCATGGGAACCTCCATATGCTGCAGGTGCGGCCCTAAAAGACCGAAAAAAAAAAAAAAAAGTACATAAAAGTCGGCTCTTCCCTATTTACAACAAATCATCAACTGTAGTATATAAAAAATGAGTGTAGTGCTTAACAAGTATTACAAAGACTGTCAATAGTCAGCTGTCAGATATGGGTCAACTTAATTTGGCAGTTACAGTTTCCTCATCATTCAGGTTAAATTGTTATACAAAAGGACAGCTTTGATTTCTTCCCATTTTTAATAGTCTATTTTCTACTGAAAACTGGTTGATACATCTGTAACAGTATCAATTAATAATCTGCATTAAAGGGATCCAACCATTTGAACTATAATATGTATGCTTTGGTCTAGTTTATGAGTTACATTGGTAAATAACCTCTATCTACTCAGAAATTTGGTATTTATTTATTTATCTAGTCAACAAATATTGTTGAAAACCTACTACTTACCTGCCTATTCAAAGGGCTGGGAACGTAATGATGTTTTCTCTTCTAAAAAACAAAAAAACACACATAAAAAAATACACATAGACTACTGGGATGGCACATATTGGACCTAAACTTGCCACCTAAAGGATATTAGAGTGTTCTTGCTGTAGAAAAAACAGATCTTTCAGAACTGAAGTCCTTGTGAGGAATATGAGAATTTGACAATGAAGACAATGTTTGAAATAACTTTTGTAGGTTGAATAGGAGTATTCTAAGGAAGAAAGAGGTAACAGTTTGTGCAATGACAGTAAATTAAAAATGGCCTAGTGAGCCCTAAGTTCAGGGTCAGGGGAAGAAAGAAAAAAAGAGGGGAGGGAAGAATAGTATCCTTTAGAAAGTGAATTACATAGTGAATCGTATCTCTAAGAAAATGGTTATGACCTTTGATATGAGGGGCCTGTTTAGGGAGTAGACACATGGAGAACAAAAAAACTTTAGGGGCAAAATTGATTTTTATTCAAATGTCTCATCCTCACAGGAGGTGGTTTTACCTTTCATTATTTTCAAAATTTATCTTATTGTATTGTAGTTGATTTATAGTGCTGTGTTTATTTCTACTGTACAGCAAAGTGGTTCATTCTTATTGATATTCTTTTCTATTATGGTTTTTACAGGATTTTGAGTATATTTCCCTGTGCTGTACAGTAGGACTTCATCGCTTATCCATCCTAAATATAATAGCTTGCATCTACTAATCCCAAACTCCGAGTCCATCGCTCACCCTTGACAACCACAGGTCTGCTCTATGTCGGTGAGTCTGTTTCTGTTTCATAGATAAGTTAATTTGTGTCATATTTTAGATCACACATATAAGTGTTATCATGTGGTAGTTGTCTTGCTCTTTCTGACTTGAAAGTTGTTTTAAATGTCAGTCTGAGGCTGATCAATGGCTCAGTAGGATGTCCAGGCCATCAGCTCTAGCACATGAGTCTGGCAGGTTCACAATCTCCCATATGACCACTAAAATGTCCCTGGCAGCAGCAATTCCTGCCCTGGCATGAGGTTGAAGGCAAGCAGCAGTGTACACAGAAATACACCAATACCAATAGCACAGCCGTGGTGAGAGCCATAAATGGGGTTTCACAGAGGCTCAAAGGGACTATCCCTAGTTAGACTTGAGTAAGGGTCTCAGTGATGATGGCCTCAACCCCAAACTGGGCCAAATTATCTGTTTCCCCCTCATCTCAGTGCCGGGGTTGCAGGCACTCCCATGTCCACTGATATCCAGTTAGCCCAACAAATGCTCTTCTCCCACACCTGCCCTCTGAACTCTAATCTTGGCAGAGAGCCTCTGGTTACTCCTGGGGACTGAAATCCATAAACTTAATCCCTAATGTTTATTTTTGAAAGCCAAGAGATCTGGACAAAAGTGAGTAAAACTGCAGACCTATGCCCAAGCCCTCCGAGAAGGGTGGAGAACATGCTCATTTCAGTTACAGGGACACCTCCTGGGATTTGGCCACAAATTTCTGAGGTTAAGGAGACCAGGTTGAGGAGCTGGCTGGGTGCAGACAGCTTTTCCATCTAATGTCATAGGGAAAGTTGTGCTTCCCCAGAGGGGGTGATGCTCAGAAGGCAGTGGTTGCTTGCTTCCTCTGCTGCTTGCTTTTTGCTGTCTCAGCAGAGGCTGCAGTCAGAGTAAGGGTTTTTAGAACTGTGTCCCATGCCATGATCCTCTCCTCCTCTGAGTTTGCAGAATTACCTCCAGAGGGAATCTAATTAAGCCCTTTTTTAAAAAAAAATTAATTTTATTGGAGTATATTTGACACAAAGTTGTGTTAGTTTCAAGTGTGAAGCAAAGTAAAACAGTTATACATTTATCAATTCCTTTTCAGAGTCTTTTCCCTTATAGGTTATTACCCAGCCCTGTGCTATACTATATATAGGTCATTGTTACCTATTTTATTTATTTACTTTTCAGTTTTATTAAAGTGTAATTGATTTACAAGATTGTGATAACTTCTGCTGTCCAACACAGTGACTCAATTATATATGTGCACACATCCACTCTCACTCAGGTTGTTTTTCCACATAGATTATCACAGAATATTGGGTAGAGTTTTCTGTGCAACCTGCCATTAGTAAGTCATTTCATACACCACAGTGTGCATATGCCAATCCTGAACCCACAGTCCTCCCCTCCCCTACATGCCCCCTTTGGTAACTATAAGTTTTGCAAAGCCTGTGAGTCCATTTCTGTTCTGCAGATAATTTCATTTATATTCTTGTTTTAGATTCCAAATGTAAGTGATATCATATGATGTTTGTTTTTCACTATCTAATTAACTTCACTTACTATGATAATTTCCAGGCTTTAAGTTCTCTTAGGGATCACTGTGCAGAGTTCTACATTTATTTTTCTGTGACACATCAACCACTTTCTGCAGAGTGAATATCAGTACCAGAGATGTACTTAGAGTTATTCTGCTCCAGAGAGCCAATGACCATCCCTGGCCCCACTGGAAGAGGGCTTCAAGCAGTAAATAGGTAATTGCTCCCTTTGCTTTGTCTGAGCCTGTCTGTTGTATGCCTTATCTGATTCACTGTCTGAGTTTAGCCAGAGTCAGGGCTAAAGCGAAGGCCAAAAGTCCCCCTCAGCACCAAAAAACATGTATAAATCCTGTAGCATCCTCCAGAAATGGCCCACAGCTTCTGTTAGCACTTCCCAAGACCCACTGGCGAAATTCCCACAGAGCCTTCAAACTCTTGCAAACAAAGCACAAGCATTATCTCTAGAATGTCCACGGACTCCCCTAGCACCTCACAGAGGTGCTCAATGGGACTGCCAGGCTTTTTGCTCTTCTAGAATGGCCTTATGCTTAATCAGCTCTCAAAGCCAATTCATCACAAGATCTAGGTGATCTGGAGAGAGCTGGACTTTCAGGGGTCAGAGTAGCCAATTAAAATCTGAACAAATAAAGTAAAGTAAGATAGAGAAAGACAAATAGCTTATGAGATTACTTATAAGTGGAATCTAATAAAAATGATACAAAATTACTTACTCATAAAATAGAAACAGACTCAAAGATTTCAAACCAAAAGTATGGTAACCAAAGGAGAAACACTGGGGGGAAGGATAAAATGGGAGGTTGGGATTGAAGTGCTCACATTACTAAATATAAAATAGGTAAGTAACAAGGACCTAGTGCATAACACAGGGAAATCTCCTCAGTACTCTGTAGTGACTTATATAGGAAGAGAATATGAAAAGATTAGGTAGATATATATATATTAGATATATATACATAATAAGATATATATATATATGATTCACTTTGCTGTGTACCTGAAACTAGCACAACATTGTAAGTAAACTATATACTAATAAAATTTTTTAAAAATAAATACAATTAAAATTTTAAAAATTAGTCAAAATTATCAGTAAAGTCTTTATGCACTTATTGTGATAGTATAAGCAGCTAAAACCAGAGAAATTATCAACTCTTGCCTCAGTTCCATTTTTCCCCATGAAATAACATGTGACTCAAGGGTCAGGTGAATTGGCACAGAGTAGGGGTGGTCTCCCTGTTGAGGGAGTCTTAAACAAAAGATTCCTGCAGTTTTGTGGACTGATGGCAGATGAGTGGGGGAGGGGAAAGGTGGTAGTGGAAAAGAACTGAATATTGAGTGAGAGTCGGGAAAATATCTTCACTTCACATTTCCCCAGTAAGAAGAGAACCAAATATAGGCACCTGGAATGGAATGCAGAGAACACAAGAGTGGAGCCAGCCAGGTATTCTGCATCTTGGACCATGGTGCATTGTCTAGACACCAAATCTGGCATGGGACAGGCAGCTTCCTCTTTTGAGGCCTGGCAGATTGCAACTAAAAATCACATGTAGGTTTTCTGGTCAGAAACCAGGCTCTTCAATATGATTTACTAAGAAATTATATTTTTATCCTATAGGTAAAAGGACACCAAAGGTTTTCAAGATGAGAAATGTCATGTGCTGCTTTGATTTTGTTTTTCTTAATTGGAATTATGGAGCATAAGATGAAGCAGAGAGGAGTTCCCATCATTGCCCAGTGGTTAATTAATCTGACTAGGATCTATGAGGTTGCCGGTTCAATCCCTGGCCTTGCTTGGTGGGTCAAGGATCTGGCATTGCTGTGAGCTGTGGTGTAGGTTACAGATGTGGCTCGGATCCTGAGTTGCTGTAGCTGTGGCATAGGCCAGCAGCTGCAGCTCCGATTAGACCCCTAGCCCAGGAACCTCCATATGCTGCAGGTGTGGCCCTAGAAAAGACAAAAAACAAACAAACAAACAAAAAGCAAAACAAAAAAAAACCCATGAAGTGGAAGAAAACAGTTAAGCAAAGTTTGCAGTAACCCAAACAAATAAAATTCTGAACCATGACTGTGATACGAGGAGACAGAGAAGTATTTAGGTAAACAGTTCAAGAATGAATTCAATAAGAATTGTTAAACAATTGGATATGGGAGATTAAAAGAGGAGTGAATAAGTAATTATCAATAGCAAACATTTTAACGTAGAACTAGGGCACTGGAAATCTTATGTGATGATGAAGAATAAAGAAGGCCAGCAAGGAGTTCCCATCGTGGCTCAGTGGAAATGAATCAGACAAGCATCCATGAGGACGCAGGTTTGATCCCTGGACTCGCTCAGTGGGCTAAGGATCTGGCATTGCCATGAGCTGTGTGCTGTATGTTGCAGATTCAGCTCAGATCTGGTGCTGCTGTAGGTGTAGCGTAGGCCAGGGGCTACAGCTCTGATTCAACCCCTAGCCTGGGAATCTCCATATGCTGTGGCTGCAGCCCTAAAAGGACACAAACATACAAAAAAGGAAGAAGACCAGTAAGTTTGAGAGAGAAGTTTATGATTGAGTAGAAGTTAGTCTGAAAATTTATAGTTTTTTTGACAGCCTGGAGTTCATTTGAGATTTGGAAACTATAAGTTGATCTGGGAATTAAAAGAAAGATGTTCACTGATTATGTTGGTTAGCCACATAACTGAGTAAAAAAAAAAGAAAAAAAAATGTGGGTCTGCCATTCTTACCTATATATTTAGAAAAAAATCTGATTTTCTTTCAAAAGTATCATTTCTTTGTCTAAAAAGTATAAAACCTGTCTGCATTTTAAAAAAATGTATTGGCGTTGACTTACAATGTTGTATGATTTCAAGTGTACAGCAAAGTAAATCAGTTATACATATATCGATTCTTTTTTCCCAAATAGATATATTGATTTTTTTTTTCCCATATAGAAGTTCCTGGGCCAGGGATTGAATCTGAGCCACAGTAGTGACAATGCTAAGTCCCTAAGCCTAAGGCCAACAGGGAACTCCTTAGAACCCATTTTTATGATGCTCCATGCACATGAACTGAAATTTATTTATTTTTCTCCCACTAATCTCTCTTGTGTCAATTTTATTTTTAGTCTAGCCACACGAACTCGAGATGGTCAAGAGGGGGAAATTTCCCCCTCTCCAAACTATGGCCACAACAACTTTAAAGGGAACGGCCCGTAAATATAAAAAATGGCTCTGGACAAGAATTATGAATCAGGAGTTCTTGTTGTGGCTCAGTAGGTTAAGAACTGACATAGTGTCTGTGATAACGTGGTTTTGTTCCCTGGCTTCTCTCAATGGATTAAAGATCCAGCATTGTCACAAACTATGGTATAGGTCACAGATGCAGCTTGGATATGGCATTGCTGTGGCTGTGGCTGTGGTGTAGGCCGGCAGTTGCAGCTCCAGCTCCAATTCAACCCATAGCCCAAGGAACCTCCATATGGCACAGATGAAGTGGCTATGAAAAGAAAAGAAAATGTGAATCATTATTACAGCATATTTATAAAGCAATGAAATGGATTTACTGTTCAATTGGTGAGAAATAGATGATAGATGTATACATGGGTGTACAGATGCACAGACACACACAGTAGATACTGTGTACATTATATTCAGTTCAGATATTTACCAGTCACATCAAATTGAGTCAAAAAAATGGAGAGAATAATTGTTTTAATACTGTACTTACATTTTACATTACTTTTCTTTCAAGTATATAACTTTACTTTCTAGAATTAGCTATTTTGAGCAACCAGAAATAACTTCTTTGGGTGGCCAGGCTTTATGCTATGTACCCTATGTACCTACTAATGCCAAGATTTTCTTTGCTTAAAAAAGCTTAAAAATATCTATCTTTAGATGTTCAGTTTTCCTCTTTATAGTTATCAGTTTTTCTGTAAAATATGCTTGCCTTGTGTGGCATTGCTAGTATTACTGACTTTTGAACTTATATATATCAGCACTTAAACATAGTGCTGTGTGCTGCCTATGGGGAGAGATCTTGCTTCATTTACTTTGTATTTCCAAAAGCCAGATTAAAAATAAAACTGTAAATAAATGAATGGAGGACCAACAGATTGAAAATAAACCAAGAGTTTTAGATTCTTGGCTCAAGGTACTGCTTCCTTATTTTAAAAACTGAATAGTTTTTTATCAAAATAAAATCTATAAAATATCTTCTTGAATATGGCAACTTGGTCATACCTCTGGAGGACTTGAAATCACAGAAATCAGATAGGGACTTGAACCCAGACAAAACCCAGATTTGGACTTGTACCCACTTGCCTTTTAATTAAAATCACACACCTGGTCTCAGGATTTACTGAAATTCTGGTTCTTTATATCTCAGTGCAGAAGGAATTCAGTGAGAAGCAAAGTGATAGATAAGAAGTGGATTTATTGAGAGAGATAGAGTGTGGACCATTTCAGAAGGCCAGAGGCTTCAAAATATGGGGTGGTCAGTTTTTATGGGTTGAGTAATTTCATAGGCTAATTTGTGGCAGGACTAGTCCAACTATTTTGGGGAAGGGGTGGGGATTTCCACAAACTGATAAATTTGACATCACCCACTTTTTGGCTTTTTATGGTCAGCCCCAGAAATGTCATGGCACCTGTGGCTGTGTCACTAACATGCTAATGTACTACAATGAGTGGATAATGACATTCAAGGTCCACTGGAAGTCTAACCTTCTGCCATCTTGGGCCTGCAGCTTTTAACCAGTTTTTGTCATATCTTCAAGGGCTATGTCATTATTTAAGGGTTGTGTCCTTTCCCCTTCCCTCTTGTTTCAGATGGAATTCAAAAATTACTCCTTAATCCTAAAAGTAATATATGGATATCAGGTTTAGGTTAAACCATATCTGAAAAGTGTTATCAAATAAAAGTAAATAAAGAGATGCAGAGTTCCTATTTTGGCTCAGTGGTAAAGAACCTGACTAGGAACCACGAGGATGTGGGTTCAATCCCTGGCCTTGTTCAGTGGGTTAAGTATCCGGCGTTGCCATGAACTGTGGTATAGGCCAGCAATTGCAGCTCTGATTTGAACCCATAGCCTAAGAATTTCCATGTGCTTTGGGTGTGGTTCTAAAAAGACAATTAATAAATAAATAAATAAATAAAACCTTTGATATGTTTTTCCTTTAAAAAAAAAATAAAGAGATGGAGTTCCCATCTTGGCGCAGTGGTTAACAAATCTGACTAGGAACCATGAGGTTGCGTGTTGGATCCCTGGCCTTGCTCAGTGGGTTAAGGATCCAGCATTGCCGTGAGCTGCAGTGTAGGTCGCAGACTCAGCTCAGATCTGGCATTGCTGTGGCTCTGGCGTAGGCCAGTGACTATAGCTCCGATTGGACCCCTAGCCTGGGAACCTCCATATGTCGCGGGAGCAGCCCTAGAAAAGGCAAAAAGACAAAACAAATAAATAAATAAAATAAAGAGAAATTAAAGACATGGCCATTATCATTTTAAGAGTGAATAGAATTGAGATAAAGTAAGAAAAGTACAGCAATGTATAGCTTTAGACTGTTGCTTCTGAGTTCTGAAATAAATTTTATTTTTACATTCCAGATATTAAAACTGTAAAAACTGAAATTGATTCTGCTTAAACAAAACAAAATGGTATAAATAGCTCTCCTATGAAAAAAATGTTTAAATGTTTCTTTCACTTTCGCATTTATTCATGTTTCTATAAAATAGATTCCCAATCTTTGAGTGTATTGATGTTTAATTTTCCATAGAAATATATGTATAAATATTCAAACAGTAAGAGAAAGAGAAGGCTTGCAGGATTTGGAAATGTGGTAATACAGGCTTAACCTTGTAGTAGAGGAAAAAATGAAACTTTCTTCCTACAGCATTTCATGGTGGTTAACCATAAAATAAAATTGACATGTTACCAACACAGTAAAATTCCTATACAAATATAGGTCATGGTATTCAGCCCCCAGTTATGTCCCTTGATGGCAATATTTCTGAGCCTTTCAGTTGGATTAAACTCTGTTTTGGAATGTCAGCCTAGGTTGGCAGACACTTAGAATGGCCTGACATAGAAAGTTAAAATTTAATAAGACCATTCAGAAAGCAGCTAATCATATGGGGCTCATTATTGCACTAAACACATAACTATCAATTCCTCACCAGAAGCCTTCATCTGATACAGTTTTGAACAATCTCCCAGGGTGGATAGGCCAAGAAAAGACTTTGGGGGATAGGTTCCCATGTAATAGGAAAATGACCCCATTTATCATCTGGTCCTCTTGTCACCCACTCAGTGTATACTGTATCAGACATGCTTAGACCCCTAGAAAAACTGATACTGTACACTTATCATGATGAATGACTCATTCTGGACTTCCCAAGCTTTCCTTTCTTGGGTCAGAGTCCCATATACAGTTGCTGCCAAATGGATTTCAATTAATCCATGGAAAAGGAAAAAAAAAAAAACTATCGGTCGGTTTGGGGTTAAAAAAAAAAAATCAATGAACCAAGAATTGTAAGCATTTTTTTAAAGTGATGGTCTCGGTGCAAGGTGATACTGTGAGAGAAAAACAAAAGTTTTAGATTCAGTCCTTGACTTCCAGAAGCTTACCTAAACAAGGAGAATCATCAAGTAAAACAAATTAAGTGCTAAACTGTAGGATACACAAATAAAGGTTTAGGATATGTGAGAAGAATGATAGTAAAACTACCAGGCAAATAATTCCCAGAGCAACAGGATTCCCGACAATTCCATCTCCTTTCCATTCTCCTAGTTTCTGTGTCAGGCAGCACCATATCATGTTTGTTTTAGAGAGTGTCTGCTGGTTTCACATCCACTTGCTGCTGTTATTTCTAATACCTAAAACATGAGCATCTTGAAACCAAAAAGACTTACTTTTGTTTGATTCCATTGTGGCAGATTGGGGGTTTAGAATTTATTTTATTTATTTATAAATTTTAATTTAGAAATTTTGGAGAAAAATAGTTTTTCAACAAACACTGAAGCCCCTTGAGAATAAGTTCTAGAAGAAATTAAGGTGGCCACAGAGTGTGTATTCAGCTACTTGGAGACACGGCATATTAACAGACACCAGAGACTAATGAAAAATATTGTCTAATCTGGCCGAGGCTAGAATGGATTCAAATTGGTGGAAGATATATTACATACATTCAAAATGTTGAAAAGAAAATTCAGTCCACAAAGAGAAAATGCTTGTTGGGCCTTATAAACCCTGTTTCTGGAAATTAAAAAAAAAGTGTGACTCAAGTGTGATTCATAATATAGGTCTGTCTGTACATACAACTCTTCACAGCAATGTGTTTTTAAAGGAAGCCAGAGACTCTGTATTTCTAAGATAACTTTTTTAGCATTACACAGGCACGATTACAAAAATATGAAAACTCAAGGTCATCATTTCAATTAGGATATGATATTTAATTGAGAAACTCTGAAACACCAAAGATGTCCTTGTACTGAGCTGATTATAGCCAAAAGGATTGGCTAATTTAGCTAGTGGTTCTTTGTAAGTGTATATATCTGTGTGTGTCAACTTTTGATCATTTTGAACCTCTGAATATAATAATTCAACAATGGGATTTCATTTTAAACAATAGCAGGTATTCAGCTAATGGGTTCTTTTTTAAAATAGTGTGAAATTACAAAAGATAATATTCAGCATTCATAATTTTATGTGATAGATTCTAGAACAGCATCAGTTTATCTGACCTCTTCTGATGAAGATTAAAAAGGTATTCCAAAAAAAAAAAGTTTAGCTATATTTAGTATAATTATCAAGGTTATTGTATTATTTTGATCTGCTAATGTTGAGAGTTGTTGGAACTCCTATGTAAATTGTTGCTCTTTTCCAATAAATTATTGCAAAAAATCATTGCACAAATTTTAATTATATGGATATTTTGAGAGGATCAGTTTAACAAGGAGCTAGAAATTGTGGGTAGACAATCGTCAGCTTCATTTGAGGCAATGATCTGGGAACAAAACTTTCATAGGAAGTTAAAATTTCTCAAGAGACATGGAAAGGTCTCCTAGTTTGCCTATATTAAATAAAATTGTTCTGGAAGGAAGCTGAAGATAAGGAAGCAACTTTTAATGCCAGGAAACAGGAACTAAGCTAGGCGTCGAGGCACTAGTTCATATTTGGGAAAGACTAGGACTTTTGAAGTCTTATTCCTGTTAAGACAGATCTTAAGGAAAAGGGTAAACATATCCTCTAAGAAATTTCTGCCCTCAACTAAAGTTGGTTCAATTCAGTTACTACATGCACTATGTTTTTCCCTTTTAATATGCGATAATTACAGCCAGAATATATGTAACCACATGAGAATTAAACCCTGTTACCCAAAATACCCCTTTCTGTTTGGGGGAGCAAAGGGCAAAGGCCTTTGGTAAAGTAATCATCATTCTATTTTAGTTTGTGAATTTTAGTCATAGTAAATCCCTACCTAGTTATCCAGAAAGTGAGGTAGGGGGGAAAAAAGGGTGGAGAGTGGAACTGTCTTCTTAAAAGAGAAGTAAATCTAACAGAAAAAAAACTTATGGTTACCAAGGGGGAAAGTGTGTGGAGGGATAATTTAGGAATTTGGGATTAATGGATCCACTCTACTATATATAAAATATATAAACAACAAACACTTACTGTATAGGACAAAGAAGTATATTCAATACCTCGTAATAACATATACTGAAAAAGAATCTGAAAAAGAATATACAAGTATAAATTCTTGTATATATGGAGAACATATAAATGAATACCTTGAATATATAAAACATATATATATTCATACATATATGTATAACTTTTCTAATGCCTGAAACCTAGTAAAGCAAATATAATTTAATTAAAAAAAAATGGGCAAGAAAGACAGAGACCATGGGGAGAATCCAGCTCTGACCTTCATTCAAGAGACCAGATGGGTTGCCCCAGGATCTGACTGCACCGCTGAGGCCACGCAGTGGAGACCCACAATCTGGCCCTGCTTTGCTCTGAGCTACAGCCTCAGCCCCAGGACCCTGCCTGCAGCCACTGTAGATGCAGATGGAGGAGCCCAGGAAGATTGGGCACTGCTATACATTCATTTTAGGAAAGGAAGAAAGAAAGAAAGAAAGAAAGAGAGAAAGAAAGAGAGAAAGAAAGAGAGAAAGAAAGAGAGAGAGAGAGAGAGAGAGAAAAGAAAGAGAGAGAGATAAAAAAAGGAAAGGACAGGAAAGGAAAGGAAAGGAAAAAAGATAGAAGAGAAGAGAAGAAAAGAGAAGAGAAACAAACCGGAGTTCCAGTAGTGGCTCAGGGGTTAATGAACCTGACTAGGAACCATAAGGATATGGGTTCGATCCCTGGCCTCACTCAGTCGGTTAAGGATCCAGCTTTGCCATGAGCTGTGGTGTTGCAGAGGTGGCTTGGAGGTCAGATCTCGAGTTGCTTTGGTTGTGGCATAGGCCAGCAGCTACAGCTCTGATTAGACCTGGCCTGGGAATCTCCATATGCTGTGCGTGTGGCCCTAAAAAGACCAAAAGAAGAAAAGAAAGAAAGAAAAATACTAAAAATAAATAAAAACTTAATTTAAAAAAAAAATTAAGGAGTTCCTATCATGGTTCAGCAGAAATGAATCTGACTGGCATCCATGAGGATGCAGGTTCTATCCCTGGCCTCACTCAGAGGATTAAAGATCCAGCATTGCCATGAGCTGTGGTGTAGGTCGCAGATGTGGCTCACATCCTGAATTGCTGTGGCTGTGGCATAGGCCTGTAGATGTAGCTCTAATTTACTCCCTAGACTGGGAACATTCATATGCCTGTGTGTGGCCCTAAAAAAACAATAAATAAATAAATAGATTAAATAAATAAAATGAAAATGAGAAAGAAGCCCAGGTGGAAGAGATGACTAAAACTGGCATAATCCATTTATAGATTATCCTAGCGTTGGAAGATCATGACCAGTAATAAGCACCAGTTACTCATTACTGAGGGCAGGGAATGTTTGGCAGAAGATGAAGACTGTGGTTCAGCCTGTGTTTTAGGTCTTCTTTACATTCCTCTCAAAACTGCATCTCCCAGTTGCCTGAGGCATACAAGAGACTTCTAGAGACCCAGCAGGACTTTAACGAGTGTACCTACAGGAAAGGTTGGCAAGCAGCTCTTTAAGGAATGAGCCTTAGAACTGAGCTCAGAAAATATACTCTAATCAGAGCCCCCAAGGAGTATCTCCACAGCCTTCAAGTTAAGAGATTTGTGGGTTAAGTCAAAGGAGACCTGAAATAGTTTAAGGTAGTTTGTGAAACAGTTTTGAATAGGGATGCAACAATTTATTTTATTTATTTTTTTGCTATGAAATGATGTGAAGAAAGCAGTATTGTCTAATGAACTATTACTAAAATGATCTGTGAAGAAACAGTTGTCTTATTATGAGGGGGACATGCCATAATTTTGTATTAGGTAGTGATAGAAGGTAAGCCTTGCCCCACCTTTAGGGACTAGCAGTCAGTTAGCTTCTAACTTGAGATGGTTGGACATTTAGATTCTTCTCCTTTATAAAAGGAGAAGGATTTGGAGTAGAATTGAAGTGGTGAGGGGAATGGACTGCCATCTAAACTAACAAAACTGTACGATGTGTCCCCTCAGAGAACACCTACCTATCTTCAGTGAAGGTGACCACATGGTCAATACTTGGTGAGATCTTGGACCTCATAAATCTGGAGAAATAGCTGAGAGTGAAAATAAGCCAGTCCTGTGGAAGGCAAGATCAAAAACAGAGGAAGCCTGCAGGAGATAAACTCACATCTGAAAATTAGACTGTCAGCCTCCATGGGCCAGTGGATTCCAGTGACTTTAAAAAGTCTTTTGCTCGGAGTTCCTTTTGTGGCTCAGTGTGTTACGATGCCAATATAGTATCTCTGAGGATGTGGATTTGATTCCTGGCTTTGCTCAGCTGCAAGCTGTGGTGTAGGTCACAGATGTGGCTTGAATCCCTCCCGAGTTGCCATGGCTGTGGTAGAAGCCTGCAACTACAACTTTGAATTGACATCTAGCCCAGGAACCTCCATATGCCACAGGTACAGTCCTAAAAAAAAAAAAAAAAAAAAAAGGCTTTTGCTCAAAAAGTCATCTTTTCAGAGAGAGATATCCTATTACCCTGTACAAGATAGCCACCACCAATTCCCGTCAACCTCTGAGTTTTACCCTGTTCTAATTATTCTTCCTGGCATTTTTTTCTACCTGACACATTATGTGGTGGAAGTTTAGGGAGTTGAAACTATCATACCCAAACCTCATCCCTCCATGTTTAGAACAAATTGAAAACAAAAACACAGGTAAAAGAAGATGAATTTCAAAATGTCCACTTTGTTGCCTGAACTTGGCCTCTGCTCACCAGTGCCATAGAAACACGGAGACAGGGTTTTGGGTGAAGGAGAAAAAATAGCTTTGTTGCTTTGGCAGGCAAAGTAGGGTCACAGCAGGCTAATGTCTTAAAGACTGTGCCCCACTTAGGAAAGATAGTGAGGTAGTTTTATAGTTTGGGGGTGTGAAAAATAGGGCCACAAATAAGAATCATTGTTTTCAAAGCTGGTGTTCAGTGGTCTGGTAGTCTTCTTTCCAGAATAAAGAATGCTTCATTAACATCTTCCATTTGTTGGGCATTTTAGTTCTGTAGAAGAACTCAGAGATATTACTTATATTCCTTGAGGAGGGACCAGAACCCTGCCCCAAAGCTGCACTTATTTCTCTTGACTGCTCCTCTTCAGTCTCTGCATCCACTCACTTCACTGATTAGCAACTGTTTTAACCAGGCTTTGGAACTCAGGGAAGGTCATGAAGGCTGAAGTTTATTCCTTAAAAACAAGAAATGGGAGGTACAGAAAGGCTCATGTGCCCAGGAGCCTGTAGGGCCCTGCTTGATTTCAACTTCATGCTGATAAAGCCAATATTGGGTTCTCTGCCCTCCCACAAACTGTAGGGCTGTTGGGCTTGGATCTGCTATGTAGCTTACCCACACATGGCTTTTGCACATGCTCTGCCATAGGGCAAGGAAAAGCGGGTATCCATTGTGGAGAGAGAGACCAGGAGGGTCTCCTGGGCTTAAGTCCATCCATGGGGACATGGGAGCAAGAGAAATGAGCTTACAGCTCCCAAAACTTTGTGTATTTGATTCTTTGTTGAAAACGTAAGCTCCAAGAAGTTCCCATGGTGGCTCAGTGGTAAAAATCCTGACTAGAATCGATGAGGATTTGGGTTTGATCCCTGGCCTCACTCAGTGTGTTAAAGATCCAGCATTGCCATGAGCTGTGGTGTAGTTTACAGATGCAGCTCAGATCCTGAATTGCTGTGGATGTGATGTAGGCTGGCAGCTGTAATTCCTATTGGATCCCTTGCCAGAGAACTCCCATATGCTGCAGATGTGGCCCTAAAAAGAAAAAATAAATAAATAAACTCCATTAAGAAAGCCTTTTTTTGTGAACAAATGAATCCCCAGTGTCTAGAACTGTGTCTGGCATTTGTTATGTATTTAATCAATTTTAGTGGAATTAATAAATTCCCTAGGGAGATTGAAATTAATTTCAGCCAAGGGGCAGTGAAGACCTCAGATGACAGGAAAATATGAATTTGAGTTAATTAGGAAATAGTCAGAAAAGACAGTGGACATGGTGATGAGCTCCCCCAGATCCTCTCCCCAGGAAAGAATTGCCACCCCCCCAACCTTCTGACCCCCTCCCCATCAGCTGCAGAGCATGCTCTCCACTGACAACCTGCAGCCCTTAGCTCTTCAGGGTCTGCCTTAGACTTTCAGAATCACACTTTCCCCAATGTGGCTGACATTGAGACTGAGCAAAGTAGATGTCAAGGATCCTGGCCACTCAGAGCCAGGACAGGTCTCCTGGGGTGGACAGTAACTTCTCTGGAGCATCCCATTGGGATGGCTGAGATTTTGTTGGCTTGTACCATGGTCCAGCATTTCCCTCTGCCCCAGCCTCCTCCACCTCCTTTCCTCTTATAAATGTCTGTGCTTACATGACACTTATACATTCCTAATCTGGTTTTCTGCAACTGCTGCTGGAAAATGCAGTCTATGAAGCCGGGTCATTCTGCAGAGAAAGAAACAGGTCAGGGTGGACCTTGAAGAGTGATATCTTGGCATGGACACACTAACCTGGGACTGATGACCACCCATGGACAATGAGACCCTAGGAATTCATGGCACTCTCTAGGTGGGGGGAACTGTTGGAAGGGAGAATAGAAATAAGAAATAGCTAGAGAGAATCTGGAAGTTCCCATTATAGCTCAGCAGAAACAAACCCGACGAGTATCCTTGAGGACACAGGTTCAATCCCTGGCCTCAGTCAGTGGGTTAATGATCTGGCATTGCAGTGAGCTGTGGTATAGATTGCAGATGTGGCTTGGATCTCACATTGCTATGCCTGTGTTGTAGGCCAGAAGTTGTAGCTCAGATTCCAACCCTAGGCTGGGAATTTCCATATGCCATGGGTGTGGCCCTAAAAGACCAAAAAATATATATATAGAGAGAGAATCTGATAATATACCAATATTTAAGAATAGAAGGAGAATCAATAAGAGAATACAGTAATCCAGGAAGATAGGTTGGAAAAATATACATTGTATTTGGCACTTAAGTGACATTGCTATCCTTGAAAAGGGGAGAGATTTCGATTACTGCTTTGTGAAGTTAGTTAGCAAGAAAAGGGCATGGATAAAGGTAACCTTTATACTCAAGAACTTTGGAGGAAAGAAGAAATGGTTGCTATGGTGGGAGGAAATAGATAATAAGAGGTGTGTAGTGAAGAGAAGAAAAATAACAGCAAAAGGCAAACATGTCAGGGAGCAGAGACAGCAGGCAAGATTAAAAACAATCACTGCCAGAAGTGACATGTAGGAGAACAGGATGTTGGCTTTGAGAATTCAGGGGGAAAAAAAATATCCAAAAAAAAGCCTCTGCAGAATAGGCATAATCTGTTACAATTTATAGAAAGAACCCCTTTAGGAAACATGCACTGTTCTATACTATGGGTGATACCTAAGAGAGGCCTTTTTCCCTAAATGAGAAAAAAACCCTAACAGCTATTCAAATAGGGTCTCTTTTTTAATTTTTCTTCATTTATTTATATATTTTTTTCCACTGTACAGCATGGTAACCCAGTTATACTTACATATATACATTTTTTCTCACATTACTTGTTCCATTATAAGTGACTAGACAGAGTTCCCAGTGCTACACAGCAGGATCCCATTGCTAATCCATCCTGAAGGCAATATACTGCATCTATTTAGTCCAAGCTCCCAGTCCCTCCCACCCACTTCCCTTCCCACTGGCAAGTCTATTCTCTAAGTCCATGATTTTCTTTTCTGTGGAAATGTTCCTTTGTGCTTTATATTAGATACCAGATATGAGTGATATCATATGGTGTTTGTCTTACTCTTTCTGACTTACTTCACTCAGGATGAGAGTCTCTAGTTTCATCCATGTTGCTGCAAATGGCATTATGTCATTCTCTTTTATGGCTGAGTAGTATTCCATGGTGTATATATACACCACATCTTCCTAATCCAATCATCTGTCAATGGACATTTGGGTTGTTTCCAAGTCTTGGCTATTGTGAATAGTGCTGCAAGGAACATGTGAGTGCATGTGTCTTTTTTAAGGAGAATTTTGTCTGGATATATGCCCAAGAGTGGGATTTCTGGGTCATATGGTAGTTCTATGTATAGTTTCCTAAGGTACCTCCATAGGGTTCTCCATAGTGGTTATACCAACGTACATTCCCACCAACCATGCAGGAAGGTTCCCTTTTCTCCACACCCCCTCCAGCATTTGTTATTTGTGGACTTAGTAGTGATGGTCATTCTGACTGGTGTGAAGTGGTATCTCATGGTAGTTTTGATTTGCATTTTGGTCTCAATAAGCTGTGGAAAACTTAACAGGTTGCTGCCATCCTGGCACAGACACTAAGTTAACAAAAA
The DNA here is from genome assembly GCF_054392235.1 of Sus scrofa. Classification (NCBI taxonomy): domain Eukaryota; kingdom Metazoa; phylum Chordata; class Mammalia; order Artiodactyla; family Suidae; genus Sus; species Sus scrofa. The sequence goes on along the minus strand of NC_139390.1, from coordinate 49,403,539 downwards.
GGGTATTTTGTGGAGAACTCAAAATGTGCTGGGAGGAAGACATCTCTGTATCACCTTTGAATGTCACAAGAAGCATTTATTCCTTGAATTTTTTATTTTCCTTTTTCTTCTTCTTCTTCTTCTTTTTTTTTCTTTTTCTTTCTTTCTTTTTTTTTTTTTTTTTTATTGTTTCTTTCTATAGCCCTACCTGTGGCACATGGAAGCTCCCAGGCTAGGTCGAACTGGAGCTTCAATTTCCAGCCTACTCCACAGCAACACTGGATCTGAACACATCTGCAACCTACACTGCAGCTTGTGGCAATTCCAAATCCATAACACACTGAGTGAGGGCAGAGATCCAACCCGCATCTTTACAGAAACTACATCAAGTCCTAAAGCCACATGGGAACTTCTTCTTTCTATTTTATGTCCACAGATTTTTGTTTTATTTTCATATTTAGTTTCATTTATCTAAAGTAGACAAATATAGAACAGTATGCAGTTTAAAGTTTTCATGTTTGGAGAACCTTTTACCACTTTAAGCTGATCAAACAACATAATTACATGTGTAATACCTAAAAACAACTCATTTATTTAACTTGGTATAGAAATGTTAGCCAAATATAGCAGATTTTTTTAATATCACCAGATGTGTAATTAATTTTAGTGTGGGGTGGATGGTAGGAAGAGGGAGACATACTTTAAACTCTTGGGGTTATTTGGTATTTGGTTTGTTTTTGTTTTGTTTTGTTTCAGTCACCATAATTATAGAAAAATAGAAATCTCTTTTTCTTCAAAAATCAGATTCTTTTAAAAGAGTTCTTTGTACTCTTCCCTCTGCTGCCCTAATACAACTGAAGTAGCTATTGTCTTAGATTGAATTCAAAAGAAGCACCTCCCCCCACCCCTAAGATTCCTCTTCCCCAGCTATTCAGTCAGAACTAACATAGGTACTGCTGGGAAGGAAATTTGCAGATGGAATTGAGGATACTAATCAGCTACATGTAAAAATAGAGAAATCACTGTGGAAGGGCTCAGTATAATCACTTAGGCCTTTAGGAGCATAAAGAGAAGAGTAGAGCCAGACAAATGCTCTAGGAGGCGAAGTTGACAGAGAGATGAGACAGAAAGATATGAAACATGGAAAGGACCTAATGCCTCACCACTAGCTTAGAAGATGAAAGGGCCCATGAGCCAAATAAAGCAGGAACCCACCCCAGTTTAGAACAAAGCCCGCTGGCAGCCTCAGGGGAACCTCAGTCCCACAATCACAAGGAACTAAAATCTGTCCTTAGTCTGAATGGACCTCTAACAGGATTCTTCCATAGAGTCTCAGAAAAGAATGCCACCAGGTTGAAATCTAGATTTTAGCCTTTTGAGACCAAGCCAGGAAACAAATGAGTGACACTCTTCCAAAATTCTGAACTGTGGAAACACTGAGGTAACATATGGGTATTGTTGAACCTGCGTGATATGTGGTAATTTGTTATAGCAGCAGGAGAAAATTAGTACAACTAATGACCAGTTAAATAGCATTGTGATTTTTAGTCACAATTTAGTCTTTCTTGTCCAATGTAACCAAAATCTCCATTCAGTACTTCTTGAATTCCATCTTAATTTGCCTAAATTTTATTATGCATCATAATGAATATAGGTCAATAGGTGTTGTCACTCCATAACATAAGAAAAACTCTGTGCAGTGCAAAAATATGAGTTTTTATCACTGATACCGTTGGAAGAATCATTGTAGTTAGGGCCCTCCCAGAACAAAGGGAAGGCAATGTGGCATAACCAGCATCTGTGCACACATACATAACTCTTCAGCCGCAAGACATAATCAGTATCCATGTGCAACTTTGTAACATAGACCATCCAACCAGTATTTACAGAATGTATGTTATCTTACAAGGGGGAAAAAGGGACCAAAGTTTAAAAGAAAAAATAGCGGAGGGTGTATAAGACAGCCCCCCTATGCATTTGGGGTTCAGCCTTTGGATATGAATCCACCAAGCCAGTGCTGGCATGGATAAAGGTTGCTTCCTTGCAAAAAGCCTGAGTGTCCAGTATCTCTGCACAAGAATCCTGAAACATTTCTTGGGGACTCATCTATTATTTGGAGACAGTGATTTCACCTCCCTTATTGTCAGGGTGTGAACCCTGGGGTGCCAGGAGAGGTGACCTTGCTTGGTGCCAGCAGACTGATTGATCCACTAGGGACTAGACTTCCTGCATGCTGGGGTGAGGGCCCCAGGAGCACAATGGAACCTGGAAAGGCCCAGAAACTAGCCAAGGAGTACTGCCCATCAGACTGGTAAGAACCCAGGTCCAGTTTGGTAAGCCTTCCCCTAGGAGGCAGAAGGGGAGCCTTATCACCTCCCAGAGGTGCCCAAATAGGCTCACAGGAGAGGAAACTGCGACTCTAAGGGGTAGGGTGGCAAGTTGGAGAAGTTGTGTGAATGTGAGCGAATAAGACAGACAACAGGAGAGTTCCAACTCAACCAAGGGAGTCCTGATCCACAGTTCCCTGGTGATCTTCATATGGCTTATGGTGATCCTCATATGGCTTCAGAGAGATCCTGATTTTGGGGTTTATACAGTTCTACCAGTTCTACCACAAGGAGAGAGGCTGAATACAGATGAAGAAATGATTTACTGCTTTTCTTTCCCTCATTGTGTGTGACTGTCATCTTTTAGGAGGAGGAAATGGGTGGCAAACAGAGTAAACATACCCCATTAGAGTGTATGATAAAAATTTCAAGAGGGGATATTCAGGAGATTATAGTATTAATTCACTCTCAGAAAACTCTGGGTGTTCCATTAGATAGATTGGCCTTATTTCAGGGTGGGTTGGCCCTCTGAGGGGTCACTAGATAAAGAACTAACTAGCAAAGTGTTTAGAGTCATTGTGGGGGACCCACGCCTCCCTGATCAATTCCCTTACATTGACTGCGAGCAAGACTACTCCTCTCTCAGCCACACTGGCTGAAAGCCTATCTGGAAGAGAACTGTAAAAGCATGATGGCCCAAATGATGGCTTCCTCAAAATGCTGATCAGAACCTGAGAAGTCCATTCTGACTGGGGATCCAGAGGAAGTTCCCCTGCCTAATGCACCACTGTATCCCCAACTACCACTGACACTCCCTGCACATACTGCAGCTGAAACCTTGCTAGAGGCCACCCACATCCCTGAAGCCACCCCTCCCACAAAGCTGCCCAATCATAGTCACTTCAGATCCACCAGTCTTAACTCCATATACTTCTGCTGGGAGATACCAGGAGGACCCTCTGGCAGTCCCCCTCTTCAGAGGTACCAAGGTGCTTTGCAAATGCCCCTGAGGGAAACTTGGGGGCCCCTCTACTATGATCAGGATGGTCATCTACAAGGGGGCATATGTACTTTCATATATCAGTCTTTTACCACCAGTGATCTCCTGAACTGGAAGAATCATACTCCCTTATTCACTGAGAAACCTCAGGCTATGATTGATCTAATGAAATCCATCATCCAGACCAACAAGCCCACCTGGATTGATTGCCACCAGCTACTCTTGACTCTGTTCAGCACTGAAGAGCACTGCCGAATTACTCAGGCCACTTTAAAATGGTTGGAGAAACATGCCCCAGCAGGGAAAATGAATGTGCAGGTTTATGCCCAGGACAAGTTCCCTGAGAATAATCCCCAATGGGACCTTAATGATGCCCAGGATTTCAAATGCTTGAGCACTACTAGGAGGCTTTTTTTAGTGGCATGAAAGAGGGAGGGAAAAGACTATGAACTTGAGCAAAACCTCAGAGGTGCTCCAGGAACCTGAAGAGAGCCCAAGCCAATTGTATGAGATGCTATATGAAGTATTCCACCTTTACACTCCTTTTGATTCAGATGCCACTGAAAATCAATGGATGGTTAAGGCAGCCTTTTTCAGACAGGCCCAGGGAAACATTCAACATAAGCTACAAAAGTTAGAGGGCTTCACTGGAATGAATGCCAGCCAACTGTTGGAGGTCTCAATGAAGTTATTTGTCAATCAAGACCAAGAGACATGAGAAGAAGCACAACAAAAAATGAAAAAGAAGCCAGTTCAGCTTGCCACCACCTTGGTGGATCGATGGGGACACCCACAGAGAGGTGCCCCACCAGGCCAGCCTGAGGTCAGATAAGAAACTGACAAGAGGAACCACCTCACCCAGAGATGAGATTGGGATAAAATCAATGAACTCATTCCAAAACCAGACAGATACCACCAAAAAAGAAAACTATCGCCCAATATCATTGATGAATATAGATGCAAAAATTCTCAACAAAATCTTAGCCAACCAAATCCAACAACATACCAAAAAAAATTATACACCATGACCAGGTTGGGTTCATCCCAGGTTCACAAGGATGGTTCAACATACGCAAATCAATCAGCATCATACACCACATTAACAAAAAAAAAGTCAAAAATCATATGATCATCTCAATAGTCACAGAAAAAGCATTTGACAAAGTCCAACATCCATTCATGATCAAGACCCTCGCCAAAGTGGGTATAGAGGGAACATTCCTGAATATAATCAAAGCCATTTATGATAAACCCACAGCAAATATAATCCTCAATGGGGAAAAACTGAAAGCCTTCTCACTCCAATCTGGAACAAGACAGGGATGCCCACTCTCACCACTGCTCTTCAACATAGTTTTGGAAGTCCTGGCCACAGCAATTAGACAAACAAAAGAAATAAAAGGCATCCATATAGGAAGAGAAGAGATCAAACTGTCACTGTATGCAGATGACATGATACTATACCTAGAAAACCCTAAGGACTCAACCCCAAAACTCCTTGAACTGATTAATAAATTCAGCAAAGTGGCAAGATATAAGATTAACATTCAGAAGTCAGTTGCATTTCTGTATACCAGCAATGAAACATTAGAAAAGGAATACAAAAATACGATATCTTTTAAAATCGCACCTCACAAAATCAAATACCTCAGAATACACATGACCAAGGAGGTAAAGGACCTATATGCCAAGAACTATAAAACTTTAATCAAAGAAATCAAAGAAGGTGTAAAGAAATGGAAAGATAGTCCATGTTCCTGGACTGGAAAAATTAATACTGTAAAAATGGCCATACTACCCAAAGCAATCTACAGATTCAATGCAATCCCTATCAAATTACCCATGACATTTTTCACAGAACTAGAACAAACAATCCAAACATTTATATGGAACCACAAAGACCCAGAATCGCCAAAGCAATCCTGAGAAACAAAAACCAAGCAGGAGGCATAACTCTCCCAGACTTCAAGAAATACTACAAAGCCACAGTCATCAAACAAGTGTGGTACTGGTATCAAAACAGACAGACAGACCAATGGAACAGAATAGAGAACCTAGAAATAAACCCTGACACCTATGGTCAATTAATCTTTGACAAGGGAGGCAAGAACATAAAATGGGAAAAAGAAAGTCTATTCAGCAAGCACTGCTGGGAAACCTGGACAGCTGCATGCAAAGCAATGAAACTAGAACACACCCTCACACCATGCACAACAATAAACTCAAAATGGCTGAAAGACTTAAATATACGGCAGGACACCATCAAACTCCTAGAAGAAAACATAGGCAAAACACTCTCTGACATCAACATCATGAATATTTTCTCAGGTCAGTCTCCCAAAGCAAGAGAAATTAGAGCAAAAATAAACCCATGGGACCTCATCAAACTGAAAAGCTTTTGCACAGCAAAGGAAACGCAAAGGAAACCCAAAGGAAAACAAAAAGACAACTTACAGAATGGGAGAAAACAGTTTCAAATGATGCAACTGACAAGGGCTTAATCTCTAGAATATATAAACAACTTATACAACCCAATAGCAAAAAAGCCAATCAATCAATGGAAAAATGGGCAAAAGACCTGAATAGACATTTCTCCAAAGAAGATATACAGATGGCCAGCAAACACATGAAAAAATGCTCAACATCGCTGATTATAAGAGAAATGCAAATCAAAACTACCATGAGATATCACCTCACACCAGTCAGAATGGCCATCATTAATAAATCCACAAATAACAAGTGCTGGAGGGGCTGTGGAGAAAAGGGAACCCTCCTGCACTGTTGGTGGGAATGTAAACTGGTACAGCCACTATGGAGAACAGTTTGGAGATACCCTAGAAATCTATACATAGAACTTCCCTATGACCCCACAATCCCACTCGTGGGCATATATCGGGACAAAACTCTACTTAAAAGAGACACGTGCACCCGCATGTTCATTGCAGCACTATTCACAATAGCCAGGACATGGAAACAACCCAAATGTCCATCGACAGATGATTGGATTTGGAAGATGTGGTATATATACACAATGGAATCCTACTCAGACATAAAAAAGAATGACATAATGCCATTTGCAACAACATGGATGGAACTAGAGACTCTCATACTGAGTGAAATGAGCCAGAAAGACAAAGACAAATACCATATGATATCACTTATAACTGGAATCTAATATCCAGCACAAATGAACATCTCCTCAGAAAAGAAAATCATGGACTTGGAGAAGAGACTTGTGGTTGCCTGATGGGAGGGGGAGGGAGTGGGAGGGATCGGGAGCTTGGGCTTATCAGACACAATTTAGAATAGATTTACAAGGAGATCCTGCTGAGTAGCATTGAGAACTTTGTCTAGATACTCATGTTGCAACAGAAGAAAGGCTGGGGGAAAAAATAAAATTGTAATGTATACATGTAAGGATAACCTGACCACCTTGCTGTACAGTGGGAAAAAAAAAAAAAATCAATGAACTTACTGCTGCCAGGAAGGCCACTGGAAGAACGAGTGCCCTCAGTGGTCAGAAATTACCCAGCTCCTTAGAGTTCCTGTCATGGCGCAGTGGAAAACGTATCCGACTAGGAACCATGAGGTTATGGGTTCGATCCCTGGCCTTGCTCAGTGGGTTAGGGATCCAGCGTTGCCATGAGCTGTGGTGTAGGTCGCAGACGCGGCTCAGATCCTGCGTTGCTGTGGCTCTGGCGTAGGCCAGGTAGCTACAGCTCCGATTAGACCCCTAGCCTGGGAATCTCCATATGCCGTGAAAGTGGCCCTAGAAAAAAAGACAAAAAAAAAAAAAAAAGAAATTACCCAGCTCCTGAACAGAGGGGTGGGTTATTCAAGGATGGTACCAATCAGTGCAGAGACCATATGAGGCCCCTGAAGACAATTTTGTTGGTCTGGCTGCCATGGAAACCTAAAAGGAAGACTAGGTCAGACAAGGCTCAATTCCGTTAAGTCCCCAGGAACCCATGGTCTGAATAACCATAGGGGGCTGGCTGATTGACTCTATGGCAGACAGTGGGGCAGAACATTCTCTGGTTACCCAACCCATGGGCCCCCTCTTGCAGAGACAAGCCACTATTGCGGGAGCCACTGGCAACCAAACCCGTCATCTTTTCTTCCTGCCTTGTTGATGCAATTTAGGTGGATATGAAGCCATTCCATGAATTCCTGTACCTCCCCAACTGTCCTGTGGCTTTGATGGGTCAGGACTTATTAGGAAATCTGCAGGCCCAGATAAGTTTCAACCCCCAAAGCCAAGCAGCCCTGACCCTATGGAAACCAGGAACAAAAATAATGACTCTCATGGTCCCCTGAGGAGAAGAGTGGCAACTGGAAAGATGACAAATGGCCCCCTGAGCATATAATCCATTACTGTGGTCCAGTCACCTGGGCAGGGACAGGTCTTATGGATACCATACTCCCATTTATATCTTAAACTGTATCATCAGGTTGCAGGCTGTTGTTGAAATTATAACTAAGGAAACTACGAAAGCCCTTAATATAGTAGCCAAGGAGCAAACCAAAATGTAAAATGCTATCTATCAAAACTGCCTAGCCTTAGACAACTTGCTGGCCTCTGAGGGAGGGTTTTATGAAAAATTTATCCTGAGTAACTGCTTCTTACAAATAGATGATGAAGAGAAGGTCGTAGAGGAAATCATAGCCTGAATGAGAAAAATCGCTCAAGTCCCAGTCTAAACCTAAAGAGGCTGGAACACCGAAAATTTATTTGGGGGATGGTTTTCAACTTTGGGGGGATTCAAAACCCTCATAGGTGTTCTGTTTTTAATCTGGGGGCTTCCCTGATCCTACCCTGTCTAGCCCCCCTAGTTATAAGGTCTGTCTCCAGCCTCATGGAGGCCATGGTTGAAAGAAAAACAGCCTCACATGTAATGATGATGTTATGAAAATATAAACCCCTAGACCAAGATGATGCTCTTTGACCCCAGAGGGGGGTCTGAGCATCAAAGAGGGGAATATGGTAAGGGCTGTCCCAGAAAAAAGGGAAGGCAATGTGGCATAACCAGCATCTGTGCACACATACATAACTCTTCAGCAGCAAGACATAATCAGAATCTATGTGCAACTTTGTAACATAGACCATCCAACCAGTATTTACAAAATGTGCATTATCTTATAAGGGGGACAAAGGGAACAAAATGTAAAAGGGAAAATAATGGAGAGTATATAAAACAGTGCCCTTCTGTGTTCAGGGCTCAGCCCTTGGTATGATTCTGATGATCCAGTGCCACAAGAATAAATGCTGCCTCCTGGTAAAAAGCCTCAGTGCCCTGTCTCTCTGTGTAAGAATACTACAACACCGTGATCTACAAATTGAAAATATTAAGTGATAAATATAAATATCAATCAAATGCACTCCACCATAATCTGCATGGGATTAATTATGAGTTTAATTAATCTGCATGGAATTAATTATGAGTTTATTAGGTTCACCTAGCATTACTTAAAATTTCTTGGAATCTGGAGCTCTAGTGTGCCTGAGCAGGTTAAGAACCAAACATAGTGTCCATGAAGATGCAGGTTTAATCCCTGACCTCACGCATTTGGGTTAAGTATCTGGTGTTTCCACAAACTGCAGCAGGTCACAGGTGCAGCTCAGATCTGGTGTTGCTGTGGCTATGATGTAGGCCTGCAGCTGGAGTTCTGATTCAACACTTGGCCCAGGAACTTCCATATGCTGTGAGTGTGGACATAAAAAGAAAAAAGAAAAATAAAATTTCTTGGAATCTGCTAAAACAATCCAACTTAAAATCTAAAGTATAACTTGAATTTTTAAAAAGGCAGAAATTGTTAATGAGAGTATAACATTTATAATTTAAGCAAAACTTGAATTTCTAAGGTTTTAAAACACTAAGAATTTTCTCACCTCTTGGCAACAGATTTGAAAACATTTTTCATGAACATGTTGAAACAGAAGCATTACAGCTTGAGAATGATGTGCGTAATTCCTACATTCTGAAAGCAAGGAGATGGCTCTACGGTAGTTCAGTTCATGCATGGATTTCCTGTCTACCTTCAGTTTTTGTTAATCTTCCAGTTCCTGATTCTAAATTTGGGATAGTACTAGACACAATAATCTCAAAAACATTCCATTAAAGTCCTAGTTGCTACTATGAGAGGAAAATACTTATATTATTTATTAGTCATCTTAAAATAAAAGAACAAATGATGTTCTTTTAGACTCCATCTCTTTGAAAGTATGTGACTGTCTGCTGGACCATTCTATCTTTAAATCAAGTCCCACTTTGGGTTTATTGGCAAAAAATTAACAAATGTCATCCTTCCACATTCTCTCATATTCCCCCTTTTTTTTTCTAATATTACAACTTGCCTCAGCTACATCTCTTCACTCATTGGGGAGGTAATAGCCCAGTGTTATTTTCACACTTAATTATTTAAGCTGTTTTTAGTTTGTTTTTTTGTTTTTGTTTTTGTTTTTGTTTTGAAGGTTGTGTTTATCTGTTGGACAAAACTAAGCACACAAGCCGAGAATGCAGGATCTCAAGTAACACTGAGAAAAATGCTCTGAGGTAAGGGAAGAGCTAGGATATATAGGAGTTTTGCAACAAAGGGCAGGTAGTTGGAACAAAATACTATTGTTAATAACAGAAAAACAGACATTTCAGTTTAAGGAATTTAGTGTTTTCTTTGTATGCAAAGTTCTGGGCTCACTGAAATCATTCCTTGGACAGGTGTCTCAGCCATCCAGGGCCAGTATTTTATGTTTTCTCATCCTGTTTTGAATGAATGTTAGTCACTCCAACAGGAGAGCATAATGACAACACTACCTGTAAATGCAACTCAACTCTATCTTCTTTGAGTTGTCAAAAAATTGTTAAGATGGTTATTTAAATGGGGGCAGCAAATAGACATCTGATGAAAATAGACATTCCTAATGAGCTTCAGATGAGCTGCCAGGGGAAGCACAGGATCCTATTATAAGATATTATATCTATTTGGATATAATGTGGATTTTCTAGAGTGAAGGGCAATAAGGACGTAATGAGAGCTGACATTGGCAGGGATTCAATTTTTAAAATAACTGATTTTCTTAACTGAATATTAAATAAAAAGATTCTGCCAATATGTCAAATCATAAAGTATATTTAAAAAATCCCCTTGTACATTTTTTTTTTCTTTTTTGTCTTTTTAGGGCTGCACCCATGGCATGTGGAGGTTCCCAGGCTAGGGGTTGAATCAGAGCTGTAGCTACTGACCTACACCAGAGCCACTCACAGCAACATGCGGTCTGAGCCACATCTGCTGCGTACACTACAGCTCACAGATTCTTTAACCCACTGAGCAAGGCCAGAGATCCAACCTCCTCCTCATGGATGCTAGTTGGATTCATTAACTGCTGAGCCATGATGGGAACTCCACCTTGTTTATTATTGGTCTTTATCTAGGAGTTATAGGGCCTTGATGCGGTGTGGATAATGGTGAAAAACTTGTGCCAGGTGATTGGCCATGATGGAAGATAATATAAGAAAATGAATGTATATACATATATATGTATGTATGTATGACTGGATCACTTTGCTGTGAAGTAGAAATCAGCACAAAATTGTGTATAAACTATATTTTAATTAAAAAAAAAAACTTGGTGTAGGAAACCCATTCCCACCTGGGTTTGAATATGTTCAACCACTTTAATGAGCTATATGATAATTGTCATTTTACTCAATCCTTCTGGGTCTCAGTTTTCTTGTATTTAAATGAGGATAGTGCCTACTGCTTAGGAGTGTTAAGAGGACTAAATAAGATGTAGTATATAAGGTAGATAGCATAATATGTGGTACATAGTGCCTGAGAAATTGTATTCTTCAACACTGTTGTTATTCTTACTATTGTCTGAAATTTGGCTTCTGTCTGCCAGTGCCAAATTGAAATGCAGAGACAGAGTTCTGGGTAAAGGAGAAAAAGATAGTTTTATTGCTTTGCCAGGCAAAGGGGGCTACAGCTGGCTAATGCCTTAAAGACTTTGTCTCCTTTGGAAGAGGTTAGGAGCTGGTTTTATAATTTGGAGGTTCAGGGCCGTGGATACAGATCAAGGTAGAGGCAAGCTTGCCTTGTCTTCCAAAGCTGGTGTTTAATGGCCCCGGGACTGGTTCTGGTGGTCCTCCTTTTTCCTGGAATGAAGAAGGCTTCATCTAGTAGTTCTTCCATTTGTTGGGCATTAGACTTCTGCAGAAAGGCTCAAATATATTGTTACGTATATTCCTTGAGGAGGAAACAGGACCCTGCCCTAAGGCTACACTATTGTTTCTTGACCGCTACTCTCTGGTCTCTGCATCCCCTCCCTTCCCTGATTAGCAATTGCACTTTGGGAGGGTCATGGAGGCTGAGACTTATTCCCTAAAAACAAGAAATGGAGGCCACAAAAAGACTGTGTGCCTAGGAGGCCCACAAGTCACTAGCTCGGTTACACTACTATCATCATGTTGTGATAGAAAGATAAGTGTTTTAGGAGCTGAGTCACTTTTGTTATCACTAGGGCAAATCCTTCAGCTACTTGGAATATAGTTTTTATTTCTAAAAATAATAAAACCTCAAAGTTATCTGTGCCATTTAAGTGGCATATTGTAACAGATGCTCAATAAATGTTAGTTTCATTTTTTTTTTCTCCTCTAGTATTTTTATCAGGGTCCATTATTTATGCCAGAGTGGTAGTTGGTGGTGCATTTTTTTCCTTTAGTAATGTCTTGGCATTTTTTACAATAGAAATCTTAGGACACAATTCTTAACCAGCTATGCTAACACTGGTAACTTATGCTACAATGGTAGATTTTGTGACACATAATTTGAGGGGTCATTTCATTCATTTCAGAAATTCTTCAATGTTGCTTTTATGTACTTGCCTTTGGGAATTTATACACTTTCTCCAAATAATTTTTGCCATTGGATAAGTTTTCTCCACTTACCCAACATCTCCTACTTTTCCAGCAACTTAAACATTCCTGTGAATAGCTAATTTGGATCTGTCAAAAAGGCAGACATTTCCCTCAAGTGTAGGAAAAAATGGGGTACAAAATGTAGGCCATGTCCCAGGTCTCAGGTAAATCCCTGGGATGGGCTACCAAGTGAGGATACTTGGCTTCACTCAGGAAAGAATTCAAGAGCAAGCCAGAGTAAAGTGAAAGAGGTTTATTTATAGAAATGCACACTGCACATAATGTGGGCCATCTCAGAACATAGATGAGAGGCACTGGGGTGTGTGGGGGGGATGAGTTTTAATGGGCTGGGTAATTTCATAGGCTAATGAGAGGATTACTCCAACTATCTTGGAGAAGGGATGGGGATTTCCAGGAATTGGGCCACCACCCACTTTTTGACCTTTATGGTTGGCCTTGGAACTGTCCTCATGCTCATAGGTGTGTCACTTAGCTGATGTATTACAGTGAGTGTATAATGAGCCTCATGGTCCACTGAAGGTGGAATCTTCCATTATCTTGGGCTTAGTAGTTTCCAAACAGTTTTTGTCATATCCTATTCATCTTTTTTTTTTTTTTTTTTTTTGTCTTTTTAGGGCCACAACTGTGGCATATGGAAGTTCCCAGGCTAGGGGTTGAATCAGAGCTGCAGCTGTTGGCCTACACCACAGCTCACAGCAATGCTGGATTATTAACCCACTGAGTAGGGCCAAGGATCAAACCATGTCCTCATGGATACTAGTCAGGTTTATTACCACTGAGCCACAACAAGAACTCCTCCTGTTCATCTTAATGGTTGTATCATTCTTTTAATGTTTGTGCCCTACCCCTTTCCTTCCTATCTCAAGTCTACACTTCTAAGTTTAGCTGGGTGGTCTAAGAATTAAACTGACCTGATTCAAATTAACAGGAGAAAGTCAAACAAATCTTAATAATATATATATACATGGGATAAACCCAGGAAACCTGAGCAACTCACCAAAATGGCCAAAGCTCTCACCTTAAATACTATCTTCAGTTAAAGACAAAAGAAGATGTGGGGAGTTCCCACTGTGACACATCAGAATAAAATCTGACTAGTATCCATGAGGATGTGGGTTCAATCCCTGGCCTCACTCAGTGGATTAAGGATCCAGCATTGCCAAGAGCTGTGATGTAGGTTGCAGACATGGCTTGGATCCTGTGTTGCTGTGGCTGTGGCCTGAGCCAGTAGCCATAGCTCCAATTCTACCCCTAACCTAGGAACTTCCATATGCCTCAGGTACAGCCCTGAGAACAAAGGAAAAAAAGAAAAGATGTGGATTGGGGAGAAAGAGTAAGTTATGTGAGGTGACCAGGAAAGCACAGTAAACAAGGATAAGGATGTTATGCAGTTAGGTCAGTACCTTCTCCACTGTTAAGAGCTCCTAGAGTTTTTCTCATCCATCTCTTCCTGGTCCATCAAGGAAGACACCTACACAAATGGAGATTTCCTGTATAAATGTAAATGTTTCTTACAAATTGGTAACTCCTACTCAGTTGTCAGAGTTTTTCCCAAGTTTCTTATAAAATAACTAGCTTAAAATAATGAATATTCCAGAGAGATATATGTAGGGTGCACAAATTCCTCCCATACAGACTCTAATCCTACATTTGTTTGACCTGTTTAATTCCAATGAACTTCAATCTCCATTGCGCACGTGCGCGCGCACACACACACACACACACACACACACACACACACACCCCTACATTATTTGGGTTAGTACTCATTCATTCTTTTTCTCCTGAAACCTAACTCTCCTACCACATTTCTCTTCTCCATTAATATCAGCAATCATCTGCCTGAGCCAGGAACCTGGAGTGCTTTATTTCCTTCACCACTATCCTTCCCATGTCAAATCAATGACTGGACATTGCAAGGCATTTATAAAAATTAGCTCCCAACCCTAGTCTCCCCTTTCTGTTACCTTTGCTACTGTCTAGAGGATGAGCTTTATTGTTCACTATTTTTTGTACTTTGTTTTAACCTCAACAACATTCAAATTGGACTCATCAGTCAGACCTCTAAGAACTATCCATCACATAATTAGAGAGGATGACTTTAGAACTTGAAACAAACTCTTCAGCACATGCTCATCCACTTTAGGGTAAAATCCAGATACTCCACAGTGTACAAACACTTCACACCACATCTCTAACCTTTCATCTTTCTAACAGTCTCTCATGAACATCCTTTGTTCCTACCATGCTGAATCATTTGCTTATCTCAAATATCATTGTACTTAAAGCATTACTTGACAACAGGTATAGTCTCTTCCTATAGTGTTAACTCTTTAGAATTAACTCTCTCTCTGTATCTGTCTCTCTCTCTCTCTGCCTCTCAACTTAGTATGCACGGCGCCTCGAAACATTCATGGAACATAAAGAACTTTTAGAGCAAATATGTTAATTATTAAGTGGATATATAAGTAGATGGCTTTTACCAGGCCATGGTGTATCTAATAATAAAAAGAGAAGGTCCTTTGCTTTCTGGAAACGTATTAATTTTTAGCATATTATTTTACTCTTTAGAGCAAAGACAAAGTCCTTTTCTCTTTGGAAGCATATTTCATTATTCTAGAGACTAATAAGGACTATACATTAATAATTATCATAAAAATGAAAATTGTTGACTAAAAAAAAAAATACAATGTGAGGGCTATGAGAGATGTGAGTTCAGTTTTATCAGGGCGTACTGAGGGCAACAGCCAGGGAGGTGGCCTTTCAGAGAGCTCTGAGGAACAGCTTCAAAGAGGTAGGAGGGTGATAGGCAAGTATTCGATTTTGGTGAAGGGGTACATGCAATCAAGCACACGTCTCAATAGAAGGTTCCTGCTAATCACAAGGAGCAATTGTCTGTGTTAAAATTTTAGTGCTTTTCTAGGTATGAGAAGATGCAAGAAACTGGGTTTATAAAACCTTCTCCTGAAAATATCTATTCGAATGGCTGTTTTGCCAGTTTTTCCAGAGCACAGAGATATCACTCCTGATATCCACCCTGAGCTCTTTTCAGTGGGTGTTAAAAGTCAGTGACTGCAGTGGCTCATGACCCCATCCTCGTAGAGGCAGATGGCAACCAACATTCTCTCGTTTGCAAAGGTAGTAAGTTCCAAGTGATAGATATAGATCAATGATCAGAAGCTTGAAAAAAGAGTTATTTACTTTTTTTTTCCTGGAACATAAAATGACAACAGAGCAGAAAGCTGTTGTTTGGGTTTAGCCTTGAATGCTGCATTATGCTTTGATCATAAAAAAAGGTGGATTTTTTAGCATGACCTTGCTCCTCCCCACCTTCCCCCACCACACGAGGGCTGGGAGTGCTCTGATGGGTAAATGAATTATTGAAGTTGTAAACAAGCAGATAGTAATGCAAGCTGGGTTCAGATGTGGGATTCCATTAAATTTTATGCTGAGGAGTTTGAACACTTTTAGGTAGGCAGTTAAAACAGTATTATGCCTCACTCTGAGGACACAACATGTCAGTGTCTTTGAAGGAATAAATGACATGGTAAAAAAAAAAAAATGTACAATTTCACACTAATCGATAGCCTGGTTTTCTGTAATAAACATTTTGTCACTTGAAATTCATCTTATTGCTTGGCCCTGGCAGGTAGGGGCTGCTTCAGGCATCTTTTTCCCCAGACTTTCTAGGAGCTTTCCTTCAGTTAAATTATATAGGTGACACAGGAGTCCATCCTGAAACCAACAGCAACTTTGTCTTGAACCTAGCCAGAACACAGATTTGGACTTGAATCCACAGTTTTTAAATTTGAATCACTCACCCAGTGTCTGAACTTACTGAGGTTCATGTTCTTTGTGCTTCAGCACAGAAAGAATTCAATGAGAGACAAAGCAATAGGCAAGAAATAGGTTTATTAAGATAGGATGCTTGTGAGAGGTACAAGTGAACAGGCAAGGAAGCTCTGCCCTGAGGATTGGATAGGCTACAGTTTAATAATCCAAAGGGAGTGGGGTGGGAAAAGACTGCCTCTTCCTCTTTCTTCAAATAGTAGCTCCTCCTTGATGTCCAGTAAGAGAGTATTTCACCCTATAAGATCAAACTAGGACTGTCATGGTGTTCATTCAAATCAGCAAAAGGGGGAGTTCCCATTGTGGCACAGCAGAAATGAATCTGACTAGAAACCATGAGGTTGTGGGTTCATTCCCTGGCCTCGCTCAGTGGGTTAAGGATCAGGTGTTGCTGTGAGCTATGGTATAAGTCACAGAGTGATATTGCTGTAGATGTGGCAACATCCATATGCCTCTTATGCAGCCCTAAAAAGCAAAAAAAAAAAAAATCAGCAAAAGGAAGGGTCGTCCTTAAACTACTCCCCTTGGTCTAAACCTGAATGCAGGCCTCACCCAATGAATGACCTGAGGCAGGTCTTACACCTCCACTAGTCAAGCAAGGCTGCCTCATTGTTCTGATGGCTTTCTTGAGCTATTATTAATTTACAGTTGACTCCCAAAGTTCCCTAGCTTTCCCTCTCTATCTGTGGTCCCTTATAGGGACTTCTACAACTACCTGTATAACTATTACCCTAGTCTATTCTTATCAATCCCAGTCAGATTTTTTAAAATTTCATACACGTTTTGATTTATAATGTGTTCATTTTTTCAGCTGTATTGAAGTATAATTGACAAATATTATAATATATTTAAGGTGTACAACTTTGTTCCAAATACATTTACATCAAAAATCAAAAATACCATCCAGCTTTGTTTCATATTCAAAAAAATCTAAGTAATTGTGTCAAAAGTAAGAAAGATATTTGTATTTTTCATGCCCTACTCCTACCAATACTATTTCTGAAATTCAGCCTCCGTCTACCTGTGCTGAACTGAAATGCAGAGACAGAGTTCTGGGTAAAGGAGAAAAAGATAGCTTATTGCTTTGCCAGGCAAAGGGGGGCACAGCAAGCCAATGTCTTAAAGACTGTGTCCCCATTGGAAAGGGTTAAGAGGCTGTTTCATAGTTTGGGAAGTGGAAAATAGGGCCATTATAAGGATCAAGGTAGAGGCAAGCTTGCACTGTTTCTCAAAGCTGGTGTTTAGTGTCCCCAAGACTGGTTCTGGTGGTCCTGCTTCTTCCCAAATGAAGAGTGCTTTATCAAGTAGTTTTTCCATTTTTTGGGGAGTTTTAGTTCTCCAAAATGTACAAAGATATTATTATGTATATTCCTTGAGGAGGAACCAGGACCTTGCCCCAAAGGTGTTCTATTGCCTCTTGACTTCTCCTCCCTGGTCTTTGCCTCCCCTCCCTTCCCTGATTAGCAACTGCCCTTTGGAATTCAGGGAAGGTCATGGAGGCTGAGGCTTACATCCTAAAAACAAGCAATGGAGGGCACAGAAAGGCTTGCATGCCCAGAAGCCTTACAGGGCCCTGTTCAGTTACACTACCTTTCCACAGCCTGGATGAATTCAACCAGCTTCTTAAACAACACTGCCATCTCCGTGACCTAAATATAATTCATTTTCAGCACATCAGCTACATGTCTTAGCTAAAACTGTAGTGATTAAAATTTAATGTGTATTCTATCATTTTATTCATGTCTCCTTTCTCTTTAATCAGTCTGGTACATTTTGATGTTGAGTAGGAGAATAAGCTGCTTTATTAATATTTCCCACTTCATCAAGCATTCTAGGTGCAAAGTGAATCCCAGCTTGAAAATCTAAAAGAAATATAAGATACATTAACTACTGGAAGAGGGAGGTGGAGATGGGAGGTGAAGATGGGCACCCATGAGGGGAAGGGAAGTTTTTTAATTTGCATTCTACTAGATCCAAGAACAACTTCATTTCCAGAAAGATAAACAATATTTATAAAAATAACTAACATTTACCAATTTGTATGTACCTGGAACTGGTTAAGTACTTTAAGTTGATTGTCTTTTTAACACTTATTAATTTTAAGATGTGGGTACTATTTTTAAATCAACACCCAAGACTTGGTGATTGCAAAGCGAGTTTTCATGTTCCATTTCCCCCTTTTGATGGTTAGAGATGAGATTCCCAAGACCTTGTAGAAACTAGGTTAGTATTTGCATCACAATCACACCTGCTTCTTATATCTCTTGCCTTTCTATCCTTGACTTTGAGCCAAGCTGCAAGAGGCTTCAAAATACATTGTCTGAAAGGAGATGAGTTTTCAACAGACATCAAACAGTCTATTTGGCAAATCCACCAAAACCCTGATTGTTACAAACTATGGCTTTAGCCACTCTTGGAAGGAATTCCAAATGTAAACAGTTTGGAAATAAAATCAGTACTTCCACACTATCGGTTGAATTATATATGAAAACTTTAGCGCAAAGCTTTATAGGATATTAAAGCGCAAGCAGTAGGCACAGTAAGAGAACGAATGGCAGGCAAAAACAGGCCCCATTCACCTTGACTATAACCACAGCAGGTGGAATGGAACTGAGTCTGCAACTTTCAGTATCCTCTGCATCTGGAAACAGGCATCTCTTTTCAAGCACTCACTTTCCTCAGCTCTTTCCCCTACATAGCACATTTGGCAGATACATGAGTTGCAGCAAGGAAAGGGCTAAGCCAGTTCTGAAGATTATACTATATTATGGGTTTCTGGATTATGAACACCACTGACTACTCAAGATTTGGGTGTTAAGATGATGTAAAAGATAGTACATTGTGGAATTACAAATTAGAGTAAGTCTAATGTTGGTTTTTGTTCTGTGATACAAAGAAGATTCTTTAAGTTCATTAGGCATGTGAATGACAGTTGTAGGATATAGATCTAGGCTCATAAAAAACAAAGTATCTTTGTATTCATCAGTTACCTATCCTATCCATAAACACCACAGACACAGATACGTAGGTGATGGTCCTATAAATTAGATTGTGATTCAATGATGCCAAGATATTTTCTATAAAGACATTGGCATTTCCAATGGCATACTGTTATTTTTTTTTTTAATCTGGCACTTTTAAATGCAGCAATGGTAAAAATTACAATTTCACTCTGAAAAAGTAACAGTTATAAATCTGAAGCCCTTCAAGAAAAGAGTCCAATTCAAGCTCCGAGCAATATTTCAGGTCACTTTTATTTCTATTTTAAGCCAATTGTTCCTTCTTAGAGACACAGTCATTCACATGGATTAGCTCTCTGATGAACCTTCAGTGTCACCAAGTCTAATATTACCAAATCTTAGAAGACTTCCTTGTGTGAAGTTTATCACTCAGTAAAATATTTACATAGTCAATTACCTGTGTGATGATTTAATTAAACCTTGAGGAACTGGAATATCTTACATTTTTTACCTTTGTGATAATATTGACAGAAGTTATTAAATTATAGCATATCCCAGAAATGTTGCATAAAAATTTTACATATATCCAAGTTGTCCTAATGGTGTGATATATATATTATATACATACATATTCTAAAATTGCTTTCAAAACCACCAATATAAAGTTAAGTAATTATATAGTCTTCCTTAATATCTTTCTGTCCTGGATAAATTTAATTTTACCTGTCTCAAAGAAAAATGTTTTACTAAATTAAATTCGTTTATGAAAAATGAGCAGGGCAGGAATATAATTCAATCACATTCCTCAATTTTTAACCCGTACTTTGTGTTTATTTTCTTCTAATAATTGTTACTATAACAGAAATGTGTTCTTCCAAATATTCAGGGTTTTTTTTTTAAATATTCTTAAAAACAAACGAAAAACCATACAAACAAAAACCTCTAAATATACAAGCCTGTTGAAATCATAAGCTTTTGATTGGTACCAGAAAAAGAGCTTTTATATTTTAAATCACTGATGAGTAACTATACATTGTCCTGTGTATTGTTTGAAACATTCCTCTTTCCAGGGTAAAGAAACAAAGAGATGATAAGCAGTGAGGGATAATGGATGGAGGAAGATTTGGAGGTTATAAAGCCTGAGATCTGTCTTGCTGACTCGATTTTGAAACTCTGTCCCTCGATTACATTTTTAGAAAGTAGGAACATAGTCATTCTGAAACTGATATTTTGTGAAAACTCAGGGAAAACATCTACAAAGTGATTTCTTTTGAAAGATACTTTCATTACTAGAGGTAAAAACTTTTTGGCAGATTACTTTTATGGATGCCTCTATATATGGCCTTATGATTAAATTCAGAGGTCCATGCCTCTGGATTACATTACACAGGAATTACGAGGAAACCTAGTGGTACTTCTAGTAATTTAATATGGTTCAAGATATACCTGGGCTACAAAACTGTAAATTCATGAACTCTTAAGGGCAATGTCTTTCATCATTGAATTCTAGCACCCAGATTCTCAATAAATTTTTGTTAGTGTTTGGGGCGTTATTTTGGTTATTTAGCAACCATTAAGTACCAATTATATGTCAAGGACTTAAAGAAGTTTTTGTGTGTTTGTTTTGTTGAAACTCTCTACTCTTAGCACTAGACTGCAAAGTAAATACTATTACCTTTATTTACTGAAACTAAAACCAAAGGGCAAAAAAATAACAAAATTGCCCAAGTCACACTGTTTCTAGGCAGCCTACCTCTAGATTTTGTTCTGAGTTGATTCATAGATACCATATTAGCAATACTCCAATATAGACTTGACCAAAAGAGATGTGTTTTGTCCTTCTGATTAAAAAATTGGAAATAATCACCAATAAGCCTTAGAGCTATTCCTTAGTGATTTGAAACTATCCACTCTATAGTAGGCTTGCATCTATATAATCTTTCAGTGGCACAGTAGTCTAACTCTGGCTCTCTTGTTGTAGAATTAATACAGACCATGGGGATAATGATAAGTATAATTAAGAAAGGACAAGATGCGGTATTAACTGATTTTATGATGGCACTTGTCTGGTATTTGCAGATATGGGTTAAAGGGAAGAAGTGATGAGTTTTAGTAAATTAATCTCTCCTCTTTGAAATCTAGCACTCCTGGGTTTCAGCCAAAGCTGAACGTAAACTGGGTTCCAGTCTGTCTCCCAATCTGGTGAGAGTCATTGTCACACTCAGATGAAAAGCCACAAACCAATCACTTCCCACATTTGTTTTCACACATGCACCCTCTAATTGATGATCTGTCAGCAACATCGAACTGACTCTGACAAGATCTGTGAGTTTTATAAGAGCAGTCAGAGATTTGTTTATTTTTCTAAGGAAACTGGCTTCAACTCTGCTGATAATGGTTTTTCTTTTGAAAATAGGTAGACAGGCTGCTGGAATCAGCCCAGAATCCACACCAACAGCAGCTCCAGCATGTTAGGTCTACATATCCTACATTCCAGCAGATTTAACCTTATGTCAAGCTCAGGCAAACAGCAAACACTCCCAGAAACAGTGGTGATGAGGATGGAGGGCTGCAGGAAAGTGAGTTCACGAAAGTAAGAAAAATGCTGCTGTGTGGAAAGAGGATTTTGAGGCACTAGTAATTTAGAAGAAAATAGGTTGAGGGGCAGGTCTTATAACATATGCCTGAGACAGGTCTAAGAGTTACAGAAGAGAAAGACGACTTCCTTGATGAAAGCCACTCAGAAAATTACCTTTTAAAGTTTGTCAGAAGAAGAAAGGGGACAACATTTCAGGACTGATCTTATGATTAAGCAACTGAGGCTCAAAATACTTCTGAGCATTTTATTCCTGGAAACCATGACAAATTGACCATGATTAGTTCTCAAAGTAATCACTGCTACATTTTCTCTTTCCTACCTGTCTTGTTCACACCTGCAGTAGACCCATAACCCTTGTGTTCCTGTGCTCTACTTAACTAAAATTTACTTGTGTGGGAGTTCCCACTGTGGTACAGTGAAAATGAATCCGATTAGTATCCATGAGGATGCAGATTCTATCCCTGGCCTCACTCATTGGGCCAGGGATCTGGAGTGGCCCTGAGCTGTGGTGTAGGTTGCAGACATGGCTTGGATCCCTCATTGCTGTGGCTGTGGCATAGGCTGGCAGCTATAGCTCTAATTTGCTCCCTAACCTGGGAACTTCCATATGCCATGGATGTAGCCCTGAGAGGCAAAAAAAAAAAAAAAAAAAAACAAAAAAAAACAAACAAACAAACAAAAAAAAACCTTACTTATTTGTGCACAGCTGCAAGAGCTTTGCCATGAATATTCAATAGTATATATATAAAAGGTTAGATGTCAAATTGGCTTTGCTCTGAGACATGACTTCATCAGGTCTGACTAGAGACTCTGGTCAAACCAACCTTGGGTCTGTTCACCCAACATAGCAAAGCCAATCTATTGGCACTGGGTTGTGGTGAAAGAGAGTGTTGTATTTATTGTAGGGATAGACAGCTCCTACTCAAAAGAATTGAAGTCCTGGATGGTTTTCAGAGAGGTTCTTAAAGACAATGTTAGAGAAAGGGTCCTGGGGTATGTGATCAACTTATGCTCAGTTCTCTGAGTTGTTGACATTGAGGTAATAGGGTGATATTTCTGGAATCTCAGTCATCAGTCTTCTGATTCCAGTTTGCTTTAGGGGTCTCTGTGCTGGTGATCAACATGCAATTAACTTGCTCCACCTGGTGGGGTTTTATTATCTGCAAACAACTCAAAGATAGAAGGATACTCAGAGTACTATCTATAGCCCTTGAGGAGGAACTAAATGTCCTTGACTTTGTTCTATGGCTAAACCATTATCATTTGGTCTTTTTTTTCCTTTGTTTCTGAATTTTCTCACTTCTCTGTGATTAAATTTGTTCTTTAGAATTTAGGGAAGGCCTGGAAGGCTAAAGCTTTTCTACAGACAAGGGGCAGGGGACATAAGGGTCTGTCTCACGAAGGCCCCACAGGGTCCTCCTTAGTTCCAGTGCTGCAGCTTCCAATACTCAGCCTTGTAGGACTTTCTGTCTTGTTGCTGCTCATCTGACAATGATGGCTGATATCTGTGTATAGTCTAAGTGATACCAAAATGAATATCCAAGGAAGTCTCAAATAGCATAAGAAATCATAAAGTGGAGTTCCAATCGTGGCTCAGTGGTTAATGAATCTGACTAGGAACCATGAGGTTGTGGGTTCGATCCTTGGCCTTGCTCAGTGGGTTAAGAATCTGGCATTGCCATGAGCTTTGGTGTATGTTGCAGACTCAGCTAGGATCTCACATTGCTGTGACTCTGGCATAGGCCAACAGCTACAGCTCTGATTAGACCCCTAGCCTGGGAACCACCACGTGCCATGGGAGTGGCCCTAGAAAAGGCAAAAAAAAAAAAAAAAAAAAAAAAAGAAAGAAAGAAAAGAAAAAGAAAAAGAAATTATAAAGCATTACTGTGAAATATGAGGGTGTGTGCACTTTTCTCCAAAGTGGAGGAGTGATGCCATATACCTCTGCTGTAGCCTTAGTGGTGGGCATCTATATGGACTAGTCTGTGTGTCAACATCATGCATTTTTAGGTAACACTTGTAAGGCTCCACTCTTTGCCATTGACTATTGGCCCCCACAATCCTTCAAGGTCATCCTTTTCCCACCCCACCCCCACCTCATCCACCAACAATTATAAGCTGAGTTACTTGGGTTTTTATTATTTAATTTAATTTGATTTGATTTTTTTAAATTTTATTTTATTGAGATGTATTTGATTTAAGCTAAGTTACTTTGAACCAGACAGTTATACTTTTTTGCACTGGAGTTTTCTCCTGTGAAAAATGAGATATTTAAGGCAAGCATCCTATGTCCTATTCAGAGCTGATTTTCTAAATAAAAGAGAAAATGAACAAAATGTACTTTTCATATTTCAGTGTGATATTTCAAGATATTTATACACAGTCAAGACCTGACTGAGTCTAAGTTGGGTGAGGAGTAAATATGTGCTTCTTGGCCAAAAACCTTAATCAGATATTCTAAGTAATTGATACAGCCAATCTAACCTGGATAAGGGATTTTTTTTCCTTTTTTTTAATTGAAGTATAGTTGCTTTAAGAGGTTGTATTAGTTTCAGGTCTACAGCAAAATTATACATACATATATATATATATATATATATATATATATATATATATATATATACACACACACACATCCCATTATAGGTTATTACAAGATATTGAATATAGGTCTCTACAGTAGGACCTCATTGTTTATCTGTTTTATATATGGTATTGTGTATACATTAATCCCAAACTCCTAATCCCCCATTTACCCTTTGGTAGCCATAAATTTGTTTTCTATGTCTGTGAATCTGTTTCTGTTTTGTAAATAAGTACTTTTGTACCATTTCTTCAGATTCCATACATAAATAATACCATATTCTATTTTTCTCTGTCTAGCTTACTTAGTATGATGATCTCTAGGTCATCTCTGTTGCAAATGACATTATTACATTCTTTTTATGACTGGATAATAGTCCATTGTATATCTGTACCACATCTTTTTTATCCACTCCTCTGTCAATGGAAATGTAGGTTGCTTCTATGCCTTGGCTATTGTAAATAGTGCTGCTGTGAACATTAGGGTGCATGTAATTTTTTTGAATTAGAATTTTTGTCTTTTCCTGATATATGCTCAAGAGTGGGATCACTGAATCATATGGTAATTCTATTTTTAGTTTTTCAAGAAGTCTAGTGGCTAAACCAATTTATATTCCCAGGCTTTTTCTTTAACTATAGATAACTTTTTTTAATTGAGGACCTGAGAAATGAAGTGGTTCTCTCAGGAAGAATGGAAGTATTTAAACTGTGGCACATGAAATAATTTTTTAGGTTGAATAACATTAGAATTTTTAAAAGTTCATATAGATAAACCTAACAAACTATATTGCTTGCTTTTCTAAATTTTTTTTTGTCTTTTTTGTCTCTTTATGGCCACACCCACAGCATATAGAGGTTCCCAGGCTAAGGGTTGAATCAGAGCTGTATTTGACTATTTTAAGCATATGTAAGTATTAGGGGTCAAAATGAATAAAGTCCAATTAGAATGAAGTGAGAACTATAAGCTACAATTTTAAAAGAAAACAATAATTTTAATACTGATTATTAAAAATTATAGTTTTTTCCTTCCCACAACTTTCCCCCTTTTTCCTAGATGTGAGGGGGAGAAAAAAGTAAGAAATCGTGATATCTTTGGCAAATCCCCTCTAAATACAACTTGGATTCAAAATCTAGCTATTTGTAGAACTGTTGGGTCAGAATCCTATATCCTTATACCTTTGCCATTTGAGATAGCCGTTTAACTAGAAAAGTATGAAAGTTTTGTTTTGTTTATTTATTTGGTTGGTTGGTTGCTTGCTTTTTGGCTGTGGCATGCAGCAGCTTGATGTAGGATCTCAGTTCCTGGACCAGAGATTGAACCCAGACTTCAACAGTAAAAGCACCAAATCCTAACTACTATACTACCAGGGGAGTCCTAGAGAGTTTCCATTTTGGATGAAAAAAAGATGGAGGAGGAGTTATCTCTTGACACAGTAGGTTAAGCATCCGGTGTTGTCACTGCTGTGGCAGGAGTTCAATCCCTGGCCAGGGAAATTCCACATGCCAAAGTCATAGACAAAAAGAAAAAAAAAAAAATTGGAGGAATTTATGCAAAATCACTGGAAGAGGAGATAAAGGATAGAAGATTCCAGACTCTGCCTCCACCCCCACATAGGAAATATTTTCCAAGTTCCAACAAAGTGAAGAATTTGAGGTAGAGATGGAAGGATCTGTGGAAGGAGGCTAAAGAGGAAAATAGATACATTTTTGGAACCTTCAAAAGAATTTTAGCTTTGGGATCACTTCAACCTCAAGAAACACTGGGAAGGGAGAGAGTATCCTGGGCCAAGCTGCCACCAAGAAATGAACATGGCTGTGGTCATAGGATGTGTCAGTGGTCCTTTCGCCAATGCATGCTATTGGCAGAGCACCAGAGTCTGGGACTAATATAGCAGAAGAATCAGACCCCAAGGTGACTAATGGAAATGTTAGAATGGGTATTTCGGTTCATGAAAGTGGATGCAGCGGTTTCCTTTAGGGAAATATGTGGTAGGTTGAAACTTCATCTAAACTGCTATCATTCTAGAAAAAAAATTAAAAATTCCTTTTAGCACTTAAAAATCATTTAATTCACTTTTTCACTCTCCACATTGGCCTCACCTACATGTGTTATTGTTTTCCAGCCCATCCTATTTTATCCCAAACAAGTTAGACATTAATAAACCATCTAATAAAAATTGTTTAAATGCCAACTTGCTTTAAAATGAAGATCAATACAGAAAATACCACCCATAGCTCCTAGGGTTTGAAAGTAGTTGGCAGAGATTGATTTCACACCAGAACTCTGGAAGGCAAGATTGTTCTGCCTCTGTGTCCCACTTTGCTTGTGGCCAAGAAAAGGCACAAAGGAATTATGTAGTTAGCCCAAAGTCACACAGCCAATCAGTGTCAGAGCTCTGATGGCCTGCGTTTAGCCCACAGGGCTGTACTCTCTGCCATTGTCATTATTTACTGCCCTTTTCATTTCCGTATCCCCTGCCAGCTATCCTAAAATGCTCCCACTGTTCCTCACCAAAATGGTTAGGTTTTGGTCAAGAAGCAGTCAGCCCTGCTATAGATACTGCTCTGAGAACCTGTTCTCTTTAACACTCCAGGGAGAAAGAAGTATTCACAATTATTGATCTGCTCCTCTGCTAGATGCTCTGTTGTCAAGTGAAGAGAAAGGCAAGACCGGGAGAAAGGACAAAATCATTTCAGTCTCGGCTCTGTCTGGGGCTTTGGGCAAGGACCTTCACGTCACAAAACTTTAGAGGTAAAAGGAAGCTCAGAATGCCCATTTCAGCAGTGCGTGCAAGAATCAGGTATTTTGTAAAATTATATGGGAAAGAATGTATCAATATGATATGATTTCCAGTTATCAATCATGTTGTTAGTGTTCAGATGCTTTAATACTATATTGACTAGAAAGCAGTGATTTAATTCTTCAAAGAATTTTAAGTTATGGAAGCAACAGCTGCCTATGGAGTCACCAATTCTTCCTCCTTTTTTTTTTTTTTTTTTTTTTCTTAAGTAAAGCATTCTTGCAAAGGCACATATAAAGTTATTTGCTTTAGTTTGTAAGAAAAGTTTTGCTGCTAATATGCCAAAAAAGTACATGAGACAAAAATTCAAAGTAGACAAAGATTTATTACCAAAAAGAAAGAGGTTTTGGTTCGGGTATTTTCATTTTCACGTATGAGTCAAAGTGCTTTGCAGCTTCCTAAATCAGAAGTGCTAATAAAAGGTGTACAATCCTTGCTTTTAGGACTGTGACAGCACTTTCACAAAACACTCCCCCTCCTGAGTGCTGGGGTGAGAATTCATCTCTTCAAATCCCTAAATGGGGTTTCAGAACTCTCTGGTTGATTTGCAGATGTGGTTTTGTGTTCATTTATTTTTTTATAATTCATAAAAAATGTATAACAATGTAAAACCCCTACATTCAATTCTTACATCTAAGTGGACTCCTTTCCTGCTTTGCTCAGGCTGTACAAATTGCCTCCCCTGGCCTAGCCCCTGCAGAGAACATTCACAAAGCAGCACTTGGCCATGTAAACGGGAAATGAGCCATATGCAAGATTCCTCCATAAAATAAGCCTAAACGCCTTACCAGCCTATCAGAGCAAAGTGGTGAGCATTTTCAGGGCAGTGACAGGACAGCAAGGAAAGAGAACCTCACATGATAACAGGGGAATTCTTGAAGGATAACTGGATCAAGAGGGTGAAATTGATGCCTAAGGATTAGAGTTTCCCACTACCAAGAATACAGATGTTTGTGTCCTTCCTCCTTCCTCAGTGCAGACTCTCTTCTTGCTTCCTTCTTTCATCTGTACTTTTCATCAATCAGACAACACCATTAGGAAAAGAGGGTGAAGGAAGAGGTTTATTTTATTGTTTCTTTTTAGGAGGAAAAAAAGTGTGGTTATCTCTATCCCCTTTGTGCAATGTCTATTTGTCCAACTGGGATACCCAGGATTCACTCCCTCCAGTGAGTGAAATTATAGCTCCTGCAAATGGACTTGCCTTCTTGTGCTCTGGTTATGCGGCTGTTATCAAATGAGCACAGTGCCATCAACAAGACAGATAAGCACCTTCTTTGTCCCAATTACTGTGAGTGGGCAGAAAGCAGACGGCCAGAAGAGCAGGCCACAATCCTGAAGGACAATTTAGAGTCAGGTCACATGGCAGAGGGCTCTGGAGTCCTTTGTAATTGGACTCGCTACCCGATAGCCATAATGGCTTTTCATTTCCTAGCAGACATTTCAGGGCAGATTGCAAGAGAAGTAATGTCTTTGAGTGGCATATCTCTGCTTGACAGAGTCTAACATAAATGTTGAATATAGTAAGCACCCAGATGGGTTTTTTTTAATCAAATCGGTAAAACTCTTCTCTCTCACCCAACTTTCTAGCTTCTGTGATTTTCCAATCCTACTTCTAACTGACCTCAATGTATCAATAGATTTTCACCCTCCAGATCAAGCTGCAATACTAAGAAAATGTACATCAAAACAGAGACTTTCAGAGGTAAAGACTGTCTAATTTTAGAGGGAAAGGCATCTTATCAGGACTTCTTTGTCCCGTTTTATGAAAAGGAATTATAAACTTATTCTAAAGGAAACACTGTTTTATTGATCATCATCATCTTTTATTCCTCACTATTGCCCTCTACTGAATACTCAGTAAGCACTGAAATGCATTATCTTCTTTACAACATATGGATCAAGAAGGTATTTTTACTGATTTTATATAGGAGAAAATTGACACTTAGGGAAGTGGGATAACTTGCTTAGGAAAACATAGTTATTAAGAAAGAGTATAAAAGGAATTCTCTGGTGGTACAGTAGGTTAAGGATCCAGTGTTGTCACCACTGCGGCTCAGGTAACTGCTGTGGCATGGGTTCAATCCCTGGCCCTGGAACCTCCACATGCTATGGCTGTGGCTGGAAGTAAAAAGAAAGAGTATAAAGATTTTAAACCAAGCATATTCTTAATCCAAAGACTTTTTTTTTTTTTTTTTAGGGGCCACACTTGTGGCATATAGACATTCCCAGGGTAGGGGTTGAATTGGAGCTGTAGGCACTGGCCTACACCACAGCCACAACAATGCCAAATCCAAGCCGTGTCTGTGACCTACACCACAGCTTACCTAGCAGCAATGCCAGATCCTTAACCCACTGAGCAAGGCAGGGGATCGAACCTGCGTTCTCATGGATCCTAGTCAGATTCATTTCTGTTGAGCCACAACGGAACTCCAAGACCAAGTATTAATTTTTTTATTGATGATTTTTTTTTCCATTATAGCTGGTTTACAGAGTTCTGTTAATTATCTACTATTCAGCAAGGTGACCCAGTCACACATACATATGTACATTCTTTTTCTCACAAGACCATGTATTTTAACTATCTAATATACAGTCAGTTCATGGTATTTCTGAAGGATTGGTTCCAGGAACCCTTCATTCCCCCATATCAAAATCCATGGATGCTCAAATCTCTTATGTGAAATGGCATAGTGCTGGTGTATAAACTACATAGAGCCTCATATACACCCTAAATCTAGATTACTTATAATACCAAATATAATAAAAATAGTATGTAAATAGTTGCTGATGCATAGCAAATTCAAGTTTCACATTTTTGGAACTTCCTAGAATGCTTTTTTTTGGGAGGGGGGAATTTAGGATGTGAAATCTGTGGATACAGAGATCTGATAGTACTTTATCCTCTGTTGTGTCACATGTTATGAGACAGAAAAAAAAGTTCTGAAGATAACTTTAGACTTTTTTTTGGCTTAAAGGATGATGCCTCTACCTTTTATTTATTTATTTATTTCATCTTCAAGGGTTTTACTAGCAATAATCCATGATTTCAGGAGGAAAACAAAATGTAAGGGCAGCAGCATTCCTTTGCAAAGCACAGTTGTCTTTTTTTTCGGTAATTGGACAGTGCCAACCAGCCATCTATTCAGAAGTAACCATGTTCTAAAACACTGGCATCTTGTGGTAGCCTGAAGCTATGGCATTCCTAAAATCTAGGAAATCACTTATTTTTATTTATTTTATTTGTGTTTTTCTTTTTTAAATTTTATTTTTACTTGTGATTTTGTCTCATCTAGCTAAATTGCATTGGAAACAGAAGGGCTGTTTAGTTTCTTTGTGTCAAGACTAAAGGTGCTGAACTGTTCATGGCTTATTATTGAGTTCTAAATTATATTTAGCTGAGGAAGGGGAAGGTAGCAAAGAAAATGCCCACTCCCCTTTTGGCTAATTTTCGCTGCAACATCAGGCATGAGGCAAACAATTTTAATCAAGTTCTTTATCACTTGCATACCAGTAATTCTTCTTTATAGGTAACAGAAATGGTGTGCTTTCAGAATCAGGTAGCTGTTCTTTCTGTCACAGACAAGCAATCTATACTATCTTATTGATTTTCCCAACCAATTAATCCATTGATTTTTTTTCCCATCTATAAAAACAACAGGAACAAAAAAAGTATGCATCTCCAATGGAAAAATATGACTGAAATTAAAAGTCAGCTATGAGTAAAAGTAATTAATAAAAAAATGATATCTACTGATATTTGCATTTGCTCAGAAAGTTTTTTCCCCATGTCTTTCCAACTGAACTGCTCACTGTGTTGCTGAAGCATAACAAAATCCATGAAAATGATATAAGAAACTTCTTAGTAAGGGATGAAACTACAGAAGAAATAAGAGAGTTTTTATTTGTGTCATCCAGCTTCTAGTTCAAAAGTTTATGGTTTTCTTTTCATATTCAGTTGACACACTACTATATCCTAGGTTGAAAGATCTGAACTACCACCACTCAAATTGTGAAGGCCAAGACATTTGGAACTTTTGCTGAATTTATGACCCAGAAAAGCAAAAATAGAGCAGGACAAAGAAATGAATGGAACTATAAAGATATTTGAATCTATCTTATAGAGAAAAGGAATGAACTAAAAAGTTAGAAGACTCTAGAAGTTAAAATTTTATACATAGCAACAGTGCCTGACCAAGTTGGTTAGGTGAGTGAATGCATTGATTCATTTTTGACTCACTAGCTGTTCTGTATATCTTACAGCTTTGCTTAAGGAAGATAAAACACCAAGAATTTCGAAAGGTCCTATTTAAATTTCAGTCTGACTCACACATATAAATTATAAGGCAAATATCACATTATAAGAGAAAAATATATCTCTAATTCTGGAAGCTGTTCCTTCATAATGATCCTTAACTACTAAATATCACACGAAGCAGTCTAAAGTTTTTAAGCTGAAATAACCCTGGAGACATACGTGTCAATTTTGTAGTGATTAATGTAGGAAACCCTGCATTATATGAAACACCAAAAACTAAAAAGAATTTTAATTGTCCAATCACAGAGACCTTCTGCTGAGTTATTGCGTCAAAATTATAAGATATTAGAAAATAACTAGCTCTAATAGAATGAAATGCCCAGAGATTATAAAGGCTAGTGTAAAACGGTTCATGGCTGATCTAAAGCTGTACCAAAAGAATGGACAGGCAAATCCAATAATAGAAATTAGGACTGGTGGCATCTTTGGATATCTGTGATTAAATGGACGTGTGGGAAGGAATGTGAACTAGGGAGGAATGTAGAATGACTCCCATAATAACAATTTAGATAACCTGGTAGATGACAATAAGATTTTCTGAATTAGATCATATCAATAGAAACAAACTGGGGATGGAACATAGCCATTCATTGTGGAACCTGTGTGACAAAAGAGTCTGGAGATGTGAGATGGGAAGCTATGTGTATTAGGCATGAGCTTATAAGGAAGTCTGAACTTAAGACACAGAGTTGAAATCATTAGCATTGATTGAATGCAGACTTGGTAAAATTGATCAGGGAGAACATATAGACTAAGAAAAAAAAAAAAAACGGAGTAAGGATACAACATCAACAGATACCTGGAGAATAGCAACTTTTAAAAATGGAACGTTAAGGAGTTCTCATTGCAGCTCAGCTGGTTAAGAACCCAAAGAATATCTATGAGGATGCAGGTTTGATACCTGGCCTTGCTCAGTGGGTTAAGGATATGGCATTGCCACAAGCTGTGGCATAGATCATAGATGCAGCTCAGAACTGGTATTTCTGTGGCTGTGACATGGATCTGCAGATGTAGCTCCAATTTGACCCCTGGCCGGGAAAATTTCATATGTCACAGGTACGGTCCCCCTACCCCAAAAAAAAGTTAACATAAGAAAAACAAGCCAAAGAAGAAAAAGGATAGTGAGGAGGGGGAAAGAAGAATAATTTCTAACCTAAAGAGAGGAAAAATCTGTAAAATAATTTAGTAATTGTCTTAATCTTTTAGAACTGCTGCAACAAAACATCACAGACTTAAACAACAGATATTTCTTTTCTCATAAATCTGGAGGCCCAATATAGGGTATTGACACATTTGGTTTCTCTGGAGGCCTCCCTTCTGGCTTTCAGATGACCGCCTTCTCATCACATGCTCACATGGTATTTTCCCTGTGCACAAACATCCTGATGTCTCCTTTTCTTATTAGAAACACAAGTTACAGCAGATTAAGGCTCCACCCTCTTTTTCAAAATTAATTTTTTATTAAAGTATAGTTGATTTGCAATGTTGTGCCAATTTCTGCTGTACAGCAAAGTGATTCATTCATCTATACATGTTCTTTCTTATACTCTTTTCCATCATGGTCTATCTTAGAAGAATGGATATAGTTCCCTATGCTATACAGTAGGATCTTATTTTTTTAATCCATTCTAAATGTAATAGTTTGCATCTACTAACCTAAAACTCCCAGTAAAATGTTGCAACCACTATGGAGAATAATATGGAGGTTCCTCAGAAAACTAAACATAAAATTACCATATGATCCAGCAATCCCATTCCTGGGCATATATCCAGACAAAACTGTAATTCTTTTTTTTTTTTTTTTTTTTTTGTCTTTTTAGGGCTGCACCTGTGGCATGTGGAGGTTCCCAGGCTAGGGAACTAATTGGAGCTACAGCTGCCAGCCTACACCACAGCCACAGCAACACCAGATCTGAGCTGTGTCTGCAAACTACACCACAGCTCATGGCAATGCCAGATCCTTAACCCACTGAGTGAGGCCAGGTATCAAACCCACAACCCCATGGTTCCTAGTCGCAATCATTTCCAGTGCGCCACAATGGGAACTCCCAAAGCTGTAATTCAAAAAGATATATGCACCCTTATGTTCATAGCAGCACTATTCACAATAGCCAAGACATGGAAGCAACCTATGATAGAGGAATGGATAAAGAAGATGTGCTACATATATACAGTGGAATGTTACTCAGCCATAAAAAAGAATGCAATAGAAGTTTCCATGGTGGCTCAATGGGTTAAGGACCCAGCATCTCTGTGAAGATACACGTTCGCTCCACTGGCCTTGCTCAGTGTGTTAAGGATCTGGCATTGCTGAAAACTGTGGCATGAGTCACAGATATGATTCAGATCTGGTGTTGCTGTGGCTATAGCATAGGCTGTAGCTGCAGCTCTGACTTGACCCCTGGCCCAGGAGCTTCTATGTGCTTCAGGTGAGGCTATAAAAAGAAAGAAAGAAAAAAAGAATGCAATAGTGCCATTTGCAGCAACATGGATACAACTAGAGATTCTCATGCCAAGTGAAGTAAGTCAGAGAAAAACCTCATTCTTATGACCTCAGTTAATTTTAATTACCTCTTAATTACCCATAGAGGCCCTAACTCCAAATGCAGACATATTGGAGGTTAGGGCTTCAACATATGAATTGAGGAGAGCAATATTCAGTCTGTAACAGTAGTCAAACATTTATTGAATGCTATTGAATGAATGTTTGTGTCCCATCAAAATTCATAAATTTTTTGGAGTTCCTGTCATGGCTCAGTGTTTAACAACTCCAACTAGGAACCATGAGGTTGCGGGTTCGAACCCTGGCCTTGCTCAGTGGGTTAAGGATCCGGCATTGCCATAAACTGTGGTGTAGTTTGCAGATGTGGCTCTGATCTGGCATTGCTGAGGCTGTGGCATAGGCTGGCAGCTGTAGCTCCGATTAGACCCCTAGCCTGGGAACCTCCATATGCTGTGGGTGTGGTCCTAGAAATTCATAAATTTTTTGAAACCTAATCCCAAATATGATAGTATTTGGAGGTGGGGTGGGGGGAGGTGATTAGGTCATGAGTCAGAGTCCTTATGAATGTTATTAGAGCCCTTATAAAAAAAGGCCCCAGAGATCCCCCTCCATCCCTTCCACCATGTGAGTTTATAAAAGCACCTTGAACCAGGAAGCAGGCTTTTTCCAGATATCTAAGCACCTTGATCTCAGACTTCCCAGCCTCCTGAATTGTGAGAAATAAATTTTTATTGTTTATAGGCCACCTAGACCACGGTACTTTGTTATAGCAGCCCAAATGTATTAGGATATTCACTAGACACTATTTACAAAGTAAAATCCAAATTCCCTAGAGTGGCATAAAGATCCTTTACAAAACGGCCCTAGTCAACCTTCCAGTCCCATCCTCCATTGCTTTTCCTACTTTATATCCCAGACCTCAATTCCACTGGAGAAGTATGCCTGCTCCTGATTATGCCTTATGTTTTTATGGCTCTGAACTCTTTAGGATCATCTTGATTCTCTACATAGGAAAATCCTACTTCCCTTTGAATATCTCCCTCAATGTCACTATGTCGCTTTTTTTTTTTTTTTAATTTTTTGGGCTACACCTGCAGGCATATGGAAGTTCCCAGGTTAGGGGTAGAATCAGAGCTACAGCTGCTGGCCTAGACCACAGCCACAGCAACGTGGGATCCAAGTCATGTCTGCTACCTATACCCCACCTCACAGCAATGCTGGACTCCTGACCCACTGAGAGAGTCCAGGGACGAAACCCACATCCTCATAGATATTAGTTGGATTCATTTCCACTGCACCACCATGGGAACTCCCTCAATGTCATTTTTTTTTAAAGACTTTTCTTATCCTTTCCAGCAAGAAATACTTCCATCATCTACACAACTTCAGCATTTTGCTCCTATGTCACAAGGCACTTCTTTAATTCTATTATAATTACCCCTACTAGAAGGTCAGCTCATGTAGTAAAAACTATATCTTACTCTTCTTTTGAGAGGTGGTCACACCTGGGGTAGGCAGAAGTTCCTGGGCCAGGGATTTACACTCACCAGAGCAGTGACCCAAGCTGCTGCAGTGACAACACTGAATCCTTAACCGACTGTGTCACAAGGAAACTCCCTATATTACTCTTCTTTTATAAATGTATCCTCTGGTATGGATCCAGATACATACCAGATTCTTATTAAGTATAAAACAGTAAATAAATAAATGAATGAATTAAAGAATAGGTAAATTAATGCAGTGCTACAATTTCCATAATGAGCCATATTTCTAATATTGACGTTATTAAACAGAAAAAAATACGCCCTCTGAATTTTCATAGAAAACAAGATTAGTGTTCAATTGCTCTTGCTAGTCACAATTTATTAAAAACACACAATGAAAAAACAAAACAAAAATAAATCAGTAAAGCAGAAAACACTGCGGTAGGGGTGGTAGAAAAATTCAGAGACTGAAAAACAAACCAAAATAAAACATGATATGAACCTTACTAGATTTATACAATAAAAGAGAAGTAGGCCAAATTGCATGCTGGAAAAATATCACAGGACCCAATTATATTCTTTTTGAACCTACTTTGTACATGCTTAGCTTATCCTGTTCTGTTATCCTGACAGCGTGCATTGAATTTGTTGAATTTGAGGTGCGGAGGATCTGCCTGGGTGAGCGATATATCACAGTTCTCCCTAAGTTCTTCAGAACAGGAGCCCAATAGCAGATCATCTTCACCCAGTTTAGAAGAAAACTTTCATTTCCATACTTTAAAGCAGTTATAAAGTTTCAACTATCTCTACAGTACTCTATTAATTAGCAGTGGGGGGAGTTCCTGTTGTGGCTTAGTGGGTCAAGAACCCAACTGGTAGCCATGAGGATGCAGGTTTGATTCAAGGCCCCACTCAGTGGGTTAAGGATCCTGCATGGCCTTAGGCTGCCACATATATCAAAGTGGTGGTTCAAATCCAATGTTGCTGTAGCTGTGGAATAGGCCAGCAGCTGCAGTTTGGATTTGACCCTAGTCCAGGAACTGCAGGCGTGACTGTTAAAAAAAAAAAAAAAAAAAAAAAAAGCAGTGGGGTTACTTATCCTTCTAAGAATGGACAACAACATTCATGTTTACATTCTGCTAAGGCAATAACTGAAATATTTAGCAGTGAAGGAGCTGTCCAAGGTAAAGGTCCAAAAAGCTTATCTCACTGGGTTAAAAACTGGGATTCAGAGGGCTCCTCATTTCTAGTTCCCAAGTCACCACCCCTCAGCATATATTTTTGGAGCTGTATTCATTCTCTCCAGACACAAGAGCACATTGCTTTGCATAACCAGCTGATTTCTAGTCTGGGCTATTAGCTCTTCTACTGTTACCTCAGAACAACTGAGATGAGACTAAAATCTTTAGTCATTTTCTCCAATAATCCTCTCTGCCTCTCTGATTATTGTAATGACAGAGCACTGAGGCTCAACCCATGGAATGGAATGCGTTTAGAAAAATCCCACAGAGGAAGAGCGAGACTTCTCCACTGTTATTTTAACACGGTATCTGCTAAAGTCACTCTGAACTCCAAGTAAAATGCTACATTCTGGTGTCTCGTTTTTCCAAAGTGGAACAAATTTGTCAATAGTGATTTTCTTCACAGCTGCCAGAGTCATCATTAACTCTCCTGTTCAGAACACTCCCACCATGTTCCATCTACCTCCATGTGGCCTGGAAGGCATCACAAGCTCTATTTCCCACCTGCTATTCCTACCACAGTTGTTTTGCCTCCCAGTCTCTGGTCCAGGTCCTTTGGAGCAGCTCCTCTAAGATTCTGTGCTAATTCTTTTTTTAAAATTTTATTTTATTTTTATTAAAGTATAGTTGATTTGCAGTATAGTGTCAATTTTTGCTATACAGCATAGCAATCCAATCATACATATATATATTTTTTTCTCATATTATCTTCATCATGGTCTGTCCCAAGAGATTGGGTATAGTTCCTTGTGCTGTACAGTAGGACTTCATTGCCTATCCATTCTAAATGTAATAGTTTGCATCTACCAACCCCAAACTCCCTGTTTATTCCACTCCCTCCCCCTCCCCCTTGGCAACCACACATCTGTTCTCTATGTCCATGAGTCTGTTTCTGTTTTGTAGATAGGTTCATTTGTGCTATATTTGAGATTCCACATATAAGTGATATAATAAGGTCTTTCTCTTTTTGGCTTAGTTCACATAGTATGGAATATCTAGTTGCATTCTTAGGGCTTTTTGCATTTGCTATTCCCACTGTGTAGAACCTTCTAGCCTTCAAGCTTTACAATGATCATTCCTTCACTTCAACTAAGTCTTTGTTTAAACCTCACTTTCCCAAATACCCTTTCTAAACAACCTTTCTGATGCATACACATACACACACATACACAGTCATGTCAATCCCAGTCATATAATCTGCTTTTATTTTCTTAAATACTAATCCTTTAGCGCAATCATATTACATATTTATTTGCTTAGGGTTTTATGTATTTAAAATTTTTTTGAAGTATAATTGATTTACAATGTTATATTAGTTTCTGGTGTATAACAAAAGGATTAAGTGTGTGTGTGTGTGTATGTGTGTTTAATAATTTACAACACAACAATTATATTCATATTCTTGTTTTTTAAATTCTGTCTCCTGTTCTAAAAAGTAGGGTCTCAGGAGGGTACAACTGAGAACATTGCCAAATACATAGTAAATACCCAGTATTTTTAAAATAATTAAAATGAAATAATAAAAGAATGATTTATGCTTCAAGACAAAGAACTTTGCCTAGAGGCCATGCTCCTTCAAAATAAATATCAGAAATATGTACACTGTTCTATGAAATTTGACATTTTCCAAAGTAAAAGATGGAGAACAAGGCAAAACTCACCTCCTCTGTGAGGTGGCTGTGAGCAGCCAGCATTCCCAGGGCTTCAGCAATGATTCCCCCTGGAGTCATCAAAATTATGGTCTTAATCAGAGTTTTTGAACTTCATTCTATGCTACATCCATGTAAATGTATGAAACTGCCACTTGGTCCTATAAATCAGCTTTAGGCAGCAAAAGAAAGGCAGCAGTGACCAACATCTTTCTATGAAAGAGTTATTTTCTGCTCAGTTCAGAGAATTAGACTTGTAAGGCTCCCTGAGGACCCTATTCATTATCCCCTGAGTGGTCTGAAATCCTGAATTCACCAGATAATGATTTAACTCTGATACTAGACTGGGGTTGTCACTTCAGCAGGAAAGAGCAGAAGAGCAGCATCTATAGTTTCTCAAAAGGAAAATACATTGAATTTTCCTTTGAAAACATATTAACCTGATAACTATCTAGAGCTTTCATTTTTAGTCTTCTATTTTCTTCTAGACTCATAACAGTCTGATCAGTGTTGGCCATTTAGCTAAGGCAGACATATCCGAGGCAGCAGATGGTTGCTATTCCCTTCTGCCTTCCAACATCACCAAAACAATACCCAAGTCTAGATGTTATCTCAGAACAATCCTACCACATAACTCATCATAACACTGGATTTTGAGGAAAGTACATGGGCCATGGCAACCTAAGCACCCACTTTAAGAAACAAGAGACAAAGAGGTGAAACAATCAGAAGAAAAGAAATGATATAAAATTAAAACAAACAAAAAAAATGAATGGAATTGAAAACTGCCAAACAACAGAAAAAAAAAATCAATAAATCCAAAAGCTGTTTTTTTTTTTTTTTTGAAAAGATCAATAAAATTGATGAACCTCTATATGGGCTAAATGAAAAAAAGAGAAAGAAAACATATGTTTCCAGTACCAACAACTAAAGGGGGTGCGGTATCACTACAGATTCCACACACATCCGAAGGTTAACAAGGAAATACTATCAATAACTCTATGCCCTGCAAGTGTGAGAATTTACATAAGGTGAATCAAAATTAAAAACTACTAAGATACACTCAAGAAAAGATAAATAAATATCCCCTTAAAGAAACTGAATTATTTTTTTAAATTCTCACAGAAAGAAATCACCAAGGCCAGATGGCTCAATTAACTCTACCACACATTTTATGAAAAAAAAAATACCAATTATCCACAATCTCTTCCAGGAAGTAAAAGAAGAAGAACCTCCTCACTCATGTTATGAGCCCCACATTACCCTAAGATCAAAACCAAGGTACTGCAAAGGACCAATAACCCTCATAAGCAGAGACAAAAAATCCTTAATGCAACATTGGCAAATAAAATCTAGCAATACATAAAAAAGGTCATACATCATTGCCAAGAATTCAAGACTGATTGGCATTGGTAACTCAACTCAACATCACATTACATACTGAATAAGAAAAATATACATGGTCATATCAATAATTATAGAAAACAATTTGTAAGAATTAATTAATTATAATAAAAACTTAAAAACTAAGGGTATCACCACTAAATAAAGGTTTATACATAGAATTTATAGCTACTATCATATTTTGTGTGGAGAGATCAACATTTCCACATAAGATTAGGAATAAAACAAGGATATCTTCTTGCCCCACTCCTATCCAACATTGAACTGGAAGTCCAGCTAAGATGACTTCGGAAGAGAAAAGAAAGACAAGGAAAAAAAGAAAAGAAAGAAAAAAAGAAAAGGAAGAGAAAAATAAAGATATATATAATTTAAAGGAAGGAATAAAACAGTCTTTACTCAAAGATGACATGATTGTCTGTGTAGATAACCCAAAAAATAACCAACAAAATGTGTAGGCACCAAAAACTCCTGGAACAATTAGTGAGTATAGCATGGTAGCTGGATATAAGGTCAATATTTTAAAGAAATTGGTTTATTTCCTATACATATGCAAAGAATTATTGGAGCATTATATTTTAAATTATGATTTACAATATACCAAAAAGAAAAAACACCAAAATACTGGTTAAAAAAATTAAAGAAAATGTAAGCAAATGGAGAGAGTTTTTGAATACACGGATTGGAGAATTCAATGAAGATGTTGTTGTTGTGTTTTTTTTTCCAAGTTGATATATTTAATACAACCCCATAAAAATATCAGCAAACTTTTTGGTAATAACAACAAAGCAATTCCAGCATTTGTATGCTAGAAAAGCAAACACAATACTGAAGAAGAAAAGCAAAATTAAGAGGACTCACTCATACTACCCAATTTCAAGCTTTACTATAATGCTGCAGTAATAAAGAGATTATGGTGTTGGTGGAAAAATAGACACCACACACTTTGATGGAGTAAAACAGAGAGCTTAGAGATAGTCCCACACAGATTAAGTACACTGATTTTTGACAAAAGCAAAAAGGCAATATAATAGATATAATATTAGATAGAGTTTTCCATGAATGGTGCAGTCCATATTTTCTAAGACAAAGAAAGAAACAAATAAACAAACAAACTAGAGACAGGCATTTTACACAAATGTTATCTCAAAATATGCCATTGACCTAAATACAAAATGAAAAGTTATAAAAAAGTTCTAGAAGACATAGGATAAAATCCACCTGGCTTGTGATTTGGTGATGAGGTTTTATATACCATACAACACCCAAAGCACAACCCATGAAAGAAAAATTTGTAAGCTGAACTTTTATTCAAAGTTCTTAAAAAATTACTCTGAAAAGAATCCTGTCAAGAGAATGAAAAGAGAAACTACAGACTAAAAAATATTTGCAAATCACTCATGAGATAAATGACTTGTATATACAAAGTATACAAAGTTACATAATAATAAAACTTTTAGGGAGTTCCCAGCATTGTGCAGTGGAAATGAATCTGACTAGGAACTGTGAGGTTGCCCGTTCAACACCTGGCCTTGATCAGTGGGTTAAGGATCCCATGTTGCTCTGAGCTGTGGTGTAGGTTGAAGACGTGGCTCAGACCTGGCATTACTGTGGTGTAGGCTAGCAGTTGTGGCTCCAATTAGATCCCTAGCCTGGGAACCTCCATATGCCACAGATGCAGCCCTAAAAAAAAACTTTTAGTCCTCAATAATTAAAAATGTATATATAATAGGCAAAAATAGTGAACAAACAAATCACCAAAGAAAATATACAGATGGCAAATAAGTATATGGAAGCATCCTCAACATCATTTGCCATTAAGGAAATGTAAATTCAACAATGACGTACCACTACACACCTACTGGAATGGCCAAAATCCACAACCTAACATTGACACTCCACTAATGAAAATGTGGAGTGATGGGAACTTCTATCCATTGCTAGTGGGGATGCAAAATGTTACAACCACTTTGAAAGAGATTTTGGCAGTTTCTTATAAAGCTAAACATAATTTTACTGGGAATCAACTCCCGTAAACTGATTTGAAACTTAATATCCATACAGAAACCTGCACATGAATGAATTATGAATCAACTTTATTCATCATCATCAAAAACTGGAAGCAACCAAGATTTATTTTAATAGGTGAATAAATGTGCAAGATATATATATATATATATATGGAATATTCATATAATGGAATTCTACTCAGTGATACAAATGTATAAACTATTAACCCATGAAATAACATAGATGAATTTTATTTTTCTTTTTAATTTTTTTTTTATTTTCCCACTGCACAGCAAGGGGGTCAAGTTATCCTTACATGTATACATTACAATTACATTTTTCCCCCAGCCTTTCTTCTGTTGCAACATGAGTATCTAGACAAAGTTCTCAATGCTACTCAGCAGGATCTCCTTGTAAATCTATTCTAAATTGTGTCTGATAAGCCCAAGCTCCCGATCCCTCCCACTCCCTCCCCCTCCCATCAGGCAGCCACAAGTCTCTTCTCCAAGTCCATCATTTTCTTTTCTGAGGAGATGTTCATTTGTGCTGGATATTAGATTCCAGTTATAAGTGATATCATATGGCATTTGTCTTTGTCTTTCTGGCTAGATGAATTTTAAATATACATTACTAAATGAAAGAAACTAGTCTGAAAAGGCAGCACACTTTGTGATTCCATTCATATCACATTGTGAAAAAGACAAAACTATAGAGAAGGAAAACAGGTCAGTGATTTTCATGGGCTTGGGGTGAGGGAAATGTCGACTGGGTGAAGCACAAGGGAATTTTAAGTACTGTAACTATTTTGTTGCTATAGGGTTAGACCCACTCCGCATTTGTCAACACCCACAGAATTTTTCACCACAAAAAGTAAACCTTAAGCAAAAAATCAAGATCAGGAATCCTAAGACAGAATACAAACTGAAACAAAAGAATCTCACTCTATTTTAATATAACTTCATTGAGGAGAGTGGCAGGGGAGAGTGTTCTGATGTGTGTGCCTCTGGAAATGAATGGAGGCTGTAAGATGGTAGGAAAAACAGAAGCTATGCAAGCACTGTACTTCAGTAGGTAGGAGAGTTTCTTACAGGGATATAGGTTAGCAACCCTCAAACCCCAGATATAGGTTAGGATTGAAAAATGCATAAATGGATGGCAGATGGTAAAACCAGGAGGCTCACTGTTGGAGTGGGAGTTTATAGAAAAGCAAGGGGGCAAGACTAGAAGGGCTCATGCGATCAGGGACTGGAGTTGGTGCCATCAGCATGAACTTATGTTTCATTTAATATAAACACAGATGGAGAGATACAGCAATACTTAGAGCAAACTCTGGCCAGGGAGGGCTTAGATGCAATGAGCACACACAACACAAAACCAGGGTTCCTTGAGGAAATGGCTGATTCTGAGCCTGGGGAATGGACAGTACAATATAAACCTGGGACACCATTAATCCAAATATTAAGGAAATGTTGGATTTTATGTACGCGCACGCGCGCGCGCACACACACACACACACACACACACACACACACACATGTTGGGGGCAGGTAAAAGGGGAACAGGAGCCAACTGAAAAAGCTCCAAATGGCCAAAGCTGAAGGAATTCTAGCAAATAAGCAAAAAAAAAAAAAAAAAAAAAAAAAAAAACAAAAAACCCTGTATTGGATTATAACAGAAAGCATCAAATAAATACCATGATTCCCTATTCATCTAAATAAATAATGATTAAATAACTAAATAATTGGGTGAGAATAGACAGATGCCCAGTATAGAAGAATTCTAAATAATACACTGTCCCTCAGGGTGATGGAGCATCACTCTTCAGCCTTAAGTGTGGATTGTGTATAGTGACTTACTCTGCATAGTGACAGAGTGGTATGAAAAGGGGGCAAAAAGAGTAACTGTGGTGGAAAAATCTGACAAACACTACCTGAGCCAAGTGATCAAAAGTGGCAATCAATATTGATAAATCATGTTGAGAATATACATATCCTTGGTGTGATTTGATGAAAATGCCATTTATTTCTGTGTCTTTTCTCCCCAGACACATGTCCCAAGTCTTTTCATAGGAAACAGAAGAAGAAAGACAAACACAAAACTGAAAATAAAAAACTCATGACAAATAATCCTCAAAATTGTCAAGGTCACTGACAATAAGGAAAGTTAAGAAAGTACCTCAGCCAAAAGTATTCCATAGAAACATAACTACTAAGTATTAACATGGTGGCTTGGATTGGATCCTAAGATAGCAAAAGTAAAAAAAAATTAAAGAAATTTTAAAAGTATGGTCTTAGGTTAATTAAAATGCATCAATTTTTTCACCAATTATGACAAATGTTCCACACCAAGGTAAGATTTAAATATTAAGTGAAATAAGAAACAGAATGTAAGAGAACTTTCTATACTGTCTTTTCAACTCTTCAATAAATCTAAAAATGTCCTAAAATAAAAAAGGGATTAAAAAATCCACTATCCCATTGATAGTCTTAAAATTTAGGTGCAAACTCAAACTCAACAGAAAATATCTTCAATTTTCTTGGAACTGATTATTCTTATTCCCAAGTGAATTATTAAACACAATGATTTGAACAGGAGTTTAAAGACCTTTACCCTAGATTTTTCCTTAGTTTTAATCAGGTAACTCAAATATGTATAGAGTGATATAGATTATACACTCTTTTAAAATTATTATAACAGATGTGTCTAAGTAGAAAAAGTAAGAGGTCAAAATCTTATCATTTACCATGAAGAAATGTCCTAATTTGATGAGTTCCCTCAGAGATATTTTTATATAATGTACTGGGTTATATATTTTCCCCCCACCAAAACTAATATCCACTGGTAACCTCAAAATGTGAATTTATTTGGAAATAGAGTCTTTGAAGAAGTAGTATATCGAATTAAGATTAGGTCATCCTGGAGTAGGGTGGGCCCTGGCTGGTGGCTTATAGGAAGAGAAAACAGACAGTGAAAAGAGATGGGACAGACAGACAGAGAGATGGAGGGGGAGAGATGAAGAGAGAGAGAAAGAGAAAGAGGAAGAGAGACCAAGAAAGAGAGAGAAAGATGGAGAGAGGCAGAGAGAGAGAGACAGAAAAAGAAAGGGACAGAGAGATGAGGAGAGAGATGGAAAGAGGCAGAGGGAGAGAGAGAGAGGGGGAGAGATTGGAGACCAAGTGACAGAGGAGGCAGAGACAGA
Organism: Sus scrofa; assembly: GCF_054392235.1. NCBI lineage: Eukaryota > Metazoa > Chordata > Mammalia > Artiodactyla > Suidae > Sus > Sus scrofa. Next base: position 49,358,703 of record NC_139390.1, on the reverse strand, counting down.
AATGTGCCACCTAAAAGCCAAGAAAAGGCAACTGGTAACCACCAGAAGGAAAAATCTTTTCCTAGAGACTTTAGAGATTACCATTGTTCTTCCAACCTCTCAATTTCAGAATTCTAGCCTCCAAAACTTAAGAGAATGAATTCCTGCTATTTTAAGCCATCTAGCTTATGGTAATTTGCTGCAGCAGCCCTAGGAAATGGGCACATAGAAATGTACAGGGTGGGTTCCCTACCAGGATGAAAATGGTGCTTATGTCTTTCTCAGAGCTAATTCCTTGCCTTGTATTTCTTTTTCTCCAACAGTTCCAGACTCTGAAGAGTATAGAAGCATTAAAGGGAGCTTGATTCTTGATCTCAGAACACATTATATTATCATTATCTTCTTTTACCAGGCCTATCTCTGTTTCTCATCTCTGATGAGCAAATTGCATTATTTGGATGAAGGCACTTCCATGTAATTAGCAATTCTCTTCATAAATGAATTATTTTTTCCCTAAGCCCCAAAGCCTAATTTTAGCTTCTTAACCTCATTATGTCCATGAGATCACTTTGGTGGAATTCTAAACCTTCTCTCATTTATTTTCTTGACAAAAAGTAAATATACACACCAGAAAATCACACTAAAGTTTCTTGTCTAATTAAATCATTTATCTTTGAGAAGAGGAAACTTTTTACTTCTCCTTGAGTATAGAAAGGGTCTTTGGTCCCAGCCTTCCTGACAGATCTTTTATTTCTCAAACCCATAACATGCTCTAAATGTTCCATGAGAATCTGCTGGGAAAAAGTCAAACCTAATTTTTCAGTCCTCAGAAAAGAAGGCCTTGAGAATAACCATATCTTTCCTCTTACCCATTCCTATTCCCTAGCCTAAGGAACTCTAAGATATGTTAAGATAAATAAGAAAGAAATGAGTTTTTAACTGAGAGTCTTTTCAGTGAGGTATTTGAGTTCATACAGTAGAAAAGTGATTTCACAGCCTTGGTGAGGCAGAATCACTAGAAAGTTAAAAAAAAATCCTCTTTTTATTCAAGGTGGGGAGGGGTGGAGAAGAGCATACTAAAATAAATGTCTGCTAAGTCCAGAGCAGGCTTTAATTGCCTATGAACCAGAAACTATCAAAGGTAAATAACAAGGTGACATTAAGATTCCCAGTAACGCAGGTCATTATTTTCACAGATAACTAATTGCAATATCCTGCTTAGCATTTTCCTCCCAACTGTGTTGAGAAAAGAGATTGACACTAGCAAAATAAGACCTGACAGATGAGTGATAAAATCAACAACTCCAAACTCCCTAGATAATGACCCAACTTTTGCTTTCCAAATCTTTTCTGAATTGCTTATATTCATGACACCCATAAAATAATTCACTTCTCATATGCTCCATGGTTCAGCGCTTGCTTGGTGTTTGTCTACAGTAGAGTTCAAAGTAAGCTTCAAATATTCAATATTAGAATCCAGGTAGAACATACATCAGTAAACACGAATGTAGGATAAGTGTAAAGTACAGAACTCATCTCTGTGTGGGCCTGGAATCAATAAATACAAGTAAAAATCACTGCCTGCCAAGCTTATGTTGAATCTGACAACTGCCATTATTTCTGCTTTTGTCCATAGTATACTTTATGGTTGTTGCTATTTTTCTTGGGGTTTCCAGAAAACAGAATTTTAAAAGGAAATATGCTTACAGGAGGTTTACCAGGTATTGTTCTTATGAGGAGAATAATAAGAAACTTATATTAAAGACATGAGGCAGGTAGGATTAGGCAAAAGGAGACACTGAGCTCTGATTCAAACTCAAAAGTGGCCCCAGCCAACCTCACAGAGCACTCTGAAGCTGGCTGGCCTTTCAAAGATGCCACCCTGCCCCATGAAGTAAAAGGTCAGGCCCTTTGTAACCCTATATCAACAAGTCATGGGAAATGGCTACTCCTAGTACATGGCTTAACACCTGGTCAGATGGCTCTCTTTCAGAGGCAATTGACAGATCTGGACTCACCAATGGGCTCTTGCCCAGCAGCACCCCAGCTAGAGTGAGGGTGAAGCCCTGATGAGAGATGGGGTGGGGCACCTCTACATAGCTTCCCATTTGCTCCCAGTTTTGTGTCTTTCTTTCTGTTTTACTCAACACCACTACCATATCCTGCTCAACTGCCCTGTTCTCTCAAATTTTATCACCCTTTTACAAGTCTTGGTCATGATGGCTTACTGCCTAAGCAAGTCCCTACCAACTATTCCAGTGCTTGCTCAGGAATCTCCTTTTAGCCTAGCTTGAGTGTAGCCAGTAAGGACCTGGAGCATTCCTAGAGTTGGGGAAAGAGAGATGCTGTTCAGGTAGTGGATGCCACTGGTCTCCCACCCACAACCCTGCACCCCCTCTATTTTACTGAATTCCAGCTGCCATCACTGGATTCTGTTGCCTTATGACTTTCTCTGTTTTCTGAGAGAGCTCATTTTGTGCACAGGTATGCAAACTAGGAGGCCTGGGAGAATCTATACCAACGACTGATGAGCACTGAAATATAAAAGACCTCAGATTTCATGCTCTTCTTCTGGACTTGTGCTGATGTGTGTGCTCTACCCTGGAGGTCAGATTTCCCCAGTGGGATCAGACTCCAACGACCCACAGCAGTGACTTGATTATGCACTCTTGCTTGGAGACATTCCATCCTCCTCTTGCAAGTCTGTACTCCTCATGAAGGTTTCTAGGATCACTTCCCAAATACACTGCTTAGAAGTAAATCCTGACATACTAGCTTGGCACTTGGCTAGCTCAACCTAAGACAGTTATATTAGTCCATATGCTCCCAAAGGAACACATTTTAGGTGGTGACCAAATAGAGGAGTAAGAGGAAAAATAAGCAAAAGATGAATATATAAATGAAGATATGCTAGAACTCCCCTATTGGTGCAGTGGATTAAGGATCTGGTATTGTCACTGAAGTGGCTTGGGTTGCTGCTGTGGCCTGGGTTGGATCACTGACCCTGGAATGTCCACAGGCCAGGGACACAACTAAAGATAGATAGATAGATAGATACATACATACATACATACATACATACATACATACATAAAGGAAGGAAATATGCTAAAGTAAGATGAAAACAATTAAGAAAAAATATAAATATGGAGTTCCCTGGTGGCTCAGCAGGTTAAGGATCCAGCGTTGTTATTGCCGTGGCTCTGATCTGGTTAGTGCTGTGGCCCCAGATTGATCCCTGGCCCCAGAAATTCCCCATGCCAGGGGTGGGGCCAAAAAATAAAATAACATAAATTAAAAAATGTGTATATCAAAAGAGAAAATACCAATATTTCAGAGGGTTGATGATGTGTTTTTTAATTTCCCTACTATATATTTTGGCTCCTCCTCAAGTAAACATTATAGTGAGATTTTTTTTTTCATTTTTTTATTACGCAAATGAATTTATCACATCTGTATGATCATCACAATCTGATTTCACAGGATTTCCATCCCATAGCCCAAGCACATACCCCCACCCCCCAAACTGTCTCCTCCAGAGACCATAAGTTTTTCAATGTCTGTGAGTCAACATCTGTTCTACAAGGAAGTTCTGTCTGTGCTTTTTTCAGATTCCACATGTCAGTGAAAGCATTTGATGTTGGTGTCTCATTGTATGGCTGACTTCACTTAGCATAATAGTTTCTAGGTCCATCCGTGTTGCTAAAAATGCTGGTGTTTCGTTCTTTTGAATGGCTGAGTAATATTCCATTGTATATATGGACCACATCTTCTGGCTCCACTCCTCCGTCGATGGACATTTAGGTTGTTTCCATGTGTTGGCTATTGTAAATAGTGCTGCAATGAACATTGGAGTACATGTGTCTTTGTGAATCGTGGTTTTCTCTGGATAGATACCCAGGAGTGGGATTGCTGGGTCAAATGGTAGTTCTATGTTTAGTTTCCTGAGGCATCTCCATACTGTTTTCCATAGTGGTTGCACCAATTTACAATCCCACCAACAGTGTAGGGTTCCTTTTTCTCCACACCCTCTCCAGCACTTACTGTTTGTAGACTTTTGGATGATGGCCATTCTGGCTGGTGTAAGGTGGTACCTCAGAGTGGTTTTGATTTGCATTTCTCTGATAATGAGTGATGCTGAACATCTTTTCATGTGTTTCTCAGCCATCTGTATGTCTTCTTTGTAGAATTGTCTGTTTAGATCTTCTGCCCATTTTTTGATGGGGTTGTTTATTTTTTGGTATGGAGCTGCAGAAGTTGTTTATAAATTTTGGAGATGAATCCCTTGTCAGTGGATTCATTTGCAAAGATTTTTTCCCATTCTGTGGGTTGTCTTTTTGTGTTGTTTAGGGTTTCCTTTGCTGTGCAGAAACTTTTAAGTTTGAGTAGGTCCCATTTGTTTATTTTTGTTTTTACCGTCATGACTCTAAGAGGTGGATCTGAGAAGATGTTGCTGTCGTTTATGTCAGAGAGTGTTTGGCCTATGCTTTCCTCTAGGAGTTTGATAGTGTCTGGTCTTATATCTAGGTCTTTAATCCATTTGGAGTTTATTTTTGTGTATGGTGTTAGGGAGTGTTCTCATTTCATTCTTTTCCATGTGGCTGTCCAGTTTTCCCAGCACCACTTATTGAACAAGCTGTCCTTTCTCCATTGTATAGTCTTGCTTCCTTTGTCATAGATGAGTTGGCTGTAAGTGCATGGGTTTAATTCTGGGCTTTCTATCCTGTTCCACTGATCTATATGTCTGTCTTTGTGCTAGTACCATGCAGTTTTGACGACTGTTGCTTTGTAGTATAGTCTGAAGTCTGGGAGCCTGATTCCTCCAGCTCCATTTTTCTTTTTCAGGATGTCTTTGGCTATTCTGGGTCTTTTGTGCTTCCAAACAAACTTTAAAATATTTTGTTCAAGTTCTGTGAAAAATGTCCTTGGTAATTTGATAGGGATTGCATTGAATCTGTAGATTGCCTTGGGTAGTATAGTCATTTTGAGAATATTAACTCTTCCAGTCCATGAGCATGGTATATCTTTCCATCTATTGGTGTCATCTTTGATTTCTTTCATCAGTGGCTTGTAGTTTTCAGAGTACAGGTCTTTTGTTTCTTTAGGTAGGTTTACTCCTAGGTATTTTATTTTTTTGGATGTGATGGTAAACGGGATTGCTTCTCTAATTTCCTTTTCTGCTTTTGCATTGTTAGTATATAGAAATGCTATCGATTTCTGTGTATTGATTTTGTATCCTGCAACTTTGCCAAATTCATGGATGAACTCTAACAGTTTTCTGGTGAGTCTTTAGGATTCTCTAGGTATAGCATCATGTCATCTGCAGATAGTGATAGTTTTACTTCTTCCTTTCCAATTTGGATTCCTTTTATCTCTTTTTCTTCTCTGATTGCTGTGGCTAGGACTTCCAGAACTATGTTGAAGAGTACTGGCAATAGCAGACATCCTTGTCTTGTTCCTGATCTCAGCAGGAATTCTTTCAGCTCTTCACCATTGAGAATGATGTTTGCTGTGGGTTTGTCATATATGGCCATTTCATGTTGAGGTAGGTTCCCGTTATGCCCAATTTCTGAAGGGTTTTTATCAGAAATGGGTGTTGGATTTTGTCAAAGGCTTTTTCCGCATCTATTGAGAGGATCATATGGTTTTTATTCTTCAGTTTGTTACTGTGGTGTATCACACTGATGGATTTGCGGATATTGAAGAACCCTTGCATCCCTGGGATAAATCCCACTTCATCATGATGTACAATCCTTTTAATGTATTGTTGGATGTGGTTTGCTAGTATTTTGTTAAGGATTTTTGCATCGATTTCATCAGTGAAATTGGCCTGTAGTTTTCTTTTTTTGTGAAGTCTCTGTCTGGTTTTGGTACCAGAGTGACAGTGGCCTCATAGAATGAGTTTGGGAGTATCCCTTCTTCTTCAATTTTTTGAAATAGTTTCAGAAGGAGAGGTGTTAGCTCTTCTCTAAATGTTTGATAGAATTTGCCTGTGAAGCCATCTGGTCCTGGACTTTTGTTTGTTGGAAGTTTTTTAATCACAGTTTCAGTTTCAGTTCTTGTGATGGGTCCATTCATCTTTTCTATTTCCTCGTGGTTTAGTCTTATAAGATTGTACTTTTCTAAGAATTTGTCCATTTCTTCTAGGTTTTCCATTTTATTGGCATACAGTTGCATATAGTACTCTCTTATGATCCTTGTATTTCTGTGGTGTCCATTGTTACTTCTCCTACGTCATTTCTAATTTTATTGATTAGAGTCCTCCCTCTTTTTTGCTTGATAAGTCTGGCTAAGGGTTTATCAATTTTGATCTTTTCAAAGAACCAGCTTTTCATTTCATTGTTCTTTTCTATGGTTTCTTTCCTTTCTATTTCAAGGACTTCTGCTCTGATCATTATGGTTTCTTTCCTTCTACTAACTTTAGGTCTTCTCTGTTCTCTATCAAGCTGCTTTAGATGCAATGTTAGCTTGTTTATTTGGGCTTCTTCTTGTTTCCTGAGGTGGGCTTGTATTGCTATAAACTTTCCTTTTAGAACAGCTTTTGCTGCATCCCATAGGATTTGGAGTGTCGTATCTTCATTGTCATTTGCTGCTAGGTATTTTTTAATTTCCTCTTTGATTTCTTTAGTGATCCATTGGTTGTTTAGTAGCATGTTGTTGAGTCTCCACGTGTTTGTGTTTTTTGCAGTTTTTTTCTTGTTGTTGATTTCCAGTTGTACAGCATTGTGGTCGGAAAAGATGCTTGATATGATTTCAATTTTCTTAACGTTACTGAGGTTGGATTTGTAGCCCAGGATATGGTCAATCTTAGAGAATGTTCCATGTGCACTTGAGAAGAATGTGTATTCTGTTGCTTTTGGATGAAATGTCCTATAAATATCTATTAAGTCCATTTTGTTTAATGCTTCATTCAGGGCCTGTGTTTCCTTATTGATTTTCTGTCTGGTTGATCTGTCCATTGCTGTAAGTGGGGTCTTAAAGTCCCCCACTCTTATTGTGTTATTGTCAATTTCTCCTTTTAAGGTTGTTAGCAGTTGCCTTATATATTGTGGTGAACCTGCGTTGGGTGCGTAGATATTTAAAATTGTTATAACATCTTCTAGGATTGATCCTTTGATCATTATGTAATGTCCTTCTTTGTCCCTGAAGATATTCTTCATTTTAAAGTCTATTTTGTCTGATATGAGTATTGCTACTCCAGCTTTCTTTTGATCCCCGTTTGCAAGAAATATTTTCTTCCATCCTCTCACTTTCAATTTGTATGTGTCCCTAGAAGTGAAGTGGGTCTCTTGAAGACAGCGTATATATGGGTCTGGTTTTTGTATCCATACAGCCAGCCTATGTCTTTTGGTTGGGGCGTTTCGTCCATTCACATTTAAGGTAATTATTGATATGTATGTTCTTACTGCCATTTTATTAATTACTTTGGATTTGTTTTTGCTGCTCTTTTTTCTTTCCTTCTTCTCTTGTTCTTTTCTGCCTCTAGAAGTTCCTTTAGTATTTGTTGTAAGGCTGGTTTAGTGTTGCTGAATTATCTCAGCTTTTGCTTATCTGAGAAGGTTTTGATTTCTCCTTCACATCTGAACGAGAGCCTTACTGGGTAAAGTAATCTTGGTTGGAGGTTTTTTCCTTTCATCACATCAAGTATATCATGCCACTCCCTTCTGGCCTGCAGAGTTTCTGCTGAAAAATCTGCCGATAGCCTTATCGGGGTTCCTTTGTATGTTATTTGTTTCTTTTCCTTAGCTGCTTTCAAGATTTTCTCTTTGTCTTTAATTTTGGTCAGTTTGATTAGTATGTGTCTCAGGGCATTGCTCCTTGGGTTTATTTTATATGGTTCTCGTTGTGCTTCCTGGATTTGAGTGAGTGATTCCTTCCCCATGTTAGGGAAGTTCTCAACTATTATCTCTTGGAATATTTTTTCTGTCTCCTTCTCTCTCTCTTCTCCTTCTGGAACCCTATAATACGGATGTTGGTGCATTTCACGTTGTCCCAGAGTTCTCTGAGACTCTCTTCATTTGTTTTCAATCTTTTTTCTCTTTTCTGTTCCACATCCGTAATTTCCACTAATCTGTCCCCCACCTCGCTTATTCGTTCTTATGCCTCCTGTATTCTGCTGTTAGCTGCTTCTAGTGAATTTTTTATTTCAGTTATTGTATTTTGCATCTCTTCTTGTTTCAGTTTTATCTCTTGTACCTCTTTCCTCAGTGTTTCCTGTAAGTTATCCATCTTTGCCTCCAGTTTATTTCCAATGTCTTGCATCTTCTTCAGCATCAACAGTCTAAAGTCTTTTTCTTGGAGGCTAAGAATCTCCTCATGGCTTAGCTGTTTTTCTGGGGTTCTTTCTTTCTCCCTCATCTGAGTTATAGTTCTCTGTCTTTTCATTTTTATGGGTTTTTGGTGTGGTGACCTTCTTACAGATAATAGAGTTGTAGCCTCTCTTACTTCTGATGTCTGCCCCCCTGTGGTTGACGTCAGTATGGGGGCTTGCTGTAGGCTTCCTGATGGGAGGAGATGATGCCTGCCCCCTGGTAGGAGGAGCCGATTCTAATCCCTCTGGTGGGTGGGGCTTAGTCTCTGGATGAGATTAGAGGCAGCTGTGTGCCTGAGGGGTCTTTAGGTAGCCTGTTTACTGAGGGCTGGTGCTGTGATCCCACCTGGATTGTTGTTTGCCCTGGGGCTTCTCAGCTGCTGGCTGACGGGTAGGGCCAGATTTTCCCAAAATGGCCACCTCCAGAGAAAGACACTGCTGCTGAATATCCCAGAGAGCTTTGCTGTCATGTCCTTCCCTCACAACAAGGCACATTCACCCCTGTTTTCCCAGGATGTCCTCCAAGAACTGCAGTCAGGCCTGACCCAGATTCCCTTGGAGACTTTGCTTTGCCCTGGGACTCAGTGCATGTGAAAGTCTGTGTGCACCTTTTAAGAATGGGGTCTCTGTTTCCCCCAGTCCCGTGAAGCTCTTGCACACAAGCCCCACTGGCCTTCAATGCCAGATGCTCCGGGGCTCTTTCTCCCTGTGCCAGATCCCCACACGTGAGAGTTTGATGTGTGGCTCAGAGCTCTCACTCCTGTAGGTGAGTCTCTGTGAACCAATTAGTTTTCAGTCTGTGGAGCTTCCCACCCAGGAGGTATGGGGTTGTTTATATCGCAAAATCGCCCCTCCTACCTCTTGATGTGGCCTTCTCTTTTTCTTCTGGAGTACGGTATCTTTTTTAAGGTTTCTGGTCCATTTTGGTGAAGTGTGGTCAGTCTTTAGTTGTGAATTTTGTTGTTTTTAGGAGAGAAGTTGAGCTCCAGTCCTTCTATTCCGCCATCTTAATCCCGTCTCTATAGTGAGATTTACAGACAAAATTAGCCATTGCCTCATTACCAATAAAAATAAATAAATACATAAATAAACAATAAACAAATTTTAATACATATGTCAGTGGCATGTATTCCAGGGATAAGAAATGAAGAGATAAATCTGTGTCATAAACCAAAGTAGTTTATTAATTGTCCCACCTCAAACCGTCCCCCACTATTTCTCTTTTGGGCACTGTCACTTATCACCTTGTGGAGGTGGCATCCACGTCTCACTACCTACAGAAGCTGAAGCAGGAGCTTTCCCGCCTGGATCTGGTGTAGTCACCAAACAGGTTCATCAGAAGCTCCCTTCCTGGAATCTGAACCTTGAGTCCTTACATGATGTCTTGAAGCTGGAGGTTGTATTTATCACAGCGTCATCATTTGGAGCAAAGTTTTTCTGTAGGATGACCACACCTGTGGATCTTGCAATGAGGCCTCCCAAGCTTCCAAGCTCCTGCCTATTTTTCCAATGTAGTTTTCAGCCTCCAACAATTTACATGAATCCCTACTATCCATTCAATAAATGCTATTCTTGCTAAAAGAGGTAGATTAAGGCAGATATACTGTAGCCATGTAGCAGCAAGAGTCCCTCAAGGAAACATGGGAAATTTGAGATTGGTTACCTGGCCATGATGGAGTAGTCCATGGAACCACTCTAAATATTTCTGTGAGACATTTTATAGCTCCCTGGTGCTTGTCACTGCCAAGCCTTGATCTCTCTATCTTCCCAATACATTCCTTTAGGGGGATCATTGTATTGTTCTCAATCAAAGAAATATAATATATATTTAAAGTTATGAATTTATATGTTTTATAATTGATCTACATCTAAGTTCATAAGACATTTTTTAATAATTCTAAAATCAGTTGCTTGTATAAACCTGACCTAAATCCAAATGTATTATTTTCTAATTTCAGATTTTCTTAATCTGACCAATGTCACGCATTAAAAAAATATATTTTTCCCATTAGTTGTTTATTTTCATTTACATTTAGAGCCGATGCAGAAGAAATTCTAAACTCACTGATAAAACACTGTGAGAAAGTTAATTTGAACTGCATATATAAAGATCAAACTAAGCCATCGGGTTAAGGATCCAATATTTATCACTGCTTTGGCTCTGCTTACAGCTCTGGCATGGGTCCGATTCCTGGGCTGGTAACTTCCGCATGCTATGAGTGTAGCAAAATATTAAAAAAAAAATTAAGTTGAAAGCATGATCCCCCGGTAAAACATGATTTTCAGATATATTCTCATTTAAAAAGTCAAATTTTATATTGTCTATTTTTAAAATTTAAAATGTGAGACTTCTTTTTAAAATTAGTTAAGAGAAAAATGCCAAAAGTGAAAAAGCCAAAGAGGAACATCATATATTCAGTATGTAAGTGTATTTCCACTGTATTACTGTATTAATTGATCCAAGACATCTTTCATTGTTTTATTATCTCCATGGCTTATCAGGAAATGGAGTGGAAAGCAAATGTTACTTGTGTGATTATATTTACCTTGATTTTTAAACTAATTTCTTTCTTTCTTTTTTTTTTTCTTTTTAGGGCCACACCCATGGCATATGGAAGTTCCTAAGCTAGGGGTTGAGCTATAGCTGCCAGCCTAAGCCACAGCCACAGCAACTGGGGATCCAAGCCACATCTCTGACTTATACCACAGCTCACAGCAATGCTGGATCCTTAAAACACTGAGTAAGGCTAGGGATCGAACCAGCATCCTCATGGATACTAGTCAGGTTCCTTAACCACTGAGCCATGATGGGAACTCCCTAGTTTCACTTAAGTGAAAGAAAACTCTTGGTACTTCTTTAAAGACCTTGATTAATTAAAATCCAGACACAAAGTGTTTCCTGGAGAAGGGGCAGTGAGTGTCTAGGATCCAGCTGTAAAATGATTGAAGAGAAGGCTAGGTATTTAGGAAAGAACTGACTGATGTTCATGGAAACAAAATTAATATCATTATTTATTTGTTGATAGATAAGACCATTAATTCTTTTTGTATATTAACGTCATAGTACCGAGGGAAGAGTATATTTCATGATTATACATCACTAAGAAAATGGTCTCTATTGACAAAAATAATGATCTACCAAAATGTGATGGAGCTTTAAAGATTTTCCATATCACTTTCAAAACTACATACTTTATTTTCATTAATTTTAATTTTATATTGGAGTGTAGTTGATTTATAATGTGTTAGTTTCAGATGCATAGCAGTTTATATATACATATGTGTAAATATATATATATATATATATATACACACACACATATATCTATTCTTTATTAGATTCTTTCCCCATATAGGTTATTATAGAATATTGAGTAGTGTTCCCATGTGCTATACAGAGGTCCTTGCTGGTTACCTATTGTATAGGTAGTAATGGATATTTATTAATCCCAATCTCCTAATTTATCTCCCCCCCAACCTTTCCCCTTTGGTAAACACAGTTTGCTAAGTCTTTTGAGTTTGTTTCTGCCAAACTACATACTTTAAAAAACCTATTTTGAAAAACCAGATGAAAATTAGAATTTTTCAACTCTATTTCCCCATAATCTACCAAAAAAAAAAAAAAAAACCTCTTTAACATGCCACACAGGGTATTTCATCTGGATGCTCTAAGCATATTACTTAACTACATCCACATAAACAATTAACTCCTGCAATACTGCACTTTTTGAAGTGTCTTGAATTTGTCATGCCTCTTTATGTGCTCCCACTTAAAGTGCTCTTTCTCCATTCTCTCATTTAATGCTTAACTCAGATATCATCTCCTATGGCAAGCTTTTCCTAACTCCCCAAACCCTTGCCTCTCCTCTACTGCTGCATGGCTACTTTTTCATAATCCTATGGGTACCCTAACGGTCTGTTTAAAAAAAAAAAAAAAAAAAAAAAAAAGAATTACAAGAATCCTCAAGGTGCTATGAGAGTCTGGGTTGCAGATGCCATGGCTTACTCTCCATATGTCAGAAAACTGGCTCATTAGCTGACATATGCTGAATCTTGATAAGTTTTTATTTTACAATGACTGAATAAATGTCACATTCCTCTGTAAGACTGATGCCTTGAAATATACCATTCAATTATTGGAAGAATTGCAGGGACAAAAGATTGAGAAAGTATCTTTGGCATACAAAACACAGATACTTAAAATTAGGGCTGGGCAAGATGGCAGAAGAGTAGGGGGACACGCTCGCCCTCTCCCACAAACAACCAAAAAAAACCACATCGGGAGTTCCTGTCGTGGTGCAGTGGTTAACGAATCTGACTAGGTACCATGAGGTTGCAGGTTCCATCCCTGCCCTTGCTCAGTGGGTTAACTATCCGGCGTTGCCTTGAGCTGTGGTGTAGGTCACAGACACAGCTTGGATCCTGCGTTGCTGTCGCCCTGGTGTAGACTGGCAGCTACAGCTCTGATTCGACCCCTAGCCTGGGAACCTTCATATGCTGTGGGAGCGGCCCAAGAAATAGCAAAAAGACAAAAAAAAAAAAAAAAAAAAAAAAAAAAAAAAAAAACCACATCTACAGGATAAATGATTCACACAGAACAGCAACCGAACGCTGGCAGAAGAACCTAAGCTCCAATAATGGCAAGAATTTCGTGACATTACTAGGTAAAACAAGAGAAAAGAGGAGAGTGAGAGAAGGGGAATCCGAGCTGGACAGACACTCCTGAAAGGGAACCGCGGAGGAGGAAAGGATCCTGCACCCTGGAAAGTCACCTACTCAATGGAAAGATCAACCAAACTGGAGGAATCTCCAGATGCAGAGAAGACTGTAGCAGTAAGTCGGAGTTCTGAAAAGCAGATCGAAAACCAAACAGATCATCTGAACTATGGGCACAGTCACCAAAAATTGAGACACCTGGGTGGGGGCTGGGCACCGAGACCTTGGCTCTGGAGCTTAGTCCCCGGGAAAGGGCTGGGGGGGGTCGGGGTGGAGCAGAGACTGCTTGGGAGGTCTAGAAACTGGTCTGTCAAGTTTGGCGGGGCAGAGACTGCCTGGGAGACTAGAAAGCAGAGCATCGCAGGGGGAGGGAGCAATACACTAAGGGTGGGGAAGTGGAAAACCATATCAGAGGGAAGCTGGGAGAAGAGCTGGGTCTGTGCCAGTGTTGGGGAGGGGAGAGAAGAAGGGGTGGGCCCTCATAGAATACTCCCCATGCCACAGCGAGCTTACCAGCCCACTAGCTATCAGAAAGCTGTGCTTCCCAGTGCATCCCTTCCCGCCGCCCCCACCACCCCTACACACTTGCCAGACCTGGGGCTGCCTGCCATCCGGGAGGGCTGGTCTCAACTATTGCTGGAAGCCTACCAACACAGGGGCTGTCCCTGCCCTGGACTGCTTGCCCTTTGGAGGGGCTACACCCCTGCAGAGCAACACCAAATACCGCCAGCACCCAGGAAAAGTCCTGCAGCCCAGAAAAGCTAGAATAAGATTGGCCGGGCCATGAAAAGATCTGCCTAATTCTCCAACAGTCCTTCCGAGTTGGGCTGCCCTGGGGAAGTGCCTCTTGGGTTTGCAGCAGCCCAGCTAGCTGCTCCATCCCTTGGGGGGTGCTGAACTCCCATGGAACAGCTCCCAGGACCCCCAGCTCCCTGCAGGAGTCCGCACAGCCCAGAAAAGCTAGAACAAGCTTGGCTGGGTTGCAAAAAGATCTGTCTCATTCTCAGACAGTCCCTCCGAGTTGGGCTGCCCTGGGGAAGAGCATCTTGGGTTCGCAGTGGCCCAGCTATCCCTCAGGGGGTGCCGCACTCCTGCAGAACAGCTCTCCAGGATCCCCAGAACCCTGCAGGAAGCCCTGCACCCCAGAAAAGCTAGAACAAGCTTGGCCAGGTCACAAAAAGATCTGCCTAATGCCAGGACAGTCCCTTCGAGTCAGCTGCTCTGGGGAAGAGCCTCGGGTTCGCAGCAGCCCTCAGCCCTTAGGGGGTGTCACACCCCCGTGGAATAGCTGCTCAGCACCCCCAGTCCACTGGAGGAGCCCCTGCAGCCCAGAAAAAGCTAGAACAAGCTTGGCCAGGCTGTGCAAATATCTGCCTACATTTTCAGACAGTCTTTCTGAATCAGGCTGCCCTGAGGAAGAGCTTCTTGGGTTCTCAGAGACCCAGATAGCTGCTCCAACCCTGGGGGAGGGGCGCTGCACTCCTGTGGAACAGCTCCCCAGGACCACCAGCACCCTGCAAGAACCCCACAGCCCAAAATCACCAGAGCAAGCTCTGCCCTGCTGAGCGAAATCTGCTCCTTTTGTGGTGTGGATCTCCCAGTCTTGTCTGCCCTCAGAAAGTCCTCCTTTGCTTCAGAGGGACCCTGTTATTCCCACCAACACTACAGAAAAGCCATACTGCCTCAAAAAAAGACTGACTAACAATGCCAGCCCTCAGGAAACATTCCCTGGCAGTGACTAGGCAAACACTGCCTGGACATGGAGAGTACAACTCCACCAGGAAAAAGAAAACAACAAGCAAGATGAAGAAGCTGAGAAACCACCCCAAGTTAAACCAACAGGAGAACTCACCTAAAGCTGTCAACAATGAAACAGATCTCTGCAGTCTGACAGACCTGGAGTTCAAATGAGAAATAGTGAAAATACTGAAGGAATTAAGAGAAAATATGAACAGTAATGCAGACACTCTCAGAAAGGAACTAGAAAATATAAGGAGGAGCCAAGAAAAACTAGAACATTCATTTGCAGAGATACAAACTGAACTAAGGGCAGTAAAAACCAGAATGAATAATACAGAGGAATGAATCTGTGATGTGGAAGATAGAATAATGGAGATCACCCAATCAGGTCAGCAGACAGAAAACCAAATGAAAAAACATGAAAGCAATATAAGAGACCTATGGGATAATATAAAGCAGGCCAATCTATGCATAATAGGAATTCCAAAAGGAGCAGAAAAAGATAAGGGAATGGAAAATATATTTGAAGAAATTATTGCTGGAAACTTCCCAAATCTAAAGGATGCTGAGTTCAGGATAAAGGAAGCACAGAGGGCCCCAAACAAGTTGAACCCAAATAGACCCACACCAAGACATGTTATAACAAAAATGGCAAAAGTTAGTGATAAAGAGAGGATCCTAAAGGCAGCAAGAGAAAAGCAGAATGTTACCTACAAGGGAACCCCCATAAGATTATCAGCTGATTTCTCTTCAGAAACTCTACAGGCCAGGAGGGAATGGCAAGAGATATTTAAAATGCTAAAAGGAACAAATATGCAACCTAGAATACTCTATCCAGCAAGAATATCATTTAAAATAGAAGGAGAAATAAAAATTTTTTCCAACAAACAAAAGCTAAAAGAATACAGCAATACAAAATCCAGGCTAAAAGAAATATGAAAGGGCTTCTCTAAACCAAAAAGAAAGGAAGGAAAGAAAGGGAGGAAAAAGGGAAAAAAAAAAAGAAGAAGAACTAGGATTGAGGAAACCGCAATCAGAGAGCAATCACTCAAATAAGCCAGCATAGAGATTTAATCATGAACATATTTCAAACAAAATAAAATTAACAAAAAAAAAGAAGAGTCATCAAAATCATATAATTTGGGCAAGGGATGTTAGGAAATAAATAACCCTTTTTTTGTTTGTTTGTTTGTATGTTTCTCTTCTTAATTTTAATATAGTAGTGAAGTGTTTGAACCTACAGGACCATCAGGCTCAAACACACAATTATAGGAAGGGGTTAGCATACTTAAAAAACAGGGCAACCACAAGCCAAAACCAAACATTGCATTCGCAAAAAATGAAAAAAAAAAAAAAAACACTCAAACAGATAATAACCAGAGACCATCCAACCAAAAAAAGAAAGGAAGAATGGAAAACCATAGAATCAACTGGAACACGAGGTTCAAAATGGCAATAAATAATCATCTATCAATTATCACTTTAAATGTCAATGGACTGAATGCTCCAATCAAAAGACACAGAGTGGCTGAGTGGATAAAAAGGCAAAAACCTTCAATCTGCTGCCTACAAGAAACTGACCTCAGGACAAAGGATACATATAGATTGAAAGTGAAGTGGTGGGAAAAATATTTCATGACAATAGGCATGACAGGAAAGCAGGAGTTGCAATACTCATATCAGAAAAAAAATAGACTTTAAAACAAAAGACATAAAGAAAGACAAAGAAGGACACTATTTAATGATTAAGGGATACATCCAAGAAGAGGACATTACGATCATCAACATATATGCCCCCAATACAGGAACACCCAGATACATACAACAAATATTAACAGACATAAAGGGAGAAATTGATGGGAATACAATCATAGTAGGAGACTTTAATACCCCACTCACACCAATGGACAGATCCTCTAGACAGAAAACCAATAAAGCAAGAGAGATCTTGAAGGAAACAATAGAAAAGTCAGACTTATTTGATACCTTCAGGACTCTACATCCAAAAAAATCAGAATACACATTCTTCTCAAATGCACATGAAACATTTTCAAGAATCGACCACATATTGGGACACAAAGCTAACCTCAACAAATTTAGGAGCATAGAAATTATCTCAAGTATCTTCTCTGACCACAATGCCATGAAATTAGAAATCAACCATGGGAAAAGAAATGAGAAAAAACCTACTACATGGGGACTAAACAACATGCTACTAAAAACCAATGGGTCAATGAGGAAATCAAGAAGAAAATTAAAAAATACCTTGAAAAAAACAATAATGAAGACACAACCTCTCCAAATCTATGGGATGCTGCGAAAGCAGTGCTCAGAGGGAAATTTACAGTGTTACAGGCCTTTCTCAAAAAAGAAAAAAGATCCCAAATTGACAACTTAACCCTCCACCTAAACGAATTAGAAAAAGAACAAAAAAGGCCTAAAGTCAGCAGAAGGAAGGAAATTATAAAGATCAAAGAAGAAATCAATAAAATAGAGATTCAAAAAACGATAGAGAAAATTAATAAAACCAAGAGCTGGTTCTTTGAAAAGGTAAATAAAATTGACAAACCCCTGGCCAGACTCATTAAAAAGAGAAGAGAAAGAACTCAAATAACCAAAATTATAAATGAAAAAGGAAAAATCACAACAGATACTGCAGAAATACAAAAAACCATAAGAGAATACTATGAACAACTATATGCCAACAAATTTGACAATCTGGAAGAAATGGGCAATTTTCTAGAATCTTATAGCCTGCCAAAACTGAATCAAGAAGAAACAGACCAACTGAACAAACCAATCACTAGGAATGAAATTGAAGAAGTAATAAAAACACTCCCTACAAATAAAAGTCCAGGACCAGACGGCTTCACAGATGAATTCTACCAAACATAGAAAGAGGAACTGGTGCCCATCCTCCTTAAACTCTTTCAAAAGGTTGAAGAAGAAGGAATACTCCCAAAGACATCCTATGATGCCACATCACCCTAATTCCAAAACCAGACAGAGATACCACCAAAAAAGAAAACTATCACCCAATATCATTGATGAATATAGATGCAAAAATTCTCAACAAAATCTTAGCCAACCAAATCCAACAATATATCAAAAACTCATACACCATGACCAGGTAGGGTTCATCCCAGGTTCACAAGGATGGTTCAACATACACAAGTCAATCAACGTCACACACCACATTAACAAAAGAAAAGTCAAAAATCATATGATCATCTCAATAGTCACAGAAAAAGCATTTGACAAAGTCCAACATCCATTCATGATCAAGACCCTTGCCAAAGTGGGTATAGAGGGAACATTCCTGAATATAATCAAAGCCATTTATGATAAACCCACAGCAAATATAATACTTAATGGGGAAAAACTGAAAGCCTTCTCACTCAAATCTGGAACAAGACAGGGATGCCCACTCTCACCACTGCTCTTCAACATAGTTTTGGAAGTCCTAGCCACAGCAATTAGACAAACAAAAGAAATAAAAGGCATCCATATAGGAAGAGAAGAGATCAAACTGTCACTGTATGCAGATGACATGATACTATACCTAGAAAACCCTAAGGACTCAACCCCAAAACTACTGGAACTGATTAATAAATTCAGAAAAGTAGCAGGATATAAGATTAACATTCGGAAGTCAGTTGCATTTCTGTATACCAGCAATGAAGCATTAGAAAAGGAATACAAAAATACATTTTAAAATCGCACCTCACAAAATCAAATACCTCAGAATACACATGACCAAGGAGGTAAAGGATTTATATGCTGAGAAATACAAAACTTTAATCAAAGAAATCAAAGAAGATATAAAGAAATGGAAAGATATTCCATGTTTGCGGATTGGAAAAATCAATATTGTAAAAATGGCCATACTACTTAAAGCAATCTACAGATTCAGTGCAATCCCTATCAAATTACCCATGACATTTTTCACAGAACTAGAACAAACAATCCAAACATTTATATGGAACAACAAAAGACCCAGAATCGCCAAAGCAATCCTGAGAAACAAAAACCAAGCAGGAGGCATAACTCTCCCAGACTTCAAGAAATACTACAAAGCCACAGTCATCAAAACAGTGTGGTACTGGTATCAAAACAGACAGACAGACCAATGGAACAGAATAGAGAACCCAGAAATAAACCCTGACACCTATGGTCAATTAATCTTTGACAAAGGAGGCAAGAACATAAAATGGGAAAAAGAAAGTCTATTCAGCAAGCACTGCTGGGAAACCTGGACAACTGCATGCAAAGCAATGAAACTAGAACACACCCTCACACCATGCACAAAAATAAACTCCAAATGGCTGAAAGACTTAAATATACGGCAGGACACCATCAAACTCCTAGAAGAAAACATAGGCAAAACACTCTCTGACATCAACATCATGAATATTTTCTCAGGTCAGTCTCCCAAAGCAAGAGAAATTAGAGCAAAAATAAACCCATGGGACCTCATCAAACTGAAAAGCTTTTGCACAGCAAAGGAAACCCAAAAGAAAACAAAAAGACAACTTACAGAATGGGAGAAAATAGTTTCAAATGATGCAACTGACAAGGGCTTAATATCTAGAATATATAAACAAACTTATACAACCCAACAGCAAAAAAGCCAATGGAAAAATGGGCAAAAGACCTGAATAGACATTTCTCCAAGGAAGATATACAGATGGCCAGCAAACACATGAAAAAATGCTCAATATCGCTGATTATAAGAGAAATGCAAATCAAAACTACCAGGAGATACCATCTCACACCAGTCAGAATGCCCATCATTAATAAGTCCACCAATAACAAGTGCTGGAGGGGTTGTGGAGAAAAGGGAACCCTCCTGCACTGTTGGTGGGAATGTAAACTGGTACAGCCACTATGGAGAACAGTTTGGAGATACCTTAGAAATCTATACATAGAACTTCCCTATGACCCCACAATCCCACTCGTGGGCATATATCGGGACAAAACTCTACTTAAAAGAGACACGTGCACCCGCATGTTCATTGCAGCACTATTCACAATAGCCAGGACATGGAAACAACCCAAATGTCCATCGACAGATGATTGGATTCAGAAGATGTTATATATATACACCATGGAGTACTACTCAGCCATAAAAAAGAATGACATAATACCATTTGCAGCAACATGGATGGAACTAGAGACTCTCATACTGAGTGAAATGAGCCAGAAAGACAAAGACAAATACCATATGATATCACTTATAACTGGAATCTAATATCCAGCACAAATGAACATCTCCTCAGAAAAGAAAATCATGGACTTAGAAAATAGACTTGTGGCTGCCTGATGGGAGAGGGAGGGAGTGGGAGGGATTGGGAGCTTGAACTTATCAGACACAACTTAGAATAGATTTACAAGGAGATCCTACTGAGTACCATTGAGGTCTATGTCTAGAAACTCATATTGCAACAGAACAAAGGGTGGGGGAAAAAAATTATATGTAAGGATAACTTGATCCCCTTGCTGTACAGTGGGAAAAAAAGTAAATTAATAATAAGCTAAAAAAAATTAGAAATATTTTTCTCATTAAATTATTTCCATTAATAAAAGATGCCTTTTTTTCATTTTTCTAAAATATAGTATCCATACTTTGGAATTTGTTTCTGGAAGTTGAAATTGAAGGTTTACTCACTTCTCGTTTAAATCTACTTGCAGATGTGCAATTTAATGACTCTTGATAGCATGCAATAAATTAAAACATAGACCACAAAAAATGCAGAGAAAGAGATACTATACTATAAAAACAGTAGGAGGGATCTAGAAGCTCATTATTTCATTTTGTTCTTAATATCAGGTGAAAAGACTATTTAACTGAACTCTCTACAGAATACTGTTTTAGTTGTTTTATCTGCATTTACACTTTCTAATTATTTTATTTTCCATGACTTGTTTCTCTTTAACCACTTCTTCCTTTCATCATTAACCTTTCAACTCGGAGGGTGTTTTTCCTTTTTTTATCTACCCCAGGATTTGACAATTTTATAAGCCCAGGAAATGCTGTTAGCAATTGTAATTAGAGAGTAAAAAAAAAAAAATCACTAAAATGCACAAAGGCTTATCACTGGAGGAATGGGGTGATATTTACAGGCTGTCCTGATTTCCTCTTATTCATCAAGAGATGTATTTTTATATAACAGGACAAAGCCAGGTAAAAGCAAGGAAAAGGTTATAAAGGGCATATTTTTTTCTTGGACCTTAATAAAATCTTTGTCTCCACTGCAGTGTCTTCATTATCATCAACAAAAAATTGTTGGATGTCTCTGTAAGTTAGACAGCCTTTTGAAACTTCATGTCTCTTATAGCAAAAACAGGGCTCAGGACTAAAAATGTAAGTGACTTATTTTGCTTAAATAATGTTAAATTAACACCAGAATAGTCAAAAAGGCAGGTCCACAGATGGTAATAATATGAGGTTAGGATCAGAAAAGAACCTAAAGGATTTGCTGCCATACTGGGAGAATGTATTAAAGAATACTTAACTTAAATGACTGAAAAAAAGTAAGAATTTCCAAAACTTGGGAAAAAATAGACTAGAAGCCTCAGGTTGTGCATAAAGAATTGGTGACTGTGAAAGTGCCTGCTAAACATGTGCTGTCCAGTCAGTAACCAGTTAGCCAAGTGTGGCTACTTAAATTTTCTAAAGAACTTTAATTTTTAGAGTAGTTTTCTGTTGACAGCAAAGTTAAGAGGAAAATACAATAATTTTCCCCACATACCTGCCCTCACATGTACACAAGCCTCACCATCATCAAGGTATTTCATCAGAGTTGTATATTTGTTGTAATTGATGAACCTACACTGATATACCATAACCTCCATAATTTACATTAGGGTTCACTCTTGATGTTTTACAGTCTGTGGATTTGGACAAACATGTAATGAAGGTCATGTGTCCATAATTATGATATCATAAAGAATATTTTCAATTCCCTAAAAATCCTTTGTCCTCTGCCTGTCATCTCCACCTCTGCCAATGCCTGGCAACTACAGGACTTTTAAGTATTTCGATAGCTTTACCTTTTCCAAAATGCGGTGTTGTTAGAATCATATATTATATATAGTCTTCTCAGATTGACTTCTTTCACTTAGTGATGTGTATTTAAGTCTCCTCCACGTTTTTTCCTGGCTCAATAGTTTATTTCTTTTTTAGTACTGACTAATATTTCATTGTCAGGATATGCTACAGTTTATTTACCTATTCACATACTGAAAGACATTTTGACAATTATGAATAAAGTTACTATAAATATCTCTGTGTAGGTTTTGTATAGACATAGGTTTAAAATCCTTTGAATAAATATCAAGGAGCAAAATTGCTAGATTTTATCAAAAAGGTATGTTTAGTTTTGAAAGAAATCATCGAAATATCTTCAGAAGTACATCATTTTGCATTCCCACCAGCAGTGTAAGAAAGTTGCTGTTGCTTTTGTATCCTCACCAGCATTGGTTGTCAGCATCCCAGATTTTGGTCTTTTAAATATGTGTGTAGTGGTATCTATTGTTGTTTGAATTTGCATGTCCCTGATGACATGCAGAGTATCATTTTCATATGCTTATTTGCTATTTGTACATCTTCTTTTATGAAGTGTCTGTTAAGATTTTTGACCATTCAGGTTGTTTGTTTTCTTATTGTGGAGATTTGAGTTCTTTCCATATTCTACATGTAGATGTCCAGTTGTTCCAGCAGCATTTGTTGAAAAAACTATCTTTGCTCCCTTGAATTGCCCATGTTCCTTTGTCAAAGATATCAGTCATCTATAGTAATGTGGGTCTACTTATGGGCTCTCTATTCTGTTCTATTAATCTATTTGTCTGTTCTTTCATCAATACCACATTGTATTGATTACAATAGCTTTATAGTACATTTTGAAGCCAAGTAGCATCAGTCCTCCAAGTTTTTCTTTCTTCTTCAATATTATGTTGGATATTATAAGCATTTTGTCTGTCCATATAAACTTTAGAATCAGTTTCTTGTTATTCACAAAACAAATCTCTGGTATTTTTATTAGGACTGCATTAAATCTACAGATCAAATTGGGAAGAACTAACAACTTTACAACATTGTGTCTTCCTATGCATGAACATAGAGTAATTCGGTTAATTCTTCTCTAATTTCGTTCATCAGAGTTTTGCAGTTTTTCTCATGTAGATTTCATAATGTAAATGCGATTTTCATTTCAAATTGCACTTGTTCATTAGTGATATATAGCAAAGCAATTGATTTTTGTATCCTGTAACTTGCAACCTTAGTATAATGGCTTACTAGTTCTAGGAAATTTTTATTAATTCTTTTGGATTTTCTACATGGATGATCATGTCACAAAGAAGCAAAGACAGTTTTAGTTCTTCCTTCTCAGCCTATATACCTGTATTTCTTTGTATTGTCTTCTTTCATTATCAAGGACTTCCAGTACGAATTTGAAAAAGAGTGGTAAGAGAGGACATCCTTCCTTGTACCTGATCTTAGTGAAAAAGCTTCAAGTTGTAAAATTAGCAGTAATTTCTTTGCTTTTTTTTTTTTTTTTTAGGGCCACAGATGTGGCATATGGAAGTTCCCAGGCAAAGGGGTGAATCATAGCTGCAGCAGCTATGGCCTACACCATAGCCACAACAGCATCAGATCCAAGCCACATGTATGAGATACATGGAAGCTTGCGGCCATGCCAGATCCTTTAACCCACTGAACAAGGGACAGGATTGAATTTAAATCCTTGTGGATGTTAGTCGGATTCTTAACCTACTGAGCCATAATGGAAACTCTAACAATGATTGTTTTATAGATAACTTTATCAAGTTAAGAAAATTTCATCTTATTCCTAGGACTAGGAGGTTTTTGTTTTTGTTTGCTTTTTAGGGATGCACCCATGGCATATCCCAGGCTAGGGATCAAATTGGAGCTAGAGCTGCCAGCCTATGCCACAGCCACAGCAACACAAGATCTGAGCCATGTCTGCAGCCTATACCACAGCTCATGGCAATGCCAGATCCATATCCCACTGATCAAGGCCAGGGATTGAACCAGCATCCTCATGGATACTAGTTGGATTCATTCCCACCAGAGCACAACAGGAACTCCCTACTGGAAGTTTTTATGATGAATGTGTGGTGGGTATTTTCAAATGCTTTTTCTATGTACATCAATATGATTGTATGATTTTTCTTTTTAAGTTTGTTGATTTGATGGATTTCATTAATTGATTTTCAAATATTTAACCAGCCTTGTATAAAGTGGTATAAATCCCACTCAGGTGTGATGTGTAATTCTTTTTATACATTGTTGGATATTATTTGCTAATATTTTGTTGAGGATTTTCATATCTGCATTCATGAGCAATATCAGTCTGTCATTTTCATTTTTCATAGTATCTTTTCTGTTTTTGGCTGGGGTAATGTTGGGCCTTTAAGAGTTTAGAAAGTAATCTCTAGGCTTCTGTCCTCTGAAAGAGATTGTAGAGAATTGGTATGTGCCAAGAATTGGTGCTTTCTGTTTTAGAAAGTTATTAATCTTATGTAATTTACTTAATAAATATAAGATTATTAGATTGTATATTTCTTCTTGTGTGAATCTTGGCAAATTGTGTCTTTTAAGGAATTGGTCGATTTTACTAGATTATCACATTTAAGGACCTAGAACTGATTACTGTATTCCTTTACTATCCTTTTAATTTCCATGGAATCTGTGGTAATGCACCCCCTTTCACTTCTGATATTAGTAATTCGTGTTCTCTTGTTTCTTAGTTAGCTTTGCTATAAGCTTATTGATTTTACAAATATTTCAAAAGAAACCATCTTTGGTTTTGATTATTTTTTCTTTTGATTTCCAGTTTTTAACTTCATTTACTTATGTTTTAATTTTTATTTCTTTTATTTTGCTTATTTCAGATTTAATTTGCTCTTCCTTTTCTAGTTTCCTAAAGTGGAAATTTAGATTATTACTTTTAGGTATTTTTTTCCTAAAATATGTATTCAATGCTATAAGTTTTCCTCTAAAAACTGCTTTTGCTGAATCTCATAAATATTAATAATTTGCATTTTCACTTTAATTTAGTTGAAAATATTTTAAAATTTCTCTTGAGATTTTTTTTCTTTGACTCATATGTTATTTAGAAGTGCATTGTTTAACCTCCAAGTGGTTTGGGATTTTCCAGTTGTTTTCAGTTGTTGATTTCTACTTTAATTCCATTATGGTCTGAAAGTAGATACTGTATGACTTGTATTCTTTTAAGTTTGTTAAGGTGTATTTTATGACCCAGAATGTCATCTATCTTGGTGAAGATTTGATGTGAGCTTGAGAAGAATGTGTATTCTGCTGTTGTTGGATGAAATAGTCTATAGATGTCAATTATAAGCAGTTAATTGATGGTATTGTTGAGTTCAACTATATCCTTACTGATTTTCAAACTGCTGAGTCTATTTCTGATTGAGGGATCTTGAAGTCTCCAACTATGATAGTAGAATCATCTATTTCTCTTTACAGTTCTATTAGTTTTTGCTTCATATAATTTAATTCTCTGTTCTTAGACATTAATGATTGTTATATTTTCTTGGAGAATTGTCCCCTTTATCACTATGTAATACTTTTCTTTATTCCAGATAATTCTCTTTATTTTGAAGTCTGCTGTGTCTGAAATCAATATAGCTACTCCTGTTTTCTTTTGATTAGTTTTAGTATGGTATATTCTAATCTATCTATTTAATTTTAATCTGTGTTTATCTTTATATTTCAAGTTAATTTCTTGGAGACAATGTATGGCTGGGTCTTATTTTCTGATACACTCTGACAATCTCTGGATTTCTTTTTTTAATGGTCACACGGTGGCATGTGGACATTCCCAGGCCAGGGGTTGAATCTGAGCCACAGCTGTGACCTATACCACAGCTGCAGCAATGCCAGATACTTTACCCTGCTGTGCCAATCCATGGATTGAATCTATACCTCTGCAGGGAACCTAGCCACTCTAGTAAGATTCTTAACCCATTGAGCCATAGTGGGAACTCTTTCTGTCTTTTAATTGGTATATTTAAACCACTGGTGTTCAAAATAATTGTTGATATAGGTGGATTAATACCTACCTTATTTGTTACTTTTTCTATTTATTGCCCTTGTTCTTTGTTCCTATTTTTGTCTTCTACTTTTTTTGTGTGCCTTTTGTAGTTTCTTTCTTTCTTTCTTTTTTTAGAGCCATATCCATGGAATATGGAGGTTCCCAGGCTAGGGGTCAAATCAGAGCTTCAGCTGCCAGCCTACATCACAGTCACAGCAATGAAGGATCCCAGCTGTATCTGCAACCTACACTACAGCTCATGGCAACTCCAGATCTTTAACCCACTGAGCAAGGCCAGGTATGGAATCTGCATCTTCATGGATACTAATCTGGTGTGTTACCACTAAGCCACAATGGAAACTCCTTGTGTTTTGTATTTTTAATTAAGCATATATTATGATTCCATTTTCTCTCCTTTTGTAGCATATTGGTTTTATTTACTTTTACTTTTTCTATTTTTTATTTTTATCTTTATTTTTGTCTTTTGATTTAGTCTTTTGAGGGCTGCACCCTCAGCATATGAAAGTTGCCAGGCTAGGGGTCTAATTGGATCTGTAGCTAGCCACTGCTCTACATCGCAGCCAAAGCAATGCAGGATCTGAGCTGCAACTTTGACCTACACGACAGCTCATGGCAACGCTGGATCCTTAAACCACTGAGTGAGGCCAGGGATCAAACCTGAGTCCTCATGGATACTAGTCTGATTTGTGGATACTGAGCCATGAAGGGAACTCCTATTTTTACTTTTTCTAATCATTGCCCTAGAGTTTGCAATATACAATTACAGATAATCTAAGTCCACTTCCAAATAGTACTGTATAATTCCATGGGTAGTATGAGTACCTTGTAATAACAAAATAATTCTAATTTATCTCTCCTGGCCTTGTATCATTGCTTCATTCATTTCACTAATATACAAGCATCTATAAGCATGAATATGTACATAAGATGTGTAAACATATATAATTGAATATGCTGTTGCTGTTATTTTGAACAAATTACCTGTTAGATCAATTAAGAAGAAGAAAAATAAAAGCTACTCTATCCTCTTTTTATTCTTTCTTTGGAGCTTTTTCCTTATGTATGATACATATTTCTGATTTGCATTATTTTTCCTCTTTCTATAAAAACAATACCAGCTTATTCATGGCACAGTACCATTTGGGGACAGTATATAACTCTTACAGTCATTTATTATTCCCTTTTTCATTTCTGATGAGAATGAAGAATCCAAAATTCATAATTATATAAAAGATACTTTGAGTTCCCATTGTGGATAAGTGGTTAGTGAACCTGACTAGCATCCATGAGGACACACGTTTGATCCCTGGCCTCACTCAGTGGGTTAAGGATCTGGCGTTGCCATGATCTGTGGTGTAAGTCACAGATGGGGCTTGGATCTGGCATTGCTGTGGCTGTGATGTGGGCCAGCAGCTACAGCTCCGATTGAACCCCTAGCCTGGGAACCTCCATATGCTGTGGGTGCAGCCCTATAAAGACAAAAAGACCAAAAAAAGAAAAAAGAAAAAAAGATACTGTTAATTTCTTCTTAAAAATTCATAAAACCTTATTTTATTTGTAGTATTTGAAAAAGAGACTCTGCAAACTGTCTTTCTCTGCATTGAAAAAAATTATCAGAAATAGTACTTTTAGAAGTTCTTTTGTGGCACAGAGGGCTAAAGATTCAGCCTTGTCACTGAAGCAGCTTGGGTCGCTGCTGTGGCACAGTTTCAATCCCTGGCCTGAGAATTTCCACATACTGTGGGTGCAGCCAAAAAAAAAAAAAAAAAAGAATTAAATAGTATTTTTATTCAAGAGAAAGTCCATTGGCCTTGAAAACAAAAGATACAAGATTTATTCCTTATTCTTTGTATGACAAAGTCACTTCCTCTATATGCTTCAGTTTTGTGAAGTGTAAAATCTTGCTTTGAACTAAATGAACAACCTCTGAGGCTGAACTGACACTTTTCATGTAATTATCTACCCCCTGGCAAACATGACCAACCTAGTACAGCACCTTTTCCTATGAAACCAAGATACAACCTCAGACTTATTCTCAGCATCCCCCTTCAGAAGCCACAACCAGCTAATTGCCATTTTATTGCCAATTTAAACTCTTCTCAATTGCTTACAGCTATAATAGTTTTTGAACTAGTGCAAGATATATTTTCTTCTTCTAGAGAGGAAAGATTCATAAAGAAAAACTCTAGGGAGTTCCCATTGCAGAACAGCAGAAACGAATCTGACTAGTATCCATGAGGATGCAGATTCGATCCCTGGCTTCAATCAGTGGGTCAGGGATCTAGCGTTGCCATGAACTGTGGTGTAGGTCACAGACATGGCTTGAATCATGAGTTGCTGTGGCTATGGTGTAGACTGGCAGCTGCAGCTCCAACTCGACCCCTAGCCTGGAAATTTCCATATACCTCATGTTCGGCCCTAAAAAGCAAAGAATGAGAAAGAGCCCTAGATTTATTCTTGAAGAGGTATGTCAACAGTATTTAATTGCATGGACCTAAATGTATTTCATCCCACCGAGTTAATCTTTTGTGGATTGTCTGTGATATCAGCAAAGCTCTTACCTAGTTCTGACTTGAGCAAAGTGTGTGCACAAAAATTGGTGGGTGACATAAATATTTCTTTAACATACTTAGTATTTCAGAATTAGGGGTGGTTATCATGAAATGACCCCTCCCTTCCACCTTGAGTTTGGATCTCCTCTTCTGTGCCCTTATGGTTCACTTTGATTACTTTCCATGAGGCTTCTTTTATGGTATTGCAATTGTCCATACATGTCTCTGTTTTCCAATGAGATGATAACTCTTTTAAGCTCAGGAATTGCATTTTTGTATCCCAAGTCCAGCACTTAAAACTTATTAGACATTTGCTGATTTAATTAATGGAGTTTCAAACAAATCGAGTCTCTCATCATTCTAGTCAGAGGGGAGTCAAAAACATTTATATCTAATAGCACAATACAATTCTAAGAGCACTATGATCATCTCAAAAGATGTTTCTTGAAGTTCCTGCTATGGCTTAGTGTGTTAAGGACCCGACATAGGGTCAATGAGGATGTGAGTTTGATCCCTGGCCTTGCTCAGTGGGTTAAGTATCTGGCATTGCTCTAAGCTGAGGCATAGGTCACAGATGTAGCTCAGATCCAGTGTTGCTGTGGCTATGATGTAGGCCTGCAACACAGCTCTAATTCAACCCTTAGCTCAAAGAGTTTCCATATGCTGCAGGTGTGGCCCTAAAAAGAAAAAAAAAAAAAAAAAAAAAAAGGATGTTTCCTAGAGGAATTGATATCCAGGCTGAACTTTGAAAGGAGCAGTATCTACCCAAGTGAAGAAGAGCTTCAAGAAAAAGGATTGAGTAGAGAAATTGAGACTCCTTGCTGTGCTTAAAGAATAGGAAGTGTCTCCTATAGATGGAGAATAGTTTGCAAGCTGGAGCCCATTTGAAAATTATTCCAAGAAAGTAAGGCTGTGGCTCATTGGTGAACGATTATAATATGGGACACTGTGACATCGAAACTCTTCAGTGGGATAGTGAGGTTTCCAAAGCTGTTAATCAAAGATCATTCTAACAGAAATCTAGAAGTTATGTTGTGGTCCAGGCAAGAAAGGCAATTATACCATAGGCAGCAACAGCCCAGGTCAAAAAGTGACCCATCCATGCACTAGAGCTGAAGAGTCAAAAAGAAGAAACACAAAGATTATTCAAAGGCAGATACAAATTTTAATCATTGATTAGCCATGAAAAGTGAACAAATGTTGTGACGGGATCAAAGATTTACCACGAAGCATAGTTTTATCCACTACCATTCAGCACCATGAAGGTGAGCTTTCTTTTTCCTTTTTTCATTTTAATCTCCCAATATGATTAAATTTGATCATATTACACCTACTGGTATACTGAAAAAAATCAACTCTTTATTGATTTCATTAACTCATTAGTAACTATTAATCTAAGAATTAGCTCAGTCTTTTTTCTATTTATTTATTTATTTATTTATTTATTTTTTGTCTTTTTAGGGCTGCACCCACAGCATATGGAGATTCCCAGGCTAGGGATCTAATTTAAGCTACGGCTGTTGGCCTATGCCAGAGCTACAGCAATGCTAGACCCTTTACCCACTGAGCGAGGCCATGGATCAAACCTGAAACCTTATGGTTCCTAGTCAGATTCATTTCCGCTGTGCCAGGATGGGAACTCTAAGCTCAGTCATTTTTAAAATGAGATAATGAGATGTAGAGATGATGCACGTAATTAAGAATAACAACTGCAGGTTTTATCCTGGGAAACGTGGTCTCCTTTCTTTTTTTTTTTTTTTTCTTTTCAGGACAGCACTTGCGGCATAGGGAGTTCTGAGGCTAGGGGTTGAATTGGAACTATAGCTGCCAGCCTATGCCACAGCTACAGCAATGCCAGATCTGAGCCACATCTGTGACCTACACCACAGCTCATGGCAACTCGGGATCCCTGACCCACTGAGTGAGGCAAGGGATCAAAACTCCATCCTCTTGGCTACTAGTGGGAACTCTGAAACGTGGTCTCCTTACCAATCATCATTTAGGCAAAATTCATATGATTAATGTTAATTAATCATTAATTAACACACAGTGCTATTGTTGTCTTACTTCAAAATTAATGGTTGGGAGGAATCTCTCAGAAAAATGGCCCTATGTGATTGATTTATCAAAAGATAAAGTGGTGCATGAGCTAAGCTTAAGAAATTCTTTGAGCCCCACAATTCTATAGTTGGATAATCAGTATCAGCAAGGACAAGCTATTAATCAGATCAAATATATGTGCCTTCCTCCCCACTCAAGCCTCAGCTGACTGCACTTTCTAGGCATTTTACCCTGGGCTATACTCCCTAACTGCAGAAACCTCAGAAGACAGTTGTCCTCTTACAGACTTTTACCTCCTTCTCTCCACCTCCTGTTCTCCAGAAAACATGGATCCAAATCTCAGATGTACCTTCATTAATTTTATGATTTTTCTAGGTCCCTTAACATTTTAAAATCTCTTACATAAAGTTAGAAATAATATTTGTATGCCTCATGGGCTTATTTAAATAAATTTGCAAGTGTTTCATAGTTTGTATAATGCCAGATATCTCATAGCTTTTCAAAAAATAATAGCTATTAGTATAATTATTACTAACCCCACTCCATTAGAAGAATATTGTCCTCTGGAAAATAAAAGGTGCTGTAATCTGAAAATTAATTCATAATGAGATGTTCTTGAGTGTTAATGCTGTAAACTTGATTAGTGTTAAGTGGTAACCACCAGGTGAATATTTTGCAACTGAAGAGTTCCCTTCTGCAGCCAATGCTTAACCAGTGTTCCTTTTATTTGTGTTCTTGATTGACTGATTAATTTTTGGCTGCCCCATGGCATATGAACATTCCTGGGCCAGGGATGTCTTCTTGACTTTAATAGGTATTATTCCTTGAAAAAGTAAGTTTCCATGGCCGCATTTGGGAAATGCTGGGTTAAACAAATTTGAAAGGGATTCTTGTCATATTAATTCTCCCAGTTAACATACTCATGTACACTGTATTTGAAAGGGAATCTTAAGAACTCAATTAGCCCTTTGGAACAGTTTCCAGACCTTGACTTTCAAGATTCATACCAGGGAAACCCTGATACCCAGAGGAACCTTATGCTAGAATGTGATGCAATCAGCAGCAGGCTCTAGACTTTCTGGTAGATAAACTTTCATACTTATATGCAGGGAGCCAAGAAGATACAAGGAGCCAAGCAGGGGAGCTTGCCAGAACAGTACAATTCCGAGGGCTAGCTCCTGATCAAGGCCTGTCTGAACGGTGCAATTCCAAGGGCAGATCCCTCAACAAGGAAATGCCTGCCTGTAAGGCACAATTCTGAGGACAGGCCCTAGAAGACAATAAGGCTTACCTGCTGACCTAACAACAACAAAACGAAGGGGCTGCTTAGTAGCACAATAGTGGAAACTATTTCTTGGATAATTCAGTCTCTCCTGTTATTTGCTTTTTATTTTACTTTCCTGTATTTATTTGTGACTCAATGAACTGAAGTAACAATGGAATAATAAGAGTTTCACCCTGATAGAATTCCCCCCCATTGAAATCTAATTTAGTTAAAGTAAGAAATTATATTCATTGGTTTGTTACAAGTCACAATAGGTCTTAGAGTTAGATATTTTGGAGTACACAATAGGTTGAAAATAGGTATGCATTATTCATGTTAAAAAACACAATAAGTATAAATCTTGTTTTTAATTTCCTGTGAAGCTTTTAAGTTTTAATAAACTGGTTGATTTAGAAATAAAAATGATTTCTTATTCTGTCCCCTTGCCATAATACTTTGACGTTTTTACCCTTGGTTTTAATCTAAAAATGAACTTTGTTAATGTCAGATTCTTATGCCTGTGACCTTTCTGGCTGTTAATGATTAGCTTAACATAACAATAGGCAGTAACCACAAGATGCTTTGTACCAAAACTTCTTATTTTTATCTAATGTTTTTTCCACATGATGTTTTGTACCCATTATAGTTTTACATGATGTATTGCATCTGTTGGTTTTAATTAAAATCCTTAGTATACAATGTATATCTACTGTACCATGTTATCTAAAAGTTTAACTTTTAAAAATATGATCTAAGCACTGTGACCTAAGTTACAATTAAGCTGTCTATATAAACTGCTACTTGTGCTAATAAAATTTGAGCAGTCCAGCGCCCTGAAAGAAGGGACAAAGAGGCTGTCTCCGTGTGCATCACCGATACTGTCCATCCCCGTAGGGACACCCTGGCTGCTGGAGCTGGCACTTATAGGCCACTACCCAAATTAGTTATACAATTTACAGCCTGCAACTACAAGTACCTACATCAAGATTTTTTTAAACTATCCAGTCAAATCATTGGTCATAAAATTAACATTTCCAAAAAGAGCACTGAGCCCTCCCAGTCTCCTTTGTTTTTCACTGCAAATTACTTAAAATTTAGGATGTGCTTAGAGAGTGTTTATACTTGATCCTGTCTCTCTTCATTTCTTCACAAGGTACTTCACTCTCCACCTAATATAAAGTACCAATTCTTATGTTATTTCCTCTGCCATAAGCTTCTAATTATATGTAGATAATCAAGACGAGAATTGTATATAAAGAATAATCCAGAATTGCATTTAAAGAATTCAAATAACTGACGTGCTTGCATTGGAATTTATGTGTTTTGACCTTAAATACTTTTCCAAAATAATAGTGGTAGCTAGTAGCAACCTCAGTGCCAATTAATGTACATGATGCTCTCCAGCTGAGTACAAAAATGTGATTACTTACAATGAACAAAAATGGAAGAAGAGTGGGTGGCTTTGCAATTACAAACAATCATCACACTGCATTTGCTGCTATGCAATATGGGAGCTTTGCAGCCAATGATAATAATGTGGCAATAAAGTGCTTCCCCCAGAAAGCCTGGAGTTAGGTGGGGAAAAACTCCACACAAAGCCACTGGAGCTGGACTGAAGTAAAGACAGTGACAAAAAAATGAGAGAATGGAGTTATAATTTAATAAAGCACTTCCTTATTACCTTAATTAATGTATTATCACCCATTATTAGATGAATTTAAAATAATCAAAGCTTCCAAGAAACATTTCTTAGTAACTATTTTAGTAATGAATATGGTTCTTTCATTTTAGCTATAACCTGGGAGTGCGAATAATTCATATTGAAGTAGGAATAATTTTACTAAGTAATGAGTAGCCCATATTACAAAAGGTAATATTTTAGGGTATAAGTACTTACGTGCATCATCTCATTTATAGAAAGGCGATTTCTATCATTTATAGACTGAGACATAGACAGAATAGTATTTTTCCCAAGACCACAAAGAAAAGCAAATGTCCAAAGCCAGGATTCAAACCCAGATCTCTGTTATTTCAGGGCCGAGGTTCCTAATTGGCTAAACCATTATGCCATTGTCCTTTCTTGTGTGAATCATGAGCAAATAGACTCCACAATCTGCCACGTGTGCCAACAGACATTCTCCAACCATGCTTGTCTTCCAATGTGAGAGCTCAGGAACATGTTCCTGGAAAATGAATTTCCAAATTTCCGAAAGAGAACTATATATATTTGGAAGCCCACTGTCATCCTTTCTAGGCAATAGCTGCCCCACCTTTGACCCATACCATGTCTTTTGCTGTCAGCCCATTTCTGGTATTTAGTGGATCTGAACTAAAGCTTTGAAAGATGCTGTTCAGTGACCTAGCAGTCTGAAGGTGGCCTGACCTGGGTTGTGGAATGGTCAAAATCTATAACAGAACTTTGCCTTCATTAAGCTTATCTGTTAGAGATTATTTTTAAAGCAAAATGTATGAGACAGAGAAATAAGTTGGTCCACTTTTCATTTTTTATAGGAAGGTCTTCACAAGTAGGGCATCTCCCTCCCAATTCTTGAATCTATACCAAAGAACATTAGGAACTGAAACTACTTTATGAACCATCTGGTCAAACCTTTTATTTTATAGGTAAAAAATGCAAGGTCCAGAGGAGATTAGTCTCCTGGGATAATCTTCTCCATTGAAATGCAACTTTATGTGTTTATGCCCTCATTCAGAATTATGTTGGAGCAATTAGATATTCTTTATTTGTACATACAGAGTTTTAGCATGCATGAGCCCTCAAGAACATTCCCTAATCAACAAAGAAGGCCTCAGTAAGATTTCTCAAGCAAGAAATCTGAAAATGCCTTTATTTCTCCCTTTAGTCTCAGACACTCTTTCCTTATGATAGGCAAATTTTCATTCCTTTTACTTTATTTGCAATCCTTGAACACATCCTTGAATACCAGATTAGGTGTATCTTAGTTTACCCTTCTACCATTGAATAAATGTGTTTCTCAGTCCCCACAGAAGTTGTTTCTGTTTTGCCTCTTCCTCCTGAAATTTTGTAAAGCCCATTTGGTAAAGGGAGCAATTATGATTCATTCCAGGAGTGTAATTGAGCAAACTACAGCTCTGTTACATGAATTTTTCCTGTTGAAAACCATAAACATAATTTCAAAATCCACATTCATTTCCAATATGAAACAGTAAAGAATGATTGGAGGAAAAGAATAAAAAGGATGGGCTGAGAGGCTGAAAACCAAGACATCATTCTTAATCTTATATAATTCTAAACAAATCACATAATCTTTTCAAGTTTGGCATGTTTATCTATAACCTAGAGTTAATAATACTTGTCCTGATTATCTCACATGGTTGATTTGAGATTAAATATGATAGTGAGTATAAGACTGCATAGTTATCTGATAGTCACCACCAATTAAGCTCTTCATTTATTCAAACATTCATTTATCCAATATTTTTGAGCTCCTGCACCATGTCGGTCCCTCTGCTAAGTACTAGGGACAGAATCATAACCCCCCCAAAATATGGAGCTTGCCTCTGTGGGGCTTAGGGTTTAATGGAGGAAAGAGACATTAACCAAAAAAGCATAGAAATAAGTATATAATCAAATTGTGATAAATTGAAGTGAAAGACCAGGAAACTGTGTTCAAGAGTAAGAGTGGAGACCTACTTAAGCTTCAGGGAATGTCTCTCTAAGTTAATAGCATTTAAACAAGGATGCACTGGATGTAGACAAGAAATTGGAGGTGAAAAGCCAAAGACAGGATACAATAAATATGTATTGTATGCATATGTGTATATGTGTATAGATAGGCAGATAGACAGATAGATGCCCTAAAAGAGAAATAATTTTGAGTTCTCCAGAAATAACAAACAGGTAGAAGAGAATGGTGTCATATAATGTTGGAGACATAGGCATGGGACAGATTGCCCAGAAAATTCTACTTCTTATGAAGAAT
Organism: Sus scrofa; assembly: GCF_054392235.1. Classification (NCBI taxonomy): domain Eukaryota; kingdom Metazoa; phylum Chordata; class Mammalia; order Artiodactyla; family Suidae; genus Sus; species Sus scrofa. The sequence continues at coordinate 49,323,016 of NC_139390.1, read as the reverse complement.
TTTGATTTATGGTCTAAGTGCCATGGAAAACCATTAAAGTATAATAAGAAATGTATTGACATAATATGAACAAAGTTCATAAAGAAATACTTTAGTGTCCATGGGCAGTGTATTCGAGAACTGCTTTTGTAATTGGAAAAAAAAAAAAAAGAAAGAAAAGAATGGATGGTGAATTTAAAATTGGATTGGAGTGAGGTAGAAGAAATGTCCACAGGAATAATGTCTGATTTCCTCTTTTTTTTTTCCTTTTTCTTCTTTTTTTTTAATGGCTGCACTTGCAGTATATTGAAGTTCTCAGCCCCGATATTGAATCTGAGCTGCAATTGAGGCCTACACCTCAGGCAGGGCAATGCTAGATCCAAGCCACATCTGCCTATGGCAACACTGGATCCTTAACCCATTAAGTGAGGCCTAGGATTGAATCTGCATCCTCAGAAAGATGACACTTGCTTCTTAACCCACTGAACCACCAGAGGACCTCCATCTGTGATTTCTTGATTGAGGAGTAGCTGGATGAAGGTGAAGTGTCCAACAGTGGGAACACTGAATATCAGCAGACTTGATGGAGTTTAAGGACTCAAAAGTTTATTTGGCAACTTGCCAAGATTTAAGGTTTATGTTCTCAAAATGCACATAGGTATACAGGGTGTACAGGGGCCCCAAATTCTGAAATATGTAATCTGATAGTCCATGATGTCACTAAATATCCCCTTTTTGTGTGAGTTTGTTGCAAATGTTTTAGAACTTGGGCACAAGTGAAAACTTTCGATCAATATTCACTTCAGGACAGCTAGGTGAAGATTATAAGATTCACAATCTTTTATGTGATATTCCAAAATCTAAAAATTATAAAATCTAAATGTGTTTTTATAACTCATTCATGAGCAGAAGTTGACATAATCTAACCAAATTTTGCAGCAAAACCCATGCTGAACCAATGGGAAGCTTTTTAATCTTTATTTCATACCACTTAGCTTTACTCTTGGCATGTTTCACAGAAGTGTAAACAGAAACATAAATGTATCTGATCATGAGGCATTGCCACAGACTCTGAAAGTAATGTTATGTAATATGTAATATGTAATGCATGTACTTTATTGTTTTTCTAAAATCTTAAAAATTCACCATGCTACCCAAACAATCTACAGATTTAATATGATCTCAACAAATTACCCACACCATTTTCCACAGAACGAGAACAATCCAAAAATGTATATGGAACCATAAAAGATGCAGGTGCGGCCCTAAAAAGACAAAAGAGAAAAAGAAAATCGTGAGGATAAAAACCAAAGCAAGAGATGTAACTCTCCTAGACTTCAGGCAATATTACAAAGCTATAGTAATCAAGATAGTATGGTATTGGTACCAAAACAGACATACAGACTAATGGAAGAGAATAGAGAGCCCAGAAATAAACTCAGACACCTCTGGTCAATTAATCTTTGACAAAGGAGGCAAGAATATAAAATGGGAAAAAGACAGTATCTTCAGCAAGTGTACTAGGAACACTGGACAGCCTCATGTAAATCAATGAAACTAGAATACACTCTCACAAAAGACTTAAACATAAGACATGATGTCATAAAATGCCTAGAAGAGAATATAGACAAAACATTTTCTGACAAAAATCAAACAAATATTTAATGGGTCAGTCTCCAAAGGCAGTAGAAATAAAAATAAACAAATAGGATCTAATCAAACTGCAAGCTTTTGCATACCAAAGGAAACCATAAAATGAACCAAAAAGACAACCTATGGAATGAGCAAAAATAGTTGCAAAAGATGCAACCACCAAGGACTTAATCTCCAAAATATACAAACAATAGATAAAACTCAACAACAACAAAAAAACAAACCACCCAATCAAAAAATGGGCAGAAGACCTAAATAGACATTTCTACAAAGACTTACGGGTGGTCAATAGGCACATGAAAAAAAAAAATGTTCAACATCACTAATTACTATAGAAATGAAAATCAATACTACAATGAGGTACCATTTCACAACAGTCAGAATGGCTATCACTAATAAGTCTACAAATAACAAATGCTAGAGAGGATGTGGAGAAAAGGGAACCCTCCTGCATTGTTGGTGGGAATGTAAATTGCTACGATCACTATGGAAAACAGTAATGGAGGTCCCTCAGAAAACTAAATATAGAACTACCATGTGATCCAGCAGTCCCACTCCTGGGCATATATCCAGACAAAATTCCAATTCAAAAAGATATGTGCACCCCTATGTTCATAGCAGCACTATTCACAATAGCCAGGACATGCAAACAACCTAAATGTCCATCAGCGGATGAATAGATAAGGAAGATATGGCATTTATGCAAAACAGAATACTACTCATCCATAAAAAAGAATGAAATAATGCCATTTGCAGCAATATGGATGCAACTAGAGATTCTCATACTAAGTGAAGTAAGTTAGAAAGAGAAAGACAAATACCATATGATATCACATATATCTGGAATCTAATATATGGCACAAATAATCCTCTCTACAAAACAGAAACAGATTCACAGATATAGAGAACATACTTGTCAGTGCCAAGCAATAGGGGGAAGGGAGTGGGATGGACTGGGGGCTTGGGGTTAGTAGATGCATTTAGAATGGATAAGCAATGAGGTCCTACTGTACAGCACAGGAGGTGGGGGAACTATGTCCAATTTTTGGGATAGACTATGATGGAAGATATTATGAGAAAAAGAATGTATATTTAGTATGAATGGGTCACTTTGCTGTACCAAAGGGCTTAACACAACATTATAAATTATAATTAATTATAATTGCAAAAATGTAAATTAAAAAATAAAATCTTAGAAATTCAGAATCCAGATACATATTTGGCCGCAAGGATTTCAGATATAGGAATGTGGGCCTGTAACAATATACACCTTTTTGGGAATCATTGAATATCTGTCAACAAATTAGTTGATCAGCAAACATTAAGCAAATTGTTGTTTCTATTTTTATTGAGAAAATGGTGGTAAAGGTATATTTAGGAGCAGGCTACCATAATAAATAGTTAAGTCACCTAACTTCATCTCAAAGAAAAATAATGGGGGAGGGGATTTGGACTGATTCCAAAGGTTTGGGTTTTTTTTATCATGTTTGTTTGCTTGTTTTAGATTAAAAGGGTCCAATATACTAGCCAAGTGAAGAGAAAAGATAAAGCTTCATTACTGGCCCTTCCTCAAACTTTCACTTAGTTTTGATTCAGGTTTAGTTAAGAGGAGTGAGAAAACTCAAAGGAACTGTAGCTTGAGTGCAGCCCCACAGCCTTTGTCTCCTCAGTGACCAAGTACCTAGTGGCCAGAGAGAGGGGAACTTAACAACTATGACCTTTCTCTGCTTGGAAAGACACAACAGCTGCTGCTGTATTCCTGGAGGAAAAAGTTCTAACCACATTCTTGGAGTGGGGTATCAATGTCTCCTACCTGTTTGATTTTTAAAAGAAACTTAATTTTATTGAAGTATCTTTAATTTACAATTCTGTGTTAATTTCTGCTGTACAGCCAAGTGATTCACTTACACATATACACACATCCATTCTTTTTCAGATTATTTTCCCATGTAAGATAGGACAGAATATTGAGTAGAGTTACCTGTGCTAGACAGTGGGTCTCTGTGGACCATCCATTCCATATACAAGAGTGTGCCTTTGCCATTCCCAAACCATCAGTCCATCCCTTAGGTCTCTGTGCCTAGCAGGGAGTATTTCTAGATCCTTTGCCAAAAGTTAGAGAGGGAATCTATCATGAGAACTCCACCATCATGCCCAAGCACACAGAGTCCAGAAGACAGAAAAGGAAGGGGCCACCTTCCGAGAGCACAGTGAGATGCTTTATCCACTCACATGGGTCCATGTCCATTTACAATAATTTATTTGGGGCCAGAAATGGTAAACAATCTCTCCCCCAACCCTATCTCCCAAATCAAGACCTAGAACTGATGTGGGGTGGGGTGGAAGGAATGGGGCTTTAACTAGAGATATTTGGAAGAATCCTCTTAACTTTCACATTCCTTTTATTTTTTTTCTTTCTATACCTGTACTTGCAGCATATGGAAGTTCCAAGGCCAGGATCAAGTCAAAGCAGCAGCTGCCGGCCTATGCCCCAGCCACAGCAACATCAGATCTGAGCCACATCTATGACCTATGCCACAGCTTTCAGCAATACCAGATCCTTAACCCACTGAGTGAGGCCAGGAATTGAACCCGCATTCTCATGGATACCAGTCTTGTTCATAACTCACTGAGCCACAGCATGAACTCCAAGCCTTTGCATTCTCTATTGCTATAGTTTGGCCAAGAATGTCCTCTACCTTAAGGAAATTTTCATCTCAGAAATGTAGAGAGGTGAAGGTGAAGCACAGAGGAGAGGAAGCCAAGAGCAGAGGGTGCCCCCTTTGCTGACTCAAAGACAGAAGAAACCTCTGCAGTTCCTTTCAGAGTCTTGGGCACAAATCAATTCACTGATATACCAAGAAGGACAAGACACTAAGGCAAAGGCTCTCCACAAAATGAAATCATGAAGTTGCATGCACCGCCCTTTTTACCCAGAACACACACATCTCACTTGCCCAGCTCATAGCAACTCATCTTCAAGACTCAACAGACAATATATCTTTCTGGGAAATGTTCTCTTATCTCTCTCTGTCTTGGTTAAATATCCTTCCCAAGTATCTCTATTGTATCCTATTTAAGTATCAATCTTCTTTGCTTTCAATTTTTTAAGTTGAAGTATAGTAAATATGCAATGTTGTGTTAGTTCAAGGTGTATTGTAAAATGATTCAGTTATATATATTTCAGTTATATATATATATATATGTATATATTCTTCTCCAAATTATTTTCCATTGTAGTTATTACAAGATATTGTATATTGAATACTGTTCCCTGTGCTATACAGTAGGACCTTGTTTTTTAATCTATTTTATATATGGTAGTGTGCATATTTTAATCCCAAACTCTTTAATTTATCTTTCCCCCCATGGGTTCATCTTTGGCAACCATAAGTTTGTTTTACACATCTGTGAGTCTACTTCTGTTTTGTAAAAAGTTTAGTCATATCATTTTTTTAGCTTTTACAAATGTTATATCATATATCTTTTTTTTTTTTTTTTTTTGGTCTTTTTTCTATTTCTTTGGGCCGCTCCCACAGCATATGGAGGTTCCCAGGCTAGGGGTCGAATCGGAGCTGTAGCTGCTGGCCTACACCAGAGCCACAGCAACGCGGGATCCGGGCCGCGTCTGTGACCTACACCACAGCTCACGGCAATGCCCGATCGTTAACCCACTGAGCAAGGGCAGGGACAGAACCCGCAACCTCATGGTTCCTAGTCGGATTCAACAACCACTGCGCCATGACGGGAACTCCTATCTTTTTTTTTTTTTACTTACTTTGTTTAGTATGATAATCTCTAAGTTCAGCCTTGTCCCTGCAAATGGCATTATTTCATTCTTTTTTATTGCTGAGTAATAGTCCATTGTTTATATGTGCCACACCTCTCTATATATTCCTCTGCTGATGGACATTTATGTTGCTTCCATGTCTCGCAAATAGTGCTGCAATGAATATTGAAATTCACGTATCTTTTCAAATTATGGTTTTCCCCATATATCCCAAGAGTGGAATTGCTAGATCACATGGTAATTCTATTTTTAGTTTTCCAAAGAACCTCCATACTGTTCTCCATAGTGGTTGCACCAATTTACATTCCTACCAACAGTGTAGGAGGGTTCCCTTTTCTCCACACCCTTTCCAATCTTCTTTTAAACATAGGTATTTTATTTATTTTTTTTTTTTATTTTTTTTTTTAATTAAATTTTATTTTCCCACTGTACAGCAAGGGGGTCAGGTTATCCTTACATGTATAAATTACAATTACAGTTTTTCCCCCACCATTTCTTCTGTTGCAACATGAGTATCTAGACATAGTTCTCAATGCTATTCAGCGGGATCTCCTTGTAAATCTATTCTACGTTGTGACTGATAAGCCCAAGCTCCCGATCCCTCCCACTCCCTCCCCCTCCCATTAGGCAACCACAAGTCTCTTCTCCAAGTCCATGATTGATTTTCTTTTCTGAGGAGATGTTCATTTGTGCTGGATATTAGATTCCAGTTATAAGTGATGTCATATGGTATTTGTCTTTGTCTTTCTGGCTCATTTCACTCAGGATGAGATTCTCTAGTTCCATCCATGTTGCTGCAAATGGCATGATGTCATCCTTTTTTATGGCTGAGTAGTATTCCATCGTGTATATATACCACATCTTCCGAATCCAATCCTCTGTCGATGGACATTTGGATTGTTTCCATGTCCTGGCTATTGTGAATAGTGCTGCAATGAACATGCGGGTGCATATGTCTCTTTTAAGTAGAGCTTTGTCCGGATAGATGCCCAAGAGTGGGATTGCAGGGTCATATGGAAGTTCTATGTATAGATTTCTAAGGTATCTCCAAACTGTTCTCCATAGTGGCTGTACCAGTTTACATTCCCACCAACAGTGCAGGAGGGTTCCCTTTTCTCCACAGCCCCTCCAGCACTTGTTATTTGTGGATTTATTAATGATGGCCATTCTGACTGGTGTGAGGTGGTATCTCATGGTAGTTTTGATTTGCATTTCTCTTATAATCAGCGATGTTGAGCATTTTTTCATGTGTTTGTTGGCCATCTGTATATCTTCCTTGGAGAAATGTCTATTCAGGTCTTTTGCCCATTTTTCCATTGATTGATTGGTTTTTTTGCTGTTGAGTTGTATAAGTTGCTTGTATATTCTAGAGATTAAGCCCTTGTCAGTTGCATCATTTGAAACTATTTTCTCCCATTCTGTAAGTTGTCTTTTTGTTTTCTTTTGGGTTTCCTTTGCTGTGCAAAAGCTTTTCAGTTTGATGAGGTCCCATGGGTTTATTTTTGCTCTAGTTTCTATTGCTTTGGGAGACTGACCTGAGAAAATATTCATGATGTTGATGTCAGAGAGTGTTTTGCCTATGTTTTCTTCTAGGAGTTTGATGGTGTCCTGTCGTATATTTAAGTCTTTCAGCCATTTGGAGTTTATTTTTGTGCATGGTGTGAGGGTGTGTTCTAGTTTCATTGCTTTGCATACAGCTGTCCAGGTTTCCCAGCAATGCTTGCTGAATAGACTTTCCTTTTCCCATTTGATGTTCTTGCCTCCCTTGTCAAAGATTAATTGACCATAGGTGTCAGGGTTAATTTCCAGATTCTCTATTCTGTTCCACTGGTCTGTCTGTCTGTTTTGATACCAGTACCACACTGTTTTGATGACTGTGGCTTTGTAGTATTTCTTGAAGTCTGGGAGAGTTATGCCTCCTGCTTGGTTTTTGTTTCTCAGGATTGCTTTGGCGATTCTGGGTCTTTTGTTGTTCCATATAAATGTTTGGATTGTTTGTTCTAGTTCTGTGAAAAATGTCCTGGGTAATTTGATAGGGATTGCATTGAATCTGTAGATTGCTTTGGGTAGGATGGCCATTTTCACAATATTGATTTTTCCAATCCAGGAACATGGAATATCTTTCCATTTTTTTACATCTTCTTTGATTTCTTTGATTAAGGTTTTATAGTTCTCGGCATATAGGTCCTTTACCTCTTTGGTTAGGTGTATTCCGAGGTATTTGATTTTGTGAGGTACAATTTTAAAAGGTATCGTATTTTTGTATTCCTTTTCTAATGCTTCATTGCTGGTATACAGAAATGCAACTGACTTCTGAATGTTAATCTTATATCCTGCCACTTTGCTGAATTTATTAATCAGTTCAAGGAGTTTTGGGGTTGAGTCCTTAGGGTTTTCTAGGTATAGAATCGTAAACATAGGTATTTTAGACTTAACTCCTTCAGGACAGGAACTACATCACATAGTTGGCTTCTCTAAGATCTAATATAATCATGAATGATGTTTTTATAATACAACTTTATTTTTATTTCTCCTTTAAACATCCTCAGTTATGGGGAGAAAAAACATCTTTCTCTAAATGAAAACCCTGGTAGAACTTATGGCTTTTTGGCTTGTTCTTAGACTAAATTTAAGAGAGAATGATTTCAGTTTATTAATTAAAATGTAGTGTCCAGGAAGTTCCCATTGTTAGTCAGTGGTAATGAATCTGACTAGTACCCATGAGGATGCAGTTTTGATCCCTGGCCTTTCTCAGTGTGTTAAAGATCCAGCGCTGCCATGAGCTGAGGTGTAAACCTCAGATGCGACTCAAATCTAGCATTTCTGTAGCTATTGTGTAGGCTGGTAATTGCAGCTCCCCAATTCACCTCTAGCCTGGGAATTTCCATATGCCCTAAAAAGACAATAAATAAGTTAAAAAAGTAAAGTGTCCAGTGCAATAATAAAAACTCTTAACATGACTTGCAGTCAAACCTTCTCTCTTCTATCAGCTAGGACTGGATTTAGGCAGGCACCTGTCCTCTGGTGGGATATAAGCAGTTCTTTTCTCTCTTTTTCTGCACATCCTAATCCAACTCACTGTCCACAACTTCTGTATCCTCTATGATTTGAGTGCAAGAGATGAAAGGGAACTATTATTTCCAGAAAGTTTAGCTTGACTGGCTTTCTATTCTCTGAGTGTAGTGTTGTTTGAAGTTGACTTTTTCTCTAATAGGTGATTTCATGGGTTCTTGGACCACCTTCTGCTAGGGGCCCTCAATGGCCTCTTCCCAACTGGCTGACTCCCCACCCCCAGATATCATCTTCTTTATCTTCTTTTTCTTTGGTCACTGCAAAGAGTACCTCTTTGGGGGGATCTCGTTGCCTTTTGGTAGAAAGTTCTGAGAGGAGAACACCTTTTACGTTGATCTGGGGCTGATATTTCTAGCACAGGGTTCCTATTGGAAGAGAGTGGAGTTATTCTAAGGGCAGCCCCAACTCCCTCCCTCTGTCCCTCCCACTCCACCAGGCTTTACACCCACCCATTCCTCTCCCATAACACCTGGAAACACATAGTGAACTCTCCTTCAGAACACACATTTAGAAATACATGACCAGCCTCCCACCACTACTCCAGAAAATATCTCAAGTTTCAAAAACTCCTCCCTTTAATATCCACTCTTGATAATTTTATGACCTGAAAGTAGATCAGACATTTCAAGTATTACTTACTTGAATCTTGATATTACCTTGAAAATTCTCTTTTGCATCTGGATCCTTACTTTGGAATTTAAATATTGTATCATGGTGCCTCAGTCCAATGTCCAATTGATCCTGCCCATTGGTAAGGTAAAGGGCACCTAGTAGACACTCCTCATTTTTTAATGAAAAGTTGCTGATTTTATAGCACTCTTTGGAGCATATAAATTGTCTCTTCTATATTTTCCCCAGAGGGCTTTCTAGATTTAGTACTTTTTACTGAGTTAATTAACAAGATCCATATCCTATTATAATAAACTTCTTGGCAAAGGCATCTAACAGTCACTATCTTATTTTAATAACTGCAATCTTTTCTCACAGCTTATCTTCCAGCAGAGCCAATGCTACAAATTTTGCTTCCCTTTCTAAGTGCTGACTGAGCAACTTCTTTACATAGACCTTGCTCCTCACTAAATCAGGGAAAATCAGGGACAAGAGATTGAATGCATATAGGATATGCAGAGGAGAAATTGAGGTTGAGAAGATTGAGCAGACGACAACTTTTGAATTTAAATGTTGCCAACCGAAGCTGGCTATACTGTGCACTGAAGGCAGATTCTTGAACTTTATAAACCAATGTTATCTGCTAACCCAGCATAATTCATATACAGTGAACTGAATTCATAGGCGCATGAAATACTTCTTAAGATATCTTATTTTTTCATATTTTTTCTCTTGAATGACTTAACATCTGGACCAAATTTTCCCCTGTTCCTTCTTATTATGTGTTCAATGTGAAATCCTAGTATAAGGAGGCTATATTTAGACAACCCTGAATGTAATTATCTCTTTTCCTTTATGGTTATCTTTATGAGTATCTGAGCTTTACCTATTCAGCCAGAGGCATCCATTGGCCTATGGGATAAGATTAGAACTTTTTAAAGAAAAAACATAAAGGGGAAAAAAAAGAGTGTAAAGAGTAGAAAGGGAGTCCTTGGTAATATTTTGCCTGTTAAGCAAAATAGAATTTTTCAGGAAGAATATTCCTTATAACCTGAGTTGTTGGGTTGTTTTTTGGAGAAAGGATTTTTCAGATACACTTATTCCCTCCCCTGGATTTAAAACATTCTTTTCTCCCATTTTTCTTTTATCTTCTCCAATTTATTTCTGATTTTTTAATGATTACAAAGCATTTTAATGAGTATAATTGAACTGGATGATCAATTATGTTTATAAGTAGTTAAACCATGACCTATTAAATCAAAAGACTGTAGTCAATTCATGTATTTGAAGACCATCAACCCTCTTATCACTACACAAGTATTTTATAATTACCATTCACATGTTCTTGGCAGGGAAATATATAAGAGAAAAAAAAACTGTATTCACTCACACAAGAAAAAACTCTAAAGAGTAAACAAGCAAACAAAAATCATTAGGGTCAATTACTATTGTTTTAACAGGGCTCTTAACACTCTCTTATCCTATAACTGGGATTTAAGAGGTGAACTCAAGTTCTTTTAACTAAGATTTACTCACACTTGATATAAAAGGACACTGTGTGTGGTGCTCTCCATGTATCTTCTGCCACATACTTATTCAAGAAATACTCTTTCAATACCAGCTATGTACCAGGGACTACTGTTTACTAGGTGGATAGTGGTGTCCTAGACTAGATAGTAGCTAGTCAGATGATTTTTCTGTCTTTATTTGGCTTTCCCTCTTATGGAGAATACAAACAAAAAGGAAAGCAAACTGATAAATAATAAAAAATAATAACACATGAGAGACAACAAGAATCCCATTGGAGGGTCTTTTTATTTATTTATTTATTTATTTATTGGTCTTTTCTAAGGCCGCACCCACGGCATATGGAAGTTCCCAGGCTAGGGATCTAATCGGAGCTGTAGCTGCCAGCCTATGCCACAGCCATAGCAACGCAGGATCTGAGCCATGCCTGTGATCTACACCACAGCTCACGGCAACACCGTATCCTTAACCCAATGAGCGAGGCCAGGAATCAAACCTGCAACCTCATGGTTCCTAGTGGGATTCATCAACCACTGAGCCACACGGAACTCCCTCGAGGGTCTTTTTTAATTAGGATGGTCAGGAAAGTCCTCCAAGGAAGACATCTTTAAACTGAGGACTAACATGAGAAAACTACATGCAGAGTTGGGGTGAAGAGTATGGCAAGGAATGGGGGAAAACGTGCACAAAAAGGGCACAGCTTATGCCAAATGGTCAGACTGGAAAGAGCATGGAGTGGTCACAGAACTGAAGGAAACAAATTTTAGCTCACGTGTGGCAAGGCTGAAGGGGTGTAAAACAACATAGTTTTGACAAGACATGCCCCAGAGAGTCATGTGAGCCATAACAAAAAATATGTATTTTGCATTAAATTCAGTGGAAAGCTCAATAGTATGCAAACCAGAAAGTGAACCAATTTAGGTGCTAAGGACATCACAGCTGCAACAATGTAGACTGGTTAGGAGGGAGGCAAGTATAGAAAAAGACAGACTTGATTGTAGAGGCTGGGAGCAATCTAGGCATAAGATGACTGTGGTATAACTAAAGAGGGGGCATTGTAGGTAGAAGGATAGAATAAAGTTTTATTTTGTAAATAGAAGCAGTCTATTAATGGTTCAGTGTTGGGGTGTGAGGGGAGGGAAGCTACTGAACCGACTTGAGTCTGGTCTGCTTACCCACCAAGCAGCAAAGCCAATCTACTGACACTTGGTTGTGGTGAAAGAAATTAGTGTTTGTTGCAGGACACCAAGCAAGGAAAATGGGCAGCTGGTGTTCAAAAGACCTAAACTTCCCAATGGCTTTCAGAGGAGGATTTTTTAAGGCAATATTTGGAGTGAGGGCTGCAAGGTGCATGATTTTCCTTTGGTGGGTGGTGAGGACAGAGTGGCGTTTGGGGAATCTTAGTTATCAACTTTCTGATTCCAACCAGTCTGGGGTCTACATGTTTGTGGTCAGGATGTAGTCACCATCCTCCTTCTGGGTGGGGGACTTATCTCTGCAGAACAGCTCAAAGATATGTGTCAGATTGTTATGCTTTTCCCTGAGGAGAAACTAGGACTCTTATCATTTAACTCTTTTCTTGTTGTTTCTCTGTCCCCCCACTTCCCTAATTAGTAACAGCTTAAGTCTGTTCTTTGGAAACTAGGGAAGTCTACCAGATTAAAGTCTTTTTCTGCAAACAAGACAGAGAGGACACTGAGAAGCTTTTTTAGCCACAAAGGCCCACAGTGTCCTTAGTTTCAGTCCTCCCTTTTTTTGTTATCCCTCAATCCTGAGGGAAACAGGGGCAGGACAAGGAAATGGGTAAAGTTTTGGATAGAGAGGTTAATCATAAACTCAGCAGGAGAACTAAGTTTCAGGGAAACTCAGTTTCAGGAAGAATCAAAAATAATTTCTTTGGATGGAAAACAAAGAGAAAGTTGAGGTATGGTAAATTTTAGTTATCTGTAAGACACCCAAATGGAAATAAATAAGTTAAAAATATAGAAATGCAAATCTAAAAGCAGAAAAGAGAGGTATATTTTGGAGACAGCATCATTATCTTGAGGATGAAACTAAAATCCCTGAGAACTGATGAGATCCTCAAGGGAGAGTAAATATTTAAAAAAAAAGAAAAAAAAAAAAGAGTTCCAGTTGCAGCTCAGTGAGTTTTATTTAGGACCCTGCATTGCCTCTGTGAGGATGCAGGTTTGATCCCTGGTCTTGCTCAGTCGGTTACAGATCCGGTATTGCTGCAGGCTGAGTTGTAGTTCACAAATGCGGCTCAGATTTGGTGTTGCCACAGCTGTGGCTTAGGTCTGCATTTGCAGCTCTGATTCAGTCCCTAGCCTGGGAACTTCCATATGCCACAGTTGCAGCCATAAAAAGTAAAAAAGAAGAACAATGAAATAAATTTGAAATATTGCTCCAAATACCACCCAATCCTTTGAAGTAGGTATTGTCATATTTTTCCATATTACAAAATGAGGAAACTGAAACTTAGTCAAGGTTATGTAACTTGCCCAAAGTTTGAGCAGCTATTAAGAAACCCAAAGCATACTCAGTCTACAGCCAAAGTTCTGAGTCAAAGTAATTCAGACATAAATGCCAATGGAAAAAGTATCAAACAAACCAAACCAGTCAAACCCCATGCATTGACCTCCTGATTCTACTTTTCTCATATATTTTGATTACAATTTACCCAAAATTTCTTAAACATAACAGATTATATTTAGTATATTTCCTAAAGTTAAATCTATATATAACAGAAGACAGAACCATCTGGTTTCTCACATTCATCTTTGGAGAAACCCTACTTACTAATTTGTTACAAAGTAAAGAAGTTGGTTTCCCACAGAGCCAGCATATGTAACCTTGTGGGCATCAACTTCATGCAGCTGCTGCTGTAAAAGACAGCCATTACTATTTCTTGGTTTTTATTAAAAATTAGCTTATACAGAGTAATTACTGACTTGTATTTTGCATAAAGTTGAATAACTCATCATTAAAATTTCAAATAAATCTAATTTATGTTTAATATATCCCATAGGGTTAACGCATATTTTGTATTCACTTTTCAGATTAAAGTGTACATCAAAAAGATTTGTGGTTTTTTTAATTCACAGATTTAATGAGGATCAGAAAAGTTGTGAAAGGGTTAATTTGATTTTAATTTGAAGATTTCATCCCCATTCCATTCCAAAACCTAAATCTAATTTTGCAGGCAAACCTTTTTGAGTGAGAATTTGAAGAAAGTTCGGCACAAACATTCTTCACCTTTCTAAGGAGACTTGCCACAATCACACTCCTAACAACTTCAAACAACGTAAAAACAGGCCTTTCATGGGTATAGGAAAGTATAAAGATATACTACCTTCTTGAGACTTAGGGGATTGAAGAAAATCACATTTATAGGACTTCTAGAATATATAATGCTGCCTAGAATAGGTTATAAAAATCTGTTTTCCATACCATCAAAAAGTTATAAAGTTGAAATATTCAGAATTGTATATGTATTCTTAAAGCTCCAGAAACTGAAAATCTGGGTTTGGAACCCATAACTTTCATACAGTTCCATGGATGGCAACTGGTACAATAAAATATGAGCATTTTGGCTTCCAAAAAGAAGATAATAATGTATTAGTAACCCCAAATAGATCACAAGGTACATCTAGTAACCTACTGTGCAAAGTTGACATTTTTTTCAAATGCAATCCAATAGACTCATCTCTGGAAAATGCATATGCACAGGGACAAAGTATCACATTTGAAGCACAATATATCATTCACAAACACACTTGAAGTATTTCTTACAGATTTATGGAGTAATTTCTCTGGAAACATATATACATCTCAACATTTCCATTCCATTCCAACTGCCTTAAACATATACCACTCTAACCAATGTACTATAAAAAGTCAACCTAAAAAAAAAATCCCTGAAAACTGCATGATTTAGAGTTTAAAGCATATTTCAAAAAGATGAACTCAAGATTATTTAGGTAGGCAAAGATTTTTAATATAATATATTGAGCAAGATCAATCTTTCTTCTAAAATGAAATTCTTTTGCAAATATTAAACTTAATGCTTATAACTTCCACTATCTCCCAAATAAGAACAATGTATTTCTGTCTAAGGAATTTTATTAGTAAGTTTAAGTAGACCAAAACAATAAAAGAAAAATATTAAGTTCCTCTGACTCAAGGTAATGCAATTGTGTTTAATAGCTGGTGAATTGAGTCTAATTTTGCTTTTGTAGCAGGAAAGATTGCTTCTCAGGGAATTTCAACCTTTAACAAGAATAGTACCTTCAACAAAAAAAATATATTGGTATCTCCTCATATGGGAATGCTGCACATACCACTTGCCTCCCTAGAAGAAACAGTTTTTATTTTATAATTTTAGAATCATTGCACATAGGAATTAAATCCTACAGTTTTTCAAAGCTTTATTTTCTTATCTTGAGAGAATATATCAAGAAATAAAGATGGAGTTCCCACTGTGGCACAGTGGAAACAAATCCAACTAGTATTCATGAGGATGCAGGTTCCATCCCTGGCCTTGCTCAGTGGGTAAAGGATTTGGCGCTGCTGTGGCTGTGGTGCAGGCCAGCAGCTGTAGCTCTGATTTGACCCTGAGCCTGGGAATTTCCATATGCCATGGTTATGGCCCTAAAAAGAAAAAAAAAAAATAGCGAAGAAATAAAGATGACAGATGAAAGGGGTTAAAGATATGTCAAAAGTGTGTACCATACTGAGAGTTGTATATATATTGCTTCTTACAATTCATATTAAATGTAAGGAAAGACTTTTTGATCCTGATTTCTTTGATAGAAAAAGTACCTATAAAAGGAAGTAGTGGATTTCTCACTCTGAAGCCTTCTAAATACAGGATTTTTCTTTGTGACTCTATACAAATGTCCTTGTCATTGGACAGGAAATTACTGGATCACACTCTAGAGTAATGAGAAAATCTCACAAGCCAATTACCACAAAATATGTTATTATTCCATAGTCCCAAGTGAGTCTCAATAATCATTCCTGGTTCTGTTAGAGTTATTATCCCATTGTAAAAACAAAAAAGATCATTCAATTATTAAAGATGTTTCTGTGTTGAAAGCTATCTACTGTACAATGTTGCAACCACAGAGAGTAACAGATACCTGCTTCAAGTTTCTTTGTTTTCTTTTATGTATTAAATTATATATAACTAATATGTATAAGTATATTATATATATATTAATTATATGTAATTAATAAATTATATTAATTTTCTTGATTATATATAATTATAGCAAATTATATATAATTAATAAATTATATTAAACTTTTCAATTATATATTTAGCATGAGATCAAACATAAATGTTTTTCAGGTTTTCTTTGTTTTCCAAAATTATATATAATATATAGTATTTAAATATATTAATATAATATATACTATAAAAATATATGATATTAAATTATTATAATTTAATATATAAATTATTTTAAATTTTGCAATTATATATTTAGCATGAGATCAAACATGAATATTGTTTTTCTTCTTCCTCTCATAAAAATACACAAAAATTAAAATTGATAAAGAGTTTGTTTAACCTGTCCAAAGAGAGGCTAGTCATTCTCTCGGTTAATCATGTGAATGATATTAGGTTAAAAATGAAATGAGTAGAAGAGTTCTTATTGTGGCTCAGTGAATTAAGGACCAACATTGTCTCTGTGAGGACGCAGGTTCAAACCCTGGCCTCGCTCAGTGGGTAAGGATCAAGCATTGCCACAAGCTGTGGCATAGGTCACAGATGTGGTTAGGATTCAGTGTTGCTATGGCTGTGGCATAGGCCCAGTTGCAAGGATTCAACCCCCAGCCTGGGAACTTCCATATGCCACAGGGGTGGCCATAAAAAGGAAAACAAAAGTGAAGTTGGTAGAAAGGCCAGAATTACTCTGATTTGAAACATGAATACCTAAAGCTATGCATGGAGCCTCCATATTGAGCTTTATTATCTCTTTCCTTCAGTGAGAGATTGTTATGTGTAGGAAAAAAACACAAATACATGATAACTTTCATATATTTACCTTTCTGGTCTACCAAACTTGAACAAATAGGGGATCTGAGTCAAGTTTGAATCATATAGAGGATAATATACATTCCATACCATCTTAGGAACAAGGAGGTAGTGAATCCATGGATATAAAGTGGTTAACCTTACTGTAGGGCTAAGGGACATCGAAGCTGAGAGGACATTTAGTCAACATCAATATCAGTGCCAATAATTCCTGATTTAGCCTAAAAATGAGATGTCTCCAGAATAGGATTTTTTACTTGGAGGGAGGTACAGAGTTATCTATTTGAATAAAGGTTGAGTCTGCTACAATGGTATCAAAGAGGAATAGAAGGAAGTGAATGCTTTGGGGCACCTAAAAAAGAAATTTCCAAATTTTGAGTGGAAACTCAAAACTCTAGGGTCAAGCATGTGCTTAGTATTTGTGCTGCAGGCATCACTAAACTGAGAGTCCAGCGTTGTCATTTAAGTAGCATTGGAAAGGTCCCCACCCAAATGATCTCCCAGAAGAATGATTCTAATATTTCAAGTTCTAGCAATGCAAATCCATTCTCTGCTATTCACTGGTTGTGTGACCTTGGGTGAGTGATCTAACATCTTTAACACCAATGATGTTAAGATGAAATGAAAGACAGCATTTGGAGCACTCAAGAGTGCCAGGCATATATTAAGTACCTTAATAAGTGTATTAATAATGAGAGATGTAATTAAAACCTTCTTTCAGCAGAATGACTCTCTGGAAAATTCAATCTTGACAGAGATAGGGTTGGTGGGGGGAGGGAGGGTGTGATCAGAGTGGAGAAAGCCAGAACAGAGTGTAAGAGGAAATTAAGGGGCTAAAGAGAAGACAAAAAAGAGAGAGAGAGAGAAAAGAGAAGAGGAAGAGAATAAAACATGTTAGAAAAGAAAATCTGGGCACATAAAAAGAAAGACAGAAAATATAAACTATGAGATTTAATCAAATAAAACATAAAGTTTTTTTTTTTTTTAGTAGCTGAATCCATGCATATGGATGTTCCCAGGCCAGAGATTGAATCCTAGCTGTAGCTGCAACCTATACTATAGCTGCAACAATGCAGGATCTTTTAACCCACTTCACCACCAAGGGAAAGCCCCTAAAACCTTTTTATTTTCCCCCTAAAATTATGTGGAAAACAAAATTAAAAGATAAATCCAATGTGTTTTGTTTTAAATCAAATCCCAAAAGTGTTACCTTCTTCAATTTAAGGGTTTTTTTTTTTAACACTAAGAAAAAGATGTGCACCTGAGTAGAAAAAAAAATGGTTAGCATAACAAATTCAGAATTCAGAAAGAAAGAAAAAAATGGCCTATATACATATTAAAAATGTTCAGCTTCACTAGTAATCAAAGAATTACTATTTACAGCAACAGTGATAAGTCTTACATTTTTTTTACCTGAAGACCAGAGAACTTATAAAAAATATTCTTAATACTGCAGAGGTAAAACAGGCATTTTTCCAAACTTTTCTTTGGGTGCAAATTGAATGAACTACTTCTTGGGATAATTGGCAAGAAATTTAAATGTGCTTGGAATTGGAACCCTGAGGTAAGGAAAAGGTCACTGTGCAGCAGTTGCACTGCCTTCCCCACCTCCCTAGTAACGTGGTGTGGTCCAACTGTGACTGAGTTCTACCAGTGAAGCATAAGGGGAACTGAGGCCACTTGAGGCCTGATGCATCTAAACCTTCCATGCCCCATTCTGCTTCTCCGCCCTCCCCCACCATCTGTTGGAACTCACCTGCTAGTATGACCACTGAAACCATGAGTTGACTAGGGAAGAGCCTGCAGCCCTCTTCCCAGGACTGAATCATGGCCTTCCTTTTCTGTACCCGCTCCCCCGCCAAAACCACACCTAACCCTCATGACCTTTCTGTGAGCAAAAACATATTCATTAGAGCACTGATATCTTGGGGTTTGTACCAGCAGTAAAGACAACTAAAATAGACTTCTTTTCTTCCTCTTTTTTACAGGAAATTCGCAGGCTAGGGGTCAAATCAGAGCTGCAGCTGCCAGCCTACACTACAGCCAAAGCCACACCACATTTGAGCCTCATCTGTGATCTGCACCACGGCTTACAGCAATGACAGATCCTTAACCCACTGAGGAAGGCCAGGGTTCAAACCCACATCCTCATATCAATTATGCAGGGTTCTAAACACACCGAGCCACTATGGGAACTCCCTAACAATGACCTCTTAATTCTACTTCTAGATATTGACTCATTATGTTTAATAACAAGTGTTTATATTAGAAAAATATATTCTTAAATGTACAGCATCTGTGATATCTGATTACGTTACTATTAATTTTTGAAAAAACCTCTACCAATAATACAAACAGTAAATCCAGTACTACCATTTTTAATAGTAAGAATCTTGATCATATTTTTCTCTGGCAAACTTGCTGCCAAAACCTGAAGGGACTTTATTTAATGTTTAGATGCTGTACATTTCTCTTTATTTAAATCAACTATAGCTGATGGGTTTCATATACACACTCAGACAATTAATAAAACATTTTAAAATAACTATATTTTTAGAAATGTGATAATACATAGGTCAGAAAATGACTAGAAAGTGAGCCAGATTTTTCTTATTTGGCTGTGTTTTAATGAACGTGAGTGAAGCATCTGAAGATAAAATATTTTCTAAAGCTCTGGGACACATATTGAAACTTGGCAGAATATTAGCATATGAATGATACAGAACATGAAAAAAAGTTCATTTAAATGAGTTTCTTATCCTGGCCTACCACTATGTGATATTAAATGAGTTCCAAAGAGTACATTGGTCCCATTGAAATTTACTTCATAAAAATAAAATTGTATACTAAATGCTTTGCCAGAAATAAAAGAAACCCTACCAACATCATCATGCACACCTGCCAGTAATGATTAAACAAGCAAAAAAAAAAAAAAAGCACTGAAATGTAGGTCTTAAAAAGAATTGCAAGACACTCTTTTGCCTCACAAGTTCTGGAAAGAAAAAAAAGAAGTGAATTAGTCTTAGGTTTTCATCATAGTTTTCAGACATTATGTTTAGTATATTTTTAAAGGAAAAAGAGATTAATTTAGATTATCCTCCGAGTTTTTCTTATGGTAAATTAGAAACTGAAATGCATTAAAGAACAAGTTTCTGCCTTAAAATATGCATTTTTTTATACCTCAAAACCAGAAATAAACTAGCATGTGTGGAGATGCTCAATTCTCTCTTAAAGAGAGAATTATGCTAGAAAGGAGCATTACTGGGCCCAGAGAAGTGAAGACTTTTTCTGCCCATTCCCATCCAAACACATCTAATCAGAGCAAGCTGCTCTGTCTACAGAACAACTTAGCCGAGTGGATCCTGCACAGACAGGCTGGGTACCCCTCCTTGGCATGTCCAGCCAATTGCACTCCTGTCTCCTGGCACCCCACACTGTATTTACAGTTGTCTGGTCACTGATCAGTACATTCCAGTGAACTTAACTGCCTTCCATGTGGGAAACATCATTGCCTCTGAGGTCCATAACTTTCCTCAGTCACTAACATTGTGTTGGTACATATTAGGCAGTAAATATGTGTGAATATTCATACAGTGTGCACATAGTTTCTGAACAGGTAGGCCCCAAATACTACCCAGAACACTGGGATAAACCTGTTTTCAGGGAGGACAGAGGTAGTAGTAACAAGCTACATCCTACAGTAGCCTCTCTGGCTCAAGATGAAAAGACTAGGAGACACACAAGAGGGCCCAGGGACTCGTGGTAGAGTCAGGGCTGGAAGATTATGTTTAGAAAATTAAGACGCTACAGTTCAGTGTGAGATTTACAAGCAAATGAAATGTAGGTCTAAACAGTAATATGAAATAATTAGTAAGGACAGAATGGGATGGGAGGGGTGCAAAGGAGGTTCATGTTGTATAAAGTGTGGCCATAAACTGAAGCTGACTGTGCTTTGGAAAGCCTTAGTCACAAAACTACTGGAAAGAAGTATCTCCCATAGAGGAATTAACGTCCTTTTTTTTTTCGCTTAAATACATGTAAGCATTTGGTTGAAGTGATACCTGAGGCAATTTTCTCAGTATTTTAATGGTTTTCATGCTTTAAAAAGCTGCACAAAAATTCAATTGAGGAATATCCATTTTCAAAAGGAAAATGAATCAAGCACAGAGGAAAAACTGCTTCTTCCATATACATACATTGTCAGTGTGTTGTTCAGGTTGTGCTCTTTTTTCAGTAATAAAATATAACATAGACTTATAGATAGTTGATACATTAATAAATGTATACATATATAATTAAATAGATAAAAAGGGAAAACTAAAGATTAACCAAGTGAGCATTTATAAGATTTGCTAAAAAATGTGCAGATTGTTCAGGTGGATGGTCCCAATCTCTGAAGCACAAATCGGAGGATGTGGCATTTTCCAGTTCCTGCCTGAGTCACTATGCACAAATTTATCGTGTATCTGGTATGTGTATACACAGATTTATTTACAAATAGAGACATAAACTTAGGCTAAATATAGTCTGACACACTGAAATTTTGTATATTGATTTCATGGAGTAAGGGCTAGTTCCCTAGGATTCAAGACTTACCATACTATTTTATTTTTATTTTTTTTTTAAACTATGCCCTTGGCATACAGAAATTCTTGGACCAGGGATCAAACCTGTGCCACAGCAGTGACAACCCCAGACCTTTAACCCAGTGAGCCACCAGGGAACTTCCAGAACTTGCAATACTAAAACCAGCAAAGTCCTGGGCTAACCCCTGATGGACAAGTTTTGATAAGCACTCTCTCACCTCTCCATTATGACTTGCCTTTCACACCTCTCTGTTATTGACTTTCACCCTTTTCCTTATAGCAAACTATTTTTTAAGGGAATTTAGGAAATTTGGAAGGTCTAATCCCCTCCTTTTTTCTCCATTTTATGGCTGCACCTACTTCCCTGTTTAGGGGTCAAACCTACACCACAGCCATAGCAACACCAGATCTGAGCCACATTTTTGACCTACACCACAGCTTGCAGCAATGCCGGATGCTTAACCCACTGAGCAAAGCCAGGGATCAAATCTCTGTCCTCACAGACAACATGTCAGGTTCTTAACCTGGATTTCAAAACAGGAAATCCACAGAAGGTCTAATCCTTGAAAATAACATAATTTTCAAAAGAAAATAATTTCAAATGACTCAGATATAAAATTAATGGTATGCATACAAAAAACTTTGTATAATAAAACTTTATACAACTGATCGTATAGCTAAAAACAAATTACTCATTTATTCACTACTTAAATTATCAACACACTAAATTACATGACACTATGATAAATGCAGAAAATATAAGATGTGGTCCCTTGTCCACATTTTTTCACAACATAGAAAGTTGAGGAAGCAAGAAAATATAAAGGCAGAAAAGACCAATCTTACAAGTCAGATAACAATAATATTTTATTATAGTCACAATCTTGTACACTTTCTATTGAGACAGTATACAGAATTTTTCTCTTCTTTATACAAAAATAGCATTAATATTACATATAAAATAAAATCTCATCTGAAAGAAAGAATTTTTCATTCAATTATTATTTTTATTTTTCTTATCAAAATAAGTCTCCACTTGTCTCTTGAAGACTATTACTCTTTTATAACTTACAAAATTTTATGACTGATTTTCAAGACCACAGCAAAATGTTCTTACCAATAAATAAACTGCAATATTTTATTTCCTTCAAAACAGCACGCTAGTGTCTACATGAATGAGTGTAGTTTCTTGCTCCTTTGATAAAATTTGAATATATAGCAAACATAATTTCCTCTCATTTTTTATTCTTTGAAACATTTACAGAGGTGAGAGGCCACTCCAGAAATCACCTTAGTCATCATAAATCTTTACACATGTAATGCAAGGGTAGTTTTTACTTTTGAAAGATAGTCAAGGAGGAGAAATAAAATTTATGATGTAAGAGTTTAAAAACATGTGATATCACCAATATGTGGAATCTAAAATATGGCACAAATGAACCTATCTACACAACAGAATTCAGACTCACAGACATAGAGAACACACTTGTGGTTGCCAAGGGGGAGGGAGTGGGATGGACAAGCAGTTTGTGGTTTGGTATATGCAAACTATTACATTTACAATGGATAAGCAATGAGGCCCTACTCTATAGTACAAGGAACTATGTCCAGTCTTTTGGGTTAGAATATGGTGGGAGATAATATGAGAAAAACTATATGTATAAAAACACATACATACACACACACACACATATATGTATGTATGTATATATGTGTGTGTCTATATATATATATACACTGGGTCACTTTTCTGTGCAACAGAAATTGGCATAACATTGTAAATCAACTATAGTTTAATAAAAACATTTAAAAAATAAAAAAAAATAGTTTAAAAGAAAAAGATTAGAAACATTGCTGTAGGAGTTCCCGTCGTGGCGCAGTGGTTAACGAATCCGACTAGGAACCATGAGGTTGCGGGTTCGGTCCCTGCCCTTGCTCAGTGGGTTAACGATCCGGCGTTGCCCTGAGCTGTGGTGTAGGTCGCAGACGCGGCTCGGGTCCTGCGTTGCTGTGGCTCTGGCGTAGGCCGGTGGCTATAGCTCTGATTAGACCCCTAGCCTGGGAACCTCCATATGCCGCGGGAGCGGCCCAAGAAATAGCAACAACAACAAAAGACAAAAGACAAAAAAAAAAAAAAAAAAAGAAACATTGCTGTATATTTACTTAGAATCCTGACTTTATTCTCTTATTGTTTCTTTCAGATTTTGTCCTTGGGTAGCACTGTAAGATAGTGAGTTTGGAGTTTAATCTTCCTCAAAACAAAAAACAAACAAACAAATTTATCCTTCTATCCTTTCCCTTAAGGGTAAGAAGCAAATGTGGTGTCTCATTATGAGAATAAGCAGGACCCTGTGGGCCTTCCCAGGGACACACCCCCCCTTTCACACACACAAACCCTCACCCACACATCTCCCACCTCTCATTTGTAGAAAACCAGACTCCTAGGCTTTTCCTGAGTCCCAAAGAGCAAATTTAATTAGAGAAGTGGGGAAAATGAAGAAACAGAGGGAAGCAGTCAAGCAAGACAAAATAATAACTATTTAACCATTAAACAAAGTCAAGGACTTTTCGTTCCTCCTCAAGGTCTCTAAATAATATTCTGAGCCGTATCCATGAGTTGCTTTGCATATGTTAAAACTGCCACCAGGTGGAGGATTTAACTGCATGCTGACCACCAACACATAGACCCCAGACTGGTTGGAACCATCATCCTGTTACCTCACCATCAACCAATCAGAGATTGTGCATAAGCAGATCACACACCCTGTGGCCCTCTCCCTCACATCATCTTTAAAGACCCTTCCCTGAGAGCCATTAGTAAGGTTTGGGTCTTTTGAGTATAAGCTGCCTATTCTCTTTGCTTGGCACTTGCAATAAATTCTGTGCTTGCCTTCACCACAAACTGGTGTCAGTAGATTGACTTTGCTGCATGTCAGGCAAGCAGAGACAAGAATCGTTCTGTAACAATTATAAACAGACCTGAAGACCCAATAACCAGGGAGGGTGGCATCAAGTTTCATTGTTGCCAAACCCACAAGCCAACAAGAGCTACAGGTAAATTCTATCAAATGACAATAACAATTAAATCTTCAATATGCTTCAGAAAATTAATCAAGGAGAAATAAAGGTCAAGAAACAACATCTTGAAAACTGAAAAAATAACTAGCTGTTTGCGTGTTTTGTCAGCTCTATAATATTGTTATGGTATTTTAGGTCACTCATAATTATCTTTACTAAACAGAAGCCAGATGCACACATATTGTTTTAGCCAGACGCTTCTAAAACCATGCCCCCACGAGTCTTCAACAAGCCAGAGCACAGCCTGTGGGACCTGGGCCCTGCTGGAGAGAGGGAGTGGAAGCAAGAAAAGTCCTGGTTGGCAAGGTTTGAGCTGATGTCATGAAATTCCACAATAGGGTCAAAGCCTCCAGAAGTCAAAAAATAAAACACTTCCTCCCTCACTCAACCCTACCCCCTGAAAGAAGGCATCTAAACCTGAAAACCTTCCTTCTGTACTTACTCCATATTTGCCCAGAGCTTCTATCATTTATAAACTTCTCTACATGCCTGATCAAAAGGAAAAATCAAATAACTTTGACTTCATTTCACCCTGGTGACTTGTGTTGTCTTTAGCTTTCATGAAGAACTATGCTGAATGTTTTGACCCTTTTTCTGCTAAGCACATAGACTTCAATTATTTATTTTTCCTTCTTTTTAATTATATGATTCAGGGAGTTCCCATCGTGGTGCAGTGGTTAACGAATCCGACTAGGAACCATGAGGTTGCGGGTTCGGTCCCTGCCCTTGCTCAGTGGGTTAACGATCCGGCGTTGCCGTGAGCTGTGGTGTAGGTTGCAGACGCGGCTCGGATCCCGCGTTGCTGTGGCTCTGGCGTAGGCCGGTGGCTACAGCTCCGATTAGACCCCTAGCCTGGGAACCTCCATATGCCGCGGGAGCGGCCCAAGAAATAGCAACAACAACAACAACAACAAAAGCAAAAAAAAAAAAAAAAAAAAAAAAATTATATGATTCATGTGCTAATAGGTTTCCATGTGATTTAAACCAATAGAAATCTTGTTTGCCTGCTAGGTCACTTAGATTTCTAAATGAGTAAATGTTCTGTTCTCCTAGTTTAGTGTTAACTTTCAACTACCGTGTACATACCACTTGATAAAATACTACGTTTACAGTATTAAAATCTGTATGATCACTGATAGAGTCTTATTTAAATAAATCAGCAATAGTGTTAGTTGATAATACATAGAGTTCACTTTTGCAGCAAAAAATTATTGAGCACCTTAGAATGTGCCAGTTCTTGGGTTATATCAGTAAACAAAAGGATATTCTTTCTTTCCTTGTGGAGTTAAGAGCCTAGCAGCTTAAAAAAAAAAAGTTTTTTAAAAAAAAGCAAGGTCCTAATATTACAGGATTTCTAATCTATGAAAATGACAGTGAAAATATTTTAGTAAGTTAAGAATTATCATAGACACAGAATTATCAAAATATGGATTTATTTTATTTTATTGAGAGTAAAGCTGAGTGACATCATTCTGTGATGAACTTTCAGGAACTTAGGTTTACCTTATTTTTTAAGGTCCTAAAATATAGATTTCTTCAGTACTTTCCAAAAAAGCTCATTTAGAATCTATATTATACCACCAAATTTCATGTGCAGAAATTGTATGTAATATGTGTAAAGCAATTATTAATGGAAAATGCACAATTTTGAGTCAAAACATTTTAAATTATGATGTTTCAAAATTTACATCTTACCATTTTAATTCACTGCCTCCTGATAGACTCCTTATTTTTGGAGAATAATGTCCTAGGGCATTTTAGTTTTCCTTTGGCAAAGAGATAGTATACTGACCAGTGAGGGAAGTAAAAGTGGCCATTATTCATTTCCTGTAGCCTTTTTCCTACCAAGTTGGTCATGCTTCCCCAAGGTCAAGTATTGATCCATCACCAGAAGCCAACTACCTAGTAGGGTACAAGTACTTCAAATTTACTCATTTATTCTTATAGACAAGGGAAAAAACCCAGTAATGACCACCATGTTTTTAAACATTTTAGATGCTGCTCTAAGATTTAAGAAAGGAGGAAAAGGGGAGAAAAAAAGAGAGAACAAATCAATTAGGTTAATGACAGAAAAAAAGGAAAGGACTTAGGGGCATGTTTTATTAGCAAGTGCTTGAAAAAGCACCTGCTATATACAAGGTTTTCAGTGTAAACAGTTCAACTAAAGAACAAACATACATTACAAATTAACTCAGAAAAATAGGAAAGGTTAACAAAATACACACTTCTCTACATGGAATGGATGAGCAGCAAGGACCTACTGCAGAGCACAGGAAAATCTACAGAACACTCTGTAGTAGCCTATATGGGAAAAGAATCTTTAAAAAATGGATATATCTATATGTGTAACTGATTCACTTTGCTGTACACATGAAACTAACACAACATTATAAATCAATTATACTCCAATATTAAGAAAGAAAAAAGGTCCTGTGAAATATCCCAAGTGAAATAGCAAGAGAAACCCAAGTCACATAAGCTCTCAAATAAATAAAAAATTAAAAAACATACTCCACAGACACAAGACTACTGTGTCTGGACTCCTTTATTCAGAAAACACTTATTGAGTATTTACTGTATATGCGCACCATTCCAGGCTTGAGTGATCCAGTGGTGAACAGAGCAGATGAATTCTTTGTCCCACAATGCACTCATTCCAGGGTGACAGATCACAACACAATGCTCACCAGGACTTCTGCTTCAGCCCATGTATTAATTGCCTTGGGCCCTTCCCTCTTGCCAAAAACAAAATACCAACAAAAAACAGGAAAAATACATGAAAAATTGGTCCAGACATTGGTCATCAGACAGCACAGGATTCCTTCAAGAGAGGAAACAAACAAGGCGAATCTGAGAATTGCCCAGCCTCCTGCCAGAAGTCAGTTTGCAGGGTGCAGCTTGACATTTTGCTGAACTGAAAAGACATATAACATTGTTCAGGAGATGCTTAGAATTTGCAGGGCAGAGCTCCCCAGGGGAGGGACCTGTCCAAGAAGATTTCATACATCAGGGACCTGTCCAAGGAGATTTCATACATGTGGTCCCTGGCCAAGCACTGGTCTGTGCTGTGTGCAGTGAAACTCAGTGAGGCTGAGGAGATACCCAAGTGAGAGCAGAGGCCACACAATTCCTAGAGCTTGCACAGGTCTGGGAATAGTCATTTCCCCCACTGAGGAGAGTGAAGAAACTTTTCAACACACAGTGCATTCAGCAGGGGCTTCGGGTGGCTCACATCTTCACCGAGAATAATTGCTACCTGGAATAAAGGCTGGCTGCTCTGGACTCCAGAAAACTGTAAAAGCAAGACAGGTTCAAAGTGAAACAAAAGTAACTGAACTGGGTGTGCATTCTTTTTTCATTCTCTTTTCAAAATCACTGCAAAGGTACCACCTTAAATCCAGTTGTGATCAAGATGTCAGCCAGGCTGCAGTGCCCTGTCAAGGCTCAGCTGGGGGTAAACATCTGCTTCTGAGCTCACTCAGGTTGTTTCAGAAGTCTACTAAAGTGGAGATGTAGGTCTGAGGGCCCTGAGTTTTTGTTTGCTGTTAACTAGAGGCCACTCTCAGGCCCAAGTTACCACCTGGTGTTCCCTGCCACAGAAACCAACCAACACAGCCCTTTCTTCATGGTGCCTGCAAGGAAAGTATCTGGCTCCAGTCTGATAGGATAAAATCTTACATAATCTAACAGGAATGGCTTCCCATCACCTTAGCCATATATAACATAACCTAACCAGGACTGACATCCTTCTCTTTACCACTCTACTGATTAGAAGCACTCCAACAGAGGCTGTTTTACAAGCTCATGGACACTAGGAGGTGGAGTCATGAGGCCCTTAAGTGTTTTACCCTATGTGTGCTATACCAGAGCCCAAATTCTCAAAGGAAGATAAGAAAATCTAATAATCAACGTAGAATTTATAAATTGATCAACCAATCAAAATTACCAAGCATGAAAAAACAGGAAGCAGCTTCCATAATGTGAAGCAGAAAGAGATCCAAAAATGACAGAGGTGACAGGAACTTAAAATAGCATTTAGAGGAGTTCCTGTCATGGCTCAGTGGTTAGCGAATCCAACTAGGAACCATGAGGTTGCGGGTTTGATCCCTGGCCTTGCTCAGTGGGTTGAGGATCCACTGTTGCCATGAGCTGTGGTGTAGGCCGGCAGCTACAACTCTGATTAGACCCCTAGCCTGGGAACCTCCATATGCCGTGGGAGTGGCCCTAGAAATGGCCCCCCCCCAAAAAAAAAGACAAAAAAAATAGCATTTAGAAATCTTACAAATAGTCTCAAGAATGTGAGAAGTTGAGGATAAGAAGAAAACACATGGAATATTTAAAAAATCCTAATTGAACTTACAGGGGAAAAAAACCTATAATATTTGAAATAAAGAATATGTTGGTTAGGATTCATGGCAGAATATGTACTGCAGAAGATGTAGACACTTAGACTTGCAAAGATAAATGTAATGTGATAAAAAGATTAAAAAAAAAAATAGGAGTACTTGTTCTGGCTCAGCGGAAAGGGAAAAGACTAGTGATCATGAAGATGTGGGTTTGATCCCTGGCCTTGCTCAGTGAGTCAAGGATCCAGTAATGCCATGAGCTGTGGTGTAGGCTGCAGACACGGCTCAGATCTGGCATTGTTGTGGCTGTGTCGTATACCGGCAGCAACATCTCCTATTCAACCCCTAGCCTGAGAACCTCCATATGTTGTGGGTATGGCTCTAAAAAGACAAAAAAGGAAGAAGAAATGCATCCACAGAAAGTTATGAAACAATATCAAACAGTTTAACTGATGTATAATTGGAGATCCAGGAGTAGAGAAAAGAGATAGAAGGGTGACAGGAAAAAAAAATGAAGAAATAAACATCAAACATTTTACAAATTTGATAAAATTATGAAATCTTAGATCCTAGATAATTAGCAAACAATAAGCAGAAAAAATGTATAAAAAGTCACACCAAGGAGTACTGTAATACAGTGCTAAAAAGACAAGCCATGAATTAGGAGAAAATATTTGCAAACAAGTTGTTGATAAGGGACATTGATGCAGAATAAGAAAAGGACTCTCAAAACACAATAATAATAAAAAAGAAACTAATAAAAATAATGGGCAAAAGATTTAAAATACAATTCAACAAAGAACATAACCAGATGGCAAATAAGCACATAAAAAGATGGTTAATTTCATTAGTCATTAGGGAAATGCAAATGCAAACCACAGTGAGATATCATTACACAGCCACTAGAATGACTGAAATTAAAACACCAACAGTACTAATGTTGGCAAAAATGTTGAACAACTGGAAGACAAGATAAATGATACATGCAGTATGGAAAACATTTTGGTAGCTTCTTAGAAAGTTAGCACATTACTTCCCATGTCACTCAGCAATACCATGTCTTGGTACTTACTCAAGAAAATGAAACACAGACTTGTCCAAAAATATTCAAGCAGGTTTGTTCACCATGACACAAGCAGAAAACCACCCAAATGTCCAACAATAAGTTATCAGGAAAACAAACTGTGGGTTAACCACAGATTTAAGTACTTCTCAGCAATTAAAAAAAAATACTGATGTACTGAAAAACATGGACAAGTCTCAAAATCATTATGCTGAGTGAAAGAATCCAATCAAAATGAAAAAAGTTTTTTTTCCATTGATATAAAATTCTAGAAAAAGGCAGAAATTACTGTAATGACCAAAAGTTGATCAGTGGTTTCCTGATGCTAGTGTTAATGACCCAGCATTCTTGGACTCTTTAATCAATAGAAATTGATAAGAGGCCCAATGAAAAATTCAGACCAAGCTGGGACTCATGTTGGAGCACAAAGGAGTGAAAAAAAGTAACAGGTATCCTTGACCACTCCCTGAGCGAGGTGAGGGGGATGAGTGGTCCCTTAAATGGGGTAAGAGTATGGGCAGGTCCAGATGTCAGGCAGGAGGAGTAGCTTGCATTGTCTGCCCCCTCAAGAGTGTTCTGTGCAGGGATCAAGAACTGTTCCCTGCTTTTGCTCAGAAGTGGCAGTTGGGTTTTTGGTCTTTTTGTATCTCACTGTTCATAATGCACCCAACTGTGTGTGCATGCAGTTATTTTTAGTCTGTTAAACAGTTTCTCTGTATCTGTTGCTCCAGGTGACTCCAGATTTTTTGTTGAGGTGCCAGCACTGCAGCAAAGGGTCCCAGATCCCAGCCCATCTCAATAGGAGATGGGGGATAAGACATTTGAAAAGACACTTTTCATAGTAACAGTTTGTTTGTTTTTTATCTTGATTGTGGTGCTTACAGAAATGTTTACATTTGTCAAAATTCAGCAAACTCTATAGGTGAACTGCACTGGATATAAATTATACCTCAATTAAACTCATTTTTGAATGAAGACATAAAAATGCCTGAAAAAAACTTAAAGCCAGTACAGATGGTACTATAGAAGTTAAATAAATAAAGTCATGTGATGATGGGTGCCCTGTGGAAAAAAGAAAGCAGCAAGGAGGATGATATATGCCAAAGTGAGGGACATGTTGAAATATTAAATAGGGTGAACAAGAAAATCTTAATGAAGCAGTGGCACTTGACCAAATATCTAGAAGCAGCAAGATAGAGGCTCTCTGGGAGTGGTGGGGAACAGGATTAAATGCCCAAAGGCTGGAGTAAGTTCACCAATCAGGAAATCGGGGTACCTGGAACAGACAACTGGGGCAGAAGAGTAAGGTGGAGCCAGTAAGAGGAGGGAGCCTTTGAGAGGACACATCATAAAGACTTTGGCTCTCAGTCAAAGATACAGTGGGAGATTCTGATTATGATTTTACTCTAAGATCCAAGGGGAGGTTTCTAAGCAGAGAAGTCACTTTTTAGTTTTTTTCCAGTTTATTAAAATATACCTGATGTATAACATTAGTTTAAGGTGTACAACATAATGATTTGATATATACATGGCAAAATGATGACAGTTTAGTTAACATCCACCATCTCACATGGTTACAGAAATTTTTTAAAGATTTTATATGCATCATTCTGACCTCTTTATACTTTTTAAAAGGATGATTCTGGTTTGTTGAAAATACACAATGGCAGGAGTAAGAAGACCAGGGAATAACAGTAGAGAAATGCTCAGATTCTGAAATCTCTTTGAATTTAGAGCAAATAAGTTTAGTTAAATGCTGGGTGTGGGATATTAGAGAAAGAGGAGGTAAGGAAGAGTAAAAAATATGGAAATATGGATTTCCTGCTATGGTGCAGTCAGTTAAGAACATTGTAAGTCAACCATACTTCAATTAAAATAAATAGAATCTCATTCAGCACATG
Organism: Sus scrofa; assembly: GCF_054392235.1. NCBI lineage: Eukaryota > Metazoa > Chordata > Mammalia > Artiodactyla > Suidae > Sus > Sus scrofa. Next base: position 49,291,369 of record NC_139390.1, on the reverse strand, counting down.
TAGGCCAAGTTAGAGAAGTGTGTAAATATTGTCCACCTGTCTTTCACCTAGTTTTTTTTTTTTAATTTTCATTTCTGTCAGAAACCTCAGCTCATATTTTACTTGCGTTCCCACTTTTCTTTGACCATTTCTTCCTTGCCTCTATGGTCTGGAATCCACCTCCCTCTGATACTCCATCATTTAGCCACATCTAGGCACTTCTGTTCTGCCTGCAAACAGGATTTCACTAACATTTTCCTCTTAGGTTCTCTCCATTATTGCAATTATAGCCCAGTCTTCTTTCTGCCTCTGTTCCAATGTCCTGAGAGTTTACTTCCCATTCATTTTCTCTCAAATTTCTTTACTTCTTACTTTCATGAGAAGAATAAGGGAAGGGGGGGACTTTATTGTTGTTGGGTTTTTTATTAACAGAAAAATCAGTTTTTATGGAGTATTTGGAGCTCTTCTTTGATGTACAGCCAGATAGAGTGCTTTATTGAAACTGGATATTTTTCTATATGAAAGAGCAAACAAAGCTACACTTTCTTAAGAAGAGAATCAACCAATTAAATTGCTGAATTTTGAAAAGCAAGAGAGAACTTGAAGGACATTTAGTCCAAAGCTGTTTTTTAAAGATGAGGGTGAATGGAAGCCAATGGTTATTGATCTTTTTCATGTGTCTGGCTTTGTGTTTTGTGTTGCTGCTGTTGTTTTATACTTATTACAAATATATCCTCATAATCATCTCGAGAGTTAAATATTCAATTTAATACCAAAATTATTTACTAAGCACTTCGTCAGTGCCTGATCCTAGGGAAAAAAATAAGTAACCACTATTCAAGGAGCACTTTTTATTTTCCTTGTGCTTGACACCCCGTCTCCTGTAAGCATCACACTTTGATGCAAACACTATTTATCCACTTCACAGAAAATGAAACTGAGCCTCAAAGATGCATAGTCACTTCTAAGGATCACAAAACTATGAAGAGGCAGAGAGAGAATCTAAAACCAGGACTGTCTCAAACCAAAATCTGCTTTAGGTAGGCTGGTTGCTTATTTGCTTTTACCATTAGGGGCTTCTATTCAGAATATGCCCAGCCATGGCCACTTCTCAACAGGATGATGGGTGGCCCCAGGATTCCAAACCAAATGACAGCCTGACCCTTTAACCTCTGACCCTGCCAGCTTTGGCTCCTAATAACCCTCATTACATAGGCCACTGTACCTGTGCCCTGACAGGCAGGGCAGCTTCTTTGTTTGGAACTGATATCTGTTTAATTAATGTGCTAGTGAGACACATTATCAAGAAGACAAAATAGAAGAAAGAAGCAGTATACTTAGGTAATTAATTTTAAGGACTTCCTCTTAAAATTAACAACTATCATTATTATTTTTAAAGATATAGCATAATACTTATTCTACTAAACAAAAGGTTCTTTTATAACTTTACTATCAGTGATTTTAGTTACTTTTATTTTTTTTCATTCCCTTTCTCCACTCCCTCACTCAATAATATGTGACATCTTTCTGATCCAAGAAAGTCTGCTGCTAATATAATAGCAGTTCTCTAGTATTTGTGCTATAAAGTCCAACTCCTTCACTCCTGTATTTTTTCAAGATAAAGAATAGCAAAACATCACTTCAAACTTAAGTCTCTTGAAATACACAATAGTTCTTGCAAATATGACCTATCAAAAATAAAACACCACACATTTAGTTTAGGTCTTTAACTTCTTGGTAGTTAAACATCATTGACTCAATTTTCTCATATCTATTATGCCTTTGATATTAGATCAAGACAATTGAGTTCAAAGATTTTCCTTCTATTCATTCTCAATCTCGGGCTATTAAATTTGCATTGGCATCAGGGCTTAATCCTGCATCCACAGAAGGGTGGGTGTGTACTCACACTGATTTAAAAAAAAAAAAAAAGACTCTTAGATCACACACTTTATCTATTCAAGGACAACACCCCTCTTTGTCTCACCTTGGTCAAGTGGGAATTTCTTGAGGGAAAGGATTTTCTTTTGATCATTCATACTTGCTACTTTTGCCATAGACAGTTTTTCATAAAGTTCAGGAACTAGTCTGAGAAATAGATAAAAGAAGGGAACTAACTTCATTCACCTGGCAAATTTTTTTTAGAATCTACTCTGCCTCAGAAACTACACTATGAACTTGACTTATGACATCGTGTGTCTGCACAGCCATTTTGAGTTAAGTATATTTTTTTTCTCATTTTTTGAATAGGAAGCCAAGTCTTGGGATGGCTATGCAACTATTTCCAGGCTATACACTAAAAAAATGTGGAGGCAGAAATTTCTGTTGTGGCTAAGTAGGATTAAGAATCTGACTAGTATCCATAAGGATATGGACTGATTTCCTGGCCTCTCTCAGTAGGTTAAGGATCCTGCATTGGCATGAGCTGTGGTTTAGGTCACAGATGCTCTTCAGATCTGGCATTGCTGTGGCTGTGGTGCAGGCTGGCAGCTGTAGCTCCTATTCAACCTCTAGCCTAGGAACTTCCATGTGTCATGGGTGTGACCCTAAAAAAAAAAAGAGAGAGAGAGAGAGAGAGAGAGAAAAGAAAGAAAGAAAATGAAGAGACAAAATTTGAGGCCAAGCTTCTTCGTCTCAAAGACCAGCCCTTTTCCTCTTCACCAGCCTCCTTCATGCAGACAAATGAGACTCATAAATGTAAATTACTTACTTTCTATTGATAAGCAATATAGATCCTCATACAAACCGATTACCTAAAAACACATTACTGAACATCGTTATATAACTAACAACTATAGTCTCAGGCATCAATAAAGTGATATATTTATTAAAGTCATCAGTCCTGCTGACTCTATGTCTGTCACCTCATATAAATGATAGTCTGCAGTGAAATCTGTAACAGCTTCAAGGGAAAGAGTCTGCATTTACAGATGCCAGGCTTACTGTAGGCTCTAAATCCAGGTACACATTTCCACAAGGTTAGACAGATGTCTACTCTCTCCCCTAAGACAGGAACAAGCCAGGCTGGAAGAAAAATTGGTAGCAGCAAACTTATTGAATAACACACTTTTCCAGAGTTTCCACTGTGCTCAGTGGAAACGAATCTAACTAGTATCCATGAGGATGCAGGTTGGATCCCTGGCCTTGCTTAGTGGGTTAAGGATCCAGTGTTGCCAAGAGTTGTGGTGTATGTCACAGATGCAGCTCAGATCCCCCTTTGCTGTGGCTGTGGCATAGGCTGGCAGCTGTAGCTCTGATTAGAGCCCTAGCCTGGGAACTTCCATATGTCACAGGTGTGGCCCTAAAAAGGAAAAACAAACAATCAAACAAAAAACACTTTTCCCTCAAAGGTAACAACACCTGGTTGAAGAGAGCCCAAGATGACATTTTATAGGATAAAGATTCTAGCTTAGCTATTCTTCCCAGCAGTGAATACAGAGTCATTCATTTTACTTGAGTGTTTTTGGATGAAAGCCTTCCTACAAACACAGGGTTGTGGTAAAACAGCTCTGAGTCTGTCCCAGGCATCCTCTGATAAGGCAGCCAAAGGCCCAGGTGAGGGACAGGTTCCAGAGAAAGGGTTCTGCCGAAGACAACAGTGTTATATTTTGAAATCGTATACCTCAGATTGGGATTTGAACCCACTGCCTTTTAATTAAAAGTCCACACCTGGTCTCAGAACTTCCTCAAGTTCAGTCTTTATGTTTCAGGGCAGAAGGAATTCAGTGAGAAGCAAAGTGATAGTAAGTAGATGTGTTGAGGGAGACAGAGTATGGGCCATCTCAGGTGAGGGCAGTTTGAGAGATACATATCCCATAGATGGAATGTGGTCCATCTCAAAAAGTGAGAGAGAAGCCCCAAACTATGGGGTACTAGTTTTTATAAGCTGAGTAATACCACAGGTTAATGAGTGGGAGGGTTATTCTAACTTTTTGGGGGAAGGGTGGGGATTTCTAGGAACCGGGCCACTGCCCACTTTTTGAAATTGTATGGTCAGCCTTGGAATTGTCATTGTGCCTGTGAGTGGTGTCATTAACATTCTAATTCATTACGATGAGTTCATGATGAGGCTCACGGTCCACTGGAAGTTGAATCTTCTGTCATGTTGGATCTAGTTGGTTCTCACCAGTTTTTATCATGTCCTCAAGGACTATATCATTCCTTTAAACCTGTGTCCTACCCCCTTCCCTCCTGTTTCAACTTGAAAGGGGTTATAGAGAACATCTTCAATACTTTGATATTTCACATGAAGAAACGGAGGCTTAAAGAGGTGTATTGACTTGCCCAAGATTGTTGGCACTTACAAGGCATGGTTAGCTTTCGGATGTCTGAGAGGGCTCCAGTGAAGGTAAGGCTCAAAGCCCAAATGGAGACATTGGCCAGAGCCAGGTTAATGAACCTAGCTGATCTGGTTGATCGACTCTACAGAAAGCCAAAATGTCTTCCATTACTACTCTTAAGGCATTTAATAGTTCATGGGATGTTTCTACTTATCAATTTACTTTTATATATACATTGTCTGCTTTACTCTTCTTTTCTTTGGTTGCTTGTTTTTAATGAACCAGATAGTTTTTCTGACCCAGGGTCTGGACATCCACACTTCTCACGGATGTACCTTCCCTATTTGTTTTCCTTTCTTATAGAAGGTCTCCATAGAGAATATCAATCTTAAAGAACTCAAATGGTATCTCAATTTCTGCTGGATCTATTCAAAATAAAAAACTAAGGAAATGAAGAAAATTTTGTCAAATGGCTCATCTTATAATTTTCAAAGCTGCCTGGATATTGAAAATAACTAAAGTAACCATGTGTCTATTATTTCTTCTCCAGCTTCATCTTCCATTGCTCTCAAATAAACATTCTGCATGGTTGTAAGTTACATTCACTTTAAATGGTATTCACTTTCTCAAAGACAATAGAAAATCTTCACTTTCACATCTCTGCTCATCTTGAATGTCCCACTCCAACTGTTCCATATTCTTCCAAAGTCCATTCCATTTACCCCTTTTAGACCTCCACATTTATCCTCATTCCATGCCTTGTGTGCCCTGAAAGACCGATCTTTTAAATAGCTATCTCCTACCCAAATGTTGGAGCACCCAAAAAGTACTTCTTTTCTACAGCCTCTCTTAAGCTCTCAAACCATAGAAAACTTCCCCTCCTTTCAACATCAGTGACGCTTGTCATTTCTGACAGTTAACTGACACTTAGAAAGTTCTACTTGAATTCACTAGATACAGGGAACACAGGTCATGGGATGTCATTTGGCCTTTGACATCATCACATTTCTCCTAGAGCATCATTAATAGAGGTAATGCCTTGGGGATAAATGGTGGTGTGAGATATCAATGCAAGCAAATGGAACCAGAAAAGACAAAGACAGTAAGTGCCACTTGGGAGACAAGGAGCCTATTTTTTTTTCCCAAAAGAAAAGTTGTCCCAGAGCCAGAAATCTCATTATCCTCTTTGACTTCTCTGACATTGTCATCACCATGCAATAATCAATTTTGCTTACTATTTCTCAAATCTAAATCCAAATCTCTTGCCTCACTGATAACATATTACTCATTCCCTCTTCAAAACACATGAATTAGACACCTAATGTGTTCCAGGCACTATTCTAGCTGCTGGAAGTAGCTAGGTATGAATAATGATAACAAGAAGAACAACAACAATAATAATAATAATAATAATAAATGTCATCTTGAAACATATTCTAATGAAAGGAAAGAAAATAATAGCAAATGATAAAAGATATGAAAAGGTAATTTCTAAGGAGGAAAATGGATCAAAAGAAGATGGAGCTCAATTTTTCACTAGGATCATTTCACTAGGATCACTGTGAAAGTAAAACCTCAGCAAATATGTAAGTAGGGAGAGGAGTTAGCCAAGAAGGTATCTGATAGAGAAGTATCCTATTCAAACAAAAAGAGCAGAAAACAAACGGACTGAGCTGAGGGCACATGTGTCAGGAGAAGCAGCAAGGAAGTCAGTGCAGGTAAGATGCACTGAGTGCAGGAAATGAAGTCAGAGGGGAAGTGGGGGGGCACTAGAGTGCTGGCTTTTGGCTTGGACTCTGAATACAGTAACCATGCATCCATCATAAGGTTTTGAGCTGAGCTGATAGGTTCTCTAGGGAGGAGAAACTGAAAAAATCTCCATTCTTTTGTGATAGATGAGGTAATTCAGAACAATCTTCCTTCTGAGAACTAGAAAAGCAAGATTAAAATAAATAATAATCAGGGACCACTTTTCCCTTAGGGGTTTATATCTATTTAACAAGAGATTTCTGAGAGGCTGAGAAAATAAGCAGAGTTGTCAATAGAAACAGAGGACTAAGGGAACAAAAAATAGATTTCAGAGTGGAGCTGGTGTATGGGGGGAGGTAAGGGAGGGTGGCTGGGCACAGCTGCTAAATGCTCAACCAATCAGTGGGCAGGGAAGAGGACTAAAGTACTACCTTATATTAGACTTTCATATGTAAAGTTTTCCACATCGTAAACCATATACAGCCACTAAAAGAATAGCAAAATGATGTGAGACCTCCAAGCTGATTGAAGAATAAACATGCAGTAATAAAAAAAAATAGTTAATTCAAAATGTCAATAAAGGTGAGATAAAGAAACAAAGTAGGATGGCTAAAGGGCAAATAGCAATATGGTCGGCCTAGACCCAGATGGGTCAGTAATCAATGTAATAATAACCACATAAAATATGGATTAATTTTTAATACAAATATATGCTGCTTAATACAAATATATTCTTAAAATATAAGAATAGAGAGAGTAGGTCCTGTTGTGGCTCAGAAGAAATTAATCTAACTATTATCCATGAGGACGCAGATTTGACCCCTGGCCTCTCTCAGTGGGTTAAGGATCCAGTGTTACCATGAGCTGTGGTGCAGTTTGGAGATGCGGCTCAGATCTGGCATTGTTGTGGCTGTGGTGTAGGCTGGCAGCTATAGCTGCAATTCAAACCCTAGCCTGGGAACCTCAATATGCCATGGGTGTGGCCCTAAAAGACAAAAAAAAAAAAAAAAAAAAAAAGGATATAGAGAGATTGAAGTAAAGGCAGAAAAATATATGATGTGTTTTCCAGTTACTTATTTACCACTTCCTGGTTCTAAAAACCCTTTCAACATTCTCCTCTACGACCCTGGGGCTGGAATCTTGAAAACCATATTCCAGACTGGCAGATGGATTTCTGTTCCTTTTTTAAACAAAGTCACAAGAGAGAATTGGCAAGGGCAAAAAAAGGGAAAAGGGGGTACAGAAAGTAACAGTGATCAGTACTACATGTTCCCAAAAGTGCCAGGCCAAAGCTGCCAGCTTGCATTGACTCTCCCAGAACCAGAACCTGCCTCATAAGGCCCTCAGTGGACAAGTTGGTGCTGGGAGAGCTAGATCAGGGATCTGAGCAACAATTCCACTGGACACCCCTCCTTGCCATGAGTAGCACCATTGTTTCAACACAAGATCTTAGCAGCAACTCCATAGGGCTCTTCCTTTCACTTTGGAATTTTTCTTTTGTTTCCCCAGCTAAGAATATTGGCTGCTTCCTACAGTTATTATCTCTGGATTACCTCGGCCATCCTTTTAGCATGTCAACTCTCTAAACCTACATACCCAATTCTCATTAAATCTCTTACTTGAACTAATTTTGCTTTTGCTGTTTTGTTTTGCTGGCTGGAAAACCAGCACACCATGAAAACACTAACCAAAGGAAATCTGGTATGGCTATGTTAATAACAGGTAGGATATACCAAAGAGAAGAAGCCATACTAGAAATAAAGAGACATTTGATAATGGTAATGCATTACTAAAATATTATTATTCTAAAATAAATATATATATATATATATTTATACACACACACACACACACACACACACACCTAATAACATGTCCTCAAAACTTAAAAAGTTAAAGTGGTAGTTTTTAGCAAAATTCTTTCAGGAGCTGATAAGAAATAATTAAATATTGAAATGAACTGGACAACATAAGGTTGGAGCTGTGGGAGGGGGAGGTAATGGCAGAAGCACAGAGTTGAGATCCTTTCAGTATCTAAGCAAGAGGTGGTGGAGGAAAGCTTTAGGGCTTGTAATGCACAGAGGTTAAGAGAAGTAGCTGGATTCTTGGTATATTTCAAAAGTTGAGCCAGCAAGACTTCCTAACATTGGATGTAGACTGTGAGAGAAAGAAATGTTCAGAGGCAATGTAGGCCAATGAAAGCTGAGAGGTGGAAGAGTTTGTGACAGTAGGTTTAGGAGAGAGGATGGAAGTCCATTTTGGACATTTTATTCCCTCAGAAAGGTCCTTTGTCTCCTTGCCGAGACAGAATTTTGGACATTTTGTTCCCTCGGAAAGATTCTTTGTCTCGTTGCAGAGATAGGAATTCAGAAATGACACAGAAATTAAGATAGTAAAGTGAGGATTTATTTAAGTGAGAATAATAGAATAAATTAAAAAAATAATATTTAATATTATATTACTGTTATATTAACATTATAAAATAAATAATAGAATAAAGTGGGCAGGCAGGTGAGCATCTACCCTTAATTTTTTCGCAAGCTTGTTATAAGGGGCCTTCAAATGAAGGTGCAGAATATTCATTAGGAAGAAGGAGTTAGGAGGCCCTATTCCCTGATTTTCATTCCTGCTCCACCTTCCCAAAAGGACAAAGGATTTTTGTCCTTATTTAGCCTTGATTGGAAGTGTCATGGCATCACTTCATGATGGGAACTTCCTATCTGCATAGCTAATTTCATTGTAATGAGGGCATAATGAGCAACAGGTTACCTTCTGATGCTAGAGATTTGCCTTTTCCCACCTTTCTTTGTCTGCTTCCAGGACAATTGTCACTTCAAAATGTGTGGTTTCCTGTCAGTATGGAGGTTCCTGATTTTCTTTGTCTGCTGATGGACTGTGCTGTTGTGAGAATTAATATATGTCTTTTCTATCAAAGGAAGCCTTGGTTACTACATTTTGTTCCTGTTTTGTTCTCCACCCCCATTTTTCCCTCTTCTCCCAGAAACAATTTGCCAAACTGGCCAAACGAGAAGAATGTGCACCCTGACCTGACCAATGGGAAGGGGACAGATGTACTGCCTGAGTTAGGGATAAATAGTGGGATCTTTCTTCTTTGCACTTGCTTTTTGAGCACTTGCACCCTTCTGCAGAAGTAAAGAGCCTTGTCGAGATCTCCCTGTGTTCATGTGTCTTACTTTCTGACACTGACAATCCAAGCCAGGGTCAATTTTTCCCAACACTGTTTACAAGAGGTGTGGCTTCCTGCCAGCCCATGCCCCCCTTTCCTCTGCTCACACCTATCTGCCTTCTGCACCAACCTGAGTTTGAAATGTCTGATTTCTAGATCTACACTCTTTCCACTTCTAAGTCATTTACTCACTTCACTTCAAAGTAGAGCCCCACTGCTCCCTGGAGCCTCTTAGCCTTTAGGATTTTCTGGGTTTGGTCCCTCCTTGGTACCTTGTTCCTCATCTTTTTGCCATTCTGAACTAGTTGCATCTCCACATTCTCTTTTGTCCAGAGATTTTACATACTATTCACTATGCTTGGAATATCTTCCCTCTCTTTGCATGTGTACTTGGGTTCATCTTTCAGTCAAATGTCAACTTAAAAAAATATGTACAACTTAAAAGTTGAGAGTTAAGTTTTATTTGGGGCAGGATGAGAACTTGCCCCAGGAGGCAGCATTTCAGAGAGCTCTGAAATACCACTTCAGAGAAGCAGGGGAAGGTCAGACTATGTGATTTTAGTGAAGGGGGCGGTACCACTACAACCAAGTACACATTTTACAGAAGTTTGCTGCTGGTCTCCCAAAGGTTACTGCTAGTCATGAGGAGCAGACATCACCATAAAGGATTTTAGTCCTTTCCTAGACAGGAGGAGATGCAAGAATTGGGCTCATAAAATCTGAAAATATACAACTGTCTGAAGACCTGTTCTGCCAGTTTTTCCAGAGCACAGAGTACCTCACTCCTGATACCACCCTGGACTCCTTTCAGTGGGTGTTGATGGTTCGTAGCTGCAGTGGGTCATGATTCAATCCCTGCAGAGGCAGATGGCAAGTGCCAATCTCCAGTTTACATAATAATGTTCTCCAGATATCTTTGCTGCAGAGCAAATCTGGCTTACATATTGCCTTTTATATGCTACCGTCATCCTTATACTTCCAACTGTTATACCACTTATCATTCTGTATTTTATTTTATTTATTTATTTATTTATTTATTTATTTATTTATTTATTTATTTTGTCTTTTTGCCATTTCTTGGGCCGTTCCCACGGCATATGGAGGTTCCCAGGCTAGGGGTCTCATTGGAGCTGTAGCTGCCAGCTTACGCCAGAGCCACAGCAACACAGGATCCGAGCCGCGTCTGCAACCTACACCACAGCTCACGGCAACGCCGGATCGTTAACCCACTGAGCAAGGGCAGGGATCGAACCCGCAACCTCATGGTTCCTAGTCGGATTCGTTAACCACTGTGCCACGATGGGAACTCCCCATTCTGTATTTTAATTGCATGTTTCTATTTCTCTGTTTCATCCACCTTCAGGACAAGCAGCAAGACTTGTATGCACTCCTGACCCAAAAGGGCCTGACATATTCCCCAGGGCAAATAGAAACTTGCTCAATAGCTAAAATCTCTATTTAAGGCATAAAAGCATTAACATGGAGGATGCATGGCTCCATAAAGATTGGAAACTGCGGCTTTAAAAATCTGTTTGTGTGTACCCTGGGAATTTAATTTGAAGGTGTAAAATTATCATACAATAACTGAAAAAAAAATGAAGAGGAAAACAATTTTTAAGGTTTGGGGTTTTTTTCTCTAAATTTTTCTTGAAGTACAGTTGATTTACAATGTTTCGAGTGTATAGCAAAGCGATACCATTATATGTCTATATGTGTGTATATATGCATATACATTCTTTTTCAGATTCTTTTCCATTTTATTTTATTTTATTTTTTTTTTTGTCTTTTTGCCATTTCTTGGGCCGCTCTCGCGGCATATGGAGGTTCCCAGGCTAGGGGTCTAATCGGAGCTGTAGCCACTGGCCTACGCCAGAGCCACAGCAACGCAGGATCCGAGCCGCGTCTGCGACCTACACCACAGCTCACGGCAACGCCGGATCTTTAACCCACTGAGCAAGGGCAGGGATCGAACCCGCAACCTCATGGTTCCTAGTCGGATTCGTTAACCACTGCGCCACCACGGGAACTCCTCTTTTCCATTTTAAGTTATTATAAAATATTGAATGTAGTTCTCTGTTCTATAAGTAGGGCCTTGTTTATTTCATACAAAGTATTGTGTATAATTTAATCTCAAATACCTTATTTATCGTTTCCCCACCTTTACCCTTTGGTAATGGTGCATTTGTTTTCTATGTCTGTGAATCTATTTCTGTTTTGTAAATGAGTTCCTTTCTATCATTTTTTCTAGGATCCACATATAAGTGATATCATATGGTATTTGCCTTTCTCTGTCTTACTTCATTTACTATGATAATCCCTAGGTCCATTCATGTTGCTGCAAATGGCCTTATTTCATTCATTTTTATGGCTGAGTAATATCCCATTGTATATATGTGCCACATCCTCTCTATCCATTCATCTGTCTGTGGACACTTAGGTTGATTCCATGTCTTGGCTATTGTGAATAGTGCTGCTATGAACACAGGGGCGCATGAATCTTTTTGAATTCAAATTTTCACCTTTTCTGAATATATGCTCTGGAGTGGGATTGCTGGATCATAAGGTTTTTCCACATGATCCCACTGAAAGCCTAGAATACTCATTAGCTTTTGAATTGAATATACCTTATACATGTACTGTCCTTCCATATGTGACTTCCTAGCAACTCCTTCTAAAAACGTGCAACAAAACATTCTTCATTTCCTTTGGTTTAAGAGGTGTATACTGTGTTATTTTCAAGCATATTAAAATAACTAAGCTATTTATAAATAGCATTGTCAGAAACTTTTCTCCTACAGAAAAATAAAGGATCTCATTGTCATCAGAGTTTGGAAAATAAAGCTTACCTTCCTGACACTGTTGCTTTCTGAAGCTGCTATAACACAGCACTTCAATGATGCATGCTGCTGTGACATTTTCAGACACAGTGATCTTCTCTCTCTGGCCACTGCTTCAAATCATCCCATCTGACCACAGACCTGCTTCATCTTTCTTGAGTAAGCTTTGCCAGCCATATTCCATATAGCCAGCCAATGTTTCTCAGGTTCTGACTGGCTGTAGCTGCCTACTTCCTTAGATCTGACAAAAGATAAATCTAAAAACAATCAAGCAAACTTGAGTAGACTCTGAAATAAAGTGCCTTCACATCTGAGAGTCTCAGATTTGGAAGAAACCTTGAAATTAAACTTTTAAGCTCAGGGGAAAAAAAAAACTTTCAATGCTAGTACACTACTTTTTTTCATTTAATTCACAATCCTAATGATGTATTACAGGGGGAAAAGCAACAAATTCTATCCAGAAATGAAACATAAACTTGTTCTCATTTTGATTTTTTTTAAATTGAAGTATAGTAGATTTGCATTGCTATGTTAGTTTCTGGTGTACAGCAGAGTGATTCAGATATATATGGCATATATATGGAATATACATATATATTCTTTTTCAGATTCTTTTCCATTATAGGTTATTTCAAGCTATGAGTCTACTTCGTTCTGTACAGTAGCTCCTTGTTGGTTATCTATTTTATGTATAGTTATATGTATGTATTAATCTCCAATTCCCAATTTATCCCTCCTATCCCCTTTCCTCTTTAGTAACCATAAGTTTGTTTTCTATATCTGTTTTTCTATTTCTGTTTTGTAAATAAATTCATTCATATCACAGTTTTAGATTCCACATATAAATGATATCATATGATATTTGTTAATCCCAACCTCTTACTACACCCCTTCATCTTAAAAGCATACACAGCTATATTTCATAACTATTTTTATATTTTTATTATATAATTTTAATAATGTATAAATGGCTTATACCAGTCAAACTACTTTGTGCCTTTTGTTACACTCACCCCTTCAGGTAAGAATCCTCTATCTGGCAGAGGCGCCGTCCTTGTTGGCTTTAAACTTCCCATCTCCAAAATCTAACATCCCTTTGATGTCAGTGTTTAGCTTTGTGTGAGAATGCTCAGTGGGAGGAAGATAAAGAGGCAAGATCAAGAAGAGTTCTAATTGAGGAGATCTATTTCACAAGAATCTACAGCAAGAAGAGAAACAGGTGTGTTGCTAAGCAAAGTATTTTTTCTACTGCCCTATTCATGCCCTTTTCAAACACCTCATTTAGGAGTCCAAAGCATCTATGACTACTCTCTTTTGTCAGCCAGAGCTGTTCTATTTATTCTCTTCCTGCTCTTTGGAGAGCCATAGGTTTCTGATTGTTCTTTCTCCTTAACATTCTAGAAACATAATATGGCTACGTAACACTTCTTAATTGGAACAGAAAGATCTTTAATTTTATGTACAGGTTATTTTGGCAATACACAATTATGCAAAGAATAGACATTTACTAAAAGATATAAAGTGGCTGAAAGAGGGAGGATACAGTCTCTGTTAAAAATTGTTCGAAGACTAGAAGGACAGGAGTAGACATTTATATGTGTTTGTCCTAATGAATCTTTAGAAGAAACTGGAGGAGGCATGGGGAAGTAGTTATCAAGAAATAGAGGCTTGGAGTTCCCATTGTGGATCAGCAGGTTAAGAACCCGACTAGTATCCATGAGGATTCAGGTTCGATCCCTGGCCTTGCTGACTGGATTAGAGAGCCAGGGTTGCCACCAGCTGTAGCATAGGTTGCAGATACAGCTCAGATCAAGCATGGCCATGGCTGTGACCTTGACTGTGGCCGGCAGGTGCAGCTCCAATAGATCCCTAGCCTGGGAACTTCCGTGTGCCACATGTGTGGCCCTAAAAAAAAGAAGGAAAAAAAAATAGATGCTGGAACTAAGCAGTCTTCTCTGTGAACCAAGAATTTGCTCTGCTCACAGAAGCACAGATCAGATTTTCTTTTCGTTTTTTTTTTTTTTTTTTTCATTTTATCCTTCAAGATATTTTTAACAGATTGCCTAAACCGTTCAGCCCCTATCAATTTTCTGAAGCAAGGTTATTACACATAAGATAAAATAAATGGTAGAAACAATTTTTTCTGTTACATCTAGATGTTTTGAGATACGCTTTTTTTAATCAACATTAATATTTTATTAGGAAAATTTGTAGAAGCATCTGTAAAGAATTTTAAACCCCAGAGTTCTTGTCAGTTCTATTATTTCAAAGGCAATACTTTTTAGAATTATAAAAAAAATTACGTAAAAATAATTTGAAATTCATCTAAAAAAATCTCAGTGACTGAACACAAAATTGACTTGCCCGTGTTCTGAATTAAACATGCCAGTCAAGTCATACAAGGCCTGTTAAAGGAATACATGACAGGATCTATGATTTTATCATGCCAAATACAGCAAAGATCTGCAAGTCAGTCATGAGACTGTTTGCCTTATATTTTCTGGAGAGGTGAAACCTCTTAACTGAATCCGACACTTAAGCATCCCCAAATCCCAAGCTCTTATCTCCTGATCCCTGTTTTGATTTAAAATTAAATTCATTTTCTAGTGTTCTGTGTGAGTTTGCTTCAGGCTTGACTTAGAGATTTATGAATAGAGTTTCTGTTTACTAGCAGACCACATCTGTGCTTCTGATACCCATGGGTGATTTCCACAAGGCTGCAGGTGTGCTGGGATGCATAAGAGGGAAGTGGACTGGAGGAGGTTTTCCTGCAGCAAAACTCATCACCCTCCCGCTTGAAGCCAAAACAAACATTTTTAGGATGAAGGAACATCCTGCATTCAAGGAGCACATTCAATGTGAGAATACACAGAGGTCTGAAAAGATGCTATTTCCTACCTTTCTGCTGCCATCTACTTCTGGACCAAGCCACCCCTGCACAGCAGAGACGGAAACATGATGGTGGTGACGTGAATGGTGAGTCCACCTGCATGTATTTATATATACATATATATATATATATATATATATATATATATATATATATATATATGACAACATTCAATCTGATTTTGGCTACAAGTGAATTGTTTTCTCAGTTGAAAGTTCGAATCCTGTAACAGATAATGATGGTAGCACATCCCCAATCAAAGCCCTCCAGTATCTGTTGCATTAAATGGAGTGGGGTGAGAGTTCCCATTATGGCTCAGGGGGTTAAAAACCCAACATAGCCTCTGCAAGGTTCAATCTCTGGCCTCACTCAGTGGGTTAATAATACAGCACTGCCATGAGCTGTGGTGTAGGTTTCAGATGCAACTCCAGTCCAGTGTTGTTGTGGCTGTGGCATAGGCCTGAGTTGCAGCCCCCTTTCAGCTCCTAGCCCATGAACTTCCATATGTTATAAAAAGGAAAAAATAAATAAAATGGAATGGGGAAAGGAGCTCCCACTGTGGTGCAATGGGTTAAGGATCTGGCATTGTCTCTGGGGCAGAGCAGGTTTGATACCCAGTCCCATGCAGTGGGTTAAGTGTCCTGCATTGCCATGCCTGTGGTATAGGTTGCAGCTGTAGCTGGGATTCCTGGCCTGGGAAATTCCAAATGCCATTGTTTTGGCTAGAAAAAAAGTGAGGAAAGCAGGTACCTTGGAAGGAAATAGGTCTGTGTGTGTCACCATGTAGAAAGCTGATCAACAGCCTGCAAAGTCCAGGAGGAATTAGTTACCTTAGTTCCCCCCTAAAGTTCAATGGTCTCTGAAATTTCTGAAATGGCTAAGAATACTCCCTTGGCACCTGGAACTGACACTCCTCTGCTATTTTCTACCATTTTATTTATACACACCTCCATCTCAGTCTTTGACTGTGCACCCCTAAGTGAATGTTTCCCAAGGTGGTATCAACTTCTATAAGAGCTGGCTGCTTGCTAACCAGAATCCCTGGGAGTAGAAGATGGAAAGTTGTATTCTCTGGTGCTATCGAAGTGTGATTTTTATCCAGAGGAAAGGATCTCTGCCTTAAAGTTTCTGCTGCCCACATTTCATCTCTCTCCTCTGATTCTTTGAACAATTGCCTGCACTACTTTTTTTCCAACTACCACTTACATATGCATGAATCACAAATCTCTCTCTCCAGCCCACAATATTGTCCAGGTTCATGATTCTACTAGATACTTCCACTTATATGTCCCATTGGAATCATAATTCCCTAGCATGCGCACACACACGCACACACACACACACACACACACACACACATTTTTTTCATTGAAGTAAAATGATTCTTATAAAATGCAAATCTCACTTTATACAATTCACACACTGAAACCTTTGTTCATAATTCCCAATTCTTCTAGATGCTTGATATTTGCCCAATCACCCATTCACAACCCTAGGAGTAATTCTGGACATTCCTTCACCCCACTCAATTATGTACTAAGTTCACCTAATTCTGTCTTGTACTTGGTTCAGGACTTTGTGGACTCTCATGTGGGTCTCAAAGTATCCTTCCAACTGGTCCCCAGCCTTTAGCAAGAGACATCATACTACTGTAGGAAAAGAAGTTGTCACTTCCTCTTTGACTGACCTTACGGAAGTGATTTAATTTTCCTCCTCCTAGAGTCATAACTACTATTGTAGATAAGCAACTAGAGCACCTAGCACTATACCTCAAAAGGACAAAGACCAAAGACTTGCTATTTTGACTTCTTCAAAGCAAAGACTTCATGCTGTTTTCAAAGTGATTCTTCTTTTTTTCTTTTTTTTTAATTGAAGTAAGTTGATTTACAATATTGTTTTAGTTTCAGGTGTACAGCAAACAGATTCAGTTACATATATATTTTTTTTTCAGATTCTTTTCCATTATAAATTATTACAATATATTGGCTATAATTCCCTGTCAATATATTGCAATCCTTATGGCTTGTCTATTTGACATATAGTAGAATTTGGAGGTTTTGTGTTGTTTTTGTTTTCATTGAAGTAAAATGATTCTTATAAAATGCAAATCTTACTTTATACAATTCACAGTCATGTCATTCATTTGCTTATAAACCTCTAGCGATTGTTCCAAGGAAGCTTAAAATGATGAATGTGGCAGTCAAGACCTTTCATGCTCTACTCCAACTACCATTTTTTACTCAGGCTTATATGGCCTGTTTTTACACCAATTATTTGTCAAAAGCTATCACTAATTTAATAAACTGGGAATATATCTGGACAAAACTATAATTCAAAAATATAATCCACCGATGTTCATGGCAGCACTATTCACAATTGCCTAGACATGGAAACAACATAAATGTCATTTAACAGATGAAAGGATTAAGAAGATGTGGTATATATACACAATGGAATACTACTCATCCATAAAAAAGAATGAAATAATGCCATTTGCAGCAACAGGGATGCAACTAGAGATTCTCATACTAAGTGAAGTGAGAAAGTGAAAAGCAAACACCATATGATACCACTTACATGTGGAATCAAAAGTATGGTACAAATGAACCTATCTACAAAACAAACATATTCAAAGACACAGAGAACATACCTGTGATTGCCAAGTTGGGGCGGGGGGAAAGAAGTGGGATGGGTGGGGAGTCTGGGTTTCATAGATGTAAACTATAGGAGGAGCATGTAATTTATTGTATTAATAAGAATTCTAGGAGGTCCCATTGTGGCTCGGAGGGTCAAGAGCCCAACTAATATGTATGAGGATGTGGGCTCGATCCCTGGCCTCACTCAGGGGGTTAACAATCCGGCATTGCCACAAGCTGCAGCACAGGCTGCAGATGTGACTCAGATCTGGTGTCTCTGTGGCTGTGGTGTAGGCCAGCAGCTGCAGCTCTGATTTGTCCCCAACCTGGGTACTTCCATATGCCACAGGTGAGCCCCTAAAAATAAAAAATTAAAAAAACAAGAATCTAGATGTGCCTTAAAATGGATTATGATCATACAAAAGCATTTTTTTATTCTACCCGTGATCCATAAATTTTATTGATAATAAATGTATTCAATAATCCACCTTTCAGTCAGGTAGTTTTCAGGTTGTTTTCTTCTTATGACATCAACCTACCAAAATGCTTAGTTTCATTCTTCATAATAAAAGAATGCAGCAATATAATTCTAAATATTCATCTGTGCAATTTACATGTCTCATTATCCCAGATTCACCCCACTCTCCCATAAAAGCTGCTAAGCTATTTTTCTGTTATTTCCTTAAATGAAGAATGTGAGGAGTAGAAATCAGAGAAAGGGGGAATGCTAATATTTTTATAACTGTTGAAATTCCTTAGAGGAATATAAAAGGAAAGACAATTAGGGGGCCATACAGTTTTTCAAAAGAGTCTAGGTGTTCCCCCATGTATAACTGAATCACTTTGTTGTACAGCAGAATTACTACAACACATTATAAATCAGTTGATTTATAATTATTTCAATAAGTATAGTTATACTTCAAAAAAAACTTCAAAAAATGAAAGAAATAAAAAGGGAGTTCCCATCATGGCTTAGCGGAAACAAATCTAACTAGTAACCATGAGGACGCAGGTTTGGTCCCTTGCCTTGCTCAGTGGGTTAAGGATACAGTGTTCCTGTGAGCTGTGGTGTAGTTTGCAGAGGCAGCTTCGATCTGGCATTTCTGTGGCTATTGTGTAGGCTGGCAGCTGTAGCTCTGATTCAACCCCTCGCCTGGGAACTTCCATGTGCCACAGGTTTGGCCCTAAATAAATAGACAAAAAAAAAAAAAAGAGGATTTTAGGCATTTCCTTGTGGTACAACAGGTTAAGCATCCAGGGTTGTCACTCTTGTGGCTCAAGTTGCTACTGTAGCTCAGGTTCAGCCCCTGGACTGGGATCATCCCCATGTCATGGGCATGGTCAAAAAAAAAAAAAAAAAATTTACTAGAGAGAAGGAGGGGAGCTGGTGAGAGGTGTTATAAAAAAAAGATACAGAAGAGAGATTCATAACACTGCAGATGAATGGGGCTCCAGATAAAGAGTTTCTGAAACCCACTTCTCCAGGAAGCAGGATCACTGGAGAGTAGGGTAGGAGACTTAGGGGCAAACAAGCCTGGAGCATCCTTCCCAGGAAGCATCCTCACAAGGGGGCAAGGTTGGCGACTATATTCAGCTAGACGGATACTGTGTCACGAGCAAACTGTGAGGAGACGGATGATTCTGTGTCCCCAAGTAAGGCCTGTAAGAAGCAAAGTAAGCCACCAAGACTTAAAGGGACCAAGCAGACAAGCCCAAGGGATGGCTCAGCTTGGGCATCAGTTGCCAAAGATCTAGGCTCACCTGGGTCAACTGACATCTCACTGGATCTTTGCTGTAACAAGTATGCTCCCAATCTCATGGAATTTTGTCAAGCCACTATAATCCTATTTCCAAAATTTGGATCTCTAACCTGAGTGGAAGATTCTGGAATGGACCCAAGATTAAGTTTTTAGCCATGGCAGTGAAACAGGTGTGTGAAAGAAAAATTAGGTGAAATTAGAAAACAACCAGTAGATCTATTTTTTATAAATGTGATATTGCACCCTTACTGTTCATTATAAATAATTCATTCGGGAGTTCCTTAGTGAAGCAGTGGTTTAAGGGTCCAGCATTGTCACTGCTGTGGTTCCAGTCACTGCTGTGGTGTGGGTTCCATCCCTGGTACAGGAATTTCTGCGTGCTGAGGGCACGGCAATAATAATAATAATAATAATAATAATAATAATAAACAAAAAATAATAAATCATTCATTTGAATCTATTTAACATTCTCATTCATTGTGAGAACTCATC
Organism: Sus scrofa; assembly: GCF_054392235.1. Classification (NCBI taxonomy): domain Eukaryota; kingdom Metazoa; phylum Chordata; class Mammalia; order Artiodactyla; family Suidae; genus Sus; species Sus scrofa. The sequence goes on along the minus strand of NC_139390.1, from coordinate 49,271,559 downwards.
ACCATGTACATTATTTTTCATCCCAATACAAATGTTTATTGATCATGTACTTTATGTAGGTTATGTTGAATTGGATTACTTGAGTGATGAGTTTGATACAATGAAATGTGTTTCTAAGTTTTTAGGAGATCTGGAGAGAGAGCAAGGTAGCTAACAGCCTTCTTAGAGACATCAATCCATCTATAGCAATACATTTCTTACTTATTCAGAAAGAATATATGGCCAGCTTGAATTTCTTCAGATGGCTGAATTGCTGTATTTGAAACAAATATGTGAAAGCTTTTCCACAGCTTGTGAGGACTGTGGAGTCCAACCCATGAAGTCCAACTAATTGATCCAATTTTCACATGCATATCCACTTTGAGTTTTTAGAGATGCAGGAAGTATTTCAAAGTTTCAGCCACTTGTTAAGCAACCAAAAAATACTAAAGTTCCACTTCAGAACTGATAATGAGAATGGTCCTCTCTCTCTGATCGCACTGTTGCTCTCCATCTCAACATTCTTAGATATTTCAAGATGTTCAATGTGTGAAGAATGAACAAAAAGCTTAGGTAGGCTGGCACAGTTTGCAAGTAAGACTCACAAAGGCTGCCTTCTCTTTTTAGCTTCAGACTCTTTTCTTCCACAAGGGGGAAAAAGATCTATTTGACACATTGCTCAAGGATTCTTTTATTCTGTCACTTTTCAAGCAGAGAATGAAAAAAACCTTTCCTCTTCCCCTACTAATATATTTTGTGATTTTCCCATCAGCCCAGCAACTCTGATGAAAATCTGCTGAAAGTTGCTTTAGTACACCCTCATAGGAAATTATGTTTTACTTCTGAAAGGAAAAAAAAAGTCCAATGCACAATAAAAACATATACTTTATACACAGGCTTATACTATATATATTTCTAAGAGATCTATATATACATTATCTAGTGTGTGTATAAATACAAATGCAAATATACGTACACACATATGTCTTTGAAATAAAACTTCTAGGAAGAGATATTTCAGATGTAAAGTAAGGAGAATGATTCAAGAGAAGTTGGGATGTAAGAACACAAAAGGAAAGACTCTTCCCCAGATTCTATGTTTTGATAGACATTTGTATAATATCAAGTAGCATGCAGACTCAAATTTTAAAATGAGAGCTTAATATTCACTGAATGATATATCCAAAACATGAAAATATTTAAATCTTAGAGTTAGAAACAGTTTAGCTAATATCACAGCAAAAAGACTTGAAAATTACTCTAGCACAAAGAACAAAGTGTGATGCTTTGGTGGATCATTAATAGAAACACATTAATAGCCTCATAACATACAGGCTTTTTTCTGGTACGAAGAAATCAGCAAAGGGTGGGGAAGGAGATTATAAAGTAGGGGCAATAAACACTCTAAAGCTTTCTATAAAAAAGAAAATATTTCAGAGTTCCCTTGTGTCACAGATGGTTAAGGATACGGCTTTGTCACTGTAGCAGCTTGGATTGCTGCTGTGGCATAGATTGAATCCCTGGCCTGGGAATTTCCACATGCCACAAGCTAAGCCAAAAAAATAAAAAAAAAAAAAGAAAGAAAGAAGGAAAATATTTCAAAACTCATTGTTAAAAGTACATTGTGGATTTTAAGAGACTATATAAGATCAACACATACCGAATGTACATCTTTAAAATCCTGTGTCTTAGAGGAGTAGCAGAGTCCTGAGACTGTTTCAAAGGCCTCCATTTTATTGCTGCTTCTTCACCAATAGAATCAAAATCTTCTGCCAAGATTAAAATTTTGATGACTCGTTTCTTTTAACTGATACTAGTAAATTTTCTAATAATAAATGAAATGTAAGGAAGTACCAAAACACTTGATTTTGTAAAAAAATACACATATTTCATAGAACTAAAAAAATAATTTCCAGTAGTTCAGCTTTCTTAAATCTTTTTCCCCTCTCCAATATACAAACATAGCCTCTTTGTAGTGCACAATTCTGAAAATATGATTTATAATGCACAGATCCTAGTGATATTAAGGGATAAAACCTAGAGCCCATTCCATTTTTTAAAGTAGATTATTCACCAGGTTTAATATGTTCAGTTTTTATCCTTACAAACTGTGCTTTTTGCATGACTAATTTAAGACTGAATGACAAAAGAGTTCCCTGTTGGACAGTGGGCTAAGGATCCAGTATTGTCACTGCTGTGGCTCTGGTTACCACTGTGATGTGGGTTCAGTCCCTGGCCTGAGAACTTCCATATGCCATGAGCAAAGCCAAAAAAAAAAAAAAAAAAAAAACCAACGAAACAAACAGAACAACAATGAAAACATAGCAGTGAGTCAAGAGGTTAAATAGCACTGGTATAATTATAAATCACTCCACACAAATAAGAAATGTCATTCATCGTCCTTCCTCAAAAACTATACAAATTGAATACTAAAAAAGTTAACAAATCAAAATCTACCACTTTTACTACACAAGTGACTATCTACCCATACTCTACGAAGGTCCTTAGTTTTAGTCCTATAATAAGGAAAACATAACCCCTTCAAAACTTCCCAATTTTTTTTCATTATTTAATGAATTTTATTACATTTAAAGGGTATACAACAATCACCACAATCCAATTTTATAGCATTATCATCCCAAAATTCCAGCACATCGCTCAACTCCCCAACCTCTCTCCTTTGGAAACCATAAGTTTTTCAAAGTCTGTGAGTCAGTATCCGTTCTGCAAAGCAGCTTGTGTGTCCTTTTTTTTTTAATTCCACATGTAAGTGATAGCATTTGATGTTAGTGTCTCATTGTCTGACTGACTTCACTTAGCATGATAATTTCTAGGTCCATCCATGTTGCTAAAAATGCCAATATTTCTTTCCTTTTAATGGCTGAGTAATATTCCATTGTGTATATGTACCACTTCTTCTTGATCCACTCCTCTGTCGATGGACATTTTAGTTGTCTCCACATCTTTACTATTTAAAATAGTGCTGCAATTAACATTGGAGTACATGTGTCTTTTCAAGTCATGGTTTTCCTGGGATAGATGCCCAGGAGTGGGATTGCTGGGTCAAATGGTAGTTCTATGTTTAGTTTTCTGAGGAATCTCCATACTGCTTTCCACAGTGGTTGCACCAATTTACAATCCCACCAACAGTGTACTAGGGTTCCTTTTTCTTCACACCCTCTCCAGCACTGATTGTTTGTAGACTTTTGGATGATGGCCATTCTGGCTGGTGTAAGGTGGTACCTCAGAGTGGTTTTGATTTGCATTTCTCTGATAATGAGTGATGTTGAACATCTTTTCATGTGTTTTTTTGAAACATCTGTATGTCTTCTTTGGAGAATTGTCTGTTTAGATCTTCTGCCCATTTTTGGATGGGGTTGTTTGTTTTTTTGGTATTGATCAGTAGGAGGCATTTATAAATTTTGGAGATGAATCCCTTGTCAGTCAATTCACTTGCAAATATTTTCTCCCATCCTGTGGGTTGTCTTTTCATTTTATTTAGGGTTTCCTTTGCTGTGCAGAAACTTTTAAGTATTTTTTATCATTTATATATATATATATATATATTTATTCTTCTGTACAGAATGGTGACCCAGTTACACTTACATGAATATAATATATGGCATGAAGGAAACTTTCCACAGAAAATAAAATCATGGACTTGAAGAATAAACTTCTAAGTTTAATTAAGTCCCTTTGTTTATTTTTGTCTTTACTGTCATTAAGAGGTGGATCTGAGAAGATGTTGCTGTCATTTATGTTGGCCTATGTTTTCTTCTAAGAGTTTTATAGTATCTGGTCTTTAATCCATTTCGAGGTTATTTTTGTGTATGGTGTTAGGAAGTGTTCTAATTTCATTCTTTTACATGTCAGTCAATTCACTTGCAAATATTTTCTCCCATCCTGTGGGTTGTCTTTTCATTTTATTTAGGGTTTCCTTTGCTGTGCAGAAACTGACCCGTTTTCCCAGCACCACTTATTAACAGGCTGCCTTTTCTCCATTGTATATTCTTGCCTCCTTTGTCATAGATTAGTTGACTGTAGGTGCATGGGTTTAATTCTGGGCTTTCTATCCTGCTCCACTGATCTATATTTCTGTCTTTGTGCCAGTACCATATGGTTGAATAGTAGTGGTGAGAGCAGACATCCTTGTCTTGTTCCTGATCTCAGTGGGAATTCTTTCAGCTTTTCACCATTGATAATGATGTTAGCTGTGTGTTTGTCATATATGGCCTTTATTATGTTAAGGTAGGTACCCTCTATGCCCACTTTCTGAAGGGTTTTTATCAGAAATGGGTGTTGGATTTTGTCAAAGGCCTTTTCTGTGTCTATTGAGAGGATCATATGGTTTTTATTCTTCAGTTTGTTAATGCAGTGTATCACACTGATTGATTTGTGGATGTTGTAGAATCCTTGCATCCCTGGGAGAAATCACATTTGATCATGATGTACAATCCTTTTAATGGATTGTTGGATTCAGTTTGCTAGTATTTTGTTAAGGATTTTTGCATCCATGTTCATCAGTGAAATTGGCCTGTAATTTTCTTTTTTTGTGATATCTTTGTTGAATTTTGGTATCAGGGTGATGGTGGCCTCATAGAATGAGTTTGGGAGTGTTCCTTCCTCTGCAATTTTTTTGGAATAGTCTCAGAAGGATAGATGTTAGCTCTTCTCTAAATGTTTGATAGAATTCTCCCGTGAAGAAGTTCCCGTCGTGGTGCAGTGGTTAATGAATCCAACTAGGAACCATGAGGTTGCGGTTTCGGTCCCTGCCCCTGCTCAGTGGGTTAACGATCTGGCATTGCCGTGAGCTGTGGTGTAGGTTGCAGATGTGGCTCAGATCCTGCATTGCTGTGATTCTGGCGTAGGCTGGCAGCTACAGCTCTGATTCGACCCCTAGCCTGGGAACCTCCATATGCTGCTGGAGCGGCCCAAAGAAATAGCAAAAAGACAAAAAAAAAAAAGAAAAAAGAAAAAAAAAAGAATTCTCCCGTGAAGCCATCTGGTCCTGGACATTTGTTTGTTGGAAGTTTTTTAGTCACAGTTTCAATTTCAGTACTTGTGATTGGTCTGTTCATCTTTTCTATTTCATCTTGGTTTAGCCTTGGAAGATTGTACTTTTCTGAGAATATGTTCATTTCTTCTAGGTTTTCCATTTTATTGGCATAGCGTTCATATATTAGTCTCTTATGATCCTTTGTATTTCTGTGATGTTCATTGTTACTTGCCAGGGTCCAGCCCCAGCAGCCAGGAGACGACGAACAGGAGGAGAGGCTACAAACAGGCATGGAAAGAATTGGAGCCAACTCCCTCAGCAAGTGCTGCAGATGACCCGTTTATTGAAAGGAGAGCATCAGCTTTTATACATTTTACTTTTATGCATGATTATACAAACAATAATATATGTTAATTTATTATTCCAAACTATTCTTTTAGTTTTAGATTTTAAATGAAGATTACGTACAAACTGTACTTTTATTCTTAAAAAATAAGTAAATAGCAAGCAGAATAATAGGTATCTAGTTTTTACTTTAACAATGATTTGGCATAAGGTGATAGATATTCTTGCCTAAGCTACCTATTGTGCTCCTCTAGCAGGCATGAATAGCCATTGATGGGGAGTGGGGTATTCACACGTGGCTTGCTTTCGAGGTCAAGTTGACCTCAGACTATTAGCAGGTTGTGCGAACATAAACTGTCTTAAATAAACCTTATCTATTATAAAAATCTTTATTAATTATAAAATCTATATATCAAAAAAATCTTGCCAATTATAATAATAATTTCCACCTGCTGGGTCCCAACAGGTAGCGTTTATTATAGAAAAAAATATGTCTTGTCTTATAATATCCACAATTGTTGGGCCATGTGCAACACCCAAACGACCCCCTAATCTGTCTCCATGGGGACGGACCAGAGTCCAACAAAGATCTCCAGGCCTACATGGCAATTCTGCATAATATTTACTATTACTCCTCTGAAGGGAAACTTCCTATTCTTAGGAAAGTTCTTTATGCATGGTTCAATTGTTTTCAACCCTATTTAACAAGGGCTTAGGTTTATAAGTAAATAATGGCCCATAGTTGGGTGGAAGCTCAGGAATTTGAGAAAGTTCCCAATATTATGAGCCAAGAATGACTCACAACACACATAAGCATCAGACAGAAAAGAAGCGCAAAAATAGAAGAGGAAATCATATTTCAGAAATTTTTACTAAACAGGATCAGCTGGGGGATTCTTCAAAACTGCTTTGCAGCTTCAGTTTCTTCAGCCTCTGCTGTAGCTTTGCTTACAGTTAGGCCTCACACAGGATTATTCTTCTTAGCCACTTTGTGGCTCCCAGCAGTTACTTCTCCTTTTTCATTTGTAATTTTGTTGATTTGAGTCCTCTCTCTTTTTTCCTTGATAGGTCTGGCTAAGGGTTTATCAATTTTGCTGATCTTTTCAAAGAACCAGCTTTTCATTTCATTGATGTTTTCTATGGTTTTCTTCCTTTCTATTTCATTGATTTCTGCTCTGATCTTTATGCTTTCCTTCTACTAACTTTAGGACTTGTCTGTTCTTCTCTCTCTAGCTGCTTTAGATAAAAAGTTAGATTGCTTATTTGAGCTTTTTCTTGTTTCCTGAGATAGGCTTGTATTGCTATAAACTTTCCTCTTAGAACAGCTTTTGCTGCATCCCATAGGTTTTGGAGTGTCATGTCTTTGTTGTCATTCTGTTCTAGGTATTTTTTAATTTCCTCTTTGATTTCTTCAGTGATCCATTTGTTGTTTAGTAGCATGTTGTTGAGTCTCCATGTGTTTCTGTTTTTTGTAGATTTTTTCTCGTTGTTGATTTCCAGTCATATAGTGTTGTGGTCAGAAAAGATGCTTGATATGATTTCAATTTTCTTAAAGTTAGCAGGGTTAGATTCGTAGCCCAGGATGTGATAAATCTTAGAGAATGTTCCCTGTGTGCTTGAGAAGAATTGTATTCTGTTTCTTTTGGATGGAATGTCCTAAAAATATCTACTAAGTCCATCTGGTTTAATGCATCATTCAGGGCCTGTGTCTCCTTATTGATTTTCTATCTGGATGATCTGTCCATTGCTATAAGTGGAGTGTTAAATTCCCCCACTATTATTGAGTTATTATTGATTTGTCATTTTAAGGTTGTTAGTAGTTGCCTTATATATTGTAGTGATCCTAGGTTGAGTGCATAGAAATTTAAAATTGTTATATCTTCTTCTTGGATTGATCCTTTGATCATTAAGTAGTGACCTTCCTTGTCTCTTAAAATAGTCTTCATTTTAAGGTCTATTTTCTCTGATATGAGTATTGCTACTCCAGGTTTCTTTTGATTCCCATTTGCATTTTCTTACATCCTCTCACTTTTGATTTTTATGTATCCCTAAAAGTGAAGTGGGTCTCTTGAAGACAGCATATATATGGGTCTTGTTTTTGTATCCATTCATCCAGTCTATGTCTTTTGGTTGGGGCGTTCAGTCCATTAACATTGAAGGTAATTATTGATATGTATATTCCTATTGCCATTTTATTAATTGCTTTGGATTTGGTTTTGCTGCTCTTTTTTCTTCCCTTCTTCTCTTGTTCTCTCCTATTCTGGTTTGATGACTATCTTTAGTGTTGTTTTTGAGTTGATTTTCATTTGTTTGTGTATCAATTGTAGATTTTTGGTTTGCAGTTGCTCTGAAGTTTTGATATAAGAGTGTGTATATATATATGCATGAGATACAATTTAAGCTGTTGGTCTCTTAATCACAAGTGCATCTCCAGTGTCCTGCATTTGTACCCTCCTCTTCTTATGATTTCTGATTTTGGTGGCATAATTGTGCATGGATAATTTCATATCTTTACTATATACATACCTTTACTGGTGAGCCTTGTCATTTGCAGTATTTTTGTTTCTGGTTGTGGCCTTTTCTTTTGTGCCTAGAGAAGTTCCTTTAGTATTTGTCATAAAGCTGGTTTAGTGTTTCTGAATTCTCTTAGCTTTTGCTTATCTGCAAAGCTTTGGATTTCTCCTTTAAATCTGAATGAGAGCCTTGCTGAGTAAAGTAATCTTTGTTGGAGGTTTTTTTCCTTTCATCATGTTAAGTATATCGTGCCACTCTCTTCTGGTCTGCAGAGTTTCTGCTAAAAAATCTGTTGATAACCTTGTCAGGGTTCCCTTGTATGTTATTTGTTTCTTTTCCCTAGATGCTTTCAATATTTTCTCTTTGTATTTAATTTTGGTCAGTTTGATTAATATGTGTCTCGGGTTTATTTTATATGGTACTCACATAATCACCCATCCTACCTCTTTGTCTTCTGGAGTAGGATATCTTTTTGAAAGTTTCCAGTCCATTTGGTTGAAGATTACTCAGCATTTGGTGGTAATTTTGTTGTTTTTAGGAAAGAAGTTGGGCTTCAGTCCTTCTATTATGCCATTAATCCTGTCTTCAAAACTTTCCAAATTTAATAGCACAAATATTTTGAAAGACAATTAAACATGAAAATCTTCTCATTAATCAAACCACAGAATGGAAAAACCCAAAACAAAACACAAAGAACTAAATAATTGACTACATCACTGATGAAAATGTATTTAAATCAGAAATTCAAAATGTATTTCTTACTCCCTGATAGCAAATTAATTGAAGTAATTAGTAGTTAAATAGGAAAATATTAGTCAATTAACCATTTATAGTAACCTCTTCTCTAGGTAGTAGAAATAACATATGTATTTGCAAGCAAAGAATAGAGCATTAAATCAATGTATCCACACAATTTAAATTTAAATTTTTCAGTTATTCCCTTAATTTTAATAGATATACAATCATTTCCAAATACTCAATGGCATATTAAAACAATTGTCAAAGGTATTTTTACAGCTTCATTTTTGATATTTTTTTCATAGCAGCTTACTCTTTGAGTCTTCTTGGTTATTTATATGTAGTATGTATTTTTTCATTGGATGTGTTTGCAAGAAATCCTGCCTAAGATTTCAGGTGACTTGTAGCTCCAAAGTGTTAATTTTTCTCAGCTTGACAAGTAAACATAAAAGTCTTTTCTTACCGCCTATTGAATTTTTTGATAGGAAATAAAACATAAACACGATTACATGTTGCTCCAGGCGATTTTGAATCAGTTCAGTTGTTCAGCTGGACCTGAAAAATCCCAGAGCTCAAGAGGAATAGTCTGTATCTAGATGACAGAGGTAAATACAAATATTTAAGAAGAGTCAGTCTATGAATATAATGACATTAAGCTCTTGATATTGATATATGCCTTAGATAAGAACAGTTACAAACTAATTGCTGTAGTACTTCCTTCTTACTCCTAGATGTTCTAAGAAACCTTTTGCAAGTGAAATTTTTGAAATTTCATCTTTCATAATCTATTAACAGGAACAACTCAAGACAACACCAACACTCACCTTACAGTTCACTTGTTAAGGAACTGATACGGTTCACATAAATGTTAATCTACCTGTATGGATAAACGATAATATTGTCTCAGTAGAGCTATAATTCACCCACTTTCCCAAACCAGAGAAGACTTTTATCAGATGATAGCTGTCCCTGAGCCTCCATATACAGAGTCCTATTAATTCCACCACCATAATGATGCTTCAATCCATCCTTTTTGCTCTTTTTCTGCTGCTGTTCCTTTATTTCAGTCCTACAGCACCCCCTTGCTTTCAGTACTGCAGTTGTCTTGTTTCTGTGCCTCCACTTCTGCACTTCCTGACGCTATTCACAAATCTAGGTAGGATGAGCTTTATCTGACCTTGGTTCTCTCCTTTAGTTTTTCTCTACTCTCTCCAGAACCCACATGCCTGGAAGACACTACCATAGAGTACAAAGCATCCATAATCTGGATGATCTCTTCAGCTTTATTCTCTCCAAAGCCCTCTCATTTTATATTCCACATTTTAAAAACTATTGCCAGGTTCTCAGACATCCCAGATCACATCAAACTTCCAAGTTTATGTTGCATCTTTTACCTACACATTTCTTCCTTCTCTATTCTATTTCACCCAAGGCCATCTATCTGAGAAATAAATCCATGCACAACTGCCCAAGAAATCCAGAGTAGAAGTAATCATCCTTTCCCAGTAATGACTGCTATGCCCTGAACATACACCTGCTAGAGCCTCAGTAACACTAAACTGCAGACGTACCTACTTTATATCCCTCTAAGTTCCTTGAGGATGGAGACGATTCATCTTAGCATCTTAAGCACCTGGTACAGTGCCTGGACCATAGCGCGGAGTCAATGTTTATTGAATGAGTCACTGAATCAATAGCACAAAAGTCTATGCTGTCTTTCTGAGGAGACAAAGGCCCATATAGAAATAGCTCTCAGAACTACAGACTAGCTTAACAGTCCATGAACTGCCATCCTTTTTGTAAAAGAAAAAAAAAGTTTAAGTATACATCACTGCTGAATTGCACCACATTGCAGAGTCACAAAGTGAAAAAAAGCTTAGCTAGGTTCTTCCTTGGTTTTTTTGGAAGTCTGTGTACACATGGTTGAAAGGAAAGCACTTTTTTATTTTTCTGATGTTGATGACCTCAATTTTATACTACTTGAATTAAAATACCTCATCTCTACCTACCCTCAGTATTTTAAATTTAAGGATACCTTCCCGAAGGCTTAAAATGTGGTAAAGAGTATTGTGTCCTAGAAAGAATATGGGATCAGGAAATCTGAATTCCAATACTGGCTTTTTCTCATATAAACTTTTACCTTTTTGTCAGGTTGCAAGCTATAAAGCACTAAGGAAAAATAACCTAACAGGGAACCATTAAAATCTGTATAAAATTGTTTAAATCTTACTGAAACTCACAAAATAGAGATTGTTGATATGGAAAAATATGTGAAACTTCATAAAAATACCCTAATTTGTCCCTAATTTACCTTTAAATTTCAAACACTTTTAAACATGAACTCGGAGACAATTCTTATGCAATCTGAGTTTATCCTAAAATTTATACCAAATAGATAAGGGTCAAGAACAACTAAGACAATTTATTGAGGAGTTTCAGAAAATCTATCCCACCAAATGCCAAGACTAAATATAAAGTTAACAGCAATTGTGACAGCTGGTGGTGGTAGTAAGGTAATCAACAAAAAGATCAATTGAGCAGAAGACAGAGCTCAGAAACAGTCCTGTGCATTTATGGACACTTAATGTAGGACAGAGATGGCATAAAATGTCAGCAAAGGAAGGATGGGCTATACAATAAATGTTGGGACAATGGTTATTCAAGCATATGGAAAAATTAGATGCATACCTCACACCGTAAATAAAGGACTAGAACAATTCTCGACACTTTAAAATCCCAACAGCAGAAATTTTTATACATCTGGATGAAAACAGACACAAAAAACATTTATGGTTTCTGATCTTAGCAAAGGACATGTGTCCTCCGGAGTTTGAAGGGCATAGGGACTTGTGTCCAACTCCTACATGAGAAGTTTTAGTGGGAGTAGTAATGAGAGAAGACTTTGCTGGCAACTTCCTGAGCCTGAAGAATTTGGTGGAGCAGACCTGGATATGTGCATTTCTAGGTGTTAAGGGCCAAATTTTGTCCTCTCAAAAGGCAAATGTTGAAGTCCTAACCCCAGTACCTTGCTTAGAATTTCACCGTACTTGAAGATAAGGTAATCGAAGAGGTAAAATTGAGATCATTCAGATGGACCCTAATCAAAAATCTAATGTCTTTATAACAAGGAGAAAATTGATGTAACTAGAGATCTTATTCTAAGTGATGTAAGTCAGAAAGTGAAAAACACTGTATGATATCACTTATATGTGGAATCTAAAATATAGCACAAATGAAGCTATCTACAAAACAGAAACAGACTCACAGACAGAAAGAACAGACTTGTAGTTACCAAGGGGAAAGAGGGAGGAAGTGGGATGGGCTGGGAGTTTGGGATTAGTAGATGCAAACTATTACCTTTAGAATGGATAAGCAATGAGGTCCTACTGTACAGCACAAGGAACCATATCCAGTCTCTTGGGATAGACCATGATGGAAGATAATATGAGAAAAGGAATGTATCTGTGTGTATTACTGGATCACTATGCTGTACAGCAGGAATTGGCACCACATTGTAAATCAACTGTACTCTAATAAAAACATTTTTTAAAATGAAGAATGACATCTAGGTGTTTCCTGGTGGCTCAGTAGGTTAAGGATCAGGGTTGTCATTGCTGCTGTGCAGTTTAGATCCCAAGTCCAGGAACTTCTGCATAGCAGAGCAAGGCCAACAAACAAACAAACAAACAAGCGCAAAGAATTATGTCTATCTCAAACGCCCTAGAGATGCTACCTAATACAGTGGGAGAGTGTTTCCTCTCCCTCTCTCTCCAGTTCTGCCTAACTACCTGGAATATCTTTTCTCTTTCTTCATGCTCATTCAGGGAGTTGACTCCTGCCATTCTCCAGCACTGCTGGTGCCTGGGTGGGTAAGATTTCCTGACTTAGGAAGGAAGCACATGGGCAAGTCCCATTCCACTCCCGCAATTAGCCACGGCCCTCAGTATCAGCTTGACAGCACTGAAGTTGGTGTGTTGATCCCTCTTTGCCTAATCTCCATCTCTCTCTCTCTCAAATGGTTACAAACTTGGATGAAAAAAAGGGGTCCCATTTAGTGGGTCCTCTAAAACCTCCATGTTTTTCAGGTTTTTGTTGTTGTTGTTTTGGTTTGGTTTGGTTTTGGTTTGGTTTTTTTGCTTTTTAGGGCTGCATCTATGGCATTTGGAGGTTCCCAGGCTAGGAGTAACTGGAGCTACAGCTGCTGGCCTACACCACAGCCACAGCAATGCAGGATCTGAGCCACATCTGCGACCTACATCACAGCTCATGGCAACCCTGGATCCTTAACCCACTGAGTAAGGCCAGGGATCAAACCTTCATCCTCATGGATGCTAGTCAGATTCCTTCACTGCTGAGCCATGATAGGAATTCCCTAAAACCTCTGTATTTAAAATTGGGAAAAGTAATTCCCATTGTGATTCAGTGGGTTAAGAACCCGACTAGTTCTTAGGATTCAGGTCCCATCCCTGGCCTCTCTTTGTGGGTTAAGGATCCAGCATCATTGCAAGCTGTGGTGTAGGTCACAGATGCAGCTTGGATCTGGCATTGTTTTGGCTGTGGTCCAGGCCAGAAGCTGCAGCTCCAATTCAACCCCTAGCCTAGGAACTTCCATATGCTACAGGTGCAGCCATAAAAAGAAAGAAAAATTGAGAGAAATAGGATTTGTGGCAAAAATGATACTTCAGCAGCAAACTTCACCAGGACTCAAGGGGATACTGAAAACATTTACAAGGAATTAATTAATAGGTATGCATATGGTAGCAAAAAACACTTGGCAGAAGCCTAGTGTTTGAGTACATCATGGAACTCACCTACTGTAAGCAATGTTGATTTAGCTTTCAGAAAATATTTTAATAAAGTTTAATCTTATGTATGCTTTCATGATAGCACTAACATAAACAGTTTCCTTTAAGAATTTACAAAAATCACGTCATTTAGATGGAATCGGGCAAGTTTTTTTTAGGCTGCTTTTAAAAGACATGCCCTCCACATGTTTATTTGTCCCTCATTCTCTCTCCAAAGTCCTTCTCAGTTAGGTTTCCAGACAACACTGTAAGCAGCAAATGTCCTAAGGGAATGAATTACAGCCTCCCAGGATGGTTTAAACAATCACCACTGACCTGAGGCTTCACTTAGGACAGAAGTGTGCTGATGGAGCTTCCTTTCTGAGAGTTGAGTTCTGACTTCCAAACACTATGCTGACAGCTTCACTCCCTTTCTTTTCCCAAAAATAAACTCACATATTTCTCATGAAAAACAAATATTCCACTCTGGAAGGGAAAAAAAAAAAAACTAACAAAGCTGCCTTTTCTTTTCCTCCACTTTGAGAAACTACTTTAATTGGATTCATTTATTCTCTTCCTAGAGCCCTTCACATCCTCATCTCTTGGTGCTTTCTTGCTGTCTCTCCCACTCCTCTGTCTTCATTTATAAACCCTTTCCCCTGAAAAACTGCCCTGGACAATTCTGCCCCTGTAACTACAACCTCTTCTCTCAATTTCCTTCATTGTTCCAAATTTACCCCCAATTAGTAGTCTATATCCATAGCCAAGTATAACTCTTCTCCAAGTATAATTCTCCTTTAGCTTGTTTCTACCTAGACTATCAGTGTGTTAACTTCTTCATACTAGATAGATACTCCATAAATACCTTCAAATTACACAGGGTCGTATGTCAATGATATATCAATAGACCTCAGTAAAAAAATGAAATATAATTTAACATTAAAAATCACAGCAAGAAAAATGAATCAACCTCATTGACTAGAAAAGTGGTTTAAAAATAGTTACATCTAAAGTGGTATGTGGGAGTTCTCAGGTGGCTCAGCAGGTTAAGGACCCAGCGTAGTCTCTGTGAGGATGCAGGTTCAATCCTTGGCCTCACTCAGTGGGTTAAGGATCTGGCATTGCCACAAACTGCAGCATAGGTCACAGATGCTGTTCAGATCCTGTGTTTCTCTGGCTGTGGTGCAGGCCTCAGCTGCAGCTCTGATTCGATTCTTAGCCTGGGAACTTCCATGTGCTGTAGGTCTGGCAGTGTTAAAAAAAAAAAAAAAAAAAAAAGGGCATATGTGGAACTAAGTAGGTACTCAGTTAATAAATGGACATATCCATGATTAACATGATTTATCACTCTTCTCAGCAAAAAGTGCTCAAGGACTTGTCCCATCCCCACACTTTTACAGGTATTTTGTATTCCCTGATAATGACAACTGCCAAGGTTAAATCATAAAGTTAAAAAAAAAGGAAGAAAGGAATTCCAGCTGTGGTGTACTTGGTTAATGATCTGACATTGTGTTCAGGGTGGCCCGGGTTCAAGTCCCAGCTTGGCGCAGTGGGTTAATGATCTGGCATTTCATCCCTGGCCTGGAAACTTCCATATGCCACAAGTGTGGCTGAAAAATAAGGAAAAAGAGGGGGAGTTAAAGAAATCTCGATCTGTTCTTTTGTCTGTACATTATCAAATATGAACTTTTTTTTTTTTTTTTTTTGCTTTTAGGGATGCACCCACAGCCTATGGAGGTTCTCAGGCTAGGGTTCGAATCAGAGCTGTAGCTGCTAGCCTACATCACAGCCACTGCAATGCTGGGTCTACACCGCATCTGTGAACTATACCACAGCTCACAGCAATGCTGGATCCTTAACCACTGAACAAGGCCAGGGATGGAAACTGCATCTTCATGGATGCTAGTCAGATTCAATTCCACTGAGCCATGATGGGAACTCCTGAATGTGTATTTTTAAAGCAAACAACAAACCGACATTGAACATGTATTAGATACTTTCACCATCCCCTTCATTCTTATTCTGCATCACCAGAGAGCAGGCTGTTGGGTTTGCAGCAAACATGCCAACCAGACTGGCCACCAGGATAGGGCATGTTGACAGAGATCTCCAACAGGGTCATCAGTTCATGAAAAAGGAGCAGGGCTTTTTGGTACTATATCACAATCTGATTACTGGCACTAAAATGGGCTTGCAGGTGAGAAAATTTCTTGGCCAAAGGCAGAAGATCAGAAAACTAAGATCAGTCACTGAAATATGCAATGACAAATGAAGAATTAAGGCATTTACCTAAATAATCCAGGCAAGCTAATATTTTTGGCAAAAAGGAAAAGATGAAGTTCAGAATTTGAATGACCAGGATCAGCTCTCCACAATCAGCATAGATAAATATTCAACTTTGAGGCCTACTTGTGAAAATTAAAAGAAAACAGTATGGAAATTCCTCAAAACACTAAAAATAGAACTACCATATATGATCATGCAATTGCACTCCTGAGCATCTATCCAGAGAAAACCATAATTTGAAAAGAATCATGCACCACAATGTTCACTGAAGCAGTATTCACAATAGCCAAGACATGGAAGGAACCTCAATGTCCCTTGAGAAAGGCATGGATAAAGAAGATGTGGCACACATATGTAATAGAAAGTTACTCAGCCATAAAAAGAATGAAATAATGCCATTTCCAGCAACATGGATGGACCTAGAAATTATCATACTAAATTAAGTTAGACAGTGAAAGACAAACATCACTTAATGTGGAATCTAAAAAAAAAAAAGGATACAAACAAACTTATTTGTAGAAATTGCACAGATTTTGAAATCAAACTAATGGTTGCCAAAGGGACAAGTGAGTGGAGAGGGAGAGAGTGAAGGTTTGTGTTTGGCATATGCACACTGTGGTATGTGGAATGACTGGCTAATGGGGACATGTTGCATAGCACAGGGAACTCTACAAAATATTTTGTGATATTCTATGTGAGAAAAGAATCTGAAAGAGAATGGATGTATGTATATGTATAACTGAATCATTTTGTTGTACAGTAGAAATTATCACCACCTGTAAGTCAACTATACTTCAATAAAACTTAGAAAAAGAAAACAAAATGGTTAACCAAGAAAAAAAAAGCCTTCAATTTCTATATCCAAATTAGGGTTAGGTCACCTGAGGCCATTTAGAATCTTTATAAAATTTACAATAATAATTATTAAAATAAAATTTCCTCTTTAACTTCTATAATATGTCAGGAGTAGTTTTTAGCAAAAAACTACTGATTTTAAGTACATCACAAATGCGATATCCATTCATTCAGTAAGTGTTCCCTACGTGCTTCCTGTGGGCAAGGTGCCATGCTGGTACACAGATAATGAGACATGTACTGCTTTTCTAGTAACTGGAAGAAACAAGACAGAATATATTAAAAATAGATGGAATTTTCTTTTTTTTAACTTTTTCCAGGGCTGCTCCCACGGCATATGGAGGTTTCCAAACTAGGGGTCTAAAGGGAGCTATAGCTGCTGGCCTACGCCAGAGCCACAGCAATGCCAGATCCAAGCTGCATCTGTGATCTACACCACAGCTCACGGCAACACTGGATCCTTAACCTACTGAGCAAGGCCAGGGATTGAACCCATAACCTCATGGTTCCTAGTCAGATTCATTAACCACTCAGCCACAACGATGGGAACTCCTACACGGAATTTTCTAGATCAGAGGAGGGAGGATTTTTCCCCCCACCATAGCAGCCTCAGAGGTGGGAGGGCCATCACAGATGATTTAAAAATTGGATTTCCCATCGTGGCACAGTGGAAACGAATCTCACCAGGAACCATGAGATTGCAGGTTCAATCCCTGGGCTTGCTCACTGGGTTAAGGATCCGGCATTGCCATGATCTGTGGCGTAGGTCACAGATGAGGCTCGGATCTGGCATTGCTGTGGCTGTGGCGTAGGCTGGCAGCTACAGCTCCTATTCGACTTCTAGCCTGGGAATCTCCATATGCGTGGGTGTGGCCCTAAAAAGCAAAAAAAGAAAAAGAAAAATTAGTAAGGACTTAAACTGGTAAAAACCTGGGGATATATATTCTCAGCCAAGGACACATCATGAACAAGGCAAATGTGGTAGAAACAGAGAGTATGTGTTTATCAAAGGTGGGCCATGTGTCTTGGAAAACAGGATGGCAGGGAGCAGAAATGGGGTGCTGTGAGAAGGGGGTGTACCGTGAGAAAGGGTCTGGAGCGGCAGGCTAGGCTACTGTGGAGTGGCCTGAAATGGCAGGTTCAAATTGGAACAATATTTATTTTTAATTTATTTTAATTTATTGATTATTGGCCACACCCGTGACCTGTGGAAGTTCCCAGGCCAGGGATCAAACCCACAACATAGCAGTGACAATGCCAAATTCTTAACCGTTAGGCCCCCAGGGGGCTCCCCTGTGAACTTTATTTAAATTCAGCCTGGAAAAAAAAAAAAGGAAGATTTTTGGCAGGAAAAAATAAATAGATCAAATCTTTGTTCTTCCTATTTTTTTTTTTTGATAATTAAGGTTTCTTTTCTGAGTAGTGTTCCTAAAACTTAAGAATCACTTATGTGTAGAATCTAAACTAGGGTACAAATGAACCTATCTACAGAATAGAAACAGACTCAAAGACATAGAGAACAGACTTATGGTTGACAAGGGGAAGGGGAGAAGGAGTGGGTGGACAGGGAGTTTGGGGTTAGTAAATTAAAATTATAGCATTTAGAATGGATGAGCAATGAGGTCCTACTGTGCAGCACAGGGAACTATATCCAATCTCTTGGGATAGACCATGATGGAAGATAATATAAGAAAGGGAATGTATATGTGACTGGGTCACTATGCTGCACAGCAGAAATTGGCACACCATTATAAATCAACTGTACTTTAATAAAAATAAATGGAAAAAGAGAATCAAATAAATAAAACTAAAGCAGTATGGACTCCATAGTATCATGTTATTAAAGGCCAGGCACTGGGCTATATCTATCACATGCATTAACCCATTCAATGTTCATGAGAATGGGGTTATTAATTGACCCCATTTTCCAGATGAGAACACAACAAAGCTGAAAAACATGAATAAGGCCCACACCATTGTTAAGTGGTTGAATTGTAATTTGACTCAAGGTCTGTCAGATTCCAAAACTCACACCCATATCCACTGTGCTATGGGATGTCTCAGTGTTTCCAGTAGGTAACATAAGTAAAGACACTTGGAAAATGGATAGTTTTCTACTTTATTTAATGGAAAGAAATGGCTGGGCTACTTTCAGCCATCAATTTTCCATGTAACAATTTATGTGACAACTCTGATGTATATCCTCGAGACTGCCTTACAAATATGTCTTAAAAATAACTTCCCTAAACATATATTTCCAAGACATTTATAATGTCTTTGAAAATTAAAATATTGATTTAATTCATGTACCTTGATGATCATCCTGCTTCATGGAATTGCAGCTTTAGAATATATAGATTATTCTTCCTCCAGAGGGGAAAATCCAATCAGGCAAAGACCTCTAGCCACACACAAATCCTGTTTGGTTCTCTTTTATATCTTGAAGAATAAAAATAACATATACATTGTCAAATGATTAAAGTTCTTAAAAAAGAATAATAGTTTAAGAGTCTTGTCTAGATGTCTCCTATTTCTTTAAAAAATGAAAGAGAAAAAAGAAAAGCAAGAACCCTTTCCAAGAGAAAAAAAAGGTCACTTTCCATTTCTAATTATAAGATGCCAGGGATAATGACAGTCCTGTGATAAGTGATGATTTCCACGACAAACCATCTGCTGGTCCCCTATCCCTAGAGCTTTCTTATGGATGTTGCCCCCAATTCCTTGGGAAATTCCCCAACAGTAGGTTGACTCCATCTTCCCTCCAACCACAACCTTCTGTGTTCTTACTGTTGCCTGAGGGAGCTGGCTGAGGGTTGCACCAATCAATCTTATCTCTACTCAGCAGAAGAAAGACAGCTCTTCTGCTGATTTGTTCTTGTAATCTACAATTGGCTTGTTTCCTGATAAATTTCTTGTTTGTCAGGGTCTTTGTCAGACATTTTGTATTTATAGCCTCTGGGGTGATCAATTCTAATACAGTGTCTTCTGCTAAATTTTGAATCAAGATCACTCCTGACATGTACTTAAACACTGTCCAGCAGAAAGCTCACCGCTCTGTCTTTTGTGTTAGAAAAGGTAGGAGAGAGATGGTTTTCTATGTATTAACATAACAAAGGGCTACTATTTAAAGTAGTGAGCCCACACCTCACCTGTGCCACCTTTTCTGTTTGTAATGGACCATTATCTAAATTACAAGCAGTTCCTCCCTTGGGGAATCAGAAAAGAGTATAAAATAAACTCTGCTTTTTAATGTGCATTAAGAATCTCCACACATGGAAAAAAGGCTACTTAAGCTCAAGGTTTGCAAAAGGAAGACAAAGCTAATGTAAATAATGTGTTTTCATTCCTGGGTAACACACACTATACACACATCACCTCCCACCACCCCAAGTGATTCTATTTCATACTGTAAAAGCAGTTCCTAGCAAGTTCAAATTTATCCTTATGGGAGGCATAAAATAGATTCAGAAAGCCCTCTGCCCATCTAGGATGTGATGTCATATTTCAAAGCAAATGAAGCTTTTCCCTTCCCAGCTGATCAGTTTATTTAGACCTCATTATGCCTCCCTGTAAGGATAGGTAAAGACTTTGGACTAAAGGTAAGAACACAGTGCTGGAACACTGCAGTGCTTTGAAGAAGGCTGAATGTATAAATAGAATGTACTGTTTCTTCTACAAATAACTCATCTTTTTGTTTTTCTTCTTTGGTCATGCCTGAGGCAGGTGGAAGTTCCCAGACCAGGGATGGAACCCATGCCACAGCAGCAACCCAACCCACTGCAGTGACAATGCTGGATCCTTAACTTGCTGAGCCACAAGAGAACTCCAACAGCTCATCTTTTATAGAAACACATATTTTATGAATACATTATATATCACACATACTTGTATATATACATATATATGAAAGTTAAGACAAAGGAATAAACATTTACAAAAGAATGAAAATCAAAGATCCTTATCCACATGATTGGTCCAGCAAGAACTGGGCATTAAGCCAGTCTCTCCTGAAGAACACACTCTAAACATACCCTTCAATTTTAATTATCATTCTCTTAAATTTTTAATTTACTTCTATGACACATTATTTTTTCCTTTGAAGTTATTTTATAAACCTAAGCAACCTAATCACATATTCTCTGTTGTTTCTGAAATTCCATAGTTTTTGATTCTAACAAAATTAAGAAGTTCAGCTCTTAAACAGTGTATCTGCTAAATATCTCTTATTTGCACAATTGGTATACACATGAAATCCTGTTGAATGAATTTGGACCCACTGGGGATTTGTTTCATAGAAAGCTTCATTTCATCAACAAATTTCTTCTTTTTTCTTTTTTCTTGTTAGGGCCACACCTGCAGTATATGGAACATCCCAGGCTAGGGGTCATTTCAGACCTGCAGCTGAAGGCCTATCCACAACCACAGCAACACTAGATCACAGCCACATCTGCAACCTACACTGAAGCTTGTGGCAACACTGAATCCTTAATCCTCTGAGTGAGGCCAGGGATCAGTAGATCTGATATCCTCTTGGGCATTATGTTGAGTTCTTAACCCACTGAGCCACAGTGGGAATCCCCTTCATCAACGAATTTCTACATTACTTTATGCCATATATTCTTGACATGCTAAAGTCAATGAAGTTAAATATTCTCTCTTAATATAAGGAAATGTAATCATTATATAGAGGAAATGTTTCTTATTTGTGTATGTAAAAATTGGTACCACCTTCTTATAGTAAAATTCTATTTGCTGTGCTTTTTGGGGAACAGTATTAAACAAACATCTTCTCAGTTCCAAGAAACTAAAAACCTAACAATTCTTTGAATACAGTTAAAAGCATTAGAAATTATCTAACAATAAAAATAGTTGTTTGGACCAAATTCTAGCTAGAAGAGAAATTATTCTTCTATACCTACATACCATAAAGATAAATATCCTTAACTTTTCAAAATACTTTCTGATGTCAAGAGAGGAAAACTAGAAGAGATAACTGCAGAATGATGTTTCAGGAGAAGGGATTTAATTTTTACATGTCTATGAGCAAAAGAAATTCTGCATCTGTATCAAAAGGAACATTTCTAGCTGTTCCCTTCTGCCTTATAGGTTGGCTAGGAAAATGATCTGCCAGTTAAATGGAAAACTATGATGGAATTGACCTAGAGCAGTAGTTACCGGCCATGGTGTGTACTAGAACAAGCTAGGGAGCTTTTTAGAAATGCTGGTACCTGGGCCCCACTTCAGAGGACTTGGATCTTGGAAGCAGGGTGTTGGCACTGGCATTTTTTTTTCCTTTTTTTTTTTTTTTTTTTTTCCTTTTCTGTGGCTGCACTGTGGTATATGGAAGTTCCCAGGCTAAGGGTTGAATCAGAGCTGCAACTGCAGGCCTATGTCACAGCCATGACAACACCAGATCCAAGCCCCATCTATGAAGTATACTGCAGCTTGCAGAAATGCCAGATACTTGACCCACTAAGCCAGGCCAGGGATGGAAACTGCATCCTCACAAATGTTATGTTGGGTGCTTAACTCACTGAGCCACAATGGGAACTCTGGCACTGGCATTTTTAAAAGGCTGCCCAGATGATTGGACTCAATTGACCACTCCCTAAATCCTCTCTTAAAAACTGACAAAGCATCCAAATACCAAATATCACTTCTGTGTGGAATCTAAAATACATCATAATTGAACCTCTCTACAAAACAGAAACAGACTCACAGACATAGAGGACAGACTTGTGTTTGTCAAGAGAGAGGGGAGAGGGAGTGGGATGGACAGGTAGTTTGAGATTAGTAGAGGCAAACTTATATATAGGATGGATAGACAACAAGTCCTACTGTACACCACAGGGAATTACAGTCAATATCCTGTAACAAGCCATAATGGAAAAGAATATGAAAAAGTGTTTATATATATATATGTATAACTGAATCATTTGGTTGTACAGTAGAGACTGACACACCATTGTAAGTCAACTATACGTCAACAAAATTAAAAAAAAAAAACAAAAAAAAAACTGACGAAGTACCCAGAGTGTGGAGGACAGTTTAGCCCTCATCCACAACACACAGCAAATGAGTGCCTGGATTTGGCAGCTTTGCAGAAATAGCAGAGGGAAGCTACAGAATATCTTAATGATCTTAAGGGCCCACAAACTTCATTTTATTTCCCCCAAAGTACCCCCACCAGCAAAGACTGTAAGTAGAACAATTAGCAAATAATCTGAGCCCACTCAAAAAATTGGGCTTCATCAGGGTCTCTAGAACTACCGTAGGTGTTGCAGCTGCCTAAGCCTTGCAGAACCTCAGAGACCCCCAGAGTCACCTTCCTTCCAGGAGGATAGAAACTCACCCTGCAGGGAAAACACCTGCAGGGAATAGAAACTAGGTTGAACAGGTCAGGAATGCCAGGAACCAGGGGTTCTGGCTAGATGGGCAGCAGGCACAGAAGGTGAACCTCAGGTGTGATGAAATGTCTGCATAGAAGGGCTGTGTCCTTAATACTTGGGGGCAGCAACAGGAGAGAAAGTAGTCAAGCAGTAAAGCTGAGACAGCCACCTGGACCCACCCACCCCTGCCCTAGAACCCACTCCTGACAATACAGCAAAACTCATCATTAAACAAGGAAAGAAGCAAGTTTCTCATCCAAACCCAGGAAATGATATCCTGATATCTTAAGAACAAAAAGTCCTGATTCGTATGCTAACGGATAATGAAAGAACTGCAGCAAAATATGGCTGTAGCAGAGAAGAAAACTGTAACTTAATATTAAATATATGAGATAAAGTATGTTAAGAAAGAGGTAGAAGTCATGAAATTAAAGCACAAATCCAAAATAGAAAATATAGTGTACATAAATATCAGGCCATTGTGAAAAGAAAGTTGACAGAGCTCAGAAAATATCCAGGAGGAAAAGGACAAATACCATTTGTAGCAACATGGATGCAACTAGAGATTCTCATACTAAGTGAAGTAAGTCAGAAAGAGAAAGACAAATACCATATGATAAAACATATCTGGAATCTAAAATATATCAAAAATAAAACAAAGGGGACCCCCAGTGGCTCAGTGGGTTAAGGATCTGGCATTGTCACTGCTATGGTGAGGTTAAATCCCTGGCCTGGGAAATTCTGCATTCTGTGGGTGTGCCAAAAAAATTAAAAAATAAAGCAGAAATGGTCAGTAAATATTCTGGGTTAACATTGAGACTAGGCATAGAATTTCTTGGTTTTCAACTAGTTTATACAAAAAAAAATGCTCTTTCGCCCAACTTGAATCCATGAAATGCCTATATCATGTAGCACTGGACACACCTCGGGGCAACAATAATAAAAATTAAACAATAATCGTACTTCCCATTGTGGCTCAGTGGTTAATGAACCTGACTAGTATCCTTGAGGATGTGGAGTTAATCCCTGGCTTCACTCAGGAGGTTGGGGATCCAATGTTACTGTGAGCTGTGGTGTAGTTTCCAGATGAGGCTCAGATCTGGTGTTGCTGTGTCTGTGGCTGTGGTGTGCAGCTGCAGCTCTAATTTGACCCCAGCCTGGTAATTTACATATGCTGTGTGTGCTACCCTGAAAAGCAAAATAAATAAATAAAATAAACGATAACCGTGATTAAAATATTCTAATAGCCCTCTTCATTGGGCTCTTATTAGGTAGTTGAACTCGAGGCTTTATATACATTATCTAATTCCCCACAGTAACCCATGAAGCCCTTTACTTAAACTCATTGTAAGTGGCAGGGATGTGAGTATTTCTCCTCCAAGAAAGTGAAGTTTGCATGTTGTGTGATCCTCTTTGTTGGTCTTTACATTACTCTAAAATAGATTCTTATTGATGGTTCATATGGCTGGAGGCTATATCATGCACACAAATTTTATTTTGGAAGCTCCTTCAAAGTAGCTGACAATAAGGTAAACAGCCAGACCTGAATCTCTGCATGCAGGAAAGATGTGCTAGCTGTATTAAGAGAGCAACACCAAGAAAATACATGGAGACTTCAGATCTGAGCCCTAAATCAAAAGTCACATGGACGGGTACTCCCAGGCAATCACTTGCAATTGAGTTCCTTCTCAGAGGGAGTCCCCATGTAGAGGGCTTGAGGTTGAGTCACTAGAGAGATTTATCTGTCAGCAGATGGCTAATGGATTGTTGCTGGAAGGCCAGTTAGACCAACCAGCAAATAAATAATCCTGGAGGTAGAGAAATGGGAAAATGGCTATAGTGGAGGGTGGTTGAGGTGTTTCAACAGCTGCTACTCTAAATGTGGTCCCTGAGGGTCAGCACATGGAGATTGTTAGAAATGCAGAGTTCCAGGCCTTTTCCCAGATATACTAACGCTGACTCTGTTGTTACAAGATCCCCAGGTAATTCAGATATATAAGAAAGGTGGAGAAGCACTGTTCCCAAGGACATAGGTGATTAGGTTTTTTTTTTTTTTTTCTGTAACATGGTGGGAATTTTCACGATAACTGAAAAATGAAATTTTCATGATTTAGTCATCCATTCAGTCATTGCCCTTTTAAATGCTTACTCTCTGCCATGAACTATATGAGATGCTGGCAATAAAGTATTAAAGGACGGATAAGATTTTTGTACTTAGAGAGTTAAGCATCTAGGACATAATAAAGAGATGACTGAAAAAGGATACATCTATAAGAATACATATATTATATATAAATATAGATGAATATATACATTGTATATACTATAAATATATTAAAATATATTTATATTTTATATTATATATATTTAATATAGTATATTTTATATATATTTATATATAAAGATATGATTATATAAATATATTTATATAATATAAATGTATTAAAATATATTTATTTATATTTTTATATTTTATAGTGTATTTTATATATTTTATAGTTTCTAAACATTATATATTTATATATATGAATAAAAAGATGAATACAAAGGGTTATATATATACTTATCTATATCCAGGTATAATTTTAGCCTTGGCATGCAGCAGCTTGATATGGGATCTCAGTTTCCAGATCAAGGATTGAAACCAGGCTGCAGGGATATAAGCATTGAGTCCTAACTCCTACACCATTAGAGAACTCCCTAAAGGGATATTAAATGCTATGAAAGGATAAATACAGGAATATATAAAAGCAGGACCTATCTAAACTCAGTTTTTCTCATCCAAATTTGGGGAAATAATTGTGGCTTATATGATGTTTGTTGGAGGTATATGGGACAGTCTGTCTGAAACCAGCGCTGCTTGATTTAGCATCTAAGTCAGCAGGTCAGTTTCCCTCCTTTCAACCTCCATCACTGGATATCGCCAAGACACAATCAAGCCAGAGCCTGGCTGGGCACATTCTGCAACCCCTGAATGAGCTTTCCCTTCTAAGAAGAATGGCTAGAACAATACAGGAACTAAAGGATTAGCCACCTCTGGTGATACAGAATGAAAAGAAAGATGCCTTCAGAGAGTTCTTACAAATAGATAGCTGGATAGCCTTCAGCAGCACTTTTGTATGAAATTTCCTTTGGCACAAGTATTTGCTGGCCGCACTTTGAATGGCATCCCACCTAATGGGATAGGCTGTGTGTTCTCTGGGCTCCTCTGTGGATGCGTGATTCTAGTAGGCTTGAAATTGAAAGAATCTGAGCTCACTTGTACTGTGGGTAAGCTTTAAAAAATGACCTGACCCTTCTATAGAGGAACCAGTGAATAAGTGATTACATCAAATAACGATTTTCATCAATTGTTCAACATGATGTAGAAGGACTTTAAGGGCAGCTGGATTTCCTTTTAAAGCTCCAGCCCATTTTTTGCCAGACTTGTAATGCTAAGAACATTACCTAACATCTCTGAGCATCATTTATTTATATCTACAAAATGTCAACAGTCCCTGCCTCCTGAAATAGTTGAAGAAGTTAAGTATCAGTAGAGCATCTTTTAAGTGCCTGGTACAAAGGCTACAAAATCAAGGTGGCTTTCTGTAACATGTAACCCAAATTCCTGAGCCTGGCATTTCCAACCTCCCTAAACCAGCTGTCTGTGTTTTCAAATAATTTCCCCAATTTTGCAACAGTTCAGTTCAATTCAAGCTCCAAGTCCAATTTATATGTCAGATATTTTGAAAAGTACAGGGAAAAAAATGATCAATACAAAATAACATGGTTCCTATGCTTTTGAAGTTTCTATTTTAATTATGAAGATGGAAATGCAAACAGATAATGTCAACAAACTATAGAAAGTTCAATGATAAAAGTATGATCAAGTTTCTATGAAAGCAGGGACATTCAACTCACAAAGAAAACGTTAAGGAAAGTCTGAGAAATACAAATATCATGTGATATCTTTTTTAGTGGAATCTAAAAATAAAGATACAAATGAACTGATTTATAAAACAGAAATAGACTCATAGATATGGAAACCAAATTTATGGTTACCAAAGAGGAAGGAGAGGGATAAATTAGGAGATTGAGATTAAAATATACACACTACTAGGAACTCCCATCATGGCTCAGTGAAATGAATCTGACTAGCATTCATGAAGACATAGGTTTGATCCCTGGCCTTGCTCAGTGGGTTAAGGATCTGGCATTACCATGGGCTGTGGTGTAGGTTGCAGACGCAGCTCGGATCTGGTGTTGCTGTGGCTGTGGTGTAGCTACAGCTCCGATTCAACCCCTAGCCTGGTAATCTACACAGGCTGCAGGTGCGGTCCTAAAATGACAAAAAAAAAAAAAAAAAAAAGAAAAAGAAAAGAAAAAAAAATATATACACACTACTATATATAAAATAGATAATTACCAAGGACCTGCTGTAAGAACAGGGAACTGTACTCAATATCTTGTAATAACCTGTAGTGGAAGAGAACATTAAAAAAAAAAGTTTTGTGTGTGTGTGTGTGTGTGTGTGTGTGTGACTGAATCACTTTACTTGACACCTGAAATTAACACAACATTGTAAATCTACTATATTTCAATAAATTTTTTAAAGTTAAGAAAAGTCTTCTGCAGTAGTTGATGCTTGAACCAAATTTCTAAGGATGAGAGAACATTAAGCAAGTCAGAACAGGTTTGGGGAGGACTTTTTAGACAGGGGAAGAACACTAGCAAAGGCAGTGTGATGCAAAACAGCATGGGGTGTGCAGTTAACAAACACGGTATTACTGTATCACACAGAGCTTTGGGAGAGGTGAAAGATGAAGGCAGAGATGGATGAGGGAGATTTGATGACATGTTAAGAAGCGCAGATATGACAGGAAACCACTGAATGACTTCTCAAAAAGTAACAAAGCCAAATTTGCTTTCTGCCTGCCTCCCTAACGTCTGAGTAGTCCTACCATCCTCAATTCCAGTATTACAGGTCATAGATGTGTCTCCAAAATGTGAAGGAGACACATTTCATTATTCATAAATTAGGCAAGTTTGTGAAACTTTTTTCTTTAAAGAATTATAATAGATCAAATTAACCATTCTCTGTGCTTTATTGGTCACTCTTTTATTTTCTGACATGTTTTTCCAATTTCAAATTGGAATTTGAAAGTCGTAGCTAATATTTATTGTTGTTTTTTCACTTACTTTTTAACATGCTTCTATGATAGGGAAAGAGAAGGGCAGACACATAGATAATATGAAATTTCAATGACTCTGGGTAAATCCCTGAGAATATGTCCCAAAAACAATGGCCTTCTTGTGTCAAGGCAGGGAAAAGATTTGAGAGCTATTGCTAATTTGTATGGAGGACAAATGAATTTGCAGGGCCATATTTAGAGACAAATTATTTAAGAAATTACTGTAAACCTCCCACTGTTTTTCATAAGTTCATTCCAGCTTTTGCAAATATCATTCTCTCCTCCATAGGCACACTTGGCATGTTTTTCCACTGCTCCTACTACTCCAAGTCCTATCAATATATTTTTTAATTTTTTTAACATTTTTATTGTAGAGTCAATTTACAATGTTAGTTTCAAAGTGATCCAGTTATGCATACCTACATAAAAACGTATATGTATATACATTATTTTTCAGATTCTTTTCACTGATAGGTTATTACAAAATATTGAGTAGAGTTCCCTGTGCTCTACAGTAGGTCCTCGTTGGTTATCTCTTTTATATATAGTACTGTGTATATGTTCAGTCCAACCATCTAATTAGAAAAACAAAATTATGATTATCCAAGGGGAAGGGGAGGAGGGATAAATTAGAAGACCTATTGATTTTTAAGTCTTAGATAACAATCTTAGATTATTCCAAACATACCATTATTTTCTTCTTCACAAGACAAGCTACAAAATCAAGCATGTTATTATCACACAACATATTTTCTCTCAGTTTGTTCCATGTGCTTTAATCTTATCTCTTCAGCTAGGTTTTCAAGTAGTGTAAGATTCTAAAGAATATTTTTGCTTCTTTCTCAAATCTTCAAAGGGAAAATGTTGTCCAAAATCAATGGAAATTCCATTTGGCCCTTTAACCCATTCACCTTTCCTCCTAAAATGGTCTTATCGGTTTTTTTCCTTTCTCTCACAAGAACAGAGAAAATGCATGGGAAAGATTATATCCAAACAAGACATTCAGTGGCACAAGAATCTTTTCATCAAGAACTCCCTAAAGGAGAAAATGGAATTGGTAGGGATCGGCTGTTCTTTGTTTTTGCTGCCATTTTCTCTGCAGGTGGAGGAAGGGAATGTTTATTTATTTTATCTTGGCTATTGCTTGTTTGTTTCAGCAACCAGGACTTAGCCCTTCCCCTGAGTATATTCTTCCTTGAATGTCAATGATTAGAAGCCCAGGAAATATCTCTCCAAGACTTTTTTGTTTCCAGAGCCTGCATGCAGTGGACATTCTGCCAGTGAGGTAACTTTATGTGAGATGTGAATGTAGAAGAGAAGCAGAATCCATTGCCTTTTCCTTCTAGAAGCAGAGGTGCATGGATGCATGGATTTTATCATGTATGAGGGTTTACAGAGGCCTCCAGGTGTCACCTATTTAAGTTCTCATCTGATAGTACCTATCTGCAGGTGGATGGGAACCTATAACTACATGAGGGAGTTGTCCAGTGATTCCTGAAGAGAAGACAGCAGCAACTTCCTGATTTGGGGACCATACCTGAAAGCTTAAATCACAGTCACCAACATTCACTACTCTGGCCTTTCCAGGCCCTTTATAAAGCCCTCATTCACTCTACTGAATCCCTTTCTGCTTGAAATACCTAAAGTGGCTAATCTTCACTACTTCTGGTCATCCAGAGAATAATAAAATTCTCATCTTGATAAAATCATATTTGCAAGGGAACCATGATGGATGGATGGATGGATGAGTTTCATGAAGCACGTTTGTGAGATCCTTTCATTTTCATAATGCTCTCAGTATTGTTTCTTCGTATAACCCCCTTCCCTGAGTGGTTAAGAAGGTAACCCCTAGAATAGATGGAGATTATGTCTTGAGAGGAGAGACTGAAGTGAGGAGCTGAAAGATGGTCTTCCACACTGAGAGCAGCCTTGGGAGAAACAGAGAACAGTGTGTAGAGAAATTAGTGACATCAGCAGAGAAGAAACAAGCAGAGTCTCTGGGACCCAAGAAAGAAAGAAAGGGAAAGCTTGAGCAACTAGTTGTGCTGAGGAGGGTCTCATAGGGGTTAGTAATCCACATGCATTTGGCCTTCAACCTGACCTCTTGTGAATCAGCTTCCAGTCCAAGCATGGATGCATCTCCATTATCTCAGAAGTGTCCTTCACAAGATTCATGTCTGCATCAGGACTTTCCTAAGGACTCTGATTTTAATGTCATGCACTATCCTCCCCTCTTTCTTTCACTCCTCCAACAATTGATTACCTATCATATACAAGTCTTGTTACAAACACTGGGGACACTCTGGGGAGTAGTCCTGACAAAACCATTGCCCTCACAGAGCTTGTGTTGTGGTGTGGAAAATAGACATACCACAGGTAAACAGGTAAACTAATTTCAGAATCTGGCAAATGATGAAAAGGAAACAAACCAGATGATAGACTGACAGGAGAGTGGGTGTGAGGGAAGGTTATTTTAAGTGTGTGGTCTGGAAAACCATTGCTGAGAAGGTGATATCTGAACTGTTCCCTGAAAGGTAAAGAACCAGATGTGCAAGAGTGGAAGAAAGAACATTCCACTCTTCTCCTCTGGACAAAAACCATAAATAATAAGTGAGGAGCTCCCACTGTGGCTCAGCAGGTTAAGAAACCAACTAGTACTCAGGAAGATGTGGGTTTGATACCTGGCTTCACTCAGTGGATCAAGAATCTGCATTGCCACAAGCTGTGGTGTTGGTCACAGATGCAGCCTGGATCTGGTATTTCTGTGGCTGTGTTGTAGACCTCAGCTGTACCTCCAATTCGACCCTTAGCCCAGGAACTTCCATATGCCATGGATATGGCCCTAAAAAATAAATAAATAAATAAATAGTAAGTTAAAAGCCCATGAAAGAGCCTAGACTATGCTTAAAAAAGGAAGGGGGATGCATAGTGAGTAAGGGGCAGAGTATTGGGAGAAGCCAGATAGGCAAGGTAAGCAGGGTCTTTACCATGTAAGGTTGTGATGTTCATTGTGCAGGAAAGACTTGCATCCATTCTCTTGCTCAAGCACACACGCTCATAAACACACACACCATGTTGCAAAGTCAGCCAGTGCTGTCTTAATATCTTTGCAAAAATAGCAAATTCAGGAGTTCCTTGGCGGCAGTGTGTTAAGAATCTGGTGTTGTCACTGCTGCAGCGTGGGTCTGACCCTTGGCCTTGGAACTTCCTTATGTTTCAGGTGTAGCCAAAAAAAAGAAAAAAAAAAAAAAAAAAAAAAAAGCAGCCAAAAATAATCTAAGCAAATTGACTGGTCAAGTGTCAGCTGTCACATGTGAATGGAACTGAAAATGACCAACCTGAGCAGTAGAAAAGCAGTAAATGTGTGAATTCTAATATTTAACTCAGGCTTGGCAGGATCCTAAATTTTGCTAGAGGGAAACATCAGCAAGACCATATTGCTTAATAATGGTTTCCTGAGTATCCTTTGTGAACTGGTGGTCTTCAAAAGAGGTACATTTTATATCTACTATATTTTATAACAAGATAAAAAGCCTTGTAGCCCAAGTGCATCTGATTGACTAAGGCATAAATTTTTACCACAGGCTTGAGAAGTCACCAAAGTGTTTTAAGCAAGGAACTGATACGATCTAATTCACATTTTTTAAACAAGTCACTATTCTAGGTGGAAAAGACTGGAAGAATGTAGTCTAATTTAGAAAATTTTTCAATAATCTAAGAATGAATACACATTTCCTGGATTGAGAGGATAGCAGTGGAAGTACAGAGTAACATATTTTAAGTAGAGATAGATGACATACTTGACTATTTGGATGTAGAAGAAAAGGGTGACCAAGTATAATTACTGGGTTTCAGGATTTTCCCAGAGATGGAATGATTATACTATTTGCCAGAATGGGGAGGATTAGAGGGATATGAAGACAGAATAACAAGAGGTTGTTTATTTCTTTTTCCTTTTGTATCTGGTTTATTTTACATAGCATAGTATTTTTTAGTTTATCCAGTCTTTACCATATACCAAAATTCATTTCAAGAGGTTGTTTTTTTAGATATTCATGTAGTACACAGCTCATATAACATGTATAGTAGCAGTATGTACTGGCAAATGTTTCACAACATGTGTTAAACTCTCCAGGAAAAAAAAAAAAAAAAAAAAAACTAGGCAAATATATCTTAAATGCAAGTGTATTCTGCATTTTACCAATGCACGAAAAAATGACAGTGCACCATTTACAAATAAAAATATATAAAATAAAATACCATTTATTGTGAAGACCATACAGAGTGTGTGAGTTTTGTTTTTAAAAATTACTCAGCCTTTACAGAGAGGGTTGATGATGTGTATCTGTCAAGTTTGGGATTTTGACAGTTCAGCTAGAGGAAGAAATAGGCATAGATTGTTACAGAAAACTAAACTGTGGACTCTGATGGATATGAAGAAAGCATGGAGAAGGGAGGGAGGATGGAAATTAAAATGGATATGAGGTTTTGATTGAATTTGAAAAAGAAAAGACTCACACACACAGAGAACAGACATATGATTGCCTAGTGGGAGTGGGGAGGGAGTGGGATGGACAGGAATTTTTGGGTTAGTAGATGCAAACTATTTTTATTTTATTTTATTTTATTATTTTATTTTATTTTTTTGCTTTCTAGGGCCACACCCATGCCAAATGAAAGTTCCCAGGCTAAGGGTCAAACAGGAGCTGTAGCTGCTGGCCTATACCACAGCAACTTGGGATCTGATCCACTTCGGTAACCTACACACAGTTCATGGCAATGCCGGATCCCCAACCCACTGAGCAAGTCCAGGGATCAAACCCACATTCATTCTCACTGTGCCACAATGGGAACTCCCCAAACTATTACACTTAGAATGGATAAGCAATGAGATCTATTGTGCAGCACAGGGAACTATATCAATCTTTGGGATATAGGCCATGATGGAAGATAGTATAAGGAAAGGAATGTATATATGTGATTGGGTCACTATGCTGTATAGCATAAATTGACACAACACTGTAAATTAACTATAATATAAGTAAATAAATAAATGATTTGGGGAATTGGAAAGTACTAGAATAAGTGAATTAGAAGACCAAGAGCTGCTGTAAGTTCACAGGTGGCAAGGTCTAGAACATTCACAGCCGGGGCAGTGGATGACCAAATAGGTAGACAATATATCTTTGAAAATGAGGTTTACAATTTGGAAGGCCAGGATCCTGGATGGGTCCTCCAGCTGAACATTGCATTGGCCATTAAGATGATTGCATTAAGAGTCCAGAGGAAATAACAAAGAGCTGGAAGCTACATTTTTCAGTGAATGAGAGGCATCAGGGGGTTGGTAGAAGCTGTGGGTAGTGAGTGTTATAAATTGCAAAGAAACTAATATTTTAAAAAGAGGAGGGAGGAAAAAAGGATGCATGTAACACTGCCAAGCAGGCATGACATTTTCTTCATCTCTTGGCCCTGGGAGTCATGGGCCATGAGAGGTAGGTAGGTGGGTAGGAAGATAGATGATATGACAAGTGTGTTTCTTCTGGTGGCAACTTTGTATTATTGGCACCACAGGTTGAGAAGTTTCCAAAGATGCTGATGTGTCAGCCTTGTGGGTTACAGTTCATTGCTGGATGAGCTGAGAAAATTTAGAGTGCTGAAAATATGTAAAAGCCTACAGAAAACCTTCTAAACTATATAATTTGAGGAAAATGGTGTTTGATTTTTTCAAAAGCAAAATTGTTCTATAAAAAGATTATTTAAAACTGCTCTGACACAAAAGATAACAGAAACTGAATTACAAGTGTCATGTGTAGTTTATAAAATCAACCTGAGGCACTGTTATCATAAAAGGTTAGGAACCAGTGGAATAAAATAGCAGAGGATGAAATAAGATTATAATTGGAAAGCATTTGAAAAGGTAAACGTTTATATACACATACAAGGTCAGAGTACTATTATGAGATGCAAATTGAGTATGAAATAAGAGATTAGCCTTCTGGCACTTTCCTCTGTAGGTATATTGTTCATTTCTCAGCTCTGTCTAAGCTCAGGTTGAAACATCCGTCGAGTATTTAGGTCCCCAGCACAGTGAGGGACACAAGAATCTTTAAGAACAGGTTCTGCCTTTATGAAGCCGACTAATTCTATATAAAAATTATTAGAGGGAAAAAACCAGGACGTAGTCAACTACTAAATGGTTTGACAAGGCCACAAGCAAAACAAAGATTCAGAAAAAGAAATACTCCTTAGAAGTCAAGTGATATTAATTAGATTAGCTTTATACTAAACTTAGCCCCTCCATCTAATAATTTATTTCAGTGACTGTCATCAGTAAGAGCTTTAAATACATGAAAAATAAGTTAAAACTAACTAGAAAACTACAAATGAAAGTACATTTATCACTCTTCTGATAAAAATGTCCCTCTGAAAAATTTCCTGCTCATAACAGCAACAGTAATTTACATTATGAAAAAAAAATAGTCCAGGATTTCCTGCTGTGGTGCAATGGGATTGGTGGCATTTTGGGAATGCTCCGACCAGGTCTGATCCCCAGTCCAGCTCAGCAGAGTGGGTTAGGGATCTGGCATTGCTGCAGCTGTGGCTTAGGTTGCAATTGCAGCTCAGATCTGATCTCTGGCCCTGGAACTCTACATGCCATGGGGTGGCCATAAAGAGAAAAAGAAAAAAAAGAAAAAGAGTTCATCTCTCAAAATATCAATGATTTTCACCTTTTGAACTCTTGTGCCAATAATTGAAGAAACCCTCTACAATCAACCACTAATTCATTCAAAAAGGATTTACTGAGTACGTATTTCATACTTAGATGAGTGTAAAGTATTATTGGTGATGCTCATTCAGCTTAGATATGGCCTCTGAAAAAAATGGACATGTGTATGTGTATAAGCCAATCACTTTGTTGTACAGCAGAAATTATCACAACATTGTAAGTCAATGATAGTTCAATAAAGCTTTTAAAAATGAAAAAAAAAAATGCACCCTTAAAGACAGATAGAGCCTCTGCCTTTAAGAAATTTAAAGTCCAACTGGGAAAGATGATTAAAACTCATGAAATGTGCAATAGAGTAAATTAGTGGATTTTTTCTTTTTTCAAGTCAGATACCCAATAAACTCATGGTGTAGCTTTTTTTTTTTTTTTCTCTTTATTTTTCTTTTTAGGGCCAAACCTACAGCATATGGAAATTCTCAGGCTAGGAGTCAAATCAGAGCTACAGCTGCAGGGCTACACCACAGCCACCACCACAGCCACAGCCACAGCAATGCTGGTTCAGAGCCATGTTTGCAACTATAGCTCATGTCAACGCCAGATCCTTAACCCACTGAGCAAGGCAAAGGGTTGAACCCACATTCTTATGGATCTTAGTTGGGTTTGTTAACACTGAGACACAGAGGGAAATCCTGTAAGCATTTTGTTTTTTAAGAGCTAAAAATGAGTGAAAGACCGGTAGAACTTAAAGGACAAAAGGAAGGCTTCTGAAAGAAAATGGAGATGAGTTTGACTTGATGTGAATAAGCAGAAAGGAAAAAAAAAAAAAAAAAGTAAACAGTGAAAAGACCAGTGTCTCAGCCAAAGAAAATGTGCTGCATGAAAAAGTAATAGGGAATACATTCGAGTCCTCAAAATTCCACAAGATAAATATCATATGTATTCTAAACCTTGATTGAATGGCAAATGACTTGAAATGTTATCTCTTTAGGTGAACACAAGTATATTAAGGAGTATAATGCAAAACATGTGGCCATTCTTTAAATGACAAATGACAGCTTGTTCTTTGAAATCAACTCGAAACATGAAGTCAATGACCACAAATAAGGCCAGTTTGTCAGAAAAGACTGCAAATTATTTGTCAGGAAATACAGAAGTGGGTCTGGCAGTGCTTAAGGTATATTGTTTAAGTGAAGGAAATACAGTGACAGATAAGGAAAGGACGAAAAAAATCTAAGTAGTTTATTAAAGCCCAATATAGGACTTTTGTGTCCTGCTACTCTGCTATCTACATCCTGAACAACACTGGATTTCATTTAGTAGAAATACAGAAAAATTGAAAATTCCAAAACAGAAAATATAACATAAAGGCTACTCAGTCACAAATGTATAGGATGGAATAGAAGTGGCAGTGGATGTAGGGGTGTCTTGGGAACATTGCAACTTAGATCATTGCAAACATGCAACCTTCTCCCTGGTGGACACATGGCTTGAATTACACATGTGTGTTAATAGCAACAATGAAACATGGGTAAAAGTACTGTGAGATAAATATGAAGACTGATTATAATGTGATTTTAAGTTATACATAAATCTCTGTCTCACTAATCAAAATGGCTTTGGGCAGTAGGTGATAATGCAGATAATTGGATGTTGCATTTACATAATTTGAAAGATACATGCACCCAGTGTTCACTGCAGCACTATTTACAATAGCCAAAGCATGGAAGCAACCCAAATCTCCATCAATAGATAAAGGAATTAAAAAGATGTGTTACATATATACAATAGAACACTACTCAACCATTTGAAAGAATAAAATAATGCCATTTGCAGCAACATGCATGGAACTAGAGATTCTCATACTAAGTGAAGTAAGTCAGACAAAGCCAAGCATACTATGATATTACTTACATGTGGAATCTTAAAAAAAAAAGAGACAAATGAACTTATTTACAAAATTGAAATAAATGCATAGACATAGAATACAACTTAAGGTTACCAAAAGGGAAAGTGTGGGAGGGATAAATTAGGAGTTGGGGATTAGTATATACACACTACACCTATAAAATAGGTAAACAACAAAGTCCTACTGTTTAGCACAGGGAACTATACTCAATACTTTGTAATAACCTCTAAGGGAAAAGAATATGAAAAAAACATATATAACATGCATGTCATAAATATATATGAATACATATAACTGAATCACTTTGTTAAACACTTGAGAAAACACAACCATATAAATCAACTAAACGTCAATAAAAAAATAAATTAAAAAGAGATGTGATTATATTTTCTGTCTTGGGATTCCCAAGCAAGAACCATGTAAGCCTAAGACAGTGCCACATATCCTTTGACATGTCCCTAGGTTTCATGTGGACAGCTAGGTCCACACAGAAAGCCAGAGGCAGGAGCAAGATGCAGGCACTGCTGCTGGCGGGGGGCGGGGGGGTGCTTCTAGAAAGAGGATCACTGCTGGCACAGAGCTGGGATTCTTCAGGAGAAAGAATGAGAGATGGATGGGCTCCCTGGTTGCTCTAGCTGCTGAATTTAACATAATCCCTGGAGAAACAGAGAAGAAACCAAGGCCTGATAGTTAACACATAGAGGCCAGGACTGTGAGCCTGTCAGACTGCATAACGCCATTAATTATGAAAGTGGGAGCTTAATTGGCTACCGCTTACCACCTGTGGTTGATGTTAGTGTGCTTCAATAAAGAAGAAAAAAGACTATCTGGGGCTAGTGATCTTAAAGACTGTGGCTGCCTCCAGCTGGGCCCCTTAAAGAGAGTGTTGACAATTTTATTATAAACCTCTCCTAGAGGGGTTTCTCACTTTCATCTGTAATTTGTCACATCCTCGCACTAATGTGACTAATAATGTGCTTAAATCACTTTTGTCATATTTTTAAAAAACAGAGAAACCGAAAGTGGCTTTTTTAGAGCAGCTGAGATCACATGCTTGTTTTCTGTCTCTGCATTATTCTCACATAAAAGCAGTGGTGGGGAACAGGGAAGTGAGCTCGGGAGTATTTTCAGCAGCTCTTCACCAATTTACAGGAGCCTGAGCTTTCAACAGTGTAAAAGAACATTTTGGAAGGTGTTTAAGATTCAGCGCAATATAATTTCTTTTTCCTCTGTGAATCTTCCCGAGGCCACACTCCTATATCCCCTGGCAAGGCAGAGAGGGAACCATGACCTTCTGCCCTCCAGCCATAATGAAGCTAAGACCACAGTATATAACAGCCTCTACTAGAGGAAGAGTAAGATTTCATCTAACATTTAAAAAATCACCTTTTGTAGACAATAATAACTCATGTCACAGGAAGGTCAGATGGACAGTAGGTCCAAGGTAACACTGAATTCCGA
This sequence comes from Sus scrofa, assembly GCF_054392235.1. Taxonomy (NCBI): domain Eukaryota; kingdom Metazoa; phylum Chordata; class Mammalia; order Artiodactyla; family Suidae; genus Sus; species Sus scrofa. The sequence continues at coordinate 49,233,408 of NC_139390.1, read as the reverse complement.
CATCTTTTACAAATCATTTGATCATTGAAAGAAAGCAACTACCTCCACTCCTGAACTAACCATTCACTGGTCTGTCTCTGTGCCCTTGCTCCAGATGCAGCCTCGACCTGAAAAAATCTCATCCCTTACTCTCTTCTCCCTAACTCATCCTCTCTCAAAGAAAAAAGTCACACAGTATGTATTGTATGGATGCCAGCTACTAGTTTATAAATGTTATCTTTCACACTTGTTGAACGTATTAGAAGAGACATAAACACCTACCATGGTTTCTCCCACAAAGGAAATACCCACTAAATGGTCATCATCATCGCTAATATCACAAGAATGTAATTACGATATCTTCATATGTTTATCTCTCGAGCAAAGCTCTTAACTACTAGAGGGCAGGCATGATCTCTTCATTTATTCATGTAATAAACACTTGATAAACATCTGCAGTGTTTAAGGTGCTATGATTTGTATCAAGATACAATGGAAGACAAACCAGTGGCATCTCAGAATTTTCAGGAGTTCCCACTGCGGCTCAGAAGGTCAAAAACACGACTAGTATTCATGAGGATGTTGGATTAGATCCCCTGGCCTCACTCAGTGGGTGAAGGCTGCATCTGGAGCAAGGGCATAGAGACAGGCATTGCTGTGAGCTGTGACACTGTGAGCTGTGACACAGGTCACAGACACAGCTTGGATCTAGTGTTGCCATGGCTGTGGTGTAGGCTGGCAGCTGCAGCTCCAATTTGGGAGCCTAGGAACTTCCATATACTGCAGGTGTAGCTGTGGTAAAAAAAAAAACAAAGAATTTCCAGGCTAAACTGCTTGCTCCTGTCACCTTCTACATTCCCTTCACTTAGCATTTGTCACACCACATATAAAATAGCTGTTCAAATGACTGTGTTGTGGAATCAGAGAAGACATCCCTTGCCGTATCCCAACTGTATCAATTTAATGAATATTAATTGATCATCTTATTAAGGATCCTGCTTTTATTTCTAAAAATCACAACTGTTGTCTTAAAACATTAAAATTTTCATGAAAAAATTACCCTAGTCATTAGGCTTAATTTATGAGCTCCCAAAGTTTGGAACCAACAAATTATATATTATTATTTCATAAATTTTCAACAATTCACACCCATGATTGTTAAAATACTGAAAATATGTTTTCTTTGTGTAGAATACAAATGAAATAAGAAATCATCCAAAGATCTCATTTCTAAACTAAGATATCAGAGTTCCTTCAGTCCAGGATCTGAGTCAATTATAAGATGATAAGGTAAAATCATAAACTTCCAAAGTACTTACCTGGGTGATATTTCTCAGAGTCCTTTGGAGGACAGATTTACTGGACTATGACTATCTCATCAAGATCATTCTGTCACAGCACTTACACTGAAACTAGCCAAGCAGATTCCCAGTTATTTTGAAGATAACTAATTACTATGTGTTTAACTTAAGACATTCTACTCACACTCTTTTAAATATGGAAGGCAAGTTACCATTCCATTTTAACTGTAATCACAGGAAATAAAGGTGAAATTTTAATATCTTGATTTCATCCCCAACTTCTATTTCAAAAGCCACTTTCCAAACTGGGGACTTGAATGATTTTCAGAGGAAGGAATTTATGTCAGATTCTTAGGCAGCTAAGATAGATGCAGGAATAGAGTTCCTCCTTTGTGGCACAATGGAAATGAATCCAACCAGTATCCATGAGGGTGCAGGTTCAATCCCTGGCCTGACTCAGTGGGTCAGGGATACCATGTTGCCATGAACTGTTGTGTAGGTAACAGGTATGGCTCGGATCCTGAGTCTCTGTGGTTGTGGCATGGGCCAGTAGCTGTAGCTCTAATGTGAAACTTCCATGTGCCATGGGTGCAGCCCTAAAAAGCAAAAAAAAAAAAAAAAAAAAAAAAAAAAGGAAAAAATACGATAGATGCAGAAACAGAGGACATGTCTATATACCAGGAGAAATTCTATACATAGTAAAAGAAAGAAGCAGTCTTAGAGTAATTAATTTCCACCTTTCTTAGCTGATAGAATAAATAATTTAATCATCTTGAGGTGATCATCTTCAGCAAAATAATGTTTTTTTCAGTTAAGTAACTTTTATTATTTTTAATGATTTTTATTTTTCCATTATAGCTGATTTACAGTGTTCTGTCAATTTTCCACTGTACAGCAAAATGACGCAGTCACACATACATATACACACTCTGTTACTCACAATATTCTCCATCATGCTCCATCACAAGTGACTAGATATAGTTCCCAGTGCTATATGTTATAGGTAACTTTAAATAGCTGATACACATAACTTCTCACCCATATGCAGGACATGTAATGGAAATTGGTAATTGGCAATACCACGACTACACTCAATTTTTCCTCATTAAGAAGCAGCAGCGGAGTTCCTGCTGTGGTGCAATGGGATCTGTGGCGTCTCTCTTGACAAGTTGGACCCTTGACTTGGCACAGTGGGTTAAGGATTTGTCATTGCCGCAGCTGTGGCATAGGTGGCATCTGAGCCCTGGATCTGATCCCTGGCCAGGGAGCTCCATGTGCTGCTAGCTGGCCAAAAAAAAAATGCAACTTCTGTTTTATTGACTTTTTTGTTTGTTTTTTTTTGTTTTCGTTTTTGGCCACACCCATAGCATGCATAAGTCCCCTGGCCAGGGATCGAACCACACAGCAGTGACAACACTAGACCCCCAACCAGCTAGGCCACCAGGGAGCTCCCTTGCCCCAACTTTTGTGTGTGTGTGTGTGTATGTATGTCTTTCTAGGACCCATTTGTGACCTATGGAGATTCCCAGGCTAGGGGTCAAATCGGACCTGTAGCTGCCAGCCTACACCACAACCAGAGCAATGCCAGATCCAAGCCACATCTGTGACCCACATCACAGCCCACAGCAACACCAGATCCTCAACCCACTGAGTAGGCCAGGGATCCTCGAACCCACAAGCTTGTGGGGTAGTTTGCAGATGTGGCTCGGATCCGGCGCCAGCTGCAGCTCCAATCCGACCCCCACCCTGGGAACCTCCACATGTGGGTGTGGCCCTAAAAACGACAGAAGAGAAAAAAATCATCTGAAACTCATTTCTGCATCTTCAGAAAGCTCCCATTAAAATTAACGGGTTTTTTTCTTTTTTTTTTCCTCTAGGGAGTATACCCATCATTACAGTTGCCTTTCTTAGGATCACAATTTCAGGGGTTAAGGGTTCTGCTAGTTTTTCCTCTAAGAGCTTGTGGTCAGAAATTTCTTTCACATTAGACTAAAGATAAGTCTCAGGTGAAAGCTTAACTTTTTTTTAACAGTCAGGTCACTTCTAATGGACCTAATTTTTTTCAAAATGTTTCCTTAGTAACATAAAGATTTGGCAGTAAATAAAGATGTTCCAAATTTGTTTTACTTATAGCTCCCACATACCTTTCAGTAAGTTTTCTTAAGGGATAGATACCTTACCCTTTTGCATTATCTTTAGTAAAATTGGTGTAATTCATACAATGAGGATTGTTTAAAGCTGTCCTGAAAAGCTTGTGTATTTCCTATAGACTAAGTATTGGGATATACTCAAGTATATTCTGTATAGAATATTTTTTTCTTAGAGTTTAAATCACCTTCTGAAACTAAAGAGAAGCCTATAGGCACTAGCTTAAAGATTAGTTGTGGCCCAATGGGTTAAGAACCCAACTAGTATCCATGAAGACACAGGCTCAGTCCCTGGACTAGCTCAGTGCATTGAGGATCCAGCATTGCCATGGGCTGAGATGTAGGCCACATATATGACTCTGATCTAGTGTTGCTGTGGCTATGGTCCAGGCCAGACAGCCGCAGCTCTGACTCGACCCCTAGCCTGGGAACCTCCATGTGGCGTGGGTGTGGCCCAATAAATAATTCTTTCTTAGCTGATAGAATAAATAATTTAATCATCTTGATGTGCTCATCTTCAACAAAATAATCTATTTTTAATGACTTTTAACATATAGGGATAGTTTTAGCTTTTAAATCCTCTTACAGTTTTCTAAAATTTAGCTGCATATTCTGCTCACATTTCTTCTCCATTAAGACAAAACCCATTTTCTTTGATAATACCATATCATTTCTACTGACATGCTAATGGATCCCACTGTGTTACAAGTTTATGACTATATGATTCATTTCTATGATAATCTTACTTTCATTAATATAACAGCTCCAATTGTAGCACATCAATTCCTGATATTTCCACATTCACATCCTAATGACTTTTTCAACCCTTAATGTGTTTTAAAGAGAAGAGTCACTTTACTCGGTAATAAAAAAAAAAATAAAAAACTGTGGGAGACTTTGACCAAATACATAGTATCTGCTCCACTAAATGGTAAGATTATAGTAATTTCACATGTGGCATTCAGGCAGAACATCTCAAAGAGATCTCAAAGAACAGAAGAAAATTGAAACTATAGAGAAAAAAAATCTTCAAAATGGTTCAATACATTTGCTATGTATTCTGGGTTATGGTAATTGTCTGAGAAGGATATTTAATCTGCTATCTGTGGGTCTTTAGAGTTCATGAGTGGGCTTCAAAGAATAGGTAAAGCCCCTTGTGTATATTTAGGGTCAGAGTCCACAGATTTCATCATGTTCTAAAAGTAGTCTGTTGGATCCAAAAAAAAAAAAAAAGATTGCTAGACCTTGTTCTATCCCATTCCTATAACACAGACTGGAGGAAAACAGACTGGCAGCTTAGGCTCTAAGAAGTGATTCATATGTGCATAAAATTTGGAAGGAAATGGAAATAGTACTTTTAACCCTAAACACCCACCCATGAATACCAAAATGAATTTGGAATTATAAAAAAAAAGAATTGATACCAACTTATAGATTCACTTAAGAAGGCAAAAAGGTGGATGCACTGGGGGTTTGTGATTGGCATATGCACACTGAGGTATATGAAATGACTGGCCAAAGGGGACCTGCTGTATGGCACAGGGAACTCTACCTAACATTCTGTGATGGTCTATATGGGAAAAGAATCTGAAAAAGAATGGATGTGTGTATATGTGCAATTGAATCACTTTGTTGTACAGCAGAAGTGATCACAACCTTGTAAATAAACTGTCATTCAATTCAACATTTTTAAAAATGAAAAAAGAAGGCAAAAATTTGGCTTAAAATTAGAATTCAGCAATAGATGTATATATCCTTTGCATAAGAAACAGACTTGTTTGGATCCAAGACAGATATTGTCATGGAAATAAGTTGGAGAGTCAGTAATCAATGCTGAAAGAGAGAAGGGAAAAGCTTATGTAATGAGGTGGAGAAATTTTGACGAAAATTCCTTCTCTTGTGGGATCTCTCCTGGAAACAGCCCATTTGGGACAGTGTCCACTAGGGCTGGAGAAGAGAACTAAATTGGAGAAGAGAACTAAATTCATTCAAATGAAACAAATAGAATGTTTCTGTTTGCAGAGAACAGAGAGAAAATGAGGAGAAAGAAGTTAGAGACGGGAAGTCAGGAAAGGCCAAGAAAACACCATGCTAGAAGGACAGCTGAAAGAAATTGACTAATAATGATGATCAGAAGCTGATTAGGTTTTGGAAAGATGAGCTTAAACAATTCTGGTGCTCCTCATTAAGAAAAAAAGAATGCTGAATTTCAAATTAAGAACAGAACTTCAAAAGACAGATGGATAAGGAAGAGCTCATGAAACTTCAGCTTCATTTATTTCATTGAAATCTGTAACTAGTCAGACCTACCATCCCATTTCAAGTTCTTTTCTCTGCAACCTGTAAGCACAGTCTCAGAACACATTCAGCCAATCATGTCAACTCAAAATGCTTTGAACAAATACTATGTTTTGTGGGAAATCAAAAAAGGAGCTTAACTTCTCACAGGTAGATGAGAGGCAGGACAAAGTGATCCTGAGATTGTAAGCCCACTGGAAACTCACAGGAAGCTTGACAAGGCCATGAAACCTGGAGGGCTGTGAAATTAACTTCACTCTGCTCTTGGATGGAAGGAAGCCTTTAGACAATATCTTGCTTATAAGAAGTGAGCTTATAGAAACAGACTCACAGACTTGGAAGACAAACTTATGGTTACCAAAGGGGACTGAAGAAGGGATGGGAGTTCCCGTCGTGGCTCAGCAGAAAAGAATCCGACTAGCATCCAGGAGGATGCAGGTTCCATCCCGGCCCTTGATCAGTGGGTTAAAGATCTGGCATTGCCATGAGCTGTGGCGGATGTTGCAGACATGACTTGGATCTGGCATTGCTGTGGCTGTGGCGTAGGGCAGTGGCTACAGCTCCAATTCGACCTCTAGCCTGGGAATCTCCATGTGATGCGGGTGTGGCCCTAAAAAGGCAAAAAAAAAAAGTTTACCCTCTAGACTGAGAAGTAACAAAGGTTTCAAAAGGACAAACATGAACTGGATGTTTAAGCAAGAAGTTTCCTTTAACTGAGGGTATCTGCATAGTTTTCACGGAGACAGTGGAATTAGAGACAGAACTTGGCAGATGAGGGGGCTGGTCTGATTCTATAGAAACAAGTTGAAGGCTTTCTAAAATGAGGATACAGCCTGGACACAGGCAAAGGGACAAGAGAGGAAGGAAAGGGGTAGTTGGGTGATATATAGGAACTATCCAAAAGAGACAGAATAGGAATACAGAAAAATAAGTTTGAGAAGGTTAGTGCCAAACTAAAGAATTGTATTTTATCTTCTAAGCAGTAGGAGTTACTTAGGGTTTATGAGCAGAATGTTGTGATTGATGCCTACAGCTAAGCCAGTACCAGTCAAATGAAACTGCTAAAAAGCATTTACCATCATTTCTAAAATTAATTTCACTAGGAGATCCCGTAACTCAGTTCCTGCTCTAAAAGTCCCAGTACTTTTATACTTATCTTGATTATCAATTGAGTTAGAATAAATGAATTCCTTATTTATTTTTTTGGCTGTATCCACAGTATGCAGAAGTTCCGCAGGGCCAAGGAGAAAACCTCTGGGCCATAGCAGTGACAGTGCCAGATCCTTAACCCGCTGGGGCACTAGAAAACTCCTAGAATAAATGAATTCTTTTGATTTGAGCATTTTTTTTTGTTGTTTTTGGTTTTTTTTTTTTTTTTGGCTTGGCTTTTTTTAGGGCCACACCATTAGCATATGGAAGTTCGAAGGCTAGGGGTCGAATTGGAGCTGCAGCTGCCAACCTAAGCCACAGCCACAGGATCTGAGCCACAGCTGACAGCAATGCTGGATCCTTAACCCACTGAATGAGGCCAGGGATCGAATCCACATCCTCACAAATACTAGTTGGGTTTGTTTCCACTGAGCCACAATGGGAACTCCCATTCTTTTATTCTTGAAGTTCATTCATCCATTCATGTAATATGTATACATATATACATATATATACATTAAAGATATTTATAAGTACCTTCTATGTGATGGGTTATGTATATATATATATTGGTTTCAAAGGAGGGGAAGCCTGTTCTCAGCTTTCATGAAGCACATTTGCACACATACACACACACACAAATTTATGTATATTAAGTACGTTATAATGATTGCTAAAGAGCAACATATTTAAATAGGCCTTAAAATTTTGAGCATGTGTTGCACATATACATTAACTTATTAATCCTCATGAAAGCCACTTCAGGACAGTATTACAAGCCTCACTTTACATGGAACATTGACGAGCACAGGATTAACTTGATCAAGATCATAAGGCTGGAACATTAGAACATCAGTACTTTAACCAGATCTTCTAATTCTAAACCCAATTATCTTCCCCATGGTGTTTAAGGGTTTTAAATTAGAGATTTGTTTCTAAATTAACATGGAGAAATTTCAGTGTCTGGCCTAATATATGGTATGATGGACAACACTGAAAAAAAAATATTGTGTGCATTTTGGTGCATGTTCTAGCCATTTTCTTTTCCCTACACCAACATCCCAGCCCAACCCTCCCCTCTTCCCCTCCCACACACACTACAGCAGCTTAATAGACTTTACCTGGGTCTAATTACAACTGCTTCCCTCTGGGTCATATGTGCACTAGTAGCTCATACTCTGAGCAGAGAGGGGAAGACTTGATCTCTTAACAGAGCAGTCATTTGTAATAAAGTTCGAAACACTCAGCCCAAAGCCTCTCAGGAGAGAGAGATACAGGAGAGAGAAAGAATAAAAGCTGAGAAAACCTGTAGAACTCTGCAAATAGGTCAAAGATTTTTAATGACTTCTAAACTAATGAAACTGGCCCAGAAATGTATCCTTAAATCAGAAAGACCAGTCTCAAAAGAAATTCTTTCTAGCATCACATAGGTGCCAAAATGTTTTAAAAGTGTAATGCTTTCTAAAATAAATTATCAACTTTGCATCCCACAAATTTTGCTGTTGCCAGGATACTGTGATTCAAAATCAGTCCTAGGGAATTTGAAATTTGAGGGAAAGGTAACACTTTTATAATTCGTTAAAAACTTATTTAAGGAAATTCCCTTGTGGCACAGTGAATTAAAGAGGGTTAAGGGTCCAGCATTGGCACAGCCACGGTGCAGGTAGCAACTGTGGCTCAGGTTTGATCCCTGACTCAGGTATTTCCACCTGCTGTGGATGCAGCAAAAACAGAACAAAACAAACTTATTTAGGAAATTTCTAGTAATACCAATGGTATTATGTGAGAAATTTATTTTGAACTAAAGTTAACCTTTCCACAAATGATGCACTAAGAATTCTGCCAGGGTTGTAAAATCTATGTACAAGTTGGCACATTTCTTAATTTTTGATTAATGCTATTTTTAGGATTTTTTTTAGGGAGCAGGATCAAAATAACATAATCTAGGTCAAATGGAAAAATTATAGGCTAAACCTCATATATGACAAGGAAAAAGAATTCTAAGAAAGTATTAAGTGAAAATTATCATAGACTATTTTAATGCAATAAAAGGCGTAAGAGGAGTACAGATTCCTGAAAAGAATTATTTAAACAAATTATTTTTGTATTTAACTCTTTCGTAGCTAATAATTGTGTTTCTTTTGATACAATTTTCATAACAATAATAACAGCCCCACAATAAAAATTAGTTTAATCTCTGGGAGATTAGCATAGGATGATCTTTGGGAGAAATAGGCACATTAGTTTTTTTTATTAACATTTTATTTTCAAATAATTATATGTTCATAAGTTACAAGAAAAGAAGTTCAGAAATATCCCATGAACCCTTTTTACTCAAAAAGGGGTTCAATTTTAGCATCTTGCATAACCATTCTAAATTTAAAAAACAGGAAATTGACCTTGGTACCATTTACAGAAGTCACTCAAATATCACCAGTTTTGTATGCATGCATGTTTATGTGTGCATGTGTGAGTTTTCATGCAATATTGTCAAATATGTCAATTCATGGACCAACCACCACAATTACTTCTATCACTGCAAGGTTTACATGGTTCTCCTTTATAAACTGTGCCCATTCCCTTATTCCTAACTCTCTACACATCAATTTGTTCTCCTTCTCTGTAATTTTCTTATTTTAAGAGTGTTCTATGAATGGAGTCATGTAGCATATAACATTTAATGATCCTAGCATAATTTTCTGGTGAGTCATCCAGGTTATTCTTTGTACCAATAGTTTATTCTTTTTCATTGCTGTGTAATGTTCCACAGTATGAATTACTACACTTTTTCCCATAAAATGACATTTGGCCATTACAAATAAAATCACTAAAACATCCATGTACAGGTTTGTGTTTGAACACAGTTTTCATTTCTCTAGAATGAATGTCCAAGGGTGCAAGTGTTATATCACATGGCAATTACACATTTACATTTATAAGAAACTGCCAACATATTTTCTTTGTAATGCCATATTACACTTTGACCAGCAAATTGTGGATGGCTCAGTTTACCTAGCACTTCATCAGCATTTGGGGTTGGCACTGTTTTGCATTTTAGCCATTTTGATGGGGGTACAAAGATATCACATCATGATATTAATTTTTATTTTCCTAATGTTTAATGATGTTCAACATTTTTTTCATGTGTGATTTGCCATCTGAATATCTTCACTAGTGAAATATCAGTTGCCCTTTTCTGATTGAGATGCTTGTATTTTTATTGTTGGGTTTTCAGAGCTCTTTACATATCCTATATCCAAGTTCTTTGTCAGGTATGTGGTCTGCAAGGATTTCTTCAAGCACAAAAATTTTATAAAGAAAGAAAAATAGGAAAATATTAACATGATACATACACAATTATATATTTCCTTCAGGGGATGTCTGATAAAATCAATAGTTAGGAGTTCTGAGGAGAAATACAGAGAATCTCTGGGAATCTCATAGACTCTCAGAGATAGAAATAATGAAAAAGAGCATTTTAAGGGTAAAAAAAATCCTATTACATTTTTATCATCATTATCAAGTTTAAGGTCTTTGTGACCTGGTGGTCAGAATCATCAAGCATCTCGCTATGAAAGTTTGTTTCTCCATCCTGTTGCTATAACTGATATAACCTTGGGAGGTGGCTTTTTCACTGAAATGTATTTACTAGATATAATGATTACATTACATATATACATTGGCTTATAGAATATCTTAGGTTTAGGAAGAGTAATAGTTCCAAAAAATTTTCTTATGAGACAATGCAAATATTACTGGCACTAATGTATTCTGACTTGTTACAGTTACTAAAAACAAGCTACCAGCTAAAGCTGTATTTCAGAATGTCATACAGATTCACAAAATCGATATAAGTTCTGAGTTGTGTTTTTTGTTTGTTTGTTTGTTTTGCTGCACCCACAGAATGTAGAAGATCCTGGGCCAGGGATTGAACCCAATCCCCAGCAGTGACAATGCCGGATCCATAACCCGCTGGGCTATGAAGGAATTCCCAAGTTCTAAATTTTATCTTAAAATCCTGTAACCCTTTAAATATAATTCAAAATTAATATCATTCTTCAAATATTATTGCAAAATAAAACTGACTTTATAAAGGACTGGAGGAGATCCCATTTTGGCTCAGTGGTAACAAAACCAACTAGTATCCATATGAAACCAACTAGTATCCATGAGGACAAGGGTCGGATCCCTGGCCTCGCTCATTGGGTTAAGGGTCTGGTGTTGCCAGGAGCTATGGCAAAGTTCGCAAGCATGGCTTAGATCCCGCATTGCTGTGGCTGTGGTGTAGGCCAGCGGTTACTGCTCCAGTTCAACCTGGGAACTTCCATATGCATGGGTACAGCCCTTAAAAACACATACACAGAAAAAAACAAAATAGGACTGGAAAACAAGTATTAAAAATCTTGCTGTCCCATTAAAAGAGAGCTTTCACTGTCTCTTTGGTAAAGATTTCATGCATAAAGAGATTATTAATTAGACATACACTTAGTGCCTCTCTGTCATTTTTTTTTTTTGATATTCAAGCCATACCCTTTCATAAAATGGTAGGTTAAAGGAAAATTACATATGACATAAAAATGTAGTTTGAATAGAAATGAAGTTAATATTTTGCTTATATAAACTATTCAGTTGAGAAATGTCATGAAATAGACATGTTTTATATTTATATGCTTACATTTTATATATCTGAGTAAGCTATTAGGCAGATTCAGCACTTAAATGCCGGTGAATGATTTTAGAGTGTGTGTAAGTGTATATAAAACTTATTAGGGTGGAAATGGTAGCATGTTTGCAAACAACTGACATAGAATGACTTAACACTGAGGCACGTTAACACAAATGGGAGTCAAAACAAAGTAGCCAAGGCCCAAAGCAACTTCAGAATACACTGAAAACAATGAAAAAGGACTGGGAAATTGAATGGTTCTTGGAACTGGGAAGAGGCATCCTGGCTACCTGGTGACTAAAAAGCAGGGATTGTCCCAAAACTGAGAAAAAATAATGGTAGTGTGCCATCTAGAGGCAGTGAGCTCATTTTGAACAATTCAACGTATTTGAATGGAACTGTTCCCTGACTCCAGATGCTCAGGCAAGGAAAACCCTCCCTGTGATTTCAACTTTTGCTGTTTAGAAAGGGGGAGCTGTGGGGGCAGTTTGGGACCAGCAGATACAAACTATTATATGTAGAATAAATAAACAATGAGGTCCTACTGTATAGCACAGGGAATAATAATCAATAAACTATGATAGGAGTTCCTATCGTGGCTCAGGAGAAACGAATCTGACTAGGAACCGTGAGGTTGGTAGGTTCAATCCCTGGCCTCGCTCAGTGGGTTAAGGATCCTGCGTTGCCATGAGCTGTGGCATAGGTCAAAGACGCAGCTCAGATCTGGCATTGCTGTGGCTGTGGTATAGGCCGGTGGCTACAGCTCTGATTAGACAGACCCCTAGCCTGGGAATCTCCATATGCCACAGGTGCAGCCCTCAAAAGACAAAAAGACTAAATAAATAAATAAAAATAAACTATGATAAACCTAATGGAAAAGAATATGAAAAATAATATATATATATAAAACTGAATCACTATACAGTTAGAAATCGACACAACACTGTAAATCAATTCTATTTCAATAAAATAAATTTTAAAAATAAGAATAAATAAGTAAAAAATATTAAAAGGGGGATTTTTTTTCTTCTGAGAGAGATTTAAAAAGCCAAGCATTGGTTGTCAGGAAGTGAATCATATTCAATATGTGGCAAGTACAGAAAGAAAGGTATAAAAGCTAAAAGGCTATCAGCCAAATTTCATGCTATGGTTTTCTGTGTCAAGCAAAATTCAAGCAAAATAAAGACATACAGAATCAGACATTCATGTGGAATTGAGTTTGTAGACGTACTTGATCTTGTTAAACTTGAAAAAGATGGGAGACAAAGTGAAGCCTGGAGAAGAGGCATGATGATAGTTATTCTGGCTTTTTTTTATTTAAAATGAAAACTAGATTTTTTTTCCCCCTGAGACATCTCTGAATAAGCACTCTCCAAATGCTTTTAAGCTATAATTCGGCAAGGTAAAGTGATCTTTCTACCACTAAAATATTATTTTTTTCTAGCTTCAAATTTCCAGGAAAAAATAAGGAACTCCTCATTTTTCACTCTGTTTCCTGTATTTTGTTTGAAATCATTTCTGTTGTTCAGATCGATAAAGGCCACAAGTTGAGGTGGGGCAATGTGATACAATTTAATTCAATTTCTGAGATTTTAACAAAAATTTGAAGTTTGTTTTTTCCCCAGTTTACTACTTTTATCTTAGAACTAATAGCATCCTGCCCCGTAGGACAGAATATATAAGATGTGTTCACACAAACTTGACAATTATACAGTGACAAAACACATCTGGAGTGTCACCATTCACAGAGAAATCCTAAGGTGATGCTTTTGCTAAAGATTGTCACTCTAGGCAGTTAGTTTAAATACATAACATATAAAACTATAAAGTTTTTAGAGAAAAGAAAACTTGGAGAAAATCTTCAGGACCTAGGGCTAAGCATTCCTAGATTTGACACAAAAAGAAACTGATAAACTGGACATCAAAATTTAAAACTTTTGTTCTATGAAAATTTCTGTCAAGAGGATGAAAATGCAAAGGGCAAGCTACAGACTTGGAAATGAATTTGCAAATATCTGAAAAAGAACTAGTATCTAGAACACATAAGGAATTCTTAAAATGCAATAATAAAAAAATCCAATTAGAAAATAAGCAATATACATTTCACTTAAGATGATTTACGGATAGCAAATAAACACATGAAAAGATGTTCAACAGTATTAGACTTTAGGAAAATTAAAATGAAAGTCAAAATGAGGTAATACTGCACCTCAGAATGGCTGAAATTAAAAAAAAAAAAGTAACAACAATAAATGTTTGCGAGAATGTGGAAAAATTGTATCTCTCAAACTTTCCTGGTCAAATGGTACTGCCATTCTGGATAATTGTTTGGGACTTTCTTATAAAAATAAACATGCAATTACCATAAAACCCTGCATTTATTACGGAAAAATGAAAATTTAAGAGTTCCTTGGTAGTCTATTGGGTTAAGGATCTGGCATGTCACTACATCAGCTTGGGTCACAGCTATGGCTCAGGTTGGATACCTGGTCTGGAACGTTCTGCATGCTATAGGTGTGGTAAAAAAAAAAAAGGAAAATTTATTCTCAAAAGCTGTCATGTCTTAGTGGAAACAACACTGACTAGTATCCATGAGGATGTGATCCATGGCCTTGCTAAGTGGGTTAAAGATCTGGCGTTGCCTCCTTGAGCTGTGGTGTAGGTTGCAGACATGGCTCAGATCCTGGGTTGCTGTGGCTGTGGTGTAGGACAGCAGCTGCAGCTCTGATTCAAACCATAGTCTGGGAACTTCCATATGCCACAGGTGTGGCCCTAAAAAGCAAAAAATGAAAATTAAAAAAATTGGCCACAAACCAGAAACTACCCAAATGTCTGTCCATGGGGAAAGAGTGCAAGAAACTAAAGTACATCCACACCATGGAATATAATCAAAAGGATGGACAATTGATACTTTCAACTTGAAAGATCTCAAGGGAATTAGTTGAGTAGGAAAAAAAAAAAATCCCAAAGGTTACATATTGTATGATCCAATTTATACAACATTCTTTGTATAACAAAATTATAGAGATAAGAAAAGGTTAGCAGTCATCAGGGTTTGGGGTATGAGATGGTGGAGCAGAGGTGGGTGAGAAGGAAGGCAGATGAAGTTTTAAAAGGATAGTGTAAGAAATTATTACAGAGACGAAACTATTCTCTATCTTGATTATGGTAGGAATTAGATTCCACATATGTGCTAAAATTGCATAGAACCAGAAGAGACCTAAACACACACAAATCCATGTACAGTTGATGAAATCTGAATCAGTTCTGTGGGTTGTACAAAGTCCATTTCCTTGTGATTGTGATATGGCACTGTGATCTGCAAGATCTTACCGTCAGGGGAAACTGGATAAAGATCTCTTTGTTGTTTCTTACAACCACATCTGAATCTATGACTGTCTCAAAGTAAAATGTTATCAAAAAATAAATCAATTATGAAAATAACTAACAAATAATATAACAATAGAATAAAAACAACAGAATATATTCTGAAGCAAACTCTTGATTTTCTTATAAAATGTGTAGGAGTTGGGTGGAAAAATAATGCAGCAAGACTAGCTGAGACCTATAGCAAACATATATGTGTACATGTTTCTGACATCACTGTCCATTAAATTTTTAAAAGATTTGCTCATGAAATTCATATGGATTCATTTCTTCTATTTTTCCCTATTTGTTGCTTTAAAGTTACTAAAATGGGACAAAATATTAATAAACCACACAGTAGGAGGAAGAGACCACCTGTGCAATAGACTCCACCATAGGCCTGAGCTGAGATAGTTCCCTATGCTTGGAAACATCTATTTGCACAGTTCCTATCATGGCTCCACAGGTTAAGAACCCAACATGGTGTTTGTGAGGATGTGGGTTTGATACCTGGTCTCACTCAGTGGGTTAAGTATCTGGCATTAGCTCAAGCTGTGGTATAGGTCACAGAGGTGGCTCAGATCTGGCATTGCTATGGCTGTGGTGTAGGCCGGCAGTTGCAGATCTAATTCAATCCCTAGCCCAGGAACTTCCATATACTGCAGGTGTGGCCGTAAAAATAAAACAAAGTAAAAAATAAAAATAAAAACATCTATTTGCACTGTTGGCCTTTGACTAGCATCCAGAAACTTGGGTTTAGAGAGTGTTCCCATATTCCTGAACAGATAAGGGTGGTATGCTGAACCTAAACACTTTGTGTGAACAATACAGTTTGTGCTGGATACCTGCTTTTTCCAGGGAGTCCAGAGTTTGAGTATCTGCTAGGCAGAGTGTGCCTATGTGATGAGCACTGATAAAAATCCTGGGCCCTGAGTCTCCAAGCATATTCCCTGGAAGATAATATCTCACACATAATGTTACCACTCGTTGCAACCCAGTGCATTCCTTGTGACTCCACTGAGAGGAAACTCTTGGAAGCCCAGGCCTGGTTTCCTCTGGACTTTACCCAACCTTGCACACAACAGATGTTTCTAAGTCTAGACAACTCAGCTCAAACCTATGGTTGAGCCTTTACCACACAGGTGGTCTCTTCCTGGTATTGTGTGGGTTATTAATATTTTGTCTGATTTTATTAATTTTGAGCAACAAATAAGGAAAAGTAGAAGCAATGAATCCTCTTGAATTCCCATGAGTAAACATTTTAAATAGTTACTAGGGTGGTTTCAGAAGTACATATACATATATATTTGCTATAGGTCACAGTTAGACTTGCAGCAATTTTTTCTACTCAACTCCCGCACATTTCATAAGAAAATTAAGTTTGCTTCAGAATATATTCTGTTTCCTCTTTGCTGATTTTGCTTTGTAGGCTTTTGCTGTGGTAAATCATACCCTGAACATATGCTAAGTCCTGTGTGTCTTTCTAATAAATCACTGAACCTATGGTGGTGGGGGGGGACCTCTGACTATTGGGATAATAATAGTTAAAAAAATAACCTGCATAATCTGACTAATATCATTGGATGGCTAGGTATAGTCTGTTAATGAATCAGATTTTCTGCTACTTAAAAAATTTCTATGTTAAAGAACAACACTTTGGAGAATATGTCAAAAAGTCAAGAGATTTTTTTTTATTCTCTGTTTTTTAATTGAAGTATAGTTGATTTACAATGTTTTGCTAGTTTCAGGTATACAGTAATATGATTCAGTTATATATAGAAAAGTATATAGATACATAGAAATAAAAAAATGATAGAAAGGTAAATAGAAAGAAAAATATACAGATATAGATAGATGATAGATAGACAGGTAGATAGATAAAGTAGACATTCTTTTTCAAATTCTTTTCCCTTATAGGTTATAACAAGATATTGAGTATAGTTCTCTATACTACATAGTAGGAAGTTGTTTATTTTATATATAGCAGTGTGTATATATTAATCCTAAACTCCAAATTTATCTCTTCCCTGCCCATTTCCCCTTTGGTAACCATAAGTTTATTTTCTATGTCTGTGGGTCTATTTCTATTTTGTAAATAATATCATTTGCATCATTTTTTTAGACTCCGCATATAAGTGATATCCTATGGTATCTGTCTTTTTCTGTCTGGCTTACTTTACTTAGCTGGTAAGTGACCATATTGCCAATGAGCAGTTTGGGGAGGGGGCTGCAGTGGGACAGACTATAAAGGAAGGGACAGACTCTCCCCTGTGATTTAGAGTTCTCAGTCCAGTTGGACATTCTTCCAGGCTCCAGTTTACTAATCTAAGATGACACCACTGGGAGGATTCACATCAACACAAAAATGTGTTTGTGTAAATCTTCCCAAGCCTGGCTAAGGATTAAATGAAAGCCTCTCTATGAATCTCAAAATAGCTGTGCCAACTTTTAACTTCGCACACAGGGATGCTACTGTACTCTTTAAGCACTTGGATAAACACAATCTCTCATACATATCAAACACTTCTTTCAAGCACCTTTCTTTAACCATCTCTCCTCTTATCTCCAGGTGGCATGGAGTTCACAGTCAGAAGCTTTTTTGAAGGACAAGAACAAAATACATTTCAAAATCTATAGGACAGCAGAAAGAAATGAATTTTTTTCCTCATGGCTATTACATTTCAATAAGTATGGGATAAAAAGGAAAAATATACACATATCCCAGTGACCTGATCTACAGAATAATGTAAAGCAAAACTGACTCCTACATTTACTTCATGCCTATCCCAAAATATCAGGGAAATGACAAAGATATTTGAAAACAAATCCAAAATTGTGTTGGAAAAAAAGGAAGGGTGTTATCAGCAGGTGACAATAGACAGTGGAGAAACATACATGCCAATATAGGGAGAGTCAGAGGCTCATCAGAGATGTTGGCTGATGTGTTTGGGAAATCGTTGGGTGAGTGATGCTCACAATACAGTACACTGAGCCCTAATTCTACCGCCACTGGGAAGGAAGCTCTGAAGACTGAAAGCTCCAGTCTAGCTTTAACAGTAATGAAACCAGCATTTTATGTGGGTTTTTTGTTGTTGTTGTTAAAGAATAGTTGATTTATGATATTGTGCCCATTTCTGCTATACAGCAAAGTGACCCAGTCATACATATACATACATTATTTTTCTCATATTATTTTCCATCATGTTCTATCCCAAGAGACTGGATAGAGTTCCCAGAGCTATATAACAGGACCTCATTGCTTATCCATTCTAAATGTCATAGTTTGCTTGTACCAACCCCAAACTCCCTGTCCATCTTACTCCCTTCTCCCTGCCCTTTGGCAACCAGAAGTTTGTTCTCTATGCCTGTGAGTCTGTTTCTGTTCTGTAGATAGGTTCATTTGTCCCCTATTTTATATTCTACATATAAGTGACATAAATCATACATGTACCCTTATGCTCAGAGCAGCGCTATTCATAATAGCCAAAACATGGAAGCAACCTAAATGTCCATCAACAGAAGAATGGATTAAGAAGATGTGGGCCAAATATATAATGGAATATTATTCAGCCATAAAAAGGACAAAATAATGCCATTCTCATTATCCAGCAACATGGACGCAACTAGAGATTCTCATACTAAGTGAAGTAAATCAGAAAGAAACAAATATTTTAAACAAACAAATTTAACTTTTTCATAGATTCCTTTCATTTGAAACCTGTAGAAAGAATCAATGCAGCTGGTGGTACTCAGACCGTCTCTGTGTTTTACTTGGAGCCCCATGCAGCCTGACACTCACAAGAGAAGTATAGTAAATGCTAAGCTACTGACAAAAGAACCTTAATTCTTTCATCAACCCTTCAAAAATGGTCACAATTTAACTTTTATATGATTGATGTCTCATATGGAGATGGCCAGGCCATAGCTTACAAAACACTTTTCTAAACTGTTTTAAGCACATGATTAGCTTATATGTTAAAAAAAAAAAAAAAAAGAAAGAAAGAAAAAAAAATCACTCTATGGAGTTCCCGTCATGGTGCAGCAGAAACCAATCCAACTAGGAACCATGAGGTTGCGGGTCCCATCCCTGGCTTCGCTCAGTGCATTAAGGATCCAGAATTGCCGTAAGCTGTGGTGTAGGTCACAGACATGGCTTGCATGTGGTGTTGCTGTGGCTCTGGCATAGGCCAGCAGCAACAGCTCCAATTAGACCCCTACCCTGGGAACCTCCATATGCCACAGTTAAGGCCCTAAAAAAGACAAAAGACAAGAAAAAAAAAAAGTTACTCTAAAGAATAAAGAATAATTTCCTTAATCACAAAAAGTAGTGGATTTTAATGCTAAAACTACAATTGTGTTTTTCATATAATTCTAATGCAAGTAGTTTTACATAGAATTTCAAAGAGACACACACACTTAGCAAACAAAAAATTATTTTTTCCTTCCTTTCCCTCTCTTTTCCTTGCTTTTCTTTCTTCCTTACTTTCTTTTTCCAGGAAGCCATCCAACAAATAAAGCAAGAATTTTAGCATCTTCTATATGTCACATCCTGTTCTAGGCACTGGAAAACATCATTTTTAAAAAGGCAAATTACATCCTCACTACAGGGGAGCTTACATTCTTGAGAAAGGTGTTTTAATTAAGAGGAGGTCTGACCTTGAATGACCCCAAAAAAACTAAAAAATTGTAAAACAAATAAATTTGTGAAACATATTTGTAGTCCAGGACCAGTAATTCAGGCTTGTCTGATTATCAGTCAGGTCTATCAAGTATGGTTGTACAGGTTCTGCACTGCACAATTCTAAAGAGTGTCATTCTGATCACTGACTTGAAGGATTTTTATTAAAAATTTTACACAAATGGAAGCAGACTTCCTCAGTGAAGAATGCCTTTCTTCTGTTTCACACAAAGTAACCATCTAAGACAAGGAAGGAACCTCAACACCTTCATCTTGCAGCTTCCAATTTGGTGATACACAGGACAGCTCTTGGATTCAACCCACGGATTGAAAAAGAGGCACTTCCCTTTGGCTCACCTTCTACATATTCTGCTCTCTACCTGTGCTCACTTATCCTTATCATAACCTAGAGATACAACCACATCTAGCTGCAAAAGAGACAAAAAATAGGCATTGTTCTAGACTGCCACATGTCATATGTACAGGCTTTCTGGTTCCTGTCAAAATGCGAATTAGAGTAGCTACTACTCTCTCCCCAAAAATAAACCATGGAGAAGCTACATACATTCATAAACTTATACATGGCAGAAAACCAAGTTCTTTAAACTGCATTTGATAATAAATACTTGGTAAAGTTCCTGCCCTGGCACATTGCATTAAGAGTGTGACTGCAGAGGCTTGGGTTTCTGTGGAGGTGTGGGTTTGATCTCCACCCCACAGTAGGTTAAAGGATCTGGCATTTCTACAGCTGTCGTGTGGGTCACAGCTGCAGCATGGAGTCAATCCCTGGCCCAGAAACTTCCATATACCACTAGTGCAGACATAAAAAAAAAAAAAAAAAAAAGATAATTCGCACTTGAAAGAGAGACTTTACTTCTCTGTGCTGCACATGGGATTGTGCAGAGTACTATGTAGAAATAATAATAATAAAATAAGAACTCAATAAATATTTTATGAAAGATTTGACTGATTCCACTTCCTACTATTCTCTACTAGAGAGAATATTATTCAATATTCTCAATATCTGCCAGAAGACTGGCATTTCATCGCCTCTCAAACTTTTCTTCTGAACTAACTAATCTGCTTTCCTTTATCTCTCTTGATTGATTGAAATGCAGAAACCTTAATTATCTTCTAAGAATGACTACAGAATCTTTCCACCTGGACCACATGAACACATTTGATAAACCCAAAAGGCAATTAGTCCATAACATAGATTACCAGATCCTATCAGCTGTCTCCAACTGGCTGAAAATTCTGGAGGCATTTTTCAGTAAAGAAGACCTGTGGATGGAGGTGGTGTGATCATCATTTTAATGTGCATGTATGTTCGACGAAGGTTTTGTTTAAATTCTTTCTTAGAATGCATATGCTTTCATATTTTTATTGTCCTAAAATAAACTGTCCTTTTCTGATCCGAGCTTTTCGTGTTTTGTCTGAGTTCTCTCTCCATAACAAGCTGGTTGGCAAGTTTCTATCCCCCTGAGAAACCTACAGTTTACACACTTCTGTTTCCATTTATTCTTTTACTGAACTTAACTGTAGAATTCCATCCTTCTGATAACACTTCTATTTGCACTTGACTAAGAGCTCATTTACCAAAACCTAACTGTGGAGGGATCTAAGGGACTGAGAAATCTACTAGCCCCTTGATTTTGCTGCAGTCTTCAACCACAGAGAGACTTCAGCCATTTTCTAGAGAGAGGAAAAAAAAAAAAAATTTACAGGCAATGGGATACAGCCCAGGAATCCTTTTTCTTTTTGTTTAAAATAAGCAAAGTTTTTGAGGTTCCAGCGTTGCTGTGAGCTGTGGTGTAGGTCGCAGACGCGGCTCGGATCCCACGTTGCTGTGGCTCTGGCGTAGGCTGGCAGCTACAGCTCCGATTCAACCCCTAGCCTGGGAACCTCCATATGCCGCGGGAGCGGCCCAAGAAATGGCAAAAAGACAAAAAAATAAAAAATAAAAAAATAAATTAAAAATAAATAAAATAAAGTTTATAGACAGTTTGGGTGATGATAAAAGTTACATTTTAATTTACAAAGCCCTTTAGCCCACATCCCTGCAGCCATCATTCATTCATTCATTCATTCATTTTTGGAACCTCTATTGTGTGCCAGGCATTCTCCTAACCCTGGAGACAAAGTGAGGAAAAAGAGACCCTTGACATCATGGATGTGAAATGAAATTTCCAATTGTTCTTGACTTCCTTATCCTTTATGAAATGCTACTTTACTTCATATGTTTTGTGTGCAACCTTTGTTGGCTAAGTTGGAATTTCTGACCTGCAATACAAATACATACATTATCAAAGACGTATTTTTTCCTTTCTTCTGGGTCACTCATGGCTTTAGTTAAAATAATATTTAGGAAGCTAAAAATATGAAACTTTCAATAGAAGTGTAAACAGGATCTTAATTTACACTTACCTTCTTACACTTGCAGGAAATTTCATGGAAATGAGTTCACAAGCCATCTCTCTCACACACCACACACGCACACATACTCACCCAACACATTATTATAACTTTAGAATTTCCTATTTTATTAAGGATTTAACTATGTCATGTTAAATGCATTGTTTGAACTATGAATAAGTAGTTTGAACTAATAATTTGTATTCATCTGAAATATTGTATCTTGATATATGATAGCTAGTACACAGCTTAAAGGAATCCTGTCAGATCTCATCAGGGTGTGTGTTGAAACTCACATAAGAAAATTAAGATTGAATAAGGAGAGTTAGAAATTAGTTCATTAAGTGAAATTATCCAAAAGCAAATTAAAATGTAGCTACAGATACATATTAAAACTATAAATACTTAAAATTCGCTTCCTTTGTCCTTTGCATTAAAAAAAACCCTATTATAAACTCTTATTTACAAAGTATCATTTTGAACTGTGTTTACCTAATTTTCCTATTAATTATAAGAAATATGTATTCACATATTTAACTTTTTTTTTTAAACTTGCGCTACCAAGTTTAAATAGGTCCTTGGATTCACCAAATAGCTTCTTATTCCATTTTCCAAATTGTTAATTGTTGTTCTGTTCAACTCCAGAGCAGTCAAATACTGTGAATTTAGGCTTATTGTTTTGCAATCTGCTTTCACTGCTTTTCCTCACCTACCTCATCAGCGATTTGTTCTAACTGGTTGCTTTCAGGCAATAGTTTTTCTGATCATCTTGTCTTCATTAGAACAATTCGTTATATCAAGACACTGGAAATTCAAAGCTTGAAAAACAAAGGTATGGTAACAAAGAAATGTGTTTCTATAGACAATCTGAAGCCAGATTGCCTGGGTTGAATCCCAGTTCCTCTGAGTCAAAACAAGTTTGGGGAGCTCTTTATGGTTGTTTCCTCATCTTCAAAAACAGGAATAATAAGAAGTATCTACTTCATCGTGGTATTATGAGGTTTCAATGAGTTAATGTTTTTAAAGCACTTAGCATACTGCCTGGCATTTTTTAAAAGTATTATACACAGAATGATAGACATAAAGAACAAACTAGTGGTTACTAGTGGGAACAGGGAAGGGGGAGGGGCAATAGAGGGGTAGAGGACTTTTTAAATGGTTATCATGGGATTCTATAAAATTCTGTGTGTGAAACTTTTGAAAAGTATAAGGCCTTATAGAATATAAAGAATCTTTCATTTAATTCCTTGAGTTGAAATAAATAAATAAAAATCAAAGTGTTAAATGTTTAAGTTAATAATTTGAATGGAATTCAATTAATAAATACATTAAAAAATATTTAGCATCATCTTCATTTGCCTTCCTTCCATTTTAAATGCACACACATGCAGAGTTCCCATCGTGGCACAGCAGAAACAAATCCGACTAGGAACCATGAGGTTACAGGTTCAACCCCTGGCCTCTCTCAGTGGGTTAAGGATCTGGCATTGCCATGAGCTGTGGTGTAGGTCTCAGATGCAGCTCAGATCTTATGTTGCTGTGACTGTGGTGTAGGCTGGCAGCTTATAGCCCTGATTGGACCCCTAGCCTAGGAATCTCTGTATGCTGCAGGTGCAGCCCTAAAAAGCAAAAGATAAATGCACACTCATGACACACAGGGGAGAGAGTGCTTTACCAATGAAAATATTTAAGTACTTAGCTAACAATGCATACTAGTTAAATATAAGTGAGTTATTGGAAAAATCCCTTCCTGGAATGACAGAATCAAAGGGTATGTGATGACAAGGGCATGTAATTTGCAAAACCAAGTACTATTCCCTGTGCATATCAGAGAGATTCCACATAAGAGCTGGATAAAGGCACAGATGGGCAGATCTTGAACCATCCCTTCACATGGACAGTAGGAATTTATGAGAACATTGGCTGGCTTTTTTTCTGTTGCTGAAAACTCATGATATAGCAGAAGAGTTTGCTTTTTTTTTTTTTACTTTACTTAATGATTCCTTTGTGCACCAAAATGTAGAATATAAAAAGCAAAAATATATTGTGATCAGTACCAGTAGAGGAGCAGCTATGAATGCAGCCATAAAGAGTGTAGCCACTCAAATTTAAAAGTCTGTTCCTTAATGTCAATTACTACACTCCATTAATCATAGAGAACAGTTGGCAGTGCCTCCTAATCTTGATTCAACATTGAAGGAAATTGTGAAAAATGTGAATGTAATTAGATTGTGCCCCTGAGCATAAGGATTTTCAGGCTGTCCAATAAAAAATAAAAAATAGGCAACGATATGAGATCCTGCTTTTTCTGCTAAGGTATGCTGGTCATTAAGAGAAAAAGTGGCATGCAGTTTGGGGAATGAGGGAATAAAACAGCTCTTCACCACTCTGCTAATGCCAGGGTGAGATGAATTCTCTTGAATAGCCTAAAATTTGTCACTTCAGAATAGAAAACATTAATAATTTTGAGGCTAGAATATGCCAAGCAATCTGGACCACTGGGGTTAGTGGATGAAAACTATTATTACACTTAGAATGAATAAGCAATGAAGTTCTGCTATATAGCACAGGAAACTTTATCCAATCATTGTGATAGAACATGATAGAAGATAATATGAGAAAAAGAATGTGTGTGTGTGTGTATACAAATATATATATATATATATATATATATATATATATATATATACAAATATATATATATATGACTGGGTCACTTTGTTATACAGCAAAAATTGACAGAATGTTGTAAATCAACTATAATTTAAAAAAGAAAAAGAAAGAGAGAAAGAGAGAGAGAGAGAAAGAAAGAAAGAAAGAAAGAAAAGAAAGAAAGGCAGAAAGAAAGAAAGAAAGAAAGAAAGAAAGAAAGAAAGAAAGAAAAAGAAAGAAAGAGAGAGAGAGAGAGAAAGAAAGAAAGAAAAAGACAGGCAGAAAAATATAGGAGTTCCCATTGTGGCACAGTGGAAACAAATCTGTCTAGTATCCACGAGGATGCAGTTTCAATTCCTGGCCTTGATAAGTGGGTCAGGGATCTGGCGTTGCTGTGAGCTGTGGTGTGGGTCGCAGATGAGGCTTGGATCCCGTGTTGCTGTAGCTGTGGCATAGGCAGGCAGCTGTAGCTCTGATTCAACTCCTAGCCTGGGAACTTCCATAGGCTGCAGGTGTAGCCCTAAAAAGCAAAAAAAAAAAAAAAAAAAAAAAAAAGAAAGGAAAAGAAAAATACATAATTAACACAGGGAAAAAAAATAAAATAATTCCTTACTCATTAGAGAAGGTAACCAATAGCTAGTTGCTAGGGTGTTTTTAAATAACTTCAAAATGCATCACGGAGCATGAAGAAATGCTTTCCATAAGCCAAATCCACTAGTTAAGGTTTGCAGCACCTTACCACTATCTTCTAGGCTGAAAAACCTTCAGGGTTCCAGGTGTGATGTGATATACTCATTGGCATTTCACCTAGAACCAGAGGTATCCATCCAGGCTAACCAACATTTGGCTCCATCCATTTCTTCCATAAATGATGTCCTTCTAAGTTAGCTTTTCTGACATTGTAGAAATAACTACATATGGTAGATTAATGTACTGCTCACAAACTTGCACCCAACCCCTGATATGGCCTCCTTGTTGGGAGAAGAGGGTAAATAGTATAATCTCAGCCCTTAACTTTGGACTTGATAATGGGATTCGTGTTGGTCAGTGTGATATCAGCAAATATGAAACAAGCAGGAGTGAGATAGGAGCTTGTCCAGGCAGATGATCCCTTTTTGCATTTCTGCCATTTTCACAAGGACAGCAAGGGGCATCCATTTGCAGCATATGAGGGAACTTGCTGCAGGGTAACCCCCACTGACCCAGGAGACCCAGCACCTAAAGTAGACCTGGATATACAAACTGGAGAGCCAAAGAGAAACTTACTGGTTCACCACTGAGGTTTTCTGATTGCACAGTTACTACAGAAAGTGTTCACTAATGAAAATGTACCAATGAAATGTCCTCAAATCCAGCCTTGGCTCTTCAAGCCGAAGTAGGGATTTTGGTTGAATAATTAAAAACAGTATAATCTCTCTGGTTTTTAAAAAGCAATTGTTACCAACAATATTTTATCTTGTCTTATTTTATTGTTTTTAAATTGTGATCATTTTTTTTCAATTTGCCTTCTGTTTCATATATGTGCTGAAAGAGGTACAAAACTGCTCAAAGTATAAAGAACACTGGAGTTAAAAGTTATGTCAAGTACAACTAAAAAAATTATAACAGATACTTTGTGTGTGTGTGTTAGTTTCAGAAGTACAACAAAGTGATTCAGTTATACATATATATTCATTTTCAGATCATTTTCTATTACAGGTTATTACAAAAATATTAACTATTGTTCCCTGTGCTATGCAGAAGGTCTTATGGTTATCTATATTATATATTAGAGAGTATGTTTTAATCCAAAACTCCTAATTTATCCCATCCCACCTTTTCCTTTTGGTAACCATAAATCTGTTTTCCATGTCTGTGAGTCTTTTCTTTTTTGTAAATTAGTTCATTTGCATCACTATTTTAGGTTCCACAAATAAATGATATCATAAGATATTTGTCTTTAACTTTACTTAGTATGATAATCTCTGGATCCATCCACATTTCATTATTTCATTTTTTTTAAAGTCAGTTATCTCAAATTACTAAGTTAGCACTTTTTTTTTCATACACACACACACACACACACACACACACAGAGTATTACCTTAAATAGCTAGCAGGAAAAAAAAAACAAGATTTTTCCCATGCATATATAATCCTATTTAATGTCATATGTTAATCTTACTCATGTGTAGATAAGTTATGTTTACACAAAACCCATCCTAAACAACTCAGAATTACTCTTTGGAGATCATACATGAAACTAGATTCCATTCCTATAACTGCTGCTAGGGCAATGCTTTCCTTCTCTTTTCCAATATCAACTCTACAGCTAAGTATATAATTGAATTTATTCTCTCTACCACATGAGCCAAATTGGCTTTGATGGTTCAGATATTTTATTGAAGACACTTGATGTGACCATATGGGATACCAAGAATAACTAGAGTAACAGTAGACATTTTAGACACTTCACATTTTGCTGTATTTTCATATCATTCCTGATGTATCTGGAACCATGGCTCATTTTCAAGAAGCTTAATTGTTTTATAAAGATTTGTATAAAATCCAAAGACCATAAAATTATTTTTCATGTTTTGTTGTTTTTCATATATATATATATATTTTTTTTTTTTTGATATTTCTTGGGCCGCTCCCCCGGCATGTGGAGGTTCCCAGGCTAGGGGTCGAGTCGGAGCTGTAGCCGCCAGTCTACACCAGAGCCACAGCAATGCGGGATCCGAACCGCGTCTGCAACCTACACCACAGCTCACGGCAACGCTGGATCGTTAACCCACTGAGCAAGGGCAGGGACCGAACCCGCAACCTCATGGTTCCTAGTCGGATTCGTTAACCACTGCACCACGACGGGAACTCCCAATTCAACTTTTTTTTAATTTTTGCTACCTAGCTCATTTTATCAAGTTCAGAAGACATAGACAACAAATTGATTGTCTAATGTATAGCAGACAATAGTATACTATACAATAGACAATCTATATACTTTATACTTATGAAGTATATACACTATACTTTTATGGTATACATACTATAAAAGATACTATACTATACTATTAAAGATGTGTTTTACTGAGAATGCATTATTCCCACTGGATTGTGATATATGATATACGTATTTGGTCTGAGACTGGTAAGCCAGTAGTAGGTACATTCATCAAGATATTTTTGAGTTCTTTGCACAAAGTACCTTCCCAAGTGCTTAACATGCCCGAAATCTATGAGCTGTCTTGTTTATCACACGTCATTATACAGGCAATGAAACCAACACTCTGGCAAAGTTGCCCAAATTCAGATTGCTCATGGGCACAAACTTGGCCAAACTGATAAATGACTATGTTCTCCCAGAGTTCCCACTGTGACACACTGGGATTGGTGGCATCTCTGTGAAACCAAGGATGCAGGTTTGATCCCGGCCCATAGCAGTGGGTGAAAGTATCAGGTATTGCTATAGCTGTGGAGGTCACAACTTGAGCTTAGATCTGATCCCTGGCCCTGGGGAACACGATATGCCTAGGGACAGCCAAAAATAAAAAGGCAATGCTCTCCTGCGCTCTGATAGAGTGTCTCAAAAATAAGGACAAGAATTTCAATAACAGCTATGTGATGTCATGATGTGTTAGGCATGATTCTGAGTGTAGGAGTGTAGTACAGACATTAATCTTCATCGGGTAGAATGATTATCCCATTTTACAGATGAGAAAACCTAGGTACAGAGAGTTTAAGTAACATGCCCAAACTCACAGTTAGAAAGACAATTCTGTGGATATGAATTTCTGCTTTCCCCCTGCTTCCCTTTTCCCTGGAAAAGCAGTCCCTCTCTGATGTGCCCTTACTCACTGGCTTGGGTGGCAGACTAATGAGGACAGGCAGGAAGTCTTATTTTTGTTTGTTTTTTGTTTCTTTTTTCTTTTTTAGTGTGTGTGTGGTTTCAAAAGGAAACCCCAGTGAGGAGATTATGCTCATTATTATGTTCTGAGGTAGTGAGGAGAAAGGCGAGGAGAGGTGAGAACAAGGGAGATTTACACAGCCAGGAAAATGAGAGAAGAATGTGGGTTCCCCAGGAAAGAAAAACATCCCAGGATGCTCATCCCCAAGAGAGGTGCTCTCCCATTCCCAACATGGTGGACTCTCACTTTTTTTTTTTTTTTTTTTAGTACATGCTTTTGTTATTTAAGCTTAAAAACAATCAAGTATTACTGTTACAAAATAAAACAAATTCATCATCACATTAAACATGATGAGCTTAAAGATCCCATTGGACAACTAAGGTCCTTTAAGTGCATAGGTTATACACACAAAATTCAATTATGATTTTTTGTTTGTTTGTTTTTGTCCTTTCAGGTCCACACCCGAGGCCTATGGTAGTTCCCAGGCAAGGGGTCAAATTGAAGCTGTAGCTTCCGGCCTATACCAAAGCCACAGCAACACCGGATCTGAGCCACATCTGAGAGCTACACCACAATTCACAGCAATGCCAGATCCTTAACCCACTGAGCAAGGCCAGGGATTGAACCTGTGTCCTCATGGATACTAGTCAGAGTCATTTCCACTGAGCCACAGTGGGAACTCCTATAATTTATTTTTAATAATTTGCCCTATATCTGAAGAGCTACTTTTTTTACTTTTATTTTATTTGTATTAAAGTTTATTACAGTGTTATATCAATTTCTGCTATATAGAAAAGTGACCCAGTCGTACATATATATATATATATACATATACATTATTTTTATCATATTATCTTCCATCATTCATGTTCTATCCCAAGAGACTGAATATAGTTCCCTGTGCTGTACAGTAGGGTCTCATTGCTCATCCATTCTAAATGTAATAGTTTGCATCTAACAACCCCAAACTCCCCATCCATCCCACTCCCCCTGCCCCCTTGGCAACCACAGTTCTGTTCTCTATGTCTGTGGGTCTGTTTCTGTTCTGTAGGTAGGTTCATTTGTGCCATATATTAGATTCCACATATAGGTGATATCATATAGTATTTGTCTTTCTCTTTCTGACTTACTTCACTTAGTATGAGTTAGTATTAGTTCCATCCATGTTGCTGCAAATGAAACAGAATCAGTGTAGCTTGGACATCAGTCATGATGAAGATGGTCTAAAGCACAGAGGACCTCCATACTGTAGGACTCCATGTAGGAATGCTGGGAGTGGTCCCATGACTGGGGGGGTCTGGGAGGAGAGAAAGAAAGAACTGAGCTTGCATTTACTACCAAGTGAAGTTAGATTCACTTTAATTTTAGAAAACGAATGTGTGTACTAGGACTAACAGAGCTGAGCTTCTGGAGGAGACATCCAGGCTGCATTTAAACTGTGTCCACTTGAGGCACTGCCAGGGGTTTCCAGCATGTGGGCCCAAGAGGAGTGTCTTTCCCTTCCTAGAATTATTAGCACACATTCTGGTTTCTGAGCACATTTCCAAATATCTACATAAATCAACTTTATAATTCAGGAGTCTACTGATATCTAATTTTCCAAAATGCTCACATTTATTCTCCCTGATACCATATTGAGAGAAAGGGTTTGAAATGTCAATTTTTTCAGGAAACCATTCTGTCAAAATACAAATTCCTGCTTTTTTTTTAGCCATGCCCACAGCATGCAGAAGTTCCCAAGCCAGAAACTGAACCCATATCACAGCAGTGATCTGAACCACTGCAGTGATAACGCTGGATCCTTAACCTGCTGTACCACAAGGGAACTCCAACAAATTCCTGCTTTTGAAGTGAAGAGTCATGAACAATCCTAAGAATAACTCTGGACTTTAGTCTGAAGGTATATTTGCCTAACAGTAGAGTTTTTATTTCAACTAACTATAGAAATGATGAAAATGCCTAAATTCCATGTGTCATCTATAGGAATAAGCTCCTACAAAAACTGAGAAACTACTCTTTTGTAATTTTGTCTGCTGACACATGGAAAATGATCTATCTATAATTATCTTCTCTTTTTCCCCAAGCAAAACATGTTTATGATTTTTTAAAAAAAGCCAAATAGGAGGGGAAAAAACCTTTAATACTGTTGCTTCTTGGTAGAGTTATTTGAAATTATGCACACAGGTTTTTAAAATGATGGACAGATTATGCACATTGCTGGAGCATAATATATGATAGGGATTAAATGCCTCTTTGCTTTCCTGTTGAAAGTTTTTCTCCATGACAAGGCACAGCTGTCAAGGCTTCAACAGAACTCTGTGTTTTTGGCAGGGAAAACAATTACAATCTGAGGTTTACTGACTCCTTTCCAAATATAGCTCCCTTCTCCACAAAGGTAGCTGACAGACTGCAGAAACTTTAACCAAATTGAAAACCAAGAAGGCACTTCTTGTTTCTAGAGAAGGTATGTCAAGTCATCAAATTCTCCAGGTAGAAGTCCTCAATGTCAGTTCATTTAAAGAAATGCTTTGAAACGCATAACATGCTTTTTAAAGGCCAAGAGACACAATGGTTTCTATTATAGATCCAAGAATAAAAGGTATTTTTTATTTAGTTTCTAAGTAAAGACACTTATCTCTAAGGCAAGATGACAAACTCAATTGAAAGATGAATTATAAAGTATTTGTGGAGTTCCCATTGTAGCTCAGTGGTAATGAGCCCGACTAGCTTCCATGAAGATGCAAGTTCAATCCCTGGCCTCACTCAATGGGTTAAGAATCTGGTGTTTCCATGAGCTGTGGTGTAGGCCACAGACACAGCTCAGATCTGGTGTTGCTGTGGTTGTGGCATAGGCCAGTAGCTACAGCTTGCATTCAACACCTAGCCTGGGAACTTCTATATGCCACAGGTACAGCCATAAAAAAAACAAACAAAAAAATTGTGATATATTTCTTGTCACAAATCCATCAAAAGACTGAAGATCATTATGCTTGTGTAAGAACTGTCTCCAAATATATTGATATGAATGATTTCTATTGTTCTATGAAGTCCTTATGTGCTGAAACATTTTTTGGAAGGGCACACACTCATGGCATATGGAACTTCCCAGGCTAGGGGTTGAATCAGTGCTGCAACTGCAGGCCTATACCACAGCTACAGCAACAACAGATCTGACCATCTTACAACAAGCCAGATCCTTAACCCACTGAGCAAGATACTGTGTCAGGTTCTTAACCCACTGAGCCAAAACAGAAACCCTGAATCTATTTTCAAGGTAAAGCTTTAATATCATTTAGATGATAGTTTCCTGTATTCTTCTAAGTCAGAATCATGAGTGTCTGGTGGGGCAGTAGTCCAGTATTCTTAAGTTTAGGTGGTCATTTTTATTTTTTGTTTGTTCACTTTGCATCCTTGTAGTGGTTTTGGCACACCAATAGG
This sequence comes from Sus scrofa, assembly GCF_054392235.1. NCBI lineage: Eukaryota > Metazoa > Chordata > Mammalia > Artiodactyla > Suidae > Sus > Sus scrofa. The sequence continues at coordinate 49,201,432 of NC_139390.1, read as the reverse complement.
GAGGAGTGGCTAGAATGGTCGTAGCAATTAAGAAAGTGTAGGTAGGAGTTCCTGGCGAGGCTCAGTGGAAATGAATCTGACTAGTAAACATGAGGATGCAGGTTCAATACCTGGCTTCGCTCAGTGGGTTAAGGATCCAGCACTGCCGTGAGCTGTGGTGTAGGTTTGCATACATGGCTTGGATCCCATGTTGCTGTGGCTGTGGTGCAGTCTAGCAGCTACAGCTCCAGTTCAAGCCCTAGCCTGGGAACCTCCATTAGCTGTAGGTGCAGTCCTAAAAAAAAAAAAAAAAAAAAAAAAAAAAAAAACACAGAAAAGGAAGCATAGCTGAAAGGCTATTTATCACTGCTTGTGGACCACAGAAAGGTCATGATGAGAAAGATGGAATTCTGGATGTTGAATATGTGGTTTGTTTAATAGGTTTTGGTTTACCTTCAGTCTTAAGATTCCTTGTTTGGTGGGAGTGAGAAGGGGTAAAAGAGAAATTTTAAAGCTCTACTACAGACCCATTCTCTATTCTAAGCAGGATGTTAAGTTATTCTCCACTCAGACATTTGAACAGTCTGAGCTGCTTCAGTATCTTGTTGAAACTGATGTTGGCTAATTGAATTTCTATGGCACTCATTCTGAGTTTTTCATTCTGTTTCAAAGCAAACCAGTTAGAAGGCAGAATCTGAAAAGCCTGGCCTTTTGGTAGTCTAGTAAATCTCGACATTTGGAGGAAGAATATATCTGATGATGTTTAACTTACATCTTTTTTCATGATTCTCAAATTGGATTTTAGTTGGCTTATAGCAAGGATATATTTATTGTAAGGCAGTTAAAAAGTATACATATAAAAGTCAAAGCCATTAAATATAGGTAGAAATAAACATGGTAACCATGAAATTGAATGCAGTAACTACAAGCTAGCATGACATTTAGCTCTGAACTTTCCCTGAAGACAGAGATGGTATTGCAGTCAGTTCTGTGTGTTTTATTATTATTTGATAGACAAAAGCATTGTAGTCCTTTAGCAAAGAGAATTTTTCTTTATATGAAATCCTAAAATTGATTTCATGGAGTTCCTGCCTTTTATGATTCCAGGAATGGCATCACATATTAGTGACCTCTACCTTGGAAACAATAGGGAAATGACCTATTAAAAAGTTTAACAGTCTCATATGTCATTTGAATATACCAGATATTTGCATTGAAAGTGAAACCAAGCAGGATGCCATGGGGTTTCTGGGCACAAAAACTTTTGTGCCCCCAATTTTTTGTTTTTAGAGAATAAGCTTCAGCCTCCTTGACCTTCCCTGAGTTCCAAAGGGCAGGTTCAAATAGTTTCTGATCAGGGAAGGGAAGGAATGCCAGACAAGGGAGGAGCAGTCAAGAAACAATAGTATAGCCTTGGTGCAGGGTCCTGGTTCCCTTTCAAATGATATGCATAACAGTATCTTTGAGTGCACTTCTCAAAGATACTGTTATGTGTATCCTGAGAAGTGCACCCAGCTCATGGTAAGTGCTCAATATCTTTGGTGATTTTGTCCTGCCTGAGACAGAGGGTGAGATCACTCAGAGCCTACCCAGAGGGGCTCTCAGCTACTCCTCCTTAACTGGACAGTCCATACCAGACCAGTGCATGTGCTCACTCTCCTAAAATCCTCCAAAGCATCTGGTAATTCCAAGTGTAAATATTTTGAGATGGTCTAACCCTTGCTGCTTCTGAGCCTTGGACTGGTATGGCCCCTAAGATTCCTCATGGCACTTGTCACAGAAGCAGGTCTGATCTCAGCCCAGAGACAGAAGTTCCTGTTTCCTGCCTTGGCTTCGAAGGCCCAACTGGGAGCCCAGAGTCCAAAAAGAGCTCAAATTTTGGCTGGCATAACATTCAAAAATTTTAAATTTGTTATCACCATTTTAAATCTAGGATATATTTACATTAAAATCCCAAATTCCCTTTTGCAGTCATAGAATTGTTCCACATTTCCATTGTGGTGCTGGTTTCTTGGGTGGAGATATTTGTTTAATTGTAAACTTAAAATGTATATATTTAGTTTATGTATGTGTATTTGTTGTGCATAAACTTACCTTAATAAAACTGATTTAAAAAAAAAACAATGTCTTTGAGCTGTTCTGCAGAACTACAACCCCCAACAAATGAAAGATGTTAACTACTTGATGAAGTATTCTTCATTCCAGAAAGAAGGAGGACCACCCGAAGCAGTCCCAGAGCCACTAAACACCAGCTTTGAAGAATTCAAGCATTCTCCTGCCCTGATCCTGTAGCCCCATTTTCCACTCCCAAACTCCAAGATCTCCTAATCTTTCCCAAAGGAGGACACAGTGTTTAAGGCATTAGCCTGCTATGGCCCCCTTTGCCTGGCAAAGCCATAAAAGATACCTTTCTCCTTAACCCAAAACTCTGCTCTACATTTCTATTTTGCCCTGGTGGACAGAGGCTGAGTTTCAGCAACCAAAGAGACAGAAATATCAAAAGTGAATATATGGGCATTTCCTCTGTGGCACAGCTGGTCAAGAACCAGTGTTGATGCAGCTGTGGCCTAGGTTGCAGTTGTGGCTCAGATTCAATCTGTGGCCCAGTAACTTTCATATACCAGAGGTGTGGCCAAGAAAAAAGTTATTATTTTCTTATAATATGATATTATAAATGCTAATCCTCACCTACTCCATGGGATGAGACATACCTATTTCAGAAGAAAAGTGAAGGCTCTGCCTAAGATGATCACATGTCTGCTTTGCTTTTCTTCCATAAAGAGTACACTCTCCTGAGCTACTTCAGGGGGAAAGTCATTTATATATAGTGCTGGATTGAACAAAGATTGGGGGAGTAATGATCAATTGGATTCTCATTTTGCTCCCCTGTATTGTGAAGACCAAAATTATTATGGATACCTCACCTTACAAGAGGGGTAGTATGGAGAGACATGGAAATGACATCATTGTTTTCCAAATGACAACTTGTCAGCTACCAAAAAGAATGAGACAGAAAATGCTGAGCTTCCAGGCCCCTTCAAGGAGATAGAACTCAAAGGCTCCGGCCAAGACAAGAATTCCAGACCCTTAACATTGCCCCACTCATCTCATTGTAATCCCCCCTCCCCTACCTTGAGCAACCTGGCCTACCCCTTCCTACCCTTACTAGGAAAGATATGTGGCCCACTCCCCACCCCACTTCTACAGGGGTCCTATACACCCCAACCAACCAGCAAGTGTATAGCAAGACTACATCCTGACACAACAGGCCAGCAGGTCAGCAGGTGTATTTTGAGACCTCTCCTCTCTCCCTGGGCTATAAAAACAGACATGACCAGATGCTCAGTGTAGGCTCTCCCTGATTGTCAGGAAGTCTTCCCACTGCACTTAGCAGCATCCATTTCTTATCTCAATAAACTCTCTTTTTCCTACTATGCCATGCCAGGAAATTCTTCTTTCCAACCCACATGCACAGACATGACAGAAATGGGTAAAAGAAAAATTTTCACTACTATTTTTAAGAAGATGCTTTGACATTTAGAATCCCCACAAATGTCTCAGCTGACGCACATGTAAGGAGCCCTCAGTATCCTTAATGTGTCACTAGCAGACAGCACTGTCATCTTTTACTGGCATTTTAGGTGTCCTTCCTCACTTCCTGGATGTAAGATTCTGGACAAGTTTTTGAACTTCTTGGTTTCTTCATCCATAAGATGAAAATGATAACTAGCCCACCACAATTGTTGTAAATACTAAAAAATATACAGCAGTCGCAGAGCACACATTAGGTGCTCTACATTTTTTTGGTTTTCTAGTAACACTAAAAAATCACCTTTGAACAGCAATATTCAGAACTATCTTTCATGACAGACCACAGATTATTTTGAGGCATCCTCACTGAATATAAAATATTTTAAATACCTCCCTCTTCTCATTTGAAAAATCCAGTGGCTAAAGGAAAGACTACTAAGTAAATGATGCCAGATAACTGATTAACAATTTGGAAAATGAAATAAGTGTGTGCTTCATGACATGTAACACACCAAAGTAATTTTTATGGGAACCACCCATAAAGAAAATATCCATGAAAAAAAAAACCTGCAAGTTAATAAAATAGGAGGAATTCTAATTGATAGATCTAAATATATAAAATGTAAACTTTTCTGGATAAAAAAATTTTTAGATAATAATTAAAATTATGAGTTCCCATTGTGGCTCAGCAGGTTAAGAACCCAAATAATATCCATGAGATGGTGGGTTCAATTTCTGGCCTTGCTAAGGAAACAGAATGGCTGCAAGCAGCTGTGTAGGTCACAGATTCAGCTCAGATCTGGTGTTGCTGTGGCTGTGGTGTAGGCTGGCAGCTGCAACTCTGATTCAAACCCTGGCCTGAGAACTTCCATATGCCACAGGTGCAGCCCTAAACGAATTTTTTAAATAAAATTCAATAAATTAAGAAAAATAATTAAGCATATGCTGCAGCTGAATATCAATCTCTAACTTAAAAGGCTTTCATATAGCAATAATTAAAACCTAGCATATGAAAAATTTTCTTATAGCACCCTAGCTAAGACAAACAGTAATGAGAAAGGAAAATAAAAAATATTAAAATCTGAAATAAAGTTAGACAAGACTTAATTTCATGATAAATGTGATTATTCAATGAGAAGAATCCAGCCAATGGTGTTGGAACAATTGGTGAACACAGAAAAAAATATATTATTATGTCCTCTCAAACAACACATACAAAACATTTTTCAGGTAAATTGAACACTTTGATGTAACATGTTTGTGAGAGGCAGAATGGCCCCTGGAGATGTCCACACACTAATCCCTGGCTCCTATGAATATGCCACATCCCCTGACAGATGGGACGCAGCAGAAAAAAACCAAGGCTAAGGACTTAAAAATAGGGAGAATGGCCTGGATTATCCTGGTGGACCCCATCTATTCACATGAGCCTTTAAAAGCAGAGACTGTCTCTGAACAGGGACATTGCAGATGTGGAATTTGGAGAGATTTGAAGCAGAAGGAGAATGGGACCTGAACTCTCTGGAAAGGACCCAAAAGGAAAGCCCAGGACTGGCTGAGGGTAGATTGAGAAAGCATCGAGTCTGACAGGCAGCATGGAAACATAGCCCTCAGTCCTATAAACAAAGGCACTGAGTTCAGCCAACAACCTGATGGCACTTGGAAGCTAAGTCATCACAAGAGCCACCAAAAAGCAATGCAGCCCACCCATACTTTGATTCCAGCCTGGTGGTAATTTGCTATGGAAGCAGGGAAAACTAATACCAAGTTCTTTATAAAAAAGTATATGATATTACTTATTAGTGGAATCTAAAATAGGTCACAAATGAACCTATCTACAGAACAGAAACAGGAGTTTCCATCATGGCACAGCAGAAACGAATCCGACTAAGAATGATGAGGCTGCAGGTTCGATCTCTGGCCTCGCTCAGTGGGTTAAGGATCCAGCGTTGCTATAAGCTGTGGTGTGGGTTGCAGATGCAGCTCAGATCTGGCATTGCTGTGGCTCTGGCACAGGCCGGCAGCAACAGCTCCAATTAGATCCCTAGCCTCGGAATCTCCATATGCTGCTGGTGCGGCCATAAAAGAAAAAAAAAAAAAAGCAGAAACATACTCACAGATATGGATAAGAGGAAGGAGAAAGGTAGTGGGATGGATGAAGAGTTTGGGGCTGGTAGATGCAAACTATTGCATTTGGAATAGATGAGCAATGAGGTCCTGCTGGATAGCACAGGGAGCTGTATCCAGTCTCTTGGGACAGACCATGACAGAAGACAATATAAGAAAGTAAATGTATATATATATGTATGACTGGGCCTCTATGCTCTACAATAGAAATTGACACAATACTGTCCATACTATTCTGTATGAAAGTGTGAGCCATGTCTGTTTTATTTACCAAGCACTTAGTAGGTATTCAAAAACTATTTGTTGAATGCACAAGTTAGATAATTAAAGAAATAATCAACTCTGCATCAATTCAGCTCCCAGAAGGGCAGCCCCATTCTAAATAGATGAGTAACACAAACAAGTAATTAGAATAAAATGAATTGGTGCTACCTCTTAGGTTTTTACTCTTGCACACTAAAGGGTGTAAAAAATTCCAGCATTCTACTAAAAACCAATGGGTAAATGAGGAAATCAAGAAGGAAATTAAAAAATACCTCAAGACAAATGATAATGAAGACGCAACCACTCAAAATCTATGGGACATCGCAAAAGCAGTGCTCAGAGGGAAATTCACAGCAACACAGGCCTTCCTCAAAAAAAGAAGAAAATCTCAAATCAACAACTTAACCCAACACCTAAATGAATTAGAAAATGAAGAACAAACAAAACCTAAAATCAGCAGAAGGAAGGAAATCATAAAGATCAGAGAGGAAATCAATAAAATAGAGATTCAAAAGACAATAGAAAAAAATCAATAAAACCAAGAGCTGGTTCCTTGAAAAGGTAAACAAAATTGACAAACCTCTGGCTAGACGCACCAAGAAGAGGAGAGAAAAAAAACCCAAAAAACAAAATCAGAAATGAAAAAGGAGACGTCACAACAGATAACATGGAAATACAAAAAGCCATGAGAGAATACCATGAACAATTGTATGCCAACAAATTTGACAACCTAGAAGAAATGGACAGCTTTCTAGAGACTTACAGCCTGCCAAAACTGAATCAAGGAAAAAATAGATCAACTGAACAGACTGATGATGAGAAATGAAATTGAATATGTCATCAAAACACTCCCTACAAATAAAAGCCCAGGACCAGATGGCTTCACAGGAGAATTCTACCAAACATACAATGAGGAACTTATGCCCATCCTCTGTAAACTCTTTCAAAAGGGTGAAGAAGAAGGAACACTCCCAAAGACATTCTACGATGCCAGCATCACCCTAATTCCAAAACCAGACAAAGATACCACCAGAAAACAAAACTATAGGCCAATCTCTTTGATGAATATAGACGCAAAAATTCTCCACAAAATTTTAGCCAACTGAGTCCAACAACATAGAAAAACATCACACACCAGGACCACCTGGTATTCATCCCAGGTCCACAAGGACTGATCAACATACACAGATCAATCAACATCATGCCCCACATTAACAAAAGAAAAGTGACAAACCACATGATCATCTCACTAGAGGCAGAAAAAGCATTTGACAAAGTCCAACATCCATTCATGATCAAAACTCTTACCAAAGTGGGTATAGAGGGAACATTCCTGAACATAACTAAAGCCACCTATGACAAACCCACAGCAAATATAATACACATTGGAGAAGAGCTGAAAGCCCTCCCACTCAAACCTGCAACAAGACAAGGATGTCCACTCTCACCACTGTTATTCAACATAGGACTGGAAGTCCTGGACATAGTAATCAGACAAACAAAAGAAATAAAAGGCATCCAAATAAGAAGAGAAGAGGTAAAACTGCCACTGGATGCAGATGACATGATACTATACTTAGAAAACCCCAAGCACTCAACCCCCAAACTACTTGAACTGATCAACAAATTCAGAAAAGTAGCAGGATATAAGATTAACATCCAGAAATCAGCCTCATTTCTGTATACCAACAATGAAATATTAGAAAAAGAATACAAGAACACAATACCTTTTAAAATTGCACCCCAATAAATCAAATACCTGGGAATACACCTGACCAAGGAGGTGAAGGACTTATATGCTGAGACCTATAAAACATTAATCAAGGAAATTAAAGAGGATGTAAAGAAATGGAAAGATATTCCATGTTCCTGGGCTGGAAAAGCTAACGTTCGACAAATGGCCATCCTACCCAAAGCATCTATGGATGCAATGCAATCCCTATCAAGTCACCCACGACATTTTTCACAGAACTAGAATAAACAATCCAAACATTTATATGGAACCACAAAAGACCCAGAATTGCCAAAGCAATCCTGAGGAACAAAAACCAAGCAGGAGGCATCACTCTCCCAGACTTCAGGCAGTATTACAAAGCCACAGTCAGGAAGACAGTGTGGTACTGGTACCAAAACAGACAGACAGACCAATGGAACAGAATAGAGAACCCAGAAATAAACCCAGACACCTATGGTCAATTAATCTTTGACAAAGGGGGCAAGAACATAAAATGGGAAAAGACAGTCTTTTCAGCAAGCATTGCTGGGAAACCTGGACATCTGCATGCAAATCAATGAAACGAGAACACACCCTCACACCATGCACAAAAATACACTCAAAATGGCTAAAGTACTTAAATATAAGTCAAGACACCATTGAACTCCTGGAAGAGAACATAGGCAAAACAGTCTCTGACATCAACCTTACAAATGTTTTCTCAGGTTAGTCTCCCAAAGCAACAGAAATAAAAGCAAAAGGAAACCAATGGGACCTAATCAAACTGACAAGCTTTCGCACAGCAAAGGAAACCAAAAAGAAAACACAAAGACAACTTACAGAATGGGAGAAAATAGTTTCAAATAATGCAATGGACAAGGGCTTAATCTCTAGAATATACAAGGAACTTATACAACTCAACAGCAAAAAAGCCAACCATCCTTTGGAGAAAAGGGCAAAAGACCTGAATAGACATTTTTCCAAAAAAAAATATACAGATGGCCAACAAGCACATGAAAAAATGCTCAACATCCCTGATTATTAGAGAAATGCAAGTCAAAACTACCACCTCACACCAGTCAGAATGACCATCATTAATAAGTCCACAAATAACAAATGCTGGAGGAGGTGTGGAGAAAAGCGAACCCTCCTGCACTGTTGGTGGGAATGTAAGCTGGTACAACCACTATGGAGATCAGTATGGAGATACCTTAGAAATCTATACATAGAACCCCACTCTTGGGCATATATCCAGACAAAACTTCTTTTTTTTTTTTTTTTTTTTTTTTTTGTCTTTTTTCCATTACTTGGGCTACTCCCACGGCATATGGAGGTTCCCAGGCTAGGGGTCGAATCGGAGCTGTAGCCTCCGGCCTATTCCAGAGCCACAGCAATGCAGGATCTGAGCCGCGTCTGCGACCTACACCACAGCTTACAGCAATGCCGGATCCTTAACCCACTGAGCAAGGGCAGGGATCGAACCCGCAACCTCATGGTTCCTAGTCAGATTCGTTAACCACTGCGCCAAGACAGGAACTCCAAGACAAAACTTTCTTTAAAAAGACACATGCACCCACATGTTCATTGCAGCACTATTCACAATAGCCAAGACATGGAAACAACTCAAATGTGCATCGACAGATGATTGGATTAGGAAGATGTGGTGTGTATATATACTACTAAGCCATAAAAAAGAATGAAATAATGCCATTTGCAGCAACATGGATGCAACTAGAGACTCTCATACTGAGTGAAGTCAGAAAGAGAAAGACAAATACCATATGATATCACTTATAACTGGAATCTAATATATGGCACAAATGAACCTTTCCACAGAAAAGAAAATCATGGACTTGGAGAATAGACTTGTGGTTGCCAAGGTGGAAGAGGAGGTAGTGGGATGGATTGAGAGCTTGGTATTAACAGATGCAGAATAATGCCTTTGGAATGGACAAGCAATGAGATCCTGCTGTGTAGCACTGGGAACTACATCTAGTCACTTATGATAGAGCACAATAATGTAAGAAAACAGAATGTGTACATGTATGTGTAACTGGGTCACCATGCTGTACAGTAGGAAAAAAAATTGTATTGGGGAAATAACTATTAAAAAAAATCCAGCATTCATTCAGTATATAAGTTTTCCATTGGCACTGTAACAAATTACTACAAACTTAGTGACTTAAAATAACAAAATATACTCTCTTATACTTCTGGAGGTCAGAAATCCAAAATGAGTATCACAGAGCTAAAATTAAGGTGTCCATAGGACTGATCCCTTCTGAAGCTTCCAGGAGAGATCCATTTCCTTGCCTTTTCTTTTTTTATTACCTTATTTTTTATTGAAGTATAGTCGATTTATTGTCTTAGTTTCATGTGGACAGCAAAGTGATTCAGTTATCTGTTCTTTTTCAGATTCTTTTTCTGTAATAATATAGGTTACTACAAAATATCGAGTACATTTCCCTGAGATATACAGTAGGTCTGTTGCTTATCTATTTTATACGTAGTAGTGCATATATATTAATCCCAACGTCCTAATTTATCATTTCCCCTCCTTCCTCTTTGGTAACAATACTTTTTTTTTCTTTTTAGGGCCGCACCACTGCATATGGAAGTTCCTGGCTTGAATCAGAGCTACTGCTAAGGCCTACACTACAGCCATAGCAACACTGGATCCAAGCCACTTCTGTGACCTACACCACAGCTTGCAGCAACTCTGACTCTTTAAACCACTGAGTGAGCCCAGGGGTCAAACCTGCATCCTCATGGGTACTGGTTGGGTTCTTAACCTGCTGAGCCACAATGGGAACTCCATTAAGTTTTTTTTTTCTATGTCCGTTTGTATATTTTTATTTGTAAATAAGTTCATATGTATGATTTTTTTAGGTTCCACATATAAGCAATATCATACAATATTTGTCCTTGTCTGACTAACTTCACTTAGTATGATAATCTCTATGTCCTTCCATGTTGCCACAAAGGATATTAATTTGTTCATTGTATATATTACCACATCTTTATTATCCATTCATCTGTTGATGGACATTTAGGTTGCTTCCATGTCTTGGCTATTGTGAATAGTGCTTCAATGAACATAGGTCTTTTCCAGCTTTTGGACACCAGCTGTATTCTTGGCTTGTGGCCCCTTCCTGCTATGGTTCTAATCTCTTGCTTCCCTGATCATATCTACTACCGGCTCTGATCTGCCTCCCTCTTATAAGGACTCTTGTGACTGAGTACATTGGGCCCACCGAGATAACCCAGGAGAATCTCCAATCCTCAACTTAATCATATCTGCAAAGTCCACTTACCATGTGAGGTAATGTATTCCCAAGTTTTAAGGATTAAGATGTGGATAATCTTTAGGGGGGACCATTATCCAGCCTGCCACACTCACCTATAAGAGCTTTTTAAAAATTCATATATATAAAAATCTGTTAAATTTCCTGTCTCTTTGTGGGAAAGAAAAACGTTATATATTCTAAATCAAGTCCCTCTGCAATAGAGTTTTACACAACTGCAAAAAAATGAGTTTGGCGGCTTGAAGTGTTTTTTTATTATAATAATTTTTAAATCTCATTAAGCTTTGTTATTGTTTTCTCAATTCTGCATCCATAGCTGTCACCAGAATGACATGCATGAGTTAGGGGGTGTAAAAAAGCCACTTGTGAGAAGACTCCATGAGTCTTTTTTTATTAATATATGTTTATGATGGGACTTTTTTTTTCTTGACCACATCTTATACAATGATGAAGTGCCATAAATTGCTGTCTAGTTAGTAAAAAAAAAAAAAAAAAAAAAAGCAAACAAACAAGCAAATGTGAATTATAAAGTTCAGCTTCATTTATCTAACTTGAAAAGGAAATTCTCCTAGACCACCTTGGAATAGCTATTCTTTATCAAAACACACACACACAAACTACATTTCAGTCTTCAGATCTAAGATGCAAATTATAAAAATACTAGGATCTTATCACCATACAAACTGGCCCTTTGGAAGTCACTTAATGGCCACTGTACAATTAAATCTAATTGTAAAAGTTACCACTAGAGCAACCATCTTTAACAATAAAGCATTCAACAGAAATTATGACAGTTTTATTTGTGGCCATCATCAGGGGCAGTGGCTCTGAATTTACAATAGATCACAGATCCCACCATGGCAATCAGTTCTGGTCCTTCCTCACAGATGTGAGAGTAAGAAATACAAATGAAAACATGGAGGCTGAATAAACCATCATAAAACTGGCTTTCTACGTCAAACATCTGCCTCCTCATTTTACAGAAACATTTGGCAGAATCTGAAAAACTATGAAAAAGAGCCATTCTAGAACCTGTTCTCACTGCTACTTGAAGCTAAACTGATTTTGTTGCTGTTTGCAGAAGTATGGGGTGAATTTTGTAAACTCACTTCAATGGGTTGAATTCTATGTGTACATACTGACTGATAACAGGAAGTTCACCTAAACTTGGTCTGTGTGAAGGAACATTCTATATTTGAATTAAAAAAAAAAAAACATTATCAGCAATACCCAAAAGGTGTTGATTTCATAATGGACACATTATGCAGTTAATTTCTGATGAAATCAAATAGACCTTTTTGTTCATTATATAATGCATAAATAATTTGAATGTTCAGATATGTAATACTTATATTAACTTTTAAAAATATATCTACCATATAGCAAGGAAACTATAGTCAATATTTTGTAATAACCTAAAAAGGAAAACAATCTGGAGTTCCCACTGTGGCTCAGAGGTGTAGGAACTGGATATAGTGTCCATGAGGATACGGATTGGTTTCCTGCCCACACTTAGTGGATTAAGGATCTAGTGTTGCTGCAAACCATGACATAGGTCAAAGATGTGGCTTGGATCTAGTGTTGCCATGGCTATGGCATAGGTCTCGGCCGCAGCTCCAACTTGACCCCTAGCCTGAGAACTTCCTTATGCCACAGGAGCATCCATAAAAAGAAAAAAAAAAAAGAATCTGAAAAAGAATACATATATATGTATGTATATGAATCGCTTTGCTGTACACTGAAACTAACATTTTAAATAAACTACACTTCAATAAAATTTTTAATCAGAAAACAAAAAATAGAATATATATCGTGTCATTTCAGTTCAAGTCGTAAGATATAAAAATAAACTGCTAAATCACAGAAGCTCTATTACCACAGTCAATCGTAAGCTAATATACCTTCCTCACATTTGCAATACAGCAATGCAATCAGAAATGCAAGTATCGGAGTTCCCGTGGTGGCGCAGTGGTTAACGAATCTGACTAGGAACCATGAGGTTGCAGGTTCGGATCCCGCGTTGCTGTCGCTCTGGCATAGGCTGGCAGCTACAGCTCCGATTCGACCCCTAGCCTGGGAACCTCCATATGCCGTGGGAGCGGCCCAAGAAATAGCAAAAAAAAAGACAAAAAAAAATAAATAAGAAATGCAAGTATCATAAAAGGTCATATGAAATCCAATATAATATAATATAATTTTCTGGTCACTACAGTGTTATTCTGTTTTCTTCCTGCAGTTAATTTATCTCAGCTTGATTTGCACAGTCAGCCTATTTTTCTTTTTTTAGGGGAAGCATCATGATCATTCATGTAGTGCTTCTCTTCTTCTTGAGACTGTCAATCACCACCCCCAACTCCATAACCACGTGGCTGGGCAGGTGCAGAGTCCTTCCCATTGAACCATACTGAGCTGGAATCATGGAGAGAGATTCCATTTTACTCCAGTGATGAAGATGGAAAGCTATAAGCCACTGTTTTTTCTGGTAGCCTGGATTATTTCCTCATAGGGAGAACTAGCTTGAACAAATTAATACCTTCAAAGCAAAGCATTTATAAAAGATCCAGAGTGAAGGCCATGACAGCCCTTGAACTCTGGATTTCAGTCCCTCCAAAGGCCCATCTCCATTCCTGTTCATTTTCTGCCATAGATGGTGGAGCAAACAAACTACTGTTTGAACTAGTACAAGAGTCAAGAAAACATTGCATGAAAGAGAAGCAAAGAATGGGTTCTTGGGAGTTCCCGTTTTGGCGCAGGGGAAACGAATCCGACTAGGAACCCTGAGGTTGCCGGTTTGATCCCTGGCCTCACTCAGTGGGTTAAGGATCCAGCATTGCTGTGAGCTGTTGTGTAGGTTGCCAACACAGCTTGCATCTGGCATTGCTGTGACTCTGTGTAGGCCAGCAGCTACAGCTCCAATTAGACCCCTAGCCTGGGAAACTCCATATGAGGTGGGTGCAGCCCTTAAAGTATAAAAGACAAAAAAAAAAAAGAATGGATTCTTTCTCTCTCTGACTTATGATAATCTCTAGGTCCATCCATGTTGCTGCAAATGGCATCCAATGGATGGGAGGGATTGTTCTCTAACATTATTTTTCTGTAATCACTGCTTTTTGGAAAGAACATTCTCTTCCACAGACTTTTATACTCATGCTCCAACCTGGGGAGAAAGTTGGGAACAAACATTGATCTTTGTGACTTAGTTTAATCTCATGGCTCAAAAGGGGTCACTGAACCCTATCACTTTTCCAGTTTCTTTGTGCTCAGTAAGTTGGAGTGGAGGATGGTCACAAGGAACTCAATCCAAACACAAGGAATTGCCTAAGTAAATACCTATATGCTAAATCAGTTTATATCTTTGTTATAGTTTTGAGTTTTCAAGCTACTGAGGTTATAAACTACACTGAAGAGAAGAAAACTTTGCAAAACCCTGAATGGCCCAGGAATCATTTTTCAGCCTTCTCTTTCTCCTACACTACTCCCAAGGTGAGCTTATCTAGAATCAGGCTTTATACCCCAACTATCTAGTGGTTACTCCTGAAAGCCCAGATTCTTCCTTGAAATCCAGACTTGTGTATTTAAAGGCCGATTTGGTTTCTTTCATTTGTCAATTAGTTCAGCAAATACTTATTGACATTATTCACAATTCACAGTTTCCACTTGCCTAGGAAGAGATTGACCAGAACTGAATTAAATTTGTTTGCTCAATCAATGATAACTTACCTCAATAAACATGCTTCTGAAAGACAGCCAATTAGTGCCAGCCTCCTACCTTCCACGGTCAGCCAAATAGTGCCAGCCTACTTTCTAGTCAGCCAATCAGTTAGTGCCAACCTTCCATAGACAACCAATCAATGACATCCTGCTACCTTTTACAGCCAGCCAATCAGCAACAGCCTCACTTCAGGAACTACATTTCTGAAACTCTGTCATCAACACCCCTACCACAGTGACTAAGCTTCTCCAACTTAGTGAGCTCATTCTTGCCACTAAACTTTCACCGATACTTGAACTCCATGCTTCCTAAAAATCGTGTTTAAGATCAGATGTCTTCTTTGTTTGAAGACTGTGCCTAACATAGATCTCCTTTTCTTAAGTAAGGAGTAAACTCAGCTGTTGATTTAGAGTTGAATGCTGATCTCTCATGTCAGAGTTGAATAAATGGCTGAATGATGACACATTTGGGAATTAACCAACATAGGATCAATATAACTATTATAAAGGTAAGAGAAGCTGCTGCTAATTAGTCTCTCCTAATCCTTGTAATAAAACACAGAGAGTCTGAATTAATCTCAGAATCCCCTGCTGACAAAATTCAAGTTTGTAATAAAAGCCTTCCTATATGGCTGCATCTAGTGCATACTGAGTGTCTTCTTTGCTGGGGCCGTCCTAAAAAATATCACAGACGGAGTGGCTTAACATGGACCAGAACTTTATTTTCTCCCAGTTCTGGGGGCTGTAAGTCCAAGGTCAGAGTGTGGACAGCGTTGTTTCTTTCCCAAGCCTTTCCTGGGCTCATATTTAGCCTCCTTCTTCTGGTGTCTTCACATGGTTATCTCCCTATGAGCAAATGTATATGGCGTTTCCACATGTAACCACAGTTCCTCTTTTATAAGGACACCAATCTGGATCAGGACCCAAGCTAAAGACCTTTTTTGAATTTAACCATCTCTTTAAAAACCTCATCCAAATACAGTTACATTATGCAATAATGAGGGTCTGACTTCAACACATGCATTTGAGGGGTACCCACTTCAACCCATAACCAGGAGATACATGGTGTCAGTTCCACCATTAATACTAAAAGAAACTATTCCCCCAGATGCCGGAAGAGTTGCCAGACACAGCCTTTGGCTGTCAGCCCTTGTCAGGAACTGCCTTTCCTGGAAAATCTCTTTCCCCAATGTCCTCTTCTCAAAGAAGTTTACATCCAAAAAGTGAGCAGTGTAATACAATATAATAATACGAAGACCCAGAACCTACCCCAACCTGGCATGATTCTGAAGGTTCATTTTAGCTTCAGAGAAAACTCTGGGGTCTGCTGAGGCTTCTGTTGCAACTGTATCACTTATCAGATTCTCCCCTAGCCCAGTCCTACCTCCTTCCACAGGTTTCATTCCAACAGTACTTCCTTCTCAGTAAATTCTGTCTCCAAGTCAAGTTCCTGGGGGATCCAACTCATGGAATTTCTTTCTTTTGCTCTTTCTTTTTCTTTCTTTCTTTCTTTTGGGCCACACCCACTGCATATGGAAGTTCCTGGGCTAGAGGTCAAATCGTGAATCAGAGCTACAGCTGCCAGGCTACACCACAGCCACAGCCACAGCAACTCACGCTCCCAGCCAGCTGCATCTGTGACCTACACCACAGCTCACAGCAAAGCCAGATCCTTAACCCAGTGAACCATGCCAGGGATCGAACCTGTGTCCTCATGGATACAAATCAAGTTCATTACCACTGAGCCATGACGGGAACTCCAGCCTGTGGCATTTCTGAAACAGAATTCTGACTACATTGGAAAAATTTAGTGAAGGCAAATTTGGTTAGCCTGTTATATTATTTAGGGTTCATGGAAAGTGATATTTCACATAGGATTACGGAAATAGGGTGGAGTGTTTTAATTTCTTTTAAATAATTGAAATTTCATGAAATTATTTCTCAAAAGTCAGAAATTTGAGTCTCTTTATGGGCTGTTTGCATATAGTTATTACATTAAGGTATTTTTAAGAGAGGATATTTATTTAAGTTATACCTGAAGTACAGAGATTTTAGCTATTGATTATTCGTATCTTTTTATATAAGGTATCACATGATATTTGTCTTTGTCTGAATTACTTCTCTTAGCATGATCATCTCTAGGTCCTTCCATGTTGCTATAAATGGCAACTATGAAACATTCTTGTCATTGCCCCTGCATCCTTATTGAAACTGAACATCTGACAGAAGCCAAAAGCTTTCTCTCTGGACCAAGATGAAAATCCAGCATTTCTGGGCACACAGTTTTAGAGAACTGATCAGTAGTCAACTCTCAATGAAGATGGCTCACCAGAAACCCCTCCCCTCTAAGTGAACAACATCTCATTTCCCTCCCACTCCTTGGATTATATATATTATTATATGATTATTATATAATATATATCTCTTTATAGGATTATATAATATATATTTCTGTATAGGATGATATGATAGTTTTCCTCCATGATTTTTGTTTTTGTGAATGTATCCAAATTAGAGTCTCACTTCCAATATCACCTTGAAGAAAATGATATAATCAGGCAGCTTCTGCCATGACAGATGTCCAGGGTATTAGTAAATCCCTCTGCCCATGGCTACTATAATACATACAAACCCACCCAATGCACACTTTCTCACATAAATATGTTAGCAAACAAAGGCACACAGACTAGCGGAGAGAAAGGATCAAACACCAGGTGGACATGTGCAAACTTCTTCCCAGTGAACCTGCTGTAGGCTTCTTCAGTTGCTTGACATCAAATGAATGTTTTAATGAATTCAACCAGGTGCTTTCTTCTTGAAGTCCATTATTAGACAATGGACTCATATAGGAGGAAGCAAAGCCTTCATGGACCTATAGTCTATGAGCAAACCTTGGACATATTCACTCATAAGCCCACCATTCAGCTCTCTTGAAATAATCACTTTAACCATCAGGCACAGAGAATACACGTGTGCAGAGGCTGTCATGCTGAGGTCACATATCTAAATACACTCATGCTTCTCAGTCCATTGGTACTAGAAAACCAGTTTTGTTTGCTTTTTTCCACACTTCATTTTTTATATTGGTGACCTGATTTTCTCTCTCTCTTTTTTTTTTTTCTTTCTAGGGCTACACTCACAGCATTTGGAAGTTTCCAGGCTAGGGTTTGAATCAGAGCCTCAGCTGCGGCCACAGCTACAACAATGCAGGATCCGAGCCGCATCTGAGAACTACACCAGAGCTCACAGCAATGCCAGATACCAGACCCACTGAGCAAGGCCAGGATCCAACCTGCATACTCATGGATACTAGTCAGGTTCATTTCCACTGCACCACAATGATACTTTTGGTCTTTATCATGTTCAAGTTGAGTCTACTCAGAGGCTAAGGTGTTTTAACAATGTCAAATTGCTATGAAATGCTTCCATTCACTGGTCCTGAATCTCCCCACTTACCTAACTGGTAACTAACTTATCTTACTGTGGGCCAGCCTGGGTCCAGAGACTTCATTCTGAGTAGCACAGCTTTGTGTAATCTGTGTGCCACCGGAAGGAGGGTGCAAACCTCACCACGCCCCATCTCTTTCTCGCTGCAGAACAAAATGGAAATAGATGAAAGAAAATTATTTAATATGGGCATAAATGCCTAAAACTCATCTCCTTAACATTAACAAATATTAACAGGGCAATCCACCCTTATCTCTCAAAAATTTTTAACAATACATCTGCAGTGGAAAAGTACGCAAATCTTTAGCAGTAAAGAAATGTGCCTTCTAACAACCATCTCTCTTTGAAATTCTGAAAGAATTGTTGATGGATCAGTGTTAGTTTGGTAAGTACTTATTTAAGGTGTACTACACGGTCTAGGTTCTATTCTTAACACTGGACCAGCTTAGTCTGACGTTGAGGCATCCCTATTTTAAATGCCACCAAGTAGAAAGTTCCCGTTGTGGCTCATTGATAACGAACACAACTAGTATCCGTGAGGACTAGGATTTAATCCCTGGTCTCACTCAGTGGGTTAAGGATCTGTATCACCATGAGTTGTGGTGTAGGTTGCAGATGCAGCCAGGATCTGGTGTTTCTGTGACTGAGGTGCAGACCTGCAACTGCAGCTTCGATTTGACCCCTGGGAGCTTGCATATGCCACAGATGTGGCCCTGAAAAGCAAAATTAATTAATTAATTAATTAATTTAATTAAAGTGTAAAGAAAATAAAATGCCACTGAGCAAAATATGAGATGAGAGATCTCAGTCACTAGAAGAAAAATCCTAAGATCTCTAAGTGGGTCTGTGAGGATCATTTCCAGAGCCACACTAAGTGTGAAGTAATAAATTGCTGAACTGGAAAGAATCCTGTACCACTGACTGCTGTGAACCAGGCTTGACTGCCCTTGTCCTGAGGGAGCACATAAGTTATCAGGTTAAACCTGTAGGCATGCCCCACCTTTAGTCTGTAAAACACACAGATTTCAACAATTTGAGATTTCGTGATGTCACATCATATGGACTAGTGAAGTCCATATCCTTTTTGCAATATGGATTTTTTTTAATTAAAGAAAGAACTTTTTTTAGACTAGCTCTCTAGATTAAAATCAACAGATAATTCGTTCAAACAGTTTGCCAGTTTGCTGGTCAATAACTAGTCTTATGCATTTCATAAAGATCAGGTTTTCTATCTTTGCTTTTTCATCTAGTAGTTTTGCTTCTGCGAACCCCAAACTTCTAATTTATCATAAGGATCAGTTTTGACCCTCAAATATTTTTTGATTACCAGTCATAATTCCACATCTTTCCTCAACAATGGAATAAGATAAATGATAACCAATCACTTGTTCCCATGGCACAGTCTACAGGCCGGCAATTTTTGAGGATAGTAAAAAGACACTGGGATGAAATAGCCAAAACTTAACTCCATATACAGAGAAGTTTTAATGGGGAATTTTGTTGAGAATATGTGATAAACATACTTAAAGAAAATCCATGTATGCCATGTATGCCAAAAGTGAGCTGTCAGGATGGAATGTGTGGGTAGCCTAGATTTTGCTTTAATAATTTTAAAATAAATTAAAACACCCAATTAAAATTAATTAGAGCACCCAATTAGCTGCTTAAGAAAATAAAACAAAGACCAAATCCTAAAATTTTTAATTAAACTTGAGTGGCCCCAGATAAAATATATACACATCCACATTTAGAATATTGGATAGACATAGACTTAGCTACACATAATATATAATGTTTGGTATGTTGAAAATACCATGAACAATTCTTGGAACAATGTTACGAAGAAGCATGATAAAAATACCTATTTATAAGACAGTTTCAAACATGTTAAAAAAAATGGTATGAAATATTCCAGGTTGTTAACAGCCAATGATAATCTCTGGGCTTAAAAGTATTCAGGAGTCACCATTATTTTTTTTATTTCCCCATGATAACCTATCCTAAAGATATTATTTTGATAATTTGGGGGAAAAAGAGAGAAAGGAACTTCATTCAAAAAAATAAAAACGGGAATTATAAATAGGTTTAAAAATATCAGAAAAGGGCATGATTACCTTTTTTTTAATTGAGTAAGAAATAAAAACTAAATGGAGTTCATTTTTGGGGGGTAGTTTTTGTTTTGTTTTGTCTTTTTAGGGCTATACCCACAGCATATGGAGGTTTCCAGGCTAGGGGTTGAATCCAAGCTGTAGCCACCAGCCTATACCATGGCCACAGCAATGCCAGATCTGAGCCACATCTGGGGCCTACATCACAGCTCATGGGGCAATGCCAGATCCTTACCCACTGAGTGAGACCAGGGATCAAATCCGCAACCTCATGGTTCCTAGTTGGATTCGTTTCTGCTGCGCCACGAAGGGATGGAGTTCAATGTTTTTTAAAAAACGAATTAATTGGGCAATGTCATGTTTTAAAATGTACCAATGTCAAGCAGAGGAATACTGCTACCCTTTATTGAAGTTTCCAGTAGCTCCAACCTCTCCCCTCTCCGCCTTTCTCCAAAGCCTTAGGACACTGTCAGGAAGTTTTTCCTTTAGGAGTTCCCATGTAGTTCAATGGGTTAGGATCTGGAATTGTTCCTACTGTGGTACAGTTCGATCCCTGGCCTGGGAACTTCTCCATGGCACAGGCAGGGCCAAAAAAAATGGGGTTTCTTTTGCCCATGTTTCAATTAAAGAACAATAATTTTGTCTTCTTAATCCCATATAATAGCTTTCAAATTGGCTTAGTTGAACTTCCCAGGACAGGGTCTAAGGAACACAAAACCCCCACTTCCCTTAGATTTCCCTCAACTAGGAAAAAAAAATGTCTTTGCAATACATTTCATTTTCATGTTTAACTAAAGAAAGATATGTTAATAAATCTGAATTTAAAATTACCCTCTATCATTTAGATTTATCCTGCCTGCTTAATAGCACATTCCTAAATGTAACTTATATTCTTGATCTCCAAAGAATGCTTAATATATTTAACAATATTCTCATAGCCTAAGGAAACCTTATACTTAAATTAACTAGCATAAAGCCATTTTATGTAAATTCAATTTATATTTAAATCAAAGGAGGCTATGAATCATATGAATAAAACAGGTCTTATATGAATCTCTAACATTGTCCTAAATGATACCTTGGCTTGTTTGATGTGTTAATAAGAATGAAATCTATCTTAACAAATATTATCTCCCTGTACCAGATGTTCAATTAAAGGTTATCTCAGCCTCCTGCCAGAATCCTTCATGATACGCGATATCAATTATTATGGCAAAATTGAGATTATAGGAAATGAGAGAAAGAAGGTTTTTTGTCCTGGAGACTCTGAACGAGTTACCAAACCCTCTTAGAAGGGGTGGCATGTGTTCCCTGGTGCTGTCTTTGAAGTAGGACCAGACTTTGAGCAGAAGATGATCCAAGAGCCTATCTCCTAGTTCAGTGCTGAAAATCTTGTACCTACAGGTACCTATCCTTTGCAAATCCTTGTTTGAGCTGTCAGATGATTGCACTTTGACAAGGAAAAACATGAACCTAAGGTAGTGATGTCAATAAGAAAACCAAAATCCAAGACAATTTTTTTTTTAATTTTTAGGGCTATACCACTTCATATGGAAGATCCTGGGCTAGGAGTCCAATTGGAGCTGCAGCTAAGGCCTACACCACAGCCACAGCAACACTGGATCTGAGCCACATCTGCAAACTATGTCACAGCTTGCAGCCATACCTGATCCTTAACTCACTGATCAAGGCCAGGGATCAAACCTACATCCTCATGGGAGCTCCTGTTGTGGCACAGTGGTCAACAAATCTGACTAGGAACAATGAGGTTGTGGGTTTGATCCCTGGCCTTGCTCAGTGGGTTAAGGATCTGGGAAAATTTGGCACCATTTGACATTATTCCCTTTTTTTTTTTTTCATTTTACGAAGACAAAATTATGTTTGTTATGATGTGTACATGGAAATGGCTGCTTTTAAAATGTATGTATTTATTAGCTAATTTTATTTCAACCAATTTGCATTTATGATCTAATTGATTGGTTAACTTGCCAAATGTTAATCAGTAAAACTTTTATTCTAATTACTTGTAGGAGTTTTGAACATTATCCGTTATGAAGCAGTTTGCAAAAAATTACTTAATCTATATGTACTAATAAAACTTTTTTTTTTGGTGAAGCTTAATAGAACTCAGGGAAATAACAAAGTTGATATTCACACTTGTTTAATTCAACAAACTAAACTAAATATGGCCATAGACCATTAGAGCAATTATATGAGCTATAATGTTTCTTGCAAGTCTTTTGATTTTTTTCCTTCTTTAGGTAAAGTTTTACCTTAAATTACCTTGGGGAGTTCCTGTTGTGGCTCAGCAGGTTAAAAACCCGACTAGTATACATGAGGATATAGGGGGTTATTTTTATTTATTTTTTACTTTTTTTTTTTTTTTTGGTCTTTTTGCCTTTTCTTGAGCTGCTCCCGAGGCATATAGATGTTCCCAGGTTAGAGGTCTAATCGGAGCTGTAGCTGCCGGCCTATGCCAGAGCCACAGCAATGCAGGATCCGAGCCGCGTCTGTGACCCACACCACAGCTCACATAGTGTCTCCAAAAGACACATTATTCCATCCCTCCATCCTTGTTTCACTCCATCAATGATTATTTGCTGTGTGTATGTGATATTTGGACTGTTCTTGGATCAATACCTTGTCCCTTCTCTGCACTCTTGCCTTTGCCAAATCCAGCCTGTTGGAGTATTCAGTTGCCTCAGTCACTGTAAGGCCAGCCTGGATCAGTTCCTAAAACCAGAACAGTCGCTTCATCAGCCCCTATCTGATCTCAATGTATGAAAATACCTGCTTCAGGTAGTTCCCACTGTGGCTCAGTGGTAACAAACCCTGCTAGTATCCATGAGAATGTGGGTTCGATCCCTGGCCTCACTAAGTGGGTTAAGGATCCGGCATTGCCATGAGCTGCAACGGAGGTCTCAGGTGCAGCTCAGATCTGGTGTTGATGTGGATGTGGTGTAGGCTGGCAGCTGCACCTCTGATGTGACTCCTAGCCTAGGAATTTCAATATATAGTGCAGTTGCAGCCCTAAAAAAGCTAAAAAAAAAAAGAATGAAAGAAAAGAAAAGAAAAGAAAAAGAAAAGAAAGAAAATACCTTCATACTATACACCTCTGATCACTTACTGAACCAAGACACAAAACTACTGCAGAAAATAGGTGAACCATGCAAAGCCTTGACGTTAAATATTACGGAAGACTTCTCTTCCAACAAATTACAATGAACAAGTCAAAAACTGACTTTTTTCTTCATCCACAGCAGGAATCTGGCATGATCTTAAGAAATATCCTTTAAATAACTCAATATTTCAGGAATTACTTTCTGTTCCTCCTTTCCAGTGAATCATGTTAGACTCTTACCTCCAAATTTGATTATTCTTTGTGTTAGTTAAATCATAGGCCCCTGTGAAGGAAAATATATAGAGATAGGTAAAGGAGCATGAAGAATATATTTTCCTATACCTGGATTATAAAAATCTCTGTAATTCCAGCAATTATGGTGAATAGCCTAGGGATTCCATCGAGTCTGGTGATAGCCTCTTCGTTGCGGTTATAAATGTTGGGCTTCAAGGCCCCTTTAAGGAGATAGTACTCAAAGCCTCTGGCCAAGACAAGAATTACCAGACCCTTATGATCACCCCACTTGTCTCATTATAATGCAACCTCACCTACTTTGAGCAACTTGACATACTCCTTCCTACCCCTACTAGGAAAAGTATGTGGCCCACTCCTCACCCCACCCCTATAGGGGCCTTATATGCCCCAACCAACCAGCAAGTGTATCACAAGACCCCTTTTTCTCCAACCATTCAGCAGGTGTATTGTGAGACCTCTCCTCTCTCCCTGGGCTATAAAAACATACGTGCTCTGGGTTGACTCTCCCTAGTTATCAGGAAGTTATCCCACTGCACTAGCAGCAATTATACTCTCAATAAACTCTTCTTTCTTTTCATGTAACTTTGAGTCTGGAAATTCTTCTTTTGACTTGCATGCACAGACCATGACAGTAAACCATAGGTCTTAGATGGAAAAAGCAAGTCTCTTAAATGAAACCATCATCGAAATCCTCTCCTAATCATTTTGTAACTGGGTTGTCATAGTGAGAAAAGAAAGAAGAGTTGGAATGGGAGCAGGCTAATATTTATACTTTTTTTTTTTTTTTTTTGCTTTTTAGGGCCAGAATTGTGGCATATGGAAGTTCCCATGCTAGGGGTTCCCAGGCTAGGGATCTCAGCTGTAGCTGCCTGCCTACACCATAGTCACAGCAACACAGGATTGAGATGCTTCTGTTATCTACATCACAGCTCTTGGCAATGCTGGATCCTTTAACCTACTGAGTGAGGCCAGAGATCAAACACACAACCTCATGCATACTAGCCAGGTTCATTACCACTGAGCCATGATGAGAACCCCGTACATGTATTTGCTTAATAAGAGTAACTGGTTCAAGTTCCTTGTCTGATCGAAGTATGGGCTGAGACATCACCTGTTCCCCATGGGATGGTAGGAACCCTGTGGTCCATAAAGGTCCTTCTGTTTCTGTGGGTCAAACACATTCAAGTCCTTTAGGAAAGCACGGGGTCTTAAAGATCCGTGGCTACTGAGGGAATAAAGCATGGGAACAGGTAACAGTGGATTCATGGAGTATCATATTTCACAAAAGATGTTAGTATCACTTTATTTTGACCTGAAGTCAAACAAAATACTTTATGAGGACTGTCCGCTGTGGCTCCACTACCGTGAATGCAATTAGTATCCATGAGGATGTGGGTTCAATCTGTGGCCCCATTCAGTGGGTTAAAGATCTGGCATTGCTGTGAGCTGTGGTGTAGCTCACAGATGCAGCTCAGATCTGGAGTTGTTGTGGCTGTGGCATAGGCCAGCAGCTGCAGTGCTAATTGACCCCTATCCTAGGAACTTCCATTATGCCATGGGTGCAGCCATAAAAAAAAAAAAAAAAAAAAAAAAAAAAAAAAAGAAAAAAGGATAGATAGATAGATAGACACACATACACACACACATATATATATATATATTTTATTAGGGAGTTTTCTGGTGATACAGCAAGTTAGGATCTGGTGTTGTCACTGCTGTAGCACAGGTTCTATTCCTGGCCAGGCAGGAATTTTCATATGCTGAGGGTAAAGCCAAGAAAAAAAAAAAAAAACTTTATGAAAACATACAACATTAATCAATCTTAAGTACAAGGTGGCTTTTGTACACTTTTTAGAAATAAATAAGATGATTAGTACTTGGCTAAACACATATGGAATCAGAAACTGGCTTAAAGGTTTAGCTAGAAATTTCGCCTCCAGATTAAAGGATACCTATACATTCCATTTGAATCTAAGATTTAAGAGAGGGAGAGGCATGATTTTACTGTAATTCCATATATTGATATAATGTAATAAGCTCAATATGATTAGACTTACAGCTAAGTAATGTAGAACCAGCCATTTTGTTTTGTTTTGTTTTATGGTTGCTTCCACAGTATATGGAAGTCCCCAGGCCAGGGATTGGACCTGTGCCTCCACAGCAACCCCAGACACTGCAATCAGATTCTTGTTTTTCTTTTCTCCTTTTCTTCTTTTTTTTTTTTTTTTTTTTTTGCCACCCCACCAGATATAGAGGTTCTGGGCCAGGAATGAGACCCAAACCACAGTTTCAACCTATGCCACACCTGCAGCAATGCCAGATCCTATAACCCACTGAGCCTGGCCGGGGATTGAACACATGTCCTGGCACTGCAGAGGTGCCACCAATCCTATTGTGCCACAGCAGGAATTTCCAGCCTGTCTCCTTATTTTAATGTCTCTTTTTTATTTGGTTTGAATACAATTATGTCCAAATTAATTGTTTGACAAAAAGACCATTCCATTTTGGGTCACTGAGTTTCTAGAGGCTTCAGTGATTTAGTTGGACTGTTCACAGATTTAATATTTTTAATACTCAAGATAAGGAATCTCTGCAACAGAGTTTAGAAATTATTTCCTTAAATGCTTTAGGTGATTAAGGTGTACACATATATTTTTATATAAACCTCTGTCCCCACCAACATCTTATTGCCTATACACACTTAGAGATCCTCTTGGCCCTGAGGATGATTACTAGAAATCTTTTGTGACTCCCTTTTAGGCACCTCACATTCAACTTATCCAAAGCAAGACAGTTCCTGTCAAACTTACTATCTTTAAGGCTCAGAAACTTCTGTCTCCATGATTCCACACCATTGAAAAGTCACCAATTCCTGGACACTCTCTTTCATCCATCTCCTGTGTATTCCTGCCTTTTTATTTCCTCCTCTAGACCTTTCAGTTGATATGTCATCATTTCTTTTTTTTTCTTATTTTTAAAACATTTTTATTGAAGTATAATTGATCTCCAATATTGTGTTAGTTTCACAACACATTCTTCTAGTTATACGCATTCTTTTTGCTTATTTTCCATTTCAGTTTATTATGAGATTTTTTTTTCTCTTTACAGCTACATCTGCACATATGGAAGCTCCTAGGCATCAAATTGGAGCTGCAGCTGCAGGCCTATGCCACAGACACAGCAACACCAGACCTGAGCTGCATCTTTGACCTACTCCACAGCTTGCAGCAATGCAGGAAACTTAACCCACTGCAGAGACTGAATCCACATCCTCATGGACACCATGACAGATTCTTAACCTGCTAAGCCATAGGGGAACACCTATTATAAAATACTGAGTAGAGTCCCCTGTGTTCTACACCAGGTCCTTGTTGGATTTCTATTTTATATATAGGAGTGTGTATTTTCTAATTCCAAGTCATCATTTCTTACATAAATCTCTGAAATAACTGTTTCCAGATTTCCCCAATTCTGATTGCCCACCCTTCTCAATATAGTCCCCACTCTAAATCACAAATATGATCAAGCTGTCTTGTCACATTTTAAAAATGCTTCAAAAGCTCTCCAGGAGTTGCCCTTGCACCAGAATTCTTTATAATCTTCCAATCATAAATACATGTATAACACTATTCTCCACCACTCACTCCTCCCTCCTCTCCATCCCTGGAAATTACTAATCAGCTCCACCCCATCGTTCTAGTCCTTCTGTCCTTGGCTGTCCACATTCATCTGCCTCACACCATCTTTCCTGGCTTTTCATCTAACTTCCTCCAGCTATATGCCTCCACTAAAGCTCAGCTGAAGCATTACTTCCTCCATGGAAATCTCTGTGTGCATTCTTATTTAGAGACACCATCCTTCATGCTTCCCACAGCATCCTCTAGGACAGTGGTCACAGGAAACATTATCTTTGAAGGAATGAGTGCTCTGAAGAGCATGGTATATGCAGATTTTTTTGGCACAAAAATGAAATAGCACCATTATTAAAACTATAATTTACTGTCACAAGGATGTTAAAGCTAAAATAGAATTAATACAGGAAGGACAGCCAAACAACCATGACCAGGAATGTGTGCTATTTCTCAGTCACTGGGCTGGACTGTTTAACTCTCACAATACTCCATTGAGTTTTACCAGTATTAACTCCACTTTATAGATGAAAAAATCAAGACTTAGAGAGATAAATTTGATAACCCATCCAGCAGGCAATATTCAGTAGCCCATTCCCCCTGTAAAAGAGTCACCACTATTCCATCTGACATTTAGGAAGGCCAAAGGTGCTGAGAGATGTATAAGTCAACTACATCACTCTTTATAAGCAAAAGTCAGATTTGTCATATTTTAGAAGTTTTATTCTGTACTGAAGACCAGAAGTCTCTTATTTTTCTTTGGTGTTTAAGTTCTGTTTTCATCAAGGAAAGAACACATTAGTTTAAGAAACATGCATTTTATCACATGATAGATTTCAAAACATTTTTATCATCAGTTAAGAGGAACTGTATAAGGAAAACTGGACTTTTGAGAATGTAAGTGGTGCATCAGTGACTTGTGTGTATAAATATTTTCACAAAAGATTAAAAGTAAGTGATGAGTTATGGCACATGAGTCCTTAAAATGATCTGGGTAAGGTCTTGATTAAATAAAAAATTGTGTGCTTGGCTTTTTCCAGAAGTTACCTAAGATTCTAAAAACTAAGCTTACCTCAATAGATATATTTCTTATGTACACACACACACACACACACACACACACACACACACACACACACACACAATCCTTAAATTTTCTAACCTTAAACATCACAGCAGAAGTTCTCTGCAGGCTGCTTCATTCCACAGGCCATGTACTTGACCTTTGGTGCCGCACAAAGAAGAAGATATGTGAGGTCTAAGAATTTTCTTCAATTATGCACCTTTATCATCAAAACCATGGATGAGTCCCATCAGGAACGTTTAGTCAGCCTGCTGTTCACTGAAAATGAATTATGAATGAGTTTGTCAATAGCTCAGAATGAAACATAAATCTATGAATCTCATGCAACCAGTTCCCTATTTGTCTTACAACTATTATTTTTAAAAAGGAATTGGAGAACAATATTACAATAGCTGCTCTATTCAATCATCTATATTTTCGAATACACTTGGAATTTTCCTAGTTATGCCTTCCCCACTTACTGTGAATAAGTTGAATCAAAAGACTAAAAGCCTTCTCACTTTTACTCAGTTTAGCTGAAGCCCTTCCATCTGTAGGAGCTTTAAAATACTCCAAGGGTTTTCTAGTCAAGGTCAAAATACAGCAGAATGATAGAGCTCAGCCATGCAATTTTAAAAAGAGAGAGAAAGAAACTGCATGTCACGTTTCTATTGCCAGATGCTTTCAATGTGATGAAAACATATAGCACACTGGTGAGCTTTGAAAGGTCACCAAACAGAAAGTTTTCTTCTTCCTTTTTGCCTGTTTAATGCGGCATCGCAAGCTCATATCAGTGAAGTTCCAGCAATGGCATTTTATTCCCATATCCCTCCAGTTCTTCTTTCTTTACCATTTATTCCTTTATTCAGAAAATTACAAACCAGAGTGAGATAATCAATAAACGAGTTCAGTAGGGAGAAGCAAGGTTACCACATGAAATAATTGTTTTAAACAGTCACAGCCCATGCTCAAGTGTCTGAGTTTTAACAAGAGCTTCAGCTCCACCAAAAAACCAGCTTAACTTCCTTATTATATTTTTCCTCTCTCCATGCTCTCAGGTTCCATCTTAATGAAAGACAAGACAAAACAAGGCATTTCATGGGAAAGCCAGTTCTCCTTTAGGCTTTACATTTGAAAGCTTATCCCAGAATGTCAGATAAGTATTAGAGGCTGAAGGTGGGCAGGGCGGCTCACGTCACACTTTTGAAGTGCTCCAGCACTAACCCATCCTCAAACAGCCTTTGATCTGACATGGCTCAGAAGTCCCTTGTTCTCTCTCTCTGCACTCAGTCACATTTCATCCAGGCTGCTCTGTGAACTGTTCATCCAGCTCTTCTCAATACATGCTGGAAATGAAAGGAAGCAATTGACTTTTCCAGGAGTCAAACTGCCATCTGTTAAGGGTGCCCCCACCCCCTTTAAAACTGCTGAGGGAGCCAGTCTCCTGCTTTCTGCTTTCTTCTCCCAGCTTAACTGAAGGCATTAACTCAACTGTGAAGCTTCATCACTTCCATTTGATAGGTTGCCAGGACAGAACCGAAAGAGAACAAGCACGTGAACAATTGCTTTCCTACACAGCAGGAAAGTGGACAGAGTCCAAGTGTGAGAAGCTCCCCTGGCCAGCTGGACTCCCTCAGATCCAGCAAGAATCATTTATAATCAACATAAGAACAATAACCTCTGTCATATTCCAAACCATGCATGACAGCACTACACTTTTGTTCTACACTTTCTGTTGGCTGCATGGTAACTAAGAAACCATCTCCTCTGGATTCCCTCCCTCACCACAGAGGACCTCTGTAAAGAGAGGGGCGTCTGCCAGGGCAGCTGTGCCTGTGAAGGCAACAGGAAATAGCATCTTTGCATGTCCAAGTGCCCTCTGAGGGGTCTTTGATTTTGGTTTTACACTACAAAATCTTCTAACCATACTCTTCTATTTTTCCTTTCTCTTTTCATTTTCAGAAACACTAAGGGATTGGGGAGCAACATTGTCAATGAGACTTCCAAGGGACAAAAATATGTCATTGCAATGGGACAAGAGACAATTCGTTTGTTTCATTTCACTCATTATAGCTATGAATGTTAATGAACTACATTTGGGTGGGGGGGACAATGAATTCAACCTGTAAAATGCCTAAATCATGGCTATAACCTCCGTGTGGATAGAAAGCAGTTAAATAATCTCTAGCACCTGTTCTTCAAGTATCATATACATTTTGCTTTTTGAACAGAACTTGTTAATGTGGCCTGAGAGAAGGCATTTGGAATTTCTGTTACTAGAACTAAACTAATAGAAGATTGCTTAATGAAATTTCTGGCTTTATTGAACAGCTATGACTTCCCACCACCATATTAACTATCCAGAATGTAAATATTTACTTCTGATGCACTTTTGGAAGCTTATAAACTTTATTGACACTTTGTATTCAACAAATACACAGGTAGAGATAGCATCAAGAAAAATCCCAGCATGGTCTCCACCCAATAAGTTAAAAATCTGACTCAGAGTAAGTATCATAAAATTTATCAACCCATATTTATTGTAAGACTGAGCCGAGACTGGAAATACAAAGAGTTACATGAAATGTCTCTCCAAAATAGTTTATAATGTAATCTAAGACTTCTACAAAAGCACACTGCATTAGTCAGAGTTCTCTAGAGAATCAGACCTAAAGTGATATATAGAAAAACAAATATATAGCTATACATAGAGAGATTTATTATACCATGTTATTTATTACATAGGTTTAATATTATATACAATGTATAATTTTGCACCATTATACATATATCATGGTAATTATAATATTGTTTAGCTTTTATTAATAATCTACATAATGATACATGGATATATATAAAAAGAGTCAGCGTAAAGAATTAGTTCACATGGGAGTTCCATTCATAGTGCAGCAGAAAAAAATCTGACTAGGAACCATGAAGTTGTGGGTTCGATCCCTGGCCTTGCCCAGTGGGTCAAGGATCTGGTGTTGCCATGAGCTGTAGCGTAGGTTGCAGACGCAGCTTGGATCTGGCATTGTTGTGGCTGGGGCGTAGGCCGGCAGCTACAGCTCTGATTAGACCCCTAGCCTGGGAACCTCCATATGCTGTGGGAGGGAGCCTAAAAAGAAAAAAAAAAAAAGAATTAGCTCACATGATTATGGAGGCTAAATTCCACCATCTGCAGTCAGCAAGATGGAAAGCCAGGAGAGCCAATAGTAAAGTTCCAGACAGAGGCTAGAGGCCTGAGAAACAAGAGAACCAGAGATTTAACTTCAGTCCAAGTCTGAAGATCCTAATACCAGAGGGCCAATGCTGTAAATTCTGGTCTGAGTCCAAAGACCCAAGAATCAGGAGAGCCAACTGTATAAGTTCTGTCCTGAGGGCAGGAGAAGACCTATATTCCAGCTCAAGCAGGCAGAGAACAAAGAATTCTCTTTTCTTTTTCCTTTTTGTTCTATTTAAGCCCTCAACTGATTGAATGGTGCCCACAAACACTGGAGAGGTCAATCCACTTTTCTCAATCTATGGATTCAATCTCATGTAGGAACACACTCACTGACACCCTCAAAACCATTTAACCAATTATCTAGGCTCCCCCTGGCTCCATCAAGTTGACACACAAAATTAATCACCACAAGTCCACCCCTTGTCAACTCAACACCCACATATCTTTAAACCATACTTAATTTCCAAATAAAAATAATAGCAATACAACTCTTCTGCATACAACTAAAAATACATTAACTCCTTCTCCAGAAGAGGAGCTAAAATCTTTCAGTGATATTTAATCTTCTTTTGATATCTTGTAACTTAAATACTGTGATTTAAAATTATCAAGATTTAAACACTATGATACAAGATCAATGTATCTTATGTTACATGACAAGGGGATAAAGGAGGAAAGAAAAAATAGTATTAATACATTTCTGTGATATGTATCACAAACTATATATTATATATGTATATATATTTTCATATATGTACACATCTATCTATATATAACACAATATGTGTGTATACAGATATAGATTTAGATAGATATAGATATAGATATATCCATATATGGTGGAACGATATTCTTCTATTTTTCAACTCATGCCCCTCTGTCTTAAGCAGGCAGCTCAGTTGTAATGCTTCTATAAATGCTGAGGCGACCTAAACCTTCCTTCCTGAATGGTCAGGGCCATTAGTAGTAGTGCCTGGTTTGGGTTGTTTTAGTTTTCTATTGACATAATCACAAAGTATGATGATACTAAGAAATGCCCTAAGGGATTTATTGTATTCTTCCTTAACTTCATTGTGAAGCAGTAGTCCAATTTCCCCTTGGTGGTCAAGAGCAATCATCCCAGCCAGCACACAAAGTCCCTTCTTTGCTGGTTAGTTCAGAAGAATGAGGAGTAGTCTTATCTTCTTAGCTTCTTGTTCAGTAGAATCACTGTAGTGTCTCCTTGTGGAAGCATTCCCTAGACCAGTGTTGAACAGAGTGTAAAGTCAGGGGAACAGAAAGCAAAAATTTTGCTAATGCTTGACTAAGAGTAATACTGAGGGATGCCACTCTGATTTCTACTCCTTGATTCTTGGATCTTAAGAATCTTGGCTACAAGTAAAAGAAGAGTATATATTAGATGCTGGCTCATCAAAGTCCACATAGCCTTGTGAAAAACTGCTCTTGCATAATAGCTTGAAGTGAGATCTTAAATCCCTGTTTAGGAATTGAACCTGGACCACCTTGGTGAAAACCAGAAATACTAGCCACTAGGCCACTAGGCACTAGTGACTGGAAGCAGAGTCTCTGGATCTTGTCTACATCATAAATGAGAATTTTAAAAAGATATGGATAAATTTTAAAAATAATTTTAAAAAGAGAATTTAAAAAAAAACAGAGTTTATTATTATAAGCACAGCACATATAAGAGAGCACACAAAGAAGCTGTTTAGGAGAAAAACAGCACACTCAGAGAGGAGTGTGGACTCCCACACTAGCGGAGAGCATACCAAAGGTGGGGGGGTGGTTAAATCACTTACATAGGAGTAGTTCTTCTGCATCTTTGTTTTCCTCTGGCTAATAATATTTCTTTGTTTCTGGCACATGCTCAGTCCCAGTGCCTTCACCAATATGTATACGCATATTTTGCCATGGTGGATCCCAGTGCAGGGGTTTATAGGGATACTGAAAACACCTATTATGGGATGACACCTCCTCCCTTTTTGACACCAAGGGGCCTATCTGTGCATATATAGTCAGAGGGGTCTCCTTGACGTCAAGATTGATGAGATCACCTTATCTTTTTACTCCAGCAGAGCTTAGCTCTTGCCTTTAACTCTCTCTTTGAAGTATCAAAGAAAAACAAGGTCTAATTTACTTAGTCTGACAATTCCAGCTGTTCTCAGTGCAGGGATCCATCTACCTCCACCTCAAAATCTTGTCCATACATACAAGGTATTGCCCTTAACCAGAACCATAAGTAAGTCTTCAAAAGGCCACTCCAGCATTCTATCAAGCCAGCTGCTTCAGTATTGAAGGAAATATGGTAAGCCAAGTGGGTTCTATGAGCATGGGCACATTGCTGGTCTTCATTTGCTGTGAAGTGAGGTTCATGATTGAAAGCAGTGCTATTCGGAATGCCATAATGGTGGGTAAGATATATAGTAAGACCATAGATGGCAATTTGGCAGGAGCACTGAATTCAGGACAGCAAATCTGTATCTAGAGTGTCTATTCCATTAAAAACAAAACACTATCCCTTCCATGGTACAAGGAGTCTAATGTAATCAGTCTGCCACCAGGTAGTTGACTGATCACCTTGGGGAATAGTGCTATATTTGGGCTTCAGTGTTGGTCTCTGCTGATAGGTAGATTGGACACTCAGCAGTGGCCATAGCCAGGTAGTCTTTCATGAGTTGAAGCCCATGTTTCTGAGCTCAGGAATATCTACCATCCTTGCCACTGTAGTCACTTTGTTCATGAACCCATTAGGTGATGACAGGGATGGATGGGGAAAAGGCTGAGAAAATGGGTCATCTATCCACTTAATTATGAAAATCATCCTCCACTAAGGTCACAATTTGACGACCATTCACAAAAAACACTAATATCTTTGAATTTCTTGCCCATTCAAAGAGGTCAATCCCCATACTTCTTCAAAAATTTTGTTGTTATTAATTTTCCAATCACATTTCTTAAAAATCCATGACCACCCAACCAGATGATTGGCCATGAATAAGAATATAATCATAATGAGTTCCCGTCATGGCGCAGTGGTTAACGTTCCGACTAGGAACCATGAGGTTGCGGGTTTGATCCCTGGCCTTGCTCAGTGGGTTAAGGATCTGACATTGCCGTGAGCTGTGGTGTAGGTTGCAGATGTGGCTTGGATCCCGTGTTGCTGTGGCTCTGGCATAGGCTGGTGGGTACAGCTCCAATTCGACCCCTAGCCTGAGAACCTCCATATGCCACGAGAGCAGCCCTAGAAAATGCAAAAAGACCAAAAAAAAAAAAGAATATAATCATCACACATCTGGTCATTTCTCAGGGTTGCTTAGGCTCTTGGAGAATGACAATGTATGATTATAATCATAAATAGAAGGTAACTCCAATTATAGCTGCCTTACCCAATGTAGTTTAATTTCTTGAACCAATTTACACATCCCCTGATATCAGAAAGAAGAAAAAAACTGGAGGCATGACACAGGAGATTTCAAAATATATTATATATATATAAAGATTTCTGCATAGTAATAGATAAGTAAGCAAAATGAAAAGCCATGGAATGGAAGAAAATATTTGCAAATCACATACCTAATAAGGGAGATTATATCCAAAATATACAAGGAAATCACACAACTCAATAGCAGAAAAAATAATAATAATCCAGTCTAAAATGGACAAAGTATC
Source organism: Sus scrofa (assembly GCF_054392235.1). Classification (NCBI taxonomy): domain Eukaryota; kingdom Metazoa; phylum Chordata; class Mammalia; order Artiodactyla; family Suidae; genus Sus; species Sus scrofa. The sequence goes on along the minus strand of NC_139390.1, from coordinate 49,166,283 downwards.
AGAAGATATTTTTTCAAAAGAAGATATACAAATGGCCAACAGATACATGACTATGTGCTCAAAATGACTAATCAGGAGTTCCCGTCGTGGCGCAGTGGTTAACAAATCCAACTAGGAACCATGAGGTTGCAGGTTCGGTCCCTGCCCTTGCTCAGTGGGTTAACGATCCGGCATTGCCGTGAGCTGTGGTGTAGGTTGCAGACGTGGCTCGGATCCCGTGTTGCTGTGGCTCTGGAGTAGGCCGGTGGCTACAGCTCCGATTAGACCCCTAGCCTGGGAACCTCCATATGCCTTGGGAGCGGCCCAAGAAATAGCTAAAAAGACAAAAAAAAAATGACTAATCATCAGTAAAATGCAAATCAAAAAAAAAGATATCACTACACACCTCTTAGAATGGTTATTATTAAAAAAAAAAAAAAGACAATGGATAACACATGTTAACAAGGATGTGGACAAAGGGGACACCCTTGTGTACTGTTGGTGGAAATTTAAGTTGGTGCAGCCACTATGGAAAACAAGATGGAGGTTGCTCAAAAAATTAAAAATAGCAACCTAGAATACTCTATCAAGCAAGAATATCATTTAAATAGAAAGTGAAATAAAGAATTACTCCACCAAACAAAAGCTAAAACAGTACAGCAATACTAAACCCATTCTAAAAGAAATGCTGAAAGGGCTTCTCTAAATTAAAAAAAAAAAAAAAGGAAGAATAAGGATGGAGGAAACCACAATTGGAAAGCAATCACTTAAATAAGCCAACATACAGATCTAAACATGAAGATGTTAAAAAAAAAAAAAAAGTCATCAAAATCATACAATGTGGGGAAGGAAAGTAAGAAATTATAGATTCTTTTTTTTATTTTAATGATGTATTTGAGCCTATATGACAAACACACTAAAGCAAGCAGATATAGGAAAGGGTTAATGTCCTTTAAAAACAGGGCAACCACAAATCAAAATGGAACATTGCATTAAAAAAAAAAACTGAAGGAGTTCCTGTCATGGTGCAGTGGTTAATGAATCTGACTAGGAACCATGAGGTTGCAGGTTAGATCCCTGGCCTTGCTCAGTGGGTTAAGCATACAGCATTGCCATGAGTTGTGGTCTAGGTCACAGAAGTGTCTCAGATCCTGCATTGCTATGGCTCTGTCATAGGCTGGTGGCTACAGCTCGGATTGGACTTCTAGCCTGGGAACCTACATATGCCATGGGAACAGCCCTACAAAAAGGCAAAAAGACAAAAAAAAAAAAAAAACTGAAAAGTACTCAAGCAAAAAATGAATGGAAACCATCCAACCAAAAAAAGAAAAGAAGAAAAGAGAAACAGAATCAACTGGAAAATGAGATTTAAAATGACAACAAACATATCTATCAATAATTACCTTAACAGTCAATGGACTGAAGGCTCCAATCAAAAGACACAGAGTGGCAGATTGGATAAAAAAGCAAAAACCTTCAATCTGCTGTCTACAAGAAACTCACCTTAGGGCAAAGGACACATACAGATTGAATGTGAGAGGAGGGGAAAAGATATTTCATGCCAATGGACAAGACAGGAAAGCAGGAGTTGCAATGCTCATATCAGAAAAAAACAGTCATCAAAAGGAAGGCCATAAAGAATGACAAAGAAGGACACTATTGAATGGCTAAGGGATCCATTCAAGAAGAGGGTATTACAATCATGAACATATATGCCCCTAACATAGGAGCACCAGATACCTCCAACAAATAATAACAGACATAAAAGGAGAAATTAATGGGAATGCAGTCATAGTGGGAGACTTTAACACTCCACTCACATCAATGGACCGATCCTCTAGACAGAGAATCAATAAGGCAACAGAGATCCTAAAGGACACAATGGTAAATTTAGACTTCATCGACATCTTCAAGGCATTGCTTCCAAAAATATCAGAATATGCATTCTTCTCAAGGGCACATAGAACATTCCCAAGGATCACTCACATGTTGGGACACAAAGCCAACCTCAACAAACTTAACTGCATAGAAATTATTTCAAGTATCTTCTCTGACCACAATGGCATGAAACTAGAAATCAACCACAAAAAAAAGAAATAAAAAAAAAACCTTACAAAATAGGGACTAAACAACATGCTACTAAAAAACCAATGGGTCAAAGAGGAAATCAAGACGGAAATTAAAAAATACCTCAAGACAAATGATAATGAAGACGCAACCACTTCAAATCTGGAGGGTGCCACCAAAGTAGTGCTCAGAGGGAAATTCACAGCAACACAGGCCTTCCTCAAAAAAGAAGAAAAATCTCAAATCAACAACTTAACCCAACACCTAAATGAATTAGAAAATGAAGAACAAACAAAACCTAAAATCAGCAGAAGGAAGGAAATCATAAAGATCAGAGAGGAAATCAATAAAATAGAGATTCAAAGGACAATAGAAAAAAATCAATAAAACCAAGAGCTGGTTCCTTGAAAAGGTAAACAAAATTGACAAACCTCTGGCTAGACGCACCAAGAAGAGGAGAGAAAAAAAACCCAAATAACAAAATCAGAAATGAAAAAGGAGACGTCACAACAGATAACATGGAAATACAAAAAGCCATGAGAGAATACCATGAACAATTGTATGCCAACAAATTTGACAACCTAGAAGAAATGGACAGCTTTCTAGAGACTTACAGCCTGCCAAAACTGAATCAAGGAAAAAATAGATCAACTGAACAGACTGATGATGAGAAATGAAATTGAGTATGTCATCAAAACACTCCCTCCAAATAAAAGTCCAGGACCAGATGGCTTCACAGGAGAATTCTACCAAACATACAATGAGGAACTTATGCCCATCCTCTGTAAACTCTTTCAAAAGGGTGAAGAAGAAGGAACACTCCCAAAGACATTCTACGATGCCAGCATCACCCTAATTCCAAAACCAGACAAAGATACCACCAGAAAACAAAACTATAGGCCAATCTCTTTGATGAATATAGACGCAAAAATTCTCCACAAAATTTTAGCCAACTGAATCCAACAACATAGAAAAACATCACACACCAGGACCACCTGGTATTCATCCCAGGTCCACAAGGACTGATCAACATACACAGATCAATCAACATCATGCCCCACATTAACAAAAGAAAAGTGACAAACCACATGATCATCTCACTAGAGGCAGAAAAAGCATTTGACAAAGTCCAACATCCATTCATGATCAAAACTCTTACCAAAGTGGGTATAGAGGGAACATTCCTGAACATAACTAAAGCCACCTATGACAAACCCACAGCAAATATAATACACATTGGAGAAGAGCTGAAAGCCCTCCCACTCAAACCTGCAACAAGACAAGGATGTCCACTCTCACCACTGTTATTCAACATAGGACTGGAAGTCCTGGACATAGTAATCAGACAAACAAAAGAAATAAAAGGCATCCAAATAAGAAGAGAAGAGGTAAAACTGCCACTGGATGCAGATGACATGATACTATACTTAGAAAACCCCAAGGACTCAACCCCCAAACTACTTGAACTGATCAACAAATTCAGAAAAGTAGCAGGATATAAGATTAACATCCAGAAATCAGCCTCATTTCTGCATACCAACAATGAAATATTAGAAAAAGAATACAAGAACACAATACCTTTTAAAATTGCACCCCAATAAATCAAATACCTGGGAATACACCTGACCAAGGAGGTGAAGGACTTATATGCTGAGACCTATAAAACATTAATCAAGGAAATTAAAGAGGATGTAAAGAAATGGAAAGATATTCCATGTTCCTGGGCTGGAAAAGCTAACGTTCGACAAATGGCCATACTACCCAAAGCATCTATGGATGCAATGCAATCCCTATCAAGTCACCCACGACATTTTTCACAGAACTAGAATAAACAATCCAAAAATTTATATGGAACCACAAAAGACCCAGAATTGCCAAAGCAATCCTGAGGAACAAAAACCAAGCAGGAGGCATAACTCTCCCAGACTTCAGGCAATATTACAAAGCCACAGTCAGGAAGACAGTGTGGTACTGGTACCAAAACAGACAGACAGACCAATGGAACAGAATAGAGAACCCAGAAATAAACCCAGACACCTATGGTCAATTAATCTTTGACAAAGGGGGCAAGAACATAAAATGGGAAAAGACAGTCTTTTCAGCAAGCATTGCTGGGAAACCTGGACATCTGCATGCAAATCAATGAAACGAGAACACACCCTCACACCATGCACAAAAATACACTCAAAATGGCTAAAGTACTTAAATATAAGTCAAGACACCATTGAACTCCTGGAAGAGAACATAGGCAAAACAGTCTCTGACATCAACCTTACAAATGTTTTCTCAGGTTAGTCTCCCAAAGCAACAGAAATAAAAGCAAAAAGAAACCAATGGGACCTAATCAAACTGACAAGCTTTCGCACAGCAAAGGAAAGCAAAAAGACAACTTACAGAATGGGAGAAAATAATTTGAAATGACGCAACTGACAAGGGTTTAATCTCTAAAGTATACAAACTGCTTATGCAATTCAACATCAATAATGCCAACCACCCAATTGAAAAATGGGCAAAAGATGTGTATACACATTTTTCCAAGGAAGATATATAGATGGCCAACAAGAACATGAAAAAATGCTCAACATCCCTGATTATTAGAGAAATGCAAATCAAACCTCCATGAGATACTATCTCACAGTCAGAATGACCATCGTTAATAAGTACACAAGTAACAAATGCTGGAGGGGGTGTGGAGAAAAGGGAACCCTCCTGCAGTGTTGGTGGGAATGTAAGCTGGAATAGCCACTATGGAAAACAGTATGTAGGTATCTTAAAAAACTATACATAGAACTACCATATGATCCAGCAATCCCACTCTTGGGCATACATCCAGACATAATTTTCTTTCAAAAAGACATGTTCATTGCAGCTCTATTCACAGTAGCCAAGTCATGGAAACAATCCAAATGTCCGTTGACAGACAATTGGATTAGGAAGATGTGGTATATATACACAATGGAATACTACTCAGCCATAAAATGAACAAAATAATGCCATTTGCAGCAACATGGATGGAACTAGAGACTCTCATCCTGAGTGAAGTAAGTCAGAATAATAAGGGTAAATACCATATGATGTCACTCATATCTGATATCTTATATACAGCACAAATGAACCTTTCCACAGGAAAGGAAATCATGGACTTGGAGAATAGACTTGTTGCCAAGGGGGAGGGGGAGGGAGCAGGATGTATTGGGAGCTTGGGTCATTAGATGGAGACTATTAATAGCCTTTAGAATGGATTAGCAATGAGATCCTGCTGTGTAGCACTGTGAACTATGTTTAATCACTGATGATGGAGCATGATAATGTGAGAGAAAGGAATGTATACATGTATGTGTAACTGGGTCACCATGCAGTACAGTAGAAAAAAAATAATGCATTGGGGAAATAAAAAAACTAAAGACAAAAAAATAAAATAAAATAAAAAAGAAATCTCTTTGTTAATCCATAAGAAGAACCTCCTCATTTGTTATTATTTTGTCATGAGATGTCACATCTTCAGGCTCCACTTCTAATTCTAGTTTCCTTGATATTTCTGCCACATCTGAAGTGACTTCCTCCACTGAAGTCTTGAACCTCTGAAAATCATCAATGATGATTACAATTAACCACTTTCAAACTTCATGTCGCTATTTTGATCTCTTCCCATCAATCACCCACATTCTTTTTTAATTTTTTAATTTATTTTATTTTATTTTATTTTAATTTTTCTGCTGTACAGCATGGGGACCAAGTTACACATACACATATACATACTATTTCCTCCCATTGTTGTGTTGTGATGTATCTAGACATAGTTCTCAATGCTACACAGTAGGATCTTGTGGGGAGCTGAGAAGATACAAGAAGCCGAGGAAGGGAGCTTGCCTGAATGGTGCAATTCTGAGGGCAGTCTCCTAATCAAAAAAAGAGGCCTGCCTGAATGGTGCAGTTCCGAGGACAAGCTCCTAATCAGGAAAAGGGGCCTGTCTGAACAGTACAATTCCAAGGGCAGGTTCCTAGACAAGGGGATGCCTGCCTGCATAGCACAATTCCGAGGACAGGCCCCAGAAGACAATAAGGCTCACCTGCTGACATAGGTGGAAAACTAAATTTCCCAGGAAATAATTCCCATTTTGTGTTGCTGAGTGGGGATTGTTCCATGGATAACTTAATCTTTTCTGTTATTCACTTGCTATTCAGTTTTCCTCAGTCTTTCCTGATTATTTACTTATTATTCTTATTTCCCATTCTTATTTTCCTGTGGTGATTTGTGACTTAACAAAATTACAACAATAGTATAATAAAAATTTCATCCTGAAGGATTTTCCCCTATTTAAATCCAACTTAGTTAAAACATAAGTGTTTATCTATTAACTAGTTATATAGTAAACTTTAGAGTTAGGATTTTAATGAGGTCCATAGAAGTTAGCCATATATTATCCAAAAAACCTAGCTGTGAGTTTTGTCTTTGATTTTAAAAGCTTTTAAGTGATAGCTAGTTTAGTTAAGTTGGTTTATATTTACTTACACTTTCTCCCTGCCATAACACTTTGAAGATAAGCACCAGTCTACAAACAAGGTTTGTAAATGCCAAATTCTTACGTCTGTGAACTCTTCAAACTGTTAAAGACTGGCTGGCTATGGGATGATTTGTACTGTCTCCTCCTTTCCACAAGATGTATTGTACGTAATTGCCCTTAAATTGTACTCACTAAGTTTAGTTAAGATAGAGATTTTAAAACATGATGTATTGTACCTAATTGCTCCTAAATTGTACCCACCAAGTTTAGTTAAAACAAAGATCTTAAAATATGATGTATAGCTGCTATACCATGTAATAATTAACCAATGTACTTTTAACACTGTGATGTAATCTGTAGCAAAATGCTGTCTATATAATCAACCGCTTATGCCAATAAAACTTGAGCAGTCCCGCGCCCTGAAAGAAGGGACAAAGAGGCTGTCTCCATATGTACATTTGCCTCTCTGATCGGGAAGTGCATGCTCCCTGGCCTCTGGAGCTGGCCTCCGGCAGGATCTCATTATAAATCCATTCCAAGAGCAATAGTTTGCATCCATTAACCCCAAGCTCCTGATCCCTCCCATTCCTTCCCTCCTTCACCCCCAGGGCAGCCACAAGTTTATTCTCCAAGTCTATGATTTTCTTTTCTGTGGAAACATTCATTTGTGCTGTATATATTAGATTCCAGTTATAAGTGATATCATATGGTATTTATCTTTCTTTTTTTGACTTCTTTCACTCAGTATGAGAGTCTCTAGTTCCATCCATGTTGCTGCAAATGGCATTATGTCATTCTTTTTTATGGCCGAGTAGTATTCTATTGTGTATATATACCACATCTTCCTAATCCAATTGTCTGTTAATGGACATTTGGGTTGTTTCCATGTCTTGGCTATTGTGAATGGTTCTGCAATGACCATACTGGTGCATGTGTCTTTTTAAAGGAAAGTTTTGTCCAGATATATGCCCAAGAGTGGGATTGTGGGGTCATATGGACATTTGAATCACCCACATTCTTAATGGCATCTAGAACGGTAAATCATTTCCAGAAAGGTTTAAATTTACTTTGCCTAGATGTATGAGAAGAAACACTATCTATGTTAGCTATAGCCTTATGAAATGCATTTCCTAAAGACTAAGACCTAAATGTTGAGGAGTTCCCACTGTGGTACAACAATTTTAGGATCCAATGTTGTCTCTGCAGTGTCTTGGATCGCTGCTGTGGCATAGGTTCGATCCTCAGCCCAGGGCAGAGGGTTAAGGATTTTAAGTTGCTGCAGCTGTGACTCAGATTCAATCCCTGGCCCGGGAACTTCCATGTGTCATGGTGTAGCCATTAAAAATAAAAAGACTTGAAAGTTGAAATTCCTCCTTGATCCATAGGCTGCAGAATGGATGTTGTATTATCAGGCATCAAAATGACATTATTCTCCTCATATAACTCCTGTAAAATACTTTGGTGACCAGGGGCATGGTCAATGTGAAGTGATATTCTGAAAGAAATCTTTTTTTTTTTTCCTGAGCAGTAGTCCTGAACAGTGGCCTTAATATATTGATTAAATTGTGTTGTAAATAGCCTTGCTGTTATCCAGGCCTTTCTGTTCCCCTTATAGAACACAGGCAAAGTAGGTTTAGCATAATTCTCAAGGGCCTGAGGATTTTCAAGATAAATGAGGATAAGTCACCCGCTGTACTAACCCCTAATGAGAGAGTCAGCCTGCTGTTTGGAGTTTTGAATCTGGGCATTGACTTTTCCTCTCTAGCTATTAAAGTCCTAGATGGCATCTTCTTCCAACATAAGGCTGTTTGGTCTGCTTGAAAGTCCATTTTTTAGTATAGCCACCTTCATGAATTATCTTATCTATATCTTCTGGATAACTTCTCTACCTTCTACATAAGCACTTGCTGTTTCACCTTGCACTTCTATGTTATGGATTTGTCTTTTCTTAAATCTCATGAGCCATCCTCTATTAGCTTCAAATGTTTCCTATGCATTCCTCTTCACTTGGCCTTCATAGAATTGATGATTTAGGGCTTTGTTCTGAATTAGGCTTTGACTAAAGAAAATGTTGTGGTGTGTTTGATCTTCTGTTCAGACCACTAGAACATTTGCCATATCAGCAACAATGCTCTCTTTCTTTCTTATAATTTGTGTGTTCCCTGGAGTAGCACTTCTAATTTCCTTCAAGAACTCTTCACTTGCATCCACAATTTGGCTAATGTTTGGCATAGGGGGCCCAGCTTTCAGCCTCTCTTGGCTTTCAATATACCTTCTGCATCTGCACTAAGCTTAATCATGTCTAGATTTTTATTCAAAGGGAAAGGTATGTGACTCTTTCATTTGAACACTTAGAGGCCACAGTAGGGTTTTTAATTGACTTAATTTTAATATTGTTGTGTCTTAGGGCATAGGAAAAAGCAAGAAGAGGAAGAGAGACAGAGAAATTTCTGATCAGTGGAGGAATCAGAACATACACAGCATTTATCAACTAAGTTTGCTGTCTAATATGGTCACAATTGGTGGTGCTACCAATTACAATACTAACATCAAAGATCACTGGTCACAGACCACCATGGCAAATGCAATAATGATGGAAAAGTATGTTTTTTTTTTCTTTTTTAGGGCCACACCCATGGCATATGGAATTTTCCAGGCTAGGGGGTGAATCGGAGCTACAGCTGATGATCTACACCACAGCCACAGCAATGTGGGATCTGAACCACATCTGTCACCTACACCAGAGCTCACAGCCATGCTGGATCCTTAGCCTACTTAGGCCAGGGATCAAACCCATATACTCATGGATACTAGCTGAATTTGTTTCCACTGTGCCATGACAGGAATACTTGGTAAAGTCTTAACTTTTGCAAGAATCAGAGTTCCCATCGTGGCTCAGTGGAAACAAATGTGACTAGCATCCATGGGGATGCAGGTTTGATCCCTGGCTTTGCTCAGTGGGTTAAGGCATTGCTGTGGCTCTGGTGTAGGCCAGTGGCTACAGCTCTGATTAGACCCCTAGCCTGGGAACATCCATATCCCATGAGTGAGGCCCTAAAAAGACAAAAAAATATATATATATATATGTATATATATATAGTAAGAATTGCTACGTAAATATATATATATATATATATATATATATATAGTAAGAATTGCCAAAATGCTGTTGAAAAATGATACTGATAGACTCATTAGATTCAGGGTTGCCACCAACTTTCAATTTGTAAAAAGTGGAATATCTGCAAAGTGCAATAAAATGAGGTCTGCCTGTATTAAAAATCTTCCTCTATGCATCCTATTTTTTTCTAAACAAAATTCTGCTATGATGTATAAGATCATAATATTTAAACTGCCAGTGATTTTATTCATTTGTTTTTGAATATAATCTTCCAGTTTTTGAAATCTTAAAATATTGTCTATTCTTTTGTGAATTCCTCAAATTTGATTTTTAAAATTTTAAATATTAATTTTTTTTCATTTTTAAAATTTTTACTGAAGTACAGTTGATTTACAAGTTGTGATTCCCAAAAGTAGTTTTAATTTCCTATGTCTAGCAAATGTTAAGTGTGAATATTGTTATTTTTTATTAATTTCTAAACTTAAAAACATAAATTAAATTATAAAATAAGAGAAGGTTATAGAAATAGTTAAAATAATCTTATTACATATAAAATATTGAAATTTTGGTTTTAACAAACCAGCACCTGGATGTGTTGACTTAAGAGCAGTTTGCAGAAAGATTATATTTGAGAGAACAAAATCACTTGGAACAGCAGGAAAAAAAATGAGATTCCAGGGAAGGAATTATGTGATTAACAACATAAATTCAATATATGTTAATCATAAATTGAAAACTCTGAGGCTTTTACTTTTTGCCTAGGATGCAAAAAGTTGAAAAGTGTGCTCCCATCCCAAAATAAGAAAAAAGGTAAAGTATAAAATCATACCCTTTTTTTGAGGAGAGCATGAGAGAGCTGATATCAAAAGGAACCTAATTAGAAATCCAAAGACTGGCAGTCTGTTGCAAGGAAAAAATGAGGTATAAGGAGGAGTGGCTTATGTGACAGAGCTTGGGAGGGAGAGATGTTGGGTGCTAGTCAGTTCAACCTTTTTTATTTTCTTTTATTTATTTTTTTATGGCTGCACCTACAGCAAAGCATATGGAAGTTTCTGGGCCCGGGGTAAAATGGCAGCTGCAGCTAAGGCCTATACCACAGCCACCACAACACTGGATCTGCACTGCATCTTCAACCTATTCTGCAACTTGAGACAATGCCAGATTCTTAACCCAATGAGCTAGGCCAGGGATCAAACCTGCATCTTCACAGAGACAACATTGGGCTCTTAACCCACTGAACCACAATGGAACCCCTCAGCTCAACTTCTGAAGGAATTTCTTGAGGCCAAGTGAGAGTATTGAAGCCGTGAGAGTTATAGAAATAAGTAGTATCTTCATCCAACTGCAGGTTCTTATTCCCAGACTTCTAATGGCGCTCATGAGAAAAATAAGGAGCAAGGAGTGAGAGATGGGAGACTTCCCCAGTGGCATGAAATCCCTCCCAGAAATTTCTCTCAAATGGTACAAAATATTTAAAATGATAAAGGAAAACAAATGCTGTCATCCCCAAAGAACATGTGAAAACCCATTGCAGCTAGGGAAAAGAGAAAAAGGATAAAAAAAAACCCTCTACTTCACAGGGAAAGTCAGAAAAATCTTGGGTGCTAGGACCCTGCACTAACACAATCAGGTTTTCCTATCCTTGGACAATGGATGGGAAACCCTCTTGCAAACAAGATCCACCAAATACCCAAATCAGAGTTTGGCTGCCATGGGGGAAAAAAGTATAATCCTTAAGAAATAATCTGAAAGAGGATGAATGTGTGTATGTCTATATCTGAATCACTTGATGTGACTCAGTAGAAATTATCATGACTTTGTAAATCAATTATACTTAATAAAGCTTTAAAAAATGAAAAAAAAAAAAAAGAAAGAGGACTTAGAAGAAGAAAAAAAAAGAGGCTAGAAGAAACTTTTGGGGGTAGGAGAGATAAGTACATTATCTTGGTTGTGGTGGCAATTTCACAGGTATAGACTTAGGTCTACATTTTTCATAAAAGCCCCACTTAACTATTTGTAATTTTATAGTATGTGGATTATATATCAATAAACTTGCAATAATGTTTTTTAAAAAGAAAGGAAGAAAGAAAGAAAGTTAGTTCATTCCATTCTAGAGTTCTAAGCCCAGGGCTTGCCTAAGAATGAGGCTGGACCACAAGCACAGAGAAACGCCTTGTTCCCCCTACCCCTGAGGGGTTGGCCGCAGCAGTGGCTTAGGAAAAACGAGTGAAAAAAAGAGCCCCTATGTGGGGTAGTTGCAGAGAAGATTGCAAGTTGAGATCTAGCATAAAAAAAAAAAAAACAAAACAACTGAACAAACAAACCCACTGGAAAAGTGGTCCATCCCTGCCTGAAAACACATGCTAAGGAAGTTGAAGCCAGCAGTACAGTGAAAATTACCATGATAATAACAAAACAAATTTAGCTCAACTCCTGACAAGATTGATGCACTGCTTCTCATACTTCATCTTTAATAGCCCAGCAGAAGAAGGGGCATACACATTTCTAGGCTTAAATACCCTTTACCTCTGTAGATGCATTTTTGATGTTTCTGTGGGGGGATGTGAGCTCTGTGCCCTCCTATGCCATATCAACATCACTCTTCAATATCTTTCAACAATATTTTATAGATTTCAGTGGACAGGTCTCTTACTTTCTTGGTTAAATTTAGGAATTTTAGGGATTTTATTCTTTCTCATGATTATAATTGGGGTTTATGATTTTCTGAATTTCTCTTTCTGCTAGCTTACTGTTAGCATATAGAAATGCTATGGGTTTTTGTATGTTGATTTTCTACCCTGGAACTTTACTGTATTCATTATTTCTAAATTTTTTTTGCTGGAACCTTTATGATTTTCTGTATATAAAATCATCTCATTTGTAATACTTTCTTTGAATTTAGATGCCTTTGATTTCTTTTTCTCTCCTATTTGCTCTGCTTAGGACTTCCCATGATATATTGAATAAGCATGGTGAGAGAAGCATCCTTGTATTTTTCCTGATTTTAGAGGGATAGTTTCAGTTTCTCACTGTTGAGTAGATGTTAGCTGTGAGTTTATATGTATTATTATGTTGAGGTACATTCCTTCCATATCCATTTTATTAAGAGTTTTTATGACAAGTGGTTGTTGAATGTTTGTCAACTGTTTTTTGTCAATGTCTTGTCAAATGTTTTTTATGTGTCTGTTGAGCTGCTCATGTGGTGCTAATACTTCATTTTGTTAATGTGGTGTATCACACTAATTGATTTACAGATATTTAACCCATTTTGCATACCTGGAATAAATGCTACTTAATCATGATGTACGTATGATCCTTTTAATCTATCATATCTGGTTTGCCATTATTTTGCACAGGATTTTTGCTTCTATGTTCATCAGAGATATTGGCCTGCAATTTCTTTTGTGTGTGTGTGTTTTGTCTTTGTTTTGTTTTGGCACCAGGGTAATATTGGCCTCATGAGTGAGAAAGCACTCCCTTCTCTTCATTTTTTGGGGAGAGTTGAGAATAGATATTAAATTTTTAAGTGTTTGGTATTATCCACCACTGATGCTGTCTATTCTTGGACTTTTATTTGTTGAGAGGTTTTCAATTACACTGTCAATCTCTTTACTCATGATCATTCTACTCAGATTTTCTATTTTTAAATCATTCATTCTTGGAAGTTTGTATATTTCTAAGAATTTGTTCATTTCTTCTAGATTGTCCAATTAATTAGTGTCTAGCTGTTCACAATATTCTCTTGAAATCTTTTTATTTCTGGGGTATCCATTATTATTTCTCTTCTTTTTGTCTGATTTTATTTAACAGAGCCATCTCTTTTTAACTTAGTGATTTTAGTTAAATTTTTTCAATTTATTTGTCTTCTCCAAGAAAGAGCTCTTAGTTTCATTGGTGTTTTCTATTGTCTTAGTCTCTGTTTCACTTATTTTCATTTTGATCTTCATTATTTACTTCTTTCTACTGACTTTGGGCTTCGTTCTTTTTCTAGCTCCTTTGGATAAAGCTAGACTCTTTATTTGAGATTTTTCTTGTTTTTGAAGTAGGGCTGCTATAAACTTTCACCTGGTATTGCTTCTATTGCATCGTATAGATTTTTCTATTCTATGTTTTTCCTTTCATTTGTCTGCAGGTAAATTTTGATTTATCTTTAGATTTCTTCATTGACCTAGTAGTTGTATGGCATGTTGTTCAATTTCCATCTATTTTGTAATTTTTCCACCTTTTTTCTTGTAGGTGATTTCTAGTTTCATACCACTGTGATCAGAAAAAAAATGCTTGTTAAGATTTCAATCTTCTTAAATTTACTGAGACTTATTTTGTGTCTCAACATATGGTCTATCCTTGAGAAAGTCCCATGTGCACTTGAAAAGAAGGTGTATCCTGCTGTATTTGGATGGAATGTTTTGTACAAACAGGTTAAATTCATCTGGTCTAATTTTTCATTTAAGGCAACTCTTTCTCTGTTACTTTTCTGTCTGGATGTTTTGTCCATTGGCATAAGTGGGGTATTTGTCTCCTAGAGTGGTGCTGCCAATTTCTCCCTTTAGGTGTTAAAAACTGCTTTGTATAATTTCGTGCTATTTTATGTGTTTATATATATATATATATAACTGTGATGTTTTCTTGGCGAATTGTCCTCTTTATTACATATATTGTCTATCTTTGTCTCCTGATATCTTTTTTGGCTTGAAGTCTCTTTTGTCTGCTGTGAGTATAGCTACACCTGCTTTCATTTAACTGCCATTTGCTTGGATGATCATCTTCCATCCTTTCCTTCAGAACCTATGTTTGTCTTTAGAGCTGAGGTGACTCTCCTGAATGAAGCATATAATTGGGTCTTGCTTTTCAATCCATCCAGCCACGCTGTGTCTTTTGATTGATGAATTCAATCCATTCACATTGAGTGTTATTATTGAAGCTGAGTATTACATATAGTGTGATAATTAAGGACATACTACTGCCATTTTTCTTTTGTTTTGTTTTCTGGTTTCTCTACATCTCCACTGTTTCTTTTTTAAAAATTTTATTAGAGTTTATTTACATTGTTGTGTCAATTTCTGCTGTACAGCATGGTAACCCAGTCATATATATGTATACATTCTTTTTCTCATTCTATCTTCCATCATGTTCTATCCCAAGAGATTGGATATAGCTCCCTGTGCTGTAGAGTAGGACCTCATTGTTTATCTATTCTAAATGTAATAGTTTGCAACTGCTAACCTCAAACTCCCACTCCATCCTGTTTGGTCCATCCTCCCCTTTGGCAAACACAAGCCTGTTCTCTATCCACTAAATCTGTTTTTGTTTTGTGGATAGATTTACTTTATTATTATTATTATTTGTCTTTTTAGGGCCGCACCTGTGGCATATGGAGGTTCCCAGGCTAGGAGTCCAGTTGGAGCTATAGCTGCTGGCCTACACCATAGCCACAGCAACACCAGATCTGAGCTGTATCTGCAACCTACACCACAGCTCATGACAATTCCAGATCCTTAACCCACTGAACAAGGCCAGGAATAGAAACTGCATCCTCATGGATGCTAGTCAGATTCATTTCCACTGAGCTAATAATGGTAAATCCCTATGCCATACTTTAGATCCCACATATAAGTGATACCATATTGCATTTCTCTTTCTATTTCTGATTTACTTCACTTAGTGTGAGAATCTCTAGTTCCATCTGTGTTTCTGCAAATGGCATTATTATCCACTGTTTCTTTTTCTTTGTATTTCTGTTTGACAATTTGTTTTATTGGTTTTCTACAATATTTTCTCAGTTTCCTGTGTGTGTATGTGTGTGTGCTCTAGGTTTGTGTCTTGCGGTTGCTGTGAGGTTTGTATAAAACATCTTATAGATACAGTAGTCCTTTTTATGCTGATAGCATCTTATCTTCATTTACCTATACAGGTTTTATCTGTTTCATCCTCACCTTTTGTGTGTTTATTGTCTAAACTTATCCCTTTTTATGCTGTGAGTTTTTTACCAAGTTGAAGTAGCCAAAGTTATTTTTTCCACCCTTTAAATTTTATGCTATCATAAAGAATTTTTAAAAGATCTAGTCTGATATACAGTTGCAATCTTCCAATTCTGTCTACTTATTAACTATTTAGAGTTTTGTGTGTGTTTGTGTTTTAGTTTCAGGCAGAAATACTCTTTTGAACATTTCTTTTAATTTAAAAAAATTTTTTTTTGTCTTTTTGCCTTTTCTAGAGCCGCTCCTGCGGCATATGGAGGTTCCCAGGCTAGGGGTCTAATCAGAGCTGTAGCCGCCAGCCTACGCCAGAGCCACAGCAACTCAGGATCCGAACCTCGTCTGCCACCTATACCACAGCTCAGGGCAACACCAGATCCTTTACCACTGAGCAAAGCCAGGGATCGAACCCGCAACCTCATGGTTCCTAGTCGGATTCGTTAACCACTGCGCCACGATGGGAACTCCTGAACATTTCTTAAAAGACAGATCTGGTGTTGGTAAACTCAGATTTTGCCTGTCTGGGAAAGCCTTGATTTCTTCTTCATATCTAAATGATTACTTTATTGGATAGAGTATTCTTAGCTGACAGTTTTTAATCTTTCAGTATTCTTAGAATGCCATTATACTCCCTCCTGGATGGTTTCTGCTGAGAAATCTCCTGATATACAAATGGGGCTTCCTTTGTAGGTTACCTTCATTGCCCCTCCCCCAACTTCCTTTAAAATTCTTTTTTTTTTTGTCATGGATTTTTAACAGTATTATTATAATATGTCTTGGAAGTGGTCTTTTCACTTTGCATTAATTAAGTATTCTCTTAGCTTCATGGACTTATATATCTGATTCTTCCCCAGGCTTGAGAAGTTCTCAACTCTTATTTCTTTAAATAAACTCTCTTCTCCCTTCTCTCTCTCTTCTCCTTCTGGGGAACAATTACCTTAATGTTGCCATTCCTAAAATAGTTGACTAGCTTTCATAGATTTCCTCATTTTAAAGGATTTTAGTTCTTTCCTCTCCTATTTGCATTACTTCTAGATTTCTATCTTCAAGAACACCAATTCTCTCTTCCATAAGATTTACTCTATTTCCAGTGCTTTCCAAAGCATTTCTCATTTTTAAATTGAGTTTTTAAGCTCCAGAATTTCTGTTTGGTTCCTTTTCATAGTTTCAATCTCTTTGGTAAATTATTCCTTCATTAATTTTATTCCTGAGTTCATTAGATTGCCTTTCTGTGTTTTTTTTTTTTTTTTTTAATGACAGGTTGTTTTGAATTTCTGTAAGTTAGATTGCAATATTCCATAACTGTAAGTTTGATTTATGAAGAATTATACATATATATTTTTTTCTTTTGTGGTTCAGTGTTACTGTGGTTCTTCATGGTGTGTGGTTATTTGTTGATCTCCTGGTGAATTTCAAGTAGGGAATTTGAAGGTAATTAAAAAACTTTATATTTTCCTGTAGGTGGTGCTAGAGCACAAGTTTTTGACCTCTCTTACCTGTGCTGCCTCTGGTTATATTTTGAGTGTTGGCATTTTCCATCTCCCACTGCCTATCAGAAGGGTTGCAAAGTTCCCTTGTTATTAGTACTTGTGCCTCCTGGGTTGTTTTTGTTTTGCTGCTGCAAGTGTTGCTGGTATTGCATCCTGGGGCACCAGGCTGGTGGGCTCTTCTGTTGTACACCTGATTTGCAAGCTCTGCAGCTGTGGGGGCAGGTACATAAGAACCTGGGATCATGGGTGCTTCTATCTAGCGTTGTCAGATTCGTGGGCTTTGCTGCTGCAGGCCAGAGGTGGGAGGCTGGAATTGTGGGAGCCTTTGCAGCTGGAAGGATGAGATTCTAGGCTCTGCTGACACTATTCCCCACTTGCCTGTGCCATGGGCACAGCTGATGCCAGGAGGCTGGGGCTGTGTGAGTCACCTTCCCTGATGCTCTCAGATTCTCTGGGGCTGGTGGCTCTCAGCTGTTATTTTTCATAGTCAGGATTGCAGGCACTGCCTCCACTAATAACCTAATTCTGCTTCATCGCCATGTTCTAGTCCGCCCACTTTTAAATGTACAGATATGTGAAATTTCCCAGTGTCCCTGTATAATGGACAGAGGCACCTTTTTTGAGTTATGGATGCTTTATGTGTGGATGAAAGTGGAGATAAAAAGAAAACATCCAACTCCTCTATGATGCTGACATCATTCCTGTATTTCTTTGCTGAAGTTTTCTACTTTTTTCTCTTGTTTCTGTAATTACCTGTTGAAGTAGTCTAATAATGACTGTTTTAAAATCTTTGTCAGATAATTCTTACAACTTTGTCATATTGGTTTTGGCGTCTATTGAGTTGCTTTTTAAATTCAGTTTTGGATCTTCCTCATTCTTGGTATAAGAAATGATTTTTGATACAGGATATTTTTGTATTAGGTTATGAGGCCAAATCTTATTTTAAGTCTATTTAGATGGATTTATGTGGTACTCTCTAGCAAGAGAAAATCTGCCTTGCTACTTCCAGTTGGAAGTAAAAGTTCAAATTTCTAAAAAAGTGCACTCTGTTGACACACAGTTGGGAGGTCCACATTATTGCTTGGCAGGGTTGGGAGTTTGGGATTTGCAGTTCTCCACATAGTCTCCACTGACACTGAAGAGGTAGGCATGTCACTACCCTGTAGAGATGAAAAGCTTGCCTCTCTACTTGGCCTTCTCTGAAACCATTTAACAAGAAGGCTATTGGGGTACCTTATTATAGTCTTAGAAGGATGGAGGTATAGGCAATTTGCTTAGGCTTTGCAGGCATGATTGAGGTGGAATCACAGGTTTTTTTTTTTTTTTTTTTCTTCAGTTTGAATGGACTAGAGAAACTATTTTATAAAAATCTTATGTCTTGCTAGACTGCCACTTTCCTAGTTCCTTTGGCTAGAGATGCTTTTGTTGGAATTTCTTTTTACATGTGCCCATTGGTATTTCCTGTTTGCTAGTTTCTTTGGCTATAGGTCAGAAATAGATGAGGCAAAAAATACTCTAAGGAATGCACCACTGTATCATTTCATGGGTCCTATGGTCCCTACACAGTTTTATTCTTCCTTTCTACTCTTTAGACTATTCTTATATTTTATGTGTGTGTATGTATATATATATATATATATGTCAACAGAATGAAAAACTCTGTATTTTATATATATGTATATGTGTATATATACACACACTAAATAAGTATATGAGTATACAACTAAACCCCCTGATATTATGTAATTATATATAATAATTTATAATAAATATAAAAATACATAATAAATATAAGAAATATATTATAAACGTAGAAATACATAATGAATATAAGTAATTAATATACAATATCCAGTGTTTTTAGTTGTACTCATTGGGAGAAATAGGTATGTCTATCTTCCCAGAAACAGAAGTCTAATTTTTTATTTTTGTTGACTTTTTACTCACCAGTGTTTTGTCTGTACTGTTTTCTTGTCTTCTAAATTGGCATAATATTCTTACTTATAGACTTCCAAATATAAAATATATTCCCTTAGGATAAAATTATTTGAGGGAGATGAAATAGATGTATGAAGTCAAGGAGAAAAATAACAGGTTTTAAATTTCTGATCATTAAAGAAAAGCATGATTATATATTTAAAATAAATGGTGCTTGGTAAAATGTATGATGATATTCATATTCATTGGCATTTAAGAAAAGAGATATAACAGTTTTATTTACTAATGTTATAGAGAATTCCCTGGTCGCCTATTGGTTAGAATTCAGCACTTTCACCTCTGTAGCATGGGGTTCAATCCTTGGTCTGGTAGCTGAGATCTCATATCAAGCTGCTGCACATGCCAAATAATAATAATAATAGTAATGCTGTATTTACATTAAATTGGGAATTGCATTTTTTGGAACTATACAAACCAATTAATGATGGTATTCCATTAAAAAATGGGCAAAAAATTTCCCATTTTCAAAAATATTAAGGGACTATGTCAACAATAAAAGTTAAATGCATTGCTTTGAGGTATATGCCTGAACTTGAGACTATTTGATTGTATATGTCAATAGCTCCAGAATATATGAAATTATTTCCCAAAGTGTTTGTGTCTGTTAACATTCTCATCAGCAGTGCCTGCAAGTTCTCAGGGTCTTATGTTTTTGGGAACACTGATATTATCAGATTTTTAAAAAATTTTTAATATGATCAGAGGAAAATGTTTCACTTTTGTTCTAATTTAAATTTCTCTACATTGACGATGTTGGATACCTTTCAGGTGTTTATTTCCATTTTCACTTTCTCTTCATTTAAGTGGCTAGAATTGCCAATACTTAAATTTTCTCCTCAATTTTCTGCTGGTTTAATATCAGTTTTCATATTGAGTTGGAGGCATTCTTTACGTCTAAACTGATCTTTTGTCAGTTATTATGGTACACTTACCTCTCAAAATTGTAGGTTATATAGTCACTGTTATAGTGTTTCTGATAAACGTATAATTTTAATTTTAATGAAGCCTTATGTATCAATCTTTTCCTTAAGTTTACATTCTTTGGTCTCTTTGAAAAGTTTCTTCCCAATCCCCAGGGAATAGAGATATTATGCTTTTTCTTCTGAAAGATTTTGCAGCTTTGACATTTTTAAATCTCTGATTCACCTGGCATTGGTTTGTAAATGGAAAATTACATAAGATTCTGATTTCATTTTTCCTCTATTACACTGCACATAATTCATTGACTATTTCACCTCTCACACACATATTGTCAATGTTGCCTACTGAAATTTTAGTTTTTATGTATTAATGGGACTGGTTCTAAGCTTGGTCCATTGATCCCTCTGAGGGACTACTGTCAATTTAAAAAATGCACAACCTGAAAGTTGATAGTTAAATTTTACTTGGGGCAAAATTAGGGCTTAAGCCCAGGAGACAGCATCTCAGGTAGTCCCGAGAAAACCACTCCAAGCAGGCTAAGGGGGAGTTGATATATAGGATAAAGGTGAAGGAGGAGGTGCATGCAGCCATGTATATATACATTTTACAAAAGTTTTCTGCTGGTCTCATGAAGTTTACTACTAGTCATGAGGAGCAGACCTCACGATGAAGGATTTTAGCATTTTTCTAGATGTGTATGAGGAGATGCAAGAAGTGGGCCCATAAAATCTGCTAAAAATATCTAAGTATCTGAAGACCTGTTCTTCCAGTTTTCCCAGAGCACAGAATGCCTCACTCCTTATCTCCACCCTGAGCTCTGCTTAGGGAGTGTTGGAGGTTGGCAGCTGCAGTGGCTCATGATTTAATCCATGCAGAGGCTGATGGCAAGTGCCAAACTCCTGTTCACACTACCATAGAGTTTTATGTACTGTAGCGTTAAAATAAATATTGATATAATAAATAAATCTTTTAGTTGTGCTAATCTTATTCTTCTCAGATATATTTAAATGACAGTAGACTTTTTGTTAAAAGTTTTTCTTATCTGTCATGCTTGCTATTATTATTAATTAAATATTACTTTTTAGTGATTGGAGTTATTTCAGTCAGCTATTACAGAATAGGAAATATAGAGGAGGAAGCTGACTTAATCTGGGCTAGCAGGAAACCTCCCTGTTTCTCAGTGGAGCTCTAAAGAGTAAAAAAAAATTTTTTTTGTGTGTGTGTATATCCTTGTCTTATTTTTACCTGACAAAGACTGGAGCTGTAGGTATACTTGTCTACTCATGGATTCTTCTCTGCCTTGTTACAGTAATTACAAAAAAACTCTCTCTCTTTTTTTGAGCTATCTTTGTCTCGCATGCGGATTTGTTTCCAAACAAGGTAGCAAAAAGCTCTTGTAGCTCTTCCATCCCTTCTGTTGTATATGGTCCAAACTAGGTTTGTTGGTTTTCTTTTTTCTTTCTTTCTTTCGTTCATTCGTTCGTTCATTCTTTCTTTCTTTTGTTCTTTCTTTCATTTTCCTTCCTTCCTTTCTTCTTTCTTTCTTTTCTTTCTTTCTTTCTTTCTTTCTTTCTTTCTTTCTTTCTTTCTTTCTTTCTTTCTTTCTTTCTTTCTTTTTCTTTCTTTCCTTCTTCTGCCATGCCTGCAGCATACTGAAGTTCCTAGGCCAGGTATCAAATCCAAGCTGAAACTGTGACCTATGCCACAGCTATGGCAATGCCAGATTCTTAACCCACTGCACTACATCAGGAACTCCTTGTTTGCTGCTGTTAATATTCCTCTCTCAATCTTAGCTCTTCAGTGGTGAGCATCTTGTCTCTTTTTTTGCTTTTTCTGTCACCTTGGTCCAGTTTATCTCTTCATTTATTAGCCCTTCTTCATTTAGTTTGAGTTTAGGAATCAAGGGTATTTATTAGTATCAATTAAAGATGGAATTTTCAATTTACTTTCTTGTGCTCCTTGCTTTTGGTTGATTTCAGGAAGGAAGTATCAGCTAAGAGGTTTTTGTTGTTATTGTTTTGTTTTGTTTTTTTTCTTTTTTGCTTTTTAGGGCTGCACCCACAGCTTCTGGAGTTTCCCAGGCTAGGGGCTGAATTGGAGCTGCAGCTGCCAGCCTACACCACAGCCACAGCAAAGCAGGATCTGAGCCATGTCTGTGACCTACACCAGAGATCACGGCAATGCCAGATCCTTAACCTATTGAGTGAGTACAGGGACTGAACCTGCAACCTCATGGATCCTAGTTGGGTTTGTTAACTGCTGAGCCATGAAAGGAACTCCTTAGCTAAGAGATTTTTACACACCCAATGTGAAATCTCAGCTTTGTATTTGAAGTTGCTGAAATAATTTATATATCAGCTTTTAGCTGTGACCAGTAAATAACTCTAGAGACTATTTGCATTGGAAAAAAATTTAATCACATACACCGTGAAAAAGTTGTAATAGAAAACCATAGAAAAGAGCAAGAAAACTAAAAGCTAGTTCTTTGAAAAGATCAAAAAAATTGATAAAACCTTAGCCAGACTCATCAGGAAAAAAAGAGAGATGACTCAATAAAATTAGAAATGAAAAAGGAGAAATTACAACAGACAACACAGAGATAGAAAGGATCACAAGGGACTACTACAAGCAAGTACATGCCAATAAACAGACAACTTAGACGACATGGACAAATTCTTAGAAAAGTTCAATCTTCCAAGACTAAACCAAGACAAAATAGAAAAGATGAACAGACAAATCACAAGTTCTGAAATTGAAACTGTGATTTAAAAACCTCCAACAAACAAAAGTCCAGGACCAAATGGCTTCACATGTGAATTCTATCAAAAATTTAGAGAAGAGCAGAGGAAGGAACACTTCCAAACTCACTCTATGAGGCCACCATCACTCTGATACCAAAGCCAGACAAAGATAACACAAAAAAGGAAATTATAGACCAATTTCACTGATGAACATAGATGCAAAAATTGTTAAAAAAAATACTAGCAAACCTAATCCAGCAATACATTAAAAAGATGATACACTGTGATCAAGTGGGATTTATCCCAGGGATGCAAGGATATTTCAATATCCACAAATGAATCAATGCGATTCACCACATTAACAAACTGAAGATTAAAATCCACATGATTCTCTCAGGATTTCCCATTGTGGCACAGTGTAAGTGAATCTGACCAGGAACCATGAGGTTGTGGGTTCGATCTCTGGCCTCACTCAGCGGGTTAAGAATATGGCATTGCCATGAGCTGTGGAGTAGGTTGCAGACATGGCTTTGGATCTGGCATTGCTGTGGCTCTGGCATAGGCAGGCAACAACAGCTCCAATTAGACCCCTAGCCTGGGACCTTCCATATGCCACAGGTGCAACCCTAAAAAGACAAAAAAATAAATAAATTAATGAAAAAATAAAATCCATGTGGCTCTCTCAATAGATGCAGAGAAAGCCTGAAAAAATACAAAGCCTTTTTCTGGAAAAAAAAAAAAAAAAAAAAAAAAACTTTCAGAAAGTGGGCATAGAGGGAACCTACCATAACATAAGAAAGACCATATATGACAAGCCCAGAGCTAACCTCATTCTCAATGGTGAAAAGCTGAAAGAATTCCTACTAAGATCAGGAATAAGACAAGGTTGTCCTTTCTTGCCACTGCTATTCAACATAGTTTTGGAAGTCTTAGCTGTAGCCACCAGAGAAGAAAAAGAATAAAAGGAATCCAAATTGGAAAAAAAGAAGTAAACTATCACTGTTTGCAGATGACATGAAACTATACCTTGAAAACCTAAAGATACTACCAGAAAACTTAGAGCTCATCAATGAATTTCGTAAAGTTGCAGGATACAAAATTAATACACAGAAATTGACTGAATTTCTACATACTAACAATGAAAGATCAGAAAAAGAAATTAGGGAAAACATCTCATTTACCATCACATCAAAAGCAATAAAGTAATTAAAAATAAACCTACCTAAAGAGACAAAGCACCTGTAATCTGAAAACTATAAGATGCTGATGAAAGAAATCAAAGATGACACAAAGAGATGGAAAATATATCATGTTCTTGGATAGGAAGAATCAATACTGTCAAAATGACTATACTAACCAAGGCATTCTATAGATTCAATGCAATCCCTATCAGATTACCAATGGCATTTTTCACAGAACTAGAATAGAACAAAATATTCTCAAATTTGTTTGGAAGCACAAAAGAATAGCCTAAGCCATCCTGAGAAGAAAAATCGAGCTGGAAAAATTAGGATCCCCGAGTTCAGACTATCCTACAAACTTACAGTTATTGAAACAGTGTTGTACTGGCACACACACACACAAGAGAAATATTGATCACTGGAACAGCCTAGAAAGCCCAGAATTAAACCCTACACCTATGATCAACTAATCTATGACAAACAGGCAAGAAAATATAATGGCAAAAAGACAGTCCCTTCAATAAGTGGTGCTGGGAAAACAGGACAGCTACAGGTAAAAGAATGAAATTAGAACACTCACTAACACCACACACAAAAATAAACTCAAAATGGATTAAAGACGTAAATACAAGACCAAATACTACAAATCTCTTAGAGAAAAACATAGGCCAAACACTGTCCAACATAAACCACAGCAACATCGCAGATCCACCTCCTAGAGTAATAACAATACAAACAAAAATAAACAAATGGGACCTAATTAAACTTAAAAGTTTTTGCAGAGGAAAGGAAACCCTAAACAAAATGAAAAGGCAACTCACATAATGGGAGAAAATATTTGCAAGTGAAGCAACTGACAAGGGATTAATATCCAAAATCTATAAAAACCTCCTGCAGCTCAATACCAAAACAAAATAAAACAAACAAAACAAACAACCCTATCAAAAAATGGGCAGGAGATCTAAACAGACAATTCTCTAAAGAAGACCCACATATGGTAAAAAAAAACACACACACACATGAAAAGATGTTCAACATCAGTAATTATTAGAGAAAGGCAAATCAAAACTACTACGAGGTACCACCTTATACCAGCCAGAATGGACATCATCAGAAAGTCTACAAACAATAAATGCTATAGAGTATGCGGAGAAAAAGGAACCCTCCTTCACTGTTAGTGTGAATATAAAATGGTGCAACCACTATGGAAAATACTATGGACATCCCTCAAAAAACTAAAATTTAAATTACCATATGATCCAGCAATCCCCCTCCTGGGCATCTATCTGGAGTAAACCATGATGAGAAGATATGTGTGCCCCAATGTTCACTGTAGCACTATATACAATAGCCAAGATATGGAAACAACCTAAATGGCCATCAACAGAGGAGTGGATAAAGAAGATGTGGCTTATATGCTCAATGGAATACTAGCCATAAAAAAATGAATGAAATAATGGTGTTTGCAGCAACATGGATGGACCTAGAAATTATCATACTAAGTGAAATTCGACAGTGGACACAAACATCATATGCTATTACTTATATGTGAAATCTAAAAAAAGGATAAAATGAACTCATTGGCAAAACAACTACACACTAACAGACTTTGAAAAACTTATGGTTACCAAAGGAGATAGATTAGGGGGGATTGATGGAGATTTTGGATGGAAATGTTCTAAAATAAGTTTGTGATGATGGTTGTACAACTACTAATACAATAAAATTCACTGAATTTTTAAAAAACTAAAAAAAATTAATGGCTGTCCTAATAACACTAATGCCCTAATGGTTGTCTTAACGACACTAGGAGTCGAGATTCCAATCCCATGTTATAAAAATACGTGGAGTCATTTTTCTTAGCCTAACTTGCAATGGCCAGAAAAGCATTTAGAAGTATTTGTAAAGATACATTGTTAAGAAATATTAGATTCAAGCTCTGTTATATTTATAAATAAAGTTTTATTTATTTTATGAATATTCTATAGTTGGGTAATACATTTTTTCCTTTTTATCTGTAATTAGTACATCACTACTTTTTTGCATAAAGAGCTATTATTAAATCAGTGGTGTCAATTGCTATAGATAGTAACTTAGAAAAATGTACTATCTTTTTATATAACTAGCAATAATATTTGCCAATTATAAATATTCAACTGAAGTGTCTAGGTAAATTGCTGATTGTTATCATCAGAGATCTATTTTAAGTGGTACGTGTTATGGGACTCTAAAATTAAACTATTCCTAATGATGGGTCTCTTGGAAAATTTCTGAACTAATCTTCCTCCCAGCCAGTAATATTTTTTTTTCCAAAGGAAATCATTTACTTTAGAACACTATAAAACAAAATCTCTGCAATGTATTAAAACTTAGCATAGTGGATGATATTTAACTTTGATTGAACAAACATTTTTTGAGTAATTATTATTAAAATATTAGATACTGAGTATTTACAGTAAATAAAAAAATTTTGCCCCAGGTTTCATATATTTTTTTAAAAAAAATGTTGGCTAAGAATCTATTGTAATTCAAAGTCCCTAATAAAACTATATCAATTGTCAAGTCCGATTAACTCAAGATTCAGAATTTCTCATAAAGCTGTAATATGTTCCTCTTTGTGTTCCTGAAGGTTAGGTTCTTATCTCCTTACAGAAGGAATTCAGAAACGAGATGGAAATTTAGAAAGAAATGTGAGAATTTACTTATGTGAGAAACACTTCTTAAAGAGAGGTGAGCAGAGAGGCAAGCAGCTGCCCTGCATTCTGGTTTCTCTGGGGCTGGTAGTAAGAAGCATACACTTGCATGGGTATGATCATAACTAGAAATGTGAGGTTTGGGGGTTTTATTCCTTAATTTTTATTCCAGCTCCCTGAGGGAAGCTGGATTTTTGTCCTTATTTAGCATATATTGGAAGTGTCATGGCATTTGGTGCATGAGGGTGCTTCTTATCTGAATAGCTAAATTTATTGTGATGAAGACATAATGAGCAACAGGTTACTTTCAGACACTGGAAATTTGTGCCCTTTTCCACATTTCTTTGTCTGCCTTCAGGGCACTTATTACCCTAAAACGTGTGGTTTCCTGTCAGTCTGGAGGTTGCCTCTTGTCTTTGCCCATGGACCCTAGTGTTTATGTGCTGTGTGGTTTCCTGCCATCTGGCCCCATGCCCTCCTTCTCTGCTCATACCTAGTTATCTGCCTGCTCTAATATTTGCGCTTGAAAAATAGTATCTGAGAACCTAATATCTTTATGATAACTACTTAGTTTTATTACTGAAGAATAATAAGTTTTATTACTTAACTTGGTACAAAGTTCCCTGCTTTAGCTTCTGAAAAATCATGAGATTCTTAACAGTTACATTCTTGCTTTTGATTATCTTGTTAAGACTGTTCTTAACTTTTATACAGCCTCCAGGAAACAGGTCTTTGTCAGTGCTTATCTTGGGGACCTAGGGAAGGAAGATGGGGTCTAGAAGCAGATATATTTAGAGAGACAGAATGAAGTAGTGGCAGTAGGGTGGCTATCGAGTCAGGCAAGGATCGGTATACTTCCCTGCCTCTTACTGAATGAATTTTCACATTTTACTTAATCTCCTGAGCCTCAGTTTATTTGTCTGTATATTAAAAAATGATAATGCTACCTTGGTGGGTTTTGAAAGCATTTAGCAATAATTTAATGTACATGACTGTCTTGCACATGGTAACTATTATAAATGTAATAACAGCCACCACCTCCTTATCTATTCCCCCTTGACCCAAGGTTGTACCAAATCACAAATTCTAAACCAAACATGGAGAAAAGTTTTTTTTTCCCCCTTCTTCTCATTCTAAAACCTATGTTCTGGCTTTACATTAAGGTAACTGATGAAAGAATTGGTTGCCCCTCTGCCAAGTAATATCATCAAAGTCATCTAGTTGTAAATTCAATGATAAACTTGCTTCACTCTGGGATATGAAACTGGTGGCTATCAGAGGTCAGATTTCTCTTGCTAGGAAAAGAACAATAATAGCTACTGGCTGTTTAAGTTGAAACAATACTTTTCCTGTGACATTTAATCTGATAATGAAAGGCTATGGGTAGCACTTAGAGGAGTGAGGCAAATGATGCAGCCTAAGGAAAGCTCTTTTTGGTGGTAACAGTTCAAGGTTGAGTAATTTTTACTGATGTAGCAAGTGCTAGTTCATCAGAATTCAACAAAGCCAATTGGTAGTCTGTGGATTCAAGATGAATTTGATGTAATTGGTGATTTTACATTCAAATATATAATACAAATGGAAAAGAGATTGATACTATATCATATTTTGCTTTGTAAAAGCTGAGTTTGAACAAGCTGGTCTCAATTTGAATCTTGATTGTCATGCTGCTTTATCTAATTTTAAGAGAGATTGCTGACCCAAATCCATTGGGAAATTATTTTCCACACCATGAAATATTTTCAGACTATTGTTCAAATGAACATCAACATGGTAAATTTTTTTCAAAAGAACCAAGCAGAGCGCTGGAGACCACATTAGTAATTTTTCTAGCCTCTATATGTGATAGCATATCTATTTAACTATAAATTTAACTTTAATAATAACTGGATAACACATAAAAAAAGCAGTACAATGAAAGAGTTCAACTTAGTTCTTATGAGAGTTGAATTAATGGACATTAAAAAGCCATTAGATATTTTCAACATGGAGTGAATATGGCATGAAATTCTTATCTTTTTCTGCTTTGGTCTGATTCAGCTGATAAACTTTCCCATGACTAAACATTATCACTGGAGTAGAATCTTACTACTACATGCTCTCTTATTTGAAATTAATATACTCCATCTAAATTATGGGCTTTTAAATATTATAGCTATGAGTCTAAATTTAGGGTCCAATATTTTATATTATATTAAGTTTATTTTTCACAGTTAACCACTATTATTTTAGGTATTTTATGTAGCAGAGTAATATGTTTAAATATTTTACACAGATATAAGTATAAATATATGATAAACATTACACAAAAATGATAATTCTATACATGTAGTTTTTATATTCTGCTTTTCTTGTATAACAATACTTATAAACATGTATTTCACTAAATGTTTTTGTATAACATTATTTTTAATGGCTGACTTATGTTTTAACACTGTATGGATATACCATAATTTACTTGGCCGACTCCTTGTCTGGGGAGCATCTAGGTAATATCTTTTTTTTCCCCCTAGATTTATTGAAACACAATTGACAAAACATTTGTAATCTGAATGTGTATGTGTGTTGATTCGATACATGTGTATATCACAAAACAATTACCACAATAAGGTTAATTAATCCATCACCTCACATAGTTACAGTTTTTTTGTTGATGGTGGTAAAAACTTAAAATCTACACTCAATAATTTTCAAATATATAACATATATTGTTAACCATAATCATCATACTCTATATTATATACCTAGAACCCATTCACCTTATAATTCGAAGTTTGTACCCTTTGACCCACTTTACTCATTTCTCATACCCCCACTTCTGGCAGCCATCAATTTGTTCTCCATATGATTTCAGTTTTTTAGATTCCAAATATAAGTGAGATCAGATAGTACTTCTTTTTTGCTGTCTGACTTATTTCACTTAGTGACTTCAAACTTCATCCATGTTGTTGAAAATGGCAGGGTTTCCTTCTTTTTTAAATGGCTGAATAGTATTCCATAATATATATTTCTGTATAATGTACCACAATTTCTGATCCATTTATCCACCAATGGACCCTTAGGCTGACTTTAGTCTTGGCTATTGTAAATCATGCTGCCATAAACTTGGGAGTACAGTGTCTTTTTGAGGTAATGATTTTGTTTCCTTTGGACATATACACAAAAGTGGAACTGATAGATCATTTGGTATCTCTATTTTTCATTTTTTTATATAATGATTTCTATTTTTTTCTGTTATAGCTGGTTTACAGTGTTTGTCAATTTTCTGCTATACAGCTTGTGACCCAGTTATACATACATGTATACATTCTTTCTCACATTATCATTCTCCATCCTAAGTGACTAGGCATAGTTCCCAGTGCTAAACAGCAGGATCTCATTGCTTGTGCATTCCAAAGGCATTCGTCTGCATCTATAAATTCCAAGCTCTCACTCCATCCCGCTCCCTTCCCCTCCGCCTTGGCAATCACAAGTCTGTTCTCCAAGTCCCAGATTTTCTTTCTGTGGAAAGTTTCATTTGTGCTGTGTATGAGATTCCAGATGTGTGATATCATATGGTATTTGTCTTTACCATTCTGATTACTTCACTCAGTATGAGTCTCTTGTTCCAACCATGTTGCTGCAAATGGCATTATTTTCTTCTTTTAATGGCTGAGTAGTGCTCCATTGTGTATATACCACATCTTCCTAATCCAATCATCTGTTGAGGGACATTTGGGTTGTTCCCATGTCTTGGCTATCGTGAATAGAGCTGCAATGAACATACTGGTGCATGTGTCTTTTTTAAGGAAAGTTTTGTCCAGATAAATGCCCAAGAGTGGGATTGCTGGGTCATATGATTATTCTATGCAGAGTTTTCTAAGGTACCTCCATACTGTTCTCCATAGTGGTTGTATCAGGTTACATTCCCACCAACAGTGCGGGAGGGTTCCCTCTTCTCCACACCCCCTCCAGCATTTGTTATTTGTGGACTTATTAAAGATGACCATTCTTTACTGGTGTGAGGTGGTATCTCATGGTAGTTTTGACTTGCATTTCTCTAATAATCAGGGATGTTGAGCATTTTTTCATGTGCTTGTTGGCCATCTGTATATCTTCCTTGGAGAAATGTCTATTCATGCCTTTAGCCCATTTTTCCATTGGGTTTTTGGCTTTTTTGCTGTTGAGTTGTATAAGTTCCTTGTATATTCTAGAGATTAAGCCCTTGTCCATTGCATTATTTGAAACTATTTTCTCCCATTCTGTAAGTTGTCTTTGTGTTTTCTTTTTGGTTTCCTTTGCTGTGCGAAAGCTTGTCAGTTTGATTAGGTCCCATTGGTTTCTTTTTGCTTTTATTTCTGTTGCTTTGGGAGACTAACCTGAGAAAACATTTGTAAGGTTGATGTCAGAGACTGTTTTGCCTATGTTCTCTTCCAGGAGTTCAATGGTGTCTTGACTTATATTTAAGTACTTTAGCCATTTTGAGTGTATTTTTGTGCATGGTGTGAGGGTGTGTTCTCGTTTCATTGATTTGCATGCAGATGTCCAGGTTTCCCAGCAATGCTTGCTGAAAAGACTGTCTTTTCCCATTTTATGTTCTTGCCCCCTTTGTCAAAGATTAATTGACCATAGGTGTCTGGGTTTATTTCTGGGTTCTCTATTCTGTTCCATTGGTCTGTCTGTCTGTTTTGGTACCAGTACCACACTGTCTTCCTGACTGTGGCTTTGTAATATTGCCTGAAGTCTGGGAGAGTGATGCCTCCTGCTTGGTTTTTGTTCCTCAGGATTGCTTTGGCAATTCTGGGTCTTTTGTGGTTCCATATAAATTTTTGGATTGTTTATTCTAGTTCTGTGAAAAATGTCGTGGGTGACTTGATAGGGATTGCATTGCATCCATAGATGCTTTGGGTAGTATGGCCATTTGTCGAACGTTAGCTTTTCCAGCCCAGGAACATGGAATATCTTTCCATTTCTTTACATCCTCTTTAATTTCCTTGATTAATGTTTTATAGGTCTCAGCATATAAGTCCTTCACCTCCTTGGTCAGGTGTATTCCCAGGTATTTGATTTATTGGGGTGCAATTTTAAAAGGTATTGTGTTCTTGTATTCTTTTTCTAATATTTCATTGTTGGTATACAGAAATGAGGCTGATTTCTGGATGTTAATCTTATATCCT
Organism: Sus scrofa; assembly: GCF_054392235.1. Classification (NCBI taxonomy): domain Eukaryota; kingdom Metazoa; phylum Chordata; class Mammalia; order Artiodactyla; family Suidae; genus Sus; species Sus scrofa. The sequence continues at coordinate 49,134,456 of NC_139390.1, read as the reverse complement.
GCTACTTTTCTGAATTTGTTGATCAGTTCAAGTAGTTTGGGGGCTGAGTGCTTGGGGTTTTCTAAGTATAGTATCATGTCATCTGCATCCAGTGGCAGTTTTACCTCTTCTCTTCTTATTTGGATGCCTTTTATTTCTTTTGTTTGTCTGATTACTATGTCCAGGACTTCCAGTCCTATGTTGAATAACAGTGGTGAGAGTGGACATCCTTGTCTTGTTGCAGGTTTGAGTGGGAGGGCTTTCAGCTCTTCTCCAATGTGTATTATATTTGCTGTGGGTTTGTCATAGGTGGCTTTAGTTATGTTCAGGAATGTTCCCTCTATATCCACTTTGGTAAGAGTTTTGATCATGAATGGATGTTGGACTTTGTCAAATGCTTTTTCTGCCTCTAGTGAGATGATCATGTGGTTTGTCACTTTTCTTTTGTTAATGTGGGGCATGACGTTGATTGATTTGTGTATGTTGATCAGTCCTTGTGGACCTGGGATGAATACCAGGTGGTCCTGGTGTGTGATGTTTTTCTATGTTGTTGGACTCGGCTAAAATTTTGTGGAGAATTTTTGCGTCTATATTCATCAAAGAGATTGGCCTATAGTTTTGTTTTCTGGTGGTATCTTTGGTTTTGGAATTAGGGTGATGCTGGCATCGTAGAATGTCTTTGGGAGTGTTCCTTCTTCTTCACCCTTTTGAAAGAGTTTACAGAGGATGGGCATAAGTTCCTCATTGTATGTTTGGTAGAATTCTCCTGTGAAGCCATCTGGTCCTGGACTTTTATTTGTAGGGAGTGTTTTGATGACATACTCAATTTCATTTCTCATCATCAGTCTGTTCAGTTGATCTATTTTTTCTTGATTCAGTTTTGGCAGGCTGTAAGTCTCTAGAAAGCTGTCCATTTCTTCTAGGTTGTCAAATTTGTTGGCATACAATTGTTCATGGTATTCTCTCATGGCTTTTTGTATTTCCATGTTATCTGTTGTGACGTCTCCTTTTTCATTTCTGATTTTGTTTTTTGGGTTTTTTTTCTCTCCTCTTCTTGGTGCGTCTAGCCAGAGGTTTGTCAATTTTGTTTACCTTTTCAAGGAACCAGCTCTTGGTTTTATTGATTTTTTTCTATTGTCCTTTGAATCTCTATTTTATTGATTTCCTCTCTGATCTTTATGATTTCCTTCCTTCTGCTGATTTTAGGTTTTGTTTGTTCTTCATTTTCTAATTCATTTAGGTGTTGGGTTAAGTTGTTGATTTGAGATTTTCTTCTTTTTTGAGGAAGGCCTGTGTTGCTGTGAATTTCCCTCTGAGCACTACTTTGGTGGCACCCTCCAGATTTGAAGTGGTTGCATCTTCATTATCATTTGTCTTGAGGTATTTTTTAATTTCCGTCTTGATTTCCTCTTTGACCCATTGGTTTTTTAGTAGCATGTTGTTTAGTCCCTATTTTGTAAGGTTTTTTTTTTTATTTCTTTTTTTTGTGGTTGATTTCTAGTTTCATGCCATTGTGGTCAGAGAAGATACTTGAAATAATTTCTATGCAGTTAAGTTTGTTGAGGTTGGCTTTGTGTCCCAACATGTGAGTGATCCTTGGGAATGTTCTATGTGCCCTTGAGAAGAATGCATATTCTGATATTTTTGGAAGCAATGCCTTGAAGATGTCGATGAAGTCTAAATTTACCATTGTGTCCTTTAGGATCTCTGTTGCCTTATTGATTCTCTGTCTAGAGGATCGGTCCATTGATGTGAGTGGAGTGTTAAAGTCTCCCACTATGACTGCATTCCCATTAATTTCTCCTTTTATGTCTGTTATTATTTGTTGGAGGTATCTGGTGCTCCTATGTTAGGGGCATATATGTTCATGATTGTAATACCCTCTTCTTGAATGGATCCCTTAGCCATTCAATAGTGTCCTTCTTTGTCATTCTTTATGGCCTTCCTTTTGATGACTGTTTTTTTCTGATATGAGCATTGCAACTCCTGCTTTCCTGTCTTGTCCATTGGCATGAAATATCTTTTCCCCTCCTCTCACATTCAATCTGTATGTGTCCTTTGCCCTAAGGTGAGTTTCTTGTAGACAGCAGATTGAAGGTTTTTGCTTTTTTATCCAATCTGCCACTCTGTGTCTTTTGATTGGAGCCTTCAGTCCATCGACTGTTAAGGTAATTATTGATAGATATGTGTTTGTTGTCATTTTAAATCTCATTTTCCAGTTGATTCTGTTTCTCTTTTCTTCTTTTCTTTTTTTGGTTGGATGGTTTCCATTCATTTTTTGCTTGAGTACTTTTCAGTTTTTTTTTCTTTTTCTGATTTTTATTACTCAAATGAATTTATCACATCTTTAATTATGTAATGAGCATAACAATCCAATTTTACAGCATTTCTATCCCATAACCCAAGCACATCCCCCTAACCCCCAAACTGTTTCCTCTGGAGACCATATGTTTTTCAATGTCTATGCGTCAGTGTCTGTTCTGCAAAGAAGTTCAGTCTGTCCTTTTTTCAAATTCCACATGTCAGTTATAGCATTTGATGTTGGTGTCATTGTATGGCTGACTTCACTTAGCATGATAATTTCTAGGTCCATCCATGTTGCTAAAAATGCCACTATTTCATTCATTTTAATGGCTGAGTAATATTCCATTGTGTATATGTATCACATCTTCTGGATCCACTCCTCCGTCGATGGACATTTAGGTTGTTTCCATGTGTTGGCTACTGTAAATAGTGCTGCAATGAACCTCAGAGTACATGTGTCTTTGCAAGTCATGGTTTTCTCTGGATAGATGCCCAGGAGTGGGATTGCTGGATCAAGTGGTAGTTCTATGTTTAGTTTTCTGATGCATCTCCATACTGTTTTCCACAGGGGTTCCACCAATTTACAATCCCACCAACAGTGTAATAGGGTTCCTTTTTCTCCACACCCTCTCCAGCACTTAGTGTTTGTAGACTCTTTGAGGATGGCCATTCTGGCTGGTGTAAGGTGGCACCTCAGAGTGGTTTTGATTTGCATTTGTCTAAGAATGAGTGATGTTGAACATCTTTTCATGTGTTTTTTTGCCATCTGTATGTCTTCTTTGGAGAATTGTCTGTTTAGATCTTCTGCCCATTTTTTGATGGGGTTGTTTGGGTTTTTTTTGGTATGGAGCTGCAGAAGGCGTTTATAAATTTTGGAGATGAATCCCTTTTCAGTTGATTCACTTGAAAAGATTTTCTCCCATTCTATGGGTTGTCTTTTCATTTTATTTAGGGTTTCCTTTGCTGTGCAGAAACTTTTATGTTTGAGTAGGTCCCATTTGTTTATTTTTCTACTTACTCTCATTACTCTAAGAGGTGGATCTGATAATATATTGCTGTCATTTATGTCAGAGAGTGTTTGGCCTATGTTTTCCTCTAAGGGTTTGATAGTGTCTGGTCTTATATCTAGGTCTTTAATCCATTTGGAGTTGATTTTTGTGTATGGTGTTAGGGAGTGTTCTAATTTCATTCTTTTCCATGTGGCTGTCCAGTTTTCCCAGCACCACTTATTTTTTTTTTTATTTTCCCTCTGTACAGCATGGGGATCAAGTTACTCTTACATGTATACATTTTTTTTCCCCACCCTTTGTTCTGTTGCAATATGAGTATCTAGACATAGTTCTCCTTGCAACTCAGCAGGATCTCCTTGTAAATCTATTCTAAGTTGTGTCTGATAAGCCCAAGCTCCTGATCCCTCCCACTCCCTCCCCCTCCCATCAGGCAGCCACAAGTCATTCCTCCAAGTCCATGATTTTCTTTTCTGAGGAGATGTTTATTTGTGCTGGATATTAGATTCCAGTTATAAGTGATATCATATGGTATTTGTCTTTGTCTTTCTGGCTCATTTCACTCAGGATGAGATTCTCTAGTTCCATCCATGTTGCTGCAAATGGCATTATGTCATTCTTTTTTATGGCTGAGTAGTATTCCATTGTGTATATATACCACATCTTCCAAATCCAATCATCTGTCAATGGATATTTGGGTTGTTTCCATGTCTTGGCTATTGTGAATACCCAGCACCACTTATTGAACAAGCTGTCCTTTCTCCATTGTATATCCTTGCTTCATTTGTCATAGATGAGTTGGCTGTAAGTGCATGGGTTTAATTCTGGGCTTTCTATCCTGTTCCACTGATCTATATGTCTGTCTTTGTGCCAGTACCATGTGGTTGTGATAACTGTTGCTTTGTAGTATAGTCTGAAGTCCGGCAGCCTGATTCCTCTAGCTCCATTTTTCTTTTTCAGGATGTCTTTGTCTATTCTGGGTCTTTTGTGCTTCCAAACAAACTTTAAAATATTTTGTTCAAGTTCTGTGAAAAATGCCCTTGGTAATTTGATAGGGATTGCATTGAATCTGTAGATTGCCTTGGGTAGTATAGTCATTTTGAGAATATTAACTCTTCCAATCCATGAGCATGGTATATCTTTCCATCTATTGGTGTCATCTTTGATTTCTTTCATCATGGCTTGTAGTTTTCAGAGTATAGGTCTTTTCTCTCTTTAGGTAGGTTTACTCCTAGGTATTTTATTCATTTGGATGTGATGGTAAATGGGATTGCTTCCCTAATTTCTGCTTTTTCATTGTTAGTATATAGAAATGCTATTGATTTCTGTGTATTGATTTTGTATCCTGCGACTTTGCCAAATTCGTGGATGAGCTCTGTTTTCTGGTAGAGTCTTTAGGATTCTCTAGGTATAGTATCTTGTCATCTGCAGATAGTGATAGTTTTACTTCTTCCTTTCCAATTTGGATTCCTTTTTTTTCTTTTACTTCTCTGATTGCCATGGCTAGGACTTCCAAATCTGTGTTGAAGAGTAGTGGTGAGAGCAGTCATCCTTGTCTTGTTCCTGATCTCAGCAGGAATTCTTTCAGCTTATCACCATTGAGAAGGATGTTCACTGTGGGTTTGTCATATATGGCCTTTATTATGTTGAGGTAGGTTCCCTGTATGGCCACCTGCTGAAGAGTTTTTATCAGAAATGGGTGTTGGATTTTGTCAAAGGTTTTTTTCCGTGTCTATTGAGAGCATAATATGGTTTTTATTCTTTGGTTTGTTAATGTGGTGTATCACACCAATGGATTTGCAGATATTGAAGAACCCCTGCATCCCTGGGATACATCTCACTTGATCATGATGTACAATCCTTTGAATGTATTGTTGGATGTGGTTTGCTAGTATTTTGTTGAGGATTTTTGTATCGATGTTCATCAGTGAAATTGGCCTGTAGTTTTCTTTTTTGTGGTATTTTTGTCTGGTTTTGGTATAAGCGTGATGGTGGCCTCATAGAATGACTTTGGGAGTACACCTTCCTCCACAATTTTTTGAAATAGTTTTAGGAGGAGAGGTGTTGGCTCTTCTCTAAATGTTTGATAGAATTTGCCTGTGAAGCCATCTGGTCCTGAACTTTTGTTTGTTGGAAGTTTTTTTTTTTCTGTCATATTTTTATTGAAGTATAGTTGATTTACAGTGTTGTGAAGCTATTATGCAGAAACCTTGGGAAGGAAGGAAGTTTGAGTAGTAAGCTCATAATTTAAGGATGAAAATTGTTTATTTATTTATTTGTTTATTTATTTACTTGTCTTTTTGCTATTTCTAGGGCCGCTCCCGTGGCATATAGAGTTTCCCAGGCTAGGGGTCGAATCAGAGCAGTAGCCTCCGGCCTACGCCAGAGCCACAGCAACGCGGGATGTGAGCCGCATCTGTGATCTACAACACAGCTCACGGCAATGCCAGATCGTTAACCCACTGAGCAAGGGCAGGGACCAAACCCGAAACCTCATGGTTCCTAGTCGGATTCATTAACCACTGCACCACGATGGGAACTCCTGTTGGAAGTTTTTTAATCACAGTTTCAATTTCAGTTCTTGTGATTGGTCCATTCATCTTTTCTGTTTCATCTTGGTTTAGTTTTGGAAGATCGTACTTTTCTAAGAATTTGTCCATTTCTTCTAAGTTTTCCATTTCATTGGCATGTAGTTGCATATAGTATTCTCTTATGATCCTTTGTATTTCTGTGATGTCCGTTGTTACTGCTCCTTTTTCATTTCTAATTTTAGTGATTTGAGTCTTCTCTCTTTTTTGCTTGATAGGTCTGGCTAAGGGTTTATCAATTTTGATGATCTTATCAAAGAACCAGCTTTTCGTTTCATTGATCTTTTCTATGGTTTTCTTCATTTCTATTTCATTGATTTCTGTTCTTATCTTTATGATTTCTTTCCTTATACGAACTTTAGGTCTTGTCTGTTCTTCTCTCTGGAGCTGCTTTAGATGAAATGTTAGCTTGTTTATTTGAGCTTTTTCTTGTTTCCTGAGGTGGGCTTGTATTGCTATAAACTTTCCCCTTAGAATGGCTTTTGTTACATCCCATAGGTTTTGCAGTGTTGTATCTTCATTGTGATTTGCTTCTGGGTATTTCGTAGTTTCCTCTTTGATTTCTTCAGTGATCCATTGGTTGTTTAGTAGCATGTTGTTGAGTCTCCACGTGTTTGTGTTTTTCGAAGGTTTTTTTCTTGTTGTTGATTTCCAGGTGTATAGCTTTGTGGTTGGAAATGATGCTTGATATGATTTCAATTTTCTTAACGTTACTGAGGTTGGATTTGTAGCCCAGGATATGGTCAATCTTAGAGAATGTTCCATGTGCACTTGAGAAGAATGTGTATTCTGTTGCTTTTGGATGAAATGTCCTATAAATATCTATTAAGTCCATCTGGTTTAATGCATCATTCAGGGCCTGTTTCCTTATTGATTTTCTGTCTGGTTGATCTGTCCATTGCTGTAAGTGGGGTGTTAAAGTCCCCCACTCTTATTGTGTTATTGTTGATTTGTCCTTTTAAGGTTGTTAGCAGTTGCCTTATATATTGTGGTGATCCTATGTTGGGTGCATAGATATTTAAAATTGTTATAACATCTTCTAGGATTGATCCTTTGATGATGGTGTAATGACCTTCTTTGTTCCTTAAAATATTCTTCATTTTAAAGTCTATTTTGTCTGATATGAGTATTGCTACTCCAGCTTTCTTTTGATCCCCGTTTGCAAGAAATATTTTCTTCCATTCTCTCACTTTCAATTTGTATGTGTCCTTAGAAGTGAAGTGGGTCTCTTGAAGACAGCATATATATGGGTCTTGTTTTTGTATCCATTCAGCCAGCCTACGTCTTTTGGTTGGGGCGTTTAGTCCATTCACATTTAAGGTAATTATCGATATGTATGTTCTTATTGCCATTTTATTAATTACTTTGGATTTGTTTTTGTTGCTCTTTTTCCTTTCCTTCTTCTCTTGTTCTTTTCTGCCTATAGAAGTTCCTTTAGTATTTGTTGTAAGGCTGATTTAGTGTTGCTGAATTCTCTTAGCTTTTGCTTATCTGAGAAGGTTTTGATTTCTCCTTCAAATGTGAATGAAAGCCCTGCTGGGTAAAGTAATCTTGGTTGGAGGTTTTTTCCTTTCATCACATCAAGTATGTCATGCCACTCCCTTCTGGCCTGCAGAGTTTCAGCTGAAAAATCTGCTGATAGTCTTATCAGGGTTCCCTTGTATGTTATTTGTTTCTTTTCCCTCGCTTCTTTCAAGATTTTCTCTTTGTCTTTAATTTTGGTCAGTTTGATTAGCTGCTTCTAGTGAATTTTTTATTTCACTTATTGTATTTTTCATCTCTTCTTAAGTTTTATCTCTTGTATCTCTTTCCTCAGTGTTTCCTGTAAGTTATCCATCTTTGCCTCCAGTTTATTTCCTGTGTCTTGCATCATCTTTAGCATCAACGATCTAAAGTCTTTTTCCTGGAGGCTGAGAATCTCCTCAACAATTAGCTGATTTTCTGGAGTTTTCCTTTCTCCCTCATCTGAGTTATAGTTCTCTGTCTTTTCATTTTTATATGTTTTTGGTGTGGTGACCATTTTACATTTAATAGAGTTGTAGCCTCTCTTACTTCTGGTGTTTGCCCCCCCTCTTGTGGCTGAGGTTGGTATGGGGGCTTGCTGTAGGCTTCCTGATGGGAGGAGATGATGCCTGCCCACTGGTAGGTGGAACTGATTCTAATCCCTCTGGTGGGTGGGGGTTAGTCTCTGGATGGGATTAGAGGCAGCTGTGTGTCTGAGGTGTCTTTAGGTAGCCTGTTTACTGAGGGGTGGGGCTGTGATCCCACCTGGGTTGTTGTTTGCCCTGGGGCTTCTCAGCACTGACTGGCTAACTGATGGTTTGGGCCAGGTTTTCCCAAAATGGCCACCTCCAGAGAAAGGCATGCTGCTGAATATTCCTGAGAGCTTTGCTTTCATGTCCTTCCTTCACAACAAGCCACATTCACCCCTGTTTTCCCAGGATGTCCTCCAAGAACTGCGGTCAGGTTTGATCCAGATTCCCTTGGAGACTTTGCTTTGCCCTGGGACTCAGTGCATGTGAAAGTCTGTGTGTGCCTTTTAATAACAGGGTCTCCATTTCCCCCAGTCCTGTGGAACTCCTGTGCACAAGCCCCACTGGCCTTTAATGCCAGATGCTCTAGCAGCTCTTTCTCCTGGTGCCAGATCCCCACATGTGAGAATTTGTTGTGGGGCTCAGAGCTCTCACTCCTGTAGGTGAGTCTCTGTGGACCAGTTAGTTTCCAGTCTGAGAGGCTTCCTACCCAGGAGGTATGGGGTTGTTTATATCATGAAATCATCCCCCCTACCTCTTGATGTATCCTCCTCTTTTTCTTCTGGGGTAAGATATCTTTTTTAAGGTTTCTGTTCCATTTGAGTGAAGAATGCCCAGTCTTTTGTTGTGAATTTTGTTGTTTTTAGGAGAGAAGTTGAGTTCCAGTCCTTCTATTCTGCCATCTTAATCCCCTCCCTTCATTTTTTTCTTAATATAATATTCAGTTTTGATTTGTGGTTGCCCTGTTTTTAAAGTACATTAACACTTTCCTATATCTGCTTGCTTTAGTGTGATAGTCATATAGGGTCAGACACATCATTAAAATAAAGAAACAATAATCTATATATTCTTACTTTCCTTCCCCACGTTGTATGATTTTGATGTCTTTTTTTTTTTTAACATCTTCATGTTAAATCTGTATGTTGGCTTATTTAAGTGATTGCTTTCCAATTGTGGTTTCTTCCATCCTAATTCTTCTTTTTTTTTTCTTTTTTCTTTTTTTTTTTTAATTTAGATAAGTCCTTTAAGTATTTCTTTTAGAATGGGATTAGTATTGATGTACTCTTTAGCTTTTGTTTGGTGGATAATTTCTTTATATCCCCTTATTTTAAATGATATTCTTGCTGTGTAGAGTAGTCTAGGTTGCTACTTTTTTTTTTCCTTTCAGCAACTTAAATATATCTTACCACTCCAGAAGGGCCTGTAGTGTTTCTGTAGAGAAATCAGCTGATAGCCTTATGGGGAGTTCCTTATAATTAACACTTTGTTTTTCTCTTGCTGCCTTTAGAATCCTCTCTTTATATTTAACTTTCACCATTTTTATTATAATATGTCTTTGTGTGGACTTGTTTGGTTTCAGCTTTCTTGGGGCCCTCTGTGATTCCTATATCTTGATATCAGTGTCCTTTAGATTTGGAAGGTTTTCAGTCATCATTTCTTCAAATATATTTTCAATCCCCTTTTCTTTTTCTCCTCCTTCTGGAATTCCTATTATGTGTAGATTGGCCCACTTTATATTATCCTATAGGTCTCTTATTTTGCTTTCCTGTCTTTTCATTTGGTTTTCTGTCTCATGTCCTCTTTGGGTGATTTCCATTATTCTACCTTCTACATCACTAATTTTTTTCCCTGCATTATTCATTCTGGTCTTTATTGCCTTTAGCTCAGTTTGTAACTCTGCAAATGAATTTTCTACTTTTTCTTGGCTCATCCTTTTATTTTCTAGATCCTTTCTAAAGAAATCTGCCTTACCGTTCATATCCTCTCTTAATTCCTTCAGTATTTCCCTTTTCAAACTCAAAATCTGTCAGACTGCAGAGGTCTGTTTCATTGTTGACTGCTTTAGGTGAATTCTCCTGATGCTCTAACTGGGAATGGTTTCTGAGTTTCTTCATCTTGCTTGTGTTTTTTTCTTTTTCTGTGAGTTTGGGAAAGCCAAACTGTAGTCTTGTAATGTTATTTCTATGTGAGAATACCCTTTTGTGTTTTTTTTGGGGGGGAGGTACTATTTATTTTTGGTGTGGGAGTTTGAATTTGTGCTGTCTCTTTCTTCAGTGTGAGCAGGCTGTGACCACAGGATGCTCAGTGTGTTTTCAAGAAAAGGAGGCAATGGGTAGGTCCAGCAGTCAGTGCCTGGTTATTGGGCTCTCTGAAGAAGCAAAGACCTGCAGGAAGGTGGCACAGGCTACTCCTTGATGCAGGGCCCTGGGGAGTGGTAATGAGCTCTAGGAGGATCTGCAATGTGACCAGAGCATTTGACAGTAGCAGAAGCAGTGTGTGTGAGTTCCCAGGGAAGTGAGAGCAACAAGAGGTTGTTTTTTATTGCAATGCTCTCCTCTGAGGTGATTGGAACTGAAGGTGGTGTCTGTTCAGGGACCCCTAGTGGAAGTAGGTCATGACTGTCTCTAGTGTCAGTGATGACTGCAGTGGTTTGCCTCCACCACCTGTAGACCATGCATGAAGCAATCCATCTCACTCAGCCTACATAGGAGGTGCTGCACAGGCTGTTCCTAGTTGCAGGATCCTGAGAAGTGACAGAGATCTGGCATAGGGGTACTACCAGGAACATTCAGCAGTGGCAGCAGCAGGGCCAGTGTGTTCCCAAGGGTGTGAGGGCAACAACAGGTGGTGTTTGGTCACAGTGCCCTCCTCTGTGGTCCCCTTGAGGTGATTGGGGCTGCAAGTGGTGCAAGCCACTGCCACCTCTGGAGCCAGAGATAACTGCAGGTTTTTGCCCCTGCCAACTGTAGACCATGCCAGAAGCACCTCATCCTGCTTAGCTCCCACAGGATGTGCTGCACAAGGTGCTCTTAGTTGTAGGTTCCTGGGAAGGGACAGAGATCAAACATCTGGGCACTGCCCAGAACATTTGGCAGCAGCAGCTCCAGGGCAGATGTGCTCCCAGGGGAGCGAGAGCAGCAACAGGTGGTGTTCTGTCATAATATCCTTCTCTTTGGTGCCCTCTGAGGCAGTTGGGGCTGCAAGTGAATTTTGTTCAAGTATCCCCAGTGGCGGTGGGCCACGCCCACCTCTGGAGTCAGGGATAACTCTGGTAGTTTCTCCCACCACCTGTAGGCCATGCAAGCAGCACCCTGTCCCACTTAGACCACACAGGGGGTGCTGCACCAGCTGCTCCTAGTTGTATAGTCTTGGGAGAGGACAGTTACTAAATGTCTTGTTGCTGCCCAGAGCATTTGGCATTGGCAGCTGCAGGATGGGTGTGTTCCCAGGGGATGAGAGCAACAGTGTATGGTTCCTGATAGGCACTGTGTTGCACTTAGCCTCCTGATGCCCTTAGCCCTCACTAGAGGTGCCTGGCCACCTGTAACCTACACAAGAAGAGCCCAATCTCCCGTATACAAGCAAGAGACTTCTCTCCATGGGTGGCCTGAACTGTAGACCTCTGGTCCACCATGGTCTAGCCAGTGGCTTCTAGTGATGGGTGGCCTGTGCTGAGATGTCCAGTCTGTGGTTGGCCAACAAGTAGCCTCCTTCCATTGGAGGCCTGTACCAGAGATGCCCAGTCCTCCACAGGCTAGCAAGTGGCTTCCTGCAGCCAGAGACACCCAGTCTGCAGTGCATTAGCTAGCGGCTTCCAGCCACAGCAGGGAGGCGCTGTGCTGGAGACACCTGGTCCTCCACAGGCTAGCAAGCAGCTTCTCACAGCCGGAGATGCCCAGTCCGTGGCAGGCTAGCAGGCAGCTTCTGTCCATGGGTGGCCTGTGCCAGTGCTGCTGCACCCTCTGTGAGACTGAGAGCACACACACACATGCTTGGATGCAAGGAGTTTCCTATGGCGGCTTACCCCTCCTCCTGTCTTCCCCAACACTGGCACCTTGCCTCTCCTGTGGGTCCGGAACTTTTCCCAGGTTCCCTCTGCCATGGCTTTCCACTCCCCAGCCCTTACTGTACAGCTACCCTGCCCATGGCACACTGCTCCGTAGCCCTTCAGGCTGTCTCCACAATGCCAACCCCAACCCTCTTCCAGGGACTGACCTCCAGAGCCTAAGTTTCAGTGCCCAGCCCCACCTGAGCATCTCAGGCTGTGGTGTCTGTCAGGTTCAGATGATCTGTGCAGCTCTCAGTCTGCTTTTCCATTCTCATACCTGCTGCTGCACTTTTCTTGGCTACTTTGAGATCTCTCTGACTTGGCTGATCTTTCTGTCAGTTAAGTGGTTTCCCTGGGTGTGGGTTCCTTTTCTCCTTCACAGCTCTCTCTCTCTCTCTCAGGAACTCTAGTGTGGTCCTGATTCCTTTTCTCTCTCTCTCTGTTCTTTTTCTTTTGTTCTACCAGTTATATCAAGAGTTTTTTGCCATTTTTGGAGGTTTAAGTTCTTCTGCCAGCATTCAGTTGATGTTCTGTGCAAGTCGTTTAACATGTAGATGTGTTGCTTTGATGTGTTTGTGGGAGACGGTGAATGCAACCTCTTACTCCTCCACCATCTTGCTCCACCTCTCCAAGACAGTGCTTTCTTTTTTTTTTTTTTCTTCCTGTCTTTTTGCCTTTTCTAGGGCTGCTTCCTGTGGCATATAGAGTTTCCCAAGCTAGGGGTCAAACCAGAGCTGTAGCCGTCAGCCAATGCCAGAGCCACAGCAACGCAGGATCCAAGCCATGTCTGTGACCTACACCACAGCTCACAGCAATGCTGGATCCTAACCCACTGAGCAAGGCCAAGGATTGAACCTGCAACCTCATGGTTCCTAGTCAGATTTGTTTCCACTGTGCCTCAATGGGAACTCCTCTAATTATCTTTTAAACTACTCTTTGATTTCTTCAATGATCCACCATTTGTTTAGCAGCATATTATTTAGCTTCCATGAGTTTTTTTGTTTCTTTGCTGTCTTTTCCTTGTGGTTGATTTCTAGTCTCATAGTACTGTTTTCAGAGAAAATCCTTGAAATAATTTCAATTTTTTTTTTAATTTATGAAGGCTTGATCTGTGGACCAAGATGTGATCTATCCTAGAGAATATTCCATGTGCACTTGAGAAGAAAGCATATTCTGCTACTTCGGGGTAAAAAGTTCTATAGATATCAGTTAAGTCTATTTGGTCTAGCGTATCACTTAAGGCCTTTGTTGCCTTGTTGATTTTCCGTCTGTATGTTCTGCCCATTGCTGTAACTGGGATGTTAATATCCTCCACAATCATTGAGCTACTGTTGATTTTTATTTTTATGGATGTAAGTAGTTGCCCTTTATATTGTGATGTTCCTATGTTCAGTGCATATATGTTTACAATTGTTAGATCTTCTTCCTGGATTGAGCCTTTAATCATTATGTAAATCCTTCTTCCTCTCCTGTGACCTTCTTTAGTTTAAAATCATTTTGTCTGATATGAGTATTCCTACTCTTTCTTTTCTATGATTTTCAGTTGCAAGTAATATTTTCTTCCTTCCCCTCATTTAAGTCTTGTAGCAATGACCATTTGTGGAGGATTGTTTCCACTTGAACTGTTTTATACCAATTTTCTAGATTTCCTCATCCATCTTGGCCAGTCTCTCTGGAGGGGAACTTCCCAGGTTGAAGGAACTTTTCCTCTTTCCAGCTCCCTCCTAGAGGTGCAGGTCCTGTCTCACTTCCTATTGCTTTTCTCTTTTTCTTCCTTCTTCTTGCTTTTGTCCTATCTTGTTTTGTGAAGTTTTTCTTGCTCTATCATAATCCTGAGGTCTTTTTCCAGTTTTTAGCAAATTTTTGTATGAATAGTTCCACATGTAAATGCCTTCTTAATGTATTTATAGAAGTAGGTGAGCCACATGTCCTACTACTCCACCTTATTCCTTGTCCTACTCCAATACAACTTTTTTATGCACTGGGAAACTGAAGATTTTGTGACTCATTTTATTGAGAAATTTACTATATTGTGGTGTTCTGGAATTGAAGCTGCAATATCTCTAAGGTATTCCTATATATGCTGGTTGCTATTCCAATAGTCTGTAAGCAGTGTTATGATTCTGTAGCCAATTTCATCAATAATATATCAATCTTTTTTCAGTTAATTTTAAGAAAAGTGTGTGTCACCAGTAATCAAAATTGAACATTCTTATAAAGCTGTTAAATCATTTCTGTTAATGCTATCAAAACTTTCCTGATAGGACTATAATTGGTAAATTCATCAAGTTAGATATTCTGTGAATTGAACTTTTCTTTCGTCTATTTTTTGTGAATTGATTTTGAACTGTATATGAGGTAAATTTTCAATTTTGGAAAATTGAATATTGACCAATTTACCTCCACCCATTAAAGCTTCAACCATTAGAAACAATGTAAACATTCTTCAACAGGGGCATATTACACATGTTATGACCTATCCATAGAGCTCAAGTGTCCAAAAGAGAATGGTGCAATTTCAAAGAAACATGCATGAGAAAATCGTAACAGATAAGGAACAAAGAAAGTTACTGCCATTAATATAATTCAGTGATTTTCAAAGTGTGGTTCTCAGACCAGTATCATCAGTACCACCTGGGAACTTGTTAGAAAGGCAAATTCTCAAGTCTCAACTCTAAGCTAGTAAATCAGAAACTCTGGGGGTGATGTGTTTAAAAAAAAAAAAAAAGTGTGTTTTAACAAGCCCTCCAGGTGACTGTGAAGCATGCTGCACAGAAATACTGATATAATTAAAAGAGAAAATGTGAACCAATACACACACAGACATACATATATTCTCTCTCACACACAGATGCATATGCTTCCCTCTGGATGCAGAGACTACCTCTAAAAGAAATAGGAACCTGTAAGAGTTGCTCTTTCTAGCAAGAGAACAGACACTAGAGGCCCAGAATGGAAAAAAAAAGCTCACTGTTTCTATAACCTTATGTGCTATTAGAATTGGTTGTCTGTGAACATCTTTGATAAGAGTAGTTTTTTTTTTTAATCTTGAGGCTTAAAGTTGAAGAAATGTTCACAGCTATAATTTATATAGATTTTTCATGTTGAAATAAAGGAAAATTAGAATAAGGTAAGTGGAAAATAAAGCATTTTTAAATATTTCTGCCCCTCTTACAGTAAACATGACTTTTTTAGAAATGCTTGTCCAAGGCAAAAAAATTATTTGTAAAATATATCAGAGTGAGTGTCTACAGACCACAACTTTAAATAGAGTATAAGGTAGCATGTAAAATTCATCTCCTTCACAATGTAGTGAACTTGGAAGTAACCTCAATTGAAGCTTACAGACATGAGCTTATGTTAAGTCTCTGAAGGCAAAAGTTTGCTGTTATTTTTTTCCATTCTATAAGGTTTTCCGTATCTGTATGAAATATTTCAAAATGTCTGAAGTATAGTCTATCAACATATCTTTAGACTTCTTTATATTTGTAAAATAATCTAGATAATGAACTAATTATAATCACCATTAATAGAAAATATTGAGTATTTTTAAAGTTCAGTATTATTTTTTTTGAGACAGTAATGTAATTCTCATATTTTCGGGCGACAAGTCAGGTAAATTGATTTGTCAAGAAAGTACTAAAAAAAAAAAATACAAGTGCCTGTGACTATTACAAGTCTTAAGTTCTACTTATAAAAATCCTGTAATAATTTTTAAAATACATCCAGAATTTTTTAAAATATATTTCTCCCTTCAAAGGAAGGAAATTAACTCCTTCCTTCTTGAGAGAAATATGACAGAAGTGATGTTATTTCATTCCTAATGTTAGGTTATGAAAAGACCATAGCTACCATCTTAAGTGCAAAAAAAAAATCATTCTCTTAGATAATTTACTTGGGGAATTCAGATATGATATGAACACTCAGGCATCTTTGCAGAGCCCCACCTAATGAAGAACTGAGATTTCCAGCCAAGAGCTGGCCAAGCAGTGAAGTCTGCCAAGAAATCAGGTGAGTGAGATTGGAAGTGAATATCACCTATACACATCCATAGTCAGGTTTTGAGATGACAGCAACCCTAGCCAGTCTTTCACTCTAACTTCAAGGAAGACCCTGAGCCAGAACCATCCAGCTAGATATGACACTGAATTTAAAATCCCTAACTCACAGAAACTATGAGGTAACAAACATTTGTTGTTTTAAACTTCTAAATTTTGGAATAATTTGTTATGCAGAGATAGATAATTAATGCATACCCTAAAAAGCATTATTGGTTAAGTCTGTATACAAAGCAATTTGTATTTTCCCAACATCCCTTGCTTTGTGGAATCACTCCCTCCTGTGCCAAACAATCCTGCACAATCCACAACATTCCAGGTATGGGTAAATTTTACTCCCTCCCTGGCAAGGAGTCCCACACCAGCCCAACAGAGTGTGCCATAATTCGACCACAGTCATTAATTCAGACTTATGCATGAAAGTTGAATTATACCAATCAGAATCTTCTTAAATAATTTTTTTTGTCTTTTTAAGGCCACACCTGTGGCATATGGAGGTTCCCAGGCTAGGGGTCCAATCAGAGCTGTAGCTGCTGGCCTATACCACAGCCACAGGAACTCGGGATCCGAGCCACGTCTGTGACCTACACCACAGCTCATGGCAATTCTGGATCCTTAACCCACTGAGCGAGGCCAGGAATTGAACCTACATCTTCTTCATGGATGCTAGTCGAGCTCGTTAACCACTGAGCCACACGGGAACTCTATTTTTGATTGCTTCTTGTTTTTTTTGTTTGTTTGTTTTTGTTTTTGTATCTTCTTAAATAATGCTACCAGAGTTGTTAGTAAAAATGTTCACCCTTCTTCGGAAATCAGCAGTCTAAGTGTCACATGAGATTAAAGCTTCCAGGTCATCTTTTCACTCCATAGAAAGAGGTTTTTGGAAAATTAAGTGAAGATGATACAAGAAAGTGAGAAAATATGAGGCAGAAATGTAGGGTGTTTTCATCATAGTTTTAATCCTCTGTATCCTATAATCTACCTTTTACCTTTTTGATATTCCAGCCATTTCAGTAGTTGAGTTGGGTTTCTGTTTCTAAATGAGTATAAATGAGTCAACTGAATCAATCTTGATAATTTTAACAAATTTTATGAACTCGAAATTCACCTAAGAATTTTGTCTCTAGCAATGATGAACTAACATGAAGCAGTCTTACCCAATCACTATAATTAACCTAAAAGAAGCAAATTTATGAAGCAATAGTTTTCTGACATTGGACAAAATCATCCCAGGACAGGGATTTCTTTAAAAAAAGAAACAAATGAAGTGAGGCATAAAATTTCTCCAGCCTACTATCAGCAGACTTCCTCAGCTTCCATGCAGGATGATGGAAAGCAAACATACCCCAGAAGTCTTCCTGAACTGAGGAGACAGAGTTGAGAATTCAGGGAGTCCAAAAAACCTAGAGTGTGTAGGTCAGAGTAACAAACAGGAAAGTGCTACAGACAGAGAATTCTGAAAATACACAAGGGATTTCTCTTGAATCCTCAGCTGAATACTTTTTAGCACTTGCAACTACCCAAGGTTGGTGAGGAAATTCTGGAGATCATTGCAAGCTGGGAATGATTTATCTTCTCAACAGCTTAAGGGTAGAAATATCTTAATGAGTGAGGCGACAGGCTATGTAATAAAAAGGAATTATCTCAAGTGTAGAGCCAAATTAGTTCTGAACTAAAGGCTACTCTGCTGTTTTCAAGGTATTAATATAAACTTCAAAAATATATGAAAGAATACAAAAATTCCAAAACAAGATGATATAAAATTCACTAAATCTCCCTGATAATTTCATTTAACATTTTACTGACAGTCCTAGGAAGTGCATTGAAGAAAGAAATTAAAAAAAAAAATAGATCAAAGAAAAAAAGAAAATTTGCAGGGGACCTAGTTATCTGTATAAAAATCTTAAGGAATTTCCAAAAATCTAATAGAATTAGTAACCGAGTTTAGCAAAGTTTACAAAATCAGTATTCAAAAATCAATAATAGTTCTACAAACTAGTAACAAGAAATCAGAAATTAAAATTTTTAAGTTATATCATTTATAATAGCCTGAAGTTTTTGAAATATTCAGGGATAAATTTGACAAAATATATGTAATACTTGTACACTAAAAACTATAAAATATTGATGAGAGAAAATTTAAAGACAAAAAAAAAAAAAGAGGGTTTCCTTACATGGCTCAGCAGTTAACAAACCCGACTAGGATCCATGAGGATGCAGGTTCAATCCCTGGCCTCACTCAGTGGGTTAAGGATCCAGTGTTGTGGAGAGGTGTGGTATAGGCTGGCAGCTACAGCTCTGATTCGACCCCAAGCCTGGGAACCTCCATATGCCACGGGTGCAGCACTAGAAAAGACAAAAAAAAAAAAAAAAAAAAAAAAAGACAAACCATCTTCAGGTTTCACAATGGGTCACATCAATTATTACTAAGATTTAATACTTCCTGAAATAAATTGGAGGGGAACAGGTAAAGTTGTCATCATATGCAGATGACATGATACTCGATAATGAAACCTTAAAGACATCACACAAGAACTGTTAGAACTAAGAACTGATGAACAAACTCAACAAAGTAGCAGGATACATGATTAACATACAGAAATCTGTTGCATTTCTTTACAGTAAGAATTAAATATTAGGTGAGAAAGTTCATAAAATTCCTTTTAAAATAATTTCAAAAAGTAAAATAATAGGAATAAACCTGATCAAGAAGATGAAAAACTTATAAAACATGGACAAAGGAAATTAAAGATGATTCAAAGAAATGGAAAGATATCCCACGCTCTAGGATCAGAAGAAATAACATTGTTAAAATAGTCATACTCCCCAAAGCAATATGCATATTTAATGCAATCCCTATCAAATTACCCTTGACATTTGTCACAGAACCAGAAAAAAAAAAGCTAAAATTTATACGGAACCATAAAAGACCCAGAATTACCAAAAAAAATCTGAGAAAAAAAAAAAAAAAACAGAGCTGAAGGCATAACTCTCTCAGAATTTAGAAGATACTGCAAAGGTACAGTAATTGGAGTTCCCTTCATGGTGCAGCAGAAATGAATCTGACTAGGAACCATGAGGTTTCAGGTTCGATCCCTGGCCTTAGTAGGTTAAGGATCTGGCGTTGCAGAGAGCTGTGGTGTAGGCCAGCTCCACAGCTCCAATTAGATCCCTAGCCTGGGAACCTCCATATGCCATGGATGCAGCCCTAAAAAGATGAAAGACAAAGATACAGTAATCAAAACATCATAGTACTGGGGTGGGGGGGGGGAAGACATATGAATCAATGAAACAGAATAGAATGCCCCCAAATCAACCCACACATCTATAGTCAATTTATCTTCAACAAAGGAGGTAAGAATATACAGTGGATAAGACAGCTTATTCAGCAAGTGGTGCTGGGAAAGCTGAACAGCTGCATGTAAATCAATGAAGTTAGAACACACACAGACACCATGAAAAAAATAAATGCAGAAAGGCTTAAAGACATGACATCATAAAACACTTAGAAGAGAACATAGGCAAAACAAAATTTTTCCAACAGAAATCATAGCAATGAATTCAAAAAATAAAATAAAATAAACCCAATAGAAAAATGGCCAGAAAACCTAAACAGACACAAAGAAGACATACAGAGGGTCAGCAGGCATATGAAAAAAATGCTCAACATCACTAATTATTAGAGAAATGGAAATCAAAACTGCTAAGAGGTACCACCTCACACCAGTCAGAATGGCCATCATTAACAAAGTCTCCAAATAACAAATTCTGGAGAGGGTGTGGAGAAAAGGGACCCTCCTGCACTGCTGGTGTGAGTGTAAATTAGTACAACCACTATGGAAAACAGTATGGAGGTACCTCAGAAAATTAAATGTAGAACTACCATATGATCCACCAATCCCACTCCTGGGCATATATCTGGGCAAAATTTTCCTTGAAAAAGATACATACACCCCTATGTTCATTGCAGCACAATTCGCAATAGCCACGACATGGAAACAACCCAAGTCCATCAACAGATGAGTGGATTATGAAGATGTAGTACGTAAATACAATGGAATACTACTCAGCCATAAAAAAGAACAATAATGCCATTTGCAGCAACATTGATGGAACTAGAGACTCTCTTACTAAGTGAAGTAAGTCAGAAAGAGAAAGACAAATACCATATGATATCATGTATATGTGGAGTCTAAAATACAGCACAAATGAACTCTCTACAAAAGAGATGTGACCATATACATGGAGGGCAGACTTGTGTTTGCCAGGGGGAGGGGGTAGAGAGGGAGACAGATGGGGAGTTTGGGGTTGGCAGATGCAGACTGTTACACTTAAAGCAGATGGGTGATCGGGTCCTGCCATACAACACAGGGAACTGTAACCAGTCTCTTGGGTAAGAACATGATGGAAAATGGAAAAAAAATAAAAAAGAATGTGTGTACACAGGTGGCTGGGTCACTTTGCTATGCAGAAAAAATTGAAGGAACATTATAAATTAAATATATTTTAATAATTTTTAAAAATTTAGGGGAGTTCCCATCGTGGCGCAGTGGTTAACGAATCTGACTAGGAACCATGAGGTTGCAGGTTCAGTCCCTGCGCTTGCTCAGTGGGTTAACGATCCGGTGTTGCCGTGAGCTGTGGTGTAGGTTGCAGACGCGGCTCGGATCCCGCGTTGCTGTGACTCTGGCGTAGGCCGGTGACTACAGCTCCGATTCGACCCCTAGCCTGGGAACCTCCATATGCCGCGGGAGCGGCCCAAGAAATAGCAAAAAGACAAAAAAAAAAATTTATTGGTGTATAGTTGACTTACAATGTTGTATTAGTTTCAGGGGTAGAGAAAAATTGAATCAGTTATACACATACATGTATCCATTCTTTTTTCCCATATAAGTTATTACAGAATATTGAATAGAATACTGTGCTGTACAGTAGATCCTTTTAGTTGTTGAGGTGCATGTATCTTTTAGAATTTTTTTCTCGGGATATATTCCCAGGAGTTGGATTTTTAGATTTTAAGGAACCTCCATACTGTCCCCCATACTAGCTGCACCAATTTACATTTCCACCAGCAGTGTAAGATAATTCATTTTTTTCAACTCCTTCTCCAGTATTTATTGTTTGTAGACTTTTTAATAATGACTTTTTATTTTTTAGTTGGTTTACAGTGTCTGCCATTTTCTACTGTACAGCAAAGTGACCCAGGCATGTATATATATATATTCTTTTTCTCACATGATCCTTCATCATGTTCCATCATAAGTGACGAGATATAGTTCCCTGTTCTATACAGTAGGATCTCATTATAATAGTTTGCATATATGAACCCCAGATATCCACTCCATTCCCCTCCCTCCCCCTTTCCCTTGGAAACCACAATTCTGTTCTCCAAGTCCATGAGTTCCTTTTCTGTGGAAAGATTCATTTGTGCCATGTATTAGATTCCACATATAAGTGATATCATATGGTATTTGTCTTTCTCTTTCGGACTTACTTCACTTGGTAAGAGAGTCTCTAGTTCCATCAATGTTGCTGCAAGTGGCATTATTTTGTGCTTCTTTGTGGCTAAGTAGTATTCCATTGTGTATATATACAACATCTTCCTAATCCATTCATTTGTCAATGGACATTTATGTTGTTTCCATGTCTTGTCTATTGTGAATAGTGCTACAATTTACATAGGGGTGCATGTATTTTTTTCAAGGAAAGTTTTATCTGCCTATGTGGTCAAGAGTGGGATTGGTGGACCATATGATAGTTCTCTATTTAGTTTTCTAAGGTACCGCCATACTGTTTTCCATAGTGATTGTACCAATTTACCTTCCCAACAGTGCAGGAGGGTCCCCTTTTCTTCCCACCCTCTCCAGAATTTGTTATTTGGTGACTTTGTTAATGATGGCCATTCTGACTGGTGTGAGGTGGTACCTCTTAGCAGTTTTGATTTCCATTTCTCTAATAATTAGTGATGTTGAGCATTTTTTCAAGTGCCTGTTAACCATCTGTATATCTTCTTTGGAAAAATGTCTATGCAGGTCTTCTTGCCCATTTTTCCATTGAGTTGTTTGGTGTTTTTTGTTTGGGTGGCTTTTTTTTTTTGGCTGTTGAGTTGTATAAGTTGTTTATATACTTTAGAGATTAAACCCTTGTCAGTTGTATCATTTGAAACTATTTTCTCCCATTCTGTAAGTTGTCCTTTGATTTTTCTTATGGTTTCCTTTGCTGTGCAAAAGTTTGTCAGTTTGATTAGGTCCTATTGGTTTATTTTTACTTTTATTTCTGTTGCTTTGGGAGACTGACCTGAGAAAACATTTGTAAGGTTGATGTCAGAGACTGTTTTGCCTGTCTTCTCTTCTAGGAGTTTGATGGTGTCCTGTCATATAATTAAGTCTTTCAGCCATTTTGAGTTTATTTTTGTGCATGGTGTGAGGATGTGTTCTTGTTTCATTGATTTATATGTGGCTATCCAGTTTTCCCAGCACCACTTACTGGAAAAACTCTCTTTTTCCCATTTCATATTTTTGCCTCCTTTGTTGAAGATTAATTGACTATAGGTGTCTGGACTTATTTCTGTGTTCTCTATTGTGTTCCATTGATCTGTATGTCTGTTTTCATACCAGTACCACACTATCTTGATGACTGTGGCTTTGTAATATTACTTGAAGTTTGGGAGAGTTATGCCTCCTGCTTGGTTTTTGTTCCTCAGGATTGCTTTGGCAATTCTGTGTCTTTTATGGTTCCATAAATTTTTTTTAAATCAAAGCAATATAAAAATGAATGGGTTCAGTGGCTAGTAAATAATTTTGTTTTCTGCTAACAACATACAGAAAATCCTAAATATTCTCTAATATGTAATAAGGTGAAAATTAACTATAAATTAATAGATAATTCACAATTGATTTTATAAAATATGTGTTAACTGCTATTGAATAACACACAGTGAATCTAAAAGAAATAACAATATTTTTATCCATGGACCCAAGTTACACTGGGTACACACACATGGGATACAGAGTAGCTTGAACAATTTTTTAGCCTTGGAAAACATTCTGGTTACATTGAAAAGAATCAGGGTCACTGATTTTCACTGCTTTGGCTGTTCCAAGGTGCTTTTCTTTCTTCTTGAAGACAGGTCCTAGGGATGATTACTGTGGAACAGGGAAAATGACATATATTTAAATATTTTTTTTGAAAAGTTGTTTTAAGCAGTCATCATTTCTTACTAATGACTTTGTTAACATTTCTTACCAATGATTTTGTGCTTTGTTCTCTCCTTTTATAGTTTCTTTAGAAAGAGTAGTATAATGTTTGACAACAGTGGGAGAATACTACCCTGGGGCGAGGTCTTCAAAAAAAATTGTTTTCACTACCCTATCCCAATGTATGTATGTCTGAATTCAGAATATCTCAACAAGAATCAAATACTTTCTCCCTGGAAAAAAATCAAAGCAATATATTCTTAGAAATAATACCATTTGCAGTAACGTGTATGAACCTAGAAATTATCATACCAAGTGAAATAAGTCAAACAGAAAAAGACAAATATATGATATCACTTATATGTGGCATCTAAAAAAATAATACAAATAAACTTATTTAAGACTCACAGATTTTGAAAACAAACTTATGGGTACCAAAAAGGAAAGGGGAAGAGGGAATAGGAGTTTTGGATTAATTAACAGATACATAGTACTATATGTAAAATAAACAATGGAGGCCTACTGTAGAGCACTGAGAACTATAGTTAATACCTTGTAATAACCCATAATGGAAAATAATCTGAAAAGGAATATAATGTATGTGTATACATATAGATACATAGATATAAATATATATTACACATACACATATCTATATATCATACATATATGTATAACTGAATCAGTCTGCTGCACCTGAAACTAATGCAAAATTATAAATCAACTATACTTCAATAAAAAAGAAATTCATAAAAATAAAAATTAAAAAATTAGATTTCCTTCTTCCTGAATTGATGTTAGATTTAATGCAATCTCAAACAAAGTTTCAGCGGGTTTTTAGAAATAGACCCTTTGACTTTTATATGTAAATCTGTAAGAACTGAAAAAGCCAAAATAATACCTTAAAGTAAAGAAAGAAGTAGGAGCACTTATATATATAACAAAACTGCCTTAATCAAGAAAGTGTGATATTGACATAAAGATTGATATGAAATTCAATGCAACAAAATAGAGTCCAGAAATGGATGTTCAATTGATTTTAACAGAGATGCCAAGGCAATTTAGTAAGGAAATGATAATCCTTTCAACAAACTAGGGTATAACAATGAGATGACCTTATTTTAAAAGAATAAATTTTCAATCATTCCCTAACATCACATGTTTTAAAAAAAAACTAATCATAGACTGAAATATAGGAGCCTAAACTATTACATTTCTAGAAGAAAGAATAGTAGAAAAGTCTTGGTAACTTTGGGTTTGGCAATAGCGTTTTAAATGATATTTTAAAAGACATTGAAGAAAAAAAATCAATAAATTAGACTTAAAATTTAAAACTTTAATCTTTACATGATATTGCTAAGAAAATAAAAGAACAAGCCACATACTCAGAGATAATATTTGCAAAACATATATCTAGTAATGAACTTGTATATAGAACAAATACGTTCTTACAATGCAATAAGAGGTAGAAAAGCAGTTGTTAAATAAAAGATAGGCAGGAGTTCCCATTACAGCTCATCAGGTTAAGGACCCAACATTGTCTTTGTGAGGATGTGGGTTCGATCCCTGGCCTCACTTAGTGGGTTAAGAATAGGTTGCAGATGCAGCTCTGCATTGCTGAGGCTGTGGTGTAGGCCACAGCTGAGGCTCTGATTCAACCCCTAGCAAGAGAGCTTCCATATGCCACAGGTGTGGCCATAAAAGGAAAAAAAAAAAAGATAGGCAAAAGATTTGAACAGACACTTGACCAAAGAAGATAAACAGATATCTATTTACACATGAAAAAATCCTCAGCATCTTTATTCTTCAGGGAAAAAAATGAAACCACGTTGAGATACCACTACATATCAACTAGATGGACTGAAATTTAAAAGACTAAGCAAAGCTAGTGTCAACAAGTCTGTAGAGAAACAGGGACTGCTTTGCCTATTTTGATAATGTAAAGTGATTTTTGCCACTCTGAAAAACTGTGCATGGTGGCTTTAAAAAGTTAAACATGACCCTAACATTTGATCCAGCCATTCTGCTCCTAGGTTTTTACACAACTGAATGAAAGCAGAGGTCAACACAAAGCCTTGTGCATAACTGAACTTAGCACTTTTATTTGTATTAACCCCAACCAGAAACATTCCAAAAGTCCACCAAAGGGAAATGAGTAGACAGATGTACGTATGCACACAATGAAATACTGCTCAACAATAAAAAGAAATAAACTATTGATATATACATCTGTGGCTCTCACAATTATTTATTATTCTGAGTAAAAGAAGCCAATGCAGAGTGCATACAGTTTGACTTCCTTTATATAAAACTCAAATAGTCGAGCTAATCTCTATTGACAGAAAATGAACCAGTGGTTGCCTTAGGGATAGTAGAGTGTTGAGGGTAGGGCACAAAGGGCACGAGGAAACTTTGAGAGGATGACAGGCATATTCAATATCTTAGCTGCAGTGATGATTTCATGGGTATCAACATTCATCAAATTTTATACTTTTTTAATATGAACACTTTATTGTATGTCAGTTATCCCTCAATAAATCAATAAATCCAGGAAAATGTCCTTTCTATTTCTGACTGGGACTGAAATGTCATGTCTATAAGAATATACAAAATCACTTTACCAAGAACTAGTACTGGTAGAGGATGGCAGAATCTTAATGACAAAAACTGTTCTCCCTGCCCATTTCAATCTGCAGGGCACTTTTTATGCATGGGAAGACTTCATCTCATGATGATTAACAATTACATATAAAACCTATATGGCCTGTCAGCTCTAAATTTTCTCTTAACATTTGCAAATTTTCATTGATTTTTGAACATTTGGAGCAAATAATGTATTCTTGATAACTGTTTTTGTTATCTATGTAATTGAGAAGGGGTTGATTTTTTTTTTAATTTTATGGCCGCACTTGTAGCATATGAAAGTACCCAGACAAGGACTGAATCCAAGCCACAACTGCAACCTATGCCATAGCTGCAGCAATGCTGGATCTTTTAACCCACTGTACCAGGCCTGGGATTCAAACCCACACATCTGCAGCAACCCAGGCCACTGTAGTCAGATTCTTAACCCATTGCACCACAGCAGGAACTCTGAGAAACTGTTGAATTTTTAAGATTAAGAATATTTTTCTCAACCTTCAGACCTGATTGTTTCTACTCAGTATGTAATTGGGAAGTGCTCTATTGAAGTAATCAGCAATTTTTCCTGACTCTTTAACAGGGCTAAAGTAGAATACAATATGGCACCTTTCCCATATCACTACCCCTCACCGCCATGAAGAGAGAACTGTCTGAAAAACAAGCTACCTCACTGAAGTATTCCCTGACTAGAAGCAGGACTGGATCCCTAAGAAACACACACACATGCACACACACAGCTGTATCTTGGAATAAAGGAGAGTGGGGTGGCCAAAATCAATAAAATGAACAGGTGCTCTCTTTTTGGCTTTAGAAGAGCTGAATAAATCAGAGGACCATGAAACAGGCCAAAGGAATAAAAAAATGTATGAGGCATGGATTAAGTTTAAATAAATAAAAGAGTGCATATTTAATAATAGAACTAAATGTAAGAATTCCCTAGTCGGAGTTCCCGTCGTGGCGCAGTGGTTAACGAATCCGACTAGGAACCGTGAGGTTGAGGGTTCGGTCCCTGCCCCTGCTCAGTGGGTTAACGATCCGGTGTTGCCGTGAGCTGTGGTGTAGGTTGCAGAAGCGGCTCGGATCCTGCGTTGCCATGGCTCTGGCGTAGGCCGGTGGCTACAGTTCCGATTCGACCCCTAGCCTGGGAACCTCCATATGCCGCGGGACCGGCCCACAGAAATAGCAAAAAGACAAAAAAAAAAAAAAAAAAAGAATTCCCTAGTCATTTCTATCACTAATATTTTTATCTTTGTTGATAGTATGCCTTTATGGCTTTCAGGCTATGAAGAAATGTATGGTTGCCATTGAAAGTTAAGAGTTAAAATATCCAAATATTTTATATTATATTATGCAAATGTATGCCAATCCTTGGTTATAATATATCTGTGACTTCCAGACAAGGTTTTATATTGTGCTTCTTTAAGGTCAAGTATCACAAGGTAATAGAAATGTCTAAGAACCTATTTCCTGCAAACAGCCATACTGCTCTACTATTCCAATGGTGTCCTAACCATTAAGATATGGTTTAGAAAGACCCACTAAAAAGCAGGCAGATTATGTGATGAGAACAGAACACTGACTAACAATAGCAATGCTTTCTAATCTGCAAGAAAAATAATGCCGTCTGTTCCTCATTTCTTCGTGTCCATTCCTGATTGACTAGAAAGAGCATTTAGTGGACCTTTTTTTTCTTTTCTTGTATTAAAAATGTTTATGGCCACACCTCAGCATATAGAAGTTCCCAGGATAGGGGCTGACTCAGAGCTGCAGCTGCCAGTCTACACTACAGCCATGGCAACACTGGATCCAAGCTGCATTCTGTAATCTATGCTGCAGCTTAGGGCAATGCTGGATCTTTAACCCATTGAGAGAGGCTGGTAATCAAACCCACATCCTCATAGAGATCAGATTCAGGTCTTTAACTCACTAAGCCACAAGGGGAACTCCTAATGGATTGCTTTTATGCCTACTGATGACTACAGTCAAACCATGTAGGCTTAGCTCAAACAGTTTGCCATATAGGAAACTAGCCCTTGGTTGGTAGATCTATCTCTCTTGAGAAGGCAGAAATAGTGAGTGTCCCTACCCTTAATCCAAAATTCTGCAAACTTAAGGGAGGTTCTTAGTCTTCTCTGTTTTCATGGATCAACAGCTGAAGTCCTCAATAAGTTACATTGTGCCAGCCCTGCCTGTGATCTCTCTGCATCAACTTACTGAGCAAATGAGGCGAAGACACTAAACACTTTAGAAAACATTATAAGGGCATAAATATGGCACCAAAATTGTGCCTTTTCAAAGTAAAGCCCTTAGTCCATGCCCCTCCTGCCATGGAAATGTAATTAAGGGATAAGTCTAGGAGTTCCCATCTTGGCTCAACAGTAATGAACCTGACCAATATCCATGAGAATGAGGGTTTGATCCCTGGCTTCACTCAACATCCAACATACACTCTTAGCTGGGCTCAATATGTTTTAAAATCACTAAAACTTAGGAATTGAACATTTTTAGAAAAGAAGACCTTAACTGGAATGTGAATGACTTAAATTGTTGCCCATTTTAAAAGATATTAACTAACCTTTACTGTGCACTCTATATGTGCCAAGCAGAGTTCCAAAAGCTTCCTATTATCTCATTTATTCCCCCGAAAACCCCTCCCATGAAGGGGGGACTATTACCATCCTCCACTTTATGGAGTGAAGACTAGACACAGAAGAATGAAATAGACTGCTCAGTATCAGATATGCTAAAAAATACTACAACCTAGAAATTCTCGATGTAGATCAGCAGTTAATGAACCCGACTAGGAACCATGAGGACATGGGTTTGATCCCTGGCCTGGCTCAGTGGGTTAAGGATCCGGTGTTGTCATGAGCTATAGTGTAGGTCACAGATGCAGTTTGGATCCCGCATTGCTGTGGCTCTGGTGTAGGTTGGCTGCTACAGCTCCAATTTGACCCCTAGCCTGGGAACCTCCATATGCTGTGGGTGTGGCCCTAGAAAGACAAAAAAAAAAAAAAAAAAAAAAAGCAAACAAACTATATCCTACATTGAAACCCTGGTGATCTGACTCCAAGACCCAATTAAACACTGTGTAACATCCCCTTGATAAACCTGTAATCAAGCAGGACCCCACGGGCCTTCCCAGAACAGACCTCCCCCCACCCCTTACCCTGTCCTCTGCCTGACTTTTGCTGTAGAAAAACTTTAGTCAAAGAACAAATTTAATCAGAAAAGTGAGAAAATGAAGAAAGAAAGGAAAATACTCAAGACAAAATAATGACAGTTTTGCCATTAAACAAAGTCAAGAACATTTAATTCCTCCTCAAGGACTGTAGATAATATTCTGAGACATGTCAATATTCTTTGAGCCACTTTGCAGAGACTGAAACCCCCACCAGGTTGAAAAAAAATCAACCATACACTGCCCACAAGCAAATAGACAGACCCCAGAGAGATTGGAACCAGGTTTCTGATGCTGACTCCTTGTTACCTCACCACCAACAGGTGAGAAGAATGTCGAGGAGTTGATCACACACCCCACAACCCCCTCCCTCAGCCTATCTTGAAAAACCTTTCCCAGAAAGTCTTTATGACTGCAGGGCTTTTGACCCCTAGTTGCCTGCACTCCTTGCTTGGTGCTTGCAATAAATGCTGCCCTTTCCTTCAATACAATCCAATGTCAGTAGATTGGGTTTACAGCGTGCAGACAAGTGAACCCAAATTCAGTTGGATAACAAAACAAGTGAGAGTAGCTAATATATTCAAAAGCCCCAAATACCATAATTGCCCTTAATCCATGTCAGTTGCTTTGACTTTAAAACATAAGGTTAAAATCAAATGATGGAGGATTATTTTGTCAAATCCAACTTGAACCACAAGGGAGTGAAAGCACTAGAACTTCCCTGGGGAATGTTATACATCTTGGCTCCTGTGGATCAGGAGCTACATCAGCTCCACTCTCCTGAAGCACTGGAGCTGTCTAAAGACTTTGGCTGTGACCATGGCAACACTTTCTTTCCTGCTGTGTCACACCTGTTTTCCATCATGACAGGAATATCTTCGCATCAGCTAAGGAGCTGTATATTTCTGCCAATAGTGATTTCAGCAAAATGGTTCATCTCCAAGTTGTAAACCCGGATTTACAGGTAGGTTAGTTTAAGCCATTTCTTGGCTTTACTTTGGGAATAAAAGAAGAGACAAAGGAAAGGAAAGAGAAATACTTTCAAAAATGACAAAAATGGGGTTTAATCTTATTTCTCTTTGACTCAAATAAAGCTTGATCTGACCATGTGGGGGTTTTTTGGTTCCTTAATTTCTCCAATCTATTTTTATGATTTCTATTAAATCAAAGACAAATTAAAGTTTTTTACCATGAAAAAAATTTTTACACCTCCAGAGCAATGATTTGGGGGAGCACAGAATCTTCTATTTAGGTATTTACAAAGCAGATGCTCTCATCCTTGCAATTCACAATTCCTTTTATACAGAGTGGGGTATACAGAGTATCCAATGTAGAATTTGTGATTGCTTTCTATGATAGCCCAAATCTTTTTTTTTTTTTTCTTTTTTTGCTATTTCTTGGGCCACTCCTACGGCATATGGAGGTTCCAAGGCTAGGGGTCTAATCGGAACTGTAGCCACCGGCCTACGCCAGAGCCACAGCAACACAGGATCCGAGCTGCATCTGCAACCTACACCACAGCTCACGGCAACGCCGGATCGTTAACCCACTGAGCAAGGGCAGGGACCGAACCCTCAACCTCATGGTTCCTAGTCGAATTCGTTAACCACTGTGCCACGACGGGAACTCCATGATAGCCCAAATCTTAATAAGTTTTTTTCTCTTTTTAAGTTATTTGTTCTTCAGAATTATTAACTCTCTCATTGTTAACCTAATTTCCTGTTCTTTTATGCAGTGTAGCATACAAATATATTGGTACAAACATCAATAGGTAATTGTTCAAAAATCTGGGCATGCAATAATGATGATTTTCTGTTTTCCCACTTCAAGGAGATGCTTCCTGTACTCCATCATGCTTCCCTGTGGAATATCTGGATAGCATTTAGTAGTATGTAAGAGATCAGATTGGTCCATGTAGCTGTGGAAAGCTCTCACAACAAGCTTAGTGGTCACCATGTTGCAGAGAAGAAGATGGTGGAGACCCAGACACAGCGTGAAAACACAGCCTGAAATCTGGGGCTCTTCTCCATAAGGGAGAGAGAGAAGGACTCTAAGAGAGATGGGGGGGTGGAGGCTGCCATTGAGAGTGACCTCACAATAAGGCAGCTGGCTTAGAAGTAAAGAGGATGTCCTCTGGAATCTGAATTCCACCTCTCAACTGTGTGACTTTGGCTAATTCTCTTCACCTCACTAGGTTCCATTTTTCTCATATGTGAAAAGTGGATAGTAGAAGGGTTTACAGGGCTGTTGTGAAGCTAAAATGCACTAGCAATAGTGATAAGAGTATGGTAATTAAACAGTCAGTTTAAAAATCCCCCTAGCAGGAGTTCCCATTGTGACTCAGCATGTTAAGGACATGAAATTTTCTCTGTAAGGATGTACATTCCATCCCTGGCCTCTTTCAGTGGGTTAAAGATCTGGCTTGGATCTGGTGTTGCCATGGCTGTGGCCTCAGCTGCAGCTCCAATTCAACCCCAGCCTGGAAACTTCCATTTGCTGCAGGTGAAACCACAAAAAGAAAAAAGATAATAATTTTTTTCAAAATTCATACAAAATTCATTTTTTCAAAATTCAACATACAACCCTGTGGCCAATTGGCTTCCTCAGCTATTGACAGGTAGATGTTTGGGCATCCTTCCAAACTTCTCAAAGCACAGTTTCCCTGACTTCTGGATAACTTCTAGCATAATAAGAACACACAGCTGTGGCTTCTCAGGGTCCCACAGAAGTTTGAGAAAGGCAGGAAGACAAAAGAGGAACCATCACACCTGTGATGGCTAATTTTATGTGTCAACGTACCTGGACCACAGGGTTCCAGGTGTTTGGTTAAACACTATCTGGGTGTGTCTGCTAGGGTGTTTCTGGATGAGGTTAACATTCGAATTGGCAGACTGAGTGAAGTATGGTACATATCTGTGGTAAGTCCTTTAATGGATTGAATAAGGACCATCTTCATCCAACATTATTGAACCAAAAGCTGAGAAAAAACGTTTTGTCTCTCTCTGCCTGCCTTCAAGCTAGGATGTTGATCTCCTCCTGACTCTGGGTTCAGACCTAAGAGTTACACCATTGGCTTCTCTGGCTCTCAACCCTTCAGATTTGGGTGGTCATCAGTTTTCCTAGATCTCCAACTCAGACCGCTTATCCTATACAACCACAGGAGCCAATTTCTCCTAGGAAATATCTCTCCCTTTCCCAGTTAATAATAGATATAGAGGTGGAAATCCCATTGGTTTTACTTCTCTGAACAACCCAGACTAACGCAGCACAATATATATTTCCCTAAGAGAAAGTCTCTACTCATGTTACCTAGCCAGACTTGGGTAGGCTCACCCAATGCTAATCTACTGACATGGGAAGAAAAACACAGCATTTTTTTTTTTTTGTCTTTTTTTTAGGGCCACACCCATGGCATATGGAAGTTCCCAGGCTAGGGGTCAAATCAGAGTTGCATCCACTGGCCTACACCACAAACACAGCAATGCCAGATATGAGCTACATCTTTGAACTACACATTTCATGGCAACACTGGATCGTTAACCCATTGAGCAAGGCCAGGGATCAAACCTGTGTCCTCATGGATATCAATCAGACTCATTTCTGCTGAGCCACAATGAGAACTCCAAAAGTACAGCATTTATTGCAGGGCCAAGCAAGGAAAATATGCTGCTTATGCCCTAAAGACGCAAACTCCCCTTGGTGGGAAGAATTTTTAAAAAGAGTGTGAGGGAGAATGTTGCAAGGTACATGATCAGCTCACATTCAGTTTTCTGGTTGGTAGCATGGTGATGCTTTGGGATCTTAATCATCAAACTTTTTTTTTTTTTTTTTTTTTTGTCTTTTTGCCATTTCTTGGGCCGCTCTCATGGCATATGGAGGTTCCCAGGCTAGGGGTCTAATCGGAGCTGTAGCCACCGGCCTACGCCAGAGCCACAGCAACGCAGGATCCAAGCTGCATCTGCAACCTACACCACAGCTCACGGCAACACCGGATCGTTAACCCACTGAGCGAGGCCAGGGATCAAACCTGAAACCTCATGGTTCCTAGTCGGATTCGTTAACCACTGCGCCACGACAGGAACTCCAGTCATCAAACTTTCTGATCAATTCCAACAAGTCTGGGATCTACATGCTGGCCATCTGCATGCAGTTAACTTCTTCCACCTGGTGGGGATTTAAGTATTTGCAAAACAACTCAAGGATCTGGCTTAGGATGTTATCTAGAGCCTTTGAGGAGGAATTAAAATCCTCAAATTTATTTTATGGATAATCTGTTAGCATTTTTTCCTGCTTGACTGTTTTCCTTTGTTTCTGCATTTTCTCACTTATTTGATTGAATTTGCTCTTTGAAACTTGGGGAAGGCCTGCCTATAAGGGTAAAAAAAGGTAATGCTTTTCAACAAACAAGAGACAAGGAAAGGATTTTGGGGGGAGGGGTCCTCCCCGGGTAGTCCCCACAGAGTCCTACTCAGTTTCACTAACTTCTCTATTTTTCCTAATTACCACCTCCCTGTCTTAATTACCTAGTCTATTTCTTCTTTCTTCTTCCTCTTTACTCCTTTCTACCACTCATATCCTCTATTATATAGAGCGAAATCACTCAAACATTCATGTGGATAAAAACACTCTGGATGGGGAAGATCATAAAGTGCAGACTTTTAGGCACAGTCCAAGGAATGGTGCCTTGATATGGTAAACTTGAGTGCAGTTAAACCTGCAGGTGAACAACCCTAAGCAAGCTACATAGCCTGACAGTTAAGGGAAGAGTAATAGTAATTTCCTCACAGAATCAGTGTGAATATTAAGTGAATTAAAATTGCCTAGCAGAGTTCCTGGGTGGCTCAGCAGGTTAAGGATCCAGGATTTTATTTTATTTATTTATCTATTTATTTATCAGCCATGCCCATGGCATGTGAAAATTCCTTGGTAAGGCATTGAACCCATGCCACAGCAGCAACCTGAGCCATGCCATGACAAGGACAAATCCTTAACCTGCTGTGCCATAAAGTAACTCTCATAAGATACTTTTTTAAAAACAAAAATTTATTTTCATATAAGGGAAATCATACTAACAAAGTTACATACTAAACACACCACACACACAAATCATTTTTAAGTGATTTGGATAATATCCTTAATGTTTAAGAATAACATTACTCACCAAAAAAACTATCTATTTTCTTGATTACTAATCTCTCATTATTTTTTTTAAGTCTACCTTTAATCAATGCTTTTGGTCTTATGCATTTTATGAAAGATAATTACTTTTAAGCTCCTCTCTCTCTTTTTTTTCCTCCAAATTCTCAAGCAACTTGTGTACTGTTTCTGACCTGCTTTTTGCTATACATTTCCGCATTAAAATTCGCTCCACCACCTCTGCAGACGTAATGCTCTTATAGGCATTAACCAATGGACTTTCAGCTAGAACCCAAACTCTTTCTTCATTCTTACTGCTGTTGCTTACAGGAAACCCCTGCATCTTCTCTCCTGACAGCTCCTAGGCCCCCTCCACCCATCCCAAAGCTTTCACCCTAGCCCCTCCCTGTCTGTCTCTGTCTGCTCCTTCAGCAAAATGACACACTCTCAGAGCTTTAACATTACCCCTATATCTCAAGCCCATATCCTGTCAAGACTCCAGGCCATGTCTTCACTTGGATGTCAATCACCAGCTCAAATCTCAAAAGTATAGACCCAGCAAGTTCCCTTAACCAAAGAACACCCCTTACAAAATTCCCTGGTGTCTTGGTAGGTTAAAGATCCAGCACTGTCACTGCTATGGAATGAGTCATAGCTGTAGCACACATCTGATCCCTGGCCTAGGAATTTTGCATGATGAAGGCACAGAAAAAATAAAAATAAATAAATAAAGAATACCCCTTCTCTATCCCCCATTTCCATTGGTGCCACAATTCTTTGACCTAATCTTCAAACCTTAAAAGACCACCATCTTGGTCAAAGCAAACATTGCACTAGACAAAATTAAACAAGCCAGGATGACTGTATCAACTATTGCAATAAAAGAGAGGGACCAGAACTCAGTCTGAACTCATTCTGCTGCTGCTGAAACAAAGGGTGAGATGGTTTTTAAATCCTGGTGTGAGATCCTAGAAAAGTACATTATTGAAGGATGTTAGGAAGAAATCATATGCCAGAGGTCTCTTCTAACTGGCTTTATTCCAAGGTAAAATAAACCTCCCATCTTATTATGACAGAAGTAGTTATACAATTTGAAGCAAGCCTCCACCCAAGTCAGGCACCTTTCATCCCACAGAGACTGGAGATGGGCCTGCTGATGACATGTCAAAGGGTCCCTGAGAAAATATTCCTGAGTTGTAAAACTGGCAAAGGTCTTTTTAAAAGTTTGACATCTCAAGAGTTCCCATCATGGCTCAGTGGTAACAAATCTGACTAGTAACCAAGAGGATTCAGGTTCAATCCCTGGCCTCGCTCAGTGGGTTAATCATCTGGTATTGTTGTGGCTGTGGTGTAGGCTGACAGCTATAGCTCTGATTTGACCCCTAGCATGAGAACTTCCATATGCCATGATTAATGCTCTAAAAAGACAAAAAAGAAAAGAAAAGGAAACTTTGACATCTCAAGAAAGCAGAGAAAGAATTTATAATTTCAAATTACAATTAAAAATTTCTCAAGTAAATGCTCTAAGAAAAGGGAGGTCAGAAGCCAGAGTCTGGAGGAATCCTTTCTAAAGTTTAGTCACACTGAGGAGAATGTTAAGACCCTCTTGTCATTGTCATCATCCACTAATTACAGATCAATTATCATGAACACAGTCATGGATCAAGAGTTTTAGGTCCATTATCAACACATTTTCTATATATCACCAGTATCACTTATCTACTATATACTATTCTGTCAGTTCTAGAGCTGGAAAAGAACTTAGGAAAGTAGAAAAGCTATAATAGCTGCATGATTACAAGTACCTTAAGAATAAAGTAAACTCTGGATTTCCATTTATTGAGGGATAGTTTAGTTGTTTGAAGGATTACCAATAAATTTTGAGCAACAGAGACTGACAGCAAGTAAAATGAGATCCCAACATAAGCATTTTTCACCTTTGAGGCTGGTTATCACGACTGAGTCAGAGAGCCTTTGAATTTAGCAAAATCTTCCCTAGAGCCCCTCATGTTCTTGTGAGGCAATGTTCCCAAATACCACGCTTTTTTTTTTCTTTTAGGAACTTTTTATTTTCAAAAAAAAAAAAATGTCGTTTATAAATGACAATATATAAGCATCTCATTCTCTCAAAAAATTCTGCAACTATACAGATGTTTGCTCCATTATTTGCATAGGAAATGACCACAATACAAAAATAAGAGGAAAAAAAAGCAAAACTGCAACCAATTTATGCTTTTCATGTAGGTTTGTTTCCATGTATAAACATTTTGAAGGCTCTTACAAAATATTTACACCGTTGTCATCTATTTACACATGTTTTTTAAGAACAATTTTTCTAACAAACAAAACTATAATTTATCAAGTTATGACAATTTTTTGAGTTCCCATCATGGCACAGCGGAAATGAATCCGACTAGGAACCATGAGGATGCAGGTTCAATCCCTGGCCTCGCTCAGTGGGTTAAGGATCCTGCATTGCTGTGAGCTGTGATGTAGGTTGCAGACCAGCTTGGATCCCGTGTTGCTGTGGCTCTGGTGTAGTCAGGCAGCAACAGCTCCAATTAGACCCCTAGCCTGGGAATCTCCATGTGCCTCGGGTGCGGCCCTAAAAAGACAAAAAAAAAAAAAAAAATCTAAAAAATTTACTATATTACTGCAAAATAAATAAAGACAAACAATATCTTAAAAACAAAATTAAATTTCCATTCATTTAAGACCCCTTTTGGCATTTTGCTTATTTGTTCTGCCCTTTGGTTAACAGCATGAGCATCACATTACTGTTTTATATTGCGTATATGTAGTACTTGCTTCCTTAAGTTTTCAACATGTCATTTATAATTAAAGGCAGACACTGAGTCAGTTTTAATAATAGATTAACTAAACTGCACTGTAATTTAGGTAAAATTACTGTGTCTCACTGTATATTACATGCAAAGTCCACATAAATTGATATTTAACCAATCGCGCTACATGAGAAAACTGCATCATAAATTCAAAGTTTCTGTATCTGAAAACTGTATCATAAATTCAACTTTGCCATGTATGTGAAAACTAGATAAATCCTTCTTTTTAAAAATGATACTCTTTAGCTTATTGTAAGGTTTAACTTTTGAATGGTGTAACTATCTTTAAACCTTTGACTTCACAGTTCATGCAAAATATTGGTCACATTTAAAATAAGCAGTCCAATTTTACTCAGTACATGAAATCAGTTTTTGAAGTTCATTTGAATGATTACTATTTATTCCCCCTAGAGAAACAAATTTGGTAAGGTTTTTGTTGTTGTTGTTGTTGTTTTTTGTCTTTTGAGGGCCCCACCCACGGCGTATGGAAATTCCCAGGCTAGGGGTCTAATCAGAGCTGTAGCCGCAGGCCTATGCCAGAGCCACAGCAACGCGGGATCCAAGCCGCGTCTGCAATCTACACCACAGCTCACAGCAATGCCGGATCTTTAACCCACTGAGCGAAGCCAGGGATTGAACCTTCAACCTCATGGTTCCTAGCTGGATTCGTTTCTGCTGCATCACAACAGGAACTCTGAAATTTGGTAAGGTGTTAAGAGGTATCTTACTACCTCTAACCTATCTAACTGTAAATGTACTCATGGTTATTTTCAAAAAAATTATTTATAATTTTTTCCCAAAAACTCTTAGAAAAGGTGTAATAAACCTATAAAGCTGGTTTGCATATTTACAAAATTTCGAATAGCAAATATAGGTAACTCATATAAACAACAACACATTTGTTCAATGGATATTTTGTGAATTTCCATGTATGCTGTGCACCTCTAAAGAATTAACTAGTATTGAAAAAACTCAGATGTCAAGGAAAATCTTGACACACAATCCAGTCTGCCTTTGTCTCCCAACTGAGTTATTTACTAAACACTGTCACATTAAATGGTGGTGTTTGGGGTAAGAACATTGCCAACACATGCTGCACCCCCAGCCCTCGCTGACATGGGGCTGCCTGTTTGAAGTGATAGGATCTGCTTGGGTAAAGTGGGTTCGTTATAGGGAGCATACCAGATTCTGAAAAGGTCCAAACACTTTGGTATCAATACAATGATTCCCTGTTTTCTCAAATATACAAAATATACATTTCCAGTTTTTTGTTTTCATTTTCTTTTTTTCATATACAAAGTTAAGTTTGTAGTTCAGAATTTTGCCAAATGAGCTGCACAGTAGCGGTGGTGGCAGCATTAGGCTGGTCACTTCTGGTGCCTCTTCATGTGCAGGGCCAGGTGGTCCAAGCAGGAGAAGCTGCGGTTGTACACACTGCAGTGGAAGGGCTTGGCCCCTGTGTGCTTGCGGTAATGGCGGGTCAACTAGTCCCATCTTGGGAGCACGGAAACCTCCAGTCATAGCCTTCCCAGTGCACTTATAGGGCTTCTCACCAGTATGAGTCCTCAGGTGAGCTTTTAAATGAGAAGACTTTGTATTAACTTTTGTGCAGCCCGAGTAATCGAAGTAGTGAATGAGTCGTTTCTCCAGATTGGGGTTACTCCTGTTGTACCTGACAGGCTGGATGTTTTGTGAATTAATTGGCAGGGTGGCAGGCAAATTTGGATTATGAATTGCCAGTTTAGAAGCAATTGTAGCAGCATGGGATGGAGGTGGGGTTAAATTCTGGAATTCTGGAGCATCTCTGCATGTCTATCCGGACTTCCCAGCTCTGAGCTTGGTGGTGACAGGAGCGGGGCGGGACAGGTCGTAAATGGTCTGCTGGGGAAGAAACTGTCAGTAAAGAACTGGTCTACGACTGAGGCACTGTCTCGTCTATACTTTTTATGCTCTGGAATTATGGAAACTGGAGGAAGCTGGGGTGTCAGATACTTCATTTCACATCTCTTCTGAACCAGCTTCTCGGCGTGCAGCCGCAGGCACGCAAGGGCTGCGGCGCGGGCGGCCTCGGCTGAGGGTGGCGGTGCGGGTGCTGTAGCCCATCTCCTGGGAAGAACCCAGTCGCGTCGCTGGCTGGGTTCACGGGGCCCAGCACGAACTTAAGCTGCGCGAACACTGGCTCGTCCTGCAGGGCCGGCGGCTGGGGCACGGGTCCCAGGCGGGAGCTCATGGTCAGTACCCGCGTGGCCATGGGCACTCGAGGGGCGGCTCCGGGCGCTGGGCGAACGTCGAACGAGCTTCTCAAGTCACCCACTCTGGCTCGGGCTGGCGATCTCGGCACTGGGTGGCTGGCGGAGGAGAGGAGGCTCCGGGAGGACCCCTCAGCCCACAACAGGCGAGGTTTCCGAAGCCTCGTATGAAAAGCCAAACTCTTCTGCTCGCCACGCGTAAATGCCGACGTCTTACCGGAGGACACTGTCTCCTGCCCCGCCGCACCCCTCTCCCTCGCTCCTCAGCTCCCCAGAGCCCGCTCCCGCCACTGCAATCTGGGCGAGAGAGCTGTGAGCCCGAGTACCTGCCCCGCGACTCATACCGTGCCATTTTGTGGAAAATCAGTGGTCTAAAATTGTGAAGTAATCTTGAAAACTGAGATTAATCAATTAAATTAGGGGTGAGGGGTAGAGTCTAGAAGGCAGGAATCAAATGGGGAGGAATTTGGACATGTGCTGATGGGTTTAACAGGCTAGAGATCCTCAAGAGAAAGTGAGCTCTGAGGGGGAAAAGGAGTTCGCTCCTTAAGGAGAACAGTAATCAAAAATGAACGTGGGAGTTCCCATTCTGGCTCAGCAGAAACGAATCCGACTAGGAACCATGAAGTTGTGGGTTCGATCCCCCAGCTTTGCTAAGTGGGTTAAGGATCTGGCGCTGCTGTGAGCTGTGGTATAGGTCGCAGATGTGGCTCATATCTGGCCTTGCTGTGTCTATGGCGTAGGCTGGTGGCTACAGCTCCAATTGGACCCCTAGCCTGGGAACCTCCATATCCCCCAGCATGGCTCTAAAAAAAAGGAATGAACATGAGTGAGTTCCTGCTGTGGTGCAGTGGGATCTATGGCATCTCTGGATCCCTAGGATGCAGTTTTGATCCCTGGCTCAGCATGGTGAGTTAAGGATCCAGTGCTGGGACAGCTTAAATATAGGTCGCAACCATGGCTCTGATCTGATCCCCAGCCTAGAACTCCATGTGCTGCGAGGTGGCCGAGAAAAAAAATTCAGTATACCAGACACCTCTTGGGTCAGCCAGCCTCCCCGCCCCTCCACTGGCTGAAACACTTCTCTAAAGCCTGGTCATTAAGGGCAGTAGGTGCTTTCCTGCTGGTCAGAGAGGGAGAAGGGCAGGTGTGAACATCCTGGAGATCCATAGCCCAGCAGAACAAGCAGCAGTATGGGCAGTGGCCAATGGGCTGCCAAGTGGAGGGGGTCAGTTCAGAAAGAGAACTCAGAGACCACCAAGCTGGATGGAAGCCAGCATTGTGGACTCTGGTTCTGAAAAGTTCTGACTGCCCCCCCCTTCTGTCCCTAAATCCTCATTTGGTGGAAGATAAAGGCATTTCAACACAGATGAGGATGTATTTTTAGCATTTAGAGAGGCAGATTTCTTGGGAGGAAAAGATTGATTTCCTTCTCTTCAAGAAATTGGAGCACAGGCCATCAAGATTTAAATATTACTGTAAATGTGACACCTTTTTACTTGCTAGAAATTGAATCCCAGAATGGGAAATTTCAAGTCTAAATTATCAGTGGAACTATTGCAGTTTTCAGTTAAGAGCCCACAACATACCTCTGAGCATGAGTTGTTCTCTGACTATGGAAATATGTTATGTTTCTCCCTCTGTCTCTCTATTTTAATCAAGCACATTCAGACATATACATGCCCACAGATTCCACAAGTGCTCCATGTTTACCTCTGTGAGACTCTAAGAATCACTTTCAGCATTTCCAGTGTGGGTCTGACACATTTAAATTTGGAAATGTATGCTGTACAGAAGTTTTTGTACAAATGATGACAGGGCAGAAATCTGTGAAAGACATTTCAAATATATCCCGTTACATGAGTTTCATATATATATTTTTTAGTTTGGCAGTGTCTTCACCTCTTTGGAGTGGAAGAGAATTAACTTGACTTACATTTGAGTGAGATATGCTAAGTGAACTAAGTAAGGCAGAAAGAGTAAGACAAACACCATATGTCATCACTTACGTGTGGAATCTGAAATAGGGCACAAATGAAACTGTCCATGGAACAAAAACAGACTCACAGACATAGAGAAGAGACTTGTGGTTGCCAAGGAAAGGGGGAAGGGAGTGAGATGAACAGGGAGTCTGGGGTTAGTAGATGCAAACTGTTACATTTAGAATGGATAAGCAATGAGGTCCTATTGTACATCACAGGGAACTATATCCAATCTCTTGAGATAGACTATGATGGAAGATAATATGAGAAAGGGAATGTAGATATAAATATATGACAAGGTCACTATGCTATATAGCAGAAATTGACACAACACTGTGAATCACCTATATTCCAATAAAAACAAAATAAAATAAAATAAATTTGAGAGAGAGAGGGGATTTTGGTTGCCACTGATGGTATGGTTAAATTTTAGTGTTATTTTGTTGTTTGTTGATTTGATTTGGTTGCCCCTTCTCTCCCCCTCTGTTTATGTACTGTGGGCAGGTGATATGATAATAACAATGCCACTTAGCAGTGTATGTTTGAGCACTTCTCTTCTATTTATCATTGTGATTCCAAACATAACCCAGAATCTTTGGGGCTAGTAAGAAAAGAAAGTGTCTTTACCACAACTCACATATCCAGAGAAATGGGAATAAGAGAAGCAGAGAAAGGAGACAGATTTGGAAAATGAAACTTTTTTTCACAGGCAAGGGAGACATGGGTCACTGGAAGCCAGAGATTCAGAGAACAAAGGATCAAAATAAGCTTGTTGCCAGACACCACAGAGAAAACCACATATCTAAGACCAAGGCAGCATTTAGTGTCCCTTTAGTCCTGTTCAAAGTCCCTGAGATAGCTCATGGCAGCCGACAATCTAAGGCATTATGCCAAAGGCCTCCAACATTATTTTACTAGTATTTTTATTAAAAAATACATGACCTTCAACAGTTGGAACCCAAATATCTCCTGGTTTTCAGCAAACCCTCAACTCTATCCCATATTTTTCTCTACTAACCCTCTTCTGCTCATTCCTACCTCCATCTCTTTGTTCAAGACTTACTGGCCTGAAATACCTGCCATCTATCATCTAAATCCAACATATTTTCAAGGCTTTGTTTATATATCTCTCTGAGTAAAGCCTTCCTTTACTTTTTACTTCCGTTGCTTCTTTTACTTTATACTTTTCTTTTACTTCTTTACTTCCTTTACTCTTTCCTCCCCTAAATTCCTAGAAAATGTTGTTTGTAATTTTACAAAAAAGCTTTTCTTATTGTCTTGAAGAGTTCTTTAAATACAGTCATATCTAACTCTCTAGTACTTTGTAATGTGCCTTGTAAACTTGTCTCATAGAATATAACCTCCACTTTTAAAGAAATAACAAACAAGCTTAGGGTCAGAAGCGTGTTTGGCACGCCCATGCCTACCATTCATATTTAGTCTTTTGATGCATTGAGAACGTATTGGATATCTATCATATTCTGGGGGTGGCAAATGCCATTATAAACCTCGAAATCCATTCCTCCCTCAAACTTAACACCTAATTCATTTTAGACAGATAAAGATCCATCAGATTTTTAAAGATTTCCCAAAGGTGAATTTCCAAAACGTCTTCTGATCCTTTCTATTCATTTGGAAATTACCTCCACAGTTGAATTGACTTCACCCCATAATTTCCTGATATCCAAGCCAACTTTTCCCAAATTCCCCTAACTAGGTGGATCTCAAGTGGGAGCAATTTTGCCCCCGAAGTGGTGTTTGGCAATGTCTGGAAACATTTTTAGTTTTCACGACTGGGGATAAGCAACTTATGCATAGGTAGGTGGAAGGCAGAAATGCTGCTAAACAAGCCAGCCCCCACAGTAAAGAATTATCCATCTCAAGAAAGTCAACAGGGCCAAGGTTGAAAACCCCCTGCTATAGCTAAAGTAATCTCCCCCTCTTTTAAATGCTTAAGGTACTTTGCCTCTCCTTTACTTACGGGAACTCTTAATCTTTATAATTTGATGAGAAGGAGCCATGCCTTTATCATCTTTTGATGCTCCTGTTCTTGGTACTTATCACCTGTGCTTCCATATAGTTCCAAAGACCCCAGGACAGAAAAGGCAGACTTCCAGAATAGTAATACATAACATTTATGAAATGCTTGCTCTTTTCCAAATATCCTAATTGTTTAACAAGAATTATCCCAATTGATCTTCCAGCAACCCTAGATGACAGGTACTGTTTGTTGATAGATGAAAAACGAAGGTGATGGAGAAGTTATCTTGCTCTGAGTCACACAGTTAACAGTTAAAGGTTTAAGATTCAAACTCAAACATTCTGACTCCAAAGACCATCTTCTTTATTTTATTTTATTTTATTTTGCTTTTTTTTAGGGCCACTCCTTCAGCATAAAGAAGTTCCCAGGGTAGGGGTTGAATTGGAACTACAGCTGCCAGTCACAGCCACAGCAACATGGGATCTGAACCAAGACTGTGACCTACACCGCAGCTTACAGCAATGCTGGATCCTTAACCCACTGAGTGGGGCCAGGGATCAAATCCGCATCCTCATGGATACTAGTTGGGTTCATTACTGCTGAGCCACAAGGGGCATTCCTAGCCACAACAGGAACACCCCAATGGCCATCTCCTTAACAATGAACCATACTTACCATTTGCATACTACTATTTTTTTTTTCTTTTCTTCTTCTTCTTTTTTTTTTTTTTTAAGGGCCCTACCTGCAGCATAACAAAGTTCCCAGACTAGGGGTCTAATCAAAGCTGCAGCTGCCAGTCTACGCCACAGCAATGTCAGGTCTGAGCTGTGTCTGTGACCTACACCATAGCTCACAGCAATGCTGGATCCGTAACCCACTGAGCGAGGCCAGGGATTGAATCTGCATCCTCATGGATCCTGGTCGGGTTCTTAACCTGCAGAGCTACAATGGGAACTCCCTGCACTCTACTAATTTGAACCATAATCCTCAAGTGCAGACCTCAGAATTTTTTGTAATAGAGTTAGGAAAAGTATACTTTCAAATAGAAGCAAAGTCAGGAAAGCAGATTATCTTCCCAACATATTACCACGATGAGCAAAAAACAAAACTTTTTCCAATAAGCTACAGCTAGCTTATGACTTCCATTTTC
This sequence comes from Sus scrofa, assembly GCF_054392235.1. Lineage (NCBI taxonomy): Eukaryota > Metazoa > Chordata > Mammalia > Artiodactyla > Suidae > Sus > Sus scrofa. The sequence goes on along the minus strand of NC_139390.1, from coordinate 49,090,078 downwards.
CAGAAATCTGGTAAATCTTTATATCTATAAAGATAAGTAAGACACATCCCCTGATTTCAAAAAACTAATGTTGTGTTAGAGGATAGAGAGAAGAGATTGAACAATTTCAGCACTTTGAGGCTAGCGCCCCACTAGACCTGAGAGCATGGTGTTATAGAGAACTGTACAGAAATGGAGAAAGGAAACCTAGCTCAGCCTGGAAGGAAAGAAACACTACAATCAAGTCTTCATGGAGGAGTACAAAACGTAGAGATGATGTCAGCAAAGTGGGAAAGTTAAGGACAGGCCTGTAGATGCCTCTGTTCTTCATGTAACTAGAAGTATGTACCTCATCTGGTAAAGCAGAAATTTAAGTATAAACCAGAAGTAACATACAACATTTGAAAAGAAGAAAGAGTCAAATGGTGAGGCACCTTGTCTGTTAAATGAAACTTATTGCTGTAATCCTCAGGGCAGTGGATTAATGATTTTTTTTTTTTTTTTTTTGTACTCACAGCATGTGGAAGTTCCTGGGCCAGGAACTGAATACTGAATACAATCCACAGCTACAACCTATACCACAACTAAAGCAAAGACAGAATCTTAATCTACTCTGCCACAATGGGAATATCAAATTGAGGATTCTTAAGCAGAGAATGGCTTGGTCAGATTTGTCCTTTTAAAAGGTCACTTGGGGGAGTTCTCATTGTGGCTCAGCGGGTTAAGAATCTGACTGGTATCCAAGAGATGTGGGTTCTATTTGTGGCATTGCTCAGTGGGTTAAGGATACAGCATTGCTGAGAGCTGAGACGTAAGTTTCAGACACAGCTCAGATCCAGTGTTGCCATGGCTGTAGTATAGGCCAACAGCTACAGCTCTGATTTGAACCCCAGGCCAGGAACTTTCATATGCCGCAAGTGCAGCCCTAAAAAGAAAAATAAATAAATAAAGTACACTTGGGCTCCAGAGTGAAATACATATTCAAAAAGGACAAGATGAAAGGGAAGGAAACCAGTTAGGCATTCATTGTAGCAATTCAGGGTAGAAACCACAGTGCCTGAACAAAGACAGTGGTGGTATAAGGAGCAGAAAGCTCCCTTCCAATAAATAGATGTTCCTTACTTGAGTTATTTCCTAAAATTTACAATGCAATTCACATCACTGTCAGAGCAAAGTCCTTATACAACATTGTAAATATAAGACTCTTCCAGCACTTCTGTGATCATCCTTGGACTTCATGATACAAAGTCTAGATTTTGCTCTCTAAAAATCCCAAATTGTTGCAGCAAAGTGGACCCCTTCCAGAGCCCAAGAATAGGGTCTTGTTTAACAGTCAGAGATGAATTATCCAAGGACACACACTCACTGATAAAGCAAAAGACAGTTTGGAAGGTGTGCCCGGGTGAGAACAGCAGGGTACATGAACCCATGAGAATTGTTCTGCTGCATGGCTCACAGCCGCTGTAATCTGTTCCCTCTGAACAAATAATTCAAGATAAAGATTATAATCTGGAGTTCTGGTTGTGGCTCAGCAGGTTAAGAACCCAACATATGGATTTCCCATCATGGCACAATGGAAACTAATCTGACTAGTATGTATGAGGACTCAGGTTTGATCCCTGGCCTTGCTCAGTAGGTTAAGGATCCAGTGTTGCCATGAGCTATGGTATAAGTTCCAGATGCTGCTCAGATCTGGTGTTGCTGTGGCTGTGGTTGTAGGCCAGCAGCTACAGCTCAGATTTGACCCTAGCCTCTGAACTTTCAAATGCCATGGATGCAGCCCTAAAAAGACAAAAAAAGAACCCAACAGAGTGTCTATGGGGATGCCTTGCTCAGTGGATAAAGGATCTAGCATTGCCAGGAGCTGCAGTGTAGGTAGCAGATGCATCTCAGATTCCATGTTGCTGCAGCTCTGATTTGAACCCTGGCTTAAGGAAATTCCATGTGCCACAGGTTCAGCCAGAAAAAATAAAAAAGATTATAGCTAGAGGAAGAAGGATCTGCATCCTGCTTGGATAAAATATAGAGACCACCTATTTCTTACCCTTGAGGTCCAGGAGACCTCTGAACTACACACTAACAGAAAGGTTCCCCAGGGGTCAGAGAAAGGAGGGGCACCAAAACATAGTATGTGCTGTCAACTTCCCAGAAACCCTAGCAGTAGAATCCATCCTGGCTAAAAGTTGTGCACGAACACGGGAGAGGGCCCTGAGTCAGGTCAAAGCCAAACAAAGCAATGGGAGTTCCTAACATGGTGCAGCAGAAATGAATCTGACTAGTATCCATGAGGACACAGGTTCGAGCCCTGGCCTCACTCAGTAGGTCAGGGATCCAGCATTGCCATGAGCTGTGGTGTAGGTCAAAGACACGGCATAGATCTCACATTGATGTGGCTGTGGTGTAGACTGGCAGCTGTAGCTCTAATTTAGTACCTCACCTGGGAAATTTCATATGCCACAGGTGTGGCCTTAAAAATCAAAAAAGAAAAAAAAGCAAAAAAAAAAAAAAAAAAAAAAAAGAGCCAGACAAAGCCAGACTGGCCAGAGGAAGGCTGCAAATACTGCCCCCATACAAGTGATTTAAATGATCTCCAACACATGTGTTGATTTCTTTCTCTCTGATCTTTCTTCCACCTCACCCCAGAAAGCCTGGCTGAGCGTTCTCCACACCATCTTCTCTCTTAAAAAAACGTTTCATTTGCCTCACTGTATGAGAAAATGTCCTGATAAAAAGGTAGAAAGGAGACACCCCAGCCATGATGACTAAGCAAAGTCCAGCCAACTGCCCCAACCACCCCTCCCCCATGCATCTGCATCTGTAAACTTGCTTCCGCATCTACTACCTTGCCTGACCTCACTCTGGTCTGCCAAGCACAGAGCTGAAAGAGGTAGCCCATAAAAGCCGTGTGAAACCCTTTTTGGGACTCAGACTCTGGAGAGCGATCTTCTCTCAGTGCACAGGTATAATTAGCCTGAGTTCTCCAACTGTCCAAGTGCTCTCCAGGTAAAAGAGTTGCTGGAGCTGATTCAATGCAGCTACAGGGCGGCTGGAGGTGATACACTGCAGCCACAGGGCTGCTGGGCAGTTGCCTTAACATCACTACTCTCAGCCTCTTTGCTGAATTCTTTCTCCAAAGGGACAAGTTCTAGGGACCTACTTCAAGTGGTTAGACTTCAGTGTTCCACCCCACAGCCACCCAAGAACATTTGCAAAGGAAAAGTTGACTTATTTAGGAGGCCAGTAACCTGGGGAGAAAATGGACTCCTGTCCAAGAACCAACTCCAATGATTATACTTGACCATAAAAGTTTTTAAAGGGAGAGTCATTTGATGAGAGGTTCAGAGTCCTCATTATTTTCCACTGTGTGCAAACATTCTTCCAACTGGCTGGTGGTAAGTTAACAGGACAGTGATCCAGGAATCTTGCGCTCAGCCTGAAGTTGTGATCCTCCATCTGGGTGGGGCCTTTAAGAACTCACAGATGTTGTTATCTGTATCCCTGAGGTGGAACCAGGACCCTGGCTCCAGGCTGCCCCATTGTTTCTTCACTGCTCCTCCCTCTCTCTGCATCCCTTCACTTCCCTCATTAGCAACTGTTTGAACCTCTCCTTTGGAACTCAGGGAAGGTCCTGGAGGCTGAAGGAGGCCTATTTCCTACAAACAAGACACTGGAGACATGGAAATGTTTCGTACCCCAGACGGCCTGCAGGGTCCTGCTCAATTTCACCTTAACATTTCTTACTTTGGGGAAAGGTTTATTTAATTTTCACCCCCTTTCTACACTTACCCTCATTGAGGGCAGATTATTTAGTGGGATTTTTCATTCCCAGCACCACCAAGCATAATGCTCATAGCAAGTACTCAATAAACATTCAATATATGTTCACTATAATATGCTCATTCATCCATCCAAGCTATTCAAAAGAGATTTGAGGTGGAAAAATAAACTTGAATCATTGCCAGTGGGGAGTGAGGCTGTGTTCTAAGTTGGGAGAAAGGTTTATTCTTTCTGTACATAGTTTTGCCATTGTTTGGATTTTGATATCGTTTGCAGGTTTTTGGGGTTTTTTTCATAATGCAAAGCCTTTTTAATTAAAAATGGTAAACGTTTTTAAATTCAATAATGAATTCGTTTCTTCTTCTTTTTAACAGACCTCTGAGAGAAAAAACATAGGTGGAAAAAAGAAAGAACATTTATTGATTCATAAATGCTAAGAACCTCTTTATTCCCTAATTAGACATAACTGTTCAAAGAAATTTCTTCATTGAAGATATTTCCATTCTATAACTACCACAGCAGTCATTTCAATTCTCCGATGTTTCTGAAGTAGGCATTTATTTTTTCCATTCATTACTAAATGGAATAGGTGAGGCAAAAGCATTATCTTAAACTGCATTGCCACATTGAAAATCCTTTCTAATACATTTCATCTGTAACAGTGATCAGAACTTCTCCACACCTCATCAGCATCACAGTTTCCTCAGTCCAATCAAGAGTAACTAAAGATCTCATCAGTATCTGATAACTGCTGAAGGCTTTACTTACTACTTTTTTCCTAACAAAATATAAATTTATGATTCTATTGCTGTAAGGGTATCACATCCCCACTATATTTCTTATTAAGAAACCATTCTTTAAGAGTAAATTTGGACTTGCTAAAGTTCCTTTTAAAAATAAATAAAGTTTATATCTCACATAATAAGAAATTGGAAGGAGATCTCTGGTGGTCTAGTGAGTTAAGGACTCAGTGTTGTCACTGCTGTGGCTCAGGTCACTGCTGTGGTACAGGTTCCATCCCTAGCCTGGGAGTTTCTGCATGCCACAGGCATGGCCAAAAAGAAAGAAGAAAAAGAAAGAAAGACACTGGGGGCAGGATCTTTTTGAAGATAGACAATTCTGTGATTCTTTTCCTATTTCTCTTCTGCTTTATACTCAGCAAGGTGGCTATTCATCTCAAAGTCCCAAAATGACTTCAGAATGTCTAGATATTACATCCTAAGTCAACAACATTCAAAGCCTATAAAAGAGTAGCTCCTGGAGTTCCCATTGTGGTGCAGAGGAAATGAATCTGACTTGTAACCATGAGGTTATGGGTTTGATCCCTGGCCTCCCTCAGTTGGTTAAAGGATCTGGCTTTGCTATGAGCTGTGGTGTAGGTCACAGATGCTGCTGAGATCCTGCATTGCTGTGGCTGTGCTGTAGGCCAGCATCTGTAACTCCAGTTCAACCCCTAGCCTGGGAACCTCCATATGCCACGAGTGCAGCCCTAAAAAGAAAAAAAAAAAAAAAAAAAAAAAAAAGAGCAGTTCCTTTCTTTTGTTGAGATAACTTTCTAGGCGTAAGATGAAGCCACTCCCCTGAAAGAGGCACATCAGCATACCAAGATTTAAGATAATTCCCGTGTCCCTGTGGATACTCCACTTGATCAGAAACACAGTATATCCTGTAAGCCAATCTCCAAACACTCAGCCACCTCTGAGCTCTGCAACTATTTACTTGTTGCTTCTCACTCCAAATAAGGTCAAATGCGTGGTCCCAGCCAATCAGGTTTTTTTTATTTTTCTCTTCCTTGTTCTTTATTTTCCAGTCTTGAAAATCTTCCCGACTTCCACTTCATTTTGCAGTTCTCTGAATGGAGACTGTTTGCTTCATGAAATATAAATAAATAAACTTAATATCTTTGACCCCTTTTCTTAAGAGAGAGAGAAACTTCCACAGAGTAGGCCAGCAGCCCTCCCCTGCTATGCTCATCCCTGAGTCATTGGCAAAGGGAATAGAACTAGCAGGGTTGTCTTCTACTTCTCAGGATGATGCTGAGGAGGGGACCACTACTCCCCCAAGTGAATGGAGTCTGGCACTGGGAAATTTTCAAAGTTCTGTTTGCAGGGATGGAAGACAAGGGGAATTTGATAGTCCACCAAGCGAAATCAGCCAAATGGGTACTTTTTCTCTGATTTGCCTATTTTAAGGAATAGAATAATGATCATAATTATTGGTAGAGTTCCACTCTGATTAGATCACTCTCTTTAGTAAGAGCAAAAAGGATTTTTTATTCAATGATTTATTCAATGTGTTTAAAATGAGCTGAGTGCTAGAATAACATGGATCACAACCTCTGCTCTCATGGAGTTTCCACTGTAGCATGGAAGACTGAGAAAATATTTGCTAAAAAGTGAAAATATCATAATTGGGATGAGTGTGATTGAAATAAAGACATAAGTAGTAAGAGGATAAGTGAGAAATCTCTTTGGTTTAGAGGTTCAGACTTCTCTGGGGAGCTGGAGATGAAAGCAAGAGGGTAGAGAACAACACACGTGGCAAAGGAAAAGCATGTGAAATATCTTGACACAGAACAGAGGCTATCATATGGGAAGACAAGGATACTTCCTCCTCTGATTCAAGAGAGAAGAAAGCAAGGATGGTTCCTGCAGATAAGTGGCAACAAGCTGAGGGTTACCCTTGACTGTTTTGGAAAGGAAGACTTTTCCCTTCTGCCCTTCTAGGTTGTCTGGCTGGTCTGATAATTAAATTGACATGAGACAGATGAACAGGAAAAACACTAATTTAGGAAGAAATCCTCAAGGACATGAGGCTCCATGGTAGTCAGGAACTAATGTTTATACACCCTCCTGAGCCAAGAAAAAAAAGGGGCTCAAGGCCTGGGGTTTCAGAGTAGAGGCAGACAATTCTCAGGAACAGGAGAAGAGCAAATGTTTAGTAAACCAATGTTTTTCCTCCCATTCAGATAAGTCCTTTTGATGTAAGAAGTTATGTCTGGTAATAGCTCTCTTCCTGGCACAGGCCCTCTATCTAAATTCTTTTAGGCGGTTAAGGGAGAAGTAATAAGTTTTTCCTGAGTCTACTGGGTCTTAATTGCCTCCAACTCACATCAAGCTGCATGCCCAAGTGGCACATTTTAGGGACACATATGTTGCTCCATTTCATTAATCTCTGTAGTGAAAAAAGACATTGGATGATTTGCCTTAGTATACTGCCATTAACAGAAGCCAAGACAAAATCCATTAAAAAGATGGAGGGGAAAGAGTTCCCACTGTGGTACAATGGGTTCAGGATCCAGCTTGTCTCATGGGTTTGATCCCCAGCTCAACAGAGTAGGTTAAGGACCTGATGTTGTGCAGCTGTGGGGTAAGTCACAGCTGTGGCTCAGATTAATCCCTGGACTGGGAACTTCCAATGCCTTGGGTGAGGCCAGGAAAAAAAAAAAAAGAGAGAGAGAAAAGAAAAAAAAAGATGAAGGGGGAGAGAAGGATTGCAAAACTCCATTAGGGGAGGAAAAATCTTTTCTTTTATCTTTTTTTTTTTCCTGCCTTTTTTTTTTTTTTTTTTTGTGGGGGGCACACCTATGTCATATGGAATTTCCCAGGCTAGGGGTTGAATCTGAGCTGCAGCTGCCAACCTACACCACAGCCACAGCAATGCAGGATGAAGATGCATCTGTAATGTAAACCACAGCTCACTGCAATGCTGGATCTTTAACCCACTGAGTGAGACCAGGGATCCAACCCACATCCTAATGGATACTAGTTGGATTCTTTACTGCGAGCTATGATGAGAACTCCTTCCTTTATCTTTTTTAGATAAGGATTCCACTGGGACTCATGTAACAAAAGATAGATTAACAGCATACAAATTTATTTAAAATAAGAGAAAATCATACAAATTTATTTAATATGAGTTTACATGACATGAAATTCTTCTTAAGGAAATGAAGCCCTGAAGAAGCAGTTAAACTTGAGTGTTTTGATGCCAGGTTTGGTAAAGAGTTGAAAGTCATGGAAAGAAATGATAGGACAAAGGTGAGCTGAGTGGAGTGAATCGGGGGAAAGTTAGCAAGGTCTGTTGGCTCAGGTCTCTCCCTGGGTTCCTTCTCTTCTTTGAGATAAAGATGTTCCTTTCCATTGGGCATAGAAAGGGCACCTCTCACCTGAGTGTTTTATGACCTGCTTCAGGAAAAGTTCAAAAGGTCCTTCCTGGGGAGTTCCCATTGTGGCTCAGCCAAAGCAAACCCAACTATAATCCATGAGGATTCCCCGGCCTTGCTCAGTGGGTTAAGGATCTAGCTTTGCCATGAGCTGTGGTGTAGGCCTAAGAAGAGGCTCAGATCTGGCATTGCTGTGGCGGAGGCATAGACCAGCAGCTACAGCTCCAATTTGACCCCTAGCCTGAAAACTTCCACATGCCTTGGGTGTAGCCCTAGAAAGACCAAAAAAAAAAAAAAAAAAAAAAAAGTCCCTCCTGGGAGTTCTTGTTGTGGCTCAGTGGGATAAGAACATGACTAGTATCCACGAGGATGCAGTTTCAATCCCTGCCCTGGTTCACTGGGTTAAGAATCTGGCATTGCTGCAAGGTGCAGCATGGGTTACATATGTGACTTAGTTCTGGTGTTGCTGTGGCTGTGGCATAGGCCTGAAGCTGTAGCTCCAATTTAACCCCTATCACAAGAAATTCCATATGCTACAGGTGCAGCCATTAAAAAAAAGAAAAAAAGAAAGAAAAAGCAGGGCATCCCTGAGCATCCCAAAGACTAGAGCTAGGAACATAGACGGTATCAAACATTGTAAATAAACTACATGTCTATCAATTTTTTTAATGAAAAAAGAAAAGGAGAAGATATCAAGACCCTCCTGGGCTTGTACATCTCCTGGGTATCAGCTTCATTCTCTCAGGCTTTCTCCCTGTGAAGCGGGACACTGCTGGAGGCAACTTGTAGGCAAAAGATTTTACAATCCTGCAAAAAAGAGGGGGTGGATAATTTCGTATCATTTCCATCCAAAAAAAACAACCCAGCTTGGCACAGCCCTGAATCAATCACTGAGACCAGGAAAGGGGAGCACTGTTTCTGTTTTTAAAGCTCAGGGAGAGAGGTGAGGTCTCAAGATACATCTGCTGATATGCTGATTGGTTGGGGAGATAGGTCTTATGATACACTTGCTGGTTTGTTGAGTTCAGGGACAATTGACCAAAACTGACCACCTTGGCCAAGCACAATAGCCCCTTACATGAGTTGTCTCCCATCAGGAAGACTTGATAAGGAATATGGTGCTGCCCTGAAGACTAACCAGAGGATTAGGGAGGGGCCAATAGGAGGGAGGAGATGACCAACTTCCCAGAATACTTGCCGATAGACATTTGAGCACCACCAAGAAGGACCATGAACCAGACTAAGTGTAGACCAAACAAGATGACTGGCCAGAGACAACCCAGAAACTAACTCCATTCTCATAAAATTGGAGACTGAGAGCCACGTGGCAGAGCAGTCCTCCTCGGTTCCCTCACCCTTCTGCTCTCTGCCCAGGCACCCCTTCCTAATAAATTCTCTTGCTTTGTCAGCATGTGTGTCTCCTTAGACAATTCATTTCTGAGGGTTAGAAAAGAGCCTATGGAAATGGTCCCCATGGACAAGGCCCTGGAATGGATCTCCCTTCCTGCAACATTTGGGGGCATATAAGTCCCAAATAGGGCAAGGTGAGAAGCGGGCCACATACTTTTCCTAGTAGGGGGCAGGAAGGAGTAGGCTAGGTTGCTCTTGTGGGGAAAGAGTCATGATAATGGGATGGGTGGGGTGATGATAAGAGTCTGGTTATTCTTGTCTTGGCCAGAGGATTTGAGTTCCACCACTTTGAAGGGCTTTGAAATCCAACACTGGAGTTCTAAACCACCTCACAAAGGAAGAATACATAAAGCCTTAGGTTAGTCTCAGCTTGAGAAAAACATTTCCATTCCTATCTGGAAACTGTTCTTTACTGTGTCAGTTTTATGATGCTAAGTTATCTCATTCTGTGTCCAGTTTATTTCATATTCCACACCAGACCTTATCAGACTTTTCCCTCCCCACATCTATCTGCAAATGTTCACAATTTCACACTTGGTTTCTACTCTAGCTATTGCTGCTCTTAATGGGCTACTCCACAAAGGTGTGCAAAAATGGACCAGGGCAAAATTATACGTATAGTTATGGAAATGGTCAGCCTTGATCTTTATCACCAACAAGTTATACAATCCACATTCAATTTGCTCAGTTTTGAAAGTTTTAATAGTTTTTCTAATAGAAAAAGACCTTGTGACTAACTAGAAAATTCAATTTCAATTCAGATAGCACCACCTGCAGAGTCATTATGAGATGATGCAATTCAAAAAACCAAGCAAGCATAGAATGTTCTTGGAAGAGTCAGAGATGGAACTAAGAGGTCAGATTCTCACTTGTGTTTTTTTTCCCAGCCGTGCCTTTACCTACTATACTGCATTTTTCTAAGGGCATATTTTCCAGAAAATTTCAGTGTCTAGGGTTGCAATGTTTCAACCATATTTGAACCTTGAAACATGAAGTCTTACCCTAAAAATGTAAAATAGAGGAGTTCCCATCATGTCTCAGGGGAAACAAATCTGAATAGTATCCATTATGATGCAGATTTGATCCCTGGCCTCACTCAGTGGGTTAAGGATCTGGCATTGCCATGAGCTGTGGTGTATGTAGGTCGCAGATGCAGCTGGGATCCCGAACTGCTATAGCTGTGGCTTAGGCCAATGGCTACAGCTCTGATTAAACCTCTAGCCTGAGAACCTCCATAAGCCATAGCTGTGGCCCTAAAAAGACAAAAAAAAAAAGTAAAATAGAACCTCAAGATATTAAAATATTTTACTATTTATCCTCTTATATGTCAACAAAAAAATAATCAGTCAATCTAAGAAAGAAATGGAAAGTTTTACTTGAGCCAAACTTGAGGATTATAACCCAGAAAGAGCATCTTAGAAATCTCTAAGAACTGTTCCACAAATTTGAACTCAAGGCACTGAAATATAAGTTTTTAAGACAGAGGGATGTACATCAAATGATTTTTTTTTCTTTTTTATGGCCACACCCATGGCATATGAAAGTTCCCAGGCTAGGGGTCAAGTTGAAACTACAGCTGCCAGCCTACACCACAGCCACAGCAACACCAGACCAAGCTATACCTGCAACATACACTGCAGTTCACGGCAGCACTGGATCCTTAACCCACTGAGCAAGGCCGGGGATTGAACCTGCGTCCTCATGGATACTAGTCAAATATGTTTCCACTGAGCCACAGCAGAAATTCCCAGATGATGTATTATTGATAGTTTACATAATCCAGATCTAAGCAACATTGTGGTGGGTAATGTGACCCCTTACAAGATCAAGGTGTGTCATCTTAAGTAATTGTCTCCTTGGAGTTGGGAGAGTGTTTCTCTTTATGGTTGAGCAGGTGTTTCCTGCCCACGGGGGAGGTTTGATGGATATGTAATGCAGATACAATGCACAGTAGAGGGAAGAGAAGAGGCCAAAGGGCAGAGAAGAATTTTTATGTTTCAATTTTTCTTGTCTTTCCATAAAATATGAATTATATTTGACAAATGGCATTGTTGACCTAAAAAAAATGCACAACCTGAAAGCTGAGAGTTAAGTTTTATTTGGGGCAAAAGTAGGACTTAAGCCTGGGAGATGGAATCTCAACTAACCCTGAGAAAACCACTTTGAGGAAAAGAGGAGGGAGTCAGAATATAGAGGAGTTTTTTGGTGTGTTTTTTTGTTTTGGTTTTGCTTTGTTTTGTTTTTGCAACAAAGAGCAGGTAGTAGGAACAAAAGATTTCCAGAAAACCAGATATCTCAAGTTAAGCAATTTAGCCCTTTTCTATGAGAAGATGCAAAGTTCTGGACTCACTGAAACCATTCCTTTGACATGGATCTCAGCTATCTGGTGCCAGTATCCTGTATTTTCACAGTCTGAATTTTCTCAGGGCTTGCTCTTAGGAGTGGATGCAGTCCGACGGCTGCCAGATGGCTGGTATACTTTTTTCTTTCCTGAGTTCCCTCAGAGTTCACTGGCTTACCCTTGGAGATGGCTGCGCTTGCAGATTGCTGTGACATCCTTTGTTTTGTCTATTTAACTACAGCTTGGCAGCAGTATATAAGGTAGCTCTGAAATACCCCTCCAAAGAAGCAGAGGGAAATAATATCAGTGTATGTGATAAAGGTGAAAGGGGAGGTTCATGCAGCCATACACACATTTCGCAGAAGTTTGCTGCCAGTCTCATGAAGGTTACATCTAGTCATGAGGAGCAGACATCACCATGAAGGATTTTAGTGTTTTTCTAGATATGTAAGAAGTGGGATTATAAAATCTTCTCCTAAAAATATCTAACTATGTAAGATGTATTCTTCAAGTTTTCCCAGAGCACAGAGCACCTCCCTCCTGGTGCTCAGGGGGTGCTGTGGATCAGCTGCTACAGTTCCTCATGATTTAATCTATGTAGAGGCAGATGGCAAGTGCCAAACTCTAGTTCATAGCACATATCAGAAAGAATTATTGGCCAAAAGATGTATTTCCACATTAACAGACTCCCATCTTAGAAACATGAAATTTTTACATCAAACACTGAAATTATTTGACAAGAGCTGATCATTTTATTTAGACTATAGATCCACCTTAAAAAACCATCAATTATGGACAGGATAAATGTATTTGTGATCCATAAAGATGGAGTTTGGGGGTAAAAAAAGATTTGAACCCAAATGTGTTTATTTTTTAGCCAAAAGTCTCTTTACTTGTTTTCCTGTATTTTTACTTTCTCTCCAAATATAATATTAAACTCAGTTAAAAGTCTTGCCATAAGGGAGTTCCCATTGTGACTCAGTGGTAACAAATCTGACTAGTATCCATGAGGATGTGGCCTCACTGAGTTAAGTATCTGCCATTGCCATGAGTTGAGTTGTGGTGTAGGTCACAGATGCAGCTTGGATCCTGCATGGCTATGGCTGTGGCCTAGGTTGGCAGCTACAGCTCTGATTTGACCCTTAGCCTGGAAACTTCTGTACATGTGGCCCTAAAAAAAAAAAAAAAAATTGCCATAAAATGTGAGTTTTATTTCACATATGCTGCATGACTTTTTTTCAAAGTTCACAGAAGGATTTGAACATCTGGAGAAATGCCCAACAAAACTTGGGCAATGTAGAAAACATACAACTATATTCGAAAATTCAATATTTTCCCCCTTTTTTCCTAATTATTACATATTCATAATCCATCCAGTCCTCAGGAATGGTTCAAACTCTTGGTTAAAGGAAGTATTTATTGGTTGTTCTCCACCACACATTAAAAATGGTTCCCTACACCTTTAACTGTTAATTAGCTCAAGCGCTTAGTTCAGAAACCATAGCCCTGTTTAGTGTGACCTCACTAGTATGGCATCTGGGCAATTATCTTTGAGATAATGAGCCTTTTCATCCATAACAGAACAACAGCATCTCACTTGGATTGCAAAAGATCAGAGCCAATCTGCTGCACACCAGGGTGCCTGCCATCTCCTTTGTATCATACCTTATTTTCAAACTAACCTTTCCCATTCTGAATTAATTAAAGTGTTTTCAGATTAAAAATTAATGAATTCACTTTGGCATCATTTGGGGGGATAATAGGCACAAAATATCATCCAACAATGTTTGGATCCTAACACCACAGTCTAAAAGGCAAGGAAAATGACATCACTTTCAGAGTTTTCTGACACATGCCTTAGCTTCGCCAGATCCTGATTTGAGTCAGGAAAGTCGTCTCACAGAAGAGTTAGTGATACAGTGTGCTAAATGCTCATTTGGCATTATTTTATTTTATTTTTATTAGAGTATAGTTGAATTACAGCATTGCATCAATTTATGCTGTACAGCATAGTGACCCAATGATGTAGATGATAGGTAGATAGAGAGATAGATAGATAGTAGATAAATAGAGATAGAAGTATATGTATGTATGTGTGTATACATATATATACATATATATGTATTCTTTTTCTCTTATTATCTTCCTCACCTTCTACCCCAAGAGATTGTATATAGTTCCCTGTGCTATACAGTAGTACTTCATTGCTTATCCATTCTAAATGTAATAAATACAAATTACTAACCCCAAACTCCCCATATATCCCATTCCCTCCCTTCTTGACAACCACAAGTCTGTTCTCTATGTCTGTGAGTCTGTTTCTGTTTTTTAGATAGATTCATATGTGTCTCATTTTAGATTCCACATATAAGCTATATCACATGGTATTTATCTTTCTCTTTCTGACTTACTTCGCTTAGTATGAGACTCACTAGTCCCATCCATGTTGCTGTAAATGACATTTTTTGTTATAGTCTCATTTTGTTCAAAAATTAATTTGGAGATTACCAAGCTTTCTATCATGTTGTGATAATAAGGTCTCTGACATTTACCATCAACCTTGCCTCTTTGTTCATTTCCTGCTTTGCCATCTCACCTATTCTTCAACACTAAGTGTGTCTTACTTTTTTAGGTAACACTAAACAAATACAAAGCCCTTTCCCCAAAAGATTGAGCACTCCTTAGACGGTTGTTTTACCAAGTGAAAAGAAACACACAACCTAAAAGTAAAGAGTTATGTTTTTATTTGGTGGACTTTCTGAGGACTTAAGCCTAGGAGATTCAACTCTTAGATGTCTCTGAGGGACCACTCCAAAGGGGCAAGATATATAGCAGTTTTTGCAACAAAGATCAAGGAGTTGAAACATCAAAAGATTATTGTTAGTCAAAGAAAATCAGAGGAGTTATCTTGTGGTCCAGCAGGTTAAGAATCTGGTGTTTTCATTGCAATGGACATCTTAAGGAATTTAGCACTTTTCTGTGTATATAAGTTAAGGAGTTTTCAATATATGCATATGTATTTTTTCTACATTATTTTCTATGAATGTAAGTTAAGGAATTTAGCACTTTGTTATATATGGGAAGATGCAAAAGTCAGGGCTCATTGAAATCATTACTTTGATAGGCATCTCAGCTCCCTGGGGCCTGTATTCTGTATTTTCTCATCCTGAGTCCCCTTAGAATGCACCACAGAATGAGGGTGGCCACAGTGTCTAATGGCTTGATGGCAGGCATCCCATTTCCATCCTGAATTCTGTCAGGGTTCATCATCAGGGGCAGCTGTAGTAGCTGATGGCCACAACATCCTTTGTTTATTTATGTAGGAGGTAGCATTCTTGGTACACAGCTGGAATCTCATTTCTTTAAAAGATGCTCCTGGAGTCCCCTAGTGGCTCAGTGGGTTAAGGATGCAGTGTTGACACTGCCCCTCTCCCCTTTCCCTTCTCTCTCTGTCTCTCTTCCTCTCTCTCTCTATTTTCTCTTTTCCCCTCTCTCTCTCCCTTTCTGTCTCTCTCTCTCCCTCCTTCTCTCCCCCCTTCTCCTTCTCTTTTTCTCTCCCTCCCTCCTCTCTCATTCTCTCTCTCTCTCCATTTTGTTTTCTACAGATTGGTTTTTGTCTCTAAGAGCAAATCAGACTTGACCCCTTTGCTGTTATGCATCACTGCTTTGAGTTGCTTTTGCACATAAAGTCACAACATGATATCAAAATGATTGCTGTGGCCTACATCTATAGTCAGGAAGGTAAGGATTAATTCTCTGAGAAAGGGGTCTTGGCCCAGGCCACAAAAACAGGCTGTCCCACCTGCAAATTCACATTGTACAGCCCAGCATTGTGCACTCTGGCATTCAGCCTAGCAGATCTAGCCTAAACATGAAAACTCAAGAATGCCAGATAGCAAAACATTAACAAATGACCATATACATGGCCTCAACTATTATGTCTTTATGCCACATTTAAAGAATTTTTTTTTTACTTTACCAAACCAGAAAAATATCTAGCACCAATTTTGCCACTGACAAGGCTTGAGTCTCCTAAAGAACAAAATTGGAAAGAGGGAATGAAGAGAATTTTTCTCTCTCTGCATCAAAAAGAGGCCTATTGCATTGAAACCAAGCAGGGCCCTGTGGGCTCCTGAGTACACAAGCCTTTAGGTGTCTCCCATTTCTTGTTTTTAGGAAATAAACTTCAGCTTCCAAATCCTACCCTGAGTTCCAAAAGGCAGGTTCAAACAGTTGCTAATCAGGGAAGGGAGGGGATGCAGAGACAAGGGAGGAGGAGTCAAGATACAATAGTGCAGCCTTGGAGGCAGGATCCCGATCCCTCCTCAAAGAGAGAACAGTATCTTTGAGTTCCTCTACAGAACATAACCCCTCAACACATGGATGATGTTAATGAGGCATTCTTTATTCTGGAAAGAAGACCACCTGACCACTGAACACCAGCTTTGAAAAAAATGAAAGCTTGCCTCTACCCTGATCCTTATCTGTGGCCCTATTTTTCAATTTTGAAACTATAAAACCACCTCCCAATCTCTCCTAATGGGGGCACAGTCTTTGAGGCATACCCTGCTGTGACCCTCCTTTGCTCGGCAAACAATAAAGCTATTTTTTCTCTTTCGCCCAAAACTCTGTTTCCGTACTTCTATTCGGCACCGGTGAGAACAAACCGAGTTCTGGCAACACTATTAATTCTCCCACGCACAAGCAGAACTAGGAGTTACATTCAGCTGGAATAATGATAATGCAGCTTAAAAATCACACCCAGAAATCTGGCTGATTAAATCACATAAAATTCATGTAACTCCTTTGCCCTTTTAAGAAAACTTGTTTCTGTCATCAGCTAATCTAATAAAAGGTTTTTGCTCACATTAGAAGTTATTTATACCCTTATTTTATAATTCTAAAACATGTGGCAGTAAAGTACACGCATAACATAAAATAACTAGAAAATGTTAATAGTTGATTAACCATTAAATCTAAAAATAGGCCTATGGAAGATAGATTTTAATGCAGTCAATTTAGAGACTTCACTCTGTTTCATTTCTTCTTTTTTTAACAGTAAATTCTTGCTTTTGGCTATTACTCTTAAGGACTGTTAAGGTGAACTTTGTAGGGGTTATAGCTTGGTATTTTAAGGGACTTTTCACTTGAAGAGGTCAAAGTACAGGAATTAAATTCTTCACTCACTTACAAGAAGCTAGGCAGGGAGTTCCTGTTGTGGGACAGCAGAAACAAATTTGACTAGGATCCATGAGGATGTGAGTTTAATCCCTGGCCTTGCTCAGTCAGTTGGGGATCCAGTGTTACCAGGAGCTAGGGTGTAGGGCACAGACTAGGCTTGGATCTGGCGTTTCTGTGGCCATGGCTTAGGCAAGCAGCTGTAGCTCCGGTTCGATCCCTAGCCTGGGAATTTCCATAGGCCCAAGTGGGGCATTAAAAAGCAAACAAAAAAAAGAAGAAGGAGAAAAAGAAAGAACACAAGAAGCTAGGCAATAAAGGAAAAATACACACCCTTTCAGGAAATTCAAAATCCATGGCTGAAAACCATGTACAAGTAGCACAGGGAAATAGACTACATCTGTTTTATACATGATATCAAATTTTCCTATGGGTAACTTTAGGTTTTATAGGCAAGAATTGAATCTAGGCAATATTAAGTCAGATTAACATTCATTCTGTGACATTTCCACAGTGGGATATATTTCCAATTATTCCTGTCCTATCTTCTACAAGCATCTCTCCAACCCTCTTTTATAGATCTCCAAGGAAATCTTGGGCTTTGAAATCCATGGCATTTGTGAATCACTCTGAAGAGTAGGCCCCATGGTTTTGGGTGAAAATCATAGGACACCAATTTCATATTGTAAAGCTAGTTCTCATGGTTAATAAATAACTGATACTGGAGTTCCCCTTGTGGCTCAGAAGGTAAAGGACCTGATGTTTTTTCTGTGAGGATGTGGGTTCAATCCAGGGCCTCACTCAGTAGATTAAGGATCCAGCATTGCTACAAGCTGCAGCACAGGTCATAGATGTGGCTCAGATCCAATGTTGCTATGTAGGCCTCAGTTGCAGCTCTGATTCCACCCCTAGCCTGGGAACTTCTATATGCTGCAGGTGTGGCCATAAAAAGAAATAAATGAATGAATAAATAATTGAAGCTGTACTTAGATTTCCTAGCCTCCACACAATGCCAGTGGGAGTTTATAAGTCATTTTTTCCAATTGCTAGATGCTGGGTATGTACGAGAGTGTTGGTCTGTTGAATAAGCCATAAAGGCAACATTTATGTTCTTTCCATCACCAATTGAGGCACCTCGGCAGGACCCCAGCCTGATCCCTGGTACCTAAATGTATGTCTCTCTCCCACTGTTACCACCCTCCATCCAAGTCCCCATCACTGCCTCCCAGAACTACTGGCAACAGCTTCCACACAGGACTCCTCACCCTCCTTTATCTCATTATCTGGAAGTTCCCGTGGTAGCAGAGTGGAAACGAATCCAACTAGGAACCATGAGGTTGCGAGTTGGATCCTTGGCCTCACTCAGTGGGTTAAGGATCCGGTGTTACCATGAGCTGTGGTATAGGTCACAGACATGGCTCAGATCCCACATTGCTGTGGCTGTGGTATAGGCTGGCAGCTACAGCTCCAATTTGACCCCTAGCCTAGGAACTTCCATATGCCGTGGGTGTGGTCTAAATTGACAAAAGACAAAAAAAAAAAAAAAAAATTCTCTCATTATCTGATGTTAGAATGATGTTCTATCCTCCTTGACCTGCCAACTCCCTGAAAAAAAAGCCCAACTTCTCTGAAGCTATAGACATCATTTCCTGTATCCTTCCTTCCCTGAATTCCCTAAAAAAATATTAACCGATAACTAAGAACAATGATTATCTGTATTCTTTTTAATTGGGAAGAGGTTAACAAGTGCCCCATGGTCAAGAGAGGTCCTTCTCCAGTAAGGTGTTAAACAAAATTGCCCACTCTATACAAGCATTCTAATTAATCCACTGGCATTTCACTCAGATTCCATACAGATGGGCTGATTTGGCAAACTCTGGTGATATTTTACTTTTATTGAATGGGAACTCTCTGCCAGAAAGGGGGTCTCTGCATTTCATTGACTGTGGTGTTGGGAAAGTGTGATTCTGCTACAATAAAAATGTCAACTTTGGGCAATAGTGTATCATGTATTAAATAATGGCTAGGCAATCTCAATGTAAATATTTGACATTGATGAGAAAAAAATACCCAAAGCTCTGAAAAATCTCTTTGTTTGGGGAGAAACATTTTTGAACCATTTTGGTTTCCTTAGGCAATCTGTATTTAGGATTTTCTCTATCAACTATGTTACCTTCATAGTTACAGAGAAAGATGATCATTTTTGTGTGTGTGTTTTTTTAACTAATCAAATAAGTAGCTAATTTATATTACTTGCCCCCTGCAGGCATTTCATTACCACATGGAAAAGGTGAGAAAATAAGTCATTAATATGCATGGATGCTTTCCTTACACAATTTAGAAGGGTATATATATAACAGGAACTCTTTCCAAATCTCTGCCAACATGAGGCTAAAAAATTATACTGATATTCAGCTATTTAACCTTCATAAATGAAGTAACCTGCACAGCTAACATTAAATGTTTGGTTTAATTTACTTGCACAGGTAACTCACTGAGAACGCGTTTAACCTTAAAGTTAATGGTATCAGATCTATTCCACAGTGTATGTGCCTCCAATTGCTTTCTACAGCACTGCACAAACTAATATTGCATTCTCACTTGAGTGATATCTGTGGGCAGGAGGGAGATATTATCCTCAATTATAACCATCTTTGTCAACTTCATCTACCTTCCACTTCAAGAACTGTCAGTGAAGAGAGCAGGGGCAGGACCAGGTAACCTCAGAGAGTGGATTCAAGGAGACATCTCTCAGAGCCAAGCAGGGGGACAAGAGGGTGTGTTTCAACTGTGTCTCTACCAGAAGGGCCTCCTTTTTTTTCTTTCAATACCTCAGCCACCTTTAGGATGCATAGGGCTTTTTTTGTTGGTGTGTGTCAGTGTGTTGCGAAAGGGAGGAAGTGACTGTGGAAGCACTAGACATCTTTGGAGATTTAGTGTCTTCTCAGAAGGGGAAGGGCTTTTTAATCATGATTAAACCCTTTATTTATTTGTTTGTTTGTTTGTTTGTTTATGGTTGCACCCACAGCATATGGAGTTCCCAGGCCTGAGACTGAATCTGAGCTGCAGTCATAACCTATGCCTCAGGTACAGCAATGCCAGATCCCCGTGCCAGACAGGGGATGGAACTCGCACCTTTGAAGGGAACTGAGCTGATGCAGTCAGATTCTTAACCCACTGTACCAAAGTAGGAACTTCATAGCAAACACTTCAGTGTGGCAAAGTTCACTAAGCAAAGAGATATCACATGAAAAACTGGAGGAAAAACACAACCATGTCATAAAGGCTTATCTTTCATGTGATATGCAGAATTTCTACAAATTATTTTCAAAAATCTAATCACACCTTAGAAAAATGGCAAAGGATATGAGCGCATAGTTTACTTTCAAGAAATTAATCACTCCTAAATAAATGAAATAATGCCCACATGCACTCATAGTAGAAATACTATGGTAAGAGTATTCCTCATCAGACTGTCAGAGAACCAGAGGTTTAATAAAACACTGTAGGTGATGTTGAGCTACAGAGACTTTCATACAGTGCTCATGAGCACACAATTTCAAAACTTCCATGGGAGATAAATTGTCAATATCCAGCAGATTTGCAAATGTTTATACCCGAAAATGCCACTTCTAGGAATATATTCTATGGATGTACCCATACATTTAGGAAAAGACATTCATTTTATTTTATTTTAATTTTTGTCTTTTTAGAGCTGCACCCTAGGCATATGGAGTTTCCCAGGATAGGGGTCGAATTGGAGCTGTAGCTGCTGGCCTATGCCATCCCACAGCAACGTGGTATCCAAGCCATGTCTACAACCTATACCACCTCTCACGGCAATGCTAGATCCTTAACCCACTGAGCGAGGCCAGGGATCTAACTGTGTCCTCATGGATGCTAGTCAGATTCATTTCCACGGAGCCATGATGGAAATTCCTTAACATTTTTTATAAAAGCAAAATGAGCAAACAGTCTAAATATTCACTTTATTAAATTTATCAAATTAAGGAATATACATAAAAGGATGCTACACTGTCATGTAAAAAAAAAATGAAGAAGCTCTTTGCATATTAAAATAAATTGACCTTCAGAGTTCTCTGATGGCTCAGCAGGTTAGGTATCCACTGTTGTCACTGCAGTGGTTCAGGTCACTGCTGTGGCATAGGTTTTATCCCTGGTCCAAGAAATTCCATATGCTGCAGGCATGGCCAGAAAGATAAAATCAATAAAATAAAATTTAAGTTAGATAAAAAAATAAATTAAATTAAATAAATTGACATTCAAGATATGCCATCATGTCAAAAAAAAAAAAAAAGCAAAGTATGAAGTATGCGTAGCCATATTATGCATATATTTGCATAAAAAATAGGGCAAAAAGAATACTAGATAATAAATATATCCTAGAATAAATAAAGGACACATCAGATATCGATATTATTAGTTTATCACACTGAGAATTGTATAACTGAGGAAGAGGGGCAGGAGAAAAAAAATCTATGATGAATATCCTTGGTGTTTTTACACTCTGAAGCATATACTATCTATACAGAAATAAATAATTTTAAAATTAAAAAGGAAGCAATTATTATTTTAGGCAATGTGCACGTAGAGTCTCTATGAATTTCACTTATTAGAAGTCTTTTTAGGAGTTCCCATTGTGGTACAGTGGGAATTAATCTGACTAGTAACCGTGAGGTTGCAGATTTGATCCCTGGCCTTGTTCAGTGGGTTAAGGATCTGGCATTGCCGTGAGCTGTGGTGTAGGCAGGAAGCTGTATCTCTGATTAGACCCCTAGCATGGGAACCTCCCTATGCTGAGGGTACTGCCCTGAAAAACAAAACAACAACAACAAAAAAAAAAAAAAAAAAACAAAGAGTCTCTTTAATCTTTATCATAATGGCACAAAGATAATCAAAAATTATTTTTTAAGAAAAAAAATCAGGAATGCCCTTCTATTAGAGTTGCTCCTGGAAATTGTCCTTTCTGAAGAATTCTAAATGCTTTTTCAGCACGCTATACACTCCGTGCCTCATGTTCTCTGAGACTGGGACATCACTGGAAAATTTCTCTAGAAAATACAGATGAGGACTTATAGCCATTGCCCAAGCTCTATGTGGAATTAGCACAGGCCTGCTCAATATCAAGTTGTATGCCTTCTTGGAACATAATTACTGTATTTCTCCTCACATAGGAGGTCTTGCCTAACAGACTGACACTGTAATAGAACATTTTAAATGAGGCCACTTAGAAAACTGGAGACATAAAACAAAAGAATGTTTTAATATCAGGTTAGAAATTTGATGTTCAATTAAATATTCTTAGCTTTTTTTTTCTATTTTCTTTCTGGTTGATTTTCATGGGTTTTTTTTCATTCATTTGTTTGTATTAATATGGAAGCTCTTTAGTTATTGGCCAGAGAAAAATGTTCAGTCCTAACACAAAGAGCCACAGACCCTTGGAGGAAATGGAATGATCCAGAAGAGGCAGGAGTTGGCCGCAAAGGTAAATGTGAATGAGGCAAATGTATGATTGTGTCAGTACTGAGTAGGGCCCAGAGATAAGGGTGTCTGGAAGGATGGGAAATAAACTATGACCCTAATTATTACTAAAAAATTATCACTAAACTGCTTATCTATTTTTGAAACAAAGTTATCTCCAGTCCAACAGGATGGCAAGATGGATGTTATCATAATTGAAAACAGGTGGTGTTTAAATACCACCTACAATAGCAATGCAGGGCACACCAGGGGGCAAGGGGGGGGCGGTTAGTGAAACATAAGACACAACTTCTCAAGAGAAGATACCGATAAAAATAAGAGCTTAGCCAGAGAGATACTTCTCCATATTTACCTTTTTGTAGTCACAAAAACTTGTTCCCAGGAGTTCTCACCATGGCTCAACAGTTAACGGACTGACTAGAGGATGTGGGTTCAATCCCTGGCCTCACTCAGTGGGTTAAAAATCCAGCATTGCTGTGAGCTGTGGTATAGATCACAGATGCGGCTCGGATCCTGAGTTGCTGTGGCTTTGGCATAGGCCGGCGGATACAGCTCCAATTGGACCCCTAGCCTGAGAACCTCCGTATGCCGCAGGTGCAGCCTAAAAACAAACAAACAAACAAACACTGTTCCCTCTGGCGCAAAGTCTTTTTCCTCTTAAACTCAATCTGGGCACAAGATGCTCCCTCTCCCTTTTTTTCTCCCAGCTTGCAGTTTGACTTTGGTTTGTCATCATCAGCATCACCTACAACAAATCATCTTCTTATCTTGTCCAATTACAGACAACATAAAGATGCCTGTCCACCATGCTTCTCATTTCAGCACTAGACTCACCATGACTCACCTCTAAAGCACAGAAGCCACTTGTCAGTTTCTATGACATAAAGTTAATTTTCACTCAGCTTTCTCCTCTTTTTATTTCACATTTCTTATAGGTGATGATCAGAGTGAACATGATGGTTGATCCCTCCCTTCCCTATCATGGATTTATAGCATACTTTCCCTCAGGGAAATTTTAGTATGTCTCCCCTCCACTCAATAATAAAAGAGAAAAGACAGTTATATAAAACAGGTATAGAAAATCCTCTTACAACCTTTAAGGACAAGGTCCTTCCCTTATACCATTATGGAGAAAGAGCCACCACCATCAAAGGCAGCATCTCTTGTCCTAAGAAGGAACTCATGAGCATTTCTACTCATTGCATTCTGCTGCTCCTAAAATCAGCTTAGAGATGCACTTAAAAATAGTCAACTACCTCTGTGACTGCAGTCAAGGCAGGTACACAACAGCATTGGCAAATTAGGAAAATAAGAGGTCTCTCTCCTTCCAATTTGAAGAAAAATATTTTAGTAAAGAGGAGACAAGCTAAGTAAATTAAATTTCACTGGATTTAAGTTATGTTTTTATCCTATCTTCTGCATAAATGAAGTGACAATGGAAATCTTGAGTAACTACTCCAAGCAGAAAATAAACTAATGAAAACGTTTGTGTATTTTGTCTCCATGTGTGTTATCTTGATCTCTCCTGAGATTACTGGGTTTTTTTCTTTTCCAGACTTTCCATTTTCAGTTTCTTTTTTTTGTTTGTTTGGTCTCCTTTTTAAGATTTTAAAATGCCTGCCATGTAGTACACACTTGTAGATTTACATGGGAACCAGGTCTCACCTTGAAATATTAGATGATATTCTAACCAGCATTCTGAAATACCTCCGGGGCTCCCATGTTGTACAAGCCATTACTGTCTGGCTTTTATGGGTGAATTTCTGAGCTCCCTTGGAACACTTGATAATGTGTCTTGAAGATGAAACATCTTTCACTGCCAATGTCTCCTGCCTGTGTAAACTTTATCTTTGATCTTGTCTGTTTCTATGTTACTTTCTTCAAGAAAAAAAAAAAAAAAAGTTTGTTGCAATTTAGACTCCAGGAATTTATGCTACCCTAAAATCTAAATGCCAGCCATTTTTTAAAATTCAGAAAAAAAACTCATCGAGGTAATAATGTATCAGTCCCTAAGTCCATTTCAACTATAAATGGCTTTTATAATTTATTAATTAATGATAACATTGTGACCAAAGGTCATTGATGTAAACAATTTTTTAATGCTATTTGTTATGTTGAGAATATCAGCATGCATTGATTCAGGGGAAATATCCAAAAGCATATAGTAGTTCCTGGACCAGGGTCAAATCAGAGCTGTTGCTGAGGCCTACACCACAGCCATAGCAGCACAAGATCCAAGCTGCTCTGTGACTTACACCAGCAATATCAGATCCTTAACCCACTGAGCAAGGCCAGGGATAAAACCAACATCTTCACAGAGACAAGGTTCAGTTCTTAACCCATCATAAATTCTTTCAATCCCACATTGTGCTGCAGTGTTTGATACAAGCCTCTTGTCTTAAAGGAGCCTCTGCTATTCCATACAGTGGCCAAGAGCCTGATGTATGTATTGAACAGTAGAATTCAGATGTGCTATAAATGTAACACACACATTAGATTTTAAGGGCTTAGTATCCATTTACACCAAAAAGAAAAAGAAAAGGTCAATATGTGAGGAGGCACGTGTGATTTAATCAACTACATGGGAGGAATTCTTTCAGTGTTTATGTATATTAAATCACCACATTGTACCCTTTAAATATATTACAATTTTATTTGTCAATCATACCTCAATAAAACTAAAAAATTAAAATTTAGTATACAAAAAAATGTAAATTATCTCATCGATAATTTTTATGTAAAGTATATGTTGCAATGATCAAATTGTGGATACATTGGTTTAAATAAAATATATTATCAAAATTAATTTCACCTGGAATTCCTGTCGTGGCACAGTGGTTAACGAATCCAGCTGGGAACAATGGGGTTGCTAGTTCGGTCCCCACCCTTGCTCAGTGGGTTAAGGATCCGGCGTTGCCGTGGGCTGTGGTGTAGGTTGCAGACACAGCTCGGATACCGCGTTGCTGTGGCTCTGGCATAGGCTGGCGGCTGCAGCTCTGATTCAACCCCTAGCCTGAGAACCTCCATATGCCGCGGGAGCGGCCCAAGAAATAGCAAAAAGACAAAAAAAAAATTTAAAAAAATTAATTTCACCTGTTTCTTTTTTACTTTTTTATATGGCTACAAATTTTTAAACTATATATTTTTCATATATTATACAGATATAAATATATCATATGAAAGCACTGATTTAGATATTTTTACGGTACCATACCATAGCCTAAGACCTGTTCTAAATACCCCTGGTCCCTAGCATAATATAGATGCTCAGTAAATATTTAATAAATAAAGTAATAAGTAGGGAGTTCCTGTTGTGGTGCAACAGAAACAAATCCAATTAGTATCCATGAGGATGCATGTTCAATCCCTGGCCTCACTCAGTGGGTCAGGGATCCAGTGTTGCCATGAGCTGTGGTATAGACCTCAGAAGAGGCTCAGATCTGGCACTCTTGTGGCTGTGGTATAGGCCAGGAGCTACAGCTCCGATTCGACCCCTAGCCTGGGAACTTCCATATGCTGCGAATGAGGTCCTAAAAAGCAAATAAATAAATTAATTAAATAATAAACAAAAGTGAAAACAATTTCTTAGCCTTCAGGTATATTTCTACAAGGAAATCAAAATGTTTCATAAGCATGCAGAAATCAATAATTTTCAAATTTGAGATCTAAAGAAAGGCAAGTTTGGGAGTTCCCGTTGTAGCTCAGCCATAACAAACCTGACTAGTATCAGTGAAGACCAGGAGGGTCTGACCCCTGGTCTCACTCAGTGGGTTAAGGATCCAGCATTGCCATGAGCTGTGCTGTAGGTCACAGAGGCAGCTCAGATCCTGTGTTGCTATGGATGTGGCATAGGCCAGCAACTGCAGCTCTGATTCAGCTCCTAGCCTGGGAACTTCCATATGCCACAGATGCAGCCCTAACAAGAAAAACTAAAATAAAAGAAGGCAAGTACTAAGAGAGGTAAATTTGGAAAGTAAAGAAAGTGTGCTTAAAACAAAAAGTAAGGAAGTTCCCTTTTGGCTCAGTGAGTTAAAGATCTGATGTTGTCTCTGTGAGGATGCAGGTTCAATCTCTGGCTTCACCCAGGCAATTAAGGATCCAGCTTTGCTGCAAGCTCTGGCATAGGTCACAGATGCGGTTCAGATCTGGTGTCGCTGTGTCTGTGGTATAGGCCATCAGCTGCAGCTCTGATTTGACCTCTAGCCATATACCACAGGTGCAGCCATTAAAAACAAAACAAAACAAAGAGTAAGTATTACCTGAAGTTGCAAAACCAAAGACAAAGAAAGGAGAGATATTCATAAGGTGTAATAAACATGATAAAGAACATGTATATATATTATTCATAAGGAAGGTAGCACTGTAACTGAAAGATCGACATGATTTATGTGCAATTCGGGCGACTTATTTCAAGAGTAATTTATGCAAATCATGATTTAAGAAAGTGAAATCAAAGCATGACTCTAGTAAATCTAACTGTTTCTGAAAGTTTATATAAAAAGAAAAAAAATTTTTAAAATTGCAGTGGTGGTAACTACTGGCATTGTGTCTAAGCTGGCTCTAAATACTAACTAAGCAGACTTTGCCTTTGTTTAGAACTTTAACTAGAACCACATATACATTAGTTTTGCCAAGTATTGGAAATAAGTTGAAAGTGAATTCATCACAGATGGAAATTCTAAATGTGGGAAAACAAATTAAGTCATTTGGAAAAATTGCAATATATTTAGTAAGGGATACATCTCACAAGTTATTTTTGACTGTTAATCAGGAAGACACTAAATGTCTAGAAGGGAGCAATGGCATTATTAGCTGACATAGACAGAGTATTAAATATACACAAGGCACTGTCTTAAGACATTTGCATAAACTTACGTAATTTTTCAAAAGAATTTGTGCTTATCACTATTTTACAGATAAGAAATGTGAAACATGAGATCAACTAGCATGGGTGTCTGAGGTCATACAGTGGAATGGTATAGCCTGACTACAGACCCAGGCAATCTGGGAAACTTGCTTCTAATCAAGCTATACATTTATGAAAGCCTGTCCTGTGACAGATGATTTAAATACCCGTTTAATCTTTACACAACCCTTCAAGAAGTTGAAATTGTTCCCAAATGTTAGGCAATTGGGACTCAGAGGTTAAGTCACTTTTTCAAAATGAACAAAGAGTAAGTATTGGAATAAAGACTTGAATGCAGGGAGATGGGATTAAGATGGCGGAATAGAAGGACTGGAGCTCAAATTCTCTCCTAAAAACAACAAAATTCACAACTAAAGACTGACCGAACTTCACCAAAATAGACCAGAAACCAGAAAAAGGATACCCTACTCCAGAAGAACAAGAGGAGGCCACATCAAGAGGTAGGAGGGGCGATTTCACGATATAAACAACCCCATACCTCCTGGGTGGGAAGCTCCACGGACTGGAAACTAACTGGTTCACAGAGACTCACCCACAGGAATGAGAGTTCTGAGCCACACATCAAACTCTCACGTGTGAGGATCTGGCACAGGGAGAAAGAGCCCCGGAGCATCTGGCATTGAAGGCAAGTGGGGCTTGTGCACAAGAGTTCCACGGGACTGGGGGAAACAGAGACCCCATTCTTAAAAGGCGCACATAGACTTTCACGTGCACTGAGTCCCAGGGCAAAGCAAAGTCTCCAAGGGAATCTGGGTCAAACCTGACCACAGTTCTTGGAGGACATCCTGGGAAAACAGGGGTGAATATGGCTTGTTGTGAGGGCAGGACATTGAAGGCAAAACTCTCGGGAATATTCAGCAGCAGTGCCTTTCTCTGGAGGTGGCCATTTTGGGAAAATCTGGCCCCACCTGTCAGTCAGTGCTGAGAAGCCCCAGGGCAAACAACAACCCAGGTGGGATCACAGCCCCACCCCTCAGTAAACAGGCTACCTAAAGACCCCTCAGGCACACAGCTGCCAGAGACTAAGCCCAACCCACCAGAGAGATTAGAATCGGCTCCTCCTACCAGGGGGGCAGGCATCAGCCCTCCCATCAGGAAGCCTACACCAAGCCCCCATACAGACTTCAGCCACAGGGGGGCAGACACCAGAAGTAAGAGAGGCTACAACGCTTTTATCTGTAAAAAATCACCATGCCAAAAACCTATAAAAATGAGAAGACAGAGAACTATAACTCAGATGAGGGAGAAAGGAAAAAAACCAGAAAATCAGCTAAGTGATGAGGAGATTCTTAGCCTCCAGGAAAAAGACTTTAGACTGTTGAGGCTGAAGATGATGCAAGACATTGGAAATAAACTGAAAGGAGGCAAAGATGGATAACTTACAGGAAACACTGAGCAAAGAGATACAAGATATAAAACTGAAACAAGAAGAGATGCAAAATACAATAACTGAAATAAAAAATTCACTAGAAGCAGCTAACAGCAGAATACAGGAGGCAGAAGAACGAATAAGCAAGGTGGAGGACAGATTAGTGGAAATTATGGATGTGGAACAGAAAAGAGAAAAAAGATTGAAAACAAATGAATAAAGTCTCAGAGAACTCTGGGACAATATGAAACACAGCAACATCCGTATTATAGGGGTGCCAGAAGGAGAAGAGAGAGAGAAGGGGACAGAAAAAATATTCCAAGAGATAACAGCCAAAAACTTGCCTACCACGGGGAAGGAATCACTCACTCAAACCCAGGAAGCACAACGAGTACCATACAAAATAAACCCAAAGAGGAACACCCCGAGACGCATATTAATCAAACTGACCAAAATTAAAGACAAAGAGAAAATCTTGAAAGCAGCGAGGGAAAAGAAACAAATAACATACAAGGGAACCCCGATAAGACTATCAGCAGATTTTTCAACAGAAACTGCAGGCCAGAAGGGAGTGGCATGATGTACTTAACATGATGAAAGGAAAAAACCTCCAACCAAGATTACCCAGCAAGGCTCTCATTCAGATTTGAAGGAGAAATCAAAACCTTCTCAGATAAGCAAAAGCTTAGAGAATTCAGCAACACTAAATCAGCCTTACAACAAATACTAAAGGAACTTCTCTAGGCAGAAAAGAACAAGAGAAGAAGGGAAGGGAAAAAAGCAGCAAAAACAAATCCAAAGTAATTAATAAAATGGCAATAAGAACATATATATCAATAATTACCTTAAATGTGAATGGACTAAACGCCCCAACCCAAAAGACATAGGCTGACTGAATGGATACAAAAACAAGACCCATATATATGCTGTCTTCAAGAGACCCACTTCACTTCTAAGGACACATACAAATTGAAAGTGAGAGGATGGAAGAAAATATTTCTTGCAAACGGGGATCAAAAGAAAGCTGGAGTAGCAATACTCATATCAGACAAAATAGACTTTAAAATGAAGAATATCTTCAGGGACAAAGAAGGACATTACATAATGATCAAAGGATCAATCCAAGAAGATGTTATAACAATTTTAAATATATATGCACCCAACACAGGTTCACCACAATATATAAGGCTACTGCTAACAGCCTTAAAAGGAGAAATCAACAATAACACAATAAGAGTGGGGGAGTTTAACACCCCACTTACAGCAATGGACAGATCAACCAGACAGAAAATCAATAAGGAAACACAGGCCCTGAATGAAGCATTAAACCAGATGGACTTAATAGATATTTATAGGACATTTCATCCAAAAGCAACAGAATACACATTCTTCTCAAGTGCACATGGAACATTCCCTAAGATTGACCATATCCTGGGCTACAAATCCAACCTCAGTAACTTTAAGAAAATTGAAATCATATCAAGCATCTTTTCCGACCACAATGCTGTACAACTGGAAATCAACAACAAGAAAAAAACTGCAAAAAACACAAACACGTGGAGACTCAACAACATGCTACTAAACAACCAATGGATCACTGAAGAAATCAAAGAGGAAATTAAAAAATACCTAGCAGCAAATGACAACGAAGATACGACACTCCAAATCCTATGGGATGCAGCAAAAGCTGTTCTAAAAGGAAAGTTTATAGCAATACAAGCCCACCTCAGGAAACAAGAAGAAGCCCAAATAAACAAGCTAACTTTACATCTAAAGCAGCTCCAGAGAGAAGAACAGACAAGACCTAAAGTTCATAGAAGAAAAGAAATCATAAAGATCAGAACAGAAATCAATGAAATAGAAATGAAGAAAACCATAGAAAAGATCAATGAAACGAAAAGCTGGTTCTTCGAAAAGATCAACAGAATTGATAAACCCTTAGCCAGACTTATCAAGCAAAAAAGAGAGAGGACTCAAATCAATAAAATTAGAAATGAAAAAGGAGAAGTAACAACAGACACCACAGAAATACAAAGGATCATAAGAGACTACTCTATGCAACTATATGCCAATAAAATGGAAAACCTAGAAGAAATGGACAAATTCTTAGAAAAGTACAATCTTCCAAGACTAAACCAAGATGAAATAGAAAAGATGAATGGACCCATCACAAGAACTGAAATTGAAACTGTGATTAAAAAACTTCCAACAAACAAAAGTCCAGGACCAGACAGCTTCACATACAAATTCTATCAAACATTTAGAGAAGAGCTAACACCTCTCCTTCTGAAACTATTTCAAAAAATTGCAGAAGAAGGGATACTCCCAAACTCATTCTATGAGGACACCATCACCCTGGTACCAAAACCAGACAAAGACACCACAAAAAAAGAAAACTACAGGCCAATTTCACTGATGAACATCGATGCAAAAATCCTCAATAAAATACTAGCAAACTGCATCCAACAATACATTAAAAGGATTGTACATCATGATGAAGTGGGATTTATCCCAGGGATGCAAGGGTTCTTCAATATCCGCAAATCCATCAGTGTGATACACCACAGTAACAAACTGAAGAATAAAAACCATATGATCCTCTCAATAGATGCGGAAAAAGCCGTTGACAAAATCCAACACCCATTTCTGATAAAAACCCTTCAGAAAGTGGGCATAACAGGAACCTACTTCAACATGAAAAGGCCATATATGACAAACCCACAGCAAACATCATTCTCAATGGTGAAAAGCTGAAAGAGTTCCTGCTGAGATCAGGAACAAGACAAGGATGTCCGCTCTCACCACTACTCTTCAACATAGTTCTGGAAGTCCTAGACATAGGAATCAGAGAAGTAAAAGAAATAAAAGGAATCCAAATTGGA
The DNA here is from genome assembly GCF_054392235.1 of Sus scrofa. Classification (NCBI taxonomy): domain Eukaryota; kingdom Metazoa; phylum Chordata; class Mammalia; order Artiodactyla; family Suidae; genus Sus; species Sus scrofa. The sequence continues at coordinate 49,058,548 of NC_139390.1, read as the reverse complement.
AAGGAAGAAGTAAAACTATTGCTATTTGCAGATGATATGATACTATACCTAGAGAATCCTAAAGACTCTACCAGAAAACTGTTAGAGCTTATCCACGAATTTGGCAAAGTCCCAGGATACAAAATCAATACACAGAAATCAATAGCATTTCTATATACTAACAATGAAAAAGCAGAAAAGGAAATTAGGGAAGCAATCCCATTTACCATCACATCCAAATGAATAAAATTCCTAGGAGTAAACCTGCCTAAAGAGACAAAAGACCTGTACTCTGAAAACTACAAGCCACTGATGAAAGAAATCAAAGATGACACCAACAGATGGAAAGATATACCATGCTCGTGGATTGGAAAAGTTAATATTCTCAAAATGACTATACTACCCAAGGCAATCTACAGATTCAATGCAATCCCTATCAAATTACCAAGGACATCTTTCACAGAACTTGAACAAAATATTTTAAAGTTTGTTTGGAAGCGCAAAAGACCCAGAATAGCCAAAGACATCCTGAAAAAGAAAAATGGAGCTGGAGGAATCAGGCTCCCAGACTTCAAACTATACTACAAAGCAACAGTCGTCAAAACCACATGGTACTGGCACAAAGACAGACATATAGGTCAGTGGAACAGGGTAGAAAGCCCAGAATTAAACCCATGCACTTACAGCCAACTCATCTATGACAAAGGAAGCAAGACTATACAATGGAGAAAAGGACAGCTTGTTCAATAAGTGGTGCTGGGAAAACTGGACAGCCACATGGAAAAGAATGAAATGAGAACACTCCCTAACACCACACACAAAAATAAACTCCAAATGGATTAAAGACCTAGATATAAGACCAGACACTATCAAACTTCTAGAGGAAAACATAGGCCAAACACTCTCTGACATAAACGACAGCAACATCTTCTCAGATCCACCTCTCAAAGTATTGACAATAAAAAGAAAAATAAACAAATTGGACTTACTCAAACTTAAAATTTTCTGCACAGCCAAAAGACAACCCACAGAATGGGATAAAATCTTTGCAAATGAATCGACTGACAAGGGATTCATCTCCAAAATTTATAAACACCTTCTGCAGCTCCATACCAAAAAAACCCAAACAACCCAATCAAAAAATGGGCAGAAGATCTAAAGAGACAGTTCTCCAAAGAAGACATACAGATGGCAAAAAAACACATGAAAAGATGTTCAACATCACTTATTCTTAGACAAATGCAAATCAAAACCACTCTGAGGTACCACCTTACACCAGCCAGAATGGTCATCCTCAAAGAGTCTACAAACACTAAGTGCTGGAGAGGGTGTGGAGAAAAAGGAAACCTAGTACACTGTTGGTGGGATTGTAAATTGGTGGAACCCCTGTGGAAAACAGTATGGAGATTCCTCAGAAAACTAAACATAGAACTACCATTTGATCTAGCAATCCCACTCCTGGGCATCTATACAGAGAAAACCATGACTTGCAAAGACACATACACTCCAATGTTCATTGCAGCACTATTTACAGTAGCCAAGACATGGAAACAACCTAAATGTCCATCGACAGAGGAGTGGATCCAGAAGATGTGATACATATATACACAATGGAATAATACTCAGCCATCAAAAAGAACGAAATACCAGCATTTTTAGCAACATGGATGGACCTAGAAACTACCATGCTAAGTGAAGTCAGCCATACAATGAGACAGCAACATCAAATGCTTTCACTGACATGTGGAATCTGAAAAAAAGGACAGACTGAACTTCTTTGCAGAACAGATGCTGACTCACAGACATTGAAAAACTTATGGGGGGTGGGGGGATCTGCTTGGACTGTGGGATGGAAATCCTGTGAAATCAGATTGTTATGATCATTATACAACTACAGATATGATAAATTCATTTGAGTAATAAAAAAAAAGAAAGAAAAGGAAAAAAAAAAAGACTTGAATGCAGAGGCGTTCCCATGATGGCTCAGTGGTAATGGACACAACTAGTATCCATGAGGATGCGGATTGGATCCCTGGCCTCTCTCAGTGGATGAAGGATCCAGCATTGCCATGAGCTCTGGTGTAGGCTGCAGACGTGACTTGGGATCCTACATTGCTGTGGCCGTGGCACATCACAGCAGCTGCAGCTCCGATTAGACCCCTGGCCTGGAAATCTCCATATGCCACAGGTGTGGTCCTACAAAGACCAAAAAAAAAAAAAGAAAAAAAAAGAAAAAGAAAAGACTTGAATGCAGAGCCATGTGACTCCAAAACCCCTTCCACTACCAGCTACATTGTGCTGAAAAAACAGAGCCCACAGGTGACTCTGAATAAACCTCTGTCTTTAAACATTTATTTGCTAGTGCAAGTCTGCATGCCCAATGCACAGTGAGGCCAAATACACTGAAGGGTAGGAGTTTGGAGCAGGGAAAAGTTTATTGCAGGGCCATGCAAGGAGACAATTGGGTGGTGCCCAGAAAACTCTGAACTCCCTGAAGGTTTGCAGCAAAGTATCTTTAAAAGCCAAATTGGGGAGTAGGATCGCAGTGTGCACAGTGCTCACACTAGCTGATGGTGAGGTCACAGGCCCGTGTCATAGGGGTTACATTAATTATCCTTAGGCTCAAATGTTCTGGTGGCTATGTGCTCATCATCATCAAGTTGTTAATATCTTCCATTTCGTGATGGTGGTGGGGAGTTCATCTGTAACACAACTCAGGAAATGTACCTCAGGTACTCTTATCTAGGCACTTAAGAGAGGAGCTAAAGCAGAGTATATGGGGGTGGATACTGTCCTAGAAAGGCCCTATGGGGTCCTGCTTAGTTACATATTAATTACTCAGTTGGATTAAGGTAGATTTAGACGATCTGTACCAAGTATTCTGAAGCACTTTCACTTTCAAAAATAGAATAACATCCAATCTAGTCAAAACTGGTTATTTTCTCTTAAGCATTTGCTCTGAAACTAAACAGACCTGTATTCCGCTATTTACTATATGTTTTTGTTTTAAAATCTTAATCATATTTGCCAAAATAAGTATAAAGCTGCAGATATAAAGCTATGAACAGTACAGGGATAGAACGTCAGGACCCTGGAGAGCTCCATCAAGTTTCCGTTGTCCTCCTCCCCCCAAAACTGCTGGATTTTGAGAGAGCATCTTTAAGCTGCAGAAAGCTCTTCTCCCAAACTTTTAACCTGACCCACAGGTAAAATAATAAGTCCAAAAGGCCAGTGAAGAGTTAAAACAGAGAGATACATGGTCATCGCTTTTTTTTTTTTAATTTGAGAAATAAAATGAGGGGAAAGTGAAGAAAGGCAAATGCTAATTGTGCTGAGGAATTAGAATGCAGGAAAGTTAGAAATGAAAAGTTATGCTTCCCCAAGTAACTATAACTTGGCATATTCTATATAAGGGCATAAATATCACAGCAAATACAGTACATAAAATACTATCATGTGTGCAAGGAACGAATAACAATAGCTGGGAGGATCATAATTTTTACTTTCTTGACTTTTATGAGTTTAAATTCTCATCCACAATGTTACATTAATACATACAAGTTTTTTAACCAAACGTGACTTAATTTTTCTTCTCCCTATGCGATTGTCTTCTGGTTTTTCTTGGCATCATGTAAGCTAAAGCAGTAACATGTGAACACTGACCTTCCAAATTTGATTCTAAGTCTTGACCTTTAAGGGAAAAAATGGAAGGAGTGAGTATTTCATCTTGGGCCTCATTAAACAAAGGAAAGAAAGTGAAGGCAAAGCTTTCAGCTGTGCATGATTGTTAAACAGTGGGGGAATGCAGAACCTGCTAAATAAAACTAGTCACGCTTTGGGCCAGAAAAAAAAGCTGAAGCGATCATTTAAACCTGCACACTGCTGTTTTTTATTTAATGCTGAGGGGTGTTCACAATGCTGTGATTGCTGGAGAAAGGTTAATCCAGATGAGTAAAAAAGTAGCAGTAAATGAAACTGTTTCATATTCTCTTTGTAGTGAATATTTTAGTAACCGGTTGTGCATCCCTATCAGCAGTGAAACCATCAAATGAAACAGGAAAAACTGAAAATACTACCCTAAAGAATGAATTTTGATTTAATACAGAGGCAGAGGCATTTTCCTCACTTTCTGCTATGGTGATGACTGGGTGGGAAGCAGCTTTCATCAGAGGAAAAGACTCTTCTTGAGTGCCTGTATTCTCAACTCACCATCCTATTTGCAAACTTGAGAAGTAGGAAGGAGTAAAAATTTCCACTCATTCTCCTTCCAGCTTTTATTTACTTTCTTCCCCCCACCCTTATCTTCACACTATAGTAGCAATTCTCTCCTTGGAGAGTATTACCTTGCTTCTGCATCAAGTTATGTCAAAAACTATTCAATATTCTCAGCAGCTCCACCAGGGCGCATGTTCTTGTCTTATTTCCTTCCCTGGAAAGTATCTGTATTGATCTCTCCAAAACCTCAAGGCCAAATGAAAATAGCAGGAGAGGCATTCTACAGGGGGAAATGCAGATTTGTACTGTCCCCTCCATTTTTTTCTTTCTTTCCAGAATATTAGTGCAGACAGAGCAATATTGAAAATTCAACATTAGTTTCTTTCTTCCTTCTTCCCCAAGGCTATGTTAATAGCAACCATTTGTGTTCCTTCCTTTAGAACTTTGGGACCAAATTTTCCTTTGAAAGAACCACTGCCAAATCATACATAAATGAAAATTTAGCTTTTTGTTGCTTAGTGATCACTTCAGCAATTTGAATTTGGTTTTTTTGGGGTTTTTTGTTTTGTTTTTAGGGTTGGTTTTTTTTGATGGCCGCACCCAAGGCATATGAAGTTCCAGGCCAGGAACTGAATCCAAGCCAGATCCTTTAACCAATTATACAGTGCCTGGGATCAAAACCATGCCTCCACTGCTACCCAAGCCACTAAAATTGGGTTCTTAACCACTATGCCACAGTGGGAACTCTTCAAATTTTTCTGAGTTCAGCTTTTAGTGCCTATTTCATGATTTTGAATCCCATTAAAGAAAAAACACAGATACTTGTTAAAGACAATAAGGTAGACTTTATTCAAGGAGAGCTACTATAGTGGGGTTTTGCAGTAGAGGAGAGGGATTAAGTTCTACTCAGAACACAATAAGGGCAAGTGGAGATTTATGGCCAAGGAGCAGGGTGGGGGTCAGAAAATTACTAACAGGAAACATCAAGGCCAGGGGGAATCTGGGTAAACCAACTTGGCAGGAGTTTGCTGAAGGCAGATAAGGATGATAGGATGTAAAATGTGGGGCTTAGGAATTTGATCAGATCATCAAGGGTGAGGGATTTTTGATAAAATGACCCAGCAGGATTCTGGTTAAAACCTGGGCCAGAGCCCATGAGTAAGTCAAAAAGGGAACCCAGAGGAGCCTAAATAATGCCAAAAGAGTTTTCATCAACTCATTTTTTTTTTTTTTTTTTTTGGCCACACTTGTGGCACTCAGAAATTTCTGGGCCAGGTATTGAAACAATGACCAGCAGTGACCAAAGCCAGCCTTTTTTTCTTTTTTAAAATCACTTTTTAAAAATTAGCTGCATATTTCTAGAAAAGAAAAGGGAAATATGATTACATGTTTGCCATAATACATTACTCTGAAGGTAGTATGCTTTACATGCAATTGTTTGTTTTATCAAATGTACTTTGATACTGAGACAGAAGATAGGTGAGTCCCAGGCTGAGGAACTGAAGCTCTCCCCCAAGGACAGAAACTGCAAAATAAAGATAATGGCAGGAGTAAGGAGAGGCTGAGTCTTGCTTGGGGGAGAATATGATAAAGAGACCACATATTTCTCATTATTGAGGTCAAGGAAACTCCCAAACTACACCTGAACAGAGAAGTTCCTCAGGGTTCAGGGAAGGAAGGGGGGCACCAGACCATAATATGTTCTGTTAACTTCCTAGAACCCTTGTGCTAAAATCCATCTTGATTAAAATATGAACATGCCCACAGAGGAGGGCACTGCATATGGCCAAATATAGACTGAAGGCCAGACAAAGCAAGATGATTGACCAGAGGAAGCTCAGAAGGACTGCCCCATACAAATGACTTAAACCACCCACAAAGCATGCAACTCTTCCTCTGATCCCACCAGTATGTCTATATTCATGCAATTTTTCTCCTGATAAACACTTTACTTTTTTCACTATTTTCCATATTTTTTCGGAATACATTACTCAAAGCAGACAAAGAGGAGTTCCTGTCATGGCACAGAGGAAATGAATCTGACTAGGAACCATGAGGTTGTGGATTCGATCCCTGGCCTCACTCAGCTCAGTGGGTTAAGGATCCGGCGCTGCCATGAGCTGTGGTGTATGTCGCAGACGTGGCTCGGATCTGACATTGCTGTAACTGTGGCGTAGGCCAGAGGCTACAGCTCCAATTAGACCCCTAGCCTGGCAACCTCCATATGCCGTGGGTGTGGCCCTAAAAAGCCAAAAAAAAAAAAAAAAGCAGGCAAAGAGGCAGGGCCCTGCTTCTATCTGCTGGCCCTGGCCCTTGGGGTTTAGTGGTTAGGATTCAATGTTCTTACCAACATGGCGTGGGGTCAATCTCTGGTTGGGGAACTGAGATCCTGAAAGTTACCACATGCAGTGGCCACCTCATAGCCACCTGAGATCAATACCATAATTTTTACATCCATGATAATTTGCAAAACACATTTTATTAGTAAAAACATTCCAATATCTCCTACATAAAGCCCATGCCAAAACATCAGGGAAAGAAACAAAGCCCCTAAGCCAGTTGAATAATTGGCTTATTATCTTAATGATAAATTAATAAAAACTTACACTTACAAAGTGTTTCATATTTTAAGTTATTTTTGTATATATATATGTGTGTGTATATATAGATATCTATCTATCTATCTATATATATATATTTTTTTTTCTCTTTTTAGGGCTGCACCCATGGCATATGGAGGTTCCCACGCTAGGGGTCCAATCAGAGCTACAGCCACTGTCCTGCGCCAGAGCCACAGCAATGCCAAATCCAAGCCACATCTGCAATGTACACCACAGCTCACAGCAGCACCGGATGCTTAACCCACTGAGCAAGGACAGGAATTGAACCCACAACCTCATGGTTCCTAGTCGGATTCTGCTGTACCATGATGGGAACTTCTATTTTCATATATTTAAATATTACAAATAACTTACATTTACCGGGAGCTGTCAAATCCCCTACTGAACACTATAAATATTACCTCACTTAATTTCTTTTAGATAGGCACTGTTATCACCTTCTCTTACAGAAAACTGAGGCTAAGAATATTACAAAAAGATTGTGTTAGAGTTAGGATCCAAATTCAGATAGGCAGTTAGTCACCGAAACTAAGCAGGACCCTGAAGATCCCTCCTGGGTACAAAATTTTTCTGTGTCTCCAGTTTCTTGATTGTAGGAAATAGGCTTCATTTAGCCTCCTTGACCATTCCTGAGGGCAGATTCAGACAGTCTATAATCAGGGCAGTGAGAAAATGCAAAAACAAGGGAGGAGCATTCAGAAATAACAGTGCAGACTTGGAGCAAGGTTCTCCTCAAGGAATATGCATAACAACTGAGCTCTTTTTTAGGGACTAAAGTCTCACTGAAGGCATTGGGCAGGGTGGCGGTGGGGGAGGGGGGGAAGAAGATGGTAACTTCAGGCTGAGCACAAGGTTCCTAAAGCTCTGCCCTGCTGGCCCACCACCAACCAATCAGAAGAAACCCTATGGCTCTCACCCAAAATTTTGCCTTTAAAAAATTCTCCCCCAGAACCACTGGGGAGTTCAGTTATTTTGTTTTGTTTTGTTTCGTTTGTTTGTTTTTTAGCACAAGCCACCCATTCTCCTTGCTGGGCTCTTGCAATAAACTCTTCTCGGCTCCAAGTTCTGTTTCTGTTTGTTTGACCTCACTGTGAATGTGGCACACAAAATTACATTCAGTAATGTCACTGTGGTTTAATACATACTCATCATTTCATTTGCTCTTTTGTACATTCTTACAAAACAGGAGTAAATCTTGTTTCTCCTTAACAGATGTGTAAACTATAGAAAGAGATCAAATGACAGGAATGGTCACCCAGCTATTATAACATCCAGGTACATGATTCTTTTAAGCCCACCAGCCTTTTAACCATTTCATGTGCTTTAGCTATGAATGGTTTAAATGTCTTTTTACACACAACTATAGGTTGTTATTTTGAGAAATTCAATTTTGTCACAAACCAAAAAGGGAAAATTAAGATAAGCTACTATTGCCTATCAAATTCACAGTGATTTTCAAATAATAACATTCAACACTGAGTCAGTACTGTATCCCCTATACTATCAGATGAAAGGTTTAAAAAAATTCTCTAGGAAGGTTTTTGTAATGTAGTAATAGATTTAAAACATTGACACTCTGAACAGTATACGCATTTCTAGGAATCTCTCCTAAAAAAGAATCCAAGATGCAGATAAAGATTCATTTAGAAGTTGATCATATTAGCAAAATTTTAAAATAGCAACAAAAGTCTGAAATATACTAAATACTAAACATATATAAATAGATAAATTATGAAATATTTATACTATGGAATGTTATGAAGCTGAAAAAAAGTTATTTCCAGTTTTCATTTGTTTGCTTTAGGACTGCACCCATGATATATGGGAATTCCCAGGTCCTGAATCAGATTCACACCAGAGCTGCAGCCTATGCCAGAGTTGCTTCAATGCCAGACCCTTAACCCATTGCACCAGGCTGAGGATCAAACCCACGCTGCCACAGAGATGAGGCTGGATCCTTAACCCGCTATGCCATGGTGGGAACTCCCTCCAAATTTTTCTTTTTTTTTTGAGCTACTACTGATTTTCTTTTCCTACTGTACAGCATGGGGATCAAGTTATTCTTACATGTATACATTTTTTCAAATATTTTCTTTTAATCACTCACTAATATTTATATTCAAAACTACATAAGCAATATGATTTCAATTTTGTAAGATATAAAGTATGTTTATTTCTGTATATATGTAAATAATTACAGAAAAAAAAAACCTGAAAAGGAATATATCTTGGTATTAACTATGTTTTCAATAGGCTTAAAATTTCTTTTTCTTTATTCCAAATATACTTAAAATTAGGATAATGCAGTCTTCTTAGGTAATATTAAAAATGAAAAACTAATTTTAGTCAGATTTTCAAAGTGTGCTCTATCCAAGTATACATGCAATTATGTTGTTTGTAAATCAGTATTTCCATGATAGTTAGAGAAATTTACATTTCTCCCCCAAGTGGTAAAAATTGCCTTTGCAATATCATTTATTATATGCAGTTGCTAATTTTCTTTCCCATACTCCATATCCCACTTCCCTCATAATACAAAAGTAAATTTCAGACTAAGATATGTCCTTATAAATCCAAATTAATAAAATCTGAACAAATTATCTGTACTGATTTGAACATATTGCTAACTCTCAAAAATTTACTTTTAAAGAATGTCATATTTCAGAGTTCCTGTTGTAGCTCAGCAGAAACAAATACAACTAGAATCCTTGAGGACGCAGGTTTGATCTCTGGCCTTGCTCAGTGGGTTAATGATCCAATGTTGCTGTCGGCTGTGGAGTAGGTGGCAGATATGGCTTGATCTGGCATTGAGGTGGCTGTGACATAGGTCAGTGGCTATAGCTAGCTCTGATTCGGCCCCTATACTAGGAACCTCCATATGCCATGGGTGTGGCCCTCAAAAAAAAGATTAAAAAAAAAGAATATCATGTTTCTACTTACTCCAAATAAATTTAATAATGTTTTGAATATTCATATTTAGAAATAATTGGCAAATTTGTAGTCAAGAGATTCAAGAGTTAAGGTTCTCAATATTTCATTTTTTTATTCAATGAACTTTATTACATTTATAGTTGTGCAATGATCATCACAACCCAAATTTATAGCATTTCCATCCCCAGCCCCCAGCCCATCCCCCCCAACACCAACCTGTCTCCTTTGGAACCCATAAGTTTTTCAAAGTCTGTGAGTCAGTATCTGTTCTGCAAAGAAGTTTTTTTTTTTTAGATATCACAAGAAAGTGATAGCATATGATGTTGGTGTCTCACTGACTGACTAACTTTACTTAGCATGATAATTTCTAGGTCCATCCATGTTGCTGCAAATGCCATTATTTCTTTCCATTTAATGGGCTAACATTCCATTGTCTATGTGTACCACCTCTTCTTTATCCACTCCTCTGTTGATGGACATTTAGGTTGTTTCCATGTCTTGGCTATTGAATATAGTGCTGCAATTAATATTGGGTACATGTATTTTTTCAAATCATGGTTTTGCCTGGATAGATGCCCAGGACTGGGATTGCTGGATCAAATGGTAATTCTATTTTTAATTTTCTGAGGAATTTCCATACTGTTTCCACAGTGGTTGCACCAATTTACATTCCCACCAATACGTTATTAGGGTTCCATTTTCTCCACACCTTCTCCAGCATTTAATGTTTGTAGACTTGTTGATGATGACCATTCTGGCTGGTGTAAGGTGGTACCTCACAGTGGTTTTGATTTGCGTTTCACTAATTTCACTAATCTCCAATGACTAGTGATGTTGAACATCTTTTCATGTGTTTTTTGGCTATCTGTATGTCTTCTTTGGAGAATTATCTGTTTAGATATTCTGCCCATTTTTCTAATGGGGTTATATGTTTTTTGGTATTGAGAATCAGGAGGTGTTTATACATTTTGGATATTAATCCCTTGTCAGCCACTTCATTTGCAAATATTTTCTCCCTTTCTGTGGGATGTCGTTTCATTTTGTTTAGGGTATCCTATGCTGTGCAGAAACTTTTAAGTTTAATTAAGTCCCATTTGTTTATTTTTGTTTTTATTGTCATTTCTCTAGGAGGTGGATCTGAGAAGATATTACTGTGGTTTATGTCAGAGAGTGTTTGGCCTATGTTTTCCTCTAAGAGTTTATAGTATTCTAGCCTTATGTTTAAGTCTTTAATCCATTTTGAGTTTATTTTTGTGTATGGTAATAGGAAGTGTTCTAATTTTGTACTTTTACATGTAGCTGTCCAATATTCCCAGAACCACTTATTGAAGGGGTTGTCTTCTCTCCGTTTTACATTCTTGCCTCCTTTGTCATAGATTAGTTGGCTGTAGGTGTGTGGGTTTAATTCTGGGCTTTCTATGCTGTTCCATTGATCTATATTTCTTTTATCATGCCAGTACCAGACCGTTTTGATAACAGTAGGTTTGTAGCATAGTCTGAATTCAGGGAGACTGATTCCTCTAGCTCCATTTTTCTTTCTCAGGGTGGCTTTGGCTATTCTAGGTCTGCTGTGCTTCCATACAAACCTTAAAATGTTTTGTTCTAGTTCAGTGAAAAATATCCTTCATACTTTGATAAGGATTGCATTGAATCTATAGATTGACATGGGTAGTATATTCATTTGATAATATTGATTCTTCCAATCCAAGAGCATGGTATGTCTTTCCATCTGCGTCATCTTTGATTTTTTTCAGCAGTGTCTTATAGTTTTCAGATTACAGGACTTTTGTCACTTTAGGTAGGTTTATTTATAAGTCTTTTATTCTTTTTGATGAAATGGTAAATGGGATGGTTTCCCTAGTTTCTCTTTCCTTTTTTTTTTTTTTTTTTTTTGGTCTTTTTGTGTTTTCTAGAGCCGCTCCTGCGGCATATGGAGGTTCCCAGGCTAGGTGTCTAATTGGAGCCATAGCCTCTGGCCTACAACACAGCAACACAGGATCCAAGCCATGTCTCCAACCCACACCACAGCGCTGGATTCTTAACCCACTGAGCAAAGCCAGGGATCAAACCTGCAACCTCATGGTTCTTAGTCAGATTCGTTAACCACTGTGCCATGACGGGAACTCCCCTAGTTTCTCTTTCTGATATTTCATTTTTAGTATATAGAAATGCAGTTGATTTCTATGTATTGATTTTGTATCCTGCGACTTTGCCACATTCATGGATGAGCTCTAAGAGTTTTCTGGTAGCATCTTTATAGCATCAAGGTATAGTATCATGTCATCTGAAAATAGTGATAGTTTTACTTCTTCCTTTCCAATTTGGATTTATTTCTTTTTCTTCTCTGATTGCTGTGGCTAGGATTTCCAAGGCTATGTTGAATACCAGTGGTGAAAGCAGATATCCCTGTCTTATTCTTGATCTCAGCAGGAATTCTTTCATCTCTTCACCATTGAGAATGATGTTAGCTGTAGGCTTGTCATATATGGCCTTTATTATGTTGAGGTAGGTTCCCTCTTTGCCCACTTTCTGAAGGGTTTTTATCAGAAATGGGTGTTGGATTTTGTCAAAGGCTTTCTGTGCATCTATTGAGAGGATAATATGGTTTTTATTTTTCAGTTTGTTAATGTGGTGTATCACCCTGATTGATTTGTGGGTATTGAAGAACCCTTGTATCCCTGGGATAAATCCCACTTGATCATGATGTACAATCCTTTTAATGGATTGTTGGATTCAGTTTGACAGTATTTTGTTGAGGATTTTTGCATCTATATTCATCAGTGATATTGGCTGGTAATTTTCTTTTTTTGTGGTATCTTTGTCTGGTTTTGGTACCAGGGTGATGGTGTCCTCATAGAATGAGTTTGGGAGTGTTCCTTCATCTACAATTTTTTGGAATAGTTTCAGAAAGATTGGTCTTATCTCTTCTCTAAATGTTTGCTAGAATTCACCTGTGAAGCCATCTGGTCCAGGGCTTTTGTTTGTTGGAAGTTTTTTGTTTTTGTTTTTGTTTTCTTTTTGCCTTTTCTAGGGCTGTTCCTGCAGCATATGGAGTCCCCAGACTAGGGGTCAAATTGGAGCTGTAGCCCCAGCCTACACCAGAGCCACAGCAATGTGGGATCTGAGCCGTGTCTGCAACCTACACCACAGCAATGCTGGATCCTTAACCCACTGAGTAAGGTCAGGGATTGAACCCACAACCTCATGGTTCCTAGTCAGATTCATTAACCACTGCACCATGACAGGAACTCCGGGAGTTTTTTAACCACAGTTTCAATTTCAATACTCATGATTGGTCCGTTCATCTTTTTGTTTCATCTTGGTTTAGTCTTGAATGATTGTACTTTTATAAGAATTTGTCCATTTCTTCCAGGTTGTCCATTTTATTGGCATATTGTTGCAAGTAGTTTTCTCTTATTATCCTTTGTATTTCTGTGATGTCTGGTGTTACTTCTCCTTTTTCATTTCTAATTTTATTGATTTGAGTCCTCTCTCTTTTTTTCTTCATGAGTTTATCAATTTTGTTGATCCTTTCAAAGAACCAGCTTTTAGTTTCATTGATCTTTTCTATGGTTCTTCTCCTTTGTATTTCATTGATTTCTGCTCTGCTCTTTATGATTTCTTTCCTTCTTCTAACTTTATGTTTTTTCCTTCTCTCTCTAGCTACTTTAGATGTAAAGCTAGGTTGTTTATTTGAGCTTTTTCTTGTTCCTGAGGTAGATTTGTATTGCTATAAACTTCCCTCCTAAAACTGCTTTTGCTGCATCCCATAGGTTTTGGAGTGTTGTATCTTTGTTGTCATTAACTTCTAGGTATTTTTTAATTTCCTCTTTGATTTCTTCAGTGATCCATTGGTTGTTTAGTGGCATGTTATTTAGTCTCCATGTGTTTGTGTTTTTTGCAGTTTTTTTCTTGTTGTTGATTTCCAGTCATATAGCAATGTGATTGAAAAAGATACTTGATATGATTTTAATTTTCTTAAAGTTATTGAAGCTTGATTTGTGGCCCAGAATGTGATCAATTCTAGAGAATTTTCCATGTGCACTTGAGAAGCATGTATCTTCCACTGCTTCCCAGTGGAATGTTCAATAAATATCTATTAAGTCAATCTGGTTTAATGCGTCATTTCTGGCCTGTGTTTCCTTGTTAATCTTTTGTCTCGATGATCTATCCATTGCTGTAAGTGGGATGTTAAAGTCCCCCGCTATTGTGTTTTTGTCAATTTCTTCTTTTAAGGTTATTTGCAGTAGGATTGAGATAATCCTATGTTGAATGCATATATATTTAAATTGGGGTTTTTTTTAGTCTTTTTTGTCTTTTTCAGGACTGCATCTGTGGCATATGTTGGTTCCCAGCCTAAGGGTCTAGTCAGAGCTAGAGCTGCCAGCCTATGCTACAGCCACAGCAACCCCAGATCTGAGACACGTCTGCAACCCACACCACAGCTCACGACAATGCCAGATCCTTAACCCACTGAGCAAGGCCAGGGATCGAACCCACAACCTCATGGTTCATAGTTGGATTTGTTAACCACTGAGACACAATAGGAACTCCCATATTTAAATTGTTACATCTTCTTCTTGGATTGATCCTTTGATCATTATGTAATGTCCTCATTTTCTCTTATAATATTATTTATTTTAAGGTCTATTTTGTCTGATATGAGTATTGCTACTCCAGCTTTCTTTTGATTCCCATTTGAATGGAATATTTTCCTCCACCCTCTCACCTTCAATTTGTATGTGTCCTTAGAAGTGAAGTGGGTCTCTTGTAGACAGGTTATATATGGTTCTTGTTTATGTATCCATTCAGCCAGTCTATGTCTTTTGGTTGGGGCATTTAGTCCATTGCATTTAAGATAATTATTGATATGTATGTTATTATTGACATTTTATTAACTGTTTTGGATTTGTTTTATTGGCTTTTTTCTTCCCTTTTCTTTTTTTTTTTTTTTTTTTTTTTTTTTGTCTTTTTGCTATTTCTTTGGGCCGCTCCTGCAGCATATGGAGATTCCCAGGCTAGGGGTTGAATCAGAGCTGTAGCCACCGGCCTACACCAGAGCCACAGCAACGTGGGATCTGAGCTGCATCTGCAACCTACACCACAGCTCACGGCAACGCCAGATCGTTAACCCACTTAGCAAGGGCAGGGACCGAACCCGCAACCTCACGGTTCCTAGTCGGATTCGTTAACCACTGCGCCACGATGGGAACTCCTTCTTCCCTTTTCTTGTTCTCTTCTCTTGTGGTTTGATGACTATCTTTAGTGATGTATTTGAGTTTCTTTTCTTACTTGTGTGTGTTTTTATTGAAGATTTTTGCTTTGTAGTTACCCTGAAGTTTTGATATAGGAGTCTATATACATATATACAAGATTGTTTTAGCTCGTTGGCCTCTTAATTGCAAGTACATCTCCAGTGTCCTTCATTTGTACTCTCCTCTTCTCATGATTTCTGAGTTTGGCAGCACATTTGTGTGCAGATGATTTCCTACCTTTACTATATGTATGCCTTTACTGGTGAGCCTTGTCATATGTAACATTTTTTTTTTTCTAGTTGTGGTTTTTTTTTTTTCCCTTAGAGAAGTTCCTTCAGTATTTATTGTAAAGCTGGTTTAATGTTGCTGAATTCTCTTAGCTTTTGCTTGTCTGTAAAGCTTTTGATTTCTCCTTCAAATCTGAATGAGAGCCTTGCTAGGTAGAGTAATCTTGGTTGGAGGTTTTTTCCATTCATCACATTAAGTATATCATGCCACTCCATTCTGGCCTGCAGTTTCTGCTGAAAAATCTGCTGATGACTTTATCAGGTTTCCCTTGTATGTTATTTGTTTCTATTCCTTAGCTGCTTTCAATATTTTCTCTTTGCCTTTAATTTTATTCACTTCAATTAATATGTGTCTTGGGGTGTTCCTTTTTGGATTTACTTTATGTTTGTGCTTCCTCGATTTGAGTGAGTGATTCTTTTCACATATTAGGGAAGTTTTCAGCTATTATCTCTTCAGATATTTTTGCTGGCCCTTTCTCTCTCTCTTCTCCTTCTGTCACCCCTATAATATGGATGTAGGTGGTTTTAATGTTGTCCCAGAGTTCTCTTAGACTTTTTCCTCTTTTCTGTTCTGCATCAGTGATTTTCACTAGTTTGTCCTCCACCTTGCTTATTCTTTTCAATCTTTTTCAATCTTTTTCCTCTTTTCTGTTCTGTATCAGTGATTTTCACTAGTTTGTCCTCCACCTTGCTTATTCTTTCTTCTGAATCCTGTATTCTGCTGTTGGTTTCTTCTAATGAAATTTTTATTTCTGCTATTTTATTTTGAGTCTTTGCTTGCTTAATCCTTAACTCTTGTATTTCTGTGCTCAGTGTTTCTTGTAACTTATCAATCTTTACCTCCAGTTTATTTCCAATGTCTTGAATCATATTCACTATCATGACTCTAAAGTTTTTTTCATGGAGGCTAATAATCTCCAGACCACTTAGCTGTTTTTTTCAGGATTTTTCTTGTTCTCTTATCCTAGTCATAATTCTCTGCCTTTTCATTTTGTATAAATTTTTGGTTTGGTCTCCTTCTTGCAGACAATAGTTATAGCCTCTCTTGCTTCTGATGTCCTCCCCCTTTGTGGCTGAATTTGGTCTGGGAGCTTGCTGTAGACTTCCTTAAGGAGAGACTGGTGCCAGTCCAGTGGTAGGTGAAGCTGATTCTTATCCCTCTGGTGGTTGGGGCTTTGTCTGGGTGATATTTGAGGTGGCTGTGTGCCTGGGGTTCTGTAGGCAGATTTTTTGCTGATGGGTACATCTGCAAGCCCACCTGGATTATTGTTTTGCCTGGAGCTTCTCAGCACTGATGATTGGGGCCACATTTTTCTAAAATGTTCACCTCTAGAGGGACATACAATGATGATTATTCCAGAGATTTTTGCCTCTAATGTCCTTCCTCTACAACAAGACCAGTCACCCCCTGTTTTCCCAGGAGATCCTCCAAGAACGGCAGTGAGGTCTGACTCAGGTTCCTATGGAGCCTCTTCTTTGCCCTGGGGCCCAGTGCATGTGAAATTCTGTGTGTGCCTTTCAAGAATGGGGTCTCCATTTCCCCCAGTCCCACTTTGCTCCTGCATACAAGCCACACTGGCCTTCAATGCCAAATGGCCTGGAGGTTCCTTCTTCCAATGCTAGATCCCCAGGCATGGTGACCTGACACGGGGCTCAGAACTCTCACTCATGTAGGTGAGTCTCTGTGATATAGTTACTTTCCAGTCTGTGGGCTACCCACCCAGTGGGTGTGGGGTAGCTTATATCACATAGTCAACCCTCCTACCATCATGCTGTGGCTTCCTCTTTGGCTTTTATAGTAGGAAAACTTTTTTGATAGTTTTCAGTCTATTTGGTTGAAGGTTGTTCTGCAATTGGTTGTAATTTTGTTGCTTTTATGAAAGAAGGTGAGCTCCAGTCTTTCTATTCTGCCATCTTAATCCTTTGTCATCAATATTTCTATTCAGAGTATTTTATGTTTCTTTTAAGGATGTGTAATATCACTGAGGTAGCAAGATGAACTTAAATTTTCTTCAAAATTTTTTCTTTCCTATTTTTAAAAAACCATAAGTTTCAAGTATTATTAGCAGATATTATTATCATAGCTTTTTACTATACAGCTAATAACAGAAAAGGAACAATCAATGTAAAAATCCTCAGCACCAAATCAAATATTTTACATATTTACAGTGAAGGAAAATATATGATTATAGTTTATGCTCATATATTTTGAAAGTTCAGGGGTTTTTTTATGTTTCATACTATATAGAAATGTATCCCAAATACGTATAGTCAAATAATTACCACTGCTTGATTGATCAGTCAATTGATATCAAAATAATGTCAAGTAATTCTGAATCACTGAGAAAACTCTAGGTTTTGTCTGCAAGCATATTTTTATCTCAGAATATTTTTTAGGGACAGTTTGAGATAAAGATGCTGTAGCTTTTCTATGTATAAATAAAATCGTTTAACAAAGTTTTTGCACTGGTTCTTGAGACAGAAGAGAGGAAGAGAGGCTTTGAACAAGGTTGCACATTTAATTTCTTTCCTTCATGAATTTTCTTCTACCCTCTGGGCCTTAAAATGTAGAAGTTGGACATTGACAGTAATTATTTTGGATTGCACTGCATGAAGGCAGCTGAGTGTAATTCTATACTTCAAAGAAGTGCAGCTATGGGTCACTTTGAAGAACCATCAGGAATATAACTAGAGGTGTTCAGGAATGCCTGCAGAGAAATTATCTGCATAGATAAGTGATTTTCTCTAGGTGTTAGATGTAACCATATACATATACACATAGAAATTTTTTTAAAGAATTAAAAAATTGTGACTATGAACAAAATCATCTTTTGAATATGTTGAGCCAAAATGAGATTTTAAGTGTACCATTAAAAAGGGTTAAAAACCAAAACTAAAATTGATGTTAAACTTTTAAAAATCAATAACAGTAAGATGGCTTTGACTCCTTACGAAGGTTCAAACTCAGCTCTGGGTAATTGGGAAGAAAAAGTCTCTTCATCTCTCAAAGTTCATGAACTTTACTTTCATTTTCATACAAAAGCAAGATCTGAGTATAAATCTAACTTCCTTCTAGTGAGAACTGTCCCACTGAAAGCAGCTGGTTCTAATTCTCTTAAACATATACACACATGTGCATTTTATACACACACACAACACACATGCAAATATTCCTTTATCATTTTACTAAAACAAAAACATTCAAAGGTTTAACATTCATTCAGAAAACATTTGTAAGCAATTTTTACAGTGGGCATTAAACTGGAGATTGTGGATTTAAGGATGAATAGGATGCAAAATAATCTTGTTTTGGAGAAACTTATTGAGAAATTGAGACAGATTTGTCATCAAAAAAATTTGACTCCTAAACAAGCTCATTACTGAAAAACACATATTAGCAATAGTCCTGGAAAGATCAGTATCTCATGGAAAATAGAAGGAAAGCAGAAAATATGAATTTTTTAACCCAACATATATACAAGTTATACAAGCTGCTTCCTTCCAAAACATAAAAACAAATGTTAAAACACATGACTGAGATAGTAACATTTTCCCATGCCACCTCTATCTGTTATCAGGAAGTAATAGTATGTCATCAGGGTTGCAAAGACAAATTCTTCCATAAGTTCTAGAGCTTTTCATTTTGTTGTCTTTTAGTTTTGAAATCAGGCTGTACTTACGTCTTTCATGACTGTGGAATGGGTTAAAGTCTTAAGACATTAACTGGGATAACTTTTCTTCAGGCTTTCTTTTCTTTTTATTCTTTTCTCAGAGGAGAGCTAGTTTAGCCAGAAGGAGTCAAATTTTCAGGGTTTTGTTTTGTTTTGTTTTTTTAGTGCTGTACCCTCAGCACATGTAAATTCCCAGGCTAGAGGTCAAATTGCAGCTGCAGTTGCTGGCCTAAACCACAGCTCACAGAAATGCCAGATCCACAACCCACTGCGCAAGGCTGGGGATCAAACCCATGTTATCACAGATACTAGTTAGGTTTGTTATTGCTGAGCCATGATGGGAACTCTGACATTTTCAGTTTTAAATCCCAGAATCCTTTGCATAAAAATAGGAGACACAGTAGTCTTCAAGGTCAAGACTTTCATTGGCAAAAGCCAATTTTTTGGAGGAAGAAACCAACTCTCAGTGGGAAACAGAGTAAAGAATTATGGCCACCTTTAATTTACTAAATGTGGTAATTTCCTTTTGCCAACAAATACAACTTCATTACTGAGCATATGTGTCATATGACAGGAAGATAAGTTAACTCAGAGCCAAAATAGTGAAACTCTAAGATTAAACCTGTCACCAATGAGCAGTGTTAGTCAAGATATTTAGTTATGCTAAGCCTGGCTTTTCTCATATGTAAGAAGTAATAATAAGCAAAGGCTATCTAAGGCCATTTCCAGTTCTAAAAATCCTCATATGTTAAAGACAATTGCTGTGCAAAATGCTATGAAAGATATGAACATACAAAAACAGACTTTGGGCAATCTCCATCAAAGAGCTTCAAATACATTTGCAAAATTGGACTAAAATATATAGAAACATAATTAAAAATATAAAGCATGTCCTGATTTTATTTCTAAACAATTTTCCAAAAGGAATAAAAGCTTCTTGAAATATGGGTTATTCTAGTGCTACAGCAAGAAAGATCAAGATGAAGATAGACCATTAGGCTGAGATGATGTAAGGAAATACCAAAAATTTATGAACTCATAGCAAAAGGACACAGAAGTCATTTTGAAGTTGCTCCAACTAGCCAAAAAAACTGGTAAATTTGTACATCAAAGTGAACAATAACATTAATGTCATTTATGGATAATAAAAATCTCTGGGAGAGAGGATTAAGATGGCGGAATAGAAGGACTGGAGCTCAAATTCTCTCCTAAAAACAACAAAATTCACAACTAAAAGCTGAGCAAGCCCCACCCAAATGGACTGGAAACCTTAAAAAAGATACCCTACTCCAGAAGAACAAGAGGAGGCCACATCAAGAGGTAGGAGGGGCGATTTCACGATATAAACAACCCCATACCTCCTGGGTGGGAAGCTCCACGGACTGGAAACTAACTGGTTCACAGAGACTCACCCACAGGAATGAGAGTTCTGAGCCACACATCAAACTCTCACGTGTGAGGATCTGGCACAGGGAGAAAGAGCCCCGGAGCATCTGGCATTGAAGGCAAGTGGGGCTTGTGCACAAGAGTTCCACGGGACTGGGGGAAACAGAGACCCCATTCTTAAAAGGCGCACATAGACTTTCACGTGCACTGAGTCCCAGGGCAAAGCAAAGTCTCCAAGGGAATCTGGGTCAAACCTGACCACAGTTCTTGGAGGACATCCTGGGAAAACAGGGGTGAATATGGCTTGTTGTGAGGGCAGGACATTGAAGGCAAAACTCTCGGGAATATTCAGCAGCAGTGCCTTTCTCTGGAGGTGGCCATTTTGGGAAAATCTGGCCCCACCTGTCAGTCAGTGCTGAGAAGCCCCAGGGCAAACAACAACCCAGGTGGGATCACAGCCCCACCCCTCAGTAAACAGGCTACCTAAAGACCCCTCAGGCACACAGCTGCCAGAGACTAAGCCCAACCCACCAGAGAGATTAGAATCGGCTCCTCCTACCAGGGGGGCAGGCATCAGCCCTCCCATCAGGAAGCCTACACCAAGCCCCCATACAGACTTCAGCCACAGGGGGGCAGACACCAGAAGTAAGAGAGGCTACAACGCTTTTATCTGTAAAAAATCACCATGCCAAAAACCTATAAAAATGAGAAGACAGAGAACTATAACTCAGATGAGGGAGAAAGGAAAAAAACCAGAAAATCAGCTAAGTGATGAGGAGATTCTTAGCCTCCAGGAAAAAGACTTTAGACTGTTGAGGCTGAAGATGATGCAAGACATTGGAAATAAACTGGAAGGAGGCAAAGATGGATAACTTACAGGAAACACTGAGCAAAGAGATACAAGATATAAAACTGAAACAAGAAGAGATGCAAAATACAATAACTGAAATAAAAAATTCACTAGAAGCAGCTAACAGCAGAATACAGGAGGCAGAAGAACGAATAAGCAAGGTGGAGGACAGATTAGTGGAAATTACGGATGTGGAACAGAAAAGAGAAAAAAGATTGAAAACAAATGAAGAGAGTCTCAGAGAACTCTGGGACAATATGAAACACAGCAACATCCGTATTATAGGGGTGCCAGAAGGAGAAGAGAGAGAGAAGGGGACAGAAAAAATATTCCAAGAGATAATAGCTGAAAACTTCCCTAACATGGGAAAGGAACCACCCACTCAAATCCAGGAAGCACAACGAGTACCATATAAAATAAACCCAAGGAGGAATACACTAAGACACATATTAATCAAACTGACCAAAATTAAAGACAAAGATAAAATCTTGAAAGCAGCGAGGGAAAAGAAACAACATACAAGGGAACCCCAATAAGGTTACTGGCAGATTTTTCAGCAGAAATTCTACAGGCCAGAAGGGAGTGGCATGGTGTACTTAACATGATGAAAGGAAAAAAACCTCCAACCAAGATTACTCACTCTACCCAGCAAGGCTCTCATTCAGATTTGAAGGAGAAATCAAAACCTTCTCAGATAAGCAAAAGCTAAGAGAATTCAGCAACACTAAACCAGCCTTACAACAAATACTGAAGGAACTTCTCTAGGCAGAAAAGAAAAGACAGCAACAGGAAACAAAAATTCCACAAATGACAAGGCTCTCCAGGAAAGGTATATATACAGTAAAGATACGAAATCATCCATGAACGATTATACCACCAAAATCAGAAATCATGAGAAGAGGTGGGTACAAATGCAGGATACTGGAGATGAACTTGCAATTAAGAGAACAACAACTTAAAACAATCTCATATACATATAGACTCATATCAAAACTTCAGAATAACTGCAAACCAAAAATCTACAGTTGATACACAAACAAGGAATCTCTGGATAAGAAATATATCTCTTCTTATAATAAATAAGTGCATAATCCACCATGAAGGGGGTCATTTGACATCATTCTTGGAATGCTGAAGTCTTCTTACATCTGATACTGATTTCGTCTCCATCGAAGAATTTATGGTAATTATAATTAAATAATACAACTGTACAGTTAAATAATATAGGTCTACAATTGTATTATCAATAACCATTTCTCTCCATGGTACAATGTAAAGTCTATAATGTTTTGTTTATCACATTACCTAGAATGGTGTAATGCCTTTATTGAAGAATCAATGAGATATAACAAATTGTGAGGATATATTTATATAGTTACACTGATTTTTAACCAACTTATGAATTTTATATTTTACTTATTTTCAGAGAGTATATTATTTTTGCTATTCTTACCAGTTAAGTTATTCTTTTTATTATGCTCTATAAAATATTTAATGGTATATAAGGCTTTCTTCTTTATAAATTTTAGTTGCATAATACACACAATTTTAATATAATGCTAATTTTTAAAGAAAAATTGAAATGTAATAGATAATACTAAATAGTAAAGATGAAAGCCATACAAAATGGGATAAAGTATAGAATAAATTTCCTATTTGTCTCAGCATATTTCCCATTCCACTTCTCCAGAGGGAGTCACTTAATATGTTTAAGATCCATGATATAATAATCTGTGTGATGTAATTGTGTTTAAATATATGTATTTTATTTTGTCAAAAAAAAATATAAAGAACAGGCATTCTTCCTAAACCATGCAAACCAATCACTAGATATTATTGAACATGAAAAGAAAATTGTATACAGTGATGAATATATTTGCTTTGGAATTAGTTAACCAGCTAGTTACCTACAATTATAAAAGAGCTATGAAGATACAGCTGAAGGGTAAGATTTATAATATTCTTTAATTACTGTATGATAGATAGTTTCTTACCACTATGCACTCAGAATTATCAATTCAAACTGTTTCCAATTTGAATTCTACCAAGTTTTCTTAATTAGTTTCTAACAAGATTTGCTTCATTAATGGAGTTTTTATTATTGTTGTAATTAAAAATAATTATGGAATATGTGCACACTCCTCAAATAAAAAAATAAAAAATAAAAAAACAAAGAAAAAAAAGAAAGTAAACAAAAAAAAGAATCTCTGAATTCATACTAAAAATAAAAAATAAAGTAATATGACTCTTCCCTACAGCAGAATGTCAATTAAAACTATAGAATGAATGATAGACAGATGCCGAAAATCTCCATAGTGGAGAAAACTCCTGAACATCACATAATTAATCAAAGTTGTAATCTCTAATTGTTGGACAAATTGACATCACATATCTTCTGAAATGATGCACAAAGTACACAATATCAATTAATATTTCTGCCCCCAAAATGTACCCTACCTTTTATCATTAGGAAACAGAGGAAAATGCAAGAAACATTCCACAAAATAATTGATCCGAACTTTTCAAAATGTCAGTACAATGAAAGACAAAAAGAAAACAAAATAAAAATAAAACAAATCTAACTAAGGAGGTGAAAAACTTGTATACTGAAAATATTGATGAAAGAAATGAAAGGAGACATGAACAAGTAGAAAGACAAACTTGTATGGGTTGAAAGACTTAATACTGTTAAAATGTCGATAATACTCAAATCAGTCTGCAAATGTGCCATGTTGCATCTACATCAAAGTTCCTATGGAATTTTTCACTTTAAAAAAAAATCCTAAAATTCATATGGAACCACCACAAAGGACCCCAAATAACCAAAATAATCTTGAGCAAAAAGGGCTTAGTTAGAAGCATCACAATCCCTATTTCAAAATGCATTACAAATTTAAAGTAATTAAAACAGTATGATGCTGTCATAAAGATAGACCTATAAACCAGTGCAACAGAACAGAGATCCCAGAAGTAGATTCAAGTATACACAGTCAATTGATCTTAGACACAGGAGCCAAGTATACCCAATGGTGAAGGCATAGTTCTTTTTTTTTTTTTCTTTTCAATAAATGTTGATGAGAAAAATGGATATTCACATGTGAGCCCTTATCTGACAGTACACAGAAAAATCAATTCAAAGCAGATTAAAGACTCAACATTGTAAAAGTCCTAGATGAAGATATAGAGGAAAAAATTCATGACATTGGCTTTGGCAGCGATTTCATGGCTATGAAACCAAAGTCTCAGGCAACAAAAACAAAAATAGACAAGTGGAACTCCATTAAACTGAAAAGCTTCCACACAGCAAAACAAATAATTGGGTTAAAACACATCTACAGATAGGAGAAAATATTTATAAACAATGTATCTAGGAATCCCACTGTGGCTCAGTGGCAGCAAATCTGGTGTATCCATGAGGATGCAGGTTCAATCCCTGGCCTTGCTCAGTGGGTTAAGGATCGGGTATTGCCTTGAGCTGTGGCGTAGGTTGCAGATGTGGCTCGGATCTGGTATTGCTGTGGCTGAGGCATAGGCCAGTGGCTACAGCTCCAATTCAATCCCAAGCATGAGAACCTCCATATGCCGTGGGTGCTTCTCTAAACAGACAGAAAGAAAGAAAGAAAGAAAGAAAGAAAGAAAGAAAGAAAGAAAGAAAGAAAGAAAGAAAGAAAGAAAGAAAATGTAGCTAATAAGAAGTTAATCTTCAAAATATATTTTAAAGAACACTTTTTAGTAACAAAAAAACAGTAACTTTATTTATTTATTTATTCATTTATTTATTGGTCTTTTTAGGCCCACACCCATGGCATAAGGAAGTTCCCAGGCTAGGGGCTGAATTGGAGCTGCAGCTACCAGCCTGCATCACAGCCACAGAAACACCAGATCCAAAGGGCATCTGAGACCTATGCCACAGCTCACAGCAATTCCAGATCCTTAACCCACTGTGCGAGGTCAAGGATCAAACCCGTGTCCTTGTGGATACTAGTTGGGTTCCTTAACACTGAGCCACTATGGGAACTCCTGATAATCTGATTTAAACCTGGCATTAAAAAATGGTCAAAGGATCTAAATAGATATCTTTTCAAAGGGACATTTTTTCCACAAAACTTTGTGCAAGTTGTTTTATTTCTAATGTCAACTTTTAAAAGGTAAATAAACTCATTAACTATACAATAAATTAGGCAGAAATTACTTTAGAAAAGAAGGAAAGTCTCAAATGCCACTTTCTCTTTTTTTTTTTTTTTGCCATTTCTTGGGCTGCTCCCACGGCATATGGAGATTCCCAGGCTAGGAGTCCAATCGGAGCTGTAGCCACCGGCCTACACCAGAGCCACAGCGACGCAGGATCCAAGCCGTGTCTGCAACCTACACCACAGCTCACCGCAATGCCAGATCCTTAACCCACTGAGCAAGGCCAGGGATCGAACCCGAAACCTCATGGTTCCTAGTCGGATTCGTTAACCACTGCGCCATGACGGGAACTCCGTCAAATGCCACTTTCTTAAAGAACCCACAGTTCAATTTTATGTGGAGCAAAGAAAAAAAAAGGAATTTCTTTTTTGTATGTTAGATTTAGTTATTACCATTTTGTTTTGCATATTTAAGATTTATCTACATATTTGTGCATTTATTTTATTCAACTGATTTAAACTAAAAACAGTTTACCAGTTTCTCCAACACCTAGCTTCTGGCAACCAACAACATTTTTTCTATCATCATTTTTATTTTTTTTTTTTTTTGTTTGTTTTTTTTTTATTTTATTTTCCCACTGTACAGCAAGGGGGTCTGGTTATCCTTACATGTATACATTAGAATTACAGTTTTTCCCCCACCATTTCTTCTGTTGCAACATGAGTATCTAGACATAGTTCTCAATGCTATTCAGCGGGATCTCCTTGTAAATCTATTCTACGTTGTGACTGATAAGCCCAAGCTCCTGATCCCTCCCACTCCCTCCCCCTCCCATCAGGCAACCACAAGTCTCTTCTCCAAGTCCATGATTGATTTTCTTTTCTGAGGAGATGTTCATTTGTGCTGGATATTAGATTCCAGTTATAAGTGATGTCATATGGTATTTGTCTTTGTCTTTCTGGCTCATTTCACTCAGTATGAGATTCTCTAGTTCCATCCATGTTGCTGCAAATGGCATGATGTCATCCTTTTTTATGGCTGAGTAGTATTCCATCGTGTATATATACCACTTCTTCCGAATCCAATCCTCTGTCGATGGACATTTGGATTGTTTCCATGTCCTGGCTATTGTGAATAGTGCTGCAATGAACATGCGGGTGCATGTGTCTCTTTTAAGTAGAGCTTTGTCCGGATAGATGCCCAAGAGTGGGATTGCAGGGTCATATGGAAGTTCTATGTATAGATTTCTAAGGTATCTCCAAACTGTTCTCCATAGTGGCTGTACCAGTTTACATTCCCACCAACAGTGCAGGAGGGTTCCCTTTTCTCCACAGCCCCTCCAGCACTTGTTATTTGTGGATTTATTAATGATGGCCATTCTGACTGGTGTGAGGTGGTATCTCATGGTAGTTTTGATTTGCATTTCTCTTATAATCAGCGATGTTGAGCATTTTTTCATGTGTTTGTTGGCCATCTGTATATCTTCCTTGGAGAAATGTCTATTCAGGTCTTTTGCCCATTTTTCCACTGATTGATTGGCTTTTTTGCTGTTGGGTTGTATAAGTTGCTTGTATATTCTAGAGATTAAGCCCTTGTCAGTTGCATCATTTGAAACTATTTTCTCCCATTCTGTAAGTTGTCTTTTTGTTTTCTTTTGGGTTTCCTTTGCTGTGCAAAAGCTTTTCAGTTTGATGAGGTCCCATGGGTTTATTTTTGCTCTAGTTTCTATTGCTTTGGGAGACTGACCTGAGAAAATATTCATGATGTTGATGTCAGAGAGTGTTTTGCCTATGTTTTCTTCTAGGAGTTTGATGGTGTCCTGTCGTATATTTAAGTCTTTCAGCCATTTGGAGTTTATTTTTGTGCATGGTGTGAGGGTGTGTTCTAGTTTCATTGCTTTGCATACAGCTGTCCAGGTTTCCCAGCAATGCTTGCTGAATAGACTTTCCTTTTCCCATTTGATGTTCTTGCCTCCCTTGTCAAAGATTAATTGACCATAGGTGTCAGGGTTAATTTCCAGATTCTCTATTCTGTTCCATTGGTCTGTCTGTCTGTTTTGATACCAGTACCACACTGTTTTGATGACTGTGGCTTTGTAGTATTTCTTGAAGTCTGGGAGAGTTATGCCTCCTGCTTGGTTTTTGTTTCTCAGGATTGCTTTGGCGATTCTGGGTCTTTTGTTGTTCCATATAAATGTTTGGATTGTTTGTTCTAGTTCTGTGAAAAACGTCATGGGTAATTTGATAGGGATTGCATTGAATCTGTAGATTGCTTTGGGTAGGATGGCCATTTTCACAATATTGATTTTTCCAATCCAGGAACATGGAATATCTTTCCATTTTTTTACATCTTCTTTGATTTCTTTGATTAAGGTTTTATAGTTCTCGGCATATAGGTCCTTTACCTCTTTGGTTAGGTGTATTCCGAGGTATTTGATTTTGTGAGGTACAATTTTAAAAGGTATCGTATTTTTGTATTCCTTTTCTAATGCTTCATTGCTGGTATACAGAAATGCAACTGACTTCTGAATGTTAATCTTATATCCTGCCACTTTGCTGAATTTATTAATCAGTTCAAGGAGTTTTGGGGTTGAGTCCTTAGGGTTTTCTAGGTATAGAATCATGTCATCTGCATACAGTGACAGTTTGATCTCTTCTCTTCCTATATGGATGCCTTTTATTTCTTTTGTTTGTCTAATTGCTGTGGCTAAGACTTCCAAAACGATGTTGAAGAGCAGTGGTGAGAGTGGGCATCCCTGTCTTGTTCCAGATTTGAGTGAGAAGGCTTTCAGTTTTTCCCCATTGAGGATTATATTTGCTGTGGGTTTATCATAAATGGCTTTGATTATATTCAGGAATGTTCCCTCTATACCCACTTTGGCGAGGGTCTTGATCATGAATGGATGTTGAATTTTGTCAAATGCTTTTTCTGCATCTATTGAGATGATCATATGATTTTTGACTTTTTTTTTGTTAATGTGGTGTATGATGTTGATTGATTTGCGTATGTTGAACCATCCTTGTGAACCTGGGATGAACCCAACCTGGTCATGGTGTATAATTTTTTTGATATGTTGTTGGATTCGGTTGGCTAAGATTTTGTTGAGAAGTTTTGCATCTATATTCATCAATGATATTGGGCGATAGTTTTCTTTTTTGGTGGTATCTCTGCCTGGTTTTGGAATGAGGGTGATGGTGGCCTCATAGAATGTCTTTGGGAGTATTCCTTCTTCTTCAACCTTTTGAAAGAGTTTAAGGAGGATGGGCACCAATTCCTCTTTATATGTTTGATAGAATTCACCTGTGAAGCCATCTGGTCCTGGGCTTTTATTTGTAGGGAGTGATTTTATGACCTCTTCAATTTCATTTCTAGTGATTGGTCTGTTCAGTTGGTCTGTTTCTGCTTGATTCAGTTTTGGCAGGCTGTAAAATTCTAGAAAATTGTCCATTTCTTCCAGATTGTCAAACTTATTGCCATATAGTTGTTCATAGTATTCTCTTATGGTTTTTTGTATTTCTGCTGTATCCGTTGTGATTTCTCCTTTTTCATTTATAATTTTGGTGATTTGGGTTCTTTCTCTCCTCTTTTTAGTGAGTCTGGCCAGGGGTTTATCAATTTTGTTCACCTTTTCAAAGAACAAGCTCTTGGTTTTATTAATTTTCTCTATTGTTTTTTGAGTCTCTATTTTATTGATTTCTTCTTTGATCTTTACAATTTCCTTCCTTCTGCTGACTTTAGGACTTTTTTGTTCTTCTTTTTCTAATTCATTTAGGTGGAGGGTTAAGTTGTCAATTTGGGATCTTTCTTCTTTTTTGAGAAAGGCCTGGATTGCTATAAATTTCCCTCTGAGCACTGCTTTCGCAGCATCCCATAGATTTTGAGAGGTTGTGTCTTCATTATCATTTGTTTCAAGATAGTTTTTAATTTCCTTCTTGATTTCCTCATTGACCCATTGGTTTTTTAGTAGCATGTTGTTTAGTCTCCATGGAGTAGGTTTTTTCTCTTTCCTTTTCCCATGGTTGATTTCTAATTTCATGGCATTGTGGTCAGAGAAGATACTTGAGATAATTTCTATGCTCCTAAATTTATTGAGATTCGCTTTATGTCCCAATATGTGGTCGATTCTTGAGAATGTTCATGAGCATTTGAGAAGAATGTGTATTCTGATTTTTTTGGATGTAGTGTCCTGAAGATATCAATTAAGTCTAACTTTTATATTGTTTCCTTTAGGATCTCTGTTGCTTTATTGGTTTTCTGTCTAGAGGATCTGTCCATTGATGTGAGGGGGGTATTTAGGTCTCCTACTATGATTGTATTCTCATCAATATCTCCCTTTATGTCTGTTAATATTTGTTGTATGTATCTGGGTGCTCCTATGTTTGGGGCATATATGTTGATGATAGTAACATCCTCTCCTTGGATGGATCCCTTAATCATTAAATAGTGTCCTTCTTTGTCTTTCTTTATGTCTTTTGTTTTAAAGTCTATTTTGTCTGATATGAGCGTTGCAACTCCTGCTTTTCTGTCATGTCTATTGGCATGAAATACTTTTCCCCAGCCTTTCACTTTCAATCTATATGTATCTTTTGTCCTAAGGTGAGTTTCTTGTAGGCAGCATATTGAAGGTTTTTGCCGTTTTATCCACTCAGCCATTCTGTGTCTTTTGATTGGGGCATTCAGTCCATTGACATTTAAGGTGATAATTGATAGATGATTATTTATTGCCATTTGATCCTCGTGTTCCAGTTGATTCTATGGTTCTCCATTCTTCTGTTTTTTTTTTTTTTTTTTTTTTGGTTGGATGGTCTCCTGTTATTATCTGCTTGAGTGTATTTTTTTTTTCATTTTTTGCAAATGCAATATTTGGTTTTGGCTTGTGGTTGCCCTGTTTTTTAAGTATGCTAACCCCTTCCCATAATTGTGTGTTTTAGCCTGATGGTCCTGTAAGTTCAAACACTTCATTATTATATTAAAATTAAGAAGAGAGACATACATACAAACAAAAAGGATTATTTACCTCCTAACATCCCTTGCCCACATTTTATGGTTTTGATGACTCTTTTATTTTTTTCTTTTTAATTTTATTTTGTTTGAAGCATGTTCATGATTAAATCTGTATGCTGGCTTATTTGAGTGACTGCTCTCTGATTGTATCTTCCTCAGTCCTAGTTCTTCCTCTTCTTCTTCTTCTTCTTTTTTTTTTCTTTTCTTTTTTCTTCCCTTTCCTTCCTTTCTTTTTGGTTTAGAGAAGCCCTTTCAATATTTCCTTTAACCTGGGTTTTGTGTTGCTGTATTCTTTAAGTTTTTGTTTGTTGGGAAAAATTTTTATTTCCCCTTCTATTTTAAATGATATTCTTGCTGGATAAAGTATTCTAGGTTGCATATTTTTTCCTTTTAGCACTTTAAATATCTCTTGCCATTCCCTCCTGGCCTGTAGTGTTTCTGTAGAGAAATCAGCTGATATTCTTATGGGGGTTCCCTTGTAGGTAACATTCTGTTTTTCTCTTGCTGCCTTTAGGATCCTCTCTTTATCACTAACTTTTGCCATTTTTATTATGATGTGTCTTGGTGTGGGTCTGTTTGGGTTCAGTTTGTTTGGGGCCCTCTGTGCTTCTTGTATCTTGAATCCAGTATCCTTTAGATTTGGGAAGTTTCCAGCGATAATTTCTTCAAATATATTTTCCATTCCTTTATCTTTTTCTACTCCTTCTGGAATTCCTATTATGCGTAGATTGGCCCATTTTATATTATCCCATAGGTCTCTTATATTGCTTTCCAGTTTTTTGATTCGGTTTTCTGTCTGTTGACCAGATTGAGTGATTTCCATTATTCTATCTTCCATATCACTGATTCGTTCTTCTGCATTATTCATTCTGGTTTTTACTGCCCCTAGTTCAGTTTGCATCTCTGCAAATGAATGTTCTAGTTTTTCTTGGCTCCTCCTTATATTTTCTAGCTCCTTTCTGAGGGTATCTGCATTGCTGTTCATATCTTCTCTTAATTCCTTCAGTATTTTCACTATTTCTCTTTTGAACTCCAGGTCTGTCAGACTGCAGAGATCAGTTTCATTGTTGACTGTTTTAGGTGAGTTCTCCTGTTGGTTTGACTGGGGGTGGTTTCTCAGCTTCTTCATCTTGCTTGTTGTCTTCTTTCTCCTGAGGGAGTTGTACTCTCCGTTATCGGGTAGTGTTTGCCTTGTCACTGCCCTGGAATATTTCCTGAGGGCTGTCGTTGTTGGTCAATCTTTTTTTGAGGCAGTGTGGCTTTTCTGGAGTGTTGATGGGACTAACAGTGTTTCTTTGAAGCAAAGGAGGACTTCCTGAGGGCAGACAGGACTGGGAGGTCCACCCCACGATGGTAGCAGATTTCACTTGGTTCTCAGCACCCCCTGGGGTCTTGGGCGGGTAGCAGGGCCCTTGGAGACTCAAGAGGTTCCTCCCCAGGGCAGCCCGACTCAGAAAGACCGTCTGAGATCTTTTCCCGATTCCGCCAGGCTTGTTGCAGCTTTTCTGGGCTGCAGGGGGTCCTGCCTGGAGCTGGCAGTCCTATGCAGCTGGTCCACTAGGTCTCAGCACCCCTTGGGGTCTTGGGCGGGTAGCAGGGCCTTTGGAGACTCAAGAGGCTCCTCTCCAGAACAGTCCGACTCAGAAAGACCGTCTGAGATCTTTTCCCAAGTCGGCCAGGCTTGTTGCAGCTTTTCTGGGCTGCAGGGGGTCCTGCCTGGAGCTGGCAGTCCTATGCAGCTGGTCCACTAGGTCTCAGCACCCCCTGGGGTCTTGGGCGGGTAGCAGGGCCCTTGGAGACTCAAGAGGCTCCTCCCCAGGACAGCCCGACTCCGAAAGACCGTCTGAGATCTTTTCCCGATTCGGCCAGGCTTGTTGCAGCTTTTCTGGGCTGCAGGGGGTCCTGCCTGGAGCTGGCAGTCCTATGCAGCTGGTCCACTAGGTCTTAGTACCCCCTGGGGTCTTGGGCGTGTAGCAAGGCCCTTGGAGACTCAAGAGGCTCCTCCCCGGGGGAGCCCGTCTCAGAAAAACCGTCGGAGAATTAGGTCGATCTATTCACGGCCTGGCTAGGCTTGTTCTAGCTTTTCTGGGCTGCAGGCCTTTTCTAGGGGGCTGGTGGTGTTTGGTGCTGCTCTGTGGAAGTGTAGCCCCTCCAAAGGGCAAGCAGGCCTGTGCAGGGAGAGCCCCTGCGGTGGTAGGCTTCAGGCAATTGTTGAGGCCAGCCCTCCTGGATGGCAGGCAGCCCCAGGTTCGGGAGAGCGTAGGGCGTGGCGGGGGTGGGGGGAGGGAATGCACTGGGAAGCACAGCTTTCTGCTAGCTAGCGGGCCTGTAAGCTTGTTGTGGCGTGGGGGGTATTCTATGGGGACCCACCCCTTCTTCTCTCCCCTCCCCAGCACGGGCGCAGACCAGGCTCTTCTCCCAGGTTCCCTCTGAGGCGGCTTTCCACTTCCCCGCCCCTAGAGTATTGCTCCCTTCCTCTGCGACAGCTTTGTTTTCTAGTCTCCCAGGCAGTCTCTGCCCCGTCAAATGGTTTAGAGACCTCCCAAGCAGTTTCCGCTCTTCCCCGCCTCCCTAGCCCGGGGACTAATCTCTGGAGCCGAGGTCTCGGTGCCCAGCCCCCCCCCCCCCAGGCGTCCCCCGGCCCTTTCTTGGGGACTAACCTTCGGAGGCGAGGTCTCGGTGCCCAGCCCCAACCCAGGCGTCCCCCGGCCCCCTCTCGGGGACCAACCTTCAGAGCTGAGGTCTCGGTGCCCAGCCCCCACCCAGGCGTCCCCCGGCCCTTTCCCGGGGACTAACCTCTGGAGCCGAGGATTCGGTGCCCAGCCCCCACCCAGGCGTCTCAATTTTTGGTGACTGTGCCCGTAGTTCAGATGGTCCGTTGGGTTCTTGATCGTTTTTCCGTACTCCGACTTACTGCTACACTCTTCTCTGCATCTGGAGATTCCTCTGGTTCGTTTGATCTTTCCCCCGGTAGGAGACTTTCCAGGGTGCGGGATCCCTTTCTCCTCCGCAGTTCCCTTTCGGGAGCGCCCGTCCCGCTCGGATTCACCTTCTCTCACTCTCCTCTTTTCTCCCGTTCTGCCCAATAATGTCACGAATTTCTTGCCGTTATTGGAGTTTAGGTTCCTCTGCCAGCGATTGGTTGTTGTTCTGTGCGAGTCATTTCTTCTGTAGATGTGCTTTTTTTGTTGTGTTTGTGGGAGAGGGTGAGCGTGTCCCCCTACTCCTCCGCCATCTTGTCCTCCCTGCCACAAGTCTATCATCATTTTTAAATTCCACATTATAAGAGATTATATGGTATTTTTCTTTCTTTGTCTGACTTATTTCACTTAGTATAATGCCCTTGATGTCCCTCCATGTGGCAAATGGCAAGATTTCATTTTTTTATGGCTGAGTAACATTTTATTGTATATGTATATACACATATGTCCATGATGGACACTTAGGTTTTTCCATGCCTTGGCTATCATGAAAAAATAATCCTGCAATGAACATAGGGGTGCCTGTATATTCTCCAGTTGGTGTTTTTATTTTTTTCAGATTAGTACCCAGAATTGGAATTGCTGAATTGTATAGTAGTTCTATATTTAATATTATGAGGAACCTATATGCTGTTTCCACAATAGCTATACCAATTTACATTCCCACCAACAGTAAATGAAGGCTGCCTTTTCACCATATCCTTGCCAACACTTCTTATTTGTTGTCATTTTGAGAATAGACATTCTGGCAAGTGTGAGGTAATATCTCATTATGGATTGGTTTGCATTTTCCTGATGACTAGTGATGTTGAGAATCTTTTCATATGTATACTGCTCACATGCTTATCTTCTTTGGAAAAATGTCTATTCAGGTCATTTGACCATTTTTTAAATGGATTGTTTAGGGTGGTTTTTTTTTAATATATTGAGTTGTTCTTTTTACATTTTGTGTTTATTTTAAATTTTTTATTAAAGTTGATTTACAAAGTTCCTTCAATTTCTGCTGTACAGCAAAGTGGGCCAGTCACAAATATACACACATTCTTTTTTTTTTTCATTTTCCATAATGTATTAGACCAAGAGAACAGACATTGTTCCCTCTGCTATATAGCAGGACACCATCACCCATCTGTTCTAAATTTAACAGTCTGAATCTACCAACCCAAACTCCCCATCAGTCCCTCTCTCTCCCAGCTCCTCCCTGGCAACACAAGTCTGCCTTCAATGTCTACAATGTGTTTCTATTTTGTAGATAGATCATTTGTGCCATATTTTGCACTCCACTTATAAGTGATATCATATGGTGTTTGTCCTTCTCTTTCTGACTTACTTCGCTTAGTATGAGAGTCTCTAGTCCCATCCGTGTTGCTACAAATGGCATTATTTTTTCTTTCTTTATTCATTGTATATCTGTGCCACATCTTCTTAATCCATTCGTCTGTCAATGGACATTTGGGTTTTTTCCATGTCTTGGCTATTGAGAATAGCGCTACAATGAACATACAGGGGCATGTATCTTTTTGAATGAAACTTTTGTCTGGATATATGCCCAGGAGTGGGATTGCTGGATATGGTAGTTCTATATTAAGTTTTCTGAGGTACCTCCAAACTGCTTTCCGTAGTGGCTGTACCAATTTACATTTCCACCAACAGTGAAGGAGGGCTCCTTTTCTCCACATCTTCTCCAGCATTTGTTGTTTGTTGACTTGTTTTTTGTTTTTGGATTTTTGTTGTTGTTGTTGTTGTTGCAGATTTCACAAACTCTATTTGAATATTGATCACTTTTTTCTTGGAGCATCTCATAGAAAAATGTTCCATATTACACTTGTTAATGATGGCTATTACACTCTAAATGATGTGAAGTTGTATCTTATTTTAGTTTTGATTTGCATTTCACTAATAATTAGTGATGTTGAGCATTTTTTCATGTTCTTGCTGGCCATCTGTATGTCTTCTTTGGAGAAATGTCTATTTAGGTCTTCTGCCCACTTTTTGATTGGCTTGTTTTTTTATTGTTGAGTTGTATGAGTTTCTTGTATGTTTTGAAAATTAAACTTTGCAAAGATTTTTCTCCCAATCTGTGGGTTGTCTTTTCATTTTTTTAATGGTTTCCTTTGCTGGGTAGAAGTTTTTGAGTTTAATTAGGTCCCTTTGGTTTATTTGTGTCTTTACTGTCATTATTCTAGGAGATGGATCAAACAAGATGTTGCTGTGTTTTATGTCAAAGAGTGTTCTGCTTATGTTTTCTTCTAGGAGTTTTATAGCATCTGGCCTTATATTTATGTCTTTAATCCATTGATTTTATTTTTGTGTATGGCATTAGAGAATGTTCTAATTTCATTCTTTTATGTGTGACTGTCCAGTTTTCCCAATGCCACTTATTGAAGAGACTATCTCTCCTCCACTGTATGTCCTTGCATCCTTTGTCATAGATTAATTGACAATAGGTTCTAGGGTTTATTTCTGGGCTTTCTATCCTGTTCCATTGATCTGTACTTCTGTTTTTGTGCCAGCGCCATACTGTTCTGATGAGGATGGCTTTGTAGTATAGTCTGAAGTCAGGGAGCCTGATTCCTCCAGTTCCATTTTTTCTTTCCCATATTGCTTTGGCTATTGGAGGTCTTTTGTGTTACCATATAAATTTTAAAATATTTTGTTCTAGTTCTGTAAAGAATGTCATTGGTGGAGTTCCCATCGTGGCTCGGTGGTTAACTAATCCGACTAGGAACCATGAGGTTGTGGGTTTGATCCATGGCCTTCCTCAGTGGATTGGGGATCTGGCATTGCCGTGAACTGTGGCATGGGTTGTGGGTGCAGCTTGGATCCCATGTTGCTACAGCTGCAGCTGTGCATGGGCCAGCAGCTACAGCTCTGATTAGACCCCTAGCCTGGGAACCTCCATATGCTGCAGGTGCAGCCCTAGAAAAGACCAAAAAAAAAAATGTCATTGGTAATTTGATAGCGATTTCTTTGAATCTGTAGATTGCCTTAGGTAGTACTATCATTTTGAATATATTGATTCTTCCATTCCAAGATCATGGTATACCTTTCCATCTACATATTTCATCTTTGATTTCTTTCATCAGTGTCTTATAGTTTTCAGGGTACAGGTGTTTTTTCTCTTTAGGTAGGTTTAATCCCAGGTATTTTATTCTTTTTGATGCGATGGTAAGTGTGATGGTTTCCTTAATTTCTCTTTCTGATCTTTCATTTTTATTATATAGAAATGCAATTGATTTCTGCATATTAATTTTGTATCCTGAAAATTTACCTAATTCATTGAGGAGCTCTAACAGTTTTCTGGTAGTGTCTTTAAGATTTTCTAGGAATAGCATCATGTCATCTGCTAACAGTGATAGTTGTACTTCTTTTCCAATTTGGATTTCTTTTATTTCTTTTTCTTCTCTGATTGACGTGGCTATGACTTCCAAAACTATATTGAATAACCTTGGTGAAAGTGCACATCCTTGCCTTGTTCCTGATCTTAATGTAAATGTTTTCAGTTTTCCACCATTGAGAATGATATTAGCTGGGGGTTTGTCATAAACAGTTTTATTATGTTTTGGATATTAACCTCTTATTAGATATATTTTTGCA
Source organism: Sus scrofa (assembly GCF_054392235.1). Taxonomy (NCBI): domain Eukaryota; kingdom Metazoa; phylum Chordata; class Mammalia; order Artiodactyla; family Suidae; genus Sus; species Sus scrofa. The sequence goes on along the minus strand of NC_139390.1, from coordinate 49,021,640 downwards.
AACACATTCTTCCATTCAGTAGGTAGCATTCTTCTTTTGTTTATAGTTTCTTACACTGTGCAAAAGCTGCTCAGTTTGATGTAATTCCATTTATTTATTTTTGCTATTGTTTTCCTTGTCAGAGGAGGCAGATAAAAGAAAATTCCTAAGGCTGATGTCAAAAAGCATACTGTCTATGTCTTCTTCTAGGAGTTTTATGATTTCAGGTCTTATATTTAAGTCTTTGCTCCATTCTGTATTTTTGCACATGGTGTAAGAAAGTGGTCCAGTTGGATTCATGCACATGGAGCTGTCCAGTTTTCCAAATACAATTTATAGAAGAGGCTACCTTTTTTCCATTGTATATTTTTGCCTTCTTTGTCATAGATTAATTATCCATATAAGTGTATGTTTAATTCTGGGCTCTCTATTCCTTTAATCATATATCTGTTTTCGTGCCAATATCTTACAGTTTTGATTACTATAGTTTTGTGGTATAGGTTGAAACAAGAGAATGTAATATCTCCAGCTCTGTTCTTCTTTCTCAAGACTGTTTTGGATATTTGGGGTCTTTTGTGGTTTCACATAAATTATAGAATTATTTGTTGTAGTTCTATGACAAATGCCATTGGTATTTTGATAAGGACTGCATTGAATCGGTAAATTGCTTTGGACAGTGCAGACATTTTAACAATATAATTCCTCCAATGCATGAATATGGGATATCTTTCCATTTATTTTTGGCTTCCTCAATTCTTTCACCAGTGTCTTATAGTTTTCTGAGTACAAGTCTTTTAGCTCTTTAAATTTCTTCTTAGATATTTTATTTTTTTAACAATTTTAAATGGGAGTGTTTTCTTAATTTATTTTCCTGATAGTTCATTATTAGTGTATAGAAACACAAGAGAATCTTGTGTACTGATTTGTATCCTGCAAGTTTACTGAAGTTATTAGTTCTAACAGTTTTTTCTTTTTCTTTTTCTTTTTCTTTCTTTTTTTTTTTTTCTATTTAGGCCTGCACCTGTGGCATATGTAAGTTCCCAGGCCAGGAGTTGAATTGGAGCTTCAGCTGCCAGCCTACACTATAGCCACAGCAACTTGAGATCCAAGCTGCATCTTCAACTTACACCATGGCTCATGGCAACGCCAGATTCCCTAACCCACTGAGTGAAGCCAGGGCTCTAACCTGTATCCTCAGGGATACCAGTCAGGTTTGTCACCTGCTGAGTTACAATGGGAACTCCCAGTCCCAACAGTTTTTGATGGAGTTTTCATGTCATCTGAAAACAGGGACAGTTTTACTCCTTCCTTTCCAATTTGGAGGTGTTTTATCTTTTTTTCTTGCCTAGTTTCTCTGGATAGGACCTCCAATATTATGTTGAATAAAAGTAGAGAGAATAGGCATCCTTGACTTGCTCTTGATCTTAGAGGCAAAGTTTTCAGCTTTTTACTATTTAGCCTGATGTTAGCTGTGGGCTTGTCATATATGACCTTTATTATGATAAGCTGCTTTCCTCTATACTTGCTTTGTTGAAAGTTTTTTTAATAAATGGATATTGAATTTTGTCTAATCTTTTTTCTGCATCCATGAAGATAATCATATGATTTTTCCCTCATATATTAATGTGGTGTATCACCTTAATTGATTATGAACTATCCTTGCAAACCTGAAATAAATCTTGCTTAATTATGGTGTAAGATCATTTTAATGTTTTGTGGAATTTGATTTGTTAATATTTTGTTAAGCATTTTTGCGTCTATGTTCATCAAGGATATTAGTCTGTAATTTCTCTCTCTTGTGGCTTGTCTAGTTTTGGTATTAAGGTAATGCGGTCCTCATAAAATAAATTCAGAAGAGTTCTCTCATATCCTATTTTTTTGGAAGAGTTTGAGAAGGAGTGGTATTAATTCTTCTTTGAATCTGATAGAATTCACCAATTAAGCCATGTGATCGTGGACTTTGTTAAGACGTTTTTGATTACTGATTTAACATCCTTACTAATAATCAGTCTGTTCATATATTTTCTATTTCACCATGATTCCACTTGGTAAGTTGTGTGTTTCTAGAAATTTATCCATTTTTTCTAGGTTTTGCAATTTCTTGGTGTTTAACTGCTCATATAGTCTCTTATGATTTTTTGTATTTCTGTGCTATCAATTGTAATAACTTCTCTTTCATTTCCTATTTTATTTCTTTGAGTCCTCTTTTTAATTTTCTTTCTCTATTTTTGGTGAGTCTAGCTAAAGTTTTGTCAATTTTGTGTATCTTTTCAAAGAAAAAGCTTATAGTTTTACTGATCTTTTATATTGTCTTTTTAGTCTCTATTTCATTTGTTTCTGCTTTGATCTTTGTTATTTCATTTCTCCTACTAAGTTTGAGTTTTATTTGTTCTTTTTCTAGTTCTTAAAGGTGAAATTACGTTTACTTGTTTCTTGATGTAGGCATTTATCACTATGAACTTCCTTGTTAGAACTGTTTTTGCTAAATCCCATAAATTATATGCTACATTTTTATTTTCATTTTTCTTAAGTAATTTTTAAATTTCTTTTGATTTATTCTCTGATCCACATGTTGATGAGTAGTATATTGTTTAATCTTCATGTGTTTTTGAAATTTTATTTTTTTGTGTGCAATTTCTAGTTTTATTCCATTTGTGGTCAGAAAAGATGCTTGATATGATTTCAACTCCCTTAAATTTACTAAGACTTTTGTGTGGCCTAAAATATGATTTAGCTCAGAAATATCCACCTATACTTAGAAGAATATGTATTCTTTTGCTTTTTGAATGGAATTTTCTGTAAATATATATTAATTCCTTCTGGTCCAATGTATCATTCACCTTTTGATTAAAGGAAGTTTTTGATCATGCTAGGAGAAATTCATCCATAGCCTTCAAATCAGTATTTTAACAGAAGAGTACAATTAGTATTTGGAACAATCCTTACAGCCCTACTGAGTCAGATACAGCATTTAATTTCTCTTCACACCACTAGTTCTCTTTATATACCTGGACTTCAGGTACACACAAATAGCCAACAGGTACATGAAAAGATGCTCAGTACCACTAATCATCAGGTAAATTCAAATCAAAACTGCAATGAAATAACACTTCATGCTTGTTAAAATGGCTATTATTTAAAAAAATAAATAAATAACACTTGTTAGAAATGATTTGGAAAAATTAGGACACTTGTGCACTGTTGTTGAGAATGTAATTGGTACATCCATTATGGAAAACAGTATGAAGTTCCTCAAACAACAAACACAGAATTACCATGGGTTCCAACAATTCCACTTCCTTATCCAAAAGAATTGAAATCAGGGTGTCAAAGATATATTAGCACTCCCAAGTTCATTGTAGCACTATTGATAATGGTTCACAATATCTATGATATAACTTAAAAGTATATTGATAAATGAATGGATCCAGAAAGTGTTTCATTCATATACACATCATGGAATAGTATTCAGCCTTTAAAAAGAAAGAAATTTTACCGCATGCAATAACATGGATGAACCCTGAGGGCATAATGCAAAGTGAAATATGCCAGTCACAGAAGGACAAACACTGCATGATTCCACATATAATAAGCACTAAAATAGTCAAACTCAAAGAATTAGAGAGTAGGATAATGATTGCCAGGCCTGGGGGTAGATGGGGAAGGATGGTAAGAATTGTGAATTGAGGTGTTCCTGTAGTGGCACAGTGGAAATGAATCTGACTAGGAACCATGAGGTTGAAGGTTCAATCCCTGACCTCACTCAGTAGGTTAAGGATCCAGTGTTGCTGTGAGCTGTGGTGTAGGTCACAGATGTGACTTGGATCTGGCATTGCTGTGGCTGTGGTATAAGCCAGCAGCTGTAGCTCCAATTTGATCCCTGGCTTGGAAAACTCCGTATGTCATGAGTGCAGCCCTAGAAAGCAAAAAAAAAAAAGAGAGAGAGAGAGAGAATTGTTAATTGAGGAAAATGAAGTTTAAATTACACAAGATAAATAAGTTCTAGTTATCTGCTGTATCACATAATGCTTGTAGTTAAACATTTTGTGTTATAGTCTTAAAATTTTGTTAATTAGGTATGTCTCATGTTGACGGATCTTATCATAATAAAATATTTTTTTAAAGGCTGAGTTCTAATCATAAGACTATAGAACGCTTCCTCTATCCTCACATCTGATTACCACATCAATTGGACTTCAGTTTAATAACTGGGGGATTACAACCAAAATAACTACCAACTTAAGTCCTATTTAAGAAGTCTCTAGAAAAACTTAAAGACAACATGGGAGACAAAAACAAGATACTAGAGAAAAGTTTATCTTATGATACCAATAGTTAACAGCAAACAGTAAAAAGGATAACTTCTAGATAAATAAACATAAAGGCTCACATTAACACCTATTTATCTCAGTTCTTTTTACCCAGTACATCACATTCAGCTATCAACAAAAACAACAAAATACAAGACAAGTTCAAAAGCAAAAACAATCTTAAGATACCAAGCAAGCATCAGAAATAGACTCAGATATGGAAGAGTTTTGGGAATTACCAGAGAATTTAAAATATTTTGGATTAACATAATAAAGGCTCTAAGGGTAAAAATGGACAACATGCAAGAATAGATGGGTTTTATAAGTTAAGAGATGTAAATTCTAAGAAAGTATCACCAGGAAATGCCAGAAATCAAAATCACTGTAACAGAAAGAAGAGTTTTATATCAGGGTTGTATTTCCTATGCATGTTAAGTGAATCATGGTTTCTTAAGTGTAGGTCCTTGTCTTAGAAAATATTTGTCAAATATCTAAGACAATATCAGCATACCTGATTTGTTCAATCATTTATAAGAAAGCAATGGAAATTTGAATGAGAAATACATTCTGAAATGAGATCAGAAAATTGTCTACTGATCTTTAGCTTACCTTAGCTATTTTCAGAGTCAATATGACTCAGGAAGAAAAACCCATGGTGACTGATAACTGATGTAACAATATATCTCAAACTATGATTGTCTAGTTTTAGGTAAGAAGTCTTAAATTTATCCTCCTCACGGAAGACATTATCAGCCATTATTCCCACTCTGCACATACTCTCCAGAAATATTCCCAGCACTAGGATTTCAAAAGAAAGAAGTGATAGAATACTTCTTTAGTCAAGATGTCTCTGATTTAGAATGAGGTGGATGGGGAAAAGATGCAGGTGTGGGTTGTCGTCTATTAGGTAAGCAGTTATAAAATATATCTTTAGCTCAAAATTGAAATTCTGCCCCAGAAACTTTATCTTTTTTCCTGTAGAGATATTCTACAGCTGAATTATCATAAGGTAGGAAAAAATGTTGAAAAGCATCCAAATAGAAATTGCTTACAAATACTTGAAATATTGCATGAAATCCCTGTTTAATCTTCCAAACAGATTTTAGGAACCACAGTCTTAGCTATTTTCCGCAGCTGTTCAAAAAGCCCCACAGCTTACAGTGCTCTTCCAAGCAGAATTGAATTAGTTGTCATTTCTTAAGAGAAGCAGAGGGTTTGGGTGATGTAGGTCAGAAAACAACTCATGTATAAACTACTTAAGGTTTATTTGCCAGGTTCTATGGTTGTTCTTCAGTTACACTTGGTGGATTTGTGTTTGTTAAAATTGATTAGTGAAGGTTTATCTTAGAGGAAAAAAAAAAAAGGTTGAATTTAGTGATGATCTTCACAGGAATAGCCTGTGGTATGCTGCTTATGGTTTTCAAGAAGATGAAGATTCCCACACTGAAAGGGACCTTTGATATTTGGAACATCCCTGAAGTAGAGATCAATCATTGCTATTATCACATTTCAAAAGAAACTAGGTTTCTGCATACTACATTATCATTGCAGTGGTCCCTAACCTCACCACAGCTCCATTCTATGAATTTTCAAGTTAAAACTATCTTTCTCCTTCTTTCAATCCACTCTCCACTCAATTATTTTTTTTAAATTTCTCTGTGTTTTCTTTTTATCTACTAAGTTTCTTTTACTCTGTAGGCACTCTTCTCATTATAAATGTCCCCTCCTTTTTTCTAAAGGACATGCTGCTAGTAATTACATTGATTTTAATTCATAAATTATTCAACAATTAAATATGGTTTTTTATTCTTTTTAAAAAATTTTATTGGAGTAGAGTTTACTTATGATATTGTGTTAGTTTCAGTTATACAGCAAGTGAATCAATTACACATATACATATATCTATTCCTTTTCAGATTATTTTCCCATATAGGTCAATACAGCGTATTGAATAAATTTTCCTGTGCTATATACTCATCTATTTCGTATATAGTGGTGTATATACATCAATCCCAAAGCCCCATTTTATTCCACCCCCCTCAGTGTTTCCCCTTTAGTAACCATAAGTCTGGTTTTGAAACCTTTGAGTCTGTTTCTGTTTTGCAATTAAATTCTTTTGTATCACTTTAAATTGGATTCCACATATTAGTGATCTCATATGATAATTGTCTTTCTCTGACTTACTTCACTTAGCATGAAAATTTCCATGTCCATCCATGTTGCATAGGTAGAACAATCTGTGACATAAATCACAGTATCTTTTTTGGTTCATCTCCTGGAGTAATGAAAATAACAACAAAAATAAATAAATAGGACCTAATTAAACTTAAAAGCTTTTGTAAAGCAAAGGAAACCATAAAAAAGTGAAAAGACAACTCACAGAATGAAAGAAAATCTTTGCAAAGTGACCAAAAAAGGAATAATCACTGAAATACACAAACATCTCATACAGCTTTATATCAAAAAATAAACAACCGAATCAAAAAATCAAAAATGGGAAGAAAATCTAAATAGACATTTCTTCAAAGAGGACAGGCACATTGTCAAAAAGTGCATGAAAAGATGCTCAATATCCCTAATTATTAGAGAAATGCAAATCAAAACTACAGTGAGTATCATCTTATGCCAGTCAGAATGGCCATCATCAGAAAGTCTATAAACAATAAATTCTGGAGAGGGTGTGGAGAAAAGGGACCCCCTCCTACACAGCTGATGGAAATGTAAATTGGTTCAGCCACTATGGAGAACAGTATGGAGACTGTTTAAATACAGAACTACTACGTGATCCAGCAATCCCACTCCTGAGTATATATCTGGAGAAAAACATAATTGGAAAATATACACACACCCTAGTGTTCATTGAAGCACTATTCACAATCACTAAGACATGAAAGCAACCTAAATGTCTATTAACAGAAGAATGGATAAAGATCAGTACATATATACAATAGAATATTACTCAGCCATAAAAAAGAATGAAAGAATGTCATTGTAAACATTATTTTTACTAAAGTATAGGTGATATACAATATTATGTTAGTTTCAGGGGTACAAAATAGCCATCCAGTATTTAAATACATTAAGAAATGATAACCATGATAAGTTTGGTAATCATCTGACCCATATGAAATTATTACAGTATTTGACTATATCCCTTACGCTGTTTATTATATCCTTGTGACTTATCTATTTAACACCTGGAAGTTTGTTCCCTTAAATCCCTTCACCTGATTTGCCCTGTCCCCCAACCCTCTCTTCAGTCAACCACCAGCTTGTTTTCTGCATCTATGAATCTATTATATTTTCTTTTTTGTTTTCGTTTTTGTTTTGGGGGAGTTTTGTTTTGTTTGTCTTTTAGGGCTGCACCTGCAACATATGGAGGTTCCCAGGCTAGGAGTAGAATTGGAGTTACAGCTGCCAGCCTACGAAACAGCCACAGCAATGTGGTATACAAACTGAGTCTGCAACCTACACCACAGGTCATGGCAACACCAGATCCCTAACCCACTGAGCAAGGCCAGGGATCAAACCTGAGTCCTCATGGATGCTAGTCAGATTCATTCATGCTGAGCCACGTTGGGAACTCCTATGAATCTATTTTCTGTTTTTTTTTTTCCTGTTCATTAATTTGTTTTAGATTCCATATATAAATGAAATCATATCATATGTATTTGTCTTTTCCTGTATGACTTATTTAACTTAGCATGATATTTTCTAGATCAATCCATTTGTTCTTACAAATGGCAAGGTTTCATTCTTTTTATATGGTTGAGTAATATTCTGTTGTATATGTAAACCACATCTAACTTATTCATCTATCAATGGACAGAAGTTGCTTCCATGTCTTGGCTATTGTAAATAGTGTTGCAATGAACTTGGGGGTCCACAAATATTTTCAAAATTTTTTTTGTTTTCTTTGGGTTAATACCCAAAAACGGAATTGCTAGATTGTATGAGAGTTCTATTTTTAATTTTTTGAGGAAACGCCATACTGTTTCCCACAGTGGCTACACAAATTTATATTCTCACTAACAGTGCATGAGTGTTCACTTTTCTCCACATCCTTGCCAACACTTGTTATTCATTGTTATTTTGAGAATAGATATACCGACAGGTATGAGGTATTGTCTCATCAGGTCTTTGATTTACATTTCCTTGATGAGTAGGGATGTTGAGCATCTTTTCATAAGTCCGTTGACCATGTATATGTCTTCTTTGGAATAAATGTCTATTCAGGCCCTCTGCCCATTTTTTTAAATGGATTGTTTGGGTTTCTTTCTTTCTGATATTGGGTTGTGTGAGTTCTTTTTATATTTTGGATTTCAATCCCTTATTGGATATAAACTTGCAAATATCTTCTCCAGTTCAGTATGTCACCTTTCCGTTTTGTTAATGGTTGCTTTGCTGTGCAAAAGCTTTTTTATTTGATATGGTATCATTGGTGTATTCTTGCTTTTGTTTCCCTTGCCTCAAGAGAGAAACCTAAAAAAAAAAAATTGCTAAGACCAATGTCAGTGCCTATATTTTCTTCTAGGAGTTTATGGTTTTGGGTCTTACATTTAAGTATTTAATCCATTTTGAGTTTATTTTTGTGTATGGTGTAAGAAAGTTTTATATTTTGATTCTTTTACATGTGGTCGTCCGGTTTTTCCAATACAATTTATCAAAAAGACTGTCTTTTCCCCATTGCATATTCTTGCCTCCAGTGCTGTATATTAATTACCCATATAAATGTGGGTTTATTTCTGGGCTCTCTATTCTGTTCCATTGATCTATATGTCTGTTTTTGTGCCAATACCATTTCTCCTTTCTTTAGGACATTAGTCCACCATCTTCTTGATTTGCTGGCTTTCTGTATAAAGTCACTATTCTTTGTGCCAACATCTTGTGTTTTGACTTATTGGCCTGTCAAGTGGCAAGCAGTTTGAGCTTGGACTCAGTAACAATGCCCCCAGTTTTGTTCTTCTTTCTCAAGTCTGCTTTGGCTATTTAGGGTCTCTTGTGGTTTCAAGCAAATTTGTACTGGTTCTGTGAAAAATGTTATTGGTATTTTGATGGGATTTATTGAATCTGTAGATTATCTTGGGTAGTTCAAACATCTTAATAGTAGTTCTTCAAATTCATGATCATGGTATACCTTTCCATTTATTTGTATTATCTTTGATTTCTTTTATTAGCATCTTACAGTTTTCAGAGTATAGGTCTTTTATTTCCTTGGTGAAATTTATTTCCAGGTATTTTATTCTTTTTGATGCAATTAAACATATTTCTTAAAATAATTTTTTCTTTCTTTCTTTCTTTCTTTCTTTCTTTCTTTCTTTCTTTTTAGGGCCACACTCATGGCATATGGAAGTTCCTAGGTTGGAAACTACATGTAGCTGCCAGCCTACACCACAACCACAGCAATGCAGGATTTTAGCCACATCTGCAATCTACACCACAGCTCATGGCAATGCCGGATCCTTAACCCACTGAGCAAGGCCAGGGATTGAACTTGCATCCTCATGGATACTAGTTGGTTTTGTTACCACTGAGCCATGATGGGAACTCCTTAAAATAATTTCTTGATGTTCCATTCTGTGAAAGGTGTTCTTAGGAGATAAACAGAGGAATAAGATAGTTGTTCTGTCCAAAGGAGACACAAAGGAAGGCACAGTATGCTATTCAGTAATATGAACATAATGCTATGGACTCACAGCATATATACTAAAATAACTATTTGATGTCAGAATAGGTTCTTTTTTTCCTCCTTTTCTCCTCTCTAAATTTCTAGGCCATTATACTAAAGACTTTTTAAATATCAGCCATGAAAATAAAGCTTTTTATTATAGCTCTTCCAAAATGTGAAAGGATAAAAACAATGTTTAAATATCGTGCCAGTAACTGACATATGTGAATTTACCCCAAAGAAGGAAATAAAGGAAGGAAAGGAGGGAGAAAATGAGGAAGAAAAACACTTTTAACCAGCATATGCTCAGGGATTTGCCAAGTGTCACAGTTGTTTCCTATTCTGTAAGGTCTAGAGCAACCATTTAATTGAGGGCTGACACTTGTATGTCATCAAATAATATCTTCTGCAGGCACTTGGAGAGCATTTTCATATCTTCCCAGCACTCATCTGATGGCCAGGATTATTAGACTATTCTTCCCAATGAACAGAGTTTCCCTTAATGTGAACATGTCAAGCCCTTAGCACAGCAGTGATTGCCTCACACAGAGTCTTATCATGGGGAAAACAAGGGCAAAAGTCTTTTGATCCACTTATTGTTTTCATTTTACCTCTGCCCTATCTTTTCACAAATTGAAGACAAGAGTATAAATTTGTAATTCACATTCCATTTTCAAAACCAAGAGGGTGAAATTATGGTGGGTGAAAATATCTCCCTCAGGCTTTTAAGCCACAGAGCCCGGGCACATTTCCAGATAATGAGGTCCCGGGATAAGTACAGCAGCAGACAAAATAAATGCATCGTCCTCAGCCTGTCGAGAAGGAATAACTGAGCCCTCAAGTTTTCCTAAAATCTCCTGGTAAAGTCCTTGAAAGTTAACCCACTGAGACAATTTCTTGCGTCTGCTAAAATGTTAAAAGGAATCACAATATCTTTAATGGCACCCAGATTTATAATCTGTCTGGTATGAAATTAGAAATATAGAATAAATATTTATTGAGAAATTCAGCCATTGTATCAGAAAAGTTTACAAGCCTGATAGTTTTGTCAGTGGTCTGGAAAATAGAAAATATTCTTCCATGGAAATAACATGGCTAGTGTAGAAAGAGGAAACTCTGTACACAGAAGGACTAATCGGTCACATTATTTTGCCAAATATTTGACTCTGATGCCTACACTGATGAATTCCAATATAGTACTAGGACAACTTACAAGAATATATTAAATTTACGAAGGAACTAAAGGTAAAGAATAAGAAACACTAGCCTAGTTCTGGCAAAGGTTTGGGAAAATGGGACAGCTCATGCATTTTGAAAGGGAAAGTAAAATATTGAACATTTCTGGAGGGCTATTTGTACTAGCATTGAAAATGCACATACTATTTGATCCTGAAATTCCATTTCTCATTATTTAAGAAGGGTATTAGTGTACAAATATCTGTTTAAAGATGTTCATTTAATGTTGAATAATAACAAATACTTAACCAAAATGTCCAATAAGAGATTGAGTAAATAAATAAGGATGCATCCATATAATGGAGTACTATTATTAAACTTTTTTTTTAATGTCTGCACCTGCAGTATATAGAAGTTCCCAGGCCAGGGATTGAATCCAAGCTGCAGCTGTGACCTAAACTGATACAGTAAGGTTCTTAACCCACTGTATCACAGCAAGAATTCCCTATTTAACTTTTTTTTTAAGGTAGACTTTTGTATTGACATGGGAAGATGTCCGCAATATTTTGTCAAGGTAAAAAGCAGGGTATGGATTAGAATGTGTAGTGTAACTACATTTACATAAAATATACACATTACAGTTTCATACTTGCGGATCATCCTGGAAGATAAAATTCTTAACAGCAATTACTTTTAGAGGAGTGATATGAAGGATTGTTTAGCGTATATTACTTTAAAATAAAGATGTCTCTATTTTCAGAAAAAAAAATACAACAGAACAACTCCATTTTAAAGGTTATTTAGGAGTCCACTGGTGGCTTAGCAGATTAATAAGCCATTATCACTGCTATGGAACAGATTCAATCCCTAGCCTGGGAACTTCTACATGTTGCAGGCACAGCTGAAAATAAAAACAAAAACAAAAACAAAAAATAAATGTTATCCAAATTGTGTTGAAGGAATATATCATTACACTGGAAAGTGCAATCAATTTTTAAATGAAAAGAAGCAGATTCTTCCCCAGTGTATTGTGATCTTCTAAGTTTATTCATTCTTAGTTTCTCTAAGTCTGAAAATTTTGTTACCAAAATATTAACAGTGTCATTTTCATGGGAAAATTTGATCCTAAATGCAAATTGAGAGACGAGGCTGGAAACACATCTTCCTCCATGGAACCCTGGCAGTGAGCACAGGGGTTTTCTTCTTTCTGAGTCAGCGGAAGAAATGACATTGCCACCACTGCAAAAGCAGCTCAGTGAGTAAAGAGAGTCCCAGGAAGCCTGAGCAGTTGCTAGAAAGGTGGAACCTTTGGGGGATCACATCCAGGATGTCCACAGTGGCCAGGTAAGTCCAACGTCAAACTGACAAGAAGCCATATATATGGAGAGCTTGCTATACAGTAGGCAATAAGCTAAGAGCTTTATATATGAATTACCTGTTTTAGACTCAAAACAAGCTTGAGAATAAAATACTATTATATCCACATTTTGAGATAACTAACAAGTATGTAGCAGAGTCCAGATCATAACTTAGACCTGCCTGATTCCCAAGACCATGCATCTTCACTGTTTTATATGCCAGAATAAACAACGTGGGCACTGCCTTTGCAGCTTTTTCACTTTTTTTTAAGGTTGTATTCAAATCAGTGTAGTCTGCTACTTTGTCTTGGCTCTGATGGATTTCACCTGGTTGCCATGTGGATCTCTATGCAGGGTGCCATAAAAAAGTACAGTGCACTACACAAAACTCAAGGCGTCTCCCTAAAGCTTGCAGCACAGTTTTTAACCCAGAGAAAATGACTATCCCCAAGATTGCTATTCCGAAAGACATAATTGCTGTTCATTTCACTCAGTTCACAAAACACTTTGCTACAATGGCTCTTACCACCTTGCTGGGCCACCCACACTTCACTGACAGCTACCAGTTCAGTCGTGTCAATTCCACCTGAATCTTGCAGCCTTTCCAGAGCACACGGCCTACCAAGCCATTATTATTTTGCACCTGAGCCCAGAGAGCTCTACAAAGGGTACATTTTAAGAGCCTGGAATAAGTAAATAAATAAATAGCTCACAGGTAATATGTAATTTACTAGCAAAAAAGCACCCGTGACTCTCTGCACTCGCAGACCATAGACTGACACCACTGGTTATTATTTGCAGAGTTCTTTGGTGCAGAAAACCTGGATTTCATTTTTTAGCTTATTTCTTAAAATTGTTAGTTGATGGACCTTACCTTAGCTTGCCACAAATGTCCTTGCTCATTGCCACCCTAAAGTAAACATACTTATTTGAAAAACTGCATCTATGCGCGGATTACAGTGAATTCAACATCCCACCGCCTGCCCACCTGTTCTATATAGGGGACATAATCCAGGGTTTAGAAATACCAAAGTCGGAGTTCCCGCAGTGGCTCAGTGGTTAATGAATCCGACTAGGAACCATGAGGTTTCGGGTTTGATCCCTGGCCTCGCTCAGTGGGTTAAGGATCCGACGTTGCCGTGAGCTGTGGTGTAGGCTGCAGATGCGGCTCGGATCCCACATTGCTGTGGCTGTGGCATAGGTCTGCAGCTGTACTCCGATTAGACCCCTAGCCTGGGAACCTCCATATGCCTCGGGTGTAAAGCCCTAGAAAAGACAAAAAAAAAGAAAAGAAAAGAAAAAGAAATACCAGAGTATGTTTTCTTTTCTTGATGCTCAAAAAATGAAGGAATTTGGAGATCTACTTATCATTCTCTGGCCACAGAGTCAACTTGGGGTTTTGTTTGTGTTTTCCTTTTATGACCACACCCATGGCATATGTAAGTTCCTAGGCCAGGGATCAAATCCGAGCCACAGCTGTGACCTGCACCACAGCTGTGGCAACACTGGACCATTTAACCCACTGCCCTAGGTCTGGGATCAAACCCACCTGCCTATCCACAAGGACCCCAGCTGCTGCTGTCAGATTCTAACCCCCCGGGTCTACCTATTTTTAACTTTTGGTTAGTTCTGATTTTGGTAGGGTTTCTGAGAAAAATGCTTGAAATATTTCAGGAGAAAGAGAAAGTTAGGAGTTCCCGTCATGGTGCAGCAGAAATGAATCTGACTAGTAACCATGAGGTTGCGGGTTCACTCCCTGGCCTCTCTCAGTGGGTTAAGGATCTGGCGTTGCCATGAGCTATGGTGCAGATCAGATCTCTCGTTGCTGTGGCTGTGGTGTAGGCCAGCAGCTGTAGCTCCAATTAGACCCCTAGCCTGGGAACCTCCTTATGCTGCAGATGTGGCCCTAAAAAAAAGATAAAATAAAGAACCAAAGAGAAATATTTAAAAAAAGAGAGAGAGAGAGAGAGAGAGACAGAGAGAAATTTAAAACTTAGCTGCTGTTTGATGGCAAAGCCAAAGTCCTTATAAAACACTCTGAGTAGTTTGCCAGCTGCTTTCTATGGGCCCTCTAGCTTCCGAATATCTATGAACTCCTTAAACCACATGCAAAATTTTGTGTTAATATGCTCTTTCTACCACTTATTACATTTTTAAAGTGTCTGCAGACCAAAGCAGATTAATCATCACTGAGTCATTCAGTCATACTGAGGGAAAAAAAAAAAAACTGTACAACTAGGATAAACAACAGGTGTTTATCTCAAGAAAACTCATTTATACTTCATTACTGTTCATTCATTCCCATCAGGCCAACATCCATCCCACTACACAGTCAGTCCATTTCTACCTCTGCCTTCCTTCACTGGCCCATCTCCGGCTGCATAGCTCATCCTTCTTTGATAGGGAGCTGTAAGTACCTCCTTGGTAAAACTTCAATACCTGACTTTTACCCAGACTGATTTCATCTTATTGCTTCATTCTTAATGTACTTGGAGTCTGGAGAAGTCACATACAGAATATGTGTGTGTGCATATGTGTTTCATAGATGTTTCATGTATGAAAGTCTTCTCTGCAGATATATTATGACATACACCACATAACTTAACCATATATCTTCATTATTGTCATGGATCCAGCAGCTCATCAAAACCAGAAATCTCTTCCTTTTTGTGTAGCCCTCACTATGACTTAGAACTATGCTTGCTTATCCCACTCCTGGGCATATATCCAGAGAAAACTATAATTCAAAAAGATACATGCACTCCAATGTTCACAGAAGCACTGTTCACAATAGCCATGACATGGAAGCAACCTAAGTGCCCATTGACAGAGGAATAAAGAAGATGTGGTACATATACACTATGAATTTTTTTTTTTTTTTTTTTTTTTTTTTTTTTTTTGCCTTTTACGGCCTCACCGCAGCATATGGAGGTTCCCAGGCTAGGGGTCAAATCCAAGCTACAGCTGCCGGCCTACACCACAACCACAGCAATGCGGAATCTGAGCCACATCTGTGACCTACAGCACAGCTCACGACAATGCCGGATCCTTAATTCACTGAGCAAGGCCGGGGATTGAACCCACATCCTCATGAATACTAGTTGGATTCATTTCTGCTGCACCATAATGAGAACTCTCACACAATGAAATATTACTCAGTCATAAAAAAAAATGAAATAATGCCACTTGCAGCAACATGGATGAGCCTAGAAATTATCATACTAAGTGAATAAGGTCAGAAAAAGACAAATATCATATGATATCACTTATATGTGGAATCTAAAATATGACACAAATGAACTTATTTTCAAAACAGAAACACACATAAAGAATAGACTTGCGGTTGCCAAGAAGGGGAAAATGGGGGAGGGAAGGATTGGGAGTTTGGGATCAACAGATGGAAACTGTGATACACAGGATGGATAAACAACAAGGTCCTACTGCATAGCTCTGGGAACTATATTCAATGTCCTCTGATAAACTGTAATGGGAAAGAATGTGAAAAACACACACATAT
The DNA here is from genome assembly GCF_054392235.1 of Sus scrofa. Lineage (NCBI taxonomy): Eukaryota > Metazoa > Chordata > Mammalia > Artiodactyla > Suidae > Sus > Sus scrofa. The sequence goes on along the minus strand of NC_139390.1, from coordinate 49,005,632 downwards.
ACATATAACAATCACTTTGCTGTACAGCGAAAAATCAACACAACATTGTAAATCAACTGTACTTCAGTTTTTACAAACTAAAATAAACAGGAGTTCCTACTGCGGCATAGTGGGTTAAGAATCTGACGGTAGTGCCTCAGGTCAGCACTGAGGTTCAGGTTTGATCCCTGGCCCCGTGCAGTGGATGGAAGAATCTGGCATTGCCTCAGCTGCAGCAGAGGTTGCAACTGGGGCTCAGAGTCAATTCCTGGCCCAGGAACTTCCATATGCGGGAGATGCAGCCATACAAAAAAAAAATTAAATTAAATTAAAAACTCTGTTTGCTTGCTTAGTTGTTACTCTGAGCTATTAGTAACCCATGAAAATGTCTGTAGTTTCAGCATTCCTTCCTGTAATTGAATTACCTTTAAAGAAAATTTTAATTATGGTGCAACATTAGAGGAAATATGAATTAGAGATGATTTTTTTAAATAGGAAATAGTCCTGCCAAATTATAAACTCCATTATCTAATCCATACGGTTTGTCAGCAAATCCTATTACCATTTTTTTCCACAGTCTGACTCTTCTCATTCTATCCCCCTCATCTTACCGTCATAACAGCAGCACCCTCGGAATTAACCTCTGTCCCTGGAGAGTCTTTTGCACAAAGCAATAAATGTGAATCTTTTAAAATGAAAGTCAGACCATGACACTTCTCTCCTTCAAATTTTCTCTGTAATTTCCTATCTTAGAGTGAAAAACAGAGGCTGTAAAATGGTCCCTAAGGAGTTCCCTTTGTGGCTTAGTGGGTTAAGGGCCTGACCTTGTCTCTGAGGATGAGGATTTGATCCCTGGCCTCACACAGTGGGTTAAGAATCTGGCCTTGCTGTGGCTGCAGTGTAGGCTCACAGCTGCACCTCCAACTGGATCCCTCGCCTGGGGAACTTCCATATGCCATAGGTGTGGCTATGTAAGAAAAAATTAAAAATTAAAAGTTAAAAAAATAAAATCATCCCTGGGACCCTGGATATTTAGCGGCCCACATTCCACTTTGGTCACAAGCACTGTAATTTCAACTTTCCCCTGATCCACTCCACTGAAGCCAACAATTCCAACTCTCACACCAGATGGCCCTGTCTTCCCTGATCCCATCAGGCAAGGCATGCTCATGTCTCACGGCATCTGTACCTGTTGCAGCCTCCACCTATTACATTTCCCTCACATCTCTTCTCAGGACCTCTAGGTCCAGAAGTTTGCTCTGTTCACACTTCAAATACACACACACACACACACACACACACACACACACACACACATGCACAAAGTCCCCCCACCCTTTGTACCCTGCAGATCAATCTTATCTCCACTTAACATACTGTATATTAGCTTATTATCTTTGGTTCCCAACTAGAGGACAAGAATTTTTGCCTGTTTTGTTTATTGTTGTAACCTCAGGAGCTAGAACATTATCAAGCAATGTAGAGTACTCATGGAGTTCCTGGATGGCTCAGCAGGTTAAAGATCCTGGTGTTATCACTGCTAGGGCTCTAGTTAAAGCTGTGGCGAGGGTTTGACCCCTGGCCTGGGAACTTCCACCAGCTTCAGCCATGGCCAAAAAATAAAATAAAAGCACAAACATTTTTTTAAAAAAGCGATGTAAAGTACTCAATACATTTTTGTTAAATGATTGCTCCATAACAGCAAAGTTTCTTTGGAACAAAGACAACCTTTTAAAAATACTTTAAAGGGGATTTCCTGTCATGGCTCAGTGGTAACGAACCTGACTAGTATTAATGAGGATGAAGGTTCCAACCCTGGCCTCGCCCAGTGGGTTAAGTATCCGGAGTTGCAGCGAGATCCCACATTACTGCAGCTGTGGTGTAGGCCAGCAGCTATAGCTCTGACTCCACTCCTAGCCTGGGAACTTCCATATGTCTTGGGTGCAGCCCTAAAAAGACCAAAAACAAAAAAATTAAAAAATTAAAAAATTAAAAAACAAATCAAAACAAAAAAAACTTTAAAGAATAAAATTATTAAAATAATATGAGCAGAAAGGAGATTAAAAGAGAAGGAGAGGGTTAAGTTGCAGTGAGACTGAAACAGTGGAAATTTTGAGGCCAAAAATCTACTTTGGAGACTAACGCCCAGAGGTGGTGGGAAAGGGGTGCTGTTTATGCTGTCTCATATTATCAACAGACATTCCATCCGACAATTAATTATGTTTGTTTATTGTCTAGAAGACATCCTCTGTGCTTCTTCCAATTCCTCTTAGGAATCATGTATATTAGCTATGTCCACCAGTTTACTTTCACTCCCAACAGCCAGGAACCTCATCTCTTTATAGAAGGATAGACTTTAGGAGGCCAGAACCCTTTGTCTACACACACAGAGAACTGGACCTGCCTGGGAATTGTTTTCCCAGCAGTGGGAAACACCTTCACCAGTGGTTCAGAGTTTTGGGGGGTTTTGTGGTTTTTCGTTTCTTTTTCTTTTTTGGCCGCCCTGTGGCATGTAGTTCCTGGGCCAGGGATCGGATCCAAGTCACATTTGCAACCTACACCTCAGCTGCAGCAACACCAGATCCTTTAACCCAGTGTGCCAGCTGGCCCAGGGATTGAACCTGCATCCTGGCACTGCAGAAATGCCGCCAATCCCACTGCACCATAGCAGGAATTCCACTGATGGCTCAGAGTTGCAGAGACATAAACACTTCAAATTCCCTCCCTTCTGGTCATGTAGCCCTGAAGTGCTGCTGCATCTTCCCTACAATAATGTGTCCAAGTTCCTCCTTGTGGCTCTTTGCCTGGCACCTCGGCCTTGTCCAACCTCTTTCCTTTCCTGGTCTCACTTCCAACTCTTCCACCAGTCTTCCTGGGGACAGGTCTTCATAAGTCATTTTCACACAAATCCTTATCTCAGGAATCACTCCTGAAAAACCCAGCCTAGCACAGTTGGGACCAGAAATGATCTGGAGGCTGAAATTCATGGTAGGATTCTGGAGTTGGTTGACTCACCAGCTAGATGGCAATGCGAATCCCATTGTTGGTGATAGACAATATGTCAAAAACCAAGGGCCAATACTAAAGCTTCTGTGGGTGGCAAAATGGCATGGATTACAAGAGGCAGGGCATCTAGTGGTGGCAAGTTTATTAGGTCAGACCCATTCTGCAGTTCCAGGTATGGTCTGCCTCTCTAGCTCACAGTACCACAGTATGTGGAGTCAATTCAGTGTGTTATGAAGGGATCTCAGTGGTGCATTGAATAATCTGCAGAGGGCACCATCAGGGCCCCACTGTATCCCCTCAGACCCTTTTACATGCATCTATTTAGGCTTTCAGAACCCACTCTGGCTGCTTGAATGGGAGAAGCAGAAGTGCCTTGGAATTTACCTTCTTCCTGGAACAACTTTCTTGTTCCAAGGTCAGGACAACTCCGAGTTGACCAGTGACTCCAGGGATTCCTTGTGGAATTGACCCAAATTTACCTTCTGTATGACTTTTGCTGATACTATGATTTCTGGTCTTCTTCCTCCTTATCTGATCTTTCTCCTCCCTTCCAAGTTTTTCTCCAGGAATACTCCCTAATAAATCACTCTATATGAACGTGTTTTAATAGTCTCCCTACAGTTGTAATACTACCCCCAGCACAGGGCCTGGAACACAGAAAATGCTCACTAGACATTTACTGATGAACAAATGGGCATTTGGAATTGGCACCTGTGCTTGACAGAACTGTGCATCTCACTTGCAGTGAATGGCTACAAAAAAAAAAAAAAAAAAAAAAAAAAAAAAAAGTGTGATTTGTGGACACTTGGCAGGAATACCTGCTCCTCCCCACAAAAAAATTACTGTGTCACCATCAATCACAAAGCTCCACTTCTGGAATTTTTCTGCAGGTCAAATAAGATTTGGGTGTCTTAGGTACTCTATTAAGTAGAGTAAGTTATGAGTAAATATTTCAGCTAGGAATTGCTGCTATGTAGGGCCCAGATAAATGTGAATGTGATAGATCATACACTTGACAAAAGTACCTAAAGAGAGGCGAAGCCCCTGAATGTGAAGGTGGATCAAAGGCAATTTTTACTTCCTTTAAAATGTATTCCAGAATCCCATGTTATTTGCAAATGACCTATCTGAACTAGAAATCTCCTCTAGCTTAAAGGATCCTTGTATTAGTCAGAGTTCTCCAGAGAAAGAGAACCAATAATACATTGAGAAAACTTACTATGAACTCATGATGAGGACTTGGATCGCAAGGCTGTGGAGGCTGAGAAGTTCCATGATGGTTCATCTACAAGGTGGAGATGCAGGAAAGCTGGTGATGTACTTTCAGTATGAGTCTCAAGACCTAAGACCCAGGAGCCCCAGGCAAGGCAGGAGAAGCACCATGTCCCAGCTCAAGCAGACAGGCAGGCAGGAACAGATCCTCCCTACCTCCCCCTGTTGTTCTATGTGGTCCCTCCATATTGGATGATAGCCACCCACCTATCAGAGGACAGCACTCTGCTTTACTGAACCACCAATTCAAATGCTAATCTTGCCCAGAAGCATCTTCATTGTCAACCCAGAGATAACTTCTTACTGGGTACCCCAGTCAAGTTGACAGATGAAATTAAACAAAGATTCTAGAATAATTTGAATTTCTAAACCACACTGGAACTAGAAGAAATTGGTAGCTATATCCAATATCAGCTCTCGAAACCAACCTGGATCTTGCTTTTGTTTAACAGGGGGCTCTTTAGAACCCCTCACAGCCTCTCAAGTTCCTCTGGTGGAGTGGATTTCACAGAGTAGACTGTAATCATGGAGGTGGCAATTTCAGTTCCTGGATAGTTTACACATGATTCCAGGGTTACATAGCCATAGGTGTGTGTTTAGATTCCTAAGTCCTATGGCTAAAATAAGCCCACGAGTAATCTTTGCTCAGAGCCCACCCCACATACCTCCATCCTCGAGGAGAAAAGTCCACTGATGTGTAATGTCCAAGTTAAAGAACAGCAGATTCTGCCAATTCTACCTTCAAAGAAAAGTCCTAAAGCTGATACCTAGTCACTTCCTCCACCAGTACAATTCAGATCAAAGCTGCCACCATTCCTCTCCTGGATTTCTTTAATACTGAAACACAGCTGAGCCCTTTGGGGCTCCCAGGTATAAATTCTTTCTGTGTCCCCCATTTCTTCTTTGTAGGAGATAGGCTCCATTCAGCTTCCATGACCTTTCTTGAGTTCCAAATGTCAGGTTTGGGAGTTCCCATTGAGGCTCAGCAGGTTAAGGACACCCTGACATTGTTTCTGTGAGGATGTGCATTTGATCCCTAGCTTCATTCAGCAGGTTAAGGATCTGGCATTGCCACAAGCTGCACCATAGGTTACAGATGAAGCTCAGATCCCTGTTGCTGTGGCTTTGGCATAGGCCTCAGTTGCAACTCCAATTCAACCCCTAGACCTGGAAATTCCATATGTCACAGGCATGGCCATAAAAATAAATAAATAAATACATAAAAGTCAGGTTCAAATAGTTGCTAATCAGGGAAGGGAGGGTGTGTGGAGGGAAGGGTGGGGCAGTCAAGGAAAAACAGTGCAGTGATAAATCAGGATCCTCTTTCCTTCTCAAGGGATACACATAACAATACCTTTGAGCTCTTCTGCAGGAACTAAGGCCCCATCCAGGTGGGGCATGGTAACTTCAGGCTGAGCACAAGATTCTTGGAGCACCACCTCTCCACCAACAACCAATCAGAAGAAAGTCACACAACCTGCAGCCCTTACCCCAAATTTTGCCTATAAAAATTTTCCCCCAACACCGAAAGGGAGTTCACGGGTTTTGAGCATGAGCCACCCATTCTCCTTGCTTGGCCCTACAATAAACCTTTCTCTGCTCCAGACTCTGATGCTTCCATTTGTTTGGCTTCATTGGGGTAAGCACACAAACTTGTGTTCGGTAACAATACTTTCTATCTTTTTGATTCTGCCCCTGAGCCCATAGAGTCTAATGTCAACACAACAGCCAGTATGTCCTTTGAAAATGGGTGATATGATGTAATTCCTTAGCTGAAAACCCTCCAATAAATTACCAATCATTCCGAGTAAAATCCAACGTCTTTACTAGCTTTCCAGGGTCTCTTGTACCTGCTCCTCTACTTCTTCCTAACTTCCTCTCCTAAACTCTCCTCCTAACTCCTTCTCCTTAAGCCACATTGACCTCCTGCCTCTTCTAAGTGCTTTCCTGCTCTGACCCTTGAATTTGTGGTCCCATCCTGGATGCTCCACCTGCTTCCTCCCATAACTGCAGGCTCAATCCCTGACTTCCATCAGGCCTCACTTGCCCTCCTTAAACAAAATAGCAACTCCCCCTCTTCCAGAACCCACAACCATTTTCACTACCCATCCCCATCATCTCACTTTCTTTTTCTATATTCCCTTTACACATTTACCTGTTCATATGTTTACAGACTCTCCACCAGCCTAAAAGTTTCTATAACCATATAGTTAATGAATAAAAAGACTCTAGAAAAATGCCATTGCCTCCATTTTAATATTATTTACACTCACCCTCTACTTCCCAGTCATGCTTACTTCTGTATAGGTGAGCCCATTTGGGCAATCCATATCATATCTCAGTGCCCTGAAACACCTTCCCTATGCTTCAGATTTTTTTGCCTTCACAGCCATCACATATTAACACCCTGCATGTCCTCACGGAGCCACCTTCCTCCTCATTTGACTACACAGTCTTGCACATAAAAAGAGCTCAATTACTAGAAGTTAAGTGACTGGAGGTGGCAGGTTGCCAGCCTATGCTAATGTAACAGGACTCTTGTCCCTCCAAGGAAGCCTGTGCATTTGACAGGGGCCTCCAGGAGACCTTGCACCAAGGCCTTAACACAAAAGTTACTGTCGAAGAAGAGCCCAAGGTAAAGTAGGATGAGTTTAGGGCCAGGGCAGGTGGTATGGAGTAGGACCTTGCAGTACCCCAAGGTCATTTACAAGTGCAACTGTCTGAATCATTTATTAAACAAAGAACATGCCACTGGGCTTTTTATTTGTCATGCTAATGGGTTCCTATTTGAAAGAAAGAGGAATGAATAAATTCTGCAAAATAGTGTAAACCTGAAAACATTTACCCTCTTGTCTGCACACATAAAAAAGCTCACCCTGACCCAAAGAAATAAGTCTAAGAACAGAAGTATAAACATCATTTGCATGGAAAGAAAGCATAGAATGTTTGGGTAACTTTTATAGAAGCATCCGTTTCTGCCTACAAGGTAGAAATTTGAAGTGTGCAAAGGTTATTGCAAAATAAAGAGTAAGTCATAAAAAGGAGGTTTCTGGAGAAGAGCTCAGATATACTCTCAAATACAAGCATACACACTCTACTAAGTCCTAGATGTTGCCAATTAAAAAATGTTCTTTGCCATCTACCTCTCCACAGATTGTCACAAGCCACTGCATCCACTGACCTTCAACATACTCTGAAAGGAGTTTAGGATGGAGATCAGGAATAAGGTGAAGTAGGAGGTAGATAGGCCCCAGGTTGAGCAGCTGGAGTTTGTCAGGCTGAGCAATTGGAGATTGTCTCCCTCTAACATTTCAAGGAAAAACATAATGTCTGGAGAAGAGAGGAACTGAGTTCTGCTAGAGAAAAAAAGATAAGATAACCTACATCTTTCATTCTTGAAGTCAAGACCTCCCACACTGCACACGGGCAGGGAAGTTCCTCAGGGGTCAAAAGGGGATAGCCCATAATATGTGCTGTCAACCTCCCAGAGACCCTCATGCTAGAATCCATCCTGGCTAAGAGATGTGCATGCGCATTGTGCAGGGCCCTGAGTCAATTGGATGTGGATGATGAGCAAGGTGATTGGCCAGAGGGAACAAAGAAAACTGCCCACATATAAGTGACTTAAACCACTTCTTTAGTGCAGTCCTTGCTAGTGAAGACACCTACACTCTTCTTCTCTGAGTGTGCAGTTTTGCTTTTGTCTTAAATAACTACTTCTCTGTATGCTCTCTCCCACATGTGCTATGCTTCTGATGAACTCTGTGCCTGCTTTACAATCTCAGTCTCTTGGTAAAATTCTTTTTCTGAAGAAGGCAAAAGCCAGGGCCCTGCTTCTAACCATTAATCCCTGGTGAACTAGCAGTTGTAGTTCCTCCTTCTCACCCAGAAGGCCCAGGTTCAATTCCCAAACAGAGAACAAAGATCTGGCTTCAAGCCACCTCACACTGCTGTCACCCTGAGGTTGGAGGCCCTCTGTGCTCTGGGAAAAGACTAGGTCTTCAGAGAGTTAGATATTTTTAGGAGAAGATTTTACGAGCCCAATTCTTATATCTCCTCAAATCTAGAAAAGCACTAAAATCATTAATGGAGACATTGGCTTCTCATGACTAGCAGTAAGCTTCATGAGACAAGCAGCAACATTCTGAAAAAAAAAAAAAATGTGCTTGGTTGCATGTACCTCCCCATTTACAAAAATCATGTGTATACTGACTTTCCCCCCTACTTCTCTGGAGTAATTTCTCAGAGGTATGTGAAATGCTGCCTCCCAGGCTAGAGTCTTCATTTCATCCCAAATAAAACAACTCACAACTCTCATGTTTTCCTTTTTTTTTTTTCAGTCAATATTTGCTATATAAGATTGTGCCCATAGTTAACAAATCTGTATTGTACACTTAAAAATCTGTTAGGAGGATATATCTTATGTTAAAAGTTCTTATAACAATTTTTTTTAAAGAACATTCTATTGTGGGTTCACAGATATTTGTGATTATGTTGATACTGATAATTTATGTTGATTAGAAATTCTGTAAAGCAAAGTAGTTAAGAACTTTTGTTGTCACTAAAAGCAAATTTACCAGGGGAGGAAAAGTAGATTCTCAACAGACCGTTTATTTTGCACTAGGAACTATAAATTTCAGACAGAAAAAGTACCTAATACACAAAAAATGGGAAGAATAGGGCAAGAATGGCAAGTAACTGCTGAAGAGGGATCTTAAAGCAGCTTTGACCTGGAAAACACTTCAAAAACGAAATGAGTGATTTATACACTGAAACACAAATGTAAAATATATTTAGGTCGTCTACTTTCCTAGATCTTTCTGACAACAGTGCCACCTGGTGATTCAGTTTGACACAGGACATGAGATCTTAAGGAAAGTTAGACAAAGATGTTAAAATGGTTGCTGCCGAAATCATCCTGTTTTTCTCTTGATTCTTCTGCTGTTTGTCATTGCATCAAAGAGGAGATTGGAAAGTCAAAAACTGAAATTTCTTCAAATTCTACGTGTGCAAAGTGACAACAGAGAAAATAAATAAACTCTAAAATATTCTAACACAAAGTACAGAGCAGTTAACATGTGATTTGTTCATTCAGAGGATATTATTTCAGGTGAATTGAGAAATAATAATGTATAACAATCTTTTGTATAGTTGATTTACAAGCTGCACCAATTTCTGCTATAGAGCAAAATGACCCAGTTATACACCTATACATTCTTTTTTAATATTCTTTTGTGTATTATAAACTTCATAAGAATGACAGTATGCGTAGAAGTGTTCTTTAATTTATACATTTGAAATTACAAGTAGCCATATATGCTTTTATCCTCAAAACCAATAGGATCAAAAGAAATGAGACATAGAGAGCAAACTTATGTTCCCATGCCATCCTCAGCAGCCTCTGAACTCTCTCCCCAACAGTCCTGAAAAAGGTATCATTAAGTGTTTGCAGAGACTCGGATGAGCACACTCTGGGTACTAAGACCCCATCTTCTTAGTGTCCCTGCTCCAACTGGGCATGATGTTATCTCCTCTGTGAATAGCTCCCCAAAGTCACCTCATGTTTTTCTGGTCTGCCCTGCAATCCCCATGCTGTTCATCAGGCATGGCTGAAATTTTCCTGCAGGCAACAGTGGGCATCCCCACCACGGTTAGCATGGGGCCCTCGATATACCAAACTTGAGTGTCAGTGGGTCCCGAGGAGATGGGCTCACCTTCTTTTCATGTTACACTTTCCAGGATGGATGTCAAAGCATGGTGGGTTTTGCCCAGACAGTCCAGAAAACTCCTTGCCCCAAAAGTTCTTCAGCCTCCAATCCAGACTGACTCCACACTCTCCAAGCTGTGTGTGATTGTTCTCACACAAGAACTTGGTTAAGAGTTTGGGGTCTAATCTAGGGGAAAAGTAAGGAACAGGTCCCACTGATATCAGAGCCATCGGTGGTCTAAAGGCCTCCAGATATTTAAGTGATGCTGAATTCCACATGGAGGCTAAAAGACTTTCTTGTGCTTTTCTGTGTGCTCCAGTTTTAACATAACTACTGAGAGTGTGCTGGTTTACACACCAAAAGTCTCATAGAGGTTTTAGTTAAAAACAGCTTTTTCTAGCCATTTATGACAATGCCACAGCAAATGTAATACTCAATGGAGAAAAGCTGAAAGCCTTCCCACTAAACCCTAGAACAAGATAAGGAAGCCCACTCTTACCACTGTTATTAAACATAGTATTGGAAGTCCTAGCCACAGCAATCAGACAAGCAGAAGAAATGAAAGGCATCCAAATTGGAAAAGAGGTAAAACTGTCACTGTACGCAGATGACATGATACTATATATAGAAAAACCTAGACTCAACCCAAAAACTACTTGAACTGATCAACAAACTCGGCAAAGTGGCAGGATATAAGATTAACATTCAGAAATCAGTCACGTTTCAGTATCCTAACAATGAAATATTAGGAAAGGAACACAAAAACACAATACCTTTTAAAATTGCACCCAAAAAATCAAATACCTGAGAATACACCTGACCAAGGAGATGAAAGACTTATATGCTAACAACTATAAAACATTAATCAAGGTAATTAAAGAGGATGCAAAGAAATGGAAAGATATTCCATGTTCCTGGGTTGGAAAAATTAACATTGTAAAAATGGCAATCTACAGATTCAATGCAATCCCTATCAAATTACCCAGGACATTTTTCACAGAACTAGAACAAACAATCCAAAAATGTATACGGAATCACCAAAGACCCAGAATTGCCAAAGTAATCCTGAGGAACAAAAACCAAGCAGGAGGCATAACTCTCCCAGACTTCAAGTGATATTACAAAGCCACAGTCATCAAGACAGTGTGATACTGCTATCAAAACAGACAGACAGACCAATGGAACAGAATAGAGGACACAGAAATAAACCCAGACACAGTCAATTAATCTTAAGGAGGTAAGAATATTAATAGGAAAAAGACAGTCTTTTCAGCAAGTATTGCTGGGAAACCTGGACAGCTGCATGCAAATCAATGAAACTGGAACACACCCTCACACCATGTACAAAAATACTCAAAATGGCTGAAATATAAGTCAAGACACCATTGAACTCCTGCAAGAGAATATAGGCAAAACATTCTCTGACATCAGCCTATGAATATTTTCTCAGGTCGGTCTCTCAAAGCAACAGAAATAAAAGCAAAAATAAACCAATGGGACCTAATCAAACTGACAAGCTTTTGCACAGCAAAGGAAACCAAAAAGAAAACAAAAAGACAACTTACAGAATGGGAGAAAATAGTTTCAAACGAGGAAACTGACAAGGGCTTAATCTCTAAAGTATACAAACAACTTATACAATTCAACAGCAAAAAAGCCAACAACCCAATGGAAAAATGGGCAAAAGACGTGAATAGATATTTCTCCAAGGAAAATATACAGATGGCCAACAAGCACATGAAAAAATGCTCAACATCCCAGATTATTAGAGAAATGCAAATCAAAACTACCGTGAGGTACCACCTCACACTGGTCAGAATGGCCATCATTAACAAGTCAACAAATAACAAATGCTGGAGGGGCTGTGGAGAAAAGGGAACCCTCCTGCACTGTTGGTGGGAATGTAAGCTGGTACAACTACTATGGAGATCACTATGGAGATACCTTAGAAATCTATGCATAGAACTACCATATGACCCCGCAATCCCACCCTTGAGCATATATCCAGACAAAACTTGCTTAAAAAAGACACATGCACCAGCATGTTCATTGAATCACTATTCACAATAGTCAAGACATGGAAACAACCCAAATGTCCATCGACAGATGATTGCATTAGGAAGATGTGGTATATACACACATTGGAATACTACTCAGCCATAAAAAAGAACAAAATAATGCCATTTGCAGGAACATGGATGAAACTAGAGACTCATTCTGAATGAAGTAAGTCAGAAAGAGAAGACAAATACCATATAATATCACTTATATCTAGAATCTAATATATGGCACAAAGGAAACTTTCCACAGAAAAGAAAATCATGGACTTGGAGAACAGACTTGTGGTTGCCAAGGGGGAGGGGGAGAGAATGGGATGGATTGGGAATTTGGGGTTAATACATGCAAACTAATGACTTTGGAATGGATAAACAATGAGATCCCACTGTGTAGCACTGGGAACTATATCTAGTCACTTATGATGGAGCATGATAATGTGGGGAAAAAATCTATATAGGTATGTAACTGGGTCACCATGCTGTATAGTAGAAAATTGATAGAACACTGTAAACCAGCTAAAATGAAAAAATAAAAATCATTATATTAAAAAAAAGAAAAACAAAACAAAAAAAACACAGCTTTTTTTGATTTAATTTCATTTTTCAATTTTTTTTTAGCCCCTCTGTCCCTTGGATGTGTTCATGGGTCCACATGGCTGTTCAAATCATGGATAACCTCCCCTTCATTCCTCACAGTCTATTAAGCCAGCTTCTACATTTTATTCCCTCTTGGTGCAATAGCAGAGGTCCCTTTCATTTCCCAAAAAACCCTCCTAATCTCTTAACTTAATATCCTCCTGGCCAGTCCCCCCACCAGACCTCCAGGCACATCCCCCACCCTGTAGTGTGTGGTGCCAAGGTCTGATTCAAGGGGGGGAGCCTCCATGGAACATGATGGAGACGTTACATGAGCCACAGAATCAGCTAAAACAAAAAGGTGCACTTCATCCAATTCAAAGAAAAATGTTTGAAGATTGCAGATTCTTGGGGTTTTGGAAGATTTATAAAGTCTTGCTTGACAGTGACCACTCTAAGCTATTGAGAGTTTACCATACCAAATCTGTCAGAATTTTTATAACCTATCAAAGAGAGGGGTATAGGGTAAGCAAAACTACCAGGAAATGTAAGTTGTGACACATAGGTTCTGTTTACACCCATGCCTCTGAAAAATTCTTTACTTGGGAAAGGTGCTTATACTCCCTGGTCTTCATTTATCACAACGAAAGGGCTGGGCTGAGTAATTGTCAAGGATCTTTTCCCTTGTGACAATTTATGTCAGTAGTAATATACATTTTTCCGAGAACCTAGGACAGGGTGCTGGTCATAAATAAAATTAAAAAAAAAAAAAAAGAATAAAGAAACAACAGAGCAGTTGGTAAGATGATTCTAACCAGCAGGGGATTTGGGCAAAAGGCAAAGTGGTTTTCACAGCTGACAGGAAGAGGTGGGAGAGGCTGGGAAACAGGAAGGCGATGGAAGGCAGTTTCAGTGCAAAATTTATCTTGATAGCATGAAACCAGGCATACTGTCCAAACAATGCTATTTCACTTCATGTAATCAGTTTAAATCAGAGAAAAGCATTTTTTCAGAACTCTAAAATACCATGTATATGTGAAAATTAGCTTCACAGATAGCATTACAAGTATGGTTTTTGAGATTAAAGTGCAATTTATAGGGATTCCAGCAAAGTTTAAGAAAGAATAAATCTGACTTCATGTGATTTCTTCTTTGGTTTAAAACATCCTTTTTTTAAAATGTCATCTTTTAGTCAATGGATTTTTCACTTAATCCCAGTGAATGGCAACCATATCGGTGACTGTCAAGGACAGCATTACCCAGGCTTTTATGTGTAGGAAACCAGCAATTTAAGTGCAAGAAAAGCAACACTTAGAAAGTGGTAATACTTTGGGGGTTTTGGGGAGGAAAAAATAAATTCCTTGGGTTTTGTAGAGGAAAAAGATACACATACAAGAAAATCCACATGCACACACACACACATCCCTCATTCTCCGACTTCCTGAAAGATGTTTTGCTATTCTTCAAGGAATCCAAAGAGATTTCTAGGACGTAAGCCAGCAGTATTTGAACCAGAAGAAAATAAAATTAGTCAAAGAGCTGGCAGTGCTGATAATTAGCTGTATGTTGGCTTGTAGATCTTAAAACGGTACCATAAGAGATGTGTTTGGATTTATAGTAACACAAATATAGCCATTAAAATTGGAATGTCCAGACACAATGGTAATTTATGGACCTTGGTTTATCTTTCCTATTCAGAATTCTTTATGGTCTAGGAAAGAAAATTGGGATTTGAATGTGAATTTCATGTTTTGTAGCACCTTATTAAAATTATAATGAAAAATTCAATTCCTCTGCTTGGAACTTCAGCATATAATGAATTGCATAAAAGGACAGAAGAGTACAGGGGAGAAAAAGCGCAGTTCAGCGTGATAAAGTAGAAAGAATATCAGGCTAGGAGTCAGGAGATCCGGATTCTATGCCTAGCTCTGATGCTAACTGGTTGACTGATCTGGGGCAAATCATTTCATTCCTCCGAGCCTCAATTTTCTCATTTGTAAAGCGCGAGGACTGTTTTAGATGAACACTTCTGTGAACACCAGTGTCAGATCTTGTAGCACTTTCTCTGCTGAGAGAGCCTCTGAGAAAATTATCAAGTAGTCTCAAATAATAGAAAACAGCATTTCATTAAATCCGTCAACCCTTCTGAGGCAGGCAGAGCAGTCCAAACACTTGGTTTATTATGCATTGGGTCCATTACAATTTATCTGTAGAATATCCCTTTTCTGACATTTAAGAAAGGTCAAAATTCTCTAGAGCTTAATAGAAATGTTAATGTCATTTACAATAGTATGGCCACTTGGTTCTGTTGAATCACTCCAAGTTTCCTGGGACTGTGGAAAATGAATGGCAGTGACCTTGAACATCTGCCCGACACTTGTCCAGAGAGTAGGAGTAAAGGAAATGAACAATCTTGTGAATCTTTCAAGAGATTATATAGTTGCTCTTAGTAATATGTACAGTGCTCTGTTCACATTTTCTCTACCTTTAGATATTATGTCCTGATGCTCAATTTTATTACATTGAAAGATTTGTGTGCCATATTTCAATGGTTTTCTATTCAAGTGGTAGGATGCAATATAATTATGATAAACATTGGCTAGTGTGACACCTGTCCAGAATGTTACAAAAGTAAAGGCTTAAAAAAATTAAAAAAAAAAAAGGAGTTACCTTGGTGGCACAGTGGAGACAATCTGACTAGTAACCATGAGGTTGCGGATTCGATCCCTGGCCTCAATCAGTGGGTTAGGGATCCTGCTTGCCATGAGCTATGGTGTAGGTCACAGATGTGGGTGGGTTCTGATGCTGCTGTGGCTGTGGCGTGGGCCAGAGGCTACAGCTATGATTTTACGCCTATCCTGGGAACCTCCATATGCCATTGAGTGTGGCCCAAAAAAGCAAAAAAAAAAAGAAAGAAAAAAAGAGGAAGGGCTAAGAGAGGCAATTAGACATTTGACTGCACAAAATGAGCTGGATTAATGTACATTTTTACTTTCAGGGTTTTTTAAATTTTTATTTTGATTAAAAATATTTGCTTAGCCTCTTTGCCCAGAATATCATCCCTTTCACTCAGGTCTGTAATAAGCCTCCTCCACAGAGAACCAAACATCACATAAGCAACGACATCCTGCTGTATAGCACAAGGAATCATATCTGATCACTTGCAATGGAACATGATGGAGGATAATGTGAAAAAAAGTGTATGTATATATACATATATGTATATATGCATAACTGTGTTACCTTTTTGTATAGCAGAAATTGACAGAACATTGCAAATCAATTATAATAAAAAAAATTTAAAAACACGTAATCTATTAATTCATAACTAGCAAAATTAATTAGGCAATTTTATTCAATAAATATGTATAGTTATGCTTTACTTTTTATGGCCACACCTTTAGCATATGGAAATTCCCTGGGCCGGGGCTGAATCAGAGCCGTAGCTGCAGCCTACACCACAGCCATGGCAACACCTGATCCATGCTGGATCTGTGACCTATACCACAGCTTATGGCAAGGCCAGATCCATAACCCACCAGAGCTGAGGATCAAACCCACATCCTTAGAGAGACGACATTGAGTCTCTAACCCATTGAGCCACAAGGGAAACACCTTAAGCTTTACTTTATCTAGTGCTGAATGTTTTATTTGATAACAAAAGAGAATTTCACAAGGTCGTTTTGTAATTTCATATTCCAAATGTGATAGAAGGTCACTAGCATTTAGAGAAACTTAGATCCTGCTTTCTTACTTTTGACCTCCGTCCACATTCTCATTTCATAAAAAGTAATTCAGAGCCAGTTGATAGTATATTCCTATCTAGTCTTTGAAAAGAAATCATTGAACTGATAAATTAGTTACCTGATGTAGATAGATAAATATAAGTAAACTTCAACTTTGTCATTATTCAAATGCTAAGAATTACAAGATTTTACTATATCACTTTACTATATCACTTATATCACTTCTGCAGACTTCCTGCAAGACACCAAAGAAAAATATTTAATGTATTAAAACATTTTTTGCAGGAAACAGCTCTGAGGTGAGATGTCGGAACAGTAGACTAAAATAGAAGATTTTCTCCTTTCCAACTTTTGAGGAGTATTGGCACATACAGTTGCATATATTTAAAGTGTACAGGTGATGACTTGATATACATGTACACTGTGGAATGATCACCAAGTCAAGGTACTTAGTTCATCCATCACCTCACGTAGTTAATTCTTTGCTATATGTGGTGAGAATGCTTAAGACCTACTCTCAGCCACATTCACGTATATACAGCATTGTATTATTAACTATAGTCACCATGCTTATGTAAGATCCTCAGAACTTAATTCTCCTTATAACTGAAATTTGTGCACTTTGACCTACATCTTCCCTTTATCTCTACCACCCAGCCCCTGGCAAGCACCATTCTATTCTCTCAAAAGAGCAGGTATTCATTCCTTCAGATTAACAATGTATTACATTCCTGCAGCCTGAAGCCTACAACCAATTTACATGGCTTTGAAAATGTCGAAAAAAGTGGAAGCACAACCTTCAAGAGAGCTAGAGACTCAGCTCACTGACTCATCTTCTGCTGCCACAACAGGAAACCAGGTTGTAGAACAGCAGTCAGAGTGGCCTGGATCTGCCACTAGCCCACAGCATGAAAATTATCTTCTCCAAATCTGTAGAATACTAAGACATGGGTAAAAGATTTTAAAAAATGATTTCTGCATCAATCTTAAAACCTCTAGGTGTACTTTTTAAATAAAAGATATCATGATTGTTTTAATTCATCTCAATGATTATTGTCACAGCAAAGGAAACCATTAAAAAAATGAAAAGATGACCCACAAATGGGAGAAAATCTTTGCAAATCATTCAACAGACAAGTTTAGTCTCCAAAACATACAAACAAATTCTCCAACTCAACAACAACAAAAAAACAACCCAATAGAAAAATGCACAGAAGACCTAAATAGACATTTCTCCAAAGAAGACATAAAGGAGTTCCCATTGTGGCTAAGCAGAAACAAATTGACTAGTATCCATGAGGACGCAGGTTTTATTCCTGGCCTGGCTCCATGGGTTAAGGATTCTGTGTGAACTATGCTGTAGGTTATAGACGCAGCTTGGATCTGTGATTGCTGTTGCTGTGGCTGTGGTGTAGGCCAGCAGCTAGAGCTCCAATTCCACTCCTAGCCTGGGTACCTCCACATGCCACAGGTGTGGCCCTAAAAAGAAAAAAAAGAAAAAAAAAAAGACATACAGATGGCTAGTAGGGACATAAAAAAATGCTAAATATCACTAATTATTAGAGAAGTACAAATCAAAACTACTATGAGGTACCACCTCACCCCAGTTAGAGTGGCCATCATTAACAAATCAACAAACAACAAATGCTTGAGAGGATGTGGAGAAAAAAGAACCCTCCTTCACTGTTTGTGGGAATGTAAATTGGTACAACCACCATGGAATAGAGCATGGAAGAACCTCAGAAAACTAAATTCAGAACTATCATATGATCCAGCAATCCTACTCCTGGGCATGTATTCAGAAAAAAACTTTCATTCAAAAAAGTACACTCATTCCTATGTTCATTGCAGTACTATTCATGATAGCGAAGACATGGAAACAACCTAAATGTCCAGTGACAGATGAACATATTAAAAAGATGTGGTACAAATATACAATGGAATTTAGCCATAAAAATGGACAAAATAACACCATTTGCAACAACATGGATGGAACTGGAGATTCTCATACTAAGTAAAGTAAGTTTGAAGGAGAAAGACAAATACCACATAATATCATTTTTATGTGGAATCTAAAATATGGCACAGATGAACCTCTCTACAGAACAGAAACAGATGCACAAACATAACAGACTTGTGGTCACCAAGGGGGAGGGATGGGATGGACTAGCAGTTTGGGGTTAATAGATGCAAACTGTTACATTAAGACTGGATAGACAATGAGGTTTTGCTGTATAGCACAGGAAACTGTGTCCAATCACTTGTGATGGAACTTGATGAAAGACAATATGAGAAAGAGTGTGTATAGATGTATGACTGGGTCACTCTGCTGTAGAGCAAAAATTGACAGAACAAGATCAATCAAGTATAATAAGAAAATTCAAAACATTATAAAAGAAGTTGACCCATGATGGAGTTTGAAAATAAGAAAAAAGAAGGGATTTAAACCCAGATGTGTTTATTTTTTGGCCAAAAAGTCTCTTTGCTAGTTTTCCTGTATTTTTACTTTCTTTTCAAACATATTAAACTCAGTTAAAAGTCACAGAATAATGATTCCCACATCTCCTGCAAACCTTACTATTACACAGTTTTATTAACCCACATTCTTTACTTGACCCTTTGGGGGAAACGTGATTCAAAAGAGAAGGTGAATGGCCCCTGAGTTCAGAACTATTGTGAGGAAACCAGTCCTACTCCTTATCTCAGAAAGTCTGCCCTCTGAAATCACCACTGCAATGTGTGTCCCTGGAGGGGGGGCGCTGACAATCCCAAACACTCTTCCCATTCCACCAACTGGTGTCGAGAGGAAATGTTGACCTTTTAGCACAGTGTTATTTTACTTTTCTTCACAGCTGTCAATAACCCTATATTGCAATTCTGACAGTTTTTAAGTAACCTATTTTTTTCACCTTGCCGAATCAAATTGTGAGTGAAATTGTATTGAAGTTTGATATGTTCTTGTTACCCACATGTCATTTAAACACAATGTAATTCATATATTGTTCATGAAAGTTTATTGAAAACATTTGGATGAAGAAAATATTTTCCATTTTTAGGACATTGAACAATTTTATTTTTAATGAAACAGTGAATGTTAGGAGTATTTTTTTTCCTCTTTCACCAGTCCCTCCAGTGTCCTAGAAATAAAAGATAAACAAGTAGAAAGTAGTTTGCTTAATTTTTTCTTTTTTGTCTCCTAACTAAACCAAATTGTCTCAGTGGATAAGGCACTCTACTGTTGGTTGAGTAGATAAGAAAGTTTAATTTCTGTATGTCACCAAGTGCAATGTGCTGCACCAAGGCAGTGATTTCATAAGTAATATTCTAATAATCTGAAAGTGCTAGTACAGAAACCTAAAAACTCAGAGAGAATAATATATCCATTGTTTTCTTACACTACAAGCTCTAAAGTTACAGCACTTAACAAGGAGATCCCCACTAACAAAAATGCTCCTATAATGGAGATGATCATGTAAACAAAACTTACATTGTGATTCAGTAAATGCTGCATATAGGGTAAAATAATAGCTCATATTGAGTTAATGGAATGTCAAGCAGTGTTATAAGTGTTTTACATGTATTAACTCATTTCATTTTCAAAATTCAATGAGAATGCACCATCTTACAGATGAGAAACTGAGAAAAAAGAAAATTTAAATAATTTGCCAAAAAAAAATCACAGCAAGTGAAGATCAGAGAGAGAATTTGAGCCAAGTTGTTGTTGGGTGCCAAAATCTTGCTCTTTTTTGGCCTCCCTACAGTATAGGGAGTCCCTGGGCCAGGGATCAGATCTGAGCCACAGTTATGAGCTATACCACGGCTGCAGTAATGCCAGATCCTTTAACCCACTGTGTCAGGCTGGGGATCAAACCTGCAATCCTGGTACTGCAGCAATGCCACCGATCCCATTGTGCCACAGTGGGAACTCCCAAAGTCTTATTCTTTACCACTGTGAGACCTTATGCTCATTAATGCTTTTGAACAAACATTGAAGTTAGAAAGCGGGGGCCACGCACTTGCTTTGGCCCATGATAAATGAACAGCAGTGATGTGTCATTTCCATTGGAGACAGGACACAATTCACCCCTGAGGTGACCATTCATGTGTATACCAAATAAAGCTTCCATTGCTGGGGAACTTGAGTAGCCATGAGAAGAAATATCCTGTGAACCAGCACTGGAGGTGTCCTAAGGGTGAGAATTAAGGGCTTATTTTGTTAAGCCTATTGAGATTTTGGAATTATTTATTACTACCACCCTGACACAGACATACCCCCTATACAGTTATGATAGGATATGAGCTCAGTCAGGCTCACTTAATCCAGTTTCAGAGGGAACTCAGGATGCATATGATTTACCCGGACACCATGAAGGCAGGACACAGAGAAAAAAGTATAAGCAAAGGCCCCAAAGCAGAAAAGCTATTAAGATATTAAGCTATTAAGCTATTAAGAATGGCAAGTGGTTGAGAGGATTAAAGATACTCACATTAGGATAAAACCACCAAGTACACAATTATTCCCATAAAATTTGATTTGATTAAGAACTGACATTTTTGACAATCTATTCTTAAAAGCCACAGTAAATAGAGTTCTTAATTACTTATTAGCTTCTATACTTAGGGATGTCAAAGAAGCCTTCATTTCAATAAGACAAGAAGTATGAGGGGCTTAATTCTGTTTCATTGTTGTCACAGAATCACAACAAAATTTTTGAGTGAAATCCAATTTTTGAGTAGGCCCACAAGCTGTTGGTGGCAGAGGGTCAACTAGCAAATTCTCCTGATTCCTAACATTTCTTGCTTCCTCCTTATTACACTTTTCATTTTTATTTTAAATTTGCAGCTGAGCAGGAGTAATTTGGTAGCATATTATTTTAAGAGAGGATGCACAAGCTGTTAAAATGTTCACTGATGGTATAAATACAAATGAGCCCAACATCTCAATATCCCCTCACCAGTAGGCTTACGTTCTAAGCTGTAGAACAACTCCTATTGTTCTAAAGGCTTCTGTTATTATTTGTCATTTTATGTGACAGGTAATGCATTGTGAAAATCACATTAATTATTTCTCAATTTTAGTTATTTACATATTTTAGTTACATATTTAGTTACTTTGATGAAGGTACTTTTTGTCTAATGAAAGATGGACATTGACAACATATTTTTTCAAATACAGAGACCAACATTTCCTTCTTGGTTGATAGAAATCATCTATGAATTATTTAGAAAACTTTGCCAGGGTAAACTACCTTTGCTAAACAAACATTGCTTTGAAATGGGGTCGTCCATGGCAAATTGTGTTGGGAAGATATGTTAGACACGCGTGTTTACAACAAAAGGGCACGTGTAATCTAAGTGCAATGAAAGGCAGCAAAAGCTGCTTTTTCAGGACTGGACAGAGATGGAAAGTTTTGCTGAAATCTCAATTTGGGTCAGAATCTGAATCTATCTCTATTTCTCTTATGTGCAAATCCAGCCCTGTAATTGCCTACACTCTGCTATTGCCTTCCGGGAGAATTGGAGAATTGATGAGATATTGATGGAGGTTCTGCAAGATGGGAAAAAAAAAAAACAAAAAAAGAGTCAAAAATATAATGAAAGTTTCTATGAATGTAGAAATTCTTTTGCCATGGGTTTCTTCAGGGCATCTCTTGCCATCTTAGATAATGAAAAGTTGTTAGGTATTCTTACCCTTTTCCTGCATGTTGCCTTCAGTATTATTAATCTCCTTTCCCTTTACACCCCTCCCCAGAAATGTACACATATCTCTATACATCACTTTTTGCATTTTGCACTTTACAAAATATTTTTATTCAATCACATTTCCTTTATAGAAGTTTCTTTTAACAATCTCTGATTTTACACATCTGGTCATGTTGTGCGTATAAAAGCCCATACAGTTCATTTTTCATCACTTTGACAGATTCTCTTCAACTGCAGCTGACTTTTTTCTCCTCAGTCAGCATTTCTCCTGACCCATGCAGGAACACTGTCCAGGGACAGAAGCTGTGATGACAGCCTGTATAGAGCAGATTTCAGTTCTTTCTTGGGAGTGGGTTTGATATAAGTAATTTCAAAATGTTCATATCTTTTAGCATATCATGCTAAACTATCCATTTCTGATCATTCTAATTTCTGATCCAGTTTCCAAAGGCATGTTGCTCTGAAAAACAAAGTTTATAAGTAATGTGCCTCATTTCCTTGCATCTTAGTGGAAAGAAGAAAAGATTGAATGAAATTTCTTCAATTTTAAGGGAAGAGGAAGCCAGGTTTCCCTATCCATAAATTATAATGTTGGAAATTGTTCACTGAACGATTCTTCCTCCTCTGAGATTTTCTTTGTCCTTCTCTGCCCTGCTCTTTCTTCATGAGACTGACCTGTATAAGGTTACTTCACTCCAGAAATACTAGCTTTTTCTGGCTGACTTCTGATTGGGCCCAACCAATGGGCTTTGTTAGAAGGAGGGCAAAGAGGTTGAGGCAGTTTTTCCAATACCTACCCATTCCAAACCACTTTTACAGCAGTGACTGTGCCCTTTCATGAACCCAGCCGCTATCTATGGTTTCTTTTCTTTAGGAGGATCTCTCACTGGGCTCTGTTGATACTCTTTACCCCTTCATCACTAAAAAAGCTGTTCCTGTTGTTATTAATGTCTTAATATCTCAACATTCCTTATTAATAAGTTCTCTTAAGCCTATATACCCAAATACACATCTCTATAAATACTCTCTCCATTAAAATACATTGCACCACTTGAGTTAAATTTTATTTTCCACTGGGAGCTAGATGATATAATCAGTTTACTTGGTTATTGTGGAAATTACAAGTGTCACTCTAGTGGAAGCTACTGCTGAACAATTACCCTAAAAAAGTAAAGTAAAAGCCACCTTTTTCTCAAAAAGTTGTTTGCCCACTCGTGTTCATAGCTGCACAATTCACAATAAGTAGAATGTTTAAACAATTCATGTCCATCAACAGATGAATGGAGAAGCAAAATGTGGTATACATACATCATGAAACTTCAGTATGATCCAGCAATCCCACTCCTGGGCATATATCCAGAGAAAACTATAATT
Source organism: Sus scrofa (assembly GCF_054392235.1). Taxonomy (NCBI): domain Eukaryota; kingdom Metazoa; phylum Chordata; class Mammalia; order Artiodactyla; family Suidae; genus Sus; species Sus scrofa. Next base: position 48,982,211 of record NC_139390.1, on the reverse strand, counting down.
CAAAAATGTACATGCAGCCCCATGTTCACTTCAGCACTATTTACAATAGCCAAGACATGGAAACAACCTAAATGGCCATCAACAGAGATTTGGGTGAAGAAGATGTGAGATATATATATATATATAAAGTGGAATATTACTCAGCCATAAAAAGAATGAAACAGTGCCATTTGCAGCAACTCAAAGAAGTCAGACAAAGACAAATATCATATGGTATCACTAATATGTGGAATCTAAATTTTAAAAAGATGCAGTAGAACTTACAAAACAGAAACAGACTCAAAGATTTAGAAACCGAATTCCATGGTTACCAAAAGGGAAATGTGAGACAGGAAGGGTAAATTAGGGGGTTGGGACTAAAATATACACACTACTATATTTAAAATAGATAGGTAACAAGGACCTACCGTATAGCATATGGTAATCTACTCAATTCTGTTTAATAACCAATACAGGAAAAGAATTTAAAGGAATGGATATACTTTTATGTATAACTGATTTACTTTGCTGTACACCTGAAACTAACACAATTTTCTAAGTCTTCTATACTCCAATAAAATTTATTAAAAAAAAAAAAGAATGGAGGGAGTTCCCTGGTGGTCTACTGTAACCTAACAGATTCAGCACTTTCACCATTGCAGCCCGGGCTCAATCCCTGGTCATGGAACTGAGGTCCCACACCAAACTACTTCACATCCCAGCCAAAAAATAAAAATAAAGGAGAGGAATTTTGAAGTGTTCTACAACCTGGATAAACTGTGAGAACATTATTTCATTACATGAAACAAGCCAATCAAAAAGGACAAATACCGTATGATTCTATTTATATATATGAGGTACATAGAGTAGTCAAAATCACAGAGACAGAAAGTACAATATGGTTTGTAAGGGTTTAGGGAGGGGGAAGAGGGAGTTATTGCTTATTATGTAAAGAGCTTCAGTTTTGCAAGATGAAAAAATTCTGAAGATGGAAGGTGGTGATAGTTGCACAAAAATATGAATGTACTTAATACCAATGAATTGTACACATAAAGTGATTGAGATGCACTCTAAAACATGGTTAACATAACCTAGATTTTATGTTATGTGTATTTTATCACAGTATTTTTTTTTCAAGAAATTGAAAAAAATAATAGTAAAGCTTGGTGAAGTATCGTGAGAATTAAGTAATCCATGTAAAGCACTGAGCCCAGTGCCTGAGGAATAGCACATGTTCCTGGTCATGGTTGTTTAGCTGTCCTTGCTGTATCTATTCCATTTGAGCTTTAACAACCTTATGATAGTAAATAAATAATAGTTTTAATAATGGCGCTATTTCATTTTTGTGCTGAAGACTGCTGTATGTGTCGTGCTCTTCAGAGCACTCATTCCTTCAAAGGCACTGTTTCCTGGGACCACTGTCCTAGAGGATGCCATGGGAAACATGAAGGAATGTGTCTCTAAAGAATTCATAGGGAGGTTTCCACAGATGAGGTAACATTTCAGCTGAGCTCTGGTGGACCCATAAGAACTAGAGGAAGTTAAAAGAAAAGGCAAGAAAGATGGTGAGAGGCAGATGGATGAGTACAGACAAGGACCTAAGGACTAGAATGATGGGGTGGAGTTAATAAGAAATTTTCTTTTTTTTTTCTTTTTCTTTTTTTTTAGGGCCACACCCACAGCATATGGAAGTTCCCAGGCTAGGAGTTGAATTGGACCTACAGCTGCCAGCTTATGCCACAGCCACAGCAACTCCAGATCTGAGCCACATCTTCAACCTATACCACAGCTCATGGCAATGCTGGATCCTTAACCCACCTGAGCAATGGCAGGGATGGAAACTGCGTCCTCATGGATACTAGTCAGGTTCGTTAACTGCTGAGCCAGGACAGGAACTCTGAGTAATTTCCTTTTTACTTTACTATGATGTTGTGTCTTGAGTTTCACATCTTTGGACTTAAAATAAAACTAAAATAATAGTTGTGAAGTATCAGTATAAAGATCTGTATATCTCAAAGACAAATATATAAACAAATGCATTTCCTTTTTTTTTAAAGTCCACACCTGCAGCCTATGGAAGTTCCTGGACCAGGGATCAAATCTGAATGGCACCTGCAATCTATGCCACAGCTGCAGCAATGCCATATCCGTAGGGGATGGATCCTACACCACCACAGAGGCAACTCTTGGTTCTTAACCCACTGTGCCACAGCAGGAACTCGGCAAATGCATTGCTTAAAGCACAAAATATATTGGTAAGGAACATTTGCCATTCTTTTGACTGACTAGAACCTAAACCCTTCCGCTGTGTGAGGGAATTCACTGTCTATTGATTCTCAAGAGACTCAGCAGTCCATTCTAAAAACTTAAGATTTTCCAAGTCCTCAGCCTCACTTGTAAATAGATCGATGTGGTCTGGGTTTTGCCAGAGACTTGATATCTTAGACTTTGAATAGGGAACTGGCGACACAAGGAATTGGAAGATAAAAGAAGAATCTATAACAAAGAATGGTTAGAACAAGGTCAAAATCCTGGACAGGAAGAGAATACTACTCAAATATAAACACATGATACGATTCATGTAAAAGCAAAGAGGACTATGAGGTGGAACAGGAAACCTAGAGAGCAAAGCCAAAGTCATAAAGAATTGTTCCACCCCTGGAGAATTAATTGAGCTTCAAACATTTGCCTCACTGGATTTCAGAATTTCCATCAAGCAATGGCTCCCTAATATATTCCATTCCCCCACCCCCTTGTTTAACAGACTTTTTTTGTAAGTAGCCTAAGTCTGTCCCACTTCTGTTCACTGAATATGGAGAGTAGTAGGGTGGGAGTGGGAAACGGGGAGCAGATAGTTTGTCTTCTTATCTCTTTAGTTTCACAGGTCTACAGATTGCAAGAATATGTATTAGAGGAGTTGTAAACTTTTTCTTTTCTTTTTATTTATTTATTTATTTTTTAAGGGCTGCACCCATGGCATATGGAAGTTCCCAGGCTAGGGGTTGAATATGAGCTACACCTGCCAGCCTACATCACAGTCGCAGCAATGAGAGATCCAAGCCATGTCCAGACCTACACCACAGCTCATAGCAATGCTAGATACTTAACACACTGAGCAAGGCCAGGGATCAAACCCCCATCCTCATGGATACTAGCCAGATTTGTTTCCCCTATGCCACAACGGGAACTCCAAAAATTCTATTTAAGGAACTATGCCTGATGATGAATTCATCCACACCAGGACCTAATTTGATAAGATTCTGGACTTTAAGCTGATGCTATATGAGCTAAAACATTGGGATATACTGTTTGGGAGTGAATGCATTTGCATGTGCAATGGACATGAATTACTGGGATCCAGATGATGAACAGTGGAAGATGTTCCCAATAGTCTTTGCCTTCTGGTATTCAGGCCCTAGTTTTGTCTGCTTCACTTGAGTGTGGGCTGGATTTACTCACTCTGATAGACTATAGTAGAAGGTATGTGATGACATTAGATTATAAAAAGACTGAGAACTGGTGCTCCTAACTCATTCTCTCTCTTGCTTTCTCCTTTGCCCATTCAGAAGCAAACCAGTTACCATGTTGTGAACTGCCTTATGGAGAGATTCAAATGGTAAAGACTGGAGGGAAGTCTCCAGCCAACATCCAGAAGTGAAATAAGACCTTCAGACCAACAGCCTGAAAAGCTTGATTTTCCCATGAACCACTTGGATGAACTTGGCTTTGATTCCTCTCCCAGATGAGCCTTCGGAAGAAACCACAGCCTCAGCCAATGGCTTGATGGCAACTTTCATCAAGAGGTACCTAGCCAAGTTGCACACACATACCTAACTCAGAGAAACTCAGAAAAGAAATATTTGTTGCTTCCAAGTTTTGTAGTCATTTGATGCATGATAAAGTATAATTAATAAGCCTCTCTGAAAAGTCTATATAATTCATTTCATTAGATAATGTTTAAAATTGAAACTAAGAAATAACACTATTTACTCATTATTTAGAAATACATAGGTTAAGGAGTGAAAAGTGATTGTCCCTGTATCAGGACTAGGGAATAGAAAGGATAAAGGCATTAAATTCTTTGACTTTCAAAAGTTTGCCTCACATTTCTAAAAACCTCTTCCAGAAAAATCTTTTCTCCGGGGCTTCTGAAGAGCCAAGGCTTCATTTTAAGATCTCAGAATTGCATAGCATTTTATAGTATTAGCAGCTTTTCAAATGCATTACTTCTATGAGTCTCTCATTTCCTTCAATAGAAGGTGAGAATAGTGCCAATTTTGACATTGTCCTCAAAGCAGAAGAAAAGGACTTTCCAAGTAAAACATCTGTAACTCTTTGGTAAGCAGTCAATTCACAAAAAAGCAAATATTAAATATTAAAATTATTTGAGTGATCTGGCCCAATGAATTTGCAAATTTAAAAAAAGTGAGAAAAATTCAAGGAAGACATTCATAAACTAATTTTTTTTTTTTTGTCTTTTTGTTTTTGACATTATGGAGGTTCCAAGGCTGGGGTCTAATCGGAGCTGTAGCAACTGGCCTACACCACAGCCCCACAGCAACACGGGATCCAAGCCACATCTGCAGCCTACACAACAGCTCACAGCAACGCCGGATCCTTAACCCACTGAGCGAGGCCAGGGATCAAACCCACAACCTCATGGTTCCTAGTCGGATTCCTTAACCACTGAGCCACGACGGGAACTCCACTAGTTTTTTTAAAAAATCAATGTAATTTAATGCTGAGCTATGGGATCTTTCTTGATTTAACTTCTTTCATTAAGAAGTCATACGGCTTTCTTTGCTTTTTCCTTTTGAACAATAGCTTACGTCTATAACCATGTCAAAAACACAGAAATTGAGAGAAATGGCAAGCCCCAGAGGATAGGACGAAATGCTAGAATTTGAAGGAATTGAATTTAAGTGTTACCATGGACCTTCTTGAGGTTGTGTGAACTCACTTAAGCTAATTAAAAACCATCTATGTAAAAGTGAAAATATTCATGCCCCTCATAAGACTGTGTTGGGACTAACGAATAAAATGGATTATAAAGCACTTAAGAAAATAGAACCAAAAGGCTTGGAACTATGCTATACTAACAATATTTTGGTGTCCTCATTTAACCCCTAGAAATTGAAAAACATTGACTACAGACCTAAAAGCATAGAGATGGAAAACATGGCTGAGTTTCCAAAGCAAATCTCTCTCCTTGAAAGAAGTGTCAAAGGTTTACCACTCAAATATAATTAAAATGAAAAAAAAAACCAAAAACAAAAGCAAATCTTCCAGACTGAAACATGGCAAGTAATGAAAATAAAAACTACAATAACCCAGCACTCTTGTGATATATTAAGGGCTTACTATATGCCAGGAATGTGCTGAGCAGTTTACTGCTATTATTTATTTACTCATCACAACACTCCCACTAGTTGGGTATAGTTATACCTATTTTATAAAAAGGATCTTAACAATAAATAGGTCACACAATAAGTGGTTGAGCCGATATTCAAATAAGGATGCACGTATGTAAAATCTGGCAGGATTCTATGTGGAATTAAAAAAAGGGGGGGAGACAAATGAACTTATTAACAACAGAAACAGACTCATAGACATAAAAAAAAAAAAACAAACATATGGTTACCAAAGGAGAAAGGGGTGGAGAGTAAATTAGGAGTTTGGGATTAATATACACACACTCCTACATATAAAATAGGTTAACAACAAGGACCTACTCTATAGGCACAGGGAACTATATACAATATATATATATATATATATATTTTTTTTTTTGTCTTTTTGCCATTTCTTGGGCTGCTCCCGCAGCATTTGGAGGTTCCCAGGCTAGGGGTCTAATCGGAGCTGTAGCCACCAGCCTATGCCAGAGCCACAGCAACACGGGATCCAAGCCACGTCTGCGACCTACACCACAGCTCACGGCAACGCCAGATCGTTAACCCACTGAGCAAAGCCAGGGATCGAACCTGCAACCTCATGGTTCCTAGTCGGATTAGTTAACCACTGCGCCACAACGGGAACTCCCTACAATATCTTTTAATAACAAAAATGGAAAAGAATCTGAAAAAGAATATATATATAATGTGTGTGTATATATATGTATATATATATATATATCCAAATCACCTTGCTATTATACACCTGAAACATTGTGAATCAATTATACTTCAAGTAAAAAAATTAAACCTCACCAAAAAGTCTGATGGGCAGGAAACATAGCATTGGGACTATAAATGCCCTGAAAAAATATTTGTTGTTTTAATGGAAAGAAAGATTTCTTTTATTTATTTATTTATTTGGTCTTTTTTAGGGCCGTACCCAAGGCATTTGGAGATTTCCAGGCTAGGGATCAAATTGGAGCTGTAGCTGCCAGCCACAGCCACAGCCACAGCAACGCCAGGTCCAAACCACATCTGCAAACCACACCACAGCTCATGGCAATGCTGACCCTTAACCTGCTGAGTGAAGCCAGGGATTAAACACATGTCCTCATGGATACTAGTCAGGTTCATTAACCACTGAGCCACGATGGGAACTCCAAGAAAGATTTATTTGTTGAGAAACGTGCTAAATACCCTTCAGGAGTTCCCTGGTGGCCTAGCACTTAAGGATCCGGCATTGTAACTACTGTGGTTGGGGTTTGATCCCTAGCCTGGGAGCAAGCCGTTGGTATGGCCAAAAAGTAAATAAATAAACACCCATCCCCATCCTGGGTTCTGCTAGGGGAACTTAGGCAAACTTAGGCAAACCAAAGCTGCCATCCACCCTTGCAATACAGCAGGACTAATACCAGGCTAGCATCCTGAAACTAGCCATTTGCTGGCTGGCCCTGACCCATGGGGGAAAATGGAAGGACCAGCCTAAACAAAAAAGGTAGTTATTAGCTGAGCTAATCAGGTTCTCTCTCTTCTTCTTTTACGTTAATTATTTTTTACTTTGAAATTAAACTTTTGCAGAAAAGTTCTAATAGGACAAAGAACCTTTGTATGCCCTTCATGCAGATTCCCTAATTGTTAAATTTTACTGAATTTGCCCATCTCTCTATTTCTTTAGAAGAGAAACGTGTTGGCCCATTACCATTAAATACTGCAATGCAGACCTCCTTACTCCAGTATGAGGTGGTCTATTATTACTACCCAACCCTCCTCCCAGTCAGGAGATAAACATTGATACAATCCTACCATCCAATTCACAGTCACCATTCAAATGGTGCCATCTACTGGCATTCAAATGTGCCATCTCTCTCAGTAATGGCTCTTTTTCCTTTCTAGACTGTTTTCTTGCTAGCTAAAACCACAATGTAGCATTTACTATTAGAGTTTGAGATCTGGATCAGAAAACAAAAACAGACATGATTATTTTCAAACAAGTTTCACAGTTTCAGAAAGAAAGTGGGTAAATTTTTTTGCCATTTTTTTGGCCTATTCCCAAAAAAGTAGATCCTTAACCCACTGAGCTACCAGAGAACTCCCCAATTTTTTTTAATTATGGTAAAATACATGTAACATAAAATTTACCATGGCGACCATTTTTAAATGTACAGTTCAAGTCTTCTATTGTGGCACAGTGGGTTAAGGATCTGGTGCTGTCCCTGCTGTGGCACAGGTTCGATCCCTGGCCTGGGAACTTCTGCATGCCAAGGGTGAGGCCAAAAAAATAAATAAACAAATACACAGTTCAGCAGTATTAAGTACATTCATAATATCATGCAACCCTCACCACCATCCATCTCCAGGACACTTCTTGTAAAACTGGAACTCAATACACATAACTGTCCATAACCCATTACAGTAACTCCCCGTTTTCCTTCCCCTCATCTCTGGAAATCACTATTCTATTTTCTGGCTCTGTGATTTTGATTACTGTAGATACACTGGTGGAATTGTACAGTATTTACCTTTTTGAGACTGGCTTATTACACTTAGAATAATATTCTCAAGGTTCATCCATATTGTAGCATGTGTCAGGATTTCCTTCCTCTTTAAGGCTGAATAATATTCCACATTTTGTACATCCCTTCATTCATCAGTGAAGACATGTTACGCTGGTGTTTTAGCTATTGTGAATAATGCTACTGTGAACTGCACATAAAAATCTCTTCAAAACTCTGCTTTCAATTATTTGGGGTATATCCCCAGAAGTGGAATTTGCTGGATCATGTTGTAAGTCAATTTTTAATTTTTTGAGGAACTGACATACTGCTTTCCACAGTGTTTGCACTATTTACAGCCCCACCAATAGTACATAAGTGTTCCAATTTCTCTCCATTCTTGGTAATGTTTGTCATTTTCTCTTTTCGTGATGTTAGTCATCCTAATGGGTGTGAGGTGGGATCTCATTGTGGTTTTGATGTGCATTTCTCTAATAACTAGTGATATTAAACATTTTTCATGACCTTATGGGCCATTTGTATGTCTTTTTTGGAAAAATGTCTACTCAAGTTCTTTGCTCACTTTGAACCAGGTGGTTTGATGCTTGTTGTTGAAAATGGGTAGATTTTAAAACCAATATTTAATGTTGAATTCAAAAATGTTGAATTTTTCCAGCCTAAGACACATGCAAAGAATTAAAGCAATGGTCCAAATGTGATACTGCAGGCTTTTCAAGTTAAGGTAGAAACAATATTTTTTTCATAGCTACCATTATACTCCTATAAGCCTGTCCTTGAAATGTATCCTAACTGCTAGGAATTCATATTTAAAATATCGTCACCACTACAGACAATTCAAATGTAAAATAAATTCTATTTCAAAGGTTCATTAGAAACTCAGAAAAAAAAAAACAAACAAACTTCCTATTGAGGCAATGTTATGCCTGGTGCTCATGGCCCTAAGGCTAGTCCACAAAAGCTTAATACTGAAAAAAAAAATTTACAAAAAACAAACCACCGTCTATAATGAAATTTCTATAACAAAAAGTGTCTTAGAAGAAGTGACATAATGGCCTAGAAGCAGTAAGAAATTGGGATATTCTTTCTTATAAGTGGTTAGAAAGAGGAAGAATGAAGTAAAGACAAAATTCACTCTTTCTCATCTTATCCTATCATTATCCTCATAGACATAACTATTTTATTTGACTGTACTCAGTATTCCCTTTAGCACTTTCTGTGGCCTTCTGTTGGCATTTGTCTCAGTATTTTAATACCTTACATAAGTGCCTGCCATCTTATGCATTCTGTACCCTGGTTCCAGCATCTTTCTACAGTATTACAGGCATTAAATATATGCTTGATAAAGGAATGAGGGAATACATGAAGACATCAGTAACAGGAACTCATTACCCTGGTGGAACCACTCTGGTTCTCTTGTCACCTTTAAAAATGGCATCTAGAAACTCAATGTCTTCCATAGAATAAAAAACTGAAAACAAACAAGGCAAAACATTTTTTTCAACACACGTACTAACTTGAATTTCCTACCAGCCTACTTTACTTCTGCTCTGAGGTTAGGTCCAACACAAGGACGGCAGCCAGTGGACTAGTGGGAATCACACCTGTTTCTCCTCCTGCAAAGACAATGACAGTGTTAAAATAGAGCAGCCCTCTGACACAAATGAACACAGCTAAGAGACAGAAATAGACTCACAGACTTAGAGAACAGAGTTGCGGTTACCAAGGGAGAGGCGGGTGGGGGAGGGATAGTTTGGGAGGTTGGGGTTAGCAGATGCAAATTATTAGATAAAGAAAGGATAAACAACAAGGACCTACTCTACAACACAGGGAACTCTATTCAATATTCTGTGATAAAACATAGTGGAAAAGAACATGAAAAAGAATGCATGTATATGTGTAACTGAGTCACTTTGCTATATAGTAGAAATTAACCCAATATTGTAAATTAACTATACTTCAATGGAGTAATTTTTTTTAATGTATATAAGACATCCATATTGCAAACCCCCTTCAACCATGCCCACTGGCCATGCTCACGGTAAACTCCATGTAAATTCTTGGCTTCCTCATTACAGATGGGCTCTCCTTCCCTTAACCAGTCACAGCAACTTCCAAATTCTTGTTTTATTGTTAAAAGCAGTTTCCTTCTTTTTTTCATACACATGCTTTCCAAGCTACTATTATTCCTTGAAGCTTATCTTGTTTGTTTTTCTTTCTTTTTTTTTTTTTCCACAGCTAAATGGCTCATCTATTCTAAAGAGAAATTCTGACACTTCCTTAGGATTCAGAAGTGGCTACAGTCTGCTAAGATTTTAAATAACAAATTGTTTTTCCTACACACAAAGACTAGCCGGCTGTGGTAGACAACTCTGAAGGGGTTTTTCATCTTGCAAGGCTCCATCTCTCACACACACAAACATGGGCTCAGTTGATGGGGCCATGTCTGTCCTCTGTGACTCTTCCCCCATCCCAACCACAGCTGGTAGAGCCTCAAGGGACCATGGAAGCTGGAGGGTCTGGGATCAAGAATAAGACACGTGGCCTGAAGTCAGAGAGCCTTGAGAGCACCAGCACTCAAAGAAGCCCTATGCTCCTGCTCAAAGGTCCCTAAGGACCCTGGTTCCAAGTCCTGCGGGGTGCGGAAGCTGCTCTGCTCTTTCCTCAGCGGAATACTGCAAAGTCCTTTTCTGCTTAAACTCAGTAGTGTTAATTTTTATTACTTTTACCTAGACTACCTTTAATGAATAATACCTTGAGACAACCCACAAGGAAAACCACACGGATTCTCAAGACAGGACAATCAGCAATTATTATTTATTTATTTACCTACTTATTTTTTTAGAAAATTCTGGTCAGCTGTGTCCTCTGATCAGGGAGATAGAACCCCATGATCACCAGAAAATGAAAGGACCAAGAATTCTCAAATAGCTAGATGCATTCTTTTTACCGTGCAATCCAAGACATCTTGTTGCATATGAAACTGAAATTACCAAAGGCAGAGGCTTCCATCTACTACCAGGGGAGTCAGTAATTCATCCCAGGAAAAGCGCGGAATTAAAATAGTCATTACAGTATGGCAAAGCAAGGTCTTCTAGGAACCCCTGCCCTCATCACACTATTAGTTAAAAATTTGGTGGTGGGGGAGGTGAAATATCTAAAAGTAGTTCTCTCTCTCTCTCTTTTTTTTTTTTTTTAATTCTTTCGCTTCCCAGAATCTGTCATTTCCAGGAAGACACTAAGAAAGGCTGCTGTTCACATTCTGACCTATTACAGAGAATGAAACCAGCTGTGTACACAAGGCTGTTTCCTCTGTTAATCAACTTATCGTTCCTTCTGTGCCCTTGAATTTCAAAGTGAAACTTACAAATAATCTGATCTTAACATTTAAATATGCACCCTCCTTCTGCCTGCCAGAAGGTAATGAGCAGTCTAAAGTCACTCAGGCTGGGTTTCCTTTTCCTAATTGCCGCCAAATTAAATCAAAATCTCCCTACATCCCTTCTGCTGCTCTGTGAAAATGGGATAAAATACAGCACATTCTAATAAGCCAGCAGGCGTGAAGTTCTCCTCCTCACCCCTCCGCCAGATTTCCATTCTCTCCAAAGAGCGCTAACTTTTCTGCCTCTTTATCTCCGCAGAAATCAAAGAGCTATAGCTCAAATTCATGTTGCAGAGAGAATTTCCTGCTATTAGAAAAAAAAAAGATCTCCTTCCCTTTTGTAGTGATGAGTTTGTTTTTTGTTTTTTGGGTTTTTTCCCTTTTGTTTTATTTCTTTAATGCAGGATTGGTGGGTAGGGGAGAGAGGAGCAGCTTGAATTATGAGACTATTTAAACCATAATATTTAATTTCAAATTTTATCCTTTACAGCCTATTACCTCCGCTGCCATCTCTCTCCCTTTTCCTCATTTTCTGTTGGAAATTGATCTCATTGTTCTTGTCTGAATAAAAAGGCCCAGGCTGGGGCATTTCAATTGGCACTGGTTCAAGAATAAAAGATCCCTTTTAAAGTGAAAATCAGGGGTTTTGCCAATTCAAATCACATTACTCATCTCCCTCCCAGGCCAGGCAAGCATGCCAGAGGCTGCAACCATGAGGATCCGTGCACAAGGCTAATAGATCTGGCAATCCGCCGCTTCACTGACAGTCCATGACTGCCTGACTGTGTGACAGGTGAGGCTATGCAGAAGCCCCAGAACCCTCCTCAGAGGGATCTTCAGTTGGCAGCAAGAAGCAAAGCCCTAGGTACCTCCATCCCTCTGTGACTGTTGCACTTGACTTATTTTTTGCTTCACTGTTAACCACCAAAATAGAAATACTGTTATTTGTCATCAATTTATAAGGGAAAATGGGTACTCAAGCTTGTTTAGAACGTAAGGCATTCTGAGCAACTCAGAAGACATGGTGCTCCTCGCACTCTTCCTGGAAGGACCACGCACACCCAGAACGGAGCTCCTGAAAAGCTCCCTCTGTTTCCTCCAAAAAAATGATCATCCACTCCTTTCATCCCCATGCCACACACCCCCACTCCTCCTCTCATTAGCATCCAGAGACCCTTCACAGTTTTGATGTCTATGCTCTGCACACATAGTGAACGACTAAAATTCAGAGAATTAAAACATGGTCATTTCTAATAACATCACGTTAAAGCAAATGTGGTAAAATAGTAGCAATTGGGAATCTGTGCTGTAAGTACACAGATGTTTGTTCTTCTACTTTTTTTTTCTTTCTTTTTCTGGTGATGCCCAAGCCATGTCAATGTTCCCGGGCCACGGATGGAAACTTCACCACAGTAACTACCCAAGCCAACACCAGATCCCTAACCCACTCAGATACCAGAGAACTCCCTCTTCTATTCTTACAGCTTTTCTCTACATGTTAAGTTATTTCAAGGAGTCCCTTTGTGGCTCAGTGGAAACGAATCCAACTAGTAACCATGAAGTTGCGGGCTCAATCCCTGGCCTCGCTCAGAGGATTAGGGATCCGGCATTGCCGTGAGCTGTGGTATAGGTCACAGACCATAGTTTCAAGGAAGCAGGCATGAGGAGAATTTCTGGCTCAGATCCTGTTTCGCTATGGCTGTTGCGTAGGCTGGCAGCTACAGCTCCCATTAGACCCCTAGCCTGGAAACTTCCATATGCCATGGGTGCAGCCCTAAAAAGACAACAGGCAAAAAAAAAAAAAAAAATTATCTCAAAATGAAATATTAAACGCACGCACAACCCACAAATAGCATCATCTTCCCAACACATGATAAAACTGTGAACTTACCATAATCTAAGAGCTGGTATTTGCAGAGGTCATCAGAAGCATAGAGGCCTCCAGGGAGAAAAAAATATTCAGGATGAGGTTAAAAAAAAAAAAAAAAAAAAAAAAAAAAAAAAAAAAAAAAAGAAAAAACCTTGAGTTAAAGATAGAAGCAGATTAAAGGTTTTGTTATAGATATGTATGCCCTGCTTGAGTTTATGAGTCTAGTTTCAAGGAAGCAGTTGTGAGGAGAATTTCTGGTTTTGAGTCTCCAAGCTTTTCCTCCAGGACCATCATATATTTCCAAATAAAATGCCTGAGGGAGTCCCTGTGATACAGTCAGAGTTTCCTAGATTCTGTCTCAGGTCCCCGTCTCACCACAGCAAGGCATTGGAACGGCGGACGTTTTACAAATTCATTAAAGCAAAAGTACATTTTTGGAGAGAAAGAGAGGACTCACATGTGCGCAGGTTAAAAAGAGGGCCAGACTCACTCTGCAATGCAGACCTGAGCAGAGACCCAATTTGATCTTCTGATTGGTCTTGGGCAGGACAACGTATTTGCATGGGGAACAGGTTATATGGTGGTGGGGTGAGGATTGGGCAACGTATCTTCTCTAGCAGGGAGTGAGCAGCCCAAGCTGGTCAAGGTGGGGGAAGGGTCATTACAATGAGACATGGCCTGAGACTTTTGGGTTCAATCTCCTTGAAGGGGACTTGAAGCCTGTAACACATGATCTTTATATCAGCATCAGGCCAACACAATCTAGGACAAATTAAAATTTAGTGATCATAAAACATGGCCCTGAGACAGATTAAAATGAGCAAAGTACTCGCCCATGTCCAACGGAGGTGGCAAATTCTAATCAATGATAATGGTCCCTTATCAACAAAGCATTCTTCACCAAGATGGAGAGGGTGGGGAGGTAGGCAGGGGTGGGAAGGAACTGAAATTCCTCCCAGGAGATGTGATGTCACTGATGATCCATGTGAACCATGCCATGTGTCACCCTTGGGACCTAAACAGATTGGCATCACAAGGGTACAATTAAATAGCAAACAGGTTTATAGCTTTTCTACATTCCGCACTTTGGCATAAGTAAAACTTCAATAATCAAAATTCTTGGAGCTCCCTGGTTATTCAGCATGTTAAGGTCCTGAGTTTTCACTGCTGTGCCTTGGGTTCAATCCCGGCCGGAACTCCTGCATGCCCATTCTTTCCGTTGTTCAAGGCTCCTTTCAAATCACCATTCCTTTCAGGTTTCTTTACTAAATCCATCTACTATGCACACTGCGCAGGTGCAGGAAAAAGAAGGACTAATTTTTAATCTGCAAGCTGCCCCTCTGGGATGAACAGGATTTGCCATTTCACATATTGACTTTCAGGCAGCGCCTTTGGGGGAAATGTTACAAAACAGAAAATATTTGGAGCAATATGGGAGTTCATTTTGAGCCTGCCCCTGGGGTAAATATCAGCTAAAGCTGATAAATGTGGGCCCTAGATCACATATACATAGAAAAAAAATCTAAAAATTCCTACAGTTCTCCTCTAAGCTGTACTTGAAAAACAATTGGTAATGTAACAGATAATTTTTGTTATCACAGTCAATTCATCTAACAGATAAAATAACCAATGTCCACAAAAAAAATAATAAAGGGTCCCTAAATAGACTAAGGAATCGCATTGGATCACACACATGGCTTCAACTGAGGGTCAGTGTAACCCAGAAGGCAGGGCTTACCTCTGAAGCCAGATGCCCGGGTTTGAGCTCTGCCTCTGATGCCTACTGGCTATGTAACCTTGGGCAAGACACTTACCAGCTAGGTGCCTCAGTTTCCTTATAGTCAATAGAAATAAAATAGCACATGGTTCATTTTGTTGTTGTAAGATTAACAAGTCTCAATTAGGTAAATATCTTGGAACCCTGCCCAGCACATACTAAGTGTTATATAATTACTAATAAAATCTTAAAAGTAAACATTCTCATTTAAATGATTAGGTAAAGGGATTAAAACCATTCAAAGTTTCACTTCTTCAGGACTATGGAGAACTGGATTCAAGTCCTTTTTCAATACATACACCTATGTGATTTGAAGCAAGCCAGTTACTACCTTGAAGTTTATTTTTTTTTTAGTACTTGGAGAATCACCTTTTAAAATTTTTTTTATTTTTCATTAAAGTGTATTTGTTTTACAGCGTTGTACCAGTTTCTGCTATACAGCAAAGTGACCCAGTCATACATATACGTACATTCCCTTTCTCATATTATCTTCCATCATAATCTCTCCCAAGAGATTGGATAAAGTTCCCTGTGCTGTACAGTAAAAGATCTCATTGCTTATCCATTCTAAATGTAATAGTTTGCACCTACTAACCCCAGCCTTCCAGTCCATCTCACTCCCTCCCTTCTTCCCCTTGGCAACCATAAGTCTGTACTCATCTATGTCTGTGAATCTGTTTCTGTTGTGTAGATAGGTTCATTTGTGCCATATTTTAGATTACACATATAAGTGATATGGTAAGCTTTTTGTCTTTCTCCTTCTGACTTACTTCACTTAGTATGAACATAAATAAATCATAAACATAAAGAAATATTTATTGATTCTATAAATATAAATACATCATAATCATAAATAAATCATAAATAAATAAACAGGAGTTCCCATTGTGGCTCAGCGGAAATAAATTTGAGTTGTATCCATGAGGATGCAGGTTTGATCCTTGGCCTCGCTCATTGGGTTAAGGATCCGGCATTGCCGTGAGCTGTGGCGTGGGTTGCAGACGTGGCTTGGATCTGGCATTTCTATGACTGCGGCGTAGGCCAGGAGTATAGCTCCAATTTGAACACTAGCCTGGAAACCTCCATATGCCATGAGTGCAGCCCTAAAAAGACAAAGTAAATAAATAAATACATAAATGTCTATAAACATAAATCATAAACATGGAAGATAACGTCTACCTGCGCTATGTGGAGGATAAACGATAAGAGGTAAATGATTTAGGAGGTTATTTGAAGACAATCCAAAGGAGACTTAAGGGTAGTTTGAACCATGGTATTGACAGTTTAGATGGTGGTAAGGGATTTAAAAATAGCAATCCAAGATATTCCTTCAGCGTTTGACCTGAACCCAATGGATGGTGTTGCCTTCAAGGAAAATGGGAGAGACTGGGAAAAAAGCAGCTTTGGGAAAGGAGAAATCAAAAGTTGACTTCTGGTGTGAAAGTTCCCATTCGATATCCAAATAGAGACTCAGGTATATAGTTGGAGGTATGCAAATCAAGGCAGAAGTCAGAAGGCAAGATAAAAACTTAAGCGTTATCAGCATTTAATGAGAGAGGGTCCAAAAAGAGAAGAGAGTCAAGGACCGAGCATTCGCTGTATCGATCCAAAATTTAGAGGTCCAGGAGGATCCAGCAAAAAGAAACTGATGTGAAATAGCCAGGAGAGTGTGGCATCATGGCAACCAGGACAAGGAAGTTTCCAGAAGCAGCAACTCTCTAGCTTTGGACATAAGACTAAAAGGTTCCATCTTGAAGACCAAAATAATGGGGACAGCCCCAACCTAATTTTTAAAACAGCTAATTATACATCATAGAGTCAATGGAAACAGTTAACTATATCTTAAACATTAACTACCCATGTTATCAAATGAAGGAATGACTCTTTCGGTTGAAACTGGCTCTCTATTGAAGATTATGTTGAAGATTGCTGAACAGAACCCACTGCAAAGAGGCATTTTTCTCTGTCAACACAGAGCCACTGTGAGTGTGACTGGTGTGAAGAGCCAGCAGCTCAAACCCTGAATTCCCCTGCAGCAAACACGGCTGTTTCCCTTCTGCTGCATCTTCCAATGGTTTCCAGCAGCTTTCAAAACCATTTAGGGACCCGGGGTAGCCAGCAGCTTCCCAGTTCACTGCCAACTGCTGAACAATTCTCTTTGAACAGAGCACACAGAAAGATTGGGCAAAAGCACAGTCTATCTTCATTCTGCACACCCAGCACAATTTCTTCTGGAAATGTGCAACTCGAGACTTTAAGTTTTGTTTAGAAAGATAAAAGCAAGTAAAGATTTGCACTCAGGAAGAAGTGGCTTTTAACAGAAAGGTGCCAAAGCGCTACGGAATGTGTACGACAGGCTCCCAGAGCCCAGTCCAATGTGTTCATGATGCTTTTACAACCCCATCTCTTCCCATGTGTCTGCCGGTCTTGGCACTATCTGCTTTGTTGTTTAAGCTGTTTCTGTGAGAACATCCTATCTGCAGGTCCTGTGTTTCTGTCACCTGAGAGATTCAGCAGACTGGCTGGGCACACCACTGTGCCCTGGAGGATGGACGGCATTACTTAGCATTTTTGTTTTTCATGTTTATTGTCTGTTCCTTACAGGATCCCTAGGTTTGCGAGCATTGTTATCTTCAGCATCCAGTGAGGCAGAACAACACACCTGGGGATGCAAGACAGTAAAAGAGGCTCAACTGGGGTCTGGCTTGCTGTGTAGCCCAGAGACACGCACTGTCACCATGAGCAATTCACTAGCAGGGACTGGGGATCCAGACTCAAACCAGAAGGGATCCTCATAATATATTTCCCAGAGCCATCCTTTCCCACATAGGGAAAGCCCACTGAGCCACAGCAGGTGTATGGGGTGGCTATGCTTCCTGCCTCCCCACCGCTCACCCTCACCCTCATCCCCTCCCTGCACACTTCAGGGACAAAGACCATGCGCAGCGCTTTCCTCTTATCAAAAGAGAGCTGCAAACCTGCACTGTGAAACCCCATCCTCCCCCAACACACAAACTCAAGTCTTCACTGCACCCAGCGCTACAATTTCTCTAGTTAGAAATGGGTCCTATCCCTGTATCCAATTGTTTTTGGAAACCCGCAACAATTTGGTTTCTCATCACTTAATTTCTTTCCCTCTGCACATATGGAAAGCTGTGCTTTTTGAAGTAGGCTTTTCCCTAGGACACCTATATTCTCTTAGCTCTTGAAGAATGTCAACTGAATATATTAGCAAGCAAGTGCATCTCTGATTCATTCAAGTAGGAGTAGAACTGATAGGATTTCATAGAGAGACAGCCTCACAAGGTAGCGTTATTTAGGAACTGCAAAGACATAAGTTCAAATCTTTGTTCTGGCCCTTACTGGCTGTGTGATCATGATGAATCACTGACCCTCTCTGAGCCACAGTAGCCTCACTCATAGATCTGGATGATAATATCATAACTTGCAGGGTGATCAGGAGGAAACAAAAATACATGCTATGCAGAGAACTTGACACACATGAGACATTCAAAAATGAAAATAATCGCTGTTTTAATAAATTTCCTGGGTTCTATGAATTTTATTCTCTTAATAAAGCCAAATTCAAGTGAATTGGGAGAATTAAATGAGGGAATATATGTACAGTGCCTCACACAGTCATAACACATAGTAAATAGATGAGCAGTAAATGTTAATTTCTCCTCCTGAGGGAAAGGCACGATCATGATTTTATCTTACATTTGAGGAAACTAAGGCTCATTTTCTAAGGTTGCACAGTTTGCACAGGTTGCACAGCTGCCACATCTGTTCTTAAGTCAGTCTCCACTTTTGTCCAACAAACAAGACATGGCACCTTCTGTTTAATTCAAGAAATACCTTTAGATGATAAGCACAGGAAGGCCCACAGCTAAGATATCAAATAAACAATAAATAATAATAATGTAACATTACTTAGGTCCAGCTGCTTGCTGCTCAGAAAATCAATGCTGAGAGGTAAGTGTTGGTAGAAAGGAAAGTTGCTTTAATCAGAATGCCAGCTATCTGGGGAGAGGGTGGACTCACGTCCCCAAGAACCAACTCCAAAGATTCTACTAGGCCATGAAAGTTTTTAAAGGGAGAAAGGAAACTAATCTTAGTCAATCATTGAGACAGGGGGTCAGCATTGTCACCACCCCCCAACCCCCACATGTGGGCTTGTCAACTCCTTCCTCTAGATGTTATCTTATTACACAGTTTGCTCACATAGTTTGTTCCAGAGATTACTGAAGGGGAAGCTGGGGAAGAGATCTGGTCAGTTAGTAAATTTTCATTTCTACTTCTTTGATCTACAGAAATAACCCTACAAGTTTGGCACAGTATTGCATGATACAAGATGTAAAATGTGTGCTAGGGCCAGAGATGGGTAGAACATGGGGGTGTCTGGTTTAAAAGTTACAATGTAGCTTTGCTAAAGTGACAAAAAAAAAAAGAGGTTTCCTACTGAAAGCAGTTTCCTGCAAAAAGAACTGCTTACAACAATAACAATAATAATAATGACTAAACACAATTAGTATACATTATATACCAGGCAGTGTTCTAAATATTTACATTTTTTAACTATTTTGTTTACAACAAAATATCCTTGTATGGTTCTAAAACCCAGGGAGGTATGGAGTTGGTCTGGGCCCTGACCTGACTCTGCCTCATGCGGTGGCAGTGCTATGGCACTTGGTGTCAGTAAGTCAATTCCGTAGATGTGATAACTGTGGCCATGGCTCCAGCCTATAGCACAAGATTGCTTTCCAATAGCAGTGGAATCCTGGACCAATGCCCTGGCACAAGTCAGCCACACAGCTGGCCCCCACTCTGCTTCATCTATGTCAAGCACCTTCTCAAAAAGGCACCATCCACTCCCAGGAAGTATGGTCTATTGTAAAATCCAAAGGAAAGTGGATTTTCCATACGGGTGCAACTGAGGGGGAGCAGACCTGCCTCAGGCCAGACCATGGCGGGAAGAGGCTCTGTGCTCTGTTGGGATTTCTTTTCTGTGTGTAAGCACATCTGCTCTGATGGCTGCACTGTCATTCCTATAACCTCAAGCCCTTTGCAGCCAAAAATCAGTGGTGCATGCACCCTGGTTCCTCCCTCCCTCTCTCTCTCTCACACACACACACACACACACATACATACACACACCCCACGGCTCTGAATCCTCTTGGCATAGACACTGGTTCAGCTTCATTAGGCCAACCATCTGGGTCATTTCAATTCTGTTTCCAGTCCCAAAATAATTGCAGCATTGGACATTCCCTCTATCCCACCTCTCCCTGACCCTTCTCCCAACCAGCTGCCTAAACATAAAACTTCATAAAGGAAATATAGTGAGTGTTTGGGAATTTGGGAGAATTTTTTTGAATCCTCCTAGGAGCACCCAGTTTGAGTTCCAGAGCTAATCTCCATGTTGGCCAGAGTGGACGAAAGCCCATCCTGGCACCAACTGAGTACATGGAACTCTGGATCCTCTCCCTACCCTCAACTCTGATCTCCCTGACACTCTGTTGTGACTAAGCTCATAATTGGGGCAACAGCCAGCAAATAAACTGGGACTCTATAATTTCTTCTGCATATATACAAATTGTACTGAAATGGCTGCTAGGGCCTTTGGCCTCTTCCTAACTGCTGGACTTTGTGCCAAATGAAATGATTATAGTTTAGGTTAATATAATCACTTGAAAGCCCTGAGAATCCCCAGGCTTGCAAAGGGTAAGTGGCTAATGTATATAGAAATATAGTTGTTGGAAGGACTAAGTCTTTCTATTACTAAGTTTTTTAAGTGTCAGATTTTTTTTTTCGGCTGCACCCAAGGCATGTGGAAGTTCCCACCTTAGCAGTGACAATGCCAGATCTTTAACCCACTGAGCCACAATGGTATTCCCTAAAGTGTAGGATTTTAAAGGTTGCAGAAAATAAACACAGAATATTCAAATGAATTAGAATGATCATAACAAACTCACTGGTCAAACTCTTCATCTGACTGTGGCCAAGTGAAAGTCATCTTTGAAGAGTTAAGAAAGTAGCTACCTCTAAGATGAAGAACCTTAGAATTAAAAGGTTTGTGTCTTTGTTTGCTTGACTTATTTCTTAAATGTCTCTGCTTCTTATTGCTGCCTAATTTATTCATTTATGCAGGCAAATATTTATTAATTTTATTTCTTATGCACTCAGAATCTTTTTTTTAACAGCCACACCAGTAGCATATGGATGTTCCCCAGCCAGAGACTGGATCTGAGCCACAGTCACTCTATGCCAGATCCTTTAACCCACTGCACCAGGCCAAGTATCCATCCACACCTCCATAGTGACTGGAGCTGCTGAAGTCAGATACTTAACCCCCTGTGCCACCAAGGGAACTTCTGCCTTTTTATTTTTGTATTTTAATATTATTGAAGTATTGTTGACTTACAAAGGTGTGTTAATTTCTGCTATACAGCAAATTGATTCAGTTATACATATGTATTTTTTAATAAAATATAGTTGATTTACAATGTTGTGCCAAATTCTGCTGTGCAGAAAAGTGACTCAGTCATACATATATATATATACATTCTTTGTGTGTGTGTGTGTGCATGTGTGTCTTTTTAGGGATGTACCCACAGCATATGGAAGTTCCCAGGCTAGGGGTCAAATTGGAGCTGTAGTTGCTGGCCTATGCCATAGCCACGTAAGATCCAAGCCATGTCTGCAACCTACACCACAGCTCACTGCAATGCTGGATTCTTAACCCACTGCGCAAAGCCAAGGATCAAACCTTCGTCTTCATGGATACTAGTCGGGTTCTTTACACTGAGCCATAATGGGAACTCCAATACATTTTTCAAATATTATTTTCCATCATGGTCTACCCTAGGAAATTGGATAGAGTTCCCTGTGCTATACAGTGGGTCCTATTGCTTATTCATTCTAAATGTAATAGTTTGCATCTACTAACCCCAAACTTCCAGTCCTTCCCACTATATATGTTCTTTTCCATTATGGTTCATCACAGGATATGGAATACAGTCCCTTGTGCTATACAGTAGGACCTGTTGCTTATCCATTCCATATATAACAGTTTGCATCTGCTAATTCCAAACTACCACTCCATCCTTCCCCTGCCCCTCCTCCCTCTTGTCAACCACAAGCTGTACTTTTTTGATGTTTATTACCACTTGCTAAAAACCAAGGATAAACTGTGAAGCTGTCAGACTCAGTCCCTGACAGAGCTATGGTCAAGTAGAGAGGCAGAACAGTTAAGAAGATTTTATGACAAAACAAAGTAACAACATGAAAGCAGATACAAGGTGTTATGGAGACTCTCAGGAAGAGCAACCAACCCTGACTCAGAAAGTGGTAAAAACATTTGGGGGTTTCCCAAGATAAAACCTGACAGAGCAATGAGCAGACAGGCCCGGTGTCTGAGTCTGCTCGGGCTGCAGCAGATCATCACAGATGGGATGACTTCACCAAGAAATGTTTCCCACAGCTCTCAAGCCTGGATGTCCAAGGTCAGGGGGGCCAGTGAGGTCCAGTGAGGGTCCCCTTCCTACTCTGTCCTCATTGGGCCTTCCTTGGTGGCTGCCCAGAGGGAGAAGGAGGCTAAGGAGGTTTCATGCCTTGTGCTGTGCTTTTTTTTTTTTTTTTTTTTTTGTCTTTTTTTTCTTACGGCTATACCCATGGCATTTGGAAGTTCCCAGGCTAGGGGTCGAACTGAAACTGCAGCTGTAGCCTCTACTACAATGACAGCAACCTCAGATCTGAGCCACATCTTCGACCTACACCACAGCTCACTGCAATGTGGATCCTTAACCCACTGAGCGAGACCAGGGAGCTAACCAGCGTCCTCGTGGATACTAGTCAGATTCGTTTCTGCTGAGCCACAACAGGAACTCCCCTTGCGCTCTTTTTATAAGGACATGAGGAGTTCCCATTGTTGCTCAACAGGTTGAGAACCCAACTAGCGTCCATGACGCTGCCAGTTCCATATCTGGCCTTGCTCAGTGGGTTAAGGATCCCGCGTTGCCACAAGCCATGGCATAGGTGGCTCAGATCTGCTGTTGCTGTGGCTGTGCCATAGGCCGGCAGCTACAGCTCTGATTTGATCTCTGGCCTGGGAACTTCCATATGCCTCAGGTGCAGCCGTAAAAAGAAAAAAGAAAAAAAGAAAGGCATGAATCCCTTCACGAGGACCCCACTCTTATGACCCAATCTAACCTCATTGATCTCCCAAAGCCACACCTCCGAATTCCATCACACCAGGGGTTAGGGTTCCGACATATTAACTGGGGGATGGGGACACAAATATTCAGACCACAGCAGTTGGGAAATATGTACTCCAGGCACTGAAAACACTGAAAACGCAAGAGGCTGGAGAGAGCAAGGCTCATTCCAGGATTTAAAAGTGATTGTGTAGAGCTCAGTTTTATAGCATGAAAGAGAAGGAAGTGGGAAGAAGCTTCAGCAGGGGTAGAACATGATGGAGATAGTATGACAAAGAGAATGTATGTATATATTCATGACTGGGTCACTATGCTGTTCACCAGAAATTGACACAACAGTATAAATCAATGAAAGAAGGAAGGAAGGAAGGAAGGAAGGAAGGAAGGAAGGAAGGAAGAAGGAAGGAAGGAAGGAAGGAAGGAAGGAAGGAAGGAAGGAAGGAAGGAACTATGCTGTTCACCAGAAATTGACACAACAGTATAAATCAATGAAAGAAAGAAGGAAGGAAGGAAGGAAGAAGGAAGAAGGAAGGAAGGAAGGAAGGAAGGAAGGAAGGAAGGAAGAAAGAAAGAAAGAAAGAAAGAAAGAAAGAAAGACAGACAGACAGACAGACAGACAGAAAGAAAGAAAGAAAGAAAGAAAGAAAGAAAGAGGAAGGGAGGAGAGAGGGAGGGAGGGAGGGAAAGGAGGGAGGGAGGAAGGGTAGTTTAAGCAGTAAGAAGGAGGTGAGGGAGAAAAAGAATGTGTGTGGGGGGTGTCTGGGTCACTTTGCTGTACAGCAGAAATTGGACAACATTGTCAATCAACTATACTTTAATAAAAAAATAAAAGATTAAAAAAGAAGAAGAGGTGAGGAAATGGGATTTATCCTGAAATCAAAGGTCTGTGTCCTTAAAGTGGAGAAATGCCATAATTAGGTTTGGGGGATTTAAACCTGATCCTATTAGGTATGTGGACAGGGGCCTAGGTGAGAGCATACTGAGAGCAGAGACTACACAAGGACAGACCTTGAGAGCTGGTAAAACTGGAAACTCGGACACATACTGATTTTTTTTGTTCTAAGGAGCTCAAAGGACACATTTGCAACAAAAGACATCTGAAGACTCTAGGCTATGGCATGTTCAATGAGTCTCACAACCCTTCACTGAAAATGCCCCCAGTTGGTGGCAAGGGTTGTCAGCTGTCTCTCCACGAGAAGGTTCTGCCAGGCCTTAGGATGTACAAAGCAGGGGTTTCCCAAAATCACAACTACCTTATACTCTAGCAGAATTAACTTTTAGGGAGTTCCTGTTGTGACTTAGTGGGTTGAGGGCCTGATGTCATCTCTGAAAATGCAGGTTCAATCCCTAGCCTCCTTCAGTGGGTTAAGGATCTGGCATTGCCACAAGCTGCATCGTAAGTCACAGATGTTACTTGGATCTCGTGTTGCTGTCGCTGTGGTGTCAGCCTGCAACTGCAGCTCTTATTCAACCCCTGGCCCTGGAATTTCCATATGCCACAGGTGCAGCCATAAAAAAGAAAAAATCATTAGCAAACTCTGTTACCTGCATTCCGCATCTAGAGTTCAAGCATAATTTCTTTTCTTTTTTCCTTTTTTTTTTTTTTTTTTGTGTGTGTGTGTGTGTGTGTGTCTTTTTTAGGGCCACATCAGTAGCATATGGAAGTTCCCAGGCTAGGGGTCAAATTGGAGCTGTAGCTGCCAGCCTGCACCACAGCCACAGCAATGCCAGATCCAAGCTGACTCTGTGAACTACACCACAGTTCATAGCAATGCCAGATCCTTAACACACTGAGTGAGGCCAGGGATCAAACCCTCATCCTCATGGATACTAGTCAGGTAGTCAGGTTCATTACCACTGAGCCACGATGGGAACTCCCAAGCATAATTTCTGAAAGAGCCACCTGAACATCTTGAAAATTTTTCCATAAGTTAGACAGTCATGATCAGGCATTAGCCAGGAGTAACCACACTGAAGCTCAGCAGTTAGCTGTGGGCCCTACTTGACAATACCTGGGAGGGTCTCAGCAGAGCAGGTTTGACAAGAGCCCAACACAAGCATGGAGTCCAGTCAGGAGGCTGCAGAAATGATGATGCTCTCAACTCAGGCATCGATTGTAGGAATGAAATTGGAGAAGCTTGAAGATTCAAGAGACACTTGTGAGACTGCATTTGTCTGATGAGTGGATACCAGTGAAGACAGGTTTCTAGGGTATACTTAGGGCTTTAATTTTTTTTTTTTTTGGTCTTTTTGCCTTTTCTTGAGCTGCTCCCACAGCATATGGAAGTTCCCAGGCTAGGGGTCTAATCGGAGCTATAGCCACCGGCCTACACCAGAGCCACAGCAACTCGGGATCTGAGCCACGTCTGCAACCCACACCACAGCTCACAGCAATGCCAGATCCTAAACCCGCTGAGCAAGGCCAGGGATTGAACCCGCAACCTCATGGTTCCTAGTCGGATTCGTTAACCACTGCACCACGATGGGAACTCCTACTTAGGGCTTTAAATGTCCTTTAAAAGAACTTTTAGGAAGCATATTTTTTTAATCAAGACTTGGCTATCCACCAATGTTCATAGCAGCACTATTCGCAATAGCCAAGACATGGAAGCAACCTAAATGTCCATTAACAGAGGACTGGATAGAGAAGATGCGGTACATGTATATACAGTGGAATGTTACTCATCCATAAAAAAGAATGAAATAACGCCATTTGCAGCTACATCAATGCAGCTAGAGATGATCATACTAAGTGAAGTTAGACAGTGAAAGACAAACACCATGTGATATCACTTATATGTGGAATCTTAAAAAAGGATAAAAATGAATTTATTTTCAGAAGAGAAACAAACTCACAGACTTTGAAAAATTTATGGTTACCAAAGGGGACAAGACTGGGGGCTTGGAACTGGCATATGCACACTGTGGTGTATGGAATGATTGGCCAGTGGGAACCTGATGTGCAGCACAAGAAACTCTACTCAATATTCTGTGATAATCTATGTGAGAAAGAATTTGAAAGAATGGATGTGTGTATACCTATAACTGAATCATTTTGTTGTATAGTAGAAATTATAGCAACATTGAATCAACTAAACTTCAATAAAACTTCAAAAACTGGAGAAAAAAAAAAAGACTTGGCTTTCCATGAGATTAGCTGGAATCTCAGTCTCTTTGCTGTTTTTGAGATATGTTCATGAGTCCCAAAGTCTACCAACGTCATCAGCACACAATGTTTTTCCAGTGAAGATAATAAGCCCAACAGGGCAGGTAGGGAGAAACAGAAGGAAGTAAGAGATGTCCATTTTCCTCGCCCTCTACATCTTTTAGCACCTGCTTGATTTTCTGAGCCTCCACCCTCCAACCATGTAGGCCTGACACTGACCCTGGGGTCCCTGAGCTTCCCACCAGCCTCCTGGTCTGGGACAATTCCAGACTCTTCCATTCTGTTCATGCCCATTCAAAGTCAACTCCAGAGTTCCCATTATGGCTCAGTGGTAATGAATCCGACCATTATCCATGAGCATGAGGGTTCAATCCCTGGCCTTGTTCAGTGGGTTAAGGATTTGGCTTTGCCGTAAGCTGTGGTGTAGGTCATAGATGAGGCTCGGATTCTGTGTTGCTGTGGCTGTGGTGAAGGCCAGCAGATGTAGCTCTGATTTGACCCCTAGCCTGGGAACGTCCATATGCCATGGTATGGCTGTAAAAAACAAACAAACAAAACCCAAACAGCCAGCTGCCAGTGGGAAGGAGAGCTAACATCAGCACCATTGCTGGTAGTGCTTTATTCTTACCCCCTGTTTTAGGTCCAGCACTGGCTGAGATCAGCGTCACTTTCCATTGAACCCACCTTTGTTTATCTGAAAATTTAAGTAATTAGAGTAGATCAGAGGTCATAAGTTCACACACCCACAGAGGCTTTGTGTGTGCTGGTGGGTGAGTGAGGCAAACTAAGTGCTGGGTTCCAGGGAGGGCTGGCTTCCTGGGGGACTTGGACAGCTCCTGCCTGGATCCAGCTTCAATAAACTTATCCTGCAAGCTCATTGTTGCCAGATCTTCTGATTTTTTTGAGAGAATTTGGAAGTGCAGATTTTCTATGTAATTATCCAATTTCCAAAAATTGGGCAATGTAACTAATTCGATTTTTTTTTTAATTTGTGAGCCAGCACTGGGGAGGCCAAACAAAACACATCTGCTGGGAAAATTTAGCCTGTGTAAAACCAACTGGCACCCTCTGGACTAGATGATTTCAGAGGCTTTTTTTCTAGCTCTGTAACTGTTGGGAAAAATCTAAGGTGTCTTCACCTTCAGGACATAATCTCTAAAACTGTAGAATCCTAGACTCCAGGACAGAACAGAGGTAAATTATAAGTTTGCACCATCAGGTTACTCTGAGTGTCCTTCAAATTTCAGCAAATACTTCACTTATATATATGATGTGCCTCATTTATGCTAACCTTCTAATATAGTAAAGTTTGAAGCTGTCCAATGCAGTGAAAGATAAAAGTGGAAATTTCCAAGAATAAATTGTGGCTTTTATCTTGACCCAAATTGAAATAGAGTTTAGCCATGTTAAAATTGATATAATCATATATATAGTATATATGTAAGTATATCTGAATCACTTTGCTATAGACCTGAAACTAACACAGAAAATCATAAATCAACTACACTTCAATTAAGACTAATTACTTGATTTAAGTCACATCATCAGGGTAATGTTATATTAAAATAATGTGCCAAGTGTTTTTTTTTCCAGTTATGAAACTTGAGAATAATCAGAAAGAATCTTTTTTCGGAGTTCCTGTCGTGGCGCAGTGGTTAACGAATCCGACTAGGAACCATGAGGTTGCGGTTCGGTCCCTGCCCTTGCTCAGTGGGTTAACAATCCGGCGTTGCCGTGAGCTGTGGTGAAGGTTGCAGGCGCGGCTCAGATCTCGCGTTGCTGTGGCTCTGGCATAGGCCGGTGGCTACAGCTCCGATTCAACCCCTAGCCTGGGAACCTCCATATGCCGCGGGAGCGGCCCAAGAAATAGCAACAACAACAACAACAAAAGACAAAAAAAAAAAAAAGAAAGAATCATTTTTCAAATACAAACCGTTTGTTATTTCTCACCATCCTCTGGGTTAGCCTGGTAGCCCTTCTGGCTGGACCACTGTGGCTAACCTCTGTGGTCCATTGGTGGCTGGGCTGAGGCTGGATGGGCCACAGTGGCCTCACTTGTACCTTGTATGGACTGGCTGTCTGGTCCAAGAAGCCTCAGCTCGAGAGCTACTCTACTCAAGATGATCTCTCATCTTTCAGGAAGCTCACCCAGGCTCCTTGCCAGATTCAGCTCAGAGCTCCAGAAGGAGAGAGAGGGGGCAATCCAACTAGTGCAACCATGCAGCACACTCAGCCCTTGTTGGCATTTGCATTTGTAACTTAAGAGCTAGCCAAGTTCATCCCAGGCTTCTGATCATGTTATGCTTGATCATGTCCTATTGGGCAGGACCTCAGCCCTAGGCCCTCTCTGCCCCCTTTCACCTGCCCTCCCTCCCCGGGCTTTCCAACAGCATTCATGGCCTCCCTGAACCCATTCAGGAACTGTGCAATTTTGTGAGAACTGCGCTCCTTAAGAACTCACACTGAGGTATATAGAATGATTGGCCAGTGGGGACCTGTTCTATGGCACAGAGAACTGTACAGTATTCTGTGATAATCTATGTGGGAAAAGAATCTGAAAGAGAATGAGTGTGTGGACATGCATAACTGAGTCCTTTGTTGTACAGCAGAAATGATCACAATCTTGTCAATCAAATGTACTTCAATAAAACTTTAAAAAGTGTAGGGGAAAAAAAACAAAGAAGAGCCCACGTTCTTTTTCCCTTCTGAAGCTGCCCATGTGGTATGAGGCATTTGGTAAAGGCTTCTCTCCTAGGGATTTCAGGTAAACACAGATCTCTATTTTGTATGGCTTCCCCTTCAACTTTTCTTAGGATCTGACGCCCTTTCAGACAGTCTTATTTGGGACCCAAAGAGCTACAGCCCCGGTTCCCTTCTGAGATCAGCAGGTCCCAGCTGGTCCCATGTCTTCCAACATCTCTTTTGACTTTGTCTTATTGTGGGAATGTTGTCTCTTCTATCAGTAGGAAAATTTTCTATAAACTGCCCTCTTAGAACTACTTTTGCCGCATCCCACAGGTTTTGGATTGTTGTGTCTTTGTTGTCGTTTGTGTCTAGGTATTATTTATTTATTTATTTATTTATTTATTTATTTATTTATTTGTCTTTTTGTCTTTTCCAGGGCCGCACCCACAGCATATGGAAGTTCCCAGGCTAGGGGTCAAATTGGATCTGTAGCCACCAGCCTACACCAGAGCCACAGCAACTCGGGATCTGAGCCGCATCTGCAACCTACACCACAGCTCATGGGAACACTGGATCCTTAACCAGGGATCGAACCCACAACCTCATGGTTCCTAGTTGGATTGGTGAACCACTGAGCCACGATGGGAACTCCTGTGTCTAGGTATTTTTTAATTTCCTCTTTGATTTCTTCAGAGACCCATTGGTTGTTTAGTAGCATGTTGTTAGCAGAAAAATTTTCTTAAACCATATTCCCCATCCTCTTCTGCTCTGAGTTAAGATCTAGAATGACTCCTCCAAGCCTTGGCTCAATATCCTTCAGTTCAAGTTTGAAAGAATGTCTAATTCACCTTGGATTAGCATGAGGTCTAAAGGTCAAGATCTGAGCTTTGATTTTATGGCCTTTCAGAAGTTCAGACAGGAAGACTTCAGGAAGGCTTTCTCCTCACTAGATGTTATCCGATAATGAGGAAGAATGAAGTGGTCATTTTCTAAATAAGTGAATCATTGCTTCTATCCTGGCATATATTCAAGTGGAGTTTAGCCACATTAAAAACTAATATCATCTGAGTGCAACAATGTGCAAATAGATTTTGTCCACATATGAAATCTGGGAATGAAAAGGTAACACTAGGTGGTTTTAGGGGTTTTTTAGTTTTGGGTTTTTTTTTTTTTTTTGTCTTTTGTCTTTTTAGGGCCACACCCGTGGCATATGGAGGTTCCCAGGCTAGGGGTAATCCAAGCTGTAGCTGCCAGCCTGCACCACAGCCACAGCAATGCCAGATCCAAGGTGCATCTGTGACGTACACCACAGGTCATGGCAACGCTGGATCCTTAACCCACTGAGTGAGGCTAGGGATCGAACCCTCATCCTCGTGGATGCTAGCCAGGGTTGTTAACCACTGAACCACAATGGGAACTCCTGTTTTTTGGGTTTTGGTTTTTGTTTTTTAATGCTTATAAAATAACTCTAATAACTTTGAATTGACATCTTATGCAATCTTTGTCGAGACTGTTCGCATATAATGCTCTAAGAGTCCCTTAGAAAGAAAAGGAAACATCAATTCAGTCCCTACTTTGCACGACACACTGCTTAATTCTGTTTTCCAACTTGTTCAAAACATTCTCTTGGGAGAGCTGACTAGTTTTTCTAAATTACCCTTGTGAATTGCTCGTAAGAAGTCAGTGGCTTTTTAGCATGTTATTTTTTATAATCTATACATCTAAAGTTATTTAAATATGAGCTGTTATACAAGTATAAACATAACTGGCCAGGAATTTAGTGGTAATTTCCTAAACTTTATTATTTCAACCCAGCCTAGTGTGTTCACCATAATTTGTAAAGCTCCATTAGCACAGATGCTGTAAAAAGTCAGTGGATGTTTCAGGGGTTGACTCAGCCTGCCACTATTTACTAAACCTAATGTTTACAAAAACATTTTGCCTTTTGTTACATGTCATCACTAAGTGATAAGTGATTTTTCACCTTTCTGGTGTGTGTTTTTTATCCAACTATAAGGACCCAGCCAAGAAAAAAAAAAAAAAAATCCTTTCTGGGAGGTAAAGAGACAATACACAAGAAGGAAGAAGGAAAAAAAAATAGCAATTTGAGGGTTTCTTAGAAAACAGTAATCACTAGAAACATAGTACCTTAAAAACAGAGAGGACTGACCTGAGGTACACTTGCCTCACTCCCCTCTGGGGACCACAAGCAGGAAGAACATGGCTGATGCAGGTCATTCAGAAGGAGGAAAGATTGAAAATGATACTACCTTTAAAAAATAAAATAGGGAGTTCCCGTCGTGGCGCAGTGGTTGGCGAATCCGACTAGGAACCATGAGGTTGCGGGTTCGGTCCCTGCCCTTGCTCAGTGGGTTAACGATCCGGCGTTGCCGTGAGCTGTGGTGTAGGTTGCAGACACGGCTCGGATCCCGCGTTGCTGTGGCTCTGGCATAGGCCAGTGGCTACAGCTCCGATTCGACCCCTAGCCTGGGAATATGGAGATATGCCGCAAGAGCGGCCCAAGAAATAGCAAAAAAAAAAAAAAAAAGACAAAAAAAATAAAATAAAATAGGAGCTCCCATTGTGGTGCAGCAGAAATGAATCCAACTAGGAATCATGAGGTTGAGGGTTCAATCCCTGGCCTTGCTCAATGGGTTAAGGATCTGGCATTGCTGTGAGCTGTGGTGTAGGAACATCAAGATGCCACAGACACGACCAAAAATAACCACGATAATTTTAAATTTTTAAATTTTAAAAATTAAAATTAAAAAGACTTCTGAGAGGAATTCCTGTTGTGGCGCAGCAGATTAAGAATCTGACTAGCATCCATGACGATGCAGACTCAATCCCTGGCCTTGATCAGTGAGTTAAGAATCTGGCGTTGCCACAAGCCACACCATAAGTCACAGATGTGGCTCTGATCTGGTGTTGCTGTGGCTCTGCTGTAGGCCTGCAGCTGCAGCTCCAATTCGACCCCTAGCCTGGCAACTTCCAAATGCCCTAAAAAGAAAAAAAGACCTGAGTGCCTTTAATAGAGAGAAGACTCAGGTGCGATGTTTAATTTGTGTCAAATTGATTGGGCTAAGAGACACCCAGATAGCTGGTAAGACGTTGTTTCTGTGTATGTCTGTGTGCATCTCCAGAAAAGATTAGCATTGGAATCAGTTGGCTGAGGAAAGAATACCATCGTCACCAATGTGGGTGACAAAATCTCATCTCCTGAGGACCTGAAGGGAAGACGAAGTGCCAGGAAGAGTCCATTCACTCTCTCCCTCTGAGACATGCATCTTCCCCTGCTCTCATACTCCAGGACCTACACCATCCGCCC
Organism: Sus scrofa; assembly: GCF_054392235.1. Taxonomy (NCBI): domain Eukaryota; kingdom Metazoa; phylum Chordata; class Mammalia; order Artiodactyla; family Suidae; genus Sus; species Sus scrofa. Next base: position 48,949,905 of record NC_139390.1, on the reverse strand, counting down.
CCAACCTTGGGCCTTTGGGCTGGGACTAAACCTTACACCACCAGCTCTTACAGGCTTGCAGATGGCAGCTCCTAGACCTTCTCTGCCTGCGTGATCATGGGAGCCAATTCTTAGGAGAAATCTCCATGCACATGGATCAGGTTTCCTATTGGGTCTGTGTCTCTGCAGAACACTGACTAACATGTGGGAAAGTCAGAGTAACTCCCTTCCAAAGTGTGAAGGGCTGTCAGAGGAAGAAAAATCAGTCTTCTTTTCTTGATCCTCTAGGCACTAAGGTTGTATTCCCATTCACTGGAAGGAAAGCAGAGAACCCTCTTAACAGTCAGAGATGTACAAAGCCCCCATGAGTCCCCATCACAGTAACCATGGCAAGGTGACCAGCTATAGAGGTGCCAGAGAGAGAACCTGAGCGTCAGACAGGTGGTTGGATGATTGAATGTTAAGTTCCTTTGTCTCCTCTCACCTGAGATGCATAGTCAAACAGCATAGGGGTTGAGAAGATCCATCTGGGAAACCTAGTCTCCGCTTCAGGGGTGAGGTGAGTTCTTCCATCATCCTTAAAGTGAGGTCCACATCCCAGTCCCTCTGGGGATTATGGAACTTACAGAGCCCAACCCAGCACATTCCCAGGATTGTCCCTGCTACTTTTTTTGACTAACCCATCCCCTTGAAGAACCTTTCAGAGAATGATTCAGAAATCTAGAGACAGAGAAATCAATGAGGACACACCTTTTTTTTCTGGCAGACATTGAAGGAAAAGGGAATACAGAGTAGCTGCCAGAAGAATCATTGTTAAAAGCTGGCCATCATTGAATTTTGTTCAATGTTGTAAAAAAGGCATTTTACAAAAACCTTTGAAACACAGGGGGTCAGGAACTGTTTTTCATGGTCTGCACTTTAACATGGCAAAGACAGTCTGCCTGGAGGCTAGACTCTCTGTTCTGGGTCTCTGAAGTAGGATCAATAGCATCCGAACCCGGCAGAGAGGTTCTCCCCTCGGGTCTTTTCCATACTCTTCTGCTCCCGCCCCACCTACTCTATATGCACAGCCCCAGAGTTGGCGCCAAGGTTTTTTCTCCTTTTCCCCAGAGGAAAACGTCGTTTCTGAGAAGTGTATTTCTGTTTTTCAGCCGTGAGTTAGGATTTTTAGCTGGTCCTGTGTGTCCCCGGAGGGCATACGGCTCGCTCGCGAGGGAGCATTTTCTGTCCAGCGTTTCAGCCTGGACAACGCGCGCTTTTTCTTCGTTCTCTGGTTCTCGGGTGACCCCTGCTGGTCACCAGGAGACGTTGCCGTCTTCAGGCCTTTGGCCTCCGCATTAAATTCCAGTCACTTTGCGAAATTCCATTCGCCTTTGCTTGGTTGTGATAGCTTCTATTAATACCTGCCGTGCATTAAAATGTCATTCTCATCCCCCTAAACTCCGAATTTTGAAGACGGCTCCCCATAAAATGGTTAAATCCGCTGCAAAACCAAACGTCCTGTGCTTACAGTTTGTGCTGCTGTCTTAATGATTCAGTGATCTCATGCTGACAGAGATGACAGTTTTTATATTATCTTGAAAAAGACTAGTAGGCAACAAACCCGGGGACTGCCACGTTTTGAAGCCCAGCTGGCAGCACAAAACAACATTTGCTTAACGCCTCGGCCCAATGCTCCCATTGATTGAACAGCCATAGCTACCCAACCATAGCACAAGGTAATGTATGGCTTACACAGCAGAAAGGGTTGTAAATAAGGCTAAAAACATCCCAGCACTTCAGAAATCAACAGTCTAGCCTCCCTGGACCTCTCTATCTGTAAAGCCATCAGCATTTATCTATTGTATGGTTTTGTTTGTTTGTTTAGTGCACTCAATATTGTAAAAAGGCTTGAAATGGGGTAGGGAAGATAATCATTGGGTAATAAATAGAAAATAGAACACAGTCCTAGCTCAGCTGCAACAATATTAAATCTATAAATTTTGAGCTGCTTACCTGTTCCTATGCGTTCAATAATTTATTCCCGTGGACCTCAGTGTCTCCTACTGAGGTTCTGATCTGACAGACAATGAGAGTAAAACAGTAGCATATACTTAATTCCCTCAATATAATGACTAGCAACCTCTCTCAGTAATTCACTGGATACAAAGCTACACCTTTAATTTTTTTTGTTTATTTTATTGAAGCATAGTTGTTTTACAATGTTGTGTTAACTTCTACCGTACAGCAAAGTGATTGAGTTAGACATATATATATATACTCTTTTCCATTATGGTTTATCACAGGATATTAAATAGTTCCCTGTGCTATGCAGTAGGGCCTTGTTGTTTATCCATTAAAGGTGTAGCTTTGACAAATAACAAATTCTGGAGAGAGTGTGGAGAAAAGCCCTTCTATACTGTTAGTGGGAATGTAAATTGGTATAGGACTGCCACGTTTTGAAGCCCAGCTGGCGGCACAAAACAATATTTGCTTAATGCCTCGGCCCAATGCTCCCATTGATTGAACATCCATAGCTACCCAGTTTTTTGCATCTGCTAACCCCAACCTCCCAGTCCATCCCGTTCTCTCCCTCCTCCCTTTGGCAACCACAAGTCTGTTCTCTATGTCTGTGAGTCTGTTTCTGTTGTGTAGATAGGTTCATTTGTGCCATATTTTAGATTCCACATATAAGTGACATATGGTATTTGTCTTTCTCTGTCTGACCTACTTCACTTAGTGTGATAATCTCTAGGTCCATCTATGTTGGTGCAAATGATATTACTTCATTCTTTTTTATGGCTGAGTAGTACTCTATGGTGTACATGAACCACATATTCTTTATCCATTCCTCTGTTGATGGGCACTTAGGTTGCTTTCATGTCTTGGCTATTGTGAATAGTGATATTAACATAGAGGTACATGTATCTTTTTGAATTATAGTTTTGTCTGGATATACCCAGGAGTGGGATTGCCGGATCATATGGTAGTGCTATATATGTTTTTTGAGGAACCTCTATACTGTTTTCCATAGTGGCTGCACCAATTTACATTCCCACCAACAGTGTAAAAGGGTTCCCTTTTCTCCACACCCTCTCCAGCATTTGTTATTTGTCAAAGCTATACCTTTAAAAAGATTATATTATATGCTCTTATGGAAAATAATAGCAGCTCACTTTAGCCAGAGCTGAGATGGGAAAACTTTAGACTATGTGGTTCATGTACACCATGGAGTACTACTCAGTCTATGATGTGGTTTCCTTAAATATCTTTAGAGAAAATATATGAAGCCCCATTTCCAGCAGTCTGAGAGATTAACTCAAGAAAAAAATACAGGGAAAAGGAAAGGCAGTTGGGTGTTTATTGGCTATATGGATGTGTGTGTGTGTGTGTGTGTGTGTACAGATGTTAACATATACACAGCAAATACTGATAAATGAATGTCCAAACCCTAACAGAATGAGAGAATCACATTGATAACTAAATAAGTTTCTGGGATTTAAACGAGGTACCATCTGTTACTTTGTGATTTTCCTCTGTTAAATTTTAGGCACATACAACATATCACCTCTCTCTCTTCTGGCTTTGAAAACCAAGCTATTATTTATTCTATTTATTTGTACTTCCTCTTGAAAAGTCAATCCTCCACAGACCCTGAAATACTTTTGTTATGTGGGGTTTTGTTTTGTTTTGTTTTTTTCCCTCTGAATTCTCATCTCTGCTTGCCTTCATCCTCCTGGCAGTAAAATGCCTCAAACCGAATACAATATCCCAGGCTTTTTTTTAAAGGTCTTCATGACTTTCTAAGAGTATAGACCTTGCCTCGGTTTTGAAAATCAGCCTGTTTAGAAAACAGTAAATCCATAGCCTTATCCATTTAAAGTCTTATCACAACACCCCTTTTTATTTACTGGCATGCCTTTTTTTCTCTCAAAGGTCTTTCCGCTTTATGTGGTTCTTATAACATCTTGACCCTTCCAGTAGACATTATTTAACTAAATATTTCTGCTTCTCTGTGTATTTACTCTTGAAGTTTTTGGTTTTTGTTGCTGCTCTTTCTTTTAACTCTTCCTTTGTTCCATGTTCCAATACTTCAGTGACCCTTAGACCTTTGAGGAAATATTTGCAAATCTCCCCTGACTTCTAGTTTATTCATGGATCTGTCAGCAATGTTCTTTTCTTTGCAAAGAGCTCAAATTCACAAGCAAGAGAACAGATCCTACTCAAAACAGACCTCTGATTCCAACCAAGGGATAAAAGGAGAATAAAAGTTTCAAAATATTTTAAGAATCCTAAAGATACTCTGACATGATTTAAGTTATATATTATAACATACATCATTTTTTTTTCTGGTGAAATGGCATGGTTTCTGGTTGTGTATCTCTTTTTCCATCCAACTTGATTTAAACTTTGTTCGGTTCCACAAGATGTGAATTCTCCAAAAATTTTGGGATTTATCTTAATGAAAAAAATAAATTAAAAAAAAAATAAAACCTGCTCAGTTGCTTCATTTCATGGTGTCTTTCCTTGAGAACATCACCTGAGGGTGTCAGTGGACATGCAATTCTGGACAATTGCATACCATCTGTACACTTGACAACCTCGACAGTGGCTCAGCTTCCCTGCTATTTTAAATCTTGGGCTTTATTTTTCTTCTAAGGTAGAAATATTTCCTAATCTTAGCCAGAGTCAGCCTTCACAAAGTCAGGATCATAAAGCTTTCACTTTTAATGGAAAAACTATTTCGTGGTTGATGCCAGCTTGTCTCTTCCTTTTATCTGCCAAATCCCTGTGTAGATAAGATCTGGAATCTGAGATGACCTTCAGACCATCCGTGCCTTCAAATACTGGGCAATGGAAAGGTATTTGGATCATCTCCACCCATTTCTGCAGATGCTTCATCATGGACTCCAATCAATAATTATTTCCACAGGGTCTTTCATGTCTTTACTTTCAAACCCTGAGATAGAATCATGGGCTTTCGCAGCTTAGTCCATTCCCTTTATTGTGTACATGAAGGACTGAAGTGTAGCTGAAGAAGTTATGGGATTATAAATAAGTTCATTTGGACCATTGTTTTAGAGGCCAGTATAAGCACTATAATATGATATTTGCCTTTCTCTGTCTGACTTACTTCACTTAGTATGATAATCTCTAGGTCCATCTATGTTGCCGCAAATGGCATTATTTCATTTCTTTTATGGCTGAGTAATATTCCGTGGTATATATGTACCACATCTTCTTTATCCATTCCTCTCTCCGTGAGCACTTATGTTGCTTTCATGTCTTGGCTATTGTAAATAGTGCTGCTATGAATGAACTTATTTACAAAACAGAAACAGATTCACAGACATAGAAAACAAACTTATGGTTACCAAAGGGGAAAGAAGGGAGGACAGATTAGGAGTTTGGGTTAATAGGTACATACCACTATATATAAAACAGATAACCAACAAGGGCCTGCTATATCCAATATCTTGTAATAACTGTTTGTTTGTTTGTTTTGTTTGGGGTTTGGGTTTTTGTTTTTGTTTTTGTTTTTTTTGCCATTTCTTTGGCCGCTCCCATGGCATATAGAGGTTCCCAGGCTAGAGGTCGAATTGGAGCTGTAGCCTCCAGCCTACACCAGAGCCACAGCAACGCGGGAGCCAAGCCACATCTGCAACCTACACCACAGCTCACAGCAATGCCGGATCCTTAACCCACTGAGCAAGGCCAGGGATCAAACCTACAACCTTATGGTTCCTAGTCGGATTCATTAACCACTGAGCCACAACAGGAACTCCTCTTGTAATAATTTATAATGGAAAAGAATCTGAAAAGAACAGACACATATATGTATAATTGAATCACTTTGAATACCTGAATACCTAAAACTAACACAACTTTGTAAATCAATCATACTTCAATTAAAAAATAAATAAATAAAGGGGGGAAGTTATGAGATTATCCATGGTCACAAAAGTCAGCTGATAACATAGCTTGAATAACACCAAGTCTTTGTGACTTTATATATGTACATGTGAAGAAATGTTTATACAGAGCTTCCCATAGACCACAGACAGGCTGAGCCCTGTACAGATCTTGGCTCTTTTAATCCTTATAGCTGCCTTCTGAAGTAAATACTCTTATTATGCCACTTAAAAGATGAAGAACCTAGAGTTCCCTTGTGGCTTAGTATGTTAAGGATCCAGCATTGTCACTGCAGTGGTTCAGGTCACTGCTGTAGCACAGGTTCCATCCCTAGCCTGGGAACTTCCACATACCACAGGGATGGCGAAAAAAATAAAATGAGGAAACTGAGTCTCAAAGAGATGAAATAACCTTTTCGGAGTTCCCGTTGTGGCGCAGTGGTTAACGAATCCGACTAGGAACCATGAGGTTGCGGGTTCGGTCCCTGCTCCTTGCTCAGTGGGTAACGATCCGGCGTTGCCGTGAGCTGTGGTGTAGGTTGCAGACGCGGCTCCGATCCCACGTTGCTGTGGCTCTGGCGTAGGCCGGTGGCTACAGCTCCGATTCGACCCCTAGCCTGGGAACCTCCATATGCCGCGGGAGCGGCCCAAGAAATAGCAACAACAACAACAACAAAAGACAAAAGACAAAAAAAAAAAAAAAAAAAAAAGAAAAAAAAAAGAAATAACCTTTTCAAGGTCACATACCTGGTAGGTTGCAGGAATTAAAACTCAGGCAGTCTGGCTCCCAAGACTGGTCTTTTTTTCTTCTTATTTTTATGACTGCACCTGCAGTATATGGAAGTCCCCTGGCCAGAGGTCAAAGCTGCAGCTACCAGCCTACACCACAGCCATGGCAACACTGGATCCAAGCCACAGTTGTGGCAATGCCGGATCCTTATCCTACTGAGTGAAACCAGAAATCAAATCCACATCCTCACGGACATTATGTTGGGCTCTTAATCCACTGAGCCACCACAGGAACTCCCCAAGCTGGTCTCTTATTCACTATGCATTCTCTTCCATGAATGTCAAAGTCAGTTACATGTCATCGAGAAAGCATCATCGATCAACACATCTTGATTTCCAAAATTATCTTCACCCTTGAAACATAAGCACTCTCTTCAGTTCACCAATTGAGCCAAGGTATGCTTTATCCAGATATGAGTTCCTACAGGGGAAAAAATAGAAAAACTCACTCCCTTGCCCTCAGGGAAAAAAAAATTGAAGCAGAAGATTATGGCAGATTTTTGAAAATTGCACCACTCCTCTGCTCTGCTCACAATATGTTTCTAGACGCTCCCTTCTGGCCTCCTCATGGGGTCTGAGCATTTCGAGGGCTGAGGTATGGAATGAACACCCTTACATTGAACGGGTTTGTTCTGTTTTCTTTGTTTCCCTGTGGCTGCCTTTTGCTTTTCAAGAGTCTTTGGAATTAAGACAATATGCCAGGCACCTGAGGCAAGGCATGTAACAGGTGTAAACTGTAGTTGTCTGTCAGCCAGGGTTTGCCCTTGTCCAGATCTTCTGGAGTCTGTCACAAACTGCACTCTGTGGCCACTGGGGCCCCAAGAAGAATAGCCTTATTATCAGCTAATGAGAACACAAGAAAACTCAAAAAAATCCATGAGTCTACAGTCCCCAGAGAAGTGCCACTAAGGAGCCCTTAGCATCTAGGATTTAAAGACCATCATCCACTCAGGTTTTTATTATGCCATCAATGACAGTATCAGAGGTGTTTACTTCCAATAGCATAACAACAAAAGCACACCAGGGAAATACATCTCTAGGACTTACCTGTCACCTTAATGAGTTTTTGCTTGGCGGATATTCAAGGAGAAGACATTCATATTGTCTTCCACTAAGACAGAGTCTAAGAGCAACTATATATGCTGTGGGAGTGTTTTACTGGCCCTGAAAATCTGAAGTGGTTTAGAGTGATCTTGAAGGGGTTTTGAGAAATACAAAGCAAAGACCCTGAAGGGTTTTAAAGGAAGCAGATGTCATATGTGGAGTTGTCTGTCACTTCAGGCCCACGCACAGAGTCAGAAAAGGCTGCTGGTCTTTTATCTCCACGGAGCTGCAGATACACTGTTTTCAAAAGAAGAGAGCACGTTTCGAGGTTGAAAAATCAGCCAATGCCTAAGGCATTGGGTTTAGAGTACTGGGGAAAACTAGAAACAGATTAAGTAACAGGAGTAAAATTTCTTTTTCAGACACGCATGTCAAATACCTTCCTTGCTATCATTGTATTACACATTTGGATCCCTGTATTAAGTGTGGTGGGTTGTCTACAAATATGACTCAGCCTATTCATTTCCTCAGATGATCATTTATGGTTAAATGGGACATTTTAATCCTGGTGTCATCTCCATGGAAACTGTGCGCACCCAAGGAAGCTGCCCAGGCTCTTTGCGCCTGGACGGGCAGAGTGGATGTCCCACTGTCTAGTGCTCAGGGTTTCTGTCCTGCAGAGTTTGGTGATTAGCAAAGCCCACTGGACCAGCTCTCCTCAGGCTATGGACTAGAGAACACAAGTGTCTGGCCCATGGGGCAGAGAGAAGGCAAGGGAGGGGGCGCTGACCCCTGGAATGTCCTTGAGCCCTTGGCTTTCCTGAGCTTCATTCCAATACATGCAGATGTCAAAGTGAGCTTTTTTTTTTTTTTTCTTCCCCTTGGCCGTGCCTGCAGCATGCAAAATTCTCAGGTCAGGGATCAAACACTTGCCACAGCAGTGACCTGAGCTGCTGCAGTGGCGACGCTGGATGTTTAACACACTGCACCACCAGGGAACTCCAGAGCAAGCTTTTATTTTCTTAAATCTAGTCCATATTTCAGTTCCCTTTGAACAAAGCACCCAACTGAGCAGGATATGAAATTAATCAGTAACATAGCCATTCAGTGGAACAGCCCTGGATTTTATGTCCTGACTGTTCTGATAACATCTCCATTCTGTCCCTCTGTACACATTTCATCTTTCACCACATTCCACCCGAAGTCTTTTTTTTTTTCCTTTTGACCCCTCTCTATCTCTAACATCTTATTTTCTCTCCTTCTCTCCCTCTCTGTCTGTCTTTCCCTCTCTGTCTGTCTGTCTGTCTCTCTCTCTCTGCTTCTCTCATCTCTTCTCTTTTATACCGCTTGTAATTCTACTTTCCAGGGACAATTTCAGGGACAATTACTCCTCTTCCATTTTTCCTTCTTCTTCCAGTTCCATCTAGTTTTTCTAACTAGGGCTCCCAAATTCACCACTCCATCCTCACTCAAGTACAATGAACAAGATCACTCCCACTAGAGCTTAAGACTCAATAAATGCCTAGTTTAGGCAAGTACTGGCCTAAAAGCTGGTTGTGGTTGTCAAAGGGGGAGGTGGGGTGGGATACAAACTATTAAATAGAGAATGGATATAGCACAGGGAAATATATTCAATATCATGTAATAAAACATAGCGAGAAAGAATATGAAAAAAAAATCTATAACTTAATCACTTTGCAGTACACCAGAAATTAACACAACACTGTAAATCAACATAATTTTTTAAGCTAGTTCTTTAAATGAAACCATGTTGACGCAAGGATATTAACAAAGGGCTAAATTCTGTTTTCCACATTCAACCTCTAGCTGGCTTACCTTCTGATGTGGGAGGAAGAAAGCACCTGTGGAGAAAAAATTACCACAGCGGTAGGCTATGACTGTGCTGCAAAGATGCGGGAGGTGCAGAAGGGAGGCACAGAAGCTAGCCAGGACCTCAGGTGCATCTGCGTGTGTGATTCCACCAAGGCACGTGCACAGACAGCTAGGTTACCCTTTTCCACACACATATGGTAAGGTGGGCATTGGACCTAACCCTTTAGAATACACCAGAGAGTGCGAGAAGTTTTCTGGGAGCATTCTAAAATAACCATGATCAAGACCAAGGGCAGATTTCAGAGCAGGAGATAAGGATCTTTGGTCTCCACTATTTTTCTTTTTTTTTTTTTTTTAGATTGGAAACCATGAGTTTGTATTGACATCAACTACATGACTTTTCTCAGTAGCCTTTTGGGAATGGATAAAGTGGCTTTACCAAAGAAAACTTTAACACTGATTAGATTTAGCAGTATTCCCCCCACCCCAAGGTGGCTTAGAGAGAGTTCATAATAGTCACAAACTAATACTACAGATAAAACATTTAAAACTTTGATCTAAGTTTTTTCCTATCCTCCCACACTTGAAAGATATCTCATGGACACCAATTTCCTAATTCTACCTAGCATTTCTAGCTTACAAATCTTAAGGCTAGTAACCCCAATCTCATTGAATGTTCAATTTCCATCAGTTTCAATGTATAGGAGTGTAAATACCATGACTACTTTGCAGTACTCTACAGATTCGAGTCATGGGATTAAACCACAAATCCCACCTTTTTTTTATGTGAACTTCAATGGAACCATGGAGGCCAAGGCAATTTAATTTAGGTTTACCAGGATTCCTTTCATTTTTAAGCGAATCCTCTGGAAATAGGTTTATTCAATTCTCTTAAAAATGGTGGCATTCTTTTACATTTCTCCCTTTTGAAGCAGCAGTTATATAAACAGATTAGATCAAGCCTAAAAACCTGGGCCTCACTCAACTTTCATTATTTTTCTGCATATGATCATGATAAAGGATCAGGAAATCCTTCACATTTTTTAAAGGAGAATTCAATTTACAGTTTGTCCTTGCCAAACTCCATAAATCAGCCACTTTCAGAGTAAACCAGCAGAGCATTGCATCACCCCCAATAAAGCCGTAGGTTTCATCACATGCACCAACAAATCTACATGGCTAGTTTCTGCCTCTTTTACAGAATTTTACACCTATTGTTCCAAACAGCATTTTAAACAGACATATCAAATCCCTAATAAAACAAGGCATTTCCCTTATTAGAAACAAGATACACCATCACTTAAGATCTTCAGACATTATTGCACTTTAACTTTCAAAATTTGACAATGCATTCAATGAAACAATCTGCAAAAAAACTAGTTTTAACAGACAAATCAAAACACTTTTAAGCAGACATGAATGTTCTAAATTGTTTATTAGGTAAGAATTTTACAAACATTACTTATTAGCCGAAACGGTGGAGCTGGAGAGTATTGCGCCTTCTTCAAGCAGCACGGGGAGAACCACCTATAGTGTGGTGGAACTTGCGGTCCTTTCCAAGGCTGTGGCTCTTTCTGCCTGCAGAAGTCAGCCCTCGCATCTCCCTATGCTTGTGGACTGGTTTGGTGATCCACTGGTGTCAGGATTTCTTCTGATAGCTTTATGGAATGGATCAATGACGATAACCTCAAAGAATTTGTATGTAGGCTCTTCATCAACCCAGTAAGAATTCAGGACTCTCAGAGCCCCACAGTGGCGTCCAGCTCGATGCTCCACAACAGACTGAAGGCTTCAGCAAACTTTAGCTGGTTGACACCAAGGTGGACAGGCTTGCCGTAGGCGGTACCCTTAGGAACTGGGCGTTTGCGGCCACCGGGGCGCACACGAATCCGATATATGACATAACCTTGCTTGGCCTTGTATCCCAGCCTGCGCGCCTTATCAGGCCGGGTGGGGCGGGGGGGACCTGTGGAGAGCAGAGAGCTGGCGGTACCGCCCGCAGCGGACCCGGAGGAGAAAGCGCATGACGTCGGATTGCTTCTTCCTCCATAGTTCCTGGATGTACTTGTAGGCGCCCATCTCGGCTTACCTGATGGCTGCCGCCAGACCCTCCACTATTTTTATATCTGTTCTCTTTTTTATGTCTTTTGAAGTACAAGTGCCTGAATTCTCAATTCCCTTCACTCTCAGCTTGATAACTTGTGTTCCTGAATCCAGCGCAAGGCCTTTCCCAGCCTGCTCTCCCGCTTGGCTTGCTCTCTGAGTCTGTCTTCACCAAGCGCCTGTCCCACCATGTTTTTAACTGGACATTGGGGATGTGATTATCCACTCGAATAGGCCACAGTGAAGGGTGAGTGACATGGGTTTCTTTCGAACTTTATTCAGGAACAATTGACAAATACAGTTGTACATATTTAAAGTGTTCCTTGTGATGATTTGATAGACATATATATTGTGGAATAATTACCAAGGGTGTTTGGTTTTTAAACTGCAAATCAATTAAGTCAAAAAATTTCATATTGAGAGTATGGGTATTTAAAATATAGCCCTTCAAAGTTATTTCCTATTTCTGTCTTTCTTACATCAATTCTTCCTGTTTACCACCACCACCACCACCACCATCACCTCAGGATCACCACCACCATTACCACCTCCAACACCACCACCACCATCACCACCCCACCATCACCCCACCATCACCCCACCACCACCATCCACCACCATCATAACCATCATCCTACCATCACCTTCCCAACCTCCAACATACAATCTCTGCTAGAGAGAGTCAGGGAGAATCTCTGTCCTCATTTGAAGAAACTGGCCTCCATCCCTAAAAAGAGGTAGTAAAAAAAATCTAATTAAATGTAACTAATATAAATTAAGCCCTCAGGCCCTCTCTAAGTATAAATTTAAATTAAATATAACTAGTCTTTCATGACCTTCTATTGCTCCATAACAAATTACCTAAAAATTCAGTTGTTTAAGGCATCAACAAATATTTATTATGTCACAGTTTCTGTGAGTCAGCAAGTCAAGTGTCCTTTAGATGGGTTGTTCTGGCTAAAGGTTTCTTCTGACCCTTTATTCAAGTTATCACTTTGAGCTGCAGTCATCTGAAGTTCTCTAAAAGCTTGACTGAAACAAGATTTGACTGATGCTCATTTATATGGCTGGTAAATTTGTGCCAGCTGTTGGCAGAAGGCTTCAGTTCTTCACATAGGGACTACTAGGTAGGGTCTCTGGAGTGTCCTAATGCCACCATGACTGGCTTCCCCTTGGATGAGTGAACCAAGCAAAAGCAAGACAGAAGCATTAATGTATTTTATGGCTTGACCTTGGGAGACACTCACCATAACTTCTGCTACATTTCTTGCTGAGCAGTAAGTCACTAAGTCCATTCATACTCAGAATAGGTGGGTGGAGGGATTGGACTTTACCTCTAGTAAGGAAGGCTAAACCTTTCTATTTAGTAAGATGCTCTGAGTAAAAAGCAATTTTTTGAATGCTATATAACTTCATAAATTTTAAATATTCCCATAATGAATATCTGGCTTTCAAATCTTTGCTGCTAATTCCCTCCTCCAATTTTCCATAAACTTTTTTTATTCCAAGTTGCACAGTTTTGTTAAAAATAAATCTTCTGAGTAATTTGGGGTTAAATTATACAGCATAGTGGCTCCTAAATCGACATCCATAAAATCAATTTTAATTCATTCATATGTGGCTAAGTGAAGTATTTTGTGAGGTATTGGATCAAACATCTGTTCTATTTCTTTTGACTACTATTTCAGTAATTGAATTATTTTTGGAAAAGCAATCAAATTAGTTTCTGGTAATTATAGACTGTTGGTCTGTTCATATTTCATGTCCTTTACAACTCTTAAGTGAGCATGGTTTTTTTTCTACAAAGCACTTGTTCCATTATTTTACTAGAGGCTAAAGCAATCTTATTTACCCAAGTGACTTGCTCCACAGTGGAATCTTAAGAATAATGACAAAGAGTTTTATCTTATTGTTCTAAAACTGAAGGAATATTTCTCTTCTGGTTAATTTATTTTCATTGCTAAGAAATAATGGCAACTATTCTCAGATATGTTAATTTAAGTTAAGCAAGAGTCCATCAAACAAACATCATGCAGACAAATGGAAATCACTGTTTCCTCTCTCCAAGGTCATAATTGGGTTAACAGAATAATAAAAGCCGAAGAATCAGTGTATCTAATTAGATCAGAGAACCTTCTTTTTCAGTGAAAAAGTAATCAGATCAGATGTTTAATTCATTTACTCATTCTGGAAACATTTGTTGTATATCTACAGTGTACCTATAGCCGGACTAGGACTTTAAATGCCATAGACTCTGAAAGGATTATAGTTACTCTTCTTTTTTCAAAGTAAAACTAGTACCCACTTCTAATACAGCTAAGTAAGTCCCTACTGGACCTGATATTTCTGCAGATATCAGCAATGAAGTGTGGAAAAAAATAAAATAAAATAATAACCTAAAGATATTGGAAAGTTTTTTTTTCCTTTTAAGGCAAATTTTAGAGGCAGACAATGATTGGAAGAACTGGTCACATTTACATTTTTTATGGCTTTTAACATGTAAGCTGGATGAAGATGGCACCAGGTAAAGTGACTAAACTCACTTACCCATAGTCAGAATAAAAAGATGACAGAGTTCATCGCAACCATAGACACTAGACAATAGGGGGTAAATCTCATGAAAAGAGAAAGAAAGGACATGAAAACCATGATTTATACATAATTTCCACCAACATCTTTGGCTGCCCCCATGAATACATGTATGAAACATAATTAACGTAGTACAGCTAAGTTAAAAGAATTGAAATATGATTTGAACTTCCACCAATAAGATAGTTTGAGTCCAATAAATAAACTGTTTGATAAAACTCTCATAGCAGGAATTTAGCAAAATTGACAGGTTCCCTAAAATAATTTTTGTAAAGCTTAGTATAAAATTCAGAATTACTCAACATACAAACAGGGACATATGACCTGTTTTTAAGAGAAAAAAACAAGCAATCAATTACCTAGACACTGCATTAGCAGACAAGAATTTTAAAATAGTTATAATATCTGTGCTCAGGAAAGTGAAGGAAAATATATTAGCAGTGAATGAAAAGGTAGGAAATCTCAACAAAGAAATATAAATGATAAAAAAAACACAAATTGATATTCTAAAACTGAAAAATACAGTTCCTAAAAGTATAAGTTTACTCTATTGTCTTAACAACAGAATGGAAATGATGAAGTAACGAGTTAGTAACTTGAAGATAGATCAGTGCAAGGATGTAGAATACAAAGAAAGAAAGTTTAGGAAAAAAAAGTGAACAGACTTTCAATGACCTGAGGACAATATTCAATGTCTAACAGAAATGAATACAAGGAAGGAGTGAGAGAGTGTAAAGCACACAGCTTATTTGAAAAGACAGTGCCCCTAAACTTCTCAAATTTGAAGAAAGACATAAATTTTCATATTTAGAGGCCTCAGTAATACCCAAGCAAGACACAAATAACAAAGAAACCATACCTAGGCATATCATAAGCAAACCGCTGATACTGGAGTTAAAGGAAAATCTTCAAAGCAGTCACAAGAAAATGACATATTACCTACTGGAAAACAATGACTCAAAATTTATCATCAAGAGTTCCCATCGTGGCTCAGTGGAAATGAATCTGACTAGTGTCCATGAGAACACAGATTCTATCCCCGACCTCACTCAGTGGGTTAAGGATCTGGCATTGCCGTGAGCTGTGGTATAGGTCACAGACATGGCTTGGATCCTGCGTTGCTGTGGCTGTGGCATAGGACAGTGGCTACAGCTGAGATTTGACCCCTAGCCTGGGAACCTCCATAGACTGCAGGTGTGGCCCTAAAAAGCCAAAAAAATATTATCATCAGAAAATGTGGCAAACAGAAGTTGTGGCTCAATGTCTTTTAATTGCTGAAATAAACATTCTCAACTATAGATTCTATATCTAGTGAAAGTATTCTTCTTTTAAAACGAAGATGAAATAAGAAATTTTCATATTTTTTAAGATTTTTATTTTTTCCATTATAGTTTATTTACAGTGTTATGTCACTTTCTACTTTACAGCTAAGTGACCCAGTCATACATATATATTCTTTTTCTCACATAATCCTCCATCATGTTCTATAACAAGTGACTAGATATAGTTCCCTGTGCTATACAGCAGGATTTCATGGCTTGTCCACTCCAAATGCAATAGTTTTCATCTATTAACCCCAAACTCCCAGTCCATCCCACTCCCTCCCTCTCCCCCTTGGCAACCACAAGTGTGTTCTCCAAGTCCATGAGTTTATTTTCTGTGGAAAGGTTCATTTGTGCCCTATATTAGATTCCAGATATAAGTGATATCATATGGTATTTGTCTTTCTCTTTCTGACTTACTTCACTCAGTATTAGATTCTCTAGTTCCATCCATGTTGCTGCAAATGGCATTATTTTGTTCTTTTTTATGGCTGAGTAGTATTCTACTGTGTACATATACCATATCTTCTTAATCCATTCACCTCTCAATGGACATTTGGGTTGTTTCCATGTTGTGGCCATCATGAATAGTGCTGCAATGAATATATGGGTGCATCCATCTTTTTCAAGGAAAGTTTTGTCTGGATATATTCCCAAGAGTGGGATTTCTGGGTCATATGGTAGTTTTATATTTAGTTTTCTGAGGTAACTCCATACTGTTTTCCATGATTGTACCAAATTACATTCCCACCAACAGGGTAAGAGGGTTCCCTTTTCTCCACACCGTCTCCAGCATTTATTTGTTGACTTGTTAATGATGGCCATTCTGACCAGTGTGAGAGGGTACCTCACTGTAGTTTTGATTTGCATTTCTCTAATAATCAGTGATGCTGAGCATTTTTTCATGTCCCTGTTAGCCATCTGTAGGACATTTTCATATTTTTTAAAAATACTAAGAAATTCATTTCCAGTAGAACTCCTCTTTAAGAAAAGCTTTAAAATTGTATTCGGGCTGAGAAAATGATACATACTAAAACATTACTCTTCAGAAAGGACTAAAGAGCATTAGTGATGACAACTATATACCTGTGTAACACAACCACCTCTCAAGATGCCAAATATTATCCTTACCCCCAGAAAGTTCCATCATTTTCCTGCTGTATCAATTCTCCCTCCCAGGAGGAAATAAACACTCTAGGGTTTTCCCACCATAGATTAGTTTTTGCTGATTAGTTTTCCCTGTTCTGAATTCTAATAAATCCAGGATAAGATTCTGAAATACATTTAAGAGAAATAGTTGTGAGAACCTTTTGATTTGCAAGGCTAGAGCACTCCCAGTCTACACTGCATGGTCGATTCCTTCTTCAACTGCTCCAAATTCTCTTTAAACCTCAACCCCATAAAAAGCTTCCCTGGGTGCCCTGAAGAGGATTTGCTCCAAAATTTTGCTCCAAAATTTGAGTTGAAGTGTAATGAACAAACTCTAGTCTTCTGATGGATAAAGTAGTAAAACACACCTCCATTACCAAGTTTACAGACTTGAAAGGAAAGAGCCACTCAAGTGGAAGCTATAGACAAAAGCAAGAATGTTTAGTTGGTGGGAGTTCCTGGAAAAGGAAGGAATACAGTGTCAAAGGACAGACTGGCCTTAAGAGTTCTCGTTGTGGCTCAGTGGTTAACGAATCCAACTAGGAACCATGAGGTTGCGGGTTCAATCCCTGGCCTTTCTCAGTGGGTTAAGGATCCAATGTTGCTGTGAGCTGTGGTGTGGGTTGCAGATGCGGTTCGGATCCTGCGTTGCTGTGGCTCTGGCGTAGGCCAGTGGCTACAGCTCTGATTCGACCTCAAGCCTGGGAACCTCCATATGCTGTAGAACAGCCCTAGAAAAGGCAAAAAGACAAAAAAAAAAAAAAAAAAGGAAGGACAGACTGACCTTAAACATTAGAAAGGGCATCTTATACATACAGATGGCAAAAAAAAAAAAAAATACATGAAAAGATGCTCAAAATAACTGATTACTAGAGAAATGCAAATAAAATCTATAATGAGGTATTACCTCACACTAGTCAGAATGGCCATCATCAAAAAGTCTACAAACAAATTCTGGAGAGAGTGTAGAGAAAAGAGAACCCTTCTACACTGTTAATGGAAATGTAAGTTGGTGCAACCACTATGGAAAACAATATGTAGGTTTCTTAAAAAATGAAATATAAGACTGCCATATGATCCAGTAATCCCATTCCTGGGCATATATTCTGAGAAAACTCCAAAGTCAAAAAGATACATGCACTCCTATGTTCATAGAAGCACTGTTTACAATAGCCAAGACATGGAAGCTATTGTGCAAGCCAAATATCCATTGACAGAGGAATGGATAGAGAAGATATGGTACATGTATACAATGGACTATTACTTGGCTATAAAAAAGGATGAAATAATGCCATTTGCAGCAACATGGATGGACCTAGAGATGATCATACTAACTGAAATAAGTCAGATAAAGACAAATATCATATGAGATCACTAATAAGTGGAATCCAATAAAAATAATACAAAATAACATATTCATGAAACAGAAATAGACATATTAGAGGAGATAACAACAATAGAGGAGGCATTGTTTGCTCTGAAGAGGCCAGTTTTAAGAGCGTCCTTTGATTGCCCACCTTGAGCCTCTCTACCAATCTCTTACAAGAATATCCTGGGTCTTCCTTTCCACATCCCTCTGTCTGGAATACCAGAATAATTCAGTGCAATCTTCAGAATATTCCAATGGCCCCCAGCCTTTCTTCTCCTTAAAGAAGAAGAAAATTATCCCTACCTTTTGTGGACTGCTTCTTGCTTCAGAAAAAAAAAAAATAAGTTACAACAAACATGACTGGTGGGCGGGACAACAGAATCAAGATACATGATCTCAGGTGCTCTTTGGAATTCATTTTATCATTTTGAAAAATCCAGTAAGATATTGCTTCCCACTTGTGCCTCCTGAAACTCCTACAGCCAGGCACCAGCAGCACTGAACCACGGAGTCAGCCCATGGACCAGCAGGTTGTGAATTTGTTTTTCCTCTGCTAAACATCAGGGCCCTGGGAAGGACCAGGGTCCAGCCTCTCTCCTGGACACCATGAAAGCAATAGAATATTCCCATTGCCATCCGTGTCATCTTATCGACTCTCCCTCCTCCCTCGATTTTGGGCATTTTTAAGGTGCTTTGTTAGACAGAGGACCAAAAACCTGTGCGTTAATGCTGTAAAATTTTGAGATAAAAATTCTGTTCAAACTTTGTTGGCTCACAGAGCACATTGCATCTGCCCTCAGACAGTAGCTCAGAGGCACATCTCAGTTCCAGTCAGTTCTTCAATCCCAATCTTCCTCCTTAATGAACTGAGCTCAAGTGAACCTAAAAATCTCCTTCCAGGGAGTTCCCTGGTGGCTCAGGGGGTTACAGATCTGTCATTGTCACTGCAGTGGCTCTGGTTGCCACTATGGCACAGGCTTGATTCCTGGCCCGGAAATTCCGTATGCCAGGGTCATGGTCGCAAAAAGAAAGAAAAAGAAAGACAGAAAGAAAGAAAAAGAGAGAGAGAGAGAGAGAGAGAGAGAGAGAGAGAGAAAGAAAGAAAGAAAGAAAGAAAGAAAGAAAGAAAGAAAGAAAGAAAGAAAGAAAGAAAGAAAGAAAGAAAGAAGGAAAGAAAAGAAAGAAAGAGAAAGAGAGATCCCTTTCCATGCTTAAGTAGATAAGAGCAAATTTTTTTGTCTTAAGTCTATTCTCTCTTTTTCATTGTTGCTTCCTGTGGACAATGGTAGTTCACGTTGTGACTCAGTGTGTTAAGAAACTGACACAGTGTCCATGAGGATGCTGGTTCAACCCCTGGCCTCTCTCAGTGGGTTAAGGATCCACATTGCCACAAGCTACAGCATAGGTTGCAGATATGGCTGGGATCTGGTGTTGCTGTGGGTGTGGTGTAGGCCTGCAGTTGCAGCTTCAATTCAACCCCTAGCCTGGGAACTTCTATACATCATAGGTGCAGCCCTAAAAAAAGAAAATTTAGACAATAGATGTAATATTATAATGAATATTCTGCCCTAAAGGCCTTTTAGTCTTCGGTTTAAAGGACAGTGGCCAAAGTGGCCCCCAATCCTTCTAATTGACCAGATCAAGGCAAGTGAGATGGAACAGCATAAAGGTCTGATAGGATGTCAGGTACAAATTAGAAAAGGCAAGTTCATTTGGAGTCCAAGGACCAGTGTTACACAGGGTCACAGGTTCTGAGTGTCACCTGGAAGCTGACTTTATAGGCATACAACCTGTACAGTCACAGAAGGCCACACACTCAGAGAGCCCCCTCTTGGTCATGTTCTGCTGTTACCATCTTAAACCCTTAATGATTTTTGAGTAAGGGCCCTGCATTTTCATTTTGCAGAGGATAACTCTGCAAATTGTTTAGCCAGTTATTTTGTCAGTTCTTCTTTTCCTACATCATGAGGCAAGAAAAAAGAAAATGAAGAGCTGGGTGAAAAAGTAGCTGATGATCAAGTAGAGCTGTGAGGACTGCAAGAGTTTGTTACCGGATAGAAGTGGCTATAGTTATTTTTTTATTTTTTTTAATATTTTTAATTTATTTTTTTATTGTTATTTTCCCCAACACAATTTTTTCCCTGTTTTTCTCCCCTGTAAACTTATGATAAAGTATTTAGAAATAATTCCAATAGAGATTTGCAACATTTTGGACTCTGTCTATTCATTATCTCAGGCAATGTTTTGTGTAATTTAGCATTTTTATTTCAGGTGGAAGAGGTCCTTTCAACATTTTTTTGTAAGACAGGTCTAAGATTGATGACCTCCCCCAGCTTTTGTTTGTCTGGGAAAGCTTTGATTTCTCCTTCATATCTGAGTGACAACTTTGCTGGATAGAGTATTCATGGCTGACAGTTTTTTGTCTTTCAGTATTCTGAGGATGTCATTCTGTGCCTATAGGGTTTCTGCTGAGAAATCTGATACCCTGATGGTCACTTCTTTGTAGGCTACCATTTTTTAAACCCTGGCTGCCTTTAAAATTGTTCCTTCATCATTGACTTTTGGCAATTTTAACACAATGTGTCTTGGAGAAGGGCTTTTTGCATTAGAGTAATTAGGTGTCCTCCTAGTTTCATGGACTTATATATCTGGTTCCTTGCCCAGGCTAGGGAAGTTCTCTGCTATTATTTTTGTGTAGACAAAATAATAGCAGAGAACTCCCTCTCTTCTCTCTCTCTCTCTCTCTCTCTCTCTCTCTCTCTTTTTAGGGCCACACCTGCAGCATATGGAAGCTCCCAAGCTAGGGGTTGAATCAGAGTTGCAGGTGCTGGCCTGCACCACAGCCACAGCAATAACAGATCCAAGCTGTGTCTGGAACCTACACCTGAGCTCATGGCAATGCCGGATCCTTAACCCACTGAGCAGGGCCAGGGATCGAGCCCACATTCTCATGGATACTATTGGGTTTGTAACCCACTGAGCCACAATGGGAACTCCCTCCTTTTTTTTTTTTTTTTTTTTTTTTTTTGGCTTTTTGGCTTTTTGCCTTTTCTAGGGCCACAGAAACTTGGGATCCAAGCTTCATCTGAGACCACAGCTCACAGAAATGCCAGATCCTTAACCCACTGAGTGAGGCCAGGGATCGAACCCACAACCTCAAGGCTCCTAATTGGATTCGTTAACCACTGAGCCATGACGGGAACTCCCCTTCCCTATTTCTTTTTATGGGACACTCATGACCTTAATGTTTGCTGAAAGAGTCAAATAGCCCTTGTAGAGTTTCCTTATTGTTTATCTTATTTCCCTTTCCTTTTTCACTTGTATCATTTCTAGATTTCTTCTTCCATGCAGTCTTCTCTATTTCCAATGGTTTCTAATGCATTCTTCATATTGTTTATGGAGTTATTCACTACAAAACTTCTGTTTGGTTATTTTTACTTATTTATTATTATCATTATTATTATTATTATTTTGGTCACGCTTGCAGCATTCAGGAGTTCCTAGGCCAGGGATCAAATCTGCACTACAGCAGCAATGCAGACCACAGCAGTGACAATGCAAGATCCTTTAACTGCTAGGCCATCAGGGAACTCCAGCTTGATTCTTTTTTAGAGTTTCAATCTCTTTGGTAAAGCATTCCGTCTGTTCATGAATTTTATTTCTGAGCTTACTGAACTGCCTTTCTGAGTTTTCTAGTAGTTTGCTGAGTTTTATCATGACAGTTCTTTTGAATTCTCCATCAGTTAGCATGACTTTAAGTTTAGTTCTTTGTGGTACAGTTTCACTGTGATTCTTTTTTTGTTTTTTGTTTTTTGTTTTGTTTTTTTTTTTTTTTTGCTTTTTAGAGCCGCACCTGTGGCATGTGTAGGGAAGTTCCCAGGCTAGGTGTCCAATCAGAGCTGTAGCTGCTGGCCACAACCACAGCAATGCAGGATCCCAGCCACATCTGCGGCCCACACCAGAGCTCACAGCAACACTGGATCCTTAAACCACTGAGCCAGGCCAGGGATAGAACAGCGTCTTCATGGATACTAGTCTGTTCATCACAGCTGAGCCACGACAGAAACTCCCTCACTGTGATTCTTCACAGTATTTGAGAGGTATTCGCCTGCCATTTGAAGTAGGGAGGACCTTTCTGCCTGGCTCTGAGTCAACAGGTTAGAAATTAGAGGCATTTCTTTAGTCTTCCAGTAGATGGCGCTAGAGCACAGGGTTTGAGATTCTCTTACCTGCGTGGCCTCTGAGATCTGCCCTCTCCTGCCTCTGTCAGCGTTACTGCTTCTTGTGCCTCTAGATTTTTTAGTGCCTTTTGCAGCCAGAGCCCTTGGCGTCGCGGTGGCCGCCTGCTGCACTGGGTGGTGGGCTGCACCCTCACCTTGGAGATCCCCTGCGTTAACGGCCTCCACTGCTGTGTGGAAGGGGTTATGGGGGAGAACCAGGGTCACGCAGGTGCCTCCACCTTGACCCCTTCACCTGTCCTTCCAGACCTGGCTCGGTCATCACCTCTTTTAGGAAACCTACCATAAGATTTCTGGCTGGGATAAATACCCCTTCTTCTTTTCATTTTAAACATGTTTTAAAAAATACTTTAAACATACTTGCTTTATATACTTCCTACCATGTTGCTGTCCAGCCTGTGTCTTAGTCACCCAGTATGTACATCCTGTAGACCCAGCTCATGCTGGCCTGTTTCCTCACACACCACAGGATTTGCTAGATTTTATTCTGAGCTTAAATTGGCTTGAATTTTTTTTTTTTTTTCTTTTTAGAGTCGCACCCGCAGCATATGGAGGCTCCCAGGCTAGGTAGGGGTTGAATCAGAGCTACAACCTCTGACCTACACCACAGCCACAGCAACGCGGGATCCCAGACACGTCTGCCACCTACGTGGCTCATGGCAACGCCGGATCCTCAACCCACTGAGCAAGGCCAGGGATCAAACCTGCGACCTCATGGTTCCTCGTCAGATTTGTTTCCACTACGCCACTCCGGGAACTCCTGCTTGAAGTTTAAACTTTGGAATCCTGAATTACTTGAATCGCTTTGGTTTCTGCCAAGTGCTGGAGGGCATGACCAGATAGGAGTGCCATTGTCTCCCAGGAGCATTTGCATATGCACCACTTCCCATCTCAGGGATGCAGGAGAATAACTCTATGGTGTAAAACATAGCAGTTACTACTCTTGATAGGATAAATATTTTTTAAACCCAGTATCAGCAGAAACAGACTGATTTTCTCATTGGTGTGCTTTGCCATCATGCAGAGTTTTCTAAATTCATCTTTTTAACTGAAGACCTGGCTTAATGTGAGGATCCTCAGATTTAGCTCACCCACTAAATTCAGCTCCATACAGGATTTTTAACCAACAAAACTCTTAAGTTTCTAGCTAGAGACCTAGCTCAGTTGAGCCTAGGCCAGTCCATTGGCTGACACTAGTTTCTGCTATATGTTTTATTTTGTTTTTGAAGAGGAATGATTTTTGCTGTTGTATGTCTTCTTATTTATTTGATAAGGACTTCCCTTATTCATAAGCTCCACTGTGAGTTTAAAAGTTTACTCTCATTTGTCTAGAAATTTTGTTTTGACATGGACACACCTTTCAGAACATCCATTCTTGTTAACATGCTGGAAAGGGAAAGGTCAAAAGTGGGTTTTTTTGTTTGTTTTATTTTGTTGCTTTTTAGGGCCACACTTGTGGTATATGGAAGTTCCCAGGCTAGGGGTTGAATCGGAGCTGCAGCTGCCAGTCTACACCACAGCCCAGCAACCCTAGCCGCTGCAGTTAGATTCTTAACCCGCTGCACCAAGTTGGAACTCCTTCTCACTTTTTTCATTTATTCAATTTCCTAGAAATATTTTCTCTCAGACCTATTTATTCCCTGATCCCAATCATGAAAAGGTCATGTGTATCTCTTGGCCTAAATACCTCTCTCCTAACATCTTCAGTATTTCTGTTCGAATTTGGATGGGTTGTTTCTAGACTTCCCGTCCAGCTGTCAGGCAGGATTTTTCACTCGCTGCTCTCCTGTAGTGAAACCCCATTTCCGGGGTGTTGTGTTGTCCTTTTTCTTATTTTTTCCCACAGTTTTGATGGGAACACATCCTCCAGCAGTTTCCTGAGAAAGAGCCAACAGGAAGTAAAATTTGTGCATGTCTAAAAATGTTTGTATTCCACACTCACCCTTGATGAATAGTTTGTGAGGACAGGGCTCTTGGGTCGGAAATCATTTTGCAATTGTCCTGTCATCATTTGTTGAAGAGACTGTATGTCCCCCACTGAACTAACTTTGCACCCTTCCTGAAAAGTTAACGTATTTTCCTAAGGCAGCAATGTTTTCCTTTTGCTTATCTTATGTCAAATTGTTAGCAAGCTCTCTGCCTCCTATTTTCTTTTTTCTTTTCTTTTCTTTCTTTCTTTCCTTTCCTTCTTTTCTTTTCTTTGACTGTGCAGAAGTTCTCTGGCCAGGGATTGAACCAGCACCACAGCAGTGACTCAATCCATGGCAGTGACAATGCCAGATCCTTAATCCTTTGCACCACCAAGGAACTCCCCTGCCTTCTATTTTCACATCTTCCAAAAAAAGGATATTTGCACCATGAAATGCCCTGTAATGATTATGAATAATATATTGAATGTGTAGAGTTTGAAGTCAAAATCTGACTTTACTGCCTCTCAACTGTGTGAACTTGGGCAAGTTATTTAGCTTTACCAGGTCTAAGTTTTCTCATCTTTAAAATGGATCTAGTCATAGCACCCCACCTCCTAGAATTGTTTAGAGAATCAATGTGGAGTTCCCACCATGGCTTAGCAGAAATGAATCTGATTAGCATCCATGAGGACACAGGTTCAATCTCTGGCCTCGCTCAGCAGGTTAAGGATCCAGCATTGCCATGAGCTGTGGTATAGGTCACAGAAGTGGCTCAGATCCTGCATTGCTGTGGCTGTGGTGTAGGCCAGCAGCTGCAGGTCTGATTTTACACCTAGCTTGTGAACCTTCATATGTCATGGGTGGGATCCTAAAAAGACAAAAAAAAAAAAAAGAATCAAATGAGATAAAAAGTTTCATGCAGTGCCTGGCACAGAGTACACATCCCACAAATGTCCCAAGGTGCTGCAGGTGCCGTGAGCCCCAAGGCTCTCTGTACTAAGAGTATGGGAAGATAGTGTCTGGGGTCAGCTTCTCAGGAGCAGAGAAACTTACAAGTAGAGACTAACAGGAAGGTTCCTTCCACCGTCAACTGATGGTGTGCCAGCAGCCTTCCCCCTGGCCCATGGACTCACAAACAAAAACACTATGCAATGAGCTTCCACCTGTGGGTCACACCTGCTCACTGGTGATCCCGTTCCTAACACCACTGGATGCATATTTTCACCTCATACCACTGAGAAGCTTCCTGTGGGTGCTTCCTGTCTGTGCAGTGTTCCCTGTTACACCAGTTCCCACCTCCAGCATGTGAGAACCAAACCATAAATCAGCTTTATTGTAGGCGATCTAAGTGCTACTACATTGCAGTGAGCAAGGCACTTTCTCCTGGTGGGCACTAGAGGGCGTGGTGTGTGTGTGTGTGTGTGTGTGTGTGTGTGTGTGTGTGTGTGTGTGCAGCTGGTCGAAAAGTTGGCCCGTGCCAAGGAGCGCAAATCCTTCTGGCCAATTGGTTGACCCGATGACAAATGTAAGTGTACTCACCTGTAACCACTCAGGTAGAGAAACACAGGCAAACACAGCTAAGCACATACATGGACAGACACCACACCCATCATCACATACACAGCACACACACCCACAAGAGAGACAGATATGCATGTAACCCACCAGCAATGTGCACACAAACTTGGTCATGAACACAATCACAGATGTGTCTGCAAAAACTTATATAGACACACAAGTGAATTTACAAGCATGTAGGATACATTCACACATACACATGTAGAGTCACACAGATCCATTTGCACACAAATGTAGAGATGGACAGCCATGCTCACAGCCAGAGACTTTCAGGCAGACAGTCTACAGAACTTGCACTGGGTTGGGATCGTCTTTGACATGTTATAAGTGAGGGACAAAGGCTGAGAGGGTCCAAAGTCTTAACCCACTCCCATATCATGACAGACAGTAAAGCTAAGATTAGATTAAGCTCTAAGGAATTCCTCCAGGGAAAAGAGTATTATTTCAAATAGAGAGACATCACTGCTCATATTTACTTCTGCAGTTACTCCAGTCTTGGAGCCAATTCAGATGTTGTTCCTTGAAAGCTGTTGTTCTGAAAGTTCTACCTTGAAAGTCACTGGTTATTTAACCAATAAACTTTCACCAACTGAAAATAGCTCCTTGTTCATTTTATTCTGATCATGGATATGGAGAGCAAACATCCAGACCATTATATCATTGCAGCTGCCTCTCAACACCCAGGATAACAGAGCGTTGTCATAGAAACACTGTCGCAGCCTTACTCACCAGGAGAAGCCAAGAAGGAGGAGGACAATGTCTCTGATTCAGTTCTGCTTTTTGGACCTCACATATCTAGCTCACATCCGGAATGCTATCTGCATCACTGTTTAGAGAATATATGTTTCTATTGTCTCACTAGAAGGAGCACAGCATGGCATTTGAACAAGCTGTTCCACAGTCTCCACCACAGCAACTTGCTCAGCAACTATGCTCAAGGTTACACTGCCAGTGAGTGGTGGGACCAGGATTCAAAACCAGAGAGGACTCTGAGCCCCTTTCTTTCTCAGTAATCTTACATGACCTCAAACAAATGATGGTCTCAAAATAAGATGATTGAATTCATGGTGAGGGTTTTGCTAGGTGGGAAGGATTGTGTTCTCCAGAAAGCAGAGCCTTTGGCAGAAAAGTCCTTGTGCACTCCGACTGCTGTACCAGAGAGCAGAAGTGAGGGGTAGAGGGGGAAGCAGGAAGTCGGGGAGCCAGTGTGAGGGTGTTGTTGAGCTGGCTACTGCCAACTGCAGTTTGTTGCTGCATCTGTGGGCCAAAATGCCTCTAAGGTTGATAGCTCATCCTGTGGAAGTGGAAGGAGGAGGTTCTGATCCCCCACTCGGTGGTCAAAGGTTCAACCCCAGGGTGTGAATTCCATGTCCATTTCCCAGTTGCACACACATCTCTGGGAGACTGGAGGGATTGACAGGGATGGTTAGAGTTGGGTTATAATGAGCCTTGCATGGTGGTTCATAGATTCAGGGCTTGATTCTGTAAGCACTGAAGGACTCCAGGGATATTTTGAAAAGAAAAGTGGCACAGTCAGTGGGAAGGACCTTCCCTAGTTCTATGAATTCCTTATAAAATTTTCATTATTGGCTGAAGGGAATATTTGTGAAAATATTCCCAAGCCAGTCCTTGATAATAGTAGTGGCTATACAGATCCACATCTCATGGTCACTGTGCTTTCTCATCCATGACTTCCCAGCCTCTCTGAATCTCATGGGATATAGGCATTTCCATTTCCAGAAGAGGCAGCATCAAGCAGGACTCATGGAAGATAGAGACTGGAGTGATGGAAGATAAACTTGGCCAATGCACGAGACTGGCCTGGGAATGTTTGTTCAAATTAAGATAATTCTCATTTCTTGGGGGGTGTTGTCATTGCTTTTAGGAAAAAACAGAAGGGTAACATTTTGGTCTCCCTTGGGCACCCGAGGATTATTCATTTGGAGGCTCTGCTTTCCCTCCTATCATTTTACCCACACAGGTCCCTGGGCTAGGTGTCAGCCTGGCATAGCCGAGCCAGATGGCTGAGGCATTTGCTGCCAGCATCACCCTAGGAGACAGGCAGACTTGTTCCTGCCTGCTGGTCTCTTGACTACCTTCAGTATAGGACAAAATTAGGGTAGATAACACAGACATTTCATCTGTAGGGCACATTATGATACAAACCACTTGTCCAAATAGTTCCACATGAATCTCCACAGCTTTCTAAACCATTCTGGTTTCCTATCCTTGTATTTCTCTTTGCTGTCAACCAGAACAAATTACTTAGATTTGGCTCTGTGGCTTAAAAAACAAAAAACAAGCAAACAAAGGAAAAAAACTAGAAAAGGCAACAGGCCTAGTAGCAAAGACTAGTCCTTCCCTAAGATTGTTGAGAAGACTTAATGAGATTATACATAAAAAGTGCTCAGCATAGTAACTGGCACATAGAATGTGCTCGATAAGTATTAGCTACTCTTCTTTATATCATCATGGTTATTGCTGGGTTTTGATAGTCTCATCATCTTTAACCAGAGTTATAGTAATAGCACTCTCTTCCTCATCATTGGTCTCATTGTGAACCTTTCAGAGCTGACCCTAAATGTTGTGAACTAATACAAAGTGTCTTTCTCAGTGTCTAGTATAGAGTTGCTGTCTTAGTCTGTTTAGGCTACTGTAACAAGTAGACTGGCTGGTTGTTGCTATAAATAATGCACTTTGTTACTCACAGTTCCTGCAGCTGTGCCATCACAGAGGCTGGCCTCAGAGTGCCAGCATGGAAAGAGCCCTCTTCCTGGCTACAGGCTGCTGACCTCTCACTGTGTCCTCACATGGCCAGAGGGGCAAGAGAACTTTCAGGCTTCTTTATTTTTTATTTTATTTTATTTGTCTTTTTGCCTTTTTAGGGCCATACCTGCAGCATGTAGAAGTTCCCAGGCTAGGGGTCAAATCAGAGCCACAGCTGCTGGCCTATACCACAGCCACAGCAACTCAGGATCTGAGACATGTCTGCGACCTACACCGCATTTCATGGCAAGTCAGATTCTTAACCCACTGAACAAGGCCAAGGATTGAACCTGAGTCCTCATGGATGTTAGTCAGAATCGTTTCTGCTGAGCCACGATGGGAACTCCTAAAAATAAGGTATTTTTAGATTGAGGTCTTGGTAGCCCCCTCAGTTCAGCCTGTTGAGACTCTGGGGAAAGAATCCAGCCTTGTGCCTGGACTCCTGATCCATGGAAACGGAGGTCATAGAGGCTTGTGTTGTTAGAACCACTAAACATGTGGTAACGTGTTATACAACAGCAGAAGCCCTTAAAATGTTCAACCTCGCTCCTAAACAGTGTCTTTTGGGGGTGGGGGGAGAAGATATTTGCTTACCTATACATAAAATATCTGTGGAAAGTTTCTAACAAACTGATAACAGGAGTTCCTTTTGTGGCATAGCAGAAACAAATCTGACTAATATCCACAAGGATACAGGTTCAATCCTTGGCCCCACTCAGTGGGTTAAGGATCCTGCGTCGTCATAAGCTATGGGGTAGGTCACAGACACTGCTCGGATCCCACGTTGCTGTGGCTGTGGTGTTGGCTGGCAGTGGCAGCTCTGATTTGACCTCTAACTTGGGACTTCCATGTCGTGGGTATGGCCCTAAAAAGGAAAGAAAGAGAGAGAGGGAGGGAGGAAGGAAGGAAAGAAGAAGGAAAAGAAACTGATAGCAAGTGATTGTTTCCAGGGAAGCATGTGGGGAAGAACATTGTTGCTGCAGGAGAAAAATGAGGAATTTTTACTGTACAGTTTTTCACACACACTAGATTTTGAACCATGTGAATGTATTACCTCTGAAAATATTAACAAACTTGGGAAAACAAGATTAAGGCTGTCTTTTTGTCCCTATGATCATTAACTGGTCCCCTGAAGAAGAAGATCACCCACCTAGAGAGGCCAGACACCCCAAGAGAACACAGTCCACAAACAGTCAACTACACGAAGCCTCTGTTAATGAATCTGATGGGGTTTTCTTCTAAACATTAAATATTTTTAAACTGTCAGCAGATTGTGCATTAAAATGGATAAGGAAATGGGCAGCTTAGTAAACGCCAATTACAGTGAATAATTAAAGTTATTCTGGATCTGCTGAAGTGGATGAGCCAAAATGGAAGCTGATTCGTTCTGTCCTCTGAGGCACAAGTGTCCTGAGTGTTTCCCGGGTGAACAGTGCTAACCACAGCCCTGGTTGTATCTGAGCCCAGAGGTGAAGTCCAAGTGTACCTGTTCCTGAGAAGACAAAGACGAAGAATCCATCAAATTCTACTGAATCGGTGTTCAGAGAAAGGACCATCCACAGGATAGCACAGTGAGAGAAAGCTTATTAGACATTTAGGAAATAAATCAAAAGATGTTTGCTTGTTAAATGCAGAAAGCAGAGCCAAGGTGCCACACACCAAGGTGAAGGTCAAGACTTCAATGCAAGAAGTGCTCCTCTTATCTTTCATTGTTCTCCCAAACCAAGGGGATGGTGTGACATCACACCTGGGAGGCTTGCTCTGTATGGGGGGGTGTGGGGCAGAGAGGAGTGTGAGTGTGTAATAGAGATGTTTTTACACAGATGTTAGGAAACTATGATTCTATCCCAATGTCCCAGTGGAAAGTGTTTGATGATACTTAGAATGATCAACTTTTTTTTCTTTTTTGGCCCCCACAAGGCATATGGAGTTTTCTGTCCAGGGATCAGATCTAAGCTGCAGTCTCAACCTACACCACAGCTGTGGAAATGCTAGATCCTTAATCTCCTGTGCCCACTGGGGATAGAATCTGTGACCCAGCGCTCCAAGGACCCCACCAATCCCACTGTGCCACAGCAGGAACTCCAGGATGATCAACTTTTTTAAGACAGCAATCATGACACAACCATACAAGACCTAAAAGCCCTGTGTAATAATGTAAACACAATAATTATATACATATATTTTTACCTTAACATCAAAATATGAAAATAAATGTTTTTGAAATTATTATGATTCCATATTTTCTTTTCCGTTACATACATGTTAAATTATAAATTATTGAAAGAAAACACTAATAGGATTAGTTAATAGTGGCAGTTAGTAGAAGTTAGTAGCAGGTCTAGTGAAAGGAATAATATGCACGAGAAAAACCTAACAATAATTGCATGTTTCTTTATATTCTTTGATACAGTAGTTATCTTTTTTTAGATATTTAAATTTTGTAGGTAGATTATTGTCTGTTTTTAATACACACGTATGTTGAACTTCTAAAAAAGAGCTGATAAATACAATAGGACAGTTATCTATATTTAATAAAACATAGCAGTGACTTATTTCTCTCTGACCCATGATACCATGGGATTTTTTACTCTTTCCATTTCCTTTTTCAATAATACTTTTCTGAGCTACCTGTGGTCTTCAGGACATTCTTCCTTCTCTTTTAGGTAGCAATAAAAATAGAGTCAAACAGGGAGTTCCTACTGTGATGAGTGGGTTAAGGATCTGGTGTTGTGGCAAATTGCGGCATGAGTCGCAGCTGTGGTTCAGATTCAATCCCTGGCCCAGGAACTTCATATACCACTGGTGGGGTCTAAAAGAAAAAAATAAAATAAAATAAGGAGTTCCTATTGTGGCACAGCAGAAGATAATCCGATTAGCGTCCATGAAGATACTAGTTCGATCCCTGGCCTCGCTCAGTGGGTTAAGGATTTTGCGTTGCTGTGAACTGTGGGGTAGGTCACAGATGTGGCTCAGATCCAGCATTGCTGTGGCTGTGGTGTAGACCGGCAGCTACAGCTTCAATTTGACCCCTAGCCTAGGAACTTCCATGTGCTGTGGGTGTGACCCTAAAAAGAAAAAAAAAAAAATAGAGTCAAATGCAAAATTCACATTGACTTTTTGCTCTGTTTACCAAGGCTACCTTCCACTGATTCCTTGAATCAGTCTAATGAAGACAATAAGCTCTGTAGCCTCTTGACAAATGCATTTGAGCACAGAATGCTTAAGGTTGTATTTACTAGCAGTAGCGGGATTCTAGATGTATGAACGTGTTTCCAGTTTTCCAAAATTTTCCACCCTCTCTGTACGTACAGGTATAGTATCTAAAGCCCAGGAGGTTGTCACTTGAGTCCTTTGCATCTATTAACCTGACTGTGGGCTCTCCTGCGTCTAAAATGCCCTTCACTCTAAACACTCCTAACCCCATCAGATGTTATCATAAGTGAAACCTCTGTTTCTCAAGGAAAATGGTTTAAAGCACAGAGGAAACTTGAACTTTTTTTTTTCTTTTTACAGCAGCACCTGCAGCATATGGAAGTTCCTGGGCTAGGGGTTGAATAAGAGCTGCAGCTGCAGACCTACCCCACAGCTATGGCAACAGCATATTTGAGCTGAATCTGTGACCTATGCTGCAGCAACACTGGATCCTTAACCCACTGAACGAGGCCAGGTATCAAGCCCACATCCTCAAGGGTACTAGTTGGGTTCCTAACCCACTGAGCCACAATGGGAACTTCTGAAACTTGAACTTATGATAGTAAAGTTGGATTCCAAATGAGCTACAAATTTTGTGAGGAGATCAAGAAAGTCTTATTTAACTTGGCTGTCTGCTGGAGACACTTCATTTTGTTTGTTTTTCCTCTTTTTTTAAATTTTTTTTTCCTTTTTTTCTTGACCAGGGGTGGGGGTGGGAGAGGGGTTGGGGTGGGGAGGAACTGGTCAGAGGGACAAAGCCGAGGAATGAATTAGTCACGAGAACTGCTGTCCAGCACCGTGATTCTAGGTAACAATGCTGTGTTGGGTCGTGGAAACTTGCTCAGAGAGCAGGTGGCTCTGTCTAACCACACACAGTGGTCAGGACAGGACACATCAGTAATAACTGGCTCAGCTGGAGTAAACATTTCACTATGTAAATGGGAATCAAATCAGCATGCTGGGCACCCTAAATATATGCAATTCTTATTTAAAATATTTAAATTTTCTTTTTCTTTTCTTGGGCCAGGAATCAGATCTGAGTTGCAGCTGTAGTAATGCCAGATCCTTAACCCACTGAGCAAGGCTAGGGATCAAACCCAAAACCACATGGATGCTAGTCGGGTACCTTAACCACTGAGCCATGAAGGGAATTCCTTCTTTTCTCCTTTTTTATCCTCAATGTATTTCCAAATAAGAGGAGGACACTCTTCTTGACCCAAACTCTGCAGAGCAAAGTGGAAAATCTGCTGATTATTTTTTCCACCTTTGTGGCCAATACACCTAGGACTAAAGGGCTAGGTCTTTCTGTTTTTGCAGTCCAAAATCTCACAAATCACTTCTGCACATTTTGAGAAACTGGAGTGACCCAAATCATTCTTTACAAAGGCCTCAGTGTCTCAGGAAAGCAAAGCACACCCATCTCATCAGTGCTTTCTGCACAGTCTGCCAAGTGCAATCTTGTTCAATTATTTGGTCAGAAGTTTATAGATTAAACAGAATTTGCCAAAATTTCCATTTGTGTTGTGTAATATGCAGATAAGTGGGCCGAGTCTAGTTTGCCTTTAGAGGAAATAGCAATAATCTTTTACCTTATATTTTCTGTGGTTTTATTAAGATCTTTAAAGAGATTGAGAAGATTTGAAACTCCATTTTTCCTAATCAAAGTAACTACAAGCTAGCAGGAACAATTTTTTATTGTCATGATTCAAAACATCCCTTGATATATGGTAAAACGAGTGACTGTTGGTGAAATCTGACAGGATCAGCTTTACACTGAGGTCAAAATATCTGTTTCAGGAGTTCCCGTCGTGGCGCAGTGGTTAACGAATCCGACTAGGAACCATGAGGTTGCGGGTTTGGTCCCTGCCCTTGCTCAGTGGGTTGACGATCCGGCGTTGCCGTGACCTGTGGTGTAGGTTGCAGACCCGGCTTGGATCCTGCGTTGCTGTGGCTCTGGCGTAGGCCAGTGGCCATGGCTCCGATTCGACCCCTAGCCTGGGAACCTTCATATGCCGCGGGAGCGGCCCAAGAAATAGCAAAAAGACAAAAAAAAAAAAAAAGTAGCATAAAAAGAAGAAGGTACGTATATGTATGACTGACTCACTTTGCTGTACAGAAGAAATTGGCACATTGTAAATCAACTATACTAAAAAAAGTTTCAACATTTCCCTTTTTGTTCAACCATTAGACATTCTAACTGCTATTTTCCAATGAGCATTGGTGAATTTGGATGAGTTATTAAGACTTTTAATTGATTTGGAAGTGCTTACACAGCTTATCCCAGACTTGTAAGGTGAACACAATAACCACTGCACTATGGAAACAACCAGCTTATCCCAGGTTTGTGAGAATCAATCTCCACATGAGTTTTCACTTCCCTTCTCCACCATGCCCAGCCCCAGATTCTTCTCTGCACTATGTGCAGTGCACTATTTTGTTTTGGTTTTTTAACATCCTTCATTTGGTCTTATGTATCCTTTTATCTGTCATCAAAATGGCAGTTATTCTTTTTCAGTGATGTCTGAGTTATACTGGCCTTGGTCATTATCATCATTATTCTTGTTTTCATGAGTCAAATTCCTAGAAAACACAGGCACAGTATTCACAACTTAAAAAACTAAACTAGCTCTGTGTCAGTACAGAGCACAATAAGTCCAAAATCAAAGATGGACTGTGAACACTCACCACACATTTAAGTTGCACATTGTCAATGAGAAATAGTAAGACACTAGTTAAAGATAAGACAGATTTTATTCAGTAATGCAGCAATAGGCGAGAGAACTCAGCCATACCTGAGCCCAATTCTGCCAAAATGGAAGGCAGGAGGCTTCGGAAATGCTTGGGTGTGCTAGAGGAAAAGATTTGGAAGATGTTTGAAATGACAGAGGCCATGTGGTTAGCCACCTGAGTGCTTATCAAAGTTAAGCTCCTACCTTCCATAGAGACCTGGAGGCTGGGACCCCATCTCTGCTAATGATTCTCTTTCAAAGGGATGACCCCCAGGTTCTTGAGAAAGATATCCCTGGGTTGCAAAGGGATAGAGAAAGGATTTACAATTGCAAGGTTTTTTTGTTTTTTTTTTTAAAGGAAATGCTTCAACAAAAAGGGAAGTCAAGAGCCTATGGGGAGGTATTGGCTGGAACAGACAATAAATTCTTTGGGCAGTGTTGAGCTTTCTCAGGCGGATTCCTGAGGTAGCTGGAGTTGTCATCTTAGAGACATGACCCTGAGCTGTTAGAAACTAGACTAGTGTTTGTTCCAATCTCTTACCAGGGCGTGGGGATGGGGGTTCTGAAACCACTTAGGCGGAAAGTCTTCAGTTCTCTTGAGTCAAAGATGAGTCCTCATCAAGAAGAGGGCTTGGAGGAGACTGATTCAATTCTGGTCAAGGAGACAGTCCTTGTGGGCACTTGGAGTGATGCTGTAACAGATGATACAGTGTTGTGTCCCACAAACCATAATGGTGACAGCAATTATGGGGTGAGATCATCTGTGACACATCTACTTAATGCTGAAATTAGGTCTCCTTCAGTCCTTGTTACGTGGGGGGGGGGAGGCTATGCGCCCCCAACCCACATGAATTTCATGCTTTTCTCCCAACCCACCTCAAAAACCCCAGAGAGGGGCCCCAGGGAATCAGTTACCTGCAGAACACCACCCCCTTCATCACAATTCAATAGAGCTTTAAAAGAATATTGATGTTGGAGTTCCCATTGTGGCTCAGCAGGTTAAGAACATGGCATAGTGTCCATGAGGATGCAGGTTTGATTCCTGGCCTCACACAGTGTATTAAGGATTTGGCATTGCCATAAGCTGTGGTGTAGGACACAGATGAGGCTCAGATCTAACATTGCTGTGGCTGTGGTATAAGCCTCAGCTGCAGCTCTGATTCAACCCCTAGCCTGGAAACTCCCATATGCTGCAAGTGCAGACCTAAAAAAAGAAAAATGAAAAAATAAAAGAAGATTGGTGTCATTTAGGATCCTTGATGATTCAACATCTGCCCGTGAAAAATACAGAGTGGAGATTGAGAGATTGAGGAAGGGCGGCTTTACCTGTCTTACAAGAAGATACTGGGGCAAAGAAAATGAGGTGATTTTCCATGAAGTACCTGGTGGGAGAAAGAGGCATTAGCCAGGGTAAAGGGACCTCCTGGTGAGCTGGTGACAGACCCCAAGAGATGGGAGTCGCTGAAGTCATGAGAAGAAAAAGAAGCCTTGAACTTGGGCCAAAGCCAGAGGAAACCAGCACAGATCAGAATCCAGACCCTTCCTCTCTCCCCAACTCCTGACCACATTCTCTCAACAGGAAGAGCTCATTTCATGTAATTATAATTGAAGTTTTACTATGAATGACACCGAACATTTTCGTTCCTGACCAACAAACACTTTATTCCCTGACTGTGAGTGCAGAAGTTATGGGATTTGCCCTAAATTTAATTCAGTGGATAAACTGCTTCCACAAAGTAGGTCCCTACTAACAATGAGAAGCAAAAATAAATTTGCTTTCTGATTCTGTCCTCAAGAATGCTACAAAAATCACACACAAAAAAAATGGTTTGTAAAGGGGCAAGAGACAAGCAAGGGGCTACACCTATATAATAAACCTCACTGTTTCATGTTCATAATTCATTCAGTAATTGCACAGTCAGCATTGACGGGAACTTAAAGCTCTGACAAGAGCTAGGAATATAAAGATGAGAAAACACAGCCCTGAAGAACCTTAAGAGTAGAAAGGGAGATGTGTAAACATCTTAATATTTTCCAGCTGCAGTTTGGGGACAGTCACTTTTTTTATTGTTATTCCACAATAAAGTTCTTCTTGGGTCCCTGGCCCCCATCCCTGCATCTCAGGGGGGCAAGGCTGGGCAGAAGTGCAGGGAGATTTGTCTATACTTAACTCTCTTGATAGATGGCCAGAAGATCAAGCTTGGAAAGCATGCCCTTGGGCACTGCAATAACTTGTGAGGAGTTCAGCATTTTGCCAAGACTTGCAAGAATAAGCATGCAAGAACACAAGACCTTACTTTTCAAGCCAATGAGGACCATCTTGGAAATTTGTTTTTGTTCTTTTTAGGGCCACAACTGTGGCATATGGAGGTTCCCAGGCTAGGGGTTGAATTGGAACTATAGCTGCCAGTCTACACCATAGCCACAGCAACACCAGATCTGAGATATGTCTGTGACCTACACTACAGCTCATAGCAATGCCAGATTGCCAGATCCTTAACCCACTGAGCTAGGCCAGGAATCGAAGCTGCGTTCTCATGGTTGTTAGATTTGTTTCTGCTGAGCCACAACAGGAACTCCCCAGCTTGGATAGTTTTAAATGAAGCACATTTCATATGAAACAAAACCCATGGCCTCTGTAGACCATCAAGCCAACAGCCATGTTTCTTGATCAATGAAAAAGGAAGCTTCTAGAGGCAATTGTTATACTGCTGAAATGGCTTCCTTTTGTATTTTTTACTTATTGCATTTTAAAATTTTTATTGAGGGAGTTCCGATCCTGGCTCAGTGGTAACAAACCCAACTAGTATCCATGAAGACTGCGGTTTGATCCCTGGCCTCACTCAGAGGGTTAAGAATCCAGTGTTGCCATGAGCTGTGGTGTAGTTCACAGACGTGGCTTGGATCTGGCATTGCTGTGGCTGTGATGTAGGGTGGCAGCTACAGCTCTGATTTGACCCCTAACCTGGGAACTTCCATATGCTGCAGGTGCAGCCCTAAAAAGCAATATAATATATATATATATATATATATATATATATATATATATATAATTAAATTTATATATATATAATTGAGATATAATTGACATTTCAAAAAACTTTGAGGGGGTGGACTGGGTTTTTGGAGGGAAATGTAGAATTAGGTTATGATGATGGTTGTACAACTATAAATATAATAAAATTCATTGAATTATTTTTTAAAAAAACTTTGAATGCTGTTATTGTTTTCCCCTTCCTGTTTTCTATAGAATTTAATCTTACCAAATAAGCAGGTACTCTGCTTCTTAGAAACCCAAATTCCATACCAGCTAAAAGAAGGTAGCTTACTGTACATTTCCCACCAGAAATCTTCTTGGATGTTTTTGACAATTATATTTTCACTCTTTGGAAAGAGCCCAGACTGAAAATCCTCAGAGCCAAAACATTAATTTAAGACAGTATTTTGAGTGTTTGACTGTTGTGTTTTTCTTTTCTTGTAA
Organism: Sus scrofa; assembly: GCF_054392235.1. NCBI lineage: Eukaryota > Metazoa > Chordata > Mammalia > Artiodactyla > Suidae > Sus > Sus scrofa. The sequence goes on along the minus strand of NC_139390.1, from coordinate 48,911,940 downwards.
AATACAAATCATTAGAAACTACTTAACTGTACCATGATTTTTTAAAATAATTACTCAACAAATTTTATTACATTTATAGTTGTACAACAATCATTTGAATTGGAGCCTAACACTTCGAGTCAAGTAAGACCTCTAAGGTCAGAGTACTGTGTAGTTATTGAAATGACCAGTCTGATTAAGGAGATTCTTTATTTTCTGATACTACCCAATATTATGGTCAAAAATAATCCACCTGAGGACCAAGACAATCCCTGTTGTTACTGATGCTCAGTACACCAGACAGAGGACTGTACTTTCCAGGATCTGCAAACTCTTTGGCTTCAAGGCTCTAAAATTGATTCAACTCTTTATTGTGCAAAGAAAAGAGGGTTCTGAAATCATGAAATATCTATGTTGAAAGTACTTAATGTCAGAAACAGCTCAGTGAAACACACTATATAGGTGTCACATGAATAATCTAAATTGTTCTATTATTTGCTCTCAACACATGTACTGGAAGTCTGCTGTAAACAGAGCAGTCTCTGTAACAGGTTCTATGGAGGGTGAAATTATGAAAAGGACCCAGTCCCAGTTGTTACAATTCCATGAGGGAGACATACATGCACACATAATTAGAGTATGAAACACCCAGAGTTTGCATTACAGTGAAAAAGGAAGGAGATTGGACACTGGAGCCTCCCCAGCCATAGCAGTAATCTGCTGTATAACAGAGAACTTAATGCAGAGCTTCTCTGCAACATGCTTCCCCAAGATGAAAAATGAGGTGTTGCATAGGCTGGTCCAGTGGGCTCCAAATATTTTGAATTGCATCATCCATCAATAAAAATTGTTTATATCATGCTTCCAGTATTTATTTATAATGATGTGCTTGTGGATTTTAATTAGCATGGGAGGCTTGTAGAAAAATACCAAGGCCAGGTATTATATCAAGATATCTGGGGGTGGGGTATCCACAAAGTTATTTTTTTAAAGTACCCCAAGGCTAGAAGAAGAGGCAGATGAACAACAACAACAAATTAATATCGACTTTCAAATGTGTCATGGGTGCTATGAGGAAATTTGATAGAAGCGGAAAAATAAAATGGAGGCACTTACTTCAATAACCATGACCAGAGGAAATTTCTCCAAGAAAGTGACATTTGCAGAATGAGAAGGACCGCCCCCCGCCCCCCTACTTAGGAGCCGAGCTGTGTGGTCTGTGGGTGTGAAGGACAGGGGGCTAGACAATAAGAATACTCAGAACAAAGGGAAAAGCAGGAGACCCCATCCAGACAAAGAAGTAAATGGGAGAAGGCATGAATAAGAGGAGAGAAAGAGAATTAGACCCAGGCTGGTCCTACAGGACGCTTGATCAGACACTCCCTATGGTGGGATCCATTCAGCTATGTGTGTTAGATATAAAACATGTATAAGATACATGGACAGGAATTTGATCATTTCTCTCTTTGAAAAAAATAATGTTAATTATTCAAAAAACTGTCTGGTAGCAATGATGGAACAGGATACTAAAAAGGAGACTTTGATATTGTGAAAATAAACTTTTTTAACAGAGACAGGAACAAAGCCTACTCTAACACCTAGACTACTTTAATACACATTCCATTTTAAAGAAAATATTTGTTTTAACCTAAATTGTATCAGTTCTTGTGAATCAAATACAAAACTGATTGTTCATGATTGGTGCTCTTCACGTGAGCTTAAAAATTATCTAAGACCTCTACCGCAATTTGTCCCTTAGTAATAGCTATATTAATAGATAGTTGGTGTCTGAAGATCTGAAGTGTCAGTAGAATGTATTGAGCCGCTTGACAGGTAGTTTAGATATTCAGAAGTATGAATGTAGAAATTTAAGACTGTGTTCAAAGTTAAATAATAATTTTAATATTTGGTTTGGAAGAGCATGTTACAATGTTTTCACTAAAAACAAAACAAAACTGTAGGAGTCCCTGTTACAATGTTTTCACTAAAAACAAAACAAAACTGTAGGAGTCCCTCAGCAGGTTAAGAACCTGTCATAGTATCCATGAAGATGCAGGTACGATCTCTGGCCTCTCTCAGTGGGTTAAGGATCTGGCATTGCCACAAGCTGTGACATAGGTCACAGACGTGGCTTAGATCCAATGTTGCCGTGGCTGTGGCATAGGTTGCAGCTGCAGCTCTGATTTGATCCCTCGCCTGAGAACTTCCATGTGCCACAGGTACAGCCATAAAGAGAGAAAAAAAAAATTCTAAGAGCAGGCCAGCGAGGATTTCAAAAGATGAGTCACATAGTCTGATGATCATTCAAAGAAGATATTTTATGTACACTTAACCTGAATATAAGCAAACTTTAGAATCTATCAAGTTTCCCTCCTAGGTATATATACCTATCAGAAATGTATACATAACTATCTCCAAAAGGCAGCTACTAGGATGTTCATAACAACATTCAAAATAGCCAAAAAGTGGAAACTACCCAAATATCCACAAACTATAGAGTGGATAAATAAACTGTGGTACGGTTATATAATGAAACCCTGTACACTCACAAGATTTGACAGTCTACAACCACATGTAACAACAGTGATGATCTTACAAACATGGTTGAGTGAAAGAAATCAGGCATAAAAGAGTAATACTATATGGTCCCTATCATGTAACATACAAAAAAATAATTCTTCACCTGAAAAAAGTGATCAGGAAGTATAGCGGATAGGTCATTTGAACCCAAGTGAGAATCAATGTAATATAATGAATATTATAAAGAGACAAAGTATCTTTCAAGCATGCAATATTTTTTTTTTCCTTTTTGGCCACACTCACGGTATATGGAAGTTCTTGGGCCAGGGATCAAGTCCAAGCTGCAGCTGCAACACTGGGTCCTTAACACCAGTGCCACAATAAGAATTCCCTCAAGCCTGTAATTCTGAGTGTAGCTAAAGCAAAACTATTTTCCTGTTTGGATACAGGCATAGATATATAGATATAAATCATATATGGCTATAGACCATATATAAATATATAGGTATATATCAGTTGCAGTTTCCAAATTCCTTTTAAAGAAAAAGAGGAGTTCCCATTATGGCTCAGTGGGTTAAGAACCTGACGTAGTCTCAGTGAGGATACAGGTTCAATCCCTGGCCTCACTCAGTGGGTTAAGGATCCAACCATTGCTGCAAACTACAGTGTAGGTTGCAGATGTGGCTTGGATTCCATGTGGTGTAGGCCAGCAACTGCTGTTCCAATTTGAGCTCTAGCCCAGGAACTTCTATATGCAGCAGGTGTGGCCTTAGAAAGGTTAAAAAAAAAAAAAAAAAAAAAGAAAGAGAGAGTGCTTTCAGACAATTAGCACCTACAGGTAGAAGAATTGTACCTAGAGATTTTAAAACTGTTCTATAAAAAGAAGCTTTTTTAAAAAATTACCTACCTGGATTCCCAAGAAAAAATTAAAACATAGAGTTCTCAGAAAGGGGTAGTGGAGATGGCTTGCAAAGAAAGATTACAGAAAGGAAATTCACAGAGGCTGATGAATATTATGGGCCCACTGGCAAGTCTCTGTCCTTGGAGACAAATTGTTCAGGCTGCCTAGAGACCCACTGAGCACTGTTGTGATGAAACTGAGGCTTCCGTGCATCCGTGCAACTCTAGGAAGGAAACTGGCTCTTCTGACATAAACCTTCCTCCATCTGCCCCACTGTGTCTGTTATGTTTGTTCAGTGGACACTCTAAATTGATGCTTCAGTCTTTGTAAGCCAAGCAAAGAGTAGATCATTTCTTGGAAAACGCCCTTTTGGGTGCTTGCAAAGCAGGATCCTTAGTTCACAAGGCAAGAGGTAAACCCTGGATTACACTGAATTTACCTCGGTGGATATATTTTTTCTTCAGATCTGAACACCAAGTATTGCAAGAGTCACCTCTTGACTTGAATAACGTCTGTTTTCAGGGTGGAGTGAGGCTGGAAGGATAGCAGAGGCGAAAAGAAACACTACTGTGATGTGAAATGTACCCAGCCATTGTAAGCTACATCTCAACATCTGCGATCTTGAAATAGGAAAAAAAAAATGTCCATCTTATAATCAGGACCCCAGGTTCCTTACAAACCTCTTCCTGTTTGTCTGGTGACCTCCCATTGTTTGGGTTTCCCTTTCACCTGCCATTGCCACCGATCGCGCCAGCAAATTCTCTCAATCTTTTATAAAGGTTAAAAGAGGCTGCTTCCCTAGGCAGTGACACTTTTCCACTTGAATGTTTCCTCTGGTGAACCACCCGCTCCAAGAGTCCCTGAGGCCGCAGCATCCACTCCAAGGCGCTATTTAGGAAGCCGGCAGAGGAAGCATGGGACAAGTCCTTTGGAGTTGGGGTGGGAAGAAATACAAAGGCTGGCTAACAAGTCCTTAATGTGGATAGGGCCTCCTGGGAAGCACAGGAAGCAGCAGAGGAACCCCAGGTGGAGTCAAAAGAAAATGGAACTGCTATTTTTAGCGCCAAGTGCCTGGCATTGTAAAGGAGCTGCCAACAAAGACTTCAGGAGGGAAAAAGGATGGTGGCTGCAATTGTCACGGGATGCGGGGAGGCAGGAGAAAATCACTGCTTCCCACTTTTAACATGCAGACTCAGCAAGAGGGTTGTTGCCCTAGTTAATCAACTCTTTTCAACAACTGAGTTGAGATCATAATTCAATTGTTTAGTGATTAGCCAGGATTGCAACTGAAAAATGGTCCAATTCTGTGCTGTCCATTTTTCAGGGCTTGTGGTAGAGCTGGTTTCTAGCCACCCCCACCAACCAGGTTGAGCAAAATCTCAGGGAACTATCTGCTGCCTTCCTGAGAGCTCACCCCTATCATAAATGAAAAAAAAAAAAAACAAGATAACACATATCAACACAATCACTGGAAAGTTCATTTGTTCCTATGATAGGCACTAATCTCACCTTGAAGACATAAAAAATATCGCCTTTAATATTTTCAAAATATGAAACCCATCTGATCCCCTGAGTACATAAAAGTGTTCACCTGGGAGTCCCCTGGTGGCTCAGTGGGTTAAGGATCCATCATTGTCATTTCTGTGGCTCAGGCTGCTGCTGTGGCACAGGTTCCCTCCCAGAAATTTCTGCATGCCACAGGTGCAACCACAAAATAAATAAGAAAATTTTAAAACTTACTTTATCTTGAATTCAACATTTCCCTGCTAATTGAATTCCTCCCATTCATACTAAAATGTCCAACTAGTTCTCATTAAAACTAACTGGCAGACCTCCCCAGACCCACATCTCCCTTCCATCCTCTGCCCTGTCTCTTCTTCCTTCCCAGGGGTGGATGGACCAACCTTTTCCCTTTCCTCCTCTCACTCACTTTTCCGGAGTCTCTAATCTGGCTTCACCCCATTGTTCCTTTTGAATGATTCTCAGAAATGTCACGAAAGACTTGACTCCATGAAATCTGGTGGGTATCCTGGGCCTCCTACATGATATCTGGAGCTGCTTGCAACAGTGTTGAGCATCCTCTCTGTCCTGGTCCACTCAGGCTAGCTGGTCAGATTAAACCACAGATGTCTATTTCTCAGAGTTCCAGAGGCTGGGAGTCCAAAATAAAGACACCAACAGAAGCAGTGTCAGATGAAGGCCTGCATCCTTGTTTGGAGATGGCCGTCTGAGAGGCCAAGAATGTCCTTTTTCTTTTTTTCTCCTTTTTAAGGCCACACATGAGGCATATGGAAGTTCCTGAGCCAGAGGTTAAATCAGAGATGCAGCTGCAACCCTACACCACAGCCACAGCAACACCAGATCCAAACTGCATTTGCAACCTAGGCCACAGCTTGCGGCCACACCAGACCCTCAACACGCTGAGCGAGGCCAGGGATTGAACCCACATCCTCAAGAAGGCAACGTCAGGTTCTTAACCTGCTGAGCCACAGCAGGAACTCCCCAAGGGTTTCTTTGGTAAGGACACTAATCTTACTCATGAGGACTCCAGCTTCAGGACCTCATCACCTCCCCAAGGCACCACCTTGTAGTCCCATCTCATTGAGGGTTAGGATCTTAACATATGAATCTGGGGGGGACAAACATTCACCCTGCTTCTTAAAACACTCTTTTCCACTCCTGATTTTCCTCCTACTGCCCTGGCCACCACTTCTCAGTCATATTTGCTGGCTCAGTCTCCTCTACCCAGCTATTAAATTTTGGAGTTCCTCTCTTGGCCTCTCTCCTTCTCACTACACACTCTTTTCCTAGCAAATCACATCCACATCCTCAGTTTAATGACCATATACAATGACAAGTTCACATCTCTAGCCCAGATCTCTACTGGATAAATTCATCTATCAAACTGCCTATTTAACATCTGTCTTCCTCTCAAACCTGTTCCTCTTCCAACACTTCCAGTCTAAGTGAGCGTTCCACCATCTATTCAATCATCCAAGCCCAGAAACCTAGCAATCATCCACAATGCTGCCCTTTCTCCCTGCCCCACCATAGTCAATTTCTCACCAAATCCTACTTATTTTACTACCAAACACTCCTCATAGCCTTTATTTTTTAATCTCACTCTGCTCCTCTTCCAAAATCTGACCCATTCCCCAGAGCGAGAGTGGTTTTTCAATGAAAATATGAACATGTCTATATAAAAACATCTCAAATAGCTTTCATTACCTCTCAATATAAAAAGCAAATTCTTGACATGGTTTGCAAGCCCTGCATGGTCTCACCTATGCTTCTGGAAACTTTCATGATCTTTCTCCCTTCTGCTAGAACCACCCTGATGTTTAGTTCCTTGAACTTTCTGTCCCTTCCACCACAGGGCTCATATTAAGGTTTATTTACCTCATCGGCCGAGAACACTCTCCAGCTTGCCGTCCAAATCCACAGCATCTAGTTAATCTCTACTCAATACAATATAAGCTTCAATAGGCAGGACAAAATATCCATTTTACTTGTCACTGGATTTCTCATGACTGGCATAGTATTTAATAGAGGCCTAAAACATATCTGTCAAATGTATACATGCATGTCTTTAACCAGCTGGTGAAACACAAATATGGCAATATATATACTAGGCAATCCAAAATGCAAGATCACACCCAAGAAAAAAGTCAGAGTCAGAGACTTTGGGGATCTTTCATCAGATCATAGAACAGATATCTGAGAGAGGGGAAATAATCACAGTTCCCCAGAGACAGTGTGAAGAATTTACCTTAGCGAAATATTTTTATTGAGGGGTTGGGAAGAAAGGCCAGCAAGGAGACTGCCATGTAGCTTTGCCACAGGGCAAAATGATATAAGACGAGGAGTGAAAATTTCCTGGAAGTATGGGTAGTCAGGAGGGTCCGACACAATGGAGAAGCGCTGAATACGAGGGCTGAGGTAGTAGACCTGCAAACTAGGAGGATATTGTTTATCACTGGAGGCTGGAGAAGTAAAGAGTGCCAATGAGAAGTCCCTGTGGGAGTCCTGAGCCAGAGACATTAGAAAAAGCAAATCTGTTTCTGTTCTGTAGATAGGTTCATGTGTGCCATATTTTAGATTCCACATATAAGTGGTATCATATGGTATTTATCCTGCTCTGTCTGACTTACTTTCTCTTTTAGTATGAGAATCTCTGGTTGCATCTGTGTTGCTGCAAATGGCATTATTTCATTCTTTTTTGTGGCTGAGTAGTATTCCATTGTGTATATGTACCACATATTCTTAATCAATTCATCTGTCTATGGACATTTAGGTTGTTTCCATGTCTTGGCTACAGACATAAAGAATAGTCTTGTGGTTGCCAAGGGGGAGTGGGAGGGAGTGGGATGGACTGGGAGTTTAGGGTTGGTAGATGAAAACTATTACATTTAGAATGGATAAGCAATGAGGTCCTGTTGTATAGCATGGAGAACTATATCCAGTCTCTTGGGATAGAACATGATGGAAGATAATATGAGAAAAAAGAATGTTTGTATGTGTATGACTGGGTCACTTTGCTATACAGCAGCAATTGGCACAACATTGTAAATCAGCTATACTTAAAAAAAATAAATTTAAAAAAGTAATACTGTCCCTTTTTTAAAAAAGAAAAAGAAAATAGAACATTCTGTTTAAAGCTCTATGCTGTGCTAATCCTTCATTGCCATCCTTCCCATATCTTCTTCCATAAAAATGCAAAGAAATACAAGTTCCTCATATGAGCATAGTGGTGAGGTGGAGGCAGGGGTTGAGAGGGAAAAAAGGTTTTTTTCTCTCTACCCTCAAAGGCCCTCCAGCAAGGATTCTTTAAATTAGGTGGACAAAAACCAGATTAACCAGAAAGAAACAAATAGGTTTATTAATGTGTATTGGGCACTCACACAGGAGCACTCAGCAATGGACAGATGGAACTGAGATTACATACATAAGACATCTTTTTTTTTGGCCATGCCCACAGCATGCAGAACTTCTCTGTCTAGGGACTGAACCCGCACCACAGCAGAGACCTGAGCCACAGGGCTAGGCCATAACCACTAGGCCATCAACATGGTATGTTAACAAAAAAAATAACAATAATAAATAAGCTTTTAGAGTAGTGGCAAGACACAGAAATAGACTTTGAATTTCTAGGTAGTAAATTGTAGAAGGGAAGTTTATGCAGAAACTAAGGGAAGGTAAGTGTTTGTTTTAGCCAAGTTTTTTATATAGATTTGCCTGGTGCCATCTCTGGGCTGATGAGGGTCTAAAATTGTCTCCAGTGATTAAAACCTCTGTCCTTCCTGGTGGGGGCTGGGGGGAGCACCTTTACAAATTGATTTCCCACTTCGAGGCAAATAAAGGGAAGGCAGGGAATTCCTGTTGCGGCTCAGCAGAAACGAATCTGGCTAGCATCCATGAGGACGCATGTTTGATCCCTGGCCTTGCTCAGTGGGTTAGGGATCTGGCCTTGCCATGAGCTGTGGTGTGGGTCACAGATGTGATTAGGATCCCACGTGGCTGAGGCTCTGATGTAGGCCAGCAGCTACACCTCTGACTCCTGTTATTTGCCTAGCCTGGGAACCTCCATATGCAGCAGGGGTGGCCCTAAAAAAAAGAAAGAAAAGAAAGGAAAAGAAAGAAAGAAAGAATTGAAAAAATAGAAAAGTTTTATGCATAAAGATGCTCATCTCAATGCCATGAGTGTTGCCCTAAAAAAAAAAAAAATCTCCCACTGGAGGAAGGAAAGAATAGAAAAATACACAGTGTGTAGGGATGATCAAATCTTGAGCAGAAAATGATTCAACTTTACCTAGGGAGCGAAATAAGTTGTCTGGTTAGCCCAGTTTGCTCTCTGGAAGTATATCTGTTGTCTTCTATGGACTCAGCTTTGCATTAGATGAGGTTCTTTCCTTTCCCCTACTAACAGAGTCAAGTCCAAAGCAGGTGTTAGGACTTACAGCCATGGAGAACAGACTTGTGGTTTCCAGGGGAGATGCGGGGGGGAGTAGGATGTGGGATGGGAAGTTTGGGGTTGGCAAATGCAAATTATTACATTTAGAATGGATAAGCAATGAGATCCAACTGTACCACACAGGGAATGATATCCAGTCTCTTGGGATAGAACATGATGGAAGATAATGTGAAACGAAAAAGGTATGTATGCGTATGACTAGGTCACTTTGCTATACAGTAAAAATTGGCACAACACTGTAAATCAACTATAACTTAATTTTTTTAAATAAACAAAAAATTCAAAAACCTAAAGAAGAAAAGCAGGTGTTAGAAGGATGGATTGGGAGTTTGAGACTAGCTTGTGCAAACAATCATATATGGAATGGATAAACAAGGTCCTATCGTACAGCACAGGGAACTGTATTTGGTATCATGTCATACACCATAACGGAAAAGAAAAAAAAATTTTAGACCAAAAATCCCCCAAAGAAACCAACAGAGAAAAAAAAAAAAAAACCACGAAGTATACCCTACGCAGGAACTGGTTTGGTGTTGAACAATAGCAAGTTTTTACAACCTTCTATTTTACAACTTGTACTATCATTTCTTTGGCAGTACAATTTCTTCCAAACCTTGGTAAGCTTCTGGGTGTATTTTTTATACCCTTATCCACATGCCACCTCCACACCCAATATTCTTTTCCAGCCATATTTCTTTTGCCGGCTTTATTTCTTCTCCTCTGAGCTCAGTCTTGGCCTTTCTTCTTCCTCTTAAAGAAGGTTACCTTGAGGTCCTGGGAAACAACAGGCTTGGGTAGGAAAACCACACCCAATCTAGTCTTTGCCACAGGCCTGTCTCCATTTAATTTGCAAGAAAATATGAATGGGCCTTTGAGAAAAACTTGAAGGAGTTCAAAAGTAGTTAACCCTTCTAACCTTATGAAACTCCAAATTACGGACCTTTTCCACTCCTTTGCATCTCTAATTACAAGCCAACCAATTCTTGCCTCAATTCTTCGTTGCATGCTTTGCTAGAAGTTTCCAAGAGAACCCAAAATATACTCATTCTGCTGTTTCCAACTACTTCCTTTGGAACAGATAGTTTCGAGGTAAAATACTTTGCGGGGATGTAAACAAATACGTTTCCAGCCTGCGCTATCTGGTGCCTCACTGTTGTCAAACAATTTATAATTAATTCGAGTGAAGGCTAAGTTGCTTTGACAGAGACCCAAAACTACAGTGGGTTGAAGAATGAATTTTATTTCCCTGTCAGGGAATAGAGCCAGTTAAGCAAGGTGATTTCCTCTGGATGGCTATTTATGGACTCACGTTCCTTTAGTATTGTTCCACCACCCAAGACTCTCATCTCTTACTTGATCAAAGCTGGGTCAGGAGTTCCCATTGTGGCTCAGTGGTTTAAGGACCCAACATTGTCTCTGTGAGGATGGCGGATTGATCCCTGGTCCCACTCAGAGGGTCTGGAGTTGCCCCAAGCTGTGGCATAGGCCACAGATATGGCTCAGATCTGGTGTTGCCATGGCTATGGTGTAGGCCACAGCTACAGTTCCAATTTGACCCCTAGACTGGGAACTTCCATATACCGCAGGTGTGGCCCTAAATAAAAACAAACAAACAAAAAACTGTGTTGTGGAATTCCCCTTGTGGCTCAGCAGATTAAGAACCCAACTAGTATCCATGAGGATGCAGGTTTGATCCATGGCCTCGCTCAGTGGGTTAAGGATCTGGCATTGCCATAAGCTTTGTGTTAGGTCACAGATGTGGCTTGGATCTGGTGTTGCTGTGGCTGTGGCACAGGCCAGCGACTGTGGCACAGGCCAGCGGCTGCGACTCTGATTCTACCCCTAGCCCGGGAACTTCCATATGTCACAGGTTCAGCCCTAAAAAGACCAAAAAAAAATAAAGCTTTGTCATGACCATTATCTGGTTCCACAACCTGACATGAAGGAGAAGGAACAAGCTCTGTGTCTTTAGCTCCACACCAGCAAGTGTCAAATACCACGTCTCCTCCCTCCATGACAAAACTTTAGTCATATCCCAAGGGTTTTCTGCCAAATGCAGATGGAGCAAGAGGTACTGAACACATGGAAAATTCTCATTCACTGCACATTGCTTTTCCCTATGTTGCAGACCAAACCTTTTTTTACTCAAAAACTAAGGGCTGTCCAAACTGACCCCTGCAGCTGCAGCTGGCCTCTCAGAGAGGGACTTGGCTGTCTACGAAGTTCACAGGCTCCAGCTATGGCTCTGCATTGAAGGCAACCCATTCTTATCAATGACAGGCTTGGACCCTTGACTGTCAAGCACGCCAGTAGAGAGCAGGTGTAACCTGCCTATGTGGCAAATCCTGCTGCTATCTGGTCACATAGCATAGCTGTCCTTACAAGTCCTGAACACCAGGCCCCTGACCATTAGACCTTCTCCAAACACAAACCCTGAACTCTCAAGACCGGGCTAACCCAAGATGCTGCCTTCCCATCTTTCTGTCCATGTGTACCTTGATCACAAGGCAGCGGGAGGCTGGTGCTTCCCTAATCCTGCATCTGAGGAAGCCTAAGTCCAGAAGTTGAGGTCCTTCTCCCATCCTGTGGCTCCAGGCCTCTTTGCTTCACCTTGGAACACAACACACAGAGTAGAGATGCATGTGCTCCTATGACTGTTCCAGTCTCCTTGAGTCTTGGCCCTACCAAGCTTGCTCTGCTAGCTGATGTGGGATGATTCCTGGCTCCTTGTGTTCTGTCCAGCGCAGATGTGGACTTTGTTTCTGGAGGAAGACTCAAAAATCTTTTTATCAAAGGGCCGCAGGAAAAGGTCATGCACAGAAAATTGTAGGGCAGGAGACTGATTGGGGGGTTATACCAAATATCAAGCACAACTAGATAATTTTTCCCCCAAAAGCCTAGCATTGAAGGAATTAAGCCCTTCACAATGACCACTGCATATGATAAAGTTGAAATCTCAACATAGCTTTGCTATTTGTTAAAAAATCTCTTTCAGGAGTTCCTGTTGTGGCTCAGGGGGTTAAGAATCCAATATAATGTCCATTAGGATGCAGGTTCAATCCCTGGCCTCGCTCAGTGGGTTTAGGATCTGGTGATGCTGGAAGTTGCAGCATAATTCACAGATGTGGCTCAGATGTGGTGTGGCTATGGCTGTGGCTTAGGCTTGCAGCTCCCATATGACTCCTAGCCTGGGAACATCCATATGCCACACGTGTGACTGTAAAAATAAATAAATAAATACATAAATAAACAAATCTCTTTCAAATGAGTACTACCAATACCCACACAAATAAGCTTTTTGAGATCTGCTTACAGGTTTTTAAGTCCACTTTCTCCTGGCATGCTGAGTATCACAGGGTTTTTCCTATTCTACATGGCATGATGAAGAAATTTATCCTGTGGGTGACAAGGCAATTCTCAGAATGGGTCTTAGGTTGTATCTGTACCTAAAGGAAAGCCTCCCATTTTTCTATGGAAGTATAGTTGATTGGTAATATTATGTTAGTCTGAGGTGTAAGACACAGAAGTTTGATATTTTTATAGATTGTACTCCATATAAAGTTATAAAATATTGGCTCTATTCCCTGTGCTGTACATTACATCCTTTTATTTTATACCTAGAAGTTCATACCTCTTAATCTCCTTCCCCTGTTTTGCCCTCCCTCCACCCTTCTCTTTACTGGTAACCACAAGTTTGTTCACTGTATCTGTTAGTTGGCTCTGTTTTGTTATATTGGTTCATTTACCTTAATTTTTTAGATTTTCCATATTTGATTGAAAATGTACACAATTTGGTTTTCCCTGACTTATTTCACTAAGCATATTGCCACCTAAGTCCATCTGAGTGGCTGCAAATGGTGTCATTTCATTCTTTTTAATGGCTGAGTAGTATTCCATAGTGTATATGTACCACATCTTCTTTATCCATTCCTCTGTCAATGGACATTTAGGTTGCTTCCACATCTTAGCTATTGTAAATAGTGCTGCTATGAACATAGAGGTACATGTATCTTTTTAAATTGGTGTTTTCATTTTCTTTGGCTATATACCCAGGAGTGGAATTGCTAGATCACATGGTAGCTCTATTTTTAATTTTTGAGGAAACTCCATACTATTTTTCATTATGGCTGCACCAATTTCTACTCCCACAAACAATATAATAGGGTTTCCTTTTCTCTACACCCTAGCTAAAAATTGGTATTTATTGTCTTTTTGATTACAATCATTCTGTCAGGTGTGAGGTGATTTCTCACTATGGTTTTGATTTGCAGTTCCCTGATGATCAATGATTGTGAGCACTTTTTCATGTGCCTGTTGGCCACTGTATGTCTTCTTTAGAAAAAAGCCTCTTCAGGTGCTTTGCCCATTTTTAATCAGGTTTTTGAGGGTTTTTTTTTTTTTCTGGTATTGAGTTCTGTGAGTTCTTTACGTATTTTGGTGACATATATCTTGGCAACTTTTTTTTTTTTCTTTTTTTTTGATCTGTCTCTTTAGGAAAGCCTCTCATTTTGACGTGTGAGGAAACTAGACGTGATGTTAACCCAGTTACTGGCTAGTGAGTCCCTTCTTTCCTCCCTGCAGTGCAGTCCTTAGCATATGACAAAGTCTTACTTTAAATTCTGAATACATTTTAAAAATTTCTGCCAAACTAGCGATTACTAATCATGTCCCTTTGAAAATCTTTCTGGCCCATGCAGACCTCAAACATTCAGCATCCCCTGAGCATGGAGTTCTATGAGCCACCTGAACCACTTATTCTGGACCATCTGTATAAATTCAGCTCTGGGAACTGAGTAAACAAAAGCAAACTAACGTAGCTCAGAGATGGGATATGAATATGCAATTGGCACAGCAATTACAAAAGCTGGTTGTAAAGAATGAGTGAAACAGAAATACCTTAGAAATCCAGAGAATCAGCAGACTGGAAAGTAGGGGAAGTGAAACATACAGGGCAGCTGTATTCATATCATATCTGTCTACAAAATATACCCTATGTCATTTAAAAATATTTTTATTTTTATTTTATTTTTAATGGACGTGTATGTAGTTGATTTACAATGTTGTGTTAAGTTCAGGTGTTAGGTACAGCAAAGTGATACAGATCTTTTTTCAGACTCTTGTCCATTATAGATTATTACAAGATATTGGGTCTAGTTGCCCGTGCTATACAGTAGGTCCTTGTTGACTATGTCATTTTTTTTTTTTTTTTGGCCACACCCTCAGCTTCTGGAAGTTCCTGGGCCAGGAATCAAACCTGTGCCACAGCACTAACAATACCAGATTCTTAACTGCCAGGCCACCTATGTCTTTTTTTTTAAGACTTTAAAGCATAAGTGAAATTTCTGCAAAGAAATTAAACATTATAAGCTTAGTTCCACTAAGGATAGTTAACAAATTGTATTAATAGCTCTAGACCCCATAACAGTGGTTCACTAAAATTAGGCTTTTTTATTTTATTTATTTATTTATTTATTTATTGTCTTTTTTGCCATTTCTGTGGTGCAGGTCAGCAGCTATAGCTCCAGTTCAACCCATAGCCTGGGAACTTCCATATGCTGTGGCTGTGGCCCTGAAAAGCAAAATATATATACATACCTGCTGCCCTTCATCATCTCTAAATTCATCTTCTCTTTGAAAGGCTCATGATAGTAAGGAAATAGGAACATATATCACCTTGATATCTCTGTCTTGAAATAACCTTTTATAAGCTTTATTAGAGCTTGTCTCTTGAGCCTAGTGGCACAAGATGGATCCTCAGTGAGTATTTGTGGATCTGGTGAATTAATACGTCTTAGAATATCAGCCCTGTATATTCAGAGCTTTTGCCTTCCCTTCAGAGTCAAACTCAGATCTTTCTCATCAAGCAGCAGAAGGACCAAGTTCTTTCCTTTGGGGCTTAGAAGCACAGCTTCTCTGTTTGCACAGTACTCAGATCTGTCCTAGTCCCAGGGGGCAGGTTGGCTCCCTCCTCTCTGACACTCGCCCCCCGGCCCCCAGAGAGGATGGCACAACCACGGGAACCAGTCATCTTTGAAACGAGTTCCTCATAACTCTGCAAGGACGGCCTTCCTTCAGTTGCTCTTTTTCTGGAGCATACACACCCGCAGTTTGGCCCAGGAGACGAATCTTTGTATAATCGGGAGATTTCTGAAGCTGAGAAAATTCTCCAAGGTTCCCAGTGATAATGTGAGATATTCCCAGAAAGCTGTCGGTGCTGACACACAGTTAAAAATTGATTTGTCCATCCTGGGCCCCCCATGGCGCCAAGAAAGGCAGCTTCAGATCATACCTAAATTACAGGCTAGTGTAACAGGGTCGGCTGTGTTCTCTCCACTTGACACGGTGTAGAGAGACACCCAACTGCCAAGGAGGTGAGTGTGATGACGCCACCGTGGGTGGGTCTCCAGGGCCCACTGGACATGCTCCTGTGTTCACCCAAAAACATGTTTCTCATCCATGAATATGATCAAGCCATTTTAGAAGAACCAGTTCAAAGCCTAGCTACTGGTCAGTTCAGAATCCCCACCTTCGTTGCACAACCATAAATATAATACAATTCATTGAGTAAAAAAAAAGAAAAGAAAGATAGAAAGAAAGGACACAGTGCAGTAGAGAGCCACCATCCAAAACAAAAAGAAAAAGAAACAAAACATCCAATAATCAACATATAAACATCTAAAAAATATAGCTTTGTGCATAAGTCACTTACATAATTATCTTTGTAAAAATCACATATCAAGTATCTGAAATCTGAATGATTTTGATAATAAAGTTTCTAGTTCTACTGACCAATGATTAAAAAAAAAAAAGAATCCCCACCTTCATGCAAAGGATTCCATTATTTTCCAGGTCAATTGCAACACTGGGGACAGAACCGATGTCAATATTTCACCGCATCTGTCTGCAGGTGGTGATGAACTGATAGTCGGTTTGCTCCCCAGACTGGCCCTGTGTGGCCTCTGAGTGTTGTTACACTGAGGCTGCACAGAGCCCCAGGTGTTCTTCATGTATGCATCTCTCTATCCTGTGCTTGGCCACCTTCAGCTCCTAGTTTTCTGTTCAGCGATGCTGGAAACTGCTGTGACTTTCAGGTAAAGCTCAAAAGCAGCTCTACATCTGCTTCAGAGGGAATCTCAGAGGACTATGACTTTGTGATCTGGGGTCCCAGCTGCTTTCAATCAAGGATATATTTGAGGTGTTTGGGGGAAGTGTGTATATTGTGTGTTTAAGGAAGTTCTGAGGGAAGGGATTGACATTTGTCAAAATAACTTGAATAGATTTTTTTTTATTCTGCTGTACAGCATAGTGACCCAGTTTCATATACATATATATATATATGTACTTTTTCTCATACTATGTTTCATCATGGTCTAGCCAAAGAGATTGGATATAGTTCCCTGTGCTGTACAGTAAGATGGCATTGCTTATCCATTCTAAATGTAACAGTTTGCATCTACCAACCCCAAACTCCCCATCCATCCCACTCCCTCCCCTCCCCCCTTGGCAACCACAAGTTTGTTTCTATGGTTGCTTCTGTGAGTCTCTTTCTGTTTTGTAGATAGGTTCATTTGTGCCCTATTTTAGATTCCACCTATAAGTGATATGATACGGTCCAAAAAGACAAAGCACAGAATGGGAGAAAAATCTTTACAAATGATGCAACCAACAAGAGCCTAATCTCCGAAATATACAAACACCTCATATAACTCAACAACAACAAAAAACAACAACCCAATTTAAAAATGGACAGAGGACCTAAATAGACATTTCTTCAAAGAAGATATACAGATGGCCAGTAGGCACATGAAAAAATGCTCAACATCAAGTTTTGCAAATCAAAACTTGAATAGATTTTTAGCAAATACATGACTAGTGCTTTCCGTCAGAGTGACAGACAACAGCAAGCTTACAAACCACCACCAAGTCAAAGGAAAGAGCCATGAAGCAAACAATGAGGGTGGAGGAAAAGCACTCTGGAGCCTGGGACCTATGCTGACAAAAGCAAATTGAATACAATGATGAAATCCCTTTCCTTAGCCCCTGAAGTGAAATTGAAATTCCAGCACAAAAACATTAGAAACTGTCTATTTTGGTCAGCTTAAATTTTGTTCTTTTTTTTTTCTATTTTGTTTTCTCAATTATTGTCTCTGTTAAACTGTCCATTGTTTAAGATAATAAATCAGTAGCTAAATAGATATTGATTGGATGATTGGTTGATTTAATGGAATTATATCTTAAACCAATGAAAACAGATAAAATTTGAGTAATATGCAAACAGGTGTGTATACGTATGTGTGTCTATATAAATATATACAATATTATATACATAATATATATGAAATCTTACTTTGTCCTTTCTTTGTTACCTAGATAATTTACAGGTCTTCTGTAAAAGCAGTATTCACCCTCACCTCAGATTTAGCTCTAGATAGTTTAAAATAGCACTGTGGGATTTATCAGCAATGAAAACAGGCAGAGGATGAAAGGCCTACCATAAAATTGCGCCTTATGGGTCTCTAGATAATCCTGCCTTCAATCAGCACTGCCATCACCTCCATGTCCTCAAGGGGAACAGAACCAGCACGACTCCAGTCATTCATCATGAAGAAAATACAGTAAGGAAGTTCCTGTCATGGCTAGTGGAAAGGAATCCAACTAGGAAACATGAGGTTGCGGCTTAGATCCCTGGCTTTGCTCAGTGGGTTAAGGATCTGGCATTGCCATGAGCTGTGATGTACGTCAAAGACGGCTCCCATCCTGCATTGCTGTGGCTGTGGCTCTGATTGGACCCCTAACCTGGGAACTTCCATATGCTACAGGTGTGGCCCTAAAAAAAAAAAAAAAAAAATTAGCAAATATAGTAAGTGCCCACTGGATCACAGACACATTAGTAACAATGAGCATTTCTGCACTGCTATACACGTTCTCAACTTTCCCTAACACATGTTGCCAAGCAATTATCTTAACATCCCTGTGAGGCAGATATTATTGATGCTCTTATGTCATTTTTAGAGATGAGGACAGTGAATCTGAGATGTCTGGTACCTGGCCAAGGTCACATGGCATTTGAATGGCAGCTGGGTCATGGGAGAAAGTCCAGGATTTTCCACAGTATGAAGTGTATAATCTAAGGTTCAAAGTGAAAATAAGTGAAGAAATTGTCATGAGGAAAAGGCTAGAAAGTCTTCTTTGAGCAGTTATGCTCTAGGGATGATACCCTTTTTTACATATTTCTTTAAGTATGTAATTGGTGATTATAAGAAACTTGCTTTCGGGTAATCGATTAAATTGCACATTAGGGAAGTCATTCAAAAACTAAATATAGTCAGTTGAGTAAATTAAAAGGGAGATAGGGTGGGAGGAGTAAGAGCCAGGAATTATAGACATCTAACAACATTTAATTAGCTTTTTTAACATGTGCTACTACGAAGCAATGATTTGTCTTTAAAATGCTTGAATTAGATTTACTGTGAAAGTTATTTGAAATAAGGAAAAGTGATGTGTTCCTTCTGGAGCTTTCTGTTGCTAAGAAATAAGGGGTGGGGAAAGAGCTCAAAACTCCCCAAAAGGGGTCACTCTGGTCAAGGAAAATAAGGAGGTAAAGTTTTTTCCTTAGAATTACATGCTAGTAGGAAATAAACACAGAAACAAACGTTGTTTTAAAATATCATGTAAAGAAACCTTTTTAAAAAACTAAAAATAGGGTTACCATATGATCTAGCAAGTCCACTCGTGGGCATCTATCCAGAGGAAACTCTAATTTGAAAAGATACATGCACTATTTACAATAGCCAAAATGTGGAAGCAAGCTAAATGTCCATTGACAAAGGAACGGATAAAGAAGATGTGGTACATATATATACAGTGGAATATTACTCAGCCATATAAAGAATAAAGTCTTGTCATCTGCAACAACATGGATGGACCTAGAGATTATACTAAGTGCAGTAAGCCAGACAAAGACTGGCTTAAATATTATGTGATGTCGCTTAAAAATGAAATCTAAAAAAGATGCAAATGGGAGTTCCTATTATGGCTCAGTGGAAAGGAATCCAACTAGGAACCATGAGGATGCAGGTTTGACTCCTGGCTCACTCAGTGCGTTAAGATCCGGTATTTCCATGAGCTATGGTGTAGGTTGCAGATACGGCTTGGATCTGGTGTTGCTGTGGCTCTGGCATAGGCCGGCAGCAACAGCTCCAATTAGACCCCTAGCCTGGGAATCTCCATATGCCACAGGTGCAGCCCTCAAAAGACAAAAAGGCAAAAAGGCAAAAAAAAAAAAAAAAAAAAAGATACAAATGAACTTATTTGCAAAACAGAAAGAGACACACACAGAGAAAACAAATTTATGGTTACCAAAGGAAAGGTGGGTAGAAGCATTGAGGGGGAGAATAAATTAGAAGGCTGGGATTAGCAGAGACACATTGCTTGATATAAAATAGGTAACAAAGACCTACTGTAGAGCACAGGGAACTCTACTCAATATTTTATAATAACCTATAAGGGAAAAGCATCTGAAAAAGATTATAGATATGCAATCTTTATACATACAGCTGAATCAATGTGCTATACACCTAAAGTTAACACAGTATTTCAAATCAACTATATTTCAATTATATATGTAATTGTATATATAGTGTCCAATTATTCTATATATATAATTGAAATATATCATGAAATATATATGAAATATATATATCATAAAAGGGAGTGATATGTGCTAAGAAGAAAAAAGCAGAGCGAGGGGACAGAATGATTTAGGGAACTACTGTGGACAGGGTGCTCAGGAGATGCCTCTGCAGAGGGGACTGTTTAATAAAGACTGCAAGAAAATAAAACAGAGCTCTGAAAAGAACTGACGGGAGAGAAAGTCCAAAGGCCCTGAAGGGGGAAGAAACAAGAAGGCCAGTGTGGTGGAAGCAGAGTGTGGAAGTATGCAGAAACTGGCCCGGAGAGCCCCTTAGTCCACGAGGTGGAATTTCACAGTCCTGCAAAGGAAGGGCACCAAGAGGAGATTACATATGTGCACCTGTATATCTGCATATACAGAGAGAGCTTAAAGGAAAAGGCTCACGTGATTATGGGACTGACAGCGCCCAAGATCTGCAGTCAGAGAGTTGGAGATGCTGGAAAGCAGATGTCAGAATGTTTGTCCAAATCTGAGAGCCTGAGGACCAGGAGAGCCGATGGTGCAATTCCAGGCCTAAGGTGCAAAGCTGTGAGATCCAGGTAGAGAAGATATTTCAGAAAGAGTCTGAAAACAGGAATAAACCCAGTGTCCAAGCTTGAAGTCAATCTGGCAGAAGGAATTTCCTGTTACTTAGAAGAGGGTCAACTTTGTGTTCTATCTGGACCTTCATCTGATTAGATGCAGCCCACCAGTATTAGGGAGAGCAGATCACTGATTCAAATGATTTGAATATTCCTCTCATCCAGAAGCACCGTCACAAACACACCCAGAATGTTTGACTAAATGTTTGCATACCCTGTGGCAATTTTTTTTCTTTTTATGTTTGCACCTGCAGCTTATAGAAGTTCTCAGGCTAGGGGTCGAATCGGAGCTTCAGATGCTGGCCTACACCACAGCCACAGCAATGCAGGGTCTGAGCCATATCTGTGACCTATGCTACAGCTTCTGGCAATGCCAGATCCTTAACTCACTGAACAAAGCCAGGGATCAAACCTGCATCCTCACAGACATGGTGTTAGGTTCATAATCTACTGAGCCACAACAGGACCTCTGCCTTACGGCAATTTTAAATTTAATGAACCCTTACAAGTCCAATCCTTGCCACATAGCCCCCATACATATCCCTTTAAACCATACTTAATCTCAAAATAAAAACACTGGTGAGGTGTTTCTTCCCAACACAATAGGGCTCTCCTGTGTACAGATTAAAATGCATTACCTCCTTCCCCAGAAGAGCAGTAAAAGTCCTTGAGTGATGTTTACTCTTTTCCCTGAGCTCCTGTAACTTAAATACTACAATGTCAAGTCAATACTTCTTATGTTACTTGATAAGCATATAAGAGAGGGAGGAAAACAAAGATATATGATATTTTATATATACACATGATTTATAACAAAATAAGAAGGAGGAATTTCTGTTGTGGCTCAGCAGAAATGCACCCAACTAGTATCCCTGAGGTTGCAGGTTCAATCCCTGGCCTCACTCAGTGGGTTAAGGATCCGGTGTTGCCATGAGCTGTGGTGTAGGTCATAGATGGCTCGGATCCCACATTGCTATGGCTGTGGCATAGGCCTGCAGCTATAGCTCTGATTCAACCCCTGGTCTGGGAACTTCCATATGCCACAGGTGTGGCCCTAAAAAGCCAAAAAAAAAAAAAAAAAAGAGGAAAGAGGACAATCGTAGTTCTTGTCTCTATAACGGGTCACATGGTTGTAGCTCGTTTTTATAACCACCATCTTCCACTACCTGTCTATATTCCCTTAGCCTTCAGTGAATATGTCAGCTGGTCCTAGTTCCTTACTTGGAGGGGTGACACAAACTTTCCTTCCTGTGGGGTCTTGGGCCATTTACAGTCTCACCTAGATTGGGTACTTGTAGTTTCTCACTGACCTTAATCCCAGAGCATGATAATCAATGTTAACAGATGCCCTAAGGGATCTCCTGTATTCCACATGTACCCTGCCTTGCATAGTGTGTTGCGGAGTAGTCATCCCATTTCCCCCTGGTGGTGGGGATCAGTCACCCCAACTAGCACAGCAACTCTCTTTGTCGCCCACTGATTCAGAAGCAAGAGAAGCCCAAAGTGGCTGGGCTGCAGTTTTAATTTCCAGTTCAATGGAATCATTGTTGTGTCTCCTGGCAGAAGCGTTCCTCACCTATAGGCCAGAGGAATATAAGGTCACAGGAATCAGAAGCAGAAATTTTGCTAGGGGGTCACTAGGGCTCATGTGAGTAGGCTGCTCTCATTTCCTCGATTAGACTCCTAGATCCATGAATCCAACTGTGGAAGAAACAACACCACAGAGTGGATGTTGATTCGGAGCATATACAGAGGCATTCTCTGGTGGCCTAGTGGTTAAGGATCCTGTGTTGTCACTGCTGAGGCTTGGGTTCATCCCTGGCCCAGGAACTTCCATATGCTGTGGTCACAATAAAAAAAGAAAGAAAGAAAGAGAGAGAGAGAGAGAGAGAAAGAAAGAAAGAAAGAGAAGAAAGAAAAAGCAAAGCAAAGCAAAACCCAAAACCAAAAATCAAACAAGGGAGTTTCCGTTGTAGCTTGGCAGAAATGACTCCGACTAGTATCCATGAGAATGTGGGTTTGATCCCTGGCATCAATCAGTGCATTAAGGATCTGGCATTGCCGTGAGCTGTGGTGTAAGTCACAGACAAGCTTCGGATATGGCATTGCTGTGGCTGTAGCATAGGCTGGAAACTGTAGCTCCAATTCGACCCCTGAATTGGGCACTTCCATATGCTGCTGGTGCAGCCCTAAAAGAAGGCAAACAAACAAACGAAAAAACACAGAGCATGTACAGAAACTTGCCCCAGTCATGCAGGTATGCCATCTAGCTGGCACCATCACTGAGTCTACAAAAGGCCATTCCAGCATTCTATCAAGCCAGCTGCTTCAAGATGGTGAGAACTTTGCAAGACCGGTGAAGTCCCTGGGCACAGACCTATGATGTTCTTCATCTGCTGTGAAGTACATTCCTGGATCAGAGGCAATGCTGTGTGGGATGTAGTTTGACCAAATGTCTGGCATCTCGTGGCCTAGCGACGTTGATAATCAGATGAAATTAACCATTATGGTAAGCTAGGCAATAAGTCATCATGGAGTTCTGAGCAGATCATCACATGATCTGGTTCATGATTTTAGGAGGATCCATATAGCAGTCGTGCAGAGTATAGACTGGCATGAGAGTAAGCATATGGTCTAGGAAGTTATTGCAGGACAGGCAGGTTTCTGGGATGACGTGGTGGTGAGGAGATGGAGGATGCCTTTTGAAGCTAGAATCTATCAGATGTGGTGATGGGTCCTGAGAAAAGGGAGTGTGTTCCAAGTTTGGGAAATTGTGGAACAACCTGGTGAATGAGGATACATTTACCAATGTATGGACCACTGTGGGGAGAAGAGATTGGAAAGGGAAATGAGTTGAGTGCTGAGCAGATAATAATCAAGATTCCACTAGAAATCAGGTAGAGATACAGAATGGGCATTGGGTTTGGGAGGGCAGAGGTCTAGAAAGACAGATGGGCTACAGAGGTAAACTCAGGCATTCTCAGCATACATGGGGGTCTTTTAAATCACAGAACTGAATGCAGTTGTCCAAGTGTGAAAAATAAAGGAAGAGTCTAAGGACGGAGCCTGTGGGCATTTGGACATTCAGAGATGGGAAGGAGGAACAGGAGTCAACAAAGGAGGCTGAGGAGGAACAAGCAGTGAGGGAAAAAGAAAAGCAGGAAGTACAGCCCTGCCAGCCCAGTGTACAGCGTTCCAAGAAGGAACTGGCCACCAGATTCAAGGCTGTCAAATGTTCAAAGAAGGTGCCAAAGATGTGAACACTGAAGAGGTTGTGAGACACTGACCCTGACGGTTACAACAACACAGGAGAGACAGGCTGAGAGAACCCTTCCCAGGAGTTCTGCTTTCAGGGGGCAGAAAATTCAAGCAGTAATTACTGGCAACGTAAAGTCAAGAAAGGTGTTTGGTAAAGAAGCAGACTCAGATACAGAGAAAAAACTAGTGGTTACCAAATCATGGTAAGTGAAATCAAGGAATGGGGGTCATGGTGTCGATGGATTATCTGGGGTAGTACTGATGACCAGAAGGATGACCAGAGTCATGATAGGGAGAATGACAGTGAGCCAGATAGTAAGATGTTCAACTGGGGAGAAGGGTAACCAGGAGAATGGGAAGCTTGCCATGTGCAGTGGTAGATGGATGATTCATCCAGTGCACTGGCTTCACAGATCTGGAATGATCTAGAACATAGGATGTACAAAGATTAGGAAACTGCAGTGAGGAGCCAGGAACAACCTCTAGGCCCAGACTGAGCAGAGGGCATGAGGAGGGCAGCCACGTTGGAGAGGGCTCTGAAGAAGCCCAGCCCAGGGGCAGCCAGGTCTCCATCAGAGCATCACCATCCACAAGTCAGACAATCTGAGCCTCATATGTAATCTTCCTTCTGGCCTCATTTTTTTAAAAGGTGAAAAGAAATGGGTAAGCCTAACTTTAATCATCTATTTTATTATACCCAATATAGTCAAAATATTATCCTGAGACACCAAAGGAGCAAGAAGGAAGAGAGCCAATATTTTTGAAGTGCTAGAAGAAAATTACTGTCAACACAGAATCCTTCACCCACCTAAATATCCTTCAAGATATTTTCATTTTTTCATAAAAAGTCTTTGCCATGTGGTCTGCATTTCACCCTGACAGTCCACCTCAGCTTGGACAAGCCTCACTTCACGTACTCAGCAGCCTTCTGTGGGTAACGGCTGCTCTATTGGACACTCGGATTTAGAACAAGACGACAAAGGAAGCATTTCCAGATGGGACTGAGGACAGGACTTTTTGTCATGACAGACTGAGTCCCAGAGGGCCAGTGGAGGGGCTTGGGGGTAGGTCGGGGGCGGTGCTGAGTCAATGAGAATGTCCTCAAATTTATGGGAATGAGTCAGAGCATGAAGGATGACCTTGAGGACCTGAACTTCTGGAGCTGATGAGGCAGGGGAGACAGATCCGCAGGGATCTGTCCTGAGGTCCCCTGTGGGCTGTGGCTCATCAGTTTCATTAGTCCTCCTTTGAGAGTAGACCTCATAGGCAATTTACGGTGACGACAAAGACAGGGTGGAGAGTGGGGAGAGGTGGGTTATCAGAACGCTTGGTGAATTTTGGTTCAGGCCAAGTGGGGGTCAGAGCCCCTCCACACTCCTGCCCTCCCCACGCTGCCAGTTGTAAAGAGTAGAAACAGAGGAAACATGGGGGTGGCAGCAGGGGAGACTGGAAGGATTTATTATTTTGAACAAAATAGTATTTTACACAGAAAAATAATATGAAATAATGAAATCGATGCTCCTTAACTCAAGGATACTGACAGTGTAGAAAAAAAAGGAAACGAAACCAAGAGAGCAGACAAAGGAGTGGGGAGAAAAGGAGGAAAGGAAGAAGGAAGGGTGGAGTGGGAAAGGCAGGGGGAACAGAAAAGGTGGGTGAAGGATGGGTAGGGCGGG
This sequence comes from Sus scrofa, assembly GCF_054392235.1. Classification (NCBI taxonomy): domain Eukaryota; kingdom Metazoa; phylum Chordata; class Mammalia; order Artiodactyla; family Suidae; genus Sus; species Sus scrofa. Next base: position 48,886,361 of record NC_139390.1, on the reverse strand, counting down.
TCTCTGTGATCACCAGACCCCCTTGTTCTCAGAAACCCTAAAGAGGCCAGCTCTGTGCCCTGGTGGACCCTGCTCACAGCTCCAATCAGGGCCGGGACAGTCACCTAAGTGATGAATTGTCCCCATGTGCTCTACCTGCCCCAGAGCCTGTCTAGACCCAAGGACCCTCCTCCTGTTCACACACCAGGCTGTGGCTCCCGTTGGCATCTCCCTTGCTTACCCCACAGACCTGTGTGTGTAAGTGATTCCTCTGTCCTTGGAAGAAATCCCTCCTCAGCATCAGTTTCCCCTCCGTGTTCTTTCCAAGGAGCAAGGTGTCTCCCCAGCCCTCCAGGGAGCTCTTTCCACTAAGCTGTCTTCTGAGTGGGGACTTGGAACCATCCAAGTCACACCCAAGTCACACGCGAGTCACACCCAAGTCACACCCAGGTCACGTCCAAGTCACATCCAAGGCTCTAATCAATAAAACAATGACATCTCTGAAGTCCCCATTTCCTTCCAAGCCATTTCTCCACATTTAGAATGTGGAATTCTCCAGTAGCCATTCTCAAAGAGAAAGTAAACACAGTATCCAGCATCCATTCTGAAGGTGCGATGCCAAGAGGGTGAGGCTCAGGATAGCCCCCCTCACAGGAAATACCTCCAGGGCCCCATCCCCACCCCACCACCCCACCCCTACCAGCAGGGGCCTATGCTGTTTGAAAGGCATCAAAATCCTCAGGGAAATTTCCCTGTGATTCAAAAGGGCTGCCTCATCCAGTGGCATCTTTGCATGACACAGTATCTAGATTTTGCTAAAGGGAAGAAAAAAAAATAAAAGCATGTTAAAGGGTTTCACGAGTGAGTTTAATTTTAGAAGAGCATTTGACACAGTTCAGAGGGAGACAATTGATACTTGCTAAATTCGTTCCCCTTGGTTTGACTAGCAAAGAGAATCACCTTCTCCCAGGAAGACATGTACAACCCCATCTCAGGCAGAGGTGTTAGACCCTGTCTTAAGCAGCACTCCACGCCTCTCACCTCAGCACCCAAACTGGCAGGATGGGCACCCTCGATTCTCAAGGGGTCGGCTGCCCAGGTGAGAGTTGAGTCACCCAGTGCAAATGCCCTCCATTCAAGGGACGTGAAATGTCTCAGCCAGAAGACTCCCTTTGGCTTGGAGGCATCGTTTTTATCCCTCTCCCAAATTTCCTCCCTGTGGCTCTAGATCTAGTTGGCCTGAGTACAATCCTGGCACCCCATTAACTGACAGATGGGGCGCCTCTGGCATCCAGCTGTGAAATAGAAATAACAGCAATAATGTCATCAGAGAGATGCGCATGTGTGCCAAATTGTAAAGCATGTCATGGAGTTTCCGTAGTGGGTGAGCGGTAACAAAGCCAACTAGTATCCGTGAGGATGAGGCTTCAACCCCTGGCCTCATTCAGTGCATCAGGGATCTGGCATTGCCATGAGCTGTGGTATAGGGTGCAAACTTGGCTTGAATCCTGCATTGCTGTGGCTGTGGTGTAGGCCAGCAGCTGTAGCTCCAATTCAAACTCTAGCCTGGGAACGTCCATATACCACAGGTGCAAAGCAAAAAAAAAAAAAAAGGAAGGAAAGAAGGAAAAAAAAATGTAAATGTAAAGCATGTCAGAGACCTCCCATCATTGAAAGTAAGCATCCAGAAAACATTGGCTCTCTTCAGGAAAATCTTGACCTGCTGGGCTGGAAGCCTCTGTCTAAGTCTTGTCTTTTCCTGGTAGCTGATTTTTTTAAATATAAGTTCATCTTTTAGTGTCATGAGGTCTTCCTTTACCCTGCCTTTCACACACAAGCCTTTTTCACACCAACACCTACTGGTACCACCTACACTGGAAGGATAAGTCAAAAGGAGAAAAAAAAAAAAAAGAATCCTCCAGTGACCTCAGAAAATTAAATACCTGAAACTATTATCCCCGCCTCCTCCAATATTTAAGCCAAGGACAAGGCTGGGCTAATTGGACAGCTCACCTCTCGTATTCAGGTACCTGCCGCTGCTGGTCCACAGCAGGGAGTTTGAGGAGAGAATGTTATTCTAATGAAGTAGAGTTGATTTGCAATGTTGTGTTAATTTCAAGTGTAGAGCAAAGGGATTCAGTTGTACATATACACCAATTCTTTTTCCAATTATTTTCCCTTATAAGTTATTACAAAATATCGGGTATAATTCCTGGGCTATATAGTAGGTCCTTGTCATTTATCTATTTTATAATTAGTAGTGTGTATCTGTTAATCCCAAATTCCTAATTTATCCCTCCCCACCAAGTTTCGCCCTTTGGCAACAAAAAGTTCTTTTCAGAAATCTATGAGACTGTTTCTATTTTGTAATTAAGTTCATTTGGGAGCTCCAATTGTGGTTCAGCAGGTCAAGAACCCAATATAGTGTCTGTGAGGATGCGGTTCGATTCCTAGCCTTGTTCAGTGGGTTAAGGATTGCAGATTCAGCTCGGATCTGGGATTTGCCATGGTTGTGGCATAGGCTTGCAGCTGCAGCTCTGATTCCAGCCCTTGCCTGGGAACTTCCATATGCTGCAGATGCACCTGTAAAAAGAAAAAAAAATTAATAAATTCATTTGTATCATTTTTTAAAATTCCACATATAAGTGATATCATAAGATGTTTGTCTTCCTCTGTGTGACTTCATGTAGTATGATAATCTCTAAGTTCATCCATGTTGCTCCAAAGGGCATTATTTCATTCTTTTTTATGGCTGAGCAACATTCCATTGCATATTTGTCCAACGTCTTCTTTATCCAGTCTTTTGCTGATGGGCATTTAGGTTGTTCCCATGTCTTCTCTATTATAAATAGTGCTGCACTGAATATTGGGGTACATGTATGTTTTCGAATTATGGTTTTCTCTGGATAGATGACCAGGAGTTGGACTGCTCGATCATATGACAAATCTATTTTTAGTTTTTTGAGGCACATCCATACTGTTCTCCATAGTGGCTACACCAGTTTACATTCCCACTAACAGTGTGGGAGGGTTTAAGGAGAGACTCTTGTCCCTGGATTTGCCTAAGAATTATTGTCCAGGGGCTGATCCAAGTCTGCACTCTGCTGTAGCTTCCGGCAGAGAGGAGCTGACAAGAAGGTGGCTTTTGGGCTACACACTCGTGGTCAGCCTCCTCTGTGTCCCTAGTAGTCTACGCTCAGCATGTGTTCTTGTAAATAAAATGGCGCTTCACTGAGCTAGGACAGGACATCTCAGTTAAGGCAGAGGTGAACACACACTCTGCCCTCTTTGGGGGAAGGTTTCAGGTGAACCCCGCTCCCACTGCACAAAGGTACAGCAGAGACACACCCGCCTGTGTGGGAATGGGCCTCAGGCGCCCACCACCAAGGGCAATAACAGGCAAGGCCTGAAATCTGAAATTGTCCTCAGGCCTGTTCTCCCCAGAGTCCAACATCTGCTCACATCCAAGAACATTTCCAGAAGCCAAAGTCAATAAACAAAAGAGACCTTCCTCCAAGGCTTACAAGTGGATTTTCCCAAGTTTTTCCCAGCTATAAAAAGATATTTCAACGGACAGGAAATAGTTTCCTGACTGACACACTGTCTCCTGGGGGGAAGTTTAACTTCTCGTCTCTCCATTTCAGGTCAGCTAGAGAATCACCCCACCTTCCCTGGAAGGCCTCCTTTGGCTTGGGCAAAATACTTTGCAAATGTCCAACCACTGGGAAATCCCCATCATTACCCCTAATTAGAAATGCTGTTTAATTAGCTCAGAGATGAAGGCCCAAGTATATTTGGAGATCATTCCCCCCAATAGCTGCTAGTAGTTCAAGCAGCAAAACAATTTTCAATATTTGGTCCATTTAAGAGAAGATCCAGAGTGTTCCCATTGTGGTGCAGTGGAAATAAATCCAACTAATATTCATGAGGATGTGGGTTTGATCCCTGGCCTTGCTGAGTGGGTCGGGGATCTGGCATTGCCATGAGCTGTGGTGTAGGTTTCAAACTTGGTTTGGATCCCACATTGCCATGGCTGTGGCATAGACCAGCACCTGTAGCTCTGATTCGACCCCTAGCCTGGGAACTTCCATATGCCACGGGTATGGCCCTGAAAAAGAAAAAAAAAAAAAAAGATCCAGGAGTTGTCCTTGTGGCTCAGTAGGTTAAGAACCTGATAGTCTCTATAAGGATTTAGGTTCGATCCCTGGCCTTGCTCAGTGGGTTAAGGATCTGGCATTGCCAGAAGCTGTAGCATGGGTCACAAATGTGGCTTGGACCCAGTGTTGCTGTAGCTGTGACATAGGCCTGCTGCTGCAGCTCTGATTCAACCCCTAGCCCAGGAACTTCCATATGCCACATGTGTGGCCATAAAAAGAGAAAAAGATGCAATGAATAGAAAAAGGAGACACGGATAACAGCCAAACAAAATTAACATATCCACTCCTTCTATATTGGATCTGAGTGGCACCTTCTACACAGAGAATCCAATGGTACATCTAGACAGTCTCTGAAGGCACATCCTTGAGCTGCAGTGTCAGTTACTTATGCATGGAGTCTCAGATAACACTGGAGTAGGGAGAAACAATCTTTTCCCAGGCCTAGGGCTGGATCACAAAAGAATTTTTTCTTACCACATTGACCAAATACTCTAGGATTGCAAAACCATCTCACCAAAATCTGAGCCCACAGGCAGATCCGTAAACCCTGGAGGAATTTAAAAGAAAATAAGTAATTCAGTTATCTGAAAGTTCAAATAACAACAATAAAAACGTAATTTTTAGAGCACCATAATCTCATTTCCAGGAAGACACAAAAGGGTAACTGATCCAAAGGTCCTTGATTTTCAAAACTCTCTGGACTAAATGAAGTGAAAAGGACTAATAAAGCTTACCATTTCATGGCCTTTCGAGGCTTTTAAAGCTGATTTTCACAAACTAGTTCTTAGACTCTTCAAGCAAAAAATATACTTCTAGGAGTTGCTGTCACAGCTCAGTGGTTACAAACCCTACTAGCATCCATGAGGAGGCACGTCTGATCCCTGGCCTCACAAACTGGGATAAGGATCCGGTGTTGCCAGTGAGCTATGGTGTAGGTCACAGACATGGCTTGGATCCCTTGTTGCTGTTGCTGTGGTGTAGGCCGGCAGTTACAGCTCTGATTCAACCCCTAGCCTCAGAACTTCCATATGCTTCAGGTGCCGCCATAAAAAGACACACACACACACACACACACACACACACACACACACCAATCTATTTCCAGACAGGATATTCTCTCTTCATCGAAGAGAAGATAGATATTCTTAGTTTGATTTAAATTTTTCTCTTGTGTGGAAAAGGTGACCTAGAGAAATAGGAAAAAAATTATTACAGGAATAAAGGAAATAAAGGAATCATAGTTAATGCATTTTTCACATTGATATTTGTTATTTCTTTTTTTTTTTTTTACACTTTTCAGTTTATTTTTATTTTGTCTTTTTTTTTTTTTTAGGGCTGCGCCTGCGGCAAATGGAAGTTCCCAGGCTAGGGGTCTAATCTAAGCTGTAGCCACTGGCCTACACCAGAGCCACAGCAACTCGGGATCCACACCACAGCTCATGGCAACACCAGATCCTTAACCCACTGAGCGAGGCCAGGGATTGAACCCACAACCTCGTAGTTCCTAGTCAGATTCATTAACCACTGAGCCATGACGGGTACTCCTGATATTTGTTATTTCTATTATAAGGAGATCATCTTGGTCTCTCACAATTTCTTTGTTAAAGGACGTAACAGGTAGTATAATCCGACAAGTTTCTGCTGAATTAAGGAACCCTGATTTTCCTTTTTATTTTTTGGCTGCACCCATGGATGCAGAATTTCCTGGGCCAAGGATTGAACCCGAGCCATAGGAGTGACAATGCCAAATTCTTAACTCCAGGCCACCAGTGAATGCCTTGATTTTCCTTTTTTTTTTTTTTGGTCTTTTTGCTATTTCTTTGGGCATATGGAGGTTCCCAGGCTAGGGGTCGAATCGGAGCTGTAGCCACTGGCGTACGCCAGAGCCACAGCAACGCGGGATCCGAGCCGCGTCTGCGACCTACACCATAGCTCACGGCAACGCCGGATCCTTAACTCACTGAACAAGGGCAGGGACCGAACCCGCAACCTCATGGTTCCTAGTCAGATTCGTTAACCACTGCGCCACGACAGGAACACCTGCTTTTCCTATTTTGAGTGACAGCATTTTATTGCAGTTTTTAGAGGGGCTCCAACTTGCCTAGTGGGAATAACTAGGAGAATAACAAAAGGTTTTTCTAATGAGGCTATCAAATATACAACTAAGTTAACAAAAATAACTAAACCTGTACGTATTACAAAATAAGAATTATATATATTATTGTAATTAACTTGAACAATTAATAGGATGAACAATAAATAATAAACTCTTGAGATTTTTATATTCCAGCTCTTCTTGGAGCTAGTCAGCCCATGACACAGTTAAAAGTATTTTACCCTTTTCTAATTAAATATTTTCTCTTTCTTGTTTTTTTCTTCTGAGCCTTTCTAACTTTAAAATAATTCTCCACTTTTTAGCTTATACTTGCATCTAATTAGAATTTTATTTATTTATTTTTCCTATGAGAAGGGACTTTATTTTTTAAATTTTTTTATTATTCAAATGAATTTATCACATCTGTAGTTGTATAATAATCATAACAATCTGACTTCCCAGGATTCCCATCCCACAGCCCAAGCACATCCCCCCACCCCCCAAACTGTCTCCTCTGGGGACTTGGAATTTTAAATACAAGGTATTTTTTGTTCTAAATTATTTTTTAAAGTTTTTTTTTTTCCCCCTTCAAAACATCTGTAAAATCCCTGCAGTGACCTGTCTGTCACTGGGAGTGGTCCTTCTTTACCAAACCTTGTGAAATTCTGATAAAACGAGAGGCCCCTTGTAGGAATAATTTTTAAAGGGATTCCAATATTTTCTTTCATATATTGAATAATATTGAAAGAGACTAAAGACTGGGAAACTCAGCTGCTGACTTAGTCCCCAAAGGGCAAGGAATAGTTGATTCTTTGCAGAGAATAACAAAATTTTCTAAAGTCGGAGAGGGTAAATATGGGAAGGGGAAGAGGAAATGGACAGAGCTCCGAGGCTTGTTCCTTGTTTTCTGCAGTTTTCAGCACTGGCGCTTCAGGATTCTCTGCTGCTGCCTCTTGCTTGAGCCTGTGAGATTGATATCAGATAAGGTTAGAAAGAGTTTTACAACTACTTGCTTTTTATAAAAAAAAAAAAAAAAATTTCCCAACTGAGTCTGACTCAACAGTCCTCCCCAGAGTTCCTGCTATGGCACAGTGGGTTAAGAATCTGACTGTAGCTGCTCGGGTGCTACAGAGATGAAGGTTCAATTCCCAGCCCAGAGCAATGGGTTAGAGGGATCTGGCGTAGCTTTGGTGTAGGTTGCAGTTATGGCTCAGATTCAATCCCTGGCTCAGGAATTTCCATGTGTTATGGGTGTGGCTATAAAATTAAAAATAAAGAAATAAATAGATTAATTTATTTATTAATTCATTTAAAAAATCCACCCCATTTCCCAGAAATCCTAGGCGCCAAGGCAATTTCGCAGAAAATCGTGTATGCTAACCTTTTTGGATGTAGCAATTCAAATTTTTACTGCTTAACCATTCACAGAGCAATGAGTCAGAGCACAGAGTCTGGAGCTAGCCTGGCTGGTTTCACATCTAACTCTAAGTTTTCTAACTGTAACTTCAGTTAGATGCTTACTATCCAGTACCTCAGCATCTGAGAAATGGTGAGAATAATACTACCTGTCTTACAGGGTTATGATGGATCAATCCATCCCTAAACGTGATCTGCTTACACCAATGCTTAACACACAGGACAGGCTCCATGTACCTCGGTTATTTGTCATTCACATCCATTCTCATGGAGTCTATCAGAATTTAAGACACTAGGTATTGTCTGCTTTTAATATATTCATGGCATAGAAAGAATTCTATAGGCTGTAATACACATAAGGCTGTGCACTTATGAGTTATTTACTGAGACTAGAAGAAATCACAGTAATAATTTCATGCAAGCGAAATACTACCTCTCCTAAGAGGAAGGCTAATATACATAGATGTTGTGTCTTCAAATAGCCAGGGTGAACCTTTTGATTGAATTTACCATTTGACAGACACAGAGTTGGCCAGTGGTCTGCTCTTCTCAAATCTGAGCTGTTACATTTCCAGGCTCTAAGAACATGGCATTTGGTGCTCACATTCCTGTCCGGCCTGGATCAACCAAGTGCTGTGTTGGGTCAAGACTCAAAGGCTTGTACCCTCCTTCACTGTTGGTAGGAATGTAAGTTGTACGACCTCTAGAGAAAACAGTATGGAAGTACCTCAGAAAACTAAATATAGAACAACCATATGACTCAGCAATCCCACTCCTGGGCCTATATCTGGACAAAACTTTCATTCACAAAAGATACTTGCACCCCTATGTTCATAGCAACAGTATTCACAGTAGTCAAGACATGGAAACAACTTAAATGTCATCGACAGATGAATGGATTAAGAAGATGTTGTACATATACACAATGGAATACTACTCAGCCATAAAAAAGAACAAAATAATACCATCTGCAACAACATGGATGGAACTAGAGATTCTCATGCCAAGTGAAGTAAGTCAGAAAGAGAAAGACAAATACAATATGGTATCACATATCTGGAATCTAATATATGGCACAAATGAACCCATTTACAGAAAACAAACAAACTCATGGACATGGAGAACAGACTTGTGGTTGCCAAGGGGGAGGGAGTGGGATGGACTGGGAGTTTGGAGTTAGTAGACACTATTGTATTTGGAGTGGATAAGCTATGAGATCCTGCTGTATAGCACAGAGAACTGTATCTAGTCACTTGTGATGGAACATGATGGAGAATAATGTGAGGAAAAAATATGTATATATACACACACACACATATATGACTGGGTCACTTTGCTGTACAGCAGAAGTGGAAAGAACATTGTAAATCAACTATAATAAAAAAATTTTTTTAAAGATTCAGCATGTCATGGTCAACTGGTCATGATTCTGCCGGCCCAGGCTACCTCCTTAAATTGCTTGACATTACAGGCTTAGAGCCTCATTCAGTGTTGCTTCAGATGCATTTGGTGGACTCCAATTTACCAGTTCTGAAGTTGCTTGTATTTGGGGACTTTAAATGCTTTTATTGCTCTTGGAAGCATCTTTAGTCTTTTTCCCTGTTTCCTGCTCCAAATTTGAACGTAGCTTTTTCCCTCTGTCCAAGCCTTCCATCATAGATTATAGCCTCACTCATCTCCAATAACTGAAAGTAACAGATAATATGATAATTTAGTGTTTTTTGATTCCAGTGAGAAATGGTTAACGTAGAGTCTTGCATTTGTTACACTCTATAACCAGTTATGGGTAGGTTGGTCCACATTTTGAAATCGTAGTTTTCTTGTCTAAGCTTTGATCCAGCTCTGAAAACATATACATTTCCTGCTTTTTATCAAGGCAAGGGCTTTCCTGTCTATTCCTATTTTTCTGAGAGTTCCTTATCCTGAAAGGGTATTGAATTTCTCAAATGTCTCTTCTGCATTAACTGCTATCATGTGATTTTTCTTTTGGTCTATTAATATGGTAAAGTTTACTTAATGACTAAAAATATAGTCTACTTTGGTTTATGTTTCATGGGTACTTGGAAATAATTTGTAATAATTGTTGTTGTGTGGACGGCTCTATAAAAGTTGATTAGATCCTGTTGGTCAAGGGTCTTTAGTTCTTGCTGAATTTCAGCTTTATTGTTCTATCAATTGGTGAAAGAGCTGTGTCAAAGGAGTCCAACTATAACTGTGGATTTATCTATTTTTCCTTTCAGTTCTAATAGTTTTTATTCCATGTATTTTGAAGGTCTGTTATGTGGTAGATATTGGTTCAGGATTATTTTTTGTGGATTGATCCTTTTATAACCATATAATATCCTCTCTGTCCTTGACAATTTTTTCTCCAAAGTCTACTTATCTAAAATAAATATAGCTACTCTGCTTTCTTTTGATTAGTGTTTGCATGATGTATATTCTCCTATCCTGTTTCTTTCAACTTGCCTGTATTTTTATGTTTGAAGTGAGTTTTTTTTGTGGACAGCATGTAGGTGGGTCAGGTTTTTTTAATGCACTCTGCCAATCTTTACCATTTAATTGGTGAATTTATGCCATTGACATTTAAGGTAATTATTAGTATGTTAGACTTTAAGCCTGACATTTGTTTTCTGTTCGTTCTGCTTTTCCTTTCTTGATTTTGTGTTTCCTATTACTGGAACATATTTAATATTCCATTTTGGTGCATCTAGTGTTTCTGAATGTATCTTTTTGTATAGATTTTTAGTGATTGTTAGGTATTACATTATATATTCATAACTTGTAACCATCTACTGGTATCACTATTTTACCCGTTTGAGGGGAACTATAGAAACATTATCTTTTATGTCATTTTAATTTCCTTTATTGTAGTATAATTGGCTAGTATTTTCCCACATTCAGTAAGAACCGTATATAGCAGTACTGTGACCTTTGCTTCAGCTTTCAAACATAGCTTAGGAAACCCACAATGAAAAAAAAATAATTTGTATTTACAGCATGCTTACTCTTTCCATTGTTCTTTCTTCTTTCAGAGGTTGCAAATTTCCTTCTTTCATCACTGATTTTCTGTTTTGAGAATTTCTTTTAGGGTCAGTCTCCAGTGTCATCTGTGGTGTTTCACTGAAACAATACAGTTACTGTCTAGCAGATTTCTGTTTTGTTAACTGCCTATTTCTCGTTTGGTTTTATTTGTTTTGTTTTGTTTTGTTTTGTTCTTTTTTTTTTTTTTTTTGATAGAGAGCAAACTTGTTTTGTTTGGCCTAAATTCCCAGCAATTCTGGGTTGCCAGCTTCTTTAGCTCCATGTCTGGAATGTATGGAGCAAAAAGAAAACCCAAGGAACACCAAGAACACCTCTAGTTCTAAGGTTTTGAGCCAGCCTGCCTTCTTCTCTCCACCTTCCAGTGTCATCTTATATTGGTTTTACAAATAACGTCAGGATCTTTAGTTCGACTTAGTGGAAGGAAGAGGGACAGTATATTTATTCCATCTTACCAGAGGTAGATTTTTTTTTTTAAAGGAAACTGCAGTAAGCTATTAAAAACGCTAGAGGTCTCTTCCAGCATACTTTTATTTGTTTTTCATTTTAATTGAAGAAAGGCTCATTTTCAGCATTCTCAAATATAATTCTGAGACATTGAATTGGTGTTTTAATTTACTTTCAATTCTTAAATATCAAAAATTTGTTTCCTCTTTAAAAAAATCCACTGTATCTAATTATTTTCTCAATTTTACATTATTCACAGGAGAGGCTATAGACCTGAGTAAACTGCTGCATTATTATTATTCATCCACATCAATCAGTTTATTTTTGATACATTATACTCATTAAAGTATTTGAAGGAAACACATCACTGCTTTCAAAGACATTACAACCTGAAACTAAAAATCAGGAGTTCCTGCTGTGGTTTAGTGGTAAGAAACATGACTGGTATCCATGAGGATGCCGGTTTGATCCCTGGTCTTGCTCATTGGGTTAAGTATCTGGTGTTGCCGTTGCCAAGAGCCGAGGTGTCGGTTGCAGACATGGCTTGATCTGTCATTACTGTGGCTATGGCTGTGGCATAGGCCAGCAACTTCAGCTCGGATTCAACCCCTGGTCTGGGAATTTCCATATGCTGCATGTGCAGCCCTAAAAAGCAACAAATAGAAAAAAAATAAATTAAAAAAAAAGAAAGAAACTAAAAAGAAAACTTAAAATGGGGTTTCAGAATTTTGAAATTAGTACTTTTTATGTATTGTTCATCAAAATGCATCCACTGAAAACCTAAATTACTCCCACAACCTGAAGAAAGGCAATTAACACATACACACAAAATCTTTCCCATTTTAGTGACTCGTTAGCTGGAGTTGTTACAATATGTGATGTAACAATACGTGAGTAAATTTTTGCTTACCAAATGCAAACGAGAAAACGAGTTAAGTATTGCCTCTAGACAAACTGGGAATTCTTGGGGTTTTTCTACCTGATTGTTAGCTCCCCCTGGTAACACTGCCTGCTGTGCCCTCACCCACATTCTTTCATCTCCAGAACAGAGTGATCGATCTTTCAAAGCATCACCACAGAAACTCAAATAGTGCCTTTGCGGATGTAGATTTTCACTCCAGTTGAAGGGTAGGTAGAGATCATAAGCTGCTTCTCTAACCTGGCTCTCTATCCGCATTTGACCATCAAAAAATTTAAAACCAATTATTTGCCTCCAGAGAGAGGCATTCCCATGACCTCTAACTAGACCAGCAGTTTTACTATGAAATCTGTTTTGTATTTAGATATCACATATTACTGTAACAAAACATGGATGTCATTTTAAACCAAGTTTCCCTAAACTTTTGACTTGGGTACTTTTATGAGTGAAGAAGTTGAGGAAAAAACTTTCTTCCAATAGAAAGCTTTTAGTTGCCTATTATTCAGAATTAGTGGTCTTGACAGCTTGGGGTAAAGGGGTTCAAAAATCTGCATAATGAAACACTTTTCCCTGGTGTGAACTAAACGTGATCTATGTGAACCAAGAGCAGATTTGCTTCCTGGAGCACTCAGGATGGGCCAGAATGTGCCTGCTAGAGTTTTCCAGTGCCTCTGCCCACCACCTGCTGACTGCTGTGGCTGCTGGTTTACTCATACACAGAAACCAGCACCTGCCTTACCTGCTTCACATAGGGTTTGGAGGAACAAATGAAATAAGATATGCAAGCAAGATACTGAAAGTCTAAATATTTAAGTTTTCTTTGTAAACAAATTGTGGTCATTTTACTCTACTAAGCTTTTTTTTTTTTTTTTTTTTTCCCTAAAGCTAGAAGAGACATTGCTTAAGTTTGTCAGAGTTGGCTCGCAATGTGGAGGAAGAGTTTTGGAAAAAATATAAGAACAACATATAAGAAACCACAGTGATTTAAGTTAAAGCACTGAAGGAAATACAGGTGGTGTTTGCATGGACAGAATAAGAGGAGAAATTAAAGAAAAAAATGGGATCCAGGTTCTCTGAAGCCTAGTTTATTTCAAAAGGAGTGTTTTCTTTATGATTAAATGATAGGAGGCCACTAAATGCTTCTAAGCAGAAGCTTCAAATGAATCAATTTCCATTTAAGAAAGATCTTACTAATTTCATTATTTTACACGTAGCTGTCCAGTTTTTTTAGCACACTTATTGAAGAAACTATCTTTCCTCTACTGTATGTTCTTGCCTCTTTGTCATAGATTAGTTGATGATAGGTGCTTGGGTTTATTTCTAGACTTTCTGTCTTGTTCCACTGATCTATATTTCTGTTTTTGTGCCAGTACTATACTGTTTTGATAACTGGAGCTTTGTAGTATAGTCTGACATCAGGAAGCTTGATTCCTCCAGCTCCATTTTTCCTTTTCAATATTACCTTGGCTATTTGGGGACTTTTGTGTTTCCATACAAATTTTAAAATATTTTTTTCTTGTTCTGTGAAGAATGTCCCTGGTAATTTGATAGGGATTGCACTGACTCTGTAGATCACCTTGGGTAATATAGTCATTTTGACAATATTGATTCTTCCAATCCAAGAGCGTGATATATCTTTCCATCTGTTTGTGTCATCTTTCATTTCTTTCATCACTGTCTTTTAGTTTTCAGAGTACAGGTCTTTTGTCTTTTTAGGTAGGTTTATTCCTAGATATTTTACTCTTTTGATGTGATTGTAAATTGGATGGTTTCTCTAATTTTGCTTTCTGGTCTATCATTCTATACAGAAATGCAGTATATTTGTGTGTATTAATTTTGTATCCTGCAACAAAATTAATTGATGAGCTCTAACAGTTTTCTGGTATTGTCTTTAGGATTTTCTAGGTGTCATATCGTGTCACCTGCAAATACTAACACTATACACAAAAATAAACTCAAAATGGATTAAAGACCTAAATGTAAGGCTGCTGTAAAACTTCTAGAGGAAAACATAGGAAGGGTGCCCTTTGACATAAATTGCAGCAACATCTTGTTGAATCCACCTCTTAGAAAAAGGACAAAATAAACCAGTGGACTTAATTAAACTCAAAAGATTTGCACAGCAAAGGAAACCATTTAAAAAATGAAAAGACAACTTACAGAATGGGAGAAAATATTTGCAAATGATGCAAACAACATGGACCTAATCTCCAAAACATACAAACAACTCATACAACTCAACAACAACAACAAAAAAAACCAAACTACGCAATGGAAAAATGGGCAGAAGACCTAAATAGATATTTCTCCAAAGAAGACATACAGATTGCCAAGAGGCACATGAAAATATGATCAGCGTCACTAATTATTAGAGAAATGCAAATCAGAACTAAAATGAGGTACTACCTCACACCGGTCTGAATGCCCATCATTAACAAGTGTACAAATAGCAAATCCTGGAGAGGGTGTGGAGAAATGGGAATCCCCTCCTTAACTGTTGGTGGGAATGTAAACTGGTACAACCACTATGGAAAACAGTATGGAGGTACCTCAGAAAACTAAATATAGAACTACCATATGATCCAGCAATCCCACTCGTGAGCATATATCCAGACAAAACTTTCATTCAAAAAGATACATGCATCCCTATGTTCATTGAAGCACTATTTATGATAGCCGAGGCATGGATACAACCTATATGTCCATCAACATTTAGGTAGTAATGGCAGTTGAGATTTCTAATCTCTTTGAATTTCCCTATGCAATCAATCAGAGCCACCAAGAAAGCAAAACCAAGGCAGCATCTACTAAATTATCATCAGTGACTCACTGAATATATTTTGGGCATATATCCAGAAGTGAAATTGCTGGACTATAGAGTAATTCCATTTTTTTGTGGCAGCACCAGCAGCATATGGAAGTTCCAAGGCCAGGGATCAAATCCAAGCCACAGCTGTGACATACGCCACAGCTGTGGCAATGCCAGATCTTTAACTGCCTGCACCACCGTGGGAACTCCCATTCTTAAATTTTTTGAGCAACCGCTATATTGCTGCTTTCCATAGTGGCTGCACACTTTTGCATTCCCACCAACAGTGCACAGGATTCCCATTTCTCCACATCCTCTCACCAACACTTATTATTTCCTATTCTTTTGACAGTAACCATTCTAATGAGTGTGAGGTTGTATCTCATTAAGGTTTTGATTTGTATTCACTTATTTTATTTTTATCTTTTTAGGACCACATCCACGGCATACGGAGGTTCCCAGTCTAGGGGTCCAATCAGAGCTGTAACCACCAGCCTATGCCACAGCCACAGCAATGCCAGGTCAGAGCCACGTCTGCAAACTACACCACAGCTCACGGCAATGCCTGCTCCTTAACCCACTGAGCAAGGTCAGGGATCAAACCCGAAACCTCATGGTTCCTAGTCAGATTCGTTTCCACCGCACCACCACGGGAAGTCGTGCATTCCCTTAAAATGATAAACATTTTGCTTAATTGCATGAAACCTTAGGCTTAACAACATACTTCAACTACAGCAAAATATCTAGGTTATTAATATGCAACTACTACTTGGAAAAATATCTGGTGTTTTAGAGAATCTAACAACAACTAACATTTTCTGACTACCTGTTCTGTGTCACAAGCTATGGAAAATGTTTCCATTGTGATATCTGACTTTAGTTTTGCTCTTACCCTAGAGATAAACACTATCATTTCATCCATTTCACACATGGGGAAACTGATGGAGCAAAATTCAGGTTCTTTCCCAAGGTCACATAGATTAAAAAAAAAAAAACAAAAAAAACAAGCACTTCACCTCCAGGATTCAAATGCTTGTATCATGAAAAATGTTAAGAGGATTGTAAAAACAACAACAAAAAAAGTGACATCTGTTTATTTCAAAGCTACTTTTTTTTGGGGGGTCATCTTTGTTTGTTTGTTTGTTTTTTCAGAAACTTGCATCCTGCAGACTTAGTCAGATCCCAGGATTCTTGAAGGGGTAAGAATCCTAGCAAACGAGGCTGCCCCCGTCCCCTGGGTGACAGGAGGCAGGACAATGGCTCATGGATGGCGGGGTCAGCAGTCTGTCCCCTCATCAGGAAAGTGCAGAGAAGGGACCTCAAAGTCAAGACTTTCCATAAGCACACTTTCATCCTCTTTCCTCCAGGAGTGCCTCTTTGAAGGGAATCTTAGAAATGCCACATTAGGATTTCCTGGTGTGGTGCAGCAGAAATGAATACAACTAGTATCCATGAGAATTTGGGTCTAATCCCTGGCCTCGCTCAGTGGATTAAGGATTCAGTGTTACTGGGAACTGTGGTGTAGGTTGCAGACGTGGCTCAGATCCCAAGTTGCGTGGCTCGGATCCCAAGTTGCGTGGCTCAGATCCCAAGTTGCTATGGCTGTGGTGTAAGCTGGCAGCTACAGCTCCAATTCGACCACTAGCCTGGGAACTTCCACATGCCACAGGTGGCCCAAAAAAGCAAAAAGAAGGGAGGGAGGGAAGGAGGAAAGAAAGAGAGAGAGAGGAAGGAAGGAAGGAAGGAAGGAAGGAAGGAAGGAAGGAAGGAAGGAAGGAAGGAAGAAAGGAGAGGAATGCCATATTGCAAATGTTCTTTTCTGGGCCTAGTTCTGCATACTAGGAAACAATATAATTTTCATTGTGTGGGGCTGTGGCTTAGCCTTCCCCACTCACATCCCTGTCTGGCTCTTTCCTTTCTATTTATTCACATTCTGCTTGGCTATTTTGTCTATTCTAGGCTTTTGGTCTTTTCAAGTGCTATAAAAACCTTCCCAGCTGATCCAAGATCACACAAATTCTATCGCTGAAGAGCAACCATAGGGGACACAGGGCTAGAAATAGCTTGGTTGGATGTGGTGATTTGAAAACCCAGGCAGTGACATAAAAGAATGAATCGAACACGTTTTTGGAAAATGCGGCGAATAAACCATGGGGCCTCACTGATGACTATTTAAATGGGGTTAACCCCCTTCCTCAGCACATGCAGACCCTCTCCCAGCAGATGGGTGAGGTGGAATGGGGGCCATGTGGAGCTTTTTGTTTGTTTTTCCTGCTGCTCCCTTGGCATATGGAAGTTCCCACGCTAGGGGTCGAATCAGAGTTACAGTTGCTGGCCTACACCACAGCCACAGCAACTTGGGATCTGAACCATGTCTGTGACCTACACCACAGCTCGCAGCAACGCTAGATCCTTAATCCACTGAGCGAGGCCAGGGATTGAACCCGCATCCTCATGGATACTAGTTGTATTCATTTCCGATGCACCACAATGGGAACTCCCCATATGGTGTTTTGAGTCCCTGGACAAGGAGACTTGACCTGGTTTTAAAAATCAGTATCAGAGTTCCCACTATGGTGCAGTGGGTTAAGAACCAATGGCAGTGGCTCTGGTTGTTCCATCCCCCATGCGATAGGTTAAAAGGATGCAGCTAGGATTCAATCCCTAGTCCAGGAAACTTCCATATGCCCCAGTGCGGTGGTTTAAAAAATTTTTTGATTAGCTAAAAAAATGGATGAGACCTGAAATAAAAAAGGTATTTAAAAAGTAAAAAAAAAAAAAAAAAATAGTGTCATTTCCTACAATGTCTCTTATCTATGTCATCATTGCCTCTTCTTCTTTTTTCTTTTTTTCTTTTTAGAGCTGCACTTTCAGCATATGAAATTTCCCGGCTAGGGAATTGGAGCTGCAACTGCTAGCCTACACCACAGCTCATGGCAATGCTGGATCCCCGACCCACTGAGCAAGACCAGGGATCGAACCCATATCCTCATGGATACTAGTCAGGTTCATTACTGATGAGCCACAACAGAAACTCCTCGATGTTTTTTCTTTTATCTTAAGCACACAGACTAGAAATTTTAAGTCTCTCTTTTTTTTTTTTTTTTTTTTTTTTTTTTTGATGGGGCTTGATTTTTTTCACTAATTTCTGATGTCTCCTCGGACATAAAGTTCTACTGATTTTTTTTTTTTTTAAATTCCTTTTGGACTTTTTCTTCCCTCCTTTCCCTCCATGCTTCCCGGGCCGGGGATCCCCCTTCTCGCTCAGCCCCACATCCTGCCAACTTGGACCTTCCTTTCAGACCATTGTGTCATCACAGGCCCTTTCTTCTGCCCCTTTCTTTCTTTCCTTTTTTCTTTCCAGGAGCATTTATTGAGCCCCTTAAATAACACATCCCATCTCTGTGAAACATTTTTGTCACACGTAGTCTCAGACACCCTTGCTCATTGCAACTAATTTCTCAGTGTCTTCTAATCCTGAAGCCCCTCTGGTTAGGCTGCTCCCTGATGCCTGATGTTGCCTCCATCCCTCCTGTCCTCCCTGGACTCCTCAGGGGCAGCCAAAGACTCTTCTCTGGATGCCTGTCTTTGTCCGTCACTCTTCTGAACTTCTGCAGAATTTAACTCCTAAACAGCCTCACTGGCTCCTCTTAGTGGACCTTAAATCTTTGCTAGCCTTGTCAAGAGTCATTTATTTGTTGATATACCTCAATAAAGAAATATTCTCCAAAAAAAAAGAAATATTCTCAAGTTATTTTTCTTCTTTTTTGAAATTTTTTGTTATAATTTATTTACAATGTTCTGTAAATTTCTGCTGTACAGCAAAGTGACCCAGTCATACATATATATATACATTCTTTTTCTCACATTATCTTCCATCATGTTCCATCACACGTGATTATATATGTACATATTTAGTTCCCTGTGCTATACAGAAAGATATTTTACTTGTGAATACTCACCAGTAATGGCATAGTTATAGATGCCCTTCAATGAATTTATGTTGTAGAATGTTCAACACCAAAAGTATACCAAATGTAAACTGTAGACTTTGACTGATAATGATGGGTCCATGTTGGGTTGTCCATTGTAACATAGGTACCACTCTGGGCAGGATGTGTGGAATTGGGGAAACTCTGCTTATGGGGAGACTGCGTGCATATGGGCCCTCTGTACTTTCCACTCAATTTTAGCTGTGAACCTAGAAATTTTCTGAAGTGTAAGTTTATTAATAAAAATAAATACAGGAGTTCCCATTGTGGCTGAATGTGTTAAGAACTTGACACTGTCTCTCTGAAGCTATGTATTCGATCCCTGGCCTCGCTCAAGTAGGTTAAGCCTCCAGTGTTGCCACAAGCTTCAGTGT
This sequence comes from Sus scrofa, assembly GCF_054392235.1. Lineage (NCBI taxonomy): Eukaryota > Metazoa > Chordata > Mammalia > Artiodactyla > Suidae > Sus > Sus scrofa. The sequence continues at coordinate 48,867,134 of NC_139390.1, read as the reverse complement.
AGGTCTAAGATGCAGGTCAGATTTGGTGTTGTTTGGCTGCGGCATAGACCTCAGCTGCAGACCTGATTTGACTTCTGGCCTAGGAATTTCCATATGCCGCAGGTGCAGCCCTACAAAAATAAAATAAAAAAATAAATAAATGCTTGTTGGGTGACTTTTATTGTCCAGTTTATCTGTTTAATTTGGGCTCTTTATGGTGCTTAATAAAATACTCATTTACTAAAACCTTTACAATATCCCAGGCACTGTTCTAGGAGCTGAAGACAGAGTGGTTACTGAGAAAAGATACATAAAAACAAGAATGGGAGTTCCCATCATGGCTCAGCTGTAGGGAACCTGACCAGTATCCATGAAGACATGGGTTTGATCCCTGGCCTTCCTCAGTGGGTTAAACAATCCAGTGTTGCTGTAAGCTGTGGTGTAGGTCACAGATTCGGCTTGGATCTGGCATTTCTGTGGCTGTGGTGTAGGCCAGCATCTGTGGCTGTGATTCAACCTCTAGCCTGGGAACTTCCATATGCCACAGGTGTGGCCCTAAAAAGACAAACAAACAAAAGAAACAAACAAAAAAAAACCCCCAAGAATGGCTCTCCCTCCAGGTTTCAGGAAGAACAGTTCACTGAGCCCAGCTGCAGGGAATGGCTCTGAGGCTGGACATTTATTCCGGTACCATGGCACCCTGGCATTTGGCTGCTCCCTGAGAAACAGGTGTCTGTTGCACTTGGTTCTGAATGCCCCTGCTGTTGGTCCATCACGTTCCTGACCTCATGGGCCTCTTTTTATTCACATTCTTCGTTCTCTCATCATTTCTCTCCTCTCCTGGCTTCTGCATACTGACTGAGCACAGCCTCTGCTCTTTTTGCCCTCACACAGTAATTTCCCAGAAAGAATGTGATGAGTTCAAGTGGGTTTACCTACCCTGTGGCTCACGGTGCTCCTTTGAGGCCTTTTTTCCAGATTCCTGGCAAGCCTGGGCTGGCAGCTCTTGGGCCAGGCATTTTCTTTGATCTAGCAGTGGTCAAAGCTGCTTGGTAGGAATCATTTATCCTCCTGGGGTCATTCAGTTTTCCCCTCTCAGGCCTGAGAAGCAGGAGACATTCAGCCAAAAGAGGTCTTCAATGTGAAGGCATTTTGGTTCTAAATTTTAGAAATATCTGTAAATACCTGGCATCAAGAAAGGTGCCTGTTCTGTAGGAAGTGCACACAAATGAAATTATCTCATTAAACTACCACTGGTCAGGGAACTATATCTAATCACTTGTGATGGAACATGATGGAGGATATGAAAAAAAATCATGTATATACATGTATAACTGGATCACTTTTCTGTACAGCAGGAATTGACAGAACATTGTAAATCAACTGTAATAAAAAATTAAAAAAATAAATTACTACTAGTAGGTTTGTGTGTATACTTAATGCTACTTGACACTGGCTTGATCCTAAATCAATTTTATAGTCTTGTTTGAAAAAAAGGTGCCAGTCCGTATAAATTGAGGAAAACCTCAAATACTGTGATACAGCTTTACTTCAGGGGTCCCCATCAGACCTCACTGTTGGTCAGCTACTCAGTGTCAGATCAGTATTAATATTATTAAAAATTTCTAAATTTTATTAAACTACAGAAAAAACAATGGAATAAGCTTTTACTTTTGAGGTGTTTTATACCCTAGATTGAGTTATTTCACTAGTTTCCCTCCTCTATAAAAATTGGTCATTTGATTCTAAATTCAGATATTATATTCCAAGCTTGGACAATTTTTCCCATTATGACCTTCTTGTCTGCCCATAAAATACGGCCTTTCTAAGACTCTTTAACCTTGCAGGCAATGTTCCTGTTACATAGTCACAGCATTGTAAAAACTAACCAGGCAGTAAGTATTTTTCCAAACAAGGCAGGAATTTTATTGTGCTTGCCTTGTCCTTGGCTAAAATGTAAATGTTGACAAAAGTGCAATTGACAAACTATTTTTTAGTTCCAATCTTTTTTTTTTTCCCCCCCCTGTCAGCTGGGTAAATCCTCAGTCACTGTGAGATCTTTCTGAAGGGTTCAGTCCCTGGGCTGCAGTCTGCATTACTGATTTTCATTCCTTTACTGCCCCTTTCAATATTCATTCTTAGTGAATATTTTCAAGATCATTGGCTTCTCAAATCCACAACTTGACTCCTCAGTTGACTCCTTTACTATTTAAGCTATTTTTTTTCACACATATCCATTCCTTTTCAAATTCTTTTCCCATATAGGTTATTACACAGTACTGAGTAGAGTTCTCAGTGCTATAGAGTAGATCCTTGCTATTGATCTATTTTGTATACAGTGGTGTGTATTTGTAAATCACAACCTCCCGTTTTATGCTTCCCCATGTTTCCCCTTTGGGAATCATAAGTTTTGTTTCAGTCTTTGAGGGTGTTTCTGTTTTGTAAGTTCTTTTGTATCATTTTTACTAGATTCCCCATATTAATGATCTCACATAATATTTGTCTTTCTCTCACATACTGACTGCACTTAGCAGCTATTTCTAAAGGAGAACAGTATCATGGTATCAGGGAGGAGTCTCCTTTTTTTCCTTCAGTTCAAATATAAGTGTGGAATTCCCATCATGGCTTAGCAGAAATGAATCTGAATAGCAACCATTAGGATGCAGGTTTGATCCCTGGCCTCGATCAGTGGGTTAAGGACCCTGCATTGCTGTGGTTGTGGTGTAGGCTGACAGCTACAATTCCAATTTAACCTCTAGCCTGGGAACCTCCATATGCCGTGGGTGTGGCCCTAAAAAGACAAAATCAACAAATAAGTAAATTGAAAAATAAAAGTATACAAAACTGTTAAAAAATATATGTGATAATTCCTTGAGAAATACATTAGCACACAGACCTACCAAGTGTGTTGATACACAAATGCTTCCTCAGCAGCTTGAATCATTCAAGAACATTTCAAGAGCTATTATCAGTGGCCTGAAGATAAAATATATTAAAGTAATAGATGAGCATCAATTCTACACCTCCCAGAAGAGGGAATGGATTACAGATGAGGAAAATATTTAGAGGACTTTCATCTCTATGGATGAAAACACAACCAGGTCCGTTTAGCCTTCTTGATTAGGGGGAAGAGCTTTCTGCATTTCTAAAACATGGCAAAATTCTGCAATTGATATGACACAGAGTAAGTTCTGTCACTGCCATTGATCCCATGTGATGGACACACACTTCTTACAGTCCTGGAGTGGAGGCAAATCCACACTACTTAAAGGTAACCTAAAACATAAAAAGGCAGAATAGGCATCATGGCTGACCTGTCATTTTCCTGTATTTTTAGCAGACTGCCAACAGTGATGAAGAGGTTATTCTTCAAAATATCAGATCCTGAATATCTTTCAAACGCGTTTGAGAAAAGTAAGCTTTTTGAATGAGGAAGTTCAGTGAGAGCACAGGTGGTTGTTGGCTTGGGTTTCCTTGAGTGAAGGGTGTTAGGGTGAGCAGATGATGGGTCGAGCATGTGAGAAATCATGTATCCATACAGCACTTGCATTTTTAAAAGGCACAGCTGAAGCTGCTCGCAGGATTTTATTTCTCCAAATTGTTTGATGGCCAGATTTTCAAAATGTACTCACCAAGACAGTGCAAACGCTCCAGAAAGAGCCATAGTTCAGCCATCTTCCCTTTAGCATCAGGACTGGACTCCTGATGTCTTTCTAGACCCCCCACATTTCCACACATTTTGTGCACATGTTTCCATGTGCTTTCAGTGCCTTCTGAGGCTTCCCAGCAGGTGATGGACAGTCGCTCCTGAGGTATATGTCAGTTCCCAGGTTAGCTGTGGAATCAGAGCTGAAGCTGCAGGCCTACACCACAGCCACAGCAATGCCAGATTCAAGCCACATCTGTGACCTACTTCAAAGCTTGCAGCAACGCAGGATACTTAACCCACTGAGTGAGGTCAGGGATCGAACCCACATCCTCATGGACACTATGTCAGGCTCTTAACTTGCTGAGCCACAATGGGAACTTCTAAGACAGGGCTTTCATTTACACCTGCTTGAAGATAAGTAATGGCCCTTGATTTTAAAAAGTGCTCAAGTGGGCTGCTGCTGAAATATTTACCTTCTAAAATATAAGTGCCCTTCTTATAGACCCAAGTGTTAGCCGGACTTATCACATGTGATATTTGAGCAGTGATATTTGATGTACTCAGAACTTCAAATCACTGGCTAGACTGTACTCTTAACTTGGTGGTCACATTCTTGACTGTCGGTTTAAATTCTCCACGGTCTTGTTTCTCAGTGTGGGTACTGGGAATCAAAAGATGATGTCTCACAGAGATTTTTATTGGAAAAGGGTTGGAGAAGAGACAAATGCTATGTAAACACAAAGAGATCATCATTTTTTACTGAATCTCAAGACACATGATGAATTCTGGACCTCGTTTGTTTGGTGTTAACATGAATTATATTAGTTTCTTTTCTCTGAGTCAGCAGCAAGCTACCTAAAAGAACAAGCTTTTGGGGTGGTTTTTAGGCTAAGTCATCTCAATCTGTCAGCACCCTGAGGACTTGCTTCTGCAGTGAGCCCTAAGGGCTTTCTTGCATTTCGATGAGAAAAAGCATGCACGAGTCATTAATAATATAGACAAGGCTGTCTGTTATATTTATTTATTTTCCAGCTTGTACAAACTGGATGTAGAAGCATAAACATAGTACATTTCTACCATTTTCAACAAAAATATAACCAATATGTACAATTATTGTATTAAAAATACAAAAGGGATACAGACTCCACCAATGTCTTTCTAAAAGACATACAGGTACAAGTAGTATCAAAAGTATGAGGAAATCACCAGTTAATTGTACATTCTGCACTTGACGTCACAGAGCGAACTGAGGTTACAGTCCTATGTTCTACGATTACTTAATGCTTAGATAACATTTGTGCAACTGTGTTGAGCTAGATTTCTGTCTTTCTATATGCACATGAGGTCCATAGCCTATATCAGAAAACTGGCAAAGAATGCATATTACATGTAAAATTACAAATGCCTCATTGACAATGTAATATATAAGCAAGTAGACAAATGCCATGATACAGAAGAGAATTATTAAATAAAGCACTGACATTTTTTGATACAGTGAAAAAACACTGCAATTTGACTTGTAAAATTGGAAGCTATTTACGTTTACCTACTGATCAATATGATCAGCTGAATTTAATGGAAAAAAAATCCAAGACCAGCAGTTCCTCACATCTGAGTACTACTCGGATTGGCAGCCTTCACTTTTCCGGAGTCTGTGCAAAAACAACACAAAAATAGAGCGGAGGGGTCATCTCAGTCCTTCTGGGGTTAATAGCAGCTGTGAGCAGGTGGTTGCTACACTTAGACCTTCTCTATCTCAGCGTCCGTAAAGCCACTCATGGGTCAGTCTCTGCGGACTCACCCGCTTTGCAAAGGCTGGCGTATTTCACCAGGTTTGGGATCTTTTTGATCTTTTTCAGCTTAAAGGCTTGTTTCTTCCCTAGTGCCGATCCAAACAGGGAGGCTGTCTTGAAAGAGCAGTATCAACAGCTGGCCCTAGCGCCAACATCCGGGCTGCTTTCACGGCAACGCTATCCAGTTATAAACGTTTCTCTTTAAAAACAAATGAAAGAATCCCTAAAACTAAGTGAATAGAAATCAAAGGAACATAATTTAAAGACATGTGGGGTTTGCCGTCCTACTTGATGGAGTGGGACACGCCCTCAAATGACACTGTCCTGCACTCCGTAAGGCTCAGACACAGGACACAAGAGCTCTCGTTCCCTCCCCCGGCCATGTGCAAACAGTTTTAGGGAAGAGCCCCACCCCAGGGGACGGAGGGAACGAGGGCCTTGGTGTCGAAGTAACTGGCTAAGGTCTCATGCTTCCAGGATCGGGCACTACACCGCATGGCCCCAAGGACACAGGAAGAGGGGCTGCATGCCAGGCATCCCTCCTCCCCACACTCTGGCCGGCATATTTGGTTTTTTAGAAACCCAGGCTGGGAACCCTATTTAAAAGGTTCAAAATAATACTGTAATCATTAAATGGATATAACATTTACTCTCTGAACACAATCTTTAAACTCATTTAAAAAAAAAAAAAAAAAGGAGGACATTGTAAACAAGTGGACGAGCACTGTACTCCAAGGATTTCATTGTTTTTCTTTGTCTTCCTTGGTGGATTAAAGGCCCCAAGTAGTTCAATGGCTAGCTTTTCTCACGATGCCAATGAAACCAAGTGCTAGGACTGGATGGAAATCTAGGAAGAAGGTTTTCAACAACCCTTCCAGGCGTGGAGAAATGCAGCCAGAGGGCATCATCTCGGCGATGACCTTGGAGTCTGGAATGGTACTGTGTGATGGAGCAGCAACGGGGAGCTCGGAGACTGCTGCGCTGTGCATTCAAGCAACAAAGTCGGAAAAGTGCCAGGGCGGTTTCTTCACAGTATTTCACATGCAAAGGGGACAGGGAGAGGGGAGAAGAAGCCCCATGCTGCTTTTAAGGCAGGGAAGGAGGCAAACTGGTCCACCATCCTCAGAGTGTGAGTTCCCAGGCTCCAACGCTAGGGGGCGTCCTCTTGTGCTCTCCTTCGGGTGGCTGACTCCAGGTTCAGAGAAGCCTGCGCCTCAAACAGCAGACACCTGTTCATCTTCTGCTAACATAACCACGAGAGAAAGAAAAAGAATCAATGAGCAAGCCAGTCCTTTTCTCATGCCTAGACAGAATACATGCACTACTGCGCTAAATAAAAATACTGTAACTATTGTAGCTATTCACTTAAAATCTTCATCTTTTTTCTACATAATGATTAGCAAAAAAGTTGTACGTATGATACACATCTTTCAATACAGACATACAATAAAAATACACTGTATATTTACTGATTGGAAATTTTTAATGGTAAATTCATTGAAAAAAGTTTAAAACATGTGACTGCTTTTTCAACCGTGTCCCCAGTTCAATAAAAAATGCGAGAGAATACAAAATGTCTTTTTTTCCTTTTTTTCAGTTTCCAAAATTCATTTTTTTATTTTTTATTTTTTTTGGGGGGGGCGGCAAACCCATAGAGTGCATAAGTTCCCAAGCCAGAGATGGAACCCGGGCCACAGCAGCAACCAGGCTGGATTCTTGCTGAGCTACCAGGGAATTCCAGCACGTGACTTTTAGTAACATACACTCGCATACACATAAAAAAATCTAGAAGGATTTATAACAAAACGCAGATAGTCATTATCTGCAAGTGGCAGGATTAAAAGTAATTTCCATTCATTGTGGCTTGCTTTTTTCTATCATGATTATTTGCAGAATAAAACATGTTAAACTCAAAATTTTTTAAAAAGGGGTGGAGGGGGCAGCACGGTCTCTCCACTGATCCTCACCCCAGCACGGCCAGCCAGGCGTGCACAGGGAAGGCAAGAAAGCTCTGGAGAAGGGGGTTTCTTTCTCAGACTTTCCTTTGGACTCACTACAAGTCCAAACACAACATGTCCGCTGGCAACCGAGGATTAGGAAGGAAATGCAGGCATGCACACGCTACCACAAGGGACCCGCCTGCAATCTCTGGGTATTTCTCAAGCCATTTACGAAAGAGTGAAATGAGACGCATCACCCCCCACGAGAAAGCAGGCAAAGCAGGCGCCCTAAGCGCGTTCCTGAGACTGTCTACATCTAGAGCTGGAAAGCAGCGCTGCCTGATGCTCAACTGCAGCGGAAGCGGAAGCGGGCACGCGGGGCAGGGCCGCGGGGAAGCACATGTACCGTCCTCCTCGGCGGCGAGGCCCGGGGGCGGGCAGGGGCCAGGGCGCGGGTCGCCGTCGCCGGGCCGGTGCCACTGAGGCCGCGGGGCGGGCCTGGCGCTGCCCGGGGCGGGGGGCGCCGCAGGGTCAGCCGGCCGCGCCAGCATCCTGGAGCGCTGCAGCGCCACGGTGTAGTCTGGGGGCTTCCGCGCCGGGTGCGGGTGGCCCTCGGGGAAGTCGGTGATGGGGATGCCCACGTAGCCCGGCGGGGTGGGCGGGGGCTCCCGGTACCGGCCCTCCTTCCTCGCTGCAGGAAAGACAAGCGCCGCCGTTACAAACACTGGGGAAGTAATTGCCTGCCACACATGCTTATCAGAAATGATGGAAAGCGTTATTAGCATGGCGCACACGGGGCAAGAGCATAGGTGACCGTGTGCGGCGGGGTGGGGGTGCAGGCGGGGCAAGGACGTTCACCACAGTGTCATCTCCAGGCCAGGGGATAACGGTGACAGGAGCAACTAAGCCATCTGAGTACCTATTACTCTAAATGACTGACTGTAAATCGTCTTTGCCCATCACGTAGAAACTAGGTTACCACCTAGCCCTGGGGGTCATTGCAGAGACCCAGCAAAAGGAACAGAAAAGACCCCCAGTTCCACTCTTGGAATGCAGGATGGGTGCCTAGTGGAGGTTCCTTCCCCTCTCCCGCCCCAGGCCGGCTGCTCCTCTTGGCTGGGCAGTGACCCTCACCAGGCAGAGGATCAATTCCACCTTACTTTCTGGTCTTGGGCCTCACTCCGGAAAACGGGGAATCAAAATAAATTTGGGAGAGTAGTAGAAAAGATGATGCAAATTAAATAACTTAAAGCTATGTGTATGTCATGGATTAATTTTTCTTAAAACCCTTTTATTAATGTCATGACTTAAAACATGAGTCTATGAAGGCAACTAAAATCAAAGTTTTACCTGGACTTTCTATACTCAACTGTGAGGAACTTAAATCATTTTTCTTTCCTTTGTAATAAAAATTGAGTATTAGGTGGTTGAAAGAAAGTGTTTTTCTATTTGCAATCACCAAGACATGGAAGCAACCCATTTGACCATCAACAAATGAATGAATAAAGATGTGGTACAAATACATAATGGAATATTACTCAGTCATAAAAAAGAATGAAGTATCACCACTTGCAGTGACATGGATGGACCTAGAGATTATCATACTAAGTGAAGTCAGAGAAGGACAAATATCATATGATATCACATATATGGAATCTAAAAAAAATGCAAATGAATTTATTTACAAAACAGAAATAGACTCACAGACATAGAAAAGAAACTTACGGTTACCAAAAGGGAAAGGGGGGAGTGATAAATTAGTAGTATGGGATTAATAGATACACATTACTATATATAAAATAGATAAGCAACATGGATTTACTGTGTAACAGAGGGAACTATATTCAATATCTGTAATAACCTATAATGGAAAAAAAATCAGAAAAAAATATAACTGAATCACTTTGCTGTACACCTAAAACTAACACAATATTGTCAATCACCTATACTTCCAAAAAAAAGTGCTTTATAAATTGCAACCTAAGAATAGATATTAACTACTCTCCTTATTCATCTTGAAAGGATATAAATTTGACACCCACCCCATGACTATTTACATGATAAAATAACTATAATTTCTCTAATAAAAGTGGTGTCTTCAAAGGTTAAATTCCAGAATTTCTCACTATATCCTATAATGTATCCCTACACTCCAATTATGCAGACGTTGAACATGCTATAGAGAATAGAGATAGGATTAAGGGAACATTAAGACTTCATAGCAGAAACAACAGCACAGAGTGACAGCATCTTTGGTGTACTTAAGAATTAGCTAAGCACTCGTCTTCTAAGTGCTTTGCATAGATTTCCTTTAATCCTCACACCAACTGTATGGTAGAAATTATTAAACTCACTTTACAGGTGAGGAAACAGACACAGTTCCTTGCCCAATGTCACAAAGCTAGGAAAATGGCAAAGCAGGGATTCAAACCCCAACCTGCCTGGCTCCCAAGCTTTTACTGAATTCTCTCCTAACACCCTCTCCTCGTTCTGCTGTGGGCAGAGAAAATTTGTTTAGCACAGAAATAGTTTATCTGCATAACATCAGTAGAAGATTTAAGGGCTGCACCTGTGGCACTTGGAAGTTCCCGGAGCTAGGGGTTGAATTGGTGTTGCAAATGGGACCTACACTATAGCCACAGCAATGCCGGATCCTTAACCCACTGAGCAAGGCCAGGGATTGAATCTGCATCCTCACAGATACTATGTTGGGTTCTTAACTTTCTGCGCCACGATGGGAACTCCCAATAGAATATTCTTGAATATGCAGAGTGTAAACTTCTAAATACAACTCAAGGGTACAAAATAAAATAATAAAATATTTAAAACAATTTCTCCAATTAAACAAAAAATTCTTCCTCTAGAGAGAGAATGGCCATCCTACCTGATAATTTTCAACTGAGAAGATGAGTATCAGGCCAGGTAACACCCATAACCACAAGCTGCTGATGTAGACAGCTAAGATGCACTCTGTGTTGGAAGCTATGACATGGACTTACTTGGCCAGGGAGCCTGGGCTCATAACACTCTTCATTTCAAAAGCCCAATTCGATAGCTAATTTGGAAGCCCTTCACAGTGATACATGGGCAGGACCACACACATATACCTTCACTTTGAAATAAGCTGGAGTAAAGCCGTGACCCAGACACAACAGAGCCTGCAGTCTACTTACCAATGAGCCCCTTGGCAGTGCCTGGTGTCACTGCCATGTGAGTGGGCACGGGAACAGGCTTGGCTTCTTCCGTGGTCACAGACGTCACACTGCTGCTTTCAGCTTCAATGCAAACGTCCTTCCCCCCTCGTCGCTTGATGGTGCCTGTGTCCCCTTCTGAGTCCTCTCCCCAGTACCCTGTGGAAGACGCCCAGCTTGCCCGGGACTGGGCCTGATCAAGGCTCTCTCTGCTTTGATTCTGCCTGCTGTACTTTGTGCTGTGGTCAGAAAACATGATTTGGTCCATATGGCTGCTCGAGGCCCATAAGCCTGCGGGGTCCCCTGAATAGTCGAAGTGAGTGTGCCCAAAAGGGAGTGTTTCCCAGCTCCTCTGGTGCTGGATGGTCTGTATGTTGTCGTGGGAACCACTTGAGCATGACGTCCAGCTCCCTCGGCCACTGTCAGCAGCATCCAGGGAGGCTCGGTCCCCCTGGTCTTGGGACAGTTCCTCTGTGCTTGGAGAAAAAATCACGGTGGCTGTGGCGTACAACCCCCGGCTCTCAGACACTGGCACACAGGACCTAAGGGGCCAAGAGAAAAGAAAAAGAAAAAAATGAAGGGGAAGAGAGGGAGGGGAGGGGAGAGCAAGAGTATTAACTAACACATTTATGATAAATCCAAAACACTTTTTCCTGGAAAGGTGGCTTCCTCTCATCCCAAGAAGTGGGTGAAAGCCCCACCAGACTGAGTTACAGCAGCCCATTCCATCCTGTCTAGTTTCCTCCCCTTGACACTCTTTGGTGGTCCAGTGGTTAGAGTTCCATTTCCTCCCCGGATTGTTACCACCACATCAACACACAGGGAAAGAACGACAACCTGCTCACAAGGAAGGAACATTCTCCTTGCAAAGCTCAACACCATCTGATTATTTTGGGAAGGCGGCCCCTAGGTAACACATCCCAGAGTCAGCTCCTGCCTTGGGCACAGGACAGACCTGTTCCAGCAAGGCAGAGCCTTAACTCGAGGGAGTCGCCGGGCAGCAAGAACTCAGTGTTTCATCACGTGGAACTGTGGACACGAGGACTGGGATAGGAGACCACCCCTAGGCATCATGTAGGTAAAGGGAAAGGCCTCCGGGGAGGAAGCTGGAAGAAGGATGGGGTGGGGAGGTGCGAAAAAGAAGGGGAGTCCCTACCCCAGGCTGTACTGGTCAGGCTCTAGCACCGGCCGCCTCTCTACTAGGCTGACCGAGTGCCTCTGGCGCCGTTCTTCTGGCAGCGAGACTGGCACTGAGTCAAAGGAGGAGTTGCTGACGAGGCTGGAACGTGAAGAAATCTCACTGTGACCAGAGTCTGAGAAGTTATCCACGGTTCCACTGGGAGCCAAAGTATAGCCTGCATGAGGAACATAGCATTCATTAGACCCTGTGGGTTTGCAGCATGAAGGTGAAGTCTGCCCACTGGTGATCCAGGGGCATCACCATGAAAATGGAGGTAAGCATTTTACTTAGGGACACCTGGTGACTGAAATATGGTCAATTTTTACTCCATTGGTGTTTAACGTGTTTAACAAGAGTTGAGAGAGAAAAAAAAAAAAAAAAACATTGTTACATGAGTCAGGAATTGATGCAGAAATCATGGCACTACTCTACTATTCTTAGTTCTCTTCAATATAAATACTACTACATGAGTCTATATAAAAGAAATGATGAAGAATCTAGGAAGACATTTAAAAATGTTTTTTTTTTCCTCAAACTGCAACCAGTCAGTTTGTTTTCAATGGAATTTTCATTTTTAGAACTCTATGGCATAGAATAACTCAACTGGAAAAATCTGCACTACAATTTTAAGTGGACACATGAATAAGAAATAAGAATTGAGGAAGATAATCTGTGGATTTTTTGCCATTTGATTTTTCAACATTGTTATATTGGATAAATCACATAAAAGCCAGTTGTTTGGAAGGATGTAATGTAAAAAATCTCCGTTTTGTCCCTGGAACATCACTATGTCTAAACAGGTGTCCATTTTTTTGGACTGAAGGACCCCGTAACTCTCCTTTGTTGCTAAAAATAATTCTGAAAGTTACAAAGGAAGAGAGGTTGGTCTTGACATTTTTTCCCCCTTTTTCGGCCATACCCGCAACATATGGAAGTTCCTGAGCCAGGGACTAAATCCAAGCCACATCTGTGACCTATGCCACAGCTGCAGCAATGTGGGATCCTTAACCCACTGCGCTAAGGTAGGAACTCCCTGTCTTGACATTTTTAACAAAAAAATCCAAATCACCTTTCTCAGTACTCATTTTTCTTACTAAGAATCTCATATTATTTAAAATACTGATTTTATATGATTAAATGTACACAATGTAAGATTTTTCAATGCTGCCCACCTAATAAAAAAACATTTGATCTAGAGCATCTACATGTACTTTCTAAAGAGCACTTCCACCCTCTCAGTAAACTCTTCATTCCTGATTTATTTTTTAAAGGTCACACAGGTCTTGATAAGATTTAATGTATTCATCTATGAAATGTCTTTTTATAAACCACACAGCAAGTTCTGACAGGCAAGATTTAAAGCCTTCCCTGAACAGTCTGTTCAAAAAATAAAAAAACATCTCTTGAAAAATAACCAGTCAGGTGGAGCACTTGACATTTGGATGAATTCTCTGTGTTCCTTAAGTAACGAGATGCCTGCTCTCTTCCCCACCCGGCTTGCAGTACTATAAACCCCACCTATTCCATAGGTCCGTGCTGCACTGTTATTCTTGTTACTGTTCTCACTTCTAAGAGAAGAGGGGGAACTGGTTAAGTCCAGCTGCCTGGAGACAAAGGATCCCAGCTGATTGCCACTGCCACCTAACAATGGGATGAAAAAAGAATTCAGATACACCCATGTAAGGAGGACAGAGAAACTGATACCCCCATAAAATGCACAGAACTCCATTTTGCTTTGTAGAAGCAGCTACAAAGTAAAGCAGAAAAGGTGGGCTCCCGTTGTGGCTCAGCGGTAATGAACCTAACCAGTATCCATGAGGCTGCGGGTTCGATCCCTGGCCTCACTCAATGAGTTAAGGATCTGGCATTGCCGTGAGCTGTGGTGTAGGTCACAGACACAGCTCATATCTCATGTTGCTGTGGCTGTGGTGTAGGCTGGCAACTACAGCTCTGATTCGATCCCTAACCCAGGAACTTCAGTATGCCTCGGGTACGGCCCTAAAAAGATGTGAAGGAAAAAAAAAAAAAAAAAAAAGTAAAGCAGAAAAGGTATCTGTGGTGTCAGTGAAATCTAAAAATGTCTTACTCTCTTTGGCCTTCTTCTAGGGATGGCTGTCCTGGCTGTTTAGGGCCAGCTTACACCCATTCAATTAAAGGGTGGGAGAGAAAGTAATCCTGAGGGTTATGCAGCAGAAAATCATCTAGCATTTTAAGATCAGAAAGCATTAACATAAGGAGAGTTTGAGTCCCTAAAATTTAATCTCTTTAAAAATAAAACAAGACGGCAAAAAGAAAGATAATCAAGACCCATGTTAACACAATGAAAAAAATAAATCAGGAAGATATTAGTTTTTCTTATGTTTTTATCGCCCTTGACTCTGTAATGAATGCTATGTAATCATACGTAGTTAGAACAACTGTTAGTGTAAAAAGAATTATTTCCACACTTACAAACAATAGAGAACTTAAATGAATTTTGTAAATGCCTTATATAGTTATACCATTTTAATACTATTTATTTATAAATATAATATTAAAAAAATACCAAAATTCTCTCAAATTTATAAACTGAGGGGAGAAAAATCCACCGGGTATTATGCATCTGATCGTCTTAAGTGACCCTAATGTCAGAAATGATGTCATCTATAACTGGAATGCATTACAGCTGAAAGCACAGGTGACCCTGAAGGAAAAGAGTCAGGAACCCAGTCACCTTTCCTTGGAGAGCTCTGTGGGGAGGTGGGGGGAGAAGAGAGCTGGGAAGACGCGTTTGATATCGTGTCTTCTGCTGGTTTCTTGTGGCGCTCCAGGCTCCCTTCTTCAGACAAAGAAAGAATTTTCTTTAAAGCTTGTGGAGAGTTTATGCCTGTGAGAGAAAGAAAATAACTTCAGTACGCATTTCCAAGACTGCAAAGAATAACATTCGTTAACTAAAAAATCTTTTTTGTGTTAAGAGTCAATATTACGTTTCCTTTCAGCCCGTTTAGATTCTCGGTGATCTCTGTGCTCTTCAGCGTGAACAGAGAGCTCACAGGAGGTACAAGGTACCCATGGTCTGACTTCTGATATTTCACACTTGAGATCCTAAATCTTCACCACCCCCTTATTTAACAATATGTTTGATGACAAGGAAGAAAAAAGAGAGACAATTTGGAAATCTTTTAAGTTGGGATGAAAGCAATGTAGCTCAGAATATTTACTAGAACTCAGGTATGAATTGGAAACAGGTATTTTGGTGTTGTTGGGAAAAGCCTATGGGAAGCGGGAATGATGGCTAGAAAGTAAAGAGCCAAGAACCAATAGGAAGTGGCAAGAAAAGAGATGAAAAGAATGCTAGGAATTCTATGTTAATATTTGGTCAAATAAATGGTTGACAGAGAAGGTGGCGGCGGGCGGGCGGGGGTGGGAGGGGGAGGGGATGGACAAGCCAGAAAGTTCTACGTCTCAGAAACTACAGGAGATGTTTATAGAAGGGAGTGATCCAGCATCAAGTGTACGATCAAGGAGGATGAGACAGAAGAAAAAGGATTACATGAACCAATACAAAGCAATTTTTCTTTTTTTTGGCCTGGCAACATGTGGGAATTCCCAGGCCAAGGACTGAACCTGTGCCACAGCTGTAACCAGTGCCATAGCAGAAATAACACCAAATCCTTAACCCATTTGAGCCACCAGGGAATTCCCCAATATAAGGTGATCTTTTTTTTCCCCCTAAAAAAATTTCCCCTTTTAGAAATGAGGGAGACACAGTAAGATATTTTTATTAAGCTTGTAGTATTATTATGAGGCACTATTTATCAACTACCTTATTTCGAACAACAAAGAGACACCAGGGAAGGGGTTATAGGTTGAAACTACCTCAATGAATATTAATGTTCTTATACCTAAAAGAATCCATTAAAAAGGAGGCAGCGAAATTTAACAAAGACTTAATCTTTCATCTGAATGCAAGTGTTTGATCTATTTTAATACAATCTTTTAAAAATCACTTTTAAAGCAATCTTTTAATTTCATGCACAGATATTGATATACAAAGGATACATGAAAATACCAGCTACACTACAGCTATGTGAATGAATAGATTTGATTTAGAAAAAACTTCCAAGCCAGCATCATACATAGATTCAGAAAGTGCTGCCTTCCAACTACATAGATGGACGTGAAAATGCTACATCCTGTTGCATTTCAAAAGTACCTCTAGTGATGACAGAGACACTAATATTGAAAAGGCAGACAGTATTCGGAACAAAATATATTTGAGGAATGGGGGGCAGCATCTCTAAGATACTTGAAGTATCTTAAGTATCTATTAAAGTATCTATTAAACCATCCTAAGAAGACAGGACTATTTCATTCATCTTTTCTAAAGTTCATAAATTCAGAGAAGCTTAAATGTGCTAGACAGAGATTCTGTCTGGGAAAGTGGGGGATGGCTTTCTCTCCAGCACACCTCCATGTGGACTAACAGGCTGAGTTCAGCTAAGAGGTAAACTGACAGATTTCCATGAAAGAAGCTTGATGTCACTTACATGTGGAGTCTAAAATAGGGCACAAATGAGCCTATCCACAGAACAGAAATACGCAGGCATAGAGAACAGATTTGTGGCTGCTGAGAGGGGAGGGGGAGGGATTGGCATGGATGAGGAGTTTGGGGTTGATAGATGCAAACTATTATATTTAGAATGGATAATCGATGAGGTCCTACTGTATAGTACAGGGAACTATATATAGTCTTCTTGGGATAGAACATGATGGAAGATAGCATGAGGAAAAGATTGTATATATCTGTATAACTGGGTCACTCTGCTGTACACCAGAAATTGACACAACACTGTAAATTAGCTATACTCTAATTTTAAAAAAAGAAGCAGCGCAATATAAAAGAGGTAACAGAAGTCAACCTGCACAAGACGCAGGAATGTAAGAATATTATAAAGACAGTGGACAAAAGAACATTAATTCAGTTCATCTGGGATAGGGGAGCAACAGACTTTCAAAGAGGAATTGTCGAGGAAAGGGGAGATGTTTCACTCTCCCTCAAACTCAACACATGGGACACATGCTGATCAGGAGGAAGGAGCAGATGGCTGAGCCTATGAAGGATCCACTCAATTCCTGCCTGAAACAACTGGGGGAAACTAGATCAGTTACCAACACCCTATTTTATTGGAGTGAACTCTTTGCTGCTATCTGTTTTTAAGAGTTCCTTCCTATTATCAAAATTGTTTCATTACACATATATACATGGAAAAAAGCAGACCACTTTATGAAAAATAATTTTGTATCATTTACATAAAGGGACTAAACTAGTCAACACATTACCTTTTTGGGGGGGCCTTACCCATGGCACGTGAAAGTTCCTGGGCCAGAAATGGAACCTGAGCCACAGCAGTGACACTATCAGATTCTTAATGGCTAGGCCATCAGGGAACTCCCTCGAAACATTACTTTTAACAGGAAATGAAGCATGGTTTGGCTCCTTTAACATTCAGGAACTGATCGTATTTTCCTCCCAAGTTACAGAATCGGTGATTCGACAAATGAGAATTTACCTCCAGACAAATCATTTTGCTTTGGAACATTCTGCCTAAACTCTAGCAACTCATCAATCATAAGGCAAAACTAGTTTACGTAAGGTATACGGACAAAGCAGCCTCTGCACTCATTAAGAATTGAAGGAGTAAAAGCATCCTTTTCCCATTTTATGCCTCTGCCCCCCATGGCAAATGAGCATGGCAAATGAGCATGATTAAATGAGATGGCTTTATAAAGACAGTCCTCTTCCACAGGCACATGTAAAGTTTCACTTAGCGAACATCAGGGGCAGACAAATATGAGACGAAGTTACCCAGGATGAGCATTGTTTCCTACTCTGAAAAGCACGACAGTGAACAGGGCCAAAAGAGGATGTGACCTCGGTCACTTACCAAAAGGTGGGAGATCCTTTACAGGAACTTTCTTCCGTGAAGGATAGAGGGACACGGCAGGGACCTGCAGTCCTTGGTTCATTTTATGTGGCAGGGGCTGCGGCTGTGGTGGTGGCTGGGGCTGCGTTTTCTGCTGCGACCCTGCCCTCGGGGCCACAGGAGAGGTCTCGGATTTGACGGGCTTTTTGTCACCAGGATTCTTCGGCACTGATAATTGTTCAGTTTGAAAAGAGAACAAGAAATTTAAGATATTACCGGCTACGAAAGGATAATTTTAGAACTGTGTGAGCATTTCCTGCATTAGAACTCTAAAATGTGTATCTTTCTACCCTTTGTCTATAAAGGACATAAACAGGGGTGGATGGAGAACCCTAGATACAGAAAAGAGGCGTGATGGGACAACGATTTACTTTATGAGACTAGCCATCTCAAAGGATGGTTATATTATTAAACACCACATTAAAAATAAAACAGAAAAATGTGGATAATTCAATGTTATGTACATTTATAAAGAAACACACATCTATGATAAAAGCTACAACAGGAAAATTGTTAGGAATTACTTTTCTAAGATGGCATTCCTTGACATGGGTGCACTTATTAGTTTTAATTTAGTAAATAATATTAGCTGTAATCTTTCAACTATCAAATTCTCACTTCTGTGGGATAGAATTATCTATGTGGCTAATAGCAGCCAATACTCCTTAAGTATTATACTGACTGTACAATTCCACAGCAGATAGAAAGCAAACCAATTAAACAGGGCAGTTAAATGCTGGTTTTGAAGTGTGTTAATATCCATAACAACTCAACAGCATGTTATACTTCCTCCATTTTATACATGAAGAAGCTAAGGATTAAGGAGTTCGGGTAACCTGCCGAAAGTTACATTGTTAGTACAAGGAACAAACAGGATTTGAATTCAGCCCAATGGACAAGGTCTTCAACATGACACACGGTGCTTGTGCAGTGTCCTGGATGACTCCGATGACCCGAATATTCTCAAATTACCTAAGGTTTAAGCTCTATGGAGGGTATCTTCAAACTTGCCCATAAAACACCCCAAAGAGTCCTAGCAGAAAATACCTCTTACAAATACAGGTGCAAAGAGAGAAAACAGCCCCCACCTCTGGCCTGGCCAGACTTTTAAAGGCTGGGAAGCTACACATGAAGCAGCGTTAGGGTTCACTGTGGAACAGAATTACTGCCTAAAGTGGAGCTGAACTTACTGCTGGGGGCTGGCAAGGCAGAGGGTGGCAGAGGCAGCCAGCACACCAGGCTCCATGCCCTTCTCAGGAAGCAGCTTTGTGACAAAACCGGTGATAAATAGCAGCTGCACCACCAACTTCCCAACTCCCGCCCCGGGGTCCCTTGCCTGCAGTCTGGCTGCATCATGATAAAACCAACAGTCCCCTGAAGAAGCCTTCGGTGGTCCCCTGGCGCTTTCGAGGAGCAGGCTAGTGGTCCCGAGATGGGTATGCACCACCTCCACACTTAGCCAGTTCATTCAGCACCTGCCCCCTGGGGTGCCACAGGCCAACCTGTGACCTGCACTCCTGATCGCATCCCTGGCCATTTTCTAGAGACACTCACACGTGTTGGTTGCTGGCTCGCACTGTAGCGACAATGTCTGCAGGCTCTCCTCATCCATCTCGAGCTCCAGGTTGGACAGGTACTGCTTCACTTTTCGAGCCATTTGGGCATCTTCATAAAGCTTTTTGGCATTGAGGAAGGAGCTACGGCGCACCCGCTTTTTGTGGCCGCCTGTCTGAGCAACGTCTAGCACTGTTGCGTTTGTACTACCCTGGCTGAGAGACCTGGAAGACGAAAGGGCAGATAGGCAGCTCGCTCTAGTACCGGACCCTCTCTCCACCTGGAACTTACACGGAGTCTGTACAGAGTCTACGTTCAGTAAGTCACCTGCCTCATTCTGGTAAGCAAACCTCTTTCAGAGGAATACAGACTAACTCAGATTCCGAATTTTTTTCAAGTTAAAAAAGAATCATACATATACTATATGCATACATAGATGTTTGGCACCTGCTCTGTTCCAACTAGAAAATTCTACTTTTCTCTTCTCTAGAGCATTAAAGGCAGTTCTCTCATGGAAGCCAGCAAATTTTAATGATTATATATAAAAGCTCATGCAAGAATACGGCTACACTCATTAGGAGCGACATCAAACTTCTTTTTCCTAAAGAGGATGTCTTACATGGATTTAAATTAATTTAGCCACAATGCTCACAATTGTTCTCTTATTGCTTGGGTTAAATGTAGTGAGTTTTTCAAGTAATATGGTCAATCTGTTAATAAAATGGTCATGCAAATGTAAAATCATATATATAGAAACTAGCACATGAGTTGTTAAGAATTATTTTTTTAAAAGAATTGGTTTATAGGATGAAAACAGTAGTTAGTTGAGCTGTAAAAAATTTAGTTTTAACACTTAGGGGCACTTTTTATATTGCATATATTTACTTCTCAAAAATCTGTGCAATAGTATTTAAATTGCACAATTTTTTCTTCTAACATCCTTCCACCCCTCACCCCAGCCAGGTTAGACCCTTCTCATTTTAAAACACACCAATCATATCAAAATAAAGTGTTTTTAGAAGCTCAGGAGTATGCCTGGCCTACAGTCCCTGAAACAACCATCAGTCATTTCCCAGCTCGCATGGGTCATGACCTCAAAAGCAGAAGCCCCCGTAGATTAAACTTGAAGTCAATTTGCCAACTCAAATTCTGCTAGAGCAGGAGGGTTAAGGAAAAAAATGCAAAAATGCGAAGCTTCAGAAAATGCAGCAGGTAAGAAAACAAGGCCATGAGCAGGATGAGAGCTGTGTGGGTGTGCGCCACTTACCCCAAGCTCCTCCACTTCTTCTTCCTGTAAGTGAGAGCCACGGAGGTTGAAGCATGGGTGTGAAAGAGACAGAGAGATCACAAGCTCAGAGACAGAGGACTAGACTTCTGGATACGGCAGTACTAGGAGCCCACAATCGTTAAACTGCACTCTCCTCACACACGACTTGACCAGCAATAGTGTCCTGGCTCCGAAGACAAACATACTTAAACATTTCGGTCTAAAAACTCTTGTTCTCTCCTTCCCTAGCTTCATCATTTTTGATGGCCCTGACCGCTAAATCCATTGTGTGGATAGTGACACGATACTGTTTGAATTGTTTATGTATTTTAGTTCATACTATCAATTCCGAGCTTTAGCTCTGCAAGTCAGTGTTCTGAAAAATAAGGAATAGTTGTGCCTTGTGTTTGATGAAAAATGAGAGACAGGCTGTTTTCACTGATGTGAAACAAGACATTCGTTCCAAATGACAGCTCAGTGGGGATTCTCCACACACCCTAATAAATTTTGCCCCGCTAAAAATGGACGCATTCAAAACTTTCTCATTTAGGAGGCAGGTCTAAGCTCAACCTTCTCTAACCCCATGGGTGCCACCGAGGAAGACACACTTACCGAGTCCTGAACATGAGGGCAGGGTCCATATTAACGGAGGCCATGCGGCCAACATGACGAATTTCTTTTGCAATCATTCGTAGTTTCTCAAAATTGACCAGCCCATCAACTTTAGAGTCATTTCCTGGAATTGGCAAAGTAAAAGGGAGTCCTGTGGCATATATCCCATGCTTCCACAAGTGGAAGACTTCTCCATGTACGGAATCTACAGATTTATAACCCTCTTGAGGGTCATAACAGACCATCTCTGACACTTTTCAAGACTTTCTTCTGACAACTCTGAAATCAATGCATGTTTTTATTTTTATTTCTTATTTTTTGTCTTTTTAGGGTTGCACCTGAGGCATATGAAGCTTCCCAGGCTAGGGGTCGAATCGGAGCTGTAGCTGCCAGCTTATACCACAGCCACAGCAACTCAGGATCTGAGCCGCATCTGCGACCTACACCACAGCTTATGGCAACACGAGACCCCTGACCCACTGAGCAAGGCCAGGAATTGAACCTGCATCCTCATGGATACTAGTCAGATTCATTTCCGCTGAGCCACAATGGGAACTCCCATGTGTGTTTTTTAATTTTCAAAATAACTAAGAACATAGTTTTAAATTAAGAGTGAAAGTGGAGAATGTAGAGCATATATACACGATATATATTTGGTAGTTATCTACTTGACCTGCAAATATGAAAGCTACTTGAGCTTCATATTTACTTTTTAACTATTATTATCTTTGCAATGGTGGCACACACAGCATATGGAAGTTTCTAGGCCAGGGATTGAATCTAAGCTTCAGCTGTGGCAGCACTGGATCCTTTAACCCACTGCACCAGGTTGGGTATCAAACCTGTGCCTTCACAGCAACCTGAAGCACTATAGTTGGAGTCATAACTCACTACACCACAGTGGGAACTCCTATTTTTTTTTTTTTTTTTTTTTTAAAGCTGTGTCTGTTTTTGGCATACAAAATTCCCAGCCCAGGGAATGAATCCATGCCACAGCAGTGACAATGCTGGATCCTTAACCCACTAAGCCAGCGGGAACTCCCGTATTTATTTTTAATATTTACCTTCATGAAGGAAAGTGAGGTCCTTCTTGATAACTGGAAACAGGGGGATTATGGGAGGCTGTAGGTTTTGACTGTTGAGGACATTACGATATTTTGCCATGTTTCTGGAAGGATCAAACAAGTCTTGGAGATCTTGAAAGAGTTTTTCATATTTATTGGGGAGTTTTTCCCAGGTGGTACGTAGCCTCGCCACTGGGGCCAGGTTTAGGCCACTGAGAGAAAGCAAAAAACAGTGATACAAAATTAAATGACACTTTTTATGAAACAAACGAGGTAAAATGGTGATTGCTTATTCATTAACATAGGACACCTCTGTGTGAATGCTGTTATTATACACAGCAATTTACAGGATTCTTAAGAAACTCAATAATTCTGGGCAATGTAACTGGAGTATGGAAGCAGGGATGAGGCCGAGGGGTTTCACTCCTCTCCCTTTTTTACCATCCTGGCCTGTGTACTGTGAGCAAAACAACTAGAAGGCCCAGTATTGTGAGGGCAGGACTGTGTTTTGTTTTTGTCTCTATACAGAGGAGTGCTGGCACCAAACAGGCATTCAATAAAAAGCCTGGCCAAATATCCTATGGTAATAACATGCAAAAAAAGCCATAAGAATAATAAGACTATGATCCAACTCCTAGACTGAAAAAAAATGACTCAATAATCACCGTCAACATCAATATTGTTCCCTGTTCCAGTTAGTATTTTCTTCCAGCCTCAATGTAAACATTCACAGGGGAAGAAAATACATTTACTAGGCATCTATCTGCTTTGTGCTGGTTGATAGAACTCCACAGACATTATAGCATTTAACTTGCTTGATAACTCTTTGGGTCACTGTTATCTCATAGAGAAATAAACTGATGTTCTGAAAAATTCAATTAATTTGCCCAAAGTCACAGAGCTGAAAAAGTGGCAGACAGAGCTTTTCTGGGCTCTAAATCAGCAGAAAAGAGATTTTTTCTTTAATTGAAATATATTTGATTTACAATGTTGTGTCAGTTTCAGGTATACAACACAGTGATTCATTTTACATCTATTTTTCTATATATGTTTATCTATATAGGTAGATATATAGTTATTCTTTTCCAGATTCTTTTCCCTTATAGGTTATTACTGAATATTGAGTATAGTTCCCTGTGCCATACAGAAGGTCCTTGCGGTTATCTCTTTTATAAATAGTGTGTATACGTTAATCCTAAACTCCTTATTCCTTCCCACCCTTTCCCCCTTTGGTAACCATAAGTTTTCTCTGTGGGTCTGTTTCTGTTTTGTAAATAAGTTCATTTTTATCTTTTTTTTTGTCTTTTTGCCATTTCTTGGGCCACTCCTGTGGCATATGGAGATTCCCAGGCTAGGGGTCTAATCGGAGCTGTAGCCGCTGGCCTACGTCAGAGCCACAGCAACGCAGGATCCGAGCCGAGTCTGCAACCTACACCACAGCTCACCACAATGCCAGATTCTTAACCCACTGAGCAAGG
Organism: Sus scrofa; assembly: GCF_054392235.1. Classification (NCBI taxonomy): domain Eukaryota; kingdom Metazoa; phylum Chordata; class Mammalia; order Artiodactyla; family Suidae; genus Sus; species Sus scrofa. The sequence goes on along the minus strand of NC_139390.1, from coordinate 48,843,461 downwards.
GCAGGGACCGAACCCGCAACCTTATGGTTCCTAGTCAGATTCGTTAACCACTGTGCCACTATAGGAACGCCATATCTTTTTTTTCTTTTTTAAGATTCCACATGTAAACACTGTCATATGATATTTGTCTTTGTCTAGCTTACTTTGCTTAGTATGATAATCTCTAGGTCCATCCATTACAAGAGATTTTAAACTAGGGATTGAGATTAGGATTCAGAGACAAAGAATGGCTAGATACGAGTCAATGAAAAACTACTATGCTCATACGAAGTATACAGTTTTCCTGAATTTACATATATTTTCATCAGCAAAGGGACTTGGATCGCACGACTAACCGGCTCTCACCTGATGATTGCAAACATGGAGTTAAAATTCTTGCATTCCCGACAGTGGAGTGCTATCTTGATGAAGTGCTTAATGATCTTCATCCTCTTCAGCTGGTTTGTCTCTCTCAGGATTTCGGATGCCACCCAGAATGTTTCCTGGTTGATGACTTCTTCGAACTTCTTCAGGTTGGCACAGCTGGTTTTTGACTTGAGCTTAAACAGGTCGTCTATGTACTCCGTGGGCTCGATGTTGCGGAAGAGCTCAAAGTTCCGCATGGAGAGCTGTGTGGCCACCTCCACCGTGCTCAGCTGCAGCAGGGTGATCTGACTCTCTCTGAGCAGCTCCTGGGCGTCTTCATCTGAGCACAGGGTTTCTGTCTCCATGTTGTTTTTTAAGTAATACCTGTGAGAAACACAGAATTCACAGTCTCGGTGGCAGGCGCCTGACAGTCTCGGAAGGAATATTCTAGAACATTTGTGAACCGGCTCAGTGGAAGGAGGGAAGGACTCTTGTTTGCAGAGAGAGATGCCAGTAGCTGCCTCAGCCATGAGACCCCAGAACCGCATCTGGAAGCCACTGGTAGAAACTAACAAATCCCAAGGAATTTCCTTGGTACTAGGTTCAGCCCATTTTCTCCTGTCTCCCCCGCCTTCTCAAATATCTTTTTTTTTTTTTTTTTTTTTGCTTTATGGGCAGAAAACAGAATAATTCAAATGATCAGTTGAAATAAGAAAACAGGCTCCAACGGAGGAAGCAGGAGACAGCAGATACAGGTTATCACTCTGGTTCCCCAAAGAGGCTCTGTGGCTACTGATCAACCCAAGTGTATCTACCTATTTATTCAAATGCCAAAGAAATCTATAAACTGTTTCCCTCTATTTGATCCCAGGAGAACAATTCCAAGTCAGATTGTAACTTTTAAATATCTGATTAAAAGTAGGAGGGGCAGGTATCATTCCCATTTGTCGGATGTGGGGACAGAAGCTCCCATAGGTGGATGCAGCTGCACAGAGAACTCAGGAGTAGTGCTCCTTTGTCTCTATGAGCAACTTGTCGAAAACAGAATCCCCATGTTTGCTCTGTGATATTTTTTCCCCCGGCTTTTGCAGAAAGACGCTTTCCTTAAGCCAAATCCCATAAAGGAAGAAACAGAATGAGCGTAATGGCCCTGCCAAACTTTGTGCCGGTTTTGACAAAGCCAGCGTAAGAGCAGATGCATGCCTCAGCATTCACAGGTTTAAGGTACTCCATTTTGATTACTTGTGAAGCCAGTGAGGTGAATCTGTGTATGATTTTCTGGAATAATGCCTGTGAATCATGCATCTGCACCTCAGTGGAGATTTGCAGAACTCCACCATGACTACAAATGGGTCCATGTACCCTCAAATGGTAATGAGAAATGAAGACCTCAAACAACACTACCTGGTAGTGCTGGTGTTGGAAATTAAAGGTGAAGAGGAGTTAGAAGGTTCTGGTTGACAGCAGGAAAACAGAATTCAGAATGGATGAAGTCAGGTTTAGATAATATGAAAAAGTCAAGTGTACAATGAAACACTCCATATGTTGAGAAAATAAGAAAAACTGTGATTTATGAAAACACTCAATTTTCAGTTAAGTGCAGAAGAGCCAAAACCTAACTCCTTTTTCAACTTGCACTAATTTGTGATTTGAGAGTACTGATTATATATATCAGTAAAAATATGATTCAAGACCTGGCAAAATCAGATGCAGTGTTTTCTTGTAAGTACCTTGTGATAAAAGCACATAGGCAGCAGAAGACCAAGCTCTGAAGCAACTAAGGTTTGGTTCCAGGGTTAAGAATTTTTCATAGTGTTGTGAACAATAATAGGCAGCTTCAGATACCTCCGCTAAACAAACAAAGCTCCTAGAAAACTCAGGTAGGCAGGAGCAAATGACATAGGATGTTGCTGGATGATGTTTATGGATGTGCATCCAGGAGAAAAGGCATCAAGCCCTCTGCCTTCTGCCAGTCTTGAGTCCTGACGAGAAGCAGGGGGCCCTCCTGACTGCTCCCTGGTGGGTGGCGACAATGGTAGGTCACCCCTTTTTGAACAAGTTCATAAGAGACCTCTGTGAGGGTCAACAATCACATGTGTGCTTTTCCCCTGAGACAGTAATTCTGGATAAATGCGAAAAACCTTCTTTTGAATCTGCAGGGGTACTTTTTTTTGGGGGGGGGGGTCTTTTTAGTGCTGCACCTTCGGCATATGGAAGTTCCCAGGCTAGGGGTCAAATCAGAGCTACAGCTGCTGGCTTGCACCACAGCCACGGCAACATGGGATCCAAGCTGCATCTTCGACCTACACTACAGCTCACGGCAATGCCAGATCCTTAACCCACTGAGTGAGGCCAGGGACTGAACCTGCATCCTCATGGATACTAGTTGGTTTGTTACTGCTGAGCCATGAAGGGAACTCCTGCAGGGGTACTTATTTTAAATACACTTTGAAAGGGTTCACCAGACTCTGATGTGGGTTAGAAGGAGGGGGTTGAGACTTCCAACAGGCTAGGGAGTGCATACCTTCCACTCAGCTGTATTCTGTCAGCAAGCTTGGAAAGCTGATCTGGAAGTCGTCTTTGTTTGATTACTCCCTCAGGCGTGACAGAGACTTCACAGAGTGAATACTGATCTGGGGTGGCAGTCACAGCAAACTCCCGGATGGCCTGAATGACCACCTCCTTTGCCGTGGTGTCCTTGCTGATCATGATGTATCGGCTTTGCTGATCAGCCCTAAAAACCCTTAACACTTGATCTGGCAGGTCTAGAGGAAGGAAAAGCCATACGTTAGTAGAAAGGGTTTTAGTGCATGGTATAACAATTAAGCAAAGCAATCTGAATAAAAAACTCCTCAGAAAAAAATAATGCTAAATTTTCATCTTTCTTGTACTTTTTTTTTTTATGGCTACACCTGTGGCATATGGAGGTTCCCAGGCTAGGGGTCTAATCGGAGTTGCAGCTGCTGGCCTACACCACAGCAACACAGTTGTGAGCCACATCTGCAACCTAGATCTCAGCTTGCAGCAATGCCGGATCCTTAACCCACTGAGCGAGGCCAGGGATCAAACCTGTGTCCTCACAGACACCATGTCCCCACTGAGCCACAACAGGAACTCCTCTCCATTACTTTAACTCTTCTTCAAGGATTCATTTAGTAAACATACAGGCATGCTGCAGTACCAGTCTGCCCTACTGGTAACAAAAGAATCCACAGGCAAAGGCAAATGGACCAGATCATAACAGTAACAGTAAGGTTGTCAGGGTGGCAGCAAAAGACAAAAAAACTTAAATCTAAAGTCCATCTTTCTTATAGCGAAAAGCCCATGAGGCAGGCTTGAAATAAGCCTCTACCTCTTTATTTAATATGACCTAAGTGGTACCTGTTAACTTCACTTTATGAAAGAGAAAAAAGTTCAGAGAGATTAACTTGCCCATGGCCACATCAAATTAGTGTGAAGAATAAAAAAGAATCAGTTCAACTGTTTGACATTTACCTTTGTCCTATTAGCATCTGACAAAGCCCACGCCCAACTAAGAGAGATACATAGAGCATCATCATTAGGTCAGGGGAAAAGACAGGGAAACAAACGCAGTGTGGGTGGGGCTCACCAGGAGTGGTACTGAAGTCTAAAATGCGATGGTGGGACTGCAGTAAGTCCGGATTACTGGAGGATAAGGTTCCACTGACGGGCAGTGCAGTTGGGATGTGCTTCGTCTGCCTTAATCCTACTATGCTGTCGTCCTGAGACTGACCAATCCCGATATCACTGAACAGAGAGGAAAGTTAGAAAATAAATGTGTGGCAAGTTAGAGTCAGGAGTCATCAATATACAGTAGATACAGACAATAAATAAACCATATTGCATAAAACTTGCAGTTAATATAAAAACATCACTAATATATTGGATTGTAAATTAGAAGAGCATCTACTGCCAAAGTATATACAACTCAACTTCTTTTCTCATTTTGGTTGCACCCATGGCATGAAGAAGTTCCCAGGCCAGGGATCAAACCCATTCCACAGCTGTAACAACACTGGATTCTTAACTGCTAGGCCACCAGGGAACTCCCCAATTTATGTTTCTTAAGGACATAGTATGTTTCCCTAAAATCTATGTCTTTTTAACTAGACAAATCATAACAAACATTAGCATAGTTTCTGAGTACAGAAATATATTCAAGAAAAGATGATAGTCATGGAAGTAGATTTAAGAAAAAGTACATTTTTATAAAGGCATTTAGTCACTCAAATGATGATTTCTGCTTCAGAATGATAAGCTGTTTTATCATCTTATCATTAAGAACTGAAGAAATTGAGCAAAATGAATAGGGAAAAAAAAAATCAAACTTCCCCAATTTCATTCTCCAAAGTTTCAGAGAAATAAATGAGATCATGGATGAAGTCAGATGTAAAGAAAGCCTGACACAGACATTATTTCTTAATTATAAAGGGCATAAAAAAGCAGTGGTGTGTGGTGACATTTCCTGGTGTCAAAAGAAGCAGCAATGGAAATCCAATGAGTCACTTTTACTTTTAACTCTCTACTCAGAATTTCTAGTTAAACGTTTAAGTTTCGAAAGAAATACTGCTTCATGTTGATAGCGATAGACTCAATTCCATTTATAAAAGCTTTGGGACAACTCTTGAGACATGATTTAATAATACATTAAAACATTATTTCCAGATTTGAAGGGTCAACTCTTTTCAAAACAAAGCATCAGAATATGACAATAAGCACACACAAACACACAATAACTAGATCACAAGCAAATGGTCATAATACAACAATAAGCACACGCAGAATAACTAGATCACAAGCAAACAGTTATAGCTCTGATTTGTATAAATACCTTGAAAAAAGGAAAAAGAAGATCATAATGAGGCTGGGATGTAAATCAAGGTGTCATAAATAAAATTAAGACACTTGGCATCAATTAGGCTTTCAGATGATATAGCTTAAGCATAATACCTACCATTTTTAATAGCTATGAAAAAAAAAAAATCTAGCAGCACTCTCCCTCTCTTTTGGGGGGAAGTGGAAATTACACAGGCAAATAAGTAAGGACAAGACTAAAGATGATTTTAGTATAAATTCTTCAAAATTCACAGGTAAGCCCACAACAGATTTAAATGTGTATTAAGCGCATGCATATAAAGAAAGGATTGATTTTCTGTGAAACATTAAAACCTCACCTTATTAGTGGAATTTTATTTTTCAACCACAAAAACCTGGTTTTATATTGCCAAAGGTATGTCATACATGACCTGAAACATCTACAGTGGACACAAGCCAACCTGGCTCTTGCTGGCACAGACAGCTCTCAATACTACCATATGCCAGGCATGCCCCAAAGAGCGCCTTCTTCAGTGCTGTTTCTCAGCCACATTTTATTTTTAGGGCTGCACTTGCAGCATATAGAAGTTCCCAGGCTAGGGGTTGAATTAGAGCTGCAGCTGCAGCATACACCACAGTTATAGCAACATGGGATCCAAGCCGCATCTGTGATCTACACTACATCTCACAGCAAAGCCAGATCCTTAACCCAGGGATGGAACTGGCATCCTCGTGGAGATTATGTTGAGTTCTTACCCCACTGAGCTATAGTGGGAACTTCTCAGCCACATTTTAACATCTATCATGGTGAGCTAACTTCTACTGTCCCCTACATCTCTGCCATCCACAGATACAGGACTCTTACTCTTTTGAAGCTGCTTTATATTAAAGACTTAATTCAGAAAGTTCCACCACTGAGCACATCTTCTTACTGGTTGACCTCTTGACCTTTCTCATTGCCACTGACATTTTCCGACCTTTCCTGACTTTATATATAGTCTGTTGACTTTTATCTCTGCTTTGGGCTCAGCAGTCTTTCTCTCCCTACCCGACAACCAGACCTGACTTCTACCATCGTCCTGCCTCACCTTGTCCCCCTACCTTCCCACCCCACTACCCACATCATTCTACTGGGCTATTGATGCCAAGCCACCAGAATCCAGCATCTTAGCTTCTGTAATACTAATAATGTTCGAGAGAGAAAGAGGTGGGAGTTGGGGAGAGGGAGGAAGAGACAGGGAGAGGGAGAGGGAGAGAGAGGGAGAGAGAGAGAGAGAGCGGGGTGTGGGGGTGGAGAGAGAGGAAAATAGTATATCTAGAAGATTTATCTGCTTGATTACTCTGGTAGCTTTGTCAAAAGAAAATATCTTTTTGTAAACATACGCCGATTTCTAGGAGAGAAAAGCTGAAGTAGTAACTAGTATTAAATCTATCATACCAATATAATAGATTCTACAGTTTATTGAGCCTTCTTTTAAATATAATTATTCTTTCCATTTCAATTACTTTACATATATGTATTATTTCAAATAATCTTCATAATAAAATATTTAAACGAGTCATACATGTTCTTCAATGCAAATTGCTTAAGGGGTTTCCTCAGTGCTTTAAAACCAACACATCTAATTATTATCTCCTTTTCCATTTTCTAGCTTTTGAACATATTTTTATTTTTTTGGCTGTAGTATGCAGCAGCTTGATGTGGGGTCTCAGTTCTCAGACCGGGGTTTGAACCAGGGCCACAGTGATGAAAGTGCCAAATCCTAACCACTAGACCACCAGGGAACTCCCTTGAATATCTTTTTAAACACAGAGAGAATTAAATTACACATAATATTCTCATACTGTGTCCTTTGCCAACACCCTGTACGATGGATGATTATATCCCAGCTCTTACATATCACATTTCTATTAATACTCACCAGGGTCATGCTGGCTTTTGTTAGATTGTTTTAAAGGTTCATATTTAACTCATGGTCAAACATGACTCTAAGATTTTTGTTGTTGTTGTTATTGTACTGCTAATAATTCTACATTTAAGTAATAATTCTACATTTTTTTATCCCTTAAAAATGAATTTTTCATCAAGAAGGGTCACCCTAAAAATTGATTCCTGTTTTCTGTAATTTAGTAAGCCTAATCCACTGCCTCTTAGAAACTTACTTGGTATAAACATACTCTCAAGTCTATAAATAAAGCCATCACACTCCTTGCTAACCCTCAGGACTCTGCTGTAGCAGTCTTTTCTAGCTGATGTGAAACCACCAATCACTATAGTTGAATGGAAAAAATGCAAGTTTGACACTCAACCCATCAAATAGCATATTCTAGACCATATCTCTCTAATGTTAGGATGAAAATTTTATCTGAAGTGGAATTAATGAATGCTTGATAGAGTCCTGAATGCTTATATGTACAGCTCCTTGGAAGATCCACTTCATTATCAAAGAAAGAAAATTATCTCTATGTTTTCAAGTTATCTCCTTTCACTGCATTTTGAGGAATATATAATAAATGAATATGAGGAACCCATGTAATTTAGTATTTTAAAAAATTGTGGCTGATAGCAGTTGAGTTTTGTAAAACATCCATAGACACAGAGGAGCTTTAGCTTGAAGAAATAAGCAAGCAAACAAGCAAAGCTAAAACAGTCTGACACCTGCAACTTTGGTCTGCGCCCCTGGCATAAATAAACAGTCAAAAGAGATTCAAGAATACACCTGCCATTCTGACTGCTGAGCCCACTGGGAAGAAGGACAGGAGTTCTGTGCTTGGTTGATGATGTCTTGGCAACAGCTAAAAAACTGAAAACAGGAGAGAGAGGGGAAAAGAGAATGGCCAGGGTAAAAAGTAGCCAGCTGGGAGCAGCAATGGCTTGGCTGGCAAAGAGCAGCTGCAGATGGTGAAGAAGAGGCTCAGAAACAAAGAAACAGGAGAAGAAACCAGGCCACATCATGGCAGAGACAGGAGCAAACACAGGTTCTTATTTTTCTCCAAATGAGAAAACAAGTAGTTTAAATGAGAAAGTTGTTAAACTATCTCAATGAAAACCAGGATGGGCAAGCAAGTGGCAAACAACGGGATAAAAACAAACTGAATTGGTCGATATTCCTTCTCAGATAGCTCAGCCAATAAAAACTTGAGTCATTTTTTTACACTCATGTGCAAACACTAATCACATTACTATCTTTGCATGTTAACACAGTAGCATAAGGCACAGAAAAGTTGCAGAGACACTTACTTATATGGTTTCTGTGGCAAGATGCTAATCCGAGTCTTGTCAAGTATCTTTTTTAGCTTGTTCCTTCCACCAACAGTATTGGCTTTGCTTTTTTTATTCACCTTTTCAAGTCCTATCACCTGTTCGACATCTACAGCGAGATCTGGAATGGAGTAGCGACTGGCCTTTTTGATGTCTCCGATTTTAGGAAGGTGAGGGGCACCATTTCTTTTCTCTTCTGACAATCTCGTTAGAAGTTCTTTAAATACTAAAAAGGAAACAAACACCACAAAATGCCCATTATAAGAAATCTGAACAGGAGTTTCCGTCGTGGTTCAGCGGAAATGAATCTGACTAGCATCCATGAGGATGCAGGTTCCATCCCTGGCCTAGCTCAGTGGGTTAAGGATCCGGCATTGCCATAAGTTGTGCTGTAGGTCATAGACTCTGCTCAGTCTTGCTGTGGCTGTGGTGTAGGCTGGTAGCTGCACCTCTGATTCGAACTCTAGCCTGGGAACCTCCATATGCCGAGGGTGTGGCCCTAAAAAGACAAAAAAAAAAAAAAGAAAAAAGAAATCTGAACAATTCAAAGGCAACTACAGAGCCTGGAAATAGAAGCAAAGTATGGACTTCAGCTAACAAAGCTGTAATTCTGCAGAAAAGCACTACTCCAATGAATGAATGACACCAGGAATCGGCTTTTGCATGTTTTCTATCATTTCCACTTAGAATAAGCGAAAGCATTACACTCTTTAAATATATAGGCATTTAAAATTTTTATCAATGAAAACATCAACAAAAATAATGTTACGGTTCTCAAGTAAGATTCTGATTGAGATCTAATTACATTTACATAATGCGTTCTATATCTATGCCTCGTACTATACACTTTCGATTCTTATGTTTAAATTATAAAAATGACTTTTGTCACGATGAAGACCTAAATGTTAAAGAAAAAGACCAAAAGGAGAAAAATGAAAGGACGCAAAAAGTGCCAAATACTTACCAAATAAATTGGTTTTCACAGTGATAGATAAGTGTGTGTTATTTCTAAGAATTTCCATGGCTTTTGACAGCTGAATATTTTCAAAGTTTTGACCATTCACTTCTAATATCTGAAAATAAAATTATAAAATGTATTTCAGCATCCCAGTAGATGACAAGTGGGAAAAAGACACTAATTCTGACCCTTAAGTATGGATTTAGAAATACCGTACCTGATCCCCTCGTTTTAAGCCCGCCTCAGTTGCTTTGCTCCCTGAATCAACACTGTCGACAAAGATCCCAAAGCCTTTCTCTGAGCCTCCGAGCAAGATAAAAGGCAAAGGGGCTTCTCGGGATGGTTTTGTTAGGGTCATCAATCTTCTTTTTGCTTTAGCTGCACATGCAATATTTAACAGCCTTAGATGTCCACCCATTTTCTACGAGAATTCAGAAAGAGTGGTTTCACAGGTAGGCTGGATACAATGAACATCAAGCAGATGGCTTTTTTTTTTTTTTTTTTTAAAGCACAAATATTACCTCTCGTTCCAGATTATTTTCAAATTCTTCCAGAAATCGAGTCATCGCAGGATCCCCTTCAAAGTCATTGAAGTGATTATTCACCCACAATAATACTACCCGTGTCACCTGGAAAAAATCAATTATTTTTCATAGGTTTTCTTCTTTTCAGTGCTAAAAATCTGTGATTAAAGTCATGTCAAAAAAGATATCCAACAAACAATTTACCTAATAACAAAGAATAAGAAAAGCGACAACAGAAACCCACAGACTTTATTCAAGAGAAAATGACCTTCTGAAAATATCTATTAACACTTTGAACATGGACTGTATGTTGTTTTGCCAGGAAGGGTTTGGAAACTGTGAAGGATAGTAATTAACTGATATCTTGCTTTCTCAAAAAACACGTTTGAAACAGGTCACAACAAAAACAAAGCAATAGCAAAATCAAAATAAACTAGTATGAGACAAAGAAGACAGGAACTAAAAAATAAAAGAGACAAAAGGGATGAATAGTGTTAAGCCTAGAACAATCTTCAAGGGGACAAGTTATAAAGGAAAGGAGCTGGAGGGAGTTCTGGGAGTTTGGTATTTGCTAACATTAAAGTTTCGGGGCTTTAACATCTACAGTTCTGAGGAACATTGAGTAAGTAGCTTTTCTGACCCTGCACACACTTTCACTGAGCCCCGCACCTTTATACAGCACAACGCGCATATTCACAGCTGCAGAATATATGTTTTGTACCAGCAAGAACTGTGTGATGTTCATTAGACTATAAGTTCCATGAAGACAACCACTTTATCTGTTAGGTTCTAAGGGAATTCTTCATATTAATTAATTAACTTATCATTATTACTTTTTTCTTTTTATGGCTGCACCTGCAGCATATGGAGGTTCCCAGGTTAGGGGTCAAATCAAAGCTGCAGCTGCCAGCCTACACCACAACCACAGTAACTCAGGATCTGAGCCGTGTCTGCGACCTACACCACAGCTCATGGCAACACCGGGTCCTTACTGAGCGAGGCCCGGGATCAAACCCATGTCCTCAGGATACTAGTCAGGTTCGTAAGTTGTTGACCACAAAGGGAACTCCTTCTATTGTTTTTTGTTTTTTTGTTTTTAATGATTTTTTTTGTTTTTATCTATTTTTTGGCCTTTCTGAGGCATGTGGAGGTTCCTGGGCCAGGGATCGAATCTGTGCCACAGCAGTGACAATGCTGGATTCTTAACCTGCTGAGCCACTGGGGGACTCCCATCCTTCATATTTAAAATGACACCTGGCACAGAGTAAATTCTCATAACATTTTGCTAAATGAAGTGTGAGTATAACTGCAACTTTAAATATAAAAGTACTTGTTTTATTTTATATGAGTTTAATTTTCTAAAGGTTGAATAACATGATAAAAGAGATTTTCTACAGCACTGTTATCAAACATTAACTAACCTCTTAATCAATGTGGGGAATTAAGCATGCTATTCTGGCAGTAAAGAAACTGAAGTGCCAGTATACAGTTCACCTTGAACTACAGTTAAAATATTATTTGCAACTCACACACTGTGACAAATTCTTATATAATCTGACTAATCACCCAGAAGCCAAATCTTATTACTTATATTAATTTTTTGTCTTTTATTATCACTAATGCCCATTTTTCAAATTTAGGAAACAGAGATGATCATCTCCCCTGAAATCATACCCATCACACCAGGCCTTTTCATAAAATTAAAATTTTGTAGCTGAGAAGCAAACTGAAAGTCTTAGTCACATTACAGGTTAGAAAAATGAGATTCATAAATCATAAACTGAGGGAGTTCCTTGGTGACCCAGCAGCATCCAGCTTTGTCACTGCTGTAGCTTGGGTCACTGCTGTGGCATGGGTTCAACCCTCGGCCTAGGCACTTCTGCATGCTGTGGCACGGTCAAAAAAAAATCAAACTGAACACTATCGACTACCACCACCACCAGCACCTTTAAGTGAACAGCACAATGAACAGCTTCTACTCTGCATATTCACAAAAGGATGCCAGTTATTATTTTACAGGCAAAGACCTGAATGTCAAGAGGATCAGCCAACACATAAGGCAAATGCAGAGGCAATGCTCAAACCAAGTCTTTATGGCTAAAGGGCTCGGCTGAGATCTTGTAAGCCTGTGACTCGCAGGGTCTGAAATGAAGAGCATCACTGTCCACACGGCTTCTCTCAGGCCACGGGCTAGTCAGCTGCGGAGCCTGTGCTGAAGCTGGAGGCCTCTCACTGTTAGCCCCTGTCCCGGATTGGCCCACCCTGCCTCTGCCAAGCTCACCACATATCCACCATCACATAGAAGGAGAACCAACGACAGGATGGATGGTTAATGCTCAAACCTCATAGGATGAGGTACATCACCTACTTGGCCTTGAAAAAGAGCTTAACTCGAGAGCTGCAGGAGAGGGTCTGCTCAGGATTACTTGCCTGAGGCCTGCCAGCCTGCAATGCTTGTAAGGAGATCCTGCTCTGGTGCCAAGAGAAAAACCTATAATTTTTATCTGGGGAACACTGGCCACCTACTGACCTAGAGGATGCAGATTCTCATGGAGCCTAGAGGTTTGGGGGCTGTGTTTAAACAGAATGTGCAACAGAGCTAAGGTTTAAACATGTGTTGGCCAATGTATTGGTCTTTTGCGTGCATGTATTTATTTGTATGTATGTATATATGTATGTATGTACTAGCTACACCCATGGAAGGTGAAAGTTCCCAGATCAGGGATCAAACCTATGCCACAGCTGTAACCAAAGCCACAGCAGTGACAATGCTGGATCCTTAACGCACTGAGCCAGGAGAGAATTCTGGCCTTTGCATTAAAAAAAAAAAAAAAAAAAATTCTAGAGCTGAACTTGGAAATCTATAACAAGAACTAATATTCTTCATTGTTTTCTTTTTTTGCTTAAAAAGTACATTCTCTTATTCCATTAATTTGAACATAGGTGCTATGACAAATATACATTCACACACACTATATATTATATATCTGTTAAAGTACCCATAACTTTATATCTGAATATTTCCTATTTGAAAGGAAACTAGAATATATGCCCCACCTTATCCCTGAGGCTCGGGTCGTTAAACCACTCCAATAACTTTTTGCCCACTTCCATGGGGCTACAGAGAAAAGTCCTATAGGTCAACAGGAAGTCTTCTATGAATGTCGGATCCACCACCGAATGCTCTTCCACCAGATGCATTGTTAATCTTTCTGAGGTGCCCTGTAATGAAGCAAAGGTTTCATCACCATCCCATACAAAAAGTATCCATGTGGTACCTCGATTTCAAATCTTCAACAGAAGATGCACTGGGTAGTAACATATAGAGTAATGAATAATACTGCTGTCCATCAGGAAAGATAAAGATTTTTTTTACAACTGATAACATTTAAGAGAACATGCACAAAAATGGGGAAGGAGAACATCTGAAATGGTCATAAGTGATACCACCAAAAGGCTCCCTGCCATGGGACAGAGGTACGCTTGTCTCACCTTGATGACTATATGCCCCTTCCTTGTTCCAGTTCGGTCAAGCTCTCGGTGCTCCTTCACCATGACAATTTCTCCTTCCTCTTCAACTTTTTGCATGTTCTTTTCTACTTGATTCAGGATACGGCAATAGTCTTGCTGGGCTATGCAGACAAACTGGGATAAGATATAAGTCACATGTTAATGATTACGTGCTTGCGAGAGAGCCAGCAGTACTAATAACTCAATGTTTTAATTATTTAACACTGACATTTTTCCCTGTCTTTCCTATACTTTCTAAAATGAGTGTGGTAATGAACCTCCACTGGATTCCTCTACCTTTTAATGTATTTCTTCTTCAGTCAAGAAAAGTCTCATTTTTAGAATATTTATATGTAGCTTATATTAACAATCTTAACAATTAAAAAAATCCTAAGATAAAATTAGAATAATCCTTTTTCATGCCCCTTCTTTGACAACTCAAAAACACCGGGGAAAGAGAATGGACTTTTTGGATAGATATAAGGACATAATTATCATTTAGTGGGTTTCAAAAACGTGAAAAGGTTTTTGAAAGCAGCGATTTTAAAATAAAGGCAATTTTAATAAAGACATCAAAATTCAGATACCTGTGCAGTAGATATAATAAATTTGCTAATTATATTGATAAACCATTTTAGAAGGTACATTCAATAAGCCCTGCTAAGCAAGTCACATACTTAATTAAGCTCAAATAATTATTCCTCATAACTGGTACCAAGGTTAATCCTTGCCCTTAAAGAAAAGTTAACAATAATATGCACATCAAGCAATTACTCCTCCATGACCCCAAATATAAAAAATTTCAGGGCTCAGGGAAAACCATTTAATTCTTAGTAGCTTTAAAGAAAGTTAAGAATGAATTATAGGAAGCTCTAAAAAGTAACCAGAGGTCAGAGTACATTCTTAAATAAATAAAAATTATTGTCTTCCCTGAATTTTGAATAATCTATACTTATTTCAAAATCTCTTAGGAATGCAGAAAGGATGGAATTTCTTTTTTCCTATAATGTGAAAAGAGGGAATGTTTAAATTACAGGGTGTGTAGGAGAAAAGATGCTATAGCCACCTCAAATCATATTTTCACGGGACATTTGGAGTTCTCATTCAATGCTGATAACATTACATTCATTTTTTTTTTTTTTTTTTGGCTTTTTTAGGGCACAGGTGTGGCATATGGAAGTTACCAGGCCAGGGGGCAAATCGGAGCTACAGCTGCCAACCTACACCACAGCCACAGCAATGCAGGATCCAAGTCGCATCTGTGATCTACACCACAGCAACACCGGATCCCTGACCCACTGAGCAAGGCCAGGGATCGAACCTGCATCCTCATGGATCCTAGTCAGATTCATTTCTGCTATGCTACAATGGGAACTCCTACATTAAACTTTTTGAAAGCTTAAAAAATCAACTATTATAATAATGATTTTAGTGATAATGATGACTTCATTACTATCACCATCATATTGAAGTTGCTTTCAGGAACTTTCTCATTTTAACCTCCCAATCATTCCACAATGAAAGTAGTATTATCCTTCTCACTGAACAGATGAGGAAACAGCTGCAGCAGTGGCATGCTAATCGCCCAGTGTTTCATAATCACAGGCTTGCTAACTTAAAAACATTATACATGCGTATCAAAATCTTACACTACAAGAAAAAATTATTATTTGTGAGCAATGCAAATTACAAATGACTTCCAGTCTTTAATACACTTTTCTATATTTTCCATAATTTCTGCATAATCAATAAAGCTTTTTTATAGAAGCAGCAACAGCAGTTTACACTCTAGAAACTTCATCCTATGATATTGTTTCTTCCACTGGGCTAGTGAATATAATCTCACTAATTTTTTTATTAGAGTCTAGAATCAAAAATTTAAAATTCAAAAAGCATAGGCTTTTCTTTTAAGTAACTCTGGATTGTTTATTTTTTTTAAAAATGCCTGCCCCCCCACAACAAATATACTGACTATAGGAGTGTATATGTTTGAAATATGTGGTCTTTAGTTTCTTGTTTCAATTTTTTTTTTTTTTTTCTTTTCAGGGCCGTACCCACGGCATATGGAAGGTCCCAGGCTAGGAGTCAAATCAGAGCTATAGCTGCCAGCCTACAACACAGCCACAGCAATGCCAGATCCGAGCCACATCTGTGACCTACACCACAGCTGATAGCAATGCTGGATCCTTAACCCATTGTGCAAGGCCAGGAATTGAACCCACATCTTCATGGATACTAGTCAGGTTTGTTTCTGCTGAGCCATGATGGGAACTCCTCAAAAAGGTTGTAATTTTTTTCTTTTAACATGGTGACAAAATTATTCCCAGGGCTCCAAATAATTTTAGGTGTTTTTTCTTATACTCAGTTTTAGAGAACATAATTATATCATTTTTCTCATTTATCTCCTAAAAAAGAAGTATATCCCTGAGTTAAAACAAGTAAGTGGATAGATAAAATGAAACTACTTTTTGAAGAGAAACGTACTAAAATTAAACTTCTTGTCTAAGGACTTAAAGAAATTAGAATACATTTGATCTGAAATTCTTAACATCAAGACAGATATTTTTGGCATTTCTTCTGCAGCAAACTGAAATACCATCCAAAACGGAAAAAGGAAAATGACGAATCCCAAATTGAATTTCTAATATGGCCATCCAGAACTGATATCTCAAAAGAAAAAAATTTAGATGAAAACACTCATTTTTTATTAGCAGATTTATTTCCCCTTTAAGAAGTTTGTAGAGGGAGTTCCTGTTGTGGCTCAGCAGTAACAAACTCAACTAGTATCCATGAGGATGCAGGTTCAATCCCTGGCCCCACTCATGGGTTAAGGATCCTGTGTCGTTGTGGCTGTGCCAAAGGCTGGCAACTGCAGCTCTGATTTGACTCCTAGCCTGGGAACGTCCATATGCTGTGGGTATGGCCCTTAAAAAAAAAAAAAAAAAAAAAAAAAAAAAGGCTTTTGTAGAGATAACATTAAATTTATAGGTAAAATATGATTTTAACTGGTTTGATGAAGCCAGTTGAAAATTTGTGAGTTATACACATAATTTTCTAGTGTGGCTTTATTCTTCAGAAAGCTGTTAACAGGTGAAAGTGCTATATGATCTTGGCACTGTGATATGAAATAAAAATTCAAGCAAGACTTCACTTATAAAAGGCAGAAAGCAATTTGTCACAGGATTCTTTTCTTTAGGGCACATGTCATCACAACTCTTATTTAGTAAAAATATTAAAAACGATAAAAGAATGAAGTAACTTTAACATACAGAATGGTCAACTTTCAGCATATCCACCCAACTGCTTTTTCTTCCAAAACTACTTCTAAAATTCAAAGCATCACTAGCTCTCATGTTTCAGGAAAAGGTGAGTCTAACAGAGTTACCTAAGAGGTTAGGTCTATTTAAATGGGCACTCTGCATCTGCAAGGAAGTTCATCCCTAACTATTCACACAGGTATCTAAGCATTCATTCCCCAGTGAAGGGTGCAGGGCAGGGCTAAGCCATGCCTGGGTGTCACTGGTAGGCCTAAGACATGAGTGGTGGAGAAGGAAAGTGGGTGAGGACAAAGGAGGAGGAGAGGAGGAAAGGAGAAGAGAGGAAGAAGGAAAAGAAAAAGACATGAGTGGGGTATGGAAAACCACCGCCAGTCTCTTGGTATCTCAGACCTATATGCCTGGCCCTGGCTTTGTCCTGCAAACCCAACAGGGAAATGAGAACGGGCACCACAGGACAAGAGCAGGAAGCGGAGACACACAGGAGGGATCCAGAGCAAACACAACAGTGAGTGGACCAGGGGCCGCAACAGAAATAAACACCTAACTGAATCCATTCACAGCTGTGTCCTCAGGCTTAACATGGGTTCAACTATATACCCCATAACCCAGGACTGATTTTCAGAACCCAATGAACTGTTAGAAAAGAAGGGCCAATCCTATCCAAAGTGGCTTCTTCCTGGTAAAGGGGACCTCATTTCTGCTCATTTCATGCAATAACTGTGGACTGTCTAGAGTGGGCCCAGAATGACAGGCACTCTTGGAGATCATTTTATGGATGAATGAAAAATTAGATTCTCATTGCTTTCTTTTCTCCCCCCAGCCAGAGGAGGGTCTGACATGCGCACTTTCTGGCAAATAATAAACATTTTGACAGAAACACAAATACTATCCCAGATAGGCATTTATGTTAAAATATCTAAATTCCCTCTCCATTTCTGTTCTAATAAGGAAGAAATGAACATCAGGCCTGAGCCAGTGTGTCGGTGGAAATACAAGGGTGATTTTTGCTGGGGCGGGGGGGGGTTGTTTGTTTTTTAATTGTTTTATTCTTTTTATGGCCGCACCTGCTTTTTTTGCATATGGAAGTTCCCAGGCCATGGGTCGAATTGGAATGGCAGCTGTGACCTATGTCACAGCTCACAGCAATGCCAGATCCTTAACCCACTGAACGAGGCAGGGATCGAACTCACATCCTCACAGAGACTATGTCGGTTCTTAACCTGCTGAGCCACAACGGAAACTCCTTTTCTAGTTTATTTTGACTCAAGTTGGCTTCTTTCTTTGAATTTAATTCTGAAGCTGAAATATCACATTTAACTCCTTTTAAATACACAATTTGAGAACAAATAAGGACTTTGATATTTCCCCACTCTTTGCTTTCCTGCTTTATGCCAAATAATGGACAGTTGGCTATATTTAGAAGGCTCTTCTGGCATTACCTAGTCAAAACACTGAGTTCATAGTCTTTTTTTTTTTTTTTTTCTCTATGGTGCTCACTGGAGGAATTATTTAGAAAAATTATTCTCTAGGTAACATTATTTTATTTATAGCCATGGCCACTTTTCTTTTTAGTAAGATGTTTAAAATGAAAATTTAAATGAACCTTATTTTACATTTATTAGATACCATGAAAATTCAATGATGTTCTTTTAGAATAAACTATATTCAGATATATTTCAGACTGTAGACTAATAAATACAATGAGCATATAACATTAATTAGCATAAGTCAATTCTTTTGGTTTACCTATACTGAAATGTTTTATCTTTCAAGGACAATTTTTTAAGAAGACAAACTATAAATAATGATAATGAAATCATCTTAAATTTATTTCACACTAATATAGAGGTTACCAGTTAGATCAATATAATTCAATTTCACACTTGAACTCAATATTTTCTCTAGGCTTTTATTAAATGCTTTTAAATAATGAATATTAACATAGTATCAATACTGACATTTTTCTTTTTATTAGCAATCTTTTTTTATTAGCAAGTCTTTCATACTGTGATTAATTTTCATGACCTGTAACATCAATCCCTCACCTTGTATGTATATAAATAAAAACACTGCATAACTATATCACTTCATCTTTATTAATATACATATAATTTAACGATGGGCATTTTTACTTCTGTATTTTTTGTTGAATAGATTATCAGTTATTATTGATGGAATTTTTAAAGTACCATATTTACAGAATGCCTTTTTAATATTTCCTTTATTTTTAATTTTTTTTTAAATAAGAACCTAAAGATGGTGGCTCTAACAGAGGAAATGGGGGCACACTGGCACAATAACACATTCTATTCATTCTTATCTTCAACCCACTTCAGAACACCTTTTTTAAAAATATGACACATTTACAGAGTTCTGTGGAGTCTGAATGACTTTCAGGGAGATTTATTTTGAATTTCCTAGAGCATGATAATACCAAAAGTGATGGTTCTACCTTAAAATCTAAAAGATGGCCAATTCATACATGTAGAAAACTCTTCCCAGAACTGCATATGTAAGTGCCCTTCATTAAGCATCAAATATACATTTTTCAAGTAGTTTATACCTGGCAGTCATCCACCTTCGTCCTCATTACTCCTTTCATGTACTCTTTATCCATGGTTGGAGAGACACCGAAACTGTTTCCCATACAAAGTATTTCTGCTTTTCCATCTGGATAAGTCACTTCCACAGAACCATTCAGAATCACTGACCAGGAGTCCAGCTAGTTCCACACAATGAAGATAAAGCAGAAAATAACATCAAGATCATGAAGCTGTAAATGCTGGAATGGTCCCCACAAATGATTTAGATCTTTCATTTTAAAGGGGGAGCAAATACATCAAGTACCACTGACCACTGGCCAAGTTCACAGAACAACAGCCCTGCAACCTGGGTTTTCAGAGGCCTGACTGGGGTACACCACAGCCTGTTCCCCTAATGACTGGATATTCTTCTCTAAAACTACACAAGGAAAAAACTTTCTCCTGTTCCCCAAAACACATGCAGACAAGATGAAATGATGACCTCAATAAGAATAGCATTTTGGAAGTTCCCATTGTGGCTCAACAGAAATTAATCTGAGGATCTATGAGGTTGCAGACTTGATCCTTAGCCTCCCTCAGTGGGTTAAGGATCCAGCATTGCCATGAACTGTGGTGTAGGTCACAGACGTGGCTTGGATCTGGTGTCGCTGTGGTGTAGGTTGGCGGCTACAGCTGCAATTGAACTCCTATCCTGGGAACCTCCATATGCCGTGGGTGCAGCCCTGAAAAGACAAAAAAAAAAAGAAAAAAAAGAATAGCATTTTGTTCAGACAAGAGGCACTATATACGATGAATATTTAATTCACAAAACCTGAAAACTTAAAACCTCAGTATACGTCTACTAATATCATACGACATATTGCAAATAACAGAAAATAAACTAATGGATTTGGAATATTCTGACACAACAAAGAGTGTATCATAATTTTTGAATTGTTGCCCACTGTTTTTAAAGAGGAAAGAAGAATGGGGTTTTTGTTCCTCTGCTTTATTGAGAGAACCTCAAAAGAAAATTTGTAAGTGGTAGAAATAGGTCCCAACCTCTTCACCATCATTTAACACGATGGTCCCGGCTCTTTCCACCACCGCAAATACCATCACAGCACACAGCTCCCGTCTCACAGACATCGTCATATTGGCGAAGGCAGGCAACTGGTGCATAAACTCCAGGAGTTGTTCTGAAAAGCAGAAGACAGGTTGCGAAAATGACAACTATTTTCAAAAACAAGCATTCAGAAAGAATGCCTGAAGATTCTTTCTTTTTACGTGCCCCACAATTCTGCCTGTTGAGCAACACAATAACTTTAAATATCTTTAGCATAAGCTGAATTTCTTGCAGTTGCATAAAGAATTCTGTCACCGTGGAGATGGTGACGTTTCCTTGTCAATTCTGGAGCAACAGTACACAATATAACGCACATTCCAATGGGAATGAAGAACTTAACAAACTTCAAATGGGGAGTTTTATGGAAAATAAGCTGTGACCTTATCAAGGCTTATTAAGGAATGAAACAGTATGCTGAAGTGAAACAGAGTTCTGAAAATTCTGCCAAAGGTCAGCAGGTCCATTCTGGTGCCTCTGGGTGACGAGATGCCCAAAACAACAGAAACCGCCGATCAAACAAATCCATAAAAAGTAATCAATTAAAAAGTTTACAACATTATAGAATAAATGCAAATGACAAGTGATATAGGGTTTAGTATCCTACAGATGGACAGGAACAAAACTGGATCACTCTTCCTTCAGCAACACTATGGATAAAGCTTCTCCTTTGGTCTAGGTACCTACTAAGTTCTTTCCTCCCTCCTCACCATGGCTCTATAAGATGCCTGTTTCCTCTTCATATCACAGGGAGGAAACAGTGGCTCAAAGTCCTGTAATTAGGAGGTGGCAGTGATACGATTCAGGCTGGACATCACAGGTGGTGGTAAGAGCTCAGGGGGTGTGTCACACAGCAAATGAGCACTCATTGGCTGTAATACTTTGGAAAAGTTGATTCATTTCCTTAAAGTATGTTTCTCGCATTTATAAAAGAATAATAATTATAGGAGCTCCCATTGTGACTCATTGGGTTAAAAACCCAACACAGTGTCCATAAGGATGCAGGTTTGATCCCTGGCCTCGCTCAATGGGTTAAGAATCTGGCGTTGCTGCAAGCTATGGTGTAGGATGCAAATGTGGCTCAGATCTGGTGTTGCTGTGGCTGTGATGTAGGCCTGCAGCTGTAGATCCAATTCTACCCCAGCCCAGGAACGTCCATGTACCATAGGTGCAGCCATAAAATATATATATATATAATGCCCACCTTTATTGGATATTTCAGAGGATCAAATGCAACTGAGATGAGTAAGTCCTTAGCACAGAGTGTTATTACTGAGAACTGCTATTGTTGTCATTATTATCATATTCATGGCAGCTTTTGAACTTTTGGCTATGTAAAAATTCTGCTACATTTTTCTTGCCCCCACAGAATGAAAATATCCCCTCTACTTTTTAGAATTTGGTGACAAATTTTATGTCACTGGATATAGTTTGTTAACTATAAAAAACAATGCATAATACACAGGTTTGTTTTGTAAAAACACTGCATTTCCACAAGGTCAGGCTAGGTGTTTTTCTCTGGTCCAGCTTGGTAATGTCTGTTCTGATCAGACCCTACGTCATCCTTCCTGTATG
Source organism: Sus scrofa (assembly GCF_054392235.1). Taxonomy (NCBI): domain Eukaryota; kingdom Metazoa; phylum Chordata; class Mammalia; order Artiodactyla; family Suidae; genus Sus; species Sus scrofa. Next base: position 48,821,528 of record NC_139390.1, on the reverse strand, counting down.
AGACTTTCCATTATAGGGGGCGGCTCTGGTAATCAGAAGAATAACAATGATAAGTGGTACCCAGGGCCTCTGTCCAATAAAACAATGTTCTTCAACCTGACCCAGACTGATGCATCAGGAAATCAATTTACTCTGGAAACCAGCATTTTAAAAAAAGATGGAGCAAGAATATTAAAGTACACCACTGACAGAAAGAAGAGGTTCTGTTCAGTGAAACTTTTATTCCTGGAATGAGTAGCTGTGTTTGTGTCATACCTCAAAGTGTATTTATACCTGAGGGCAGCTATGAAGCAATGTTGAATACTGCTGCAAGATATGACCATGTCTACTGCCTGCGAGAGGCAGGATTCATTGTTTTATAGATGATAGGAAACCTAATGGCAAATGAACATATTGTGGTCCTATGACTGGCCCCTCACAGATAGTTCTGCTGTTACCAGCCTCTGTTTTCTTCAGCCATCATCCCCCATTCCTTACTATAGACCACACAGTTTTTTCCTTTCCTAGTAAGAGCTAAATTTCCTTGGAGAAGCAAAGACTCATGACCTTAAGAAAAATATGAGACCATAAATTAATTGTAGAAATGTTTTAAATTTAATGTTATGTGTTCAGATGAAAAATAAACGTCAAATTACCACCATGTGGAGAGTATGAAGTCTATGAATGTGAAGAATAAAACACATTCACCAATACTTGCAGTAATGATCTGAAGTGTTTGCACGGACGTTTGTCTTGCTTTTAGACAGTTTCCTACTCCATTGGAATCAATTTGTGATATATGAGTAGTGACTTAAATTAGAAAAAAACATAAAAGGATAGAAAATACCTGTCTATCACATATAATAATAAGTTAAGAAAGGAGACAGAGAAGGTGTAATAACAGTAAAGATACGTAATTCTCCAGGCTCAGTTGAAAAACTAAAAATAAATAAATGCTTAACCAGCACCCAAAGGATTTTAAAACTCTCCAAAACTCAATAATGGCATCCCTGATGTTGTGATGGCTTCTATTCTATTATTTATTACACTGGAGGATTATAGCAGTTAAAAAAATAATTTCTATCACCAATTTTTTAAAAAATAATAAGTATAAAATGGAAGCATTTCAGAGTTCCTGTTGTGGCTCAGCAGTAAAGAATCCGATTAGTATCCATGAGGATGTGGGTTTATTCCTGGCCCTGCTCAGTAGGTCGAGGATCCTGTGTTGCTGTGAGCTGCGGTGTAGGTCATAGACATGGCTCAGATCCTATGTTGTTATGGCTGTGGTGTAGACCAGAAGCTTTAGCTCTGATTTGACCCCTAGCCTAGAACTTCCATATGCCACAGCTTTGGCCCTAAAAAGCAAAAAAATAAGGAAGCATTTGACTACAGGGCTCAACATAAACCCCAGTAATGCCACAGGAATCATACAGAGTTAAAGGGATTATCATAGCCAAGAATTCAGGGGCTTGGAAAGGGTAATAAGATAGATCCCAGGATGTACAGAATGAAGCGGCCATGGATGGAGAACTAGGACTACTTTATTCTATATTGCCTGGAAGAATCTGTCTATCTTCAGTGTGATCTTACTTTGTTAGAAAAGAAATATTCCTCTTTATGAAAAATATTAGACATTTAAAAGGCTTTGCTTTTTCTCATCAATATAACACAAAGTTAAATAATCAACCTAAAGATACCAGAAGCTTTAATTATCTTATTGCTTTAGTTTAATTTTATGTAAGAAATAATTAAGAGGGTTTTTAAAAATCTATGGATTGTGTGTGTGTGTGTGTGTGTGTGTGTGTGTGTGTGTGTGTGTGTGTGTGGTATACTAAGCACGGAACAAAAAAAAATTCTTTGAAAGAAATCAGAGCAGTTCTCTACCTTAATGTGTCAAGGCCTCAAAAGAAACAAACAGAAAAAAAAATCATAACAATTCAATACTTACAAAAGCTCTGAGCTGGAGAGCAACTCCAAAGTATTAAATTAAAACAAAGGCATATCTAAGAATTGATGGGGACCCAAAGGGAAATTTTTCAATTCTCATCTTTAAAAAATATTATTAAAAACTGGCAATTTCACTTGGTTGAACTTAAAACACACACACACAATCCCTTGGGTGGAGGAAGATAGGCAGAGAGGCATCTAGACAGAGTACCAATTACACAAATGTTTATAGTTCAAGTAAAAGGTGTCTGTTTTAACTACATACCGGAGGATGAGTTAGTTTAACAAGAGTAACAGCAAACAAACCCCACTGTTCTCATGTGAGGTTTTATTCTGAGAAGACAGAATACGAGATCTTTGGAGATCTCATGTAGATCAAACAACCTCATTACACCTTAGCTTTAATGATAATGATTTACTATTTGAAATAAAAATATACTTGATAGGAGTAAGCATCTGAATCATCACCGCTTACCAGTATATTGGTATTTAACCACAAGTAATTCACTCCAAAGATTATATCAACATGCACTTAAAAAAAAAAAAAAAAACAGCTTAGTATTCATTTCATAGGGATGAGCACAGTTCGCGCTTTCCAGAAATTCTGAGAGAGAAAGCTTCTCAGACATGAAGTGAAAGTCTTAAATTTCCAGGAATGGCATTCTACATACATTATAATAATCATAATTTTCTTCCATGACTACACTAAAATGAGCAAAAAGGATAACTTCCACATCAATCGTTTGAAAGCAATGTTCAATCTCCTTTTTTAAAAACCCTGTGAGCAAGGATTCTGGGTTAAGACGGCCAACCAAACAGGCTTTCCATTTCATTCTCTCTTTAAAGCTACAATAAAGAAATGTTTAAAAAGAAGTTTGCAAGGACAGAGAGAATACAAGAGTGAAATAAACTTTGGATAGTGGAAATCAGATGAATGTGTGGCATCAGACCCAAGGAGGCTAAACCCTGTGTCTCTGGGGACAAAACAGAAGGCTTCACTTCATACTGCAGAAGCCTCGAAAGACTTAGGAACCACTGGTGCCATGGCCTGTGGGTGCTGGAGAATGAGGCGGGCTAACGAGGGAGAGATCAGGGATGGGAATGTGGAGGCAGCTGCATCTTTTACGCCAACAAAAATCTAGAGGTTAATGACCCGGAAAGGGTTAAGGGGGACCCTACTTCTGCTCTGGGGGCCAGAGGCACAGTCGGCTCCCCGTTCTCACCACATTCAGGTGTTAGCGTCCAAAAGGGCTTTACCAGTCCTTCCTTCCTAAACAGGCTCCTGTCCAGTCCATGCCCTGTCACATGAGCCCAAATCCTCTCTTTACCCTTTGGACTCTGCAGCAGGACAAGGGCCTCCTCTGCTTCATTCCCATTGAGCTGCGTTGCCCACCTAGAAAAGTCTCCATTCCCAGAAGGTGTCCAACCCATCAGCTGATGACATAACAGTCATCTCTAGATAGTTAGCAATTCCTAGCAACAGCTTTCACTATACTTTAAATACCTAATCCACATTCTGCATCTTCCTCTGCAATTCCCTGGCCTAAGTATAGAGCTTACCGGGTACAAGTTTCTCCTCATACATGTTTGGCTTCCTCAAAGCAAAAGCAACAAGCCACTCACACATAATGATGCCCATACTGTCCTATTTCTAATCTGTGAATTTCTTTCAAATATCTACTGGCCCAAAGAGAGCAGGGGGAGTGGTGGGGCAGATGACCCAGTGCGGGCAGGTGGTTACAGATCTAGCTCCATGTGGCGTGGATGCCTCTCAGAGGAGGAAGAGGCCGGGTAGGAAAGGCACACACAAGCATTTAACCATCGTGACACAGTCAACTCTTGCTCTGATAGGAAAGCGGGGTGATGGGGACCTCCAGGAAGGGGAGGTGGACACAAAGCCCCCAAGACTTTTAACCTCAGGGTACACTAAGGTCTCAGCTCCCACTTGACTTTCTGCTCCCTTCTCCCCACAGCCTCCCCTTCCTATGGAACCAGAGGGGAAACAAAGTCATTTCCATGATGATTTTACTAGCTGCCACTCGACTAATAAACATTATGAAAGCATATATGAAAGCATATAAGACTCTAGCTTACTAGGAATAATACTTACAGGAAAATGAACAGATATAATAATGTCTGAAAGACTACTTTTGGTGGGGGGGGTCATAAAGGAAGCTAGGAAAAGGCTCATGTGGAAGGGTTTCATGAGAAAGTTTTACTATTTGTGGCCTCTCAAAGGTATGGGCTGAGTAAAATTAATTTTTTCAAAAATTTCTTCAATAAATGTCAAGGGAAACTGATACATTAATGACTTTTTGGGGCGGGGGTGGGGGCATGCTCATGGCATGCAGAAGTTTGTGGGTCAGGAATGGAAACCAGGGTGCCATTGCAGTGACCAGAGCCACAGCAGTGACAAGGCTGGATCCTTAATCTGCTGAGCCACAGAGCAACTCCCATTAATGACCTTCTCAAGCCCACTGTTTTTGGGCTGTATTCTATCAGATCCCACCTCTCAATATTTTGAATTAAGCTGAGGCACATTTCCTCACCCAGACTTACCGATGTCATCATCTGTCCTGTCAATGGGATCCTTCTCCAGGCAGTCTCTCACGATGTCCCGGCTCATCAGAGGGTCAGAGGCCCTCTCGATGTCCTCCTCATCGTCGTCGTCCTCAGAGTCCACGGCTGTTTCCGGCAACCCACTCAGGTCCATATCGCCAGCCTCACTTTCTGTGGCCTGAAAACAGACCAAAAATAGATACGTAAATAGACAGATGGACAAAGTATATGTATAAATACACTGTTTTAAGTAAATCTTTTGTACACAAAAGAAATAAAAACAAGCATAATTCACAATAATAAATTTTTTATCATATTAATTTTCCCATAACTAAATCACATACATTCAGTATTAACAAATATTCATGCACTAGGCACTATGTAAAAGAATTACTTCAACAAAATACAGTCTTACCTCTTAATGAATTTTTGGTTAGGAGTAATGATTTTATCTCAATAATTCTGATGACTTATCTGAGCTTTGTCACATGACATTTGAAACATAGTAGAATAAGAAAAAGACAGGCCGCTCTTGCTTTCTGAGATGGACCACATTCTGCCTACAGACTGTGTATCTCTCTAAGTAAACATGCTTTCACTTTGAAAACCAAAAGAAAGAAAAACATAGTATGTTTTCACACCATTTTTCAAAGAGAATGACTTAAACCAAGAGCTGAAGATTGGCAATTCTGAACAATTCTTTTCCCCAAAGAAAAGGGTAGATTTATTAATTCCAGGGAGACTGAACAATTTCTCTCTCATTAGCTGCTGGTCTTTATGAAAAAGTGAATACCAAAGCAAAGGTAACTTGATAAATATGCAAACAAAACATTAATAATTAGTTCAATTACCCCAATGTCCACTCTTGAACCGTAAATTGCCAAAGGTGTGACAGACCTTACATGCTTTTATGCAAACGGTCTTTCCTCCCCCTTTGCTCAACACAGCTGACCGCATCATCAGTCAAATTTCAAGTAATTAAGATGTACTCTAGTGCTTGAAGATTTTCTCAGTCACCAGAGTCACAAATTTTTTTCTTTTTCAGGCTGCACCTGCAGCATATGGAAGTCCCTAGGCTTGAGGTCAAATCAGAGCCCCAGGTGCAGGCCTACACCACAGCCACAGCAACACAGGATCTGAGCCGCATCTGCCACCTGCAGCTTAACTACAGATCCTTAACCCTTAACTGAGCGAGCCAAGAATCGAACCCACAACCTCACAGACACTATAATGGGTTCTTAACCCACTGAGCCACAACAGGAACTCTGGAATCACAAATTTCAACATGGTCTGTTCTGTGGGGCTACCTCAAGCCTAGAACAGTTATCCTTTTTAGGTGACTCTACAGTCTTTTGTGATTTTCATCTCAACAACATGTGTATATGTACCATTTTGGCCTTATTTGACTTTATGTACCAGAATTCACTAACTGTTTATGCATAGTAAGAATGAGGACAATTAAATATCAACTACAGCAACCTTGAACATAATAAATGTGTTTTTCCAGATAAAATAGTAAATTCATAGAAACGCTTCATTATAAAACTATTAACTTTGTAGAAAACATAAAGTTTACCCACTTTAAACAACTCATAGCCCACATGATTTTCAAAGACAAAAAAAAATCTTATTTTTAGAGACTGGCAAATACAGATTAAAATAGTAAGATGAAAATATAAAATGTTGAACCTGATAATAAGCCAAAACCAAACACAATAAGTCAGGAACTACTCTAAGTACTTTACTTGTATTAACTCATTTAATTCTTAAAACTATCTTATGAAGTAATAAGCATCATTATTTTTTTCTTTTCTTTTTTTTGGTCTTTTTCTAAGGCCGCACCTGCAGCATATGGAGATTCCCAGGCTAGGCTAGGGGTCTAATCAGAGCTGTAGCTGTTGGCCTACACCACAGCCACAGCAATGCCAGATCTGAGCTGCGTCTGGGAACTATACCACAGCTCATCCACTGAGCAAGGCCAGGGATCAAACCCGCAACCTCATGGTTCCTAGTCGGATTCATTAACCACTGAGCCACGATGGGACTCCAATTTTTTTTCTTTTCTTTTTAAGGCCACCCCTGTGGCATATGGCAGTTCCTGCACTAGGGGTTGAATCATCGGAACTATAGCCGTAGGCCCACACCACAGCTACAGCAATGCCAGATCCTTAATCCAATGAGCAAGGCCAGAGATCCTCATGGATACTGTGTTGAGTTCTTAACCTGCTGAACCACAACAGGAACTCCTATATCATTATTAACCCTCATTATTCTCCAAACATTCAGGTAAAGATAAATTATTTTTCTAAGATTGTACTGCTAGTAATTGTGGAATCAAGATTAGAACCTGGAATTCTGGCTCCAGAATCCTAACTACAATCTAATCTGTATCTTTATAACAGGTATTTAACACCTAAATGTGGCTTATATAGCATCCATACATGTTCTCTAATTTAATTTAAGTCAATGTTTAAAGAATAAATTGTATTCTTTTCTTATCAATGAAGTTTCACCTTTCTAAAGTCCTGGATTTTATTATAGAGCACACTATTCGGTTCTACATTCTGAAGCAATACAAGCATGTGTTAACATTTTTTAAAGCTTAACAAAAAGATTTTTAATCACATTTTAATTCTTTAGGTATAATGCCCTGAACTAAAGTACATATATTATTTTATATGTAAAAGGGGGAAGTACTTGATGACAGAATACTTAATGAAGACAGAATCAGTGAAAATGGGAAGCCTAACCTCTAAAAGTCTCTTTAGACAGTGGCCTTAGTGAACACTACTGCCTGGGTAGGACCATGGTAAATAAAGACGCTCCCGGTGGGACACACATAAAGCCTGGTGTCAAGGCAGAGAATTAACTGCAGCACACCCAGAAGGGCATCTCTAATTTATGATTTTTCAAAAACTGTAGTATAGCTGGAGTTCCCGTCCTGGCTCAGCAGAAATGATGCTGACTAGTATTCATGAGCACGAAGGTTCAATCCCTGGCCTCACTCAGTGGGTTAAGGATCCAGCATTGCTGAGAGCTGTGGTGTAGTAACAGAGGTGGCTCAGATCCCGCGTGGCTATGGCTGTGGTGTAGGCCGGCAGGTGCAGCTCCGATTTGACCCCTTTCCTGGGAACCTCCATATGCCACAGGTGTGGCCCTAAAAAAACAACAAAAACAAAACAAATCCTGAAATACAGTTTATTTTCAATTTACAATGTTGTGTTAGTTTCAGGTGTACAGCACAGTGATTCAGTTATACAGATATATACATACTCTTTTTCATTTTCTCTTCCATTATGGTTTATTACAGGATATTGAATATAGTTCCCTGTGCTGTCTAGGAGGGCCGTGTTGTTTATTTTACCCATAGTAGTGTGTATCTGCTCATATCTCTAATGTACAATGTCTCCAGATTCTAGAATGAAACGGCAGAACTGGATGTGGTATGGTATGCCAAGGCTGTGGGCAGAAAAACTAGGCCATCACTATTGTTATCACCACCTTACTTCCAAAGACTAGAAGTGTGACAATTTGCTAATGCTTGCTGCAACTGCATTTTCACCCCAGTTTCATCTTAACATTGAAGATTATTATGCATCACTTTATAGTTTCAACTATACAATGAGCCCTCTATACACACGTTCCTTAATATAGCCTAGAATGAAGAGGTACTTCTAAAGATAGAAATGAAAACAAAAAAGCTCTTTTAAATAATATAGTTACATAACTTAAAGTTTTTCTTTCATTTTTAAAGATCTAACATACAGTAAAAGATAAAGGAGATATTTTATACCATCCCAAAGAAATCCTTACTATCATTTAAATGAATTATATTTCAGTCTTAAATAGAACAAAAAGATTTTCAAATGAGTTGGATTAATCTCTCCAAAACAGAACCCTCCACCCTATTTGCGTAAACAATCATTAGTTGTTTTCTATTTCTATTATGTGTATTCCCTTCCTAAGAACCAAACTATTCATAAAACAACATTCACTAAATCAGTAACTTTTATTTAAACTTTTATTTTATTTTATTTTATTTTATTTAAACTTTAATTAAACTTATTTTATTTAAACTTTTATTTAAACTAAATATCCATTTTATTTTAACACACTCCAGAATTCCTTTTAATAATACATTTTGAATACAGCTTGATGAGCCAGTTTTTGGAATTTCTAATTTCACAATTCCACTGTATCATGAACAAGGAGACAAGAGGTTTAATGAATGCCTATAGAGGAGAGGGCTCAGCTTGGGCTCCTGGGACCTGAGAGTCACAGGATTTTTATCTGCTGAGTGAAGAAATAACCAGAGCCCAAACCTCAGCTCTAGCATTCTTTGTGTGACTTTAACAAACAGGAAGGGGGCGGGGTGGGGGGTGGGGTTTATACCCTCCCATTCAAAGGACTGTCTTGGGATCAAAGAAGTAAAAGAAAGCCCCCTCCAAGGTCACATCCAAAGTCCCTTCCTCAAGTGAGCACATTTCTACCTCATACCTTTTACCTCATCCACCCCAGCAGTGAGCCTTCCACACAATTTATATTGGCAGAATTTATAACAACACACAAACAAACAAAAAACCAAAACTTTATTAAATATCCCAACCCCCTGCGTATTATAAAAATTTCTCTCAGGCTAACTGTGCCCATTAAGTTCTGGCTAAATGACTTGTACTTTAATTATAAAAATAGTGATCCTATATGGAATGACTACTACGCATCTGGCACTACATTTGATGTTTTTAGTACATAACAATCTGCGCATCGATTCAGCAAATTGGAATTATTACCAATATTTTTCAGATGAGAAAACACTAAGGGAAATTAAATAAATTGTTCTGTGTAAATGAAACAAAACCAAACCTAGTAATTGTGCCAGGACTCAAAATCATGACTGACTAACACAAACTACTAAATGTTTTGCACTCTAATGCTTCACCCAGTTTTCTAAATAGACTGTCTTCACAAAGAAAATAGTTAAAATATAATAAATGTGTTCTGCTTTGCTAAATGATTAAATTAAATAATTAAAAATATATAATTTTTATAAATAATAAAACACTTGCTATTTTATAACTTCCTTCAAACTACAATATTACTAAGGGCAATGCTAGTCTTTAAACCCTTTCATTTTAAATAAGCATATGCACACATTTCATGTTTAAAAGATATGTGGATGATTTGGAATTAACATATACACACCTCCTATATATAAAACAGATAAGCTAGGACCTACTGTATAACACAGGGAACTATATTCAATATCTTGTAATAGCCTATAATAGAAAAGAATCTGAAAATGTATATACACACACACACACACATATACATTATATACATAATGGAATCATTTTGTACACTTGAAACTAACACAATATGGTAAATTAAATATAATTCAATAAAATAAAAGGTATCTGATTATACTGATCTCAGGAGCAAGAATAAAGTTACTTAAGCAAATAACTCCTATCTTAAATTAATTTACCTTCCACATGTATAACATAGATTTAGATGTGTGTTATAGTTAAACAACAATATTCTCAGACCAATGCTGAAAGCTTTATGACTTATTTAAACCAAAAGGGACTACATATATTTTATTATGAAAACAGTTTATTTTACATTTTAAAGATATCAAGTAAATGAAGAAACTGAGGAAATATTAAATGCCATAAAACTATAGCGAAGTGTTAACTAAAATAAAAAACATTAACTACTATACATGCATAAGCATATATGCATTAAGTACTTAAAAATAATTTATGAAAAAACTTTTTCCTTATTAAATACACCATACCCACACACATCTCCATGTTTAGGAGGGCTGCTTAATAAGTATTCTTGATGGGAGTTCCCATCATGGCTCAGTGGAAATGAATCTGACTAGCATCCATGGGAACACAGGTTTGATCCCTGGCCTTTCTCAGTGGAATAAGGATCCAGCATTGCCGTGAGCTGTGGTGTAGGTCACAGATGTAGCTCGGATCCTGCATAGCTGTGGCTGTGGCACAGGCCAGTGGCATCAGCTCTGACTGGACCCTAGCCTGGGAACCTCCATATGCTGCAAAGTGCAGCCCTAAAAAAGACAAAAGAAAAGTATTCTTGATGGAAATTAATTTTGTTCAGAATTTCAAACATACATATTAAACCCAAATAGCACCTAAGTCAAACCCTGATTATAAATATTGGCTAGCAAATTAGACTGGGTCTACCCATGTTGCTGTAAATGGCATTATTTCATTCTTTTTTATGGCTGAATAATATCCCATTGTTTATATGTACCACATCTTCCTTATCCATTCCTCTGGTGATGGACATTTAGGCTGCTTCCATGTCTTGGCTATTGTAAATAAGGCTGCAATAAATACTGGGGTGCATGTAACATGGATGGACCTAGAGATTATCACACTGAGGTTAGGCAGTAAAAGACAAACATATGATATCACTTATATGTGGAATCTAAAAAAAGGATAAAAATGAACTTATTTGCTGAACAGAAACAGACTCACACTCTTTGAAGACAAACTTATGGTTACCAAAGAGGATAGGTCGGGAGAAGAATGGACTGGAGGTTTGGATTGGCATATGCACACTATGGTGTGTGGAATGACCAGCCAATGGGGACCTCCTGTATAGCACAGGGAACTCTACCCAATATTTTGTGATAATCGAATCTGAAAGAGAACAGATGTGGGTACATGTATAACTGAACCACTTTGCTGTATGGCAGAAATTGTCACAACATTGTAAATCAACTACAATAAACTTTGAAAATGAAAAAAAGAAAAAAGAAAGACTGATGGATAATGCTGATGATAATTTAACTGAGGCAACAGAGTAGGAATAGTAGACAAAACCATTTTATGTAGAAAGTATGAAAATATATTGGAAATAAGTATAATGTTTGCATTAAGTCTAGCTTATGTACCATAGTTCATACTGTTTCTAATTTTACACTAAGAATTTTTAAATTTCTATATAGAATATACCTAACAGTGAAGAACAATGTTTTAAAGCTTTCCATGTAAATTGCTAGGTTTTTTTTTTCCCCAAAAACTAAATACCTAATAGGTATACAAATGTCTACAAATATTTATTGTAAGTAAAAATGTCTGTGCTAATTTGATAGGAAAAATAGTTCCATATTTAAATCCTTGTATACTCAATTGCTTATGTCTTAAATATTTTAAAGTATAGACATCTGCATGTTCTCTTCTGCAAATTACCTACTGCTGTCCTTTGAGTATTGCTGTGTTTTTCTTATTAATTTGCATAAGCGTGATCATCCATTATACCATGAAGAGTTTGCCAACTCTTTAGTTTATCTGGAATTTAATCTTAATTATAATACAAAGTAAGGTTATTAAAATGACTCTCCCACCCCCAAAGACCATTTACTGAATAATCTATCACTTCACTGATTTGTGAGGTTTCCTCTGTGACATATTATGCCCTTCCTTACACATGGAACTTTGGTTTGCTGCAACTCTCTATTCCATTGATCTATTTTTGTACAATGATTTCCAGTCCACCTAAGTCACTGCTCTGATAACCCTACCATTTAACCAGGATTTCATTGTGGCTGGATGTTGCACTGTCTCCCATCACCCCCTTGAGCATTGTGCTATATATCACCAATTAGCTCCTACTTTTCAGCTTGCTTCCACTGCCTTCCAAGGTAGCCCCTTTTCCAACACAAGCATGACTCTCAGCCTTTGAGATGTTACTGCCTTCATGCCTCCTCACTATCACACTTCCAAGTAATATTCCCTGGTCCAAGACTACAATTTCATTCATTCAATACATCTCTCCTGGATGCCTACGATTTCCTGGCACTATTCCAAGTTCTAGAGGGAAGGCGGAAACAAGACAGAGAAGTTCCTGCCTTTTTTTTGGCGGGGGGCGGGGTATACTGAGGCATATGGAGGTTCCCAAGCTAGGGGTCGAACGAATCGGAGCTGTAGTTGCCAGACTATACCACAGCCACAGCAACACCAGGCCTGTGACCTATACCACAGCTCACAGCAACGCCGGATGCTTAACCCATTGAGCGCGGCCAGGAATCAAACCTGCATCCTCATGGATACTAGTCAGATTCATTACCGCTGAGCCACAATGGGAACTCCTGCTCCTGCCTTCTTGAAGCTATCATTCTGGGAGGCAGACACAACAACTTATAAAGTAATAATCGTTTTGACATAAGAAGAATATCCAGGAAAGAAACCAAAATGTAGGACCCGCTTTTCACAGAGGGTAGTATGAGAAGAACTCTCAGAGAAGATGGTCTTTACAAAAGAAGGCAGAAAAGGATAGAGCTAGGAGTAAACGGAGGCCTGCAAAAACACAGCCCTACTACCCTTTGAAAGATCTGGCACATTGTTCAGTCTGTCTTTTACTGCGCTCACTTAATAAAGAAAGTCTCAGTCCTGGCGGAAGCCAAATCTCTGCTTTCTTTGTACTTATTACGGAGAAAATTACTTAACAGGGCAGAGGGAAATCACTGTATTTGATGGCACCCACTCAACTGATGCTCCAATGCTCTGGTCAACTGGCTCTCCTGCTCTCGGAAACTGATTTCCAAACTTCTCTATCCTTAAAAGCCTCCACCTGCCCACCTTCTCACTCTGAGCCGTGGAACTCAGACACATCAGACAGAAACTTCCCACACCAAATCCACTTGGCTATGCCCCTGTTAAAACAGAGGAGTGTCTCTTTTCTTAAAGCTAGTGATTCTACTTTGCTCTTGAATTCCTCCTCTCCCACCCTCTCAGAAAAATTCTACCTTTTTCTCTCCTGCTCACAGCATTCTATTTCAACCTCTCTGTTTCCATCCCAGGAGCATTTATACTCACTCCAACGAGACAGCTTTCTCCCACATCAAAACTGTACAAAGATTAAAGGGGTTACCATGGAGACAGTTGCCCATCACTGAACTGTTCAAGAACAGGATACTGGACTGATAGGAAAGGAGGATTCAAATACAAGGCTGGCACTCAAGCAAGGGCATCTTCTGATTTCTTCCCATCTTAAAAATTTCTGATTTAAAGACAATAGAAATGGTCTATTAGGGAGCTCTAGTCAATGTTAAGTCTTACATTGTCAGTAACTGAATCCTTAGATGCACCTACAGATTCTTCCTTACGAAGGATATAGACTTAACAGGTTACACACCTGTCATCAAGTTTGAAATGAACAGCCTTGGAACTCAACTAAAATGAATCAAAATACACAGGGTTCGTCTTTTTCAACTACACCCCAAGGTAAAGTCGGATGGCTGGCTGCATACTCTAGGCCTCTCAGAGCAGTGTGGCATTCTCAGCACAGCCTGGGTCCTCAGACATCCTGATGGTGGCTGGGACAGCAGGAAGTACCATCAAGGAGTTCCTCAGGACCCTAGCCTGCCCTACCCAAAGTAGATTGAAATTCCCCTAAGAATATGCCTCCATAAATTACATTAACAACTTACTTCATCCTCATTATGAATTGACCTTTCAGGAGTTTCCCTCAGGCTTGTATTATGCTTGGAGAAAGCAGTGGTAACTGCTATAACCTCAAGCTGTGCACCTACTACAGAGCTTTAAAATGTATGGTCATCTCAAAGTACAGAGGACAAAGGCTCCATCACGATGTTTCAATTAACGTAAGCTAAAGCACAACTTAAACAGTTCTTTGTCTTGTGATAAGGGATACTCTTGAATAAATGTTTAAAAAGTCAGCTTCTAAAAATAGGCATTATGGGGGTTGAGAGGGAATCATTTTACCCCATCCACCACATTCTCTTCTAACATTTGAAAATTGAGTTACTTCCTAAAGATTTAATTACAGGTTAACACTTAATGCATCATTTGAAAAGTTACTTTAAAGAGCTAGATGAAAAGCCATTCTTGATCAGCCAAGAATCTGTAAATTATCATATTTGTGGCTATCACTTAATAGTCAGTGAGCCCTCCACAACACTCTCAAATTTTAGAAACGTGAATACCTAATGCCTCCTTAAGGACTTAAACAGACATGCTTTGCTCAGACTGTATTCCAATTATCTAGTTATTCTAGCAATTTTTTTTAAAAAGTAGTAACTTTTCACTGTCTGAATATATCGATGATCCTGAAACACTGTAATGTTTCTAAAGAGAGGCTCTTTTTTGGTCACTTCATATCACAATTCCTAAAGAGCCAAGAATTATACTTTGTCAAGTGAGTATTATGTTCTTTTTGCTTGAAAGGATCTGAAATTCCATATGAGCTATATGCATTGAAAGACTCCAAAAAAGGATACCTTAGAAACCTATACATAGAACTTCCATATGACCCCACAATCCCACTCTTGGGCATATATCCGGACAAAAATCTACTTAAAAGAGACACAAGCACCTGCACGTTCATTGCAGCACTATTCACAATATCCAGGACATGGAAACAATCAAAATGTCCATCAACAGATGACTGGATTAGGAAGATACATACACACAATGGAATACTACTCAGCCATAAAAAAGAATGACAATGCCATTTGCAGCAACATGGGTGGAACTAGAGACTCTCATACTGAGTGAAATGAGTCAGAAAGACAAAGACAAATACCATATGATATCACTTATAACTGGAATCTAATATACAGCACAAATGAACATCTCCACAGAAAAGAAAATCATGGACTTGGAGAATAGACTTGTGGCTGCCCAATGGGAGAGGGAGGGAGAGGGAGGGAGTGGGAGGGATTGGGAGCTTTGGGTTATCAGATACAATTTAGAATAGATTTACAAGGAGATCCTGCTGAGTTGCATTGAGAACTATGTCTAGATACTCATATTGCAACAGAACAAAGGGTGGGGAAAAAAATGTATACATGTAAGAGTAACTTGATCCCCATGCTGTACAGAGGGAAAAAAATAAAATTAAATTAAAAAAAAGGAATACATATATAAAATTAACAGAACACTGTAAATCAACTATACTTCAATATTTTTTAGAAAGTAAATAAATTAACTTTGAATTGCAAAAAAAAAGAAAGACTCCAAAAAGGACCTTTTTTTGCATATTTTAGTCATTTTTCCTACATTTGCATTTTCTAAGCCAATGAAGTATTCCTTAACAATTACAATTATTTTGTTTTTAAAACATTTTTTGAAATTCCATGGTTCTGGTTTCCTTTCTATCCATCAGTATCAAGAACTTACATTAAACATACAACCAAATCGATTGATAATAAAATAATGCAAGAAAAATAATTCAAAGGTACAACCTTAATAGTCTCTTCCTTTTGTCATACCCAAAACTATAGTAAGAAAAAATTACTAAGAAAGCTTAATTCTGAAGTTTTCCCCTACACTTTTAGTCAAGAAAGAGTCATAAACCTAGTATGCCTATAGTCAAATTAACAAAATAGTGATAGTCAAGGAAACATTTCCACCATAGCCACTCTATTTAAAATTCTAATAACGTAATAGCAGAGGCAAATACAACTAGACCATAGTTCCATTTGTTTTCTTTTTACGACCACACCTTCGGCACATGTAAGCTCCCAGGTTAGGGGTCAAATTGGAGCCACAGCTGCTGGCCTACACCACAGCCACAGCATTGTGGGATCTGAGCCACATCTGTGACCTACACCACAGCCTGTGGCAATGCCGGATCCTTCCTTAAGTCACTGAGTGAGGTCAGGGATCAAACTTGCATTATCACTCAGAGACAAGCCACTGAGCCAAAAGGGGAACTCCTAGAGAGTAGTTCTACTTGCTAAAACATATATACAACATACTGTATATCTGTGTGCAGCATAAACATTAGCATCTTATGTCTATGTGAGCATATGTGATATATACCCATGTATTTACTTTATAGAATCTGTCAATGAAGACTCACAGAACTCCCTAGAATACGTGAAAATGAAGTCAATGACAAGGAGACGCCCCCTACCTGGTAGATGTCAGAGAGACTGCTGCTTCCAGAGTCACTGGTGATGCTACATCCTGAGTGGCTGGAAGAGACGTGAGTCACCTGGGGATGGAGACTGTCAGTGAGGTGCAGCTTGGTGAAATCTGCAGGAAGCTATGGGAGGAGCAAGAAGAGCCCAGATTACCATCTGAATCAAGAACTCCAAGAAAACACTTAAAAATCACATTATCCTCTACTCTACCCATTTAGCCAAAGCATGATCAGAAAAATTCCTTCATTTTTTTAAAGCCCGTAAGGACTAAGTAGTGTCCTATTTACCAAAGATCACAAAATAAATGTAAGTTTATGGACATTCAATGAACTTTAAATAATACTAAATTTGATGCTTAAATAGGTGGGTTTGGCAGTTAAGATGAACTTGGATAAGCAGTGACTCCAATGAGCTACAATTTTCAAATTCTACACCTATGAGCAAATTAGTCGATGACTATGTTAGTCATCACAAAAGCAACTTTGAGACAAGAGACAGCTTAAATAAGTAAAACAGATTTGTGGTTCATAAATGCCCAAATGGTGTTTAAAAGTTTTAAAAAAAAAAAAAAAAAAAAGAGCATCGTAAAATTGACAAAGTAACTATGCAGGCTCTATGGAGTAAACAGAGAATTCAGAATTGAGAATGTTATAAACAGCATTTACCTAAGTACACACAGACACATAACATCAACATTTTACTGGTCCATGTTTAAACTCCAAATACAAATAGCATCTACCGAACAGATTCACTAAGTGGCTTCTAGGGCCTTTCTACCAACCTTCCCCCCACCCCGCCATCTAGCAGAGAACATGCATCCAAAAAGAAACATTCATAAGTTACTACCAATTCTTCTGAATTCAAAAAGGGCATCATTTATCTGTAATATGATACTTGTACTAGTGGCCAATAATAAACTGACGTTTCAAATTATATACTAAAGGACACCATACACACTAATGATATCTCTCTTTCCTGCCAGCACACTGATCCTACTTGGCTTTGAATAATAACAAAGACTAACTGTTAAAATGACACTTAAGTAGAGATTGAGCAATATTCCCTTCTCTCCTTCAACCCTCCTCCCCTCTACCCTTAAAAAACCAAGATACCATGTCACAGTTTAGAATAAGTCTCACGAGGGAGGTGATTCAGGCTTTGGATAAAGACCAATGGGTCTGATTTCTCCGGGTTCCAAAGAGGTACATTGTATTTCTACCCCTCAGCCATTCATACCTGACTCAGTAAAATAGATTATGACACTTAATAGTATTTATTACATGGATGACTTTGGAGGGCATTATGCTAAGTAAAATAAGTCAGACAGAAAAGGATAAATACTGTCTGTATGTTATTGCTTATATGTGGGAATCTAAAAAGTACAACCAACTAGTGAATATAACAAAAAAGAAGCTGGCTTGCAGATACAGAGAAGAGAGTAGTAGTTACCATTGGGGAGAGGGAGGGGAGGGGAGTTACAAACTGTTGGGTGTAAGATAGGCTCAAGGATGTACTATGCCACATGGGGAATATAGCCAATATTTCATAAATGGAAAGTTACATTTAAAACTGCATTATAAATTTTAAAAAATTTAAAAACTAATACCCCTTTAGAAAAAATAATACTTAATACAGTCAGTGTAGAAATAATATTCTTAATATCATGAGGCAAAGTATACAAAGAAAAGATTTAAACATAAATTTATTAGGGGGCATATGATTAGATGCCAAATAGATACAAAAACATATGATGGAAAAGTTCAGAGAAGTGAGGTGTGTGCTCATAAGTGTGAAATCATTGCAGAAATCACATATATCCCACTATGAATTTTTTTTTAGCAGCACCCATGGCATGTGGATGTTCTCAGGCCAGGGATCAAACCTGAGCCACAGCAGTAATAATGCTAGATCCTTAACCCACTGAGTGACACAGGAACTCCCTATGAACGTTTTTTAACTGATAATTGAAGATGTTATGAAACATAAAATTGGGAAAGTAATTTCCCCACAAGGAATAGATAGGTTAAAACCCTCTAAAATGAGAATTGATGTGTTTTATTCACAGTGTAGAAGAGTGAAATATTTGCAAGATTTCATCAGGAACGATCTGAAGATAAAAGTCTGCCAAGCTGTATTAACAACTATGATTTTACACGACAGATATTAGATATTAAAATAATGCATTCGGGTCAGGATAAACATCCTTCATCTCAGCTACATTTAATACAGCTACTCGCTACATGTAATTACAGAACAATAAACTGATTTCTATTGATTCTCTTTTATAGATAAGACTCCAGTTGACAAAGGCCACATAGTATGATTTTTTAAAATTAGCTTTAATGTGTCAAATAAAGGTGTATTTAGCTAATGAATTTTTATTCACTGGGCAATTATTTATTCACATTTCATAGGACATGCTTCTCTCCATTATTCATCAGCTGTGGTCTTTCCTGACTTAATTCACTGTGCGGAAAGCACCAGGAACTTTGAGCTCCAAATCCCAAGAGAAGAAACATGGGTCCAGCAGTCACACTCCACCCAGTCCATTCATCTACACTCACAGCCACAGAGAGCAGAATTATGTGGCTTTGTTAGGCTAAGAAGCATAAGGATTGTTTCCTGAGAAAAGAAATATTTTTATTTTTTAAGAATTCAACTCTATGGATGGACCTAGAGATTATCATATTAAGTGAAGTTAGACAGCGAAAGACAAACATCATATGGTATCAGTTATATGTAGAATCTAAAAAAAGGATAAAAATGAACTTCTCTGTAGAACAGAAACAGACTCACAGACTTTAAAAGTCTTACGGTTACCAAACTGGAGAGGTATGTGGTGAGGGAAGAGAGATGGATCAGGGGTTGGGACGGGAATTTGTACCCTAAGCTATATAGAATGACTGGCCAATGGGGACCTGCTGAATATTGGGAACTCTACCCAATATTCTGTGATAATCCATGTAGAAAAAGAATCTGAAAGAGAATGGAGTTATGTACATGTATAACTGAATCACTTTGTTGTACAGCAGAAATTATCACAACATTGTAAATCAACTATACTTCGATAAAACTCTAAAAAAAAAAGAATTCAACTCTAGTGTGTAAATACTTATTGAGTATCTATTATTTCACTCTGTTGGGGAGGGAAATGTCAAGGTGAATAAGACATCTCCAATCCCAAATGTAACTTCTACTACCCAAAAAGTCACTGCAATAGGTGTTGTGCAGAACAGAAAAATAAATCAAACATGGCTTTTTTTTTTTTTTTTTTGGTCTTTTTTGCCTTTTCTAGGGCCACTTCCCGTGGCATATGGAGGTTCACAGTGTAGGGGTCTAATTGGAGCTGCAGCTGCCGTCTATGCCAGAGCCACAGCAACGTAGGATCCGAGCCACATCTGTGACCTACACCACAGCTCACAGCAATGCCAGATCCTTAACCCACTGAGCGAGGCCAGGGATCGAACCCACAACCTCATGGTTCCTAGCTGGATTCGTTAACCACTGCACCATGACGGGAACTCCAGCTTTTTTTTTTTTTTTTTTTAACATGGCTTTTTTTCTCCCTACCACCACTTGCATTCTTTGCAAACAATGAAATAATGCTATGGTAAACTTAGAGTTGATCATATAAAACTTGGTATTAACTAAATTAACTAAATAATATTTATTTCTATTAGCAAGGATGCCATGTTTAAGAAAGCTTAAAATGCCCTCCCATAGACTGGCAGCATTCAGCAAGTTTTCTGTGCAAACAGTTCCACATATAGAGGGATTTTCAATGTATTTTTGTAAGAAGGTGAGCCTCACAACCTACTCTTTCACTTCCATCTTCTCTCCTTCCTTCCACAGATGGGATACCAGTCCCATGATTAAACTGACACCCTGACTGACAGGGCAGGTTGGCCAAGGTTAGGGACTGGGAGAAGTTGTGGAGCTGGTTCTCATAAGAGAAGAGAGTCTGAAATGCACTGATGTGATCCAGCCACACACTCTGTAGAATAGAGATCTAAGCCTAGACCAAGGGGAAATGGATCTTTCAGAGGGAAAAAAACCATGTGGAAAGTAGGCATCGGGGGGCAAACACTGGGGCAGGTGCCCATGTCCAAATCTCAGGGCAACAGCAATGCAAAGCCCTCATGATGGTAACTTGTCTGGGTAAAATGTACCCACAGGGAGCTCGACATACCAAAGACAGAAGATTCATTCATTCCAAGCTTTTCTAGGCTCAGCCCAGCGTCTGTCTGTCTCTGTCTATTTATCTACCTACCTACCTAGCTGTTCTTTTTACGGCCAAACTGCATCATATGAAGTTCCCAGGCTAGGGGTTGAATCAGAGCTGCAGCTGCTGGCCCACACACAGCCACAGCAACACCAGATCCGAGCCATGTCTGTGACCTGCTCCATAGCTTGCGGCAATGCTGGATTCTTAACCCACTGAGTGAGGCCAGGAATCAAACCTGCATCTCCTGGAATACTACGTCAGGTTCTTAATCCACTAAGCCACAACGGGAATCCCCAGTGTCCACTTAAATTACTATCAGTATGCTACGGAGTTAAATTTCAGATTAAAAGTGGGCTATAATCTTGTGACCCTAATCTCCATTGATAAATAACAAAAATTCTCTTCAAAAAATAAGAAATTTTGAAGGTGGGACTATATACAATAACTTTCTGAATAAAATTAAATAATAATTAAATAAATTAAAGGGGAAATTAATACAATTTATACATTTTGATCTTAATACCAATATGTTAAATAGTAATTCATTAAGGACACAATTCAAAGTAATCTTATTTACATTTTTAATCATTTAAATGCTTTTAATATCATACAAATTTATTGCTGTTCAAATTTTTCCTAGATCAAACAACATATATTCCTGAACATATTCCACTTGTGAATCATAATTATAATAAATTCCTGTCCAGCAAATTTCTGAATCATAGCTTAACCATAAACACTGCTCGTTACATAAGGAAAAACAGGAGTGATATGTATTTGGATCAGATCTTAAATGCATAAAGCAAGCATGAACTTAATCACATTTTTGTAAAATCTGGGTATCAATTGTAGACTTTTGTTATCTTTTGAGGGAGAAACAGAGATGCTGAGACAATGAGCTTTAAGTAAGAAGTGTATAGAAGACTTAAAGCTTTTGTGTGAACAGACACTTGATAGTCTCCATTTATTAAGGAGTCCAATGATCGCAATTTATAGAACTGCTAACTAATAAATGAATTGTGCTTTGAACATAAATGCAATGAGTCTGGATGTCTTGAAGTTTCTGACATCACTAAATAAACAATTGGCTGAAATGGTAAAATTCCTCTAAGTAGTGATAACCTAGCAGAGACTAGGGTGTTGTCTTTCTTCCCCTTCCTGTTCTTCCTGAGACAACTTCTCCACGTTTTCCAGCTCTACCACAACCAGTTGGTGTATCACCGGATGCACAGCAGAAACGTGATAGAGTCTTACGTTCCACTGTGCAGCCCCATCACCTGGAGGCTTCAAGAAATCCAGAAGCTCAAAGCAAAAGGATACAGCCACCTTCAGTGGAAATTTATCTCACTGAAAATTTCCACCACTAATCCTAGGATCACTTTATTTACAACAGAACACCTGAGGCTTGGGGCGATGCTTGGAGTCTATCCAATCCTCCTGGCAGTTCATCCTGAGTAAAATCACTACTGGAGGTAAATTACGCACCAAACCTGGAGATTAAATACCAACTTCATACTAAGATGTATCAGAAAGAATTGACCCAGAAGTTCCCGCCATGGCGCAGTGGGTTAAGAATCCAACTGCAGGGGCTCGGGTCACTGTGAAAGCATCAGTTTGATCCCCAATTCAGCCCAGTGAGTTAAAGGATCTGGTGTGGCTACAACTCAGATTCAATCCCTGGCCCAGGACCTTCCATGTGGCATGGGTGCAGCCATCCAGAAAAGAGGTGGGAGGGGGCTGACTCAAAGGAACCCTGTTCTCCCACACCATCCCTGGAATTCTGAGAGTGGTCTCCACACCACATTTTCAAGCTCTGCAGGGAGCAGCTGGTATGCTACTGGACACATTCCCCATTTTTTTTCTGAGATGATAGTGAAAATACCAGCTTCTCTCTTTTACATTTATGCATCATTTACTGAAAACCTGTGCTGTGAGTGACTGAGGAGAAAACACTCAGAGAAGGGCCCAGCATACAGAAGCCAGCAGAGGAGTGTGCTTAAACTGTAAATTACATGTGCCAGCCTCATGTAAGACACAGGGATTCCAGGCTCTAGATTCCTGCAGCAGGAATCCAAGTCAGACAGTGGTAGGTCCCTGGGCTGCTCCCAGAAAGGGCTAGCATGGCCAGTCATCATCCGGCTACAGACACTGTCCCCTGACCCACGCGAGAACTCAAGTTGTGTTTTCAAAGCAGGCAAATTTTCTTTCTCTCTGCATATATACACACACACATACACACTCTTTTATTGAAACTGATCTTTTCTAATACTATAAGTTCTGACAGGCTCTGATACGTTTCTAGATACAGCTTGAATAGGCGGGAACATTACGGTAGCTCATTTTATTTTTTTCAATTTTTTCAATATTTTTGCTTTTTTAGGGCTGCTCCCACAGCATATGGAAATCCCCAGGCTAGGGGTTGAATCAGAGCTGCAGCCACTGGCCTATACCACAGTTCACAGAATTGCCAGATCTGAGCCACGTCTGCGACCCTACACCACAGCTCAAGGCGATGCCAGATCCCTAACCCACTAAACAAGGCCAGGGATCGAACCAAGTCCTCATGGATACTAGTTGAGTTCTTAACATGCTGAGCCACAATGGGAATTTCTGGTAGCTCATTTAAAAGACCACTTTATAATATGGTCAACTTTTATTTCTCTAAATCATAGTATTTCTTTAGGAACATCAGAAAAAGTAAGTATTTGGACTCCTGAATATTATTCATCAGAAGTAATTTTACCTTTCTTATACTCCCAAGACATGTTCCAGACCCACTACTCAACCTTGAATACTTCAGCCATCACTATTCCACACAGCAAAGAGAAATATTTTTCCACGGTACACAATTTCTTTGGTGCATAAACATACATAAAGGCAAGAAACAAAGTTTTCCCTAAAGGGTCATGAAATAATAATTTAATAAATGGATAGATCTAGCAACATTTCCACTAAAATACATGTAGACATTTTTAAATGTTAGTATGGAGTTCCCGTCGTGGCGCAGTGGTTAACGAATCCGACTAAGAACCATGAGGTTGCGGGTTCGGTCCCTGCCCTTGCTCAGTGGGTTCACGATCCGGCGTTGCGGTGAGCTGTGGTGTAGGTTGCAGACGCGGCTCGGATCCCGCGTTGCTGTGGCTCTGGCGTAGCCAGTGGCTACAGCTCCGATTCGACCCCTAGCCTGGGAACCTCCATATGCCGCGAGAGCGGCCCAAAGAAATAGTAAAAAAAAAAAAAAAAAAAAAAAAAGACATAAATGTTAGTATGACTATGCTTTACAGGAACGGTTCTACAAAAATTTGTTTTATATCTACTGGAGAAACCTACCAAAAAATTAACAATTTGTAAGAACTTAATATTCTCCCAGCTTCTTGCTGGGCTCAAAAGACATAAGCCTCATTTTATATATTGAGTTATTTTCTGTTCAACTTTCTCCTAATTCAAACAACCTTGAGCAAGCTGATTAATTTGTGTTCCTCAGTTTCTTCTGTAAAATGAGTATAATGTAGTCCAGTGACTAAATGAAATAACAACAGAATCCACCTTGCAGAGAACTCTCCCTTCCCCATTACCTCTGCCATTTTTCCAGGTAAGGGCTTCATCATCTTAGGTGAGAGAGTTTTCTAATTTAATGGGGGAAAAAAACCTAACTTATTTTTGATACTATCATACCTAACACCATCATTATAGTGATTTCCTTATTATATATTCCTCCAAAAGTCTGCATATTACATTTTAAATAAATCATATATTTATATGATAGAGCTCACTGCTTAGAATACTGTACTAAATTTTACAAAGTAAATGACCTTACTGTCACAATATGCTTACAGTCCAATTATTCTCTTTTATAAACATTCAAATTTTTGCAGCTGAGAAGTCTCTCAAGGTGATAACACCTTAGGCAGCGTGTGCATTTGGGTGAACAGCCTTATTATGTTTGACTGTAAAAGCCTCCACAAGAGTCATGTACTTGGCCAAGACACTGCTGCCAAGGAGGTGTGGTTCAACCACAAAATGTTATTCTTGCTTCCCTGAGCCAACTGCCTCCAGAGGGCAATCTGAACAAACACCCTGTGTGGGGGGGGATGGGGGGTCAGGGTGTACAAGGGGGGTCGTGTTTTATTCCAAAAATTCCTTGCTACTTTCATACATTAAAATAATGTTTGGGAGGGATGTCTAACACAGAAATAGTTTATATACATTAAAATTTCACACGGCTTTCTGTCCAACTGTCCAAATACAAACCTTTATATGGTTTCTTGGAGGGGGGGCATGCCTGAGGCATGCAGAAGTTCTCAAACCAGGTATCAAACTTGGGGCACGGCAATGACCCAAGCTACAGCAGTATCAACAGAGTCCTTAACCACTAGGCCACCAGGGAATTCCAAAACGTTCTGTGTCAGAATCAGCTTCTGCAGTGTAGTGGTGACCCATCCCTCTCCCCAGGGTTTAAGGCCACTCTCATGTTTTTTAAGGTTGGTAACACATGAATGAATCATCAACTGCACTGGTTACCGTTGTGTGAATTACATCTTGCTAAAAGGTAATTCCTACATTTATGAAATAGGGATAATCAGAACACAAAAAGAACACCTAGGACCCTTGCTGAGGAAAATAAATGATCAAAACTACTAAATTAATTGTCAGTCACATTATTGGCAGAACAAAATCTTGCCTGATATATAATACTCCTAACATCTGACAATCAAAAAAAAAAGTATGTGGGCACGCATGCACACACACACACGCACACACACACAGAGTTACTTATAAGCTAGTCAACTGATTTCATCACCTTAAAGAAAGACACCCGGCACATCAAGGCCAGTTCTTTAATAAATATTGGAACCACTGAACGTTTGTCATTTGACAGCTGTATTTTCTCAAAATAAAAATGTTTACCTGCAACCTAAAATAAAACAATTTTCCACAGAAAGACTGAGGTACTTGACTAATTATCATATATATATATATCACCAAAGGAAATGTCCTGTTGTCTGTTAAGAAACAGTTTTATGATTGTTTTTAAGCAATAGCTACTACCAGTCTCACCATACATACACACACCCCATATAATCCCTTTTCCTTTTAAATTTATTTGCAGCTATTAATAATCACTGATCTGAAAAGCACACCTTTCTCTGAGGGATTTCAAAAAAAGTTTTTAGTAGATCATTTAGTCCAGATATTTTCAATAAAATACATGGTGAGTGTTGGTACTGAGTCAGGCAACTAACAAGTCATTTTCTGAGCAGCCTTCCCCTTTGTGCACAGTCTCCTGTTAGTGAGAATTACTGCCGTTATTGGGGGGAGGGCACTGCTAGGCAATGAATATGTACTATGCTGAATATGTGATGCCTATTTGTTCTAACACTTAAAAAGAGCCCAGATACTGCACGTCATGCTGAAGAAAACAAAGCTTGCACAGCTCCAGTGGCTCCAAAATCTATACCCTTTTTACTTTGCATCCTGACTTAGAAATTTATTATTAGGAGCCATATTCTAGCCAATCAGGGCACCCATCTTCTCCCTTATTTAAACAGGAAACAGCCTAAAAAATTTACACGAATATAATGATTGCTTTATTTCCTAATAGGAAATTCATCTCAATAAGTATACCTTTTAGCAAAATTTGTAATTATCCATATAGTAACACTGATTACATTCACAGTTACTAAAACTTGAGCTCTTGTATTTTCCTGGGCCGAGCAGAATCAGTGCTCTGGAAGTATAATCCCAGGAGACAGAGGGGAGCTGCTGGTGACACCAGAGGACAGTTCCTAGGACCAATTAGACAACAACTTTGATGAGCTCCAGAGGGACTGTTGCCATTATCCCAGCTGTACAAATGCTCATGGGAGCATGGAGTTAGGGAAATGAGGGTTTAAAGTCAAGGAAAAGACTCCTATGGGATCCATGGATGCTCCTAGGCCAGCTTCTTTGTGAACAAACATAGTTGGTTTGGGAGTTCCCTGGTGCCATGGGTTAAGGCCCCAGCATTGTCACTGCTGTGGCTCAGGTTTGATTCCTGGAAAAGGAACTTCCACAAGCATAGGCAGGGCTGAAATTTAAAAAAAGAAATAAAAGAAAGCTTCTCTCAGAATTATAGATATTCCCCCACAAGTAATTTTTAACTCTTAAAAAGTTATAACATGGAACTATACCAATCTCTTATGATAAAACATGATAGAAGAGAATATGAGAAAAAGAATGCAAAAAGTAAAAATAAAAAGTTATAAAAGCCACCTGACATCCAAACACAAATGCATTTAGCCCTCTATACAATAAAATACCATAAAATGGCCGAGATAGGAGAGCTATTCACCAATGTCCTCCTCTTCCAGGGAGGACAGCTGGACTGCATTTTCCAACTTCCCTTACACACGTGCCAACACAGTTGAGTTCAAGCCTGTGGAATATGAGCAGAGATAGGGATGCTCATACACTTCTCGTCCACACCCTACTCATTCCCATCTTCTACAGACCAGCCATCATCTTCCCCTTGCATCAAAAGTGCAGCTGTCAGAAGACAAGAGAAGCTTTGCATGGAAGGCGAAACAACTGGGCCATAAAACAGAGGGTCCTGGATCCCTGAATCACTCCTTAGAGGGAAACTGCAAAGCAGTCAAGAGTACTTGCTTCAGATTTTGTACAAAAGAGAAATAAACTTCTATTGTGTTTGAACCATTATGGTTGGTTTGGTACAATGGCCAGTATTATCTTAACTCATACAAATACAAATACTATGATCATTTTTGTGACCTATTTACAAAAAAAAAAACCTTGACAGTGAAATTCTAAATTCCTTCAGAAGAAGCATGGAGGGCTCTGATAACATCCTGACCTCATAGTACTGTGTGCAGTTTGGATAAAATAAACATTAGAGTTCCTTTACTTATTCAGTCAAACACATGTACTGAAACCCACATTGTGGTGTTCCCTGGTGGCTCAGTGGGTTAACAACCTGGTGTTGTCACTGCTGTGGTGTGGGTCGCTGCTGCAGTAGGGGTTTGATCCCTGGCCTGGGAAATTCTGCATGCCATGGGTAAGGCCAACAAAAGGCGGGGGGACCCACTTTATGCCAGTTGCCAGGCACTGCTCCTGGCTTTCTAATATGGTAATAGGTGGGATAAACTCCCTGCTTTCATGATCTTACAACTAGTGGGTACAGACAAACAGTAAAAGAATATGGGTAGAGACAAACAGTAAAAGAATAATGAAGAATATAAAAGAATAGTAATTGTCAAATAGGGCTAAGTTTTGCATTTAGCAAAGATTAAAAGAGACTGATGTGGCAGTGACTGGATAGCCAGGAAAGCTCTAATACCTGATAATGAGATGAGAAAACTCATTTTTAGACTCTCAGTTATTTCCTAAAGGGAAAAGTCTAATCATACCATTTTACTAGATACATATACCATTTTACCTAGTGTCTGTGTGTGTGTACACACATATCTATACATGCACATACATCTTGTATATAAGATACATACGTTATATACATACATGTACATATACACGTACTTTATGTAACACATATATTACATTTCATATATTTATAAAGTGTATGTTATATTTGTATTTGTCTTTGTATAAAACTGAGAAAAATCTAGCATAACACTAAGCCATAGGACTACAATTACTAAACATTTTAGGAAAAAATATTGGTTTTTTTTATGCCATCTCAAGATAAAATTAAGTATCATAACCGTGGTGCCTTATGAACCAAAGACAATATAAAATATACTCAGATTTGTGCAGTGCCCTATGGGTTGGGGACCACTAATATTTAGTCAAATTTCAAGATGCAAATATTACATGACAGGAATACAAGGCTTCCAAAATAATTATTTATCCTCCAGAAAGACCATTTAATAGGATTAATGGAAAATGGAGTCTAGAAGACACCTACTTTGTCAATTGATTTTGAGTATTTAAAAACGCACTGAATAGACTGATGGCTTGGGGGAAAAACACTTCCACTGAAATGTATGTTATACTCTTTTGAAAATAGGAATTAATGTATTTCATTTCTCTACAAAGAAACTTGGATGTACCCCAAATACTTGATTCCACAGACTTCTTCATTTCCTAGCATTTGTGTGTGGGTAAAGAAATTTGGGGGTGGGGAAGGAAGACCATTCAACAAATAATATGTCAAAAAGAGGTAAGTCATGTGAAAATTAATAAAGTAGGATCTGGGATACAGAGGGTGGGAGGTTTCACTGCTAAGATGTCATGTGAGTAAAGACCTTAGTGGAGTGAATGCCTAATCCCTGCAGACACACAATAGGGAAACAGGTATTTCAAGTTCAAGGGCACTGAGGGAAAGGCCAAGAGCAGGGTGGCCTCCCCATGTTTTAGGAATAGCTAGGAGGTCCATACGAGTGCTGAGGAGACCAGAGGACAGAAAGAGATTCTATGGCAAAATCATGTGGGAAAGGTTTTGGATTTAATTCTGAGTGAGATGGAGAGCCCTGGGGAGTTTTCAGCACCCCCAGTGTCTGCATTATGGATTTAAAACATTTTTGTCAAATGTCTAATGCAGATATATCTTACTTTTTGGAAAAGCATTCAACAGTAATTCCAGGTAACTTAAACAGAAAAAAGATGTTTATTACAATTAGTACCCCAAAGCCATCAACAAAGGCCTCAGAGCTTGGCCTAATGGGTAATCCCCTGAGTAGTGACTCAACTGTGAAGTTCCTTCTGTTCTAAGTTACAGTTCCTGGGGACATTTGCTACATAACTTTATTTCCTGAAAAGTCCCACCCCATTCCTCTTAAACCTATGTCACAAACACACACACACACACACACACACACACACACACACACACACACACACCTAGATTTCACATGACATCTCGATTCCACTGCAAATGGTTCATCTGTAGATTTACTTAGACACGACCACAACTGCTACTCTTCTAGTGATGAGGATTACAACTTGGCTAGACAATCATCTTTGAGTCAAAAAACAATTCTACATTATCCCTCTTAAGTTACTCACAAAAATAGCAGATATTAGTTTTTATGTATCTGGTAGATCAATTTTTCCTTTTACTTTAATGAGAAAGATACTCATTTTAGCATTTATTTCCAGGGATGTTCAACTGAACATTCATTTTCAAGGGCTTTATGTGTCAGCCCTGGCATATGGGATAATTTCATTGCTTGAGCTCTGTCTGCAGGGGCACTGTGAGGAAATTAACTGAACATCGAGGTGCATTACTCACTGCCCAGGGCCAGCAAAAATAGATCCCACATAAATGGCATGAAGTCTAACAGATCTTTCTTTTCCTCCACCTTTCCTTTTTTGTTGGTTTGTTTAGTCTGTAAACCTCAGATACCATATCCTGAGGAATAGTATGAATGACTAGGACACAAGGGGCTCCTTCCTAACCCACTCCCTCCAGTCAACGCTCCAGCATTTCCCCCGACCTTCTCAGTCATCTGTGGAAATGTATTTACACAATCAATTGAGCAACTCTCATAGAAAGCTGATGCTTCCCACATAAACACCCACATCTAGTGTTCTGTTACTTTATTAAGCTTTTATCTCCCTCAAACTTCAACTACTTCTCCTGAACTTTTCTGTTAAGTGTGTACATGTGTGCATGTTAATTTATCATCCCAAGTTTAAAGCAGGGAAAGAGAACAGCATTAATCAAGACACACTTAGGGAATCTTATAATGGGCTTAATATAACCCATAGTGTCATCAGTGCATGCATACATGCACATGCATGTGAGCACACACATACACATGTACTCACACACAGTACTAATAATCCGTATAAACAGTTTGACTTCCACAGCCTTGAAGTTACATAGACCTCAATTCACCTTCAGCAAAAGCAAGAACTTACAAAATGAACTAAATGTCCACTCTGTGTGAGATGTTCTGAGGGGGAACTTACAAATAACCCCCACTTTAATGCTACTGCTCCACCTCTTTCCTGCCATGCTTCTTGCAACAATCTCCTTTCCCTTTCGATCTCTTCTCCATGTTGCTACCAGAGTAAACATCCAGAAGATGACAGAAAGATGTACACCTGAACCCACTACCCCCCTGCCAGGAGTTTCTGGGTGGACGCTTCACCCTCAGGAAAAAGTCTACACCCCTGACCACCACACCCACTCTCTTCTCCTTCTGATATTTCCACACACCTCTCCCCACTCTCTGCTCGAGGTTCAGGAAGCACTTATGGTTATTGAACATTCCATGTTCTGTCTGTGTCTCCTGGGTCTCTGCTGTTCTTCTTCCTAGGCTAGTTAATTCCTAAGCTCTCCTGCCAGAGGTGAGAGTCTTATCAGACACTCCTGTGTCACCCAGGACTTCACCCCCCTGCACTGCAGCTGCGGATCCAACAGCGCAAAGCCCTCTCCAGTAGATCCAGAACACACCCGCCTTGTCCTTCACTCTTTCCCTCGCCTCAGAGTGCCTGAAATGCACACATCACTACACTATTGACCCTAGTTTTGGGTGCAGCAGTGCAGCATGTGGAAGTTCCCTAGCCAGGACTCAAACGCACATCACGGCAATGACAATGCCGAATCCTTAACCTGATGCACCACCAGGGAACTTGTCAACCCTAGTTTAGAGTGGAGGATACTGAGGCTGAAAGAGAATGAATAAGGGCCGTCTCTCCCTTTTCAATTCGATGGTCACTTCTTTCAACCAGCAATTACAGGCAGGAGCCCCAGAAAAAAACAGGAGAAAGATGATGAATAGAAGAAGGATGAAATTGTACTAAACCTAGGCTAACAGTGCTTATAGTTAAGCAATATGTTTAGTTTGGGTTTCCTACATGTCAGGACAAAAAAAGTTGAGGACAAAACTTCTGTAGTCAAAAATTTTTGAGTTCCCATCTATATAGACCCCAACACAGAAGTCCAGCAGATGATGAATGTTTGAAGTCTACTCAGAGCTGAAAGATTCACTCTCACCTATGTAATACTTTAACAAGTATTTATAGACTTACGGCAATGGGCCAGGCATTGTTTTAGGAGCTCGGTATGTGAAACAACTGGGATGGGCAAAGGCCCTGATCCCTGGAATTTTCACTTCTGGAGGCAGGAGCACTGCTGAGTAGAAGGTGAAAAAAGGGATAAATGATGATAAACAAACAGAATAACTGTAGATACCAATTGGTACTGGAAAGATAACACTAAAGGAGGGGACTGATACAATGGATGGTGATGGTTGGGAGTAGAGAGACTGTTCTGGACGGGGACCTGGGTGGAAATCTAATCAAGTGACATTTGAGATGATGTGAGTAACTACAAAGGATTCAGGCAAAGAGTGATGTGGAAGAGAGCTCCACAGATGGAAGGATCAGGAAGGCCACAGCCCCAGGGAGGAAGAGCCTGGGGGTGCAGGAAACAGGACCAAGTTCAAGGTCATGGAGGGCAGAGGGGTCCAGACAAGCTCAGAGCAGCTGAAGCTGCTTTTAAGGGCAATGGGAATCCACTGGGCTTTCACACAGGCAACTAAGAAGATCCAGGAACGTTTTCTAAACCCTTCTGTTAGGGGTAGTGGGAAGTCAGGATGGAGTAGGGTGGGCCTTCGGAACTACAGCCGACTAAACTGCAGCTTTTCAAAACCTAACCTGATGGTCCTTCGAGGGGCCTCGGAAACCACTGCTTTGCTTCCTCAAAAGATAAAATCCCATCTACCTAAAGTACCAACAGGGTGATCAGCTCTGTGAGGCCAGTTGCTGCAACACTTTGGTAATTAGTTCTGGCCTCCTGGATGTTATGTGGGTACCAGTCCAAATTTTCCAGGAACAAGGCAGATTATAAAAATACTCAAGTTATTACAGAGTGCTAATTTATTAAATATCCTAACAGAATGAATACTTATTTTGACCACGTTTCTAACCAGTGACTAGTGTTTTTAGGAGGTCATAAATTACAATATGAAATTGTAGAAAAAAATGCATGGTAATCCCAAGTGGTTTGTGTGACTCAAGAAGTTAGTTTAATTCTTTGTAGCTCAATTTCCTCACCAGTGTACACA
The DNA here is from genome assembly GCF_054392235.1 of Sus scrofa. Classification (NCBI taxonomy): domain Eukaryota; kingdom Metazoa; phylum Chordata; class Mammalia; order Artiodactyla; family Suidae; genus Sus; species Sus scrofa. Next base: position 48,788,863 of record NC_139390.1, on the reverse strand, counting down.
CAAGAAGGTCTGTTCTACCCACCTCAAAAGACTGTTCTGAGAATGGAGGACCAAAGGAAAAGAACTCTAGTAATATAAAATGTAAGCAACCGCAAGCCTCTGTATAAAAGGGCAATTATAGACCTGGAAGGATTTTTAGGGATTTATTTAGCACAACACTTCACATTGTGGGAATTGATGTCAAGAAAAGTGAACTAGGAGTTCCCGTCGTGGCGCAGTGGAAATGAATCCGACTAGGAACTATGAGACTGCAAGCTTCGATCCCTGGCCTCGCTCAGTGGGTTAAGGATCCGGTGTTGCTGTGAGCTGTGGTGTAGATCACAGATGTGGCTTGGATCTGGCGTTGCTGTGGCTGTGGTATAGGCTAGCAGCTATAGCACCGATTTGACCCCTAGCCTGAGAACCCCCATATGCTACAGGTGCAGCCCTAAAAAAACAAAACAAAAACAAACCAAAAAAAACCTTTCTAAATAGAACATCTGAATATCTAAAATTGCAAAGCATCCAAAATGTCTAAGCAGTTTATACCAGAAATGTTTTGCTGCTTAGGTGAATAATATTTCTAGAGTAGATGTAAATGTTAAAGAATTACATAACTTATTATAACAAAAGTCAGATCATTCACAATGTTAATCTACCATTAGGATTGCTAATGTAAATACTCAGGGATTGGTGTTTGCTAGCTCCTTACTACCTTCAGTCTTTAGACCCTTAGTTTCATTTCATTCATTCATTTGTTCATTCATTTATTTATTTCGTCATTTATTTAGCCATGGGGCCCGGGGGGAGCTTCTCAAAGTAAAACAATTGTTTACTAACTCTGATGTTTGCCTCTATCTGCTTTACTGTACTTTTATTAACTCATCTCTCACACATTCAATAAATATTTATCAAGTGGCTTTTTAGTGGTGAACCAATCCTAGATGCTCCAGATAAAGTGCTAAATCTAACAGATGAAGTCCCTACTCTCAAGAGGCTTACGTGTCAACAGAGATATAATAAATGAGCAGTAAAAACAGAAACAACAGCAAGAACAATGTAAACATAATAACAAATGCTTGGCAGATAATTTTTAAAATGTGCTGTAACAGAAATGCCTGCGTGGCTACTCTGGACTGGCCTGCCAGGACATCCTTCTATACCTGGGACCTGAGAGTCTAGGAACCAGACAGGTGAAGGCCACAGGAGACTGGATTTAGGCAAAACAACAATAACTAGTGCAAAGACTTCACAGCTTGGTCCATTAGATGAACAAAAGAAGGGCAAGGAAGAGTTCCCTAGTGGCTCAGTGGTGTTGTCACTGCTGTGGCATGGGTCCTACCATGGTATGCGTTTGATCCCTGGCCTAGGAACTTCCACATGCTGTAGGCACTGCCTCCCCCCACATCCCCCCCAAAAAGAAGGTCAAGGAGCTGGGTGGAGCGGATAAGCAGACTGGTTCATGCACAGCTTTGCAGGGAGTCTAGATTTTATTCCAAAGTTACTGGAGAGTCTTTTAAAAGAAATGACCTGGTCTGATTTTTACTTTTTAAGGTAAGTCAGGCAGCTCTGTGAAGAAGGCATGGAGAAGGGTGAGATCAGATGTAGGAGAATAGTCCAAGCAAGAAGGTGATGGTAGCCTGGACTAGGGTGATAATGACAGAGGTGGATTCATGAGGAGGAGGGCAGAATAAGCAAGACTCGCTGAAAGTCACAGAGCTTGGGGCAACCTGGAAACACAGATAATTCATAGATTTGGGGGCTTGAATCTCTCAGTGAATGGTAATGCCAATGATGGCAACGTGAGGAAAGCTGAAGGACCTTAAGTGTTAACCCTACCTGCTGGGTTCGGAGGGTTTATTTTCTGGTGGTGATTGGGAGAACACTCAGAAGTTATACTTTGGCCATGTCAAATCCAAGGTAACAACATCCACGTCATGATACCTTGTGGGCAATGGAATATACAGGCTTGAATTTTATTATAATCAATGAATGGATGGATTCTGCTTTTGGGGAAAAAACTTTGTAGAAGTTTTCACCTGCTCATTAAGTGCTTCCAGGTTAATACACACAAAAATCATAATAAATGATGATCAGGATGGTTATGATAATGAGGAAGAGGATATTTTGATCCATACTGTGATGGGGTAATATGAGGTAAAAGAGGCTCTCAAGTTTTCTGTCCCTTTTGAGCTAAGCCATTAATGTAAAGGCACTGGATACATACTAGCCAAAAAAAGCCCCACAGGAATGTAAAATATGAATTAAATTATATTTTAAAGTAAAGTTAGCATAAACATCTAGGATTTTTCTCATAGAGTCTTCTAAAGAACATGAGATATATCTAGTGCTTCCTCCTAATGTATAAACCTAATAAAAGTTCATGTGAGATATGAACTTGACTAGATGTTTGCCATTTCACTTAATGGGCCTTTGCAAACAAAGGTTCCTTAATGCTTTCAATTTTATCAATAGAATTAACAAAACTCCTGAGAGAGAAAGCTAATTTCTTTCATATTTCAATTCAGAGAACTCAAAGATTAGAATCAAGAAAAACTAAATAGTAACCAAGATACCAATAACAAAACATATCAAACAAACTAGATGTAAACTCTAATTTCTTTTGTGTGTCCCCTTCCTTTGAAGGCCATGATCTTCTCTATAAACACAAAAAGCATATAAATGAGATATCTTCATATCAAAGCAGATATATGCATATCTTTACATATGACTGAACAAGACTTATCCTAATGTATTCTACCAACTATGGGAAACTGGGGAATAAGAAGTGTATTCAAATCATGGAAAACTGGAGAATAAAATGAAAAGTATTGGAGGTGAAAAAAAAAATCTCTAGTCAATGCAGACAGAGTAAATTAAGACATCTTCAATTCCAAAGTGAATAACTGACTTACAAGGTAAAAGGAGGGGAAAGGTGATACATACACAATTGTTAAGAATTCTATATGTCCCTTTTATTCTAGTTAATGGTTCAAATCTATAAGAGGTTTTGCAATGACTGGAACAATAACAAATAAGATTTAATCACCGTTAACTCAGGAGAGAGGGGCTGGGAAGTCAAAGTGAATGAACACCTGAGAAGGCAGGTGCAACATCCCACACAGAGCCTGCTTGATTAATCTCAGTGCAAATGACTGGCTGTGTGTGTGTGTGTGTGTGTGTGTGTGTGTGTGTGTGTGTGTGTGTGTGTGTGTGTGTGTGTGTGTACGCACAGGGGGTGGAGGGAACAATTAACTCCATCCTTACAATTTCCAACCTGAATCCTCCTTAGGTGGTTAGAGTCACCAGGTGCCTTAGGAGAAATTCTTGAAGCATTCCATTTCACAATTCCTGAAGGTTTCTTGGGGTAAAGTGTGCAAGAATAAGCTTACTTAAGTATCTCCAAGTCGGTGGTGAGACAAGAAAAAAACTTGGCCAACATGAGGGGAGTATGTGTAGTTGATGTGGTTAGTACACTGCTGGGTTGGAAGAAGGCAGGGGCCTTTCTCAGTTGATTTGGGAAAAACAGTTCTGAAAGAACAATGGCTATTCTGGGTAGAGATGCCATGAAAAGTAAGGAAAGGGGCCAATAATGCCAGCTTTAGGAGTTTTTATGCCACTTCCCAGTAAAGAAACTTTAGCCTGGTGTTGGTCACCTCTCTTAAACTGAAATATAGATGATTTCACTGAGAAACAGCCTAACATAAAATATGTTACACTTTACATAGAGGAATTTCAATGCTCACACCTCTTTTGGCACCAACTCTCAATTTTTATTCCATGTAAATTTTGAGGGGAGGGAGAATGAACTCATGGCTAAAGAATCTGGCAATTTCACTGTAAAGAAGCATCATTAAGAAGCTGGGAATCTGAGTCACTTAATATCAGGCTTCAGCTAAATTCTTAAACGGTTACATAACACCACTAATTTTTAAGAACAAGAAAGGTTTTTTTGTTTTTTTTTTTAAATGTCAGGGCTTTAGGATTTCCTCTGTTTTTCATACTTCAAAAAAAATGTCCTGTCTGACCCCCTTCCATCTATGTACATATTACTCACTGCTTTTTAGTGAAGAATTAAAGATCTCTGCATCCTCAGACGCCCAGCATTAACCTGACTCTCCAAGATTATATCTTTCTTTAGGTGAAGTAACTCACTTCTCTGTGATAATACTTCACATTTACAGAACAAGGTAACAGATGAAGAATTCCATTTCGATTAACGAAAATCTCACTAAAATACCACCTGGCTCACGTGTTACCAAATAACTGAAATGAAAAATTATAAACCATGCCTCAAATTCTTCATGCATCCTACCAAGCAAATAATACATTTAAATGAATAACAAAAGTTTTTACTCAAGCTTTGACATGAAGCACATGAAGCAGATATACATTTGAAAGTTTGAAAAATGAATAAAGAACATTTTTGAGAATTTTAAAAAATATTTTGGACTTCTATACAAATAGTTTCCCAAAATTAACTGTAGTAAAATCAGAAAAATAAATATATAAGCTCTACGATTATTAACCAAAAGCATTCTTTTGTGAAAATAAGTGTCACAAACAACTAACATTAACTTGCTTAAGCTGCAAGAGCTTCTTTTGCCAGAATTTTAAGAAATGAAAAAAAAGAAAACAAATAAAAGAAGATATTGTCATAACAATATGTAACCTGGGGTTTAGAGCAACAAGAAAGCAAATAACAGTGTTCCTCATATGCTCAGCACTGAATTATCTTTCACAAAGCGAAAGGCATTTTTTTGAACCAATAAAACAGTATGTACAGTTATGAGGTACAGAACTCCCACATCCTGGCCTTTAAATTGTCCTTATAAAAAAAACAGCATTTATGAGCCCCATAATGACTATTTTAAATCCCCTGCATCATATCGCAATAGAAAAACACTGTGTAGCACAATGTACAATGGCATATTTAAATATGACCCCAAATTCCAGGCTCCTATAATCTATATTAAGTTGTGGGCAAATAAAGGCATTCTACCTTGATTGTTTCTCTAAGCAAAGGTTAACTAAAAAGGCCAGGCTTAGGAAGAGAGAGGATACGTACCATGATAGTCTCTTTCGTTAGAAACGGCAAGAAGAACAGATTTAAATTAAGACTTGGTGTATAAAAGCTGAAAGCATAGAATTCGTATCCACATAATGAACTGATGTCTCCTCTGAAGACGTCAGATTGCTGTTCAGCTAAACTATCTAAAAATACCTCCTTGCAAACACACACACACACACACGAAATGACTACAAAGACAGGTCTTACTAAGCAGCTCTTACTTGCACAAAATCACTTAATAAATGGGGAAAATTTTTAAAGTGCTTATGAAAAATTTAACAGGAATTTTTCTTAGCAACTATGATCTTTTATGAGATCTGAAAACCAGCACCAGTTTGTAAAAAGTCGGTATGGATGGACCCTAAAGTCAATCATAATTGATCTAAGATGTCCAACAGAGAATCATGTTCTATGAACTTAAAATAGGATAAAGGAAAATACACCCCTGAATCACTGTCAACATTCTATTTAAAACCCAAAGAGGGAAATTTTCTGGCTGGAAAAGCGGGAAGCTAACTCACAGATGCCACTGTGTGCCAGACCCTGTGCCAGATACGGACACTCTGCAAGAACCTAAGAAGAAGGCATCCTTACCAGCACTTTACAGACTAGGAAAGATGGGTCAGCACATTTACTCCCTCTGCTTAATGCCACAAAGCTACAAAGAAGAGGTAGGACCCCAACCCACACAGGACTGACCCTACAGTATTATAATCTCGTATTGATAACTGACAGTTACTTAGGCTTTATGGTTTGCAAAAAGATTCTAAAAAAATTAACTCTTCTTATATTTTCCTTACTTAAACCTCAAGTTTTTCATCCGTAATACTGGGAGAATCTCACTTTGCTCCTACTATTGTTTTGATGACGAAGGACAATAATATACGTAAAGCACTCAGTAAAATAACTACTACCATAATCATTCATAGTCTTCAAAACAATGTTGTAAGGGGGACTGGTATTGTAATCATGATCTCCATTTCAAATTGAAAAAACAGAAACTTCAAGAGGTTAAAAGACTTGCCTAAGAGCTGCACAGCTCGTCAACATCAGAACAAGGCTCAAAGCAAAGTCTTTGTGAGCAAAGTAATTTCATGTTCTACTATACTAAAAATCTAGCTGGAACAGTTCCTTCCTTCCTATTACAATGAGCAAAGGCTAATAGTTGAAATAAAGAAGATTTTGCTTTAAATGTCCTCATCAGTATGCTTGACCATGACAGGTTCTGGGTACTGGGAATACATGAGTTTTGCCACATATGACATCCAGTTGTGCATGCCTTTAGCTCTCAGGCTCAGGCTAACACTTCAAAGCTGCTTACTCACTCGATTATAGAGCAATTGAAAGCAGTATCTTTTTTCCATGATATCTGTGAATAGATAACACTTGCAGGAGGGAACAAAATAGAGAAAATAAATAATATATAGTACTGGAAACCCCCATGGCTAACAAAGCCACTACCTGACATATACACCTCGAAGGATGCTCTCTAATCCTGCCTAGGTCGAGGCTCTGCCCATCATCCTCCTACAGAGAATGGATAGTAAACCTAGGGCAATTAGCATAGCCAAGACAAGACGTTCTCAATTCAAGGAGAGCTGTAGTCATTGGATTGCAACTCACTTCATTATGGCCAGGTTAAACGGTACAGCTTTCTTAAAGTTATAATTATATTCCACAGTCTCAAGAATATGTGTCATAGCAATGGAGGTTAAAGAAATGTCAGAATTGTAATAAAGATGGACCTAATTATTATTCACTTATCTGTATCTCTAATGGCTAAGACAATGTTGCTAAGTCTGGCTGAGAAAACTCTTTCATCTGGTCATATGCTAAAATTAGCTCCTTATAAATTACTTATCTAATGGGGAAACAAACTAAGAGAGCAATCATATGCAAACAGTATGTCAAAAACAGGACTCTTTTCTATATTCAAGTCTAAAAACAGAGGAATGTAAAAGACCTCTGGAGAAGCATACTGATGGGATTCTCAGATAAGCCTGGTGATCTTTCCATAAAAAGTTGAATTAACAAGAGAAAACCTCCATGTAAAAAGTTGAAGTAATTATTCGATACAAAACTGTATTCCTACAATTCTGGCCAAGCTTGAAGGCGAATAAAAAGGATTGCTTCATTTCCTTCAAGATCAAAGTACTTTCCATTTTATGGTAGGAATGTTAGTTACTACATCACACAAATGAAATCCCTTTGAAACTTACACTAGATAAAACCAACTCTGAATGTAGGGTGAGTAATAACCTGATCTTAAACTTTCTAATGAGAATTATAATCCATGGTACACACAGAAGAAACAAGGAATCAGTCCATCCTTGCAACAATGTCCTAGGAGCAAATTTAGGTACTTCTCGTAGCTTCCAAAAATAGATCTGCATGGGTGTGTGAGAGAGAGAGAGAGTCTACATGGACAAGACTGTCACTGGCTCCACCATGTACTCTAGCTGTATAGCTTTGGGAAAGTTACCTTTTCTCTCTATGCTTTGATTTCTTCATATATGAAAAGAGGACAACATACTTATATTGTTCTGAGGATTACATGGCAACATATGAGAAGTATTTGGAACACTGCCTAAAAGTATAGAAAGCCTTAAACTTTTAGCTAGTGACACCATTGCTTTTTTTTTTTTTTTTTAACTCTAATATTGAATTAGTAAAGAGGAGGTTGCTTGCTGAGTATGGAACTTAGAGAAGTAAATCAACCTAAGGACCTGTCATCTAAGTGAAGGGAAAACCTAGCACAGTCTCTGACCCACCTGCATAACAGATTTAATTTTCCTTACCTCCTGGGTAAACATCTTTTTAAACATAAGAGCTGTGCTTATTATGGGCCATGCATTATTCTAAGCTCTTTATAGACTTTATCTCTAATCGTCACACAACCCTGCTATCTCCATTTTACAGATACAGATTTCATGCACTAGATGAGCTAAGTAACAGACCCAAGATCACACGGTGAGGAAGCCGAGAAGCCAGAATGTGGATCCAGGGTCCTGGATCTGGAGCCTCCTCTGACCACGAGGTTACAGTTCTCACTAACCCTCCTCTTCATGTAACTTTCTTCACAAAGACTACAACCGGTCAGATAAGTTTTCACCACCACAGGTACAAACTATTTCCTAAATGGGTTATTTTTATAGACGGGTTATGACTCGCTAAACGAGGTTTCCCCTCTCCGTCCACTGTTAAGTTCTGGGAGCTCCAGCAGGGCGTTCATATCAACCATTTCAGTGTTCAGGTTCCTTTAACAACATCCTGGTAAGGACAAGAGCATGGTTGGGAACCAATACAGAGCAGACATCTCCAAGCTCGTTTCACCTTGGGCTTCTAGCTCTTCCATCAGGGTGACTGAGATGCCACCTTAAACTTGCAAAGTCTGTCTGCCTGAAATGCCTTTAGGCCTTATGTCCACACTCACCCACCTGGTGGCTACAGCCCCCGGCCTCTCCATCCACAAGACTCAGTGCACACGTCAGCAGGTCTCTCTCCCACTCCTGGACTGTGAGTAGCCAAGACTTCCAGTCACATAACCGAGACCGAACACAGCACCAATTTTCCTCTAACAAGTGACTGTGTATACCTACTTCTACAGCTCTCTGCCCTCCACTGTTACTGCGCTACACAAAAGTTGTTACACTAAGCACACAGTTACACTACTGTGGCCAATCTTTCATTCCACAATTCTAAGATACACAGTCTTTTATTTTAACATCTTTGAAATTGGGATCCACCTTACAGTCAAGGGAGAAAATACACCTGGACACACACACCTTGAAGGATATTCTCCAGCCCTGCCGAGGTTGAGGCACTGCCCATTATCAGTGGGTCACGGAAAGTCAGGCGAATCAATCTGTGGTACCTCAGAGTCATCAACTCTGTGTAGATCAACAGAGACAGTCTGACCATAACCTAAAGCCCAGACTTCAGAAACCTAAGCCATGGACATGTAATCCCACAGCTATACTGTGGCCAGGTAACACAATTTTATGATAGTTAACTGTCAACAGCCTTCTAACTACTATATAAACTACAGCATTGGGGCAAAACTCACACCTGACATTCAAAGGCATCCCATCAACCTGCATCCATCTCTCTGCTGCGACCACTTGCTCACAGGCCCTTGGTGGTACATGAACACTTCTGGTTCCATGCTTGAGCTGATTCTGTCGGCCTGAGCTGATTCCGTCAGCAAAAAGGGTCCCCATTTCCTTTTCTCTTTACATCTCGCTTGTCTTCCAGCCTTCTTTGTGGCATGTTCAAGTTTTATTTCCTTTTCTGGCAACAACTCAAGCCACAAAGGACATTTCTGCTGGGTGCTCCTATGTATTTTTTGTACATACAGCTCACCTAGCACTTAAATATATGTTACTCTAACCAGATGCAAAATTTTCAAACCATATTTTAAAATCACTTTTATAGAAATCTGGATAAAACTCACAAGAAGACAATCAAAATATGTTGTTTCATTATAAATTTTCACTTTTCAAAAGTAGAATATATAATTTCAAAACAAAATTAAACTTAGATTTTAAAAAAATATTAAGTAATGTCACTGACTTTTAGTAATTTTGAAATCCCCATTACAGTTCATTTCTTACAATGATTTGAGAGCTCTGCTGCACTAGTCAATGGGTGTTCATATGTAAAAATGTATTTCTTTTAATCCACATAATTTTTTTTCATTTTTAAAAATTTTATTGAAGTATAGTTGATTTACAATGTTGTGTTATAATCCACATACTTTTAATATCAATATAGATTTAATTCTTACTAGATTCTGTTGTAATAAGAATTCAATTTATTTTAACATTTTATTCCACTAACACAGAACTTTTAGTAAATGTGAAATGCAATCTATATATTTCTCTTCTACTTAAAGATAGGCCTTAAGTAGTCTTGCTCTGAGAAAAAAACCTGAGAGGCACTTAGGTTATCCACAGCTCTTTTCCTAATATAATATCAAATAATATCACTACTCTCCACTTCTGTGATGTTTTTTCTTCAAAGACATTCCTTAAACCTTGCTTATATCAGGTTGTTAATTTTTTTCAGGGGGACAAAATGAAAACAGGATAATGAAGGGTAAAGAAGCCTGGAAACATGCCCAGCTAAAAGGAACAAAAGGATTTCGGTGATCAGTGCAATGGGAAGAGGAAAGGAATGTTGTCACAGGTGTTTATATTTTCTTTAGCTAAGCCATTTAAAAGTTTGCTTCTTTTTCTTTTAACACTTTCATACAGACTTCTTGTACCTTAAACTTCTGCAAACCAACTTCAAGAAAAGCACAATGGTACAACTATAGTAAACTTTACCAAAATCACACTGGATTCTTTCTTTCCCATACGGAATGGAATTCTAACACTAACTAAAGAAACTCTTCAGTAAATAGCTTTTCCTTCATTTCTTAAAATATTGTATATGTCACATTACATAATGATACATATTACATAGCAAACTTTATTTTTTACTTTTATTTTTGGCTGGACCCACAGCATGCAAAAGTTCCAGGCCAGGGATCAAACACAAGCCACACAGTGACAACACCATAAGCCAACACCTTAAGCCAAGTGCTTAACCACTGAGCCACCAGGGAACATTGCAAATTTTAAAACTCTGAAGTAGACAAAGCAGTTTATGATGGAAACTTCACAATAGTTACAATGTATCTCTTAAATAAGTTGTACTTAACTATATTTTCCACATATTTTTAGGGGGTGGGGGAAATCTAAAATATAATCAACAGATTTTATGCTATGGTATAATATAAACATTTCTTCAGGAAGAGGATATGTATTAAAACGTTACCAGTGGTTTTACCTGGGTAGCAAAACTATGATTCTTTTTCTGTTCTCGCCCTCATCTGTTTTCTACATTTTCTTTAATGAACGTATGTATAGCTTTTTTTTCCTTTTGGCTTTTTAGGGCTGTACCCGCAGGCTCCCAGGCCAGGGGTTGAACTGGAGCTACAGCCGCCAGCCTACACCACAGCCACAGCAACACAGGATCCAAGCCACATCTTCAACCTATGCCATAGCTCATGGCAATGCTGGATCCTTAACCCACTGAATGAGACCAGGGATTGAACCTGCGTCCGTATGGATACTAGTGGGATTGGTTTCCACTGAGCCATGACGGGAACTCCCCATTTTTAAAATTGTGTGCAAAATAACAGGCAAACCACAGAATAAACTGTTCCATAAATAGAGGACAAAACAACCACTGAAAATTAGTTGAGCTATTCTTTTGTAAATAGAATAGTTTTAAAATATGTTTAAATTATGTTTGTATTTCGATTACCCCTAAAGTAGTATCATTTTGACATTCAGCTGTTCCCAGACATGGAGTTAATTTTGATAAGAAATAGCAGGCCTTATATGCTAATATCATATAAAGGTCTTACAAAATATTCATATTTTAATTGCCACTTAAAATGAAGAAACATACTTTTAAGAAAACATATAAGTGTAAGTTTAATTAGCCATAAAGAAAAAGTTAATTTCATCCTTCACAGTCTCAATTACTGGAAACCTGACATGTAAATTGTATTTGTTGCTCGACATCCGCCAACCTTGCCCCCGCCTCCCCGCCAAGCCCACCACTCACTACAGACCCCATGACTGCAGAATCCTCTCAATTCAATCTTTACTGACAACTCTAAGCAATCTTTTTCTTTTTCTTAATATTAAAGGTACTCTGAATTTTTCAGTTCCATAATCCTCAGGAAAAGTATATACCACAACACTCCCACTTAACTCCAAATTAACCAACTAAAAAAAAGAGAGTGCTTTCACTTGTGAAAAAATATTTAAAAGAATAAACACATCAGGTTGAACCCATTCTTTTTTTCTAGAATAGAGACAGTCAAGATAATAATTCTATACCTTTTTCCAGCCATGTTTCATTGTCTTTTATTATGAAAGGTTTGGAGTTGGGCACCCACACTTAAAATTGGTGAAATGTTGACCTATTGGAAACCACCCATGATAAGGTGCCGCCATTGTAATCTATATTTTTAAGATCTCTAAAATTGAAGCCGTTTTCAGATATTCCTAAAAATTAGCCTTGACTAATAAGTAACCTACAGAATTCTAGCTTTATCTATACAACTAAATTAGAAATGAGATTACAGATTAGCCATATTTACCCAAACACAAACATCTGTGTGAAATACATGCATATATGGGGGGGGGGGGTTTCATTTTGTAATCAAACAAGGTCACTGTTATAAACCAGTAAAGTATTTCTCCAGAGTTCACTAAAGAAGAACTGGTACCACAGTAATTTCAAGGTGTTTTTCTTGTGTGCATAGCAGAAATTGGTATAACACTGTAAATCAACTACATTTAATATACATATTTATAAAAAGAAATAGCAAAGGTGTTTTTCAGATTGTCACTTTACTGATCAAAAATTGTCATTAGTCCATGGCTAAGATGTCTCCGAGAACGACTTTTATAATGAACACACAGTGTAAGTTATAAAGAAGATCTGGCATACTAATATGAACTGAGGAGATCTGAAGCATGCGGGAAATACTTTATAATGACTTAAAGTGCAAAAGAAACAAATTGGGGGTTGACTGATAAATTATGTAGATACAACATATCAGAGACTATGCAATTAAGGTCAATCATATACCATATACACCATGATATGTATATGCATATATATAATATATATCATATATCTATATATAGATATAGATAGCTGTCCAATTAAGTAAGGTCAATCATTATATATCATATACACCATTTTATATATATATATGTATGATAGATACACAGATATATATATATAGAGAGAGAAAACAGCATTCTGACATAAAAAGCATATGCTAGCAGTTCAGTCAATAAGAACTGGCAGAGGTGACAAGTGACTAGTTCTATGTGGCAAGCGTGTTTCTAGACCAGAAGGAAAGGGAAAGGCAGGGACCAAGGACTTGAGAGATGCCGCGTGTGATACACTACACGGGGGGGATATGCTGCTGTCTCCATTCATTTTATATGTGCTTTAGAGTGGATATGTGCATTTCTGGTCTCTTGTCTGTTTCTGCACAAGCTTCTTATCTCTGTTCCTGAAAATAGACACTGTTTTATTTAACTCATTCTGTGTGAGACCTAAAATAGTACTGATAACACTGGCATTTTAATTCTGTAAATGGAAATAATCGCAAGCATGTGTCAGGTCTTCAAAAATAAAGACCATTTATTTATTTATTTATTTATTTATTTTTGCTTTTTAGGGCCTCACTTGCGGCTATGGGGGTTCCCAGGCTAGGGGTCAAATCGGAGCTGTGACTGCTGGCCTACGCCACAGCCACAACAATATCAGATCCAAGCCACATCTGTGACCTACACCACAGCTCACGGCAACGCTGTATCCTTAACCCACTGAGTGAGGCCAGGGATAGAACCCGAATCATCATAGATCCTAGTCGGGTTCATTAACCGCTAAGCCACAAAGAGAACTCCAAAGACCATTTCTTAATGATGAGGAAAATAAGAAGGTCAGAGAAAGCAAAGATCTTAGGATGGGATATTAACAGAGACCCTAAGGACAAACTTGCGGCTGTGGGGGCTAAATCTCTCTCTCTCTCTCTCTCTCTCTCTCTCTCTCTCTCTCTCTCTCTCTCTCTCTCTCTCTCTCTCTCTCACACACACACACACACACACACACACACACACACACACTTGCACACTCTCCCACAAGTATATCTCTCTTACACCCAGATACTCCTTTTGTTTTTAAATTTGTTAAAGCTAATAACAATCATAATTCAAACAAAGTGTATAGATAATGATAAAATGATCTAAATAGGAAAAGTTTTCAAAGGTTTGGAAAAGATTGCTATAGATATGACAGTAATAAGATATTATTTTTAAAACTAGGTACATAAAGTGAGCATTAAAAAGTACAGGATTTAAATTAAATGAAAATATTTTTTTACATGATTATGAAGCACAGGAAAAAGAAGAAAACTGAACCATCACCCTTGGAAGGATTCTTAAACAGATGACTCGAATAAAATATTTTAAGAGGGTGGTCAAGCCTAAAATCAAGGAAATGGCCCAAAGAAATTTCAGGTTATCTCAGGATAGATAAACATACATGACAAATTTACAGAGTATTTTTTTCTGGTTTAAATTAAGTGTTTGAAACATAAAATATATTTTAAATGAAAAATAAGTATAATTCTAATCTTACTATGGTTAAACAGTTAAAGGAGAATAACTGACATAATAATAAGATGCATTTCAAGTTATTTTTTTCAATTGATCACTCTTTTCCACTAATCTTGATTTGATTTTTAAGTAGTCTATATTTAAATGGATCATTACTAAACAATATTTAAAACAAGGATGGGACGTATACTTCCCCTTTCGACTAAGTCAGGATTTTTCTTTAATATGTCCTACAATGAGATAGACCTTTTTTCAATCTTCTACAGATAAATAGTGTAGGCAATGCATTGGCAAGTTTCTAACATACATTTCTTAACTTCTAAAGGTGTCAAAAGATCTATTATTTGTTGCCAAGGTTTCTTGGCCTAAATCCAAGGCAAGATGACCTTGTTCTTGAATAAAACAATAAGATATTGCTTCCTCTCAGGCCTCTGTTAGCTAGCACAGTGGAAGAGAGATAAGTTTATTTCATCTCAGGAAATATATCTGTCATAATAGACAAAATAAAGATCAAATATAGAAAAGGTAGAGTCTTAACCCAAAAGAGGCGTAACAGCTAAAATTAACCTTGGTGCTATTTTCTATGCTGCTAAGGAAAATGTATCAATCTAATTATATTAAAAAGACACTCTTCCCAATGTTTACAGACCAGGTCAGATTGTCATGGTAGATTACAAGCAATTTCCTTAAAATTGAGTGTTAGTAAGCCTCTTCCGGTTAAAGACAGAAGGGGGTTGGGGTGGGAAAGAGGACCTTACACTTTTTGCTGGATCTTAAATTACAGCCATTCATTTGTGAGGAATCCTAACACCATCCTGTCTATCATCCGTATGGACCTACCCTCCCTAAGGTAATCCATTCCAACAAAGGTGACTTCATTATTTTTCCCCTTAACCTTCTAACCCCCCTCTACTTCTCCCTGCCTTGGTCCCTCACCTGTTATTTTTCCATCTTAGAAAAGCCTTCTCTAGTCTGTCCTCCTAACAGTTGATAAACAGTTTCGAATTCCAACCGCATCTTCACACCTGGTTTGAGGAAGGTGGAGAATCCCCTCAAGACACCATGTCCCATCTAACCATAAAGACCAAACCAATTGATGGCACCAACTTGAAGAATTAATAAAATGAAGGATTATGTGTTAGGTGTCACTAAATCATCATTCAGAAGAAACAGAGATGAATATAAGGAGATAGGGAGCAAATGAAAGTCAAGCCTGAGCACTGCAGGCTGAGAAATGGGAAAAGAAAATGAGCCCTTAATGTCTATGATCAGAGCATCTTGTTTTCATGGAAAAAAGCATAGCTGGAGAAGAAAAACTATGCTCCTAAATAAGAGATTGTATATTCCAGAGGGCCTCAATGACCAGTGGGAACTTGGACTCATAAAATGATGACGCTGATGCTTGGGGCTACAGCTAAGTCACAGCCAGGGTGGACCTGACAGAGGTGGTCATGAACCGAAGTTGGGTTCCAGGAAAGATGCAATCTTCCCTGAAGCAGAAACCGGGAGACAGGACAAAAAGGTGCAGTGCTTCAAGTGGCCCCTTAGGGCCCATTGGAAGTTGCAAAAGGTGCAGAAGATGAAGCATCAAGTTTGTGTTTAAAGAGGTAAATAAGCAACCATTAAAATGAGAAGGTAGGAGTTCCCTTCATGGCTCAGCAGTTAACAAACCTAACCAGGATCCATGAGGATGCAGGTCCAATCCCTGGCCTCGCTCGGTGAGCTGTGGTATAGTTCGCAGACACAGCTCAGATCCCATGTTGCTGCGGCTATAGCTCCAATTCAACCCCTAGCCTGGGAACTTCCACTTGCTGCAGGTGCAGCCCTAAAAAGAAAAAAAAAAGAGAGAGAGAGAAAGGAGGTATACAACAGGGTCATGCAGAGAAGTGTAGAGGGAGGAAGGAATTGGGCTAAACTGCATCTACTTCTGATCATCCCAACTCAAGCCTCAAGAAAATAAAGGAGAGAAGCATTACTGATCACATCTCTCAAATACTTTATGAAACTACTGTTGTGAAAGTTTTATAAAATAATTTTGAACATGATATTGGTGTGCTTTTGCATTAACTTGGAACATCACACACACACCAGGAAAAATAGGAAAAGCTGAGGAAAAGCAAGCATTTTTTTCAAGCCGTGTATTCTGACAGTATCAGCTCTGGTAACCATACAATCCACACACCTAATTTAGGCTTAATTTGGCCACATCAGGAGAAGCAGATGGTGGTTAAAGCAGAGCTATGAAATCAGACACACTTGGGTTCCAATGATGGCTCCACCACTTTCTAGTCCTTGGAAAAAAGGTATTTAATCTTGCTAAGCCTCATTTTCATCATTTCTAAAAAGGTGATAATAAATCTGTCTTTAGGGGCTTGTAATAATTAAGTCAGATAATATGGAATATAGCGCCAGTCGTCATCCAATAAGTGCTCAATAAATGACAGCTATGGATATTTATTCCTGCATTTAGGTGAGCATTTTCTTACATACACCACTTTTAAACATTATCATTTAATCATAACTGAAGTCTTATTTATTATTAGTATAGCACATGACACATATCAATAATTTCTATAAAAATGTGCAGCTGGAACATAGGCGATCAGTTTGATAGCATCTGGCTAATTTATTTTAAGTGATCCATTAAAAAAATTTACAAAGTTTCTAAGTTATCCTATAGCACACAATTTCCAAAAGCACACTCAAGGAACACTACTCCCATTGGTTAATTTGATAGGTGAGGAGTGGGTAAAACATGGAAAGGTTGGTAAAAGGAGCAACGACACTTTTCCTGTTATCCCAGATTCTACCAACTAAGCCTATGAAATTTTTCTCATGTAACACCTATTAACAGTTTATACAACAAGTGCTCCATAGTAGGCTGTCTGAAATGCAGTTCTATCATACATTTTTTAAATGTTAATAATCTCCTTTTATTGTCAAAATCCACAAAAGCAGAAGGCTCCTCTGATGACTAATAGAGTGCTAGATGGCAAGGAAAACGGAGCCCAGAGCTAGGGGCATTCTCGTCCTCACCTCAGTGTCAGCACCTGGCCACATGGACCAGAGGTTGGGACCAAAGGAGGTGAAATATAAGATGTTCTAGCTGAAAGGGTTCAAGGGATGGGATGTCATCATCCCCAAATCACTTTAGATGAAAAATTCAAAGGTGTTTCTCGCACACCTATTAAGTGCCAGCAGCTGAGATAATGCGTGTAAAACCTGAAAGCCCTAAAACCTGAAAGATTCTCCCTAGGTAGAAAAACTGGGTTGACTACTTGTGCCCAGGCATAGTTTTCTTTTTCAAAAATCCCCCAATTTAATGCTTTTGCTTTTTAGTATCTCACTCCCTTCTGTAGCCAAAGAAGCCAAATCACTTAAAAACTTCTTGAAGAAGCAAAAATGAAAGTATTTGTGAAATTACCAAATTTTACGCATTTAAAACTAGCTTTGACATTACCCTCATAAAACCTCATAGGTCAAAAGAGGGGCATCTCACTCATTATTGACAAGTATTTACTGAGTCATCTGTCCGGTGAGAGCCAGGGTCACTATTCCCCTATTCAATTCTTCACACATAATGAACATCGTAAAAGTCTGCTTCTTAAACAGCAAAACCTGGATCACCAGAGGACCCACCTAGATGTACCAGAGGTATGCAATATGCTGACAGCATCAACTGACAACTCTGCCTCACAGGATGGTCTGGGATGGCAAACTCCAGGACTTTAATTTGTAGCAAAAGTATCATGGAGAATACCACTGATGCGTCTTCTAGAAATGACTTGATTCAAAGTTATCTTATGGCTGGGGTTACTTCTATCATTGCATTACCCTCAAATTCAGCAAAGCATAAAATTGCCAGGAAACAAACATACTTATGGAATAGGCGCCTCTGGTATTAACAGACCCAAATGCTCATGTTTGTAAATCTAGCCATACTTTTCCCTCCCCATCAGAAAAAAGTCTTACCACTTTTCTTTTTGTTGCTGATTTTTTTTAAATTTTATTATATTTATAGTTGCACAACCATCATCACAACCTAATTCTAGAACATTAACAATTTTCCTGGGAGTTTCCATCTGGTGCAGTGGAAACGAATCTGACTAGGAACCATGAGGTTGCGGGTTCCATCCCTGGCCTTGCTCAGTGGGTTAAGGATCTGGCGTTGCCATGAGCTGTAGTATAGGTCACAGATGCGGCTGGGATCCTGCATTGCTGTGGCGTAAGCCGGCAGCTACAGCTCCCCCGATTAGACCCCTAGCCTGGGAACCTCCATATGCCATTGGTACAGCCGTAAAAAGACACACACACAAAAAAATTTTCCTGGTTCATTAAAATTATCCTATTAATTTAAATACCCCCTCCCCCATCTTGAGAAAGGATATATGAGAAAGAGGACTAAAGAGCCTGAGATTTGAACTTTGCTTCTAAGGCTCCTCAAGTGTTATTTAAGTAATAGGCTTCCTCACACCTGGAAAAATCATGAATACAGAGGAGCTTCACATCAAAGGGCCTGTTAATAAAACTGAACCATAAGGGAACTTCTCTATAACAACCTTTCTTATTAGTGAAATTAAGGATAAGGCTGGTCTTTTGGGGGATCTGATCCGAAGAGATTTAATTAGCAAGGTACCACCATTGCAAGGGGGTGGGGCTCTCAGCGCTGCCTCATATAACAGGCTTCTGACACAGCCAATGCCCTAGGATACATCCTGTGGTCTCTGGGAATGTGGAATGCTGCCTGAGAGTCACCTCATCTAAGAAAACCTCTCACATCCAGTTACTAATTTTGCTCATAAAGGTGAACAAAAGCAAATTATACCCATTAACCTAAGCATCTAAATATTCTAAGTCACGCCCTTCCGCCTATAAATTTTCAAAGCCTTGGCAACATGTCTCCATTTTTTAAGTTTAACATCTCAACCTTTTTAGAATATATAAAAGATAATTCCTACCCTCTAATATGATACTTGTCAGATGCCAGGATATAAAAACGGACATTTAAGAAATACTTTGATTTACTCCTATATAAGCTGCCTAAATGGATGCCTTTTCATTGGGGGGTTATATACAGCACATATGAATTAGTGTGACGGCAGAAAACTTCCAACATGGTGACATGAAAGCAGCATGGGAACGGGAGGGTCAGACTTGGAAGTAGCCATAAAAAAGTGTTTCTCACAAACTGCGGTTGCCGCCTATGGGATTTCAGCATGACAAACGCAGAGCTGACTCATGGGACCAATTATAAAGAAGCAACACCGTGGCACTGAAAAAAAATTCTGTGTTTTCATTATCTATTAATACATGTTAAGATGAGCACCCCTGATCGTTTTATTACCAAATCAATAACCAAAGCCCTCCTTCCCTCCCTCCAACCTATGTGTGAATTCCTTACTACAGACATCCATTCCTGATAACCTTTGCACGAGCTCTCATTAAGTTTGACTATAAACATATTTTTAAGAAACCATCTTGAGTACTCAGTTAAAGCTGAATGGTCAAGCTCTGATTTCTGATTACAAAAATCAGCTGTCCAATACTTCCAGTGCTCGTGATCGGGCTTTAAATGAACTGCTGCTCTTGGTTAAATTTTTTTTTTTTTTTAACATAGCCACAAAATTGGAAGAACAAGCCAGTTGTAACCTACCCTCCCTCCTCCAAGCATACTATTACCCCCTCTAAAGCACCTGCCTTCCCTGAAGAGCAGCAGCAATCATTCCCGTTTTAAAGCAGTTCTCTCTGACGTGCCATGGAAACACAAGCAGTCTCTGCGATACTTACTGGATGTTTCTCCTGCTGGCCCATAACTCCATGGTTAGCTGGCACTGCTAGTGGTTTCATAACGAAGGAACATAGGCTGGACTGAATTGACACATCATGGACCAATGTCTCATGGACGGCAAGTCACCCTTGACAGCATTGGATTAAAAGAAAAAAGAAACAGAGGAGGAAAAAAAAAAAAAAAAAAAAAAAAAAAAGGAGAGCCAGCTGCAGCTTCAAGTGTCAGGACTGGTGACTGCAAACCCTCACACTTGTGGACCCGAAAAGGAATCTGAACAACCCTGCTCGTCTCCATTTTTATAGCACTGAAACCCTAACCATCTCAGGCTAGGGCGAGACAGAGGAAACCTTATACAGCTCCTGGTCTTCCCGGAGAACAAGATCATTTCTGAGACTGAAGAACAAGAGGCACAAGAAAAGGAGGAAAAAAAAAAAAAAAAAAAAAAAAGCTAAAATGGCTGACTGCACACAGACTCCCCTCCAAAGGCTTCCTACAGAACGGTATTAGGGCGGTGGAGGGGCCCGTCCCCAGCACTCAGCCGAGCATTGTTAATACTCTTGTCTCATTTGCAGTCACACATAGGGACCCCTCTGACCAAGAGGAAAAAAAGGAGAAAGGAAGAGAGAGAGAAAGAATCAGGGCAGAGCGTGTGAATCGGGACCTCCTCCCTGGCTGCCAAGGATGCTGACGGAGCACGGCCAGTGATCCCTGTCCCGCTCCACTAACCAAGTTTGCACAATTAATCTCTGCGGCATGACACTGATGGACATTTAATCTAATGATGTCTGTCCCTCACACTCGGCACAAGCATGACTGCCAGCAAGAGTCACGAACAGAAACACAGCACATGTACACACACGTACACATACACACATACACTCAGAAGCATGAGTCTGAATGCAACACACCAATATAATTACATTATTGTGCTTACTTTGGAGGACCATGGCTGCAGGCAGTTGGCATAGCAACGCACAAGGAAAGCCATTTCCTGGGTAGAGAGAAAGCTTCCTTTTCTAAATAAAAAATTCCTCTTAGGAAACAGACGGCATTGCTGCTTCCTGCAGAAAGCAAGACACTGTGGTCTGTCTCTTACCCTGCAAGGCTCACACTCAATGCAGTTCTAGTGATGTAAGTGGATTTCTCTCTCACCCTCCCTCTCCCTATATACACTGAAATATTCAGCTCAAATGGTACACACATTCCTTAAGGCTCGCCCCCTCCTCTACTTAACCATTTCACTCTTTAAGGTAGCAATGGACGATTCAGAAAAAGGAATGAGCGCTTGCCTGTATTTTATCAGCAGCTGTAGGTTAAGCAAGTCTCAGAGGGATGGAATCCATTGATTGCTGACTCCAAATAATATCACTGAAGACAGGGTGGGAAAACAGAGCAGGACTTACTTGAATAGCTTTGGACTAAAAATACGATTTTTCACCAAGGTGAAGATACAGGGATGGATGTGACCTCTTCCAGACCCTCAAAAAGCACATGCTACAGGAAACAAGTGTCCACCCCAAATTCACAAAATGCACATTTAACAAGCTCTGTATAAATTTAGAAGATGTGACTTTCACAAACACCCATACACACACAGCACCTTGCAAATAATATAAAACTAAACACACTCAGACTTTAAAAAAAAAAAAAATCAAAGTTCTTTTAGAGGTAGAAAGTTGAAATTTAATACAGGCGTGGTATTCTATCACAAACGTAATTTCACCCAGGTCAGTAGGTCATTTGAAAAGATAGCATTAGAGCTGACATTGTAACTTTGAAGCACTGGTCTGTTTCTCATGGTCTATTAATGGTATATAGAGTAGAAGGTAGATACGGAAAGTCCAGCAACTTGAGTAACAGACTTTAGGACTGAGGGCCCTTTCTGCCTTGTGCTTCTCATCCACTTGCCTGACATGGCACTCGCACTGATTATCCTCCTTCCTTTCCCCTCACATCTAAGAGCATCCATTCCCCTACATCATGATTTTGGATCCTTCTCCCCAATGTCCCTCTCATTGACTGCCTATGTTATCTATTTTCCAGTCCCCCAACCCCGGCCCCCCATATATTCAACTTCTTCCCCACAACTAGAGGTTCTTTGCATAGGCTTTTACTTATGTTCAGGTCTCTCCCATCTCAAAACAAAACATAAACCAGAAGCCTTCCCTGGATCATCGATTCTCCTGTGGCTACAGTCTAACCTCTTCCCTACTGCACAACCAAAGCTCTTAAGAATCACCTACTTTGGCTTCCATCATCCTCTATCCCACTGACTTCTCCAATGAAGGACCACTATGGTCCCATTATACAACTGACACTGACAAGTAACCCTTAATACCCTTCTCCATGTTCAATCCATCGCAGTATCCCGCGAGTTAAGTACTCTTCCTGTTCTAAAACTCAAATTTTTCTTCATCTCTGCTATCATGCATTCCAATCTTTTTTTTGGGGGGGGAGCTTCAAATCTCTAAAAGTCCCCTTAATGAACTGCCTGGATTCAGTTCTATCCTCATCCACTCAACCCAGTTTAACATACTGCTTCTGAGATCTTTCAGAAACTAAAATCTGGTCATTTCACTCTCATCTATGAAGCCACCACTTCAAATCCAGATACATCAATGGCTTCCCATTGCTCTCAGGACAAAGTCTGCAGACTGCACATGTCATCAAGACTCACTCCACATTCAGGCCTCCTGCTTCCTTGAAGAAGCAAGAGGATCTTTCCACATGTTATTTCCTCTGCCTCCAACTCTCCTCTCTTCCTTTCCTGACTGACTCTCCTCCACCCCTCAACACACACTGGTGAAATGCTCTCAAAGTGACCATGATATTGTGCATCTCTGTCATGCTTCAATTTTACATTCAATCATGAGAGTACCTGAGCAGTGAGTGTCTGCTCCCCCTGCTACAAAATGCGCTCCATGAGGGCTGGTGCCATGTCAGTCTGCATGCCAGTGGACTTGCAGCACCCTGTGTGCTACATGTGGCAGATACACACACTGTCTGAATGACCCACATCCCCAGTGACTGGGAGTGGACATTAGCAAAACCATATCTGATCTCGTAAACTAGTTCCTATCCAAATCCCAAATATGTTTCTATAACAGACAAACTAAGAATTTAAAAGTAAATGGTGACTGGGAATCTGGAGATGGCAGATGCAGGCTGTTGCCTTTGGAGTGGATAGGCAATGAGATGCTGCTGTATGGCACTGGGAATTATATCTAGTCACCTATGATGCAGCATGATGGAGGATAATGTGAGAAAAAGAATGTATGTTTGTATGTGTGACTGGGTCAATTTGCTGTACAGTGGAGAATTGACAGAACACTGTAAACCAGCTATAATGGAAAAAATAAAAAGCATTTAAAAAATAAAAAATCTAAAAAAGTGAAAGTGGATCTTTGACAAAGGAGAGAAGGCAATATAACAGAGCAAAAGACAGTCTCTTCAACACATGGTACTCAACAAATGGACATCCACATATAAGAGAATGAATCTAGGAGTGGACCATACGCCATTCACAAAAATTAACTCACAGTGGATCATAGATCTAAATGTAAAATGCAGTAACTATAAAACCTCTATAAGATAATATGAGAAAATGTAGATGACCTTGAGTATGGCAATGCCTTTTCAGATACAACACCAGAGACATGATACATGAAAAGAAGTAACAGATGAGCAGGACTTCACTAAAATTAAAAACTTCTGCTCTGTAAAAGGCAATCTGAAGAGAACTAGAAGACAAGCCACAGGCTGGGAAAGAATATTTGAAAAAGACATCTGATAAAGGACTCTTATCCAAACTACAAAAATGTTAAAACTCAACAGTAAGGCAAAACTTTATTAAAAAATGGGCCAAAAATCTTAATAAAAACCTCATCAAAGAAGACTTACAGATGGCAAATAATCATATGAAAAGATGCCCTACAGCATATGCCATGAGGGAAATGCAAATCCAAACAACAAGGTACCACTACACACCTATCAGGATGGTCAAAATTCAAAACACTGACACCACCAAATGCTGGTGAGGATATGGAGCAAGAGGAACTCTCATTCACTGGTGGTGGGAATGCAAAATGGTGCAGCCGCTTTGGAGGACAGTGCAGTGGGTTCTTGCAAAACTGAATACACTTCTACCTGGTGATTCACACACATTTTGATATATACCCAAAGCAGCCAAAAACTTATGTTCACCAAAAGACCTGCAAGTGGATATTTACAGGTTTTATTCATAATAGGCATAACTTGGAAATCACCAAGATGTCCTTCAGTATGTTAATCTATAAATAAACCATGGTATGTCAAGACTATGAAATATAATTTAGCACTAAAAAGACAACAGCTATCAAGCCATGAAAAGACACAGAGAAATCTTAAACGCATATCACCAACTGAAAGAAGTCAATCTCCAAAGGTTACATGCTGTATGATTCCAACTATATGACATTCTGGAAAAGGCAAAACTACAGAGACAGTAAAAGATCAGTGGTGGCTAGGGGTATGTGTGAGGAGGTAGCATCTGTGGGGGCACAGATAGGATAAATCTCTGTACCTTTTTCTCAATTTTACTGTAAACCTAAAACTGCTCTAAAAAAAATAAAGTCTTGGGGGTAAAAAAAGTAAAAGGTAAAAGGAACCCAAATGTCCATCTATGAATGAATGTATAAACAAAATGTGGTATATACATACAATGGGCTGTTATTTCGTCTTAAAAAGGAATAAAACTCTCTAACAAGCTACAACAAGACACTGTGCTAAATGAAATAGTTCAGTCACAAAAAGACAAACACTGTATAACTCTGCTTACACCAAGAACCTGGAATAGTCAGATTTATAGATAGAAAGGTGAATGGTGGTTGCCAGAGGCTGAGAGAAGAGATGGGAGGGGAGTTTCAGTTTGGGAAGATGAGAACACCTTAGAGATGGATGGTGGTG
Source organism: Sus scrofa (assembly GCF_054392235.1). Lineage (NCBI taxonomy): Eukaryota > Metazoa > Chordata > Mammalia > Artiodactyla > Suidae > Sus > Sus scrofa. The sequence goes on along the minus strand of NC_139390.1, from coordinate 48,763,884 downwards.
ATGGGTGCACAGTGATGGGAGTGTACTTAGTGCCCCTGAACTGTATACAGGAAAATGGCTCACGTGGCAGTTTTAAATGCTATATGTATTTTTATTACACACAGAAATAAAGCAAATGGCAATTCAAGGACCAAATAGTCAAATTCTACAACTTTCACCCATGTAGCCCATGCCCCCCACGTCCCTGTGACCAAAGCCCTTCTCTTGGGTTAAGTCAAATCGCCCCCAGGCTGATGGAGGCAGACCTTTTTATACTTTTCCAGAAAAACGAGTCATTTATCTGGAGGAGGAAACTAGCCTAATTGGAGAACCTGATAGATGAAGTCAGAGCCTTGTGTCCTCAGGTACTGATGCTTTTTGGTGCTAAGATTGCTGTGGTTTCTCTTCCAACCTGGCTCCACACCTGTCACTTATACATTTTAAAACTTATGATGGCCACGCTGAACTGTTACTACCCACACTACCTTGTACGTGGAGATAAATTACACCAGGTATAATATGCTAAATATAAACTACAAACTGAAGATTTAAGAGAATCTCATAGGACAGATTCCACACAAACAAGACAAAAGCACACTCCTTCACCACCTAGATATAACCAGTGGCATTCAATAGATCCAGCTACAAAAAGGATCCTGCGACAACTTTCTGCCTGTTTTAAGAATATCTAAATGACTTCTAAATTATCAGTAACAATGACCCAGAAGATAGCGATTCCATACACAGTTCAAGAAAGTATTTAATGTCAAGGCTTTCCATGTTAAATTTAAAACCATTGCATTCATTTATATTTTTCCACCTAAAGTATTTTCTTAGTTACTATGAAGCTGAGAAAAATGGTCTGTTCTCAGTAATTATTAACCACACTGAGGATTAATATGCATTTATTCATTTATGATACCTAGAGTGTTTATCCATAGATCTCCAAGTGCTTTCCAGACATTTAATTAAGCTTGGTCAAAACCCAAGGGAAGAAAGAAAATAATGTATTCATCTTTCATAGAAAAATAAAGTGTATAAGACTAGAGAGTCAGTAGTTTGGAAGAACACAAACTAGAGCTTAAGGTTTCTCGTACCATCTACTTTGCTTATCCACTACCTGTACATCGATTTTCCCCCCCCTCTTTCCTCTACTCCAGAGGGAAAAAAACTATAGAGGTTGGAGAAAATCTGTGGAGAAGCAGGAAGAATTATTTCTTTGCCATCTGGAAACAACAAATTTTACAAATCTGATTCCTGATGTTTCACTGCTCAACCAAACAAATGACATTTTAAAGTGCTATTTTCTATATGAATATACCAAACATACTGAGCACTAAGCTAATGCAAAATACAGTTACTATACTTGGTACATTTACAAGTTTTACTTCTCTTTCCCTAAACCCAATACATCCCTCCCATCAGTATTATATTATCTTCCTTTAAAAAAAAGGTCAGTTATCTGACAAATCTATCACACTGTAACCCAACCCTACATTTCACATAATTTTTCACATAATCCTTGGGAAAACCTCAGACAGGTGCCTCCACCCCTCACCCCGACACACACACCATCTTCATAGAGGAAATCTGGGCTAGAATTTTATTTTTTCTACCTTGACAAATAAAATGGCAGTGCTTCACGTTCATTGTTAAAAATACTGTAATTATGAAACAAAATGAGAGCTACCAACACCACACCAGATACACAATAATTGTTGAATAAACATCTGAATTTACTTTAAATACAGTTTTAGAAATACTAGGAACCATTACTTGAGTTAGCACTTTGTATCAGAAAGACCTAATTTAGAGTCCAAAAAAAGATCACCTAGATCTAAAGATATGGTCCAAAGAAATCTTTAATATTTCTTTCTTTAATAAAAAATGTTGACAAAGTGTTTGTGTTACATCTGATTCATAATTGGAAAATTAATGTAACCTGGTCTATGGTAAATATGCTCCATATTTACATGGGCCATGTTAGAAAAGAAAAATGAAAAAATGGCATGAAATTAAGATGTGTGGAAAAACAAATAAAAATAAAGAAGTCTGTAAATCAGTAAGCAACTCCAACACACAAAATGGGGCTTTTAAAAATGTACTTATTTGAAAAATGGATTTTAACAAGCTAATTTAACAAAGCTTACCTCACTCCCTAGAACCTCTTCTAAGACAAGACCAGACTTCACCTTGAAATGCTCAGGTTCAGAGTCTGAGCCTGTGTATATTGGTTGCAAATCATTTTACTGCTTTTTTAGGAGCAAAGCCTCAAAGTGGGCTCCTGACCTTGATATTTCACACCACGACACTCCAAATATAAACAGCAATTATTTCCTTAAAAATAATGCCTTCACATGAGCACAATAAATTGTTAATTATCCTTCTCTTTTCATTTAACAAAATGAGGAATGCTGACCATAAAATGGAATCTAAGTTAGCTGAAGACAGGGACCATACAACACTTTATTATCTGATATGATCAATGATAAATTACATTTTACCTCTAGTACTTAACACTCAGTAATTGCTACGAGATTGAAAGTGTGATTCCACTTAAACGTTTTCAAAATAACCTGTGAAGCATTACCACATGGACTGTCAGATGAGGAAACAGAGGAGAGTTCTACAACCATAAAAGATGTCCAGTTTGCTTACTGATAAAATGAGGTGTTTTAAATAATGTGACAGGTGAAAAGAGGAGATGAAAACCAGCCAATCTAAATTTAACAGGGATTGGGAGTGCCCGTTGTGGCTCAGTGGTTAACAAATCCGACTAGGAATCATGAGGTTGCAGGTTCGATCCCTGGCCATGCTCAGTGGGTTAAGGATCTGGCGTTGCTGCGGCTGTGGCATAGGCCAGTGGCTACAGCTCTGATTAGACCCCTAGCCTGGGAACCTCCATATGCTGCAGGTGCAATCCTAGAAAAGACAAAAAGACAAAATTAATTAATTAATTAATTAAGCAGGGATAAATGTAAAAACCTACATGTGTATCAAAGTGTCATTCGTCCAGATAGAGGACAGGGAAGATCAGGCTGGAGAATGACTGGTAGTGAGGTAGGAAGCGGGTGTGAAGGGCTATCTGTAAAAGTGGGCTGGCCAAAAGCTCCATCTGACCCAGCACACAAGGACTTAAACCCTAGCACAGTCTCAGGTTACATTCCCAGACACCAAAGGTCCAGAGTGAGGACCTGCACCCTGAACTGTAAATATTGCAGAACCTCATGTCATTTATAGCAATCCATTCTAGACATCATGACATAGGAGAAAGAGTAACTGTCATGTTAGAACAGCAGAAAATCTAGAGGATAAGGGATTTAAAAAAGGAGTTAGGAATGTTTAACCTAGAGAAGAGGCTTAATGGAGCAGGGTCTCTTTAAATGTCCAAGGCACAGTTCCATGAAAATGGAATATGACCATTCATTTGTGCTACTTTAAAAGACATCTAGGGAATCTCCTGTGGCTCAGTGGTAGCAAATCTGACTAGTACCCATGAGGACGAGAGTTCGATCCCTGGCCCCACTCACTGGGTTAAGAATCCAGCGTTGCTGCAAGCTATGGTGTAGGTTGCAGATGCAGCTTGGATCTGGTTTGCATCTGGTTGGTTGTGGTGTAGGACAGCAGCTGCAGCTCCGATTAGACCCCTAGCCCAGGAACTTCCATATGCTGCAGATGCAGCCTTAAAAAGAGAAAAAAAAAAAAAAAAAAAAAGATATCTAGAACCATAAACTAAAATTATAGAGAGGCAGAGTTCAGCTAAACAGGGAAAACTATCTTAATACTTAGGCCCTTCCTAACTGCTATGATTTACAAAATGACTTACAAAACCCTTCCTTTGTACCAGTAGGGTACAGTAGGGTTCAGTTTTATTTTCATTTCTTTCTTTTCTTCCTTCCTTTCTTTCTTTGGGGGGAGGGGCTCACCTACAGTGTGCAGGAGTTCCCAGGCCAGGGATCGAACCTGCACCACAGCAGCTACAACACCAGGTCCTTAACCTGCTGAGCCACCAGGGAACTCCCATGAGTACAGTTTTGACACACATTATGTGGACTATCTCACATATATGAGTGCTAACAGTAATTAAAAATCTGCCAACAGAGGATGAATGTCAGCAACTGCACAGGGAAAAAAAAAAAAATATATATATATATATATATATATATATATTAGGTGGTTTGACCAGAGAGTCCTAAAAGCCATTTAAGTTCTCAGGTTATCTTATCTCATGGGGCTGTTCCTAAACATTAGCTAGTAGCATGATGGCAATAGAGGGGTAATAAGTATGATACAGAATGACAGAAAAAGAGAGACCATCTGAATGGAAATGAATCTTGGGAAGACTTCCTGGTTCTAACTATCCTTTATTCTGAGATCTTTGTCTTCTTCCTTTGGTAGTCAGAGAGGGAATATTAAAATGCCCTTGCTTTTAAAAAATTGTAATGATCATCAGACAAGAGTTTATTAGAAGTTTTCTTTGTAATACCCCTTACTTTGCAAATTAAATGTTGTTAAACTTAGAAAAAGCTAAGTAAAATGTGACTTTCTTAATAGCAATAATTTGAATCATTAAAAGTTGTACATAACTATATAATCAGTTTTATAGAAGGTTTGTAACCCCTCTGAAATTAAATATGTATTTTCAACATTCTTAAATATTACCAAAACACTTGCAGTATTTTCTGGTGCAAAGGTTAGTAGTTTTATGATGGTTTTTTATTTTTTATTTATTTATTTTTTTGGCTACACCTCAGCATATGAGTTCCTGGGTCAGGACCAGATTCAAGCCAGTTGCAACCCACACTGTAGCTGTGGCAATGCCTGATCCTTCAACCCACTGTGCTGGGCCAGAGACTGAACCTGTGTCCTGGAGCTACAAAGATGCTGCCAATCTTTTTGTGCCACAGTGGGAACTCCTATGAGAGTTTTTTTTAAATCTCTGAAAAGGATGACTACTTTTGGACAACTGTAAGTTGTTTTGGTTCATTAAAAAGTCATACTTGAAAAAAATCTTTTAGAAGATTTGGCTTGTTATTTATGATATCAGTGGACTTAACTTTTAAAATACATTAATTAAACAGTCATAATTTGTTATGAAATAGCACGAATTACCAGTGAAAAGCAATTTCTGTATTGGAATGAAGCTAGAAAGGTTCAAAAGGGGGAGTGGAATGTTTTGCTTTATTGATAAGGGATGCATGGTTGAAAAAGGGAAAACACCTAATTGCAACAAAAAAGACTGATGCCTCAGCTAAAGCCTATCACAGTGGACATTCTATACTCCAGCCCATTTATTTTAAAGGTACTTATATTGTAGGCATCTAAGGTGGTTGAATTATTTGACATTTATTTCTTTTAGATTACATTTACAGTTTGAGTAACATAAAAACAATATATGTCAAATCCATTTTAAAAAATAAAGAATTTTACATATCAGGAACAGAGAAGATCTATATCTTTGACACAATCTTCACTACTATGAACACTGAACACATTACTTGACACCTCTGGCCTTAAGATGCTGATCACCTAACAGTGGAGACACCATCACTGAGCTTTCAGAACTGAGAGGTTTGGAGTTCCCGTCGTGGCGCAGTGGTTAACGAATCCGACTAGGAACCATGAGGTTGCGGGTTCGGTCCCTGCCCTTGCTCAGTGGGTTGGCGATCCGGCGTTGCCGTGAGCTGTGGTGTAGGTTGCAGACGCGGCTCGGATCCCGCGTTGCTGCGGCTCTGGCGTAGGCCGGTGGCTACAGCTCCGATTCAACCCCTAGCCTGGGAACCTCCATATGCCACGGGAGCGGCCCAAGAAATAGCAACAACAACAACAACAAAAAAAGACAAAAGACCAAAAAAAAAAAAAAGAACTGAGAGGTTTGATTGATAAAATATACGAAAAAGCACCCAGGCAACTTGTATATGTCATAAGCATTCAATAAGGTCAACTTTATTCCTTCTAAGATATTCTAAAAACCTCAGTTGCACTTAAGGTTTGGGCAGCCTGTTAATGAAGGCTTTAGAGATGGCTGGGGTTAACACCTTTACACAGATACCTTTTGTGGAATTGTTAATGCAGGTGGGTCTGTGATGCTTCTCCGAGAAACATTAATAGTGCTCATTCTGGGAGTGTGATCCAAAGACATCCACATAGAACCAAGATACCACTGAGTACCTACTGTAACAACATGTACACTGTGCAGAAGGAATACAATGGAACACAAGATACTATCTGTTTCCAAGACTCTACTGACTCTTCAGGCATTTAATTTTTTAACAAATGCATTTCCACTTTTTAAAACTGTCTTCAAATAAATATCAATATGCATAAGTTTTTATAATGGTTCAATAATCTCCACTCTAAAAGAAAATGACAGTATTTATAAATGGCTGCATTCATCAATGGACTTTACTACCAGGAACAGAACTGAGACTGCTCCTCTGATAAAATTAAATACATCCCAGACAGGAAATGCTTCTAAGTAAATTTGCCTGGAAAATAATTAGATAAAGAAGATTGTCTCAATATAGAAAATATTTTAGAAGCCACAGCAATTTTAAATGTTCTCTTGGAAAAGAATTCAGCCACCCAGTATGACCATATGAGCTTAAGATGATACAGTCAATCTTCCTTCTCATAAGTGAATGAATAAACAGAGCATACACCACACATCCAGTGTCTCCCTCTCTCAAAAGCTCTAAAAAGGCAAACAGTATTTTACCTATTCATGTTTTAGGTGCGCTTTGAAATTTTCAATGACTGGTATGCTGATATTTTTAAAAGGACAACACTAGAATATTTAATTATATGTATCAGACAATCACAATTGTCAGAATTGCTCACAACTGGCCAGATGAATCATATTCATGGAAGGTCACATCTCCTGATTGTGCCATAAAGTAGCAGTTCACAGTATTTACACACAACCATACATCTATAATGAAATACTACACAGAGTAAGAAGCATTCACTTATTATTCTACACTGGACCCCCAAGACAAAGCGAGACAGGACAGGAAACAAGAAATCAGGCATGACCTTCAGAAGATGTCTTGGTTAGTTCAACAGTGTGGTAGACATAAGCAAAATGTACTGTGCATCACATGAAATGCTAACTACAGACGGCCTTGCAGCAAATGTATAACAAAATCTATTTTTCTTGATGGCTTGTGTTTTATAAGTAACACATGGTATTTGCAATAAAGGTAAAAATGAATCAGGGAAGGAAATGAGATAGCTATTTAAAGTGGAGAGTTTTCTAAGTGAGAAATAGGCAGGAAATCTATAGTGACCACTAACCCCATACAATATTCATGTGGACAGGTCAGCCTTTAACAGGGCAAACCCATCACCTCAGAGCTGGGAGCAGGACAGCAGTTCTGGTCCATTTCCAAGCAGCTCCACCCTTTCAGAGATGCTGCTGCCATCACTGACTAATTAAAAACACTGAATATCAGAGCAGAATCATGAGGAGTAACCACACTGAGTGATGACAAAGGAAACTAAGCACTAGTGTCCTTTGTTTTTTTTTTGGTCATGCCTGCGTCATGTGGAAGTTCCCAGGCCAGGGATCAAACCCGAGCCACAGCAGTGACAATGCTGAGTTCTTAACACTAGGCCATCAGGGAATTCCTGTCACTAGTGCCTTAACATAAACAGAATAAATGGAAAAGACTGGCGGCAGCATATTTATTTAGACAAAAAGAAAGGAGACGCCAGTTTAAAAAAAAAAAAAAAAAAAAAAACCTCCAAGTCGAGGGTAGCAGAGATAAAATTCTGTCTTTGAAAAATGGTAAGAAGGGGAGCCTGCTGTGGCTCAATGGTAATTAACCTGATGAGTATCTGTGAGGATGTGGGTTTGATCCCTGACCCTGCTCAGTGGGTTAAGGATCCAGGTGTTGCCATGAGCCATGGTGTAGGTCGCAGATACGGCTAGGATCCCATGTTACTGTGGCTATGGTGCAGGCCAGCAGCTGTAGCTCCAATTCGACCCCTAGCCTGGGAACTTCCATATGCCAAAACATGTGGCCCTAAAAAAAAAGAAAAATAGTAAGAAGGTTTGAGAAGTTTTAAATACATTGCTAGATATTACTTTGCTGTATTAAACTGAAAAAATTTCTAATAGATTAGACTATCCTGAACATTTAAGTATTAATTGCCCACAGGAGGCTGCAGAAACTACTCATGGTGATGGTCTTTCTCTGAGGGTGTGGGGATGGGTGGGGACACCAAAACCTAGTCTTTTTGGTATTAGTATAAAACCAAAACCTCATTTGTAAGGGTTATCTAACAGACACTTTACAGTTACGATTATATCATCCTTTCATACCAGGCAAATTTTTGCATTAAAAATTTTTTAATTTTCTAATTTCACACAATGGCTCATAATTATCTTAATAGGGAAGGAGAACTGAAGAACTTTCGGGGGGGGGGGGTACTTCAAAAATAAAATTCCCCCGTGGCGTGGGTTTGATTCCCGGCCCAGGAACTTCTACATGTCAAGGCTCGGCCAAAAAAATAAATAAATAAATTCCTAAAGAGAAAAATGCTCTAAATGAGAAATATTAAATATATTAAGTAAAAATATATATTTTTAAAGATTACTATAGGAGTTTCCTGGTGGACTAACAGTTAAGGATTTGGCATTATCATTCCTGTGGTGCAGATTCAGTCCCTGGCCTGGGAACTTCCACATGCTGAGGGGTGTGGCCAATAAATAAATAAATAAAGATTACTACAAAATGGATTGTTGGTAACCATCCCACATAATTAATATATTTAAAACATAACTATTTAATGCAAAGCAAATTTTTTAATTCTGATTCCATCCCAAGTTAGTTTGGGACCTTTCCATTTTCTCCTAGTATCTCTAAGGGAATGAAGCAGCAAGAAGGAAAAGGAAGTCCAGGGAAGAATCACACAGGTCGGGGCCAGCCTTGCAGGCTGCAAGCTCAGCCATCTCAAGGGCCCTGCGCTCAGAAGGGCCTAGCACTTGGTTTTACCATGGAACACTATTTTTCTACGAAAGAATAAATAATTGACACACTGTGGTTCCTCAGACTTGGTTATTGGCAGATATTTTCTTGAAAATGAACACAGCGAGCTTGTCATTTCAAGGAAAACAGCTGATAGCACTTTGCCAAGGATGAAATTTTAGCTTTCCAGTAATAATTAGATTTGGAGAAAACTTATATCCAGCACCATAAGACTGACAGCGTCACAATAATTAAGGCCTTCTTTTCATGAGACTGGTAGTAATATTCACAAATGTGATTTTTTTTTTGATATTGCATAAGGTGCCAAAATTTGGAAGACCTAAATTCAATGCCCAGTGCATGATGATATAAAATCGAGCATGAGTAGAAAGACCCACTTAATGTGTAAGTAAGACCTGTAGGTTTTCATAAAAGAAAATTTTATTTTATTTTATTTTATTTATTTATTTTTTGTCTTTTTGCTATTTCTTGGGCTGCTCCCACGGCATGTGGAGATTCCCAGGCCAGGGGTCTAATCGGAGCTGTAGCCATCGGCCTACACCAGAGCCACAGCAACTCGGGATCCAAGCCACGTCTGCAACCTACACCACAGCTCACGGCAACGCCGGATCGTTAATCCACTGAGCAAGGGCAGGGACCGAACCCGCAACCTCATGGTTCCTAGTCGGGTTCGTTAACCACTGTGCCACGACGGGAACTCCATAAAAGAAAATTTTAAAAAGTTCAGTCAGCAGGTTATATTCCTCACTACAAGTGAATCTTTCAGGAACTACCACTTGTCAAATTGTGGTGTAATGTATGAATAAGATAATCTAAATAAGCTGTTGCAAGAGTTTCCCCATTTCCAGCTCTGTGTGAGGCCAAACTTTCTTCATATACTTTGCCTGCTTCAACCAGAAGAGCACATCACAATAGACTGAATTCGAAGGAGAGATGAGAAACCAGCTGCCTTATTAGGGCCAAACATTAAACATATTCGCAAAACTATAAAACACCACTACTCTTCTTACATTTTCTTTTCTTTTTTTTTTTTTTTCTTTTTCAGCCACCCCAAAACATATGCAGCTTCCGGGCCAAGGATAAGATCTGAGTCACAGATGCAACTTACATGCTGCAGCTGTGGCAACAATGGATCCTTAACCCACTGGCCTAGGGAATGAACCTGTGTCCCAGAGCTGTACAAATACCACTGATCCCACTTTGCTACAGCGGGAACTCCAAAAACTGTTTTTGTTTTGTAAAATAGTTATTTTTCACATAACACAAAAAAACTTCTGTTAATGTACAATGGGTTTATTATTTTTAATTAACCAAGGAATACATATTTTTAAGTTTCTCGGTTTCAATTTCTAATAAGCCAAATAATGACATAGATATTTCACCTAAACAAAAGCTGCTGGAGCCCTCAAAAAGTTTTAGGAGTATAAAGCAGTCCTGAGATGGACAAAAAGTGGGACAGCTGCTGCTCTGAGAGGTGAACTAGAAAATAAGAAGCCTCTTAGCTCTTTTTAAAAATCCAGTCATCAGCTATCCTTGGATTCCTTTAAGACAAAACTCTGTAAGAGAGCACCTCAGCTGAATCTTTGAAAAACTCAGTTGGCTTGCAGGATGGCTAACTGCTGGTACCCTTCTGGTCCTACCACAGTTAGTACCGAGGTTAGCAAACTTTCCTACTGAGGAGAAAACAAGACCAAAGCTGTCGGAGTTCCCACTGTGGCACAATGGGATCTGCAGTGTCTTTGCAGTACCAGGATATAGGTTTGATCCTTAGCTTGGCATAGAGGGTTAAAGGGTCTGGCATTGCTGCAGTGGTGGCATAAGTGGCCACTAGGATCTGATCCCTGGCCCAGGAACTCCATATGTTGCAGGGCGGCCAAAAAAGGGAAAAAAAGAAAAAGAAAAGAAAAAGATGGGCACTGTCAAGCACTCATTAATAACACCATTGACAAGGGCAATAACATCAAGAATATCGCCAAGGCCCAAGTATTCTCTGCATCACAGTTGAGATGTGCTTTTTTCATAAATTAACACACAGCAAAATGATCCTTTTTTTCTAAAAACGTTTCCTGAGTATTTCAAAATTCCCAATGATTTAAACAGCTTTTTGAGGAGTTCCTGTTGTGTCTCATCATGTTAAGTACCCAACATAGTGTCCATGAGGATGTGGGTTCGATCCGTGGCCTCTCTGTGGGTTAAGGATCTGGTGTTACGACAAGCTTTGGTGTAGGTTGCAGATTCGGCTTGGATCCAGTGTTGCCACGGCTGTGGGGCAGGTCTCAGGTGCAGCTCCAATTCAATCCCTAGCCCAGGAACTTTCATATGCTGCAGGAGCGGCCCTAAAAAGCAAAAGAAAAAAAATACAGTTTTTTGAAAGTTCAGTTGAAATTTGTAGAAAGAAATGGATAGAAAGTAGAAATACGTTAATAATTAGTGGAAAGGAAATGCTACAACTTATTGCCACCACTTCTATCACTCCTAAAAGTCTACGGATTGTACCAAAGCCACTGGTGACCAATTATCAGTACTATCCTGCTATCCTCACAGACATTGAATAGAAAGCAAGACACCTGAATACTTCCTTTTTCACCTTCAAATCCTTCCTTTTGGAATTATTCCACCGTTTATTCCAAGTAGCAACTTGTGTTTCAGATCTGGCCCACTCTGTGGTCACATCATTTCTCCTCTAGGCTAGCAATTCTAAATCCCATACCACATCCAATACCACCAGTATTCCACTCAAAAGAGAAGACGACCTAGGAAAAAATAAAAGGCTACTGACCCACACTAAGCCTATAAGAAATCTCTCTAATATAAACGATTGCTCAGGAAGCCTATTTTTTTCTAGTAAATTTTAATTATTTTTTTCCAAAATATCTTAAAGTTATTTCTCAGCCTATGTGTAATTTAAACAATCACAAAGGCTGCAAGGTACACCTGTGAACTGAGTACCTTCAAGTCAGTCACTATCTCTGATATTCTTTACATTACTGAACTATACACTTAATGGTTAAGATGATAAATTTACATGTTTTTTAATAAAAAAAAGAAACACCAAATTATGCACTTTAAATAGGTGAACTGTATGTGAATTGTAACTCAATAAGCTGTTATTTTTTTAATGTGTAAATTCATTCCTAATTAATTTTTTTAAAGAAGGGAGAAAATTTACTTGTGAGATATGGATAATGACTGATTTTATGAGAGACTATAAGGAGGAACATTTATACACATAAATATGTACACAATATAGTAGTATAGCATCTTAAAATTAATATGAAACATTAAAATCTTCATTTCACAAGTGATGTAAACTTAACATTCATACATTGAATAACATGCTAGAGTTTCTTCCAGAGGCCAGTCAACAATATCTTTTAGCTGATAGAAAGGTGTTTTAACATAGGATGCAAAATCAAAGGAGAATACCCAATCACCTAATATTTCAAATAGTACAAACAGACAACTTAGAACTGATAACTTAATTGTAAAAGGTCGATTCTGCACTTATAAGAAGTAGATCTGAATATCAAAGTAGATTTTTTCCAAAGAAAAGAGACATTTTTCAAATCAGCATATTAGCACTGCAAAATCTCCTAAGAAAGAAAGAATCACATAAATGAAACAGCTGAAGATGAAAGGATCTTTGCTGTTGAGACTAAAAGTTAAATTTTAGCCAAGTGTATTTAAAACATGTGCAGGCACAGAGAGCCACCAGTGTTCACAATTAGAGGCAGGACAAAGTGGCAGTGATCTTTCTGACAAATAAACTACTTGAAATATTGCATGACTTGCTACACAACACCCTTATTACTTTCAATTTCCAAGTGCAACCAAAAGATGGGTCCAATTATGACATCAATACAAGCTTTCTTTCAGAATGGAATGAAAGAACAGTAAATCCCAGCAGCCACGGGAGTTCTGCAGCAGCGATGATGTAATATATAAAAATAGACATCCTCTAACAGAAGCTGAAACTTGTGTAAACAGCACACAGCACACTACTCTCAACTGCCTTGCATGAATCTGCAATGCACGCTCTTAATAGCAAGAAATAAATCATTTTTTACACTATCTCCTGATTTACATTTCAATTTCTAAACATACTCTCCATAGTGTAATTTTTCAATCTGTATATATTAAATCAACATAAATACCTGATTATAACTGCAAGAAAGAGAAACAGTCCCCCCAAAGCAAGGAGATAGAGACCACTGCAGCAGCTTTCACATGCTGCATTTTGCCAGAAATGGCAGCACGTGTGGCTCAGGGCTGTTCCGGCCACCTATTGTTCAAAGACCTTTCCAGGGAGCTTCCTGCAGGATTTTACAGTGCAACATGATCTAGGTGAAGAGGGGCCAGTAAACCTGCTGATAATAAGCATGACAAGCAAAGGATACTTTTGACACTTCTCTTTAAAAGACTCTGATGTAAATATAAAACAGCAGGCATGCATACCACAAAAACATATTGGTATTTATCAAAATGTGTGGAGTTTTTTGCATCTAATGACCGTAAGAGTCTAACCATATCTCTGTTTTCCATTCTTTACTCCTCAATTCTGTTTTCACGTCTCTACTGGGCTTTCCTCTATTAAAGATTTTCCCCTGAGCCAGGAAACTAAGGCCATTTGAGGAGCCACACCCAATTCCTCAAGATGCTGTGTTTCTGAGCCTCCATACTACCTGGATTTTCCTCTGCTTTAGCTGCCCATTTATTTATCTGTTCTGTGCGAGACCATAAGGTCAATGAGGGCAGCTTCTGTCTGCTTGTAGACCTTTATAGCCAAGGAGTCTGGCACATACCTGACATAAGATAGGCACTCAATAAATATTCACTAAATGAATAAAATATGTAAATGAAAATACTAATTGAACTTTCCTATGAGATAAGAAATGGAATACACAAATTTTCTGAAATTCCATTCTATTATAATTCAGAGGCACTGATGACAATATTGAAGACAAAGGTTTTAAGATTCAATTAAACAAATGCTTGATGAAAGATAAAAATGAAGAATAAAAATATTCCAGTAATTAAATTCCCCATATTTGAATAATTTCTGTATATGCATATAAACAGATTTTAAATATCATATGAATAAATTAGTCAAGTGGGATATGATAGGAACTGATTGTTACAAGTTAAAATTCTAAGACCTTAATATTCATTGATATATTATACAAAACACATGTTCTTACTGTTAAGTAGCAAATATTGGGCCAAACTAGGAAGACCTCAGTAAAAAATTAAATAATCAGTGCCAAAGCAAAGCCATGATATGAGGGAAAATACTGCCTATTTCTAATGCAAGAACAATAGCCTAAGTCATTAAGTCTAATGTCAAATAAATATGTATAATCACACAAACACTGCAATTTTCTCATGTTTCAATACCTAAATTTTTTTTGAAATTAACTAAAACCTACCAAGAAGTTCTTAACTGAAGACAAAACCAACTTAAATCCATCACCTTAAAAAAATCTATATCAGATATAAAACTTTGGAATGATTAGGTAACCATTAGAAGAAACAGACTGCTCTTAATTATAAAGAATAACGTTATGGAAAATGGGACTCGTTTTCATAAGCCTCATACGTGAATCAATATTATGTTGGCACTACCCATTAAAGATTTTGTCTTTTTTTTTTTTTTTTTAAAGGGCCACACCTGCAGCATATGGAGGAGCCCAGGCAAGGGATCAAATCAGAGCTATAGCTGCAAGCCTACACCACAGCCACAACAATGCCAGATCCTTTAACCTAATGAACAAGGCCAGGGATCGAACCCTCATCCTCATGGATACCAGTCAGGTTCTTAACTCACTGAGCCACTACAGAAACTTCCACAGATATGTTATCACTGACTACAATAAAAAATTAATCCCATAATGTTTGGTATTATTACATTGTATTCAACTTAGATTACATTAATTTTATGAGGTATTTTTATTACTTTTGTATACCTATACCAAGAACTTTAAGACTAACCTACTGAAAAATTCAATACATAAAATTATTAAACAGTGTTGAACTGTACATTCCCAATGTAGAAAAGTAGGACTAACAGAATGTGTGGGAGTTATCTTTTTACATGGCTGATAGTTTTTTGTAATTTCAAAAATTTTGTACTGAATGAAACTTTGTAAATATGTTTTCTTTTATACTGTGTTGGAATCCTCCTAATTCAAGTTTGTATAAAGTAAAGCCATGTTTGGAGGGGCAAGCAGAAGTGGGAGCGGAAAGTCAATCACAACCTCAAAGTGTGCAGAGCATTTTAGTTATGCAACTAGCCCAGGAAGGCTGCAAACTTAGGAGATGTTAGTTGCTACATACAAACTAAAGAGTTTAGATGGGACATGTTTTTCGTTTAGTCCTCAGTCTAATATCTCTGCATAATTGTTGCTCTTTCCAAATTAGGAATACAGCAGAGTTGGGTTTTGTGGGGTTTTTAAAAATTTTTGATTAACAACCACAAAGGAATAAAAGATAACACAACAGGTATGTTCCAGCTTCCATCACTTCAGTCATGTGAAAATTAAGAAAGTCCTTCCTCCATTTAAGTCCTAATATCCCTCCTCTCATTTCGTATTATGGATTTCAGACTTCACTACCCACCCAAACTTTCAGGGTAAATTAACCATTAGCGCAAAGAGGGCCTGTAATTAGAGGTAAAATAAACAGTGCCCCCCAACCTATTCTTGAACCTGTTGACAAGGTAAAACCTGTCCCAAGTCCCAAGTCAGACCAAGATTGACCCCACATCTTCCAGCCTTTGCCTGGAACCTTATCTCAGCCTATCTCTCTCCCACCTTTACCCACTGGAAGACTGAGGATTTGTGTTGCACCCTATTTTCTGGCAGTTTTAAATACAGCCTCAACCTCCACTCATCAAAATGTAAGAAAATGCTAATGAAAGTAATCTCTAATCCGGCCTTCTCACTGCATTTTAAAATGCTTATTCTCTGCAGACCTTGCACACTTGCCTTGAACAGTGACCTAAAAACCCTCTACATGTACTATGTGAGTATTTTGTGTGTATGGAGAAAATTATTAGAATCTGTTTTAAACTGCTGCAACATGTCTGATTTTAAAAAGTGTACATTAGGTATACATCATAACTCAGTGCACACTTTGAATTCAATTCCTAGCTCTACATGGGAATTAGAGTAACTGAATTTCTCATATTAAAAAAAGAGGAGAATTAATAACACAATGATGTATCTTTTAAAACATTAAAGTCATATATTTTTAAATATACATTTACCAAATAAAAGTGCAAAACATTGGTGCACTTTTTAAAAACTTGATATAATTTTGATAAACTATCGACATTTTTTACATCAAAAAATTAGCAGTGCTTCTAAAATACAATACAGCAATCATGTCACCTGTGGCATTTTGATATGTGCTTTCTTATACAGACCATAAAGTAACTCCTTCATTTTAATTTGAAAAATCATACAAATATTTCGTGCTTTCAGGCGAGGTTACTTTAATAGCCAAAGATGATATACTGATGGTAGAATTCCTCTAATGTGAATTAAATTATTCATGATCTTTTTCTTGGGCAACAAGAAAATGCAGCCATAAAATTTCGCTAGTTACTTAACCAATTAGTTTCCAGAGATAAGTCAGGTTTTTTTTCCCTCCTTGACTCCAAATTCTCTGGTAATCCCCAATTTGACCCCAAATTTCAAATGAGTAATATGGAAAATTGCAAATTAGTCACATATTGGCATGACAGAAATAAGCAAAGATATCACCAATTATCAGCTAAAATACAGAATGAAATAAAAGCATGAAATCTGGCTAAAAACGCACAGATATGAAAATACAAGGGGATATTGCATGCTTACTTCCTTTTTGACTCAGCCTTTATTCTATCCTACTAAAATTTTACCAGGGGTCTCCCAAAACACTCTCACGTTGGGATTTCTGCAATTTAAAGCTTTCATCTATAGCCTTGACGATGTAAATTTCTAATGAATTGCCCCAAAACTTTCACGCAAGTAGCAATTAAGCTTCCACCAGGTCCATCTGCCTGTCTTTCTCTCTTCCTTGCTTTGTTTGCAAAGCTGGTGAGTTAAGACCAGAGTTTCTCTCATTCTTAAAAATAAGTACACTGCACCTTCATTTCAGAGAAAGTGGGCCATTTACCCCTAGGTCTGCACAAATAAGGCAGCCTGTCCCAACACCTAAACCACTGAGAGGTTCAAAGTTGTAGGATACTTTACTCAATCAGTGCAAAATACAACAGAATAAGACCAAGCAAAACACATCAATATTATAAACTCATTAGTGACAATGCAAATTCACACATAAACTGAGGTTAGTATCGGGAGACCACACGCAAATTACAATACCTGAGATTTAGTGCATTCCTTTGAGCCAGAATGAAATGAGTGCCATAGAGGAGGAAAGGAAAAGATGAACATTATCAGACATGCTATAGTACATCTGCCAAAATGAAGATAATGTTAAAGTTAGGTTAAGAATGACCATATAGAACTGGCAACATGTATGATGTCCTCTACATACTTTAGCCATGCACCTGAAATGCACCTGCAACCATTTGACATCACCGGTGACATATGATCATACACCTTGTAAATAACACCCTCCCCACACCTTACTAGGGTTCTTGCAAAAGGAATGATTCTGTTCATAATAAGTAAATCTGATTTAGGGCTAATGCGGAATAATGATTTTTTTCACTTAATTCTTTTCATCCTGTGGTACCAGAAATACAAAGCAAAATGTTTTTGTTTTCCTATTAAAATCATGTATATTGCTAAAATAATAATTATATAGGTGCAATTAAAATACAATTTGCACAAAAAGATGGGATCCAATACATTCAATTATGACTATGGTGTTGCCCATTTGAATTTATTTAGTAGCGTTAATACCAATATGTCACATATTAGTAAACTGGTACCTTGGTTTATCAGTAAGCATGTCACATGTTAGTAAACTGGTACCTTGATTATCAGAGATCCAATACATTCAATTATGACTATTGTGTTGCCCATCTGAACTTACTTAGTAGCATTAATAGCACATGTCACATATTAGTAAACTGGTATCTTGATTTATCAGTAAGTTAAATTTTTCTCCCTAGTACTGAATTTTGCCTTATAAAATATTAACCCAGTAAGAATTTTTTTAAACACTAAAAATAAAAGAAAAAAGAATTTTTTACATTTTTAAAAACTACACATTTTTAAAAAAAATCAAATCAAAAGCAGGAGTCATGTAAGAGAAGTGAGTGAAATATTCCACAAAGGGAGAAAACATGAGGATAGGAGAGAGATAATCTACTAATGTTGTGAATACTCTTTCTGCTTTACAATCATTTTTCCAAAGCAGATTCTCTACTAAGTAAATAAGCAGCAAGTGTGGGAGCCCCCTACCTTAAGTGGGACCAATAGGACTATAAAGTCAGACCAATTAACTTTACCACTAAATTTTTAGTGACCCACACTTGCCACTTATTAGTAGAGAATCTGATTTGGAAAAATGATTGTAAAAGCAGAAAGAGTATTCACAACATTAGTAGATTGTACAATGAATGTGTACAACTATTTTTAAGCCATAGTTCCTTCATCATGCTACAGCAACACTAAAAATACTACCTTCTTTTATAGACAGTGGTAACAAAAAATCTTTCATAGGTTTAAAAAAAAAATACCAAGTCTCTCCAACAGGCAAACAAAACTGGCTTTATGATGAGGGAAAAAAAAAAAAAAAAAACAAAAAACCTCTTTTCAAAGGAGCTCAATGAAATAATTCAGCTATAAAATTCATGTTAAGTAAAAATCGTGCATAGGCAGTAAAAGGAGTAGGCAGAGAGCTGGTGGTCAAAACGGCTTAAATGTCCAAATACAAAGAGCTCTCAGAGACAAGACATGTAGAAATGCGGGGCTAAATATATCACTGAAAGTTACCAAGTCCATGATTTTAAGTCTATTTACATTTTCCCATGCACTTTATATGTATACTTATTTGCAAAAAGGAAGAAGAGGATCAGTCAGAAAAACACATGAGAGTTGTAAAACAGTCATCAATGACCTGTTGTTATTTTTTCCTATTTTAAAATTAAATTCACAAAGGAGTATTCGCTTGATGACATTGTAAGTAGAGTTAAACCATCTTTGTTTGACCTTATGATGACATAGGTAAGGATTCCAGTGACCGTCTTGTTGAAAACAGAAATCGTTGTATCTATTTGCCACTCTTTGGGATGGGCCAGTAGGAGAAATGTGCAGAGCAGCTGCACGGGGAGAAAGAAGTAAGAAAAACAAGACTCCCAAACTGACTCCACTGGGGTCTTGCACACATCACTCAGCATCTGTGTCTGGTACTATATTAAAAGGTAGTTTATGAACCTAATGTTTATAAAATAAATAACAGTCAAGTGGGTGAGAACAGTGAAGAGGATCTCTGAACCCACTAGAAATGCTTCAGACCATATTTACATTGGAATTTAAAGAAGTGTCATTTCAAATTCTGCTCTCACCTCATAGTATTATGAACAAATATTCTCAGATAATATTCTCACAATGGTATGATAATCTATGAACAGAATATGTAACTTTTATATATCTACCTTTTGAATTAAAAACCAGTATGATACCAGTCACTGGGAATGGGGGGGGAGGGCGGCAAAATTTTACGTTTAAGAACCTAAAAATATCCCCAGTCACAAGTGTACTGATCATAAAGCAGATCTTTAGAGAGCATTGTAAGAAATAAAAAGGCTAAACAATGTCTTTTGATATTTCAATGCTCCTTAAAACTATGCGCATTATGTATGTTTCCAGAAAAATCTGCACTTTGGGTAAGAATAACATAGAAAAGAATCATTCATCAAAAATAGAAAAGTTAACTGTCTTTTCACAAAACTTCCAACAAAAAAACTAAAAATAGAACAAAATATTATCCTTCTACAACTTACCGTATGATAGCCTCTAGGCAGCGGTGGTTTGCCTACAGGGTAAGGATCCACAGTGTCAATAATTGTTTGTCTTTCACCTTTCTGGTTGATTTTTCTAAATCTCCTTCGAGACTGTCGATGAGAAGCTTGACGCTGAAAATATTCTTCATTTTCATCCATATAGTCTACCTAAAAAAAAAAAAAAAACCAAAATTTCATTTCCTCAAACATACCATCATTCCGAATCAAGATTAGCAGCAGAATAAAACTTACAGAGAGTCCAGATTCATTCATTTTGCAGAGGCATTTGTACACAACCTAGCTTGACAGACTTTAAGAGTTTCTGAACTTCTCTGGAACTAACTGGTTTTGAGTAACTTTTCTTTCATAAAGAGGCATTTTCAGTTCCACTTAGGACAATATGGGTAACTCTTGAATTTCCTGTCGTTTCAAAGGGAAGGATATTTTCAGTAGTCTTTGTACTGATTTATTAGTGAAAAGATCTCACAGGATACATCACCACGCATTATGAAAGCAACTGCCCCATTGTCTTAACTAAAGCACAGACACTCAGATGGAGTAAATCTGTTTTGTTTTGTTTTGTTTTTTAAAAAAAAAAAACCCAAATCCCAAATGACTCAAACATGAATACTAGCCGAATGATTTTGGTGGATTACCTAAGAGTTTCTCTTCCTACTTTCATTCTATGGATTCAGTTTCTTTATTTTATAAATAGTAGTTTCAAAAAGTAATTTCCTCATTTGAAACATTTAGAAAGTGATGAATGGACTAACAATAAAAGTTACGTTCGGTTAATCCTCACCATTCCTACGTAATGAAAATGAGATTGCTCAAAGAGAGGCATATTTAGATTCTAAGACTGCTTTCACACTGGCAAACATAGTATAATATGGGCCAGCATAAAATCCTCAAGGAATTTTTTTTTTTAATTTTTTGACTACTGATTCACTTTATTGTTTTTTGTTTGTTTTTGTCTTTTTGCCATTTCTTGGGCCACTCCCGCGGCATATGGGAGGTTCCCAGGTTAGGGGTCTAATTGGAGCTGTAGCTGCCAGCCTACACCAGAGCCACAGCAATGCGGGATCCGAGCCGCGTCTGCAACCTACACCACAGCTCACGGCAACACCAGATCGATCCTTAACCCACTGAGCAAGGGCAGGGATCGAACCCACAACCTCATGGTTCCCAGTCGGATTCCTTAACCAATGCGCCACGACGGGAACTCCCCTCAAGGAATTTTGAAGCATTAAAAATGAGAAACACAAAATAGCAGTGACAAAAACCAAGACCTCAGGGAAATATCTAAAAGGCTCCTCAAGACTTGTGGCTGGAAAGTCCAATGTCTCTGCCTACATTTTTCCAATCCTAAATCTTTACTCACACCTCTCCACTTTCTCACTTGAGTCAATTTTGAGAAATTTTACCAAAAGTTTTCACTAGCTTTGATGAGGAAGTTCCCATTTCTCAAAAATTCCTCTCCAATCTGGGGAAAAAACCTACCACTCCTCTGAAAATAAGACATAGTCACTGACCCAATAATTTTGAATAAAAAGCTTCCACCATCATCTATTTTAGGCCATGGTTTATTCACCAAGTTTCCCTTCCCAGAGGCTGGGTGGGAAATAATATGCATATCAACTCAACTGACTGTCTCTACTGGGCACTCCCTCCAATCTTATCTCTGTGGCTGGTTTTTCTTTTTTACATCGTATAATTTAAAAGCTTTGCCCCCCAAAAAAAAATTAGCGAATGGATTTCATACTAATTCAACTGGAAATTTTCTTCCTATAGTTGCCTGGTGTTGATTTTCTTAAAGGGATATATACTGCCCTACCTTAAAATCACTTTTATATAAGAATGTGACAGGATTTGTTTTAAAAGCATCAATAAAATAACTATGTTGCTAAAATTAATTTTAATGTTATATTTTTTGCATATGTTTTATTCCAATATATTTTCTAAATCACACAATTCAGTTTAAAAGAGAGATAAAAATCTCCAGTGTTTAACCACCGTAAGAATCAACCAGATTTCTTTCAATCAGTTAAAGGAAGGGAAGTGATTTCCTTGTGTTAATTACTGCCTGACTACATATCACTGTGACTCATTTAAAGCACCTCACTCATTCCAGTCAATTTGTGAAGAGCTGAAATCCTGCACTTCCAAGATTCCCCTCAAATTTCAATTAAATGGCATTATCATAGATTGGTTTATAAAATTCAAGCACTGAACATTTAGGTACTTGCCCCTTTAAACATTTTTTCTTCATTCAACTGAATCCTGTGAAAAATTATAGTATTGTGACTATGAACTCAAACTCAAAAAGTTATGGAATAAATATTTCTAAAGTTATAAAATACATCAGACACTATTAGTAGTAGTTATTTCATATCTTTTCTAGGGGAAAAAAATGTCTTCTCAGAAGTATTCTTACCACAATCATTTCAGAAGGCTCTAAAACAATGCATTCACAGCCACGCCTAAAGCTTCCTGCAGAACGCTTGCCAAAACTAGAAAGAAAAAAAAAAGTATTAAGAAACATACATGGTGAATTTAGGCTAACCCTGCAGATGAATAAAAATAAAAAACAAAACAACTACAGAAAATGTACATTGAAGAAAGAGAAACTATCTCAAACTATTATTTACACAAAATGACAAGGAATCACTCAAATTCTTAAATGTCAGACTTTTTTTTCTGGAAAATTCCAATATCATGCTTTTGAATGCATAACAAGTAATGAAGAATTACAATGAATGTGTTCTGTGTTAGGCTGTTTAAAATCACTCCAAGTTGGGTGAAGATTTAGAATATTCTGAGATAGGAATTGAGCCAATGGCAAACTACGAAAATAACCAAAGAAAGGATAAAACACAAATAATTTTCTTCTATAACCTAACTTGCTTATGTTAAACATGTCTTTCACCTAAAAATATATTTATTTTTCTAAATATTCAAATCAACTTACTCTAAATAGTTTTCGGGGAAAGATAGTCAATGCAGGACATTTAGCTAGAAAGTGATGTTAAGTGGACATGTATTCGCAAAGCCCCTTTCCTCTGAAAACCCACATGGTCAACTCTGTCGGGGCCCCTTTGTCCTACCTGTGGAAGTTTCCTCCTAACAGGAGAGCAGACTTGGTCTCTCTGACATAGCTCCAGGCCAACTATAGCTAAGTAGTCATGACTTGTTCTACTGACTTACCACCTACTCCAGCCATTCACTATGCCCCAAATCCTTCCTTCCCGCCAGGCAACTTTTCAGTAGCCATTTTTAATAACCTCTCATGGAGAAAAAAATTAGGGGAAAAAAAAAAAACTTTTCCAAAGAACCGTTTGATCAAGCATTTTTTCCCAAGTCAATCAGACATTCGAGTGATGCCTATGGAGATTGTTTTTCCTTTCATAAGGCTCTTTGAGTCGCAGTAGTGCACAATGTCTCACACGTTAGAACCAACTTCAGGTATGTAAGATGAAAAAAACAGAAAAGTCAACATTCTCAACTATATATCAATATCTGACCTCCAGCAAACCAACCATCTGCACATTCTAAACTGTATGCATTGACAAGGGTAGCAGCTTAGACCAGGCCATCACTTAGATCATCTCCTGCTCCCAAATTCTTCTTCTATGAAAGTCAAAAAGAACCACACTTGGAGTATCTGAAAAATCCTGTAAAAACTCATATATTCGTTTATACATATATCTTCTCACAAGCATACATATTAAGGTGCTTTTTTCTTTCTGCTCTTTTTTTCTTTTTTTGCTGCCCCACAGCATATGGAATCCCCAGGCCTTGGATCAGATCAGGACCACAGTTGCGACCTACACCACAGCTGCAGTAATGCAGGATCCTTCAACTCATTGTGCCAGGCTGGGGATAGAGTCTGCATACTTCATGCTTCAGAGATACCACTGATCCCATTGCACCACAGCGAGAACTCTTTAAAGTGCTTTTTTCTTTTTGATGGAAAAACATTTGCCAAGAAAAATACAACAATCCTATTTCTTTGTCACATTATTTTCACATGCAATTAAAATGACCTAACTTTAAATATTATTTTTCTTTTTAGTTTACAATTAAGTACCACTAAAATTAGAGAAAATCTCCCACACACATATAAAGTGTGCTTTTGGTTTCTGAAACTACCTCACTGCGATTTTATTTTTTATAAAGCTTAAAATTTAATGATACACTATAAAGAAATAATCTCAGTGTATTAGGAAAACACATAGCAAGCAGGTTTCATGCCATCACTGCACATTTAATCCTGTTATAGGACTAGGTAAAAACATACACTGTATGTTTAAGGGTTACTACTAAATAAAGTAATATTAAAATCTAAAGAAAGTCATGTGACTCTAAGTTTTTTGTATATTTATTTAATTATAGAATGAGATAACTTTTACAAACATTATGATCAAGTGGTTTTCCTTTTCTAAAATTTCATGTAGAAAAAAAATCAAATGTTTTAATGCATACAATGTTCATATAACACTTTTTTTTTTTTTTTGCTATTTCTTGGGCCGCTCCCACGGCATATGGAGGTTCCCAGGCTAGGGGTCGAATCGGAGCTGCAGCCACCGGCCTACGCCAGGGCCACAGCAACGCAGGATCCGAGCCACATCTGCAACCTCCACCATAGCTCACAGCAACGCCGGATTGTTAACCCACTAAGCAAGGGCAGGGACCGAACCCGCAACCTCATGGTTCCTAGTCGGATTCGTTAACCACTGCGCCACGACGGGAACTCTCATATAACACTTAATAAAAAATTAAAACCTGCAAGAACTGAATTGCTTACAAATTTCAGCAACAAAAGGAGTAACGGCCATGTGAATAAACTATATGGCATTTATATATTTTACTCCTAATTCTTGCACCAACTACTCTCTACTTCAGAATTAAGGCCGTAAATTCTCTCACCAATTAGCCATTCGTTCAACAGAAATTTATGGCTAAGAAGGTTTTCGCATATTTAATAGCACTAACATTATCACTTTAGGGATGAAAAGTCTGCACTCCCTAAGATGTGCTACAAAAAAAAATCTCAGTTTTCTATGAAACGAGCTGCACTAGAATTTCAAGAAACTCTCTTTGAAGCCACAAAAGACTCAAGTTCCACTGACCGTCACAAAGATGTGAATCACAAGAGAAATAACAGACGCTCATCAGATGAAATCTTTGACTACATTGAAGAGAAAAGGCAAAGAGGGGTGAGCCGAAGCAAAGGTCATGAATGCACCTGCTGGGCCTAATGACAAGGCCTCTTGGCTGGGCCACAGAGGAGACTTACTCTTAGGCTACAAACCAGAGGCCACAAGGTAGAAAGGGACAGGGAATAATGAAAAAATGTCAACCAAAAATTCATTAAGTCAGCAAAAACACATTTTCTTCCCCTTTTTTTCTTTTTATGGCCACACCCACAGCATATGGAAGTTCCCAGGCCAGGGGTCAAATCAGAGCTGCAACTGCTGGCCTATGCCACAGCCACAGCAATGTCTGATCCGAGTGGCAAGCTTGATCCAAGAGGCATCTGCATCCTACACCATAGCTTGAGGCAATGCCAGATCCTTAACCCACTGAGTGAGGCCAGGGATTAAACCTGCATCCTCACAACACTATGTCAGATTCTTAACCCACTGAGCCACAACAGGAACCCCCTACATTTGCTTCTGACTATCCAATTCTTTGAAACAATAAATACATAAATAAAAGTAAACATCATTATTTACTAAGTTTTCAAAAACCTTTGACCAGATTCTATATAAATAAACAATTTTAAAAGTATAGTCCTGGAAAATTTAAGTATAGACATAAAAAAGGAAACAGGATAGAGACGTATAGGAGATAAGATCCCCCACAGGCAATATTAAGATCAATTTTTAAAAAAATATTTCAGATGATTTAGTAGAAAGAAATAGAGAAAAATCTTCAAGTTTGCAGTGACACAGAGATGTTTAGGCAGTAAGGCCCAAAACAAAGCCAATAAAAATAAAGTATAAGACATTTTATAAAGTGTGTAAAAAAAGCCTTGAGGACTCAATCTGCACAAAGAAATATTCTGTGAAAAGTGATCAAGTGCATAGAGTATGTGATATGATTTGATATTCAACAACAAAGGGTTCCCATGTTTTTAAAAGTGAAATGAAAATCAAGTCTTTCAAGGCCCTATCACAGTAAATTGCTAACATAATAAACAACAAATAATAAACAAAAGATACACCTCAAAAGGATGGACACACTAGAAAGACATGAAAGATGAAAACAACTATATATAACCTCATAGAAAACCACATAAATCTATCATAGAGCACTGGAAAACTCTCTAAGGGGAAAAACACAGAGCTAAAAAGTTTCCAACCAAAAAACTGAGGGAATCCAAAGGGCTTTCTGTAAAACCAGAGGCAAAAATTAAAAGAACCCTCCATTCAGCCTTATTAATAGCAGCTGAAAGTTGGTATCACTTAACTTTCTAAAAATCATGATTTAAGAAAATTTAGAAATGATACAGATTAAAGAAGAACTTGGTTAACTTTAAAGCACACAGTAATCTGTAGATTCAAAGCACTCCCTATCAAAAACCCCTCCAAAATGTCTTTTGCAGAAATGGAAAAACCGATCTTCCC
Organism: Sus scrofa; assembly: GCF_054392235.1. NCBI lineage: Eukaryota > Metazoa > Chordata > Mammalia > Artiodactyla > Suidae > Sus > Sus scrofa. The sequence goes on along the minus strand of NC_139390.1, from coordinate 48,737,326 downwards.
ATTCGTATAGAATTTAGCCAAAACGATCTTAGGGGGTGGGGGTGGGGAAGTCAGAGGACTCATGCTTTTAATTTCAAAACCTTGCTACAAAGCTATATTAATCAAACCAGTGTGGTATCAGCATACGGACAGACATATACAGACCAGTGAAATAAAACTGAGAACCCAGAAATAAACCCACATTTATTGCTAACTGAATTTTGACAAAGGTGTCAAGTTCACCCAATGAGAGAACAATCTCTAGAAAATGTGCTAAGACAACTAATTCCACATGAAAAAGAATGAAGTTGGACCCCCTACCTCTCGCTATCTACAAAAATTAACAAAATATATTGCTGACTAAATAAATAAGCCAAAACCATAAAATTCTTAGGAAAAAAAAAACAAAAAACAAACAAACAAAAAACCCAGGGATAATTCTTCATTATCTTGGATTTGATGATGGACCCAGATATGACACCAAAAGCACAAGCAACAAAAGGAAAAGTAAACTGAACTTAAATTTAAAACTTAAAATAAATTTAAAACTTTGGTGCATCAAAGGACACTATCAACAAACTGAAATGACAGTCTACAGAATAGGAGAAAATATTTGGAAATCAAATGTCTCAGAGGGGTTTGATATCCAGGATACATAAGGAACTAAAAACTCAACAACAAAAAGACAACCCCCCCCAGGGAATTCCCACTGTGGCTCAACAGAAACAAATCAGACTAGCATCCATGAGGATGTGGGTTTGATCCCTGGCCTTGCTCAGTGCATTGGGGATCTGTCATTGTCATGAGCTGTGGTATAGGTCACAGATGCAGCTCAGATCCCAAGTTGCTATGGCTGTGGTGTAGGCTGGCAGCTACAGCTCTGATTTGACCCCTATCCTGGGAACCTCCATATGGGGAAGGTGTGGGCCTAAAAAGCCAAAAAAAAAAAAAAAAGAAGTGTTAAAAAGGATCGAGAGAACTTGGAACCCTTATATTTTGCTGAAGGGAACTTAAAATGGTGCTGTCATTATGGGAAACAGTTTGGCACTTCCTCAAAAAGTTAAACATAGAAGTAATATAGGACCAGTGATTCCACTCCTGGATCCATACACAAAAGTATTGAAAACCTGGACCCAAATATACTTGTATACCAGTGTTCACTGCAGTATTATCTGCAATAGCCAAAAGATGCAAACACAAGTGTCCATCAAGAGATGAATGGATAAACAAAATGTGATACGTTCAATGGAATATTATTCAGCTATAGAAAGGACTGACATTCTGATATGTGCTATAACATGGATGAGCCCTGAAAGCATTATGCTATGTGCAATAGCCAATCACAAAATGACAAATACTGTAAGATCCCACTTAATGAAATACCTAGAACAGGCAAATTCACAAAGACAGAAAGCAGATCTGGGGTTTCCAGGGGTTAGTGTAATGACTAATGGTCACAAGGTCTCTGTCTGGAGCTATGGGACATAAGTGTTGGAAGCAGGTAGTGGTAATGGTTGCACAACAGTGTCACTGTTATTAATAACATTGAATCATACACTTTAAATGGTTTAAACTGTATACTTTATGTTACATAAACACACATATGCATATCCAAAACTTTTAAAAAGTATTATTACAGAACCTTATCAAGAGGATTTTTGTTTGTTTTAATGGCTTTGAGTTTTTTGACCAAATTACGGACTTGAATAATAAAAAGTAATAACTCCACTTTAATCAAACCACAGCCAACCTTAGGGACGAAGGAAGAGTTAAGTTTGATGACTGAACTCTACCACTGGTTAACTTGGAACCAATCTCTTTTCTACACTCAATTTAGCAATGAAGTGACAGAGGTCATCAGTGAAAAGAACTGGAAAGTTATGAAAAGATGTTAAAAAATGTTAATGAAATATTTTAAATCTGTTTTGAAGAGTCAATTATACCTACATTTCCTTTACTCAGCATTATCCCATTTTTATTCCTAGCCATAAATTAGAGGCTCCCCCTCCCTGACCCTCACCTCCACCTCCACATATATATGGAGAGAGAGATGCACACACGTACAATCTGCTTCCTATTCCTCTTCCAAATCTCACTGGACAGACACTACAGAATCCATATAAACTGTGTAATCAATATAGAGTTTACAGGAAACTCACTAAATATAGCCCCTGACCTGAAATAGTTTGCATTCTATGGAAGATGAGGATACAGGAAGTTGTGATAACAGGCAAAATAGTAAGCACCAGGAGTTTAATAAAAAGAATATCATATTTGCTTCCCACAAGGCATCTCAAAAACAAAATGACTTTTTTGAATGTCAAAGCTGGGAAAAAACCTAGAAAATCATATAGTGCAGGTCTCTTGGCATTTTTTTCTTCAGCTTCACACCTGAAAGCATGCCATAGTTCGATGTGCTATGTCAAAGGTCCTCAAACATTTCTATTTAGTGATTATATGTATTACTACCATCCTACTCTTCCCCTGAGAACGGTCCCTTCAGTTCAATTTTCATTTCGTAACTGGAGGGCAGGTTCAATGAGATGTCAGGAGCCACCATCAGACTCCACAACACGGGGTTCTGAGATCCTACAGTGGCCTCACTGTGTCTCTTTCTTCCCTCTATAGCCCTTTTCCACAATCAGTAACATAAAACTCCAGCCACCGGTCAGCTTGACACGTATGAAGAGCAATTCCCAGTGCTCTGCAGGAACGCTGCTCTCGTGCACAATTACCCACAAAGCACAAACCCAATGACAGGAGGAGAGCAGAGCTTTGCTGAGAGCTGGATTCGCAGAGGCTGGCTAGGCTCACTCACTAGCTGGTTCAGTGAAAGAGACAGATCAGCTTTTGTAATTGAAAAGGCAGTTCAAATTCAGCAAAATTACAAATGACCAGCAAGAGCTTGAGGATGACCTAGAAGAGTCAAAGATTTGAACATCAAATCTATAAAAACCAAACCTCTTCAGGAAGCTGCTACCAGAACTTCCACTACTGGCACATCTGCGCCTTTGAAATGGCACTCGTAACACTACATACCAAGATAAACAGAGATATTTTTAACATTTAAGTGCCTTAATTTTTAAAGTGACATAGCTTATTTTTTAACATTGAATTTAAATTTTGTTTCAGTTATCCCCGTCTTGTGGTAATTTCAGTCTATGTACACACACATCTGTGTATAAGACACAAATATTAATACATACATATAACAACTATCTTTCCCAAAAAAGATGTAGGTAACAGTTATCAACAAGGCTTGGTCTGAATATTTAAAATCCTGTTAGCCTTTCTATACTTGACACCAGCTTCTCAAAAAAGGCCATAAAGTTAGAAAGAGGGAGAAATAGAATGCTGATAGGTTTCTGATTCTATACAGTATGAACATTTCATTACTATTGTCTATTTAAGTCTTCCTAAATTGTGCTATAAAAATACATTGCATCACTTGGATTTCAACTAGAAACCTCAATGTAACTTCAGAATGTCCTTACAACCTTACACTAAATAACCAAAGATGACAACTAAAAGTGATGCAGGCTTACTCTGGATCAACAACAACAACAACAAAGGAGACAAATAAACATAGCAAACAATTAATGAAAAGACCACCTATAGCATAACAAGCAGATTATTCCTAAATGCTCCTATTTCCTCAATAAAACTAATTTAGGAATGGCTGCTCCACGAAGAGTTTAACAATCCAGATTTTCATTCCCATTAAGTTTTTGTGCAGAACAAATTAAAAATTACAAATTGTTCCTAAAGTTGAAATAAGCTAAATTCTGTATTTTTACAGGTGTAAAATGGAACGACCTGACAGTACCAAAAATATGCAAAGAAGTGGCTAAAAGTAATTATTTTCTATATAATGTAAAAGAGAGGAAGACTTTAATAGCCTGATAAACTTTCTTTCAAGTTCAAGGCTCACAGCAGGAAAGCACAGATATCTGCAGATATGAAATCTTACCTAGTTCTCATAAATGTCCACAGGCTGTGATTCAGCGGACAGGGAGTTGAAGGCTCTTTCTGAGATTAGGCCATTCTGTCCTGTATTTCTGGGACCACATTTTCCCCATCCAAGCTGAGTTGAGGGTACTTTCTACCAGCATGAGTTTCCAGGAAAGGCAGTCGCTGAGCACAGAAGCCTCTTCTGTCAGTGTCCCTAAACTTGCCCTTGGGATGGGCCTCCACATTCCTGTTGTAGGTCAGAACTGCCCAGTGGAATGCAACTCCTCAATATTGGAATGTAAACTTTTCCATGTCAGGCTCTAACCAGTGAAGGGAATATACAGCTATCCAACTGAAATTATACTGGTGGAAAATCCTAATTTACCAAATGATGAAAAATGTAATATTCCGAGATACTAATTTTTCATATCTTCATTTCTTGAAAATGGAAGCATTTACTAAAATGTACTTTCCTCCTTAAAAAATCTAAGCAGATGACTGGACTGATGCCTCTAAACAAAAGCCAATTTATTAATTTAGGACTTATGAAAATATTCACATAACATTGTCTTTAGAGAGCAGAATAGCAATTAACATCAAGAAAAAAAAATCTAACAAGTAACTGCTGATGCCATCAATTCCATTCTCAAAAATCAGTAGACTACACAGGAATAAATTTTAAGAGAAGAGGAAAGTTTGAAAGACATCATAAAAAAATAAAGAATAAATAAAAATTAAAAGACATCATAAAAATGCATTTACTCTTTTAAAAAATAGTCTGTCCTCACTCATTAACAGACAAGCAAAAAAAAAAAAGTAACAGCTATTCAAAACAAGAAGGCATATAAATTGTGTGTGTGTGAATTGTAAATATGAATATAAATTGTGTGTGTGACTCATATAAACTGTTCCTAAAGTGTGGCCTTGAACAGGCTCCTATTTCCGAAGTAACTGTTCGTGAAAACTAAACATACAGCTTCTTTTCAGGCTCATTTAGGAATATTCTAACCATCATCACCCTGCACAGATGCACAGGGGTTCGTCCCTCTGCTCAGGGAATCTGCACATTTAACCTCTGCTTATAAAAATAGAGCTCAAGAGGAAGATGACAAGCAAAGGCCTCCAGGCTGTGTTCTCCCCACTCTGCTCAACCCTCAGTAGCCTGTGGTCTAACTACAGAGGTACTGAGCATCTGATATTTATGCTATTAGCATTTTAACCCCTTAGGAAAAATCTAACCCGCACTGTCTTCAATACCTCTGAAGCAGCAACAGCAAGGGCGCTGCCTCCTGCAGGAGCTGGGCCTCTGCAGCCAGGAGCACTCCCCATCCATCCCCAGTGCTTTCTCTCCAGCTTCGCAGGGAGTCCACATTCCTCCTGGCCCATTTCCTGCTCCGGAGACCCACCCGCCCCTCCTGGCTGCGGCTGAGTTTTGCCTGTCCTACGGGCACTGTTTCCGCATACCAGCCTCCTGACCTCAGCAGCTGCTTGACAGACACTCTTTATCAATTTCTATTAGTTCATTATCCACTCTCCCAAGTCAAGGGCAAGTAGGGAAATCTGCAGTGTCTGCTTGCCTCTGAGTCTTCAAGGTCAAATGCTGAGATGTGCTCAGCAATGCAATTTTGTTACGAAAATTCACCCCAGCAAGGCTCTCCACCCAAGGGATGCTGAACTGTTTACCTGGCTTGAAGGGTTATCATGGAAAAGACCAGCATAAATTTAAATCAAAACAACATGGGCAAAGTGGAAAAAGGCTGCTTTTGCTGTTCTTTTTCCCTTCAAGAGAAAAAAAGGTGGCTCTTACCTCAGCTGGATGGGTGAAGAGAGCAAGCGGTTTTCCCCTCTTGCCACAATCTAACCAGCAAAGGATAGGAGTGTAATGATGGTGGTGTCTATGTCCTCGTGACCAAGGGCTGGAGGACAGCTCAGCTAAACTGATCTGCTACCAGTCTACTCAGTGGCACGGACAGGTCTCTGCTGATCAAACGGCTCTGTATGCAGATGGCAGCGGATCAGTCTGTATAAAAGTTATGGTCCATAACAGCTTCCCCCTCAACATCTAAACACACGTCTCATCCAAAATGCCTATCAAACACTCCCCACTTCATTGTGCAATGCTTGCCGTGTGAGAGATGAATGAAACCCCAAGGTCTCATTTTAAAATGACCCAATTTTATAAAACTCATTAGAGGTAAAATAATCGCAGTAAGAAATACCTGAACAGTTCTATTGTAACGTGTTAATGAGGAAAATGGAAGATGAATTTAAATGAATGGTTCAGATTGGCCCTTAACCGGTAAGAACCTGAACTGATCTTAAGAATCAAAAATCTCAAATTTGGTATTCAACTAAACATTTGATATTCCTTAGAGGCTTCTATGAATGGCACTAAAACCCAACAACCAGCTTCCCCCAAATCCAGCATATGCCATAAAAGAAATTAAAACAGCATGTATGTCTTTGTAAGATAGGACCAAAGTGATAATTCATGTCACTTGAGTAATACTGCATTCATAAATTCTTACAAGTTAAAAGAACACATTTCTAAAAAAAAGGAAAAGCATAAACCCACACACATGTAATTTCTTACAAAGATATCAAGTAATAAAATGTCTATTTAATTCATCTACATGAAATGTAGACATTTCTCACAAGCCATATTGTTTTATTTTGTAAGTAACTGTTTTACTTTAAATAATTTTATTTTGTAAATAATTGTTCCTTCTAATTGTACCAATAAGTAGTCTTAGCAATATTGTTTAACCAGTTTCAGATCTGCCCTTATAGACTTAGATAGTTAAAAACTTACCAATTATCATCAAAAATAAAATACTAGGAATATATTTAGTGAAGTATGTGCATGACCTGGACATTAAAAACTACAAAAGGGTCCTTAACCCTACAAAAGGAAATAACAGAAGACCTAAATAAACTATGAGATATACCATGTTCATGGTTTAGAAGATTCCATATTGTTAAGATAGTAAACCTTCCCAAACTGATTTATCAATTCAGTGCAATCCTAATCAAATCCTAACAAGCATTTGACACTGACAAGCTGATTTTAGAATTATATATGGAAAGGCAAAGATACAGAAGAGGCAAAGAGCTAAAATAATTTTGATAAAGAACAATGTTAGGGATTTATACTACATGATTTCAAAAATTACTATAACACTACACAAATGACAGTGTAAAAGAATTGATATATAGATCAATAGAACAAAAGAAAGAGTCCAGAAACAGACCTGAAAAAATATGGTCCATTAATTTGTAACAAATGTGCCAGTAATGGATTAAAAAAACATATCCTTTTCAATAAATGATTCTGAAACAACTGAATATCTGTATGGAAAAACATAAACCAAACCTCAGTCCTTATACCATATACAAAAATTAAATCAAAATGTATTTCAGACCTAAAAGGAAGAGCTAAGACTATTAAATTTCCAAAAGAAGAACTTGAGAAAATCTTTATGACATCAAGTTAAGAGAAGATTTCTTAAACAGGACACCAAAAGTACAAACTATAAAACACTGACATAATGTACTTATTAAGGTGGAAAGTTTTTGCTTTTAAAAGGCAGAGTTAAGAAAAAGGCAAGCTAAAGATTGGAAGAAAATTTTACAAAATATATCCAAAGAAGGAATGGTACCCAGAATACATAAAGACCACAACTCAAAAATGAGACAGTCAATTCAATTTTTTTTTTTAAAGGTAAAATCCAATTTTTAAAAAAAAAAATTTCCAATGGGTTAACTAACACTTCATCAAAGAAAGTACATGAATGGTCAATAAACATATTAAAAAGTTCTCAACAGAAGTTTCCATTGTGGTGCATGGGAAAGGAGTCCGACTAGGAATCATCAGGTTGTGGGTTTGATGCTTGGCCTCTCTCAGTGGGTTGGGGATCTGGCGTTGCCATGAGCTGTGGTATAGTGAGCTCTGGTGCAGGTCCCAGACGCAGCTCAGATCTGGTGTTGCTGTGGCTCTGTTGTAGACAGGCAGCTGTAACTCCGGTTAGACCCCTAGCCTGGGAACCTCCATATGCTGTGGGTGTGGCCATAAAAATAAAAATAAAAATAAAAATAAATAATTTAAAAAAAATTGTCAACACCAGCCTTCAGAGAAATACATAATAAAACTAGAGTGAAAGGTTAACAAACCCAACTAGGATCCATGAGTATATGCAGGTTCAATCCCTGGACTCACTCAGTAGGTCAAGGATCTGATGTTGCAGTAAGCTGTGGTGTAAGTTGTAGACATGGCTCAGATCCTGCATTGGTGTTGCTGTGGTCTGGGGCAGCAGCTGCAGCTCCAATTTGACCCCTAGCCTGGGAACCTCCATATGCCACTGGTGTGGCCCTAAAAAGACCCTCCCCCCAAAAAAAGAAAAGAATAAAACTAGAGTGAGGTTACTAACACACATCTGCTAGAGTAGCTAAAATGAAAAAGGTTGATAATATCAAATGTTGAAGAAGATGTGGAGCAACCAGGACGCTCAAAAACTGCTAGTGAGAATGCAAAAAGTTACAGCCACTATGGAAAACTGTGTGATAGTTCCTTATAACGATGAATATACATTTAGCACATAACCCAGCAATTCCACTCCCAGGTCTTCATTCAAGAAATAATGAAAACATATGTCCCATAAACAAGATGGTCATGAATGTTGACAGAAGCTGAAAATTGGAAGCAACCCAAACCACCATTTTCAAATTGTTTATAAAAGACAAATACTACCTCACAAAATGCAATAGGATTTATGAAATCGGGCATCTCTTTTACATAAGAACTGAATTTACTGCATGACTTGCTTAAAATAAGACAAAAGGTAATTCTACACTGAAATGGGCAATAAAACTTTAGTTGTCAAAGTCTGTGCCTATAGCCTTCTGATCTTTTAAGCATTTCTTTTTTGCCTCTACTGTAGTCTCCCTATTTACCTGCCACTCCACCCTCCCCCACCCAACCGGATCCCCAAAGCTCTTCAGGTGACTCAATATTCAGATTATATCTTCTCTTACTTCCTGTAGTTCTCCTGTCTGTCAAAGCATGAACCCCATCACATGCCCTAAAATCAAAATAGCCATTTCCCCTCTGACATCCACCCCTGGCAATCCCTCTAGGTTTGGTGAGAGCTGTCAAAAGCATTCCCCTGCCAGATAGGCAAATTCAAAGCATCTTTCAATCCATTTTCTCCCTTCTCTATAACTTCAGTCACTCAATTCCATCAACCAGTCTCCTAAATTACTCTCACAGTGCTCCATCAACTTTCATTTCCATGAAAACACTCGTCAGGCCCTGGGCCTCGGCACACCAAGGCCACAGAGACAGGGTCCCAGTGTCTGGAACCACCAGAGTCCCCCCTTCTATTGACCTTAAACTTTCAATGGCTACAGCCTGGTTTCACAGTCATTGGCCCAGCTGCACAGTTCAAATCTGACTAACCACTTGCTTGTAAGCCCTGCAAAGTGGGGTGTTAAGGTCCAGTCCAGATTGCAGCGACAGACCATCTCCAGGGTCTGGGCCTCGGTAGGGCACCCATCCCGAGCAGGCAATTCCAATAATAAGCCCCATTTGGAAACCTCCACTTGGTCAATTACCTTTCATGTTATCCCCTAATCATCTTTATTGCAAATACAAAGACTCTAATCCAAAGTCTTTTCTACTTTTTGTCCCACAAGTACATTCTTGGAAAAGTGAACACATATTTCATGGGCTTAAGTCGTTATGGGCAGCTCTTCTCCATGTACTAGAAGGACTATAATTACTTTATACTCTGACATAGATAATCAAAAAACCTTTACCTTAGCCACAATGATGCTTCCATGAACAAAACTAACTATATATGCAAAACTAAATATATACACATGAACTACATATAATTAACTATATAAATTAACTATACATAAAATTAACATATAAGAGTTTACTTAATATATGTCAATAATACCTCAATTTTTTTAAGTTCACTTGAATAAGATAAAGATTATAAAACCTGGAAAACTCTCTTCACAGATAACTTCAGGCTGTGTTCCCAAAATTATATAAGTTAAAATACAAAATCAAATGACAAAGTGGTAAACTGAAATGTTCTCAAGATTCTGAGTAACAATTAATTATAATTTTAGACTAAATAAACTACAATGGCAGCAGAAAATTTCTGACATATATATTATATATAATATATATACATACACGCACATCCTGGATGTCATTTAGACTGATAAAATAAAAATAGTCTTGCTATTCATAAAACTGAATTAAGTATGAATACTTAATAGTGGTTTTCTAAATGCACCCTAATGAACCAAAAAAATAATAATAAAATATAGGAAAGTGTTGAACAGATTTGGACCATTGCCCTTTTTTTTTTTTTTTTTTTTTTTTTTTACTTTTTAGTGCCGCACCTGCAGCATATGGAATTTCCCAGGCTACGGGTCTAACCAGAGCAACAGCTGCTGGCCTATGCCACAGGCACAGCAACACCAGATAAGAGCCTTGTCTGTGACCCAGCCCACAGCTCACAGAAACATTAGATCTTTAACCCAATGAGCAAGGCCAGGGATCAAACCCACAACCTCATGGTTCCTGGTTGGATTCATTTCCACTGTGCCAAGGGAACTCCCACCACTGCCCTTATTTTTAAAATTATCTGAAAATGTTTTAAGTAAAAACAGTTATCTTAATGAAACTGACACACTAAGCTGTTTATAGTTATAAAATGTAAATTAAGACATCAAAAAAGACAAAGTAAAACATATCCTTAAATATCTGACTCAAAAAAAAAATTGTAGATAAAAGAACTAAGAACTTCTAGTTATTTAATGTTTATGTAGCTCTACTACACATGTACATTCAATACCAGAAGTTATATTTTATATTTAATTGAAAAAATATTTAACATTAGTAAATCCATAAATGTGTACTAAAAGATCTAAAGAAATATTTTTTTAATATTTAGAACTTGCAGTTCAATATTCTAATCAGTAATAAAATTAAGCAGAAAGCTTTTAAACCCACATTTATTTAAATTCTAACTTTAAAAAGGCAGTGATAACATGTCTAAGCTATTATTTTACTACTTTATTTCAACTATTTCTTTTTTCTTTTTTTTAGGGCTGCACCTACAGCATAGTCTATTTCAACTATTTCTTAATTCTTGAACTACTTTTAAATAATTTCAGTATATCTAGAAAATAAAGTGGGGGTACACAGCACAGAATAACATTCAAATATGATTTTATTTAATATATACTTACATATTATAGATGCAATTTTATAATCATAACATGTATTTTACTGAGTTAAATTATATATTTATAATTAATGTATAAACTATAATTTATGATATAAATTTTATATATTTGTTGTGTATAATTTATATATAATATACATATTTATATACATAATATAATTTATATATAATGTAACTCATAGTAAAATAAAAGAGGGTCCCAGAAGTATAATTAATTGGAAATTTTATTTTAATAAAGACATTCCAATTTCACCAAGTATAATTTGCTTCATATAGCAATCTCTCTCTTAGTAATAGCCTTACTCTTACCATTTTCTGTTAGTGTTCCCAATACTGAAAGTATACTTCTTTAAACAAAAACAAATTTAGTTGCTATGTATTTTAAGACACTTTGAATTCATACAGGTGAAAGAGTAATCCACACATCCCTCCAAACCAAGCCTTTCCCAAAATAACTGCACAAACAAGGGTTCAGAGTTACTTTACACTCATCAATCCCAACATTGCACAGAGAAAAACTATACTGTATTTCATTTACACACTTACATTGGACCCATAAAACCTTTATGAAATGTAATATTCACTTCTGCAAGAAAAATCAGACCATCTCTGCAAATATGGACTTTGAAGGTGAACTCACACACTCATTTACACAAGGGCATAGTTAGCAAATTCCCTGACTGAAGACTTCAAGCATCAGAGACCTGTGCTTACCACATCAACTCTACACACCAACATACCAGAGACCTTCCTCGAAGGCTACTTACCTTGTAAGGACACTACCAACGCCAGTGTTCCAAGGACGACAAAAGACGAAAGTCTGACTTACAGGTACAGCTCACCTGCAAAGCTGTAGTTATAGCAACCAAATTCCCAACTCAGCCACTGAGCTCCCTCTCTAGAGAACAGTACTACTCTGTGCATCAGGCATCACGTGGGAACATGGCTTAAGGGGCGGGGGGGGGGGAGGTCCAAAAGATGCTAAAATCCCTTTAGCTTTCTAAGATGAAGATGCCTTCCATGGAAGCAGAAAGCACAGCTAATACCCAAACGGGGAGTGTTGTAGTCTATCCTGTTCTATCTTTTAACATATTTTACTCTGTTCCTTTAATTTAGACATCTACTCTATTTCAAAGTTAACACAGGATATACTTACATCAGGTGCAACCATAACTCTCCCTTCAATATCATCAACTCTGGTCAAACCAAACTCATATTTGTTTCAAAATTTGCCTTCTTTGGAACTCCTTCCTTAACATCGTTACTATATGTGTTTACCTTACATGTGTGTGTGTCATGGGACTACCTGGATTTGTGTCACCTTCAGGTAGGACATGAAGGGGTTACAGATGACTTAAGGGCAAAGGAACATGGCACAGGTCTAGGAAAAGGAGGGTCTGGTAAAGGAAGATGACACACTCTAAGAGTGTGAGAGAAACCTCAGAGCATACATAACAGAGGCTGCTGGCCACCTGCTCAATATACACTTTCCTCTTTCTCCTTAGAAGGATTTTTTTATATTATTCTGAGAATGTCTCTCAGAATAAAAGACAACAGGTCTCAGGCTCCTGGATGGCGGGAAGTGGCCATATGACCTCACCTGGACAATGTGCTATGAAAAGAAAATCTGTCTCAAGGATGGAAATAAACTTTTTGCTCCTCTGTCTTCCCCCTACTTCTAGCTCCCAATGCAGAGGTGATGGCTGGAGGCTGGCAGCCATCCTGTGCCCTGAGGTGACATTGATGGATGCTCTGAGCAGAGAAGGATGGGAGCCTGAAGTTGTCCTGGACTGGACCTTCACGGTTCTCCTAGAGGAGAGAAAACATAGCTCCTACTCTGTTTATGCAGTTGTGGTATGCAATCAAAATTAATAATTTCACCATAATTAATACAGACAGCAAACAATACCCAGTAAGATGCTATCTGCCCTTTCCCCTCTCCTGCACCCCACAGATGGAGCAGGGCCCCAGCCCAGGCTCCCTGCATGCCTTCCTCTATCATGCTGCAGTCCCATTCTCTCCTGACTCTCCTCCTCCTCCTCTATGCTAACCTGACTTTCAATAAATTATAGCTTATTACAAGTAATTTCTAAAAGGGAGTTCGTTAGCATAATATTGTTAAACTTTTTTTAAAGGTGATTTTTAGAGGGACATATTAAAAATATAATCCTGAACCGATATGATTCAACAAATATTTGTTAAATACCTGCTCTGTTCTAGGCACTAGAGAAGCAAAGATAAGTAATAAAGTCCTTGCCTTTAAAGAATCTTATGTTTAGAAAACATGTGGTTTTCATCGGTGGGTTAGGAGGACTGAGGGGGCAGGAAGGGAGATGCCAACAACGGGGTGGCTGTCCCAGGCACAGAAGCAGCTGGGCAAGGTGAGCTTACAGATGTTCTTTCTGAGCTGCCCCCATGTCTCACTAAGGAAGCTGGACTTTACCTGTTTGGCTGCTGAATGTCATCTAAGCTCATCATGCAAGGGATCAACAAGAGAAAGTCTGTGCTTTTACACGATGATATGGGTTCACTATGGAAAAAACCCCGAAAACAGGTGGCTGGGGGGAGGGGGGCGCTCTAACAGAGCAGGTGACAATTTAACAAAGGCACAGACAGTGGTAATGGAGGCAGGTGACTTGACAGACGTGGTCATTTCTAACTCTGAAGTGCTTTTATTTAAAAAAAAAAAAAAAATTGTCAGGGGAGAAAAGTGGGGTCAGAGCTGAGACTCAAAGAAATTTCTAGAGTAGATGGCAAGCTGTTTATTAAAAGATGAGAGACAGAAAAGCATTCTGGTACACCTTCAAGCCCTGCTCCTTTCTCCCCTTTACTGAGTGCTCTGACAATGCACACACTGCCGCCTGCCCCCAAACAGCTTGAAATTGCTGGGGGGTGGGAGATGATGCCACAGATGACCAGATAACCACATGTCCATGACTATATCCAGGGGGCAGTCAACACTCCTGTTTTACAACTTCTCTCTCACCAAAACTCCACATCCACAAAACCTACCCAAACCTACCCATTAACCTGTAGCTCTGACCGTAAGCCTAGAGGAAGGGTGGCACCCTCTCCCTCTTTCCCAAGCCAACACCCCCTGGCTCGTGGGCTTCACCCACTTCTGCTCCATCCTCCTTCCTTCCTGGACACAGCCCCCTCTAGAGTGTCAATTCCATAAACACATGAACACGCACCAGCATCTGCTTTTTTTTTTTTTTGCTTTTTTAGGGCCACACACATGGCATATGGAGGTTCCCAGGCTAGGGGTCTAATAGGAGCTAAAGCTGCCAGCTTACACCATAGCTCACAGCAACAGTGGATCTTTAACCCACTAAGCGAGGCCAGGGATCAAACCTGCAACCTCATGGTTTCCAGTCAGATCCATTTCCGCTGAGCCACAACAGGAAATCTTCTCCTTTTAGAGGCAAAGCCCTCTTGATCTCCCAACCCCGTTCCCCTGCTCCTCTTCACTGTGAAATTTCTGGAAAAGATTACATTTCCCTTTCATCAGGGCTCATCTTCACGGCGTCTCCACCTCAAGCTCCACTTCACCGAGACTCGTTTGTTCTGGTCAAGGGACCTCCATGGTGCTGTCCCTAGTCTCACCTTATGGATGCTCCAGGAAGCAGTGGACAAACAGGCCCCTTCTCAAAACAATTATCACCTGGCTTTGATGACAGAGGGTGGGACCTCTCTGTGTCAGCGCCGTGTCTAGGCAGGCACGGGAGGCCCTGAAGGACACTTGACAGAAGCCTGAGTGAGACAGAGGGATGCAACAGAAGGAAGCACAGGTGGGTGACTTAGTGCAGAGGACAGAGGAGAAAGCCCCACGCCCCGACTCCCTTAGCAACACAGCAAGGATAACGTGATCCCGGAAGTCAGTCCCAGTCATTTTGCTCGTCACTTCAATCACCTTTTTGGTAAACAATTCTCCTGCGATAGGAAAGTTATCCAGACATGTTCCTCCTAGTAACTAGGTTCAACCAATAAATACTTTAAAAGAACACTGCATTCACCCTTTTCTCTTGATACCTATCTGTTTGACTTAATAATCACATTACCTATGAAGTAGACACTTTGGTGATCTGATACAGCTATGTCAGTTTTCTTACTGCTGCTGGGCTGCATGTGGGGGAAAACTGCAGAAGACTGAGGGGAGACAGTCAAGTCCCAGAGGACTGGCCCTTGCACACACACCTTTATGCCTACAGGTATACATTTTAATCTGATTATATTTTCAGTTATACATATAACTGGGAGTACAGATCAAATTGAACTACATTTCTATGACCCCCCACCCCCGGCCTAAACAACTACTTTCATTAACTGGCCAGCTACAGGCCCCAGTCACCTGCTTCTGCAAAATAAGGTGATAATGGACTGTACAGAATAATGTATAATAAAGTGGTTCTTATAACTTGGCAGCCCTTACTAATTCTGTCACCCACTGACTTTAGGTCATTCTGGATGACAATTAAACAAAGTTTTATGGAAGGGAGGGAGGGTAGGAGGGAGACTTTTCTTCTTTCAAAGAAATATTAGTGCTGCCTGTAAGAAAATCATGAAAAGCTGATGCACCACCTCAGTCAACCCTGTGATGTCACTGATATCTACCCATGTGACAAGGTAAGACCAATACCTTATTTTTAACCTTTGGTGAGGCAGTTTTACGATGATTATAGCTGTCCTTTTATTTTTCTATGTTCCCCATTCTTTCTTCAACAACCACGCTTCCCCCTCCATGCCAAGTCCGTGCTGCCGTTGCTGTGATCCTGCTGGTTTCTGGAGGTAAATCTCACCTGGGTGCACAATTTGTGCAGAATTCTGATCCTCACTTCTCTTCACACCTTTTGCATACACTGGATGTCCACAAGGTATACTTTTAACAGAATTCACCAGCAAGTTATTTTTTAAACGCCATCCTCCATCTCTAACTAGGCACTATATCACATGCCATAACAGAGGTGTACTTTCCAGAACATGAGTTTCTAATCCTATACAGTTCTTTCCATGGAATAAGGAATATCTAATTGTTTTTAGTCCCTACCACATAGACCACTGAAGCATTCTTCCATTGTTCCACCCTCTTTCATTACTGAAAAAAAACTAGCAAGTTTTCAGAGAGATCAATTAACTTATCACAAAGCATTGGCAAGCAGAAAGGAGGCCTGTGATTTTTTAGACTCAAGTAGCTCATTGTCACGTGAATCGTAATGAGAACAGTATTTCAGCCTCTCAGAACTGATTAGTTAAATGTCTTATTTCCCCACTTCTCCTCATTAGAGCTGCCAGCTCTAATTTAAAATGTGATTATTGAGAGTACCATAGCATAATTTTAATTTCTAAATTGTGGGTTTATTTGGTATCAATGGAAGAGAGGCGTTACTTGTACATGGACACAGCTACCAGGGCACAAGTACGCGGCGCCCACCCTTCTTCCAGACACCTGCCAGCATCACCTGAGACCTCGCTGCCCTCAGTCCTGGCCTTCCACAAGGGATGCAGGTTTGTAAACTGGCCACTCCATAACACACCATCACCAACACTTTCAAAACCGTGCCACACCCCCAAGTGCACTTCTCTCCCAAACGGCCCTTTTCTCGCACTCCTACTCAAGCTATTGTCTATAAACATGTTTAGATAGTCATCCTCCACTCATGCTCTTTACAATGTTCTGATTTCCTTCCCGATCACTGCCCAACAATATAAATCAAAAACCCAACTCAGAATTTACTTCCTTAAGTGCCACCCTTGGGACCATCCACATGCATTCAAATACCCCGGTCTTTGAAGGGGTTTTGCATTCGGGGCAGTCTTTGCTATCCTAATTTATGCTGCACCACTTACTGCCACCTTGGCAATTTTCTGATGTCGCACATATGCCTGCCTCATCTCCCCAAGTGATATTAAATCACATGCCAGCAGGGAGTGGACCGCCTTGCATCTACTGCAGATGCCAGAACTCTGAGGCCAAACAGCAGGGCTCCGTGCAAATTTCAACCAATGTTGGAAAAACACAGAAATATGCCTTCACATTGGACCTCTACCAAACCTATTCCAGAATTAGACGGAATAACCTGTAAATAGGAAAAGGGCCCAGGAACCAAGCCTCGATTGTGACAGCATTTCAGCATTCGGCTATTCCCACAGACAGTCCCTCTGCCAGTTACAGACATGCTCTCTTATGACACACGTGCCCTAGAGATGGCTTTGCCTACTAAGTCTGCCACCTGAGGAAACCTGAACCTAGGAACTAAGGCCATGCACTGGAAGCCTTCACCCCTCTGGCTCCCAGCTTTAAGTACAAACTTTCTCTGGGCATCTTCCAAGCTCCTAGGTTTGCCAGTAGCCTGGGTGTATGTTTTCCTTTAACCTTACAGCCCCTATTCATTGATATGAAGGAGGAGACTGTTTACCACCTGCTCTGTATAGGATAAATACAGAAAGCTTTTTACCATCAGAGCAATGAAAATATGATTTGTTTATGATTAAATAAGGTGTGCATGATCATTACTATCAAAAGGCCCTTCCTTGGAGGTCTCTAGGATAAAATTAATTTTATGGAGAAAATCAGCTTCTGTGTTTTAGCAGGAGTGGGGATTTTGGGGATTGTGACCAACATAAATTCAAAAAGAGTCTGTATAATAACAATTCTTCATGTCTTACACATATCATGTATTACTTTTTCTTCCTTGCAAATAGCTGTAAAAGTGATTGATAGAATAGTAGAAAAAGACTCTGGTTCCATGAGTTAAAATAAGCCTGGGTAAATTATCTCCTCCTCTAACAAAAAATCCAAACAGCAAGTTGAAAATTTAGAAACACAGCCTAAGCCTTTATCCTTATCACCTAAATTAGAATTATCAGCCTTTCAGGGAAATCGGCAGCCCCAAAATAACATTAATCCAAGTTATTATTCTGTGACTTTACTATAACTAGGCTTCAGCATTAGTAGAGTGGGGCAATTTTAGAACTGAGAAAATTTAGGCATACATCAATTTCTTTTACTGTTACTTAAATACACTGATTTAAAGCACATTAG
The DNA here is from genome assembly GCF_054392235.1 of Sus scrofa. Taxonomy (NCBI): domain Eukaryota; kingdom Metazoa; phylum Chordata; class Mammalia; order Artiodactyla; family Suidae; genus Sus; species Sus scrofa. Next base: position 48,719,089 of record NC_139390.1, on the reverse strand, counting down.
GATGATAAACGTTGTTGCTATTTACCTGCCCATTGTGTAAAGAAAACCAAATGTTCCTTAAAAACCATTTCTAAACCTGCAACTTCAGCTAAGATAATTTGCATCTACTGCTTTCCAGCCTCACTGCTGCTGCAAAAGATGCCTTTGAAAAAATGAGGGGGGAAAACACCTTTCTCCAGATACCACACCATCCTCATCTGTCACTGTTTTTCTTTGTTGTTGTTGTTTTTTAATTTTACAGCCACACCTGCAACATATGGAAGTTCCTGGGCTAGGGGTCAAATCAGAGCTGCAGCTGCCCACCTACATCACAGCCACAGCAGCATAAGATCCAAGCAAACCCACATCCTCACAGAGACTATGTCGGGTTCCTAACTCGCTGAGCTACAAGGGGAACTCCATTGTCACTGTCTTAATATAACAACCTACCAGGACTCTGGATGTAAATAGCATGTTACAGAGATGAGTGGGGCACAACTTAGTGGACAAGTCGGTAACCACAACTGCTTTGCTTAGAGGCTTGGAAAAACACACACCATTTATACCATTTCTATATTCGTCTATGGCAAGTGTCCCCTCTGGCATGTCCCTAAATGAGAAAAACATAACCTCTGCTGTATTCCGAGGTCACCTCGGCTCATCATCCTGCTGATCATACAAAGGCACTGAGTTTATTTTAAATAAGACTTAAGGAAAAACCTAACTATAAATTGTATGTTGCTTCAAGAACACAAAATACACTCCAGATAAGAGTTCTACTTTATCCTAGGGCAGCATTATATGTAACACCATTGCTATATGTAACATGTAAGTGACATGACGGCCACTTGCGTAAAGATCTATGTTTCCAAACTTGGTAAATTTCTAATAAGTTTACAGTCAAATTCATAAAACAACATTCTAATCACTGAAGGGCCTCGAAGTGGGGCAGAGAGAGTAGGCTGACTCTGAGACAGGCATAAAGGACTTCCTAAGTGCCATCAGTGTTAAAAATCTTACTGAAGAACAATAGTTGGGCTTGAACAACCAGAGTAAAGTACATAGCCAAAACAACCTTCACCTGTCTAAAAGGAGGACAAAAATGAAATAAATAAATATAATGTTGGCCTAAATGTTAACGAAGGAATTCAGTAAAGCTAATGAAATGTGGAAGCCCAAGAACAGATTTTCTGGGCTGAACATCACCCTTCATGCTTGATGGTTTCGGGGGTCAAAGCAATTGCAGGAAAATCAGTTAAAGGAAAATGGGAGTTCCCATTGTGGCTCGGTGGTTAACAAATCCAACTAGAAACCACGACGTTGTGGGTTCAATCCCTGGCCTTCCTCAGCGGGTTAAGGATCCAGCGTTGCCATGAGGTGCAGTGTGGGTCACAGATGCGGCTTGGATCTGGCATTGCTGTGGCTGTGGCATAGGCCGGCAGCTGCAGCTCCAATTTGACCCCTAGCCTGGGAACCACCATGTGCCACGGATGCAACTCTAGAAGAGACCAAAAAAAAAAGGAAAATGCTGTCCAAACTGCTTTGATCCAAACTAGCTATTCAGGCTACATTACCTGTCAAAATGAGTTAAAACATTCAGGAGAAGGATCAGATTATTTATTACATATACTGATAACCAATTTCCAGGCTAACATGAGAAAAGGATGGTCAATGCAGGAAGTCGCCTGTGAACTGGCTGTTTTATAAAACCTGACTGCTCCTTGCACCGAATCTACATTACACTTTAATCCAGCCTCAATGTTTCCTGGAGAAAGAAATACTCACTGATGCCTACCTTGAACACAGGACCAGCACAGGCTCCTACTCACTACAACAATCTCAGGACTATTCCTCAGGCAACAGCTCCAAAGGAAACAAACAACTTGGACCCAGCAAAGGTCACCAGGTGCCACATGAAGAAATAACCTATAAATAGCCCTGGCTTGTCATTCAGTCTGAAACATCATCCTTTCCCCTCATCCCAGTAAAGTCCTGACCTGCAAGCTTTTGACAGTCTGCCAGAGAAAGAGTAACTGAAGTCATCTTTGAAAATAATTAGCTACAGACTCCAATGTGTTCATGAAATAGGTCTGGACTGCAAGTCTTCTTTCTCCTACAACAGCAGGTATCTGAACACTGGGTTCCTGTCCCAGAAGTTGGGACAAGCTGTCACTTGTCCTACTTGACTAGCTGATGATGGCTGGTGGTCAAGAAAGGCAGTCACATGCTCCTTTGCTGTTCTAGGAACTCGGTCTACAGATTTAATTTGTACAACAGAACTTGTATCAAGATGATGATGGTGTTATCAACCTTGGTTTTCTCTAAGATGCATAAACTTCAAATCACATTCTTTTCTTCTTTTTTTTTTCTTTTTACAGATATATCTGCAGCATATGAAGTCCCAGGCAAGGGGTGGAATCAGAACTGCAGCTACCAGCCTGTTCCACAGCCACAGCAACATGAGACACAAGCCACATCTTCAACCTACACTGCAGCTTGTGGCAACACGAGATCCTTAACCAAATGAGTAGGCCAGGATCAAACCCACATCCGCATGATACTAGTTGGGTTTTTAACCTGCTGAGCTACAACAGAAAACCCCAAATCACATTCTTTATAGCATTATTTATTTATTTATTTATTTTTGTCTTTTTGCCTTTTCTAGGGCTGCTCCCACGGCATATGGAGGTTCGCAGGCTAGGTCTAATCGGAGCTGTAGTCGCCGGCCTACACCAGAGCCACAGCAACTCGGGATCCGAGCCACATCTGTGACCTACACCACAGCTCACAGCAACACCAGATCCTTAATGCACTAAGCAAGGCCAGGGATCGAAATACAACCTCATGGTTCCTAGTCGGATTCGTTAACCACTGAGCCACGATGGGAACTCCTATAGCATCATTTATAATGAAAAGTATGGAAAATTTACCCCTTAACAATTATTAATCAAATTGTGGTTAAGTTCAAATAACTGAACATGAGGCAGATGTGAAAAGGCATAAAGAGTGAGCCTTTATAAAGAGTTTTTGATGTAATGAGGTAAGCATATATACATTCTTGAAATCAGCAAGATATTAAATTGTTTATAAAGTGTGCTCTTAAGTATGCAGCCCACATACATGTAAGACTAGACGGAAAAAGACTAGAATATTAAAGAATGACTACCTTGCATGAGAGACTTTAGGTGATGGTTTTCCTTCTCTTTATCTGTGATAATTTGTATAGTAATTACCACTACTTTTTAAATAAAAATTAAATGTAAGTTTTAGAATAAGCCAGTGCCTAAACATTTATTTGCCTCTGCACACTTTCAAGTTCAGAAACCGTCAGAGCCTTCAGAAGGGAGCCAGCAGCTACTTCTATCTGCTGCTCTGTGCTCCGTTCCTCAGGAGACAGAATCCGTGATGATGGGAGGGCATTCTCCGGGTCACGCCAGGGGTCATGCTGAGGATCATGCCAGGAGTCACGCCAGGCCACCCAGGCAGACCGGAGGGTGGATGGCCACCAGCCCACCTACACTGCCAGAGTCTCCTTGGTTATAAATACAGGGAATGACATGCCTTCCTCAAAGGACAGTCGTGAAATTAAATGATTCCACACACATAATTAAATAATTCCACATAAGGCTTTTCCAATGATGCCAGACAAACAGCACTAGCCGCCACAGCCTTTAGCCTCTTTCCATCATCATTTTTGTGCCACTACAACTGCCACCACCAAGGGCACTACCACCCTCTAACGTTTGCTACTGAAAGAATAGCAAACAAATAGGCGAGGGAGTTTCCTGCCCTGTGGGGCCATTTTCCAGGGAGAATAAGGCCTGCCGATAAGGGAGGAGCAGCAGGGCAGGAGCAGGAGGCCTGGGGGCTGCACTGGAGGTTGCTCCCAACAGCTGCAGTGCCTTGGCATCTGGCTCTGCTGCTCAGGGCCCTCCCAACACCTTCTGTGCCTCTCCCAGGCCGCTATGAATCACCTGGCCCCGCCTCGCTCACAGGCATTATGAAACCTGCTCACATCTTTAAGACACATTCTTACCATAATTCCTTCAGAGTGATGTATCAAGAATTCATCTTCAGGTTTTTATGAGCAAGTTCGGTGACAGGAAGTGGGGAATGGAAGAGCTACACTTTAATAAACTGAGTCAATTTTAATCAAATATTGTTTAGTCATTTTATTTTACTATTATTTTTTTGGCCACGCTGACAACACACAGAAGTTCCAGGACCAGGGATCAAACCTATTCACAGCAGTGACCAGTGCCATAGCAGTGACAATGCCAGATCCTTAACCCACTGAGCCACCCGGGATTGCCTATCAGCTAAAATTTAAAAATCTTCGGTTGAAATAAAAATACTTAATTGTTAAAAACACACAATTGGGAGTGGAAATAACTCCTGAAATTCAGAAGTGTTGGGGACCCTCAGGAAGCCGCACACAGGCAGCCATACTCACAGCAGGTGAGCCCTGACCCCCTTTGGCCACACCTGATGGGAACCAGGTACTGGGTGCCCCCAGCCCACCACCCAGATTGTAGCCTGAAGGTCCAGAGGAAAGACACAAGCACGACCTGGTCTTTGGTACAAACGTCAGGGACTCAAGCCATGAATCAGGAGTTAGTACAAGAGGCCAGAGCAGGGGGGTTCTGCAGATGGTGCTGGGGTGAGACCACAGGGCCCCAGACACAGCAGCCCCTGCCTTCGCCTTCCAGCTCCACTGAGCCCTCTTGGGCTCTAGTGTACAAGATGTCCCGTTACAGAGGCAGCTTCAGTCCCGATGAGCAAACAGGTCCTCAACTAGCCTGTATGTTCAAGTAACCCGTAACCAGCATGTGCCTTGTTCTTGTCCTCTGTAGAGACTAGAACAGGGTTTACAGGGTAGAAGAGTCTTGTCTTAGAGATTCAAGTTATCAATACCCAAGCGCTTTCTTGCTTTGTGTCAGCAGAGGAGGAAGTCGGAAGAGAGAAGAATTCTGCAAAAGAACTCATTCTGCCAAAGGATTTCAGGCTTCACAGAAAATCTGTTGCAGAACCTCTGTACCATACCTGCTCCGTGGAAGAAACATGGATTCCTTAATGAACACGGACCCAGAGAGAAGGATGTACCAGCAGGTCCCAATGTCATCAGGACTGAAAAGAAAAGAAAAGAAGATGATTATCTCTAAACAGACCAAGAAAATCAAAACATACATAGCACACAGCACTCTAGAATCCTGAAGAACAATGAAACAGCATAAATCATGTACATGGACCATCGTTATTCAACTCTTGGAATCACTTTTTAATCACTTAACACCCAAATAAGCTAAACATATTTATCAGTATATTTAAATGTTTTAAATGTTCCTTAGACCTACAGCACCTACCATTCTGAGAAATATTGCTTAATTTTTTTGGAACTTCAAATGCCTTCCCTTGTTTCATAAAGCAAAAAATACCAAGAGGCAAACAGTAAAACCTAGTTTTCTCACTCCTCTGTCTACCAAGCCCCCCCACCCACTTCTCTACCACACTTGCTGAAATCCTTCCAGAATGTCCCAAGGCACATACGCACAGAGATAGACCCTTATTCTCATTCCCACCACCATCTCTTTCTCTTTTCACAAAAAAAATCACCCTGTGTTCTTCCTTTGTGCAAACTCAGAGATCTTCTCATCAGAAGACAACATTCTTGTTAGAGGTAGCAACCCCCTATTGCCAGTCATTTCAGTGGTTTTTAACGTATGCAATTATTTTAGAAGAAAATAAAGACTACAATGAATAAGCTTATATCCACAGTAGTAACTGTAATTAGTAACTTGATATGCAGCTGCTGCGTCCAAAGGCATGGACACTGTAATGCTGATAAATACTGTCATGGTGTCCTCCCTGCCCAGGTGGGCAGCATCTTATGTGCCGACCTATGGCCTCCCCTATTTTATGATCAGGGCTATTCCAGGTGCTGAGAATACTTCAGGAAGTAACAACAACCAAGATCCATGCCCTCATGGAGCTTCTATTCTGGTGGGACAGTATATACAATAAACAATAAAAATAATAATTTGTAAATTATAAACCTGTGCTCCAAGGAATAGGTTGGTGTAGGGTAAGGAAAGTAGGAGTGGTTGCTACAAAATTTTTTTTTTTTTTTTTGCTTTGTAGTTAGCATATGGAGGTTCCCAGGCTAGGGGTCGAATAAGAGCTACAGATGCCAGTCTATACTACAGCCACAGCAACGCTGGATCCTTAACCCACTGAGCGAGGCCAGATATATTGAACCCGCAACCTCGTGGTTCCTAGTCGGATCCGTTTCCACTGTGCCATGATAGGAACTCCGTATGTTACAATTTTGAACGGGTCAGGACAGGTCTCACAGAGAAGAGAGCATATCTGAGCAAAGAAGGCAAGCAGCCGATGGCTCCAGCAGGATGAGGATAATCGGCCAATGACAGGGCAGTGAGTGCAGAGGCCACCAGCCATGTGGCCACAGCCAGCGTTGAGGGGCAGCCTGTCACTGAAGCTGTTTATCCAACTTTTGGGGTTTTGCCAATCTGTTTGATGAAAATTTAATGATGGACCTGCTATGTAGCACAGGGAATATTATTCAATATTCTGTCATAATCTGTGTGTATATGTATAACTGAATCACTTTGTTGTACAGCAGAAATTATCACAAACTTGTAAATCAACTCTACTTCAATAAAACTTGAAAAAAATGAAGAAAAAAAGAAAAACATGAGGTGATAGTGCTTGTTGTTTTAAATAACTTGGTTATTCAAAATTGTACATAGAACTTGGTATCCTTTAAAAATGCTTGGAATCCATTTTGGGAAAGGAAAAAAAAAAAAGAGAGAGCTTGGCAGCAGTTGCCAAAGACCCCCCCCCCCTGCAGCTGGGATGTGAGGGCAAGAGAGAGGCGACCTCCACCTTGTCCCCTTGAAGAGATGGGCAGCCCTGTCCTTTGTCTATTACCTGGAATGTGGATGTGGCTGGGAGGTTCCAGCTGCCTCTGAGCCTCTGAGGCAGAGGTTGCAGGCTGAGGGTGACCGGCCCACTCAATGGAAAGAGCCTGGGTTCATAACAGCGGCAAGCTGCCACACCATCCTAGCTCCCAGCACCCAGGCCGCTACCACGTGTAAGAAAAGTGAACGGTCCCTGTGATCCAGCCACTGCTGCAGTCAGCATTTTTTTTCTTTTAGTAGCAGCTAAGCCTGTATCCTGACTAATAAATTTGATAAACTTGACTCTGTAAAAGAAATTAATACATGAAAAAAAGCACAATAAAGTCAGAATAGAAGCAGCAAACTGGGGAACAGGTCATCACAGCTCATGTTTTCAAAATGCTAATTTTTCTGGAGTTCTCGTTGTGGCTCAGCAGGTTAGGAACCAACATAGTATCCTTAAGGATGCAGGTTCAATCCCTGGCCTCACTCAGTGGGTTAAGGATCCAGCCAGCATTGCTACAAGCTGACAAGCTGCAGTGTAGGTCACAGATGTGGCTCAGATCTGGTGTTGCTGTGCCTGAGGTGTAGGCTGACAGCTGCAACTTGGATTCAACCCCCGGCCCAGGAACTTCCATATGCCACAGGTGCAGCCCTAAAAAGAAAAAAAAAAAAAAAAAAAGCGAATTTTAATAAACCTCTTCTAGGTAAGAAAACATCCCACGACTCACTAAAAATTGGCTGAAACTTATGAACCAATTTCATAGAAAAAGAACTAGGGTGGGCTCACGAACTTAAGAGAAAAGATGCTTTTATGATAATAAGAAAAATAAAATTACATTAAGCTACAGTTTTCTTTTTTCTTCTTAAATTTTTTATTCATGCCCTTTTTTACATGAATGCGATTTTTTTCATATTTTAAAGTTTTACTGAAGTAGTTGATTTACAAACTGTGGTAATTTCCGCTGTACAACAAAGTGACTCAGTTATACATTTACACACATTCAATTCTTTCAGATTCATTTCCCACATAGGTTATCACAGAATATTGGATAGAGTTCCTTGTGCTATACAGCAGGTCCCCATTGGCCAGTCATTCCAAATAACTCAGTGTGCATATGCCAATCCCAAACCCCCAGTCCACACCTCCCCCACCTGTCCCCTTTAATACCCGAGTTTGTTGTCCAAGTCTGTGAGTCTGTTTCTATTCATTGCTATTTGCTTTCAAAGCAAATCAGCAGCAAATCACTGCTTCCCCTCAAGCATCCTTTACCACTTTCCCAACTACTGAATGCTTGACAGCAAAGCCTCAAGAAAACAGGAAGGAAAATATTGTCAAACAAGTTTTAGTACAAGTGGAACCATGAAAGTAAATTTATTTCTCAAATGAAAATGCCTATTACTTCCAAACAGAATTTATACCCTTTTCTCTCCAATTTTTAGTCATTAGCTTTGCAATCAACAATCATTTACCTAGTTTAGGGGAGGAAATGTACTTGTCTTTCCTTTTTTTTTTTTCTTTTTAGGGCCACACCCAGGGCATATGGAAGTTTCCAGGCTAGTGGTCAAATTGGAGGTGCAGCTGCTGGCCTACACCACAGCCACAGCAATGCTGGATCCAAGCCATATCTGCAGCCTATGCTGCAGTTTGCAGAAACACCAAATCCTTAACCCAATGAGTGAGGCCAGGGATCAAATCTACATCCTTACGATTACTAGTTGGGTTCCTAACCCACTGAGCCACAAGGGGAACTGTACCTGTCTTTCTTAACATAGGGTGACAGCATTATTACTAATTCTGATTTACGTCAAGTAAAAATGTGTTCTGTCAGATGCAAGAATGGTGTAAGTTTTTTATTAACAAGTAATAAAACACTGAAATACCAAGAAGAAAAAATGAAATACCTTGTAAACTTATTTGAATCTGCTCTTGCACTTATGATGTTCCCTTTATCACCAAAAGGTTGGTCAAGGAAAATGAATTCTAGAAAAGCAGGAAATCAGGGTTGATCACCACTTACTAACTAAGCCTATGGTCAGAGCTGTGCAAAGATGCTCGGCCACACAAACAACGATCATTCTGTAGTTGTTACCTTGGTGCAAAGTACAACAAAGGCTGTCACGGTCCGGATTAACTGTGATGCAGAGAGTAGAACAAATATTCCCTGGCTTGTCACTGATTCCGTATCTGTTCATTTTGAAGGCAAATGACTATGGACAAAATTAACACAGGGTTTGTAAACTCAGCTTTCCTGGCTCTGATCTTCAAATACACATGAAGTGAAAGACACCCAGAGTCCAAGGTAGATAGATACTGTGACAGTAAATGTACTGGCCCCTGAACACTCCCAGACTTCCTTCACATCAGGAAGACCTCGGCAAAGAGCTGAGGAAGTCAGGCTGAGAAACTGGCCCTCTCAACCACTCCCACTTACTGGGTGATTCCAGCTGCCTGCTGGACAAGCTGTTTCTCCCCCTTTATTGAAAAGTTCAAATGGTAACTCACCAGAGCTGTTTTGGCTTGAGCAGATATTTGCAGAGAATGATCAAACATTTACTGGATTTGGTGAGTGTTGACAACATGCCATGCCAAACAGGAGTCATGATGGCTTTATTACTGAGTTGTCTCTTTTAAAGATGTATGCCCAGAGAAAGACAAATATCATTTGATACCACTTATACATGGAATCTAAAATGAACTTATTTGTAAAATAGAAATAGATTCACAGACATAGAAGACAAACTTATGGACACCAAAGGGAAAAAGAAGGGAGGAATAAATTAGAAGTTTGGGATGAAAAGATACACACTACTATAGATAAAACAGATAACCAACAAGGATATAGCCCAGGAAACTCTATAATCTTATAACCTATAAGGAAAAGAATCTGAAAAAGAATAGATATACATGTATAACTGAATCATTTGCTGTACACCTGGAACTAATGCACATTGTAAATCAACTATACTTCAATAAAAATTAAAATATTCATGCTTTACAAAAATAAACTAATTAGAACTAAGAATACAAAAACACTGAGTCTCATTTTAAAGATGTTTTGGAAAGAGCCACAAGCCAGGAAATCCTCCCCTCCACCTCTCCTCATTCCTGTACCCCAAGGTTGGTTTCTGGTCTGAAAATTCCCTATTGTGAGATGCCACCAAAAAATCTGTTTTACTTAATCAGCCAGAAAATTCTCCTGACTTCATGAGAAACGGCCAGGCTCCCCGCTCAGTCTCTCATTCGCAGAGAGGCATCAGGCAGGCAGTGTTTCAACAGGAGGCACACCTTGCCTCCCCTCCAGCTCTGCAAACACTCCCCTCAGTGCAGCTGCCACCTGGTGGCTCCGTGCAGGCCTAGCGATGGCTGTGTGTTTTCTAAGAAAAGGTGAAGGAGGAGAACCTAGCAGCAACAGCACTGAACTTTTCCACACTTAGAGGGAAGCAGAATGAATCTGAGATCTCACTTGCAGACATACGGGCAATGTGGCAGGCTAACAGAAGCTGACTAGTATAATAACAGTTATTATTAATCCTATTACCTAGGACTCACCCTGGGAGTTGATTCCGTCTAGTGGTTCTCAAGCTCTGATGAGCATGTGACTCACCTAGAATGCCAGTCAAAACTGTGTGGTCCCAGGCTCCCCGGGACCGGTCCTCTGGCAGCAGATCCATCACTTCACCTTCTAAACAACAACCTGGGTCGCTCTTATGTACAGGGCTTGTCAAGTTAAAATCAAACCCCAACAGGAACAAATGGCAGAAAAAACTACAATCCTGTCCTTACTGATGTGACTAGTTGCATCTGCTTTATTCACTCATGTCATTTTAATTTTTCTCAAAATAGTTGTCTTATGTTTTAAAATTATGAGCTAAGGCATCCCACCGAGGGTTGCTGACATGGCAATCTTGGATAAACTCTAACTTGCCATTTCCAAATACCATAGTCTTACATCACCAGGAACAGGGAGAAAAGGGAAGCCCAAAGATTAAAGAGGTGCATCCAGCAAGGCAGGTCTCACGGACTCGGAGAAAGGACCTACAAACATTAGATGGAGCTCTATGAAGGGGTACTGATTTGACTCCAACCTCCCCACCCCCCACCCCAATGCTTCAAGCAACATGTGAAAGCCACAAAAGCCCAGGTGTGCAACAAGACACTCTGAGGGCCTCTGAATGTGATGTCACCAACAGGGAGGAGGAAATGAATCAAGCCAAAAAAAAAAAAAAAAAACAAGCAAACAAAACATAAACAGGCCACTGTAATGCAAGCACTTTGCCGCTCAGTGTGATCAGACAGAAGGACCCAGAAGCAATGAGGACTGAGAGGTCCCTGCAGCCCATTCCCCCCAGGCTGACCCAGAAGGGCAGGTCCAGCTGGCAGGACAGGAAGAGCCCGTGACCTGGCCCCTCTCTCCGCCCTGCCCCTCGGCACTACCCACAGCTGCTCCCAGCGCGCCTTCCACATCACACACACCTACACCCCATCTTTAATGTGATCTTCTCACTCACTGTTTCCCAAACCTCAAAATACTCACCCCATCTAATTTCTGCTAGTTTCTCTATAGCTCTCATTCCTAAGCCACTTGGGTATCTTCCTCCACCTACAGGCGGGCCTGGGTGCTGCATGCAGGAACGCCTGGGTCTCAGTCAGCACCAGCTTAGGGAATCGAGATCACCAGGCACTTCCCAGGGCAGCTCTCGGTTCCTTAGCAGGAGAGTCCAGCCCTTGGCGGCACAGCAGCTGAAGGCAGCTCCACACTGCCGCGCAAAAGCACAGGTTTAGGAGCGGACACTTTCACACCAGCCATGCAGTCCTGCTGAGGTTCTGGTTCCTCACAAGTGACCCAACCCTTTCCATTCTGCTCCCAGCCCCACACATCCTGGGCTCCAGGCGGTACCTGCTGAGCCACCACACACCTGGTCCCACCTACGCCTCAGGCCCCAGAAAAACCTGCTGGACAAACTTGCTGTGCCAGCTCGTAAAGGGGACCTTCCACCCAGAAAACTTGCTATTCATCCTTTAAATTCCAGTTTAACCACCACTTCCCCTGAGAAATGTTTCAGTATCTTCCAAGTAAGTGAGTCATCCTCCTGGGTTCCCAGGGTGCTTCATACTTATTCATATGAAGCAGCTGCCAGTGTCAGCAGTGTTTATTTTAGGGGCTTCCCCATTAGCCTTTTTTTGGCTTTTTAGGGCTGCACCCAGGGCAAATGGAAGTTCCTGGACCAGGGGTCAAATCAGAGCTGCAGCTGCCAGCCTGTGTCACCGCCATAGCAACAGAGGATCCAAGCCACATCTATGACCTACACCACAGTTCACAGCAATGCCAGATCCTTAATCAACTCAGCAAGGCAAGGGATCCTCAAGGATACTAGTTGGGTTCGTTACTGCTGAGCCACAACAGGAACTCCTTCCCCATTAGCTTTTAAGCTCCTCTAACTCATCAGTACGCCCAATCTGCACACTATATAACACTCCATGGGCGCTCAGATACTTCCTTAATAGCGAATTAGTAGTGTCTATTCAGACGCAAACTTAGGTATGGTATTAAAGTGTCTGAAAGTCAAAGATGAGAGTTTCAATTTACCAGGAGCTGGAAAAAAAGAATCCAGGCTTAAAGAACCACTTTAGCAATATCGCAACTGTCCACCAGGTGGCAGTGTCTCCATATGGAAGGGCTGTCAGTGCTGTTCCAGGTTCCCTGTTCACAGAGCAGGAGGCCTCTAAACGGGTCAATTCCAAGTTGATGGAAGAGGAGGGAAATAAGTGAATAAACCACAAGAAAAGGGACTGAATCAGCACAAAGGATCATCAGAGGGCAAAAAAGTAACTTGGGAAAAAGCTACTTTATTCAGCTTTAATACTATGTGAAAACAAGTGGAACCCAACCAGCAAATATAGCTGCAAAAGGGGCAGAGAAGGCAGGAGGGACTGTGGCGGGGGGGGGGGGGGGGGGGGAAGTGCCCTAACAGAGCGGGACAGGTTGTGGGCTAGGGGTGACCACCGCATGAACACTAAGCTTGACATTCATATCCCGCCAGCCACAAATAGCAGCTAATCCACCCATGTCCGTGTGTGTATTTGGGGAGGGCGGTGTCAAGCAATGGACACTGAAGGAACAGTCCGCTTGTGAAAAAGCAACAACCGGGACCAGAAGTTGGTGCATAAGGAGGGCACCGGGCATACAGCAGGTTTTCTCCTGTGTGAGCAGAGCAGATGCAGCTGTGTGGGTGCTCCCCAGAAGGCCGAGGGGGAGGAGCTCCCTTCCGCTGCTCCATGTGGGCAGCAGTGGGTGACTGGCGGACATCCAGAGAACTGTGGTGAGGAAGCCACTGGGGTGGGCGGGGGGGAACACGGCAGCCACAGGGTGGTCAGGGACAAGCAAAACCACAAACATCAGGACTATCTGCAAAAAGAGGCTGCATCACACCCCAAGAGTGTTTCACCACATTCAAATGACGGAACCACAGGTGACTAGGGGGAATGGAGACAGGATTCTCACCACCCAGGACCAGGAACTGCACTCCTCCAGCTAAGAGACCAGAATGGAAGTAACATGAAGACCATGCAAAGTTCCAATAAAGAAGTAGACAGAGACCACTAGCAGGGGCCCCAGAGGGCCAGTAACCCAGAAGCAAACTCGGAAAACACCTGTTGTTTCTCCTCTGTCTGCTGCCCCAGCCCCACCATCCAACTGAAGTTTGAACCAGAGAGCAGGATGACTTCTGAGTGTCTCCCTCTGCCTCACCCACCTGGCCCTCCGTGGGCTCCCCTCCAAAGCCTCTTGGTGGAAGCCCCCTGCCCAAGTTCAGGGCTCGTTCTCACCCCCTGTTCCTGTACTTTTATTATTGACATACACCTGTGTTCTCAAATGCACAATTATACCAACAACCAGAGCAGGAATAACTCGACCTATTTACAGAAAGGAGCTTCTGCCCCTTGTAGGCATCCAGCTGCTGGTTTGGGCCAGAGTTTCTCAATCTGGACTTGAAGGGCCCCATGGGACAGCCCCATTCAGCCCTCTTTCCCCCATCACAGTGAGGTGGGATATCCTGCAGAGAAGTGTCCAGACCTTGAACTAGAAGTTCTCACAATGGCCCCAAGACCCAGAAGACCTTTCAGATACACAATATATGGCTTCACTTCTGCTATGGGATTTATCAAAACATTTAATTTTTTTTTTGCTTCTGTGATGGGGCTCTAAGCTTAACCTCAAAGATAAAGCATGTAGTACGTATTTTTGTAAGGCCACAAAGTAAGTTTACCAGAAGAGTTAATGCTGTACAGCACAGTGTGCAACCCAAGCACCAGGTCAAGGTCAAAAGATGGGCAAAGTGCACTCAGGCATGAAGTATAGAGCTATTTTAGAAAGGGGTCTACCAGGAGCTTAAATATATATGTCTAACCTACAAAGCAGCAGGACTGTATTATAAAAGTATACACTTCATAATACTTAATTATATGTAAGTATATAATCATCCCCACACTTACAAAAAGAATCCTTTTCAAAAGTAAAGAGTGACTTTCTGTTCCATTTCCTGAAAGTTCTGAATTGTTAGGAATTTACTTCACTTTTTATCACTAAAACTCTGAAGGGCAAAAAGCATTATTTTAACATCAAGTTTCCCAGAAAATCCTTAGTCTCCTTTCAATAAATTATAAGGGCTTACAACCAACAAATAAGATAAATCAGTAACATCAATAAAAATTCTGAAAACCGACGGAACTATTGCAGGTAGTTCAGCTTTATTTTGAAAATACTTTATTTTGGATATATTAAAGTATTCTGAAAATACATGTATTTTGAAAATATGAGGGATAAGTGGACATAATTTTTTTTTAACCAGGCTGGTTCAATTAACGAGCAGAGGGAAACATTTAAACTACTGAAGAACTGGTAAAGCCAAAAACTCTGTAGGCTGACAGTGTAGTCATTCTTAAATTTACAAAATCCAATTTTATAGTGAAATGAAGGCATGCTATCTTGGGAATTATGAAGTTACTCAATAAACTTTTTGAATGAAAGGAAAATAAGTCCATGCAAGGACTTATCCTCCAAGGTTGGAGGATACCTCCAAGGGCTTGAGGGACAATTTGCCAAATTTAAAAGAGAAGCCAGGAGTTTCCAATGTGGCGCAGCAGAAACAAACCCGACTAGGAAACATGAGGTTGTGGGTTCCATCCCTGGCCTCGCTCAGTGCATTAAGGATCCAGCGTTGCTGAGAGCTGTGGTATAGGTGAAAGATGAGGCTCAGATCCTGTGTTGCTGTGGTTGTGGTGTAGGCTGACAGCCAGGGCTCTGATTTGACCCCTAGTCTAGGAACTTCCATATGCCGTGGGTGTGGCCCTAAGATAGATAGATAGATGATAGAGAAAGAGAAAGAGAGAGAGAGAGAGAGAGAGAGAGAGAGAGAGAGAGAGAGAGAGAAAGAAAGAAAGAAAGAAAGAAAGAAAGAAAGAAAGAAAGAAAGAAAGAAAGAAAGAAAGAAAGAAAGAAAGAAAGAAAGAAAGAAAGAAAATAAGAGTTCTCGTCGTGGCTCAGTGGTTAATGAATCCAACTAGGAACCATGAGGTTGCAGGTTCAATCCCTGCCCTTGCTCAGTGGGTTAAGGATCCTGCATTGCTGGGAGCTGTGGTGTAGGTTGCAGACGCGGCTGGGATCCCGCGTTGCTGTGGCTCTGGCGTAGGCTGGCAGCCATAGCTCCGATTCGACCCCTAGCCTGGGACCCTCCATATGCTGCGGGAGCAGCTCAAGAAATGGCAAAAAGACAAAAATAAATAAATAAACAAATAAAATTAAAATTAAAATAAATAAATATATAAATAAAAGAGGAGCCAAAATTAACTCTTCTGAAAACTTCCAAGAGGTCATGAAAAAATTGCACAAATCTGTGCCTTTCAGAGTTTCATGCTGCCATTTCATTTTCACAGATTCCTGCTCCTCATCTAGAGAAAATGGGCACCAGAAATGCTAAAGGGAACTTGCAAATGTCCAGAAACTGACCGAATTCAAAGTCAGCCCTGCCCAGCCCACCGCCGAGGGTCCCAGGAGGACAAAGAGGTCACAGCCAGTGCACAGCATCACAACCCCCGCCGACCAGAAAGTGCAGAATGGAAGCCCCGTTTGCTGTCAAGGCACAAGTCTAAAGAGCTATGTTTAACAGGAGCTCAGAGGTCTTTATTCACTTACTAGTTTCACAGAAAAATCTATGCAAGGAACCCAACACCAACATGCTATCTCCAATATTGTGAACATTTGTAATTTTCCATAATAGAATGTAATTAAGGATGAAAAAGACTCATTTCCAGTTTCTTCAAGAATTGAGAATGATTTTGTTTTGGGGCTGCACTCGCAGCATGTGGAAGTTCTCAGACCAGGGATTGAACCTGTAGCCACAGCAATGACGACAAAGGATCCTTAACCTGATGAGCCACCAGGGAACTTCAAAAATGATTTTTTTTTTTAAATAAGTCATTCACAAGCGAGTGAATGCCTCTTCTCCCGACCCTCACATACCACAAGCCACTCGCACTAAATTGCCACACTGTTCAAAACGCAAGGCCAGGCCCCTTCACCTCTCAGAGTCCCTGTACACACAGTTTCTCCTGCCAAGAAAGCCTCCTGAGACCACCAGACACACTAGGAGACTGAGAACAAAGAGCCACTCCTCTGAGACCCTCCCCTACACCCCTTCTATGAATACCTAGAGTCTCAGTTATCTTGGCTGGATAGTTTGGTCTGTTCCTGTTGTTGCTGTTTTCCACTTTTGTTTGTTTGTTTTCTATTTTACTTCCCTCAAAAGATAATAGTCTCCTTGAGGGCAGAGGCTGTATCTTACTTATTTCAATAAATATTCCTTACAATATGCATGGAAAGTAGTAATTGTTCAGTAGGTTCTTTGAAAAACAGAAAGGAGAGTCAACAGAACAACAGCCACTCATAGCAAACATCATGAACAAAATAGCATGCCCAGTAAATCAGAGTGGGTGTAACCTTAATACACCAAATATTTATCTCCTGAATGTTAATCACCTTCTTTACAAAATTAGCTGTACTTTTTTTCAAGAATTGTGTTACACATCTTAAAAGGAACATCGATATGATTTAAGGAAGAAACTAAGCCCAAAGAGATGCGGGCAGCTCCTTCTCCTGTTTTTGAAAGTATGAAGTGTGATGTTTATGCTCTCATCTGGTGTGGCTGTGGGGATCCCTATTTCTTCCCCGTGGGAAGACTATCCACTATCCTCATGCCATAATAGGACCAGTCAAAATACTCCACAATGGGAAAGAGCATCTCTGAGCCACCTGTGAGAGATGCAAAGCTACGGATACGAATTTATCATCGAAGGACTGTCGACTTTGACTTTAGGACATGAAATAGTTGCCAGCTCCCCATTTCTAAATCATGAAATAAATGCCAAAGCAAAGCTAAGATAGCACTATCATGGCAAGCTGTTCCTAGAGCTTCTTTGCCTAGGAAGCCACTAAGCGCTGCATCACATGCTATGCCGGGACAAGGGAGACACTTACTAGTACAGAACTTCATTGGCTTCGTGTCTTTCGTATCTCACAGTCTCACACATCAACCTGGAAAACAAAACACAAAGACCTGAGTTCAACACCGCCATGAAAAACATGCCAAGAGTTCAAATGAGACATCAGGCAGAAAGTGAAGATTGCCTACTATGAACTGTCGCAATCATTCATTAGCCTCAAGACAAATATTTTTGGTGCCGAGGTTAATAAAATGAAGTCAAAGGAAACCTGGTAAAGAGATGCTAAAGAAGAAACATTCTGTCAGACACCAGGACGCTGTGTTTATTTTGTAGGGAACAACACTGTTCATGTTTTATACTTCATACATGATGCTCGGACAAGTTAATGTTCTCCGAGGTAAACAGAAAATGAGAAGGAACCCAAAAATTAGGAAAGGAAACCTATTAATTTAAAAAGCAGTAACATCATTCACACTGTAACATTCACGATACTGAACAGTATAGAATTTCAGACAGAAGTAGGCTTTTACTGAAGTCAGTATTTTTATGACTAATGACTAAATGAGTGCTTTACAACTTAAAAGATTTGTTATTTCAGCTGATTCACCCCTAATGGGGAAAAAATATGAAAATTATGGAAAACATGAATAAATGTTATAAATATTGAAAATTACTCAAGAACAGCATCTTCAAAAGGTATCCCGTTATATTAAGCCCAACTCAAATTTCCCAGAAGTACAGAAATGCAAGAGAATGTGACTTCCTTTTTTTTTTTCAGGGCCGGACCCACTGCATATGGAAGTTCCCAGGCCAGGGGTGGAATTGGAGCTGCAAATGCTGGCCTACACCACAACCACAGCAACGCCAGATCCGAGTTGCATTTGCAACCTACACCACAGCTTTTGGCAACACCAGATCCTTAACCCACTGAGCGAGGCCAGGGACCGAACCCACATCCTCACAGACACTATGCCAGGTTCTTAGCCTGCTGAGCCACAGTGAGAACTCCAAATGCCTCCCTTCTTATGAAAGAATCAGGCAGTAGAAGAGGCTGGAGAGCAAAGTGGTTATTTTAAGAGCACCCTATTTTGGTCAGTGAGGCTCCCAGCCCCAATCTGTGAAACACTGGGACCAAGACACGTACATCTTTCTTCTGTCTGCAAATCCAATGAACACCACATCCTCTTGATTTTTCACTTAGAAACAGGTCTCTTGGGTTCTCCTTTCCCTGCCCTTCCCACGACCACAGCTCTACTCACAGACCCTAAATTACATAGCAGGCTCCATCCTGATCTCACTGGCCCTCGGTCCTTCTGCGGCAGGCCCTGCGCCCCTGCAAGCTCGCCTGCCACACTACCACCTAGTCCCCCTCACTCCTGAACTGCTTCCTTTAATACGTAAACCCACGTGAGAATCCATCACCCACTGTGTGGGGGAAGGAACACCCCTGCCCCACACCCCCTCCAGCTGCTCTCCACATTCTGGTTTCCCCTGACAGAAGTTCTCCTTTCAGAGTTGTCTATACAAGGACAAGGTCTCCATTCTCTCACCCTCCATCCACTCCTCCATTATTTGGTCCCAGAAACAACTCCCCCTCAAAAAAAACTTATCTGCATCCTCTGTGTTATTTCAATCTTTTCTGACCTTATGTCAATGCCGCCTCTTAGTAGCACTGGACAACTCCCTTTTCCTTACAGCATTATCTTCTCCACATCTTCTAGTCTCCTCGTAATTTATTAGTCCTTTTTCTGTCTCCTTAGGCCACTCCTCACCTGCATCCTCTCCAGGGGCTATCAGCCCTTCTGCTCTACACCACAAGACCTCATCAGTCTGTTTTACATTTTTGGGGGTGGCATGCATTAGGTCCCAGGCCACGGATGGGACTCACACCAGCAGTGACCCAAGCCACTACAGTGACAATGCTGGATCCTTAACCCACTGCACCACCAGGGAACCCCTGTGTTTTAAATTTAATCCATGAGCTGATGCTTTCCAAAGCCATGTCCCATACCTACCCTCTCACCATGACCCATGCACCTAAACGTCTACTCAGTGAAGCCACCAGCCAGCTGTGTAACAGCTGCCTCATGTCCAAAGTGTCCAAAACAAATCTTACACTTCTTCCCCTAAAAGCTGCTTTCCCACAAATTGGAAAATTCCCGATGGTTTAGGCCAAAAATCATGGCGTCATGCTCCTTGACTTCTCTCTTTTCTTCATATCACATCTTTCTGCCAGGTCCTGTTTCCAAAATACATCCTCCCATGCTGACTGTGTTCACCATCTCCCTGTGAAAACCTAGCCTGGGCCGTCCTCCTCCCATGCTCCTCTCACCAGGGCCACAAGTGCAGATCCTGCTCCTTCTGTGCCCACCCGCTGTCTGTCCTCACCTAGAAGCCAGAGAGCTAGCACCAAACAGTAAGTCACATTGGCATCACAGCCCTGCTCTCCATCTCTACTGCCTTTAGAAGAAAAGCCCACCTCCTTATCCTTGAACACACAGTGCTACACCCCAGACCGTGCACAGGATCCCATACTCACTCACCCTCCCAAGACAGAAAGCCTGGGACATGTGGCACCACCAAGATCTCTGTGCAGCTGCACTGACCACAAAGTCAACAAGCCCAGTGCATACTCCAACCACGCCCGACACGCTAACGTGAACAAGACACTGATCCACACACCAACGCTTCTGCCCCACTAGGAACATGAGCTCTGTGACAGCAGGGTCTGCTTCCCGGCTGAATCTCCATGGCCCACCTGGGTGTCTGACACATAGTAGACATATAATCAATGGCTGTTGCTGCACAAATAAACGTAACGAGTGTCATGGAAAATCACGATAAAATCGTCTATACGACAATGTTCCAAATACATTGAAAAAGTACCGAAATGCTTTTTTCGTCTTGCAACATTGTAAAGGAATGCTTTACCAAAAGCATGTTGAGGAGTTCCTACTGTAGCTCAGCAGGTTAAGGACCTGACTTATTCTTTGTGAAGATGCAGGTTCCATCCCATGCCTCACTCAGTGGGAAGGATCTGGCATTACCACAAGCTGCAGGGTGGGTTTCAGATGCAGCTCTGATCCAGTGTGGCTGTGGCTGTGGCGTAGGCAAGCAGCTGCAGCTCCAATTCGACCCCTAGCCTGGGAACTTCCATGTGCTGAGGTACAGGCATAAAAGAAAAAGAGAAAAAAAAAAAAAAAAAGCCCACTGGTCTTCCCGGATTTCCTAAGGAATATACTAGCCATATTTTAGTTGTTTCTGAATGATCTGAAATTGCCTGTATAATCATGATGCTCATCCAGAATGCTGGAGAATCTACATATAGTTCAGCAGGCTCTTGTTTCTGACACTGCATGCCCCAATTACTCTGCTTTATACAGGTTTTTTGCTTTAAACATCCTCCTCCCCTTTGGCAAATATGCTGCTTCTAGTCCATATGGATCGAGGGAGTAAACACTAGAAAAAATTGTGTGGGAAAAACATTCAGTTTTTAAATGAAGATCTAAAAACCTTCCCACTGAATACAGAGTGTGATCTTACTGCAACACAGCCAATTAACTGCACGTCAGAAAGTGCTTAGGATCCAGGCACTGCCTGTGTGTGGGGATGGTCCCTCGGTGCCCAAGGAGGGTTCCCTCTCCTCCCAGAAGACGAACGTCCTGCTGCCCAAACCTGAATAAACAGGTGCTGCCAATCTTGATCAAGAGCTGCTTTTTTTTTTTTAATTCTAAAACTGGAAAACTGTATTATGGGTCAAGCCTTAACTGTTGTCTATGAATCCCAAGGGTAAAACTTTTATTTATAAAATTCAAAGCAAACAGTTATCTAAATAAGATGCCTTTCCCCAGAAATGGTAGTTAGTACAAGGCAGTTCATCCAAGTCACTGAGTGTTATCTGTACCTCTTTTCTTGCTACTATTCATTTTGATATCCTGATCTTGTTCTAAAAAAGGACTTCAGTTAGTGTCAGCTGATGATTTCCATAAAGGTGAGAAAGAAATGACTTTTCAACACAAGTAGAATAACATAAACATCTTAAAGATGTCTCTCTGTAAGTTCACGCCAACAAACAAGGCTGAATGGTCTCCAAGATAGAGACCTTTTTAAGGTATTAATACACTAAACTAAACTGTTGAAGTGATCAGTTATTTCTAACCAAAATTTACCCTTGAAACAGCAGAAAATCGATGGTTCTGAACCTGGCTGGTGGGTATATGGGACTTTATTGTATTATCTCTACTTTTATAATCTTGAAATTTTTCATAAGAGGTATTAAGAAAGTTCCTTTTTCTACTGTGCAGAATTACTGTTACCTAAATAATTTTATATCCACATATACTACAGACATCACTATATCAAATGAATAGTTTTCTAAGCACATGGCAATGTGACACTTACATCTGCATATTAATTCATTTGCATTTGCAGGTTAACTGCATTCAATTAAACAATACAGTTTTTTCTTAGGATAGCTGTTATCAAAATGAAAGTTATCCACTTTAGAAATTATCCTTGCTTGAACTCGAGCCATCTTCTAAATTCCCAATGGTTTTGCCCTTTCTAATAAAACATGACTGAATTTTTAAACACTTAACCTACAATCTACTTTAATTTAAATGATTTTCATTAAAAATTTAATTTTAGAAGTATTCAATCCTCTTGATACTTTTTTCAATTAACAACTAAATATGAAACTGACATGCTCACAAATTAATTAGTGTTTAAAGAATAAAGGGAAAATACATAGAAAAAGTATTCCTTTCATAATTAAAAACTGCTGGTATCAAAAGTAGCTGGAATTAGAGGAAACAAAAAACTTCCCAAATGTCCTAGCTGATGTTTACATGGAAGGCATCTTCTTAGGGTCCTTTATTTTCTGTAATAGTTAAGGTAAAATCACTGGGTTGTATATGATGTTTCTGATCTCTCCATAAAGCCCAGATAACTGTAAATAAGGTTGCTGGATTGCTGTATAAGAGAAGTGATAAGACTTTTACATGAGTGGACCATATAAAAACAACTATGGTATAAACTGTGTTTCCCAGAAAAGGACAGTCAACTTAATGCAATAAATACATTACATACAAAGACCTAAAACTAAATTAGTGAACTGACCCATTCTTTGAATAGTTATAAACATTCTGATTTCTGATGTATCTGGGTGCTAAGAAGTAGATTTTTATTTGCCAGAACGGCAAATAATGCTCCTTCTGGTACATTCACCAAGCGGTGATTATCACCTTAGGTGGAAAGGGCGGAGAGAGGGACAGGAAGGGGAGGGGTGATCACTGGGGCAGAAATACCACAAATGTTTAGATGAGAGTAAAGCTTACAAGGCAGAGAGCCTAGACCAGGGAGAGCTTTCCTACGTAAGTTATCATTAATCCTATTTCGAAACACTAACAAACGATCACAGGAAATCCCAGCGCCCTATTACTCCTTTTAAAATGACTTACCGAAGCTGATGTTCCCTCAGATTCGATAAGGCTTCCATCCCATGCAGGTAGGAATACACTATTTCCAGATCCTGTTTGAAAAAAAGGATAGAAATTATCAGACTTGTCAGGAAAAGAGGCTTCTAAAATAAGTCATTGTATTTACAGACCAAATTAAACATGGCTTTTTTAAAGTTTTTAGACATTAAAAATCACATTATTATTTTTCCCCCATCATGGTCTATCTCAGGAGACTGGCTATAGTTCCCTATGCTATATTCAGTAGGAACATTATTCAGGAAATGCTGAACTGCATGTCATCCATTATGACTGCCTCTGGGACATACACAAAAGCTACTAAAATATAAACTAAGTTGGCTCGAAATTATGAAAATAAATTCCTCTTAAGTTATCCCCTAGTTCCCATCTTTTACATCAAAATATCAAATATAAAGTATTAATTTTAAAGTAAAAATATTTGCCAATGCCATCATAATTCTTAGCCAATATAAAATTAATGCATGTTACTTCATGACTATATTTAAAAGTGAGCATGAATTCAAATTTCTTTCAGTTCTTACCAAATGACATTTCTTATATGTAGAAATATTTAAATGTAAATAATCTTTTTAAAAAAGATCCAGGTCCTATTATAATATACAGAAAAAGATTCATGGTTATTCACGAAAGCTCAGAGCAAGTAAAAATTCAAAATCCTGCTTACATTCATTTATATGACAAGCCAGCAAGAAATAAATTATTTTTATTGAGGTATAGTTGATATACATTATATAATTTTGAGTGTACTGTAGTATTTTAAGTCACCAGTGAGTATCTAGCAGATTTTGATGTCGAGAATACGAGTGGATATTTACTCCTCCCCCAAATCTTAGCTGAAATCTAAAACAAATATATTTTTTAAAATTTGTAGAATTACCCTCTTCTTTTTAAAGTAATAGCTCTAGTACTTAGCCATAAAAAAAGAATGAAAGAATGCCATATGCAGGAACATGGATGGACCTAGAGATTATCACACTGAGTGTAGTCAGTCAGACAAAAACAAATAGCATACAATATCACTTCTGCATGGGGTCTAATAAAAATGATACAAAAGAACATATTTATAAAATAGAAATGAACTCGCAGATTTCAAAACCAATCTTATGGTCACCATAGGTAAAACACTGGGAGGAGGGAAGAATTGGGAGGGTGGGAATAACACATACACACTTCTGTATAATACAGATGATTCACAAAAACCTACTGCAAAGCACACGAAAATCTACTCAATAGTTTGTAATAACCTATATGGGAAAATAGAATGAATATATTTATATGCATGACTGATTGACCTGGCTGCACACCTGAAACTGACAACACTGTAAGAGTACTCCAATAATATTAAATTTAAAATAAAATAAAGTAATAGCTCCACCAAAATATATAAGTCACACATCTTTTTTTTTTTTTTTTTTTGGTGGGAGACCACCAAGGCACTGGGCCACTGCACACAGCCCAACCCAGTGGGCAGGCCCCCGTCACGCATTGGCTCCACCCAGGCTGCGTCCTCCCCTCTAGAGATGCGTCCAGAACTCAAGATTAATCATGAGTGAATAATTTGGTGGTCCATCCTTGGATTCAATGGTTCACCATCATAATTCCTGAACATTTTAATCACAGAAGAAGCAACCCCATACCCATTAGCACTGGTTCCCCTAATTTACTTTGTGTCTCTGGAACAGCCTGTCCTGGACATTTCATATAAATGGAATCTCACAACAGAATACACAACCTTTTGAGACTGACTTCTTTCACTTGGCCTAATACCTTCAAGGTTCTTCTACAGTGTAGCAGGTACCAAACCCTTCCTCCGTATTGCCAAATGATACTCCATTGTAGAGAAATCCCACATTTTGTTACCCATTCATTGGCCAGTGGATGGACATTTGGGGTTTTCCTACTTACTATTCATACCAGCTGGTATGACTAACACTGTTATGAACTCTCGTGCATGTGTTTTTGTGTACACATCTGTTTTCAGGTCTCATGGGTATATATTTGGGAGTGGAACTGCTAGTTCACATGGTGAACTCTGTGCTCACCTTTTCACAGAACTGCCAAATTGTTTACCTAAGTAGTTATATCATCTATAGCCCTCTCAGCAATGTCGGAAGACTCACAATTTCTCCTTATCAACACTAAAGTCTGGGGCTTTTTTTTAATAGACTGAATTCTAAAACTAGACCTAAAAACTGAATATCAATGAGAAAGTTCTCCCACCATCCAGTTAACAGTGTGCATTCCTAAATCTAATAAACCCCTTCTTTAGAAGCAATCATACCCCAGTCATAACATACTGTTTGCAGGTAGGGAAAGCCAATTAAAAAAAAGTCCTAATTAATGAGAAGCTTTCTTTAATACTTATGATGTAAAGTTCTTCTGAATAATCCTGAAGTTCAGATTCCATTTTAGATATTATAAATATGTGTGCTACCTGCAGTCATTAAAAAGTACAGAGGACGTTCCCGTCGTGGCGCAGTGGTTAACGAATCCGACTAGGAACCATGAGGTTGAGGGTTCGATCCCTGCCCTTGCTCAGTGGGTTAACAATCCAGCATTGCCGTGAGCTGTGGTGTAGGTTGCAGACGCGGCTGGGATCCCGAGTTGCTGTGGCTCTGTCATAGGCCAGCAGCTACAGATCCGATTAGACCCCTAGCCTGGGAACCTCTATATGCCGCGAGAGAGGCCCAAGAAATCGCAAAAAGACAAAAAAAAAAAAAAAAAAAAAAAAAGTACAGAAAGCCCACCCTCCCATTTGTGAAGAGCTTATAATCCGAATC
Source organism: Sus scrofa (assembly GCF_054392235.1). Lineage (NCBI taxonomy): Eukaryota > Metazoa > Chordata > Mammalia > Artiodactyla > Suidae > Sus > Sus scrofa. The sequence goes on along the minus strand of NC_139390.1, from coordinate 48,693,414 downwards.
AAATACAAAAGTCTTGGATTTATTTTCACTGAATTACCTCTCAGCCCATTATAACCTGCCCAAGACCTACAGCACTTCTGCCTAAGCAAACAGACAAGACTGTTTACCTTCATTAACACTCATCAGGCACAATGACAGTGACCAAAACAAATCTTTTTGGGAAAGTAGTAGAAAGAAATAGGAGTTTTCAAAAGCTGGAGAAGGGAGAAGCATAAAAGAAACACCATCAAACAAGAATCTGGGAGATTAGGAACAGAATGGAGAAGAGAACAGCCTCAACCCTTCAAAGACAGCCTTGGAGTTTCCATTGTGGCTCAGTGGAGACAAACCCCACTAGTATTTATAAGGATGTGAGTTGATCCCTGGTCTTGCTCAGTGGGTTAAGGATCAAGTACTGCTGCAAGCTGCAGTGTAGGTTGCAGACAAGACTCAGACCCAGCATTGCTATGGCTGGGCGTAGGCCAGCAGCTGCAACTCACATTTGATCCCTAGCCCAGGAAATTCCATATGCCACAGGTGTGGCCCTAAAAAGTAAAAGATAGACTATGGCCTCGACATAACTGTGCTGCTTCTCCTCCACACCACCACCAATGCAAAGGCAAAGTGTAAAAGCATGTTCCCTGGTGAAACTGCACTTTACTATTTAATCTCTTATCTCTTGCTCTTTAACATGATGGGGCTTCCTAGTTGGACAGGGGTCACCTTCCTGAATAAATTACATCACGCCTGTCACTTAACAACTCGGAGTGTGAATGTATGACCTGCATGATTACAGAGGATACATCCAGGAACAGTAACCACAACCATTACATCTCTTTATCTTAAGACAATATGTAAAATTACAACATGCAAATTAAAGACCATGTATTATTAATAAAAATGTGGAGGACCACTGCCTATTCTCACTGCTAAGCCCCTGACATGAGTGAAGGAAGAGTCCAGAAGCCCTGGCTGAGCCTGGACACAAACCGAGCATGTGCGTGGACCCTCACTGCACCATCAGACTCAAGAAGCAGGTTTCTCTCCTGAATGTGTGCAGCCACATAAATAAAACACCTTCATCTCATATAATCAGAATGTTCTGAGAGAGGGCCAGCTGAAAGGCATGTCACTGAAGCAACAGGAACCAAGGAACATATGACCTGCATGATCATGACCTTCATGAACCAAGGAACGTATGCCCGTGCAGCCGTTTTGTGTATTTCAGAGATTTAGCTAGACTTCGGGCTTCTAAAGTGAAGTTCACAATCACATCCACAGTTTCTTCTGTTACTCTTAGTTGGCTCAAAAGAAACTTGTTTTCCCAGCCTGTACCGCAAGGAGCCGGCAAGCCCTCGGAGCAGACAGGGTCACTGTACACAGAGCTGTTGCCTAGAAGGCAGTTTCATTTACCTAGAATAGATGGCTTTACAGCTGGATGCACCTCACCCTGAGGTCCCTTCTTAGGAATGAATGGAAAGAATGTTTAGAAATTTATGTCTAGAAGGCAGGGGGCAATCTCTGCTCTCAGCCCATCCCGGATGAAGGAAGACGGAGCAGAGGCCCCAGGACAGGCCAGCTCTGTGACTCTGTGGCTGGGCTTCCCCTCAGTAAGGAGCCCAGTGACCACATGCTGGGTTTACCTAAGCTTAAGAGGTGGCCAGTAAGGCAAGAGGAAGACACGCTCTTCTCCTCACTCCCAGGGGCAAGGTGGACCAAGCCATATTTTAAAAGAGGCAAATGGGGCCTTTTGAATCTTCCTATCAATTTTTTCTACCCTCTCCCCAGGCATCCAGTGACCCTGCTTCACTCCCACCCTAGGCACCCTGTCCTGGGCTAAAAGCTAAAGGAAGACAATCTGAACACACAGGGGAGTGGGACCTGGAACATTCCCCAGGGAGCTGGGCATGTGCGTTTCCTGGGTGCAAACAAACCTCTAGGCAGTCGGAGATTCCTGCCCACCCCTGGCGCTTGTCCATTTCCCAACCCTCCTCTCCCCTCCTGGTTGGCCTTTATTAAAATAACCTCTGAGCAGGCATGGAATTGCCTTCACCCAGCAAGAAAAGGCAAAGGCAGAGGAGGTGCTAAAGAGTCCTGCTCTCCAAACAGACCAGAAATCTGGCCCTGCTGCCCAAGCAGCGTCCCCAAGCAAGCTTCCCCTTTAGCCAAGGAGTTACATTCTTAGATAGATTTTTCTCTCTTTCTCTCTCCTCCTCCCTCTTTCCCTCCCTCCCCCCCCCTTCCCTTCCCCCCTCCCCCTCCTTCCCTCTCCCCACTCAAACAAGAGACACTCACAGTGCCATTTCAACAAACTAGAGTATAGGGGAAAAACAAAACAAAACAAAACCCTGAATCATTCTGACTACAGACACTTTGATCTGCAAACAACCTTCTAACCTTTCCACTGTACCTCCTAACACAAAGCCCACAAGACCATTGCTACTTTAAAGCCTCCTGAAAAAGGTAGGCTATTTTCCTCCCAAATTCTCTAGGGTTGGATACAAACAGGAACATGTTGCTTTAACCAGAAGGGGCATCTTTCAGAACAATAGGCCTTTTCTAGGAAGGACATCCTTTTTTCAAAAATAGATGTGATGTGAAGGCAGAGAAAAGTCATAAAACCACTGTGGCCCAGTAGTTGACCAACTAGAATGCAGTTTTCATGAAAAAGACTTTTTTTTTTTTTGCCCCAATGTAAACTATGTATTGAAACTCAAAACCATCCTCTGAGAGTTCCTACTGTGGCTCAGCAGTAAGGAACCTAACTAGTAGCCTTGAGAATGCAGGTTCAATCCCTGGCCTCGCTCAGTGGGTTACGGATCCAGCGTTGCCATGGGCTGTGTGTAGATCACAGATTCGGCTCAGATCTGGCATTCCTGTGGCTGTGGCGTAGGCCAGGGGCTGCAACTCTGATTTGACCCCCAGCCTGGGAACCTCCATATGCCATGGTGTGACCATTTAAAAAAAAAGAAAAAGAAAAAAAAATGCAGCCTCTAAGTTCTTTAGGAGAACTGCCTCTTCACAGCCTACCAGAGATCTCTGCTCAGGCTGGGGCTATGAGTAAGTACAGGCCAGGTCTAGCAGGAAAGAAGTTGGGAGAGCCCTCCACCTAGGTACCTTCTCTAATACCTCCTCAGAGACTCACTCAGTGCATAGTCGGCACCAGAGCAAACCAAGAATTCACTGGAAACTGGGGTTTCATTTCCCTTCTTTACCTGTCTGGGGACTAGCTAACAACCTTCTGTGTATTTTAACATGGTCTTTGAAAAGCTGAGAGAGGAAAACCATCCCTCACTGTGCCCACATAACAGACTCTCTGTAAATGGGGGGGCAGGGCATATTTTGCACTATAGCATGAGGGAAAAAAAGATCCTTTTCCTTTAAAGTGAGTTCTGTCTTACATATAAAGCTATGTACTTAAACCGTAATCAGACACAGTAAGGTGGTCAGAGGTACAACCTTCCAGTTATACGACAATTTTTTTTAAAACAAGAATTAAGGTTGTGGGGAGTTCCCTGGTGGCCTAGCAGTTAGGACTTGGTACTTGTACCCCTGCAGCCTGGGTTCAATCCCTGGTCTGGGAACTGAGATCCTACACTAGGCTGTGGCATACCATAGGCAAAAAAAAAAAAAAAGAAGAAGAGGCAGAAGTAATGTTGATTCCTTTAAAAAGACTGTATTTCAACCATCAAAGAAACAAAGGCCAAGACCGCTACAGTCCACGGCCTCTGGAGCCCACACAGTGAGCATCAGGCAGCTATGGGCTGGTACCAGGGGAGGCGCAGGGGTGTCCTGAAGCCCCAGCTGACCCAGACTGGGTAATAACAGCCAGCAACTGTCCCAATTACTGTACTGACCCAATTACTCTCCCTCCAAAGACAAGAAGGTAATGGATCCTTCCAGGCCAAAGAGCACCAGGAATGAGTTCTGTCTGAACACTAACAAAGATGCTAAAAACCAGACTAAGGCTCAAGCTCAGGGCCACAGCCGCACGGGGGAGGGGCAGGAGGGGGAGAAGGCTGCATGCTTTGCCCTGTCTGCTTACCCAGCTTCAAAGTTTTACCTGGGAGAACCCACATGTCTCTACACTAAAACATATTCAAAAACCATCCTAAAAAGGATGATGGAAAGAACATCGGCTCTAGCATCAAATGTAAGACCCTGGAAGTGTCATAGAGGCTATGTTTGCAAACTAAGGTAATGTCTACTTGGCGAGGCAGTGTGACTAAAATGACATAGTTTTGTGACAACACATGGCACACCTAGACCCTTGAAAAATGGTGGCTGATTTTATTACCCATGAGATCTGAAGACAGGTACATAATAATGCCATAAGTTACAAATTTTAAAATTTTAAACATTCCTGAAGCTTACATACATCAGAGGTTTTTTTTTGGTGGCACTCAGCACGCAAAAATTCCAGGGCCAGGGATGGAACCTGTGCCACAGCAGTGACAATGTTGGATACTTAATCCACTGAGCCACCAGGGAACTCCGACATCAGAATTTTTACACCTCAATGAAGCCTTTTCATGTATCTCCGCCCAAAAAGAAAAAAGCTCAAATGGATTACTTATAAAACATGGAAAGCGCCTGGATTGTCTGTTGTATACATCCAGCTTTTTATATCAGGTGTGGGGGGCATAGGATGCACCCCAGCAAAGACCCTCTTGTGCCTCTAGAGCCTGTCACACTCAAGCCACCGGCTTCCAAAGCTCCCCAGGCTGGCTTCACAACAAAGCCCCACAGCAGCAATCCTTGCACCCCCTTCACATGAATGACCAGCAGCCTGGGGTCCAGCCTAACACAAAACCCCTCAAAATACACTGGCTCTCCCTTCCACTAGGGGGAAAAGCACTCTCCAGCCCCCATCTGCACCGGAGGGACTTCCTTCCTGAGCCGTGACAGCTGTCACTGCCTCCACCACCCACACTGGGTCCTCACGTGTTACCTTCCAGGCTTGCCTTTGTCTCCTCAATCAAAGAACAAACACTTCGAAGTCAGTTTTCTTTTACACCTCTTTCTAACTTCTGCATCTGGCAACAGGCTGTGGATGCACTGGGTGCAAAGAAAGAAAAGGGCCACATTCCTGCAGTGCTGGTGGTGTGCAGACCCTGCACTGAAAACTGGACCCCAGAGAGTAGCCCCACCAGAAGGGAAGGGGGGAAAAGGAAATTCCAGCATGGGTACCAGACAGGCTGAGGCAATTCTGCCAATGGCCACCAGGTGGCAGAGCGGACCGACCGGCCTTCCAGGACCTGCCCTCACAACCAAAAGCCCACTGTTCACACGATTAATCTCTCTCAGACTGCCTTCCTTAGGACATCTCAGAGTCCCTTCTCCTCCCCTAATGCAAGTGGAAATGCGCTCATCAGTACTCCTATTAAAATCATTACATCATTTCATGTCCATCATCATCCCAAGCAGAGAAAAATCTTTTTTTTTTTTTTTTTTTTTTTTTTTTTTGCTTTTTAGGGCTGCACCAGCAGCATATGTAAGTTCACAGGCTACGGGTTGAACTGAATCAGAGCTGCAGCTGACAGCCTACACTACACCACAGCCACAGCAATGCCAGATCCAAGCTACGTCTGTGACCTACACCACAGCTCATGGTAACACTGGATCCCCAACCTAGTGAGACTAGGGATTGAACCTGCATCCTCATGGATACTAGTCTGGCTTGTTACCACTGTGCCACAACAGGAACTTCCAAAAAAATCTTATTTTAAACCAGTTCCCCCTGCAACACACATACACACACACTACCCTAAAAGCACCAGAGCTTTTTAAGACAAAAAGCTATACTCTACACTACACAAACTTCCTGTGCCCTCCAGTGCCTGACATCCCAGAGTTATATCATCACAGACTTCAGGGAAATACAAGAAAAATCCACCATGGAGTGTGTCATTTTCAGTAAAATCCTGAAAGATGTTTTTAAACAACAATTTCAACCTTAAATCACATGAAGGCTGTTTTCTGAGCTTATCAATTTATATTCAAATGGAAGACAATCCCCCAGGGCTGTGATTTCATTCAAATTCACATGTTAAGACCAAGGAAAACCTGGTGATTCTATTACTGATCATCTTCAACACGTCCCGGATACATTCCTTTAGCCCCTGGCTCTTTTTTTTTCTTTTTTCTTTTTAAGCCCGCAACCTCAGCATATGGAAGTTCCCAGGCTAGGAGTCAAATCCGACCTGCAACTGCTGCCCTACACCACTTCCACAGCCACATGGGATCCGAGCCAAGTCTGCAACCCACACTACGGCTCATGGCAACGCCAGATCCTTAACCCATTGAGTAAGGCCAGGAATCGAACCTGTGTCCTCACAGATGCTACTCAAGTTCATTACGACTGAGCCACAAGGGGAAATCTCCAGCGTATCTTTTTTTTTTTTTTTAAGGCTGCACCTGCAGCACATGGAAGTTCCCGGGCTAGGGGTCAAATGGGACCTGCAGTTGCCGGCCTACACCACAGCTGCAACAATACTGGATCCTTAACCCACTGAGTGAGGCCAGGGATTGACTCCACATCCTCACAGAGACAACATAAGGTCCTTAACCCATTAAGCCTCAATGGGAACTCCTCGAGCAGTGCATCTTTAAAAAACATGTGGCTAAGAAATTTCAAAGATAAAAGATAAAGACTCAAGAGGTAAAAGATACAAGCTCAAGCTAAACTGTTTGTCTAAAACTTCCTTGGGTATCTATATCTTTAAAAAGAGAGAAAAAATTAAAGAGGATTCAAAGAAATAGGAAGATACTCCATGCTCCTGGACTGGAAAACATTAATATCGTAAAAGTGACCATATTGCCCAAAGTAATCTACAGATCCCTATCAAATTACCCATGACATTTTTCACAGAACTAGAACAAACAATCCAAAAATTTATATGGAACCACAAAAGAACCAGAATTGCTGAAGCAATCCTGAGGAACAAAAACCAAGCAGGAGGCATAACTTTCTCAGACTCAGGCAATATTACAAAGCTACAGTAATCAAGACAGTGTGGTATTGGTACCAAAACAGACATACTGATCAACAGAACAGACTAGAGAACACAGAAATAATCCCAGACACCTACAGTCAATTAATCTTCGACAAGGGAGGCAAGAATATAAAATGGGAAAAAGACAGTCTTTTCAGCAAGTGGTGCTGGGAAAACTGGACAGCTGCATGCAAATCAGTGAAACTGGAACACAGCCTCACACCATGCACAAAAATAAACTCAAAATGGCTTAAAGACTTATACATAAGACAAGACACCATAAAACTCCAGAACATAGGTAAAACATTCTCTGACATTAACCTTTCAAATGTTTTCTCAGGTCAGTTTCCTAAAGCAACAGAAATAAAAGCAAAAATAAACCAATGGGACCTAATCAAACTGACAAGCTTTTGCACAGCAAAGGAAACCATTAAAAAAAAAAAAAAAAAAAAAAAAAGTCAACTTACAGAATGGGAGAAAATAGTTTTAAACAATGCAACTGACAAGGGCTTAATCTCTAAAATATGCAAACAACTTATACAATGCAACAACAAAAAAGCCAACAACCCAATTGAAAAATGAGCAAAAGACCTGAATAGACATTTCTCCAAAGAAGATACACAGATGGCCAACAAGCACTTGAAAAAATGCTCAACATCACCGATTATTAGAGAAATGGAAATCGAAACTACCATGAGGTACCACCTCACACCTGTCAGAATGGCCATCATTAATAAGTCCACAAATAACAAATGCTGGAGAGGGTGTGGAGAAAAGGGAACCCTCCTACATCCCTGGTGGGAATGTAAATTGGTAAAACCACTATGGAAAACAGTATGAAGGTACCTCAGAAAACTAAATATAGAACTACCATATGACCCAGCAATCCCACTCTTGGGCATATATTCAGACAAAATTATTCTTGAAAAAGACACATACGTTCATTGCATATGTTCATTGCAGCATTATTCACAATAGCCAAGACATAGAAACAACCTAAATGTCTATCAACAGATGAATGGATTAAGAAGATGGAACACTTCTCAGCCATAAAAAAGAATAAAATAATGCCATTTGCAGCAACATGGATGGAATTAGAGACTCTCATACTAAGTTAAAGTAAGTCAGAAAGAGAAAGACAAATACCATATGGCATTTACATCTGGAATCTAATACACAGCACAAATGAACCTTTCCACAGAAAAGAAAATCATGGACATGGAGAATAGACTTGTGGTTGCCAAGGGAGAGTGGGAGGGAGCGAGATGGACTGGGAATTTGGGGTTAATACATGCAAACTATTGCCTTTGAAATGGATAGACAGTGAGATCCTGCTTTATAGCACTGGGAACTAAATCTAGTCACTTATGATGGAGCATGATAATGTAAGAAAAAAGAATGTATGTATATATGTATGTGTGACTGAGTCACCTTGCAGTACAGTAGAAAACTGACAGAACACTGTACACCAGCTATACTGGAGAAAATAAAAATCATTTTAAATCCTAAAGTTGGGACAAAAGTAACAATCAAGTAGGGGGAGAGGAGCTGAAGAAGGTAGGAAAGTACTTCATAAATTCTGAGGGACAGAGGAAGTGCCAAATAATCCTTGTTCTCAAAGTTTATTTCTCACTGAAGAAAATATAAGAGTTCAATGATCCAGCACCAATGGACATCCAGAGGCAGTTTTTTTTTTCCCCCCCGACTTTTCTAGGGCCGCTCCCACGGCATATGGAGGTTCCCAGGCTAGGGGCTGAATCAGAGCTGCAGCCGCCAGTCTATGCCAGAGCCACAGCAATGTGGGATCCGAGCCGCATCTGTGACCTACACCACAGCTCACAGCAATGCTGGATCCTTAACCCACTGAGGAAGGCCAGGGATTGAACCTGCAACTTCATGGTTCCTAGTCAGATTCGTTAACCATTGCAACACAACAGGAACTCCCAGGGATAGTTTTTAGGCTCCTCAATGAGTAGCGTTATGCTTAGCAACTGACACACATGTTACACCTTGGGTTCACTGTCACATCCTAAAAGAAAATAATCACAGAAGCAAGTAAGTTTCATTTGTGAAGATTAGAACGTCTCATTGGAAATATGAATGATTTAGTTGTAACCAACAACTCATCTTGTGGATAAATAAGACAAACAGCAAGTGTCTAAATTAGTCCTGGTTCCTGTTTTCAAGTCAGTTTGAGTGTTTCCCTTTCAAAACAATGCCCAAGACTGAGCAGCTGGCCCCGAGGGATTCACAGCTCTTAGGCATTAAGAACAGACTGATTCCAACAGACCTTCATCTTGAAGTAACTACCTTCTTTCAACCTCTCAGACCACAGGATGTGCAGTCAAATTTTAATTGCAAGTATACAGATGAACACACTAAAAGATGATTTGCTGTAAAATGAATGTCAGCATGGCTTTCATTCTCCAGAAATAACTGAGCAGGCCATAAATGAGTACATTTTAAGTTACCATTTAAACATTTGATTAAGTCCCATCAGAAAGGGTAAACTGGGGCGTTCCCACTATGGCTCAGTGGTAATGGACCCGACTAGTATTCATGAGGACTCGGGTTCAATCCCTGGCCTCACTCAGGTGGGTTAAGGATACAGCAATGCCATGAGCTGAGGCATAGGCCAGCAGCTGCAGCTCTGATTCAACCTCAAGCCTGGGAACTTCCATATGCCTTGGGTGCTGCCCTAAAAAGAAAAAAAGAGAAAAAAAGGTAAATCAGATACACATACACCCCTCTGCTTGGCTAAAATGATTCCCGGACTATCTTCCATTTCAATTTTTTAAAAGTGAACATCCTTTGAACCATTCACACAGCACAGGCCAGTGTCCATACAGGGTGGCGTTCTGACAACCCCTGCACCACAAAAGCAGAGCAGGACGGGTCACCGAGGACAGAGGCTCTTAACTGCCTCTTAGCAAAGAGGAAGCGCTTCCGAAGGAAAGCGGGTTTTAAAAATAGAAAACCTCGCTGCTGCCATTTTTCTAGGACAAAAGACAAAAATAATTTGACATCTGTTTTTCCCATCTTGAATGTTTTACCAAGGAGTCAACCATGGGCAGTATTGCTTATTCTCAAACTTTACTATTTCTCAAGGGGACAGGAGATTATTCTTCATACGTAATTAAAGCCTTCCAACTCCGTTTGTGAGATGGGAACTAAATGCTAGGGACATTTTAGGTACTGTTCAAAATGGATCTTTTTGAGATCCGTCCATAAAAGCTGAGATGCGAAGGGTGGGAGTTTAACATCAAAGCAAGGGGTATTTATAGTAAAAGAAGGGCATTGTTAGACTGCAGAGAAGAAACAGGGCCTATTAAAATATGTGTACAGACAGAATTCAGATAATGAAGTGCTCCCCTGGAAAGAAGAGCAGATTCTGGTTTCTGAAGCAGTCTACCCCTCAATCATGCTTCACGCTCTCCTTGGAAGCTTTTACCCTGCAGCAGCTTCACTTACTTAGCTATAGCTGTTCTATTGCCCCAAGTGTGCCAGATGCTACGAGCACACCTGGCGGCTGAAATGTATGGGTGTGTGCACCTTTGATCTGCATGCATGACGGGCTTCAGCATATTCACAGATAAATACCGTAGGTACAAAGACCTTTCTTTGGCCATCAAAACAGTAATGCTCTGACACCACACACACACACACACACACACACACACAGAGCCCTCCAAGCATCATTACCAAGATTCTCCAGAAACCAGAAGGATGCAAAGGCACCTCAGTGTGGTGACCGTGACCGTCCTGTGACGTCAATTACCACAGAGAAGGTATCACAGCCAGGAGGGGCCTCAGGAGGAAGGCGGGAAGGCGGTCCCCAATCCGCATTCCCTAAGCTAGTTCACAACTCAGATGCCTCGTACTCCAGGGCCCGAGGTATAGGGGGAAACAGGTTTGCTCATTGACTGCTAAGCCCCAGAACCACAGGATCCACATAGGAAGAAGGAAAGGAAGTTGTGGCATTTCCTTTTCCTGGTAAAGGACAAATTTCAAAGAAGAAATGAAGGGGTTCCCAAAGCAGGTCCAGGGGACAATTTTCACTGGCATGCAGCCCAGGGAACTAACCAGAGCACTGTGGTGAGGTCCCTGGAGAATGAATGTGTTCAGTTCAAAGAGCTCGCCTTTATTGGGGATCATAACCATTTTTATTTCTTTGCAGCTATAGTGTCATTCTTTGAAATTGTACTGATGCTAGATAAGATTACGTCATTGTTTTGTGTAATATCATCAGTAGCAGACATGTTTCAATCGCCCACGTTAAGTTGGCATCTCAATTACTGAATAGGGGTCAGGGAGGTCAAGGGTATCCCTCAATGAAATCTGAAGACCCAGGGCACCCACTTAGTTGATTCTGCTAACTCGTGGACAAGGGTGACTACAGATCCCCCAAATCATCCACCCCAATTTCTCATATTCCACTTATTTTGACCCTCCCCAGAAAGATTTTTCAACAAATTTTAGGCCATTGCTTTTGTTTTTAGGGCTGCACCTGGAAGTTCCCAGGCTAGGGGTAAAATTGGAGTTGCAGCTGCCGGCCTACACCACAGTCACAGCAACTTGGGATCTGAACTTCCTCTACAACCTCACTGAAACACCTGATCCCCAACCCACTGATCGAGGCCAGGGATCGAACGTGCATTCTCATGGATATTAGTTGGATTTGTTTCTGCTGCACCACAATGGGAACTCCTCAATAAATTTTTATTAAAAAAACCTCTGACCTTAGAATTTTCTGGTGGAATGCTGGACCTTGGAATGGAATGGAAGCTTGGCAGAAATGTGGCAGGTGTTCTGGGCAGGGTGAGCAATGGGTGTGAGCCCTGCTGGCCCCTATTCACCCTGGGCTCTCCAGTCACCAGGCCCACTGACCGAGTCCCTAGCCTGGCCCCGTGTCCCCAAGCAGCCACCCTGCCTCTGCAGCCAGCTGCTCACCAATGAACTGCAGGTGATGATAGTTCCTAATTGAAGTACTTTTTTGAGCACCAGCTACCTATTATAACTTCTTTAAGGGCAGTTATGGAAACCCAAGGCAGAAAGGGCCAAGGGGTGGAGTTGGCCAAGCTACAGAGACCCTGGGGCGACCAACATCATAGTTTCTCTTTTTTTGTTTTTTAGGTGATTTCTGGTTTTAAAGTAAAACCCATCACTGCAAGCACTAATGGCAATCAACTTAAGCAGCGAACAGCTGTATTTGAAATGTGACAAAGTATCTTCAACACAACTATTTTTCCTAATACCAATGACAACTTCTATTTAGTCCCAAGTCCCAGCAGCGATGGGGGCAGAGCAGAAATCTCTGGGATACAGAACTCTCCCAAGACATTATCCCTTCCCCAGGTTCACAGGTAAAGCCCAGGCACCAAGGGCCCTGAGCTGGGCTTCATCTTTGGGACCCAGAGACAGTGCAGCATGGTCCTGGTCCTCAGAGCCAGTCAACCACTTCAACAGATCAGACACCCTCTCAGACGACGACGACGGTGCCAGAGAAAAATTCAGGCATCCGTCCTGGCATCAGAAAACAAGCGTTCTACCTCCCAAATTCAACAAGCAATGCCCAGTACTGATCAAGTCATTTATCTAAATTCTCTTGAGAGCCCATAGTCCTCTTACCATGTGTGAGCTAATGACAACGAGAATCACAAATACGTATAGCCTCACCCTTCCCAGCATGCCGTTAAGAACCCACCATATATAAGAAAACATGATTAGACCCTGTATTTAGCTTCAAGCCCCTTCACCATTAGAAAAAGTGGTGTCATTGCCCAAGAGTATTTTTCTTGTTATTTAAAGTTATTATAGCTTGAGGAGTTCCCATCGTGGCTCCGTGGTTAATGAACCTGACTAGCATCCATGAGAATAGGGGTTCAATCACTGGCCTCGCTCAGTGGGTTAAGAATCTGGTGTTGTTGCAAGCTGCAGTGTAGGTCACAGATGTAGCTCAGATCCAGCATTGCTGTGGCTGTGGTGCAGGCCTGCAGCTGCAGGTCCAACTCAGTTCCTAGCCTGGAAACTTCCATAGGCCACAGGTGCAATTGTTAAAAAATTTAAGTCAAATAAATTTGCACGCCCCTGGGGATGAAACCCAGCTTAGCAGAACCACCGGCTATGCTGAATTTGGTGGGGCCTGGCATCGCCCACTCCCCTGCATCCTGTCTGCTGTCAAAGCCAAGTGCAAACCTACAATGAACAGGGGAGATTTGGACAGAGGAGAAGTGAAGGTGGGGAACATCTCTGCTCTCTCACTGTTACACAGAATAAAGTCCTAGCAGTTGTCCCTATATATAAACTATATGTGCTTAATAGCTGTACTGGTATAACCACCATTGAGAACAGTATGGCAGTCCCTCAGAAAACTAAAATAGAACTATCATATTATCCAGCAATCCCACTCCTGGGCATATATCTGGACAAAAATATAATTTGAAAAGGTACATGCACCTCTATGTTCACTGCAGCACTATTCACAATAGCCAAAACATGAAAACAACCTAAATCTCCATCAACAGATGAATGGATAAAGAAGATCTACTATATACCTACAATGGAATACTACTCAACCATAAAAAAGAATAAAATAATGCCATTTGCAGCAACCTGGATCCAACCAGAGATTATCACACTTGGTTAAGTCAGAAAGAGAAAGACAAATACCATGTGATGTCACTTATATCTGGAATCTAAAATACAGCACATATGAACCTATCTACAAAACAGTAACAGACTCACAGAATAGAGAACAGACTTGTAGTTGCCAAGGGGGAGGGGCAGAGAATGGGATGGACTGGAAGTTTGGGGTTAGTAGATGCAAACTATTACATTTTAAATGGATAAGCAATGAGGTACTACTATACAGCACAGGGAATTATATCCAGTCTCCTGGTATAGACCATGATGGAAAAGAATATAACAAAGAATGCAGATATATGCATGACCGGGTCACCTTGCTGTAGAGTAGAAATATGTGCAACATTGTAAATCAACTGTACTTTTAACAAAAAATAAAATTAAAAATATATCTGTAAATACATTCACCTTCACTAGCTGTAATTCTGGGAGATTTGGCTTTTGAGAACATTCACCCAGAACTAAGCCTAGTGAACAAGTTGGTCATTTAAGCTCCAGTGGGATCAAAAGTGAAATACAATTATATGATGCAAAGACTCCTGTGGGGGTTCACTAAGCAACTCTGATAATAACACCAAGATACGGTCTAAAATGTTCTTTTGAGCAACAACACGGGTTTTTAAAAGAAAGGTATTACTCGGTAATGTGATAAATGTTAAGGATAATATTTATTTAGATATATTAACCCCAGACTTATTTCAAATTTCACTTAATTATAGCTGATCCTCATTTTTAGTAGAAGATGTTACTAAATAAACATCAGATAATTATGGAATTACTAAATCAACTGTATTAGACTACTTGTACCTATGTGTCATTCAACGCTCCTTAACCCCTCCCCCCCACACACAAAATATATGGCAGATAAATGCTGTTACTTTTCTTATCCTCCTGGACCCAAGGCATTGCTCTATTTATGAAAGTCAATATCAGATGTCATTGAAAGGATCCACATGTAGCCTTCAAAATCCCCTGCTTCACCACGACAGTGGGGATTCTACCAACATGTGCACGGGAATCGGCGGAGGAGGCCAGTTCCCCATGGGCAGAATGTCAGGCCACCATCTGAAACACACACCAGGCTTGTATGCCAGTCAACATCCCCTCACCCCGCCCGCCCCACACTCACCTCATGCTGAGCCTGCAGCAGCAGTACCCTGAGTGAAAATCAAAAATGTTTACCAGTTTAAAAGGAACAGAAAAAACTGGAAGGAGCACTTTTTCTTCCCTAACACCTTTTGCATGTCCTCTCTGAACTGAGCGAGCCATTCATTCAACACTGAATTGCACGCAACCACCACACCTCCAGATTCTTAACCTCTCAACACTGTGCCCTCCAACATTCTAGTTCTCTTCCTCGGGCCCACATTTAAGTGGCCCAGTGAAAACCTGAGAAGTCATCCGAGAAGTTATCTTCCATTGTGTGTGTACTTGCTACTTTGTGGCAGCTCTATTCTCTTCAGTCCTGTTAAGTGTCTTATTGTTTTTTCATTCCATTTCCAATGGCATGGCAGTTTCAGAGCTTTCTCCCCTTTTCCCATGCACAACATGAACAAAATTAGGGACCCTGGCCAGCTTTATAGACTGTCCCTTCCACCAGGGGACACTTCCTTCCATCACCAATTTGAATCTCATCATACAAGCATCCTGTGCTCTTAACACCCCACAGCTGAGATTCCCATCCCAGCCTCCTGCCCTGCCCATCTTCCCGGATACCTGTACTTACATCCCCCAAGAAGCCTTTTCAGAACCCCCTACCATGCTCTCCTTTCCCCTTATCTCCCAAGCACTTACCGATACATCACTCACAAGGAACTGACTGTATGTTCGTTTGTATTGTTGGTATTTTTCAACAAACAAATGAAACGTCTGTGGGGACAATTCAATATGGGCAATACTGGTAAAACCATGTGCTCCCAGAGAGGGACCCACTCTTGCACCTTTTTTCCTCCCCATAAACCCTAGGAAATGTCTAGAATTGCAGAATTCCAGAACCTGAGCAGCAGAGGGCTCCATGGCCAATGGCTACACCAACTTCTGTACTTGGCTGGTGCTGAGGCTCAGACCACTGATGCACTGACAGGAACTCCAAAACGTACTGACTTTAAAATATCCATCACACAGAGTTCCCATCGTGGATCAGCAGAAAGGAATCTGAGTAGGATCCATGAGGATGCAGGTTCAATCCCCAGCCTCGCTCAGTGGGTTAAGGATCCGGCATTGCTGTGAGCTGTGGTATAGGTCACAGATGAGGTTTAGATCTGGCATGGCTGTGGCTGTGGTGTAGGCCAGCACCTGCAGCTCTGGTTCGACCCCTAGCCTGGGAACCTCCATATGCCACAGGTGCAGCCCTTAAAAAAAAAGAAAAAAAAAATCCATCACATCCGAAAGAATTAAAACTTTGTGCCAGGTGGCCCATTTACATGTTCTATTTGAGGCAACAGTACACAAGGCCATTTAATTAATATCCAAATACCTTGAGAGCCAATAATAGGTCAACAAAACAGCTGGAAATCAAATATCAGATATAATTACTCACAGCTGGCTTTATTCAACTGCTGTCGTATTAAATAAACATCTCACAGACCTTCTCCCCTCCCCCCCAAAGGGAAAAAAAATTCCTTCAAGAAATACAGAAGGTTCTTTGTGTTAGATTTCCTTTTTGTAAGTTTGCAAAATATATTCCGGTGTTAAAAATTTTCAGCAGGAGTAGGTAATATTAAAGATTTTCAGCAGGGCGTAGTATTGTTTCTTTGTACCATTAGTTACAATATTTCAGAACCTTGGAGCTTTGTTTTTCTTAAGACTAGTACAAAAATAGTAAGGCAGATTTTTGCACTAGTCACAAAACACAACGGACATCTGTATTTTTATGATCTGGTATTCAGTTTACTGCTTTGATACTGGGCTCTGTTATTTTTGTCGAGGTGCCATGTCTCCACAGCTTAGTAATAAAAATTATTAAGAATATTGGTTTCAAAACTATTGTTCCAAAACCTTACTTAAACCACTTTACTATACTGTACCACCCATGTTATATGAAGGGTAACTTACTTATCAACACTAACAACTACCTATTATATGCCAGGCATTGTAATGGATGGTTCTACATCTATTATCCGTAATTTCTATAATAATCCCACATGTCCATGCTTTATATCTAACAATAACCAAAGGGAAAGAAATCAAAGACAGTTTGGGGGTTTTTTTGTCTTTTTTTAGAGCCGCACCCATGGCACATGGAGGTTCCCAGGCTAGGGGTCTAATCAGAGTTGTAGCTGCTGGCCTACACCATAGCTTGCCAGGATCCTTAACCACTGAGCGAGGCCAGGGATCGAATCTGCAACCTCATGGTTCCTAGTCAGATTTGTTTCCACTGCTCCATGTCGGGAACACCTCAGAGACAGTTTTTAAACTGCTTCTCCACCCCACACATAAACACACAAAACCAGATTCCATAAATAAGCAAGATTATTAGGTATCTGCTACAGTAAAATTTTCAAATCCCAGATATTTTCATATTCACTCCTCTCATTCAAATTCATTATCATATTTTTGGATTCATTCCCTCCCTTCCCAGGAAGGAAGGAAGGAAGGAGGGAAGGAATGAGGGAGGGAAAGAGAGAGATGGAGAAAGAGAGAAGGGAAGAAGGAAAGAAGGAAGGAAGGAAGGAAGGAAGGAAGGAAGGAAAAAAAGAGGAAGGGAACGACCGGGAATGACATGTTACGGTTACCTAACCAGGAAACTTAAAGCTAAAGTTAAACGTACTTTATGAAACCTTAGAGTCCTGGTGTCATTTCAACTAGGATAGAACCTTTCAACAGTCACCTCTCCAGAAAGCTAAAATTAAGTGCTGGCTCACAGCATTTTGTATTTAGACATACAAGTCCATTCATAACACATCACTTTTAAAAGAAGTTTGTTATTTATAAACTACCATACATCTTTACACAAACCAAAGTGGCATTAATTATGCTAAAAGTAACTGGCAACCTCCAGAGCGTAGGACTCAGGTTTGGCCACCTCACGTGTCCTACAGCTGCTTCTCACTCAGCAGGTCCTCCATGACCTGCAGTACACCAATCTCTACATCTCTTTTAAGTCTGTAGCATGCACCATATACTAGGCGCTCAATTACAATGTGTTGAGTCAATGAGTAAAATATTTCTTCCAGTGCACTGAAAAAGGTCATTCTCATTTTCATGACCACCAAAATTATTTAACTAAATTAATATTACATCAAATTTTCTTGGATTCCCTTGGGTAATTCCACTGGATTAATTTAACTCATGGATTTTAGGAAAGCTGAACATCATCGGTTAATCAGCTCTTGTATATTTGTATGTAAGACCACACTATTTTCTGTTATCATATAATATAAAAAGTATAGACTTTACATGGCATTATTCACAATAGCTGAGGTATGGAAACAAATCTAAGTGTCTGCGGATGAATGAATGGATCAAGAAAATGTGAGGCAGATATATATATAAACATATATGTGTGTCATGGAATATGAATAAATGTGTAATGGAATATTATTTGGCCTTTTAAAATAAAGAAATCCTGTTATTTGCAATAACATGGATGACACTGGAGGGCATAATGTTAAATGAAATGAGCCAAAGAAAGACAAATACTGCAAGGTATAGTATCATTTACATGTAGAAACGACGTAGAAAAGTGGTTGCCAGGGGTTAGGAAGTGTGGGAAACAGGGAGAGCCTGGTAAAGGTACAAACTGTCATAAGATACATAAGGTCTGAGGATCCAATGTACAATGCGGTGACTATAGCTGATGTCACTGTATAATTGCACTCAGTATCCTTGGAGGGGGACTGTCTCCCACAGAGACAGAGGGCCAAATGTATTGTATAATTGAAATTTGTTAAGGGTAGAGCTTAAATATTCTAAACAACAAAAAAGATAAACATGTGAGATGGTTTTGTTAATAACTTCATGGGGGGAGGGAGGAACCCTTTCACAGTGTTGTGTGTATATTAAATCACAGTGTACACTAAACATCTTACAATTTCATATGTCAAGTATAGTTCAACAAAGCTGAAAAAAATTTCAAAGATAAAGAATTGGGGAAGTTCCCATATGGTGCAGCAGGGTAAAGATCTGCTATTGCCACAGGTGTGGTACAGGTCCCAACACTGGCACAGGTTTGATTCCTGGCCCAGGAACTTCCACATGCCCCAAGTGCAACACCTCCCCCCCAAAAAAAGAAAAAAAATTGAAAAAAAGGATATATTTTAAATGCTCTCTTGCCTTTTTATTGAGCATCTAGTCTTTATTTACATTATTCTACGAATATAAGCAATCAATATTACCCCCCAAAATAAAGTAAGCATCACCAAGCGACCACAGCTAATTCACCATCAAGATAAAGTGCTTATTCAATATTCAATGTCTACACTTCCCCATAAAATAATGTCCTCATGATTAACTGTCATATGAAGGACTGTTTTAAGGGTGTTATTGGGGTTCTGGGCAGAGAAGAAATTCCGCAGTAGTTTTATAATCTGTGAAATAGGTACAATGATAACACACCAAGTTATTTGAGTAGAAATAAGTTTTGTTATAAATAAAAAAATTGGTGAACCATTTACTTCAAGAACTCCCATCTTCTAGGAGGCATAAACATCTGGTAATTAATCCTCTTTGAGGGAATAATATGGTACAATTTTTTTAATTAAAAAAAATAACTACTTTACATGGTTCAGCAAGTGGTACACACATCACCAGAAGTGCTTCCTATTTGAGTAGGTCCTGGGGAGTGAGAGGGTGGGCAGGTAAAAAAAGATTATAGTCCACTGCCTATGCTCTGACAGTTCACCAATTTCTTCTCTCCCTGAGTCATCCAAGGAGACAAAAATGTTTCAAGGGCGGACAGAACTCTCTATGGAAACGTTTATTTGAATGTACCTTGCAGGCTGCCAAGAGACCGCCATGGTGCCAAGTGGGGTTAAATCCACAGCTCACCTCTTGCACGCTTCTAACTGTGGACAGGTTACTTAACCTCAGTTCTATTTGAAAAAAAAAAAAAAAATGGTGATAAAACTAATACTCAACCTATAGGGGTTTTGTGAGCACTAAATGAGGTGATGGCGGCAAAGCCCTTGGGCACTATGTTAACAGTTGGGAGGTGCCAGGTGCAGATGGGGGTGGTACTGTAGGCTCTGGTCCAGGGTCATTCACATATGCAACCAACCGCAATTTTAAGGGTAAAGATTTAAGAAACGCTTCCCTGGAGGTTGAAAAATATTTTCTAATAACAATTTCGATAGTTATCACAGAGGAATTTTTCCAGTATACATCAAGAAGCCTAGATTTTTCATAACCACTTTAAAATTTGTTAAAAGATGGCATAAGGAGTTCCCGTCGTGGCGCAGTGGTTGGTGAATCCGACTAGGAACCATGAGGTTGCGGGTTCGGTCCCTGCACTTGCTCAGTGGGTTGACGATCCGGCATTGCCGTGAGCTGTGGTGTAGGTTGCAGACGCGGCTCGGATACTGCGTTGCTGTGGCTCTGGCGTAGGCCAGTGGCTACAGCTCCGATTGGACCCCTAGCCTGGGAACCTCCATGTGCCGCGGGAGCGGCCCAAAGAAATAGCAAAAAGACAAAAAAAAAAAAAAAAAAAAAAAAAGATGGCATAAAAATGAGCTGAACAAAAAGGTTACTGTTGTTTAGGTTTACATGCTGCTTTCTGAGGGTTTTTCTCTGCAGAATTTTATAACGCATGCTTTAAAAGATTATGAAGGTTCAGACATATCTAGGAGATAATCTAAATTACTATAGCTCTCAAAAAACAAGTCTTAACTGCCTCTATTAAGCAACCATTAGATTCCTGAAAGGGACCACCATTCCTGATTTATGCATCAAACCTAACCACACACCAGGGATCAAATTTAATATGTGTGAAGATAAGCTGTTACGTGGGGCTATGATTAACAAACTGCCACCATAATCTAAATCATTCCTTTCCTTCTGAGAGTGCTTTCACAGAGAGAAAAACTACAAGGAAACTACAAATTACGTATGGTGCAAACTTCTGAAAACATAATTAAACTGTTTTAAAAAGAAAACTACCTCTAAGTACAGTTAAGATCTCTTCTAATCACTTGCTTTCTGAACCCGATTGCAGATGAAATTCATCACAATACCTCAGCTTTACTAATAGACTTTTTAATTCATGTTAAGTGTGTCAATTCCTGAAAACCATTTTAAATAATCTAGCTCAAAGTGTTTAAAGTGCTACACACAATCCATTTCTTTTGCCTTTTTTTTTTTTTTAGGCACGCATCCGCAGCATATGGAGGTTCCCAGGCTAGGGACTGAATCAGAGCTGTAGCTGCCAGTCTACACCACAGCCACAACAACACCAGATCCGGGCTGCATCTGTAACCTACACCACAGCTCACGGCAACGCCGGATCCTCAACCCACTGAGCAAGGCCAGGAATCGAACCTGTGTCCTCATGGATGCTAGTCAGATTCATATCCACCAAGCCATGACAGGAACTCCCACAAACCATTTCTCTAAAGATTTTTAAAAGCCATACACATGAAAGAATGTCTTCATGTAAGTGCCTAACCTTTTTTCCTCTTTCGTTTCCTTTTTGCCCCATACAATCTGCACATTATCTTTGAAAAAAAACAGCATTATGTATTCAAAACCTATAGATTTAAAGAACTCTAATTTCTAACTAGTTCCAAATATGTGATTATAAGGAATTAGCAGAAAACTAAAAACACAGAATTATAGAACAAATTGTTGCAGTATTTTTACCTTTTAAACCTGAATATAGATAAGTAAAAGCTACTTGAATATGAATTCCAGGCTTGTACTCAAAAAGTGTCATTGAGAAGGAGAAAAAGATGATTTACAGGATTATATAGACAGCATGCATTCCAAGTTCACTTAAACCAAGCCCACTTCCTTTTGGAGTCATTGCTTTAAAGCACAAAATAGCAGATGTTCATCCACACAGAGAATCAGTTACATACGTATTAAGGACGTGCACCTCAGTCTGGTCTAAGATCTGAGGGCAGCGCTCCAACTGAAGGAAACTCTTTTTTACCACATGTGCACAATTGAGATAATTGCCATGAGCACCTGAGCCATTGTCCCAGTGCTACCAGGATATTCCTGTATGAGGACCCAGGCTTTAAAGTCAGAAAGAGGTAGGTTTGAGGTTTAGTTCTACCGTTTACTAGCTGCACGACCTTGGGCAAGTTCCTCAACTATCCACATCTGCAAAGTAACACTAAACGATATGTTCTTCATTGGGTTTGAAAGAAGATGAACGCTGCCTAAATATCAGCTACAGCTGACATGTCATATAGATGCATGACTATCAGCAATTGATGGGAAATAACAAGGAAGGATCCTTAATCCACTGAGCAGGGCCAAGGATCAAACCTGCAACCTCATGGATGCTAGTCGGGTTCTTAACCTGCTGAGCCACAAGAGGAACTCCTAAATAACACTTTTAAAGGAGAACAGACAGATGTGTCATCTATGGCTTATCTAACACAGCAAAAGATTTTTCAAAGTTAGAATACTAACATGGTGCTAACAGTTTCTTCATGAAAAAAAAAAAAAAACAAAAAAAATCTTTTAAACTAAAGAACAAAGTAGTACACAATTCTGAGTCCAATGCCACATTTTGTACTTAGGTATTGGAGTTAAAAGGGACTCACCTTCCTTACAGATGAATAAAAGTTTGGATTAGAGGGAGATCAATACAACCTCTGTTGTAACTCTGGCCTTTTCTCCTAGGAGCATTCACCTGGGGATCTGAGAACAATGGCCTTCATTCCTCCTAAATTAAAAGGACACAGCTGCTTCCAACACGGATGCTGCTACACAAGCTGACAACACCACTGTTCACACCATCAATTAAAATTACTCCCATATTCTAATGACGAGTTCAACTTCTACAATTTTTATACTCTGCTAATTTTTTTAAAAAAGGAGCAAAACAGTTTAAGCAATGTGAAAGTACCCAATGAAAGAGCAAAATAAACCACAGAAGGCACTGAATGGGTTGATAAGTAAATGGGTTGTTTCACCATGGCCCAGCCAATGTACCTATCCTTTTAAAATAGCAGATAGTTAAAAATTCTAAGACTGGAAAATACAATGCCTCAAATTTAAGTTGCCATAATACATACATGAAGAATCCTGAAGTGGTCAAACTTGATTCTCATATATCATTTTTTAAAAGACCCCTGGGCAACAAGAATAACACTGTGTGTCTTCTTGGAAATCTCCAGAGATGGACCCCATCAACCAGTCCTAAACTCAAAAAGAATTTCCCCTATACAGATTCAGGCAACACATTTTCCCTAAGAGAATATTAATGATGCCTTGCCACTTGGCCATACAGTAGAATTTGAATTTATGAATTCTTGTTTGTAAGATAGAAGAAGGATGGTGCAGAATGTAAACAGGTGCATGATTCAAAAAAGGCTGAAGGAGACACTGAAAACCAGCACTGCAAAAAACAGGGGCGGCAGAGGGTAACAATTAAGAGGAAGGATCTTGGCATGGGAACAGAGCTGCGATCCTGACTTTGCTATTTACGGCTGTGAGAGGCTGGGAGAGTTACTTAACGATTTTAAGCTTAAATTTCACCATATGTAAATTGAAAATAAAACCCACTTTATAGTGCTGCTGTGATGAATAAATAAGTTATCTAAAACACTTACACACTGCTTATCATATAGCTACTGCCACCATTTCAAATTTAAGGGAAAAAAGGATTAGCCAGGTTCCATAATGCCAAATATGACTGAAACTTTCCAGCAAGGCGCCCAATGACAATTTCCTAGTTCCTTTAGGATCCTACGTCCAATTGAGCAAATACTGCTAGTAAAATTTCATCCTTCTCAACAAAATTAAAATTGGACAAAATAAGCAAAATTAAGAGACTTAACTTTGTGTGATTTTCAAGATATTTTGAATGCTCACCTGAATGATCAGTCATCTCTGCATTTTCTTTTTTTGCAACCACCAAGGGTTGCCATTAGTAGATACTTACTTTTCTCTATCCACAAAGAAGAGAACATTTGCACAAAATGTCCAATAAGGAACTCTGTAAATGACAGGTGTCCTGTACTTAAAATAACAGAGACTTAAGGTAGGAAACTAGTGGTACCTCTGATAATCTTTTAAATGCTTTCCATAAAGATGGTTTAGTACCAGCCTCATGGAAGAGTAGAGATTAACTAGATCATCTGCAAGCCTTCCAGACTCAGGGCACAAGAAAGAAAACCAAAGCACAGTTACATGCTTTCCTTTGCTTTTTGTCTAAACAGAGTCTATATCTGTGTCTATATTTACACCTCAGGAATAATGTTTATCCAGATAAGGAGAACAATGAGAGATGAAAGAGCCCAGAATTCCAGCTCCTAGAAGGTATTGTTGAGTGCAGAGTGAAGGCAGCAGGGAATAAACAGGAACTTTCCCTCCGCCCACTTTTGGTAAAAATGCAACAGATACTCCTCAGAATAAAAAGCTATGAAGACTTTCTAGTTTACATGTACCTCCTTTAAGAAAAAAATAATTATCAACTTTCAGTATAACCCAGAAATGCAAATTGGGGGACCATTTGGGAGAATCAACGCTTTAACTGGAACGACCACACGTACCATTTGCTATTTCTACTATAGAATTTCATTATGCTCTGTGGCCATTGCCCCTGCCGCATTCCATAACCCACCTCCCCCAAACCCCAGGTTTCCCACCCCACCCTTCTCACCACTGCCTCACAAGAGAAGAGGAAAAGGGCAGCTTCAATTGCCTAAGGGATTGTGACAAGAAAAGTGAGTCCTTTCTTAGAGAATGAAACCCTAGCAGTAGGTACATGTTTGGGGTTGTGGGGGGTGGTCTTTTTAAAATATTGGATGGAAAAGTTGACATTTTAATGGACAAGGAAAGGCACAGCAATACAAAAATTAAAGTTATATCTTAAGTTTTCCCTCCATCTGAAAAAAAAAAAAAAAAACAGACTTAGTGAAGAATTCCTTTCCACAAATAGATTAGAAATACTAAAAACTGGTAGTCTTGTAAAACCTGTTTTTCCAAAAAGCTGTTCATTCATCTTAGCTAACAGGTACGGTCAAGTTAAATCAAAGGCATGACTTTGAAACCCTAGAAAACACTTTAAAAGGTCATGCATGGGCTTACGATTCCCAAACTGGAAAGTAAAGAATACAATAAACACATAATTCATCAATAAAAGCTATACCAGTAATCAGGGATGAAAACATGGATGCCCTCCCTCCAGGTACTCAGCAATACCCTTGTTGACTTGCATTTAATTGACAATGAACAGGTACCCCCTCCAGACCAGCATTCTCATTAATGTTCCATCCCAGTTTCAGGCAGGCTTACTCAATAATAACAACCATCAGAGGTCCTGACAACAAAGGGAAGGCTGCAGTCCTAACCTCCTGGTTAACGTGGTCTGCAGAGCTCACTGACAGTTACAGATCAAGTTTCTTGTTAAGACTTGTGGTTGCCAAGGGTGGAGGTGGGGGAGCAGGATGGACTGGGCGTTTGGGGTTGGTAGATGCTAACTATTGTATGTGGTGGAGTGGATAAGCAATGAGATCCTGCTGTACAGCACAGGGAACTATATCTAGTCATTGTGATGGAACATATAGAGGATAATAAAAGAAAAAGAATGCATACAAATATGTGTATGTGTGTGTGTGTATAACTGCATTACTTTGCTGTACAGCAAAAATTGACAGAACATTGTAAATCAACTATAATAAAAAAAATTTTTTAAAGACTTCTTGTCCTCATCTTGAATGGACAATACAAGAATCTTGACCAGCCAAAGTGTACAGCCAATGAAAAAAGCTACAAGCTAAATGGTGAAATGACTTCTAAATTAACTGATGTCAAAGTCACAGTGAGCTTCTTCAATAATATAGTCCTGAACTCTTCCCAGTTGTACTAAACCATTAATCTGCTCCACCTCCACCATCAAGGAATTTTTATAATCCAGACGATTTTGGGAAAAACAGATATAAGGGAACAGCTGAAGGAATTGATGGCTTCCTAATATCTGCAGTTGGGTTCTTTGTCAAAAGCACCTAATGGCCATTGTATTTGAAAACCTTAAGGTGTTAGATGGGATTGTGATGGGACAATTTTAATTTTCCAGATAGGGTATGAAAATTATGAATTTGTTTATAGTTAGTTTTACAGTTACAATATAGCAACATAAATAACCAAAGATGCCATAAGCCAGTTAAACAGAAAAAGTTAGCATAAGACATCTTAATGGTGATAGAGAGCTCCTACCTAAATTTTTGTAATTAATGTATTTAAGTACTTGTCAGTAGAGCACAGTAACAGCCACCTGCCTGACTGGGGAATTTGAAAGCCTAGATTTCAATCTTGGCTACCCTACAGTGAAGCAAAGTATCAAAATATTACCCCATTTATAAAAAGGGGTAACAATGATTTAATGGTTTTAACATTATGTTTAAGTAAGAAATGCATATACCACTAATAAAATAACTAACACATTTGAGCACTTAAATTGTACTTACTACACAATCTTCTAAGCTATTCTAAATATTCTTTTAATCACTCAAAAATTTATATTACTAACTTGGTTTATACTTTCTCCTTGGCTCTTCCCAACTCTTCTCAAGATAAAACCCAGCCGAGGTTCCCCACAATATATAAGGCAACTGCTAACAACCTTAAAAGGAGAAATCAAAAATAACACAATAATAGTGGGGGACCTTAACACCCCACTTACAGCAATAGACAGATCAACGACACAGAAAATCAATCAGGATACACATGCCCTGAATGAAGCATTAAACCAGATGGACTTAATAGATATTTATGGGACATTCCATCCAAAAGCAACAGAATACACATTCTTCTCAAGTGCACATGGAACATTCTCTAAGATTGATCACAGCCTGGGCTACAAATCCAACCTTGGTAACTTTAAGAAAATTGAAATCTTATCAGGCGTCTTTTCCAACCACAATGCTATATGACCGGAAATCAACAACAAGAAAAATAACTGCAGAAAACACAAACACGTGGAGACTAAACAACATGCTACTAAACAACCAATGGATCACCAAAGAAATCAAAGGGGAAATTAAAAAATACCTAGAAGCAAATGACAACAAAGATACGATATTCCAAAAATCTATGGGATGCAGCAAAAGCTGTTCTAAGAGGAAAGTTTATAGCAATACAAGCCCACCCAGGAAACAAGAAAAAGCTCAAATAAACAAGCTAACGTTACATCTCAAGCAGCTCAAGAGAGAAGAACAGACAAGACCTAAAGGTAGTACAAGGAAAGAAATCATAAAGATCAGAGCAGAACTCAAGGAAATAGAAACAAAGAAAACCACAGAAAAGATCAATGAAATGAAAAGCTGGTTCTTTGAAAAGATCAACAAAATTGATAAACCCTTAGCCAGACTTATCAAGGAAATGAGAGAGGACTCAAATCAATCAAGACAGAAATGAAAAAGGAGAAGTAACAACAAACATCACAGAAATACAAAGATCATAAGAGACTACTACATGCAACTATATGCCAATAAAATGGAAAACCTAGAAGAAATGGACAAATTCTTAGAAAAGTACAATCTTCCAAGACTAAACCAAGATGAAACAGAAAAGATGAATGGACCAATCGCAAGAACTGACATTGAAACTGTGATTAAAAAACTTCCAACAAACAAAAGTCCAGGACCAGATGGCTTCACAGGAAAATTCTATCAAACATTTAGAGACGAGCTAACACCTCTCCTTCTGAAAGTATTTCAAAAAATTGCAGAGGAAGGGATACTCCCAAACTCATTCGATGAGGCCACCATCACCCTGATACCAAAACCAGACAAAGATACCACAAAAAAAAAAAAAAAAACTACAGGCCTATTTCACTGATGAAAATCGATGCAAAAATCCTCAACAAAATACTAGCAAACTGAATCCAACAACACATTAAAAGGATTGTACTCCATGATCAAGTGGGATTTACCCCAGAGATGCAAGGGTTCTTCAATATCCGCAAATCCATCAGTGTGATACACCACAGTAACAAACTGAAGAATAAAAACCATATGATCCTCTCAATAGACGCAGAAAAAGCCTTTGACAAAATCCAACACCCATTTCTGATAAAAATGCTTCAGAAAGTGAGCAAAGAGGGAACCTACCTCAACATAATAAAGACCATATATGACAAACCCACAGTGAACGTCATTCTCAATGGTGAAGAGCTGAAAGAATTCCCGCTGAGATCAGGAACAAGACAAGGATGCCCGCTCTCGCCACTACTCTTCAACATAGTTCTGGAAGTCCTAGCCACAGCAATCAGAGAAGTAAAAGAAAGAAAAGGAATCCAAATTGGAAAGGAAGAAGTAAAACTATCACTATCTGCAGATGACATGATACTATACCTAGAGAATCCTAAAGACTCTACCAGAAAACTGTCAGAGCTCATCCATGAAGTTGGCAAAGTCACAGGATACAAAATCAATACACAGAAATTGACAGCATTTCTGTACACTAACAATGAAAGAGCAGATAGAGAAATTAGGGAAGAATCCCACTGACCATCGCATCCAAAAGAATAAAATACCTAGGAGTAAACCTACCTAAAGAGACAAAAGACCTGTACTCTGAAAACTATAAGACACTGATGAAAGAAATCAAAGATGACACCAATAGATGGAAAGATATACCATGCTCGTGGATTGGAAGAGTTAATATTCTCAAAATGACTATACTACCTAGGGCAATCTACAGAGTCAATGCAATCCCTATCAAACTACCAAGGACATTTTTCAAACAACTCAAACAAAATATTTTAAAGCTTGTTTGGAAGCACAAAAGACCCAGGATAGCCAAAGACATCCTGAAAAAGAAAAATGGAGCTGGAGGAATCAGGCTCCCAGACTTCAGACTATACTACAAAGCTACAGTCATCAAAACCATATGGTACTGGCACAAAGGCAGAACTATAGATCAGTGGAACAGGATAGAAAGCCCAGAATTCAACCCACGCACCTACAGCCAACTCATCCATGACAAGGGAGGCAAGGATATACAGTGGAGAAAAGACAGCTTGTTCAATAAGTGGTGCTGGGAAAACTGGACAGCCACATGGAAAAGAATGAAATGAGAACACGCCCTAACACCATACACAAAAATCAACTCCAAATGGATTCAAGACCTAGATATAAGACCAGACACTATAAAACTCTTAGGGGAAAACATAGGCCAAACACTCTCCAACATAAACGACAGCAACAGATCCACCTCTTAGAGTATGGACAATAAAAACAAAAAGAAACAAATGGGACCTAATCAAACTTACACGTTTCTGCACAGCAAAGGAAACCCTAAACAAAACGAAAAGACAACCCCAGAATGGGAGAAAATCTTTGCAAGTGAATCAACTGACAAGGGATTCACCTCCAAAATTTCTAAACACCTTCTGCAGCTCCATACCAAAAAAACAAACAACCCCATCAAAAAATGGGCAGAAGATCTAAACAGACAGTTCTCCAAAAAAGACATACAGATGGCCAAAAAACACATGAAAAGATGCTCAACATCACTCATGATTAGAGAAATGTAAATCGAAACCACTCTGAGGTACCACTTTACACCAGCCAGAATGGCCAGCATCAAAAAGTCTGCAAACAATGGAGTTCCTGTTGTTGCGCAGTGGTTAACGAATCTGACTAGGAACCATGAGGTTGCACGTTCAGTGACTGGCCTTGCTCAGTAGCTTAGGG
This sequence comes from Sus scrofa, assembly GCF_054392235.1. Lineage (NCBI taxonomy): Eukaryota > Metazoa > Chordata > Mammalia > Artiodactyla > Suidae > Sus > Sus scrofa. Next base: position 48,663,989 of record NC_139390.1, on the reverse strand, counting down.
ACCCAGCGTTGCCATGAGCCATGGTGTAGGTTGCAGACGCGGCTCAGATCCTGCGTCGCTGTGGCTCTGGCGTAGTCTGGTGGCTACAGCTCTGATTAGACCCCTAGCCTGGGAACCTCCATATGCCTTCGGAAGTGGCTCTAGAAAAGGCAAAAAGAAAAAAGAAAATAGTCTAGAAACAATAAGTGCTGGAGAGGGTGTGGAGAAAAAGGAACCCTAGTACACTGTTGGTGGGATTGTAAATTGGTGCAACCACTCTGGAAAGCAGGATGGAGATGCCTCAGAAAACTAAACAGAGAACTACCATTTGATCCAGCAATCCCACTCCTGGGCATCTATCCAGAGAAAACCATGACTTGAAAAGACATATGTACTCCAATGTTCATTGCAGCACTATTTTCAATAGCCAAGACATGGAAACAACCTAAATGTCCATCGACAGAGGAGTGGATAAAGAAGAGGTGGTACATATATACAATGGAATATTACTCAGCCATTAAAAGGAATGAAATAACAGCATTTTTAGCACCATGGATGGGCCTAGAAATTATCATGCTAAGTGAAGTCAGTCAGACAGTGCGACACCAACATCAAATGCTATCACTTACATGTGGAATCTGAAGAAAGGACACAATGAACTTCTTTGCAGAGCAGATACTGACTCAACAGACTTTGAAAAATGTACGGTTTCCAAAGGAGACAGTTTGGGAGGTGGGGGCATACGCTGAGGGTGTGGGATGGAAATACTATAAAACTGGATTGTGATGATCATTGTACAATTATAAATGTAATATATTCATTGAGTAATAAAAAGAAATGGATAAAAAATTAAAAATTAAATAAATAAAAAATAATATGAATCAACCTTGAAGTATGAAGGATGCATTTACTAACTGAATGACACAGGCCTGCAAAGACACAAAAGAGTGTTCTTTTATTCCTTGAAATGGAATCAAAAGACACATTTGAATTGTCATGTCTTCGGCAATACTGCTCAAACTAATTCCAATAGTTCCCCCATTCTAATGAGCGAGTCAATTGAGGTAAGGAAAAATAAAATTATGCCCAGTAATAGCCCTACTAGAAAAACAGATAACATCACCCATGTTCTACTACCTAGAAACTTTTCACAAAGAAGCCCATTATCTTTTTTCCATTAAATATATTTTTCCTCAAGATAGAATTATATTATTGAACATTCCCACCTTTGTTTAAGGCCAAAGGGAAGAAGAAATGCCTAAACATTCAATTTTCTAATCCTCTTAAATCTTGTCAAAACAAGGAAGGGGAAATAGAAAATGTGTGAGAGGTTCATTGTCAATCAAAATGGAAAATTAAAACAGCTCAGTTGGACTTCCATAGCGACTTTAAGTGCCAAGTTTCTTGACTTTTTCCCACCCATCTACACTTTTGGAAAACTTAGAAAATCTCATGGTTTCTTATAGTTTAACACTGTCCCCTATATTCCAGTTTGGGAATCACTGTAGCCACGCTAGCTAAATGTTCTCCCACGTTAATATTTGTGGTTTATGTTATAGAAGTTATAGGATTACCTGAATTCCAAATAACCATGGTTTTTTTAATAATACTGAGTTTAACCCCTAAAAATTATTGCCTTAAATAAATATGCTACTGAAAAGCAGTGTATGCTATGTATTTATAATAGGTTATACAAGTGCTTGGTCCCTAGGCAAGCAGAATCAATGATGGTACATGGATTACTCTCATATATTACTATCAAAACAAGAACATCTGTCTCCACCTACTTGGTCTAATGTAGCGTTCTTGTGAAGCAAGGTAATGACATGGAAAGGAATCTGAGATCTGAAATCAAATCTGAGATTATGAACAGGTCACTGATTCCCCTCTGTATCTTTGATCCCAAATGCGATTTTTTTAAAAAAATGATTAAATCAAGGGTCTCTAATTCTAAAATCTCCTTAATCACTAACTCCACTATCTACCTCCAGAAAATTTACTGTACAAACTATCAAGTACATTAACTTAGCCAATCGTCAATCACTAACTCCTTGATCTGCGCTGTCACCACTTTCTGAGGTAATCTGAATTAGAAACAAAGAAAAATAAAAAAACAAAGGTAACATGAGTGGAATGAGAGATTACCTAAAACAGTGATTGTAATCTGAGTTCAGAGATACTAGGAGTATGCATCCTCCAGAGCACAAAGACAACTCTAGGAGCAAAAGGCTTTCAAAAGATGGAAACACAGATAAGACAGTACCAGTCGGGCAGTAATATAATGTGCCTCCTTTATCCAGGAGGTGTGTCAGAAGAGAAAGGACCTCTATTGTTGTTCTTTCCAATCCCATCTGTCTTCTAAACTTTCCTGCCATGGCACCAGTGTACTGAACCCAACTGGCTTCTTTTGTTTCTAACTCTAGATGGACGACCCCCCATCAGCCCATGAATACAAACTCTCTGGACTTCTGGGAGATAAATGATCACTTACAACTATACCACCATGTACTTACGGTTGTACAATCATACAATAATACAATCCAACTCCTCATTTTATAAGGAAACTTACTGATCAGATTCCTTATCTATCTGGCTGGTCAAGGCAAAAATCCCTAGTGGCTATAGTATTTACAGACTTAGAGGCAGAAACACATTAAAAACCCACAGTCTTTCATTTATTGACTCATGTCTACTGTGTACCATGCCAAGCACTGAAATCTGTAAGGATGGCTAATTTGCAGTTTCATTTAAATCATCCATTACAAATTTGTACAGCACTCTTCCTTGAAAAGCCTACAAGAATTATATAAATAATTTACAATGAATGGACGTTTTCTTCAAAGAGAAAGCAAAGATCCAGATTTCACTAAGTTTAAAAAAAAAAAAAAAAATGCAGGGGCAGAGAAGGAAATGCTACATGTGCTGGAGAAAATCCAGCCATTCCTGTGCTCACATGCAAAGTTCTCACCTTAGAAAACCATCAAGAGTTCACCTGAAAGAAGAGACTCCCTATTTTTAGTTACACTTCTGAATTATTAAAGCCACCAACATGGACATCTAGGAGTCATGCTAAATGCACCAATTTCATTCATGGTCTTGGACCCTCAAAGAAGAAACTGACTTGGTCTGGATATTATTTGATCTTGTGCACAGAATGAGGAACTGTAATGATTGTTCTCAAACTTGACTGCACATGAGAATCACCTGGGGAAACTTTTAAAAGTCCCGTGCCAAGGCCACACCCCAAATCAATTAAATTAGAATTTCTGGGGTGGGATATTGTTTCCAATTACAGTCAAAAGACCCAATCACTAGGGTCAGTCTAGTTCCAAAATTCTACATCCAAGTCAGCTCTTATCCACTGAGGCAAGTAATTTTAATACTAATAAAGGCTAGTTACTGTAATTTAAATCACTCATTAAAGATAGATAAAATATTATTGAAAAGCTATAGTAATTCACCAACATAAAAGTGTGAACAGTCAGAGTGAATGGCATATAACAAGCATTCAAATATTCACTGACCAACTAGAGAGCAAAATCTAAAATTAGAAAGTGACTATAAAAGACAATTTGAGCCAAGAACACATTTAAGTTTTGTAACATTTATAAAAACTGACTATAAGTACAGGAGTTGAATGGTAATTTCTTAGTTCCCCTTTCTCTTAAATGACATACCAAAGAATCTTCCTTTCAATTATCTCCTACCATAGTTGATGTTGAAAATAAAAGTCTTAATGATGAAATTCTGTACCTTTTTACCAACAGGAAAGGACTCAACTTTTCTCATCTTCTTTACAGGCTTTCATTGTTAATTCATGTTACTCTGTAATTTGTCCCCCATACTTCACCCCCCAAAAATATACTTTTAATAAAGCAACAAAGAGGAGTTCCCTTCTTGGCTCCTTGGTGGCTCAGTGGTTAACAAATGGTTCCAACTAGGAACCATGAGGTTGCAGGTTTGATCCCTGGCCTTGCTCAGTGGGTTAAAGATCCAGCGTTGCCATGAGCTGTGGTGTAGGTAGCAGACGTGGCTGGGATCCCTCGTTGCTGTGGCTCTGATGTAGGCTGGTGGCTGTAGCTCCGATTAGACCCCTAGCCTGGGAACCTCCATATGCCACGGGTGCAGCCCTAGCAAAGACAAAAATAAAAAATAAATTTAAAAAATTTTAAAAAGCAACAAAGAAATTAAAACTATGAATTATGGTTCATGTTTTATTCTGGTTGATCTTAAGCAATAGATCAGAAAAAATACAGAATGTGTTCTAACATAATGCTTACTAATCATAAGCATTAATGTCTGCTTTCACAAAATGAGACACCTTATGTTCAGTAACTGAGTCATTTTAAAATGACAATGCTCACAACCTTGAGCCACTAGCCACAGAAATGCCTATTTCTTCCCAACTGGTGGGTCTCAGAAAATACAAATGTATTTTAGTATGTTAAGTAATTCTCACAAAGTCAGTGAGATAAATATACTGCAAAATGTATACATATGGATAGAGTGTTTAGGGACATTACAGCAAATAAAGCACTATGTAAACCCCAGATCACTTAATAAACATAAACGATAGATTAACTCACCTTGAGATTATCTGGGACTATCAATCCACTCCATTCCATAGATAAAGTTTAACTGTCTATATAAATTAATATTAAGTAAAATACTTTCAGTCTCGGCTTTCTGACCTGCCTCTACACAATATTCTGATAAATCCTTGGGAATAGAGTCCACAGAAGATTTTATAGCATGGTGCCTAGCTCATGTCAAAGAGTCCCTAAAATGCGTTTCAATAAAGGTCAAGCTTTTAATTCAACAGTAAATGAGAGGAGGGCTATCAAAGTTGATGAAATGTAAAATAAGTCAGATGCCTGCTCTCTAAGAGCAGGAGGAAAGGACTGGAATAAAAGTTGGGGTAGGAGTTCCCATTGTGGCTCAGTGGGCTAAGACACAACTAGGAGGATGCAGGTTTGAACCCTGGCCTTGCTCAGGATCCAGTGTTACTGTGAACTGTGGTGTAGGTCGCAGATGAGGCTCAGATCTGGCATTGCTGTGGCCATGGTGTAGGCCAGCAGCTGCAGCTCTGATTCGACACCTAACCTGAGTACCTATGCCACAGGTGTGGCCCTAAAAAAAACAAAAAACAAAAACAGGCTGGGGTATCTGGATGGCTTGTGGTCCTGATCCTACTGCTAACTATTTTGGGGAACACAGACTCAACTTACATTGACCTAAATTTTCTTACCTGAAAAAATAAAAGGAGCAAGAATAATACAACTTCCTAGCTCCTTTTTAATATATAAAATTTAAGCAACATATAAAGTATGTTAGAAAGTCTGAGCAATCTTACTTAAATGATGACCATGAGAAGAGGCTGAGAGCAATCAACATAAAATAAATCAGCACCTGACACGTTTCCACTCCTCTAATGCACCCGACCTGTGCTATTTGACAGCACAACTCTGAAAATATATCTACCAAATCCACAGGTACCAGGGATGGCATTTAACTGCTTGGTTGGTCATTGGTTTATGAATGATAACTAAGATGAGAGAAACAGAAAAACAGTAATAATCTTTAGATTATTTCCCCATTTTTATTATAAATATAGATACACTAACAGTAACTTCCAATTTATTTAAAGGAAAAAAAATCTACAAGATTTTTAACAGCAGTTCACACTGAGCTTATTTGTGGCTTCCCCTCATTTGTCACAAGATAATCAAAGTAATTCTAATAACATTGTATATATCTTCCAGAACTAGTTTTTTGAAAGCTTATATCAAATACTATTACACCGTTAGGTAACTGCCTTATTTTAGAAATTAAAGTTCTCTACCTTTATTTAGAAAAAACATTAACAGGGTATCTTACACTCCAGAAGTGATAACTATTCAGTTTAAATAATGTTTCTTCTGACAAATTATGAGTGCAAAGGCCAATGTGGAAATTCACGCATGTGAATTGTTTTTATAATAAACTAAAGAGCGAAGGAAAATGACCCCAGCTTGTAACTTATTAAACCCCATGATGACAGACAGTTCTGCATCTATGGAAAAAAATAACTCTTCTTTAAGGTAACAAAAAAGGTGGGCCTAAATTTTCATACAAAGAGTTAACGGTAATCAGCATATAATAACTTTATAGCAAAAAAAGAAAGAGAAGACTTTGGGGAAGACACCTGTCTAATAGTCTTGTCCAGACACTCACACCTGTGCCCACAAAGGCAAAAATTTGCCTGAGGAATATAATTTTAATTTCAAAATGTTAAGCTTCACACATCACATTGAAATCCCTTGATTTTAACACAAAACTATACCATGTCCATCAGTATACATATATATGTATTTATATCTTAGCTCTGTCCATCACGAGGCCCTGGAAGAGGAAAGACCCCAGTGGCAAGGAGCATATCCAGCACCCAGACTTCAGTCTCTCCAAGAAAAGGAAGCAGGGTCCTTAAAGAAATGGCTGGTTCTAAGATAGGTGGGGAAAACACAAGATGAACCTGGAGCACTTAAGAAAGTAAGAAACTGCTCAAGGAAGGAAAAAAAGAAGATGGGGACATGCATGTCAAATGAACACAAGAGCTTCAATGAGGAGCAGCAACATGGCACACTATTAAATGATAACCCAAAACATAAAATAAATAGCCCTGAATCCATACTGATGTAAGTAATTGACTGAAATGTAAATAAGGGAGAAGATGTGATCTTCTTTAGAGAAAAATTTCAAATTATTTACATTGATGCTTCTTCCACGGGGCAGGGCTTAAATCTCCGGCCTTCATCCCACCCCTTGAGTGTGAGCTGGGTTCAATGACCTGCTTCCAGAGAATGGAGTATGGAAAGATGGAGGAAGAAGGCGGTTCTGCGTAAACGTCACAGTAGAGAATGCTGAGAGGCACCACCCTAGCCAGGTGACCAAAGTGAGCAACAACTGTGACTGGTCATGGGGAGAGGATATAACGTTGATGTCAGGTGATGAAACGGTGTTTTACCTTCATGGTCTTCCTCCCAGAAACTCACAGCCACAGTCTAGTCATCAGGCAAACTCAAATGAAGGACTTCATATAAAATAACTGACCATTAGCCCTAAAGTTGTGAGGAACAAGGAAAGTGAGAAACACAGGTGAGAGGAGGCTGAGGACTGAGCGCAGTTTGATGTCCTGGCTGGTCCTGGAATGGAAAGATGCCTTCATGGGCAACTAGCAAAACAAAGTTCTAAAATTGAGAGTTGAATGAATGCACCTGTGTGGGTGCCTTAGTTTGCACAAAGAATCCTGGTAACATAAGATGTGACAACAGAAGAAAGCCAGGGAAGCACACCCCATTACTATCTTGGCAATTCCTCTGTAATCGAAAATCATTCCAGAATAAAAGTTTTATTGCCGAAAAACCTGTACCCACATAGCTAGATCACTCCCAAAATTATTTTGCATCACAGCTAAAAACATACAACAACACAAAAGAACTTCGTAGGACACTCCAGCCTCTGAATCTTTGGTTTTGGATTCTAGTTTGGGGATGATTTACATTCATCACTGCAAAGACTTAAAAGCTGAACCCACTTGATGTCCATGCATCTTAACCACATGCAGTGCTCAGGACGTGGTGGTTCTTCACCCTCAACATCTCCTCTCCCATTGAGTCTACTTTATTATTTACATCAATGCTTCCTTCAGCAGGTAGGGCTTAAATCTCTCACCTTCATCCCACCCCTTGAGTGTGGGTTGGATTCAATCACCTCTTCCAGAGAATGGAGTATGGAAAGATGGAGGAAGGAGGGGGTTCTGTGTAGACATGACAGCAGAGAAGGCTGAGAGGCACCACCCTAGGCAGGTGGTGGTCATGGGGAGAGGATATACTCTTGATGTCAGGCAATGAAACGGTCTCTCTAGAGGCAGAAATGGGTTTCCCTACTCTATTTCCTCACCCTATCAATGTCATGTTACATCTCTGAAACACGAAACTGAAAACTTTTGAAAACACCCTACTTTGGATACACGCAATTACTAGAGGTGATGACACCAAGTAATAATGCAGTTCAGCCTTTTCTTACCTCTCACTCTGCCCTCCCCAGAAACCTTACTCTCTAGCCAAAATAATTTGTCTCCAAAAGTCCACAATACCTTGGGGTTTGTTTTCTTTATTTCTTCAAAACTTTTCATCCTGTATCAGGTGGGGAGCCCTAAAATCCACGAAATAGCAGGACTTATTTAGTTAGATTCATTCTTCACCATCCAGCTCTGAACTTTATGCATTACGGGTGCCTACAATGTCCTTTTATTTTCTGAAAAACTGTATGTTTCCACAGTAAATCAATGTGAAAATCTCAACCACAAAAAAAAAAAAAAAAACAATACTTCTCAGTAATCTGTTAGCATGTGCTCTATTCAAAACCAGTCATTTGACTGCATTTAAATCATCTTTTCAATTTCATACCAAATCAGATGACCAGCACCCAACTGAACTAGACACAGTAGATAAGCCAGTATCTTTGACTGCAGCTGTGAGCAGCTACAAGACCACAGGGGGAAAAAAAGAAGCCCAATAGTCATATAGTAAAAGAAGATGTTTCACAGCTGCTATGGTGTGACCAACCTTCAGAAGGGCATGTATGGCCTCTACATAAAGGACACCAGTACCCAAATTACAGAGAACAGAAAGCACAGTATGCATCTCTGATTTATCCTCCAAGTGCTGGCAAATTCAGGAGCAAAGCCAAGGCTAGTTCTAGATGCTACGCAGATTTTATTACTTCATCACACCCTATTTTTCTTGCTTACTAGAGCGGCAGCAACCAGTGCACATTTCACAATGAGTCTGGACTGGGGACACCAGCACCAGAGGAGGAAAGAAAGGGACAGGCAGACAGCTGGACAGCAGGCTGATGAACCTGCTCTTGAGCTCCCAGGCCAACCTCAGATTCCAAAACAATCCAGGAACCCTTGACCCTCATTACAAGGGAGGTCATATTTATAAATTCCGCCTACTTGCTCAACTTAATCTGTAGCCCCAAGTTCGATACTCAAGGCATTTTCACAGTCATTCAGGGCCACATGCAGGGCATGGAAAATCTGAGTCATGCCCCGTCCTTGGGCCCAGCTGAGGGAAGGAAGTAATGCTCGGTTTTCTTCTTCCAGCTCCTGTGCTGCAAACAAGAGTCCTTGTTTTCTGTGTCATGGATTTCACATTTGTGTGCTTTCTGTTGGTGATCTCACTGTTTACAAGCCCCTGAGCCTCCTGCAGCAATGCAGTCTAGTGACCCTAGGCACACGAGGGCCACAGGGGAAAAACACATGTGTTAGGTAAGTCTTTGCCCAGATATGGGTTAGAGTGCTCTGGCCCAGAGTTCAATATTCACAAATCAAATTCATATTGAGTAAGGTCTCTTTAAATAAAAACACACACAAAACAAGGTTATACATTTGATCAGTTGACAAAATTGTGGCCAGAGGCTTGCAAGAACCTGGCCATGTACTGCCCCCGAGCAATGGTTCAGTACTGGTTAAGTCAGTGTTCTCTGTAGCCCTACAGAATAGAACTCCCCTGAACACAAGACAAATTAATACTACTAGTAACAATAACAATATAACTAGTAATAAAACACATGACAAAAATTAATTCTACTTGATGAACCTGCTCCTAGGATTTGCAAAATCTGGGACAAAAACAAATAAAATATTCCAAGTAAAAGAACTAGGATTACAGGGGCAATTCTCTAGAACCAATGAACACCTGCCCCAACTGCTTTTAGAATAACGTTAATGCCATGACATTTCATAAAGTTTTTAAATTATGCCCTAAATCATATCTCTCTGTGATAACAATCTCTCCTACGAACTTTTGATCATTATTGCTCTAAAACAAATAAGGGGCAGACCTGCCCAATCCTAAACAATTCTGTTCTACCGTAAGTACAAAGCTGGAGAGAATAACACTTGATATTTACAGTAATTTCTGAGTACTCATATTATCAATACACACAGAAATGACCTGTTTAGGGGAAGAAATACTCAGAGTAGTTCTCTGGTTTTTTCATCACTTACATAAAACAGTCTCTTATTGGAGCTCCCTGATGGTTCAGTGGGTTAAGGATCCAATGTTGTTATTACTGTGACTTGGGTCACTGCTGTGATGTAGGTTTAATCCCTGGCCCGGGAATTTCCACATGCCTCGGGCATCAATAAACAAATAAAAACTAAATAAAAATAAATAAAATAGTCTCATTTTAAAAGAGAGAGAGAAAAAGGAGGGACAGCTTGGGGGGTGCAGGGAGGAAAAAAAACACTAAGCTGAAATTTTAACTACATTTGCTATTGTTTTAAATGTTCACAATACAGTTTTAAGAGCCAATTTTACTTCTTATTCAATGGGTAGGTATTCCAGGTCTTTTTTCCTTCTGCTGCTCTCTATAATTGTATTGAAAACAGTGTTTCCCAGAGTGTATTACACGATGCTTTTGCAAAGGGGAGGCTAGTCATATGAGTTTAGGGAATGCGCACTCCCCTCTCCCCACAAAGCCAAGAGGCTTGATGCAGCCTTGAAAGCTAAGGGCTCCAAAAATTCATTTGTTTAAGCCACATTTAATTTGGATCCAAAAAATAGTTTGATTACTACACCTCTTTCTAAGAAGCATAGTAGCAAATGTAAAATGTCAACATTTGATGAAAATAGACTATTAGGAAAAAATACATAAAATAAAACAGTATGCTCTTATGAATTAGGTTTATTTTTGTTTCTTCTGGATCTGTTCTTGACAGCCTCAACAGAATACAACCAATGAACAGGAAGGTGCTCACCCACTACTGAGAAAACCTAATATGCAATCCAGATTCACTCCTATACCCACCGCCTAAGCACAATCAAATCCAAGAGCACATTACAAGAGAGCCATGAAAAAATACAGTGAAACTCTATTTTAAATGGAAAGAGGAGATATTCAATAGGTAGTTATTAAACATGAACCACCATATGTGTAAGAAGTGCTTCAAAGTATTCAGAGGCAAAATAGAAATTGGGAAAAATAATTGAAAGCAGTATTTGTTGTATGTAGCCTCGAAAACTAGTAAATCATCTGAATTTGACTTTCTCTTTATTAAAATATAAGAAATGATTAAAACTAAAACTTTCCCTGAAAGTAAATATAAGAAACTGGCACTTACAGTTTTCAACATCTATTCTTTCTTTTTTTTTTTTATTTTTTATTTTTTTTAGGGCTGCACCTGCAGCATATGGAGGTTCCCAGGCTAGGGGTCTAATCGGAGCTGTAGCCACCAGCCTATGCCACAGCCACAGCCACACCAGATACGAGCTGTGTTTGCGACCTACACCATAGCTCAAGGCAACGCCGGATCCTTGACCAGCTGAGCAAGGCAAGGGATCACACCCACAACCTCATGGTTTCTAGTCAGATTCATTTTCACTGCGCCATGACAGACCTCGTATTCTTTATTGAACCTCACTTAACCACCTACTTTAAAAATAAAGTACAAGCCCTAAGATTCAATAAAATCTACTATTTGTATAAATACTGTTACATGTAAATGTGATTTAATGACTGTATTTCAACACAACATGAGTGATTCTCTATATTTTCCAGTTCAGTAAGCAATATAACATGTTCTGATTACACATCTAATCTAATACTTTTCTGCCTTTAACCTAAAAGTAAATTAAGCAATTTTAACTTTAAAAAAAAAAAATCACAAAACATATCTGTTGTAGAAAAATGTAAATAAGGATAGGAAAAAATAAGAAATTTTAAATTATCTGCAATCCCTTCACTCAAAAATAAGATTTTTGTAAAAAAAAAAAAAAAATACTTTCGGGGCATTTTTAGGACACATATGCCAGTCTCTGCAGAGAACACTCTGCTTTTCATTTAATTTAATCATCCAGCTGCCTATAAATTGGTAATAGAATGCCTACAAAGAAAACTAAGGCAGTAAAAGGCTAGGTATCTTGACTAAAGTCACACACCTTGGAGAGGGCAAAGCAAAAATCTGACCACAAGCCTGCTAAAGAGATTTCACTCACATACAAAGATGTGTTAATGTATTTTAAACAAAAATTCAACGACAGTATACTTTCCATTTTGTAATCAGCTTTCATCACTGATAACTACCATAAATATCTCATGAGGTAAAAGACTACAAGATAGGAGTTTCCTGCTGTGGACAGTGTGGAGTAGGTTGCAGCTGTGGTTCAGTGTGGAGTAGGTTGCAGCTGTGGCTCAAATTCAACCAACACCTGGCCCAGTAACTTCCATATGCTGCGGATGTGGCCCTTTACCAAAAAAAAAAAAAAAAATTTTTTTTTTAATTAAAAAAAAAAAACTACAAGACAGTCTTTTGTTCCAAACACCCTATTAACTCCATCAAGCCTTTCATTTTACATATTTAAGTTCCTGCTATTTTTCTCGACTTTAAGCAATTTTTTTTTTTTTTTTTTTTTTTTTTTGGCTTTTTAGGGCCATACCTACAGCATATGGAGGTTTCCAGAGCAGGGGTAGCATCAGAGTTACAGCTGCTGGCCTATACCCACAGCCACAGCAAGGCCAGATCCAAGCTGCGTCTATGACAGCAGCTCACAGCAATGCCGGATTGTTAATCCACTAAGCAAGACCAGGGATCAAACCCCCAACCTCATGGTTCCTAGTCAGAATTATTTTCGCTGTGCCACAACAGGAATTCCAAATTGCAGTTCTTTTTGTAATTTTTCCTTCATTCACTACTAACATGTCTGCCTTTCTCATTGAGATCTTTAAGGACAGCATCCTTAACATTGCAAATAATTTTCCCCAGTGATGACTACTTATTATAGTTCAGATAAAAACAGGCTGGTTAATAGGACAGTAATGTGGAAAAGAAAAAAGAAAACAAAATTAGATTCATGTTATAAATAGTGAGTCTCTAAAAAAATAAAAACTTTACTTTGGAATGATTTTAGCAGTTTTTCAAAAACTGCTATAAACATCCACACGGAGGTTTTTGTGGGGACCTAAGTGTTCAGCTCCATTAGATAAATATCAAGGAGTACAACTGCTGGATCACATGGTAGGATTTTATTAGTTTTGTGAGTAAGAGTATATTATTTCAGTGAGAAACCACCAAATTGTCTTCCAAAGCGCCTGTACCATTTGGCAATCTCCCTGGCAGTGAATGAAAGTTCTTGTTGCTCCACATCTGGTATTGTCAGTGTCCTGGATAGTGGCCATTCCGACAGGTGTGCGGTTGTTTGAATTTACATTACCCTGATGACATTTGATAGGGAGCATCTTTTCATATGCTTATTTGCCATCTGTGTATCTTATTTGCTAACTACTGCTTCTTAAACTTGTAGTTTCTATACTTGGGTTATGCAATATGGTAGCCACTGGCCACACATGGTTACAAATGCTTGAAAAATAGCTAGTCCTGGTGGAAATAAGCTTAAGTGTAAAACTCACACTGGATTTCGAAGACTTGCTATGAAAAGAAGTAAAGTATCTCATAAGTTTTTACATTGCTTACAAATTGAAATGATGGAGTTACCATCATGGCTCAGTGTTTAGCAAACCTGACTAGCATCCGTGAGGACACAGGTTTGATCCCTGGCCTCGCTCAGTGGGTTAAGGATCCGGCGTTGCCTTGAGCTGTGGTGTAAGTCGCAGACGCAACTCAGATCCCGCATTGCTGTGGCTCTGGCGTAGGCCAGTGACTACATCTCCGATTGGACCCCAAGCCTGGGAACCTCCATATGCCACCAGTGCTGCCCTAAAAGACAAAAATAAAAAATAAAAAATTGAAATGACAATGTTTTTAAATATACTGGTTAAATAAAATGTATGACACTACTTTATTTTAAATTTTTTTAATGCGGCTACTAGAAAATTTAAAATTACATGTGGAAAAGAAAAAAGAAAAAAATTAGATTCATGTTATAAATAGTGAGTCTTTAAAAAAATTAAAACTTTACTTTGGAGTTGTCTATGGCTTGTCTATCAGACAGCACTGATCTATATTTGGCTGGTATTTTGACAACTGTACTAGGCAAACACTGAGTCCTCAGCAGTAGTTTCTGGACAGTATTATGATAATAAGGAAAAATAAGAAAGCAAGTTGTTTAGGAAGCAAAATCATCAGTGAAATTCATTCCAAAGTATTTAAAAGGTCATAGCTTTGCTTTCTCTATAAATCCTGGAACCACCACGATATTACAAGCAGTTTCATGCAATAGCAATGCTGTTACTGATAATCCTCTGCAAAGGTCACCAAGAACATCCTAGAATTTGGCCAAGCCACAAGTAGTTGGTTGGTTTCACTAGGTCCAATACATGAAGAAAAGAAATGACTGGAGGATAACTAAAACTTTTTTAGTATTAAGATGAACTGAGACTACTGGAAAGAATGTGAGAATAGCTTAATGATAGTGTAAGGTCTAGCTTTGGCCAAATCAAGATTAATTCAAGGGCATATTTATTGGGTTCCTCTACCCAACATGGGAGGTGAAAAGTTTCACAGAAATAAGCAGGAGGAGTTCCTGTTGTGTCTCAGTGGTTAACCAATCTGACTGGGAACCATGAGGTTGCGGGTTCGATCCCTGGCCTTGCTCAGTGGGTGAAGGATCCGGCATTGCAGTGATCTGTGGTGTAGGTCACAGATGCAGCTCGGATCTCGCGCTGCTGTGGCTGTGGCATAGGCCCATGGCTACAGCTCCAATTCGACCCCTAGCCTGGGAACCTCCATATGCCGCGGGAGCAACCCAAGAAAATGGCAAAAAGACAAAAAAAAAAAAAAAAAAAAAAAAAAAAAAAGGGCAGGAGAACACACTGAGCACCCACTCTAAGGAACTAGATTAACTACAATGAAATTCTATATACCAGCTGAACCAAACAAACCAGACAGACATCAGCATGAAGGGGTTGCAAAAAAAATATGGCTGAGGAAAAGGCAAGCTACAGAATGATATATGGGGGGAAAAAATCAAATTACAGCTTGTGGTGATACATGTGGAGTAAAAGGAGAACAAGGACTCAAGAACATCTCCAAATTCTCAACCGTGTCGATCCTCTTCTGAGAGCAAGAAGTATAAGACCAGAGAAGGAAAGTAGGGGTCTTGCTCCACACCGTTCCACTGTTTCTATGTCACACGCATATACAAGGAAAAACCAAATATAAGGAGAGGAGACTGCAACAGGCCAACAGGCTTCTGGCTACGGTGAAATCACTTCCCTGGACACAATCCACAGATCTAGGCTGCAGTGTGCTGTCATGGCCCCCCACACAACCCAAGGCCACATTCTTGTCTAGCACTGGAGGCGGCATTTACAGTGTCTAAAGATCTCCATGGAAACCACACAGTCTGTTAAAAAGGGAGGCATTTGTTCAAAGAAAAATACTCCCCCCTCCCAAAAGCACGCTGTCCATCCAAAAAAAAAAAAAAAAAAAAAGCCAGAAACACCTACTCCACATAGCTCACTCCCTATCAAATATCAACTTTAAAGCAATCATATAGATTTGATCAAGCAGCATTTGATCAAGTATATTCCTCCAGCTGTAAAAAAAAATTTAAAACATTTGATCCAAGCCCCCAGTTAAGATAAACTATTATATCATACGGTTTTTAGAAAACTTTTTTTCTCCCTTCTTTCCTTCCTTCTGCCCCTCCCTCTCTCCCTCCCTTCCTCTTTCTTTCTTTCTATCTTTTTAGGGCCACACCTGTAGCACATGTAAGTTCCTGGGCCAGGGATCAAACTGAAGCTGCAGCTGCAGGCCTACACCACAGCAACACCAGATCAGAGCCGCATCCGAAACCTACACCACAGCCTGCAGCAACGCTGGATCCTTAACCCACTGAGCAAGGCCAGAGATTAAACCTGCATACCCATGGATACTAGTCAGATCCTTAACTTGCTGAGCCACAAGGTGAATTCCCAAAGCCTCCATTTATTAAACAACTAGTTAGCGGCCCAGTGGAATATTTTGTCACAGATAATACATTCTCCATGAGTATACCCAAAGATGGAAAAAAAGAGACATTCTAAAACATGTATTTTTATGCCTCTCTCACTTTTATGGGTTTCCATTTAGTGTGGGAGCTGTCACATAATCTTTGGGGCCCAAACAAGGGAAAATTCAGATCTGAACCATGAATAGCACAAATACCAACATTTTCATCAACAAAATGAGAATAAATGGGTATTTATTGTAGAAAGAATGAATTTCTCCTTAATCCTTGAAAAGTACTCAAGGAAAATTTTAACATTTTAAAATACACAGAATATTTTAAATTCACAAATTACATATATTCCTTGTGACGACTTGGATGCAATCTAACACAGTGCTTGAGAGCATTGAGAGACCCTGGATTCCAACACTAGTTCCATCACCTACCATCTATACCAGCCCTGACAAGTCACAGCACTTCCAAAGCCTCTTCCACTAGTGTGTCCTTTTCATAATGGAGATGACAGATTTTACAAAGGAACAATTCAGTGTTTGCTGTTATTACAACTTATACGCTAGAAGACTTTTATGAAATTAACCACTGCTTTCTGTAATTTAAAACACTGAGACACTGAACACCAAAAGCGGGGGGGGGGGGGGTCTCTTCTTAAGAACTATGTGTTTTAAGGGATCTTTATTTATTAGCAATAAACTATTTGCTTGGCTTACCCTTTTATGGCCAAATGAATTTCATATTTTTTTTTTGTATAAACCATAAAGTATTCTGGTAAATCAACCCTTCCTCCACAACAGCTGTTGTGTGAAACTGACTCATAAAATGTAGACACAGAAATGAAATATTTGATCATCTGGGTATATCCACTTGCCAATGTACCAGTAGGATTTTTCCATGCTACAATTTATTTTCAAATACTGCAAATGCATTACTTATTGGTTTTGTCAGAAATCAATCTGGATTTATTACATATGAGAAAAATGCTCCTCATTTTGTAAAAGCTATAAATCTATTAACTTCTGTTAATAGAATAGAATACAAGATGTCATCACTATTTTTAATCTTCCAAATGGCATTAAGGCAATTCTTCGCTTTTCAAAAAAAAATAAACATCTAAATTAAGTCATATATTTCAATTGTTCTAGATAATGTTCTTTGCTATAAAATAAGAATAAAATTGCTATTCTTATAATCTTGGATGTACACAAGGGGGAAAAAATGGTCACACACATTTGCAAGTTTATAGGAAGATCTTTCTTTCATTACACACAGATGCCCCAAACAACACTGATACAAGTACTTCTCTTATGTAACACTGTTATGTTATCTTATGTTATGTTGCTATGTTACAAATATTACAGCATTTGTCCTATGTGGTGCTAGGCTTTCGGGATCCCACTGTTAAAGCTTTTCTCCATGTAGTATTAGGTATTTCCTACTGATATACAGGTAAAACTGGTTAAAATTACCTTAAATACTAGCCAATAAACATATGGGAAACAAGTTCAACTTCATGGAATTAAAGAAATGTTATCTAAACACTGCAACACAATTTTTCACTTCTCAGATTGGCAAAATTGGAAAAGTTTAGTGAAAATCCACCACTGGCATGGATTTTTATACACTGTTAGTGGAAATATAAATTGGTACAGCTCTGTTAATAAGCCATTTGGTAACAGCTATCAAAATATTAATAATACAGACTTAGTAAACAACTACCAGGAATCTAATCTAATGCATCTATTCACAAAAATCATTCACAAACACATATACATATGTATGTAGTGAGTCACCACAGCACTATTTGTAAGGTGATATAAGAACTGGAAACACAGTAAATGCCCATGGGGCAGGATGGGGCAGGGCAGGGCGGGGCGGGGCAAGAAACTCCGGACACAACGGATGATGTACAGGGAGACAATGTACATCCTCTGAGCAGAATGAGGCTGACCTGAGGGGTCATCTCTAAGAAATTATTTTAAATTAGATGCTAGAGTGCTCCTATTTTTTAATTAAAAGATATATCTTCTGGGGGGGAAATCTGAGGCATAAAATTGATCCAGTATAACTGCTTACATTATATTGGCATTATCAATGTTAAGTTTCGTCCTCCCAGCCCCCATCTGCTAAGTACCATGCTGGTCTTGATTTCATTTTCTCCTCACCTGCTACAGAATTAGCACTGAGACTCTTCTCACATCAACCCTAATTAGACATCCTCTATAACACTACCAGGCCATGCAGTTCTCCACTGTCCCAGCCCGCAGTAAATCCTCAATCTCTGATATTGTTAGCACTTAAAGTTATCACCACACGAGGTAACACTTGGCAAAAAAAAAAAAAAAAAAGAGAGAGAGAGAGAGAAAAGAAAAAGAAATATCACCAAAATATTTAAAGAAATAGTAATATTGCTGACATAATTTATATCCTGCAAAAACAAGTGTTTTAAAGAGAATGGTAAATTCAGGCTTGCTTGCTGTTTTCCTGCTGGACTTTTAGAAAGGAAGGGGGTGCTTTAAAATATTATAGCTAGCATTTTCCCAACTTTCTTGAACATACATATATACAAATGTAAAAACATGTGGTTATATACAACTATATGAAAGTATACTAACCATTCTAAATTGTACTAAAACTATCTCTACCTTGCAGTGTTAACTGTTGAAAACAGTAAGGCTAAACACCACAATGGATTCATCTGTGCAAATACAACTGAATTAACTTTCAAAACCTTTCATCTGGAACACACAATCCTAGTAAAGATCACTTATCATCGCTGTGAGGAAAGAAAAGACCACCTGGCATTCCATCAGCTCCAACATTCTCAACAAGACCCTCTCAATGGTGACCTTCTCAGAGCATGGGCCTCCACTTCCCTTTCAAAAATCCGTCTCTCAGCACGTTATTCCTGTTTACCGGATTTCATTCTTCCTGTTTAATGATTCCTCCACCCCTGGTGTGACAGAACCCCAAACCTGAAGGAATTTATTCTTAGCACATTCACTTAGGTATTTTCTATGTGGTCAACAGGATGCAAAGTTGTTTATGCCTGATAAAAATCTGTATGCTTTGTTCCCTGTCCACTTGCTAACAGTGAACAAAGGAAAATCTTTTAACAAATCCTGTTTAACAAAAGATAACCTGAGAAAAATGTTGAACTTACCATTCCTCCAAAAATTATAATTCAATGCTTTAAATTACCTAAGTAGCCTGTGAAGAACAAATTACAAGTGCTCTGTATATATGGGGTGTATATAACAGTACAGGAAACATTGTCGTCATCAAAATGTCGTAAGGAGTTCCACTTGTGGCTCTAGGAGTTAATAACCCGACATAGGGTCTGTGAGGATGCTGGTTCCATCCATAGCCTTGCTCAGTGGGTTAAGGATTCAGCATTGCTGCAAGCTATCATAGATGCAGCTCAGATCTGGTGTTGCTGTGGCTGTGGTATAGACCTCAGCTTCAGCTCTGGTGCGACTGCCTAGCCTGGGAACTTCCATAAGCTGCAGGTGTCTTTTGTCATCCTATGCTCTAAATGTGTGCTTTGCAATGCACTTCTCAAAGCCCTCAGTATTACAGAATTATAATCTGAAATGAGACTGAAGCAAATGTGTAGAGGCCACTTTCAATAGAATCCTTTCGGTAGAAACATGGCAGAGCAGTCACGTGACACCTGCTCATTCAGGTTCCTTTCCCTCTTTTCCAAGCCACCTCATCAGTGGACCCCCACACTGCCCCATGAATCCTTCCCCTAGGAGACACTGCCATCACTGGGCTAAGAACTCCCTGCACTGTGTCCTGCTCATCTGCACATCCCATGCACCCGGCACACCATGTTCTGGCATGTGACAGAGTACCTCAAATGTGCCCGTGTGGGCTTCTCAGAACTTTACAGTTAGGCTGTATGATACAGTCATCGACAGTGTCACTTAGCCAGATACACCAAACTGCTTGAGACTCTAATCCATGAAAATGGACAACGTTCCTTTGCCTCAGCTATTTTTTTTTATGCCTCAGCCTCTCCTCTTTAATTTTTATTTTGATTTACAATCTTCTGTCAATTTCTGCTGATGCAAACTATTGCCCCATCTATTTCAATTCATGACTGCCAGGAAGGTAGAGAGTCATATGCTGGGTGTCCTTTCAATGTATAGGGACCAACTCTAACTCAGGACTAGATGTCCTGTTATTTCTGGTTCAAATGATCTCAGACAGTACAACAAACAGAGGAAGGTATGGCTGAAGATTATTACACTGCTTTTCCTAACTGTTTCGATCAACCAAACTCAAAATATAAATTCAAAGTTCTCTAATCTTCGTCATTAAGACAGACAGATAGGAAAGAAAGGAAGGAGGGAGGGAGAGAAGGAAGAGGGAGCTCTTGTTGTGTCTCAGCAGTAATAAACCGGACTAGTATCCATGAGGATATGAGTTCGATCCCTGGCCTCGCTCAGTGGGTTAAGGATCTGGCGTCGCCATGAGCTGTGGTGTAGGTCAAAGACATGGCTCGAGTACTGCATTGCTGTACCTGTGGTGTAGGCCTACAGCTACAGCTCTGATTTGACCCCTACCCTGGGTACTACCATATGCCTCGAGTGTAGCCCTAAAATGCAAAAGGAAGGAAGGGAGGGAGGAAATACTTGCCCACAAACAGAAATTCTATTCCTTCATATGACTCCTTCTACTTCCCAACGATTAACCAACCACAAGGCTAGGGAGTCACTTTATACTTCCTGGAGTCCCAGAGTCTCTATACAATTCACCAAGATTTGAACAGAGTGAAAATTTGACAACAAAGTTTGGCGACAGCCTAAGCCATGAACTTACTCTTACTTCTCCCCCATACCTACCTATATTTCAAAAGCTGAAAAGAGAAAATTTTATTCATTGCGGCAGTAAAAACCATGTCCAAACTATTTGTATCCTAGTCTTTGTAACTCAAACTGAGTAACATGGAGAGGCGAAAATATGAACTTTTTATCAAAAAGAAGGGAATACTCTGAATCAATGCTTTTAGATGTTTTGTGGATATAGATCCATTTTGTGTATGTACGTGCATGGGTAACTCCATCTACCCAAGATCACAGGCCTTTCAGCAGCACCAGGGCGGGTGAGACAGGCACCAAGCTAAAATCTCCATGGAGATGCCTCTTACTCTAATATCTCCCTGGAGAAAGCTTGTGTTGATGCATCAGGCCACATTAAGTGGTAAAATTCAACCACATTCATTAAGCTTCCACTAATGAGTAATTCAGTCTGTGCTGAAGTTGATTATACCATGAAAATGCTAAGCAAATTAATAATGCCATTAAATCTGTATATGGGCACATTTACCCTACTTAAGAACCCTAGCGCATTAGTTGGACACTAATTACAAATGAACAATTTCTTAATTCACTAAATCAATTTCATCAAGATTTTAAAAAAAGCATTTTTAAAGTATCACTGTTACTCTTTGTGCTTATAGGTAATGAGCTGCATGCACTCAAATACTCTAGCATGTGAGCATTTCAGAAATTTAAACTCTCCTTCCCAGTAAACTTAGATGTTCACATTATTTTTGCTTTTTGTTATTTTGCTGGGGGGTTTTTTGTTTTGGGTTTTTTTTTTGTTTTTGTTTTTGTTTTTGTCTTTTGAGGGCCACACTTGTGGCGTATGGAGGTTCCCAGGCTATAGGTCAAGTTGGAGCTGTAGCTGCTGGCCTAAGCCACAGCAACACAAGATCCAAGCCACATCTGCAACCTACACCACAGTTCATGGCAATGCAGAATCCTTAACCCACTGAGGGAGGCCAGGGATCGAACCCACGTCCTCATGGATACTAGTCAGGTTCTTCATTAACCACTGAGCCACAACGGAAACTCTTATTTTTGCATTTTTCACAATTTATTCTCCTTTCCTAGAATGATGCCTCAAGTATAAATACCTTAAAAAGGTATAGTTTTCGGTTTTTGTTTTCCACATAAGGGAAATGCAACATAACCTCAGTATTTAGAGATGCAACCACCATGCTAAGTGTTGTAAACTGAACTGCATTCCCCCCAAGTTCATGTGATGACGCCCTAACCCCCACTGTGATGATATTTGAGGACATGGTCTTCAGGAGGCAATCAGGGTGAGATAAAGGCCCATGAGGGTGGGGCCTTGGTCCAACTGGATATGTGTCCTTATCAGTGAGGGAGATACCAGCGTTTTCCACCCCCTGCCTGCACTCATACAGAGTCTATATGAGGACACAGCAAGACAAGGAGCTTTCAGCAAGCCAGGAGGACAGCCCTCACCAGAAACCAAATCAGCCAGAACCTTGATCTTAAACTTTTAGCCTCCAGAACGATGAGAAAAACAGTTCCTGTTGTTTAAGCCACTCAGTCTGTGTTATCTTGTTTCAGCAGCCTGAACTGACCAACAGTAAGTTTTTTAAATCTAACAAAGTTAAGCCAAAGTGTTTCAAAAGCACATGAAATGAAATATTCAAATGAATCTCTAGGCCCACTAAACAGAACCTAACCCTCATTTTTTTCTGACTGCACATAACCTACAATGCATATACATGACTTTTTCCACAGTCTAAGATTAGAAACTAATGGCCATGAGGGACAAGGAGCTGGAACAGAGGACAGCACTTTGAGCACTGGTCAGGAATAGGGGTGGAGGGAAGGACAGTGTGGACAGCTCCAGGTCAGCTGCCCACTCTAGTCTTCAATGCCACTTATACCCAGAAAGCACTGCTTAGGAAGGGGTATCAAACATTCTCACTTTACTACAGTCAAGTTCATCTGAACGAAAATAGTACCCACTTCAAATACCAGAAACTATTATTACAGTAAAAGATATCACAAAGCAGTATTGAGTTTGCACTTCAAATCTCTTCAACAGCCATTTATTAAACACTCCACACATATGCTGGGCACACGTGTCACTAAGAGAAGATGAGGCTCCAGTGATGGAAGAGATGTCAGGCATGGGTTTAATCTCCAGTCCAGTGACCTCCAAACTACCTCTGACGACAAGTAGGCCTTGTCACAAATAGGCCTCCCAAAGCTGAGCTCCAGCTGACTATCACCAATACTCTTTTTTTGTCTGTTTTTGTGGGTTTTTGTTTTTGATTTTTGGTTGCTTTGTGACATATGGAGTCCAAGGGCCAGGGATCAAATCTGAGCCACAGCTGCAGCAATGCCAGATCCTTCAAACCACTGTGCTGGGCCAGGGATCGAACCTGTGCCCTGGCACTGCAGAGGTGCTGCCGACCCCACTGTGCCACGGTGAGAACTCTGACACCCTCTTTTTAATCAAACCAAAATCCTCTTCTCCAATAACTGTCATCCCCATCCTTCCAGAAACTCAGTCATCTGTGAGTCCTCTTTCTTCCCACCCAAATCTAATGTCTTTTGTCTGCTCCACTCTGCTACCATACCACAGACGCATGACCATGTTTCCCTCCCACCACAGTGGGCTTCCTGCGTGAGCCCCAGCCTAGCCTCCCTGTTTCCACTCTGGCCCCTCTATGGACCATTCTCCACCCAGCACCCCAAACCATCTTAGCACACCCAATCCCCCAACAGCCCCCCAATATATCAGAATGAAACCACAGCCCCTCCACAGTCCAGCCTTCCTGCCAACCTCTGACGCCAATGCCTTCCACGTGTCACTGCCTCACTGCTCCCAAAGCCTCCATTCTCAAGGATGACCATTCTAAGGTCATCCTGTAAAGCGTCTGTTTCCCCTCTCTCCCCCATGAAGCTGGCTCCAGCCCTTCACTCAGCTCTTCAAATACCATTTCATCATCAGTGAGGCCTCCAAATGTGGCCTTCCTCAGCTTAATTTTTTCTCTGATACTTATCAACATCCAACCAATGGTCTGCTCGCTGGCTTTTAGGGGGGCCCCCTCCCCAGCATGCAAGCTCCATGGACAAAGCAGGCTCTGCTCTTCACAGCTGCAAGCTTAGTGCCTACAACAGCAAGTGGTGCACAGCAGGTCTTTGACAAGCACTTGCTGAATTAACTGATTTCTATTATGAGGACTCAGAGGAGTGGTGAATGTTCACTGATACCTGTTAAGGTAAAAATACTTCTGCAATGAGCTTCACTGTAAAAGGAAATTTTTTTTTAATTTTTAAAAATTAAAATTAAAAAAAAAAATCTGCTTCAATGCAAAAGGTTCCTGGGCTTGCCCCCTTGAACTTTTCAGGCTTTCCATGTTGCCACATTCTGGTGTTGCAAAGGGCCCTTTGCTATGTTTGTCAGAAAAATTACGTACATCACATGGGGACCATTTCAGCAATAAAAATAAAAATAAAAATACTTTTTCTGAGTACATATCTACAAAAGTATGATGGACTGTGGAGAAAATATAATTTTCTCACAATTTTGAAAACATACCCATTTGTTACACAAGTAGAGAAATTACCCACATCTAATGTTATATAAATTACATCAATATTTTAAAAATACACAGATTTGCATTTAGCCAAAACATTAAAATGAGTAATGATTCTGCTACAAATAAAAATTATTTTGTAGAAATTATTTTGTAGAATTCTAAATGCAATACAGTATCCTACATTGGATCCTGAACAGAAAAATAAGACCTTAGTAGAAAACTGGTAAAATGAAGAATGAAGCCTATAGTTTAGAGAACTGTATTTTTTCCAAAATTAATTTCTTAGTCTTGACAAATATACCATGGTTCTGAAAGCTGTTAACCAGGAGAAGAACCTAAGTGACAGGTATACAGGTACTTTCTCCGATTTTGGCAACTTTATTTCAAAATAAATTTGGCAAATTTATTTCAAAATAAAAAGTTAAAGGGGGGTGGGCAAAATGTTTGCAAAGACTTTCACTAAAGAGCTGTGGATGTCAAATAAGTAAATGAAAAGATTCTCATCATTAATCATAAAGAAAAGCAAACTTGTAAATGAATGTTTACAGCAGCAGTAATCAAGGCAGAAATAACCCAAATGTCCACCAACTGATGAATGGATTCACAAAATGTGAAATGATGAAATATCATTTGGCCACAAAAAGGAATGAAATGCTGGCACATATTACAACATAGATGAACCTCAAAAACATTATGCTAAATTAAAGAAGCCATGCACAAAAAAAACCCTACATATCTTATTATTCCATTCATACAAAATGTCCAGGATAGGAAAATCTATAGAAACAGAAAATAAATTCATGTTTACTTAGGACAGAGAGCATAGTGGACAGGGGGTAATAGCTAAAGGGCACAGGCATTTCCTTTTTGAGGTAATGGAAGTGTTCTAAAACTGACTGCAATGACAGTTACACACACCTGTAAATATACTAAAAACCACTGAGTGCATACTTTAAATGAGTAGTATATGAATTATATCTCAATGAAGCCAATTTTTTAAAAATATAACAAGGTATCAATTCACAGCTATTAGATGGATTAAAAAATAAATTGACAAAGCCAAATGCTGACTAGGATGTAGGACAACTATAACTTTCATACTCTGCTGATGGAAAAACTATTGAAATGACTGCTTTAAAACCAAGAGTCTTTCAGTTTCTCAGCAATCCCACACATAGATATTTGCCAAGAAAGATAATACATGTCCACATAAATACGTACGTCATTGTTTGTAACAGCTCTATTCCAAAAAACGGAAGCAATTCAAATATTAACTGAGGATTAAAAAAAAGTTTGTACATCCACACAGTAATATACTACTCAGCAATAAAAATGAAAAAAAAAAAAAAAACACCCTACTAATACATGCCACAGCAGGCCTGAATCTAAAAAGCATTATGCTTAAGGAAAACATACACACAAAAAAAGAGGGCACACTATGTGATTCCATGCATATGACATTCCAGAAAATGCAAAATTGTGGGAATTGAAATCAAATCAATGGTTGCCAAAGGCAGGGCAAGTCAGAGGAGACTGACTACAGAAAAGGGACAAGAGAATTTTCAGGGTGACAAAAATGTTTTTAACTGTGGTGGTGGTGATGTGACTGTACACATGTTAAAACTCATAGAATTTTACACTTAAAAAGGGTAATTTTACTACATATAAATTATATCTGCTGAGCTACCTCACCTGCCTGCCTGTATCCCTCCCTATCTCAATAAATCAATTTCTTGCCTATCAAAAAAAAATTAAATATGCCGTTTGTAAAAGCTGCATCCAACTTAACCGCAACTTGTTTTTTTCTTAATTCCTAATACAATGTTGGCAGTAGTATAAACTGCTACTACAATAACTATCAAAATTAGAAATGCAAGAACCCTTTGGCCTAACAGAAATTTACCAGATCACATATGTAAGGGATATTCGTTGTAGCACTGTGAATGCTCTATAATGGCTAAACACAAACATACAAACACACAAACACACACACACTTTCACACATGCACAAACACATGTACACCCCACAAGGGAGCTCTTCATGTGCTGTTCTGGAAAGATCCCCAAATTATATTTTATGTTAAGCAAATAAGCAAAGGACAGATACGCAAATATAATTTGGGGGTTGGGGACATATTTTACATGGCCCTGTATATGGATCTTTAAAAATCTCTGGAAGAATAAACAAGCAATCAAAATATCACTATCATTAGGGATTGGGAATTAGGCAGATGTGGAACAGAGGAAGAAATTAAGACTCCACCGTATATCTTTGTATAATGTATGATGTGTGAACTATGCAACTGTTTAGAAACTATTTAAATACTATTTAAAACACTAATTTTTTTTGGAGTTCCCGTCATGGCGCAGTGGTTAACGAATCCGACTAGGAACCATGAGGTTGCGGGTTCGATCCCTGCCCTTGCTCAGTGGGTTAAGGATCCGGCGTTGCCGTGAGCTGTGGTGTAGGTTGCAGACGCGGCTCGGATCCCGCGTTGCTGTGGCTCTGGTGTAGGCCGGTGGCTACAGCTCCGATTCAACCCCTAGCCTGGGAACCTCCATATGCTGCGAGAGAGGCCCAAGAAATGGCAAAAAGACAAAAAAAAAAAAAAAAAAAAAAAAAAAAAAAAAAAAAAAACCACTAATTTTTAAATACATGACAAGTACAAATTATGAATATTTCTGGAACACAAAACATTCCAGGAACAGAATGCATTATCACATACACTTATGATGCAGGTTAACTTTCAATCACCAAAAGAAAATGAGCAACCCACTAGAAGACTGTGCACTTAACCTTTTTTTACAACCCCAGTAGCCCTCAAAAACAGAAGAAAATAAGGAATCTACAAAAGAGTAAAGGAAACTGACACAACACTATAAATCAACTTTTTTAAAAATTGTTTTAGAAGAAAATAAATAGTTAAGGATGTTTTGGAAGGAAGATGATTTTTTTTTTTAATTTTTTTTTTTTTGGTCTATTTTTGCTATTTCTTGGGCCGCTTCCGCGGCATATGGAGGTTCCCAGGCTAGGGGTTGAATCGGAGCTGTAGCCACCGGCCTACGCCAGAGCCACAGCAACGTGGGATCCGAGCCATGTCTGCAACCTACACCACAGCTCACGGCAACGCCGGATCCTTAACCCACTGAGCAAGGGCAGGGATCGAACCCGCAACCTCATGGTTCCTAGTCGGATTCGTTAACCACTGCGCCATGATGGGAACTCCGGAAGATGATTTTTTTAAAAGGAGCCATAAATGAGAAAATTCAGGGAGTTCCCATCATGGCCAGTGGAAATGAATCCAACTAGTAACCTTGAGGACTCAGGTTCCATCCTTCCTCAGTGGGTTAAGGATCCAGTGTTGCTGTGAGCTGTAATGAAGGTTGCAGACATGGCTTGGATCTGGCATTGCTGTGGCACAGACTGGCAGCTACAGCTCTGATTTGACCTCTAGTTTGGTAACTTCCATATGCCACAGGTATGGAAAAAAAAAAAAAAAAAAAAAAAAAAAGGAAGGAAGGAAGGAAAAGAAAATTTGTATTAAAAAGAGCCAAAAATTTGTCACACCTTTGAAAACCTCCTACCTTTCTGTCCTAGAGTGCTGTTCCTCAAGTAAGGATGCAGTCTATGTCTTGTAGAGACAAAGGGGAACAAACAGGACTCGGTGCCACAGATACTGACACATGTCTCTGTAACTAAAGGGCTCCATGACAGCATTTACACAGATACCCCCAGCACCACTAGAGCATCTGGACTTGAGCATTTCAGAAGCACTTCAGATGCCTTTAGATCTCACATTCCAAAATCTAGCATCTGTCTTTCATTTTGCAGTCGAGACCATGAAGTACAATCATAAGATGGTGTCAGAGCTAGATAATGTCGGGTAACCTAACAGTATCTCTGTGCAAGATACAGGCTTATGAACTGATTCTTAGCATTTCTGAATGCCTCTCAATTCTGCTCAAATTCCACATTGAGTAGCCCCATTCTGAATAGTGGAGCCAAACAACAAAATTCACTTACAAGCTAAGACATCCTCATGACAACAGTTAGGAAAGCAGAATTACCAGGAATGTTTTACCCTCCAACACGCAAGTTTCAATGACTATAACCCATTCAAATCCAGCCCCTGCTAGAAACCTCCCAAATCTTTCCCCCACTTTTTCAGTCAGCACTGAAAACCAAGGCTCCCAACTCTGATCCTAGTCAGAAAGGCTTTGTGTTAAAGTCATTCCATGTTGAAACTTCATAAACAGTAGAAATAAGAGCTACATCAAGTCTCTGTTTCTGACAAGCCAGCAAATGTCTGGCTGTCTGCTATTGCCGAGAAAAACTGGTTACTCTCCCCCTAAAACAGAATACCTTGAAAGGCATCAGGCTAGCTTACTCCAAATACCTCAAACTGGATTTACCACTTACTCTTACTGGTAAAAAAAAATTACTCTTCAACTGGTAAAAATCCTAAGTAATGTACTTATTTAAATTTTTTAAAAAGTCTAAGAATCCCAGACAGTAGCTACTAATCAGAAAAGATACTGAAGTAATATATTTATCATGTTATGTCACATTATATTAACTGGATAAAATTAAGTACCAAAGAAGTGGAAAAAAAGATAACATATTTATAACTTTAACAGAGTATCTGGTGGCATACCAGATGCTATCAAAACCAGCATGTGAAACTCCTTATCATTTTCAGATAAACCTGGCAATTAACCGGCTACTTTAAAAAGTAGAGTGGATATAACACCAGCAAACATTTATTGAGACTCATCTATGTGCTAGGTTCCTGGACAGGCCTTCCAATCCCACTCTACTAGGTCCAATTATATTAAAAATTAAAATTGTGTTGTTCCTGCTGTGGTGCAGTGGGTTAAGAATCCGATTGTAGCATCTCAGGGTGCTACGGAAGTAAGGGTTCAAACCCTAGCCTGGCACAATGGGTTAAAGGATCCAGCATTACTAAAGTTATGGCACAGGTTACAGCTCTGGCTCAGCTTCAACCCCTGGCTCAGGAACTTCCATATCCCACAGGTGCAGCCACAAAATAATTAAATAAAAATTAAAATTAAATTTTAATAAAAATAGAATTTAGGACCAGAAGCTCATATCTAAAGGGCAAGTAAACAGGACGCATTTTGTTTTGGTTTTGTTTTTTGGTGTTTTGGTTTTGTTTTTTTCTCTTTTTGCTTTTTCTAGGGCTACTCCCACAGCATATGGAGGTTCCCAGGCTAGGGGTCTAATCAGAGCTGTAGCCACCGGCCTACACCAGAGCCGCAGCAACTTGGGATCCTAGCCACGTCTGTGACCTACACCACAGCTCACAGCAACGCTGGATCCTTAACCCACTGAGCGAGGCCAGGGATCAAACCTGAAACCTCATGGTTCCTAGCCAGATTTGTTAACCACTGCGCCACGACAGGAACTCCAAGTGACGCATTCTGAATAAAGAAAAAGAACTTAAGCAAATAAAAGCTTCATTTTGTAAAAGTCCTTACTGACAGAAGTACAGACATTTATACCCAGTCTTACTGCAGAGGAAGTCTGGTGGAGGGGAAAAGATAGGGACTTTAAAATCAAGCAGTTACATGTCCTTAAGCAAATGACTAGCCTCTCTGTATCAGTTTCTTCTTTTCTGGTAAACTAACTGGAGACAGCATCTCCTGATTAACTGGGCTGATGTAAAACCTAACTAAAAAAAAAAAAAAAAAAAAAAGGGAAAAAACCTAGTTGATTTCCTGGCACTAATAAACACTTAAGAAATGTCAACTGCTTTTCCAAATCTTACCTCAGTTGTTCCTGCTGAGTTATGTTCTCCCTAAATATACAATGAAAAGCATGGAGTTCCTGTCATGGCTCAGCAGAAATGCATCTGACGAGGATCCATGTGGATGCAGGTTCGATCCCTGGCCTTGCTCAGTGAGTTAAGGATCCAGTGTTGCTGTGAGCTGTGGTGTAGGTTGCAGACACAGCTCAGATAACAGCATTGCTGTGGCTGTGGCGTAGGCCAGCAGCTGTAGCTCTGATTCAACCCCTGGCCAGGGAACTTCCATATGCAGTGGGTATGGCCCTAAAAAGACAGACAGACAGAAAGAAAGACAGAAAGAAAGAAAGACAGAAAGAAAGAAAGGCAGGCAGACAAGCAAACTACACAACTCAAAATGCTATGTGTTATTACAGGGCAGGCAATCTGAAACTGCTAATATTGCACTTTTGAAGGGGCTACATTACAAAAGTAACTCCCCCACCCCCACTCTGAACCCAAGGCATGTAGAATTTCCCAGGTCAGGGATCAACCCTCACCATGGCGGTGACAACACCAGATCCTTAATCCACAGCCACTAGGGAACTCCAAAAGTAATTCTTAATTAAGTATAATTAGAAGCATAATATAAAGACCCATTTACTGTTGCACCTTTCACTAGTAAATACATATTTTGAAAGTAATTCAAACTCCTCTTCAAATTCTTCAAAAACATACATTTCTATTCCACATCCTTATACTTATTAGTATTCTTATGCAAGTTTCTAGTTATATATGTAAGTTTATGGAGCATTCAAATTTAAATAGAGAATGATAACAGATTTTAGTAATTAGAGAAGAAAAGCAAATCATGTCCATTTATAGCATATAATTACAAAACTTTATTCTAAAATTGTGTATTATCCTCAAAAAAATAAAAATATGTATTCTGATAAACACTCTTGAATAGAATACATATACATGCTACACATATGGAAAGACTTTGCCATGTTTGAGTCTTTTTGAAAGTGAAAAATTTGGAGTTTAGCTTTTTTACTCAAAATAAAATAATCAAAACTACTTGAGATACATTGGTATAGATGAGTTCTTACACAAAGGTTCTTTGAAGTCTAAAAATGCTATAGCAAAGAAAAGCTCTTTACAAAACTCAACATGAAGCCTAGGCTTCTAAAATGATCCAGATAAGTATTAACCTGGACAACCAAATAAAGAAATAATTTGAAAACATGGTTTTACTGCCTTACTCACACCAAAAAAAAAAAAAACAAGAGGCATACTTCTATAAATGCTACCAGCCAAACAGTAAAAGGATCTTAGTCTATTATATTTTAAAATGACTCACAATTCCTACTGGCACTAATACTTCTGTGGTGTTAGTGATTGTAATGTCTTAAATTAGTGTAGACTTTTCCGTTTGTGAAGTACTTTCTCACATACTATGCTCATTAACCCTTAACAGACACCCTGGAAAATAGGTGGGGCAAAAAGAGTGAGCTCTGTTTCACAGACCAGAAAAATGAGGCCCAGTCAAAGTTGCCAAAATCACTCAGAGAACAAAGGGTGTAACACCAGCCTCTCTCTTCCAGGTGTTCTTCCTCATTAGAATCACAGACCCCAAAATGAGTGCCCTCATTAGAGCAACATCAAAAGCAAAAAAAGGCACTACTAGTTTCCTTGTTTTTTTGTTCTTTGGCCATACCTGCATCATGTGGAGCTCCTGGGCCAGGGACTGAATCTGAGCCACAGCTACGACCTATGCCACAGCCGCAGCAACACCAGATCCTTTAACCCACTGTATCACCTCTGAACTCCACTAGTCTCTCTCTCTCTCTCTCTTTTTTTTTTTTCAAACTCTTGGATTTTCACAAGATTAAATGTACAATTTAAAATACTGTTGTTCTAACTTAGGGAAGTTTACAAAGTAGGGATATAAAACAGAAGTTCAGAATCCAGTAAAAGCAAATACATGCATACCCCATTAAAACCCAAGGCAACAGATTGAAGTCTAGGGCTTAAGAATTCATAATGCCATGTCTAGAATTCAGGTTTTTAACTTCTGACTTCTGTGACTGACCAAAGTCATGGTGACTAACTAAAATTTGATTCACTGTCATCTAACCAGACAATTCTAAGAATCGGTTGTGGCTGAGCCTTATAATAATCACAAGCCTAAACTATGTTATGCTGAAATAGTAAAAATTAATTTCTTAAGAGTAAAATTTTAAAATTCTATCATATTGGGTTATGTCCCAATAGTACTGCTTATTGACTCACCATGAGGATGACAGACATACATACACTTCATACATTTAATTATTTGTGGAATGCTATAGTATTAATAGATTATTAACAGATGTTAATAAGATAGTTTCACCTTCAAGGAATTTTGCAGTTTAAAGTAGGACATAAGATACACTGAAAACTACTCAGATACTGATGAAAGAAATGGAAGATACAAATAAAATGGAAAGGTGGTCCATGTCATGGATTGGAAGAATTAATGCTATTAAAATGAGCAGACTACCCAAAGCAATCCACAGATTCAATGCAATCCCTACTAAACTTCCAACAACATTTATCATAAAATGAGAACGAGTAATTCTAAAACTTCTATGGAATCACAAAAGACTGCCAGCTAGTCAAAACTATCTTGAGAAAGGAGAAAAAAGCTGGAGGTATCACATTCCCCAATCTAAAACTATATTACAAAGCTACATTCATCAGAACAATATGGCATTGGTATAAAGACAGATACATAGATCAATGGAAAAGAATAAAAGCCCAGAAATAAGGTCACACACATAGGGCAATTAATTGACAAAGGAGCTAAGAACATACAAGGAGAAAAAGTTTCTTTGATCAATGGTACTTGGAAAACTGGACAACCACATGCAAAAGAAGGAAACAACACCATTATCTCTCACCATATACAGAAATTAACCAAAAATAGATTAAAGACTCAAATGTAAGAGCTAGAAACCATAAATTCCTAGAAGAAAACATAAACAGTAACCTTCTTGACACTGGTCTTAGCAGCATTTTTGGATCTAACTCCAGAAATAAAAATAGAAATAAACAAAAATTTTAAAATGGAAAATTTTATATGGAGAAAAGGCAAAAATAAACAAATGGAACCACATCAAACTAAAAATCTTGCTATTTGTCACAACATGGATGAACCTTGAGGGTATTATGCTAACTGAAATAAGTCAGAATGGGCAAGACAAATACCATATGATTTCACTTGTATGTTGAATCTAAAAAACAAATGACAAATATTACTTGGCCATAAAAAAAGAATGAAATAATGCCATTTACAGCAACATAGATGGACTTAGAGGTGATCATACCAAGTTGAAGCTAGTGAAAGACAAACATCATATCATCATATGGTATCACTTATACATGGAATCTTAAAAAACAAAAAAAGAGTATAAACGAACTTATTTGCAAAACAAAATCAGACTCAAAAGACTTTGAAAAACTTATGGTTACTAATGGGGACAGGTAGGGATTTGGATATGCACATTGAGGTATATGGAATGGCTGGCCAGCAGGGACCTGCTGTATAGCACAGAGAACTCTACCCAATATTCTGCAATAACCTATGCAGGAAAAGAATCTGAAAGAGAATGGATATATGTATGTGTATAATTGAATCACTTTTTCGTACAGCAGAAATTATCACAACTGTGTAAATCAACTATACTTCAATAAAGTTTTGGGGTTTTTTTGCTTGTTTGTTGTCTTTTTGCCATTTCTTGGGTAGTTCCCATGGCATATGGAGGTTCCCAGGCTAGGGGTCCAATCGGAGCTGTAGCCGCTGGCCTATGCCAGAGCCACAACAACGCAGGATTCGAGCCGCATCTGTGACCTACACCACAGCTCACAGCAACGCTGGATCCTTAACCCACTGAGCAAGGACAGGGATTGAACCCGCAACCTTATTGTTCCTAGTTGGATTCGTTAACCACTAAGCCACGACGTGAACTCCTAAAATTGTTTTAAATGGGGAAAACAAACAAAACAAAACAAAACAAAAAGAAATTCACAAATTCAGACTGGTGGTTACCAGAGTGAAAAGGAGTTGGGGGGAGGGCATTTAGGTGAAGGGAGTCAACTGTGTGGTGATGAATGGAAACCAGGTATACAGTTCTGATAATTTTGTAGTGTTTACAGATATTAAATTACAAGGAACTTTATACAGTGTAATGTCCAATTTACCTCAATTTAAAGAAGCAAAATAGGAGATAAGATGTGTACACCTAATAGTTAGGAAATAATTACCAGAGGATAAATGCCTTACAGAGATGAGCAAGTTAAAGATAGTAAAAATCCCATAAAGAAAAATTCAACCTCTAGCTCAAGTGATGAGAAAAGCCTCATGGAGAAGGAATAAATTAGTACTCTTAAAAAGACCAGGAAAATGGAAGTTCCCATTGCGGTGCAGCAGAAATGAATCTGACTAATATCCATGAGGACACAGGTTCAATCTCTGGCCTCACTCAGTGGGGTAAGGATCTGACTTTGCCATGAGCTATGTTGTAGGTTGCAGACATGGCTTAGATCTGGCATTGCTGTCGCTGTGGTGTACAATGGCAGTTATGGCTCCCATTCTACCCCTAGCCTGTGAGTGGGGCCCTAAAAAGCAATTAAAAAAAAAAAACAAAAAACAAAAAAACAAAAAAAAGACCAGGAAAGGAGTTCTTGCTGTGGTTCAAGGGATAGGTGGTGTCTCTGAAGCACTGGGACTCGGGTTAGATCTTGGCACACTGGGTTAAGGATCCCACTTGGCAGCATCCAATCCCTGGCCTGGAAACTCTATATCCTGAGGGGTGGCCAAAAAAGAAAAAGAAAAAAGAAAAAAAAAAAGACCACGATAGGTCTGAGGGAGAGATAACAGCATAAATGAAGGGTCGCTAGCATGGATAAGGAGGGAGCGGTTAAAAAAAGCTCTGCTTGTGTGACCCTGATGAAGATCTGAGAACACGGCAGTCAGAATGAAAAGAACTACAAAGGAAAATAAACTAATGTTTTTTTTCCCCAAACTCCAAGGTTAGCTTTCTACAAAATCAATTCAAACATAGGCGCCATTTACCCAGAAGATAATGCAAGGTTATTATTCTTTGTGGTTCCAAGTATCATTCTTGAAAATTACCATCTATGTGAATGGGTTCTACTTGACAATGAGGAATGAGGTCTTAGGTTTTTTCTTCTGAAATACCATCCTAAGTAAACAGGTCCGCTGCAGCATTTCTTTTCTTGTACTCTTGATCATATAATCAACTGAGAAAAGTAAAAATGAAGGGAGCTGTAAATTAGGACCTAGCCTAAAAGCAGAGGAGAAGGATAAGCATCAGTTAAGCATATTTTTAATGCGCTCACTTTCACAATCAGCACGAGGAGTGTTTATCTAATAAATTAAGGAGAAAACTTTAACTCATAGTTTTCTGAAAGAGATGTTAGAGTGATTAGCCACTTTTTTAAAGCCTCAGACAAGAGAGAGTAAATGACATCTTACAATAAAAGTCATTTAACATCTTTCATATATAAAGAAAACTTAAGAGAGTCAAAAGGCCAGATTTTCAGTTATGGGTGAGATCTTACTTCTCCTAAAATTTTTCACCCAGCTTGAAGAGAAGTGTGGCTTGCTTTACACCAGACTTTCAAAGAGGTTGGGAGATGCTAACTTCTTTGCTTTTTCCCTCATGCTATTTTTGTATTTTTTTTTTGTATTTTGTATTTTTTTTGAAGGTAAGTACTGTTTTCCTAAAAGCTGATACTATGTTTAACATCTACTCCCTTCTTAAAAAAAAAAAAAAAAACCCACACACAAATAGAAATGTTCAAAATACTGAACAATATGCTTTAAGTTTTAAATTAAATAGTTTTCTATCCTTTCCGGAAGACTACATTAACTGTTTTCATAGATAACTGAGGTGACATCTGAAAGTATGAAAATTTATTATCCTCTAAGGATAAGTATCGAAGGAGAGTTAAACAGAAGGAATATTTCTCTTTGGGAGTGAGGGGTTCTAACTATATACATTGCAATGAGATTTTCACTAGCATTTTC
The DNA here is from genome assembly GCF_054392235.1 of Sus scrofa. Lineage (NCBI taxonomy): Eukaryota > Metazoa > Chordata > Mammalia > Artiodactyla > Suidae > Sus > Sus scrofa. Next base: position 48,627,839 of record NC_139390.1, on the reverse strand, counting down.
TACAAAGTTTCACTGAGCACTGGCAAGACACTGTTGCAATCCTGGAGTAGTCAGCCTCTCTAATCTATGAGGAAAGCAAATCTTCTCAACTAAGTAATTGCACTTCTAACCCTCAAAGTCTCATTGGATATAGTCTCTTTTCTTTACACACCTTGATGTAATTGGTTACCATAGATGTACAAGTTAAAATCTGTTAACTAATTATTTTTGTGATTGCCAAGAAGTATAACAGCTACTGACTTCTCCACAGCACACTAGAAGAGGAAAGATTATCAACTCATGTAAGTTTCTGTTTGGATGCAAGATAAAGAAAGGAAAACAAAAAAAGTAAACAGTTTTATCTCTGAACCCAATTGAAAGGTTTGGATAATATGTGTATAATCATTTTTTAAAAGATAAAGTAACAGTAAAATCATTCTTGATTGCAAACTAAATGAAAACTAGGGTATCTCTGAGTACAAGACAAAGCTGATTAAATGAGGCAGAGCACCCAGCATGTGCCAGGGGCCGGGGCCTGATATATCTGATAGGCTGAAGTAACTCAGTTTTGTTTTTGTTTTAATAATGAAAACCTAATTCAGAAAGAGGATTCTCTTAAAACTTCTCACCTCTCAATTTCTCGAAAACCTAGACAAACACCACATACAGTTTTAATAAAGTCAGGCTAGAAAACTGATGACAACAACCTATACAAAAATATGTCTTTCCTAGGAGCAAATTGTGTGACTCATAAAAACCAGGAGTTCAAGTTGCTGCTCAGTAGTTTAAGGAGTCCACGCTGTCTCTGTGAGGATGTGGGTTTGATCCCTGGCCTCGCCCAATGGGTTAAGGATCCAGTGTTGCTGTGGCTGTGGTTTAGGCCTCATTTGCTGCTCTGATTTGACACCTGGTCTGCGAACATCTTTATGTCACAGGTGTGGCCATTAAAAAAAAGAAGAAGAAGAAAAGAGAAACCATACTGGATGAACATTAACAGATGAACAACAAAAGTAATAGATATTATATCCAGTGCCTTTAAGAATTTTTATGAACATTCATGCTGGTAATGCTATTGTGGAATGAAATTTCTTTTCTCCTTTCAGAGTATGATTGTAAAGAGCACCAGGAGATACTTTAAGTCCTAGTCCTCTTTTGGCTACACCGAGGAAGAAAGAAAATTAATGAAACTGACAAAATAGCTTTGTTTTTGCTGTGTTTAAATAGCAGTGCAACTGGACTGAGGTGAATCCCTTCCATTGCATTCCTCCTTGTGTAAAGATACCTCCTCAGTAAAATGATTAGAAACTTGCAATTCTAAAAGACTGATTAAATCCTTGAGCCCTGGAGTCAGTTGAAAGTTCAAAAGAAATGAGAGTCTAATGCAAAGCACAAACTTTCTGTATAGAGCTAGACAGTAAATGCTTTAGGCTTTGCAGGTCTTAGTCTACATAACAGGTAAGCAGCCATGAACAACATGTAAAGAATGAGTTTGGCTGTGTCCCAATAAAACTTTATATACAAAAACGAGCTATGTGTTGAACTTGGCCCAAGGGCTCTAGTTTGTTCACCCCTGATCTAGGGGATTACATTTTCAGCAGCTGGCTGGTTCTGTCCCTGAGTGAGACATGGGGAAATTCACCAACTACTCTTGGTATTTATTTCCACCCCTCAGGAGTTCAAACTAGACCAGAGATTTTCAATATTTTTTACTGGTAAATCTCCTCTAATAAAAATTAAAGGTGGAGGTTAGGCTAGATTTCCAGGACCCCCCAAAGGCCCCTAAGAAGGTCAGTAGGACAAGGAGAAAAAAACCACTGGTCTGCTGATGTGTAAGTTTCCACTCAACACCAAGAACCAATATTGACCTCAGTGTCACTTAGGCATCATCAGGTAAGGGAAGCATTCCACGGATGATGGACCTTTCAGATGTTCCTGCAATCATATTGTCACCTTCCACAAAGAAAGCATTACATGACAAAATTAAAAATTATAAAGTACAGTTGATCTCCATGTCCATGAGGTGGTTTCCTTTCTGTAGACAGTTCATCTGTGCTGTATATTAGATTCCAGATATAAGTGATATCATAGAGTATTTGTCTCTTTCTGACTTACTTCACTTAGTATGAGAGTCTCTAGACTTGTGGTTGCCAAGGGAGAGGGGCAGGGAGTGGGGTGGACTGGGAGTTTGGGGGTTAGTAGATACAAACCATTGCATTTGGAGTGGATAAGCAATGAGATCCTGCTGTATAGCACAGGGAACTATATCTAGTCACTTGTGATGGAACATGATGGAGGATGTGAGAAAAAGAATGTATATATATGTATGACTGGGTCACTTGGCCATATAGCAGAAAATGAGAGAACACTATAAATCAACCATAACAAAATTTTTTTAATCAAAAAAGGGGGGGCATTTTAACTTTAAGATATGAATTGACCAGTCAAAATTGCAATGTTATACAGGAGGGAGGAGTCAGGGAGTTCATTAAAAGGGCTGCATAAGTTTTATGAAATAAAATTATATCATAGCTTTGCCCAAAAAAGTACAGTTGAAAAGTAGAAAACAATGAAGTTAAATTCTACTCTATATGCGTATTTAATTAAGAGGTCTTTTTCTACAAATCTGTAAAAATTTTACCAGGAAAGTTTGATTACAGCTTCCTTTTTTCTAAAGTTTTATATATAATAAATAAGTTTCAGTGGAGCATATTTAATCTCGTTCTGAAACCATCCCTTATGAAGTTAATATATCTGCATGTAAACCATTTTATTATTAAGATGTGGACATACCTACTAAAATGGTCAAGGCTAGGATCTCTAAGTAACAGTTAATCAGCAAATTAGTTCTAAATACTAGAATCCAATTGAATAATGTAATAAGTCTGTCATGAATTTAAACTACTGTCCCTGGTGATACTCAAAATCTCAAAGTAATTTAAAAAAAAAAATACATACTGCATAGGAGAACAAAGGGATTCTAAGAGCTCTGAGGAAGAATTTATACACTCTGTTAAAGGACACTGAAATATCATCTAAATAACAGTTCAAAACACCAGCACCAAAGCGATTAAACTTACCGGTGAGGCAACTGTCTGATACTCAAGAAAGATGGTTTTGTTCCACAAAAGTACATGTTGCTATAAAGGAGGACTTTTGTGTTACAGAAATTGGACCAAAAATCACTGCTCCTTTCAGCTTTTATCCAATTTGCTATTAATATAGAAGTACATACTTACTTTTGCCCTATATCTCAAATTCTCAGGAGAAAAAAAAAAAAAAAACACAAAGGCAAAGTCCTTAAACAATATTTATTAGCTCCAATTCTGTGCTATGGGTGTGCCAAGTTCTGAGCCTGAAAGAGTAGTTTCAGCTGAGTAAGCTCTCTAGTGAGGCTGACAGACACATGCAATTAATCCATTTTAAGTGAAATCAGAGTCCCAACTTAGACTCCAAAATCAGGCATATACTATCTCTAGCTCCCCCAAACAAATAACTCACAAAAAAATAGATTATTTTAAGATGCCAAGTACCCTTGACTCTTTCCAATAACATTTCTAATCATTAGCTTCTAATAACAACTAACTGACCCCACTAAACATGAGTAGCCTATTGACATAAATCTTGAATGCTACCATAAAAAGCCCATAACCAAACACAACATGCAGGCCACAGTGCATACTTAAAGTTTTAATATCAAAGCTAGTCTTGCATAACATTCAGTATGAAACCACTTTTCTTAAAGACTACATTTATAAGTATGAATTCAACAAATTACAGAAAACTGTAAACAGCTATCTTTCACAAATATTTTGCATACAAAAGATATTTATTTGTCAAAAGTGATGATTCGGCTATTAAGAGGAATGACAAATTGAAAACTTGAAAGTCCCAGAAAAATGTGAACGTTTTACTGCACATAGAAATGCCAGAACACAAAACTGAAGCAAATAAGAAATGAAATAAAAGTTTTAAAATAGAGTAAAAGGGAACCAAAAGAAATTAGAAAATATAAATTTATGTTTTATTTTGTCAATACTTAAATCAATAGTTACCATGTATAAATAATTATATTTAAAAGTTACATTCAGTGTTTTATTTATATTTATATATAATGCTCACTCACTGATATTTTACCTCTATTTTCAAATAAGACTGTGCTTCAGGAAATTAACAGTCATACACCTGGTAAGTGAACCAAGAAGCTGAATATTCATATATGATTCCACAGCTAGTCATACAGCTCTATAATAACAGTAAGACTCTCAAACAAGTCTCCTGTGAATCGCCACATAAACTCATTACAATCATCCGTTTCCTATGCAAAGTAAGTTGGACAAATGCTATCAGCTCATTGCACTCATTCACCTTCATCTCCTCCTTTCCTGCCTGTCTGTACAATAGAAGCCAAAAAGCAAGATACTCCAATCTCCAGCCTCCTTTGCTATTAAGGAGTAGCCATGTGAGTTAGCACTGGCCACTGAAAAGTAATTGAAGAAGGCTCTCCTTCAAAGTAAAAGACAAACTCTTACCAAGTCTTTTCAACCTCTTGCCTTCTCTCTTGCTTGGTGGTGCAGCTCTCATCTTGGGACTTTGAAAGCTAAAATTGCTAAGTAGAATGAGCTAGTTTTCTTAATGACATCCTTGAGCATGTACATCAACCCTGGACTGCCTCACTGAAGATTTCTTATTGTGTGAGAAAAATAAGTCTGTGGTTAAGCCTCTATGTGTGCAGTTTCTGGTAACCTGTGGACTAATGCAATCCTAACATAATCTAAGCTATGAATCAAGTCTATCAAATAGACTTATAAATCACTGTGGTAAATTAATCATAAGATACTCAAACAATGAAAAATTACCTAAGGGAAAAATGAATATCGACCACTGAAAATAAGATTAGTAATAACCAATAGTAAACACTCTAGCCAGAGTGTTTAATATACATGAACATATTTAATCTTCACAACCATATAAAGTTGGTAATATTGCCATATTCTCTCATGGTAAAATTTTAACAGTCCTTGACAAAAACAGAATATGGTAAAACAAAGCTAAATTTATCTACTCTGAGATTATGACCCTTCTATTTTTATGACATTAAAATGTCCTTTCTTTTATGAAATGAGAATAGTGGAAAGCAAGTTTACATTCATTTTAACATGCTTCCTTGGCAAAATAAGTAGATGATGAATCAATATCAGTACTCTAGAGTTTTACAAAATTTTAACAGTCCATGAAATCCAAAAGCCTGAGACCCACTAAAGTTATCAGCCTAGGATCACAAAACATTTGTGGTCTGGACACCAAAGTGTAGGCTCATAACCCCCAGGTTAGGTGAAGGAAATACACTAAATAAACTCAACTATTCGGTGAATACAATCAAAGACAGCAATGTGTAACTGTGAAGGAAAACAGCCATCCCATAATGTATAAAATGGGAACTTTTAGTGAAATTTTACCATGTTACCTCCCACAGAGTTTCCTCTAATTGATGTAGATTTAAACCATACCAGAGAAAATGGAATCAAGATAGGAATTCTCACCCATTCCAGCTTAAGTCTCAGATAACATTAGGTTTGGAGATTCATGTTTGGGAATAATGAACTTGTGGGTCTCTGCACACATTATTTCCCTCTAAAAGATGCTTATGGTTTCCCAACTTGAAGGAGCAGGGCAGTGCCGACAGCATCTGCTGCTCAGTTTATTCCCACTCTACAAAAGTTAAGGGGACCCAACACAAGTGAAGATCAGAAAACTGAAATGCAGCCAAATTCTTCTTCACCTCCATTCTTGGCATTTTGAAATGCTACTGTATTTCAATTTTTTAACTCATGAGTTTCTAAAACTCAGCCCTAGTTGTTTGGAAATGTATAAATTTGATCAAGCAGTTACTATGATAACTAAATAACTTAATAGCCAAATATTTCTAACAATTCGACCAAGAATTTTCTAACAAATTTGAGGAACATGATGGAGGATAATGTAAAAAGAAGAATGTGTGTGTGTGTGTGTGTGTGTGTGTGTGTGTGTGTAAAAATAACTGGGTCACTGCTGTACAGCAGAAATTGGCAGAACATTGTAAATCAACTATAATTTAAAATTAAAATAAATTAGCATAAAAATGGAATTTACAAAACTGCATAACGTAACTTAGGGAAGAAATCAGAAACTTTTTGCCTTGAATAATTCAAATAGTTACTTAATACAGAACAATTGGATAGATGTTAAATAGGTTTAGTCAACACCTACACATTTTCACATTTTTTTTATTTTATAAGATTCTGGTTACTTCAAAACCTGGCCAGCTCTTTTCTTTTTCACTTGTGCCCTCAAATGTCATTTATTACTGAAAACATCAGATAAAAAAGTATAGAAAACAAATGGTTTCTCTTTCTAACTGAAAATAGAATATACCTTCCAGCTTATATTTTATTTGTAGTTGTCTCAAATGCTAGGGCCTATGTTTTATTTGTTATTTGTTTTTGTTTTTTTAGGGCCACACCCAAGGCATATGGAAGTTCTCAGGGTAGGGGTCAAATTGGAGCTGTAGCTGCCAGCCTACACTACAGCCACAGCAACTCCGGACCCTTAACCCACCGAGCAAGGCCAGGGATCAAACCCACATCCTCATGGACATAGGTTCATTACCGCTGAGCCACCATGGGAACTCCAGGGCCTATGGTTTTTGTTTTCCGGTGGGATTTTGTTTGTTTTTGTAGGGCCTCACCCATGGCATGAGGTCGAATTGGAGCTGTCGCCACCGGCCTTCTCCACAGCCATAGCCACACAGGATCCAAGCCTCGTCTGTGACCTACACCACAGCTCACGGCAACGCCAGATCCTTTAACCCACTGGGCGCAGCCAGGGATTGAACCCTCGTCCTCATGGATCCTAGTCAGGTTCATCATTGCTGAGCCACTACAGGAACTCCAAGGCTTATGTTTTCTAATCCAATCTTCTAGCACCAATTTAGGTTACAGGAAAAAGTATACAGTATACAAAAACAGGATGCATTCATCAGTATTTACCACACACGCAAAAAAATGTAGGTGGTTAATGTAGAAGGGCAAGGTATTGGCTTTACAACTAAAATACAAAGGCATTTATATATTATGAGTGTGTGTGTATACACATGGTTTTGTATTTCAATTTTCCATATATAAATGGAAAAAAGATTTGTAGCGATATTTCCACCTTGAACTAATTTTAAAAGAAATTGCTTTTTTTTTTTTTTCGGATCCTAATAGAAAAAGTTGGGATCAAAGTACTGTGCACACACAGCTTAAAAGGTATTATCATCTACAGTTGTAATAGTGCCTCTGACTAGCCTTCTTCAACACTCCCTGCCATTCCCTTCCCTCCCCTCCACCCCCTCACTCCTACCAAAGCAACAATTTAAAGAGTTTTTAGGTGTACAGGAAAGAAAAAGGAGAACCTACAAACTTGATTTCACCCAGGCTGACTTCCTTAAACCAGTACCATGACTTCTGTTCTATGATGCCTCGTGTGCATGGAATATTTTATCTCTTTCACATTTTTTCCTGTACTAAATAAATTAGTATTCTAATTTACTTATATACAGGATCATGAAATTGGTAAAATATACTGCATCTTGTGAATACCTACAAAATTCAGGCAGGAATAAAGATGAATAAATAGTTAAAGATTATTATTTTAGCTCTTCTTGTCCATCTATTTATAAGCTTCTGTGTGTCTTTAAAATTTCCTCTAATACGTTGCTTCAACCACCTATGGGCCAATGCATACAAAACATAGCTAAAAGGTACTGAGCTCTTCATTAAAATTAAATCATTAATCAGGGAGTTCTCTTCATGGCTCAGTGGTTAACAAACCCAACTAGGATCCATGAGGATGAGGTGTTCTATCCCTGACCTCACTCAGTGGGTTAAGGATCCAGCGTTGCCATGAGCTATGGTGAAGGTCACAGATGCGGCTCGGATCTGACATTGCTGCGGCTATGAAGTAGGCCAGCAGCTGCAGCTCCAATTAGACCTTAGCATGGGAACTTCCATATGCCTTGAGTGTCACCCTAAAAAGCAAAAAAAAAAAAAAAAAAAAAGCAAAAAAAAAAGTCAATCAGAAAAAAAAAGATTACTTTTTTAAAATATCATAATTTGGTGGCCTCTTATCAGAGTCACAATAAAACCCCAAAAGCTATAGGTTGTTGTTGTTGTTTTTTTTTTTCCACTTTTGATTTTGAAATAACTTTAAGCTAAGGAAGTTTTGTTTTTTGTTTTTTTTCTGTCTTTTTGCTATTTTTGGGGGCCACTCCCGTGGCATATGGAGGTTCCCAGGCTAGGGGTCTAATCGGAGTTGTAGCCACTGGCCTATGCCAGAGCCACAGCAACGCAGGATCCGAGCCGCGTCTGCAACCTACACCACAGCTCACGGCAACGCCGGATCGTTAACACACTGAGCAGGGCCAGGGATCGAACCCGCAACCTCATGGTTCCTAGTCGGATTCGTTAACCGCTGCGCCACGACGGGAACTCCGGAAGTTTTTTTTTTTAAGTAGTTCAGAAATCCTTTAGATCCTTCCACCAGCCTCCCATAATTCATCATCTAAAATAACAACAGTAAAATTATCTACTCAAATTTCATCAGTTGTCCTAATGTCTATTTTCTGGTCCAGGACCTAGCCCAGAATCCCACATCTCATTGGTTATCCTGTGCCCTCAGTCTCTTCCAATCTATGACTGTCCTTTAGCATATCCTCCTCTCATAACTTGAACACTCTTCAGCACTGGCCATTTTGTAGAAGGTTCTAAAACCTGAGTTTGTCTACTATTTTCTGACACTTAAAATGAAGGATTTTTTTAGTAACAACACTACCTCAAGCTATCAGAAAACTGTTAGAGCTCATCAATGAATTTGGAAAAGTCTCAGAATACAAAATTAATACACAGAAATTGACTGCATTTCTATATACTAACAATGAAAGATCAGAAAGAGAAATTAAGGAAACAATCCCACTTACCATCACATCAAAAAGAATAAAATACTTAGGAATAAACCTACCTAAAGAGACAAAAGACCTGTACTCTGAAACCTATAAGATGCTGATGAAAGAAATCAAAGATGACACAAACAGATGGAAAGACAAACCATGCTCTTGGATTGGAAGAATCAAAATTATCAAAATGATTATACTACCTAAGACAATCTACAGATTCAATGCAATCCCTATCAAATTACCAGGGACATTGTTCACAGAACTAGAACAAAATTTTTTTTTTTTTTTTTTTTTTGCTTTTTAGGACCACACCCACAGCACATGGAGGTTCCCAGGCTAGGGGTTGAACTGGAGCTGCAGCTGCCAGCCTACACCACAGCCACAGCAATGCAGGATCCAAGCCGCATCTGCAAACTACACCACAGCTCACTGCAACACTGGATCCTTAACCCACTGAGCAAGGCCAGGGATCAAACCTGCAACCTCATAGTTTCTAGTCAGATTCATTTCCACTGCGCCATGATGGGAACTCATTTTTTGCTTTTGTTTTTTGTTTGGATTTTGCTTAGAACAAAATATTTTAAAGTTTGGAAGCACAAAAGACCCAGAATAACCAAAGACATCCTGAAAAAGAAAAATGGAGCTGGAGGAGTCAGGCTCCCTGACTTCAGACAATACTACAAAGCTACAGTCATCAAAACTGTATGGTACTGACACAAAGGCAGAACTACAGATCAGTGGAACAGGATAGAAAGCCCAGAATTAAACCCAAGCACCTACAGTCAACTAATCTATGACAAAAGAGGCAAGAATATACAATGGAGAAAAGGCAGCCCCTTCAATAAGTGGTGCTGGGAAAACGGACAGCCACATATAAAAGAATGAAATTAGAGGAGTTCCCCTTGTGGCTCAGTGGTTAACAAATCCAACTAGGAACCATGAGGTTGTGGGTTCGATCCCTGTCCTTACTCAGTGGATTAAGGATCCAGCATTGCCGTGAGCTGTGATGTAGGTTGCAGACGTGGCTCAGATCCCTCGTTGCTGTGGCTACAGCTCCAATTGGATCCCTAGCCTGGGAACCTCCATATGCTATGAGCACAGCCCTAAAAAGACTCAAAAAAAAAAAACCACAAAAACAAACAAACAAAAAAGAATGAAATTAGAACACTCCCTAACACCACACACAAAAATAAACCCAAAGTGGATTAGAGACCTAAATATAAGACCTGATACTATAAAACTCTTAGAGAAAAACACAGGCCAAATACTCTCTGACATAAACCACATCAATATTCTCAGGTTCTCAGATCCAGCTCCTAGAGCAATGACAGTAAAAACAAAAATAAACAAACAGGGATTAATTAAACTTAAAAGTTTCTGCACAGCAAAGGAAACCCTAAACAAAACAAAAAGACAACCCATAGAATGGGAGAAAATATTTGCAAATGAAGTGACTGACAAAGAGATTAATCTCCAAAATTTATAAACACCCTCTGCAGCTCAATACCAAAAAAACAAATAACCCCATCAAAAAATGGGCAGAGGATCTAAACAGACAATTCTCCAAAGAAGACATACAGACAGCCAAAAAACACATGAAAAGATGTTCAACATCACTATTAGAGAAATGCAAATCAAGGTACCACCTTACACCAGCCAGAATGGTCATCATCAAAGTCTACAAACAGGGAGTTCCCATCATGGCACAGTGGTTAACGAATCCGACTAGGAACCATGAGGTTGCGGGTTCGATCCCTGCCCTTGCTCAGTGGGTTAAGGATCTGGTGTTGCCGTGAGTTGTGGTGTAGGTTGCAGATGCGGCTTGGATCCTGCATTGCTGTGGCTCTGGTGTAGGCCAGTGGCTACAGCTCTGATTCAACACCTAGCCTGGGAACCTCCATATGCTGAGAGAGCGGCCCTAGAAAAGACAAAAAAAAAAAAAAAAAAAAAAAAGTCTACAAACTATAAGTGCTGGAGAGTGTGTGGAGAAAAAGGAAGCCTGGTACACTGTTGGTGGGATTGTAAATTGGTGCAACCACTGTGGAAAACAGTATGGAGATTCCTCAGCAAACTAAAAACAGAATTACCATTTTGATCCAGCAATCCCACACCTGGGCACTTATGCAGAGAAAATCATGACTCAAAAAGATACATAGAAGTTCTCATCGTGGCTCAGTGGTTAACGAATCTGACTAGGAACCATGAGGTTGTGGGTTCCATCCCTGGCCTCGCTCAGTGGGTTAGGGATCCAGCATTGCCGTGAGCTGTGGTGTAGGTCGCAAACGTGGCTTGGATCCTGAGTTGCTGTGGATCTGGTGTAGGCCGGCAGCTACAGCTCCAATTAGACCCCTGGCCTGGGAACCTCCATATGCCACAGGAGCAGCCCTAGAAAAGGCAAAAAGCCAAAAAAAAAAAAAAAAAGAAAGAAAGAAAGAAAAAAAAGACACATGTACTCCAATGTTCATTGCAGCACTCTATACAATAGCCAAGACATGGAAACAACCTAAATGTCCATCCACAGAGGAGTGGATAAAGAAGATGTGGTACATTTACACAATGGAATATTACTCAGCCATTAAAAAGAAAAAAAAGAATGGCTTTTGCAGCAACATGGATGGACCTAGAAATTATCATGCTAAGTGAAGACAGACATCAAGACACCAACACCATATGCTACAACTTACATGTGGTATCTCAAAAAAGGTCACAATGAACTCCTTTACAGAACAGATACTGACCCACAGACTTTGAAAAACTTATGGTTTCCAAATGAGACAGGTTAGGGGGTGGGGGGATGCATTGGAGTTTGAGATGGAAATTCTATAAAATTTATGATGATCGTTGTACAAATATAAATGTAATAAAATTCATTGAGTAATAAAAAATAAAAAAAAAGAACACTATCTCAGCTATGCCCTTCTTGGTGCATCATGATGTTGATATGTCTTGTGATATAACTTTGATCACCTGCTTAACTTGGTGTCTGCTAGTTTTCTTCACTATAAAAATATAGATTTCCTCTTTGTAATTAAATAATCATGTGGGGGAGCCACTCTGAGACTCTGCAAGTGTTCTTACATCTGATATATACATACATTTCTCATCATACTCTGCCCCACTAATTTTGGCTTGCTTGCAACAGCTATTATTGTGAGGTTTGCCTACTGGTGATTTTCCATCTCCATCATACCTTCTACATTCTTTATTGGAGTTCTACTGTAACAAAGAGCTGTCTCTTCTCCTCCATCTATTTATTTGATAATTGACATATATTGGCATTAGTTCATGGATATTTTTCCCCCAGAGGTTATAATCTCTTTTTATTTTGTTCTTCAAATTGTTCCACTAGGACTCCTTTATGAGTGCATTCATTAGACCTCCTTCTGAATTGTAAATGCCACTTCAGTTGGGGAAGAGCAAGTAATTTCTCTGAATGAGGGATCACACATGGTAAGACTAACTTTACCACTTACATTACGATAAAAAAAAATCGTTTTTATGGAAAAGAACTATATATATTGAAATATCCCAAATGTGGTGTAATCTCTCAACTCTTGTTCATCCAAGACCTAATGGCCTTTGATCTTTATTTTATACATATTATTGAATTTTCTCATATTTAAATTTTCAAAAAATTTAAATTTCATATTTAGAAGCTAAATTTTCTCAGTATTTAAATCCACCTTCCCTTACACCACCCCCTCCCCAAATATTTTTGGCATTTCAAGAACACAGCCCAAACCACTAGAAATTCATATTAGTCAAAATTGATAATAAGTCTTAATTATGCTGAGTGAAAAAAAAGTCAATCCAAAAAGTCAAATACTCTATGATTCTATTTACATAACATTCTTGAAATGACAAAATAATAGCGATGGAGAAGAGAGCAGATGAGTCCTTGCCAGAGGCAAGACTGGGGAGTGACTGTGTCTATAAAAAAGGCCAATAAGGAGGATCCTTGTTGTGACAGAATTCTTCTGCTTCTAGATTTCATCAATGTCAGTACCCTGGCTGTGATATCACATTACAGTTGTGTAAGAGATTATAATGAGAAAAACTGGATAAAAGGTACAGAGGACCTCAGCATTATTTCTTACAACTGCTTGAGAATCTACAATTATCTCAAACAACAACAAAAAAATAGTGATAATGAGTTTCAACCCTGGCTTGAATACTCAGGAGAGATAAGATAATCACCATCATACCCCAACCCTGGAGATCCACTGATTGCCACTATCGGGTCTCCCCAGAATAACCAGCTGATGGCTAATTCTTCTTCAGGGTGTCTTCTTTCTGATTAGCCTTTATGTGAGTGGGAATAAGTACCATGAGTTAGGGAAGAACAGAAAAGTGCCAAGGATCAATAAGTGTTGGTTTGTCAACTGAACTACTAGCAGTTAACAGTCAAAATGTAATATTTAGCTCATAATGAATATTTGAAAAAAAAAAATCTTTTCTTTTCACAGCCACACCTGCAGCATATGGAAGTTCCCAGGCTAGGGGTCGAAATCAGAACTGCAGATGCCAGCCTATACCACAGTCATGGCAACAGTGGAACTGAGCTGCATCTGTGAACCTACACTGCAGTCTGCAGCAACAGTGGATCCTTAACCCACTGAGAGAGGCCAGAGATCAAATCCATATCCTCATGGACACTATGTCAGGTTCTTAACCCACTGAGCCATAACAGGAATCCCCATATTTGAGAAATTCTAAACCTTCACCACCAATTATTTTCAACATGTAGGACACAAGCAGTGAGAAATGTAGCAGGAGGGAAGATGGTTTTAGTTCCAATGACAAAACAAGGTTCCTGTTCAAGCCACTAACACCAACTCCTCCAAAGTACTTTTTATTGCTTAACAGAGGTAAAAGCACAGAAATGGTGGTGGCAAGAGAACTTAAAACCAACTCGGACTAAACCACCAGCTCTACAAACACTAACCCTCCACAATCATCACAAATGACTGAGGAAGAAAACACCCCAACACGGCAAGAAACACATCCTTCATCACAGTTCAGTAAATAGTGGTTAATTAACAATGTGAGACCAGATGTGGGTTTTTTTTTTTTCTGAAAAGATAAAAATCCTAACAGTCAAAATAATGTAATCATCAGTTTGTTTTTCTCTCCACAAAGGCTGACATTATAACCATTAAGCATATTTAGTAACTACATATATTCGAGCTCTGATAAAGGTACAGAAGACCAATTACTACAAATTGCTGCCCCTTCCCAATTTCAGTATTAATCTATCTAAACAGAAAATGGTGTAGGGGACAAGAAACTGCCCTCACAGATGCCTACAATCGTTACCTTGTGCTGTCCCAAGTCAATAGAGAGTTTCAAACCACATGTTCCTCACCTCCTCCAGAGGATGCAATGGTTGTAATCACATTACCATTACAGATTAATACTAATATACTAAGCTTAATAATATGATAAATTAGGTATTTCATATTAGATTCCAGCATGGACATGTAGAAGACATCAAAGTTTATATCACATTTAGAATGGATAAGCAGGAGTTCCTGTCATGGCGCAGTGGTTAATGAATCTGACTAGGAACCATGAGGTTGCAGGTTTGATCCCTGCTCTTGCTCAGTGGGTTAAGGATCTGGCATTGCCATGAGCTGTGGTGGAGGTCGCAGACAAGGCTCGGATCCCTCATTGCTGTGGCTCTGGCGTAGGCCAGCGGCTACAGCTCCAATTAGATCCCTAGCCTGGGAACCTCCATATGCCACGGGAGCAGCCCCAGAAAAGGCAAAAAGACCAAAAAAAAAAAAAAAAAAGAATGGATAAGTAATGGAGTCCTACTGTATACCACAGAGAACTACATCCAATTTCTTGGGATAAACTATGATGGAAAATAATGTATATAGATGTATGCATGGGTCACTTTCCTGGACAGCAGAAAAGTGCTATATAAATGTACATGTGGGTCACTTTGCTGTACAGCAGAAACTGGCACAACACTGTATCGACTACTTTAATAAAAAAAATTTAAAGACATCAAAATTTAGAGGAAAAAAATTTTTCTAAAAATCTTAAAAACCAAGAAAATTCTATTCAACAACTTGGATTTTTTTCCCCTATGAACTAAGAAATGTCCATCATTGCCACCTGCCATGATAAAGAGGTACTGGCATAAATGTGTGCATAGGATGTATGATACAATAAGCAGCTGATGGAAACATGCACAGAGACAGCCTGTCCAGAAGACTGGACTCCTGCAATATTTCTAGCCCATTTCGATTGTGTCTCTTGGGCTCTCAACCATCTCAAGTCTGGAGAGCAGACCTCTGCCTTTAACAGGACTCCTGTCTCCTCTCTCTCAAACCACAAGCTTCTACACTACATGCAGTCACTTGCTGTCTACCGCTCAATCCTATGGCTCCAAATGCACTGAACAAAGGTCCACACGTATTTTCCTAAACCATGCATGCTGCTGAGATGACTGTGGGCTAGTCTGGAGAATCTTTCATATCCCCCGGTCCACTGGAGGATGAATTTCTAAGCCCCTAAGGCTTAATACACATGCATCATGAGGTCTCCAGCCTCCTCAGAGCTGGCACAGGACAGCTGTTACAGCACCAATGCATCACATTCTACTTATAATGCAATAGATTGGTGAGTTCCTTGCGGGGCAGATGTCTTATGTTATCTGGGAGTCCCCAGGCCTGGTAAATACTAGCTATTTCACTAAAATGTGATACAACAAGAACTAATATTAGGCATTGCCCTCAATAGCAAACGTACTTTCTTTCACTTAATCCACAAAACAACCTCAAGGAGCCATCATTCACATTTAACAAATGGGACGCTTACAAACAATGAGGTCACCTACCATAAAAATATAGATATTAAGGAACTATCACCAGTGTCCACACTTCCCTAACTCTTTACACTAGTCTAGATCAAAGTTTTTGTTGTTGTTGTGGTTGTGGTTGTTTGCTTTTTAGGGCTGTACTTGCGGCATATGGAGGTTCCCAGGATAGGGGTCAAATCGGAGCTACAGCTGACAGCCTACACCACAGCCTCAGCAACTCAGGATCTAAGCCACGTCTACAAACTACATCACAGCTCACTGCAACACCAGATCCTTAACTCACTGAGCAAGGCCAGGAATCAAACTCACAACCTCATGGTTCCTAGTCGGATTCGTTTCCACTGTGCCATGACGGGAACTTCGAGATCAAAGTTTGTTGAGGCAATTACAATTCCTTTTCATCACCTATAAAACTTGCAAAATAAGTAACAAAGCTTAAAAAAATAAGTTTTCTAATGAGTCAAGAAGGTACAGAGTTCCTATTGTGGCTCTTGGGTTAAGAACCTGACTAGTATCCTTGAGGATGCAAGTTCGATCCCTGGCCTTGCTCAGTAGGTTACAGATCCAGTGTTGCTGCCAGCTGTGGCACAGGTCATAGAAGAGGCTTGGATCCAGTGTTGCTGCGGCTGTGCCATAGGTCTGTAGCTGCAGCTCCAATTCAAACCTCAGACTGGGAACTTCCATATGCCACAGGTGCAGCCCTAAAAAGGAAAAAAAAAAAAGGGTATAGTGTTTCTGTGTTTTGAAAAGGTTACTGTATCTTGATTTCAAATAGCTAATTCATGTCAGAGACACATGCCACTATTACTTTATATAATATTACTTATTTATGTGAATAGAATTTCAAATATCCCCAAAGGGTAGACCTTTTTGTGATCATTTAACTTTCCCCAAAATCCACATGGGTAAAGTTTTTTTCAGGCAAATGGAATTTTTTTTTTTTTTTTTAAAGAAGCATAGTGAGTTTTCTGATGAAGCAAAGAAATTTCTGATTTCAAGAACAGGGCTTTGGAGTAATACTGTATCCCTCCCTTATTAAGTAGTAAAACACAGTAAATAAAATGATAATGACAGGAGACTATAGCTGCTTTTGTTTGTATTTTTGTCCTTTCTGGAGAGGGGAAAAAAACTGCAACAAGTTCACAATCAGGAAGTTCTTTTTTTTTTAATTTTTGGTTTTGGGGTGGGTGGGTGGGTGTGTGTGTGTGTGTGTGTGTTTAGTGTTCTGTAAACCCAGGTTTTGGGGTGGGTGGGTGGGTGGGGGTGTGTGTGTGTGTGTGTGTGTGTGTGTGTGTGTTTAGTGTTCTGTAAACCCAGGTTTTGGGGTGGGTGGGTGGGTGTGTGTGTGTGTGTGTGTGTTTAGTGTTCTGTAAACCCAGGTTTTGGGGTGGGTGGGTGGGTGGGTGTGTGTTGTGTGTGTGTGTGTGTTTAGTGTTCTGTAAAAACCCAGGATCTGGGAAGGATTGTGTTAAACCAGGCTCCACACAGCGCTGCAGTTGGAAACATTCATTTTGAACCTCAGCCAAGATATGCAAAGCTAATTATGGAACTGTTAATTACTAAATGTTTAAAAGGTTATTTGAAGGCGACTAAGTTTCCACCAATATTGCAAAAGAATGTGAATAATTTTTACATAAATTTAAGTCCTCACTCGTTCAAAGCCACTTGCTAATTAGTCTAAAATTAGTTTTTCAGTAAGAAATGTGTATTTTTTTTAACCTACAAATTCAAATATCATTCTTATAAAAGCTGGATGCTTATGGCCAAACAGGCATTACTTTGCAAGACATGCTTTTCAAAATTGCACCCAGACCATTTAGTTGTATTTTACGAAAAAGTACTTAAGAAACAAATATTTATTACTAGAGCCCCAAAATGAGCCAAAATATAATTAAAGTATAAGTTGTCAGATGAAAATATGAGACTGCTCATAAACGAAGATAAAAAGAAATGGAAAATTTAACTGTAATAAACACAATTCTTCCACTAGATTTGAAAGTTAAATATTCACCAGAGATAGACTTTTGTGCAGATTCTCATAATTTAAAGTTCTCTGGGCTAAAGGTAATTTTTCAGCCCTCTCATTATGACTCAAGACATATTCTACTGAGTAACTGCAAAGAATTCAGTCTTGTACTGTTAGGAGCTCTCCAAAGACAAATTCATAAATTAGCTACTAAATCAAAAAGTTAAATAACAAAGAAAAGAAAATTTTTTTCATTAGCGAAGAACAAAGTATTATTAACCAGGAAGAGATGAGGTGGGAGCTGCTTTACACAAACCGTTTTAAAAAGTAACTTTTATAACCACCTAAAAATACAACCTCTTAGAGCTTGAAAGTAGAAGAAACAATTCTGCAATTCTCTGTTTCACCTGAGAAACCAAATACTGGCATTTAAACATTCTACATAAGCAATCTGAAAGGGCTGAACTCAGTAAGTTAATAAAATCGTTTAGCAAAAACATTTTATTGTTTCAAGCCTTGGGAGAGGGGGAGCTGTTTGTAATTTATTTGTCTTTTACTTCACTAAATTGCTTAGGTGACCAAGCTTCCTATTTAAGTGGTTAAAGACATAAACCCAAATAGTTTAATAAAGCAATTACTTAAGAGTCCTGTTTTTCCAACAGAGGTGCACTGAAAAATATCAATAGAATGCTTAACGTTCCTTCTTTTCAAGGAGGTTTGTTACCAAGAATACAGTGCTCCATTGACAAGACCTTAGCCACTTTCCAGACACACACAATACTTCTTCCCTCCTCTCAGACTCTCAGGTGAAAAATCTGAATTGTGAAATGTGGTTATTAATTCGGGTGACAATTTTTTTTGTTGTAGTTATTTCCCCCACCATCTTCCCCTCCAGTGATGTGTCTAAATAAATGGCAAAATGAGTTTCCATTTTCCCGAGGGGGCATGAAAAGCTTCCTAATTTTATAATAATTTTCAAAGCCCCTCTGTTTACACTGAGGTGCTCCCTAGCCCCAGATTCCCTTCACACTAATTTCTTAGGTTACACTAGTGACACCATGATTACTTCTAGGCATCCGATTGACCTAGTACAAAACTATGTCTTCATAGTCTGACAGAGAAACTAGCATTAAAAAAAAAAAAATGATAAATTCAACAAAAAATAATTTTACCTCTTTCCCTCTATTCTTGTCTTTCAAAACACCTTTCTTTTCCCTGTCATGAGAACCATACAAACTCCTTGACCAAATCTATCCTGAACAACAGAAGGAAGCATGACAGCAAAACTTTCCTAACTCATACCCTTCTGGTCATATCAAGTTTATTTAAGAACTCTGCTTTTTATATTATAAAATTCTAATGCTCAAGCACTCATAAGACAGTACAGAAAAACTTCCAGCCTTTGCAGTCACAAAGCACTCAACAGAAAAGACACCTGCTACCAAAACATTTTTTTTTATACTTTTGAGTAATAACTTTTACAAGATCATTTTTGACCAGCCAGGTAAAGATGGAAAACATTTACATTTTCACTACTTTCTCTTTAAAAGCAATACTAAATAAACATGGGGGTTTGCACTAGTAATAACCAAATGAGCATCAAAGTTAACAGGGCAGACACTTAGGAATGTTCACAATGTTGGTAGGTTTCTCTAGGTTTACTTTTCTATGAAGGTTTGGTGGGAAGTGTGGGGCTTTCAGACTGTTCGTGAAGCTGTCCCATTGTGGTGTTAGTAACTGGCCCACTTCTGACTCAGGCCAAGTTCTATGCTGGTCGGTTTGCAATCTATTCTCCACAACTGGCACGGAAACAGGAAAGTTTAACAGTTCATTTCTTTGGCACAATCCAGATGCCGTCACAGTGGAGGTTTTGTCTCTTCTGGTCTTGTTTAGTGACCCTCCCCCTCCCACCCACCTGACACTAGGTTTCCAGTCATTACTATTCTAACCAACCAACCTAAGATACCCCCTCCCCCCAATTTCCACCAAAGGCCTCTGACATCATTTTCTGACTGGCCTTGTTAGGTTCTAATATTCTCAGCATGTGCAATTTCACTTGGCACCCCTAACACTGAAAGGCACCAAAATATTTCACTGAAATGTGCTTTTCCAACACACTGTGACTGGGAACGTGCATTTCAGATGCAGAAGATTGACAAGTGTAAAACAGCAGATGAGGAAGGCACAGGACAGGCAGTGTCACAAGATCAAAGCAGGACATTCTTTGTTTAGAATAAAATAACCCTTTAAAATATGAACTTTCTGGGGACACTGTGAAATGAATTTTCTTGTAAAATGATCACCCAGCTTCCACACGTTGGGTAAATATGTGCAATCTATCTACAATCCCCAGATGAGACCGCTCCATCAGAAAAAAAAAAAAAATGAAACATCAAAAAACGGTACCAGGTGTCATTCCTGGGCCTTGTCCAAAGGCAGCCAGCGGAAGATTCTACGTTATTCTCTTCTCCCCACACTAAATAAGCACAATCAATGGAAGAGAAGAAGAGCATTTGGATTTGAACAGATGGCATCCAACACCTAACAAGAGAAGCAACTCTTTCGTGCCTTAGATGCTCAGTGTCTGATGGACCAAGGATCAGGAGGGCTTATTTGTCTTAAGACGGTTGGCAGCAGGATCCCCTGTAGTCACCATCCCAAAGCTTAGGAACATGCGTCATTATCCAGTCAACAACTAAAAGCAGAAAAATCAAACAACCACATTTTTAAAAAAATGTCCTCCTCTCTAGTCCAACTTGAGACGACAAAATCCAACACCATCATCAATTCTTCCATTTCAAGCCACAGAAAAATAAGCCTGAAGGTACACGAATGTATAAAGGTTAACAAACTTATCTAATTTTGACAAGGTTGTGCAACACCGAAAGAATCCGCAGGGCGCCCTTCCCGGGGGCGGGGGGGGGGGTGGTATTTGAATATGCCTGCTCTGCAGCTCTGTCTGCAATTGAAACTAAAAGCACAAACCCAGCTATTCAACTCCCCCCCCCCTCCTTTTAAAGTAGCATCCCTTTGGCAAAAAAAGCAAAATAGTAAACACACAAACATTTCAACGTTTTACCTGAGAAGGCCACCACGGATCTGTCTTTTGCAGAGCCCTACAAGTTTCCTCACTACCTATGTAAACACCCAACAACTCTTAAGGTAGAAAGGACCACATTCCCGGGAGGAAGGGAGCCTGCGGCCAAGGTGGCAGAAGTGGCCGGCCGAGGGGAGGGGACTCCCACCCCAACTCCAAGAGACTCACAGGCCCGAGCGCGGCTGTGAAGAGGGCACACTCGGGAGAGACCGCCCTGCCCTGCGGGACAAACGCTGGGACAGGTCAGTTACGGGGAGGGCGGCGAGAAGAGGAAAGACTCGAGAATGGGGGCAAATACAGCCAGAATAGCCAGGGTAAGATGAAGACCGGATGCCGCTGCAAGTTGGGGTCCTGATCCTGGGCGCGGGTGCGCCAACCTAGCCGCGACGCGGCGGTGGGGGCAGGGAGGATGCAGCCGGCGCAGGGCTCACCTGAGGGGTCCTCTCCGCGGGGTTTTTCATCACCGCCTGGCGGAAGCTGTTATCCACGTAGGACGCCATCTCCCCCCGCGGCCGGGAGCAGGGCCGCTCCGCGCCCTCGGCCGCCTCCTCCCGGCCCAGCGCCGCCGCCGCTGCCGCCGCCGCCGCCTCCGCCCTGCGCGCTCCGCCCGCCCGCCTCTGGCCAACCAGCCAAACCGCGGCGGCGGCGGCGGCGGGGCGGCCGAGCCCGGGGCGCGCGGCGGGGCGGGGGGCGCACGAGGCCCGAGGGTCCCTGCGGCGCCGGGCGGCCGGGAACCTTCTGCTTCCTCTGTGCCGCGCGGCCGGCAAGGCTCCCTCCGGGCCCTGGCTCGACACGCCTCCCCGGCTCCTCTCGGGGACTCTGGCGGCTCCTCCCGGCCCCGCCGGGCCTGAGTTATTTTTAGGGAGTTAGAGCGGCGGTGAAAGGGGAGGCTACGGGCGCCCAGGCCTCCTTCCCCCTGGCTTCTCTCGGGGGCTCGCGCCGCTGCCTCGGGTCTGCTGGAAGCACTCGGGCACCGGGGCGCCGCGGCCGCCGTCCGAGGGCCGTCTCAGGTCCGGGCTCTGCGAAGCGGGATGGCCTCGGCCGCCGTCCCCGCCGCGCCGGGGCTCTGTCTACTGCGCTCGGCCGTGCCCCCCGACTGCTGCTGTTGCTGCTGCTGCTGCTGCATCCCTTCGGGCCGCCCTGCCGCCGCTGCCGCTGCCGCCGCCTCAGCCGCCGCCGCCGCCGTGCGCTCCGCCGTCGCCGCCTCCCCCCATCGGCGCGCGCGGAGCGGCCAGAGAGCACCGCCGGGCTGCGCCCTCGGCCGCTTTCTCTCGGCAACTTTGTTCCCGGTCTGCACGGGCGCAGGAGGGAAGGGGCCACGGGCAGCCGGGTCCGGACTCCCAGCGGCGGGCGTCGCGCAGAGCCCCCCGGAGAGTGTTTGGGAAGCGGCGACTCCCCTCCTCTTCCCCACCTCTTCCTCCTCCTGCGCCTTCACGGCAGCCCAGCCGCTCCTCAGGGAGGAAGCGGCCTCCGGGGCCGGTCGCTTTGTGCTGCAACCATGGTGAAGCGTGAGTGACGGACCGGCGGCCAGTCTGAGTGCGCCGCGTCGGCGGGGGCGGGGCGCCCGCGGCGCCGGGTCCCGCCCTCCGCACCCTGACTCTGGCCAGGCGGCCGCGCCCTCACTCCCGAGCGGCATTTTCGGCCGCGTCCAGGTGCTCAGCGTCCCGGGGCGGCGAAGGGTCGTCCCCCTTGAGGCCGGGCTGACAGGGCCCCGCATCTCCTGGCCTGCAGGAGGCGGCGCGCCCAGGCGGAAGGCACAGGCTCCTTTCTCCCCGCTCCCCACCCCTTCCCCCGCTCACGCCGCGCCCCCTACCCACACCCCAGCCCGGATCCCGAGGGACCCTGCCGCGTCTGGTCGCCTCTGCAGACGACTCCTGGCGCCAGGCCTCGGCCGCTGGGGCTGAAAGTTAACCCGGAGCAGGAGTCCGGCCCGCTGCTTGGGCCTCCCTGGGCATCCGTTTTGAACCTAAGGCTTGGCTCCCGAGTTGTTTCAAAAGCGGTAAATCTTCAGAGGATTTATTTTGCTTATTTGTAACTTAATGCAGGGAAAGAGTTCCCTTCCTGTCTTCCGTGCCCATCAGGCACCTTCAGACGCTTAAATGACCACGAAACTAAGGAGCTGGAAACATGCCAGTTCCAACACTAGACCAAACACCTCCCAGACAGACACACTCCAGATCTGAAGGTGATCAGTCTTTTGCGCGAGACCCCGACCGCAAGTTCTGTGGCATAATCAGAGACACTGGCAGATGTGGCTTCTCATTAGGCAAGGTAAACCTCCAGACACCGGATCCAAGCCTGACTCTCTTGGTGCAGAGAGCTCTAGGACAGAGCCCTTTAAAGATATTACGGCGCCTGCTGCTTCCCCCCCACCCCGCCCCCGTCCTCCTCCTCGCTGAGCCAGGTCAAGGTGTGTAAGGTCAGCCAAGCTGCTGCACGGGCTCTGGAGTTCTGATCCTAGGGTTTTATTTTTAACTGCCTCCTCTTCCCTAACCCCCAATAAGTTCATGCTTTGCTGTCAGTATGGAGGCCATACTTACAGGAAGATTGTTACTTTCATGACCATCACGCTGAAGTTTTTTCAAATTTTCAAACATGCTTTTGCAACATCTAGTTTAAGTACTTGGGATAGGGTCCTTAAGTCACCTGAGTGACATTAAACAGATTGTGTACCTTCCTGGAGAAGAGATTGTTTCTGCCCAACCTTCTGAAACTGAATCTGAGTTACAAATTGTATCTCTAGACCTTTGCCCTGCATGCTCCCCCATATTTCCTTCCTTTCCCTTAGCTGAAGCCCAGCATCAACTCGGGAGGGGTGGGGGAAGGAGCAGGCTTGCAGGCTTTCACCCACAGCACGTGGAAGTTTTGGGGCCAGGGATCTAACCTGAGGCACAGCAGCAACCAGAGCCACAGCAGTGACAAAGATGGATCCTTAATCTACTGAGCCACCAGGGAACTCTCAGCATCAAATTCTTTGACATAGACCTCCCCACCTTTAAAAAGTGTTACTACAGCTCTGGAAGAGAGGCAATGAAAAAATCAAATCCAATGAAGTGAGAAAATATACCTGACATCTCCATCTGGTGTCTAGCAGACATCTCAGAATTAACATGTGCAAACCAGACTCCAGATCTTCTGCCCCAGAGGTGCCCCACCCACAGACTTCCCCATTCCAGCTAATGTCATATACACCATGTCACCCATTGCCCAGATGAAAAACCTTGGCTTTTTTTTTTTTTTTTTTTTTTTTTTAAGGCCATATCTTCAGCTATGGAAGTTCCCAGGCTAGGGGTAGAATTGCAGCTGCAGCTTCCAGCCTACACCACAGCTCACAGCAACACCGGATCCTTAACCCACTGAGTGAGGCCAAGGATCAGACCAGTGTCCTCATGGATACTAGTCCAGTTTATTATTGCTAAGCCATGACAGGAACTCCTTGGGCATCTTTCTTGACTCTTTCCTATCTCTTATGCCCCACAATTTTCAGTAAATGTGTCAGCTCAACCTTCAAAGTACCATATCTGGAACCTAACTTCTACCCACCACCTCAACTACCATGGCCTTGGTCCAAGCCAGCATCCCCTTCTTCCTGCACTCTGCAGTAATCACCTAGCTGGCCTCCTACTTTCTGCCCTTGTCTCCAGCATCCAGAGTTGAGTCTTTTCTCTCCAGCTTATGTCACTCCTCTGCTTTAAAAGGGGGGGAAAAAAAAAAAAGGTCCATGAGCTCCCCATCTCATGTAAGGTAAAACTGAGAGGTCCCTTTCATGGCAAAAATGACCTATACACTTGGCTCTCCCCCTCCACTCATCTCTCCAACCTCATCTACTACTCCACCCCCTACTCAGTTCCCAACCACATTAGCTTCTATGCTGCTTCTGGAACATAGCAAGCCCCAATATCATGGCTTTTCCTTTTGCTGTTCCTCTGCTATCTCCCCAGCCCACCATAAAACAAAACAAAGCCTAGAATGTTGTTTCCTTCCCTCATCACATCTTTATTCAAATGTCACTTTCCCTGTATCTCCACATGCCTGTTTCTCTTTCTTGCTTTTCTTACCACCATCTAACATACTACATATTGTACTGATTTGATTTATTTATTTTTTTGTTTCCCTCCACTATCATGTAAGCTCCTGAAGTCAATAGTTTTTGTTCTTTTTGTTCAATGCTGCATCCCCCAACATGATATAAATGAATGAATAACTGTGGTGTTATCTTGTATGTGTATAAGGCTATTACATATATTATCTCATTTGTGATATAGGAGGGCAGTCTAGAAGAGAAACATAGCCTCTCTGTGCCTGTTTTCTGTTCTTTAAAAAGCAGATAAAAATAATTTTTAGTAGATTTCTCAGATTAGTGATCTCAAGTCACCTATACTCCAATAAAATTTATAAAAAGAAAAAAAAAGAATGCCATTGATTTTCTTTTTTTAACGTAGGGTTTTTAAAAAGTGGATCAAAATTGCATGCCCTGAAGATTTGCAAGGATCCAGTAGAATCCACATCAAGTGGCTTGCATAGCCCTTGAAACACAGCATATGCTCAACAAATGGGAGTTATTTTTAAGATCATTCCCATCATCCCAACACTCTGAGGTTAATGGGACAGTTACTATCTTCCTGTTTACAGGTGAGGAAAATAAGACTAAAATAGGCTATGTGATTTACCCTAAGTCTGGGCCTGCCTTGATGTTTGGGAGGGTCTGGGGCAGGCTAACATAGACCTCATAATAAATTATTATTATTATTATCATTATTATTATTACTTTGGCTGCTCCATGGCGTATGGAGTTACTGGGTCAGGGATCCCATGATAAATTCTTAAAGCTATAAATTAACTGGAACATGGTGCTGCAGGGACTATGGGTTTCTGGCCTGAAACATAGCTGTTCCATCATGAATCACAAGAAGGCTCATACATGGAGGACACCCCAGACTGCACATCAAAACTACTTCATACCCCTCACCAATATATCCCTTGGCCATTCCTCCAGCCTTAGGCAATCACATCTGGAAGAGGCAGAGCAGTAATTTCCAGGGTGCAAGGTATTCAGAGAATGTGGAACTCCTTGTCCCATGGGGAGGGTGTAGACACAGCAGGGTCCCTCAAAGCCTAGGCAGTAGGCAGGAACTTGGCCCTCTCAGATTGCACTGCCAGAGAGCTGTGAGTTACAAATGCAAACCTAGCTCTTCTCCCCCCCTCCCCCCAACCCTGAGTGCTCGACTGTGATACTGAATTGCACTAGTGACCTCAGGTGAGGCATAATAGTATGTCTTACCCACCAATGAGAATGACTAACTCCCTGTCAACTTCTAAGCTATCAATTAATTTCCATTCAAGTTAATTTCCCCACTATTTATAATCTACTTCTCTAAGGATGTCAATAGTCCTTATCACTATTCAGCATCTAGGTCACCTGATAACTTGGCATGCATGGCTGGTTTATTAACATTTCAGTGCCAACAGGAGACTGTGTACACTGTGGGTGATAGAATTAGACACAGATCTGCCAGCTTGCCTATTAGCCTAAACCAAACTGTGTCAATCAACCACAATCAAAGTAAGCCATCTAGTATGCTACTTCATAAAAGCACATATAAAAATGAGACTTTCTTTGTTCATCTCTACAACCATCATGATATCTAGAAAATCATCAGAGAACGAATAGAGAGACAGAACACTGGGTTTTAAGACTAGAAATACATTTTGAGTTCTGGCCTTAGTATCATTTTACAGGAAGCTTTAAAAAGCTTAATGATTCCAACAGTAAATTCTAATACATCTCTAAATATATCATGTAAGTTATGTGTTTAGAATTACCTTTTTTTTTTTTTTAACAGCCACACCTGCAACATATGGAAGGGGGTCAAACAGAGCTGCAACTGTGCAGCTGCAACCTATACCACAGCCACAGCAATACCAGATCCTTAACCCCCTAAGCAAGACCAGAGGTCAGATCCCTATCCTCATGGATATTAATCAGGTTCTTAACCCACTGAGCCACAGTGGGAACTCCCTAGAATCATCTTTTAAAGTGAACAAAATAATCTTTAAAAATTCCTATGGGTCCAGCTCCAACACAAGATTCATCTATATCTGTCTATAGAGAGACATTTTGTTCAGAAAATTGAACTTTCATGGAATGTTTACTGTTCAATCAGTCAATAAATATTTATTGGGTGCTACATTTCAGGCACTGATCTCTATGCCTGGAGAACCAACAGCGGATAAGACAAACCTGGTCCCTTTCCTCTCCTTGTACCAGGCACTTGCTAAATTTACTCCTCTCACCTGGGAGAATGGCCAGGGTGCTGGGGTCCAGAAAGCTGCCGGGTTCTAAGAGGAGAGGTCACCCTGGTTACCATTTTCTCTGGCTGTTACAGCGGCCTGAAGCCAAGGTTTGGAGCTGAGATGCTGGCTTTTATTAGGGAAGTTCCTCACATACATTCCCTCTCCTCCCCCCCAAACGATTTTTGTTTACTTTGTTTTGCAGTTACTTGAACCTCAGGAGAGTGGAAGGCTGGAGTTAAGACACTGTATCACTTTCAATGAGCAGGCTCCACTAGGAAATATTGTATCTACCTGCAAATAGCATTCCAGAGAGTCCCTGGTGTAGAATATAGTTACAGAGCCCAGGGAAGATACAATTTGTTCATAGGAAACAAAGCAGATGAAGTGTATCAAAAGCACAATTAGAGGCAGAGTCAGGTTTGATTTTATAAGGGATGGGAATCAATTCAAACTTAAAGTGCTGCTGTCACGTGAATCAGAACAACACAGATGTAGATGCCATGTCGACATTTAGATATTTTGAAACTGAGTCTACTAGAAGAAACCATTCTTTCCTTATTTGTTAATATTATGACCTTGATTCTGCCTTGGACACAAAATGAAATAAAAATATAAATCAGAAAACATTCAAGCTAACAAATACAACTGTTCTCTCCAGTTGCAGGATTGTACCCACTAACCCCAGCCCCCATACACACTGACAAGCTCTTTCTTTGGTTGATTTGCTTGCATGTGAAATATTGGGCCAGTGGGAAAGCACAGCCTTCTTTATTTCCTGATTGTGAGAGAGCTGATGCTGACATTTCTAGAAGGAATGCATTGTTAAACTTTTGATCCACTGTCAATTCCTTCTATTGTTGCCCAGTGTTTGGCATTTATTTTTATGAATTACCCAACAGAGCTGTAGTCCAAAATCAGTCTACCAGTTTTAAGGAGACTTTTAGAAGGGCTTAGGTAAAATATGCAGATTAAGGATTTTTTTAAGCCCGAAAATAGTAAAATGAAGGACTTCGTTTCAAAACATAACAATCTAAATACCACCACACAATCAATGAGGGTGTAATGCATACATTTTAAAAGCCCATACAGGATATCATGAATGCTTAAATCAGTAAGGGAAAGAGGAAAACAAAACAAAACAGAACCTTCCATTTCAAACATGCAAAGTGAACCCAGTAAGATAATTCTGTCATAATGGAGCATTGCATAAAATTGCATCTGGGTTGTGTTAAGGGGGTTACACACAACTGAAATTACATTCACAAGTACACTGGCATGCAGTGCAGAGTTTGTAAATGTGTGGAGAAGAGTAGTTACAATTATTACCAGCTCTGGTCTCCAAGTGGTTTTCAGAGGGATAAAGCAACTGCACTATAACACTGCCTTAGCAGAATCAAAATCTGACAAGGTCATGGCGGGGCAGGGGAGGAGGGCGGGAGGGGGAAGGAAGCAGTGTTCTTGAACAGCTGTGATTTTTTTTTTTTTTTAATGCCAGTACTAACAATTATTCTGAAGTCATGATTTTTAATATGTGTTAAACCCAAGACCAGGGCTAGGCAACATATGTAAACAAAGTGTCCGTGCATTGAGCTTCTAAATCTAAATCAAGCACAGGAAGTGAAGGGCAAACAAGAGCGTGGGAAACATGCATTGAGGGTCAGTTTGGAAAAGGAGGCTATTTCATTGCATTGTATTTTAGTTTTAACTCTCAGAAGATGCCTTATTTTGCAACACAAAAATGCAAAGGAGGGAAATGGAAGGGGGAAAAAACGTTGTCTTCATGGCAGTTAAAGGAGGAAATCTTAAATATGAAGATACAGCAAGTTTGAGACTTTAAAGAGGCAAGCACAAATAAATGGCAGAAAGAAACTCTGAACATTGCCTGGGATCTGACACAGGAGGCAGGTAAAATAACATGGCTCAGAAGAAAAGAGAAACTTCCAAGCTCTGGGAGGTAGGCACGTTGCCACAGTCCTGGCCAGCCTCAGTGTGCTTCTTATATCCACATTTCACTCATCACAGAACATAACTATGACCAGTGATAAGGGCTGGTAAGACTTTTAAAACAGAGTTCAGTCCCGCCTTATTCTTATCTCACTTACAAGGAATGAGCCTATGGCATCATAGCTGTCTGTAAAAATCCAGAGATCATTAAATCAGGGTAAAGACCAGCATAAACCCACAGTACTCCACCCCAACCTGGTCAGGTACGTCAGAGACAGGGCTGCTGATACATGAGATAACATAGAAGTGACTGACTAACAGAACTTTATCACATTGCTGCAGGGGTTGGGGGGAATGACATTTTTTTCACAGTGGAGTCAATGATGTAGCTTTATATGGGCATGGTGGAATACATGATATAGTGGGAAAACTTTGGAACCTAATATCGGACAGCCTTGAATTTGAAAGACTTTTATGATAGATATGAGCTCTGTGACCCTGAGCAGAGATCTTAACTTCTCTGAGCCTTAGTTTCTACCATTATAAAATGTAGTTAAAAAATCTCCCTTGCCTGATTACTATGACAATAACTCAAAACAGGATATATAAAAACAAATATTCTTTCTCATCTCTCTTTTTCCCTAAAAGGAATAGCTTTGGTCAAAGAATATTTATATGGCCCTTTGAATTTCTAGGAAGGAAGAAGCCTAACTGTATATAAAGCCTAACTGACTTTATATACAGAGTTTTGAACTTAGAGACAGTTCTTTTCTTTAGTCTTTTTTAGTATATAAGCTTTAATTACTTATTGCAAGGAGCCCAGAGCCTCAAAAGTAAATAATGTTTTATCTGGGCCAATGGTTTCTGGCTGGGGATGATCAGCATCTTTACAATGCTAAGCATGCTGGTAGAGCAAGGCAGGGCTAGATGTCTCTGGAAAGAAAGCCTCCATGTTCCAGAGGGCAGAATAGGATCTGCTTATCAGATATGTCAAACCTGAGTCTGATGGCATCTTGGCATTTGTCAAATAAATGAAAGAATTGACTCTGGCAAATATGAAATCTATTGCCAGGTTTATGTCCATTTCAAAAAGCAAGGGAGGAATTCCTGTTGTGACTCTGCAGTTACCAAACCAACCAGGATCCATGAGAATGGGGATTTGATCCCTGACCTGGCTCAGTGGGTTAAGAATCTGGCATTGCCATGAGCTGTGGTGTAGGCTGCAGACGCAGCTCTGATGCCACGTTGCTGAGGCTATGGTGTAGGCCAGCAGACGCAGCTCTGATGCCACATTGCTGAGGCTATGGTGTAGGCCAGCAGCTGCAGTTCCAATTCGACCCCTAGCCTGGGAACATCCATATGCTGCAGGTACAGCCCTAAAAAGCCAAAATCAACGGGTGTGGTGATCATTGTGAAATGTATAGAAACATTGACTTATTATGTGTAACAGGAAGTAACATAGTGTTGTAGACAGTTGTAGTTCAAAAACAAAGTCATAGAAAAAGAGATCAGAGTGTGGTTACCAGAGACAGGCAGTTGGAGGAGGAACTGGGTAAAGGCAGTCAAAATGTACAAACTTCCAATCATAAAATAAATCAGTACTGAGGATGTAATGTACAACATGATAAATATAAGTAACCCAGCCACATGTTATATATAAAAATTTTTAAGAGAGTAAATTTTAGGGAGTTCCCATTGTGGCTCCGCCGTTAACGAATGCAACTAGCACCCATGAGGATTCATGAGGACTGGAGTTCTATCCCTGGCCTTGCTCGGTGGGTTAAGATCCAGCGTTTCTGTGAGCTGTGGTATAGGTCGCAGACATGGCTTGGTTCCTGCATCTCTGTGGCTGTGGTGCAGGCCAGCAGCTAAAGCTCTGATTAGACCTCCTAGCCTGGGAACCTCCATATTCCACGGATAAGGCCCTAAAAACACCAATAAAGAGAGAGAGAGAGATCTTAAATTTTAATAGTTCTCATCACAAGGAGAAAATTTTTTTCTTTTTCTTTTTTCTTTTTTTTTTTTGCGGGGGGGAGCTGTACCTGCAGGCATGCAGAATTTCCAAGCCACAGCAGTGAAATCGTCAAGCCACAGCAGTGAGCCACCGGGGAACTCCTTTATTTATTTAATTTTGTATCTCTATGAGATGATGGATGTTCACTAAACATACTGTGAACCTCATTTTATGATGTATATAAGTCAAATCATGCTATACACCTTAAATTTATAGTGCTATATATCAGTTATGTCTCAGTAAAACTCAAAGAAGAAAAAAACAAACTTAAGCTCCAATCAAGGTTCAAATGAATAAATTGAGTTGTCAACTCTAAAAAAAGAAAAATCAAGAGACAGTTGCCATGCACTAATTCATGTGTTATTGCCTTTTTTTTTTTTTTTTTTTTTTTTTTGTCTTTTTGCTATTTCTTTGGGCCCCTCCCGCGGCATATGGAGGTTCCCAGGCTAGGGGTCGAATCGGAGCTGTAGCTACTGGCCTACGCCAGAGCCACAGCAACGTGGAATCTGAGCCATGTCTGCAACCTACACCACAGTTCACGGCAATGCCGGATCATTAACCCACTGAGCAAGGGCAGGGACCGAACCCGAAACCTCATGGTTCCTAGTCGGATTCGTTAACCACTGCGCCATGACAGGAACTCCCCTTTTTTTTTTTTTTTTTTTTTTTTTTTTTTGTCTTTTTGTCTTTTTAGGGCAGCAGATGGAAGTTCCCAGATTATGGGTCAAGCTGGAGCTACAGCCACAGCTACAGCAACACTGGATCCTTAACCCAATGAGTGAGGCCAGGGATCAAACCCACATCCTCATGGATACTAGTCAGGCCCTCAACCCACTGAGTTCCTGTCCCATTTTTTAGGTATCAGAATTATTGATTCCAAGTACTAATATGTGTAAATCTGCACATAGCCCTCATAAGTCAGAACCTTAAAAAAGTGTAATAAAATTAATTTTGTTACATTTTAAAATTTATGTATCAGAGAGAGCCAATTTAGTTATATACAAAGATAATATTCACAGCGATATATTTGGGATGGTTGCAACTCCTAGATTTTTAACAGATTTTAAAACCAAATCAATCTGTCCTTTACCTGACCCACCAGGGGCCAAAGAATGATGGACCAGAAACTCCCCATGGTATCCACTCAAGTTTAGCAGGGCAGAGCACAAGATGAGTAACTGAGTAGAATCCACAAAACTACTGGAAGCATTTCTTCCACCTATTTATTCTAAAGTGATTAAAAAATACATTCACCCATGTACACACACACACACCCACACACACACACACACACACACCACATTTTCAAGACATGCTTCCTGCAGTCTAAAACAACTTCCATCAAGAACTATGGAAATTTGGGGATAAAAAAGCACTGAAGAATTACTGGAACACATATCAGTAGCAGCACTGGCACAGGGTCCCAGGCTTTCTCCCAGCAATAATACTAAAAGAGAAAGTTCCCGTCATGGCTCAGTAGTTAATGAATCCAACTAGGAACTATGAGGTTGCGGGTTCAATCCCTGGCCTTGCTCAGTGGGTTAAGGATCCAGTGTTGCTGTGAGCTGTGGTGTAGGTTGCAGACGTGGCTCGATCCTGTGTTTGCTGTGGGTCTGGCATAGGCTGGTGGCTATAGCTCCGATTAGACCCCTAGCCTGGGAACATCCATATGCTGTGGGAGTGGCCCTCAAAAGGCAAAAAGAAAAAAAAAATAATAATACTAAAAGAGATCTCAGAGGAGCACCTGTACAGCTCCTTTGTGCAATTAAAGGATCTGCATTCTATGATACCATTGTCAGATGCAAATGGGCCATCTCTTTCCTGGGAACTGTCAATATTAGAGCATATTAATTTTTCTGGCCAAGACATTCCTGTGACTTTTCTTTTCTTTTCTTTTCTTTTCCTTTCCTTTCCTTTCCTTTCCTTTCCTTTCTTTTCTTTTCTTTTCTTTTTTGTCTTTTTGCCTTTTTTTTTTTTTTTGTCTTTTTGTCTTTTGTTGTTGTTGTTGCTATTTCTTGGGCCGCTCCCACGGCATATGGAGATTCCCAGGCTAGGGGTTGAATCGGAGCTGTAGCCACCGGCCTATGCCAGAGCCACAGCAACGCGGGATCTGAGCCGCATCTGCAACCTACACCACAGCTCACGGCAACACCGGATCATTAACCCACTGAGCAAGGGCAGGGACCGAACCCGCAACCTCACGGTTCCCAGTCGGATTCGTTAACCACCCACGATGGGAACTCCTCTTTTTGCCTTTTTTAAGGGCCTCTTCCCACGGCATATGGAGGTTCCCAGGCTAGGGGTCTAATTGGAGATGCAGCCGCCAGCCTACACCAGAGCCACAGCTATGCGGGATCTGAGCTGCATCTGAGACTCACACCACAGCTCACAGCAACACCAGATCCTTAACCCACTGAGCAAGGCCAGGGATCGAACCCACAACCTCAAGGTTCCTAGTTAGATTCGTTAACCACTGTGCCACGACGGGAACTCCCTGACTTTTCTTTTAAACACAATAAAATGGAAATTGGAAAAAATAAAGACTTTCTAAAAAGGTTTTAATTCTTTCTTTCTCCCCAGCTCAAAGTGCCAAGCAATGTCTAGACCATCCAGTTGTCTTTATATGATTTCTGTTCTTGCCCAAAAGTGGGATTCTTTTGAAGGACTCTGGGTCCAAGGTTGGGCAAACTCATGCAAAGCTGGAGACAGACTAAACCAGGGCAGTAACCTCTGTGAACAAGCCCAGGCAATCATTGGTGGTAGGGAAGGACAAGAATGCAGGATATGAGTTCTGACCACTCTCCTTTTCCTTCAGAAATTGTGAGCCCAGGGCAAGATCCAGTCACAATCCTTAGACTTCACTTGGGAAATGTGGGAAACACCTATCAAAAGTCACAAACAGGCATGGTTTCTAAACAAAGA
This sequence comes from Sus scrofa, assembly GCF_054392235.1. NCBI lineage: Eukaryota > Metazoa > Chordata > Mammalia > Artiodactyla > Suidae > Sus > Sus scrofa. The sequence continues at coordinate 48,593,823 of NC_139390.1, read as the reverse complement.
GCTTTCAGCAGGACATTTCAGATGTTATATAGTCTTTCTTAGAGACAGTTTATCTTTGGGAGAAGGCACTGAGTTCAGGACATATATTGTGCAAGAAAATTATCCCTTGGAGTTCCCGTCATGGCTCAGTGGTTAACAAATCTGACTAGGAACCATGAGGTTGCGGGTTCGATCCCTGCCCTTGCTCAGTGGGTTAACGATCCGGTGTTGCCGTGAGCTGTGGTGTAGGTCGCAGACGAGGCTCAGATCCCGCATTGCTGTGGCTCTGGTGTAGGCTGGCAGCTACAGCCCCACTTAGACCCTAGCCTGGGAACCTCCATATGCCATGGGAGTGGCCCTAGAAAAGGCAAAAAGACCAAAAAAAAAGAAAGAAAGAAAAAAGAAAAACTATCCCAAGCAGTAAATCTCCTCTTTTCTTGCAAAGATCAATAGTCCTTGCCTGCCAATGCCAGGACTCTCAAAAATCATTAAATTTTCCCCAAGGCATTCCCAAGATGAGCTCTGGCAATTCACTTATGTAACTGATAACAGCAGCTGACAGGAATGGGGCGCTGACTGTACCAAGCATTGCACTTCACCTTCCAGGTGCACTGTCTTATTTAATCTTCCAGTGACCTTATGAGGTAGGCACTGGTACCACACACACTTTACAATGAGGGGGGGACTGAGACTCAATGCGTTTCAGAGCCAGGATCTAAACACACACTCTCCAGTGCCAGAGTCTATATATTCAGCCCTCATTGTGGAGTTCTAAGGTCTTCCTTGACTTATTTCCTAAACTTAAAGCAGGCTCCAGAATTAACAGTTTGGTGATAATAAAGGTGACTTTTAATCCTCAACCCTATTTTCTTCCATCCCTGACAAATGTGACATTCAAGAGAAATGTGATTATACCAGCCCAGACAATACCCCAGCCCTCCAGGGCTACCCAAAATACATATGGGCATAGATATATACAGATGTCTCAAAATAGACATGGCCAACAAAAACAAATGAAGCACTTGGAGATACCTACCAGAGCTGGATGTAGAAAACTACAAAAACTCTAATACAAGAAACCAAAAATATCCAAGTAAAACAGAGAGGACTACCATGTTCATAACATCTGGAGACTCAATATTAAGATGTCAATTTTTCCCAATTCATTGTATTGAATGAGTGCCATCCTAAACAAAATCTCAGCAAGATTTTTATAGGTATCAACAATCTGATTCCAAAATTCATACGGAAAGGCAAAACACTTCTGACTTAAAAAAAAAAAAAAAGGGAGTTCCCATCGTGGTGCAGTGGTTAACAAATCCGACTAGGAACCACGAGGTTGCGGGTTCGATCCCTGCCCTTGCTCAGGGGGTTAACGATCCGGTGTTGCCATGAGCTGTGGTGTAGGTCGCAGACGAGGCTCAGATCCCGCATTGCTGTGGCTCTGGCATAGGCTGGCAGCTACAGCTCTGATTAGACCCCTAGCCTGGGAACCTCCATATGCCGCAGGAGCAGCCCAAGAAATGGCAAAAAGACAAAAAAAAAAAAAAAAAAAAAAAAAAAAAAAAGTTAAAGGACTCATCTTACCCAAGTTCAATACATATTATAAAGCTACATTCATTAAAACAGTGTGTTATTTTCAAAGCATAGACGCAGAGACCAATGGAACAGAATAGAAAGGTTAGAAATAGACCTGCAAAAATATAATCAACTTACATTTAGAATGAATAAGCAGTCAGGTTCTGCTGTATAGTACAGGGAACCTTATCCAGTCTCTTGTGATAGACCATGATGGAAAATAATATTTTTAAAAATGTATGTATAAGACTGGGTCACTTTGCTGTACAGCAGAAATTGGCACAAAATTGTAAATCAACTATACTTTCACATAGGAAAACAAATATATAATCAGCAGATTTTTGACAAAGGGAAAAAGGTAATTCAGTGGGGGGAAAATGAATTTTATCGACAAATGGTGCTAGAACAATTTAACATCCATACACAAAATGCACATGTTCAAATTTGAACTTGACATTTTTCTTCTGAAATCTCTCTTGAAGTATGCCCGTGTCTTGGGGAATGACACTACCTACCATCTACCCAGTTACTTAAGAAAACCAGGAGTCATTTTTGACTCACCTTCTCACTTTCAGCCTCTGAGTTCAGTCCTTAAAATGATGTTGGGAGTTCCCTTCGTGGCGCAGTGGTTAACGAATCCGACTAGGAACCATGAGGTTGCGGGTTCGATCCCTGCCCTTGCTCAGTGGGTCAAGGTTCCGGCGTTGCCGTGAGCTGTGGTGTAGGTCGCAGACGCGGCTCGGATCCTGCGTTGCTGTGGCTCTGGCGTAGGCTGGCAGCTACAGCTCCGATTTGACCCCTAGCCTGGGAACCTCCATATGCCGCGGGAGCGGCCCAAGAAATGGCAAAAAGACAAAAAAAAAAAAAAAAAAAAAAAAAAAAAAAAAAAAAATAAAATGATGTTGAATCACCTATGAACTTATGTTGAATCGCAATCCAGTCCTCCCTACCCCCTCTGCTACTATTGACCTAGTTCAGGCATTCTTTCTCCTGAACTTCCAATGCTCACCAAAATGCCTCCAAAGGAGCAGCACAGGAATTTCACAGTATTCCTGGGGAAGCAGCAGAGGAAACTGCTTCCCTAGCACCATTTGCAAAGTGGTACCTATTGCACATTTATATTATATTATATTATATTATATTATATATTTTATTTTATTTTATTGTTTTTTAGAGCCACACCTGTGGCATGCGGAAGATCGCAGGCGAGGGGTCCAAGTGGGGCTGTAGCTGCCTGCCACCACAGCCACAGCAACACCAGATCCCATGCACGTCTCCGACCTACACCACAATCACAGCAATGCCAGATCCTTTAACCCACTGAGTGAGACCAGGGATCAAACCCACATCCTCATGGATCCTAGTCACGTTCATTACCACTGAGCCACAATGAAAACTCCCTTAGTCAACATTTTTCAAAAGAACATTTTGACATGATGGTTTTTATGATTGTGATGAAAAGATATTACACTTAGTCATGTTGAAAGAAGGCCCCTGATGTGTATAGAGAATGTTGGCAAGTGTAAGACCTCTTAGTTTCTGCCAGCTGCCTCTGAAGTGCAGGCTGCACTTTCTGGTAGGTAACTGGCCAGTGCCTGGCTCTTGCCCCTGGCTGGCTCCCCTCCTGTTGGAAACTGCCTTGGCCTTTGCCTTGAATGATATATGATTTTTTTTTTTTTTTTTTTTTTTTTTTTTTTTTGCCACCCTGACACTTATGCATTTCTCTAGCCAGGGATCAGATCCATGCCACAGTTGCAACCTAAGCTGTGGCAATGCCAGATCCTTAATCCACTGTGCCGGGATAGGGATCGAATCTGCAATCGAGCCATCCCAAGGCACCACTGATCCCATTGTGCCACAGTGGGAACTCCCAGGATGATTTTTTTAAAAACGCAAATCTATCATATAATCCGAAAGCTGAAAGCCCTTCAGTGGTTTTCCAACACTTACTCTATAAAATGTAAGCCCTTCGTATCTCATCCAAGAACCCAATCATGTGTCTCTTCCACCACTTTCCACCCATACAACTTCCCTTGCAGTCATTTCTCACAATTGGGTCTACAAGGATTTGCCAGACTCTCTTAATTCCTTCATGCCTTGTATATTCACTTTTTGCCCAGAAGTTTCTACTGTAAAAAGGTCACCTGTTAAATTCCTCCTCCTCCTCCTCCAAGACTTTCCAAAGCAAAGATCTGTGGGCAGGTGATGTCCCATAACTACATGGAACAGGAGTCCAAGATGTGTGAGTCCTAACCCAGATTCTGTCTAGCTACATACCAACTGCTGGTCCACAGGTAACTCATATGTCTCCCTTGAGCCTCGGGGCCTATTTTAAATGGAGGTAATATTTTCTGGATGACGTAGGGGAAGCATCTGGGGCATTTACTACAATGGCAAAAGTGTTGTAGCTGGGCAGACCTGTTAAAATGCTTTCCACAAGATGTATATTGCTATGTCAAGTCACTTTCCCTGCTGATAATTTTGTTGACTCCTGCCAAACTCACCTTCCTCTAACCCCTTTATAAGTATAGCTAGTATATTTAGGACTTGCCTGGTCTAGGACCACTATTACTGTTCTTGTTCTTGTTATCATTATTGTTTATTATTGTATTATTATCCTCTGAATCCTTACCCCTTTCCCCCACCAGGTAGTATAGGGCTTCTCACTTGGTGCTCCCCAAGCAGCTTACATGTACCATTTTTACAATGCTTTTTACATTACCCTCTGATCATATGTCAAACAATTGCCTCTCCAGTTGACCCTGAACTCCTTGAGGTTCCAAGCCTAACATTGACCTTGACTCCGAGCAGGCAGTCGCTAATTAGAGGAACAAAGGAAGAAACTGTATTTTATAGATTGGGAGAGTATAAGAAACATTGCTTCTTTTGATTCCTGGCAGTTTCTGAGCTCCTAGAAAGCTGATGTTGTAGAAGGAATTCATCAAAAGAGATCAGTTAGCTAGACTTTAAAGGGCTGGATTTCCTCAGAAAGCAGTGGGCATTTGGCCAATGACTTTTAGGGCTGATTAAACTCAGGTCTTTGTATTTAAAGATATATGACTAAAAATGATCTTTAAAACTTAGATATCTCTGGGAGTTTCCTTCGTGGCTCAGGGGTAACAAACCCAATTAGTATCCTTGAGGACTCAGGTTCAATCCCTGGCCTTGCTCAATGGGTCAAGGATCTGGCATTGCTGTGAGCTATGGAGTAGATCACAGACTTAGCTTGAATCTGGGGTAGCTGTGGTTGTGGCATAGGACAGCAGCTACAGCTCCAATTCAACCCCTAGCCTGGGAACCTCCACATGCCATGGGTGTGGCCCTAACCTCCCCCCAAAGGAAAAAGTGTGAAAAGGAAAATCAGAATTCATTGGACTCTATCTTACAAATCAGCATTGTTTTTAGTTAGAGTCACCTACCGGGATGAGGCACCAAGGGGTTTTTTGGTGTTTAGGATTCTAAGGGTCTGTGACTGGGGACTTTGGAAAGACAGTCCAGCATGATCTGGGGACACATGACCTAACCAGGAACAACTGTGTCTGCTGTGAATCATCTTTTCTTCTTCAAGGGCCACAACAGAAAGGTGGCCAAAAAAGTGTCTATATTAAAATGTATGCTTTTAAAAAAAAAAAAAAATCTTTTTTGGCTGCCCCACAGGGCATGTGCAAGTATCCAGCCTGGGATCAATTCTGAGCCACAGTTGTAACCTATGCTGCAGCTGTGGCAACTCAGGATCCTTAACCCACTGTGCTGGACTGGGGATCAAACATGTGTCCTGGCACTGTAGCAATGCCACTGATCCCATTATACCATAGTGGGAACTCCAAAATAGATGCTTTTTTAAAAAAACTAAATACAATTACTTATATAACAGTATGATTGGCGGATGGTCTCCAGGTATATGCAGAGTGATTACAACCATGTTTAACCTAAGGTGTCAAGCATTGTTCTGATCTCTATGAGGAAGTTTCGTAACAAAACACACTTGGTAGCTTTGCCCTACATATATCCAGACTATATGATTGCTCCAGGCTCTATGGAAATTGTCCATGAACTTTCGTAACTTGAACCTCTCCTTTAGGCATACATCCTTATTTCATACAAAAATGTAATTCATCCTCATTTATAGTCTTAAATTTGTAGATAGCAAAATAGTTTATTAAAACACACCATAAAAACTCTTCAGAAAGTGGGCATAGTGGGAACCTACCTCAGCATAATAAAGGCCATATATGACAAACCCACAGTGAACGTCATTCTCAATGGTGAAAAGCTGAAAGAATTCCCGCTGAGATTAGGAACAAGACAAGGATGCCCGCTCTCGCCACTACTCTTCAACATAGTTCTGGAAGTCCTAGCCACAGCAATCGGAGAAGTAAAAGAAATAAAAGGAATCCAAATTGGAAAGGAAGAAGTAAAACTATCACTAGTTGCAGATGACATGATACTACACCTAGAGAATCCTAAAGACTCTACCAGAAAACTGTTAGAGCTCATCCATGAAGTTGGAAAAGTCACAGGATACAAAATTAACACACAGAAATTGACAGCATTTCTGTACACTAACAATGAAAGAGCAGATAGAGAAATTAGGGAAGAATCCCACTGACCATCGCATCCAAAAGAATAAAATACCTAGGAGTAAACCTACCTAAAGAGACAAAAGACCTGTACTCTGAAAACTATAAGACACTGATGAAAGAAATCAAAGATGACACCAATAGATGGAAAGATATACCATGCTCGTGGATTGGAAGAGTTAATATTCTCAAAATGACTATACTACCTAGGGCAATCTACAGAGTCAATGCAATCCCTATCAAACTACCAAGGACATTTTTCAAACAACTCAAACAAAATATTTTAAAGCTTGTTTGGAAGCACAAAAGACCCAGGATAGCCAAAGACATCCTGAAAAAGAAAAATGGAGCTGGAGGAATCAGGCTCCCAGGCTTCAGACTATACTACAAAGCTACAGTCATCAAAACCATATGGTACTGGCACAAAGGCAGAACTATAGATCAGTGGAACAGGATAGAAAGCCCAGAATTCAACCCACGCACCTACAGCCAACTCATCCATGACAAGGGAGGCAAGGATATACAGTGGAGAAAAGACAGCTTGTTCAATAAGTGGTGCTGGGAAAACTGGACAGCCACATGGAAAAGAATGAAATGAGAACACTCCCTAACACCATACACAAAAATCAACTCCAAGTGGATTCAAGACCTAGATATAAGACTAGACACTATAAAACTCTTAGGGGAAAACATAGGCCAAACACTCTCCGACATAAACGACAGCAACAGATCCACCTCTTAGAGTATGGACAATAAAAACAAAAAGAAACAAATGGGACCTAATCAAACTTACACGTTTCTGCACAGCAAAGGAAACCCTAAACAAAACGAAAAGACAACCCACAGAATGGGAGAAAATCTTTGCAAGTGAATCAACTGACAAGGGATTCACCTCCAAAATTTCTAAACACCTTCTGCAGCTCCATACCAAAAAAACAAACAACCCCATCAAAAAATGGGCAGAAGATCTAAACAGACAGTTCTCCAAAGAAGACATACAGATGGCCAAAAAACACATGAAAAGATGCTCAACATCACTCATGATTAGAGAGATGCAAATCGAAACCACTCTGAGGTACCACCTCACGCCAGCCAGAATGGCCATCATCCAAAAGTCTACAAACAATAAGTGCTGGAGAGGGTGTGGAGAAAAAGGAACCCTAGTACACTGTTGGTGGGATTGTAAATTGGTGCAACCACTCTGGAAAGCAGGATGGAGATGCCTCAGAAAACTAAACAGAGAACTACCATTTGATCCAGCAGTCCCACTCCGGGGCATCTATCCAGAGAAAACCATGACTCACAAAGACACATGTACTCCAATGTTCACTGCAACACTATTTTCAATAGCCAAGACAAGGAAACAACCTAAATGTCCATGGACAGAGGAGTGGATCCAGAAGACGTGGTCCATACACACAATGGAATATTACTCAGCCATTAAAAAGAACAAAATACCAGCATTTTTAGCACCGTGGATGGGCCTAGAAATTATCATGCTAAGTGAAGTCGGCCATACAATGAGACACCAACATCAAATGCTTTCACTGACATGAAGAATCTGAAAAAAGGACAGACTGAACTTCTTTGCAGGACAGATTTTGACTCAGAGACATTGAAAAACTTATGGTCTCTGGAGGAGACAGTTTTGGGAGTGGGGGGATGTGCTTGGGCTGTGGGATGGAAATCCTGTGAAATCAGATTTTTGTGATCATTACACAACTATAGATGTGATAAATTCATTTGAGTAATAAAAAATAAATAAAAACTAAAAAAAAAAAAGAAAAAAACCCCACACCATATAGGAATTCCCACTGTGGCACAGTGGGATCAGTTGTATCTCTGCATTGCCAGGACGTAGGTTTGATCTCCAGCCAGCATAGTGAGTTAAGGATCAGCGTTGCCACCGTTGTGGTGTAGGTCACAACTGCAGCTCGGATCTGATCCCTAACCCAATAACTCCATATACCATGGGGGCACCAAAAAAGAAAAAGAAAAACAAAAAACAAAAAGGGAGTTCCCGTCATAGCTCAGCAGTTAATGAACCCGACTAGTATCCATGAAGACGAGGGTTCTATCCCTAGCCTTGCTCAGTGGATTAAGGGTCTGGCATTGCCGTGAGCTGGGTGTAGGTTGCAGACATGGCTTGGATCTGCCATTGCTGCAGCTGTGATGTAGCCAGCGGTACAGCTCCGATTTGGCCCATAGCCTGGAAATCTTCATATGCCTTGGGTGTGGCCTTAAAAAGACCGAAAGCAAACAAACAAAACACCCAATATATAGATAGGACCTAATCCTTGGTGTCTTCAACCCAGCAGCTTTGAGTAATTTCAACCAGTTTCTTGAATCACAATACCATCGTAACACTTACTGCACTTGTATAGCTATGGAGTTCAACTGAGGCATGTCATTCCCTGGGGTTCCAGAATCGGTTTAAAAGTAATGGAAATTACATGCACTCTGGAGAGGTTTATGAGAATATTAATTAAGACCAACTTGTCCTAGTTAACATCGTTTTTCCAGAATTGAGAAGGGTGCTGAGTATGGTAAACTGACATGTTTTCAAAATATGACTGCTCTTCAAAGCTATGGTTTTAAACAATGTCTAATGAGTCTTCAGAAAAGATGACTTCTTGTAGAACATAGCATTTTTACCTCAAACCTTACACCATAATTTATATTTAGGATATATGAGGGGCTCAGCTAAAATAATGAAATCTGAAGGAAAGGAGACAAGTTCTGACAGTGTCTGTGAAATCTGCCACATTTTCTCTCCCAAGGCATGGCCTATTCAGTTTTACTTTGATTTGCATGCATAATATGCATTAACATTGACAAGAGTTAAGCACACAATTTAAAGGAGAAAATGGTACCATTTTGAATCTTTCTCCCAGGTGATTAAAAAATACCAAAAAACTATATTTAAATAGAAATATGAATATAACTTAAACTACTGGGAGCTGAGAAATTCAGCTCTGATTATGCCATCAGGTACTACAACAATCCAGTGGAGCTGGGGTCAGGGAGATCCCTAAGTTGAATTTCATACCAAGGAAGAACTTATGCTGCGGAGTTGAAATAATTATCTGCCCACCAATTCACAGCCAGTGTTGTTCCTGGAACCTATTTTCTGATGACGATCAGATTAACTACATTCATGAAAATGTAATTGAGAAAATTTTTGAATGAAATTATACACGACCTATTTGAAAATAATATTCCAGCACATCACTAAATACCATTCTGAACTTCCCACTCCCAGTGCTGAGTCCCTTCAGCTTTTCTGAGCTCCTATTTGGTCAAAACCCTTCCCTCTCAGATCCAAATACAAAGCAAAGCAAAGCAAAATACACACACACACACACAAAGTGAATTGTCAGATTTAGATTATCCTTTCTTCTGCTTGATCTTTTGCTTTAGGGTTTTTTCTCTTTCCTTAGAGTAGAAGCACCATTTTCCAAGTGTGTTGCATGAGCAGTTGCATTAAATGTCTGTGTCCCTTCTCAGCAGCGACGGAACAAGTGGCAACAGGGCAACAGGAAAAATCAAGATTCTAACATTTCATACACTTAGAATCCCAGGCTGTTTTTCTTTTTCTTTTCTTCCTTCCCTCTCCCCTTCCTTCCTTCCTTCTTTCCTTTCTCCCTCCTTCCCTTCTATTCTTCTTTTCTTTTTTTCAGCAGCATCTCCAGCATATGTAAGTTCTCCGGCTAGGGGCTGAGTTAGAAGCTGCAGCTGTCATCCTACTATGCCACAGCCACAGCAATGCCAGATCCAAGCCACATCTGTGACCTACACTGCAGTTTATGGCAATGCAGAATCCTTAACCCACCGAGTGAGGCCAGAGATTGAACCTGCATCCTCACAGACACTGTGTTGGGTCCTTTACCCACCAAGCCACAATAGGAACTCCCCAAGCACTTCTCGACTCAGCATTTCATTTCCAGAAATTGATTACAAGGAAATAATCAAGAGCAATTTGTACCATTGTTTACCATAGTTAAAAATTGATAAAAATCTACATATTTAACAGCAAAGGGCTTATTAAATAAATTATGCTAAAGCAATATAACAGAATACTCTGCAGATTTTAAAATCACCTTTTCAAGTTTATTTAGTAATGGTGAGTATATGCTTACATTATATTTAATAAGACTAAAAAGTAGACTCTTCACCTTACACCAGCCAGAATGGCCATCATCCAAAAGTCTACAAACAATAAGTGCTGGAGAGGGTGTGGAGAAAAAGGAACCCTAGTACACTGTTGGTGGGATTGTAAATTGGTGCAACCACTCTGGAAAGCAGGATGGAGATGCCTCAGAAAACTAAACAGAGAACTACCATTTGATCCAGCAGTCCCACTCCGGGGCATCTATCCAGAGAAAACCATGACTCACAAAGACACATGTACTCCAGTGGTCATTACAGCACTATTTTCAATAGCCAAGACATAGAAACAACCTAAATGTCCATGGGCAGAGGAGTGGATCCAGAAGACGTGGTCCATATACACAATGGAATATTACTCAGCCATTAAAAAGAACAAAATACCAGCATTTTTAGCACCGTGGATGGGCCTAGAAATTATCATGCTAAGTGAAGTCGGCCATACAATGAGACACCAACATCAAATGCTTTCACTGACATGAAGAATCTGAAAAAAGGACAGACTGAACTTCTTTGCAGGACAGATTTTGACTCAGAGACATTGAAAAACTTATGGTCTCTGGAGGAGACAGTTTTGGGAGTGGGGGGATGTGCTTGGGCTGTGGGATGGAAATCCTGTGAAATCAGATTTTTGTGATCATCACACAACTATAGATGTGATAAATTCATTGAGAAAAAAAAAAAGTCCACAAATAAAAAATGCTGGAGGGAATATGGAGAAAAGGGAACTCTCCTGCACTCTTGGTGGGAATGTAAATTGGTACAACCACTGTGGAGAACAGTATGGAGGTACCTCAGAAAACTATACATAGAAATACCATATGACCCAGCAATCCCACTCTTGGGCATATATCCAGACAAAACTTTTCTTAAAAAAGACACATGCACCTGCGTGTTCATTGCACCACTATTCACAAGAGCCAAGACATGGAAACAACCTAAATGTCCATCAACAGATGATTGGATTAGGAAGATGTTGTATACATACATAGTGGAAAACTACTCGGCCATTAAAAAGAAAGAAATAATGTCATTTGTAGCATTGGATGGAACGAGAGACTCTCATAGAAGTCAGAAAGAGAAAGACAAATACCATACAATATCACTTATATCTGGAATCTAATATATAGCACAAATGAACCTTTCCACAGAAAAGAAAATCATGGACTTGCAGAATAGACTTGTGGTTGCCAAGGGGGAGGGGGAGGGAGTGGGATGGATTGGGAGCTAGGGGTTTATAGATGCAGACTATTGTCTTTGGAATGGAGACCCTGCTGTGTAGCACTGGGAACTATGTCTGGTCACTTACGATGGAGACTAATAATGTAAGAAAAAAGAATGTATGCATGTATGTGTAACTGGTCACCATACTGTACAGCAGAAAATTGACAGAACACTATAAACCAGCTATAATGGAAAAAAAAATCATTATATAGAAAAATAAATAAATAAAGTTCACATTAAAAAACTTAAAAAAAAGTAAACTCTTGGAATCCCTGGTGGCCTGGTAGGGTTGAGGACCTGATGGCATTGTCACCACCGTGGTGCAGTTTAAATCTCTGCCCTGGGAATTTATGCATACTGAAGGCACAGCGGGGGAAAAACAAACAAACAAACAAACCAAACCAAAAGAAGACTCTAAATCTAAATTTATCACTATCTTCCAATTTCTTAAATGTATATATTGTTAGAAAGAGACATAGAAATAGAAATGGGGAAATTTTCATGCACTTACTATATAGAACACCAAATTAAAAGCAGAATCTAAAACAAAATTCAGTACTCCAAATATTGCGCTTTAAATGCACAGTAGTGCCTTGGATGGTTAAAAACCAACCAATCTGCCAACCAAAACAGCAACCACAAAAAGCTCAAGTCTTCTTGAGAAACACTCAGTAGGTTTTAATGTGTCCACTTGGTTTTTAGATGACAATTTTTTTTTTATAAATTAGAAATATTGATCTAGTTACTAGGTTGGGTTTGAATTGTGTGATGACCAGCTCTACCCCCATGGGGGAGAGTAAGAAGTTTGTCTTTTCCTGCCAGCTTTTTAGGGCTGCACCTATGGCATATGGAAGTTCCCTGGCTAAGTGTTGAATCAGAGCTATAGCTGCGGGCTTACACCGCAGCCACAGCAACTTGGGATCTGAACACATCTGAGACCTACACCATAACTCACGGCAAGGCCAGATACCCGACCCACTGAGTGAGGCCAGGGATCGAACCTGAATCCTCATGGATACTAGTCAGGTTTGTTACCACTGAGCCATAAGGGAACTCCCCCTGCCCAATAGCATTTTTAGAAATATCTTGACTTTTTTTCTTTGTCATTCACCTGTGGGCTTGAGACTCAGGATCATATCCTCTTTGATAAATGAACAAGAAATGAAAGTTCCCAAGTTCCCACTGTGGCACAGCAGGTTAAGAATTCGACTGAAGAAGTTCTCTGTGGCACAATGGGAATGAGCAGTGTCTTGGGAGCACTGGGACGCAGGTTCAATCCCCGGCCTGGTGCAGTGGGTTAAGGATCCAACTGCAGTAGCTCTGGATTGCTCTGGAGGCACAGGTTCAACCCCCAGCTGGCACAGTGGATTAAAGGATCCAGCATTACTGCAACAGCAGGTCTGAGCTGTGGCTGGGATTCAGTCCCTGTCCTGGGAACCTCTGTATGCCTCTGGTGTGGCCGTAAAAGTTTTTTAAAAAAGAAAAAAGAAGTTCCATCTGCTTGCTATTACAATAGATCCATTTACACATATAAGTTTCAGTTGTACATTTAAGAGTAGGATGCTTCTTTCTATTACATTAGAGCCTCTGTTTTGTTTTTGTTTTTTTTCTAGTTGTTAATAAGCACCATTCTGTTACTTAAGAAGTTCTGTCTAGGTAATTAAAGATCTCTTCATCTCATGCTTAAATATAGAGTCCTAAGTGAGTCATGCAGTGAACTTGGGTCTTCTGAGTATAAAGAAGTCTGTTTTTTTTTTTTTGTTGTTGTTTGGTTTTTGGCTTTTTGCCTTTTTCTAGGGCCACTCCCACGGCATATGGAGGCTCCCAGGCTAGGGGCCTAATAGGAGCTGTAGCCACCAGCCTATGACAGAGCCACAGCAACACGGGATCCAAGCCGCATCTGTAACCTACACCACAGCTCACGGCAACACCGGATCCTTAACCCACTGAGTGAGGCCAGGGATCAAACCTGAAACTTCATGGTTCCTAGCCAGATTCATTAACCACTGAGCCACTATGGGAACTCCAAGAAGTCTGTTTTAATGAAGGAATTTTTTTTGACAATTTTAAAACTGTAAAAGAAAAATTCAATTATACATTCCTAATACAGCTGGATTAAAATAGCATTTAAGCTTATTAAATAATGAGAATAATTCATAAAAAAGCTTTTGTAAACCTCAAACTTTGGGTTACAAAAAGAAGAAGCACTCCCCTGAAAGACTCTCCTATGCAAAATATTCAAAGAAAAACTGTGTTATTATTGTTTATATGCTATCTTTTAAAAAAATAGACATCTGGATTTCACCCAGCTTTTTTTTTGTTTTAGATAGTGAGGTGTGTTCAACTTGTGAATGAAAATAATGCTTATTTTAAGGGGAACTTTTTCCCTTAATATACTTGTTCCATTAATATTCTAGTGATGAGACATTATATGTGTATTTCAACTAATAGAAATAGAATGATTACAAAAATAATCCAAAATAACTGGGAAATCAATTATAGTTTGCTGTAAGCTATATATTAATAACCTAATTAATTTACCCAGAATTAAAACAGTAAGTCAGAAGACCAATCTATTGGGAGTCAATACTCTACAGTCATCAGGACAAGGATTAGAACCAGAGAGACTAGAATTAGAAAATGGGTTTTAATATTTATTAGAAGTGTGACCTTGTTTTAATAACCCTCTCTGAGCTGCAGGTTACTCACCTGTGAAATGGAGTCAATGGTATCTAAGTCAGAGTTTTAGACTTAATATGTGCGAAACAAATAGTACATAGTATCTCACAAACGTTAAGTCTCATCACCATCACCACTGTCAACATCATCATCCCATCATCCCCAGTATCACCAGTATCATCCCCATCACCAGTGTCACCGTCACCGTCATGAGTATTATGATCACTATCATCGCCAATATTATAACCTTTACCAGTATCATCCCCATCACCAATAATGCCACCATTAAAGAAACTAGAAACCAGCTATTGGTTTAAAGGCCTAGTTAGTGACAAAGACTCCTGACTCCAGGGGGGAAAATTAATCCCACTCACCAGAGTTTTTTCCTGCTATCAAGAGTTAAGCCAGAGTTCCCATTGTGGCTCAGAGGGTTAAGAACCTGACTAGAACCCATGAGGATGTATGTTTGATCCCTGGTCTCTGCTCAGTGGGTTAAGGATCTGGCATTCCCACAAGCCATGGTATAGGTTGCTGATGTGGCTTGGATCTGGCATTGCTATGGGTTGTTATGGCTATGGCATAGGCTGGCAACTGTAGCTCTGATTTGACCCATAGAATGGCAACTTCCATATGCCACAAGCTCAGCCCTAAAAGAAAGAAAGAAAGAAAAACAAACAAACAGTTAAGCAGTGGGGGGAGTTTCTGTTGTGGGTTAGCAGGTTAAGAACCTGACATAGTGTCTGTGAGGATGTAGTTTTAATCCTTGGCCTCACTTAGTGGGTTAAGAATGGGGCATTGCCATAAACTTCAGTGTATGTCACAGATGCAGCTTGGATCTGGTGTTGCCGTGGCTATGGCATAGGCCTGCGGCTGCAGCTCCAATTTGACCCCTGGCCCAGGAACTTCCACATGCCCCAGGTATGACCGTAAAAGAAAAGAAAAGGAAAAAGAAAGAAAGAGTTAAGTTAATGGAGTTACTGCTGTGCCACAATGCATTAAGGATCCAGCATTATCACAGCTGTGGCATAGGTCACAGCTGCAGCTTGAATTCCATCCCCTGCCCAGGAACTTCCACATACCACAGGTGCTGCCTAAAAAGAAAAAAAAAGAGTTATGCAGAACTTTTAGCATTATCCAGTGCTCATGAATGTTCATAACCACAAACCCAAAGCACTCACAGCAAAATACCAAACAGCTTTCAGAACTATTTATTATACTTTATTTTATTTTGTTTTATTTTACTTTCTGCTTTTTAGGGCCACAGCCATGGCACATGGAAGTTCCCAGGATAGGGGCTGAATCAGAGCTGTAGCTGCCAGACTACACCACAGTCACAGATCCAAGCCATATCTACCACCTACACCACAGCTCACAGCAACGCCAAATCCTTAACCCACTGAGTGAGACTAGGGATCGAACCCAGATCCTCATGGATCCTAGACTGGTTCGTTACTGCTGAGCCATGACGGGAATGCCCAGCTTTCAGAACTTTAAAAAAAAATGAGTCAATTATATTCTGCTTCATTGTCATGATATCAGTATTTTAATTGGATCTAATCACTTGAATGTTGGTGTTTTATAGATAGTGGAAGTTGCAGAATATTGGTCTGTGATTCATCCAGCCTGCAGACATAATTGCTTTGGCCTACTCATGTTAGGCACAGGCAAAGGTGAGGTAACTGACACCAGGGCACAAGATTCAAATCAAGTTAGTCTGCCTCCAAAAGATTTCATTGTTTCACACTGCTCCTTTGAATTTCTTCTAGGCAGTATACATATTGTGTAATATAAAATAATGGTTATTATTAGATATTCAATTGCATAGTTGTTTCCATCATAGTGTGTGTGGATGGAAGGGTCTGTCTATCTGTCTCTATGCACGTACGCATGTAAGGCTATGCTGAAAATTTTGTTTGTCCCTCCGGATGGTCACCCTTTCCTTCCTTCTTTCCTTTCTTTCTTTTTTTTGGGGGGGGGGCTGCACCCACAGCATATGAAAGTTTCCAGGCTGGGGGTCAAATCAGAGCTACAGCTGCTGGCCTATGCCACAGCCACAGCAATGCAGGATCTGAGCTGTATCTGCGACCTACACCACAGCTCACAGAAATGTCGGATTCTTAACCCACTGAGCAAGGCCAGTGACCGAACCAGCATTCTCATGGATACTAGGCGGATTCTCTTCTGCTTTGCCACAATGGGAACTCCTGTCACCCTTTTCTATTCTGTTCTCTGTGCTGGTTGGCTGACCTGTAAGGAGGACATCTTACGGGTTGTCTATAAGGATGACTGCCTTTTCCTTTGGTTTATAGAAGATGGGTTCATCCAATAGGGTATATCAGCAGGAGATGGGAGAGAGGGGACAGCAGGAGTATGGGGTATTGACTTCCCACCCCCTCCCCAATGTGGTCACTGTGAGAGGCATAAGTCACATCCCTTGACCAGTAAGGTCTTTGCTCTTATCACCCCAGGAATAGCATGACTCTGTTCCCCTACACCCTCTCACACCTTTGTAAGTAGCCCCTTTATAAAGGTCTCTTCAAATTACACAACGCGACGGTCTTGTGTTATTGCCCTGATCCTCTGATTGATGCAAATTCCTTTTTTTTCTTTTTCTTTTTTTTTTTTTTTTTTGTCTTTTTAGGGCCACACCTATGGCATATGGAAGTTCCCAGGTTAGGGGTCGAATCGGAGCTGTAGCCACCGGTATATTCCAGAGCCACAGCAAAGTCATATCTGAGCCACGTATGTGAACTACACCACAGCTCACAGCAACACTGGAGCCTTAACCCACTGAGTGAGGCCAGGGAATCAAACCTGAGTCCTCACTGATACTAGTCAGGTTTGTTACCACTGAGCCACGAAAGGCACCCCCGCAAATTCTTAACAGAAAGGATGTAATGGACTGTGTAGTTAATACTGTCCCCTGCCCACATCCCTAGCTGGAATATCCTCCTCCTTTCTGTCCACTTCTTTTTTCTGCTGGCATCATAAAATATATACCACCCCACACCACCGCCTCGCTGCCATAGCTCCCTCAGGGTGATGGTGGCCAACAGCATGGATACCCTGCCCCTAAGCCAGACAGTAAGGATTCTTCAATCGGAACTTCCCACAGTAGAGGTCAAGTTTCCCCTCTTCTTGAACCAAGAACTGATGACTGTAGCTTAGGGGCTGTCTGTGGCCCTCCTCCCTGGTCTCAGGTAGAGCCTTCTGCAGGATGTGGCACTACAGAGACCAGCAAGGATGAGAAACAGATGACACTCAGAAGAGGCTCCTGGGGTCTCTGTGTCCAGTTCCACACCCTGAGCTCCTGGCCCCTGCTGCTGTCCTTTACAATTGCCTTCACCTTTATGTGCACTAATAGATTGTATATGCATCCTGCTTGAACCAGTTGGAGTTCCCTTTACATGCAATTTAAAAAAAAGCAGTGATGAAAACAATGGCAAAACTTGACAAACCGATAGGTTTCTAATCTTGGAATCCAATTGTTTTGAAGAATTCAGTGATGCTGGCAAGAAACACACTAGGAAAGTCCTGATCTCTCCACACGTGTGCCAGAATCGATGGAACTTTTTATTACCAAGACCTTCATAAAGCCTGTACTGAAACCCAATATATTTTAGGACATATTTTGGATGTGTTCCTAGTCCAGATTATTCCTCAGAGGGAAAAATGATTGAATGGGGAGGCAGGGGACAAAAAGGGGGTGTGCCAAGAGAGGAGAGCTCTCATTCTGATGTTTAAGTTAGCAAATACGGTTAGGTGCCAATGACTAACAGTGAGGCTTCGGTTTTAATGCTCATTATAGAATCTTACTTATTAATTTATGTTTTTGTTGAGAGAGCCTGAATGAATGTTAGGTAGAAACATAGAAGAAAATATATTTTTCCTAAATATAGGACATTGCAACCTTGAATAGCTTCCAGAAAATTACAGACACATCACAAAAGACAAATGGGGTCCATAGGTCATGACAAGAATTTGCTGTATATCAACATACTTGTCACCCATTTCTCCAGCAGCATCATTGTGAGGGTAACAAATCCTTGAAGAGGTAGGAAATGGAGTCTAGAGATTTAGTTCATCTTCCTGCATTTAGAAGTAGTAAGGCAGCACAACTTACCACTTTTTGTTGTAACTGTCAAAGCACATGTTTTCACTAAAAGTCTAGGTTTACTTTTAGCGCATTTATATCATTACTGATGTGGTTCTCAGAAGAACTTGGGACACCGACTTTATAAGAGTTCATAAAATTAACAATGAACATCATTAAAACACCATAACAGAAAAGACAAGATGAAGAAATAACTTCGGTGCCCTCTTTGGCAGCACATAGACTAAAATCGGAATGATGCAGAGGAGACTGGCCTGGCCCCTGTGCGAGGATGACATGCAAATTCGTGAAGCTTTCCATATTTTAAAAAGAAAAAAAGAAAAGAAATAGCTACAAAGGAGGGCTGGGAATATTGAGAAAATGTTCCCCAAGGAGAGGATGGGCAAGGGAGACATTCAAATCCATGTTGTCTTCAATGTACCAACTGCTGTTTTTACTCTTGAAATGGTACTGGTGAATTCACTTGGAACTTAGAAGAAAATATCCCTAGGGGACGAATGCTAAAAATGGTGGCTACAGAGTGCTCCTTGTGGCTCTTCAGGTTAAGGACCCAACGTCTCTGTGAAAATGAGGGTTTGATCCCTGGCCTCACTCAGAGGGTTAAGGATCTGGCTTTGCCACAAGCTACAGCATAGATCACAGATGCAGCTCAGATCCAGTATGGCAGCGGCTGTGGTATAGACCAGCAGCTGCAATTCCTATTTGACCCCTAGCCTGGGAACTCCATGTGCCATAGGTATGGCCCTAAAAAGAAAAAGCAAAAAAAAAAAAAAAAAAAGAAAAGAAAAAGAAAAAATGGTGGCCAGGTCTCTAGCAGGCCTTGTAAAATTAAGAATCCTTATTTAGCTGCACCAAAGAATTCTCATTCTCTGTTCTTTCTGAAGGTCAAGTAGTGACATTCCAACCTGCCACTAGGATGATAGAATTTCTGTTTCCCAAACTGCCATCCACCAGCACCCCACAGTTTGGAAAGTAGTTTCCTCTTATAATGGGCCTACAATGAAAAATAATTCTTTCCCCCATGATGACCAAAGAAGAAAGAATTCTCAGGTAGCCAGTGTTAACAGGTACAGGCAGTGACCAACACTTTAGGGATGTTCATTAGTTTGTTTTCGGGGTTTGGGAAGAGCCCATGTATGGTACTTGCTTCATTTTCTTTTGCAATAAGTGTGTGATTGCTTCCCTAAAGTTGGTTGAGTCTAATAGACAAGCCATGTTGCTTTTTGATCATGAGGTGGCAGGTGTTTGGTATCTTCTTTCATGTGGGCATCTAACAGCATCTGTAAATCCCAGGTTGCGCCCCCTCCTCTTGCCCTTTGTCCTCATTTAGACCTCAAGGGGAAGATCACCCTGGACCACTTGAACTGAGGTGCCAGAAACCACGCAAAGGTCCTACCAGCCACTTCCCAAGATTCTCTGATGACTCAGCCCAATGCAGCCTCCTTTACAGTTTTCCAAAAACAGTTAAAGCCAGAAATAACACAGATACAATTTTTTTTTCTTTTCCTGGCCACACTGCAGCATATGGAAATTCCCAAGCTAGGGGTCAAATTGGAGCTGCAGCTGGGGCCCACACCACAGCCACAGCAATGTGGGATCCTTAACTTACTGAGCAAGGCCAGGGATCGAACCCACATCCTCATGGACACCATGTCGTGTTCTTAACCTGCTGAGCCACAATGGGAACTGCTTTTGTTTTGTTTTTGTTTCTTGTTTTGTCGATATACATTTAAAAAAGTCAGCCTCGAAAATGTTTATAGTCTTCCCAAAACATTAGCATGCAAATGAGTTAGCTGGTAGTCACTAATAACTTTTTTCCCTGCAAAATTATGGGCTCGTTATACCAATTATTGCATTCTCAGCCTATTGGAACAGACTTTGATCATCCAGAGACAAAAGTGTATCTTGGAACCAATCCATGAAGCAACAGATGAAGTCTGTTTGGATTGTCCTTTCTTGCCGGCTGTGCTCATCACCGCTGCTGACCACGGAGGCCTGGCCTTGGTCATGGTGAATGGTTCCAGTATGCCTTCCAGAATTCTTCAGAGATGAGCCCTTCCTTGGCAACACTCCCTTCTGAAACGTTCATAAGAAGGAGTCATTGCCACATAGACGTGGACTCTCTGACACACAGAGTGATCATACTCATCTTTCAGGATGCTGGAAATTCTGATCACAGTATATGCACACATTTAAATGATTTAAACCCCATCTCCCCTTTACAGCATTATTTTCTGTACACTGTGTGACATCACATGCAGCCAGATTGAGGACACTCTGATCAGATCTATGTATGAAGAGGCTAAATATTGTCTACAAAGTGAGCAAAGTGTTCACACATCTATCATCTGGTTGATATTGATCACTTAATAATTAAACATTTTATACCATATGTGTATCTTTACATTGGAAGATTCTAGGCATCATCTGGAATTAAAATTTAATCCATGTTCAGAAAAGTTCTCTCCATGTAAGTCAATGCTTGATAAACTTTTTTTTTTTTTTTTTAACCTGTGCCTGCAACACACAGAAATTTCTGGGCTTACAATCAAAATTGCACCACAGCAGTGATCTGAGCCACTGCAGTGACAATGTCATATCTTTAACATGCTGTGGCACAAAGGGAACTTCTTAATGAACTATTAAAGCAACTTAAGTTTAAAGTGGAATTGTCAGAGTTCCCTTCATGGCACAGTGGTTAACGAATCCAACTAGGAACCATGAGGTTGCAGGTTCGGTCCCTGGCCTTGCTCAGTGGGTTAAGCTGGAGTTGCTGTTAGCTGTGGTGTGGGTCACAGATGTGCCTCGGATCTGGCGTTGCTGTGGCTCTGGCATAGGCCAGTGGCTACAGCTCTGATTAGATCCCTTGCCTGGGAACCTCCATATGCCGCAAGAGTGGCCCTAGACAAGGCCAAAAGACAAAAAAAAAAAAAAAAAAAAAAAAAAAAAGTGGACTTATCAAGATTATACAGGATAATATGATTAGAATGAATCTTTAAAAATAACTTAAAAACATATTGACATGTTATCATTTGCCATTGTCTATATTAATTTTGAATCAATTAAATACCTGCTGACCATTGATGTTTATCATTCCCAAAGCTTTTCTAACTCCACTGTATTTTCTGTATTATAAACTTATTGTTACATCATGGTATTAAACCATTTGATAACACAACATACTGTCATTTTTTTTTTTTTTTTAATCCCTGAGGATTCTTTCTCTCTCGCAGTTTACGTACAAATGTTCTAATTGTGGTAGAGCATGGTAATTCAGGTTAAGGGCAGGTTGTAACAAGAACCATCTGTCCTTTTCCCCCATCTGAGTCCTTCTGTCATGATTAATTGTTATTACACACAAAAAAACAAACCCTCTTTGCCGGGGTTTTCAAGAGGCAGCAGCCATTGCCTCCCTTTAGAGTAACGGACCTTAAACTATGACATGCTTTGTTCCCTGTGACCTTAACACACAAGCTCTGCTATTGTGGTTTCCAAGCCTTCCAGGAGATTTGAGAGACAGTGGAAGTCATTTTTTGTAACTTCAGAGAAAAACAAAATGGAGACAAAATTAAGAATGTTATTCAAGAATACTCCACTTTGTATTAAGCATGTCAGCTGTTTGCCTCATAGGGAATAAAAAGCAAAAGAAAGTAATATGCAGATTATGTTCACACTAATAAAAGTGAGCTCCTTGGAGTTCCCTGGTGGCCTAGTGGTTAAGGATCCAGCATTGTCCCGGCAGCAGCTTGGATCTCTGCTGTGGCATAGGTTTGATCCCTGGCCCAGGAAATTCCTCATGCCTGGGGTCATGGTCACCAACGAACAAACAAACAAACAAACAAAAATCTCTTAAAGACTATGAAAAAATGCCGATATTGCACCCAGGTATATCATAGTTTGGTAGAAATTAAAAACACAAACCCACATTTCTGAAAGACTTCTGTCATAGATTAACTTCAAAAGCATCTCAAGAGAATTTCCCATTGTGGCTCAACAGTAATGAACCTGACTAGTATCCATGAGGACCTGGTTTGATCCTTGGCTTCACTCAACGGGTTAAGGATCCGGCATTGCTGTGAGCTGCAGTGTAGGTCACCGAAGAGGCTTGGATCTTGGATCTGCTGTGGCTGTGGCTGTGGCCAGTGGCAGCTCTGATTCGACCCCTAGCCTGGGAACTTCCATAGGCCATAGGTGTGTCCCTAAAAAAAAAAAAAAAAAAGGCATCTCAAAAAAAAGAGAAACGAGTCAGAGCCAGAGCTAGTATTTAACTTTCTATGAGAAGGAAATCCATTCCAGGAAGGACCAATACAGGAGGGAATAAAGTAGGTGAAAAGTCTGCTCAGAACTGTTGCACCATCAGCCCTGAAGATGTGGCTCAAAGGATCCAGGGCGGTCCAAGAGGAAGAGTCATGAGTTATGGTACAAATACACAGAAATGCTGCCCATTTCCTTATTCAATCAGCATTTATTAACCACTTTCTATGTATTCACTAATGGATACAGAGAAGGGGGAAGAAGATAAAAAGAGATGGAAGATATTGTTGCTTTTGTTTTTGTTTGTTTTTTTGTTTTCTGGTTGTACCCATGGCATGTGGAAGTTCCTGGGCCAGGTATCAATCCTGTACCACAGCAGCAACATACGCGACTGCAGTGATAGTGCAGATCCTTAACCCACTGCACACTGCACCACAAGGGAACTCCAGGATATTGTTGCTTTTTCTTTTCTTTTCTTTTCTTTCTTCTTTTTTTTTTTTTTTTTTTTTTTTACAGCCTCAACTGTGACGTGAAAATTCCCGGGCTAGGGGTCGAATCCAAGCTGCAGCTGCCGACCTACACCATAGCCACAGCAACGCCAGATCTGGGCTGCATCTGTGATCTATGCCAGGGCTTGTGGCAATGCCAGATATTTAACCCACTGAGCAAGGCCAGGGATTGAACCTGCATCCTTATGGATACTAGTCAGGTTCTTTACCCCCTGAGCCACATTGTTTTTAGGGATCAAGGAACTTTACTTGGGAAACTGAGATACGAAACCCAGGACAAGCATCTCAGCATCTAGTGATGTGATTTGAGAGGTCATAGGCTCCTCTGTCACAAAATATCCCATTAGTATGCCCATTTTCCTAAAGCCACCCCTGTTAGAGCCAACTTTCCTGTTCAGGGTTTCTATTTAGGTAAAGATGTGGAAAACACACCCACAAACAGAATGGCCCAGAATAAGATGTAGCAAGTAGCTAAAGGGACATATGAGAGTGATCAAGTGAGTTCAAACTGCAGGTCCTGTATACAAAGGCATTTCAGAGCTAGTGTGAAAAAGCTGGACTTGTACTTGTAAAGGGTGAGAAGGCAAGGGAAGTGATTACCCAGAAGAAAGCGTT
Source organism: Sus scrofa (assembly GCF_054392235.1). Taxonomy (NCBI): domain Eukaryota; kingdom Metazoa; phylum Chordata; class Mammalia; order Artiodactyla; family Suidae; genus Sus; species Sus scrofa. Next base: position 48,570,124 of record NC_139390.1, on the reverse strand, counting down.
AATAACCTGGCAGTTGTCTTCAGACTGGATCAGAAGAGATCAATATGGAATCCAGGGGGCCAATAAGAAGGATGTCAACTTTTTCAGGAATAGAGAGACAAAACACTTGGATTAAGTGAAGCTCTAATAGGAATAAGTTAATATTCTGAATAAATGTAATAAGCTGCAGTGATGGATTGGATAAGCAAACAGATAGGAAGAGGGGCATGGTTCCCTTCCATTTTAATATTAGGTATCTGGAAATTGGGGATGGTGTTGAAAGATATAGGACACTGGAAGAGATACCTGATTTGGCCAATGGTGGGCAGCACGGAGTGATGTTACCTGATTTTTAATTATTTTTTTTCTGTTTTTGTTTTTGTTGTTGTTGCTGTTGAGGTATAATTGCTATAGAGCATTGTACAAGTTTAAGATGTACAGCATAATGACTTGACTTACATATATTAAAATGATCACCACAATAAATTTAGTTAATACCCATCATCTCATTCAGATTAAAAAACATTTCTTTAAAGTTTTTTTCCTTGTAATGGGAACCTTTATGATCTACTCTTAAAAACTTTCCCATATGACAGATAGCAGTGTTCATTAGAGAGATGATGTTGTACATATATATGTCTCTCCAGCACTGGTAGGTCTCACGACGGAAAGTTAAGTTTGTACCTTTTGACGATCTTCAGCCAATTCCCCCACCCCCCATCTCTGGTAACCGCACACTTGACCTCTTTTTCTATGAGTCGGTTGTTTTGTTGTTTTGATTTTTTTTTTTTTTTTTAGATTCCACATATAAATGAGATTATGTAGTGTTTGTCTTTCTCTGGTGAACATTACTTTAGTCGCGGAATCCGCTGGACATTTCCTGTTGCCTTATGACCCAAGACTGGTTTTCAGTAAGATATGGGCAACAGGAACACGAATCTGCAAGTGACAGAGAATTGAGGTCTTGGGAGTGAATGACCAAGGAGAGCAGAGAGTTGAGGATAAGTTTTCTTGGAATGTCCAGTTTTGTGGGAAAGGGCTGAGTCATTATAACTGAGAGGAAATGGATAATCAGAGAGGAGGAAGGAAAAAGGGAAGAGGCAGATTTAAGAAGGATAAGATGATCAGTGGTATGAAAGCTTTGTTAAAACAATAATTTTTCTCACCCTCAATGTTAATGGTGGTCCCCAGGATGTAGAATCCTGACAGATTGTAATTTGATATTATTCCACTATCTTTGGCTTCCATTGTCACAGTTAGGAGTCTTGTGTCATTCCAATGATCATTTTTGGTGGGTAATTTTCTTGTTCACTAATTTCTTTTTTTTTTTTTAAGTTTTATTGAAGTATAGTTAATTTACAAGTTTGTGCTAATTTCTGCTGTACAACAAAGTGGCCCAGTCATACATATACACATATCCATTCTCTCTCAGATTCTTTTCCCACATAGATTATCACAGAATATTGGTAGAGTTCGCTCTGCTATGCAGTAGGTCCCCATTAGCCAATCATTGCATATCCCTCAGTGTGTGTATGCCAATCCTAAACCCCCAGTCCATCCCTCCCATCCCTTTACCTGTCTCCTTTGGTAACAAGTTTTTCAAAGTCTGTTTGTTTCCTGAAAACAGGAAATTGTATCCATTTTTTTTTAATACCCCACATATAGGTGATATCATATGACGTTCATCTTTCACTGTCTGACTAACGTCACTTACTATGATAGTTTCTAGGTCCATCCGTATTGCTATAAATGGCATTATTTCATCTTTTCCCCCACTAATTTCTTTTAAACTATTCTTTTTTTCCTTATACTGAAACTTCACTAAAATATACTTTTATTTATACTGCTTAGGAGTCATTGTGAATCACGAATCAGAGGATATATCTTTCAGCAATTCTAAAAGTTTTTCAGATATTACCTCTTTAAATATTACATATCTCCCATTCTCTTGAATCTCTCTTATGAGAGTAGTGTTAAGTTAGACCTTATTATTTCCCTCTCCATCCTAGTTTACCTCTCTTCATCTCTTCACATTAGAGTGTGGGTAATTGCCTCAGACCTAACTTAATGTTAATCAAGCCTCACTTCAATTCTTTAACTTTCCTATTAATAATTCATTTAAATTATTTTTGTTTTTCATACTTAAAGAGTCTGTATTTAATTATTTCTTTCAAATCTATATGTTGGGTTTTCATAGACTCAGAGGAGACCACCATTTGTCACGGGCACCTTGTAGTTCAATGCTCTTTTTTTTTTTTTTTTAGGGCTGCACCCATGGCATATGTAGGTCCCCAGGCTAGGGGTCAAATTGGAGCTGTAGTTGATGGTCTACACCATGGCCACAGCAATGCCAGATCTGAGCCATGTCTGAGAGCTACATCATAGCTCATGGCAATACCGGATCCTTAACCCACTGAATGAGGCCGGGGATCTAACCTGCATCCTCATAGATTCTATTCAGATTCTTTTCTGCTGAGCCATGACAGGAACTCCTCTTTTTTTTTTTTTTTTTTTTTTTTTGGCTTTTTAGGGCTTCACTTGTGGCATATGGAAGTTCTCAGGCTAGGGATTAAATTGGAGCTATAGCTGCCAGCCACAGCAACACCAGATACAAGCCGAGTCTGTGACCTACACCACAGCTCATGGCAATGCTGATCCTTAACCCACTGAGTGGGGCCAGGGATTGAACCCACATCTTCATGGATACTAGTTGGGTTCGTTACTGCTAAGCCACAATGGGAACTTCAGTTCAATGCTCCTCTGATCATAGATGGGACGTACAGCCAGTATGAATATTTTGTTTCACAACTTGTTTATTCAGATGTATTTTGGTTTGGGGGGCCACGCCCATGGCCTGTGGAAGTTCTGGGGCTAGGGTTTGAACCTAAGCCACAGTAGTGACCCGAGCTACTGCAATGACACCAGGTCCTTAACCCATTGGGCCACCAGGGATCTCTCAGTTGTAGTGTTTTTTACCCACTAAAGAAAATAATGATTTGTTTCTCCAATAAATTATTTAGATCAATTTGTTTTCAAATTCAGTGTTTTCAGTCTTTTCTGATATGATTTTTTGTTGCCTGATGGAACTCCCAGAAGACAATACAAACCATTTTCCCAAATGAGTTTTCTCTATCTTACAGTATTTTAATCAGTCAACAGTTTTATCTTTTATATCTTAGACTTGTTTTAAATTAGAACCCATTTGATTTTAATGAATGTAGGACACAAATCCCTTTTGGTTATATATTTTAAATGGTTTCTAAACACATAATTAATGTGTCACTTCGCTCAACATTGTAAATCAACTATACTTTAATAAAAAAAAAAAAACATGGTGTCATTTCACTTCCAACCATGCCAAGAGAAAAAGGAAAGCAATACAGTGCTTGAAGGCTTTGTCTCTAAAATGTGAATACCTGGAGTTCCCGTTGTGGCTCAGTGGTTAATGAATCCAACTAGGAACCAGGAGGTTTCGGGTTGATCCCTGGCCTCGCTCAGTGGGTAAAGGATCTGGCATTGCCATGAACTGTGGTGTTGGTTGCAGATGCAGCTCGGATCCTGCCTTGCTGTGGCTGTGGCTAGGCCAGCGGCTACAGCAGTGATTAGACCCCTAGCCTGGGAACCTCCATATGCCACAGGTGGTCCCTAAAAAGCAAAAAAGCAAAAAAAAAAAAAAAAAAAAGTCAAGAGCCTGATTAGTATCCATGAGGATGTGGGTTCAAACTGATCTTACTCACTGGCATTGCAGTGAGCTGCGGTGTAGGTTGCAGACTTGGCTCAGATCTGGCATTGCTGAGGCTGTGGTGTAGCTCTGGTTCGACCCCTGCCTGAAAATTTCCATATGCCACAAGCGTGCCCTAAAAAAAAAAAAAAAAAAAAAAAAAAAAGGCTAAGTGAGCAAATTCATTAAAATAAATTTTCTTTACCATGAAAAGATATTCTTCCTCATAGTAGGAAATGTAGATTCTGATAAACTTATTTAGAAATATTCAGGGCATCTACTCAGAAGGTAGATGGTAAGTTCTACCCACTCCATCCCCCTCTTTATTTTTTTATTTATTTTTTTATTACTCAAATGAATTTATCACATCTGTAGTTGTATAATGATCATCACAATCCAATTTCACAGGATTTCGATCCCATAACCCAAGCACATCCCCCTACCCCCCAAACTGTCTCCTCCAGAGACCATAAGTTTTTCAATGTCTCTGAGTCAAAATCTGTCCTGCAAAGAAGTTCAGTCTGTCCTTTTTTCAGATTCCACACGTCAGTGAAAGCATTTGACGTTGATGTCTCAGTGAATGGCTGACTTCACTTAGCATGATAATTTCTAGGCCCATCCACGGTGCTAAAAATGCTGGTATTTTGTTCTTTTTAATGGCTGAGTAATATTCCATTGTGTGTATGGACCACGTCTTCTGGATCCACTCCTCTGTCCATGGACATTTAGGTTGTTTCCTTGTCTTGGCTATTGAAAATAGTGTTGCAGTGAACATTGGAGTACATGTGTCTTTGTGAGTCATGGTTTTCTCTGGATAGGTGCCCCGGAGTGGGATTGCTGGATCAAATGGTAGTTCTCTGTTTAGTTTTCTGAGGCATCTCCATCCTGCTTTCCAGAGTGGTTGCACCAATTTACAATCCCACCAACAGTGTACTAGGGTTCCTTTTTCTCCACACCCTCTCCAGCACTTATTGTTTGTAGACTTTTGGATGATGGCCATTCTGGCTGGCGTGAGGTGGTACCTCAGAGTGGTTTCGATTTGCATCTCTCTAATCATGAGTGATGTTGAGCATCTTTTCATGTGTTTTTTGGCCATCTGTATGTCTTCTTTGGAGAACTGTCTGTTTAGATCTTCTGCCCATTTTTTGATGGGGTTGTTTGTTTTTTTGGTATGGAGCTGCAGAAGGTGTTTAGAAATTTTGGAGGTGAATCCCTTGTCAGTTGATTCACTTGCAAAGATTTTCTCCCATTCTGGGGTTGTCTTTTCGTTTTGTTTAGGGTTTCCTTTGCTGTGCAGAAACGTGTAAGTTTGATTAGGTCCCATTTGTTTCTTTTTGTTTTTATTGTCCATACTCTAAGAGGTGGATCTGTTGCTGTCGTTTATGTCGGAGAGTGTTTGGCCTATGTTTTCCCCTACGAGTTTTATAGTGTCTGGTCTTATATCTAGGTCTTGAATCCATTTGGAGTTGATTTTTGTGTATGGTGTTAGGGCGTGTTCTCATTTCATTCTTTTCCATGTGGCTGTCCAGTTTTCCCAGCACCACTTATTGAACAAGCTGTCTTTTCTCCACTGTATATCCTTGCCTCCCTTGTCATGGATGAGTTGGCTGTAGGTGCGTGGGTTGAATTCTGGGCTTTCTATCCTGTTCCACTGATCTATAGTTCTGCCTTTGTGCCAGTACCATATGGTTTTGATGACTGTAGCTTTGTAGTATAGTCTGAAGCCTGGGAGCCTGATTCCTCCAGCTCCATTTTTCTTTTTCAGGATGTCTTTGGCTATCCTGGGTCTTTTGTGCTTCCAAACAAACTTTAAAATATTCTGTTTGAGTTGTTTGAAAAATGTCCTTGGTAGTTTGATAGGGATTGCATTGACTCTGTAGATTGCCCTAGGTAGTATAGTCATTTTGAGAATATTAACTCTTCCAATCCACGAGCATGGTATATCTTTCCATCTATTGGTGTCATCTTTGATTTCTTTCATCAGTGTCTTATAGTTTTCAGAGTACAGGTCTTTTGTCTCTTTAGGTAGGTTTACTCCTAGGTGTTTAATTCTTTTGGATGCGATGGTCAGTGGGATTCTTCCCTAATTTCTCTATCTGCTCTTTCGTTGTTAGTGTATAGAAATGCTGTCAATTTCTGTGTATTGATTTTGTATCCTGTGACTTTGCCAACTTCATGGATGAGCTCTAACAGTTTTCTGGTAGAGTCTTTAGGATTCTCTAGGTATAGTATCATGTCATCTGCAGATAGTGATAGTTTTACTTCTTCCTTTCCAATTTGGATTCCTTTTTTTTTTTTTTACTTCTCTGATTGCTGTGGCTAGGTCTTCCAGAACTATGTTGAAGAGTAGTGGCGAGAGCGGGCATCCTTGTCTTGTTCCTGATCTCAGCGGGAATTCTTTCAGCTTTTCACCATTGAGAATGACGTTCACTGTGGGTTTGGTCATATATGGCCTTTATTATGCTGAGGTAGCTTCCCACTATGCCCACTTTCTGAGGCATTTTTATCAGAAATGGGTGTTGGATTTTGTCAAAGGCTTTTTCTGCGTCTATTGAGAGGATCATATGGTTTTTATTCTTCAGTTTGTTACTGTGGTGTATCACACTGATGGATTTGCGGATATTGAAGAACCCTTGCATCTCTGGGGTAAATCCCACTTGATCATGGAGTACAATCCTTTTAATGTGTTGTTGGATTCAGTTTGCTAGTATTTTGTTGAGGATTTTTGCATCGATTTTCATCAGTGAAATAGGCCTGTAGTTTTTTTGTTTTTTTTGTTTTTGTTTTTGTTTTTGTGGTATCTTTGTCTGGTTTTGGTATCAGGGTGATGGTGGCCTCATCGAATGAGTTTGGGAGTATCCCCTCCTCTGCAATTTTTTGAAATAGTTTCAGAAGGAGAGGTGTTAGCTCTTCTCTAAATGTTTGATAGAATTTTCCTGTGAAGCCATCTGGTCCTGGACTTTTGTTTGTTGGAAGTTTTTTAATCACAGTTTCAATGTCAGTTCTTGCGATTGGTCCATTCATCTTTTCTGTTTCATCTTGGTTTAGTCTTGGAAGATTGTACTTTTCTAAGAATTTGTCCATTTCTTCTAGGTTTTCCATTTTATTGGCATATAGTTGCATGTAGTAGTCTCTTATGATCCTTTGTCTTTCTGTGATGTCTGTTGTTACTTCTCCTTTTTCATTTCTGTCTTGATTGATTTGAGTCCTCTCTCATTTCCTTGATAAGTCTGGCTAAGGGTTTATCAATTTTGTTGATCTTTTCAAAGAACCAGCTTTTCATTTCATTGATCTTTTCTATGGTTTTCTTTGTTTCTATTTCCTTGAGTTCTGCTCTGATCTTTATGATTTCTTTCCTTGTACTACCTTTAGGTCTTGTCTGTTCTTCTCTCTTGAGCTGCTTGAGATGTAACGTTAGCTTGTTTATTTGAGCTTTTTCTTGTTTCCTGGGTGGGCTTGTATTGCTATAAACTTTCCTCTCAGAACCGCTTTTGATGCGTCCCATAGGTTCTGGAGTATCATATCTTTGTTGTCATTTGCTTCTAGGTATTTTTTAATTTCCCCTTTGATTTCTTTTTTTTTTTTTTTTTTTTTGCCGTTTTGCTATTTCTTGGGCCGCTCCCGTGGCACATGGAGGTTCCCAGGCTAGGGGTCGAATCGGAGCTGTAGCCACCGGCCTACGCCAGAGCCACAGCAACGCAGGATCCGAGCCGCGTCTTCAACCTACACCACAGCTCATGGCAACGTGGGATCGTTAACCCACTGAGCAAGGGCAGGGACCAAACCCGCAACCTCATGGTTCCTAGTCGGATTCGTTAACTTCTGTGCCATGACGGGAACTCCTCCCCTTTGATTTCTTTGGTGATCCATTGGTTGTTTAGTAGCATGTTGTTTAGTCTCCACGTGTTTGTGTTTTCTGCAGTTTTTTTTCTTGTTGTTGATTTCTGGTCACATAGCATTGTGGTTGGAAAAGATGCTTGATAAGATTTCAATTTTCTTAAAGTTACCAAGTTTGGATTTGTAGCCCAGGCTGTGATCAATCTTAGAGAATGTTCCATGTGCACTTGAGAAGAATGTGTATTCTGTTGCTTTGGGATGGAATGTCCTATAAATATCTATTAAGTCCATCTGGTTTAATGCTTCATTCAGGGCCTGTGTTTCCTTATTGATTTTCTGTCTGGTTGATCTGTCCATTGCTGTAAGTGGGGTGTTAAAGTCCCCCACTATTATTGTGTTATTTTTGATTTCTCCTTTTATGGTTGTTAGCAGTTGCCTTATATATTGTGGTGAACCTATGTTGGGTGTGTAGATATTTAAAATTGTTATATCTTCTTCTTGGATTCATCCTTTGATCAGTATGTAATGACCTTCTTTGTCCCTTAAAATATTCTTGATTTTAAAGTCTATTTTATCTGATATGAATATTGCTCCTCCAGCTTTCTTTTGATCCCTGTTTGCATGAAATATTTTCTTCCATCCTCTCACTTTCAATTTGTATGTGTCCCTAGAAGTGAAGTGGGTCTCTTGAAGACAGCATATATATGGGTCTTGTTTTTGTATCCATTCATCCATTCTATGTCTTTTGATTGGGGCGTTTATTCCATTAAGATTTTAGGTAATTATTGATATGTATGTTCTTACTGCCATTTTATTAATTGCTTTGGATTTGTTTTTGTTGCTCTTTTTTCTTCTTCTTCTCTTGTTCTCGCCTCTTCTGGTTTGATGACTATCTTTAGTGTTGTATTTTAGTTGATTTTTCTTTGTTTGTGAATCCATTGTAGATTTTTGGTCTGCAGTTATTCTGAAGTTTTGATGTAAGAGTCTATATGTATATGAGATTGTTTTAAGTTGTTGTTCTCTTAATTGCAAGTTCATCTCCAGTGTCCTGCATTCGTACCCAAATCTTCTCATGATTTCTGATTTTGGTGGTATAATTGTGCATGGATGATTTCGTATCTTTACCATATATATACACCTTTACTGGTGAACCTTGTCATTTGTGAAATTTTTGTTTCCTGTTGCTGTCTTTTCTTTTCTGCTTAGAGAAGTTCCTTTAATATTTGTCATAAGGCTGGTTTAGTGTTGCTGAATTCTCTCAGCTTTTGCTTATCTGTGAAGGTTTTGATTTCTCCTTCAAATCTGAATGAGAGCCTTGTTGTGTAAAGTAATCTTGGTTGGAGGTTTTTTCCTTTCATCACGTTAAGTACATCATGCCACTCCCTTCTGGCCTGCAGAGTTTCTGCTGAAAAATCTGAGATAACCTTAGTGGGGTTCCCTTATATGTTATTTGTTTCTTTTCCCTAGCTGCTTTCAAGATTTTCTCTTTGTCTTTAGTTTTGGTCAGATCGATGAATATATGTCTTGGTGAATTCCTCCTCGGGTTTATTTTATGTGGTACTTATTGTGCTTCCTGGATTTGAGTGAGTGGTGCCTTTCCCATGTTAGGGAAGTTTTCAGCTATTATCTCTTGGAATGTTTTTTCGGTACCTTTCTTTCTTCTTCTGGCACCCCTATAATATGGATTTTGGTGCATTTATTGTTGTTCCAGAGTTCTCTGAGACTCTTTTCATTTCTTTTCAATCTTTTTTCTCTTTTCTGTTCTGCATTCGTAAATTCTACTAATCTGTCCACCTCGCTTATTTGTTCTTCTGCTTCCTGTATCCTGCTGTTAGCTGCTTCTAGTGAATTTTTTATTTCAGTTGTATTTTGCATCTCTTCTTGTTTAAGTTTTATATCTTGTATCTCTTTGCTCAGTGTTTCCTGTAAGTTTTCCATCTTTGCCTCTAGTTCATTTCCAATGTCTTGCCTCATCTTCAGCATCAACAAACTAATGTCTTTTTCCTAGAGGCTGAGAATCTCCTCATCACTTAGCTGATTTTCTGGGGTTTTTCCTTTCTCCCACATCTGAGTTATAGTTCTCTGTCTTTTCAATTTTATAGGTTTTTGGTGTGGTGGCCTTTTTACAGATAGTAGAGTTGTAGTCTCTCTTACTTCTGGTGTCTGCCCCCCCTCCTTGTGGCTGAAGTCTGTATGGGGGCTTGCTATAGACTTCCTGATGGGAGGGGCTGATGCCTGCCCACTGGTAAATGGAGCTGATTCTAATCCCTCTGGTGGGTGGAGCTTAGTCTCTGGATGGGATTAGAGGCAGCTGTGTGCCTGAGGGGTCTTTAGGTAGCCTGTTTACTGAGGGGTGGGGCTGTGATCCCACCTGGATTGTTGTTTGTCCTGGGGCTTCTTAGCAGCTGACTGATGGGTAGGGCCAGATTTTCCCAAAATGGCCACTTCCAGAGAAAGGCATGACTGCTGAATATTCCCGAGATCTTTGCTTTCAATGTCCTTCCCTCACAACAAGCCATGTTCACCCCTCTTTTCCCTGGATGTCCTCCAAGAACTGCAGTTAGGTTTGACCCAGATTCCTATGGAGACTTTGCTTTGCCCTGGGACCTAGTGCATGTGAAAGTCTGTGTGTGTCTTTTAAGAAGGGGTCTCCATTTACCCCAGTCCTGTGGAGCTCCTATGCACAAGCCCCACTGGCCTTCAATGCCAGATGCTCCACGGGCTCTTTCTCCCAGTGCTAGATCCCCACACGTGAGAGTTTGATGTGGGGCTCAGAACTCTCTCTCTCCTGTAGGTGAGTCTCTGTGAACCAGTTAGTTTCCAGTTTGTGGGGCTTCCCACCCAGGATGTATGGGGTTGTTTATATCATGAAATCACCCCTCCTACTTCTTGATGTGTCCTCCTCTTTTTCTTCTGGAGTAGGATATCTTTTTTAAGGTTTCTGGTCCATTTGGGTGAAGAATGCTCAGTCTTTAGTTGTGAATTTTGTTGTTTTTAGGAGAGAGCTCCAGTCCTTCCATTCCACCATCTTAATCCCATCCTCTCCTCCATCCCCTTCTTTAAAAGAGTTGCTGCGATTGGTTCTCTATTCATTGTCAAACACTCCAAATCAGCTCAGTTTGCTATAGATCGAATGCTTCTGCATCCTCTACCCCAGTTCATTTGTTGAAACCCAAGTCCCAGAGTTAGGGTATTAGAAGGTGAGGCCTTTGGGAAGTTATTATGTCTTGAGGGTGGCACCCTCAAGAATGGGATTAGTGCCCTTATAAAGAAGAGAGATCCTACTGTACAACACATGGAACTATAACAAGTATTTTTGGATAGAACACGATGGAAGATAATATGAGAAAAATGATGTGTATATAGGTATGACTGGGTCACTTTGCTGTATAGCAGAAATTGGCACAACATTGTAAATCAACTTTATTTTATTTTGTCTTTTTTTTAGGGCCACATCCATAGCATATGTAAGTTCCCAGGCTAGGGGTTGAATCAGAGCTGCAGCGGCCAGCCTACAGCACAGCGACAGCAACACCAGATCTGAGCTGAGTCTGTGACCTACACCACAGTTCAGTGCAATGCCAGATCTTTTTTTTTTTTTTTTTTTTTTTTTGTCTTTTGTCCTTTGTTGTTGTTGCTGTTGTTGTTGCTATTTCTTGGGCCGCTCCTGCGGCATATGGAGGTTCCCAGGCTAGGGGTTGAATCGGAGCTGTAGCCACCGGCCTACGCCAGAGCCACAGCGATGCGGGATCCGAGCCGCGTCTGCAACCTACACCACAGCTCATGGCAACGCCGGATCGTTAGCCCACTGAGCAAGGGCAGGGACCGAACCCGCAACCTCATGGTTCCTAGTCGGATTCGTTAACCACTGTGCCACGACGGGAACTCCAGCTTTTCAATGCCAGATCTTTAACCCACTGAGTGAGGCCAGAAATTGAACCCACATCCTCTTGGATACTAGTCAGGTTCATTACCACTGAGCCACAGAGGGAACTCCAACTATACCTTAATTTAAAAAATTAAAAATAAAAAAAAGAGAGAACTCTGGCCCCTTTTACCAAGAGGCCATGGTGAGAAGATGGTCGTTGAACCAGGAAGCAGGCCTTCCTCAGAAAGCCAATCTGCTGGTACCTTGATCTTGGACTTCTGGACCTCCAGGACCATGAGCAATAAGTCTATGGTTTATATGACACACAGTCTATGGCATTTTGTTATAATAGCCGGAAAGGACCAAGACAGAGGTCTAAAAGAAAATCTTCCTAGTGAGGAGCTAGGTACGTTTGTTTGGGGGTTTTCTGGAATATAAGTACAAATTGCTGGAGTGCTCTGTGCTGGCAAGCTGACAAGTGTAGGGGGCCCTTGGTGTAGGTGAATGGGTATAAGCTGAAATACTCTAAAAGGTCCCCTGACCACATACATCTTCCCAAGCAGGTAAAACTCTGTCCAAATAACTACATGCACTATTAATGCAAAGCGATAGAACCGAAGAGGAAACACAATGTTGTGTTACATTAATATAATTTGAGAGCTAATCCTTGATTCCCTTTATCCCCTGGGTACATATATATTCCTTCCCTGTGTGGAACTTGGTTTGAAAAATCTATACCATTTTACAGGTGAAAGATTTATCTCAATAGAGAGACATTTTAGTGGAGAGGGCTTTAAAGTAATATACTTCATATGTCTAGATACTCATGTCGCAACAGAAGAAAGGGTGGGGGAAAAAACTGTAACTGCAATGTATACATCTAAGGATGACCTGACCCCCTTGCTGTACAGTGGGAAAATTAAAAAAATAAATAAATAAATAAAGTAATATACTTCAAATATTTCATGTAGCTTTAATAAATTGGGGAGTAATTTAATTTTTTCAATATGATTAAAGTAACAGAATGGGGAGGAATCCCAAACATTATAAATGTTACAGGAAAAATTAACTTTCAAGTAGCCGATGATGGTTTTTTAAAACAGTCCTGCTCATAAGCATTTTTAAAATAAGAGGAAAATTAACCTTCTGTGTTTTTTCTTTATTTTGGTTTGGTTTGGGCTGCCTCATGGCATATGGAGGTCCTGGGGCCACAGCTGCAACCTGCGCCAACCTCAGATCCTTTAAACCAGTGTGCCAGGCTGGGAATTGAATCTGTGTCCTGGAGCCGCAGAGACACAGCACAGTCGGAACTCCTGTGTTTGCAAATAAGAAACAGTGAAGAATTTTAAGCAGATCACTGACACCAGAAATATAATTTTCCTTCATAATTTTATATTTTCTAGCTTATTTGACCTGCCATTTTTCCAATTAAAATGGAACAGGTAATAGGGGCATTTCTTTTCTTTTCCTTTCTTTTTTTTTTGCTTTTTAGGGCTGCACTTGCTGTAAGGGCTGCACGTTCTTTGGCTAGGGGTCAAATTGGAGCTACAGCTACTGGCCACCACAGCCACAGCAATGCGGGATTCAAGTTGCATCTGCAACCTACAGCACAGCTCACGGCAATACTGATGCCAAATCCTTAACCCACTGAGCGAGGCCCCGGGATGGAATCCGCATCCTCATGGATACTAGTCGGGTTCGTTACTGCTAAGCCACAATGGGAATTTACATGGGGGCATTTCTTTTCCATACTGAAATGAGCATTGGCACAGAAGAGCAGTGAGGCTACTAAAAGATCACTTGTTTTCATACAAATTTCTGCTTCAAAAGATTCTCGAGACAGTTTGCTTGAAATGTTTTAAAGTGCTTTAAATACATTTTTCTGTTTCTATGCAGTCCTTTTGCCTTGGTAAAACTTGAGGAATTCAAACCCCTGACCCAAGAAGCATCGATCACTCTATATTCTAACCACTTCTCAAACCAATTTTGGTGATTCAAAAATATTCATTGTTCGTTTTGCTATTCATTATTTATTCATCAACTCATCAATAATGCATAGTCAAAAATGACAAATATCCAAGTTAACAGTCTTAGGGCTTTCTTTTGACATTATCCCTGCAAGGACCTATGTAAACGCATAAATGCTAAACCCTAAGGAATAAACTTTAAGGGAAAAAGGCAAGGAAAATGCCGCTCTCCTAAAGACAAGAGCATTTATTTTTAGAGCGCAATGAAGCCAAATAACTATTGAGTCAGCCCAGCTTTCAGGCTGTCAACCTCCTATTTTTTCTAAGGATATTTCCTCTGGTTGATTTTTAAAACAAAAGCATTGGAATTTGGCTTTGCAAAGCCACCCTCACATCTTCTTCTACAAGCATCCTTGTGGGGTTGAGTCAATAAACCAAATCATAATTCCTTCATACATTTTTATCAACTTTTTTGGGGTACAGACCAAAATGCAATCCATCTGAAAGAACTGAACATAAAGGAATCAGCAATGTAGACTTGAATGAATCAGCTTTCAAGTGAGCAGTTTTCAAGACTAGTCCAGATAATCTGGTGATGGAGTTCCCTGGTGGCTCAGTGGATTAGGGACCCAGCATTGTCACTGCTGTGACACAGATTCCATCCCTGGACCAGGAATTTTTATGCTAGGGGTATGGACAAAAAAAAAAAAAAAAAAAGAAAAGAAAAAAAAAAAAGATAAGTGAAACACCAGAGTTTAGCCTGGACTAGTTAGAGAGGGTGTGGGGACAAGTCACCAAAAGAGAGTTTGAGTCTCAGTTCATCTCAGTGTCAGTTTCCTTGCCTGTAAAGGGGGAAGAGTTAAATCTTTCATGAGTGTGTAAATACCCTCTCCTACCTTAATGACTAGCACGGAACAGGGGTTTTAAAATAGTGGCTGATACGTTATGGAAAACAATATGAAGTTTCCTTAACAAACTAAAAATAAAGCTACCATAGGATACAGCAATCCCACTCCTGGGCATCCATCCAGAGAAAACCATAATTCTAAAAGATACGTGAAAGATTCCTGCTGGGACTGAACAGGTTAAGAACCTGGCTAATATCCATGAGGATGTGGGTTCGATTCCTGACCTGGTTCAGTGTGTTAAGGATCCAGGGTTGCCGCAAGCTGTGGTATAGATCATAGATGTGGCTTAGATCTGGCATTGCTGTGGCTGTGGTATAGGCCAGCAGCTACAGATCCAATTCAACCCCTAGCCTGAGAACTTCCACATACTGCATGTGAGGTCCTAATAAGGAAAAAAAAAAAAAAAAAAAGATACAGGCACCCCAATGTTCATTGTAGCACTTTTTCCAATAGTCAAGACATGGAAACAACCTGGGTCCATCAACAGAGGAATTGGTAAAGAAGATGTAGTACATACATACAATGGAATATTGCTCAGCCATGGAAGAGTGAAATAATGGCATCTGCTGCAACGTGGATGGACCTAGAGATTATCATACTAAGTGAAAGAAGTCAGACAGAGACAACTATCATATGATATCACTTATATGTGGAATCTCAAAAAATGATACAATGAACTTATTTCCAAAACAGAAACAAAGAGATATTGAAAACAAACTTAAGGTTATCGAAGGAGAAAAGGGATGGTGGAGGGATAAATTAGGCATTGGGAATTAACTTATACATATATTACATACAAATTTGATAAAAAACAAAAACAAGGGCCTACTCTATAGCACAGGGAACACTTTTCAATATTTGTAATAACCCATCATGGAAAAGAGTCAAAAAATATGTATAACTGAATCACTTTCCTGTACATCTGGCAACTAACACAACATTGTAAATAAACTATACTTCAGTTTTAAAAAATAGTGGTTGATGGTAAGGAAAAACATAACAAATTACTTTTGCAACTAAAGCCTGTTACCTTAGTTTCAAATTCATATAACCCACACTTTCTGGGCCGCAGCAGCCTGGCAGAGGACCATCAAGGGATAACTGTTTCGGAGATAATGGACATAGCACCTTGTTTGCAGATCTGAGCATTGGAACCACGGAGCCTGTTTCTCGGCTCTGGCAGTGTCTCAGGGTGGACCCATCTCCCTGGGTAGCCGAGGGTCTGCTCTCGGCACATACACCTGTGTGTGCTACCTCGGTGCCTCTGCAGATGTGGGCTCTGCCTCCCCACTGTTCTCTGGTCACTGCCAGCCTCGTGCTGGCACATTTCTAGCTGCTGATGTTGCCCCCCTCCCCCCCACCCCCTGGCCCCTGGCCCCCGTCTCTCCATACTGTCATGCTCTCCCACCCCCTCACCGTCTGTTAGTGACAAGGTCTTCGAAGTGTCCCTGGGGGAAAGTCTCCGTTTCCATGGCACTCCTGGGGTTTCAGCTCTGTCTTTTAAGTGTTCAGTTCTCTTACAAGCCTGTCACTTGTTCGAAAGATTCACAGAGGACCTCCATCTCTCGCTGC
Source organism: Sus scrofa (assembly GCF_054392235.1). Taxonomy (NCBI): domain Eukaryota; kingdom Metazoa; phylum Chordata; class Mammalia; order Artiodactyla; family Suidae; genus Sus; species Sus scrofa. The sequence continues at coordinate 48,554,272 of NC_139390.1, read as the reverse complement.
CCAACGTGAACAAGTGTCTATCCACCCCAGTGTCCGGCAAGAGTCTTTGTTTAGGGGTGGGGTTGGGGATATGAAGATGTGTGGGTCTAGGGCCAGCTCCCATAGCCCAGGGCTGGTGCACTGGCAGAATCCGCCCAGCCGAGGCCACACTCCAGGGCCCTGCTTTTGCCCACCGTTTTCTCATTTTCTGGCTGTATGCCTTTCCCCCCAACCTTGTCCTATATGGTCAGTACATTCAGATATGTTACATGGACTTAATCCATGAGGGGGAATGGGAGAGCAGGATGGACATCTGGTCTAGGCATCTCACAGGTAGAATTTAGGTTAGTTGGTTTGTTTTGCAGGGGATTAAACCCCAGGATGCCCAGTACCTCTGTGGCTGCCCTAAGTCCCTCACTTTTGCAAATGTTATAACAGCTCCATCCAGACACAACTATTCAGAAAATGCTTTATCTTCCCATTCGACAGTATCGCAACCCCTAATCCTTGTTCAAGCTGCCACTGTTGTTCATCCCTTCCATTGTCTGGGGGGAAAATCTCTTCCTGTTTGGTGCCCAGCTCTAAACCCTGGCCTTCTGGTTCTGGCCCTTCAGATGGTGGGCTGGGCCACCAGCTCTTCCAGGCTCCAGACCTGGACAGCCATGCAAAAGTTCTCAGGGGAAACTGGTCTGCCCCTCCTTGGTCTGACTGGGGAGCATGGCCCTGCTCCCCCAGGAGGCCTCTGTCCCTCTTGGTCCCTCCTGTAATTGGATGCCTTGCTAAAGTCCCAACCTGAGTCCATTTCCTTATCTGGCCTGGCTTGGAAATTTGGAAATCTGTCTTGATCTCTGTCACAGAAACTATAGAATATACTCGATTCCTCCTGGAAATTTTTTTGTGTCCTTTTTTTTTTTTTTTTTTTTCCAGGGTTGTACCTGAGGCGTATGGAGGTTCCCAAACTAGGGGTCGAATTGGAGCTACAGCTGCCGGCCGACACCACTGCCGTGGCAATGCTGGATCTGAGCTGCGTCTTCGATTTACATCACAGCTCATGGCAACACCGGATCCTTAATCCACTGAGCGAGGCCAGGGATCACACCCATGTTCTCAGGGATGCTAGTCAGATTCATTTCCACTAAGCCGTGACAGGAACTCCCCTCCAGGAAATTAATCTGGCTCACTCAGTGCCTGGTACCCTGGGCTACATGGTCCGGGGCAGGATTCACTCTGTGGCATCCTGTGCACCTGGGGGGACACCAGCACTTCACCTTTGACCTGAATGGATGTTCATGTTCAAAGGCCCCTGTCCTTTGTCTCATCCCAAAGAATCTCTGAGGTCGGGCCAAGCACAAAGCACTTGTACAGATCTCATGTACAAGAGAGGGTCACTCTCCAAGATCCAGCACCCTCTTCTAGGGGCCAGTCAGCTACAGCTGACCATGAATCCTGTGATAGTGGTCCCTCCTGGCCCTGGCATTATCTCCCCCACAGTATCCTGCAAATGCCTTCACAAAACTTATCTGCACTTTAACCTCAGTGCTTACCAACTTCCACCATGTGTTAAAGATATTTGACCTCACTTTTTTTGGCTGCACCTGTAGCATATAGAAGTTCCCAGGCCAGGGACTGAATCCAAGCTGCAGCTGAGACCTATACCTACCAGATCGTTAACCCACTCTGCTACAGTAGGAACTCCCTGACCTCATATTTTATCATGCCTAGATTCACATTCATTCTTTAGGATGTGGAGCCTCAGGAAAACTTGCTGTCTGGGGTCTGTGACAAAGTATTTAGCCCCCAGCTTCATAGAATCCAGTGCACAGACAAGTGTCACTCTGTGTTTTATCTGCAGCCTCTATGTGCCTAATGGCAGCTCCCCTACTCCTCCTTTTTTCCTTTCTTTGCTGTCTTTGTCTTGAACTGCCCCAGGATCTGCATCTACATTCACGTTATCCCATTTAAAACATAAACTCTCCTGGATAGGTCTGAGCTCAGGGTGTATTAGGCTCTAGAGTACCTGTCACAATGACATTTGCACTTCGATATTTTTTAACTAATGTATTTTCATTGTAATCATTATCCTACAATTAAATGGGGAAGGCAAATTAAAGGTATTATTAGCCATGTGTGGGTCCGTATTTTACTTTATGTAACTATAATGATAAAAGGTAGGAGAGTGCTTTGTAAAATACTATTCAAGTTATTATTTCAGTTACTCATATATTATTGCTTTTTTCATAAACATGCCAGTTAAAATGTTAAAAATATGCTGTTCTCTATACTGTAATTTTGCTTTTAATGAGAAACCAGTCCCTCTTAGCCATACTTCCATTATTTCCTTTAGAACTCTTTGTTTTATTTGTTTTCTTTATCATGTAATAACTATGATTGTGGAATGATAGTCAAAGAATCACACACCCAAAAGAGATTTTTTTTAAACGTAAGGGGTGTTAATTTTTTATCTTAAGATTATCCCTTTTTTTCCCCCCCTTTTTACAGACTTGCCTGGGCATACGGAAGTTCCTAGGCTAGGAGTCAAATTGGAGCTGCAGCTGCTGGCCTACACCATAGCCACAGCACCACCAGATATGAGCCACACCTATACCTAAGATTGCAGCAACGCTGAATCCTTAATGATCAAGGCCAGAGATCAAACCTGCATCCTCATGGACACTATATTAGGTTTTTAACCAGCTGAGCCACAATTAGGAACTTCTTAAAAGAGATTTTTAAAGCCCTTGTCCATTTCTCTGATTTTAGACAGAGCTACCCTTAATCCTATTCACAAAGTTAAAGATACACAATTGAAATAATTTTAAAGTAAATGTTTTCCTGTTTATAAATACAAGGCATACATTCTTTACTTTTCCTCTTCTTATTATTTGGCCACACTAATAGCATGTAGACATTCTTGGGCAGGGAAGCCATATATTTTTTAAAAAAAGTTCTGGAGTTCCCGTTGTGGCTCAGCAGTAATGACTCCATCTGGTATCCATGAGGTTGTGGGTATGGTCCCTAGCCTTACTTAGTGGGTTAAAGATCTGGTGGTGCTGTGAGCTGTGGTGTAGGTCAAGTTGTGGCTAGAATCTGACATTGCTGTGGCTGTGGTGTAGGCCAGCGCCTGCAGCTCAGATTTGACCCCTAGCCTGGGAAATTCCATATGCCGAGAGTTCAGCCCTATAAAGACAAAAAAATGAAATAAAACAAAACAAAACAAAATAAAATAAAATAGAAGCTCTATATCTTCTCTTCATTCAATATAAGATATTTCTGGTTTAACTAAACAAAAGCTGTATTTCTTTTGCTAGTATTTCTTAGCACAAAAAGTGTGATCATGGTTTGATATTACTTTTCTTAGCGATGGGTTTGTTTTTGTGTCCCCTTTCACTCTAATTGCTTATACCTGCAGCCATGACATTTAGAAAATAATTCCATTAGGCGTACCCGTTGTGAATCAGTGGTTAACGAATCTGACTAGCAACCATGAGGACGAAGGTTCGATCCCTGCCCTCTATCAGTGGGTTAAGGGTCTGGTGTTGCCACTGTGGTGTAGGTCACAGACATGGCTCGGATCCCATGGTGCTGTGGCTATAGCTGTGGCTGTAGCTGTGGCTGGGAGCTACAGCTCCGATTCAAACCCTAGCCTGGGAACCTCCATATGCTGTGGGTGCAGCCCTAAAAAAAAAGGAAAAAAAAAAAAAGAATTCCATTAGAAGATGTTCAAAACAACAAAAGAAAAAAAGCCCAAGCCAATACAATGACTGTTTTCCATATTATTCTTCTTGAGGTACTAATTCATACACTAATATTTTAAAAATTATGACATACTCAGCCTTATTCATGTAACATCACATCATAAATATTTCCTTATCCTGACATGGTGTTGGTATCTTTCATTTTAACAAATTTATGATACATCATCAAGTGAATGTACTAGTGTTTCTCTTTTTTTCTCTTTTTTTTGGGGGGGGGTTGTTCATTTTGTTTTGTTTTTGGCTGTGCTCATAGCATTCAGACCCTCTGGGTCTGGGATTGAACCCAAGCCACAGTGGTGACAATGCCAGATCCTTTACCAGCTGAGCCAACAGTAAACTCCCTATTTTCTATTTTTCTATAATGAGACAATAAATATGTTTGGTTACACAGCTTCCCTCACCTGAAGTAGCATCTTAATCTAAATTTCCAAAAAAGAACATTTTCAGGACTAGATCTATAATTTCAGATTCCTTTTCTGAATGATTCTCCTAGTTTCTCTACCCTGAGACAAGCATGAGCCCCTGAGCACTAAATGTTTCGGGGATTTTCGTTTACACTAAGTTTAGAGTAAGTGTCTCTAATGTAATCAATCTTTTGGAAACCAAATAAAAAGAGGCATCAGATTATTCAAAACTTCAGATTAATCTCAGATTATCAGAGCGTGAACTAAAGTCTTCTAGGAGATTGTCAGACATAGTAAAAAGGCAATCAGGAAATGAGAACACCGCTCCTTGCTGCTAATGGCCCATGAGGACCCCTTGCTCTGGGGACACTTTGATAAATGCAGGAACCACGCACCCTAAATATTGTTATTTCTCTCTTTTTTTCTTTCTAGGGCCAAAACTGTGGCATAGGAAGTTCCCAAGCTAGGGGTCAAATCTGATCCGTAGTCCCAGCAATACCAGATCCGAGACACATCTTTGACCTACACTGCAGCTTGTGGCAACCCCAGATCCTTAACCCACTGAGTGAAGCCAAGGATCAAATCCACATCCTTATGGATACTAGTCAGGTTCTTAACCCACTGAGCCACAACAGGAACTCCTATTCTTTCTTTTCTGATCTCATTGCACTTCTCCCTTGTTGAAAAAAATCTTCAATGTCACCAATAGTCCTTAGATAAACTCCACGCTCTAAGGCTTGGCTCTGAGGCAATAGAATGGACAGGAACAGTAGGACTCCAGAAGGAACACAGGCCACAGATTCAGAGGACTCGGGTTCAAGTCCTGTCCCTGTGCTAACACTTAACCTTCCAATTTGCTTATCTGCACAGTGAGATAATTGTATCTTTTTTTCAAGGCTCTGCAGAAGATTAGGTAGAATTCATTTGAAAGGGCCCAGAATGAAGGGCCTCCTTGATGTGACTTCCTTTCCTCTCCAATCTAGGTTCCACCTGCTTTACTTACCCCCCCACACACACACTTTTCTGTTTCTAAAACTTTGCTTTTTCTAGTTTCTCCATCAAATGTTTGCTCCTCAAATCTCTACAATCTTACTTAAGACCCAGGTCAGATGTTTTTCCAGGCCAGTCTCAGAAACTGAAACTAACTTCCCTCCATGTAACATGTATCAAGTTCTCTGTATGGGAGTTCCTGCTGTGGCACCACAGGATCTGTGGCATCTCTGCAGCATCAGGAAGCAGGTCCAATCCCTGCCTGGCACAGTGGTTAAAGGATCTGGTGTTGCTGCAGCTGTGGTGAAGCTTGCAACTATGGCTTGGATGTTATCCCTGACCGGGGAACTCCATAATGCCATGGGGCAGCCAAAAAAGAAAAAGAAAGAAAGAAAGAAAAAAGAAGAAAAATTTGCTGTATATGATGAATCTATAGGGCATCTCATGTCCCTTGGAAATGATGCCCACCTTTCAACACTCTGTATTCCTACATCATCTTGCACAATGCCTGGCACAAAATGGGTACCTATTTATTGTTAATTCTATCCTGTTATATTCCTTACTTTTTTTCTCCTGCTCTCTCATCTTCCCTATATTTCATACACAGGGACATTCTATGTTGAGTATTTCCACCACGAACAATATAGACAGATGGCTGTGAACTTTTCACCTCCACATAGGTACCCAAATTCCAATCAGCAAATGAAATGACAGTTTTAAGAAAGTGGGGGTGGATCTCGCCGGTCAAGGAAGCAGCTTTTGCATGCCTCAACCTGTCTGCTTTGGGATGGGAGCCAAAGTCAGGGGGTCCAAGACTGTTCCAATTTTCTCGCATTCCAAGTATTATTTATGTAGTGCATAGTCCCATGGTCTCAAAGGCGCTGCAATGACATACAGCATAGCCCTGGGAGAGAAAAAGGAAATGAGGAAAGTGGGGGAGGTGCAGGAAGGGTATCTTGGTGAGCCAGATTGATAGAAGCTGACACAAGCTGCCCCTCCCTGTCTGACACAGGTATGAGCAGCATATTGGTCACCGTCAGAGTCATAAATTTGCCTTGGTAGCTGGTAGGCAAAGTCTGCAGAGAAAACTTTCTTTTCCTTAGCTTGAAAAACCACACAATGCTTGGGAGGGGCCAGACCCTTCTTCTCCAGGTATCCATCCGGAAATTCAGAATCCGATCAGAACATAATTGACACTGATGCTCACTTATAAGTGTCACCCTGGAAGAAGTTTTTTTTTTTTTTTTTTTTTTTAAATTCCTTGTGGCAACAGAGATCATAAGTACTAAAGCTTCCAGATGCTGAGTTTTCTTCATACAGTTGCCCACAGCCCTTGGAAGTTCTCAAAAGGAGGAAGAAAAGGACAGGGTCACTGTGCCACCAAAGCACCAAGGGACACAGCAGTCCTGACATTCGTCCCACAGGCAACACCACAAATAGGCTTAAGGCATGCTTTTCTCCCAGCAGAATCCTTCATGCATCTCCTGATAATGTGTCTTTCCATCGGGAGGGCCAAGGAATCGCTCCTGTAAAACAAGGATCGCTTCTGAAACAGAAAAGCATGCAAACACTCTGACCCCAGACCCCCACATTTCTGATGGTTTGCGACATGGTCTTTAGGCAATCTCAAACTTTACAGGGTGGGGAGGCTTTGGTGCACATTTTCAGTCATGCAGATTTCCTTGTGGGAGCCTTGGACATGGGGAATCAGTTAAACAGAGATGCCTCAGCCTGGAGTGTTCAATATTCTCTTTAATGATTAAAAGTGCTGACTCCAGTGGGAGCAGAGCGCAGGCTGTAGAGATTATCATGGTTTGAAGCTTTTTTTTTTTTTTTTTTTGGCTGAGTGATGAGGGCGGGGTGGGAGGGGCTGGGGAGTAAGACTGTGAAAGAAGTTAGCTCCTACAGTGAGGAGGCGGGGGTCTGGGGTTCAGCAGCACAGCTGGAGGAGGACAGAAGCTGGCAGGAGGGGCTCTGAGAAGCAGGACCCCACTGTGCTCCACAAACAAGATCTTTAAAGCCTAAGTCTCATGTTGTTCCCCATGATCTGTGTGCCGTCCGCCTGTAACTGCCTACCTTTCAGTGAAGAATGTTTTTTTTTGTTTGTTTTTGGGTTTTGTTTTTTTTTTTTTTTTTTTTTTTGTCTTTTGTTGTTGTTGTTGTTGCTATTTCTTGGGCCGCTCCCGCGGCATATGGAGATTCCCAGGCTAGGGGTTGAATCGAAGCTGTAGCCACCGGCCTATGCCAGAGCCACAGCAACTCGGGATCTGAGCTGCGTCTGCAACCTACACCACAGCTCACGGCAACGCCAGATCGTTAACCCACTGAGCAAGGGCAGGGACCGAACCCGCAACCTCATGGTTCCTAGTCGGATTCGTTAACCACTGCGCCACGACGGGAACTCCTCAGTGAAGAATGTTAAACACAGCAGCTTTCTGTTGGGGAAAGTTAGGGAACGGGTGTCTGTGTTTGGGGAGTGGATTGGAGAAAGAGGTGTCAGCATAGGAAGAAGAGGTGAGTGGGGTCTGGAGTCAGAGGACAGTGGCAGCCAGGATGGGGAGCAGGGAAATAGGATCCTGGGCTCCTGGCTTCTTGGAAGTGTTAGGAGTTAGGGCGGCATTTCCACAGCCATGTAAAATGGGGGAGAGGTGGGAATGAGAGGGAAGATCATCCCTGTAGGAATTTTAGAGAAAGAGTTGGGCTGGCATGATGATGGTCTGGAATAAGAAGAGCTACAATTTGGATCTGTTTCTAAGTGAAGAGAAGAAAGAGAAAAGGGAGGGAGGAGGAAGGGATGAAGAACAGAAAAAAGGGAGGGAGGGAGGGAGAAAAGAAGGGAGGAGGGAGGGAGGAGGGGAGGAAGGAAGGAAGGAAGGAACATCTCTGCCGGCCTCTTCTTGTGCTACTCAGAGCTTGAGTCTGCTGAGAATGATCTTGGGGCAGAGGGAGTGTGGGAGTGTGGTCTATGTCTCCCAGGGATGGCTCTAACTGATGGGGAGCAGAGAAAAAGTCAGAAACAAGACACATTGGGCGCTTCCAGGAACTGCGCTAGATCCCGAGAGGGGAGGTGAAGGAGGGGTGTAGGCCAGGCGAACCCAGGGATGTGAGGTGCCTGGGTCCTGGCCATCCCTGTGTTCTCTTCGGTGTTATTACAAACTCAGAAATCAGTATGTTACCCATCTGGAGTTCCTTTTGTGGCTCAGCAGTAATGAACCTGACTAGTATCCATAAGGACATGGGTTGAATCCCTGGTCTCACTCAGTGGGCTAAGGATCCGGCGTTGCTATGAGCTATGGTGTAGGTTGCAGATGCGGCTCAGATCTGGTGTTGCAGTGGCTATGGTGTAGGCCGGCGTCTGTAGCTCCAATTCAGTCCTTAGCCTGGGAACTGCCGTATGCTGCAGGTATGGCCCTAAAAAGACCAAAAAAAAAAAAAAATTGTATTTTAAAAGAGGGTACAGAGAGTGGATAACACTCAACCCCAAAGAACAACCAACAGAAAGGCACAGCCAGCACTTCCCTGTGTACTTGGTCAGGACTTACTACAATCATGAAAAACAAAAGATCCTCACAACAACACTGTGAGGACAGATGCATCACCCCATCCACAGAAAAGGTCAAGGTCAAGGCTCACATCTACGATGTTACAGGTTTAGAAAGTGGAGGAGCCAAGTCTAAGCCCAGAACATTTCACCATTTTCTGTCTGCTCTATTCCCAAAACTGGGTAGTTGCAATCTGTGCCACTGGGTAGAGAAATCTTTTATTATTGTTACCTGGCAAGAGGTGTGTGTGCACCACATGTGTGTAATGTGTGTGTGTATGTGCATGTGTGAATGCATATGTTTCTCTTCTGTATCTGTGTATGTATCTATGTGTATGTGCGTATGCTTGTGTATCTGTGTTGTCTATGTGCATGTGTCTGTGCGTCCAAGCGTATGTGTCTTGTGTGCTTGTCTGTGTGCACATGTGTGTCTGTGCGTATGTTTCTGCACATATGAGTGTAACTATGCGTATATGTGTGTCTCTGTGTGCAAGCATAGGTGTCAATGTGCATGCATGTGCACATGTGTGTGTCTGTGTGTGTATCTGTGTATTTTATGTGTATGTGTGTATGCTTGTGTGTCTGTGTGTGTCTGTGTGTATGTGCAAGCATATATGTGTGTCTATTTGCATGTGTATGTGTATACACACGTGTGTCTGGTGAATGTGTGTATGCATAATGCACACACACGGCTGTGTGTGTCTATGTGGCTGTGTGTACACATATGTGTCTGTGTGTATTTGCGTGTGTGTGTGTGTGTGTTCGTGGTCTCCCTAAGTTGTGGGTTGTGGGAAACTCTGCTCAGCCCTGGCTGATGATGACCCTGAGGGAATATGGGCCCAAGTGCTCCAATTTTTCAGGAGAAGCCAAACATTTATATTTATACACGTTTGATATTTCAATGTCAGTGCCTTTGAAAAGGAAAAGAAATCAAAACCTTGTGAAAGTGGAGCACCCTGGCCACTGCTGCCAGGCTTCTGCCTTCAACCTGTATCCTTGTCTCCCTCCCAGTCAGTCCCTGGAGAGCCTGACTACCTTCCTATGCCTTTTTCAACCCTGGACTCACTTGGTCTGAATGTCTGCCTGGGGTCCCTCCTCTCTTTTGCCTGTTTCCCCCCATCTGGGTCATTTTCAGTCTTTGGTGGTGGAGGTGGGGGGTGTGCTGGGAAATCAAGGGTGGCCAGGAAGCTTGTGTTGTTTGTTGGTTTTAGCATCTTGACCTGGAGTGAACCTGGTGGTAGGTAGCTGGGGGGGGGGGGGCAGAGATGGAGGAGCAGGAGCAGTGAGGAAGAGCCAGGCGAGGCGGTGCCCCTGAGGACAGGAAATGAAAGGCTGGCACTGATGCACTCTCAGTAAATATTAAACAGCAATGAAAGAGAGTAATAGGCTGCAAAGAGGACAAGCATGCGGTGGTTTGCTATTTTCTGGCACACGGCTGGGAACTCATCTCTTCCAACATAACAGACAGTTTTACTTGGCTGGGAGAAAAACCTGAGTTAAAAACATGAGGCCAACGGTCTTGCTATCTATGGAAACAAATAAATGGTGGAATAAGAATAACAGTAAAATAAAGATATTCTATTTCTGTCATTCTATATAGATATTGTAGTTTGTGGCAGATAAGATTTAATTAACTAGCAGCAAGAGATTTTTGAAATAGCAGTGGTTTAAAGGGCCTCTTCTCTGCATTTGGTAATGAAAGTGCTTTCAAATGTGATACTTTAGTAATCCAGGCAACACTATTTCTTAGCTTCTATTGCGTGTGTGTTTGCAGGGGATGGGGAGGAAATGGTAGATGTAATCTTTTGAGCAGAAAAAGATATAATCTTTTTCTTTTATAGTGGTATTCCATCTACAAGAAGGACAAAGCTCCCCTCCCCAAAAGCCCATATCAAATCTGAAACAGTTTTAAGCAATAACAACAAAAATACTATGTTCTAGACACCTCTCTTGGAAAACACAGCACTCTGCATTCATCTGAACATAATGCAAACCACAGTTACTAAAACTCTGTTACCTTGTTATACAGCCAGTTGGTTTTTGTATTTCTTCAAGACAATGCAAAGAAGAGCATTTTCTTGGAAGCATCTTTAAGACTTTAAACAATATGTTTATATTTATCTAATCTTCAGGCTGAGTCTAGGCTGGAGGTTTCAATTCCTACACACGTGATCCTTTTTCCTAAATCACATACTTTTTTTCACCACCTGTCTTTGTTTTGATTATCATATGTATGCTACCATGAATTTCATACATATTTTATCTATTAAAAATGCTTCTCTCATTCCATTCAGCAGGCCAACACTTAAGTTAGGTAGTCACACCTGTCTTCCTACTTCTCAAGCCTTCCATAATTATCAGAAAGTACAAACAGGGAGTTCCCTTTGTGGCGCAGCAGAACTAGTGTCCGTAAAGATGCAGGTTGGATCCCTGGCCTCCATCAATGGGTCAGAGATCTGGCATTTCTGTGAGCTGTGGTGTAGGTCGCAGACGTGGCTCACATCCCAAGTTGCTGTGGCTGTGGCGTAGGTTGGTGGCTGTAGCTCCGATTTGACCAGGGAACTTCCATATACCATGGATGTGGCCCTAAAAAGAAAAAAAAAAAAAAAAAGAAAGGAAGAAAGGAAGGAAGGAAGGAAGGAAGGAAGGAAGAAAGAAAGAAAGAAAGAAAGAAAGAAAGAAAGAAAGAAAGAAAGAAAGAGAAAGCACAAACAGTCCACAAATAGAGGTGGCTCAGCAGGTTAAGGATCCAGCATTGTCACTGCTGTGGCATAGGCTTGTCCCTGGTCTGGGAATTTCCTATGCTGTGGGCATGGCCAAAAATAAATAAAAAATAAATAAACAAACTAAAAGATAAAATAGAAGGGGGGCAGCACCACCCAGTAAGAAGAAGAATGAAGTCCAAATGCTGTCAAAATTGGTAAGTTTGTTCACTTTATTTCCATTGCCTTCCCTGCTGGGTCAGAAAAAGCACTACAAGCCAGAGCAGTGGGCTGACATGGAAGGCCATCTTTTAGCAAGGCACGTTTTTAAAAATCATGTCTACGTTATTTGTTATCAAAAGATTGCTTTCTACTTACCAAGAAGCTTTAATTCTAGGGAGTTCCACTGTAGCACGGCAGAAACAAATCCAACTAGCATCCGTGAGGATGCAGGTTCGATCCCTGGCCTCGCTCAGTGGGTGGGGGATCCGGCGTTATTGTGAGCTGTGGTGTAGGTCGAAGATAAGGCTTGGATCCTGAATTGCTATGGCTGTGATATAGGCCAGCAGCTGCTGCTCCAATTCAACCCCTGGCCTGGGAACTTCCGCACGCCACTGGTGTAGCCCTAAAAGGAATAAAAAAAGAAGCTTTATTCTAGGAGTCAAAAGTAGCCTGTACTTCAACACCCATTTCCTACCAAGATTTCTCCAATATTAAATTTACTTTCGTCTCTTCTGTGACAGCTAAAATAAGAGGACTGTAATACAGAGTATCTTGGGGTTCTCCAGGGCATCTGCAGAAGTCAAACTCTATTTTCCAGACAGATGCAAAATTCATGTGGCTTTTAACTCATTTTTAAGTAAATCTTGACCTAATATAAAAAATTGAGACCAGGTGACCAATATTGCCAAAGAATCATAAAAATTCAGAACATTCTTAAGAATAAATACCTTCCAAAAAAGTTGATTGAAAATCCTAATTTGGGATCAAGCTTGGTGACTGTTAAAATAACTTGGTGTTCATCATATTATTTAATCAATCTCTTTAAATCTCAATATTATCTCTACATTTTCAAGCTTCTTTCTTATATCTTCTTAACAAATTTCAAAACTATTTACTGTGGTGTTTTCAGGAAATCAATAAAAATGTCTGAGACTTGTCATTAGTGAAAGAACACAAAAACAAAAAGCTTAACTGGTCAGCTATGCCTTTTTTTAAAAATTAAAAATAAAATAATCTGTGTGTAATGTGTAATTTCAGACCCCACTGAAATGTGACAAATTGATGTTACTTTTTCTTGACAGTGATTTTTCAGAAATCCTTACCATTAAAAAAATTTTACAATAGAAAACTTGTATTTTATTTCTGTGAAAAACAGTGATAGCTGTTTTTTATAAGTTCAATGAATGTATGTGGTTAACATTTGACATCTATTAAGTAATTTAAATGTCACATTTCAACCTAAAAGCTTATGTTTTTCACTCTGTCGTTGATTTCTTGAACTCTATCATCTGGCAAATTATCTCAGTTCTTAAAACTACTAGTTATCTTTGTGAGCAAACTTCTTTGACAATATCCTCAAAAGCAAATTGTTGGCATTTTCAATGAGGGTCCTTCCTCAGGTTGAATGTGGGCGAAAACTGGGGGCATCCTCTCCCCTTCTCAGAGTGCATGCAGGCCTTACATCTATAGAAATGCCTGCAGAAGGGAAGGGCTCTCAGCATTTTGAAAGACAGAAGACCAAGCCCGAGGGTGGAATTCCCTCAGGATCTTCTCCAGGGAATGGAGCATTCTGGATGTCCTGCGTGGGAAGTCGGCAGTGGGCGAGTAGAACAGCAATGCACCGAAGTGCATTTGCACTTGAGGACTTTCCAGCGCCCCAACCTGCTGCACTCACAGGGGCGCTCCCCTCTCCTCCTTCGTGCTCACACAGGACAGGCATCATTCCCATTTGAAACAGCAGTGGGGTCTGTCCTCCAACACCATGCTCTGGGGGAGGTAAGAGGATGCCGGAGGGTGGCGTAGAGAAGGCAAAGCAGTTCCTCTCTGGATCTCAGAGAGAGTCCCTGCAGGCAGGTGAGCCAACCAATAGATAAGCATCATCTTTGCCACAGCTGGTGCCCTTTTACTTTGCCCCTTTGTTTCTCTGTGAAGCGGTATCATATCACAGTTCCCCTGTGTGAAACCCCCTCTTCTTAGCCATTTTAACTTATTTTGGATCATGCAGAACTGCAAAGCAAAAATAAACCAAAAACAGAGGGCAAAAATCACAGAACGTCCTGTAGCAGGGCGGGCACACTGCTTTCAACACTCTTTCTATCCACAGGGGCTCTAGCTGGGTTTTTTTCCTGCCAGGGCTTGTCTGGTGGCTGCAGGGACTTTTCCTCACTGGGATCTTTTTGTTATCTAGGAGCATCTTGGTATTTTTCAGATTACCAAGAGTCTGTTGTAATGTGACTCTGTGGCATGACAGATAAAGAGACTAAGATAGATGGCTGACGGAAACTGTGTTTTCTAGGAATGAATGATAAGAGTTACCAGATAAAAATGCAATTTATCAAGTCACAGAACAAGGCAGGAATGAGAAGAATGTTCTTCAGTTTTAAAGTTTAGTATAAATGCGGCTCCTAACAAAATCAGAGAAAGTCAGAGGGAATTTTTAAAATATACAAGAAGAAAGAAAAGTATTGCTTAAATAGACAAGTAAATGCTTTCAGACATAAATAAATATATGTATGTATCTCTGTATTTGGGTGTTTGTTTTTTTTTTTCCCTTTCCTGTTAGGATTAAGTGACTTTTAGAGTAAATTTAGTTATCTAGGAGTTGATTATTTAGTTTGTCAACAGTAACAACCTGCTTTTTATAGCTCTTTAAATTTTTTTTTTCCTTTTTACGTCTGTGCCCACAGCATATGGAAGTTCCTGGGCCAGGGATTGAATCTGAGCCGCCCACTGAGCCAGCTGGGGATTGAACCCACACCTCTAGAGCCTTCTGAGCTGTTGTGGTTGGATTCTTAACAAAATTCATGTTTTTCTAAAGCAAAGTTTGATCCCTGGCCTTGCTCAGTGGGTTATAGATCTGGTGTTGCCTTAAGTTGTGGTGTAGGTCCCACGGCAGGAACTCCTAAAAAATATTTTTTAATGTACAAGAATTGATGTTTCCTTTAGAAAAGCGTAAAGAATATTTGTAGCTTTTCTAAATGCTAGATTCCAGAATACTGGTGGTCTAATGGGATTGATAGGACCCTCGTCACTGACAGTGGAATGCTCCAAAAGGCCTCAGAAAATACAGGAATGAGCAAGTGAGACAACTAGCAATTCAAGTCTGCATAACTTCCAACTCTCTGCCTGCCGACCCCACCCCTCTCACATCCACCCTGTCCCACCCCTCTTCTTTCATGGTGCGTCAATCTCCAGCCCTTGGTGGACGATGCAAGAGTTGGTTCTGATGTTTAAGAGGCTGAAGCAGCTCTATAGACAATGGATGGATAGTGAACATCCCCTGCTTTTAAAATACTCCCAGCTGGAGTTCCCATCATGGCTCATTGGTAACAAACCTGACTAGTATCCATGAGGATGTGGGTTCAATCCCTGGCCTCACTCAGTGGGCTAGGGATCCAGCACTGCAGCAAGCTATGGTGTAGGTCCCAGATTCGGCTGGGATCCTGGGTTGCTGTGGCTGTGGCTGGCAGCTACAGCTCCAATTCAACCCCTAGCCAGGGGACTTCCATATACTGCAGGTGTGGCCCGAAAAAGACAAAAGAGGAAACAAAACAAAACAAAGCACCCCCAGCCACCCCACCACTGAGGGTTTCTCATCGGCCTCCTGTGACAGACAACTTCTAAATTCCCCAGGGATCTGGGGGTATCAGGTGATCCCTATCCCCTGTGTCATGCCTACTCTTCTAAGTGGGCTGGTCTTAGCTCATTCCTGGAAGCAGACAGAATGGGACAGAGGGGGTGGGATGTCACTTATGAGAGTAGGTTGCAAAATGGCTGTGGCTCCTGTCCTGGGTGTCCCCCTCTCTTGCTCCATCTGGAAAGACCCAGCTGCCAGGTGAAGTAGCATATGCACAGCCCAGTAGCCCTGGAGGAAT
Source organism: Sus scrofa (assembly GCF_054392235.1). Lineage (NCBI taxonomy): Eukaryota > Metazoa > Chordata > Mammalia > Artiodactyla > Suidae > Sus > Sus scrofa. The sequence goes on along the minus strand of NC_139390.1, from coordinate 48,538,804 downwards.
CACATGCCACCATCAAGAGGGCTGGGTGTCAGATCCTCCCTGCTGCCCCCTTGGACACCTGAATGGCCCCCTCCTGGGAAACCTGGGGCCAGCAGCACCCAGCTTGGCAGGGCCCAGACTCCTGAGCAGAAACAGCAATATACTAAATATTGGTGTTTTTATTTTATTTCTTTTTTCTTTTTCTTTTCTTTCTTTTTTTTTTTTTTAGGGTTGCACCAGAGGCCTATGGAAGTTCCCAGGCTAGGGGCTGAATTGGAGCTGCAACTGCTGGCCTACTTCACAGCCACAGCAACATAGGATCTGAGCTGTGTCTGCAGCCTACACCACAGCTCACAGCAATGCCTAATCCCTAACTCACTGAGTGAGGCCAGGGATGAACCCGTGTCCTCATGGATACTAGTTGGGTTCATTAACAGCTGAGCCACGACAGGAACTCCTAAATATTGGTTTTTTTAAGCCGTTAAGTTTGGGGGTCATTTGTTATGCTATCTATGCTGCTGTTTGTGCCTGTCAAGCCCTCCACCTTTTCCCCGTCTCCCACCCTGTCCCTCTCAGGGCCACCCCACCCCCACCAATCCCTTCACTTCTCCTGCAGGACGATTTTAAACCATCTCTGCTTTACAAGTCCCTTCAGGCCTTGCCCTCAAGGCTTCTTCTTCTTCACCTGCAATGGCCTCAAAATAACAAAGTATGAGAAACTCCAGTGCAGGCTGCTGTAAGCACAGTTTTCAGCTTATATTAAGAAACAGTGAGTCATCCAAAATAATGTAGCTATGATTTCATCACCTTAAAAATACTCCTGCCTGAGTATTTTATACAGTTAGGATTAAAAACACTGATGATTAAATAATCAGTTCCTTGCTTAAACATTTACCGTAATAAAACAAATTATTTTCAAATAGTTTAGTTATTTTTGGCCTGCCATTTGATTTGGGGTTATTGCTACACGTTATTGTGGGGTGTCTGCACCCCAAATCCTTAAGGTTCGCAGCCTTCTGGGCTCGGCAGTTACTTCCATACCCCCAATAAAACGCCTTTATTTATTTATTTATTTATTTATTTATTTATTTCTGTTTTTCAGCATTGCCCACAGTATATGGAAGTTCTCCTGCCAAGGATCAAACCTGAGCCAAGGTGTGACCTATACCATAGTAGTAAAGTCAGATTATTTAGCCCACTGTGCCACAGCCGGACCTCCCTAAAATGGCTTTAAATAAATAAAATAAAATGGCTTTATTTAAGTAAAGGTATTGATTTAAATAAATTGAATAAATAAATTGAAATGAATTAAATGAATGCTATACTATTATAAATTTTAGATCTACATTAAAATAAAATTAATTTATTAAAATTATAAATTATAAACTTTGAATAAATAAAGTACCCCCAAAATACCCCTTTCCCTCAGGTGGTGGAAATTCCTCTCTCTCTCCTCCAGGATTTCTGAGGACACCCTGAAGGTTAACTTTCCCACTTGCCTCCTCTCCGGAGTTACTTCTCCCCCATCCAGCGGTCCTCCGCTGCCTGCTGAGTTTTACTCTACAAAGGGTCCTGCCCTGCTTTCTTCTGCTTCCTACAAATGCCACCACCTCAGGCTGCCGAATGTAATTACAGCAAAGCACGAGGTAACAAACAATGTGAAATTACAATTAGCCAATTGCTAAAATTGGATTTCTTCAGTGTCTTGGAAACCACGTCACAGGAGGTCATCACGACCCTCGACCCCCCTTCCTCTCGCCGCGTGCCCCTCCCTCACTCGCAGGAGGTCTTCACCACCTCCCTTCTCGGGCTGCGTGCACCTCCCTCGCTGGCCTCCCAAGCCCTTCTCTTCCGTTTCGCTAGTCCAAGACCCTCCCTGCCTCCCACCATCCATTCCCCACCGCAACCTTAGTTTTCCTCAATATAGGGCGTTTGAACTTGGTTTTGTTTAAACTTTTTCCATTTAAGTTGGGTGGGGTGGGGTCAACCTCTGCTACCAAGGAGGTCCCAGACTCACCCACGTGTCCTTGCCTAGATGTTGTCATCCTCCTACCTCAGACCTGCTCCTAGACATTTTAAATAACATTTTTAAATGTTACATTAAAGTTTTAATAGGAAGATTAAGTTCAAAATCTTAATAAAATATGTAAGAAGAAAAGTTATTTTCCCACTGAAATTTTGCTGAATTTGCTTAAAAAAATGAAATTTTTTGAAGAAGTAGATTTTCTTTTTTTTCTTTCCTTTTTCTTTTTTTGGCTTTTTAGGGCCCCACCCACGGTGTACGGAAGTTCCTGGGCTAGAGATCGAATCAGAGCTGTAACTGTTGGCCTACACCACAGCCACAGCAACACTGGATCAGAGCCACCTCTTCAACCTACACTACAGCTCATGGCCATGCCGGATCTTTAACCCACTGAACAAGTCCAGGGATCAAACCCACCTCCTCATGGATACTAGTCCGGTTCATTAATCACTGAGCCACCATGGCAACTCCCTGAGCCACGATGGGAACTTTGAGTTTTTTCTTAAGTTTTTTCCTTAACTCTAGATCTAACATCCATACTGTAAAGCAGTGTATAATCCATTTCAAGTGAATGATAACAGCTATTTTTATTATTACAAAATTTTTTACTGGAGTTCCCACTGTGGCTCAGTGGAAACAACCCAGCTAGGATCCATGAGGATTCAGGTTTGATTCCTGGCCTCGTTCAGTGGGTTAAAGATGGGGCATTGCTGTGAGATGTGGTGTAGGCCAGCAGCTGCAGCTCCAATTCAACCCCTTGCCTGGGAACTTCTATGAGCTGCAGGTGTGGCAAAGAAAGAAGGAAAGGATGGAAGGAAGGACGGGAGAAAGAGAAAGAAAGAAAAAAAAATGCAAAAGGGTTCACCAGAAAATTCAAATGGTGGCAGAAGGAAGACCACATAAACCATTAGAGCAAAACTCCAAAGGCTTTCGACATTCACAGCACCACATAAGAAAGAGAGATGACAGATCCTCTTTTTTATTTTATTTTATTTTATTTACAGCCGGGCCTGAGAGTATATGGAAGTTCCTAGGCCAGAGGTCAAACCCGTTCCTCTGCAGTGAGGTCAGCCACTGCCATTGGATCTTTAACCCACTGTGCCACAAGAGAACTCTGGCCCCACTTTAAATGTGTATGAGCCATGTGTATTTTCTGAGAGAAGGGTGAGAGAGAAGCAAAAGTAAGGGAGTGGTGATAAGACTAATGTTACAGCGAGTACTTACGGCATACATACTACATGCCACATTCTTTGATGAGTGTTTTATATACATTATCCCCTTTGCCTTACAGGGAGGCACGAGCATTCTCATTTTACAGGAAATCGACTTGCCAGCATTACACAGAAGATGATTGGGCTTTGGAGCCAAGGCTGTGATTCCCTATCCCTGAGTTTTTTAGATTGTTGCCTAAAAATGGGAATGTAGGGGGTAGGGAAAGGACCTAAAAGTATTTGGTGCTTAAAGGTATAAAGAAAGATTGACTGGTGCAGGGGTGGCAAAACTCCCCCGCTGGCAAAGTGTGCTTAGTGATAGGATCTTTGAAGATAAGGTACATAATCTCACTTAGCAAGTTCTGACCCATATTCACCTGCAGATATGTTCCTATGCTATATTATGAGTTTGCAGTTTATATTACCTTCCGTCATTCACTGGATAGCTTGATGTTTTCCCAGTTGCTGGAACCACACAGTCACAGTCAGACCGTGAAGCAGTTTTCAACTCTGAAGTAGCTGTTCCATTAGTAAAACAGGACAGTAGCCAACATTTCATGTGCATTGGACAATAAACCCTGCGTTTCATCAGAGGAGGCTGCTCTTGATTCCTAAACAATAGGGATTTTCTCTAATAGATGTGCATCTGGTGGCTGTGGGAGATCATCTTTAATCCCCTGTAATACGTTCGGGAGCTGTCACAACATTCGATGACAGTGTGAGCTTCATTTTAACTGCTCTATTAGCTCGTGCAACAAACACAAGTCCACAACTAGTTAGTACCATCACTTCAGTCTTGGCCTTGGCATTCTCTTTTTCTCTTGTTTCCTGTTTTATTTTTATTTATTAAAAAAAATTTTTTTTGACCACACTTGGGGCATGCGGAAGTTCCCAGGTCAGGGATCGAACCCGAGCAACAAGCAACAGCAGCAACCTGAGCTGCTGCAGTGACAATATAGCACCAGAGAGTTCCTTGTTTTCATTTCTTTTCTTTCTTTTTTTTTTTTTTTTTTTTTTGGTCTTTTTAGGGCCACACCCACGGCATATGGAGGTTCCCAGGCTAGGAATGGGAGCTGTAACTGCTGGCCTACATCACAGCCACAGCAATGCCAGATCTGAGCCGCCTCTGCAGCCTATACTACGGCTCACAGCAATGCCGGATCCTTAACCCACTGAACAAGGCCAGGGATCAAACCTACGTCCTCATGGATGCTAGTCAGATTTGTTTCCACTGAGCCACAGTGGGAACTCCTTTTGTGTTCTGTTTTATTTTGTGGTCCTACGACTCACCATCACCCAAGCTGGAGAACTGGGGTCATCCTGACACCTTTTGACCTCAACTCAGCACTTTTCCCAAATTCATCTCTTCCCTGCCCCATGACCTCTGCCTTAGCTTTGGCCTCAGCTGCGCTTTCCTGGACCACTGCTGCTGGTGCCCCTGTCCTCAGGCTCTTTTCCTCAAGCTCTGTCTCCATGCAAACATCTTCTCTTTAAACCCAAGGCTAACCATCCTACGCCTGTTTAAACCTTCAGGGGTCCCCACTGTCTACAGAAGAGCATCCCCACTCCTGGCAAGCCTTGCACAGCCCCTTAGGCCTCAGCTCCACTCTGCTCCTCTTGGCTGTGACCTTCAGCAATGCCAAACTTGTCTGTCTGCTCTGCATATTCTGTGGGCTATTTCTTCCCTTTGGCCTTTTGCTCAAGCTGTCCTCTTTCTCCAGTGCTCTCCCTGCCCACCCAACCCCCAGTCTCCCATTTCTGGCCTGGATCCTCATTATCCTTTGAGACACAATTCAGATGTGAGACTCCCCTTCTGTCCCAGGACACGGCAGGCGACCCTCTCACTGTCGTTATATCTCTGTGAACAAACTAGGTATTAAATGCATTCTTGTAGCCATCACTGCCCTTCTGATGCTTTGCTATGATTCTCTGTTTGTGTGTCTGTTGTTCTTTTGGAATGTTAGCTCATTCTTGTAAAAGTAGAAAAAAGTCAGTGTCTGATAATAAAATACAAGGAGCTAGACCAGAAGAGTCATAGAAAATCATGTGAATAGCTCCTAATCATAGGAAAAGATGTTCTATCTTGCTGATATAAGAGGAATGTCAATTATTATGTTACCATTTCTTACCAGTCATAAATCCAGAAATTTGATGACATATCTGTGGGTGAAATTGTGTGGAAATAGGCATTCTCGAAATTGCTGGTTGGAATACAAAATGGTACAACCCTATGTGGGGAAATTTGGCAATATCAAGCTAACTTGTATCTGCTTTTACACTTTGGTCTGGGAATCACACTTTTAAGAGTCTATCCCAAAGGTGGACTGAAAATACATGAGAAAATGTACATAGAAATCTATATTTTTTGGCACTTTTTATAGGATGAAAAGATTGGAAATAGCCTTTGTAAGCATTAATAGAGAATTCATCGAATAAAGACCAGATGGAAATACATGTGTTCAGTCTGCTATTCTTTTTCTGAGAAAGAGGAGGATATAATTATAAATATTTTTTCTTTTAGTTTTTATAAGCTTTCCTATAAGGAAAAAGAAATAACAAGATGAAGATGACAAGGATAAAAGCTAGACTTCTTTGGATAAACAGCAAGGTCCTACTGTATAGCTCCAGGAACCATATTTAATATCCTGTGATAAACCATAATGAAAAAGAATATGAAAAAGGAATGAATCTGTATATATAACTGAATCACTTTGCTATACACCAGAAACACATTATAAATCAACTATACCTGAATAAAATAAAATTTTAAAATAACTAGACTTTTCTAAATACCCTTTAGTTTAGGGATTTTACTTTGGAACCACATAAACATTTCATGTGGTTATAATCATTTTTTTAAATCCCTAAATGAAGAGTTCCATCATGGCACAATGGAAACAAATCTGACTAGGAACCATGAGGTTGTGGGTTTGATCCCTGGCCTTGCTCAGTGGGTTAAGGATCCGGCGTTGTCATGAGCTGTGGTGCAGGTCACAGACACAGCTCGGATCTGGCATTGCTGTGGCTGTGGTGTAGGCCAGCAGCTGTGGCTCCGATTTGACCCCTAGCCTGGGAACCTTCATATGCCACACGTATGGCCCTAAAAAGAAAACAACAGCAACAACAACAGAAAAAACCCACAAAAAACAAAAAACCAACCAACCAAACAAAAAATTCCTAAATGAAACAAAACAAAATAAATGAATTTAAATGCTTAAGTTCATGCCATGTTGAGTTAATGGCATGAACTCACAAATAACTGACTCTGATTTTATCCTATTTTCCCTTCCCTACAGCCCTTTGCCATCAGAATCACTGACCCTAAGCCCACAACAGACTGAAGAGTCTGTACCAGTCTCTGAGGCAGAGCAGAAGCCTGCATTTCTGAGGATGGGTTAACAAGAGATCCTTGGCCAAAAGCCAAGATCTTCTTCATTTTCTGCTTATTTTACTGAAGAAGTACTTCTCCTCACTCAGGATCCTCCTTCATTCTCTCTCAGCATCATGAAAACCACAGTGAGAAACCCAAGTGGTAGGTTCCTGTCTTCCCCTAGGCGGTTTCAATCTTGGCTGCCTGGGAAAGTGATAGTTCTGAGGACACAAAGAGGGCATTTTCAGAAAGGAGCTTTCAGCTGGGGTTAGAGAGCCATTGACTATAGTAACAAGAACTGGGTAATCTCAGGAAGAATAGGAAAGCTTCTGTAAAGCAGAGGTAAAGAAGAGTGCCATGTAGGGCAGAATAAAGGCCAGTAGCAAAACAAAGACTGACTTGCCCAAGCTGGGGAAATAGCTTCTGCTTCGAGGGTTGAGAGGTTGACATGAGAATTCTTCTTATATAGCACACTTGTGCATGTGCATCTGTTACCGTGTCCAAGCTTGTACGGTTCACTGTGCGACAGGCCAATAACTTCAGGGGCAAGGAATGTGTTGGGGCAAGGAATAGCAACTTTATTCAGAAAGCCAGCAGACCAAGGGGATAGTGGACTAATGTCCCAAAGAATCATTTTTCCCAAGTTAGAATTCAGGCTTCTTTTATACTGAAAGGACAAATGTTATTCTCTGTTCTGCAACATTTTATCTCTCTCTATCCTTTTTTTTTTTTTTTTTGTCTTTGCTAGGGCTGCACCTGAGACATAAGGAGGTTCCTGGGCTAGGGGTCTAATTGGAGCTGTAGCAGTAGGCCTATGCCACAGCCACAGCAATGCGTGATCTGAGCTGCGTCTTCAACCTACACCACAGCTCATGGCAACACCGGATCCTTAACCCACCGAGCAAGGCCAGGGATCGAACCCACAATCTCATGGTTACTAGTCAGATTTGTTAACCACTGAGCCACAACAGGAAGTCTATCTCTCTCTTTTTTTGTTTTTTGTTTTTGTTTTTGTTTTTTGCTATCTTGGGTTGCAGCCACGGCATATGGAGGTTCCCAGGTAGGGGTTGAATCAGAGCTGCAGCTGCCCACCTATACCACAGCCACAGCAACACCAGATCTGAGCTTCATCTGCAACCTACACCACAGCTTATAGCAATGCCAGATCCTTACTGCTGAGCAAGGCCAGGGATCAAAGGCCCCTGCATCCTCATGGATACAAGTCAGTTTCTTAACCTGCTGAACCACAACAGGAATTCCCCATTTTATCTCTTTATGAATAAAAAGCGCTATTCCTTAAAGGTCAGAGCCTCGAGGAGAGGCTATACTCTTTATTTTAGGCTTATAGTCAGCATTCCTTTACAAAGATGCAGAGCCAGCATGACTAAGCATATGCAACAGAGCATGGATGTTAGAGCTAAAGAAATAGATCCAATATGGAGTCAGGCTAGTTATTCTCTGTTACACAGCTATGCTGTCTGGTTGCCACAGGTCATGCCTTCTGCAAGTTGGCAGGCAAGATGGTTATTTGGGATCTACATCTGTGAACAAAAAGAGGCTGAAGCAAGATTGGGCAGAGGAAGAAGCAAAAGTATGATGAGGACTGCACAAAAACTTCAATGCACCAACCAGGTGAAAAATTATCCCATAGCAGGTGGAATGATTGGCCTTTATGCTCCCACCTCACTTAGCCTACTGACTGTCTGTGCTGCCTGGAGAACTCTTGACCTCAGACAGAGATACAACTCCCTGCAGCTAGAGCAGACCGTGAAGGAGGTGACAGCTGAAGATGTCTGCTGACTGCATATCCCACAGCTTGGGTACAAGTCCTTCCTTGAAGGGGGGCCTGGGGGTGCATTCCTTTGCTCCCATGCTAGCAAACTTCTCCATAGTTAATACAACATGTTTTTATTGTAAGGTCTCTCAACAAAAAATTGACATTACCTTTCCAGTAAGGAACCCATATATTTAAGGCTGAATTCAAAATTGCTATTATAATTTCCATTCCCTGGATTATCAGGTGGTCAGTATTATATTTCTGGGCAGGCTGGAATTTGCTGTTTGTTCATTTATTCATCCCACAAACATTTCTTAAGTATCTCTTGCATGGCCATCTCTGGACATTGAAATATGAATAAAGATGCTCATCCCATGAACTGAGAGTTAGATTTTAGTAGTAGAGAGGCAGACAAAATGGATAATTGAAACGAAGTGGTAGGAGTTTAAAAGATAGATGTAAAACAAGGGGCCATAGACGTTAAAAAGGTATGAAGGAGAGACTGTGCAGCCATGTCTGCAGGCATCTGCCCTCTTGGAAGAGGAGATGTGGACTCTGGCTCTCAAAAGACAAGAAGTATTCACATAGGGAGTGCCCTGGTGGCCTAGTGGGTAAGGATCTGGCATTGTCACTGCTGTGGCTCAGGTTTGATTCCTGGCCCAGGAACTTCCATGTGCCACGGGCATGGCCAAAAAAGAAAATTCATATAGAAATGTTATAGGAAGAGCAAATAAAAGTGTAAAGGCTGAGAAGAATGGAAGAGCATCGCACATCATGGGGACCACAAAGAGATCAATACAACCCAGGGGAAGATTATATTTTTAGGAAGCAAGATATGGGGCTGGGAAGGAAAACCTAGACAATTATCTTATTCATTTATTAATACAATTTTTTTTCTGGCCAGTGTTTCTCAGATGCCTTTAACCACAGTTTGTGTTTTTGGTTTGGTTTTTGAAATAACAGCCTTCTGTACCACAACATACTTGGAAAATGTGGGAAGACTGTAGACTGAACCTGCTGGTCATCTGTGATGTAAGGCTGCTTTAGATCTAGGATCTGGGGAGTTCTCATCATGGCCCAGTGGGTTGCAAACCTGACTAGTATCCATGAGGACATAGGTTTGACCCCTGGCCCGGCTCAGTGGTTAAGGATCCTGTGTTGCCATGAACTGTGGTGTAGGTTGCAGACATGGCTCACATCTGCCGTTGCTGTGGCTGTGGTGTAGTGGCGTAGGCCGGCAACTTTGGCTCTGATTTGACCCCTAGCCTGGGAACTTCCATATGTCACAGGTGCGACCCTAAAAAAAAACAATTAAAAAAAAAAAAAAAGATGTAGGACCTCAACAGGTCTGTCCTTGACTTGATACCAACAGATAAGGAAAGATATTGCTGGATGCAGTCCCTGAAGATGTTACCTATGTCTGTCTCTTCCTGGATGCTGGAACACTGAGCTGTGGTAGAAGGAACGCTCTACTGCATTGTCATAATGAGTCCCTAGCAACCACCTTGCTCAGGTCTCAGGTGGGGAGAGGAGAGATGGCAGAGACTTTGGCTCTTTCTGGTGCAGAGAAACAGGTCTGAGGAAGCTGAGAAAGAAAATCCAGTAGCACAGCTAAGACCTCAGCCATGGCATGTGTATCCTCTCAAGACCCAGTATCGACCACAGTGGGGAAGCGGATGATTTTTACAGGTAAAGGGCTTTTACCTTTTTTTTGTCTTTCACACGGAGATCTAAACTTTCTTGATCCCTCACCTATATGATGCTCCCATGATAATGGACATGAGAATGAAAGAACTACAGTTTATTTTACATGATTCTGCTATTCATATTATGCACTCGATCTGGGTGTCAGCACCAAACTACCATAAACAGATCTGTGATGTCCCCACTCTCACTGTATCTGAGCTAATTTCCACAAAGGAATGATTTTGAAGTTTGTTTTGTGTAATAGGGGCTGCTTTGATGTTAATCAGTATACTCGATCAAAATTTAATTATTATTGATTTAACTTTCTTCTATTTTTATAAACTTGACATATTTGGTTGATAAAAATTTGAGCAATGTGGGACATATCCATGTGGACCAGCAGGTTAAGGATGGGCATTTTCATAGCTGTGGCATGGGCTCAATTCCTGGCCCGGGAACTTCCTCATGCCTTGGGTGCAGCAAAAAACAAAACAAGACAAAAAAAAAACACGCCAAAAAACAAGATCTGTATGTAGTGAGTTTAGTAAAATTGTTGGCTAGTGTTTTTCCCTTCAATTTGTTTTAAATGATCTGGGCGGTATGTGTCTGTGGAACTCTATATCTATGTATATCTATAACTTAATCACTTTGCTGTACACCTGAAACTAACGCAACATTGGAATCAAATATACTTCGATTAAAAATAGTTAAATATGGCTAATTGTGCTGTCTGTAAGAAACAAACCATGTTTTACCTTATTTCCTTTATATTTAACTTTTAAATGTTTTAAATTATAGCTGTTTTACAATGTCATGCCAATCTCTGCTGTAGATTTGCCTTGTATTTAAAATCACAACATATTTTGAAGCATGCCCCATGCATATCTATAAATTCCCCCTCTAGTCGTGAAAATCCTGGCTCTCACTATTTGCCATCCATTTATTTAACTGTTTAATTTCTGTATGTGTATACACAAGTATCAGAATTGTTAATGAATACTCCATGGGAGGAAAAAAAAAAAAACCTTATTGACTAGAGTACTGTGCTTTCTTTTTTTTTTTTTTCTTTTTTGCCTTTTCTAGGGCCGCTCTCCGTGGCATATGGAGGTTCCCAGGCTAGGGGTCTAATCGGAGCTGTAGTCGCCGGCCTACACCAGAGCCACAGCAACTCGGGATCAGAGCCACGTCTGCAACCTACGCCACAGCTCATGGCAACACCGGATCCTTAACCCACTGAGCAAGGCCAGGAATCAAACCTGCAACCTCATGGTTCCTAGTCGGATTCATTAACCACTGTGCCACCACAGGAACTCCTGGAGTACTGTGCTTTCTTAATGTTCCTTTTGACTTTAGGCTTATGGGCTCTGTCCAATTCCAAAGTTACTTAGGTCCGCTCCCTTCCCTAAGCCCTCCAATGAGACTGTTTCATACATTGATAATACAGTGCGATTCTCCTGTCACTGTCTGAATTCTGTCCTGGAATTCCCAAAACTCCTAGATGATTGACTTTTTATTTCCATTTATTTATTTTTTTGCAGTACCTGTGCCTGCTAAAGTTTCCAGGCCAGGGAATGAACTCATGCCACAGTAGTGACAATACCAGATCCTTAACCACTAGGTCATCAGGGAGCTCCCTAGATGATTTTTTTAAAGTTTATTTCATTGAAATATAGTTGATTTACAATGTTGTGTTAATTTCAGCTGTGCCGCAGAGTGACTCAGTTATACATATATATGTGTTCTTTTTCATATTCGTTTCCATTATGGTTTATCCCAGGACAGTGAATATAGTTCCCTGAGCTGCACAGTAGGACTTTGTTGTTTATCTAGCCCATATGGTCTACTTTGCCTCTGCTAACCCCAAACTACCATTCTGTCCCCATCTCTCTCACTTGGCACCCACAAGTCTGTTCTCTATGTCTGTGAGTCTGCTTATGTTTTGTAGATGGGCTCACTAAATGTTTGTTTGTTTTTTTTTTAATTTTGCATGCATCATGGTTTGCTCTTTGTGCTGTAAAGTCCGTAGGCTTCAACAGCTTGGTCAGGGCATGTACCCACCATTGCAGGGTAGTTTCACTCCTCTAATTATCCCTGTGCTTTACCTACACACTCCTCGATTTTCTCTCTCTGGGCTTCTGTCAACCACTGATGCTGTCACTGTCTCTAGAGCCTTTTCCTGAATGTCTCAGAGCTGGAATCCTATAGTGTGCACCCTTTCAGCGTGATTTCATTCACTTGTCAGTATGGATGTAAGTTTCCTCAGTATACTTTTCATGGCTTGAGTGCTCCTTTCTTTTTATCACTTGACTATCTTCCACAGCATGGTTGTACCACAATCTGTTTATCTAGTCCCCTATTGAAGGACATCTTGGTGTCCTGCAGCTTTTGGCAATTCTGAAAAACAAACAAACAAAAAATAACTTATGTAAGGCTTTTTGCATGGATATGTTTTCAAATCTATTTGCTAAAATACTTGTTTAGCTGGCTTGTATGGTAAGATTATGTTTAGCTTTGTAAGAATCTGCCAAATTGTCTTTCAAAGCAGCTGTACCATTTTGCATTCCCACCAGTGGTCAACAAGAGTCTGTTGCTTTTCATCCTGGTGGGCATTTGGTGTTCTTTGTTTTTTCACCTTCAGCCATTCTAACTGGATATTACATCTCATTGATGTTTTAATCATTCCCTAATGAGCACTGATGATATACTTAAGTGCCATCTGTCTATCTTCGTTGATGAGATGTCTGTTCATAATGTTTGCCTATTTTATAATTTTTTTCTTATTATTGAATTTTAACTATATTATTTTATGTACAAGTTCTTTATCAGATAAGTGTTTTGCAAATATTTTCTTTTGGTTTGTGGCTTGTCTCTTCGTTTTCTCGACATAGTCTTCGATAAAACAGAGATTTTTAGTCTTAATAGAGCACAACTAATCAATTTTTTTCTTTCATGGATTTTGCTTTTGATGTTTCACCTAAGAATTCATCACTAAATCCAAGGTCACTTATATTTTTCTCCTTGCTTCCTTCTAAAAGTTTTTACTGTTTTGTGTTTTCATTTAGATCTAGGATCCATGTCTAGGCGAGTTTCGTGTCTCTTAAACTTCTCATTTTGATCAGCCAGTTGATTTCTTCTTTGCTTTAAGCCAGTTTGGGTTAGCTTTTCTATCACTTGAAACTGTGGAAGAGTTTTAATTGATACAATTTCTTCTAATCTATGTCAGTGTACACTTAGTTTCATGTATTTACAGCTTAAAAGCATGTGCCCTTTAATAGGTTTAAGGTTTTTCATCACATTGACACATAATAATTAATTTCACATTCTCCTGTGTTTTGCATTTAATTTCCAACCTTTCTTTTATAGTAAATCTACATGAACACTTTTGGGTAAATTATTTTTCCCTGATATTTTCCTGTGGTATATTTACAAAGAGTAGAATAAGCTGGTGAAAGATACAGACCCTTATTAAAGCCACGAACTTTGGAGGATTGTATAAAATACTTTGAACAATGTATTTGTATTTAAAACCCAAAATGTATGTATTTATATATCTGCTTCCCATAGCATATGGGAGTTCCCAGGCTAGGGGTTGAATCAGAGCTACAGCTGCTGGCCTACACCACAATCACAGCAATGCAGGATCCCAGCAACATCTGTGACCTACACCACAGCTCATGACAACACAAGAGCCCCAACACACTGAGTGAGGCCAGGGATCAAACCTGCATCCTCATGGATACTAGTCAGATTCGTTTCTGCTGCCCCCAGATGGGAACTCTCTAAAACCACCACTTTTTTTTTTTTTTTTCCTTTTAAAGGCTGCACCTGCAGCATATGGAAGTTCCCAGGCTAGGGGTCTAATTGGAACTACAGCTGCCGACCTACACCACAGCCACAGCAACATGAGATCCAAGCCGCTTCTGAGACCTACACCACAGGTCATGGAAATGCTGGATCCCCTACCCACTGAGCGAGGCCAGGGATCAAACCTGCATCCTCATGGATATTAGGTTCCTTACGGCTGATCCACGATGGGAATTCCTATTGAAATATTTTATTTCATTTTATTTCATTTTATTTTATTTTATTTTATTTTATTTTATTTTATTTTATTTTATTTTATTTTATTTTATTTATTTTGCTTTTTAGGGCCACACCTTCGGCATATGGAAGTTCCCAGGTTAGGGGTTGAATCAGAGCTACAGCTGCTGAGCTACACTACAACCACAGCCATGTATGTGACCTACAAGCTCAGCTCATGGCAATGCCGGATCCTTAACCCACTGAGCGAGGCCAGGGTTTGAACTCGCATCCTCATAGATCCTATCAGGTTTGTTAACCACTGAGCCACAAAGGGAACTCTGGTGCTGAAATATTTTAAACTGAATTCCAGATATCATACTGTCTCAGGTCTACATATTTCATGGTGCTTCTCTTAAAAAACATGAATATAGGGAGTTCCCATCATGGCACAGCAGAAACGATTCCGACTAGTATCTATTAGGACACAGGTTCAAAACCCGGCCTCTATCAGTGGGTTAAGGATCTGGTGCTGCCGTGAGCTGTGGTGTAGGTTGCAAATGTGGCTCGGATCCCGCATTGCTATGCCTGTGGTGCAGGCTGTTAGCTGTAGCTACGTATCGACCCCTAGCCTGGGAACTTCCATATGCTGCAGGTACAGGCCTAAAAAAAAAAAGAGAACATATTCTTATATGGCCATATCACCATTATCACACCTAACAAAATTAGCAATTATCCTTTGACATCATTAATAACTAGTCCACTGTAAAATTACCTCAATTGCCTCTAAAATGCATTTTTATGGTTGATAGTGAAAATATGGGTCTAAACTTGGTCCACAAACTTGCATTTGGTTGTGTTCTCCCTTTTGATGTCTTATAAGTTGGTATAGTTTTCTTTTTTATCCTTGTTGCAAAAATTGGGTTGGTTATCCAGTAGAAATACCCGACATTCTAGATTTGTCTGTTGTTGTATCTTTTTAACGTGTTCCTCTATCCTCTGTATTTTCTGTAAATTGAATTCGTCTCCTTAGGCTTGATTACACTCAGGGCACCTCTTTAGGGAAGCTCATATCTTGGCTGCTGCTTTGGTCAATACATAACATGCTAATTTTTACACAGGTCAGACATTACTTTTTCTTTTCTTTTTTCTTTTTGGTCTTTTTAGGGACCACACCTGCAGCATACAGAAGTTTCCAAGCTAGGGGTCAAATCAGTGATGCAGCTGCTGGCCTTCACAACAGCCCCAGCCACATCAGATCTGAGCAGTATCTTCGACCTACACCATAGCTCATGGCAACTCCACATCCTTAACCCACTGAGTGATGCCAGGGATGGAACCTGCATCCTCATGGATACTAGTCGGATTCCTTACCACTGAGCCATGTTGGAAACTCCCCAGACGTTACTATTTCAATTTCTCAAAGGCACATCACTTAAGGACTTTTCAAGTCATTGGGACTTAGATCTTTTCCCTCCAAATTTGGAACTGATTTCAATGGAAAGCCCACATCTCATAAAAATGTTGGCATAAGTGGGTAAGTACCCTGGTTAGGCAAACAAAAAGTTGATTTTTTGCATATTTTACATCAAATATTGTATAGTTGTAATAAAAACACAGAAATTATATTTTCACTGTTAATAATGTGAAGACTATAAAATATCATGGGAAATCATTTGAAAATTATTTCAAATGCTGATATGTAAGGAAAAGCTAACCAGATTATAGGAGGATGAGAAAACAGCTGAGGAATTTTGCAGCAACTCTGAGGATGATTTCAGAGCACCTAATAGAGTTTCATAGGGTTTTTATTAATGCCTAACTTTAAAATAAAAATTTCCTTTTTTCATTACAAGTATATTACTACTTATACCTAATTTTTAAATTATTGATTTAATTTTCATCTCTTTAATTTCTAGTGAGATCTCATCATTGTGTGTGATGATTCACAGTGTAAATTTTCTTTCTCTTTTTCTTTTCCTTCCTTCCTTCCTTCCTTCCTTCCTTCCTTCCTTCCTTTCTTCCTTCCTACCTTCCTCCCTTCCTTCCTTCCTTCCTCCCTTCCTTCCTTCCTTTCTTTCTTTCTTTCTTTTTTTTAAGGGCTGCACCTGGGAAGTTCCCAGGCTAGGGGTCAAACTGGAACTACAGCTGCTGGCCTATACCACAGCCATAGCAACGCAGAATCCAAGCCACATCTGTGACCTACACCGCAGCTCATGGCAATGCTGGATCCCCAACCCACTGAGCAAGGCCAGGAATGTAACCCACATCCTCACGGATACTAGTTAGATTCGTTTCTGGTGTTTTACAAGGGGAACTCCACACAGCGTAAATTTTCTTAGTATACTCTGACTCCCTAATTTGACCACTCAGCAAGTTTTATTTTTCTATCCGTTTTTAATATTTTTCTCTTTAAAATATATTTTAGAAAACAAATTTTAATCCTAAATGTTTATCATATAAATTTGAAATCCAGTGTAACAGCTGGAAATGAAATCCCTATTGATGCTGAAAACTTGGCCATAAACTTTGGAGGATACAAAAATGAACACAAATAAAATGTTCTTCATCTTCTGGAAGCTTAGAGTCTATTGTTGTGGTTAGAACATGTTATCCTACTTAAGCTAAAGATTCATCATGGGTGTCCCCAGAGTGTAGTGTGGCCTCTCAGGTGTCCCCAGAGTGTCATGAGGCAAAGCCAATTTCAGAAGCCCTGAGAAGTGATGCAGAAGAAGTGGGAAGGGAGGACCATAACCTGACAGGATGCTCCACACACTACACCCTGTGCTTTGTTTCCTACTCATTTCCTTTCTTTTGAATGCCATAATTAGAATATAAATTGCCTCTGGACATAATGGATGGATCTTAGATTTTATTTATTTTACAACCAATAAAGGGATAGAGATTCCTTTAGAAAAAAAAATGCCAGTGAGTCCAACTTTTAAAACCTTTTAAGAAGTTGACATGAAACATAGATGTGTATGTTCGTGTCTAAGGTGTTCAACTTGATGGCATTTTACAAAGTGAGCACACCAATGCATTTACTTTTTAGATCAAGATCATGAATACATTCATCATTCTGAAAATTTCCTTTGTGTCATTTCCCAGCCAATCCCCCCAAAGTCAAACACCATTTTGATTTTTGTAATCCATATGTTTTTGATAACTCTGACTTTGAACTGATGGGGTAAATTATTGTCTGTACCTTTAAAATATTTTATTTGCTGGCTTACTCTTTCCTGCAAGTTTTATTATCAATTTGCTAAGTTTTATGATAGAATAAAGAGATTTTATTGATAATGTTATTTTGGCATTACAAAGGTCTTCAATGAAAACTAATATAAAGCAAAATTCTGAAGAGATTGTAAAGTATTTTAGAACATGGGTATATATTTTTACAATATCTGTTTGCAAACAAATGATACTATTCGTTTACCCAGTTCTCTAGGTCCCATGCTGCTTTGTTTTAATTTATGGGCTCTGTCATGTGGAAGTTCTCAGGCCAGGGACAGAATCTGAGCCACAGCTGAGACCTAAGCTGCAGCTGCAGCAAATGCCGGATCCTTTAACCCACTGCATCTTTGGGCAGGGGATCAAACTTGTGCCTCCATAGCCACCTGCATGCTGCAGTCAGATTCTTAACCCACTGCACCACAGCTCAGTGGAACTATCCATGCTGCTTTAAAGTTATAAAATTACACATAAAAATACATCTTTTCATTCATATTTTATTTATTTATTTATTTTTGTCTTTTGTCTTTTTAGGGCCACACCCACAGCATATGGAGGTTCCCAGGTTAGGGGTCAAATTGGAGCTACAGCTGCTGGCCTACGCCAGAGCCACAGCAACTCGGGATCTGAGCCGCGTCTGTGACGCACACCATAGCTCACAGCAACGCCAGATCCTTAACCCACTGAGCAAGGGCAGGGATCGAACTCGCAACCTCATGGTTCCTAGACGGATTCGTTAACCACTGCTCCACGACGGGAACTCCCTCATTCATATTTTAAAATGAATTCCCACTTGGTCCAAAATAAGAGATTGATGGAATAATTACTATGGGATGTTAAATTAAAGAGGGGAGATAAATTAGGTGTTTGGGATTACCACATACACACAACAAATAGTTAAATGACAAGGACCTATTGTATAGCACAGGAGCTATGCTCATTATCTTGTAATAACCTATAATAGAAAAGAATCTGAAAAAGAATACATATATATATATCTCTAACTGAATCACTTTGCTGTATACTTGGAAACAACAAAACATTGTAAATTAACTGTAGTTAAATTTTAAAATGCTGAGTAACTTTTTAAAAAAGGCACCATAATAGATAACCTCATTTAACCTGTCATTTTTCAGATGAGAGTACTGAGGTTCAGAGAACTAAGGGTCATGCAGCCTTGATCAAGGTCATAGAGCCTTGATCTCAAGGTCACACAGTTTTGATTTCAGGGTCACACGGTCTTGATCTCAAAGTCACACTGCCCTTATCAGAAGGATGAAAGCCTCTGTCTGTCCCTATTTACATGATGTATTTATGTGCATTATATCCAGATTATAGACTTAATAATAGTATTATTGTATTTACTCAACCATCCCAGATCTGCTGGAAAATCTGTATAAGTAAACCAGGAAGATTGGGGAATTCCACCTTATAAAGGAGCCGTCACAACATGGAACTTCCTTTAGAAATATATTAGAATTGGAAATACTGTCTAGGAAATAGCCGTAAACCAAGATGATGAATGAAACTGTATGTGGTAGGAGAAATACATAGAAGTGTGTGTGTGATTTCGTAATGATTGCTCCATTAGCCTGGGTTTCAGACCCGTTTATTCATCTCGTTTTTTTGCCTTGTGAAACTGTCACACTCATAGTTATGTCTCAAGTTCAATTACTTTAAAAATAGAAAATGACCTCACACAGTTCACACAGAACTGCCCCTGGTTTCCTACTTGAAGAAAGAACTAAATCGTCATCCTGCAAAATTCAGTTTAAGTCTCATCACTGTAATTCATGAGGCAAATATGTCACATTTTAGAAAACTCATTTATGACAAAAGCTTACACATTTTAATGGGCCTGACACATTTGGCTGGCTGATCTGCATTTCATTCTGTAGTCGTGGCATGTGATTTGTCTGAACCAAAATTTATCTACAAGTGACAGCAGTTTCAAATAAATCTTACCTTAAATTGCCGCTCATGTGAATCATCAATGTGATTTGTGGGGAAAAAAACATTTGGTGTTGGCATCACTTTGAAAAGCATCTAAACCAAGCCCTTGGAAGAAGATTTCTAAGGATGAGTTTATCTCACTTATACTCTAGTTTTCTGGGTTTTGTGTGTGTGGGGTTTTTTTGTTTGTTTGTTTTTTAGAACAATATACATCTTTATCGCATGAATGAAAATGTAAAGGAAGAGAAGTGATTTCCCTTTCTGGGGTTTTGATTTAATTTTCCAAAGTTGATACTTTGTAGGTTATATTAATATCACTTCCTTAAATCAGGGGGAAATGCTCAGGATTAAGCAAAAAATGTTTTGTTGTTGTTGTTGTTGAAACAGGGTTTGGAAAAATTATTTTGTCAAAGGTTGACTGATGCTTCACTGTGTGTGAGGCACTGTGCCACCTGCTAATAAATAAACATGAAGATCCTGTGTCAAAGCAAGGACTGGAGTTCCTGTCATGGCTCAGCAGAAACAAATCTGACTAGTATCCATGAAGACGAGGGTTCGATCCCTGGCCTCACTCAGTGGGTTAAGGATCCAGCATTGCCATGAGCTGTGGTGTAGTTTGCAGACATGGCTCAGATCTGGCGTTGCTGTGGATGTGGTATAGGCTGGCGACTATAGCTCGGATTCAACCCCCTAGCCTGGGAACTTCCATATATCATGTGTGCGGCCCTAAAAAGACAAAACACACACACACACACATACACAAAACAAGGACTTATAGCACAGGGAATTACATGCAGTGTCTTGGGATAGGCCATGACAGAAGATAATATAAGAAAAGGAGTGTGTGTGTGTGTGTGTGTGTGTCTATACATATGTGTGTGTGTGTTTTGTCTTTTCTGTGTCACTTTGCTGTAGAGCAGAAATTGGCACAGCTTTGTAAATCAACTACACTTTATTTTTCTTTTTTTTTCTTAAGGCTGCACCCATGGCATATAGAAGTTTCGAGGCTAGGGGTTGAATCGGAAATACAGCTGTCAGCCATTACCACAGCCATAGCAACTCGGGATCCAACTGCATCTACCCCACAGCTCATGGCAACACTCACTGAGCGAGGCCTGGGATTGAACCCATATCCTCATGGATACTAGTCGGATTCGTTTCCACCGCGCCATACCAGAACTCCAACTATACTTTAATTTTTTAAAAATAGAAATTAAAAAAAGCAAGGACTGTAAACTTGGCCATCCATTTTGCCTCTTCCTCTTAACCTTTCTCTTTTTTTAAAATTGAAGTATAATTAATTTACAATGTTGTATTAGTTTCAAGTGTTCAGCAAAGTGATTCAGATGCATGTGTGTGTGCACTTTTTCAGATTCTTTTCCATTATAGGTTATTACAAGATATTGAGTATAGTTCTCCATGCTCTAAGAAGGTCCTTGTTGTTTACCTACTTTATATATAGTAGTGTGTATCTGTTAATCTCAAACTCCTAACTTATCCCTCCTCCTACTTTCCCCTTTGGTAACCATAAATTTTTTTGCTATGTCTATGAATCTGTTTCTGTTTTGTAAATAAGTTCATTTGTACGATTTCTTTAGATTGCACATATAAGTGATAGCATATGATTTTTTTTTCTCTTTTTGACTTAACTCTGCTTAGTATGATAATCTCTAGGTTCAGCCATGTTGCTACAAATGGCATTATTTCATTCTTTTTTATGGCTGAGTAATATTCTATTGTATATTTTACCACAACTACTTCTACTTTTTATTTTATTTACTTATTTTTTTGTTATTTAGGGCCAAACCTGAGGCATACTGAAGTTCCCAGGCTAGGGGTCCAATTGGAGCTGCAGCTACTGGCCACAGCCACAGCCACAGCAATGACAGATCCTTAACTCAGCTAAATGAGGCCATGGATGGAACCCACATCCTCATGGATACTAGTCAGGTTCATAACCCTTTGAACCACAACAGGAACTCCCTACCACATCTTTTTTTTTTTTTTTTGGATGTTGATTTCTCTCTCTCTCTTTTTTTTTTTTTATTTTCCCACTGTACAGCAAGGGGGTCAGGTCATCCTTAGATGTATACATTGCAGTTACAGTTTTTTCCCCCACCCTTTCTTCTGTTGCGACATGAGTATCTAGACATAGTTCTCAATGCTATTCAGCAGGATCTCCTTATAAATCTATTCTAGGTTGTGTCTGATAAGCCCAAGCTCCCGATCCCTCCCACTCCCTCCCCCTCCCATCAGGCAACCACAAGTCTCTTCTCCAAGTCCATGATTTTCTTTTCTGAGGAGATGTTCATTTGTGCTGGATATTAGATTCCAGTTATAAGTGATATCATATGGTATTTGTCTTTGTCTTTCTGGCTCATTTCACTCAGTATGAGATTCTCTAGTTCCATCCATGTTGCTGCAAATGGCATTATGTCATCCTTTTTTATGGCTGAGTAGTATTCCATTGTGTATAGATACCAAATCTTCCGAATCCAATCATCTGTCGATGGACATTTGGCTTGTTTCCATGTCCTGGCTATTGTGAATAGGGCTGCAATGAACATGCGGGTGCATGTGTCTCTTTTAAGTAGAGCTTTGTCCGGATAGATGCCCAAGAGTGGGATTGCAGGGTCATATGGAAGTTCTATGTATAGATTTCTAAGGTATCTCCAGACTGTTCTCCATAGTGGCTGTACCAGTTTACATTCCCACCAGCAGTGCAGGAGGGTTCCCTTTTCTCCACAGCCCCTCTAGCACTTGTTATTTGTGGATTTATTAATGATGGCCATTCTGACTGGTGTGAGGTGGTATCTCATGGTAGTTTTGATTTGCATTTCTCTTATAATCAGCGATGTTGAGCATTTTTTCATGTGTTTGTTGGCCATCTGTATATCTTCTTTGGAGAAATGTCTATTCTGGTCTTTTGCCCATTTTTCCATTGATTGATTGGTTTTTTTGCTGTTGAGTTGTATAAGTTGCTTATATATTCTAGAGATTAAGCACTTGTCAGTTGCATCATTTGAAACTATTTTCTCCCATTCTGTAAGTTGTCTTTTTGTTTTCTTTTTGGTTTCCTTTGCTGTGCAAAAGCTTTTCAGTTTGATGAGGTCCCATGGGTTTATTTTTGCTCTAATTTCTATTGCTTTGGGAGACTGACCTGAGAAAATATTCATGATGTTGATGTCAGAGAGTGTTTTGCCTATGTTTTCTTCTAGGAGTTTGATGGTGTCCTGTCTTATATTTAAGTCTTTCAGCCATTTGGAGTTTATTTTTGTGCATGGTGTGAGGGTGTGTTCTAGTTTCATTGCTTTGCATGCAGCTGTCCAGGTTTCCCAGCAATGCTTGCTGAAAAGACTGTTTTTTGTTTTTTTTGTTTTTTTCCCATTTTATGTTCTTGCCTCCCTTGTCAAAGATTAATTGACCATAGGTGTCAGGGTTTATTTCCGGATTCTCTATTCTGTTCCATTGGTCTGTCTGTCTGTTTTGATACCAGTACCACACTGTTTTGATGACTGTGGCTTTGTAGTATTTCTTGAAGTCTGGGAGAGTTATGCCTCCTGCTTGGTTTTTGTTTCTCAGGATTGCTTTGGCGATTCTGGGTCTTTTGTTGTTCCATATAAATGTTTGGATTGTTTGTTCTAGTTCTGTGAAAAATGTCATGGGTAATTTGATAGGGATTGCATTGAATCTGTAGATTGCTTTGGGTAGGATGGCCATTTTCACAATATTGATTTTTCCAATCCAGGAACATGGAATATCTTTCCATTTCTTTACATCTTCTTTGATTTCTTTGATTAAGGTTTTATAGTTCTTGGCATATAGGTCCTTTACCTCTTTGGTCAGGTGTATTCCGAGGTATTTGATTTTGTGAGGTACAATTTTAAAAGGTATCATTTTTTTGTATTCCTTTTCTAGTGTTTCATTGCTGGTATACAGAAATGCAACTGACTTCTGAATGTTAATCTTATATCCTGCCACTTTGCTGAATTTATTAATCAGTTCAAGGAGTTTTGGGGTTGAGTCCTTAGGGTTTTCTAGGTATAGTATCATATCATCTGCATACAGTGACAGTTTGATCTCTTCTCTTCCTATATGGATGCCTTTTATTTCTTTTGTTTGTCTAATTGCTGTGGCTAAGACTTCCAAAACGATGTTGAAGAGCAGTGGTGAGAGTGGGCATCCCTGTCTTGTTCCAGATTTGAGTGAGAAGGCTTTCAGTTTTTCCCCATTGAGGATTATATTTGCTGTGGGTTTATCATAAATGGCTTTGATTATATTCAGGAATGTTCCCTCTATACCCACTTTGGCGAGGGTCTTGATCATGAATGGATGTTGAACTTTGTCAAATGCTTTTTCTGCGTCTATTGAGATGATCATATGATTTTTGATCTTTTTTTTGTTAATGTGGTGTATGATGCTGATTGATTTGCGTATGTTGAACCATCCTTGTGAACCTGGGATGAACCCAACCTGGTCATGGTGTATAATTTTTTTGATATGTTGTTGGATTCGGTTGGCTAAGATTTTGTTGAGAATTTTTGCATCTATATTCATCAATGATATTGGGCGATAGTTTTCTTTTTTGGTGGTATCTCTGTCTGGTTTTGGAATGAGGGTGATGGTGGCCTCATAGAATGTCTTTGGGAGTATTCCTTCTTCTTCAACCTTTTGAAAGAGTTTAAGGAGGATGGGCACCAATTCCTCTTTATATGTTTGGTAAAATTCACCTGTGAAGCCATCTGGTCCTGGACTTTTATTTGTAGGGAGTGATTTTATGACCTCTTCAATTTCATTTCTAGTGATCGGTCTGTTCAGTTGGTCTGTTTCTGCTTGATTCAGTTTTGGCAAGCTGTAAGATTCTAGAAAATTGTCCATTTCTTCCAGATTGTCAAACTTGTTGCCATACAGTTGTTCATAGTATTCTCTTATGGTTTTTTGTATTTCTGCTGTATCCGTTGTGATTTCTCCTTTTTCATTTATAATTTTGGTGATTTGGGTTCTTTCTCTCCTCTTTTTAGTGATTCTGGCCAGGGGTTTGTCAATTTTGTTCACCTTTTCAAAGAACCAGCTCTTGGTTTTATTAATTTTCTCTATTGTTTTTTGAGTCTCTATTTTATTGATTTCTTCTTTGATCTTTATAATTTCCTTCCTTCTGCTGACTTTCCACATCTTTTTTTAATCCACGTATCTGTTAATGGAGATTTAGGTTGCTTCCATGTCTTGGCTTTGTAAATAGTGCCACAATGAACATTGGGATGCATGGGTCTTTTCAAATTTTCCTTTTCTCTGGAAAAGAGAAGGTGTGGGATTGCTGTATCATATGGTAGCTTTTTTTTTTTTTTTAAAGCTTTCCAAGGAAACTTCATACTGTTCTCCATAGCTGTTGTACCAATTTACATTCCCACCTATAGTGTAGGAGGGTTCCCTTTTCTCCACACCCTCCCCAGAATTTATTGTTTGTAGACTTTTTGATGGTGGGCATTCTGACTGGTGTGAGGTGGTACCTCAGTGTAGTTTTGATTTGCATTTATCTATTAATTTAGCAATGCTGGACATCTTGTCGTGTGCCTACTGGCCATCTGTATGTTTTCTTTGGAGAAATGTGTTTTTAGGTCTTATCCCCATTTATGACTGGGTTATTTAGTTTTTTGATATTGAGCTGCATGAGCTGTTTGTATATTTTGGAAATTAACACCTTGTTTGCAAATACATTCGCCCAGTCAGTAGGTTGTATTTTCTTCTTAACCTTTCTGACCTCAGTCTTCTCCTCTGTGACTTGGGGCTGATAGCACCTATTTCATAACATATTCTATGATGGTTTAATGAATGTGCCTGCATATCATGTGAATTTTCAGTAACTTTTTTCAAATTTATCTTTTTTAAAAAATTTTGTTTATTTTTAGGGCACATGGAGATTCCCAGCCTAGGGGTTGATCGGAGTTGTAGCTGCTGGCCTACACCACAGCCACAGCAATGCCAGATCCAAGCTGTGTCTGCAACCTACACCACAGCTCATGGCAATGCTGGATCCTTAACTTGCTAAGTGAGGCCAGGTATTGAACCTGTGTTCTCATGGATACTAGTCAGATTCGTTTCCACTGAGCCATGGCAGGAACTCCTGAAGTTTTTCTTAAAGAATTTATACTATTTATTTTCTTGAGAAGCTGGTTACCTGGAAGAGAGAGGTGCAGAGAGAGGATACAAAAGTCATCTTAGAATCCTATTTTGAAAAAAAAAAAAATCCTATTTTGTTCATAGCAAATCAGCTAAGTACAGGTCACTTCCTAAAGCCTAAAGCCTTAGCAGGTTTGTAATGGGTATGGAGTGAAATAATCTAAGACTATCTAAACCCATGGTTTTTAAATTTTAATGTGCATATGAATCACCTGGGGAGTTTTGTAAAATTCAGATTCTTATTCCAAAGGTCTGGGTGGGCCTGAGAGTCTTCATTTCCACCAAGTTCTCAGGTGCCTCCCAAGCTGCCACTCCAGGGACCAGAGACTGTGACTGGTGAGCATCTGAACTCTTCTAGCCCCACAACTCACTTGCCATTGCGACCTTGGGCTAGATATTTACCTTTCTGTGCTTCAGGTACACCGTCTGTAACACGGCAATATTACTATCTACTTTGTAGGGTGGCTACTAGTTGTAAGTAAGTTAATGCACATACAGTGCTTAGACCAGTGTCTAGCACATGGTAAGCCCCATAGATGCATTATCATATGACACAGATCACTAGCAATATAAACTAGGAAACTGCTAACTTCGGGGCCAGAACATGAAGTAACCTGTGATGTTAATTAAAGCTCACATGTAGTATGTTTTTTAACCTGCTCACTAATGGCCATTTGGATTTTCCTATAAACTTGATCTAAATACTACTAAAGAAAACAAGTTCCGGAGTTCCCATCGTGGCGCAATGGTTAACAAATCTGACTAGGAACCATGAGGTTGCAGGTTCGATCCCTGGCCTTGCTCAGTGGGTTAAGGATCTGGCATTGTGGTGAGCTGTGGTGTAGGTTGCAGACGCGGCTCTGATCCCATGTTGCTGTGGCTCTGGCATAGACTGGTGGCTGCAGCCCCGATTCGACCCCTAGCCTGGAAACTTCCATATGCCGTGGGAGCGGCCCTAGAAAAGGCAAAAGACAAAAGAAAAAATAAAACAAGTTCAGTTAAAACGATGTCATAGAATGGCAGATTTCGGAATACCACCTTAAACCTCATGAATTCACGTGATCTTGGTTAGGAAGATGACAGGCCATCCTATGGTCAGGAAGAATGGAAAGGTCTCCTTAGGGCCCTCTGGGCAGGAAGGGACCCACTTTGTTCACCTCCCTGGAGTCCATTCCCCCTCCCCTTCCCTCCGTCTCCTGCAGGAGGAGAGGCAGCAGCACTTTCCCAATGCCCTGCTGTGTGTGACCCTGGTCAGTTTCACTCACAGCAAGTGATAAAGGGTAAAGTGCCTGCTGTCTCACTAGCCCCAGTTGCCAGCAATTGTCTCAGAAAAGGTAGACCCTTTCACAGCACCTATTAAAAGGCCTCTTTGACCACAGATATCATCTTTAAGAAAAATACACTCCAGGGAAGAGTCAGAGACACATAGACGATTATCCATGCCTTTAAGAATAACAGCACTGAAAGCGACCTTGAAATACTTACATGGTTAAATCATTTATTTGGGGCAGCACTTTCGAAAGTCAAGGAAATTTCTGGAAATTGTAGAATTGCAGGAGAGCCAGTTGCCTGAGAGGAGTAAGTTCTGCATCAGGGGATGAACTAGACAGACCCTGGGAATGGAGGTGGGGGCACTGGAGGGGAGAGTCAGCAGCCTCCAGTGGATTGAAACTAGTGCAACACCTCCCACGGTTTTGTTTTTTTTTTTTTTTTAATACTGTTTTTCTTTTCATAGCCCCACCTGCAGCATATGGAAGTTCCCCTGCTTAGGGGTCGAATTGGATGCACCTGTGGTCTACACCACAGCCACAGAACTCTAAGTGCATCTGTGACCTACACCACAGCTTGTGGCAATGCCAGATCCTTAACCCACTGAGCCAGGCCAGGGATGGAACCTGCATCCTTAGGGACATTATGTCTGAACCCACTGAGCCACAATGGGAATTCCTTAAAATAAATTTTATTGGAGTATACTTGACTTAGAAAGTTGTGTTAGTTTCAGGTGTAAGGCAAAGTGAATCAATTATACAAATATCAGTTCCTTTTCAGCTTCCTTTCCCTTATAGGTTATTACACAGAATTGAGTAGAGTTCCCTGTGCTACACAGTAGGTCCTTAGTACCTCCCTGATTTACTAAACACTAATCAAAACTCACCAGCGTGTAAATGGGGGAGGGAAGAGGCTACTGAGGAAAAGGGAGATGCAGTGTGCCCTGAACTGGGAGCCAAATCCACTTTCCAGGCTCTTTGCGACATTTTACTGTCAGCAATACTAAGACCTCCCTGCAGGGGACGCTGAACTAACCACAGTCCCAAATCTAGGGCACTGAGTCTCGTAATGTGCGGAGGGATCACTTAAGCATGCGGGATACCACACATTCTGAGTCAGTTTCCTGGGGCCTTGGAATCTGCACCTAAGAAAGCACGTGGGGAGAGTGTGACCCAGGGTCTCTGTCACACCGCGTGGGAAACGCCACAGACCCTGGGGCAGCAGGGGCTGCTCCCATTCTGCCCCTGGAAGCCCCTGGGTCCTCCTTCAGGTCTGGAAGGTCTCACCGGCCTCTGCTCAGAAAATCGGAAGTGCCAGCTCAGCATCATTGGTTTTTCAATGTAATTCAATGACTTTTTTTTTTTTTTTTTTAAGAATGGGAACATGTGTGTAATTCAAATTAGCTCTGTAAATGACTGCATGAAACGAAGTGTAGATTATGGCCCTGATGACAGGATTGTTAGGAATGCAAGTCATCAAAATTCATGCAAACAAAGCTACCTGAATGAAGTTGAGAAAAGTTTGGTGCGTGAACATTGTTGTCCATTAGGTTAGACCCAGTCTTAGTTCCCAGCAAGGAAGTAATGTCTCGCACATCTCTTATTTTAGAGATTTCCAGACACTTTCAAACTTGGGTTCACAATCTTAAGTAGATTCAACACACCCTCTTCTCACAAAACGGAAGCAGAACAAAGTAGACGTGCTTGTCACGTGGGCTAAAAAACGTTTAGAAACACACGTCTTTGAGTCCACAATCCTCGGAACTGACGAGGGGGATCTCGTTCATTTCCTTTTCTGGGGATTGTAAGTTAGCTCCAGATCGCAAGGGTTTCTTTTCTTTTTTCTCTTTTCACAATTCCCATGTCTTAGACGCCCCTTGAAATGCCTCCTGCCCCCCCCCCCAAATGAGAGCTTATCACTGACCTTGGCATATCATCCATCACTAAGAAAAAAACACTGAAATGAGAGTTTACAGTAAACCCCCATCTCTGTGAACCGTAGGAGGGGAGGTGCTGCGAAAATACTCTGGTGTATGGATTTTTAGTGTGAGGACCACGAGGTAGGAAGTTGTTTACATTAGTTTCTATGTTGGTCAAGGATCCCATTAATCACTGTTAAATAAACTGTCCCTGCAGCCCCCCCCCACCACCCAGGGTGCTCTGAGGAAGCAGCTTGTCCACAACCCACGCAGGAGATTGAAAGCCACTGCCTTTGCCTTTGGGGTTTGTGGGCTTTCACGTGTCTTTCTGCACTTGGGCGTTACATCACATCAAATTTTTTTTTCGAGGCTCATAGCATTTATTATTGATGTTGAGGTCTCTGTGGATCCCCAAATAACTGGCACAAAGCAGCAACCCTTGAAAGCTTTAACACATCCTTTTAGCTTTTATAAACATATGCATACAACAATGAGGAAAGTCTAATCTTTTACTGTGTGAGAACACAGAAGATGCCAACTGAAATAGCCTACATCCATTCATGTAATCATTTACTGTGATCTATTCTTTATTTCATTCTGATTTCATGCCTTTATTTGGTCATATTTGTTGACATGAAAAAGAAACCCCCATGCTGTGCAGTCTTCTATTTCCTCAGTTACAAATGTTGAACAAAGTGGAAACTTGTTTATTCTTCCTTAACAATTTGCAGTTCAAATACTGCTATTTCTACTCCCTCTTCCCATCACTAGTAACTGCTGAAGTCAGGAAATCTCATTGAAATTTGCCACCTCACCCTGCTCAGGCAGATCGACCTACTTAACAGCTTAGTCTACAATTTTTTGCCTGATTGTTGTGAACATCGCCTCTTGTTATATTTTTGTGTTAGTGGCCTTAGAGGGCGGCTTTGGAAGACTGGGATATTCATACACAAATCTAGCCATTATCTTCAGTCAGACGGTCTCTCAAACATTATCTCCAAATTGGGATGGGACTTTGTCCAGGCTTTTTTTTTTTTTTTTTTTTTGACTACACCTGCAGCATGTGGAAGTACCCAGGGCCAGGGTTCAAATCCAAGCTGCAGCTGTGACCTCCGAAGCTGCAGTAACACCAGATCCTTTAACCCATGGTGTCTAGCCAGGGATTGAACTGGCAACACCACTGAGACAAGTGAATCATTAACCCACTGCTCCACAACCTGAACACCTGTCCAGCCATTTTGGTGTGATGATATAATAAACATAGACAAAAACTCATATGTAAACATTCTCCTCACCACTGCGGATCACCTAAAAAAAAGCAGGGTGCCTTAGCTAAAATGGTTTGAAGTTGAAAGGTACATTTGGGCCTGAGATTGTGCCCAAATCATATTCATTGTATCATATGAAGTTAGGACCATGTATTTAAGTACAGAGTTCCAAGTTCGCAGAAGTTGGGGTAAGGCAGACACACAGATAAATGGAAAGGAAAAGACCCCCCACCCCACCTGGCACACAGGCAGAGAATTCAAGGTCAGGGATGCTTATCTTCTCACATCTCCACCAGACACCACTGAGAAGACAAAATTTTGAGCAAGCGGCTTTGAAGACAACTTCTGCTATGATGGTTATTCTTGCTGTCTGTTCATCAGAAGGAATCACACTTTGGGATCTTCTATCAGCTCCTACTTCCATCAAGTGACTGATGTACCATAGACCTCACCTCACCCGCATCGTCTTCTCTTCTGCAGTTACGAAAGGATGGGAGAAGGAGCAAAACAACACAAAAATCATCCCAAATCCTAGTTGGTCTCTGTTGACATTTGTCAAACTCCTGCTGAAGGACAGTTAGGGAATCTTGACTAGAGCTTTGAACTTCAGCAGCAATTCAGAGCTGACTCACCATGGTCCCCACCCTGGCAGCAAGTCAACAGCCAGGTGGCCTCCCACTCCTTGACATTTCCTCTGCCTTCGGGCTCTAGTTTCTCCTGTTATCCAGGCTGAGACCTTGTTCCAGCCACACACACACACTCCGTCCTAGGATGACCTGCTGCCCCAGTTTACCCCAGGATACTGGAATTTCAGTGCTAAAACTGGAAGAATTTGTCACCCTAACTCCAGCGCTGAGTGGCCAGCCTCCCAACCCCAACGCACTGATTTCAAAGTGTGGATAGAATGCATGATCTGAATTTTGCACAAAGCAAGGTGGGGAAACGTTTGTGCTGTCAGAGCAGTAGGCTTCCTGCACGTGGAAGCCATTACTGCCTTCCTCCCTGGCCCTCAGAGAGCTAGATGAACAGCCTGGGCTCAGGCGCAGAGACTACTAGGTAGACCCACCTCTGCCCTGAAGACATCCAGCCAGTTCTGGATCAGGTGTGCTCACTGGCTCTTTGCCTCCGTCTGCTCTTTCTCTTGACTAAAGACTGCTTGTTTTCTACGTCTGTGGATCTGCTTCTGTTTTGTAAGTTCATTTGTATCATTTTTGTTTAATTTTAATTTTTTATTTGTTTTGCTTTTTAGGGCCACACCTGTGGCATGTGGAGTTTCCCAGGCTAGGGGTCGAATGGAAGTTGCAGCTGCCGGCCTACACTACAGCCACAGCAATACCAGATCTGAGCTGTGTCTTTGACCTACACCACAGATCAGGGCAATACCAGATCCTTAACCCACTGAGTGAGGCCAGGGATCAAACCGACATCCTCATGGATGCTAGTCAGGTTTGTTACTGCTGTGCCATTATGGGAACTCCCATTTGTATAATTTTTTAAGATGCAAAATATAAGTGAAAACCATCTATTTTTCTTTCTCTGACTTAATTCACTTAGAATGATAATCTCTAGGTCCATCCATTTGGCTGCAAATGGCAGTATTTCATTCTTTTTTATGGCTGAGTAATATTCCATTGCATATATGTACCACCTCTTCTTTATGGGGAAGGGGGGAAGGGATAATTTAGGAGTTTTGGATTAACATATACATACTGCTATATATAAAATAGATAACCAACAAGGATGTACTGTATAGCACAGAAAACTATATTCAATATTTTATAAAAATGTATAAAGGAAAAGAATCTAAAAAAGAATATATACAAGCGAATATATATAAATAAACATATATGTAACTGAATCACTGTGCTATACACCTAAAACTATCATGACATTATAAATTGACTATACTTCAATAAAAAATTTAAAGAAAATTAAGGGTATTTACCAAAACATGGGAGACGATAATTGTGAGATATGACACCAAAAGCACAACACATGAGAGAAAAAACTGCTGCATTGGACTTTGGCAAAATTGAAAACTTTTGCTTAGCATGAAATGGAGTTCCTGTTGTGGCTCAGAAGTAATGAACCCATCTAGTATCCATGAGAACGTGGGTTCACTCCCTGGTCTCGCTCAGTGGGTTAAGAATCGGGCATAAGCTGTAATGTAGGTCACAGACTTGGCTTGGATCTGACATTGCTGTGGCTATGGTGTAGGCTGGCAGCTGCAGCTCTGATTTGGCCTGGGAACCTCCATATGCTTCGGGTGCAGCCCTAAAAAAAAACCAAAACAACTTTTGCTTGGCAAAGATACTGTTGAGAGAAAAAAATAAATAAAATAAAGGCCATTTGCATCAGAGTACCTATTGAGTTCATGGTAAACTTTAGTAGGAGACCCTGAATCTATCCTAAATTATTTCTAGTAATCCAAGGTGACCTCAAATTTTGCAGAGGCTGTTGGCAAGACCAGCATTCTGGGCCATCAAAAGAAGAAAAAAAATCAAAATCTTTTCTCCGTTTTAATGTTTTAGACTCCCCCCCCACCCCGGCCTTGTTCTCAACAACTGGCTGTCCATGTATTTGACTGGTTTCTATCATCCACAGGTGAAATGCCCTACCTCATATTAGGGTCAAATAAATTGTGTAAAGGTCAGACAAGAGGGACAACATAGCCCACTGGCTATTTGGAACTGGCCACAACCTAAATGAGCTGGGGTTTGTGCCTTGTCAACTGAGGGAAGCTGAAACTACGTTTCCCAGAACTCCCTTCTCTACCTTGTTTTGTGTGAGATTTGAAGGCAGAGGCGAGATCCTGTGTCTCTGCCTCCATGTGCAGCTGCACCCACTGACCATCCACAGTGCATTCAGTGCCTCCTTCAGCCTCACCGATCTCTGGGCCAGGTTGTGTTTAGCCTTCAATTTGGAGGCTTGGAGTCAGGGAAGGACCTACCAGGTCCAGCTAATCCTTACGGGCCCAGGTTGTCCCACTTTCAATTGGTTGGGAGTATCCCTAAAGCTCACTGGGGCCAATGCAGCAGCCAGCATTCAGGATTTGTGTGATCCCATGCCTTGCTCTTCCTCACCTCCCTATGTGTCTTACTGCCCCCAGACCCCCACTCTACTATTTCAAACCCACATTGACTTCATCACTGCCTCTGATCTACTGCTTGTCTCCTAGCATTTGAATCACTTTCCTGACTCTCCATGGTAGGTGTCTCACAGGCAGAGTCTTTCTTGGGGAGCTGGGGGACCAGGACTTCTTTCTGGGACTCACCTTCCTTCTGGTTCTTGCATCAGAGGCTAAGAAGACAAGGGGTTATCTTAGCACCAAAGGCAGCCTAACGCAGAGCACACTGTCAAAATTTCTCTGGAAGGAAGGTGTGAATGAACTGACAGATTCTCTGAGAGGTTTACAATCTGGCATTTTCCTTCATCACACTCTTCCCAGGCACTAACTTACACATTTGACCAATTGTTCTCCTATCCAGAGAATCAGTCTGAATATCTTTTTTTTTTTTCCCCAAAAGATAGCATATTTTTATTCTGTTCGTTAACTGTAGGTACAACCATTTCTTAGCCATAGCTTGAGTTCAAGTTGTCTTATACTCTGGCCAGTTAAGAAATCAAGCATCTGAATTACAAAGGAATTGGAGATGTTTATCTTGAAATGAACAGAAGTTAAAAGTACCCTTTGGGACATTTTGACTTAGCAGCCAGTGTATCCAGAAGCTAACCTTTCAGCCAATGTGAGGTCTCCAATCATTTTATAAGGTTCTATTTATGTTTTCAGTTTTCAGGTAGTTTATTCTAAATATTGTTTTATCCCTAAACTGGGTCACTTATGATCTCAGCACAGAAGGACATGGCAGAGGGAACACATTGCTCTTTCCTCTCTGCACTCACTTCTGTGCCCAGAGTAGATGGATGTGTGCTGGTGGGAAGGACAGAAGTCCTCCAAAATATCTAAAATATCCCTTACTCTCCTTTCTCATGGTTGATAGGATCTGCTCACTAACAGAGCATGGCTGAGACCAACATCAGAAACAGATTTCAGAAAAAGAGTTTCCACCTGCTCCCTCCAATCTACACTCTGCTCACTCAGCAGCCCGCCCGCCCAAATCTTTCCAGGGCGGTGGTTGCTTCTGTTCATGCTCCTTGGGAAGACAGAGACTTGCTTTTTAGTGGAAATGGAAAAGTAAAGGTTTTGCAGATGCATTGTGAACAGCAACGGGAGGGAGTCATACAGCCTCAAAGGGGATGGCTTGAACCCCCTCTTTCTTCCAGTGGCTCAGCTGCTGCTCACCCAGGGTCTCCTTGTGGGGGGCAAGCTGCTGTAAAAATGAGAAATGGAGAGCCCAGTAGGACTCCCCACTTTAGCCTTTTTAAAGTGACAGACAAGCATGAAGTGGCTAGGCTGCCACCACAAGGGGTTACCGAAGAAAAGGTAGGAAAATACAATAGAAAAGATGACAGTCTAGGAAGCCCAAGAAAGAAGAAGAAGAAGAAGAAGAAGAAGAAAAAGGAATAACAGAACGAATCCCTCCCCTCTTCTGTTAACTAGAAAAAAGATCTGTTACTTTAAAATTATTGCATGTTCACCTGAAAAAGTAACACCAGAGGGTACACAGGGAATATTACTTTGTTATTTGTGATCTCTGCAGTGATAAGTGGGCTGAAGAGAGCTCAGCTAACTGGTCCATGGTTATTGATTTAATGTCTTCATCTGCTAGGAGGAATAGCCAGCGTTTGCAGAGGGTAGAAAACTCTGAGCTGGTTTTATATGAAACTGTGCATGTCATAGTGGTCTGGTTCATGGAGAAGGTTGGCAGTGGCATTGGAATCTCTTTGACATCCCAGTTTTCCTAACAGTCAGCAGGAACATTGACCAGATTGCCCTCCACACATTTCATCATTGATTTGATTGTATATTTACTTTTTATTATATTATTCTATTCTATTCTATTCTATTTATTTTTTGGCAGAGCTCATGGCATGTGGAATTCCCCTGGCCAGGGGTTGAATCTGAGCCATAGATTCATAGAGTGACAACACCTGATCCTTAACCTGCTGAGCCACCAGGGAACTCCAATATACTTGCGTTTTAAAAAGCTACAAATTCTGTGTTCCACCTTGTGTGTTGACTTCTTCAACCTGTCCAAGTCCTATTCCAGACCCACATTTCCCCTGACGACTTGTCCCTGCGCCTGCCCATCTGAATTTCCTGCTCGGCAGAAGGCAGCAGCACCCACCTTTGCTCTTCTTGCTCAGTAAGTTTGTTTGTTTGTTTGTTTTTTATTTTTAGGGCTGCACCCACGGCATGTGGAAGTTCCCGGGCTAGGAATCCAATCAGAACTGCAGCTATTAGTCTACACCACAGCCACAGCAACAGCAACACTAGATCCTTAACCCACTGAGCATGGTCAGGGATTGAAGCTGCATCCTCAAGGATACTAGTCGGGTTGGTTAACCACTGAGCCATAAAGGGAACTCTCCTCAATATAATTTTTAAATACTAATCAGTCTGCACAAAATTCTAAGTTTTTATCTTTGTCAGCATTTGAATATACATCATTCATATTTATATATAAATTACAATACAAAACATTACAAAAAGTTGAATTTCTTTGTTCCAACTCTTTTCTTTCTAACAGAGTAGAATATCTCTCTTCCCTTGGTCTAGCGAAACTCGGAAATTTTGTATTATAGTACTTGCAAAGGCTATGAGACAGATAGCCAGAACTCCCACCTGTGTTCCTGGCTTTTGCTATACGAAGGGAACTAGGTGATGCTGAACGAAGTTTCATTTCTAATTGCTCTGCTACATTTGAAAAAAATTCTTTCTAAATGGAAAGTTATCAGTTTACTTTAAAAACTTCATTATTCCTGCAAGAGTGTGATATTATTTCAAAATGTGTTGCTCCAGAGTCCGTACCTAACTGGTTTGATTGAGACATTAAATTCCTCCCTTCCTTTAGTAAGGGAATTGTTTCTGTAACCTGCACCCCACATGTTTGTTCATTTATTCCACAAATATTTACTGTATATCAGGACCCAGACATTCTCTGCCTTTGAGTATTGGTTGAGGAAGGGAAAAAGACCAAGGGCCAAACTAGTCTGGGGCTTTCCAATTCTGCTAGTTTAGAGTCAATTAGCATCAAAGAATATTGTTACATTATTTACATTCTTGTAGAGCTTGGAAGTCCCCGAACTGATTTTCCCGTAATTCAGTAAGTATAATTTTATTACCATTACTGCGATGTCAACACATGTGAAAAATTAAGATGTAGTTCATACTAAAGGGATGGATGGGGAGTATGGGCTTGGTAGATGCAAACTGTTACATTTGGAATGGATAAGCAATGGGGTCCTTCTGTACAGCACGGGGAACTATGTCCAGTCTCTTGGGTTATCACATGATGGAAGATGGTATGAAAAAAAAAATAATGTGTATATATGTATGATTGGATCATTTTGTTGTGCAGCAGAAATTGAAGGAATATTGTATACTGACTCTAAAATTTTTTTTAAAATTTAAGAGGTTCTATGGAGAGGTTGATGTAGAGGATGAAATACCCAACCTCTACATTTGAAAAGACAATGTAGAAAAAAGCCTAAACAATGAAAGACCACTGGGAATTCCCATTGTGGCTCAGTGGGTTAAGAATCCAACTAGTATCCATGACGAGGAGGTGTTGATCCCTGGCCTTACTCAGTGGGTTAAAGATCTGGTGTTGTCATGAGTTGTGGTGTAGGTTGTAGATGTGGCTTGGATCTGGCATTGCTGCGGCTGTGGAGTAGGCCCACAGCCTCAGGTTCAATTGGACCCTTAGCCTGGGGACTTCTGTAGGTGAGGCCATAAAAAAGAAAAGAAAAGAAAGACCATTGGTTAATAGATGAGAAGTACATCATGGCAACACAGTAAGTGTGTGTGTTTCAATTTGTTTCAGGAAAAAGAGACACACCAAGAGCAAGTGCCATTTGAGGTCATACTAAAGCATGGATGTTTAACCAAAGAATATTTTCTCTTTTTTTTTTTTTTTTAAAATTGTGATCAAGTCAACATAACATAAAATGGGACACTTAAAATCTTTGAAAAAACACAAAATGGTAAATATTTTAAAATGCACAGTTTTGTAGCATTAAGTACATCTACGTGGTCATGCATGGTTCACCATCACCATCCTCAGCCTTTGTTCATCTTACAAAATTGAAACTCTGTACCCAAGAAACACTTATGCTCTGTTTCCCCCCTCCATAGCCCCTGGCAACCACCATTCCACCATTCTTTCTATCTCCATGAACTTGACTACTTTAGTAATCGCACATAAACAAGATTGTACAGTATCTGTCCTTCCAGGACTGGCTTATTTCACTGAGCATCCTGTCCTCAAGGTTCATCCATGTTGCAACTTCTGCCTGACTTCTCTTTTTTTAAAGGCTGAATAATAATCTGTGTAGCACTGGGAACTATATATAGTCACTCATGATGGAGCATGATAATGTGAGAAAAGAGAATCTATACATGTATGTGTAACTGGGTCACCTTGCTGTACAGTAGAAAATTGACAGAACATTATAAACCAGCTATAATGAAAAAAATTAAAATCATTACGTAAACTTTTTTTAAAAAGTCTCCATAAAATATACTGGGAAAAAAAATCTATTGTGTGTCATTAGAGACTGAACTCTTCCCCCGCCAAAGTCCTAGGTTGAAGTCCCCAGTCTCCAGCGTGACTGCCTCTGGAGACAAGTCCTTTATGAAGGTAACCAAGGTCATAGGATGGGACCCTAATCCCATAGAATGGGTGTCCTTATAAGAGGAAAGGGCAGCAGAGCTCTCTCTCCCTCCCTCTCTCTCTCTCTCTCTCTCTCTCTGTGTCTCCCTCTCTGTCTCTCTCTTTCTGTGTCTGTCTCTGTCCCTCTGCAGAGGAAGGACCACTTGGGGGCACAGAGAGAAGGAGGCCTTATAAACCAAGGAGGGAGGTATCACCAGAAAGCAACCCTGAAGTCACCTTGATCTTGGACTTCCAGCCTCTAGACCTGTGAGAAAATACATTTGTGTGGCTTAAGCCACCTAGTCTGTGGTATTCTGTTATTGCAGCCCTAGCAGACTAACATGTGTATTCCACATTTTGTTTATCCATCCATCCATTGATTAAGTTGCTTCTTCTTTTGGCTGTTGTGAATAGCACTGCTATGAACATGGGTGTAAAAACACCTCTTAGAGTCCCTTCTTTCTTTCTTTGGGGTCTATACCCAGAAGTGGAATTGCTAGATCATAGGGTAATCCTATGTTTTCTTTTTGAGGAATCTACAGCAGCTCCACCATTTTACATTTCCACTAGCAATGGAATTTCTTTGGCTTCCAATTTCTCTGCCCTGTATCTCTCATTTTCACATGATGATGATGATGATGATGATGATGATGATGATTATTATTTTGGCTGAGCCCAGGGCATGTGGAAGTTCCTGGCCCAGAGATAGAACTTGTGCCACAGCTGTAACCAGAGCCACATAGTGACACCACCAGAGTCTTAACCCGCTAAGCCGCCAGGGAACTCTTGTGTCTCTCATTTTTGAAATATTTAAGTAGGATATTTTGGTTATGGCAAGGAGCTAATAATAATTGTAGCCTTGAGACTATTGCACCCATTCAAATATGTCCATTAATTTGCTTTCCTGAAAGCATGCAATAGTACACAACATTGCATTTGAGGGGAAATTCAAAATACACAGAACATTTGGTGCCGTTTTGCTCAGTATTGCTTTATCAAAAATTACTGTAAAATTCTGTAGTGCTAGATTAGCCAGGGGTATTCGTGTTGAAAATGAAAAAGTCGAGAGTTCCTGCTGTGGCACATGGGCTAAGGATCTGACTGCAGTGCCTCAGGTAGCAGCTGTGGTTCGGATTCAATCCTTGGCCCAAGAACTTCTATATGCTGCAGGTGTGGCCAAAAAAGAAAGAAAGAAAAAAAAAAGGAGTCATGCACATCCCTCTTCCCCAGCAGTAGCCTCACTCATGTCAACTGAAACCTATTTTCTCATCTTTCCTTTCCAGGTTGTCTAAAGGTATCAGATCAGACGTCATCTCAGATACCACCCCTTGAATCAAATGATGGTATTTGTGATCATGATGTTATTTGCTTTCAGCTCCACATTTCAAAAAATCCTGTAACTCATAAATTGAGGTTATAACCTACAAAGTCTAAGTAGTAATAATCTGTGCTAGAAGGGTATCTTCTTTAAATCTCTTAGCGTAATTATCTCCAATTTTCAAATATTTAAGGGGCCACTTGAGGAATAATTTTGACAAACACAAAAATAAATTAACTTGAAAAATTGCAAGAAATCAAAATTGTGGAGTCATGTTTTCCAGTGGAGTATCAATATTCACTAAACACTTCAACTAATGCCAGATCATAATGAAAGCTTTTAATTATTCTATCCTATTCTTAAACCATCTCCTTCTGCAAACATCAAAGAATGAGGATATATATTTCAAATAGTTAATAGCAGCTATTAAATTCTAAATGTTCCCTAGGAATTATTTTCAGTGCTTGCAGCATTTCTATTTTTCAGGCTACTTTAGCTGGAACAGACCAAAGCAAAATTGGCAAGGGAGAGTCAATATTTAACTAGTACTTCACTTGGACATTTTATTCTAGTTTCAAGCTTTGATGTTTCATAATTGATTGAAGGAGGGGGCAGGAGTTAGCTCATTTTGTTCAACAGTTTCCTTTTTCCTTTTTTTTTTTTTCTTTTTATGGCCATTCTGCGGCATAT
The DNA here is from genome assembly GCF_054392235.1 of Sus scrofa. Lineage (NCBI taxonomy): Eukaryota > Metazoa > Chordata > Mammalia > Artiodactyla > Suidae > Sus > Sus scrofa. The sequence continues at coordinate 48,499,139 of NC_139390.1, read as the reverse complement.
GGAGTTCCTGGGCCAAGGATCAGATCTGAGCTACAGTTGCCACAGCTGTGGCAATGCCAGATCCTTAACCCACTGTGCCAGGATGGGATCAAACCTGCAACCCAGCACTCCAGAGACACTGCCAATTCCACGTGCCACAGTGGGAAGTCCTATTCAACAGTTTTCTGAGTGATTTGAATAGAGGAAAAGCATGCTGTTAGGTTTGCATAAGGCATCAATGTAGAAGGGAGAGAGGGAGTGAAAATTAGATGACAATTTGGATTGTGAATGATAATATTTTACAGTTAGGGGCTGAAACTAACAAGATGGTAATTTAACGGGAATAAATATGGTTTTTCCAATAATACAAGTAAAGACTCAACAAGACTTTTTCAGCCAGTTGCCGACAAAGCTGGTGTGATCACAAGAGTTCTCCACTCAACAGTCAAGCCGGCCACGTGGTAGGATCATTTTTGGTGATGAGCTACCAAGTTTAAGGGAGATGTTAGTGAATTGAAGAGCACCAAGAGGCAGGTTGGGGAGCAGTCTGAGCATCATGTCACACAAAGAAAACTGGGAAAAAGTAGGAAGTCTGATTTGCAAAAGAACCTAGTGTGACCCTTTCGCAGCGTCTGCCAGGTGGTCCCTTGGAAGAGGGATTATTAGCTGAGATTCAAAATTCAGACCTAAGTGGGGCTGTTAAAGGAACAGAATTCAGCTCAACAAAGAAAGAATAATTAGATCCGTCCAAAAATAATTAGATCTGTTTCTATTGCTGGAAATATTTTGGCAGTTGGATGAACCACAGCCACAGAAGGGTACAAGATTATATCTGCTGACCCATCCCAACCCCCAAAACGCACTGGAAATATGTCCCTTTCTGCCATGCTGTGGATACAATCGCTGGTGTCAGAGATGTATTAACACAATTGCCAAAACCCACTGGCAACCCAAGTGGATTAGTATATCCACTAATGCAACAGGGCGTCTCCATATTTTACATGGGAATTTTGCCCTGCTCTCTACTGCAGAAGGCACCAGAGATCACAACCAGTGGCACTTAGTGACCTACTCTCAGAGCCTCTGAACAGCAGCTGAAATGTGGAAATATTGGAAGACGAAATTATCTTTCTACCTTCCCCAGAGAGCAGCCTCGTGGTGGCCCTTCTTGATTCCAGGAATATATGAGTTACAATTTCAAGGGACATTATTAGATGCTCTTAAGAATCAAAACACCAACATTGCCGGGGCTGGCACACCAGTTAACATACGATAGAAGTTAATGAGCACTTCCGCTCCTTCAGAAACTACTGTGTAGTTTAAAGCAATTGTTCTCAAACCCTAGCAGGCATCAGACTTGCTTGGAGCAGTTTACTAAAGACAGAGAGCTTGGCTTTGCCTTCAGAGTTTCTGTTTTAGGAGATGTGAGGTGGATTCTGAGATTCTGAATTTTTAGTAAGTTCTCGGGTGACACTTATGTCCAACTCTGCATTCAATGACAGTAGATTTGTAGTTTGGGATTGGCTATGATGGGAATATTTACACCACAGGAATTGGTGTAAATTCTGAGAGCCAATAGTTCAACATTTACCAGTAAACCATTGCTCAGAGCAGAAAGAAAATATTGAAAGATTGAATGTCTGATGTAATGCTGCTCAATTCACTTCATTTGTTGACTTAATGCAGGTTCACTGAGTCCTGGATAAGTAACCACAGCAACATTTTTTCAATTATAATGTGTTGAAAGGGTTTAAAAAGAATGGAGTTCATGAAATAAAATGTACTGTGCTCTTGGACTAAAGCAATGAAATGTGGTTTCAGATGTTAATAATTTGCCATTAGAAGAAGCCAACATTTGATCCATGTCATAGATGTGTGTTAAAATTATAAATTAAAATGAACATAGACCAGTGACTATTAAATAAATGTATGTATCAATTCATCCAAGTCTTCATCATCATAACCATCTAAAATTTACTGACTCTTGGAATGTGCCAGGCACTGCTGGAAGTTTTTCATATGAATGATCTCATTAATTCTTATGAAAATCTACCCCATATATATTGCTATCCCCATTTTACAGATTAAAAATCCAAGTCACAGTAATAGGTCTTTGATACTTATGTATCAGTGTCTGTGGAGTAACGGGCAGCTGGGTATAAGATCTCACATGCAATGTCCTGGAAATCTCAAATACAGCATTTCTTTCTTTTGGTAGGACTTAAATTTTTTAAAATATATTTTTATTAAATATAGTTGATTTATAAGGTTTTATAAATTTCTACTGTGCAGAAAAGTGATTCAATTACATACGCATATATATATATATATATATACACACATACACACAAATATATATATATTCTTTTTCATATTCTTTTCCATTGTGGTTTATCACAGAATATTAATATAGTTCCCAGTGATGTACAGGATAACCTTGTTGTTTATGCATCTTATATGTAATAGTTTGCATCTGCTAATCCCAAACTCCCAGTCCATCTTTCCCCCATGCCCCTCCCCCCTTGGCAACCATAAGTTTGTTCTCCATGTCTGTGAGTCGGTCGAATACAGCATTTCTTAAAGACAGCTTACTGACAACCACATCATTATTATATAATCACTGTATATATAAATATATATATATATATATTTTTTTTTTTTTTGTCTTTTTGCTATTTCTTGGGCCGCCCCTGTGGCATATGGAAGTTCCCAGGCTAGGGGTCGAATCGGAGCTGTAGCCACCGGCCTACGCCAGAGCCACAGCAACGCGGGATCCGAGCCATGTCTGCAACCTACACCACAGCTCACGGCAACGCCGGATCCTTAACCTACTGAGCAAGGGCAGGGACCGAACCCGCAACCTCATGGTTCCTAGTCGGAATTTGTTAACCACTGCGCCACAACGGGAACTCCATTTTTTTTTTTTTTTTTTTTGTCTTTTTGTATATTTTTAATCCTTTTTAGAAGAAAGCACATCAGTGTTTTCACAACACGGTCCTAGAAGAACTCTGGCATTCCATGGAAAACAACATTAGCATTGGCAAAACGACCATCCTAACTCTCCTCTTTGGAGCTGCACCTCCCGAGAAGAGACCCCTCTTTTTGATGCGTTGTCACCATCTGTGTTTGGCATTCTGCCTCCCGTGTTTCTATGCTTCTATGAGGTTGACCTACTATTCCTGACATTTTTTATTTCTCCACCATTCTTAGGATATTATCTGTCTATGACAGGTTCTGACTTCAAAACCTTCCATCTTTAAGGTCCTTTTGTATCTCTTTAATCCCAGTGACTGCACACACTGGGGATTTCTGCTTGTCACCACTTAGTGCCTACAATTCGCCTTTGACACGCCGTGATTGGGATCGGAGGCTTCACGTGACCTAAAACAAGTATTGTGTGTAGTGAAAACATAGCTCCTCCCCAGCTGGCTGTCAGCACAGTCAACACATCCTGTTCAGTGTGTAATCTCACTTTAAAAGGGATCCAACTGTGAGCAATTAGCTACAGAAACCTGGGAGGCAGGTTTCAGGGATGAGTAACAAGTCAAACAGTAGTTGCAGGGACAAGGGCGGGGTCACTTCGTTACCTGGCCAAGCCACTCACTCTTCCCCTGTGTAAACATGGTTGCTCACTTTAGTTTCATTTTTGCCTTCCGAATAGACCCTTCTCAACTGTTTAGGTCTGACTCTTCCATCAGCTATGTGCCCTAAAGACCTCACGCCCTCTAACAAACATTACAACAATTTCCTCAATCTTCAAGAGACACCTTTATAATTAGCCGTGAGTTTAAATAGCACAGAATTTCACAGTTTCCAAACTCCAGACCAGCTCATTTCAATAGGAATAAAAAGCAAACCACATTCAAAATGTCCTGGTAACTGCATTTTTTTGTTTGTTTTTTATTGAGGTGTACCTCACATGTTGTGTTAGTTTCAGGTGTACAGGAAATTGACTCAGCTATAATATACTCCTTTTTTTTTAGATCCTTATTTTTTTTTTTTTTTTTTGGCTGCACCCATGGCATATGGAAGTTCCCTGGCCAGGGGTCAAATCTAAGCTTCAGGAGTTCCTGTTGTGGCTCAGCGGAAAGGAATCTGACTAGCATCCATGAGGACGCAGGTTCAATCCTTGGCCTTGATCAGTGAGTTAAGGATCTGGCATTGCTGTGAGCTATGGTGTAGGTCGTAGATATAGCTCAGATCCCTCGTTGCTGTGACTGTGGTGTAGGCTGGCAGCTACAGCTCCAGTTCAACCCCTAACCTGGGAACCTCTTTATGCTGCTGGTGAGGCCCTAAAAAAGCCAAAAAAAAAAAAAAAATCTAAGCTTCAGCTACAACCTACACCACAGCTATGGCAATGCCAGCTCCTTAACCCACTGTGCCATAGTGGGAACTCCTGGATGTCAAAAGCTACTAATGGAAACTTTTACATTCTCTCTTTCTTTACTAAGTCTTTGAAATCTGGGACGTGTCTTTAACTCACAGCACGTCTCAGTTTGGACTGGGTCTTTCACAATTTCCCTAAGTCACTTGTGGCTAGTGGCTATGATATTGAAAAGCATGTCTCCAGACTTGTTAAAATCAGATGAATATTTTCTTGGGCCATCCAAATATCCCAACCCCCAGTTGATGGGTTTTTAACTAAGTTTCTGCAATGACCTATCAATTAAACACTCTTGTCCTGTACCTTCTGTACCAGACCATCCTTTCTGATTAGGAGGAATAATAATGAATTAGTTATGGTGAAGAACAGCTAGATGCTTACTGTATACAAATGAACATGAGTACATTTATTGAAGTGGTGATACAGTGCAAAAATGGAACAACCACACTCACTGCCAGAATTTTAGTTATTGATAATCAGGTAGGGTCTACCTAGGCTAGGAATCTAGGTATTCATAGAGTGTCTCCTTGGTTATTTTTAATATTTTAATTCTGAAAGCAACACATTTAGAGTAGGTTGACAGTTTTCTGTTCCTCTTCACAAAGATAACTCTTAAACAGTGTCCCATCTGAATACTTTTCTAAGCCCAACATTTTCTTACATGGAATAAGTTAGAATACTCTCTCTTTTTTTTTTTTTTTTTTTTTTTTTTTTTTTTTTTGCCACGTCCACAGCATGTGGAAGTTTCCAGGCCAGGGATCAAATCTGAGCTACAGCTTCAATCTACATCACAGCTGCAGCAATGCCAGATGCTTAATCTGCTAAGCCACTAGGGAACTCCAAATTAGAATATTCTTGACTCTGTCGGCAATCACAGAGTATTCTTATTTTGGCTTTTATGTTCTGGGAAATGGTAGTTCAAGCTATAGCTTTGCCTCTCTTAGCTAAATGGTTAACATTTCTAGCAGCTTTGCTCTTTTTTGAGAGGAACATTTTTCTGTCCACCTTGACAATGGGAGGAAGATTTTCATGTCTCTCATGGAAGGGTCTTTCTTTTTTAGAGTAAAATTATTATTTTTTTATTTTTGTCTTTTTAGGAGGCACCTGCAGCATATGGGAGTTCTGAGGCTAGGGGTCAAATCAGAGCTGCTTCTGCTGGCCTACACCACAGCCACACCAGATCTGAGCCACATCAACCTATACCACAGCTCATGGCAATGCCAGATTCTTAACCCAATGTGCGGGACCAGGGACCAAACCCGCATCCTCATGGATACTAGCTGGGATCACTGCCGCTGAGCCACTACAGTAACTCCTTTTTTAAGAGTAAAATTAAAGCTAATCTCCATCTTTTCGCACCACGATACTTCTGTGTAATATCATTAAACATTTCTCACTCCAGTATTTCAGTGCATTGTGTTTAGTTATCTCAGGCCTGATCTGCATTAGCAGAAGATATGGGCATGGCAGAGGGTGATAGAAGTAGCAGCGATGGTTAGAAGTAGATAATATGATAATGACTAATGCCAGGCATCTGTTATGTGCCAGGTACATGTCTAGACATAGTTTACACATGCTACATAGAATATCTTCTAATTCCTTCCACAACTGTACAAGGTTGTTAGATGGAGTTTCATTTGTCAGATTAAAAAACCAAGCCTGAGAGGCGTGGTTTTTTGGTTTGTTTTGTTTTAATGTCCACACTTGCAGCATATGGAAGTACCTGGGCTAGGGGTTGAATCAGAGATGCAGCTGCCAGTCTACACCACAGCCGCAGCAACACCGGATCTGAGCTGCACCTGTGACCTATGCGGCAGCTTGCAGCAACACTGGATCTTTAACCCACTGATCGAGACCAGGGATCAAACTCAAATCATCATGGACACTATGTTAAATTCTTAACCCATTGAGCCACAACTCAGTGAACTCCTAACAAGCAGTACCTTGAAAAAGGTTATGAATGGATTCTGAAATAGAATTCGGATGAAGTGTGGTGCCTTCTCTTCTCCCCACACTGTGATGCCTCCCATTTAAGCAAAACCAATGGAAGAGGATATGGTTTGCTGCAAACCAGCTGCAACCTGCAAGAAATATTGAATGAATGGGCAGAGTGTGAATTATACAGAGAGTGATATGAATGTGGTGGGGAAAAATCAAGCATCTCATCACTTCCCTGTGTAACAGAGATAAGGGAATGACTGAAGGGGAAGTGAAAACAATGGTTCCCCGGGGTGAGCATAAATACGCTTCCCCAGAAGATGAAGTTTCACAGGAACAGTGAAAATAGAAGTCGGAAGGACTGAGTGTGTAGAAGTGCTAAGGATGATTAAAAGACCAAAAGAGAGAAAAAACTATAATTCAGGTGACCATTATATCAGTGGCTTTCAAACTTTTCTGACTACAGCCCAGAGTAAGAAATACATTTTCACAGGGACCCAGTTAACTAACTTGTGTGACTAGGTGTGTATACACACATCACTAAAACACAGATGTGAAGGCAATTCAGTGGAGAAAGGACGGCCTCTTATTTTTAAAAATTTTTAATTTTTTGCTTTTTTAGGGTCGAACCAGTGTCACATGGAAGTTCCTAGGCTAGGGGTTGAATTGGAGCTACTGCTGCTGGCCTACACCGAAGCAACAGCAATGTGGGATCTGAGACTTGTCTGCTACCTACACTACAGCTCAAGGCAACACTGGGTCCCCAACCCACCGAGCAGAACCAGGGATTGAACCCACATCCTCATGGATACTAGTTGGATTTGTTTCTGCTGCACCCACAATGGGGACTCCAGGACAGCCTTTTAAAGAAATGGTGCTAAAACAATTGGATATTCACATACAAAAAATTGAACTTCAATCCATATCTCTCATCATTGACAAAAACTGACTTGAAATGGATCATAGGAGTTCCCTCTTGGCACAATAGGATCAGCAGCATCTCTGGGGCACAGGGATGCAGGTTTTGATCCCTAGCCTGGCACAGTGGGTTAAGGATCTGGCATTGCCACAGCTGTGGCATAAATCCCAACTATGACTCAGGTCTGATCCCTGGCCTGGAAAATCCATATGCTTTGGGGCAGCCAAAAAAAAAAAAGGAGCTTCCAACATGGCTCAGCAGAAACAAATCTGACTAATATCCATGAGGACATGGTTTTGATCCCTGGCCTCGCTCAGTGTGTTAAGGATCCGGCATTGCCATGAGCTGTGGTGTAGGTCACAGACATGTGTCAGATCTGGTGTTGCTGTGGCTATGGTACAGGCTGGTGGCTACAGCTCCTATTGGACCCCTTGCCTGGTAACCTCCATATACCATGGGTGTACCCTAAAAAGAAGAAAGAAAGAAAGAAAGAAAGAAAGAAAGAAAGAAAGAAAGAAAGAAAGAAAGAGTTCCCGTCGTGACGCAGTGGTTAACGAATCCGACTAGGAACCATGAGGTTGCGGGTTCGATCCCTGGCCTTGCTCAGTGGGTTAAGGATCCGGCGTTGCCGTGAGCTGTGGTGTAGGTTGCAGACGCTGCTCGGATCCCGCGTTGCTGTGGCCCTGGCGTAGGTCAGTGGCTACAGCTCCGATTAGACCCCTAGCCTGGGAACCTCCATATGCCACAGGAGCGGCCCAAGAAATAGCAAAAAGACAAAAAAAAAAAAAAAAAGAAAGAAAGGAAGGAAGGAAGGAAGGAAGAAGAAAAAGAAAGAAAAAGGAAGAAAGGTAGGAAGGAAGGGTAAAAGAAAAAAAAAAAAAGAAATGGATCACAGACCTAGATGAAAATCCTCAAGCTATAAAACTTCTAAAAGAAAATATCAGAGAAAAATCTTTGTGATCTTGGGTTAGGTAAAGAGTTTTTTAGAGTCAGCATCTAAAAAATGATCCACAAAAGGACACGTTTATAAATTGGTCTTTATCCAAATTGAAAAGACACTGTTGGAATTCCCTGATGGCTCTGTGGGTTAATGATTCCGCATCATCACTGCTGTGGCTTGGGTTTGATCCCTGAGAGTGCAACCAAGGGAAAAAAAAAAAAGACACTGTTAAGAGGATAAAAATACAGGGACAGACTAGAAGAAAACATCTGGAAAGTACATACTGATCAGACTTGTATCCAGAATACGTAAATCATTCTCAAAACTCTCAAGAAAATAATGGGCCAAAGGTTTGGACCCTTCATCAGAGAAGATAGATGGCAGATAAGCAGAAGATGCTCAACATTATTGATAGAGAAGTATAGATTGATATTGCAGGGAGAGAGAGTTCCTGCCATGGCTCATCGGTAACAAACCTAAATAACACAACTAGTATCCACAAGAATGTGGGTTTGATCCCTGGCCTTGATTAATGGGTTAAGGATACGGCGTTGCCTTGAGCTCCGGTTTAGGTTGCAGACTCTGCTTACATCTGGCATTGCTGTGGCTGTGGTGTAGGCCAGCAGCTGTAGCTTTGATTCAACACCTAGCCTGGGAACCTCCATATGCCTTGGGTGCAGCCCTAAAAAGACAGAAAAAAGAAGAAGAAAAGAAGGAGGAGGAGAAGTAGGAGGAGGAGGGAGGAGGAGGAGAGAGGAGAAGGAGGGAGGAAGAGGAGGGAGGAGGAGAAGGAGAAGAAGAAGAAGAAGAAGAAGAAGAAGAAGAAGAAGAAGAAGAAGAAGAAGAAGAAGAAGAAGAAAGAAAATTGCAGGGAGAGACAAGCACCCTTATTAGAAGGGCAAAAATTAAAACCAACTCTACCAAGTGTGGGCATGAATGTGGAGAAAATAGAGCACTGCTGGCGGGAATGTAAAAGGTTATGACCCCTTTGGAAAGCATTTGCCAGCTTCTTAGGTTAATACACCTACTGTATGATCCTACCATCCCAGTCCTAGGTATTTACCCAAGAGAAATGAAAGTGTTATGTTCACACAAAGATCTGTTCACAGATGTTTACAGCAGCTTCATTTGTAACAGTCTCAAACAGAAAACAACCCCAAAGTCCATCATCAGGAAGGTGGAGAAAGTGACTTTTGGATATCCATATTATAAGATATTATTCAGCAATAAAAAATGAATAAACTCTTGGTACATGTTATAATAATACAGATGATGTCGAAATATAGCCCAGGAAACTATATCCGGTCTCGTGGGCTAGAACATGATGGAAGACAGTGTGAGTAAAAGAATGTGTATATATATATATATATATATGTATGATTGGGTCACTATGCTGTACAGTGGAAATTGGCACAACACTGTTAAGTCAACTATACTCTAATAAAATTTTTTTAATTGCTTATTATCAGTATCCAGACCAAAGAGACTACATACTGAATGATGCCATTTATATACAATTAAAGAAAGTGCATATTAATTTATAGTAACTAAACCCAACTAGTATCCATGAGTATTGCCTGGGTATGGGAAAGTTGGGATTTACAAAGGGGAATGAGGAAATTTGGGGGTATAGATATGTTTTTTACATTGATTGTGCTGATGTTTCATGGAATTTCCCAGGCCAGGGATTGAACCCATACCTCCGAAGTGACCCCAGCCACTGTAGAGACAACACCCGATCCTTAACCCAGTGGGCCATGGCAAGAACTCGGGTTGCCAGATTTAACAAATGAAAACGTAAGACACCCAACAAAAATTTGAATTTCAGATGAAGATTTTTTTTTTTCTTTTTTTGGCTGTTCTCTGTAGGATATGGAAGTTCTCAGGCTAGGGATCAAATCTGAGCCAGAGCCACGACCTACTTCACAGCTGAATCTGAGCTGGAGCTACAGTCTCATAGATTGTGGCCACATGAGATCCTTAACCCATTGCCCTGGGCTGGGGGTCAAACCAGCACCTCCACAAAGACCAGCCAGATCATTAACCTACTGCATCACAGTGGGAACTCCAAGAATATTTTTTAGTAAAAATATGTACCATGAAATGTTTGGAAGATTCTTGGACTAAAAAAATTACTTCTTGTTTGTCTGAAATTCAAATTTAACTAGATGTTCTGTATTGGCACACTGCTCCTGTGTGTACATGTCTGTAAAACTGAAATTGCACACTTTAAATATCTGCACTTTATTGCATGTCAATTATACTTCAATAAAGTTGTTTTTTAAAAAAAGTTGGATTAATTAAGAGATGTAATGATTTCCCAGCTGTGGCAACCACACTGAAGCCGAAGTCCCAAACCCACTCTCCTCCGTCTAAGGGCACTTCTTGCTCCACCAAGTTGACCCCAGAAGAAAATGTTTGCTCACAGGGAGGGAAGAATAGATCCTGAAAGTAAGGACATTGAGATACAGACTGATATGGAAATTTAAGTTAGTTTATTATGTATAATCTCTTCTGTCACATGGCTTTGTGAATCTAATATTTCATCAGTTCACAAACCCATTTTATTTTATTTCTTTTTTTTTCTTTTTTTTTTTGGTCACACCTGCGGCATGCAGAAGTTCCCTGGCCAGGGATCAAACTCAAGTCACAGCAGTGACAACACTGAGTCCTTAATCACTAGGGCCACCGGGGAACTCCTCACAAATCCATTTTTTTTTTTTTTTTTTTGTCTTTTTGTTGTTGTTGTTGTTGTTGCTATTTCTTGGGCCGCTGCCGCGGCCTATGGAGGTTCCCAGGCTAGGGGTCGAATCGGAGCTGTAGCCACCGGCCTATGCCAGAGCCACAGCAACGCGGGATCTGAGCAGCGTCTGCAACCTACACCACAGCCCACGGCAAAGCCGGATCGTGAACCCACTGAGCAATGGCAGGGACCGAACCCGCAACCTCATGGTTCCTAGTCGGATTCGTTAACCACTGCGCCACGAGGGGAACTCCACAAATCCATTTAAAAGCAAAGTGCTGCAGCGTTGTGAGTCCATTCTTGAAATAACTGAGGAGTTGTTTCTTTTCAATCCCCTTAACTAGTACGTGAGAACATAACTAGTCTCCTGGCTGGCTGAGTAGAAAAGGGTGAAAGTATAATAAAAAAGACACAAGAATGTACAGAATACTGATCTGTTGATTACTGCTTACCCTCTTATTAAAATTAAATATTTCTCAATAATCCCAATAGTGGGTTCATATGTTTTTCTTACAAACCACTTTTAGCCATTTTAAAAGAATTTTTATTCTTCCATTACATAATTTAAAAGGTTGAGAAATACCACTTATTATTCTAAATTGCCCTGGTCTAAATTGAAGTCTCTTCCAGCCGTGGAGAAATAAATAATTCTTTCCCAAAATGTACTATTTATCCAGGAACAAAGGAAATGGCCATACTTCACAGAGACTTAAAAGTATTATTTTCTTTTTTTTGTCTTTTTGCCTTTTCTAGGGCCGCACTTGCGGCACGTGAAGATTCCCAGGCCAGGGGTCAAATTGGAGCTGTAGCCACCAGCCTACACCAGAGCCACAGCAACTCAGGATCCGAGCCATATCTGCGACCTACACCACAGCTCATGGCAATGCTGAATCCTTAACTCACTGAACGAGGCCAGGGATTGAACCCGAAACCTCATGATTCCTAGTCAGATTCGTTAACCACTGAGCCATGACGGGAACTCCAAAAGTGTTATTTTCAAAAATTACATTTTATCTTGTCTGTAATTGTTTTTTTTTTTTTTTAATTTTCCCACTGTACAGCAAGGGGGTCAGGTTATCCTTACATGTATACATTACAATTACAGTTTTTCCCCCACCCTTTCTTCTGTTGCAACATGAGTATCTAGACATAGTTCTCAATGCTATTCAGCAGGATCTCCTTGTAAATCTATTCGAAGTTGTGTCTGATAAGCCCAAGCTCCCGATCCCTCCCACTCCCTCCCCCTCCCATCAGGTGGGATTGTCTGTAATTGTGAAGTGCCTTGCTGTCAATGCCTACATTTAAAGTGGTAAATTTCTGGAGATCCCCATGTGGCTCATTGGGTTAAGAACCCGACATTGTGTCCATGAGGATTTGGGTTCAATCTCTGGCCTTGCTTAGTGAATTAAGGATCCAGTGTCGCCGCAAGCTGCAGCTTATTCACAGATGCAGCTTGGATCTGGTGTTGCTGTGGCTGTGGTGTAGGTCTCAGCTGAGGTTCAAATTCAACCCCTGACCTAGGAACTTCCATATGAGGCAGGTGTGGCCCTAAAAAAGAAGAAAGTAACTCTTTGATGAAAAGAATGCATTTAAATGAAATACTTACTTTTGCCATGAAGTTCCCCAGCCTGGGAACTTTCATATGCTGCAAGTATGGCCATAAAAATAAAAAATAAAATTTTAAATAAAGTGGTAAGTTTCTTTTCTCTCTTAAAGCCAAACTGGTATTAGATTGATGGTATGTTTTAGAAGCCATAGCAGTAGTGCTCTTGTGGGTTTTTCTTAGTTCTGCATACGTAGATCTTTTTAATATCTTTTCATGGGAATGTCTAGAGCTGTCTCCATAAACAATCAAGAGTTACTTATGATAAATTGACTATGTTATGCACATTTATACTAGGAAAATTTCAAGTCAGAACCAAATGAAAACAATGAAACCTATTTATCATTACCTACTTAGATTTTCTCTTTGGGTAAAATAAACACGTGGAGAATCACCCACCCAGTTGCAGTTTTATCAAGATGAGTCTGCCGATTTTATTTTCCAAGTAAAAAAGTCCAGAAATATTTACAAAACTTTTGATCCTGCCTTCTTTCTGTGCTCCCCAGGAAAAATATGGAATTTTATACTTTTGGATTACATCAGCAATTTGATGATAAAGTTGTCTTTCTTTCAACAAATATTACCAAGCATTTGCTTAGTGCATCGCATGGCCCAGAGTGCTATGAAAATTTCAAAGCAAATAGGAGACAGTTCAAGCCTCTAAGGGAACTAACCCAGGGCTGCTGGACAAGCAGGGAGAAAAGGTAGGCTCCTGGAACAGCTGGGAAACCTGAGCTCACTCATGAAACATGGATCAAGCTGTCTTTTCAAGCATCAGTGAATAACAATGTTGGTCCTGAGAGCCAATGACGCTTCCTGAAGGAGGCGCATGTAGTCTTTTTACCTTGTATAGCATATCTGTCTGTTTGGGATTATTTTCCCATTTGTGGGTCACTCATCTGGGGCTATAGGTCTTGACTATATGTGTCCTCTGACCTTCTACCTGTTCGATTGTGATTCCTTCTTCATATCTTTATATATATATATATATATATTTAGGGCCGCATGTGTGGCATATAGAAGTTCCCAGGCTAGGAGTCGAATTGGAGCTGCAGCTGCAGGCCTATGCCACAGCCACAGCAACACCAGATCCAAGCCACATCTGCAACCTATGGCACAGTTTGTGGCAAGTCAGGTTCTTAACCCAATGAGCCACAGCGGGAACTCCCTTTTTGTATCTTTAGTTGTAGATCTTGTTTGTAACAATAGTTTTTTGTAACTGGCTATAATTTTGGTGTGCCCATGAGAGGAGGTGAGCTCAGGATCTTCCTACTCTGCCATCTTCCAAACACACATCCACAAGCTGAGTCTTTCAGTTCATTCGATGGTTAAAGCTATTGAAGAATTGCACCAAAGTGGCTTGAAATGCAGAATTTAAAAGTGTTCTCGTCCAGGAGTTCCTGTCATGGCTCAGTGGTAATGAACCTGACTAGTATCCATGAGGACCCAGGTTCAATCCCCGGCCTTGCTCAGTGGGTTAAAGGATCTGGCGTTGCCATGAGCTGTGGTGTAGTTTGCAGATGAGGCTTGGATCTGGCATTGCTATGGTTATGGCATAGGCTGGTAGCTGCAGCCCCAATTCAACTCCTAGCCTGGGAACTTCCATATGCCGCTGGTGTGGCCCTAAAATAAATAAAGAAAGAAATGTATGTGTTCCCATTCGTGAGTGCATCCTGTGCTAAGGGTTGGAAATAGAGAGTCCTGTGTACATCAGCAGTTACAATAATTGATCCCTATCGTTTCCGCTTCTTTCCCCACACTCGAATGTGAGGTGAGTCCATAGTTTGTTTCCTGTTTCACATCCCACTCTCTGACCTTTGCCTCGGCTTGACTGCCCTGACAAACCCTGCTCTTTTGCAGAGCACATCAGCAGTGGCCAATTTATACCCATATTGTCAACATATTTTTCAAATATGCTTATTAAAACACTCACTTCCATGTTCCACGTGATTCTTTTTGATGTATTTTCCTGGTGTGTTTCATTTTGGTTACCGGAGTGGAGAATTGGCCTCCGGAGGCAATATTATGGGGGCAAGTGATATTACTGAGAGCTCTCCTCCTTCTCTCTGCCTCCAACTCTTAAGAGTAAATGCAGTGAAAAGCAATTCTTTCTCTGACCTCACCCTGAAGTGTCATGTCATAATGTCCAGATGAGGAGGATCTAAGGCAGTTCTGGGAATTAGATTGCCTTTAGGTATTTAAAGAACTGTTTGCTTCTCTCTCCATGTGGCTGGATATACTTCCCATCTTAGGTTGTCTTTAATTCACTTCTTCAACAAACAGTTCTCTTTAGTGTTCAACACGTTTCTTGACCTACTATATTCTAAGCACTGTGCTGGTAATTAAGAGTTTATAGAGTTTATATTTGTATGTATTTATGTCAATTATATAATATACATCTATATATCTATTTTATACATACACATACACACACATATATGTATAATTCAGCCATAAGAAAGAAGTCATTGGAGATGCTGTCGTGGCTCAGTGGTAGTGAACCAAACTAGTATCCGTGAAGATGCAGGTTCCATCCCCAGCCTCACTCAGTCAGTTAAGGATCTGGTCTTGCCGTGAGCTGTGGTGTAGGTCGCAGATGCAGCTTGGAGCCTGGGTTGCTGTGGCTGTGGTGTAGGCCAGCGGCTACAGCTGTGATTCAACTCCTAGCCTGGGAACCTCCATATGCCAAATGTGGTGCCCTAAAAAAAAAAAAAAAAAGACAAAAAAAAATAGAAAGAAAGAGCTCTTCTGCCATTTATGATCACATGATGGACCTTAACGACATCATGCTGAGTGAAAAAAATTCAGACAGAGAATGACAAGTATTGTATGATATCACTTACGTGTGGAATCTAAAAGAGCCACACACTTAAAAACAAAGAGAAGTTACCAGGGGCTGTGGAGTAGTTGGATAGAAGAGATGTTTAAAGGTTCAAACTTGCAAAGAGTAGTAAATAAGCCCCGGAGACATAATACCCAGCATAGAGAATATGAACAATATTGTATTATTAACATCAAACTTGGTAAGAGACTAGTTTTAATTAATTTAGTTCAACCACTAAAAAGAAATGTTGAGGAGTTCCCATCGTGGCGCAGTGGTTAACGAATCCAACTAAGAACCATGAGGTTGAGGGTTCCATCCCTGGCCTTGCTCAGTGGGTTAAGGATCCGGCGTTGCCGTGAGCTGTGGTGAAGGTTGCAGACGCAGCTCGGATCCCGCGTTGCTATGGCTCTGGTGTAGGCCGGTGGCTACAGCTCAGATTCGACCCCTAGCCTGGGAACCTCCATATGCCGCAGGAGTGGCCTTAGAAAAAAGGCAAAATAAATAAATAAATAAATAAATAAAAATAAAAAGAAATGTTGATTAAGTGACATGATAGATGTGCTGATTATTACTACAATGGCGATCATGTTAGAATATATTCATAGAAAGATAAACAAGTTCCTACTATACAGCACAGGGAACTTTATTTAATATCCTGTGATAAACTGTAATGGAAAAGAATGTATATATATAACTGAATCACTTTGCTGTACAGCAGAAATTAACACATTGTAAATCAATTATAAAATTAATTAAAAAATAATATGTAAATTACCAAATCAATATATTGTATAACTTAAATGTACACGGTGTTATATGTCCAACCTATTTCAACTTAAACTTTTTAAGTTGTCTCCTTCTGATCTTCTCTGCATTTGCAGTGTTTCGATTAGTTAATTAACTCAGTCATTCATTTATTTTGTCGCTGATGTATGTACTCATTTATTCAACAAATATTTGTCGTGGTGCAGTGGTTAACGAATCCAACTAGGATCCATGAGGTTGCGGGTTCTATCCCTGGCCTTGCTCAGTGGGTTAAGGATCCGACGTTGCCGTGAGCTGTAATGTAGGTCGCAGACATGGCTCGGATCCTGAGTTGCTGTGGCTCTGGTGTAGGCTGGTGGCTACAGCTCCAATTAGACCCCTGGCCTGGGAACCTTCATGTGCCTCAAGTTCGGCCCTAGAAAAGGCAAAAAGACAAAAAACAAAACAAAAAAAACAACAAAAAAATCCTTTTTAAAGAGTTTAGAGAGATAAATAAGATATAGCCTTTATCTTCTAGGACAAATTGAGTAAATCCCATAGTACGCTATTTTTAAAAATGAAATTAAAGGAAACTACTGTAAAGGCAGCATGCTAAGCGTCTAATTTTGTCTTGGTGAGAGTAAAGGTATTTTCCAGAAAAGGCAGCACTCACAATAATCCTTGAAAGATGAATTTTAATAATGAGAAGAGGTGAAGGAAGGTAAGACTCAGTCCGTAGGCTTGGCTCAGTTTATGAGGACACTAGTCAACAATCCTAAGAAATCTGGTTAAAAAGAATTATCAGCACTGGTGAAAACCATTTCATGTTTTCTAGGAGAGGAGATATATATTTTTATTTGGTTTTAGATTACTTTTGGCAGCTTCATGGAACACGGATTGGATGGAGAGAAACCAGAACTAGTGATAACACCAGATGAAAGATGCTGGATTGTTTGCCAGCATCGCCTGTCTCTTAATTAGATGAGAGGCCCTTTGCTCCTCTATGCCCATCATTCCAAACAGTGCCTGGCATTTAGTTGAATAAATATTTGTTGAATAAATGAGTACATACATCAGCGACAGAATAAATGAATGACTGAGTTAATTAACTAATTGAAACACTGCAAATGCAGAGGAGATCAGAAGGAGACATTTGCTTCAGGATGGAACTTTCTTCCCTCTCTCCAACACAAGCCACAGCCCGGTCCTATCTGAGTGCTGGCAGCAGGTGAAGTTTGTTGGGAAGTCTCCCAGATTCGCCCGTCTGTGCTCTCCCAGCCTCCATGGCATCTGTCTCCTTAGGGTCCACCCTCTTCGGAGCCTGGCAAACTGTGGCTCCTGGATCAGATTTGTCCTGCCACCTGTTTTTGAAAGGCTCACGGGCAAAGAATGGTTTAAAATTTTTCAAATAGTTGGGGAGGGAAGCAAAAGAAATTTTATAATGTGAGAAGCACATGAAATTAACATTTTCATGTCTATAAATAAAGACTTATTAGAACATAGTCATGCCCACTGTTTACACAGTGTCCCTGGCTGCTTTTGCCCCAAAGGGCAGAGTTGAGTAGTTGAGACAGAGGCTGTACACTCCGTACACAAAGCCAAATCATCTCTTTTCTGGCCATTACAGGAAAAGTTGGCCAACTTCTGATCTAGACAAGCTCTCAGGAAAGGCTTTAATGTTTATTCACAATTAGAAATAAATCGTTCATCAGTGAAAGTTCTTAAAATATATTTTAAAAAATGTGACAGGTAAGAGAAAGCATCAAATTACAACAAGAAATAAAAAAGAAGGAAGAAGAGATAAAATAATAATGTTGTTGTATATTATGTGCCAGGTCCTCAAATAAGCACTTTTTTTTCAGTAAAATTATTTCCGCTCCTTCCAACAAGGCTACTAGACAGGCATCATTCTTCTTTCTTTTTAAAACCATTTTATTTTTTTTTAAATTTTTTGCTTTTTAGGGCTGCACATGTGGCACATGGAAGTTCCTAGGCTAGGTGTCAAATCATATCTGCAGCTGCAGCTATGTTGGTTTCGGTTATTTTTATGTACACTAAGTTTGGAGTAAGTGTCTCTAATATAATTAATCGTTTGGAAACCAAATAAAAGGGAGGGAATAAAAGGGAAATGTCACCTCATGCATCAGATTATTCAAATACTAAAATTAATTTCAGATTATTAGAGATTGACCTAAAGTCTTCGAGGAGATTAGCAGATGTAAAAGGGGAATTAGGAAATGAGACCACTGCTCCTTGCTGCTAATGGCCCGTGAGGACCCCTTGCTCTGGAGACCATTTTTCTTCTTCTTTTTCTTTTTTTGTCTTTTTAGGGCCGCATCTGTGGCAGCATATGGAGGTTCTCAGGCTAGGGGTCGAATCGGAGCTGCAGATGCTGGCTTACACCACAACCACAGAAACTCAGGATCTGAGACATGTCTGCAACCTACACCACAGCTCACCACAATGCCAGATCCTTAACCCATAGACCAATGCTAGAAAAAGCTAGGGTCCTCGTGGAGACTAGTCAGATTCATTTCCTCTGAGCCACAACATGAACTCCCTGGAGGCCCTTCAATAAATGTAGGAACCATATACCCTAAAGATTGTTCTTTCTCTCTTTTTTTTTTTTTTCTTTTTAGGGCTGCACCTGCAGCATATGGAAGTTCCCAGGCTAGGGATTGAATAGGATCTGCAGCCACATCAACACTGGATCCAAGCTGCATCTGCAGCCCACACAGCAGCTTGTGGCAACCCCGGATCCCTAACCCACAGAGCAAGGTCAGGAATTGAACACAAATCCCCATGGATATTAGTCAGGTTCATTTCTGATGAGCTGCAATAGGAACTACCCCCCCCCCTTTTTTTTTTTTTTGCTTTTTAGGGCCTCATTCGCTGGCATATGGAGATTCCCAGGCTAGGGGTCTAGTCAGAGCTACTGCTACTGGCCTTCGCCACAGCCACAGCAACATCAAATCCTTAACTCACTGATTGAGGCCAGGGATTGAACCCACAACCTCATGGAACTCCCACTTTTTTAACCATTTTTAAATTGAGGTATAGCTGATTTACAATGCTCTATTAGTTTCAGGTGTACAGCAAAGTAATTCAATTATACATATGTAAATATACGTATATTCTTTTTTCAGATTCTTTTCTGTTATAGGTTATTACAAGATAATTGAATAGAGTTTCCTGTGTTATACAGTAGGTCCTTGTTGATAATCTGTTTCATTTATAGTAGTGTGTATCTGTTAATCCCAAACTCCTAATTTATCCTTCCCAGATCCTTTTCCCTGTGATAACCATAAGTTTGTTCTCTATATCTGACTCTACTTCTCTTTTGTAAATAAGTTCATTTATATCATTTTCAGAGTCCACATATAAGTGAAATATGATATTTATATTTCTCTGCCCAAATTCATTAATATGATATTTTCTAGGTCCATCCATGCTGCTGCAAATAGCATTATTTCCATCTTTATCATGGCTGAGTAATATTCCCTTGAACATATGCACTATATCTTCTTTATTCATTGCTCTGATGATGGAAACTTAGGTTGCATCCATGTCTTGGCTATTGTAAGCAGTGCTACTGTGAACATTGGGGTGCATGTATATTTATTTCCTCATTTTAAGGCGAAGAGCCTAAACTCAGAGGCTGAATAATGTTCCCTAAGTTGCAAAGCCAGCACAAGACAAAGCCAGGATTTGAGTAGTTTTTAGCTTCAAAACCTCATCCTCAACTGTACCTTCAAAATTTCAGACACTGATGAAGAAGTCATGTTGGGTGCACAGAGGGGAGAGAGGAAGTGTTATCTACCCACTAACCTTGAAGGCACAATTTCTCCAGGGTAAGAAGAGGCAGACGAGCACCCTTGAAGGTGGTACAGTTGTTAATGGCATTACAGTCCTTCCCCCATCATGACATGCCCCCCCCACCCTTGGGATGAGGACACACTCCAGGCAGCTCTGTTCAAGCATCACTGCTGTGATTCATCTTGGTGGAAGGAGTTTATCTTCTGATATGAATGAGGACCTCAAAGTGGTCAGACATATGAGGGTTTTATTAACCCAGGAGCTGCCAACATTGTGGCTGGCCAATGAAGGCTGGAGTTTTGGAGAAAAGGATGAACAGTCCAAGAATCACTGCCATAGGATGAAAAACAACTAGGAACCTCCTAGAGGGTGTGGCTAGAGTAGTCACACACAGATTACACTTGTAAAAGGAAAAATAAAGAGACTGTGGATTGGACAAGAGCTGGAAGTTTGACTTTTAAGCAGGGAGTCAGATCCAGCAGAGTCTAGACTTTGGAGGATGAGGGTTAGGAGATGAAATGTGGATAGTTTAAAGCCAAACACCCTTGGAACTGCCCATCAGGGAAACCCCACGTCTGCTCCACTGGTTGGGTGGTGACAGGTGAGCCTTTCAGTGAGATGAACACTGGGGAAGTTTCCAGAGCTCCACACTGAAGGTGGCTCATGGGGGATCAGGGACAGTGGTACCCAGCTGCCTCTGCTGTATAGACTGTTCCCTGTATCAGCTATGGGGCCAGGGACGGTCATCCCAGAACTGCCTATGCCATGCATGTTGCATCACACTATTTCTACATCACAGATGAGGAGATAGGGGCAGAGTTCAGGAAAGTCCAGTGACTCAGCTAAAAAGTCCCAGAGAAGCTTGATTCTCTGGGGAGCCCCTCCCCTCGCACTTGCTTTTCAATGCCTATGCCTTTTCCACTATTCTGTCTAAAACTAAGAATTTGGGTTCAGCTGTCAAGTAATCATTCTCTTAAAAAATGTATTGAGGGGAGTTCCCATTGTGGTGCAGCAGAAATGAATCTGACTAGTATCCATGAGGATGTGTGTTCGATCCCTGGCCTCAATCAATGGGCTAAATTTCTGGTGTTGCCATGATCTGTGGTGTAGGTATCAGAAAAGGTTCAGATCCAGCATTGCTGTGGCTGTGGTGTAGGCCAATGGCGGTAGCTCCAATTCAACACCTAGACTGGTAACTTCCATATGCTGCAAGTGCAGCCCTAAAAAGCAAAAAAAAAAAAAAAAAAAAAAAAAAAAAAAAAAAAAAAAAGTATTGAGTCCACAGAATAACGGAGGAGGAATAACTACAGCTATACGCCTGCTTTCCCATCTGCAGCAGCATGAGGTGATGACAAAAACTTTTGCAACAACTGAAACATTATATAGGGGATCAGTATTTCCCCAAATCTGCTGCTATCTGCAGAATGTGTACAGGTGATCCAATGGGGGAAAACGATCCAAGCTTGGGAAATTCCAGGTTACATAACTGCAAACAAGTTAATTTGCTGCAATGTTTCTCAGAAATTTTTTGTTTGTTTTTAGGGTGGCATACAGAAGTTCCCAGGCTAGGGGTTGACACAGAGCTGTAGCTGCCAGCCTACACCACAACCATAGCAACGTGAAATTCGAGCCATGTCTGTGACCTACACCACAGCTCATGGCAATGCCGGATCCTTAACCCACTGAGCAAAGCCAGGGATCAAACCTGCATCCTCATGGATACTAGTTGGATTCGTTTTTGCTGAGCTAGGACGGGAACTCCCCCTCAGAACATTTAACTCACTTTCATATGCCAGGAATTTCTCAAAGGCAAATGGATATTGCTCCCAAATGTGTCTGAGAGTGGCACACCCCCCCACACACACACCCAGAGGTCGTCATGGTCACTCACAGCAGCAGCATTTGGGGAAAACCCTGGCTTACACAGGCCCTGAAATTCCAGCCAGACCAGTACGGTTCTAATTTCATCCTGTTTGGAGGAGGTGACAAAATTTTCCTTATGGCAGGGTTTTTGTAGGTGAGCCCTCAGCACACATCAAATTGGAAAACAGTTTTTCACTTTGGGGCCATGCTCTAGGCACTAGAGAAGTTCTAGCTGAGAGCAAGCCTGGAGCCATGATGGAGTCAGCAAGAAAAATTAGCCACAGTGACCTTGCAGGCACCACAGGGGGGCTAGGAAAACATCCACCCAAGACATGAGTGTGGACAACCACCTCTCATGTTTTCAGCTTCCCTGGAAGGCTTAGGTGATTTTCCAAGCATAGACTTGTTACCACACTGACTGCTCTGTCAGAGCACCTGGTCAAACCCTCCCAGACCTGAGCTGTCTGCAAACTTGAGATCCAAAACTCAGGATAAAACAAAAGGGGCCAGGGGGCCAGGAGGGCTCGGTGACACCATGACCACAGCACCACTTCTGCCTCCAAGGTCTGGGGGTCAACTTCGGGAAGAGAAGTGATGTTCCTTTTCTGTGTCCCCAGTCTGCCTGTACAATCCTGCAGCCCCTCTGCTTCCAGCACTTCTGAGACCCTTGCTGGGCTGGCAGTTCCTTGTCTATTTCAGTCAGGATTGTTTTTCCCACAGGTCTGAGCTCACTTTTGCAAGTCCGCATTATCAACTTTCAACACCGAGTGTATGTAAGTGGTCTTTTCTCAGACCTCCTCTTATTTTTCTCCTTTCACCCACTTCAATAATGCACAGATTCCTTTTTATTCATTGTCTTATGTTTAAAATGCCAATATTGGAGTTCCTGTTGTGGCTCAGTGGTAATGAACCCAACGAGAATCCATGAGGTTGCAGGTTCAATCCCTGGCCTTACTCGGTGAATTAAGGATCTGGAATTGCCATGAGCTGTGGTGTAGGTCAAAGATGAGGCTTAAATCCTGCATTGCTGTGGCTGTGGTGTAAGCAGCTCCAGTTGGACCCCTAGCCTGAGAACTTCCATGTGCCGCACATGCGGCCCTAAAAGGCAAAATAACAATAATAATAATAATAGTAAAAAATAAAATAAAATGCCAATATTTATTAAATGTCCCTGCCTTTTGGAATCATCTGTTATAAACTGTCCTCTTCATCCTACAATTGTCTCCATTTTCCCATGGCTTCTGTTACATTTGGGGAATATTCTCTTTTTTTCTTCTTCTTTCTCTTTCTTTCTTCCTTCTTTCTTTTTTCATTTTCTTTTTTCTTTTTTGGCTACAGCATGCAGCAGCTTGAGGTCCCAGATTTGGGGAATTTTCTAATCCTCATTTCAGGATTTTTTCTCGAGAGAAAAAACATCCCAATGTCTAAAGACCTACATCCTGCAAAGGTGGCATGAGTGAAGATTTTTAGTGTCTATAATGTGTCTGTATTAAGTTGGTTATAAACAAAGCAGTAGAATGGGGTGATCAAGAGCCCCAACTGTGAGAATCTGTTAGGGAGTGAAGAGCTCTTTAGCCGTGACCCTGGACAAGTAACCAATCTTTCTGGGCCTCATTTTCCCCACTGAGAAACTGGGGGAATTAACACTACCTAATTCATTTGTCATTATAAGAATTAGTTGAGGAGTTCCCATTGTGGCTCAGTGGCTTAAGAACACAATATAGTGTCCATAAGGATGCAGGTTCCATCCCTGGTCTCGAATGGTGGGTTAAGAATCCAGCATTGCTGCAAAGTGCAGCGTGGGTTGCAGACACGGCTCAGATCAGCTGTGGCTGTGGGGTAGACCAGCAGCTGCAGCTCCAATTCGACCCCTAGCCTGGGGACTTCCACATGCCATAGGTGTAGCCATTAAAAAAGAAGAATTAGTTGAATTAACACACATGAAAGTCTTATATTAGGACCTAGAACATAATAAATGCTGTACAATCATTAGTTCTTATTTGTTCCACCAATTAAAATAACAAAAGCATCTTAAAGTGTGGAGATTTCAAGTATTTTTTTCTCTGTTTTTAGGCCCAGATTATGTAAAGGATCATCTGCCTAAAGTTGCTCAGCACACTTCCTACATAGGAGAAAAGCGTCCAGAGTTAGAAAAAACGAGATCTCAGATATTTATGGAGGCCTGCTTCGAACAGAAGCCTACCAGCAAAATACAAACCTGAGTATGTTGGTGAAGTTGGCTGGGGAATACCAGTGTATGATTTTATCAACAGGACAAGGCTTCAGAACGGCTTTCACATCAAGGTATTGCTCTGGAATGTATATTCCTCCTAGCAAATTGTTTTCCGGTTTGAATGCTCTCTGAGCTTGCTTGCCTAGGAAATGTCATGTGCTTGACCTGTCATTGAAAAGCAATGGGATTTGAGTTTTTGCAGAAAAAAGGATATGTGAATAAATGTACTTGTTGCCATCATTCCCTTAGTCTCTCTGATAACATGAGGGGGGTGGAGGGTAAAGAAAATGAAGCCCTGAGCCATTCAAAAGCATTTGCCCTTGGCCTTGGAATACTTCCAGATTCCTGTCTACCCTGTGACATTCACTCACAGACACTCCCCCGTCCCCGTGCTGCTTGGCGAGTGGGTGGTGTAAGAGCAGCAGCCTGTGCTGGGCTGGCGTCAACCTACAAAGGAGCCCCAGGGCTTTAAAACCCACTGTGTCTATCAAGCCTTTCCATCAGATGATCCAGGCTATGTGGTCTGAGGGCCCTTAGAAACTTTATCTCCGTTCAGGGATGTGGATGCAGCCCACCTGGTCTCCTCTGAGCTAGGAGAGAGCACAGATGATTTTAGAAGCAAATTCTGAGAATTCACATTTTTTCCCCCAAGTAAGCCTTTGCCTGAAATTTGAACATATGTCACCTTCGCAGTAACTGGTTATCTTAAGGCTATTTGGTACAGCTTCATCAAGCAAAGACAAACACAGGAAGAAACCTTTTCCTGGCCCAACCTTCACCCGTGCAGGAAAGCTGGGTGCTCAGTCTTTGATGGATGTGGTTCCAATCCTGCCTCTGAGTCTGGCACTGTTACCCTGGGCTGCAAGTTTACCTCCCTGGGTCTCTGCCACCTCCCCTGACCTGTGACGCTGTGTGGAGCACCCTCCTGGGATCACTTGAATTTCTAACCCACTCCTGCCACCGACTAGTTGTGAAGTGACCTTGTGTCAGTTCCGTAAGCTCTGTACCCCAGTATTTTCATTTTTTTTTAAGTACTTAAATACAGTCAATTTATTTATTTAGGCATGTGGAAGTTCCCGGCCAGGGATTGAATCCCAGCTGCAGCTGTGACCTACTGTGGCAATCCCAGATCTTTTAACCCACTGTGCTGGGGTTGGGGATTGAACCCACACCTCTGCAGTGACCCAAGCTACTGCAGTCAATTTTTTTTTTGTCTTTTTAGGGCCATGCCTGCAGCATATGGAAGTTTCCAGGCTAGGGGTCAAATCAGTGCTGTAGCTGCCAACCTACATCAGAGCTCATGGCAACACCAGATTTTTAACCTACTAAGTGAGGCCAGGGATTGAACCCAAGTCTTCATGGATACTTGTTAGATTTGATACCATTGAGCCACAATGGGAACACCCTGCAGTCAGATTCCACTGTGCCATCATGGAACTCCAGTGTCTTCATTTTGAATGTGATTATCTACCTCCTTGGGTTGTTGTAAAGAAACACTTTTAAAGTGCTGGGTGCAGTGCCTGGCACGCATCAAGACTCCGTGTGCTAATATCATTATTGTTCCATGGTGATGACCAAACACAAGAAGACAAGGAAAGCACTCAGCACGGTGCTCTGTATGCAGGTGGCACTCTGATGTCAGCCATTAGGACTGTGGTTCTTGTACTTAATGTCACTCAGTGCCAGTGACACAGCATGAGGGCTCTCGTTCTCCAACTGCATCCTTTACCACTCAGGCAATAAAGATGAATATCAGAAAATGGATTCAATATTGAAACTGGCCACCCAAGAGAAGAGGACAAATGAAAAGCAAAGCAGCTGGTTCTGAAGGAGTCCAGAATTTCCATGGCCATGTTGCTTCTCTTTGGTGATGCCCAGCTTTGTGCACGGCCTTCCATCTGTCTGCCCATCTTGAGTGGGTGTAGCTGTGAATTCAAGATCCATGTCAGCTGAGACTTAGGCTTCCAGGAAGGTATTTATTCTGTTTCTTTGAATGGAATTTCACAGATGACTGTAGGTCACCCCTCTGCATGGTAGCACCCCCTCCGCATGGTAGCACTTAACCCCTGTGGGAATGAGTGTGTGCCCTACAGAGAGCCACCCAACTGTGGCTAGTGGAGAAGCTAGTCTTGTTTGGCACAAGCTGCAACAGCCATTGCTTGTCATCTGTGCATTTTCTTGGCCTCAGCATTATTCTGTTCTACTTATATTCTGTTCTGTTCTGTTCTGTTCTATTCTATTCTATTCTATTCTTTTGCTTTTTTAGGGCCACACATGCAGCACATGGAAGTCCCCAGGCTAGGGGTCGAATCAGAGCTGCAGCTACTGGCCTAACCCACAACCACAGCAATGCCAGATCCAAGCCATGTCTGCAACCTATGCCATAGCTTATGGCAATGCTGGATCCTTGACCCCACTGAGCAAGGCCAGGGATCAAATCTGCATCCTCATGGATACTATGTCAAGTTCTTATCCCACTGAACCACAGCAGGAGTTTCTTGGCCCTGGCATTTTGACAGTAATTGTTTTCAAACATGTACCTGTCTCAGGTAACAATCTTAAACAAGTCTGAAAGGATTCCTTGGATTTAGAACTTTATCCTGAGAACAGAAAGATTCACTGAGAATGATTCTCAAGAACCACATAGGGGAAAAAAAAGGAAACAAAAAATAGAAAAAGACACTATTGCCGTCTTCATACAGGGAAAGTGAAGGCCGTCCTTTCCCAATGCTTCCCCTGGCCTTGTGCCTTTCATGATTCACCCTGCAGTCCACCTGCCCATACCTCTGGGCTGCAAGAGGGTGGCTCTGCTGGCGTATCCACCCTCCCATTCCATCCTGGGCTCAGACCCAGCTTCTGGAAAAGTTTGCCTAAGGAGGATTGCTAACCCTCATTCTTTCCAACAAAATGATGATGCCAGAGAAAGAGTTTGAAACCCATCATCTCTTGGTTTATAAGTGCTCATGTGCATATGGAGTTAAAAAAAAAAACACCTGATTTCTAATTTGTACCTAATTAAAGTTATTACTGGGTTTTAAATTGCATGTGGAGACTGAAAAAAATAGAACTATATAGGATTTACCCACCAGCTAAGCCTTAGGATTTGCCATGGAGACAGCTTTTCTTTTCTCCCCCCTCAGGGCCACACCTGCGGCATATGGAGGTTCCCAGGCTAGGGGTCCAATCAGAGCTACAGCTACCAGCCTGGGCCACAGCAATGCAAGATCCCAACAGTGTCTGTGACCTGCACCACAGCTCAGGGCAACACCAGATCCTTTCTGGATCCTTAACCCACCGAGCAAGGCCAGGGACCTAACCACAACCTTATGGTTACTAGTCCTATTCGTTTTTGCTGCACCACAAAGGGAACTCCCACCATGGAGACTGTTGATCACGTCCCCCTCCAGCAACTCCCCGCCCCTGTCCCCAACCCCCTCACCCAGGGCCTGGCTTCCCCTCACCCCTCCATCTGAGGCAGATGATTGTCAAGCCTCAGACTTGGATTCCTTATCAACTCAGGGCTCCAGGCAGCCTCTTCCGATCATGAGAAATGGCACAAAGTGACATTTGAGCTGCTCCAGGATCACAAACAACAAATGAGCGTCTATGCCATGATTCACACAGTCCTTGCTAGGCAGCTGGTTGATTTCTTAGTGTTATGTAACACGGGGCAACATCTTCATCCAGGTCCTGTTCTCTCCCTGGTTCCTCGGCCTTGGTGGCCCTTGATCCCCTCCCCCCACCTTCGGGTCCCTGAGTCCCAACAAGGTAGCCCTTTGCTTCTGTCTAACTTAAGAGACCCTTCAGTATCTCCAACTGCAACAAATATCTCAGGACTTTGGTTTTAAGCACAAACCTTCATCTAGTGAATTTTTACAGCCCGAACAGCTGTTCTTTCTAATTTACTGTGCCAGATTCAGATAAGCAGGCAGCTAGGGGAGCGCGGGCACCTCCAGTTGACCTGGGCACGAGGTCTGGGCTCTCTTCTGGGCACGAGGAAGGGTCCTATAGATTATCTGAGGAAGATGATAAATTCCAGGCTGAGTGACACCTTAAAAATTTCCCTATATTGCAGAGGTCAGTAAAAATCACAATATCTGATTCCTCTTCTGGGTCTTTGTGTGCGTTTAGCTGTTTCCTACTCACTCTGCTGTGAGCCACATGCCATGATAATACATGTATAGTAAACCAGTAAAGATCTCTGCTTTTGTTATTATCTTAGATTTAAGAGCAGTACATCCGTTTTTGTAGTGGATTTGGTCTCTGCCAAATTATATGTGTTTATGCAACAATAAACGGAGATCAATGAAACAATTCCTTTGTTTTATAACTTAGGAGTTTTCTACCTCTTGGTAGCTGGGCATGTCTCCCCACCTGGCTTTTCTTTACTCCAGACCTCAACAGCATCAGCTGGCCTCCTGATGCCTATTTTCTGCTCCTGCATCCGACCTCATGACCAAATGACTGAAGTTATTTAGTTTTCCCACAGAAACAATGTGATACTGGACTTGATGACCAACTCATCACAAGTGTGATTCCAAAGGCAATATTAAATCAATTCATCATAACAGATATTACAACCAATATATCATATGGTGTAACACCTTGAACGATCTGTAGAAAGTAATAAGGAGAAGCATGGAGACACATCAATTATATACGTATATGTGCTAGAGTGTGATATAATAAAAAGGAAACCCCTGCCTCCTGTTTAACTGCCCTGAATGCCTGTATCATGAACACAGGGAGCTATTCTGAGTTTTACGGACATGTGAACAGACTTCTTGATGACTGCTGAATAAATCAATCCAATGTTGGTTGCTTTCTGAGATATTTTTCTCTCTGTGAATTTATTTAGAGAAAGTAAACATAAAAAGAGTTCCTGCGGTGGGAATGTAATTTGTTGCAGCCACTATGGAGAACCATACTCGGGTTCCTCAAAAAGTTAAAATAGAGTTTCCATATGATTCAGCAATCCCACTCCTAGGTATATACCTGGATGAAACTCTAATTCAAAAAGATATATGTACCCTATGTCCATAGCAGCACTATTTACAATGGCCAAGACATGAAAGCAAGTGTCCATTGACAGATGAATGGATGAAGATGCAATGGAATATCACTCAGCCACTAAAAGAAATGATGATAATACCATTTGCAGCAACATGGATGCAACTAGAGATTCTCATTATAAGTGAAGTAAATCACACAAAGACAAACATTATATGATATCACTTACATGTGGAATCTAAAATATGACAAAATGGACTTAACTACAAAACAGAATGTATATATACACCAGAAACAAGCACAACATTGTAAATCAACTATGCTTCAATAAAACAAATTTTTTTGAAAAAGAGCTCCTGTCAACTATGTACTATGTGAGGAAGGTAGTGTGATTATTTTCATTTTACAGATAAGGAAACCAAGGCATTGACAGCTGAGGTTCTTTGCCTGAGGCTGCACAGCTGGCCAGTGGTGGAGCCAGGATTTCAGCCCAGGCTGATTTCAGGGACATAGTGGGCATCCAGCATGTATGAGAGGAAATGATAGGAAAGGAAGTCAGAACACTGGACTGGAGCCACCATGGGAGGTGCTCAACTGGCCAGTCACTTTTCTGTAAGGCTGGGTCTGGCTGGGTCAGCCCAGCTGCCACCTATTTAAGGCAGGCACCCCTCTTTCATGGGCCCTTAGGGGTCTCCTGGCTCCCCGTTACGCATCACCAGCACACAGTATGCTTCATTTATAATAGCAAAATGAAGCATCAGTAGTAGATATCACCCATATATTTGATTTGTGGGTCTATTTCTGTTTTGTATATAAGGTCATTTGTATCATATTTTATTTTATTTAATTAATTTATTTGCTTTTTCAGGCTGAACCCATGGCACATGGAGGGTCCCATCTAGGTGTCTAATTGGAGCTACAGTTGCCCACCTAAGCCACAGCCACAGCAACACCAGATCCGAGCCTCGTCTGTGACCTACACCACAGTTCATGGCAACTCCAGATCCTTAACCCACAGAGCAAGGCCAGGGATCAAACCCACAACCTCAAAGATTACTAGTCGGATTCATTTCTGCTGTGCCAGGACGGGAACTCCTGTATCATATTTTAGATTCCACATATAAGTGATACCATATGGTATTTGTCTTTCTCTTTTTGACTTACTTCACTTAGTATGAGAATTTCTAATTCCATCCTAGAGATTGGAATCTCTAGTTCCGTCCATGTTGCTGCAAATGGCATTATATCATTCCTTTTTATGGCTGAGTATTATTCTATTATATATATGTACCACATCTTCTTAACCCATTCCTCTGTCGATGGACGGTTAGGTTGCTTCTGTGTCTTGGCTATTGTGGATAGGGCTGTAAGGAACATACGGGCATGTGTATCTTTTTGAATTATAGTTTTGTCTGGATATATGCCCAGGAGTAGGATTGCAGGATCATATGGCAACTATATTTTTAGTTTTATTACTTTCAAATTTCTATGCAGTAAGTACTCTATACTGCTCCAAAACATATTATCAAATAAAATCTTTGGCATTTTGGGGAAAAAAAAGAGAAGACAATGAGGTTGCTCTCCAAACTTTACCTTCTTTCGAGCCTCCCCTCATCCATTCTTCCAAACTCCATGTTCACATAACAGTGTCCTGGAAAAATTTCACAATCACTTAGAAAAAAGTATTGACAGTTTGGAGTTGATTAGTATATAGACCACCAATCACATCTTTCAGAATTTCTATAAGTTTTTCACTTCAAATTTCTCATTAACCTTTGGGTTCATTTGACAAACAATCTCATTAAAATCCCCAAGATCTCACACTTCTAATCGCCAGATGTTATTATCAATTTAGAAGACTTTTGAAAGATCATAAAGCTTCCTTTTTCAACCAAAGGCAAAATAGAAAATAGCTTTTCTAAAATTAGGCGCATCTTTAGATGGCTTCTGTTTCTTTCCCAGATGGGTGTGTGTTTAGTTCTCACTTTATCCTTCTTAGAGTTATTTGCATCCTAACAGTTTGTGGTTTAATATAAAAATAATTACATTAGCACCTTTCATCCTTAAGTGCTGTGTAAAGTAGTGGATTTTCTGATAGGAAGAGAAGCTTCTGGTAGGGGAGGGCCACACACTGACCATCTGTGAGGGATGAGAACCTTGGCTGTGGAGACCAAATAACTTTTCTTTTTCTTAAAAAATAATATACTTACACCACTAACCTCCTTGTACACAGGTGCTATGTTTTCTGCATTTTAATACAACTTGGGTTTATGGGATTCTTCAGATAAACTGAAGGAACTTACTCATATTTGAATGTTCCCCCCAAATATATGTATTTTAGGGCCTCACCTGTGATCTTTGGAAGTTCCCTGGCTAGGGGTCAAATCAGAGCTGCAGCTGAGGGCTACAGCACAGCAACACTGGATCCAAGCTGCATCTGTGACCTATGCCACAGCTTGTGGCAATGCCAGATCCTTAACCCACTGAGTGATGCCAGGGATCGAACCCTCATCCTCACAGGATAACATCAGGTCCTTAACTTGCCAAGCCACAATGGGAACTCCCCAGAAAATAATTTTTAAGTTTTATGCTTCCTTTCTGAAAAAGGCCATGAAAACAGCAAATGAGGCTTGTGTCACTTGATGTGCAGTCTCTGTGCTGGGTTCAAAGCAGTTCCAAGGAGAATAGCTGGTTTGGAAGGGGGAGCACCTGCTCGTAGCTGGGAACACTGCCTCTCCACATTCACCAGCCCCCAGTCCAGCCCCCATGACCTGGCCTCCCATCCAGACATGGGCCTCCTCCTTCTGACTGTGACTTTATAGGTGATTACTGTGAACTAGAAAAAAGACATCCTAATATTGGAGTTCCCGCTGTGGCTCAGTGGCTTAAGGACCCAACATTGTCTCTCTGAAGATACAAGTTTGATCCCTGGCTTTGCTCAGTGAGTTAGGGATCATGTTTTTTGAAAGCTCTGACATGGGTTGCAGTTGCAGTTCCAATTAGGCCACTGGCCTGGGAACATCCATATGCCACAAGTTCTATCATAAAAGAAAACAAAAACATCCTAATAGTCACATCTTTTATTAGGATGTGGAAAGGTGAAAAAAAGAAGGAAGAAAGTAAAGAAAGGGAAGGAAGGAAGGGAAGGAGGGAGAGAGAAAGAAAAAGAAAGAAAGAAAGGGAAAGAAGGGAAGGAGGGAGAGAGAAAGAAGGAAAGAGAGACAGAAGAAAGGAAGGAAGGAAGGAAGAAAAAAATCTCAGTGTAATCTAGTGGGTGATTTTTTCCTTAATTAAGGAAAGCTAAAAATACACCGTAGTGGCTACTAGCTTTTGTAAGGCTTGACATGCATCTTGAATATTTCTCAATGTAAACATCACCTTTCAAAAAAATACACTTCATAAATAAAGTTAGTATTAAGCATATGCCATAGGTTTTCAGTGAATATTATTTGATGATGATAGGAAGACCCAAAGCTAAGAAAAGACTGTGTAAATCAGAATGGGTTCCAGTAAACCTGACATTTGACTCCACAGCCAGGCTCCTTTAAATATATTGTCAAGAATTCGGAAAGTTTTGCGTGATCTAACATCCCAAGCACAGGAGGCTAAGATACCAGGACATATGTTTTCTAAATCTGGCACTTATCCTGGCTTTTTAAGATCTTTGGGAGAAATGCTAATATCATTATAAATTTAGGATTATAGTTTCCCCTGTTACTCATATGCGACAATTCTGGAGTATCTCAGCTGTGTTGACAAAAATTCATAGAATGCAAAGCAATCTGGAGGTATACATTCTCTCCTCAAGATTGAAACTAGGATTCCAAAAATCTGAACTGAGCAAATTGAAAACAATATACTCAATAAAGGGCCCTTGGGCATGTGGTCCCAACATGTCTCTGGGCACAAAGAAAATGGCACTGAAAATAAATGCTTTGGGGAGTTCCCACTGTGAAACAAGAAGATTGGCAGTGTTTTGGCAGTGCCAGAATTCAGGTTTGATCCTGGCCTGGCACAGTGGGTTAAAGGATCCAGCATTGCTGCAACTGAAGCATAGGTCGCAACTGTGGCTCAGATCTGATCCCTGGCCCAGGAACTCCATGTGCTGCGAGGCGGCCAAAAAAGGGGAAAGGGAAGGAAAGGAGAGGAGAGGAGTGGAAAAGATGTGCTTTGGAAACTACGTGAGGTCCTGCAGTTGGAGTAAGAATTCATAGAAAGTATCTTTGCATTTTTGTTGTTGAAGGTTTTAGTTTGTTGTCAGAGATTGTTCTGCATAGTCCTAGCCACATTCCAAATGGCTTTAACTAACTTGAGGTCTGAGATTTTTTCTTTTTTTTTTCTTTTACCTGCAGCAAATGGAAGTTCCCAGACTAGGGGGTTGAATTGGAGCTGCAGCTACCAGCATACACCACAGCCACAGCCACACTGGATCTGAGCTGTATCTTCAACCTATGCATAGCTTTCAGCAACTCTGGACCCTTAACCCAATGAGCAAGGCCAGGGATGGAACCCACATCCTCATGGATACTAGTTGGGTTCTTAAGCCACTGAGCCACAACGGGAACTCCAGGATCTCTCTTATTTGACTTTATACTGACAGCACCAACAGTACCCTTCCCAAAATAGATGATCATCAAGAAATGATGGAGATGAAGATGGAGATTAAAAATCCTGAATGCAGAAATCTTCATGCAGAGTCTTTGTTAAAAGACCGAGTTGCTGAAGGGGGACACGAGATTTGAAGTGTGCATGAGGTTGAGAATTGCTTTCCTCCTAGCTTATTCAATCGTCATTTGAGAACTACTTTACATTCCTTTTTTTTTTTTAAACCGAACCCTAGTTATTCTGTTATGTTAACAATGCCTGGGCTGCCATCCTTAGTGCCATTCTGTGTTGTAGAGCTAATTGGACAATTAACTTGGGAGGCGCACACTTCCTCACCTTTGAATTAACCACAGCACCAACACATTAGAAAACTCTGAGAGGGAGAACAATCACCAACCAGACACTTGATCATATTTGAGAAACCTTGTGCTGAGCCCAAGCGGAGATTTGGGAACCTCCTGTGTAGCTTATCTGTACCTTGAATAGTTAAATCCACTCATTTTCTAGACCCTGGTCAGGACCGTCCATTGACTTTAGATAAAGGGCTGGTTGGAGTTCCCTGATGGTACAGCAGGTTAAAGATCAGGTATTGTCACTGTAGTTGGCTCCAGTCACTGCTGTGGTGCCCAGAACTGGCCCCAGAACTTCCACATGCTGTGGGTTCGGTCAAAAAAAAAAATGGGGTGGGGGCGCTGATAGCAGAATGATTGGTTATTCATCACAAATCCTAACAATTCCCATCAGAATACTTTCCAGTCTTGCTTTAAAATAAAATCTTGGGAGTTCCCATTATGGCTCAGCGGAAACAAATCTGACTATTATCCATGAGGATGCAGGTTCAGTCCCCGGC
This sequence comes from Sus scrofa, assembly GCF_054392235.1. Classification (NCBI taxonomy): domain Eukaryota; kingdom Metazoa; phylum Chordata; class Mammalia; order Artiodactyla; family Suidae; genus Sus; species Sus scrofa. Next base: position 48,464,688 of record NC_139390.1, on the reverse strand, counting down.
CTCATTCAGTGGGTTAAGGACCTGGCATTGCCGTGAGCTGTGGTTTAGTTCGCAGACTCGGCTCAGATCTGGAGTTGCGATGGCTATGGCATAACCTGGCAGCTGTAGCTCTGATTCAATTTGATCCCTAGCCTGGGAACTTCCATATGCTGCAGGTGTGGCCCTGAAAAGACAAAAAATAAAAATTTAAAAATTTAAAAAATAATAAAGTAAAATAAAATATTTGTGTAACTTGAATTATAGCATGAATAAGGAACACATTAATCTCCCTGGAGAAGGGCAGAAAAAATCATAGAAATATGCATTCTTTCTGAGAATAAATGAGGAAGCTAACATTTACAATCTCAGTTTGCAAATCTTTATTTGTGGCCATAATGAGAAATTAAGGTAATTTACAGGCAAAAACAGCCTTTGAAGAACTTTCCCCCCTTTCTCTCTTTGCGTGCTCATCTGCCTAATGTTCTTGATAATATCTCAGTTTTCCCATCTACAAAATGGGCATTGCCTAGGTTTTCTCTCGGGCATAACAAATTACCATTAAAGTAGTATCTTAAAACAACATCATTTATTTGTTCATGGTTTTATATGTCAGAAGTCTCAGGAGAGCATGGCTGAGTTATCTGTTTGGGACTCACAAAGGTGAAATGAAGGTATCGGCTGTGGCTGTGATCTCACCTGAGGTCTGGGGTCTCTTCCAAGTTCATGTGGTTGTGGCAGATTGCAGTTTCTCATGGTTGTAGGACTAAGGCCCCATTTCTTTGCTGGCTGTCAGCCAGGGACCAGTCTCAGCATCTAGAAACTGCCTACATCCCCTATGATGTGGTCCCCTCCATCTTTAAAGCAACAGCAACAGACACTCTCCTTCATGTTCAGTCCCTCTCATGTTTCAAATCCACTTTGCCGGGAAGCGCACAGATCCTTTTAAAGGCTCACCTGGTTAAGTTAGGTCCACTGAGGTTAAGCTCTCTTTCTTAAAGTCAATTGATTTGGGATCTTAATTGCACCTGCAAAATCCCTTCACAGCAGTATCTGGGAGAAGTTTTGTATATGAAGGATTGAGACTCTCAGGGGTCTTTAGAATTTAGAATGCCTTCCACAGGGATAATAATAACACATTAAAGTTGTTGTTGTTGTTGCTTTTTAGGGCCCCACCTACGGCATATAGAAGTTCCCAGACTAGGGTCAAATCAGAGCTACAGCTGCCAGCCACAGTCACAGCCACAGTAACTCTGTATCTGAGCCACGTCTGCAACCTACACTAGAGCTCTTGGCTACTCCGGATCCTTAACTCACTGAGGAAGGCCAGGGATCGAACCTGAATCGTCATGAATACTAGTCAGGTTCATAACTACTGAGCTACAACAGGAACTCCAGCACCTTAAAGTATTAAGTGAGATATGTGTGTAAAGCATTTAGCATAATATCTAGTGTAGTAAGTCTCAAGAAATGGGATCAAGTATTATCAATATTGCTATAGTCCATACTTTCTTGCCTATGTGAATTTTTGAAATATATTATGATAAGCACATTAGAAACATGATGAAATAGGTTTCTCATTATTTGGCTACCCCACAGAAAAACAGAGATACTGGGGCCATCACCAATGAACTCACGTAAGTCAATGTTTAGTCTATTTGCTGAAAGTTGATGCATTAATTCAAATTATTTAAAACAGTGCAATTTTTTTAAAAGAGAGAGACCAAGATATAACTCATGCTGGTACTCAAGTCCACATATAATGTGGCATAAAACGAAGTATGGGTCTCTGCATTTTTCACTTTTTGCTTAAGAAGAAAAATGCATCAAAGAATCTATGCCTTAAACATTAACATTTTTCAGAGAGAATTGTTCTGTTTCCACTCATGCTCTGAATGTAAAATGAATGCTTCATTTGCTCCATCCACACAAAGGCCTTGATGTCGCCTCGCTCCCTTCCATGGTTCCAGTCTAGAATAGGCAGCACTGTGCAGTTTGATGACCCAGTGCCAACAACGAGAATGCTCCTCACTGGCTGTGAGAAGAAAGACACCGAAGGGGTTAACAGTAATATTTTGCAAATTGAGGCAAGTGAAGAAAAAAATACATTAGCATAAGAAAGAGTAGCCTTAGGGGATTTTCCACTCCAATGTTTGGTACTAAAAGCTTTGCGTTACCAAGGAGGAGGATGTCGAAGAAGAGAAACTCTAGTGTCTACGCATTCTTGAAATCATTGCCATTGTACTCATTCTACTGGTGAGAATAGTTATAGAGATGGAAAATGGTCCTTTCTAGGGAGGGAATGGGATGGATGGGGAGTTTGGCATTGGTAGATGCAAACTATTACATTTAGAACGGATAAGCAAGAGGTCCTACTATACAGCACAGGGAACTCTATCCAGTCTCTTGAGGTAGAAGATGATGGACTACAGTATGAGAAAAAGAATGTATATATATGTATGACTGGGTTACTTTGCTACACAGCAAAAATTGGCACAACACTCTAAAATGACTATAGTTTAACCAAAATAAAATTAAAAAAAAAAAAGAAAATATCCCTCTAGCAAGGAAAGTCAAAATTCAATATATAAAGAAAAACGACCTGAATTAAATATAGCAACAAAACAAATGGATTCCTTCATGATCTATGTGAGTTCTAGACAAGAGGTGGTTTGAGATTAAAAGCGAAAGTATTACTGTTAAATCAAATATACATACATATATAAACACATTAATTAATTAATAAGTGAAAGTATTAAGGAATGATTTTCATTTTCAACTAGAATGGGCCCCAAATGCCTGTGACTAATTTAACTCCAATTTAGCAACTCTATTTCAGAAACTGTGTCTAATTCATACAGTATCTAAAAGTAGCTAGCAGATATTTCCTTTTTAATTAATACCTAGACTTAGTTAAAGATTGCTTTTTTCCCCTCTTTTCCTTTTTTTTTTTTTCTTCCTTCTTTACAGCCACACCTGCTGCATAGGCAAGCTCCCAGGCTAGGGGTCAAATTGGAGCTGTAGCTACAGGCCTGCACTACAGCCACAGCAACACTGTTATCTGAGCAATATCTGCAACCTCCACCAATGTTTGTGGCAACACTGGATCCTTAACCCACTGAGTGAGGCTAGGAATCCTGCATCCTCATGGAGACAATGTCGGGTTCTTAACTCACTGAGCCACTTGTGGGAATTCCAGTTAAAGACAGGAATAGGGAATATCCAATTTCAAGTTATGATTATTTTCTCTAGTTGAAAACATTAAAAACCGTAAAAGATTCTCTTTGACTCCTTAAGTCAGAAAATATACTAATCAGTTGTTTCCTGTTTCTATGAAGATGGTGAACTCATTTTGTTGTTTTTTATTTTTTATTTTTTTGTCTTTTGTCTTTTTAGGGCCACACCTGCGTCACGTGGCGGTTCTCAGGCTAGGGGTCCAATCAGAGCTGTAGCCACTGACCTACGCCACCAGCAACACGGCTGTGTCTTTGACCTATGCCACAGCTCATGGCAATGCTGGATCCCCAACCCGCTGAGCGAGACCAGGGATCGAACCCACAACTTCATAGTTCCTAGTCAGGTTCGTTTACCACTGAGCCACAACAGGAACTCCCGGTGAATTGGTTTTTCGATCAGTCTTTTCTTTACTTTTATCAATAACTGACCAGTAAAAAAAAAAAAAAAAAGATTTCTTTGATTCTGAATTTCATGAGATTTAATACCAAAGTGAGCCTGACTGCCCAAATAAATCATGGTGAATTCCATTAATAAATTAAGATAGAGAAATGCCAGCTTATTTTAGATAATGGATTTTTTTAATGACATTATATGTTGACAGCTATAGGAGAAATAGTGCGGGGGTGGGTAGCAAATAAATCTGTCAAGTGTCTAAGAAAAGTCTTTTCTTCTAATATATGGCACAAATGAAACTTTCCACAGAAAAGAAAATCATGGACATGGAGAACAGACTTGTTGCCAAGGGGTTGGGGGAGAGAGTGGGATGGACTGGGAATTTGGGGTTAATAGATGCAAACTATTGCCTTTGGAATGGCTAAGCAATGAGATCCTGCTGTATATCACTGGGAACTATACCTGGTCACTTGTCATGGAGCATGATGGAAGATAATATGAGAAAAAAGAATGTATACATGTATGTATGACTGGGTCACCTTGCTGTACAGTGGAAAATTGACAGACCACTGTAAACCAGCTATAATGGAAAAAAATAAAATCATTATAAATACACCAAAAAATTAAAAAAAAGAAAAAATGAAAAAAAGAAATCTTTTCTGATTAAAACAATGAAATCATTTGGTGATTAAAAATGGGAACAAAGATCAAAAAAGAATGATTAAGTCATGGAAAATTTGTTCAAAAGCTGATAAAATATTAAGTCAATTGAGAAGGTCAATTTTCAGTGAATCATCTTTAGAAATCAATTGAGAAACAATGATTTTACCATTACATGCAGAGGCTCACTTTTCTAACTTTCTATAGGTAGTGGGTCAACCTTGCATTAAAATCTTGCTTGTTTTGTCCCTTCCTTTGTTTGTATATTTTATACATAGACATTAAAGATATAGAAGTAATCAAGTTTTCAGTTTTTCACCACTGAGAAAACGACCTAAGTAAATAGATCTGCTTTTCTGACACAATAACTCTGTAGCCCTCGATTGGGAAGGTTATTTTATTTTATTTTTCAGGGCCGCACCTTCAGCATGTGGAAGTTCCCAGGCTTGGGGTCAAATCAGAGCTACAGCACCAGCCTATGCCAGCCACAGCACCTCAGGATCAGAGCCACATCTGTGACCTATACCACAGCTCACAGCAATGCGGGATCCTTAACCCACTGAGCCAGGTGAGGGATTGAACTCGAGTACTCATGTTTACAAGTCAGGCTTGTTACCACTGAGCCACGATAGGAAATCCAGGAAGGTCATTTTAAACCAAAGCTTGAGGAAAAAAGACAGGGAAGATAAAAAAGAATACTACATGATTCCTCTGATGTTAACATTATGATGTGATTTTCCTGGTTTTTCAGATGTTGTGAATACAGCATCACATCAGTGTAAAAATGGATTCCAAAACTGAAATGAAATGATTTTGATGATCCATATCATTGTTTCCCAACCCTAGCATGGAAAATTGAGAAATGATTATGGACAAAAACACTTCTTTTAAATTTTTTTAAATTATTTTTTTATGCCACACCAACAACTTATGGGAATTCCTGGCCCGGGGATTGAATCCAAGCCACAGTTGCAACCTCCACCACAACTGCTGTGGCAACACCAGATCCTTTAACCCATTGTGCCGGGCCAGGGATCGAACCTGCTCCACCACAGCAACCTGAGCCACAGCAGTTGGATCCTTAACCCAGTGGGCCACAGTGGGAACTCCCCAAGCCCTTTTCAGTATAAATATGACACCCCCTTTTCCCAGGCTTACATTTAAGATGTACCCTCCATTGACCAGTTCCTGAGAAAAACGTGCTGGTATACAGTCAGTTATTCAGTTATGATAGATAATTTGATGCACATGAGAGGGTATGGGGATTATGTTTTAATGTAAGAATGAGTTCTAAGCAAACAAGTATTTTATCAGTATTCTAAGGGATGCTTTCTGAAAGGAGTGTTGAGAGCTGCACCTTGCCATAGGCTACCTGTGACCCAGCTCTTTCCTATGTAACTTTCCCCACATTTCTTAACTCTGAGAGGGTAAGGTGAAGGGAAAAGAGCTAAACTCTATGAGTCTAAATGATAAATTGTGGTTTTGCATGCCTGCTTGTGTAGACATAGAATCGTAAGGGGCTGAGAAATTGTGGACAACTGTCTTCTTGGTACCCAACCCCTGTCCTTTAACAGAGAGGGCAGGGAAAACACCGAGAGTCAGATTCATTTTCCTTCTTGCACCTTTTCCTCTCAGTTCAAGAATCAAAAGACCATTTTCTTCTAACTGAATTTAGCATTTCCTGTTGGATTTCTCAACCTGAACTCCATTGGGAATAGGAACCGAGATGGTTAGGTATGTTCATGCCTAGTGACCTTGGAATCAGGGTACAATTTTTTTCTTCCTTTTACAGTATGAAGAGCTAAGTCAAGCTGCCATTGAGAAACTAAGCCACAGATACCAGAACCCGTGGTAAGCACATACTAATTCATACGTTTTAAGTCAATCAATTAATTAATGTATTTCCTTCCTAAATTAATAACAGGGCTAACTTTTTAAAACATTTTATGTCCTGTAATTTCATTGTACAATTATGAATTTTCATTCCTAATAAACACAAAATGTTCACTATCTACTAGGTTTTAATTAGAGGAGGAAAGGGACAGGGTTTGAGTACAGTTTAAAAAAAAAGGAACCAGCCTGTTAAGAACAGCAACTGGATTGAGTAGCTTTAACTATACAAATAACTCTTTTTTGTAGAAAAACAAGAATGTATGTTTTCTTTTGGAAAAAAACTCTCATTTCATGCCGTTGACTTAGAAACCATCACAACGGGTCGTGTGGGTTAATAAATGTAGTCCTACCGAAGTCACACAGTGGCTTGAATTCACACTCTCTAAAGGCAGCTGGTAACCTAAATTAAACATGTCTAGTACAAGGTATGTTAAATTACAGGAAAAGAGCAGAACCTGGGCTTGTCATGTGGATGAAGCATATAATTCAGATCTCTAAGACTGCAGATTCAATAATGCCTTTGTTCTCCTTAGATCATTGGAGGGTTTCTGGAGCCTATTTCACATCATTTTTTTTAATCACTGATGATTCCTATTATTAGTATGTGTAAAATTAATAGGTTTTAGTCTGTTTCTGCTATATCACAACAACGTAAACTGTACCCAAAAGAGACAAGACCTTAAACCTCATATCAAAAGCCTATGAGGGGAACTATGTCTAGTCATTTATAATGGAGCACGATAATGTGAGAAAAAAGAATCTATACATGTATGTGTAACTGAGTCACCATGCTGTACAGCAGAAAATTGGCAGACCACTGTAAACCAGCTATAATGGGAAAAAAATAAAAATCATTATATTAAAAATAATTTTTTTAAAAGCCTATCAGTTACTGCAATACAATCCCAGGACAGCAAAATATCTCATTGCACAAGTACTACAACTTAGAAGCATGTTCTATGTTTAAAGCCATGGAGAAATACTTACAATTATTGCACACACAGTACATGTTCTCATTGAAATATTCCATTTCCTTTTTTCAGATAGCATTGCAAGCATCTCCACGCAAATGCCCTATCAAATACTTGGAAGCAAAAAAAAATAAAAATAAAAAATTAAAGCCCATTGAAAATCTAAGCAATTCAACAAGCATTCATGACATTAAGTGTGAAAATCTGCTTCATTTATTTAAACATAAAAAACTTGTAAGAAAGAACCTGGGTAATATTGAAGCTTTGAATGTTTTCCTTGGATGAAAGAATGTTGGCTACATTTATTTCTAGGGTATATGATACAGATTGTACCAAGGCTGCAAAATGTTTATGAGAAGGATCTTGTACTTAAGGAACTGTGGATTCGATTGGGAAATTGTGTAAGTTATGATACCAATCTGCCTATGCTAAATTCTTTTTTCTTTTTTTCTTTTTATGGCCGAACTTGCAGCATATGGATGTTCCCCAACTAGGGGTCAAATTAGAGCTGCAGCTGCTGGTCTACAGCACAGCTATGGCAAAGCCAGATTTGAGCCTCATCTGTGACCTATGCCACAGCTTGTGGCAATACCGGATCATTAACCCACTGAGGGAGGCCCAAGGATTGAACCCTCATCCTCTTGTACTATGTCGAGTTCTAACCTGCTGAGTCACAATAGGAACTCTAAGTGCTAAGTACTTAGTGAAGACAGTTATAATAAGAAAATTATAACTAGAAAATTTAGAAATTATAAATACTGTTAGAAAATTATAACCTGAAAAATGAAAAAAATTGAATATAAAAAATTGAAATATAAAGTTAAAAATTAGATTTGCTGCTGGCTCGAGTTCTGTCTCTAACTGGTCAGGTACCAGTAACACGAATGCTGCCTCCTTTTAGACTCTAAGCACAACTGCTGCTTAAAAGCTTTGACCCCACCCTACTCAGGCTGGGAAGAGGTTCTTGAAGAAGATGCTGACTCAGACAGGTGGAGGTGTGTCCCTACTCCCCCACTCCCACCCCCTACTTGTGTCCTTTCAGCTGAACTGAGGGCCATCACCTTCCTGGGCAAGGTTCATGCTTAGCCTCTGCGACAGTTTTCATGACCTGTCCTCCTTGACCAACTGCCTTCATTCGATAAATCCAACATCTCTTGTGTTCAAAGTGCTGCTAGATTCTCCAGCCACAGTGCAAAACAAGACAAGCCCAGTGTGGGCCCTCGCTGGAATCTGTATTCTAGAGGAGAGACACTGAACAACTGTATCATACTGTTTCTCAAGCTTTAAATAAATTTTTTTTTCTTTTTTGGCCACCCCATGGCACATGGAGTTGCCGGGCCAGGGATCAGATCCAAGGTGTAATTGCAATCTACACGGCAGCCACAAGCAATGCTGGATCCTTAACCGACTGTACCAGGCCGAGGACCAAACCCACATCCCAGGATGTCAGAGATGCCACCAGTCCTGTTGTGCCACAGCAGGATCTCCTAAATAAGTTTTTAAATGACAAATACAATTCATGCTGTGGCAACAAATCAAACACCATAGATTTGTTTGATTTTTAAGAAAAAGTTGGGTATTTGTTGGGTATTAAGGAAAATTAAACATCCTGCTGTATTGCATCCATAAAACATTTCATTACAAAGGTTGTTTATGGGATGAAAAGAGAAGGTGTTCCTGAGAACATCAGCCTGGTCTGAGAGTCAAAGATTTCACTCAAGAGGTAATTATTATGTTGACTTCAAGGAGGTGGTGTAAGATCATTTCTGGCAGAAGGAATGGCATGAGCAAGGAAAGAACATAGCTAGCTAGTTATCACCAGGGAAATGGGCAGGGAGCAAGATAAGGGTCAGATTTTGCAGAATCTGGTGGTCAGGTGAGAAAATTTGGATTTAACCTAAGAACAAGGAGAATTCATTGGAAGATTTAAAATAGGAAGCAATGGGATCCAATTCTTTTTTTTAAAGATCACTCTGGAATGCTCACGTGCTGTATGGAAAAATCATGGAAAGGTGGCAGGGGCAGTGGTAGGAACCCTAGCTAGGAGGCAATTTCATTTTTAACAGGTTCCTCTTGAGTTTTCAGTGTGCATTGCCAATGATCCAAAATAAATTGTGATTGTGGAGAGTGGTAAGAAGGAAGGGGTTGGAGTCAAGCTTTCCAAGAAATTTAGGCTTTCAATAAATGAGGAAGAGAGATGATGTTTGCTGTGACTATGGGGAGCAAGGATGAATTCCGCCATCAGCTGAGGCAGATTTTGGCATTATCTTCATTTTACATGAGATGAAATTGAACTTCGGAGGCTGAGGTACCTGAACAAGTGTCACAGAGCTCATATCTCAGAGCAAGTTGACTGATCGCCAGGATCTGGGCTGGGATCTGGGCTTGGACTTCAAGTTAGAAGGGCCCTTTGAGTGACTCTGATGATCAGCTGGGGCTGAGAACCAGTAGGAAGTCTGAGGGAGGGAGGAGAGGAGACCTGGGGTACGCATCCTGAGGACAAAGTGCATGAGTGCCACCCAAGGAGGAAGCAACCAGGACAGAGCCTTGAATATGGCAGAAGGCTGTAGAAGCCAGTGAAGAATTTCAAAGGGCAGGGTTTAATACAAGGAGATGGGAATCCAAGAAAACAATAACAGACAAATATTTGGAAGTGATCAGTGGTCTCAGACAAAGCACTGGAGGAAGAGTCAGAAGATTGGAATACAACCATCACTGAAGAATTTTTGTCTGCTGACATAATAGGTGAGAGTCCATTCTGTTTTTGAGACTTAAAATCCAGTCAAGGACAATGACAGGATTTCCTCCATTCTGGGGCATACTTCTAAAATTTAACTTTCTTGAAATCAGAATGTGCTTTATAATAGTAGTTTACAAATGTAGTCCCTCTTTTTCTCCTCCCATGTGAAACAATTTAATCAAATATTAAATCAATGGCTTGTTATACAATCAATTGCATCTTAAAGACCATTAAAGATATACTTTAACAAACTTGAGATAAAAACCTGCTATGGGCCAAGTGCTCAGAATTTAGAAATTAGTAAGCAGATAAGCAATGAGGTCCTACTATATGCCAAGGGAACTGTATTCAATCTCTTGGGATAGAACATGATGGAAGATAATATGAGAAAAAAAATATATGTGTGTGTATATAATATATATATATATACAAATGGGTTGCTATGCTGTATAGCAGAAATTGACACAACACTGTAAATCAATTGTACTCTAATAAAACAAATTAAATTTTAAAAAGATGTAAAGGAAAAAAAATGAGTAATCAGGGTCCCTGTTTCCCTGTTCTCAAGTAGCTCACATACTCTCAGAACAGCTAAATATAAACAGAAGATTTCAATACAGTATCCACTGATGGAGAATGATTGCAGTAACTGGGCATGGGTTAACACTGTTTTTTTGGGGTTTTTGTTTTTTGTTTTGTTTTGTTTTGTTTTCTTCTGAATTAAAGGAATTGTTCTGTTGTTTTAAATACAGAAGTTTCTCTAGACATGTGACCTGCTGATTAATTCATTTTCATATGGTCTCTTCTGTTCACAGCTGGGTGTTTTCCAATATATACAAACAGTATTTCTGATTTCAATAAGAAGAATAAAAAACACAGACAGGAAATGGAAAAACAATTTACGGTCAACTTAGAAGAGTCAATTTATAAGAGAATTCTCTGCAAATAGTGAATGGTCAGGGCTTTTTGTTTGGTTTTAAGAAGTAAGTAATGGGAGTTCCTATTGCGGTTCAGCAAATTAAAGACCCGACATTGTCTCTGTGAGGATGCAGTTTCAATCCCTGGCCTCAATCATAGGTTAAGGATCTGGTGTTTGTGTAAGCTACAGCATAGGTTACAGGTGCAGCTTAGATCTGGTGTTGCTGCGGCTGTGATGTAGGCTGGCAGCAGCAGCTCTGATTCCACCCCTAGCCCAGGAACTTCCATGTGCTGCAGGTGTGGTGTAAAAAAAAAAGAAAGAAAGAAAGAAAGAAAGTGAGGAATTGCCTGGTGGCCTAGTGGTTAAGGATCTGGCATCGTCACTGCTATGGCTTGGATCACTGCTGTGGCATAGATTTCATCCTTGGCCCAGGAACAGCTGCATGCAGCAGGTATGGCCCCCCCTAAATTGAAATCTGTAGATGATACATAACAGTACTGAAGATTGTGGGGTGTGGAGTATCTTGCTTTCTTTTTCTTACATTTAACACAGAGCTTGGTACATATTTGCCAAATCAGATATAAAAGATAAATCCCGGTCCTTGTACTCATAATGGCAGAGACTGATACAGCTCAGGCTGGAAAAGCGGAGACATTCAAGTGGTGAGGTTTCCCTGAGAGAGATGAAATTTAAATCAGGTGTAGAGGGAGCATTTTAGGAAAATCTCTGGCTGCCTACCTGGGCAAATTTGTTTTCCATGCAAATGAAAGTCTTGCTGAGATCATGAAATCAGCAGAATCATTCACAGGCAAACCTCATTCCAGAAAGGAACTGCCAACACAACCTGGCCCTAATGTCACTACAAAGTTGCCCCATGCCACTTATTTGCCAGTTTATAGCTTTGTCTTAGGAATAATATCTTAAGGAACAGTTCAAGTTCCCATGGACAGCCATAGTCAGTAGATAGCGGGGTGGAGGGAGTGGGTGTCAAGGAGACTGCAGATTCTAAGGTGAGGACGACCAAACTAGGTGTCAGCCATGCAGAGAAGAGCAACACGAGCTTCAACAAATCAGAATTGGAGTTCCCTGGTGGTTCAGAGGGATAAGGATCAGATATTGTCTCTGCTATGGCATGGGTTTGATCCCTGGCCCGGGAACTTCCACATTCCATGAGCACACCCCCCCTCCAAAAAAAAATAAGAATTAACTACAACCTTCCCTGACTTTCCATTTACTTGAAGGTCACAGCTCTTTTCAGAGTGTTGGCTCTCCCAGTCTGCTTTCCCGTTGCCTGCCTTCTCATAATCCTAGGATCTGGTGCAGCCTCTTCATGAGGTACACAGTACAGCCTCGTTGAAAGAAGGCTGAATTGAGAATCAAGAAAGCTGGTTTCAAGAGTTCTTGTTGTGGCTCAGTGGGTTAAGAACCCAACAGTGTCTGTGAGGATACAGGTTTGAGCCCAAGACTTGCTCAGTGGGCTAAGGATTTGGCATTGCCACAAGCTGTGGTGTAGGTCACAGATGCAGCTCAGATCAAATGCAGCTGTAGCTATGGTGTAGGCCCCAGTTGCAGCTCGGATTTGACTCCTAGCCCAGGAACTTCTATATGCCACAGATGCAGCTGCTTTAAAAAAAAAAAGAGAGAGAGAGAGAAATCTGGTTTCACTGGATATTTATCATCCTCCAGGAAATAACAATCCTCCTACTCAAAGGTTTAGCTAGAAATGAGTCTTACAGTGTTTGCCATAATGCAAATTCAGAAAAAAATAATATCCCCCAAATAGGGAATTGGAAGCATTGATAAAAGGGGTTCAACAATGATTAAGAGCAAGGGCTTTGAAGACAGTCTTCCTGAGTTCAAGTCCCTACTTTCCCCACCTGGTAATCATGACACCTTTGACAAGTTATTTTAATATTTATGCTTCAGTTTCCCAATCTGTGAAATGATTATAACAGAATCTGCTCTGTGGGTGGTTGTAAGATGTGCTGTCACACATATGGCACTTAGGACAGCACTAGGTACATACTAAGTGCTCATTAAATATTGTGACCATACATTTTTCACCTTCATGCTTCACTTTTGAGAGTGAAGCAGGAAGGTAGTAGACTGGGTCAGCTGGATAACAGAATAAACTGAAAGTATACTGAGCAAATTTGGCCCCTCTCAATAAATGTTATTGATTAAATAAGTGAAGTGCATTGAAATAATGTGGCAAAATGCATCCATTAAAATTCCTATGAAATAGTTAGTGAAAAATAATCAGTAGAGAGATTCAGTATAAAAGAGAAATGTCATACTATATAGTTGGATTAATCTCCCAAAAGTAGAACAAACAGTCCAAGAGACAGAAAAGAAGAAGGGGGAAATATAGGAAAATAAGAAATCGATTAAAATGAAATTAGGCTGATACCAAACCATTAAGAGATCTCAAAAGGGATCAGAAAAAAACAGAAGAAAGAAAATCAATAACACAAGAAAAATTCTCAGAAGAGAATAACATGAATTTCCAGACTGAAAGTCTCCACTAATGCAAAACAACAATAACAACAACAACACTACCAGCAACAACAAAATAATTGCATCAAGCCATGTCACCATGAAACTCCACTGTGCTGGGATGAAAAGACAATTGTAAGGCCCTCCAAAGGGAAACAAGGACACATACAAAGGATTCAGAATCAATAAAGTGTCACACTTCTTGACCATGATGCTGGGCCTTGGGAGACACTGACTTCCCTGCCTGCCAGAAATTGACCTTCAACGTGGAATTCTATACCCAGCCCAACTATCAAGTGGGAAGTTAGAAAAGAGACATTTACATTCATGTACATACCCCAACGAAAGCAATTCTTCCGGAGTTCCCGTCGTGGCGCAGTGGTTAACGAATCCGACTAGGAACCATGAGGTTGCGGGTTTGGTCCCTGCCCTTGCTCAGTGGGTTAACGATCCGGCGTTGCCGTGAGCTGTGGTGTAGGTTGCAGACGCGGCTCGGATCCTGCGTTGCTGTGGCTCTGGCGTAGGCCGGTGGCTACAGCTCCAATTCGACCCCTAGCCTGGGAACCTCCATATGCCGCGGTAGCGGCCCAAGAAATAGCAACAACAACAACAAAAAGACAAAAAAAAAAAAGACAAACAAACAAACAAAAAAAAGAAATTCTTCCTAAGAAGCAACTGGAGATTATTTACTAGCAAGACAAAAAAGGAAAGTCCAGGAAAGAGAAAAGGAAAATATCCAAGGAACAAGAGACCCAACAAAGGTGACAGGCCAAGGAGAGTCCCAAGATGGTAAAGGAGAAGATCAGGGATGTGGTTGGTGGGGCACCTAGAAGAGGAGCAGGGTAAGTGGGGACTCCCAAGTGGGCATTTACTTTGTAAAAACATTGCAGTAGATTCCAGAGGAAGCATGTGAGCTGAAGAGTGGTTGCTTTGGTGAAGAGAATGTTGGGACAGGGAGCAGGGAGAGAAGGGGAGGATTTTAATTGTAAGCATTTTACTATTTTCTTTTTATTTATTTAATTGAAGTATGGTTGCTGTACAATATTATATATGGTACAGATGTACCATACAGTGATTTCACTTTAGTACTAGTTATCAGTATGATGTGCATATACCTAAGTTATTGCATTAAAGTGGAAAAAATTAGCACTACATTATGTGCAAGGTATAAGCACTTTATTTTGATAAAAACAAAAGTTAATTATAAAGAGGGAGAAATAGCAACAATCAACTAGAGTTTTAGTAGTTAAGACTCCTAAGCTGAAAAAATTTCTAAAACTACAACTTGAAGTCCTAAAGAAATATGCACTGACCTGAATAAATAGGGTTTTCTGTTTATTCTAAAAGGTGGAAGGTGTGCCTGTACTTGGCATTAGGGAGGTGTAGAAAATTGCTGGGTTTATGTCATAATGAAATACTGCCAAAGCCAGTTGTTAAACTAGCACAGACTTAATGACAGCCGCTACTTAAAAATATATTGGTACATAAATGCCTGCTTTTTTCTTGGAGTTGTTTTCCTCAAAACATCCTTAAATCTTGACAACTTTCTATTTTTAAGGCTGTCAGTGCCTGGCCCATTGGAAGGATTCCCATGAACATTAAGGAACAAAATGCTGCAATTTTTGAGAACTTCAGCACACGTCCCTGTTTTTGACTCTTTACCTAAAAACTTCCTTCAAAGAAGGGAAAAGCATCTGAAAAAAGAGTGTATATATAAATTATATATACTAGGCATAGATAAATCACTTTGCTGTATGGCAGTAATTGATACAACATTGTAAACCAACTACAATTTAATAAAAATAAAATAAAAAATAAACTGTTGCCATTTTTGAAAAAAGAACCTATCAGCTATTACAGAGTTTGATAACAGCTTTGAAGATTAGATGCATGTAGATGTTTAATATATAATCAGTATATATAACATCTATGTAAAATACACTTACATGCACACCTGTAGGGGTGTGTGTGTGTGTGTGTGTGTGTAGTATATGCAATATAAACCAAACATCAGCCTTTGACTGATAAACAAATAAAGATACTGCCTCCAACAGAAAAAAAAAAAAAAAAAAAAAACTCCCTCCGGAGTTCCCAGGTGGCTCAACAGGTTAGGAATCTGGTATTATCACTGCTGTGGAATGAGTTGGATCCCTGGCCCAGGAACTTCCAGGTATCACAGGTGCTGCCAAAAAACACCTGCCTTTGTACTTCCTCCCCTGGGGCCCCATCCCAGGCTCCTCTCCACACTGAGGGAGGAGAGCTCTCCCAAAGCTGACATGCTGTAGGGTCAGCATGGAGCCCCTGTGCTTGGGCTTGTCACCACTGCAAAGCCACACAGATAGCGGGGGGTTAGGGGGTCATTCATTCATTCAGAAAATACCCAACTGCCAACTCCATACCAGGCACAATGCTGGGCCTGGACATTCAGGAGAAAAGGAGACAGACGTCATTCCTGCTGTCCTTAGATTCTATCAGGAGAGACAGGCCAGAGGTAGGAGGGAGGACTTAGGAAGTATCTTAAGGGGCAACCACTGTGGAAAACAGTATGGAGATTGCTCAAACAACTAAAAATAGAACTATCATATGATCCAGCAATGCCACTCCTGGGCATCTATATAGAGAAAACCATGACTTGAAAAGATACATGCGCCCCAATGTTCATTGAAGCACCATATGTACAATAGCCAAGACATAAAGCAACCTAAATATCCATCAATAGGGGAATGGATAAAGAAGATGTGGTATATATACATACTTGAAAATTACTCAGCCATAAAAAATAATGAAATAATGCCATCTGCAGCAACATGGATGGACATAGAGATTATCATAGTAAGTGAAGTAAGTCAGACAGTGAAAGATAAATATGTGATGTCATTTATATGTAGAATCTAAAAAAGGATACAAATGAACTTATTTATAGAACAGAAACAGACTTACTGACTTTGAAGAACTTACAGTTACCAAAGGGACGGGTGTTGGGGGGTGAGGTTCACTAGGGGTTTGGGATGGAAATGTTCTAAAATTAGGTTGTGATGATGGTTGTACAACTATAAATATAATAAAATTAACTGAATTTAAAAAGTATTAAAAAATAAATGGCTTATACAGCGAAAAATAAATAAATAGAAAGTAAAACGTCCTTATGAAATTGATTGTTATGACTGCAAAGAAAAAAAAAAAAAGAAACACAGGATGCCCGTAAATGTTTCTTGTTGAATCAGTGGCTATTCCTCCTCTCAGGATTGACCACTTACAGCAAAAACATAAGAGACAGCTGTTTTTGAGAGAGGAGACGGTGCGGTTATTCTTAAGAGGAAAGCTTACTGAGCACCACTTGATGTCCAGGTGGGGAAAATTCAGTTCATGCCAGAATGGGGCCATTCATGTGTATGACTGGGCCACTTTGCTGTACAGAAGAAATTGGCACGATATGGTAAATCATCTATACTTAAAAAAAAAAAATGTCCTTCACTGTGAATTACTCTCTGTGGAACTTCTGAAAGACTGTGAGATCTGAAGTGTGTAAGAAAGAGGCACCCCCAAATTTCTGGCCTCTCCCCACCTCTCAATCAAGATTTCAGATATCAGAACTGTAGCTCTTAGAGCCGGCTTCAGGAGACCAGGGTCACCAAGAGGGCAGCTGCTGGACCTAACGGAATGACCTGTGGCTGTGAAGTCCAAGCATAGGCTGCAATCCAACACAGGTGTTAGGCTCAGGCAAAGAGAGTTTGTGTACTGCAAAGAGCACAGAAAAACAAAGGATAAGGTGTGCTACAGGTGTTTGGATTGTTTCCTTTCACTATCACCTGTTTAATTTTGGGGAGTCATCAATATGCCCGACCATGGTCATTTCAAACATTCTTCTCTTACCGACATCTATGGAAGTGGCTTACGAAAAATCAATACTATCCATATTTGGCTCCTTTCTACACTATCAGATGAATCAACAGAATTGTGGTCACCCAGTCCATTTAATGTGCACTATTTACCATCATCTTTGCCTTCACTATTTCTTTCACTTTTTCTTTTAAGCCCGCTCATAATTCCAGGTTTTCTGCAGCTGACAGAATTGGGCAAAATTCCTCCATCTTGTGAAATGTAGACGCTCTGAGACCTCAGTTTTGAGGGTAAAAGGGGGAATGATCACACGTCTGTCTCACAGGTGGTCTTGAGAAATGAAATGTGGGTGTGTAAGCCCCCCAGCATGGATATGACACACAGGAAGGGTATTTCTCCCCCATTTTAAGAAAGCCTCCAAATAATTGTAGGATTAGCCACTTTCTTAAGGTTTTCTATTCATTTTTTAACACTACCATCTCAAAATAGATTAATTCTAATTTTATCCTCTTCTGTAAAATTTTGTCTAAGGGGACTGGACTGTTTGGAGATGTACTATTTCTTCTTCTTTCTGCTTTAAAAAATGATCATTAAAAAGGTTTTTTTGGGAGTTCCCTGGTGGCCTAGTGATTAAGGATCTGGTGCTGTCACTGCGGTGGTTCAGGTTCAATCCCTGGTGTGGGAACTTCTGCCTGCGAAGGGTGTGTCCCAAAAAAAGAGGGGAGGAGGTTTCCCTTCCATCTTTCTGGTAGGGCTTAAACCACTTCAAATAATTTGAGTTTGGAAAGACTTCAGCTTTCAGTGGTGTGGTTTTATCAGCTGGCCCATCCTTTCCAATCAGCGTTATCATTAGTTTCATGATTGGAGCATTTCCCTATAATTTCTGGAGCACCATGATGAGGAGGGGTAGCACTGCTCGGATGGGATATTTGAAGATGAAAAAAAAATCCCAGACCCTCTAATAGGGGTGCTTTGAAATTATTAGCAGTGGGAAGGAAAGTTCTTGTTCAGCATTTGCATTTTTCTTGAAATTCATTTCTTCCACTAGGAATCGTGAGGTTGAGGGTTCCCTGGCCTCGCTCAGTTTGGGTTGAGAATCCAGCGTTGCTGGGAGCTGTGGTGTAGGTTGCAGAGGCTGTTGGGGCCCCGAGTTGCTGTGGCTCTGGCCTAGGCCCGTGGCTATAGCTCTGATTAGCCTGGGAACCTCCATATGCTATGGGCGTGGCCCTAGAAAAGACCGAAAAAAAAAAAAAAAAAAAAAAGACACATAGATAATTCTGACATGGGGCCACAGGAGTGACACAGCCACGACCGGTATTATGCATACAACCCAGCGCAGCAGGGAGGAGACGGGACACAGGAGGCCGTAGAGGAGTCTGAAGAGGAGGGATTAGGTAACAGGATGAGCAGGGATGCAGGGAAAGAGTGTTCGAAGAAAAGAAATATCAGCATCAAAGTCCAGAAGTGAGAAACAGCATCGATTGATGCAGTCAGTGTTTCAGTGCTGCTGGATCTCAAAGAGCTCAGGATCAGAGTTCAGGGATGGGTGAGAGGCGCCAGACCAGGCAGGGTTCACGCTTGAGTTCCGTCCGCCCTTTAAAACATGGGAACCCCAAGAAGGGATTTACATTTTACCCACCCATCCTTTTACGGAGTACCCGAAGCCATGACGTTAGGCTTCCAGCTTGGATGCGGGGTTGGACAGGATGTGGGGTTGGACAGGATGTGGGATTGGACAGGAGGGGAGCATCCGCGGAGATGGGCAGGGGTCTGTTAGAGAGAACGGTGGTAATCTAGGGGGATGCACAGGAGGGAATAGGTTCCAGAATTATCAAGGAGCTAAATTGGGCAGGACTTGGGCGGTTGGTTGTGGGGGATGAAAATAATGATGGAAGCAATGACAATCCCCGAATTGCCAGTTTGCATGAATAAGTGGGCGGTGGACGGACTGAGATCATGCGCAGGGAAGATGTTCCTCTACTGGTGATGCGGCCAGGTACGCAGGTGGACCGGAAGTCTCCATGCGACTGTAGCAAGCAGGGAGACCGGCACATGAAATGTGTGCTGGTGAGAGGGAACTTTGCCTGTCGTCAGAGATGGGCTGTATCTGAACATACAGGCGTGGATGAGAAGAGAGAAGACCGGAGACATAAGAGCAGGGCCCGCAAACTCTGCTGGTCTGAGGACGGGGCAGGACTGTGAAAGGAGATGGGCAGAAGCAGAGGAGGGGCAGAATCAAGGTCCGTGAAGAGAGGAGATGGGGAGTCAACAGAGACCCAGCTGACAGGAGAAGCACAGAACAATTTCTGAGATGGAGAAATAAAGAAAGCTCAGAGAAGGGGGACTGGGGTGTGCATACAGTCCGTAGTTTTGGACTTAATGTCAATTAAGAAAGAAAATAGGGAGTCCCCATTGTGGCGCAGTGGAAATGAGTCCAACTAGTGTCCATGAGGATGTGGGTTCCATCCCTGGCCTTGCTCAGTGGGTCAAGGATCCTGCCTTGCCTTGAGCTGTGGTGTAGGCCACAGCAGCAGCTCGGATCTGACGTGGCTGTGGCTGTGACGTAGGCCGGCAGCTGCAGCTAGCATTGGACCCCTAGCCTGGGAACTTCCATAAGCCGCAAGTACAGCCCTTAAAAAAAAGCAAAGAAAGAAAGAAAGAAAATAGGAAGAGTAATTAGAACGATGAGGGCTCCCATGTGAGATTTTTCTGGGAGACACGTTATCCAGAACAGGATGCTGTGGAACCTGCTGGGGTATTTGGTGATACAGCTGTGTGCTTGAGGAGGCAGGTGGATGTGGGGCCCTGGAGAAGGAAAAAGGCCCCCTCATCCCCAGAGGCTGAAGGAAGGAGATGGGGTTTCCTGGTTTATACAGGTGGGGTGGTGGTTGAAAGAGCTTAGACCCTGGGGCCTTGGTGTTCTCCATGAAGTCTTTTTGTGGATTTTTTCTATGAGGGTAAAATATACCTAACATTAAAATGTCTATCTTAATCATTTTTTAAAGTTGTTTTTATGGCCACACCCATAGCATATGGAAGTTCCTGGGCCAGGGACTGAATCCTTTAATCCAGTGCAGCTGCCACCAGGATCCAAACTGGCCTCTGCAACGACCAAAGCCACTGCAGTCACATTCTTTATTTGTTTGTTTGTTTTTTTAGGGCCACACCCATGGCATATGGAGATTCTCAGGCTAGGGGTCAAATCAGAGCTGCAGCTGCCGGCCTACACCACGACCATAGCAACACCAGATCCTTAACCCACCGATCAATGCCAGGAATCAAACCCTCTTCCTCATGGATACTAGTCGGGTTCTCAGACCTCTGAGCCACCAGCGAGAACTTTTGCTGTTGGATTCTTAACCCACTGTGCCACAGTAGATCTCCCCTATTTTAATTATTTTTAAGTGTACAATTCAGTGGTTCATCGACTGTGGTACAAAGCTTGGTCCTATGAGGACTGAGGACTGAGGAACGCTGTGGGAGTGAGATGGGAGTAGGTCTTGAGGAAACAAGGGAGGTATTGAGCAGCTGTTGGAGTGGGGAGGCCGAACACAAGGATATGTGAGAAGATCACCGTTGTGTGAGTACAAAAGGCCTCGTGGGGCTGGAGGGCACGTATTCACACCAGCAAGGTTACCTGATCCTTCTAGGTAAGACTTATCCACCTGGATATAGGATCAGAAAAGTTGCAGTTGGGCAACAGCCTAACTTGTTCCAAAAAGTAAGATTTCATCTATATGTCATAACATCAATAAAATAAATGCCAGATGGACTAAAAAATTAACTGCTTTATAAGTGAAATAATAGGAGTTCTTGTCATGGCTCAGTGGTAATGAACCCGACTAGTATCCATGAGGATGTGGGTTCGATCCCTGGCCATGCTTAGGGGTTAAGGATCCTGCATTGCTGTGGCTGTGGCTGTGGCTGTGTCAGGCAGCTGCAGCTCTGATTCAACCCCTAGCCTGGGAACTTCCATATGCTGCAGGTGTAGCCCTCAAAAGACAGGAAAAAAAAAAGTGAAATAATACACTGTGGAATAGAATAAACAGGAACATTAATATTATGCTGATTTGTAGTCTGAGAATATGAAGGTCAGACTGTTGCATTAAAGCTGCAGCTGAGAGTTTATGAGGATGTTATTCATTATCTTCAGATGTGGCCTCATACTTTTAATGTGAATCTCGAGAGGACATTGGGTTTATCCTCTATTATCCTAATTCAGTTTTCAGCAGTATCACTTTGGTTCTCTATTTCATCCAAACCTTGGACAAGTGTAGCACAGAGGAAATAAGACACAGTTTCTGACTCCAAAAAAACATTTTGGGGCAAGAAACATCTAAACAAAGAGAAATATTAAATCAACAACTTTTTTGGCTGCACCCATGGCATGCAGAAACTCCCTGGGGCCAGGAATCAAACCCAAGCCACTGCAGTGACAACTTGGATCCTTAACCTGCTGTGCCACAGGAGAACTCTAATCAACCAATATTTATTGATGACCTGTTTGTGCCTGGCACCATGCTTGCTGCCATGTTTAGACAAAGTGTACCAATGACTGTTTGTCATTGGAATATTTTAGCGGATGCCATGGAAACAGACATGGGGAATCTACAGGCTGGGGAAGGATCAGCAAGGCTCCATAAGTTCCCCTGAGCTTGAAGGAGGGTGGGAGCAAGCTTCTAGAGTGGCTATATTTAGATTCCAAAATGCTATAATTTTAGAGATGAAACTTCACACATCTAGACCTTGGAGCTCATTAGCATACATTTGACAAAAACTTTTCACTTCCAGCATCTCCAGCAAAGCGTAGAGATGGCAAGCCTGAACCAGAACAGTGTGGCTGTTTTCTGTCTAGCAGCCCAAAGGTTAACTCATTAAAATTCAAAGAAGAATTACATGGTGGGTGGCGGAACAAATGTTTTCTTCCCTGAGCAGAACTAAGGCCTTCCAGACAGCTTCTCCCAGAATCTCAGTTATTCTTTGCAGCTGTTCAGTAAGACATGATTCAGGCATTGCCTCCTCTTCCAAACGTGCCACCACACAGCCCATACCTCTCTCTGCCTTCGACACATATGGTGACAAGAGAAAAACAGGAAAGTGATGCTGCGGCTATAAGATGCTGGGGCCATGCTCAGTTTGACTTTGAAACCATGTGCATGTCTTACCTAGAAGATCTACACCTTATATCTTAGCTCTTATGTATCAAATAAATTCATTTAAATATAAAATGAAAAAAAAAACCCTAAATATGCACCCGGTTGATGGCTTCACCCACAGAGGAAATATTCCCAGGGACTTTAAAGCACATAATTTGCGTACCAATCTAAGGATAAGAGAGCTGCAAAAATCTTGCTGTTAGTTGTGTTACTCTGACTCTGTTGTGGGAAAAAGCAAACAGGCAATAACATGTTTTTCTTATTCATTCATTCCTGCCGAGGCTGAGACCAGGATTCTTGGAGTGGGAGAAAGGAAATGCTGATGTTAAGATAAAACAAACCTGAATGTGATTGGAAGACATGTATGTACATACATGTATGAGTATGTTTACATAGATTTTTTTCATAGTCCTGCTCACTATAGGGGCCAAGATGTAAGAACTATGGGAGCTGTGAGCTCCTCTAGTGCCCAGACTCTTCTCAAATACCTGTTCCACTAAAAGTAATGGGAGCTTTTTAGATCTGAAGAAGGAAGTGGAAAACGTGAGACTAGCAGTCATGCCACACTAGACAAAGACGCTCTCCAAGATGACTACAGTCCTGTCTGAGGGACCAGGGAGCCAAGCTTGAAGAGATTCCCACTGCTAAAAATAGGACAACCTGAGGGAAGGGTCATAAACGTAGTGGATTAATACACATCACACCTTCATATACACGTACATGAACATGAGTTCACAGTGTCACTTAAAAAAGCACGACTAGGTGTTCCAGTTGTGTCTCAGTGGTAATGAACCTGACTAGTATCCATGAGGACTCAGGTTTGATCCCCAGCCTCACTCAGTGGGTTAAGGATCTGGCACTGCCATGAGCTGCAGTGTATGTAGCAGACGTGGCTCAGATATGTTGTTGCTGTGGCTGTGGTGTAGTCTGGCAGCTGTAGCTCTGATTCAACCCCTAGCCTGGGAACTTCCATATGCCATGGGTGCAGACCTAAAAAGACAAAAAATAAACCTGCAACTAACTAATCACATTGGATGAACCAATGAACCAAACTGTTATTCTGAAAAAAGAGTAAATAAAAGGAAAGAACCAAGTATTAATTCTGCCTTTCCAATACAAACTGTACCACTGCACACCAAATAGAAGATCAAGTGACTTTTTTTTAAAAAAATCAAAGTAATCCATCTGATACATAAAGAAGGAACAACAGAATTAGGGCATCATCATTTTGCAAACTCAAAGGAATGATTCTAGGCACAGATCATCAGTGGCTGTCAAAACCACAAGACAAACAATCCAGTATTACGTTCCTCCTGATGGATGAGCTTGTGACCACCTGGAAAGTTATTACAGGATGAATTGTTCACCCCCAAAATCCACATGTTGAAGTTCTAAACCCCTAGGACCTTCAAATGTGACTGTGTTTAAAGACAGAGTCTTCAAAGAGGTAATTCAATTAAAATGAGGTCATCAGGTCTGGCCCCAATCCAATCTGACTGGTGTCTTTGTAAGAGGAGGGGGTCTGAACACAGGTGCATACAGAGGAAAGACCTCATAAAGACTCAAGGAGAAAGCGGCTGTCTGCGTGTCAAGGAGAACAGCCTCAAGAGAAACCAACCTTGACGACTGCTAGATCTTGGACTACCCTTTCTGCTGTCTAGCCACCCATCTGTGGCCCGTGGTAGGGTGGCCAGAGCAAATTAATGTGCTGGTCTTGCCTCGGAGCCCAGCCTGACTTAGATCAAGCCTCTAAATCCAACCAACAGTGTATAAGAAATAAGATGATGGTAGAGGAGTTCTCATTGTGGTTCAGTGGGTTAAGAACCCAACATAGTGTCCGTGAAGATGTGGGTTCGATCCCTGGCCTTGCTCAGTGGGTTAAGGATCTGGCATTGCTTCAAGCTGCGGCATAGGTCACAGATGCAATTTGGATCTGGCATGGCTTGTGGCTGTGGTGTAGGCCAGAGGCTGCAACTCAGATTTAACCCCTAGTCTGGTAACTTCCCTATGATGCTGGTGTGGCCCTAAAAATAAAAAACAGAACAAAACAAAAACAAGGAAAGTGACAACAGAAAATATTACATGACGACATGGATGTATTGTCAGAAAAAGATTGTAGGAAATTTCATAGGACAGATGGAAACAACATTTTAAAAATGTGTTCCTTTAATAAACAGTGAGAAGGAGAAAGATGAGGAGGAAGAATTACTAGGAGGAGGAGGTGGAGAAGAGAGATTTAAGAGTATCCATGTATTAAAGGAAACTTAAAAGACTTAACTAGTTGCAGGTGAGAACTTACTCATTTTCTGTTTTTAACAAATGGGCTGTTTAAAAAAATCATAACACTGATGAGACAACCAGAATTTGGAATGCTGCATGCTTGGTGAAATTATTAAAATTTTAGAAAAAATAAGGGTATTCTGATAATGTTAAGAAAAAGGATATTTACATCTTTGGGAGTTGATATCCTGGCAGGGAGTAGGACTAGTACATGAGATAGAGATTGAATGAGATTGGCTATAAATTGATAGTGTTCGAAATTGGGTGACGGGTGCTGGGGGATCTTTATTTGGTCTGCTTTTGTGTATCTTTCAGTTCCAGAGTATGTAAAACTAAATTGTACCAACTTTATCCTTAATTCAAGAAAGTCAAGTTTGCCTTCTGGATAAACTTGTCCAAAACTAAATTGAGTCAACATTGCTATAGTCTCCTAACCAACCTTCCCCTGGGTTGCCATCACGCAGCTGAAATAAGTGCTCCTCCCCTTTCTTCCCCTCGTTGTTTTCTGATCCTGACACAAAAAGGCAAGTGATGCCTGGGAAGCCCCAGCAGGGCAAGGTAGCCGGCAGTCAGGAAATTGGCAGGACTTCCTGAACATCTTAGGGGAAACCTCCCTTATCTCCAGCAACATCAGGAATGGCCTTCAGCATCCCTCCTAGGTGACCCTGGTCGGTGTCATAAGCTGCATTCCTGTAGGATTTTGGACAGCTGCCCCTGCGGCAATGTGCACGAGTGAGCATCACTTCATAGAAATCATTCAAAGTACTGAACAAAAATCAGTTAACACCTCTGGGTGTCTTGGGCAAACTCTTGGCAACTAGAAGATTTTGAGTGTGTTATTTGGCATTGGAAGACAACACATTTGATTTCAGCCACATGACCCACGTGACTGGAAGCCCAGCTGGTGCCCACAAGGGCAACCAGCCATGTGCTGGTGACATCACTGTAGCAAGAACAGCATTTTTCACCTTCTGGAGCTCAGGGAAGACAATCTGGCCAAGTAAGGAAGTGTTCCCTTAGGGTCATGCAAGACCTCTCTTGTTCCAATTAATTCTTAACTTGAGTACAGTGGTAGAATATTTAACAAGACTTTCAAATACAGTGGTTCTGTTTCCTACAGAATAAAAGCGATAAATCACACTAAAAGAATTACCACTCGAGGTTTGAAGCATATGGGGTGTATAATTTTACGGAACTGCACATGCCTTATATGCTCTCCTACATGAAGAAAGCTGGAGAGAGGGGGATTTTTCTTCTTGAAAGAAAAATAAACTTTTTTCTTTTAAATGGCCACACTCGTGGCATATGGACATTCCTGGGCCAGGGATCAAATCCAAGCCACAGCTGTGACCTGCACCACAGCTGCTGCAACGCTGGGTCCTTAACCTGCTGTGTCACAGCAGGAACTCCAAATATTCTTATGTTTGGTTATATCCTCCTGTCTTTTAAAAATATCATTCAAGCAATATTCTTACATCTAAAATAGTTACACTGGGAATTTGGGGAGTTGCCTCTTGTGTTTTCTTCTTTGGGAAGCAAATTCATTTTCATCCTTGAGACGGTATGTTTCATGTTAATCTGAATTACACAGTCTTATTTATAAATATAAATAATCCTATCTACTTTGCAAAATAATTTATGCCTAGGAAGTTCCCATTGTGGTTCAGTGGTAATAAGCCTGACTAGTATCCATGAGAATGCAAGTTCGATCCCTGGCCTTGTTCAGTGGGTTGGGGATCTGGCGTTGCCATGAGCTGTGGTGTACGTTGCAGATGCAGCTCAGGTCCCAAGGTGCTGTGGCTGTGGCATAAGCTGGCAGCTGCAGCTCCAATTCAACCCCTAGCCAGGGAACTTCCATATGCTGCAGGTGCGACTCTAAAAATAAATTTTAAAAAAAATTGTGCCTACAGATATGCAGACCTATGGAATAAGTTTTTGAATTGTTCATGATGTAAAGTTGATTGTAGGCATTTTTGCTATTTGGGTAAGGGGAGAATTACTAAACAAGAATAGAAGATTCAAACAGGTATAAAAATGCATCTTCTGCATTGCATCATGAATGATTAACAATGGAAGGTTATCAGAATCAAAAACCTCTTTGTAGCCATTGACTCATACACAAGTGTAGCAGCAAGTAAGCAATTGTTTTTTCATGGACTGATGTTTTGATCTCTTGCTGTGTATCTACCTTACCTAGACTGTTAGCTTTCTGTGTGGTTTCCAGAGACCAAGACACTGCCCAACATATACTAATGTCTGTTCAAAAAAATTTGAGCTCAGACTCTTGTTGCCTGAAGGACAGGATCACAATGCAAGTGGCTTCTGCATCTTTTTTTTTTTTTTTTTTTTTTTTTTTTTTTTTTTGATCTTTTTTAGGGCTGCACCCACGGCATATGGAAGTTCCCAGGATAGGGATCAACCTACGCCACAGCCACAGCAACTTGGGATCCAGTCCTTGTCTGCAACCTACCCCACAGCTCACAGAAACACCAGATCCTTGACCCACTGAGGAAGGCCAGGGGTTGAACCCTCATCCTCATGGGTGCTAGTCAGGTTCATTACCGCTGGGCCAAGAATAGGAACTCCAGCTTCTGCAACTTTGAGGCTCCATCACCTCATCTTGCCCTCATCATTCAGTTACATTTAATGTTGGACTTATATCATAAACTGATTAAGTCAATACTCAGAAAGAACCTTGATTTTTCCTAGCATCTTGAAGACCGAACATTAAACAAGCGAGCTTGGCACACATCTTCCAGACAAGTCTTTAAAAGCTGCTTTAGGTATGAATTACTATGAATTAGCCTCTTAAATAAGTCTCTTTCCACTCATTCTCCTGGGCAACCACCAACCTAGGATAAATTCTATTTGCATTACAATTTTCTCTAATGAGAATTGCTAAATATAGTAGTACACCCACTTTTTGTCCAAATATGAAATATCAAGAAAATTTCATATTTTTAATCTCAGTGACAGCTGTTGATCCAGGATCAAATAAGTTCTATTCCAGAGAATTAAGATGTTGTCGTTTGAAAGTGAGACGCAACATCCTCACATATGATTGTATAGGGTAGGGTGATAGGAAGGTCAGTGGCTATGAAATGAGGTCTTCTTCTTCCTTTTTTTTTTAGGGTCACATCTGCAGCATACGGAAGTTTCCAGGCTAGGGGTCCAATTGGAGCTACAGCTGCCGGCCTACACCGCGGCCACAGCAATGCCAGATCTGAGGCCCATCTGTGACCTACACCACAGTTCACAGTAATGCCAGATCCTTAACCCACTGATCGAGGCCAGGGATCAAAACTGCATCCTCATGGATGCTAGTCAGATTCGTTTCTGCTGAGCCATGATGGGATCTCCCAAAATGAGGTCTTTCTTAACTAAATGAAGACATAGTGAACACCAACCTCCAGCACCCTCAATTTCCCCATGTCCACCTCCGTGATGTGACCCCTTCGGGATAAGTTCTTTTGGGAAGGCCCAGGTAATGATGCTTTATGTGGCCTGTATGACTGGGTGCACTGGAGGAAGCCTGCTATATGTCTGAAGTCATAGGACACATGGCTACCTGGGTCAGAAGTAACACCCACTCCATAGTTGCAGAAGGCCAGTTTAGAAGAAGAAACTGTAGTTTTAAACGTCTTTGTAATACCTTGGCAGATGTTGACTTTATCTGTAGAGTATGTATAGATGCAGAAAAAACTGGGATCTTATTTGCCTGCCCATATTCCATAGAGACAATAATGGAGGGAAGTCCTGTTCTCCCCAAAAGCCCAGATCCAGCCAAAGGTTCCTATATGTGTTTCTCCAAAGTTCCCATGTGCCCTCAATGGCTTGTGAATACTTTTGGAGCAGAAATCAAGGATCCTGCAAGAAAGCAAATATTCAGGGGAACTAGCTTGCTAGGAAAACAGTCATGCCTTTAAGTCATGATGCAGGTACGGCCCAGGCTTCTTCACAGGCTAGAAAGGCACAGGGTTACATCACTGTACCATGCTGCATAGAAAATGCTGAGCCCGATGGGAAGTTTCCACATCTTTCTCCATTGACTCTCAAGTGAATAACGGTCGTCACAGTATGTCTTAGGCAACTAGACTGACTCACAGGGACTTCAACAGTTAGCAATTTGTTTCCCTAACTTTGGAATCCAGACAACAGTCATTTCAGCACTTATTTGAACTATTTTTACTCAACCAGAGGGAACCCAGAAGTTGTCCAAACAGGAGAAAAAGCTTTGCTCCTGGACTAGATGGATGCCAGTGGTCAGTCTCTAAAATAATTGTCGGCTTTGATCAATTTAAGTAAACATAGGAATTCAAGGCCGGTATTTCACCAACACACTGAGAGTTCATTGAATAGTTGGGTCGTGAATCAAAGTGGCCACCCGGAGTCCCTGCAGGCCCGGCTCAAACAAAAAGGCCTGGAAGACCAAGAAGAGCACTGCCCTGGCAGGGCCCCTCTTCAGCCGCATGGAGTATTTTTTCTGGCACAAGGGTCCAAAGGAAAGTTAAGTTTGTCCCATCGGCTTTAGACAGTTATAGAAGCCGGTCCCTGCCTGTCATTTCCTAACTTGGTGCTAGAGTCTGTTTTATCTTCTCACCCCACTTCTCTGCTGTCCAGCCTGCTAGGAAAAAATTTTTGATCATTTCCCAAATAATCAAGTTTTTAAGGAAAATTTGGACATCTTTTATTATTTAAAATAATTACATGCTCCCAGCTTAAACATTTCAAAGAGCAAAAGAGGGTGTGAACTTGAACTCAATCCCATCTCCCTGCAAACCCTCCATGACATGTGCTTCACAGGCTCTCTGGCTGGAGGTAAGGACAGAACATCTTTTGGTTTCTTTCTTCCTTCTTTCTTTCCTTCCTTTTCTTCTTTTTTGTCTTTTTAAGGCTGAACCTGAGGCATATGGAAGTTCCCAGGCTAGGAGTCAAATCAGAGCTGCAGCTGCAGGCCTCCACCACAGCCACAGCCACATGAGATCCAAGTCGCATTTGCAGCCTACACCACAACTCACAATAATGCCAGGTCCTTAACCCACCAAGCAAGGCCCGGGATTGAACCCACGTCCTCGTGGATGCTAGTTGGCTTCATTACTGCTGAAGCATGACAGGAACTCCATCTTTTGGTTTCTTGATAGAACAAACTTGTCTGGAAATGTGTTCTATGTCAGGAACTCTGCTAGACGTTGAAGGCACAAAAACAGTATGACACAGTCCCTTCCTTTTATCCATGGATGTATGAGGGTGAATGACAATAGGAAGATATCAAGGGTAATAGATGTGAACAGTATGTGGACAAAGAAGGTTACCAATTGTGATCCATTGTGAGGGGCAGGGAGCCAATCAGGAATGCTTTGCAGGAAATCTAACTCCAGCTGAGTTTTTAAGGCTGGGCAGGAATCAACAGGAAAGCATGGAGGTGGAGCCTGGAAAGGAATTCCAGCCCTAAAGAACTGCATATACAAAGTCACAGAGGAGTGAACCTTCCTGGAGTGCCAAGGGGGTGCCTGCTTTTCTGGTGTGGCTGAAGCACCAGGCGTTGTTTTGGGAGGGGTAAGGTGGGGAGGTGAGACCCAGATTGCAGTTTAGGGGCTCTAGAATGTCGTGTTTTGAGTTCCAGATGAAAGATGTGCTCAGATCTCTCGGTGACATAATGTTGTTTTCAGATTTTTAAGTAAGGAAGCGATATAATTGTCTCTGTGTTAGAAAGAATACTTGGCAAGGGATAGCTGTTGAAAGTTGTTTGCAGAGTGGGTGGAGCAGAGAAGAAAGGCAGTTTAGGTAAAATTGCAATAAGCCTGAGTGAGAGGTGAGGATGGAGAGACAATTTAGAGAAAGACTCTGTGAGACTTGGCAGCCAGCTCGACATGGGTGGATGGAGATGTGAATCATGTGCATGGCAGTTTTGGTGTCCGTCTGTTCCTGAAGGTTAGGTTCTCATCTCCTCGCAGAAGGAATTCAGAAATGAGGCGAAAAGTGAGGATTTACTTAAATGAGAAATACACCTCTTAAAGAGAGGCCAGCAGCTACTCTGCGTTTCTCTGGAGCTAGTTATAAGGGGCATCCAATTGCATGGGCGGGATATTCACTGAGAAGGAGGGGTTTGGGGATCATATTCCTTAATTTTCATTCCAGTTCCACCTTCCCAAAGGGGAGAGGGATTTGTGTCCTTATTTAGCTTTGACAGGAAGTGTCATGGCTTGGTGCATGATGGACACTCTACCTGCATAGATAATTTTATTATAATTTTATTGTAATGAGGGCACAATGAGCAACAGGTTACATTCCAAAGATGGACATTCGAGCCCCTTTTCCACCTTTCTTTGTCTGCCTCCAGGGCACTTATCACCCTAAAATGTGTGATTTCCTGTCAGTCTGGAGGTTCCTGCTTTTCTTTGTCTGCTCCTGGACCCTGATGTTTATATGACGTGTGGTTTCATGCCATGTGGCCCCATGCTCCCCTTCTCTGCTCATACCTATAGCTATCTGCCCGCTGTACATCTCTTTTGAGCTCAGAAACATCACAATGAACTAACAGCAACACAGAGCAGACTGCAGTGTTTGGGAATTCCTATCTGGCTCAACAGCAATGAACTAGACTAGTATCCATGCATACACAGGTTCGATCCCTGGCTCCTCTCAGTGGGTTAAGGATCTGCATTGCTGTAAGCTGTGATGCAGGCTGCAGATGTGGCTTGGATCCCACATTGCTGTGGCTGTGGCTGTGGCGGGTGGCTGCAGCTCTGATTTGACATCTATCCTGGGAACTTCCATATGCCATGGGTGCAGCTCTTAAAAAAAAAAAAAATTACATCTCTTTTTGGGGGATGTGTGTGTGTGTTTGCTGCTATTGTGGCTATTGTGCATTTGTACCCAACACCAAAACCATTACTGATGGCCTGACATTCCAGATCCAAACCATTCAGAGCCCAAACTCCTTCTCCTTGTTTTACCTCTTAACTTACTCATTTGTAAGCTCTGCATAGTATATGTAACTCTCCATAATTGATGTGGCCATCCTTTCTATAAGATCTTTAAAATCTGGGAATTCCCATTGTGGCTCAGTGGTTATAAACACCATCAGTATCATTGAGGACATGGGCTTGATCCCTGGCCTTGCTCATTGGGTTGAGGATCAGGCGTTGCTGGGAGCTACAGGCTGCAGACACTGCTCAGATCCCGCCTTGCTGTGCTGTGGTGTAGACAGGCAGCTATAGCTCTGATTCCACTCCCAGCCTAGCAACTTCCGTATGCCACAGATAAAAAGAAAAAAAATCTTTAAAATCATTGAATTACAACTAATCGTTAACTTTCCATTGCTCCTGGTGATGCAAGATTCAGGGCCATAGGAATTTGAAAGAGAGGATAATTAAATATTTTAGTATTTAAATGAAGACTAACTACATGCAAGGATTTTCCTTTCTGGAAACTATTCAGGAGAATTACTTCTGTCATATATTCTTTTAAAGAAAATGTGGCACATTCTCATGATGTGGTTTTCCTCTGAATCAAGCTAATGTAAATGGTAAGCAATGCCTGTTCCAGATTCTAACCAGTAGCTACCTTCCCATTTACAGTTTCTTGAAAAGATTCTCAGCTGTTGCTCTGTGAATAAGAAAACTCATACACAGCAGGCTATAGGGTCCATTCCTGCACACCTGCCCTGGTGGGAGGGGAATGGCTGCAGAAGCAGGAGGTGTGGGCCATGGGAGGGAGGGTCGAGGACCTTAAAGTATTTCAGCTTTGATCCTCTCCTTCATCTTCCATCCATCATAGATTCACTAAGCCTCAGCTCTGTTTTAGGACTGTAATAGTCTCGAGTTTGTCAGGGTGGCAGTGGAGCGGGGAGCAGCATTTGGGAGCTCAGAGATCTTTGTCCCAAGAGCAGGGCTGGGTGGAGGCCGTCCCAGGGGTTCACGTGGATGGGGCTTTGGAACAAGAAACAGAGGGAAGCAGACAGCAACCAAACCACACCCCCCTCCGTGCTGTGCTGGGTAGCTTGGTCTCTGGCCTGTGGGTTTGCTGGAGGGTTACATGTGCTCTGTGGTTGTGGGGAAGGAGGAAGGGGCTGGCGACCCCAGAGTTGTAGCTCCCCCTCCACTCAGATCTGCTCCAGTGCTGCCTCCCTCCTGCCCACCCTTGCAAAACAGCATGCCTGACCTTTTCTAGGACTCACCTGGCTTTGCTTTTCTTCATGCTCATTTCCCTTTATTTGGCTTACTTCTCTGTTTATGGGTTGCCCCTCACCGGTATTTAAGCTCTGTGCTAACAGGGACCTTGTCCTTCTGCTGTGGCCCCCTGTGCTTCTTCTGGGTGCGATGCTCTTGAAGGAGTGAGAGGCTGTGCAGACCTGCCCCGAATCTTGACCCAGAGGACTGTGGTAGCTAATAGGTCTAGGAAGGAAGCTTTACAATGGCCAAGAGGCCCTGGGCATCCAACTGTAGGGGTTTGGGGATTAGAAACCCTTAGAAATTCCCGTTGTGGCTCGGCAGTAATGAGCCCAACTAGTATCCATGAGGATGCAGGTTCAATCCCTGGCCTCGCTCAGTGGGTTAAAGGATCCAGAGTTGCCGTGAGCTGTGGTATAGTCACAGATGCAGTTTGGGTCCCGAGTTGCTATGGCTATGGTATAGGCCGGCAGCTACAGCTCTGATTCGACCCCTAGCCTGGGATCTTCTATACACCACTATGTGGCCCTAAAACACACACACACACACACACACAAAGGAAGAAGTCCCAAGAGCTCTGTCCAGGGACAGCAGCCTTACAGATGAGACAGTAAATCCTAACACTTCAATCCTTTTTGTCTCTCCCCCAGACCTGACCCTTTACACTGGGAAAGCAGTCCTTAGATGATATTCTAAGTTAGGGGTGTTGGAATCAAGACAATGATTTCACCTGGGAAGGAGAATGAAGCCTGGATCTTCCCTCTGGCACACTGTCCAAAGCCAGAGTCTGCCATCATGAAGCTTGCTTCCGTGAATTCCCCTGAGTCTCAAACCTGGCGGGTGTGTCCCACAGGAGAACTTGGGGGTTCCATGAAGCCTTAGCCGGATTGTGCTACTGTTGACAAAACTTGGCCTCTATGCTGTTGCCAAATAGAAATGCTGAGACAGAATTTTGGGTGAAGAAGAAATAGATGTCTTTATTGCTTTGCCAGGAAAAAGGGGCCACAGCAGGCTAATGCCTTAAAGACTATGCCCTCCTTGGAAAGGATTAGGAGGTGGTTTTATAGTTTGGGGAGTGGAAAATAGGGCCACAGATGAGGATCAGGGTAGAGGCAAGCTTGCATTATTTCTCAAAGCTGGTGTTTAGGGGCTCCAGATCTGGTTCTGGTAGTCCTCCTTCTTCCTGGAATGAAGAAGGCTTCATCAGGTAGTTATTCCATTTGCTGGGGGTTTTAGTTCTGCAGAAAAGCTCAGATATTTTTGTGTATATTCCTTGAGGAGGAACCAGGACCCTGCCCCAAGACTACGCTATTGTCTCTTGCCTGCTTCTCCCAGGAGAGTCATCCCTTCCCTTCCCTGATTAGCAACTGCCCTTTGGAACTCAGGGAAGGTCGTGGAGGCTGAGGTGTATTCCCTAAAAACAAGAAATGGAGGGCACAGAAAGGCTTGTGTACCCAGGAGCCTCACAGGGCCCTCCTCAGTTACACTACCCCCAACTTCCCAGGAACTTGCCTTCAGGACTTTGAAGGATGTGAGGAGCAGTCACAGTACAGGGGCAACATCAACAAACAGCTTCCTGGATAAGCGCCCACCTGGGCAGTTACTTTCCTGTGTCTCCAGCAGCTGTATGTCCAGGGAAGTGGAGGGGAAGAGCCCAGAAACTTCTCAGGACACCTGCTGGGGGCTCAGGTCCCAGCTTTTCCCAAGCTCTGTGGCTAGAAATCACCATGAACCACAATAGAAACAGACACATCTCAACTTATTGGTGGCCTTATTTCTAACATCTTTCCAATCTGAGAACCAACCAAAGTGCTCCTATTTCAGGCAACCAAATCCTTCGATTATGGATGCAGAGGGAAGCTTCAGTCGTGGTTCTGTCGCCTGGCATATGGGTGATTATGAGAACACAGATCAAAGAAATTCCAAACGGGCCGTCCTCCTTAGGCAGAGCAAGTCAGCCTTGCCAAGAGCATACAGACCACCCAAGCTGCCAAAGCTACCAGAAAAGGAGGTATGATCATTTGCTTGTCTGGATCATCATAGAAAATGTCAAACTGTTTTAACATGAATTAGATAATGCTATTTAATAGTAAGTCTATGAATAATCAGTTCTATAGCTCCTTTTAATCTATCAAAATTGTTTGTAGTTCATATTGTATTTCCACAGTGATGTCCATCCAGTGGGTAGGTGGGCATTTTCCCCATTTAACACCTAAAGAAGATAGGTGGTATGGGCTTCAGTCCTTAGGACCACTTATTTATCATATGGTTTAACCTGGAGAGAATGGCCATCTGCTTGGTTTCTAAAACCTGAGGAAACTCTCAGCCTGTGAAATGGAGGTAAATGTATAGCCTATCTTAAAACCTCACAGACTGGTTAGCAGAGTAAGAATATACCAGTTCCAGAAACAAACTCAAGGACATAGAGAACAGACTTGTGGTTGTCAAGAGGGAGGGGAGGGAGTGGGATGGACTGGGAGTTTGGGGTTAGTAGATGCAAACTATTACATTTGGAATGGATAAGCAATGAAGTCCTACTGTACAGCACAGGGCACTACATCCAATCACTCATGATGGAACATGATAGAAGATCATATGAGAAAAAGAATGCATATCTATATATATAGATATATAGATATATATATATATATATGTTTATATATATGTAAAACTGGGTCACTTTGCTGTAGAGCAGAAATTGACAGAACATTGTAAATCAATTATAATAAAAAATGTAAATAAACACACAAAGAATATACCAGTTCAAATTCCATTTTTCCCCCATTACTATCTAGGACTCTTGAACAAGTTGCATCACTTTTACCAACGTGGGTTTTTTTATTAGTCAAAGGGGGATATTAGTCTTTGTCCTGAATATTTTGTAGAGTTATCATGAGAGTCCAGTAGGTTGTATAAGCATATGTTCTAATGAACAACAATTTCCTGAGGTCCTTCTGCACAATCCCACAGCAAATCTACTTTGTAGTCATCCAGCATTTCAATAATGAGTGTGACAAGCTCCCATGGTAGGGAGGGAAGAGACTAGCTTGGCTACATTGAGAGACTCCTGTTCCTATGTGGAGAGAGGCTCCTTGATCAACTGGAGAATCTGCCACTGCCCTAGAATACTGCTTAACCCTTGTCACCAGAGATCTGATTCACTTGCAGTTTTCCACTTGACAATTAATTGTACATCTATTGGAAACACTCTGTGAGGAGCCTTGGAAGTCCTCCTTGGTACTCCTGCTCCCCAGGGGTATTGCTCTGCATTGAAGAAGGGAGCAGGCCAGCTGCTGACATTACTATGTGGTCCAAATTTTTTTTTTTTTTTTAAAGGCCGCACTCATGGCATATGAAAGTTCCCAGGCTAGGGGTCAAATTGGAGCTGTAGCTGCCAGCCTACACCAGAGCCACAGCAACACCACATCCCAGCCATGTCTTCGACCTACATACAGTGCAGCTCATGGCAATGCTGATCCACATTCCACTGATCAAGGCCAGGGATCGAACCCACTTTCTTGTGTATACTAGTCAGGCTCATTACGGCTGAGCCACCACAGGAACTCCGAGTGGTATGAATTTTGAGCTGGGTCCAAATGAGATTTATTGCAATATGTAAGGAGGAGACTTGGATTAAATATTTTCTACCACTGAAGTAATTTTGTGTGAGCTTAGATCAATCATGGATTAAATGTTCTCAAATGCCACCTCCTATCATTCACTAAATCCAATTGAGATTTTTTTTGCGCACTAGAAACATCTCTTAAAAGACTGATTTGGGGAGTTCCCACTGTGGTGCAATGAGATTGGCAGCCTCTCTGCAGCCCCAGGACACAGGTTCAATTCCTGGCCAGCTGAGCACAGTGGGCTAAAAAGATCTGGGATTGTGGGAGCTCCAGTGTAGATCACAGCTGCAGCTCAGATCTGATACCTGGCCAGATCCCTGGAACTGCGCATACCATGGGGCGGCCAAAAGAGAAAAAAGTCCGATTTTGAAATTATTTCAAACTTTCAGAAGTGCTAGAACCCTACAGAGTGAACTGATACACTCCTTATCCAGCATCATTAATTGTTCATTTTATTTGCTTTAATGCTTTCTTTCTACACACACACACACACACATTTGTTTTTACTGAACCATTTGAAGGCTGCTTTACCCCTAAATATTTCAGGGTGCACTTTCTAAGAACAAGGATATCCTTCTCACATAATGATGGTACAATGATAAGATTCAGGAAATTTAGCACTGATACAATATTACTTCACCTATAGTTCATAAGCAAATTTTATTAATTGACCCAACAATGTCATTCATTATTTTCCCTGATCCAGGATCTGACCAGGATCATGTATTACATTTGGTTCTCATTTTTCATTATTCTCATTCAATTAAGAACAGTTCCTCAGCCTTGTTCTGACATTCTTGAAGGGCTTGGACCAGTTCTATAAACACCTTCTAATTAGGGTTTACCTGACATTTTCTCAGGTGATGTGTTTGGGGCAGGAATCCTAAGGTGAATGTTGTCATGCCATCCTCAGGGTATCACATCAAAGAGGCACTTGACTTGAGTTTAACTCATCACTGGTAGGGTAATGAACCACTGGTTCATACCTCTTCCCTTCCAGAGGTAAATAAAACACTCTATCATTCAAAATAAGCTTTTTTACCAGCTAGGCTTTCTTCTAAATTCCAGAGATACCTTAGGAACTTGTCCCCCAAGTCCAGTTTTTGGACCATCCCACAGGGTTCTTTTGGATGATACATCAGTAGGTACTCAAGCCTTCCCCCCACTCTACATAAACTTTCTTCTGGGAAAACAACTTGGAGTAAATTATAAATTCAAAAGAAAATCATGAGTACAATGTGTATAATGCTGCCAATGAGGTAGGCCTTTGGCATTACATCAGCCCACATGCGTGCCTTGTTTCTATATTCACCTGAGATGCCGCACACCTGCCATTTTCATGCTGCAGGAATCAGAACCACATCCTGGAAGCAGCTTTGGAAAAACAAAACTTGTCAGTGGTTTTGGGGGACTTGGGGGAGACTTTAAATGTATAAATCTATACACAATTATCACAATGCTTTCTCATCAAGATAGATGGTTGAAAATGAGGGTATTTTGTATTCATGCTCTTGAGTTTGGATTTATACTTATAAACTAAGTTTAGAGATTAATTTTTAAGAGTTTCTAAGAGCACAATTTATGGTGTTTAACAGTATATATCATTCTTGTATACATTACCCCAAATGCTCTTACAAAGTTTTTGGAAATCAATTGGGAAAATTTCTAAATTTGTTTCCCCAAATTTCTTCTTTAAAATCACAAAATGTCTCAAATTCTATCTTCTATTACATTTGTTGTTTTCCCATCTTGATTTTTTGGGTGACCTTTTTTTCTCCACATAAATAATAGGTACTTAAGTGCTGTCAAATTTATGTCAGATTTATGATGTTCAACATCGCCATCCATTTCTATTTCATTACTCTGCTTGCAAATATCCCCATTGCTCCCTTTCCTTCCAAAACATGGACATAATCTCAGTGACTGATACATTCTTTCCCTCACCCATTCACTCATTCACATTGGGTGTGAGGGCAGTACTTCTCTGATTTTTATGTGCAGACCCATTGTCTGGGGATCGCATTAACATGTGGATTCTGATTCAGTGGGTCTGGGAAGGGGCTTGAGATCCTGCGCATCCATCAAGCTCCCAGGCAAGGCAGCTGTGGCTGGTTCGGGGACCCTGAGTTGCAAGGTGCTGGCGGATTTGCCCCGAGCTCATTTTCAGCCAGGAACAGGAGGGACTTGATGGAGCAAAGGGGAGCAGGAGACCAGGATGAAGGAGTAACAGGGCAAAGGCAGTGATCAACTAGCGCCATGGTGGAAGGGTGCGTGGTCCAATGAGATTGGATAACCATCAGCCTGCAAAGGCGGGTGTTGGGTGCTGAGGCCAGAGGAGAGGGGCCAGGTGTGGAGGGACTTGGATTTTTCTGGGTCAACTTCTAAACAGAAGTGACAGGGATTAGCCTTTCATTTGGGGGAGGTTATTTAGACATCAAACTGGAAGAGGATTCTTTAGAAGTGTTGCTCTGAAAGAGAGGTGAGTTTGGAGGGCACCTTGGTATGAAAAATGAGGGACTGAAAGAAGGCAAAGAGAAAGGAGAAAAGATGATGCATTTGGGATGCAAGAAAAGTAAGTTCAGCAAGTCTGGGTACTGGTCACGCGGAAAGACTTCAGTTGCTGTGGAAGGAGGTGGTGGAGACGCATGGACAGCAGGCTCTGTGAGATGGGGGGCATGTGCTAAATGAGAGAAGTGAGTGCTGCTAAGCCTCTTTAGAAGATGCTCAATTGTTAAGGAAGGAGAAACTGAGCATGAAGAGTGGAGAGGCGTTTATGGGAGAACATTCAGTAGCCAGGGAACTAGAAGGTGAGAGAAAGGGATGATGACGATGGCCTGAGGTCCCCAAGAACACAGAGGGCAAGGACAGCTGTGCACAGGGGTTAATCTCTTCCCTCCCACTGTGAAGGAAGTGCTACCTCATCCTCTGTCATCTCTGGGGGCGGGGGGGGGGTCCTAACTTCCACCCCTCTTCCTCAGCAACCCCTTCACAGCACATATCCAGAGATGGGGTGACTTGTCTCTCAGCCCTCAAGGGAAAACTCTTAAGTCTATGGTGTTCCCTGCGTTATGGATATTTGCTCCAAAGTCCTCCTCCTACAACCTGGTGTGACGATGTTCTGACTCTCAGCTCCATTTTGGGTCCCCATTACATCACCGGGCTGATAGCTTAAGTACCTGTGTGAGTTAGGGTTCTCCAGAGAAAGACAGCCAGGAGGATGGATGGATGGATGGATGGATGGACAGACGGATGGATAGACAGAAGACATCCTTCTTTTAAGGAATTAAGGAATTGGTTCATGTGATTGTGGAGGCTGGCAAGTCCCAAATCTGCGCGTTGGCCAGGGGGCAGGAGACCCAGACGAGGGTGTGGAAGCAGCCTGGAGGCAGAACTCCCTCCCCAGGGGGATCTCAGTCTGTTTCCCCTGAAGCCCCTCAAGGAACTGGCAGAGGCCCGTCCCCATCACAGAGGACACTGTGCTTTACTCATCTAAATGTTAATTTCATCTGAAACATACCCTCACAGCACCACTCACACTAGGCTTCGATCAACTATCTGGGGACCATATCTTAACCACGTTGACACCTAGTATTAACGATTGCACTACCCACCTCATCCAGGTGCGAGG
Source organism: Sus scrofa (assembly GCF_054392235.1). NCBI lineage: Eukaryota > Metazoa > Chordata > Mammalia > Artiodactyla > Suidae > Sus > Sus scrofa. The sequence continues at coordinate 48,424,702 of NC_139390.1, read as the reverse complement.
ATTAAATGAGGTAATGGAGCCAACATGACCAAAAAGCCCTGTGATATGTACCTGTGTCTGGAAGTTCTTTACCAATGGCATGATTTTCAAGGGAACCTGGAAAACACTCAAAATTTTCATTTAATCACAAAGGATTTTGAAATACCTACTATTACTTCTTCCCATAGACTTAAAACAGGATTCAGTATTATGTCACAGAAGTTACGCTCAACAGTCTGTTTTTTTCCTGAGGCCGTTATGTATCAGTGACACATTTCATGGAAGCTATTTTGTAATGCCCTTTATTTTCCTGAAACAAAATTCATAAAATAACCTACTTCCACCTATAGTTTATAACAAACCAATATAATGCCCTAGTTGTACTATGTTAAAACTTATATTAATATATATTTTAATATGTACACATTGGGGCACTAGCAGATTAGAACAGAAAATATAGGAGTTCCTGTCATGGCTCAGTAGTTAACGAATCCGACTAGGAACCATGAGGTTGTGGGTTAGATCCTTGGTCTCGTTCAGTAGGCCGTGAGCTGTGGTGTAGGTCGCAGATGCGGCTCAGATCTGGCATTGCTGTGGGTGTGGTATAGGCCAGCAGCTACAGCTCTGATTAGACCCCTAGCCTGGGAACCTCCATATGCTGCGGGTGTGGCCCTAGAAGACAAAAAAAAAGGGGGGGGGATATAATGAACTAAGCAGATGCCTACTTTTGTATGGCATCTCCGTGAAGGCAACATCTATAAGTGGAGATCCTACAGACAGACTGGACTCAAACTCCATGAATGCCACAGCTATTGGTAATATGGTTTTCCAAATAGGTCATTTTTTTAAAAAAATTCTAAACCTTATGAAGCAAAATCTTGCCCCAGTTTATACAACAGTGGCATTCCTAGAAAATTCAGCCCATGGTAAGATCATGAGAGAAATGAATTGTGCTTTTATGCAAGGCAGAATTCAATTATCAGCTTAGATCATTCTAAATAGGTCTTTCCCCTGACATGAATAGCAGCAGGATATTTAAAAGTCACACAGGAGGCAGGACAGTTCCTCATTCCATGGGGGGGGGGGTTCCCACACATTATAGACCTTCTCCTACCTTCAGCAGGAGTACCTTTTCTTCACCCTCAGTCCTCACCTACCACCCTGACAACCAAAAAGTGCTGTTTCCCAAGCACCGCTGTTGAAAAATCACTGACATAGGGAGTTCCTGCTGTGGCTCAGCAGGTTAAGAACCCAACATGACCCTGTGTCCATGAGGATGTGGGTTCCATCCCTGACCTCACTTAGTGGGTTAAGAACCCAGTGTTGCCAAAAGCTGCAACATAGGTCACAGATGTGGCTTGGATCTAGTGTTGCTGTGGCTGTGGGTAGGCCTCAGCTGCAGCTCAGATTTGACCCTTGGCCCAGGAACTTCCATATGCTGCAGGTACAGCATCCATAAAGAGAAAAAAGAAAATCACTGACACAGACAGTGAACTTATTTCAGCAAGAATCCCTGGAAACGAGACCTCTAGTCTGATGAAATCTAACAAATCATATGCAGCACCAGGAAAATGTTGGAGATAAATTCAAAGGTTTATTGCACCAAATGCCACAGAAAAATGGATCAAAATAATATGTGAACGAGTTTTAAGAAAAAATGTCCACACACTGACATGGAAATCTATTTAAGTGATCAAAAATAGAATGTCTTACCAATTGCATTAATGGAGTTTTAATAATAATGAATCAGTCCCAGAATTTTCTCCTATTTTAAACACCACTTAAATTTAAGCATATGTAATCTTGCTTCCAAGATATACGGTTCACCAAATGCTGACATTTAAAAATGAACATTCAGAAGGGGCTGCTTGATTTAAGTAAATATTATATTAAAAGGTCCCTTCCCCAAAGCACAATAGAAAACAAAGGGTTCACATTTACCAAGAAGCTAAAGACTTTTTGGATTTAATGGTATGCATGAACAAAATACCTTCAAAAGTTCATATTAGTGGAAAAATCCATAAATTTAAAAGAACTGTGAGGTTACTGTATATTCTTTATCTTTATGTACAACCAACTTAGTTACAGACTGAATTTTATAAAATCTCAGGACCTAATCAGAAGGGCCTAAACAACAGTTTAATATCATTCAGCAGGCGGGGATTCTCCTCCCTCCAAAACAAAGTTAATTTTGAAAAATATGGTTAAGTTTTAAAAAGTTGCGACGCATAAACAGCAGTTCCATGGGATGTGAAAAGTTGAAAGTTGCGTTCATTAAAAAACAGCACACTTGAGGAAAATGGATTGAAGCCTGTACAAAAAGCTATTTAACACTGATAAAAAATAAAATACTTTGGAATTATGCACAAGTATGGAAGCTGCATTTTACATTTTCATTACGCCTCAACATACACAACTCTCTTTACATTCATATCACTTGGCGATCTATGCAAAATCCAACGCACGTTCTGGAAGGAGGCCTATCAGAGTAACTCAGACACACACCTGCCCGGTCGTGCCTCCTTCCAGCTTGCTCAGAAAAGCAAGGTGCTACACAAGGTACACTCAACAGGTAAGACTTCAAAGCTGAAGAAACCCTAAAGATGGAATCCTGTCGACTGAGGTAGTTTTCTCTGTTTTCACTTTTTTTTTTTTTTTTTCATGTTTATTTTTTCCTTGAGGTGGGCCTGGGCTGAGGGGCGGGTCCCTTTTTGCCTCTTGGGCTGAGACCAAACGAAGCCACCGCCTGGGTGGGGTCCGGTGTGCGAGGGTACATCCCGAAGCGACCCGTGAGATCCTTTGCGTTCCCGCTTTGGGGAAGATGCTGAGTTTAGCGGAAGGAACACAGGAGTGTTCTTCAGAGGAGGGTTATAGAAGAGCAGTGACATTCCTGGTCTGTGGTGCAGGCAGCAGCCAGGAGGACTGGGGCTGCCCGGGGTCCTGAGGTCACAGAGGCGGCCTCCCCAGGTGGCCCCCTTCCAGGGGAGCCTGGGACAGCAGGTGAAGAGGCAGAGCCAGTCTCCTCCCACTTTGAGGCCCAGTCTTTCAGGTACAGAGTTCAGGATCGGCCACTTAAAGCTCGACGTCCCCCGGTTTGGGTCTAATTTTCAACAGGCCACTATGTGCCCACAAGAAAAGAACTGATTTTATATCTCATTTTCTACAAACTCTGGAAGGTGGCGGATGAAGGAAAGTGCCCAGAATGTGTAAACAAGGACAAGGAACCAGAGATGGGGGAATGCTTGAAACTGGTGCAAGAGGGGATGCTGTGACGTCACTTGTCACAACAGGGTCACATGTAATGGAACATGACTGAGGGAGGAGCGCAGCCGCAGGTGAGGTCTGCTCCCCGTGAACAGGACAACAGCAATGGTGTCACGGAACCGGGGACTCCAAACACCAATCTTAGGTGTTGGGCAAGAGCAAACAGAAAGACACAGACAAACGGACAATGTTAATTTTGTTAAAAGACAGAAAAGTACAAATTAAAGACCTTAAAAGAAGAGCCTCAATGCACCCATCTCCATTTCACATGGTAAATAACAGGGGGAGGCAGCAGTTCTATTCCTAAGAATCTTTCTTAACAAATAACACAGCCAGAGTTCCTGCTGTGGTGCTGTGGGTTAAGGATCTCGCTTTGCCACAACTATGGTGTAGGTTGCAGCCATGGCTCGGATTCGACCACCTGGCCTAGGAACTTCTATATGCCGCAGGTGGGGCCATAAAAAAAAAAAAAAAAAAAAAAAAGGAATAACACACCTTTTCTTCTCCATGGGTTCTGCTGCTCTGCACTTTCAAACAAATAACTAACTTGCACTTGTAAAAGAATTACAGACATAGCCTTATGTAACCTGATGTTTGGGATGAGGATTTTCTCAACTAGAAAATCTGAAGTCATTCTAAATCTTGAAAGGGAAGTCGTTTCATATTCTTAGGTGCAAAGACTACATGGAAAGGGCCAGAATCAATTCATAAAGGAGTGGAGGAAATCAGCGCCTGGTTATATAGTGAACTATCAAGACCTGCAGGATGCTGTTTTCTGTACGAGGTCAGCTCCTGCCTTTTAATGATCCGTTTATCAAAAAGTCTTTTCCTTTACCCTGGATGTCAATATATTGTCTGCTTCACGGTTGGTCAATAAACTCAAGTTTCTTTTATGTCAAAATAAAATCAAGTTCTTGCTTGCTTGTTTTTGTTTTTTTAAAGAAAGCAAATGATGCTAAAAAACAAACAATTCTTCATTTTGGCAGGTTTTATACTATGGGTCAATTTCTGGAAAGGTGATTTGAAAAGAACATTGGGATTGGAAGGGACAGAAATGATAATGTAAAAATTTAGGTCATCTATGAATTGTTTATGAACGTTCAAACTAATTACTTTCATGACTTGTCCTGAATGGTGGCAGGTTCTCTTCCCCACCTGGATAGCTGTGCCTTTTAAAGTCTAAACAGTCATTTGTATTAAATATTATAGGAAGGGGGTAACCTCAGCTGGAAGAATTTAGCAACAGAAACTCTCTTGAGCTTATACAAATAACTTTGGTAAATGGCCTCTCATGAAAAGGCTGCTGAAAGCCCTGAAGCATCGGGACCAGCCACGTGGGGTCAGATGGTGTCCGTGGCTGCCACAGACCTCACCTTGATGGGATCCAAATGCTACATTGATTCTTGGGTTTATTGCACCAACAATCCACCCTTAGCCTACTGGGGCCTGCAGTCAAACAAGGTAAACTCAGAGAAGACTGGCCTCCCAGCCAGGCCACCTATGTTTTACATTAGACGGTGACACCAAAGCCACCGGAGCTGAAGATGGTACCTGCACTGTCTTCACTCCACCCCTGTACCTGGTGTCCAGGGTCCCTGCCCTGGCCAGTTCCTCAGGATAGCGGGATAGCTTTCTCCAGTTTGGAGAGCTCATGCTTAACTGTGAAACAATTCCTATTGGAATGGTATGTGCGTAGTTCAGCCCTGCTCTGAGGCCGCTTACCACCGCTGTGTCCAAACATAGGCTATCTGGACCCCCAGCTGGGCATCCACGCAGGGTTCTGCTTCCTCTGCAAGAAGCTGGAAGGCTGCCCCCTGCTGACTCCAGGGTGACAGAGGCCTGATGTGCTCAGGACAGTAAACCACAGTCTTCCAACAGGCACCCCTGGACAGCGACACAACAGACACGGCCCAGAACTGGAATGATCCTTCCGCTGCTCTGCTCTGCTCACACTGCATCGTCCCAGGGGGTCTGCCCTCTCCCTCCTTCAGCTGAGCATCAGGTTTTACTTCCTCCGAGGAAGAGCTGTCCTGAGTGTTAGCTTATAACAGTATTTGGGCCACGTAAGGAGAGTGAGTGCTGGCGACGGCCGTCAGCAGAGGCAGGTCGTTGGACTCGATCCTGAACATGGGGAAAGGAGAGAAAGTTATTTTCAAGCAGCAGATTTACAGGAAGGTACCGCTGCCAGATTCCAAGCCCGCCTGGTGCGCACTCACAGCTGATGGAAGCACTGCACCGCTGTGTGCAGGGATGGCTCCAGGACCCCTTCCTGCATCCTGCCATCTTTTGCACACCTCCTCGTCCCGTACCCCTCGCCGCCCCTGCGCCCCCAACCCTGCCAGCATTCCTGACTCTGCACTGGGCTCAGTTATTCCCCTGGAACCTGGGACAGTGGCAATGTTTTCCAGACCCTTGGGGGTTTCATCAACCACGCACACAAGCAAGCACCTCACTGAGCATGTGTGCCCAACATGACACTTTCAAGCAGGTGATGCTTGCAGGTGCGAATGGTTCAGTGGATGTGCCTTGGGCTGCCCCTTAATACAGGGGATACAGATGGGCCCACGCATCGTGCTGCCAAGAGTCCTGAAAGGTCAGGACATTTGGTCCATGAAGTACATCCTAATGCTTTCCCTTGAACTCCAGAAACTAGAAATTAAAAATAAAACTGAAAAAGGCAGCTGGCATGACCTCCTGGAGTTTTCCATGCTTTCTCCGGCAATGCTCCCTACAGATCACATTTCAGAGCAGGCTGGAAATTTCCAGCACCAGCAGTGCTGCTGGCCTGACTAAGGGTAATGGGGCTAAGGAGAGTCTGGACAGGACCCCCCACTAACAAGGCGTGGAAGGTGAGGAGGGGTGGCTGGAAGTAAAGCCACCTACAGGATCCCTCTGCTGGTGCTGCTGGGCAGCCTGCAGCCAGGGGCCGGGCAAGTGTCCTAGAAATGGAAGCCGCACATAGGCCTTGGGAACCCACAAGCCAGGACTGTAGTGTGAAGCTGCTGAAGAGATCAAAACAGAAACTGAGGTAAAACTACCACCAGGCCATACTCGGCAAGTAAATGCCTCAAAAGGGGAGAGTGGTTTCAAAATGAAGCATGTAAAAAAACAAAACCAAACAAAATAAAACAAAAAACCCCACAACTGTATGACAGGAAACTATTAAGAAGCAACAATACCATTAAGTCATATCCTGGCCATGAAAAGTGAAAAGTTTGACATGAATGCAAAGGCCTGAGTCTTGAAATAATACTCTGATTGGCAGTCTTAATAGAGAATTTCGGGATTGTTTTATACACAGTATTTTCTTGCCACCAACTGGGGCACCATTGTCACAGGGAAGGAAGGGGAACAATGCCCCATGACACAATGTCTTATTGTTACCCCTCAGAGGAAAAGTTACACAGAGGGTGAAACACAAGTCAGAATTTCTTCTCCCAGAAAGGTTAGGGCAGAGACCCACCTTCTGGGAGACATGGTCACTGTGAAACACACGCCCCCTCTTCTGATGGGCTTGGATGGGAGGGAGGAGGGCAATTACCCCAAGACATGCAGGTGGGCCCCCACACCTGAGGGATGGGCCTTGCCTGCCTCCTCCAGAAAAAGCAGAGAAAACACATCTTCAGCTGCCTGTCTACATACAGCTCATGACTTCCACATCTTGCTGGGTGACTAGAACCAGGCAGATGGAGGAGGATGCTATCTTTCATTTTAGAGGATAAAATAATCAGGGGAAGACTGACCCAAGACCACTCGCTGAAAGGGCTGTTTATTTCTGGATGTGAAACTCTGGTGTCAGATCCCAGAAATGCGCTATTCACTGGGGAGCTGCAGGCTCTGGGGCCTGTTGGCTTAGGGTCCGTGAACACAGTACTAGGGACAGCCCTGTCACAGGGAGAAATGGAGGCGCTTCAAAGAACTCACCCCAACACGACACTTAATTCCTTCACATGGACACGTGTGTGTCCACGGAGATATTCAGACAGCATCTTACTCTTAAGGTACATCTCCTGCAGTCTGTCTTCAAGATGCATGATGCACTGCAAAGCCAACCACATTCACAGTGAGGGCCAGTGTTTTAAGAGCTGGAACTCCCTTAATCCATTGCTAAGTACACAACTATAATCTCATTTCTTTAAAATATACTTTAAAAATACACAAGGTGGAGTTCCCATTGTGGCTCAGCAGAAACGAATCCAACTAGTATCCATGAGGATTTGGGTTTGATCCTGGCTTCACTTAGTGGGTAAGGATCCAGCGTTGCTGTGAGCTGTGGTGCAGGTAGCAGATGAGGCTCGGATCCTGCGTTATTGTGGCTATGGTATAGGTCAGCAGCTGCAGCTCTGATTTGACCCCTAGCCTTCCATATGCCATGGGAGTAACTCTAAAAAAAGACAAAAAAACCCAGAAAACAAAAACAACCACAAGGCATCTCAAACTCACTCTACCACTAGTAGGGATAAGAATAGGTTTTTGTGAACTTCCCTAAAGGCTCAGCAGGTTAAAGATATGGCGTTGTCACTGCTGTGGCTCGTGTCACTGTGGTGCAGATTTGATCCCTGGCCCAGGAACCTCCACATGCCATGGGCGTGACAAAAAAAAAAAAAATAGGCTTCTGTAAAACAATACAGTTTAATTTTTCCAAAGACTGTTAAGATCTTCATATACATACCTTCTAGTCTTTTTTAAAAGGCATTTTTTATATAGTCAAAATCATTCCATAAGGACAATTATTTCCTGCTTTCAGAAAACTTTCTAATAATACCTTCCTCATGTTATTAAAAATTCTTTTTTTTGCTTTTTTTTTTTTTAGGGCCACACTTGAGGCATATGGAGGTTCCCAGGCTAGGGGTCAAATCAGAGCTGTACCACAGCCACAGCAACTTGGGATCTTAGATGTGTCTGACGAACACCACAGCTCACGGCAATGCTGGATCGCTGGCCCACTGAGCAAGGCCAGGGATCAAACCTGCAACCCCCTGGATACTAGTCGGATTTGTTTCTGCTGCACCACAATGGGAACTCCGTAAAAATTCTTTATCAATGTAATTTTATGACTATATAATTTTTAAGAATGTACCTTTACTTAACCATATAACTATCTGCATTTCTGTTATGACACAATTTTGCAAAGAGCATCTTTGTTGCCATTTTCCTGTATCTCAGGGTATTTTGGTGCAGTGCATTCCCAGAAGAATGGCTGGGACAATTTTATTCTGAACTCTTTTTTTCTTTCTCAAGAGTGTATTTTAACTAGGTCTCTAGTAACAGTAAAGAAAGGGCAATTATTTTCAGGACATCACTACCCTTGGAGTTGTGTCCAACTTCATTTCTGAGAGAACAGCCACCATCTGTGTCTTGCACCAGAGGCAAATGCTGTTGATTTGGCAGGCAGAACTATCCAGCCACCTTCAGGAAGTCACCTGATGGCTCTGCCAAGGGTAATTCCATCAGACATGATTTTCATAGCCCATTATGCCTATTTTTCAGGTAAAGATTAGCTGATGCATTTGAAAATGTTGATGGTGACCATCTGGGCTGAGTGGTGATATGGAAAAAAGCACCCCTTAGAGATGCAGTCTTTTCCATTTTTCATGGACTTAAAATCTTAAATGCACCATGTTGGGGGGAGTGAAACACAACTTGTGAATGTGTTAAGAGTAATAATCAAAGCCCAGAGGATTTCAGCAATTCTGATGAAGATGTTCCCCCAAGTAAACAGAGTTAAGTGGTGAAAGATCTCTTGTTAAGCTTCAGTTCCTTATGAAGGAAATACAAAGTTTTAGTAAGAGTGTCATAAAATATTAACAAGAACATTCACATTACATTGAACCCTTTACATTTTAAAATAGTTAATTTACAGTGCTTTCATCATCCCCAGGACTATGTGTGTTGCAAAGTGGAAATAAAAGCAACACTGGTTTGGAGATCCCGTCGTGGCTCAGTGGTTAACGAATCCGACTAGGAACCATGAGGTTGCGGGTTCGATCCCTGGCCTCGCTCAGTGGGTTAAGGATCCAGCATTGCCATGAGCCGTGGTGTAGGTCACAGACGAGGCTTGGATCTGGCATTGCTGTGGCTCTGGCGTAGGCCAGTGGCTGCAGCTCTGATTAGACCCCTAGCCTGGGAACCTCCATATGCTGCAGGAGCGGCCCTAGAAAAGGCAAAAAGACAAAAACAAACAAACAACAACAAAAAAAACCCCAAAGCAACACTGGTTTACATGGACTGTACAGGAAACTTGAAGTCAAAGCATTTATACACATTTTTTTAAAAGTCTGATTACAAAATTGAACTGTCTTTGGATTCCCTCTCTCCCCTTTCTGAGATGAATTTCTTCACTTTTAACTTCTGAATTTTAAATAGCTACTTTCTCTTTTGGTACTGAGGTACTAACAGACGTTTAATCCTGTGTTTCACTGGAGTGATTTTTAAGGAGAATTTTAAATGGCAGATGAAGTTTTCTTTGATCTTGATTTTTTTCAGGTTATCTAAGTCATTCATATTACTAAGTGGTTAAACATAACTTATGTCCAAATGAAGTACAAAGAATTAACTCTGGCAATTTCTTGCTGGGATAACTAAGGTATCAAATGTAACGAGAGGAGTGTCCGTGAGGATACAGGTTTGATCCCTGGACTCGGCGGGTTAAGGATCTGGCATTGATGCAAGCTGTGGTGTAGGTCACAGATGCGGCTTGGATCCAGTGTTGCTGTGGTTGTAGCGTAGGCCAGCAGCTGCAGCTTCAATCTGACCCCAAGTCTGGGAATTTCCATATGCCACAGGTATGGCTTTAAAAAAAACAAAAAACACAACAAAATGTTACAAGAAATATGTATTACAGAATAAAAGATAAAAGTCTAGTAAATACTTATAACAGGTAAAAAGCTATAAAATCAAATATATCTTTCTTCCCTTACAGAAAAGGAGATTCCCACCTCTAAACCAGCATGATGCCAGGTGCTACTAGAAAGAAAAACTGTCTATAAATGTAGAACAGAAATAAAGCCCTAATAATCCACAGGTGCCTCTTGTGTTACCCCCGGGACAGGGGTCCTGTGGTTTAAGGCCGAATAAAGGTTTCAGTGAAAAGGTGGTATCTATCTTTACAGCCATGAATACCGTTTCACCAAACTAATTATTATTATTATACTAATAGGAGCTTTTCTTGAGTGTTTATAACATCCAACACGGCTCTAAGCACTTGACCTGAATTATCTCACTTGATTTTCATAATCTCAGGAGGTAGCTCCTGTGGTTTCCCAGCTTTGACCCTGGCAAGGCACTTGGCCAGGAAGTAGCGGGGCCTGGACCTGAATTCAGGCTGTAGGACTTGGAAGCCCATGCCCTGGCCAAGGCCCTCCTGGCTGCCAGGGTGCCTCATCTTGGCCAGAGTTCGGACGGCAGCACCTCAGAGGATTCCCCCATGTTGAACAGGTGCCACCTTAACCTTACAGACAACAAAGGTGACGTCCCCAGAGGCTCAGACTGTCCACCATCACCCAGCAAATCAATCACAAAGCCTGGACATGACCCCAGAGACGTCCAGAAGTGCCCCGGGATGCCACGGGCCACCTCGGGTGATAGCAGGACAATGTTTGGAAGCTCCCTCTTTGAGGAAAAAGTAGTCTTGACCTTCTGAGTAATGTGGTGCAATTGCAGATTCGGTCCCAAGGATTCACTTCTCTGCCAGCAATGGGTGAGGTAATTCACATGCACCTCCCCGCTTGGTGGTTAACAGCTCTGTATTTTCTGTGAGGCCGGAAGGGAGATGTGAGCTGTCTGGGTTGGGGCTGAGGGCAGAGTGGAGAGGAAGGGCTGGAGGCGGCTGCTCACCCAGCTGCATCTCCACTGGCCAGGGAGCTCCTCCCGCATGAACTGACCCTCAGCACCGCTTCTGCTTTAGAACTCTCCCTCTCTCTCTAAATATACTTCCTCCATCTTTCTTCACACACACACTATCCTGGGAACCCGGAGAGAGCGGCTGTCTGTATTTAATGTAAGGTTATCGAAGTAATTTTAAAATTTAAACTTCAAGGAGTTCCCGTCATGGCTCAGCAGTAACAAACCCAACTGGTATACAGGTTCGATCCCTGGCCTCACTCAGTGGATTAAGGATCCAGCATTGCTGTGAGCTGCAGTGTAGGTCACAGATGAGGCTCGGATTTGGCATTGCTGTGGCTGTGGTAGAGAGTGGCAGCTATAGCTCTGATCCAACCCCTAGCCTGGGAACCTCCATATGCTGTGGGTGAGGCCCTAAAAAGACAAAAAGAAAAAAAAAAATCCCATTCAAACAACTGACACCAACCCCCATGGATTATGGAGCTTCAACATTTACACAATCTTCTATTTTATCCAGAACAACCCTATGAGGGTGGTCCCTGAATAGACAGAACTCCAGTCCCTTTGGAAACTGGCTTGCTTGGTATCGATCTGATAAATAGAAAACCCAGGAGTTTTCCCAAAGGAGGATTTTAAATTTCCCTTCATGCTTGACCCCTGTAACTCACCTACTTCTCCCTATAACCTGTTCACTCCATGCTCTTTGCCTCACAGAAGGGCAGCTGTTGCTGAATGTAGCCCGTGCTGGCTCTGTGTCACCTGTTCCGGTTTTACTTGGGCTATCAATCAGTTACACTAAAAATAATACGACTGAAAGTGTTTTTAGCTCTATTTCTTTGATGACAGGAGAAGACGGACTTACAAAATCGGCGGGGAGGTGAAGTTTGTGCAGCTGCAGGATGGACTGGAGTAGATTGGACACCTGACTCGAGACCAGGACGTCCTGGCCAAGTTTCGTGCTGTCTACTGCCTTCCTCTGACTTGTGGCCACCTGGACACTCCACTTATCCGTGTCTGCGATGATGCAGACTGCCTCGGCGATAGGTTCATCGAGCACGGGGTGCTGCAAGGGAAGCATAGGGTCAGCTCCTCACCACGCTTCTCAGCACACTTCTGGTGATGCTCAGAGCAACCAGAAATCTCTGGGCAGCATCAGACCGAGGGTGGACAGGGCGACCTGGGGGCTACAGGAACCCAGAGGTGCCCAGTGGGCTCAGCCAGGAGTGTCACAACATTGCTATTTATTTTTAAATTTTTTTCTAATGATGTTTTTATTTTTGATATAAAATAAGTCTTTCAGATAAACCAAGAAAAAAATGTCTACATAATCCCATTCAGTAAACAAACAAATAAGAAACAAATTTAAAAGAAACTGAGATCCAGACTAGCTTCAAGTATCTGATATGGTAACAAAAGTGTGGATGATGTAAAGCTATTTAAAAATTAACTCAGAGGAGTTCCAGGGTGGCTCAGTGGGTTAAGGATCTGGCAATGTCACTGCTGTAGCTGTGGTTACTGCTGGGGTGCAAGTTTGATTCCTGACCTGGGAACTTCCATATGCTATGGCACAGCCAAAAAAAAAAAAAAAAAATTAACTGGATAAAATTGCAATCATGATTGTCTTCTTCCATCCAGGAGGCACACTATACATGTCAAATGTTCAGGGGTAAGTAAAAAGACACACCATTTCTCTCCATCCCAGGACATTAAAGCCCAAGTCCTTCTGGAAGACTGCACTTGACTTTTTTTTGGAGGGGGGGGGGCCCTGCACCTGGGACATGAGGAAATTTCTGCGCCAGGAGTCAAATCAGAGCTTCAACCTACACCACAGCAACACTGGATCTGAGCTGCATCTATGACCTACACTGCAGCTCACTGCAACATGGGATCCTTATCTCACTGAGGGAGGCCAGGGATACAACCTGCCTCCTCATGGGCACTATGTCGGGTCCTTAACTTGCTGAGCCACAAGGGGAACTCCTGCAGTTGCCTTTTAAGTGGAGACTCAGAAGAGGGTGAAGGATTCTACTGTCATCATCCCAAGAAGGAGGTCTGGTGGGGAAAAGGAATGTCCCCTGAAAGATACGGTGCTTCAACCACTAAGCAATGTTGGTTCAGTAACTGTGCGCTACCTGCATCAGCAACTCTGACAACTGACTGAAACCAGACAGGGCCAGGAAGCGACTGATCGAGCCGAGGCCAAAGGGTACGAGTGTGGCCACTGACAAACATGCTTGAACACAAGCTCCTTGGTAACTGGGCAGTGGTGGACAAAGCATGTTAACCAGTAAACAGTGCCCCAGGGCAATAGGGTGAAAGCTGACACAGTCAAGGCAAGGGCCTAAAGCAACCAAATTCCTTGAAACTGATCCAAGTACAAGCACTTCCCCACCAACTCCTTTGACACAGGCTTGGTGCCCCATGTGTGCAAAAATCGACAGCACAAAAGCCTTCCTGGCCCCAAGCTGAGAGAAGCAGGCGTGGGCAGGTATACAGACAGACGCCCCTCATGGCCAGCATGCACGGGCACAGCTTCCTGACCTCAGTCACCAAAGGAAAACATGCCTGGCTTCCACGGGTCATTCTGTCCCTGTCGCTGCCCTGGTGCCTTTTGCCACTTTGGCTGCCAGGCCTAACTTCCTCCTGTTAACTTCCTCCTCATTTCCCCTTGGACAATGAACTTTCCTGGCTAAATCCTGCAAGGCCCACCCTCCCTGAGTCTTGGGAGGTACCAGGGCCAGTCAGATGCTTCCTCCCTAAAGCAGGGAGCCAAGGACACTCAGGGCCACTGTGTTCCTACCCAGAGAGCAACTCGGAGGTACCTTGTTTCCCACCTACCCCAAGCCTAGTTCTTCAGCCTTCTTACCATTTTTAAGAATCCCTACTTTCCCTCCATTTAAATGAACACAATTTGGGAGTTCCCATTGTGGTGCAGCAGAAACAAATCTGACTAGCATCCATGAGGATGGAGGTTTGATCCCTGGCCTCGATCAGTGGATTAAAGATCCACTGTTGCCGTGAGCTGTGGTGTAGGTCACATACTCGGCTCAGATCTGGTGTTGCTGAGGCTGTATTGTAGGCTGGCAACTGCAGCTCAGACTCAACCCCTAGCCTGGAAACTTCCATATACCTCGGGTGCAACCTTAAAAAATATACTTTTTTTTTTTCTATTGAAAAGAATAGCAAACAGCAAATCAGACAAAGCTGACTGGGCCAATACTTAAGCATTTGTTCAAATAATCCTTTTTTTAAAAAATCTTTCTATGGCTGCACTTGCAGCAGATGGAAATTCCTGGGCCAGGAGTTGAATTGGAGCTGCGAACTTCTGGCAACCTAGGATACTTAACCCACTGATTGAGGTAAGGGATCAAACCCAAATCCTCACAGAGACAATGCTGAGTCTATAAGTGGCTGAGCCACAATGGAAACTCCTCAAATAATCTTAAACATGAGAAATAAAATAATATGACAAAGCAGATTCTTGAATTAATGAAGCCCAGTTTTCCAAGGATGGGTCTCACTTTCTTAGACTTGTTAACCAAATAGTATGGATGCTCATACACATAATGACCCCAAATTTCATTGTCCCCAAAAGGTTTTTGGACCCCTCACTCCTACTCTCCTTATGCAGACATATACACACTCTCCAAAATTGAAAGCAAAGACGGGGCTGCAATGACTTCCCTTTACAAGTTCCTGCAAATTCTTGCCCATGTGTCCTGAATTCACAGCAAGATTAAAATGGCTCACCATCAATGTACCTGGTCCTTATGAGCAAAGAAAAGGAAATGTGGACATATAAAAAATCTGTACTTCGGGAGTTCCTGTCATGGCTCAGCAAAAATGAATCAGACTAGTATCCATGAGGACGCAGATTCAATCCCTGGCCTCGCTCAATGGGTTAAGGATCTGGCGTTGTCGTGAGCTGTGGTGTAGGTTGCACTTGCAGCTTGGATCCTGGATTATTGTGGCTGTGGCGTAAGACAGCAGCTACAGCTCCGATTCAACTCCTAGCCTACGAACCTCCATATGCTGAGGGTATGACCTAAAAAGGACCCCCCCCCAAAAAAGATTTGTATTTTGAGCTCAATTTCCTTCAAGGCTTTTTGTGCCTATCAGAAATTCACAGTTTTCTAGGTAGCACAGAATGGATCTATACTAAAGCCTCTCCTCCAAGGGGCTTCCATCCTGAAAGCATTTATGTGATCTAAAGGTCTGTCCACATGTAGATGATGAGTGGAATGTCTGCCAACCCCCTTCAGCTGGATTCCAATCACCTGCCTCTGTCAAGGTGGCATGACCAGGCCAGGTAGATGTTTCTTACCAAAAACGTCCTGTGAGCAGGGGGCCCAGAGGCTAAGAATGCTTGGTGTAAAAATCCAGCTTTTTTTTTTGACTATAGGCAGTAGATAATTTGGGCCTTCATTTCCAATTCAACTCAATTTCCTAAACAGTTTCCCCATCATAGCGGTAGGGAAGCACAGACTATAGATTACATGTCCCACCACACAGAACTCTATTTTTGGAAGGGAGCTGCTGGCATGAGGACAGTGAGGCTCCCTGGGGAGGTGACGGATGGAAGATTATAATAAGATACCAGTTACCCCTGAGGGTTGTGGATCCAGACCCAGGAACAACGGAGAAGGAACTGAGGAATTGGCTCAATTACCTTTTTTTCTTCTTTTTTTTAGGGCCACACCTGTGGCATATGGAAGTTTTGGGCTAGGGGGTTGAATGGGAGCCGTAGCTGCTGGCCTACACCTCAGCCATGGCAACTCCGGATCCGAGCTGCATCTATGATCTACTCCGCAGGTTGCGGCAACACTAGATCCTTAACCCACTGAGTGAGGCCAGGGGGTCGAACCTACATCCTCACAGACACCATGTTGGGCTCTTAGGCTTCTGAACTACAATGGGAAAAAGGAAAAACTAAATGGGTCAGAGAAACATAAAAGGGAAAAAAAAGAGCACAAGCCATTTTTAAGTCACTGGTGGAAACCTGAGTAAAGACTAAAGGGGTTGGGGGAGGTGCTAAGAGTTGGGACAAATGGACAGAGGCCCATTGCCTGAAGGAAAGGCTGAACTTTCTCTCCCTGGATCCTTAGTCCTGAGCAGGACTGGGTCCTCGACTAACTTAGAAATAGGCTAAGCACAGCAGTGACACAGCTGCAAACACCCTGCTACCCTGAACAGGGTGAGGCATCCCTGACTGTTATGTACACAGGCTCCAGGAGCATGAAGGACCACAGAACATTTTCAGAAGTGAACCAAAAAAAAAAAAAAAAAAAAAATACCTTTTCGGGCCACTAAATATCCAGCATAGAATTCCATGAATACATCCATGGGGCACCCCCAAATGCCTCCATCTAACCACACTCTTGAGGAGTTCCCATTGTGACTCCTCAGGTTAAGAACCTGACATAGTATCCATGAGGATGTGGGTTCAATCCCTGGCCTTGCTCATTGGGTTAAGGATCTGGCATTGCTGCAAGCTGTGGCATAGGTCACAGATGTGGCTTAGATCTAGGATTGCTATGGCTGTGGCGCAGGTCACAAATGCAGCTCTGATTCAACCCCTTGACCAGCAACGTCCATGTACCACAGGTGCAGCCATAAAAAGAAAAACAAAGCAAACAAACAAAAAAACTGAAAACACTCTACTGAGTAATTACCCACTTATAGTAAATAATAAACACTTTTTAATGGCAGATGAAAATAGAGGGAAACACAAATAGGCAAGAAAAAGAAATGAATAATGGAGAGAGATTTTAAAAATGTCATCAGTAATTATGTTGGTTACAATTTAAGGGGCACCAGGGGTGATAGGCTGCCCAGCCCTGATCTGGTCTAAACTTCCAGGTCAGAGAATTGAAGCTTAAGTTCTGGTGATCTGGAGATTTCTGACATGTATCTTTCCAAAGGAGACACAACTCCACTAAAGAGAGGGCAGTTTCTGGAGTTCCTGCTGTGACGCAGTGGGTTTAAGAATCCCACTGTAGTGGCTCTGTTTGCTATGGAAGTGTGGGTTTGATCCCTGGCCTGGTGCAGTGGGTTAAAGGATACAGCTTTGCTGCAGCTGCAGCTAGGATTTAATTCCTGGCAGGGGAACTTCCATATGTCTCAGGTGTGGCCATAAAATTTTTAAAACCAGAGAGAGAGAAAAAGAGGGTAGTTTAAACATATTATGATTTGGCTCATTAGTCAATCTCTAAGCTTCTAGAACTTAAAGAACTCCATGATCCAGAAGACCACGGGTGGATTATCACAGGGGCACACCCACACACACCCTCTGTCCTGTCTTCAACTGAAAATTCCTCTAAGAAAAGGCTCTGACACAACACTGTAAGCCAACCATATTTACAAAATAAAATACATTAAAAAAATTTTAAAGGCTCTACTTTTAAGGCATATAGAGAACTAAAATAAGTCAAGGAAACCCTGAACTGCATGATGCTTCTTTTTTTATTATTACTTTTTCTTATTAGCCATATCTGAACTGTTGAAGTAATTAATAGTGAAATCTGTCAGGCAGTCTTTTAAAGCTCATTATTTTATCAAGTTCACGTACACAAAATATTACACATGAGTACACACATGCTTAGCAACAGTAATATACAGGGAGCAGTACTTTGGAGAAATTAAGTACTTCAACAAATGCTATAAAAATAGCATTTTAAAGCTTAACACTGAACAATCAAATTCCTGTAAGAAGCCTGATCTATCTGGGTCTAGCCTTAGGGCTTGGTTCTGATATTTATTCTTTCTCTCCTTCCTTCATTCCCTCCTCCCTTCCTCCCTTTCTTTCTTTTAAATTTTATGGTTAGAGTTCCCGTTGTGGCACAGAAGAAACGAATCCAACTAATATCTATGAGCTTGAGGGTTCGATCCCTGGCCTCGTTCAGTGGGTTAAGTGTCCGGCGTTGCTGTGAGTTAGTATAGGCCGGAAGCTATAGCTCCAATTTGACCCCTAGCCTGGGAATCTCTATATGCTGCAGGTGTGGCCCTAACAAGCAAAACAAAACAAACAAAAAAAGAAAAACTATGTCGTAGTTGGAAGATGACAGAAGAATGTTAGTAGGGGCATCAAGGATTCCAAAGCTGCTTCCCTCCTCTGCCAGCCAACAGGCTGAGCCTTCCCGCCTCCCATCTGCCATTTAATGTCACTGTCTTAAGTGGCTCTTGAATTCACATCTGTTTGTCTACTCAGTGATTTCATAAGTAACTCAAGGAGAGAAATCACATTTTTCTTCCACAGCCTTGGAAATGAACATAACAAAATGCAAGGCATGGGCTGAATATCTAATACACACCAACTTCCTTGAACAACTCTATTTAGATTCCTTTATGTTTAGATTCAATCCAGTTCCTATCAAGTCATCCACACAACTACTAACATAGTCCTCTTCCATGAACTGCATTTAAATAACTAACCTTTCACGTGGTTCCCTATTTCTTCTTTCTTTCTTCTTCTTTTTTTTTTTTTTTAATGGACCCCAAGGCATATGGAAGTTCCTGGGTCAGGGGTTGAATCCCAGCTAAACTGCGACCTTTGCCGCAGCTGTGGAGATGCCAGATCCTTTAACCCACTGAGTTGGGTCAGGGATTGAATGTGTATTTCCACAGTGACTCAAGCCACTGCAGTCAGATCCTTAAGCCACTGTGCCACAGGGAGAACTCCTATGGTTACCTATTTCTAACTCAAGAGTAGGAAAACACGCTGTGGTGCAATGGGATTGGCAGCATCTTGGGAGCGTTGGGATGTGGATTCAATCCCTGGCCCGGCACAGTGGGTTAAGGATCCAGCTGCGGCTCAGATCTGATCCCTGGCCTGGGAGCTCCATATGCTACAGGGCGGCCAAAAAAAAAAAAAAAGGAGTAGGACAACTCCATCTCATATGTATGCTTCCACAGACTATGATGGAGTTCATTACACCATCTTCCCCTGCTGCCCAGGACTCCAGAGAGAGGAATGCGAGGCAGAGGATACAAGAGCTTATTAAATAGTCTGGCATGTCAGAAATCAAAGCTGGGAACTCATGCAAGCACTCTGACTTGTGGGTTAACAAGTCTGCCAAGCCCGCTCCTTTGAAACCCTGGGACTCTGGCAGAGTGGAAATCCCTAGGGGGACGGGATTTCTACAAGTGTCAACGACAGTCGCCACATAATATAAGGAGAAGAAAACACAGCTATCTCTGTTGTGATTCTGCTGGGAAACTTTCCATTTTTCCACTGCTGGCTGTGCCCAATATACACCCTGAACTGACTCTCTGGGAATCCTTGAAGACGCTGGCCCTCATGTGTGTGTTACACGTAACAGCCATGCAGACAGACCTCTGGTCTCACAGCCAGTCTAGGATCCGCATGCTGGTTATGGCAGAGCAGATTTAACAACCAGAATGGGCAGCCTTTCACACACATAGGGAACAGGAGATTTATGACTCAGGTAATGGGACAAACCTCTCTGTATCTTTTCCTTTCCTCTGAAGTACCTTGAATTATAAAACATAGGATTTGTGGCTTTCACTTGAATGTCAATTTTCTAATCACTCTCTAGAGGATAATTCTGGCAAGATCTTTAAGTTTATTAAGCCGAACTCGAGTAAGAGGATGCTCCATAACAAAACATCTTCCAGAGAACACCGTTTTGCTAGAGCACCACAATGTAATGACAGTATCAAGGATTCGCTTAGTCAGAGAGAGAAGAGATTTAAGCAACCTAAGCCAGCCCTTGGCTAATTCAGCCACTTCTGGATGGTTGAGGGCGGCACACAAGGATGCAGATGTGTGTGGATTGCTGACCAGTTGTTTTTAAAAACCTCCAGTCCCGGAGTTTCCATCATGGGGCAGCAGAAACAAATCCAACTAGAAACTGTGAGGTTGTGGGTTCCCTGGCCTCGCTTAGTGAGTTAAGGATCTGGCATGAGCTATGGTGTAGGTCACAGAAGCGACTTGCATCTGGCGTTGCTGTGGCTGTGGCGTAGGCCAGCAGCTGTAGCTCTGATTAGACCCCTAGCCTGGGAGCCTCCATATGCCGCAGTGCAGTCCTAAAAAGTAAAATAAAAACAAATACAAAAAAAACCCCTCCATTCTCACAGCCATGAGCAGAAAAGAAGCCTGATTATCACACGCCATTCTTAAACACTTCTTCCCATCTTTAAAACCATCCTGGGTACTAAACACTCAGCATCCAGACTTTCCAGACAGTGATTACAGAGACAGATAGAACCTTTGGGCAAAGCTGGCCCTGCCTGGTTAGACTGCAGCTCCTGGGAGAGCCTGCTGTGACTGTACCCTGCCTGGCCCCTCTCACCCTCTCTCTGTTTAGCCCCACCTCCTCCAGCAAGCCCCTCCACACCATCCTGTGCCTCCCCCTGCAGTGGGCTTTCACACATGCAGCCCCTTCCTGCCCTGGGCACCTGCAGGCCTGGCAGGAGATGCTGGGAACAGAATCAAGGGGCCACATGCTAAGGGGCCTAGCACTGTTTCAGAGAAGTCTCAGTGCTGGCGTGGGGTCTACAAAAGGGACAGTTGGTCCAATAATGCCTGAGGCAGAGGGTGCAAATGTATGCAGGCAAGGGGGTGAGAGAGAAGATGGGCTCTTACAGAAGGGCAAACAGCATGGCCGCACCAAACAGGAGTTGCAGGACTGCGTGTGTGTGTGTGTGTGTGTGTGTGTAAAGGACATAAAAAGGGGTCATTCTAGCCCAGGAGCCTATATTTCAGTCTCTAAAAGAAATGGGCCCTTATTTGAGGGTAAAACAGTAAACAAGCAAACCCAAGTTTTGAGAAGAAGCCCAATGTAAGGTGCTGGGCTGCAGGCTTGGGGGGATTCTGTTGAGCAGTTGTTTTAAAGACTGTGGTCATGGTGGGGGGGGGTGCAGGGTGGGGGGGGGTCACCAAGATTTCAGACTGGAGTTGGCAATATGCTGAGATCCATTTTTTTTCAAATATTTTAAAACCACAATCTGCAGGAAATACGTTTTAACCCCATGTACATGCTTATACATGGGCACACGTAAATACACAAGTGTACGTGAACATGCTCACCCACCGAACATCTCACCCAACTATAAGAGGTCCACGGCCCTGCCACATTCATCACCCCATGCAGGGGAGAGAAGGC
The DNA here is from genome assembly GCF_054392235.1 of Sus scrofa. Lineage (NCBI taxonomy): Eukaryota > Metazoa > Chordata > Mammalia > Artiodactyla > Suidae > Sus > Sus scrofa. The sequence goes on along the minus strand of NC_139390.1, from coordinate 48,403,493 downwards.
AACAAGGCGACTCAAACAGCAGACCTGTCTGCATGGGTGTCTCCCCCACAACAACCCGATTCCAGGTTGCTGCTGACTTGAGGCCACCTTAGGGCTGCTCGTGTTACTTAGGCAGTGATTTCTCTTTTGCTTTGACCTGCTGCTCTTTTGCAGCTTTCCCGGCCTCTTCCGCCTCATGGCTTGATTAGGTATTCATGGGCATACCTCATGGTCGAGCCTTTAGCAAAGCTCTTCATCTGCTCTACTGATTTCTGCATGATATTCTGGAGTCAGCCTGTTGTGACTTTTAAAATTAAACGAAAGAGGTTGCTCTATCCTACTGTTGTTTTATAGAGTATTCTGGAAATGCCTGAAGCCCACAAACATGGACCTCAAAAGAAACACTAACATGTGATGTTAATTCTGGTCTTGACAACCCAATCCTGCACAGCTGGAACCGCCTGGCCTGCCCTACACGATGTCATTGGCAAATGGAAAATGGCCAAAATGGCCACCGTCAGCACTGAATGCACACGTTCTGCTTGTGTGCTGTCACTGCTAAGGGAGCTTCCTGGGAAATGTCTAACAAAGCATGTTCACGTGTATCATTTTAATAGCTAATGTTTATCAGGTATTTAATAACGTGCAAGGTACTGTTCTAAACCCTCGATCTGGATCATCTCCCAGTCTTCAAACCAGACCTATAAGAGCTGTTGTTTTCTTCCTTCCTCCCTCCTTTTTTTTAGGGCTGCACCTGTGGCATATGGAAGTTCCTGGGCCAGGGGTCAAATCAGAACTGTAGCTGAGGCCTATGCTACAGCCACAGCAACATAGATCTGACTGCATCTGCAACCTACACCACAGCTCATGGCAATGACAGAACCTTAACCCACTCAGTGAGACCAGGACTGAACCCACATCCTCATGGACACTATGTTGGGTTAAACCACTGAGCCACAACAGGAACACAAAGGCCCGTCATTTTCTAGAAGATGAAACTGATCTGTAGAAGATTAAAGAAACCTGCCCAAAGCCAGAAGGCCATGAGGCCACAAGGGATAAGACTTGAGTTAAACTCAGGTTTGTCTGCCTTTAGAAGCCAAACTCTTAACTGCTGGGTCCTATTTTATCTGTTCCTCCAAAAGCATTTTTCTGAGGTTTAGAGATACCCACTGATAGACGTGACCGCCATCAAACAAGCACGAACATTTAAGCATCAGTGTTAAGTCAGCCGCCTCCACCTCCCTCACTGTCCTGTAACTTGGTACCTTCCCCAGCCCTGGGCAGCAGTATCCACAAGTAGACAAGCACACAGGAGAAAAGAAGGAGAGAGAAAAAGCTCCTCCAGGGTCTCAAGTGCAGGGTGAAGCTGGCTCTCTCACCCTCTCTCTCTCCCCCACTTCACCACATAAAGTCAAAAGGAAAACAGATGAAAGAATGCACATTTAGAGGTGGCAGGAAAAAAAAATGAAACTAAATATGACTTTAGCCTAATTCAAGGCAGCTGTATAATCTGTACGTTCAGAGGCAGAGAAATTGTTTGAATGACAGAACAGAGGTAGTATGTGGATTAAACAAGAACACGTGTTTAAATATTTAAAGACCATCAGCATCTTGCCATGCGAAAGCCAAGAATAAGAATGGAAGTGAATGGAATCGAGTTAATATATCTGTCTACCATACAAGAATAAAATAAGAAAATGCCCCAAAAGAAAGCCTTAATATTGGATGCTCTGGATTCAGCGCTGCAGTGAGAGAAGAAACCCCACAGGCTGGTTGACCGTGGTTTCAAAAGAGCGCGTTTACAGAAGAGATTTTACAATCTAATCATGCAGAGGCCTAGAAAACAGATCAATAGCTTAAACCAACTTTTAAACAGCTATTAAAAATCCTTCTCTAAAAACAATTATAATCTCCAAGCTGGATGAAGTCTGGCATGAACATTAGAAATTATTAAGATCCTCAAAATAGGTTTTTGAAAGCAAATTATGATAAACCAATTTATCCTGATCTCCTCTTCAACAAGCTATTATTTCAGCTCTAATTCTGGCTATCTAATTGTTCCTGGATCTTTGCTTCTTTCTCCAGCAACACGCTCAAGAATTTAAATAATTATTAGGCTTTATGGAGCAATAAATTCACTTTAATGTTCCCCTCAAACCTCCTAATTTTTCAATAAATATTTGTCAATGGCAATTGAAAGTAAGGCTGTTTCTATTTAAATTCTGCCACAGACCATAGTCCTAGTTTGAGAAGTAGTTTAAATAGAACACTTCGAAAGCAAAATTCATTCTGATGAATGTGCCAAGTGAAATTAGAAATCCACTAATGCTAATTGGATACACTGTGATTGCATTAAACTTCTGAAGATACTTTTTATGACCCTTCACAATTTCCTATTAACACCCATGCCCACTGCACTGGGGATGTTCCTGCAATTTGACAAAATACAGGTTATTATGCTTAGTAACTTTTCATCTCTCAGGCTAAAGAGATGAGAAACCACCACTTCAGACAGGAAGAGAAAACAACATATGAAGAGCCTTCAAGAGAACTTCAAGAGACAGAGGAAACATGGTTTGTTTCATTATATGTAAGAATTAGAGAGGTGGATCACCATGAAAACCTACACAAAAATCTGAACTTGGCCTATAGAAAGTATAAAAAAAGTCGTGAATGGTTCTGCAGATAGTAAGTTCAAGGAGGTTTATCCATCAATATATCACACCTCTCTGATGGTGGCAAGTGGGTTCAGGGCATTGGCGGTGCTGATCCCTGATAGCAGGATCAATGGATGAGGAACACATGATCCTCTCTGAGTGCACACATGATCCACTGGTACCTCTATCAGAAGCAGAACATGGGCCAAAATAGAAGGGCCAGCAAACACCAGTGTTCTTACAAATCAAACTGGCACAGAGCAGAAGACAGACCCTACAGGTTTATGATTATGAACCCATGTATGATTATAAACATACGGTACTGACAGAAAAGGGAGGATCCCTAACTCCCTGTCTACGGCTCCAGGTGGCTCCTAAATACAGGTGCATCCCTGAAATCACTGAGGCTCCAGGAGTGATTCAGACAACGGAGAAAGAGAGAAAGAGCATTGCACAAGGCGGGCATCTCCTTTCTCTGAGGCCATTGACATGCAGGCCTCTGAGATAACCAACAAGTATGCAGGGCTCACCGTTGCTTCCTTATAGAAACCAAAGCTTCCTTCTAGGAATGTCCTGGTGAGGGTGGTGGCCCAGCACAAAGCAGGGCAGGTCAGGAATGCGGTGCCAAGTCCTACACTGGCCCGCGGTTGGGAGGTCACCCCTCCCCGTGTCCTTCCCTCCTCATTCAGGGTGCATATGTGCTAACTTTTCTTCCCATTTCACACAGCCGTCTTTAGCCTGCGTGGCCTGGGGCTGAGGGATGTTTAGTCCTCACTGAGGAGAAGCTTAAGGCCAGAGATAACATGCACTACCTTCTGTGCCAGTTCTCCAAAAAAATGTGTTGGGCAAGGAGGCAGGTAACAAGCCAAATTCCAATTTTCCTAATGCAATGGAGACTTTCCCTATTGTACAAGATACAAGGTTTTTCCAGTGCAAAACATCTATTTTCTCACATCTGCCCAACAGCACCTCAATTAAAAACATGCCCATCAGACTGACAGAGTTTCCTTAACTGCACGGTTCCTGTCACGCTGCACACAGCAGTAAGGCACTTAGTGGCAGCCGCAAGGCAATTTTCCAGTGAGACTTGTTAATCTTTATACAGTCATCCTCATGCAGCCATCAAAGTGAACTTAATTACAAATCAGTTAAAATAAATTACTTTGAGGAACTTGCAAGGATCGGATAAAAAGCAAACCATATGTGACATCTCTTTGGTCCTGCCTATGATGACACATAATTGTTACCATCTGTGCTGTTTGTTCTGTCTGCCCAGCCTACCCCACCTCCACTTGCCCCCAGATCCACTCTCTGACCTGTGCAGGAGGTGACCTCTGTGGATGGCAGGACTATATCCACATCAGCTACAACCTTGCTCTGTGGCTTCCAGATGGACTCAGCCAACAGAAGGCAATGGAAGGACTCAGAGGCTGGAGAGAGATGTTGGGGTTCCCCCACCACCACCACACTTCTACAGCCAGGCAGCCCCTCTTCTTTCCCCTCTCTGCTTCAGGCCCGGTGTGCTCACAGCCTCTAGCTGCTGCCTGTCGATGAGTGCCCTGCCAGCCCTTGCTGGTTTCCATAAACTGCATCTCTATCAACAAGCCCTTCATGGCACCTGTCGCTGACACAGCCCCCCACCCCCACCCCCACCCCCCGTGAGCAGCCAGAGGCTCTGAGCTGGGGTCACTTACATGGACCGTGTGGACCAGGTCAGCTGCCAGGCACTGCTTCAGCTTCTCATCGCTGCTGGTCCCATGAAGCACCAGGTCAGGCATGTATGTGGGGCAGTAACCCGCCAGAAGAGAGCGGCCAAAGTTTCTCACGTTGGGGTTGCTGATGCTCCGAGACCTAAAACCACACTGATCCATTACAGCATCCACCTGGAATGTGCTCCCTTCCTGCACTGCAGCCAGAAACAATTCCCAGTGACACAGGTGAGAAAACAGATTCCAAGTGGTTCACATCAAGGACCCTCCAGCGAGCAGGTTGTTGGGGTGGGAAAAGAAAGGGAGCTGAAGAGAAAGTTTTTTTCGAGAGTAAGAACAGGGAGAAAGTAATATTCTGATGATTGGCTAGGAGTCTGTTCACTGGCCTCACACAGAAGAGCCACCAGGCAATCTGTGTTAAGACAGTGAAGAAAGTAAAAGTCTAGGAGTCTTGGTGAAGTATGGCTATAGAAAGGTGACACACCTGCGCACGGTGGCTGGCGCCAGGACATCAGGAATAGAAGACATCTCTAATTGCTGCTTTCAGCCCCGTCAGACCAAATTACTAACCTGATGGATGTTAGGAAGAGGGGCTGTTTCCTGACCACTTCATGCTGCTCTGACCGCAGGGAGAAGCCACTCAGAGTGTAACCTGGTACCACCTCCCAGGCTGGGTGTCTGCTGTGGAGGTGGAACCCCTCACAGAAACAGAAGATGACACTTCCTCCTCCCAGTGGCCATCACATCCCTTGGCTTCTCCCAAGTGACTCAAGAAAGTAGATACTGCCGGCCTCCTGGCTCAGACCTCAGCTGCCCTAAGCCCGCCATCATCCCTGGAGACAAATGCAGGCCAGTGTGAGGGTACTTCTGATCCTTAGAGAAAAGAACCTTAACCTGTAACTCAACCCCGGCAGCAGTGATGGTGGGTGTTGGGGACAGCATCTGACCCCAGCCCTTACCTGGGCAGCGGCAGCTCCACCTCCAGAGACCTTTCAGGCCCGTCAAGGTCACCTTCACGATTGCTGGGACCCAGATCCAGCGAGGCTGAAGCGCACGCCTCGTCGTCACTGGCCCCGAGGGCGCTGTCCAAGCTTTCGTTTCTGGGGATGTCTCCTTCCACCCTGAAGCTGGCCTGACTGCTGGCGTCCCCATCGGGAACAGGTCCCTCGGTGTTCTTCCCCCGCGTACCCCAGGTTCTTCCCCGCGCGCGGGCAGAACCCACAGATGCGCACCAACCGGCAGGTGCGCTGGGCAGCCCCGCAGCATCCGCCACGACCTCGGTCCTGACACTGCGCACCTCCACAGAGCCTCCGCTGCTGCCAGCAAAGGCTGCCGGGAGAACCCCGGGGGGCGCGCAGGAGCACCTGGAAGCCTGCTGGTCCTGGGCCTCTAGGGCTGAATCGTCGGCAGCCGACCCAGGGCGGGCTGAGGGCTCCACGCACCAGGCCTGCAGCCGCTCCTCCATGGTTTTGGTGCGACTTTCAAAGTCCGACTCTGGAGACGCGGAGCTTCCGATATGGAAGGTGACCTTCTCCCAGGGCGACCTCTCCCGGGAATGAGCATCCGGGCACGGCCGGGCCCCGGATCGGTCCGGCAGCATCTTCGGCAGCTCTGCTCTCACCTCCTCACCCATCTTCAGTCCTGGCCCCAGACCCGCGCAGCTGGGGAGCCTCGAAGAGCCACCTCGGGGGTCCTCCTTTTGACTCTCCTCATCCCCACACGACATGCCCTGAGATCTCCAAGCACCGGAATCCGCGGGACTCTGCCCGGGGCCCAGACTTCCTTCTCCGTCGACTTTGGGACATGGGCCTTTGATGTCGGTGCCAGCTTGGGCCCCAGCCAGTCCCTCGGCCGCCGTCGGGGTCAGGATGGGCGGCAGCAGGGCAGGCTCGCTCCTGACCGTGACCACCACATACTCGGACTCCTCCACTTCCCCCCTCTCCAGGGCCGTCGTGATACTGCTTCCATTTAGCACCTGCTCATCTTCACCGTGGTTCCCGCTCCACGTCAGCTGGTTCTCTTGCAGTTCTGAGCAGCGGAGGAAGTAGGTCAGGACGTAAAGAATGCGCTGGACCAAATCCTTCTGCTTCCCCACCACCACTGTGCGGGTCAGCCGCACAGGAGAGCCGATGGCTCCATAAAGGTCGCCTGGGGAGCAGAGTGGACACAAAGACAAAGTTGTCTGGGTGAGCATGTCAAGGGTATGTCAGCCTGAACAAGAGAAAAACAGATGACTTGTTCCTGAGCTAGAATCTGTGCAGTGCACAAATGCCACAGTGTTAGTGTGTATCAGATACACTTGCTGGTGTATATGGGGTGCAGTGCACACAGGTTGCAGGGCTGGTGTGTATCAGGTGCACCTGCTGGTGTATATGGGGTGCACTGCACAGAGGATGCATTGCTGGTGTATACAGGGTGCAGTGCACACAGGATGTAGAGCTGGTATGTATGGGGTGCAGTGCAGAAGGGGGTACACAGTTCCTGGCAGCCATTGCTGGGTCTTCCCAAGCAGCTTGGTGGGCTGGCTGGCTCCCATCTCCCAAGCAAGGTAAACGTCAGAGCCCTGGATATGTGACCAAATCAAATAATTTATCTTGGAAACTAGAATGGATTTTTTAGAAGAATCCCAGGACAATAGGCCTTGGGGCAAAATCTGAACTCTGGGATCCCTGATCTCTGAAATGCAGTGAATCAATTAAAAATGCTTAATGACGTGGTCTGCTCAATACACACACATACCAAGCAGACTCAATTTGATTAACAAGAAGAAAATCACTTTGTCATGAATAATGAATCTGTTTTTTTTTTTTTTTTACATTACTCCACATGAAAATTCTAAAGGAGGAAAATATCTAAGTTATATCCCAACACATTGTTTGAAAACTGGCTAATGAATCACAAGCATCTGGCTTAAAGGTGAAAGTAGGGAGGGGAATGTGTGTACACACCCAGCAGTGCAGGCTTATGTCCCAAGCATCTGTCCAGGGCCTGACTGTTAAAATGACTGCATTTGGTCATCTGAGTAACACACTTGATGGGCTGTGCCTTGGACCTTTGATAATAATATTATTGACAAGTACAACAAAAAGCCAACACTGACTGAATGTGCGGGCACAGTGCTGAGTGTTTACCTTGCTTACATCTCCCTGTAAGCAACCCCGAGTCAGAAACCGCTTCAGGAATAATCAGAATGTTGGAATAAATCAAAACATGAAAAAATCGTAAATAAAGGAGAGGAGATATATGGTAACAGCTATAGAGGAGAACTGGAGAAATTGGACTCCACCTGGAGGGAGGAGGGGAGGCATTTATTAGACAAGACACACTGGTAAGGTTAAGGTGAGGGAAAAGGGAGGGGACCGTGAGAAGTGCCTCCTCTGGGGAGGGTTCCCTGGAGAAAGGCTCCTGAGAAAGGTTCAAGGGCAGGACAGAAGTGCACCACACAAGCCTCTCCATAAAAAGAATAAGTTACTGAACTTTCTCTGAGGCTTTTCCAACTGTCTGAGGGATTGTGCGAGAATTCAGAAGGACAACTCAGATCTGTGGTCTGATGCTAACACAAGCGGCTGTTTTTGGAAAACACTTTTGAGCAAGTACTACTGTTACTTCCCATGTCCATGTTTGACCATAGTGTGGGGTGTCATGGCCACGACAGGAATTCACAAGACACTACTGTTAAGTCAATCCCAGTGTCAATGAGGAAGATGAGCATTGCATACCCCAGATCTGGTATTAAAAACCACATTGGAAAGGCCACTCAGAATGACAAGATTAATTTTTAGCAGTGCATTTAACCTTTGGTATTATGAAGGGACAGAAGTAAAACAAAGCGGGGAGTTCCCATTGTGGTACAGCGGAAATGAATCCAACTAGGAACCATGAGGTTGCAGGTTCAATCCCTGGCCTCGCTCAGTGGGTTAAGGATCCAGCATTGCTGTTAGCTGTGGTGTAGGTCACAGATGTGGCTCAGATCCTGCATTGCTGTGGCTGTGGTGTAGGCCAGCAGCTGCAGCTCCAATTTGACCCCTAGCCTGGGAACCTCCATATGCTGTGGGTATGGCCCTAAAAAGCAAAAAAACAAAACAAAACAAAACAAAAACAATAAAATAAAATACCATTAAAAAAAAGAGAAGTAAACCAAAGCAAGCTACTAAAATACAACTATAACAACCTGTGTAAAATAGAGAGCAATGTGTGGAAACAGTGCTGCAGTTCACAGTCTAACTCCACAGAATAGGCATTATTATAATAACATTCTTACTGGACCTTGACCTTGAAGGCAACTTTTTGAGTCCTGGACTGGTGAAGCCATTAATTTTAGAGTGGGATTCCCTTTGTTTCCCCGAGTATAATTTCACACCATGAAGAAGAGGCTGCACAAGGATGTGCACAGACTTAACACGTGATATCGTCACATTTAGAAATGGCTCAGGAGTTCCTATTGTGGCTCAGTGTTTAACAAAACCGACTAGCATCCATGAGGATGCAGGTTCAATCCCTGGCCTTGCTCAGTGGGTTAAGGATCTGGTGTTGCCATGTGCTTTCATGTAGGTTGCAGACAAGGCTTAGATCCCAAGTTGCTGTGGCTATGGTAGAGGTGGGCAGCTACAGCTCAGATTTGACTCCTAGCCTGAGAACTTCCATGTGCTGCAGGTGCTTTTCCTAAAAAGCAAAAAAATTAAAAAATAAAATGAGTGACCCGGCAGCACAAAACACCATGTTTCCTAAACATCCAGTGCCATTCCCTTCACCATGGAGCGAGAACTACTTTCTTTCTAGACTGCTGTTCCACAGGAAGAACATCAGTGGCCTGTTCTCCCCAGGAGGAACCTAAGGGCCCAGGGGGGAGTCTGGCTCACAGTCCTTTCCTGAGCTCAGTACTGTTAGGCTGTGGGAGATCCATTCCTAACACCCACAGATCCTCTAGCTAATTCATCTAACCCATGGTCCCTGCCCAAGGGCCCTGTGCTCGCCTTTGCACACGACTCACGACCCAGGACGCAGGGGAAGACATCCTCATTGCCTGTGTTACAGTAAGGAGCCTACAAGAGGTTTAGAATAGAACCTAATGAATGAATATGTGCAAAAAGCACCCCGAATAGCACTTGGCTCACAGGGACAGTTTCATTAGTATTTTTTTCTCCTTTTTTGGCCACCCTGTGGCATGTGGAATTCCAGGGCCAGGGACTGAATCTGAGCCACAGATGTGAACCACGCCACAGCTGGGGCAACATCAGATCCTTTAAGCCCCATTGTGCGGGGCCAGGTATTGAACCTGCATCCTGGCACTGCAGAGATGCTTCCAATCCTACTGTGCCATAGTGGGAACTCAACGGTTTTTGTTTCATTTTTTTTTTTCATTTCCTATTATAACATGCCGTTTCCTAAGATGACAGTGCTTTTCCCTTGCCTGCAATTCTTTTTCTGGAAAATGCCATTTAAACATTTCCTCAACTCTGTCTTCCTTGAAAGCTCTCCCCGCCCAATCTCTTGGTGACTCTCTGATACTAACATCTCGTCAGCAGCACTGATAACAAAGCGGCTTCATGCACAAACAGTTTCATTCCCACAGCGCCAGGAACATCCCCACCCGCCTCACAGGTGAAGAAGCAGAGACAAAGAGCGATCAGGTCGCTGGCCCACGAAGACTGGCTCTCTGAGTCCAGCAGCCTGGCCTCAGCCCTGCCTCACCCTCTACACTGTACTGTCCCTTGAATCCTTCCACACACCCACCAAAGGAGTAATTAGGGCATTCCCAGTACAGTCTGCCACCTCCATCACCAGCAGGCTTCCCAAGGCTGAGCTGCATGTCCCCCAGCTCCCCAGCCTGAGTCCAGCGGGGGAACAGGGTCTGGAATGGAGTGACTGTGAAGGCCTGACCGGTCATTGCAGATGCCTGTCGAGGGGGAGGCCTCTGCTACAGAGAAGCCCTGGCCCCACAAGTCTACCCTCTGCCACCAGCCATGCCAGGTCCCTGTGCCAGGCCCAAGCACAAAACTTAGAGGAGGCCAGCACAGCCAACCAGCTAATGCAGGCAGTGTCAACAGTCTTCGACTTCAGCTCAGATCTAAGAGGGGATGAAATCACAGTGTGTGTGTGGCTTTCTGTTTTCTCTCACTTTCCTCCTAGCCAATCCATCCTTCGAGGTCAGCGGTTTTCAGTCAGGGGCTGTGCCCCCATCCGCACTCTGCCCCCAGGACACTCAAAAAATGGCTGGAAACATTTTCCATCACTACAACTTTGGAAGGGCGTTTTCACTGGCAGCTTATGAACAGAGGCCAGGGATGCTGCTGAACCTCCTATCAGGCACAGGACAAGCCCCCCCCACCCCAGCCCCCAACAAAGAACTACCACTCGGGGGTTGGCACTGTGGGTGGGTGGCTGTGGGAAGACACAGCAGACCCCAGGGCTTGAAGAGAACAAGGTCCTGGCTGGCTGGCTTTACAGGTAGCATCTGTGGACCAGTCTCCCGCCCCCTGCCAGCCCGATGACAACCTTGAATAGCCAGGTGTGGGGGTGGGTCGTGGGGGGAGGCAGTGTGCTGTGCCGCCATCCAAACCAAACATGTAGGACTCTTGACGGTGATCACTCGGCTCATGCATCAATGAAGAACGAAGCTAGGTGCGAGAATTAATGTGAATTGCATGACACATTGATCATCGACACTTCGAATGCACTTGCGGCCCAGGTTCCTCCTAATAACTAAAAGCTCTAGCGTGTTCCTTTTTTTAGGGCCACGTGTGTGGTATATGGAAGTTCCCAGGCTAGGGGTCAAATCAGAGCTGTAGCTGCTGACCTATACCATGGTCACAGCAATGTGGGATCCAAGCCGAGTCTGTGACCTACACCACGGCTCACGGCAACACCGGATCCGAAACCCACTGAGCAAGGCCAGGGATCGAACCCATGTCCTCATGGATACCAGTCGGATTTGCTACCACTGAGCCACTCTAGCGTTTTCCTATTTCATCCCTCAGTCTCTGAATGGTCATCTCAGGTACTGACCCAGCTGTGCCCACAGAGGATTGTACGGGTGCGTCTTGGCCAGTGTGTTCACCAGCTGAGAGGTGCGTTTCTCTGAGAAGGCCTTGATGGGAGGGTGATCAACAGGCATGACGGTCGGGACCCAGGCCAGGTGATAGGTCAGCACTGCAGTCAGCAAGGCAGCAAAAAACCTCGGAGAAACGGGAGAGAAGAGCACCAGGTGAGTCAGTGACAGGACATCCATCAGCATCGGATCCAACAGCTGGGGATCCAGAGAGTGGGTGCTTACTGGTTCTTGTTGATCTGCTCTATCAGGAGGGTGAATTCCTTGAGGAAGCGCTGGCAGAGCTGGGTTTTCTCCAAGGTGCTGGACATCATGGTGAGCCACACAGGCTCCGCTATCCTCGGAACGGAGTACAGGCTCCAGACGGTCCCTCTACAGAAAAGAGAAGGGGTGCACGGAGCTGCCACAGGATTACTGTGGGCAAGCTTCATATAAAGGAATAAAGAAAAGAGCAATAGCTGGACCTACCCCTAAGACATTCAAAGCAGCATTTAAAACAGGGAGTCAGTAACTATGAAGCATGAGCCAAAACTAACCTGACTGCACTTTTTTTTTTTTTAGGGCTGCACCTCCCACATATGGAAGTTCCCAGTCTAGGGGTCAAATTGGAGCTGTGGTGGCCAGCCACAGCAATACCTGATCCAAGCCATACCTGTGACCTATACCGCAGCTCACAGCAATGCCAGATCCTTAACCCACTGAGAGGGGCCATGGCTCAAACCCACACCCTCATGAACACCTGTCGGGTTCTTAACCCACTGAGCCACAACAGGAACTTCACTGATGGCACTTTTCTTGGTAAATAAAGTTTTATGGTAACACGGCCATGCTCAATCATTTCCCTATTTTACAGCACTGCATTTGCACAATGGCAAAGTTGAATAGCTGTGACAAAAACCGTTTACAGAGAAGGTATACTAACCATCAATACAAAATATCCATTATTTAAAATATTTTATTTTCATGATTCCTTGTGTCAGAATTTATGCCAATTTTTATAGTAAAGGAATAAAGGAAGAAATACAAAAGATCATGAATAGCCAAAACAATGTTGAGGAAGAAGAAGAGAGCTGGAGGAATCACACTCCCTGACTTCAGGCCATATTACAAAGCTATAGTAATCAAAACAGTGTGGTACTGGCACAAAACCAGACCCATAGATCAATGGAACAGAATAGAAAGCCCAGAAATAAACCTAGGCACTCATGGTCAATTACTCCATGACAAAGGAGGCAAGAACACACAGTGGGGAAAAGACAGTCTGTTTAAATAAGTGGTGCTGGAAAAACTGGACAGTTACATGTAAAAGAATGAAATTAGAACACTCTCTAACACCATATACAAAAATAAATCAAAACAGATTAAAGACCTAAATGTAAAACTCCTAGAAGAAAACATGGGCAAAATACCACTCTTTGACATAAGTTGCAATAATAATTTTTTGGATCCATCTCCTAAAGCAAAGGAAATAAAAGCAAAAATTAATAAGTGAGACCTAATTAAACTTAAACATTTTTGTGTAGCAAAGGAAACCATTGACAAAATGAAAAGATAGCCTACTGAATGGGAAAAAATATTTGCAAATGATATAACTGATAAGGGGTTAATATCCAACATATATAAAGCTCATATAACTCAATATCGAAAAATAAACAACTTGATTTTAAAAAGGGCAAAAGAACTGGATTTTTTTTTCAAAAAAGACACCCAACAGATGGCTAACATGAAAAGATGCTCAACAATGTTAATCATCAGGGGGATGCAGATCAAAACCACAGTGAGCTATCACCTCACATTTGTCAGAATGGCTATTATCAAAAGACAACAAATGACAAGTGTTGGCTATGAGGATGTGAAGAGAACCTTGTACACTGTTCAGCCACTATTGAAAACAGTGGAGGTTCCTCAAAAAACTAAGAATAGACCAAATCACTCAGCAATTCCATTCCTGGGCATACATCAAAAACACCCCCAAAACACTAATTCAAAAAAAATACATGAACCTCCAATGTTCATAGTAGGACTATTTACAATAGCCGAGGTATGGAAGCAATCTAAGTGTTCAACAACAGATGAATGGATAAGCACATGCTATAAATACACAATAGAATACTACTCAGCTATAAAAAAAAATGAATTTGGAGTTCTCACTGTGACAACAGGTTAAGAATGTGGCTTGGGTCGCTGCAGAGGCGTGGGTTTGATTCCCAGCCTGGTACAGTATGTTAAAGGAACTGGCGCCCCTGCAGCTGCAATGTAGGTTGCAGCTGTGGCTCAGATTCAGTCCCTGGCCTGGAAACTTCTACATGCCGTGGGTGTAGCCATACAGTAAAATAAGAAATAAAGTATTTTTGCCATTTGTAGGAACATGGATGGACTTGGAGGGCATTATGCTGAGTGAAATAAGTCAGACAGGGAAGGTAAATACTGTATATCACATATATGTAGAATCTAAAAAAATACAACAAACTGGTGAATATAACAAAAAGGAAACAAACTTACAGATATGGAGAACAAACCAGTGGCTGCCAGCGGGGAGGTGGGGGAGGGGAAAGATAGGGGGCAAGAATTAAGATGTACAAACTATTACGTATAAAATAAGTTACAGGGAGTCCCTACTGTGGCTCAGTGGAAACAAATCTGACTAGTATCCATGAGGATGCGGACCTGATCCTTGGCCTCACTCAGTGGGTTAAAGATCTGGTGTTGCCATGAGCCGTGGTGCAGGTCAGTCGCTGGTTAGATCTGGCATTGCTGTGGCTGTGGTGTAGGCCAGTGGCTACAGCTCCGATTTTACCCCTAGCCTGGGAACCTCCAAATGCCGAGACTGTGGCCCTAAAAAGTCAAAAATAAAAAAATGAAAAATAAAATAAGCTACAAAGATATATTGTACAGCACAGGGAACATACTCAATATTTCACAGTAACTATAAATGGAGTATAACATTTAAAAATTGTGCATCATTATATGTACATCTGTAACTTATATAATACCATATAGCAATTCTAATTTAAAAAAAAAAAGAAAAGAAAGAAAAAAACCTTATGCTGTACCGAAAATGTGACCAGAGGCAAGTCAACTCCCTCAATTTCTGGTTAATGCTTTCCTTCTTTGAACTAAAGCACCTTATTCACCTTAAATGAAAAAAAAATCCACATAAATGGCTCTTCTTCAGTCTGTTATATACTAGATTGTTACATGGAGTCAGAGAATCCACTTCTTAGAACTGGAAGCTACCAGGGAAACTGACAATTCAGGTTCCAGACTAGGAAATGAGGCCAGGAGGAGTTATGTTCCTTGTAGGAGACACACACTGAAGGACAAGGTCCGTGTGAGAACGCAGGGTGCCAGGGTCTCTGCTCCAGCTTATGGGGCCCTTCGAAAGGGCACGCCAACTTAGCCAGGATCACCACCGACACCTCTGAATCCAAAACACATGCAGTCTTCCTGAGTGAAGACATACAGGCCATAATTTTTTTTTAATGCAGTTGCGGCATATGGAAGTTCCAGGCTAGGGGCCAAATAAGAGCTACAGCTGCCACAGCCACAGTAATGCAGGATCCTTAATCCACCGAGCAAGGCCAGGAACTGAACCCACATCCTCATGGATACTGGTTGGATTCATTTCCACTCTGCCGCCAGCCAACAGGAACTCCACACAGGCCACATTCTGACACAGTTTTCTGGCTGTGTGCATTCATAAACTGGGTCGCAACAGGACCTCAACTATGCAGCAAGCAGAGACTCTACTGAGGCAGGAGCATCGATGGCTTGCAGCCTGGTGGACCCGGGGTTCACTCATTGGGAGCTAGGTCGCCAGGTGCTAGCACTACCCCATCGCCATTTCTGCAGGGGCAGGCTGCTGAAGGAAGGACCAGACCTGTCCATACACAGTGAGACCTCTGGTTCTGTCCCTTTGGGGTCTGGACCTTCCCTTAGATGAGTGTCCAGACCCCCACGCACTAGCCAGCTTCAAGTCTGACCACAGCAGAGCAATAGCAGACCCAGTGCTGCCCACCAAAAGGTAGGTTTACTAGTCATCACGCTGCCATCAAAAGCCCTGGTTTCCCACTATTTCTCAGATATATGACTTGGGTCTGGACAACCTCCAGATAATGACAAATGTGTTACTTGAGTACTTTAAATATAACCCAAGATTCAAAAAAATCCTGGGGATTTTGCTCTGAGTAGCATTGGGGTTTACTGCCATTTACCTAAAGCATCCCTCAAATGTTCTAACATTCTAAGAACTGTAAAACTTTTTATTCCTCAACTCCCGAGAACCAGATGGACTCAGCTCTTGACTGCCTTGAATGGGAATCCACTCCCCACGAAGAAACTGGCCCCAAGAAGCAGTGCGACAATCCAGCTTGGGCTGGTGACAGTGAATCCCGGAGCAGGTATCTTTCTGCCCAGACATGAGAGCAAAGACCTCCAGAAATTTGGTCTCCAGAGGACAAAAGCCATTGATTAGAAACTGACATAAAAGACACACTAGGGTGACCACACAGTTTAATGTCCAGAGCATACTGATGGGAGGCTGTCCAGGGAGACAGCAGTGTAACTGCTCTGACACATACCCACTTCCCACCTGTACCCTGGACAAGCCTCCATGACCCCAAGTTTGCACACCTGTGAAATGGGCTAACAGTGCTCATGCTAGGGCCCCAGTGGGGACGACGTAAGACATGAATATTAGTTTTCCTTGTTTGCGCTATTAGAAGCAATCACAGCAGGAAGTGTCTGTTAGGCGGTGATGAATATTACTTGCTGCTGGGGACTTAAGATTCTTGCTCCATTGGATCTTAGCTTCCGTATGGAAGGAAGGAGTTGCTAAAATGACTAAGAGGGAATTCCCATTGTAGCTCAGTGGTAATGAACCTGACTAGTTTTCATGAGGAGGAGGGTTCAATCCCTGACCTCACACCAGTGGGTTAAGGATCTGGCCTTGCCATGAGCTGCAGTGTAGGTCACAGACATGGCTCAGATCTGGCATTGCTATGGCTGTGGCTGTGGTGCAGGCTGGCAGCTGCAGCTCTGATTCTACCCATAGCCTGGGAACTTCCATATGCCACATGTTCAGCCCTAAAAAAAAAAAAATTACTAACAGCTGCCAATCCCCCACCAATCCTAATTCTCCTGGGATCCATGGATCTTGCCACCACTCATCTACTTCCCCCGTTGGGTTTGCCAAACGTTGACAGTTTACCTGAATTCTCCCAGAGCTTCCATCAGACGGCTGACATAAAACTGGACACGGAGACCTGACTCAGCTATCTTCCTGCAGGAGATCATGGCCTTTATGGAAGAGAAAACAAGCCACATGATGCTTGGAGAGGAAATTCCTTTGTAAGCATCCCCTGGGCTTTAGTAACCAGAGACAAGGTTATAACCCACATTCAAGGTAGCAATGACTGAAGTCACCGGGAAGCACCTGACATCCAATGTCATGTGCTAGGGAGCGATCTAGCTCTGCTGCAGATTTCTGTTCCCTGGGGAAGGGGCCTGGGGCAGAGAGGCCTCATCACCTTTAAGGCCCCATGTGACAAGGGACTGCCTCTTTTTTTTTTTTTTACTTTTTTGTTTTTTAGGGCTGAGCCCATGGCATATGGAAGTTTCCAGACTGGTGGTCAAATTGGAGCTGTAGCTGCTGGCCTACACCACAGCCAGAATAATGCCAGATCAAGCCATGTCTGCGAGTTACACCATAGTTCACAGCAATGAGGGGTCCTTAACCCACTGAGTGAGGCCAGGAATCAAACCCATGTCCTCATGGATCCTAATCTGGTTTGCTACTGCTGAGCCATGATGGGAACTCTCTACATCTCTTTTTTTTTTAATGGTCACACCCATGGCATATGGAAGTTCCCAGGCTGGGGATGGAATCCGAGCTTTAGCTGCCAGCCTACACCACAGCTGCAGCAATGCTGGATTCTTAATCCACTGCGCTGGGCCATGGGATCAAACCTGCACCTCAGCAGCAACCTGAGCCACTGCAGAGGCAATCCTGGATCCTTAACCTGTTTGCACCATAGCGGGAGCTCGGGGACTGTGTTCTTAGTACCTTTTCAATTGCACTCTTCAGCCTGTTCAAGTGAGATTCAAATAGGGGGAAATGAGAAAAAAAGAAGTCCTGGAAATTCCTCTGCGCTTCTTCCTTTTCGCACAGGCAGAAGATGATGCTGATGGCAATCTTCTTCCTCCGAACTATGGCAGGGTTGGAACTGCAGGTTTCCTCAGCCAAGGTGAATGTCTCATCAGTTGACCTGGAAGAAGAAGGCGGTTGAGAAGCCGTCCACGGCCGTGAACCACGCTCTAGGTGAACCTTATGGCTGGGGCAGCACTCAGACGGCTGATCAGGACATGAGTCCTGACCAATGCATATCTACTTTTCTGGAATTCTCTGCCACATGGTGTTATCCTCACATGAAGAGAGACTTAAGCAGAAACTGAAAGTGCTTTGAGACTCAGACCTTTCTCCGTGGACTACTTTATAGCAGGTCGGCGGTATTTGGGAAGGGGTGTGAAACATCTGTTTGCTCAAAGTACAGGCCCTGTGTTTTGGTTGACAGATACCGATGGATAAGAACAGCTGGGAGAAATGACCCTCCATGGGAATCTGTGTGACCTGGTGTCACTTTTGGACATTCCTAGCAGCTGAGGCTTACTTTCCCAAGGTCATTAATACCACTAGCTGAAGTTACTTCCATAAATACTCAGATTAGGAGTTCCTGTTGTGGCTCAGTGGTAATGAATCTGACTAGTATCTATGAGGACTTGGGTTCAATCCCTGGCCTCACTCAGTGGGTTAAGGATCCGGCACTGCCATGAGCTGTGGTGTAGGCTGGCAGCTGTAGCTGGGATTCCACCCCTAGCCTGGGAACTTCCATATGCCACACGTATGGCCCTAAAAAGAAAAAACATATATAAATGCTCAGATTAAGCCACATAACTGAAGGGAACCCCTCTCCTCCCCCACCCCCCTTCTCCCCGAAGCAGAAAGACCATCTCTCTCCTGGTATAGTCAGAGCCTCAACTTCAGATTCTGGAGTTCCTGTTGTTGCTCAGTCGTTTAAGAACCCAACATTGTGTCTGTGAAGATACAGGTTCGATCCCTGGCCTCTCTCAGTGGGTTGAGAACCCGGCATTGCCGCAAGCTGCAGTGTAAGTCATCAATGCTCCTCAGATCTGGCGTTGCTGTGGCTGTGGTATAGGCTAAAGCTGCAGCTCCAATTCCACCCCTAGCCTGGAACTTCCAAATGCTGCATGTACAGCCCTAAAACAAAACAAAACAACTTCGGATTCTTTTCAGAGACTCTGCTTCTAGGGTAAGAGAATCAAGAAGCCAATAAATGCAGAACAGGCATTCAATCTGTCTTAAGGGGTCAGCCTCGCAAATATGACCCAAGTCATGTCTCTTCTTTAACTACTCTGAAAAACCAGCAAAATGACCCCTTAGGCACTAACAGAAGAGTGAATTCTTTTTAAAAATATTTTGTTCTTTTTCTACAAAGACACTAAAGCAAAGACCATAACACTGTAAAGGGAAGCACCTCGCCCAGCCCGTTTTAGGTATGCAATGTTCCTTCCTGTCGACTCCACCATTTAGCTCCTCTGTCTGCCAAGTGGGGGAGGGCACAGCCTCCTCCACGTCCTGTGCTACGAACTTCTGCTGGCAGAACTCCAGCCTCCTTCTTGGTCTTAAATTTCTCATTCAGTGCACAGTTCCCAGTCTATAACCGTCCTGTGATTTCAAACACACCCATGTTTTTAAAATATACGTTAAGGCAGGATTTTTATGGCTGGGAGAGTTATCCTGGCCAAAAACAAGCTATCTTGTTTTTAAAGGAAAGGAGACAGACATCTTGTTCCAACCTCAGTGGGAGAGGTCACTGTTGCTCTCAACATCAAGCAGATGGAGACGTAGGTGTGGCTGAGAAACCAATAAAAGACCTTGCTGATAGACACATCACAGGAAGGACACAAATCCGAGAGGCTCTTGTAAAGGCTCCTCATTAAAATAAACCAGCAACAGGAGTTCCTGTCATGGCTCAGCGGGAACATACCCGACTAGTATCCATGAGGACGTGGGTTCGATCCCTGGCCTTCCTCAGTGAGTTAAGGGTCTGACGTTGTTGTGAGCTGTGGTGTAGGTTGCAGACAGGGCTTGGATTCCATGTTGCTGTGGCTGTGGTGCAGGTCTGCAGCTACAGCTCCAATTCAACCTGTGGCCTGGGAACTTCCATATGACATGGGTGTGGCCCTAAAAAGAAAATAAACAAACCAGCAATTGTTTTCTCTAAGAAATTCCTGTGTCCTCTCACAAAATCAAATACCTCGGAATACACCTGACCAAGGAGGTAAAGGACCTATACGCTGAGAACTATAAAACTTTAATCAAAGAAATCAAAGAAGATGTAAAGAAATGGAAAGATATTCCATGTTCCTGGATTGGGAAAATCAATATTGTAAAAATGGCCATACTACCCAAAGCAATCTACAGATTCAATGCAATCCCTATCAAATTACCCATGACATTTTTCACAGAACTAGAACAAACAATCCAAACATTTATATGGAACAACAAAAGACCCAGAATCGCCAAAGCAATCCTGAGAAACAAAAACCAAGCAGGAGGCATAACTCTCCCAGACTTCAAGAAATACTACAAAGCCACAGTCATCAAAACAGTGTGGTACTGGTACCAAAACAGACAGACAGACCAATGGAACAGAATCGAGAATCCGGAAATAAACCCTGACACCTATGGTCAATTAATCTTTGACAAGGGAGGCAAGAACATCAAATGGGAAAAGGAAAGTCTATTCAGCAAGCATTGCTGGGAAACCTGGACAGCCGCATGCAAAGCAATGAAACTAGAACACACCCTCACACCATGCACAAAAATAAACTCCAAATGGCTGAAAGACTTAAATATAAGACAGGACACCATCAAACTCCTAGAAGAAAACATAGGCAAAACACTCTCTGACATCAACATTATGAATATTTTCTCAGGTCAGTCTCCCAAAGCAATAGAAATTAGAGCAAAAATAAACCCATGGGACCTCATCAAACTGAAAAGCTTTTGCACAGCAAAGGAAACCCAAAAGAAAACAAAAAGACAACTTACAGAATGGGAGAAAACAGTTTCAAATGATGCAACCGACAAGTGCTTAATCTCTAGAATATATAAGCAACTTATACAACTCAACAGCAAAAAAGCCAATCAATCAATGGAAAAATGGGCAAAAGACCTGAATAGACATTTCTCCAAAGAAGATATACAGATGGCCAACAAACACATGAAAAAATGCTCAACATCGCTGATTATAAGAGAAATGCAAATCAAAACTACCATGAGATACCACCTCACACCAGTCAGAATGGCCATCATTAATAAATCCACAAATAACAAGTGCTGGAGGGGCTGTGGAGAAAAGGGAAACCTCCTGCACTGCTGGTGGGAATGTAAACTGGTACAGCCACTATGGAGAACAGTTTGGAGATACCTTAGAAATCTATACATAGAACTTCCATATGACCCTGCAATCCCACTCTTGGGCATCTATCCGGACAAAGCTCTACTTAAAAGAGACACATGCACCCGCATGTTCATTGCAGCACTATTCACAATAGCCAGGACATGGAAACAATCCAAATGTCCATCGACAGATGATTGGATTCGGAAGATGTGGTATCTATACACAATGGAATACTACTCGGCCATAAAAAAGGATGACATAATGCCATTTGCAGCAACATGGATGGAACTAGAGAATCTCATCCTGAGTGAAATGAGCCAGAAAGACAAAGACAAATACCATATGATATCACTTATAACTGGAATCTAATATCCAGCACAAATGAACATCTCCTCAGAAAAGAAAATCATGGACTTGGAGAAGAGATTTGTGGCTGCCTGATGGGAGGGGGAGGGAGTGGGAGGGATCAGGAGCTTGGGCTTATCAGACACAACTTCGAATAGATTTACAAGGAGATCCTGCTGAATAGCATTGAGAACTATGTCTAGATACTCATGTTGCAACAGAAGAAAGGGTGGGGGAAAAACTGTAATTGTAATGTATATATGTAAGGATAACCTGACCCCCTCGCTGTACAGTGGGAAAAAAAAATATATATATATATATTATTAAAAAAAAAAAAAAAGAAATTCCTGTGTCCTAACCAGTTGCTCATAAAAAAGAAAATCTCCAGGAGCTCTTTCAATTTTACTGAATTTCTACAATGCCCCTCACCTTTCCCAAAGTACCTGTCCTACAACTTTGTTTTTTCTGTAAAGGAAATTCTGAGCTTATGTTACACAATGCTTTCTTGCTACCCTTCGTTGTCTGTTATTTCCTATTTATCTTCCCCTTCCAATGTAAAATGACAATATCGGTACACTGGTCTTTGGCCGGTGTGGTCCTTAATAATCAAGTCACAGCGACTGCTGGGCCCTCAGCATCCTCTCCCCACACAGTGACCAACTCCACTCACAGGGCAGATGGTGCCCCCTATTGATTTTCTGAAAAACATCCTCAGTTGAATAGCGTGAACAGCTCTTACTACACTATAGACATCTCTGCTAAATTCTGAAGCAACTGAGCCTCATCCACTCTATGGTCTTGGATTGACCAGGAAACTGGAACAAGTCAGGTCATGTGGTATTTGTAAATATACTTCCAAAATCAATCTACAATGAAAGGATGTCTTTAGAATGTTGCAAAAAAATTAAGTAGGCACCTAAATACCTTGTCATATCTTTACCCTCCAGGCACTGGGGAAGAAAACAGGCCATTTTGCAAATGTGGAAACTGAGGCACAGTGATTAATCAACCTGCTTCAGAACAGAAAGCTTATCAGTGACCAAGGCAGTCAGAACCCAGGTTCCTATCTACTAGTCTAGGCTCATTTCTTGGATACTGGGAATGGCCAGGAGCTCTGTTCCCATGTCTGATCCGTCTGCTGGGGTTCTCCACCCTCAGAGGCATCACTCAGCTGGAATACCAAGGCAAGAGGCTGGGAGCAACCACACCAGCTGGTAGGTCTACAAATCAACAGAAGACCATACTACACCCAGAATTCTTCTTTTTTAAAAATATCGAATGGAGTTTTGTTGACACTTAAGAGTAAGCATTTACCTGCATTATAAGTACTTCGAGATCTGTGATTATTTAGGCAAGAATGGTAACTAAGTGGATCTCAGGGACCAGTGACTGATCACTGGACTGCTCAGTCTAACTGGTTATATCCACTCTGAACATTTGCCGAGTCTGTGCCTGATCCCAGAACAAGTGACATCACATTTTTATAGGTCAGAGAACATCTCATCATTTTACAATTCAAGTCAACAGCTCCCTGAGACATTATACCTGCTTCCTCAGGGTTTCTACAGCCCCACTAAGGGGGCAATGTCGGCAGCTTTTCTCACCCCAGGCAGTAGTTCTGCACCAGCTGTAAACCCCCGCACCCCCAACTCCTCACCCATCACCCAGCAGGAGCCCCAGGCACAGATGTCAGCGTGCAACCTACCCTGATGGACTGAGAAGACCCTCCCTGGTCACCCCGATCTCTCTTAGGAGTTAAGTCTTTGACTGCAGTGATTTTCTCTCAAGCCAGAAGCAGTCATATTTTTGGTACCGACTGTGCTCCCGTCTGATCCCCACCTACACACCCACCAGAAGGAGAAAGGGGCTGCCACCCCTGGAAACCAGGGGTCTTCACAGCTCAGGGAAGGGGTCCATCCAGGGTGCGGGACAGGATGGAGTCTAGGGCAGCCCCCGGCCTGTGCTTGTCCCACCCCATCCTGGGGACTGCTCTCGAAGGGCCCAGGCTCGGTGTCCTGTTCTGTAGGTGCTATCTTGACTCTCAATAGTTTCACCTATAACTGAGAGGAGCAGGTCTTCATTGAGATGCGCTCCCTGGGGTGCTGGGAGCCTTGGAAGCAGGGGTCCAGCAGGCTGAGGTGTTCTACTCACCCTGGCCCGTTCTGTTAGTCCCACCTCTCCCTGGAAGGTTCCCCAACCCCCAAGACCTTCAACAGGGGTGCCTCCCTCCCCTGGGCCCCACTCTATGCCTTGCTGAGTGTGTGTCACTTAACATCTTGATACTGCTATGTATGTGAGCTTCTTAAATCTAGCCGTCTTTACTCCTCACAGATCCCCGCACATGACAATCACCACTCAATCCCCTGTCAACTTTCTTCCACGTGGATTTTTTTTTTTTTTTTTTTTTTTTGCCACTGAGTCACGATGGGAGCTCACCAAGTGGCTTTTGTTTGTTTGTTTGTTTGTTTTTGTCTTTTCTAGGGCTGCACCCGTGGCATATGGAGGTTCCCAGGCTAGGGGTCTAATCAGAGCTGTAGCCACTGGCCTATGCCACAGCCACAGCAACACAGGATCCAAGCCGCATCTGCGACCTACACCACAGCTCACAGCAGCGCCAGATACTTAACCCATTGAGAGAGGCCAGGGACCTGCAACCTCATGGTTCCTTAACCACTGAGCCATGATAGGAACTCCCCCAAGTGGATTTTTATAGATACAACCTATCATAATTCCTTTTTAAGTTTTTGGGTTGTAGGAAGAAAAAGTTGGAAGTTACTGATATTACATCATAATAAGCCAAAAATGCACATTTTGCAACAGAACTAAATTTATATCAAAAAACCAA
This sequence comes from Sus scrofa, assembly GCF_054392235.1. NCBI lineage: Eukaryota > Metazoa > Chordata > Mammalia > Artiodactyla > Suidae > Sus > Sus scrofa. The sequence goes on along the minus strand of NC_139390.1, from coordinate 48,379,422 downwards.
CTAAGAAGTTCCCTGGTGGGTCAGAAAGTTAAGGACCCAGTGTTGTTACTGCAGTGGCTCAAGTGACTGCTGGCATGGGTTTGATCCCTGGCCTGGAAACCTCCGCATGGCCATGAGCTGGGCCAAATAAAATAAAATAAATTTAAAAAATAAAAACCATCTGAAAATGAAGGCAGGAAATATTTTATTTTATTTTATTTTTTTTAAACAAAGGAAATTTTTTTTAAATTTTTTTTTTTTTCCCACTGTACAGCAAGGGGGTCAGGTTATCCTTACATGTATACATTACAATTACAGTTTTTCCCCCACCCTTTCTTCTGTTGCAACATGAGTATCTAGACATAGTTCTCAATGCTATTCAGCAGGATCTCCTTGTAAATCTATTCAAAGTTGTGTCTGATAAGCCCAAGCTCCCGATCCCTCCCATTCCCATATTTTAATGCCATCTCAAGTCTTAATCAGATTCAGGACTATTTAGTTTAAGAATTTAAGTTTTAGAAAAAAAAAAAAAAAAGAGAGAGTATGTTACAATCCTTGCATTCATACATTTCCAAAGGCCACACTGGCATCACAGTAAGCCACGGAAAAGGTCTACCCCAGCCTTGTAACTTACAAAAGCTCCATCAGGAAGGGAACCAGTGAAAAGGGAGCACACTCCCTTTAACACCACACCTCCCCAGATATTCCCAGTGTCTTCCAAAGAACCTCTAACTTGTAGACTTCTGTGCTAAGCTGAAGCTGAGCTGCAAGTCTCAGCCCTCTCCCAGCACCAGCAGCTGAGCGCAGCCCCTGCCAGCATCGCCATGCTGCCCACACCCCCACCCTCCTCACCAAACTGCCCCCCGCTCACCTCCGGGGAAAGATGCCATTCTCCAAGCTTGTTGTCTGGCTCCGAAGCCAGCGGCGCTGATAACTGCTAGACGAGGACGTGGAGGAACTTGGAGATGGGAAAGGTGGGATCAGAAGGCTGCTTAGGGAGGCTGCAGGGAGAAAATTAGAAAGTTGAGAGTTGCATCTGATGAATCCTAAAAATCACAAGCCAAGTAATCTAACCGTTCTGGTTCTAACAGTTACCCCTGCAGGTGGGGCTAGTTTCTCCAAGATCTCTGAGCCACAACGAAAACATCCTTTAAAAGAGGGAACACATCGGGAGTTTCCTGGTGGCTCAGTGGGTTAAGGATCTGGCATTGACACTGCTGTGGCTCTGTGGTTTGATCTTTGGCTTGGACACTTGCGCATGCCTCAGGCGTGGCCAAAATGGGGGGGGGGGGCAAATCAAAGGGAATAGGGATTACAGACATGGCAAGTGACATCAGTGATCAAGCCTCACATTACAAACGCAAGCAATTATTTATCACTCATCAGTGTGTAGATTGCAGATTTCTGAGAAAATGGTCCACATGACTACTGAGTTGCTGCCTCGTCACTGATGCCGTGCACAGAGTTTACTCATGATTCCACTCTTGACCACTTCATCACTCTGTATTTTGAGGTGAAATCTAGGCAGAAAAGCAGTTCCTCTAGACAGTACCCTCTCTCCCACCCCCTTCCCCAAATACACGGCATTTATGCCGTCCCCCAGCCCCCACCACTCCCTTGGCTGTGGAAAAGCAACTTCTAGTCCTCGATATCTTTTCTGCCTGGGTTACTTACTGGCCTCTGCCCTCTCTCTGCTTCCTCCTGCCACATAATGTCAGTGTGAGTGACACACAGCCCAGACAGGTCCCTGTCAGGGCAGGTGAAGGGCTTCCTTCACACTCCAGCTGCCTGGCAGGGGTCTAGTTTGGAGGAACGGAGGGAGGGGGCAGGCTTTTCTCCTTTGACGACTTCCCAGTGCCAAGGAGTCCAGACACAAGCATGACTCAGTGAAATGGAGAAAGAAATGGAATGTCACAGGTGGCTGGTCAACATTTTCAGAAGCAAATCCCAGGGCAAAGGATGCTGATAGCAGAAAACACAGTGTACTATGCTCATGGACATCACTTGCAAGGCAGTTTCTCCATAGGAACCATCATATTTTTCTTATACTATTATAGGCTGATGGAAATAAGCAGAGTCTCTGATGTGAGTTCTGAAATCCTGCCAGAGTTGCCCGGCTCCCACTCAAGGGTCTCCGCTGTGCCAGGCATAAGGTCAGGGAACTTGACTGGCTGCAAGGCTGTGATACTGATGATCAGGCTGCCTCTGTCCACTCGGAGGTGCTGGGGGTGCTACGAGACGCTTCTCTTCTGACCCAGTCAACAGGCAGGGGAAGTGTGTTTGGTGATCTTGCTTATCTTTGATCCCTGGGGCCCAAGACAGTTCCTGGGACACAACAGATGACTAATAAATGCCTGCTGAATGTACGGTACTTCTGCACAGAGATGGGAAGATGAGGCTGGCCTGGTTTCAGCCTTGAGGCTGGACTTAAACCTCCCAAATCAAATCCCCATTTCAAATATCAGCGAGTAGGTAATTTTACTGAGAATTTGGAAAGGTGATAGAAGAGATTTTTCCCTCACATAATATTACTGAATAAAATCCCAATTAAATGTGTCTGCCCCATCCCCAAGTTTTCAAAGTCCCCTTAAGATCCAGAAGATCCTAGTCCCTGTTTCTAGATCTTCAGGGTTCCCAGTCTCTCTACGTCTTAGGCTGACGAAAGCAGCTTCTTTCTGGCAGCTGGAGGACACCATTGAGGGGCGTGCTTATATTTTAGGTGCTTTTTCCTTGTCACAGAAGCAAGGGAGGACCCTGAGGCCCACTTTCTTCTGGAAGTTGTATTGCTGCCTAATTCGGTTTAGTAAACAGAGTAAGAGCCAGGCTCTCATTTGAATCCCAGCTCTGGGAGGTTCCTGCTATGTGCAACAGGTTAAGGATCTGGTATTGTCTCTGGGGTGGGGCAGATTTGATTCCCAGCCGGGTGCAGTGGGTTAAGGATCTAGTGCTGTTGCAGCCATGGCTCATATTCAATTCCTGGCCTGGGAACTTCCTGGCTGGGATACTGGGCAGTTTACTTAACCTGTCAGCTTTCTCACCCATAAAATGTGGATGAGACATCTCAGTATTTTTCACGAGAGCTGCAATCTACTAATGGGTCATGAATTGTCTAGTGGATCGAAACCTCTATTTTTAAGAAGTAGTGGGATGCATCATTTGAAACTATTTTCTCCCATTCTGTAAGTTGTCTTTTTGTTTTCTTTTGGGTTTCCTTTGCTGTGCAAAAGCTTTTCAGTTTGATGAGGTCCCATGGGTTTATTTTTGCTCTAATTTCTATTGCTTTGGGAGACTGACCTGAGAAAATATTCATAATGTTGATGTCAGAGAGTGTTTTGCCTATGTTTTCTTCTAGGAGTTTGATGGTGTCCTGTCTTATATTTAAGTCTTTCAGCCATTTGGAGTTTATTTTTGTGCATGGTGTGAGGGTGTGTTCTAGTTTCATTGCTTTGCATGCAGCTGTCCAGGTTTCCCAGCAATGCTTGCTGAATAGACTTTCTTTTTCCCATTATATGTTCTTGCTTCCCTTGTCAAAGATTAATTGACCATAGGTGTCAGGGTTTATTTCCGGATTCTCTATTCTGTTCCATTGGTCTGTCTGTCTGTTTTGGTACCAGTACCACACTGTTTTGATGACTGTGGCTTTGTAGTATTTCTTGAAGTCTGGGAGAGTTATGCCTCCTGCTTGGTTTTTGTTTCTCAGGATTGCTTTGGCGATTCTGGGACTTTTGTTGTTCCATATAAATGTTTGGATTGTTTGTTCTAGTTCTGTGAAAAATGTCATGGGTAATTTGATAGGGATTGCATTGAATCTGTAGATTGCTTGATCTCTAGAATATATAAGCAACTTATACAACTCAACAGCAAAAAAGCCAATCAATCAATGGAAAAATGGGCAAAAGACCTGAATAGACATTTCTCCAAAGAAGATATACAGATGGCCAACAAACACATGAAAAAATGCTCAACATCGCTGATTATAAGAGAAATGCAAATCAAAACTACCATGAGATACCACCTCACACCAGTCAGAATGGCCATCATTAATAAATCCACAAATAACAAGTGCTGGAGGGGCTGTGGAGAAAAGGGAAACCTCCTGCACTGCTGGTGGGAATGTAAACTGGTACAGCCACTATGGAGAACAGTTTGGAGATACCTTAGAAATCTATACATAGAACTTCCATATGACCCTGCAATCCCACTCTTGGGCATCTATCCGGACAAAGCTCTACTTAAAAGAGACACATGCACCCGCATGTTCATTGCAGCACTATTCACAATAGCCAGGACATGGAAACAATCCAAATGTCCATCGACAGATGATTGGATTCGGAAGATGTGGTATCTATACACAATGGAATACTACTCGGCCATAAAAAAGGATGACATAATGCCATTTGCAGCAACATGGATGGAACTAGAGCATCTCACACTGAGTGAAATGAGCCAGAAAGACAAAGACAAATACCATATGATATCACTTATAACTGGAATCTAATATCCAGCACAAATGAACATCTCCTCAGAAAAGAAAATCATGGACTTGGAGAAAAGACTTGTGGTTGCCTGATGGGAGGGGGAGGGAGTGGGAGGGATCAGGAGCTTGGGCTTATCAGACACAACTTCGAATAGATTTATAAGGAGATCCTGCTGAATAGCATTGAGAACTATGTCTAGATACTCATGTTGCAACAGAAGAAAGGGTGGGGGAAAAACTGTAATTGTAATGTACACATCTAAGGATAACCTGACCCCCTTGCTGTACACTGGGAAAAAAAAAAAAAAAAAAAAAAGTCACCAAGAAAAAGTCTGAAAAAAAAAAAAAAAGAAGTAGTGGGAAAGAAAACAGAGTAGATTGCAGTGTTAATATTAATTGGTGACACTTTTGTTGGTGGTACAGAAAGCTCTTCGTTACTGGATCATGATGTGAAATGCGGTAGTGTGGGCTGCAGACAGAAGGAAACTGAAACCACTGACCTGTTCCACATGGCTCCTGTGAGAATTAAACTAGTCGATATGTGTAAGACACTTAGCCTAGTGCCCTGCACAGTAAACGTTACCTATTCACTCTCTCTGATAACTCTTGAAAAAGGCGGGCTAAGTAAGACATTCCAGAGGGAAAAATGGTCATTAATTCTGACTAGCTAATTATGAAAACAACTTAGACCTTGTAATGGAGACTTGAAAAGGAAAGGCAAAAAACTAAAATAATAAAGACCTAAGAGGGATATTCCTTTTATCCTCCTTCTAAAATGCTGAATAACAGGAGCTCCCTGGTGGCCTAGTAGGTTAAGGATCCGGCGTTGTCACTGCAATGGTTCAGGTCATGGCTGTGGTGCAGGGTTCAGTTCCTGGTCTGGGAACCTCCACATGCGTGAGCACGGCCAAAAAAAAAAAAAAAAAAAAAAGAATGCTGAATAACATGGCAGACACATGAGATATAAGCTAAGGGGCTGGTTTAGTGCTTTCTAGCATTTCCTCAAAAATACTTTAGGATCACACACTTAGGTTTTTATGTAAAAGTACTATGTATATGTCATAAATCTACAACTCTCAAACACAAGAGCAGAGTCTAATTTGGACTTGGAAACTACTGTCATTTTCACAAGAAGAGGGTGGACTCACTTGCCATTTAGTGCGTGACTGTTGGCTGGGCCAGGGTCCGAAAGGCAGAGCAGCCTGGAGCCATGCTAGGGCTGGTCTCTACTGGCACAGGAGTGTGATCACAAACAGAGCTTCGTGGCTCTGCCTGGCCATTTTCCTACCTTTGCTGTGGGGACTGAAGAGCTCCTGCGTGTTACATTGGAAGGGGTACCAGCCCATACTGTGCCCCTCCACCACGTCAGCTCTGTGAGCTAGTAAAGACATTCTCCAGTTGATGCCTCAGTCGTAATAAATGTGAGACATTTAGTTAAATTATTCATAGACTCAGTTTTGCCATTAAAAGTGCTATGTCTAACACAATATTTTTAGTATCACTTTTCTTTTTAGAATACTTTTATAATTAAAACACATGTTACTACACACAGATTACAAAGACTTTTGGAGTTTTGCACATTAATGAGAAAATAATGAGGGAGGGCTCTTTAACAAACATTTATTCCTGCAGAAATTAACAGTGAGAAAAAAGTAAGTCAAAAGACTTAAAACTGCTGATTCAAAGGCTCTTCTTGGTCTGGATCATTCAAGTTCATGATAAATATTTAACTTCCTCTGGAAATATATTTGCTATTCTGAGAGTTTACTAGAAGCACGGTACTGATGATTTGATGACAGGATCTCGATTTGAAGAAATCATGCCCTGAAGCTCAAATCAAAGCCATTCCTTCAACACATGTTTCCTGAGCACCTAGTAAGAGACTAGCACCACCAAGGCCTGGGATGGAAAGTTAACACGTAGAGACATCTCTGCCCTTAAGAAGCTCAGACATTCATGCAATAAACAAGATGATTTCAGACTATGATAAGTTCTGCCTTTAAGAAGCTCACACACTCATGCAATAAATAAACAAGATGATTTCAGATTGTGATAAGGTCACATAATTTTCTTTAGGCAACTAGAGCAAAGGTTTATGGCAGTGGTAGAGGTAGATTCTCTCACTGGCAGTCAGAGAACATCATCATGAAAATGAGACACCTCAACTAAGACTTATATGCCAGAGAGAGGCTGCCATGGGAAGGGCAGGCAGTGGTCTGCACGGAACTATATCTATCAATAACTCTTTCAAAAATCTACGTGTGCTTCTCCTTGTATCTACGTGGGACAAATCCCCCATTCAAATATCCATTGTGCATCTCTCATATGCCACGCAGGATCCAGGCCACTGGGGACAGGACATTCAGCGTGACAGAGTGGGTAGTTCTCTGCCCCCATGGAGCTCACCTTCCAAGAGAGAAGAAGAAACACACGAAAAACTCCAGGGAATTATAAGATATCCACAGAGTGTGGCGAGTCACAAGGAACAACCTCAACGGTGGAAAAGGAAGTGCAGAGGTCAAGCGCTCAGGAGCTGTTTCTTTAAGGGGAAGAATTTTTGAGGTTGGGGTGCTGATGCTACTGGAAAATGGGATCATGAGATCGAAGATGCAGCTGCACCTCTGGGGCAGTGCAAGAGCAGGCCTGGAGCCAAGGTTCTGGGCAAGGATGAACCCTGCCCAGAGTAGCAGGCTCAGATCTGCCAAACAGCTTTCATTCACAAGGTGACACTTGGTGGGGAAGGACACTGCACAGAGCCCCTACTCTTCCACCTCCTCTGCTTGGAAAGACAGGTCTATATGTATCCAGAAAAGCTCCACCAAAAGAAAATAGGTTAATGTGCTGGCGCCCCTACTTCCTCCCCAGGCTCAGCTTGCACACTCTTCCCTCCCCACATCTGGCTGCCTTCTCTTCCTGTTACACAACAGTCTTTCTATTCTCTATGCACGAATCTGCAAGGCCTGCTCTGGCTGCCCCCAGGCCCAACAGCTCTTTGCTCTAGTCTTCATGAAGCCAGCCCAGCTGTTGTGGGCACTCAAGTCAGTGGAAATTTCATCTTGGAGAGGACTTCTTCAAGCACCTTGGTGGTGATGAGCTCTTGTCTACATTTTATTGTCTATTTTCTGTGTCTCCTTTGCTGAGAAGAAACTCCATGAGGACATCAGGGATCGTGTCTATTTGATCACTGATTTATCTCCACTGCCTATAAAAACATCTAGAATATAAAATGCTCAAGAAATGTTGCTGCAAGAAGAATGAGCAAATGATTATGTGAAAGATAGCAATGCCTGTCTCGATCGGTACATATGACGGAAACTAAGCGTTAGAAAACAAATTTCCAGAGAGTTCCAAGCTTGATTTTGTAAAAAGTTTCCTGTGGTCAAAGCTGTATACAGTGTTTGAATTTTCTCTCCTCCCCCCTCTTCATTAAATAAAGGTCTTTTTTCTATTTGGAGGTGACGATGGTGGTGGTGGTGATGGTGGTGGTAGTGGTGTTGGGGGGTATTGGTGGTGATGCTAGTGGTGGTGGTGATGCTAGTGGTGGTGATAATGGTGATAATAATGGTGGTGTTGATAATGGTAGTGGTAGTGTTGGTGATAATGGTGGTGCTGGTGATGATTGTGGTGGTGGTGATAATGGTGGTGTTGGTGATGGTGGTGGTGATGGTGGTGACAGTGATGATGCTGGTAGTGGTAGTGGTGATAGTGATGTAGCCTCACCTCTCTGAGCCGTGAATCTTTCCCTTTCCCATGTGTGTCTGTGTGTATATGTGTATGTGTGGTGTCATCAGATTTAATACCAAAACTACACAGTGGCCAACACTCTACCCTATGTGAACCCCATGACAACATGTGCTCTTATCCTGAAGGTTCACTGTAAAACAGTGGCAGGAACATGTCTGAACACACACATTAGGAGTTCTCCTTGAACTATCTTACCACTTTTAAGAGCCCAGGAAATGCAGTGGCCCACAGAATGGTGACACTGTTTTTCCTGTCCATGCTTTGATTATTCCGGAGAGGAAGAGACTCTGCACCTGAGTTAAGGTGATGGAGGACAAGTCTAAGTGACTCTGGTCCCAGCCCTGGCCCTCAGAACCTTACCCTTCCCATGTACCCAGGCTGACAAATGTAGCCCCTGCCCCCATCCAAGGTCCTGTTTCTGAATTCCAGCTGACTGCTCACAGCTGGAGAACTTCTGGGTACTTGTGAGACTGTGTTGATGTAGGTCTCCTCAGACTGGCCTCCGGCTGCCCCAGCCAATGTCACCATCCTCTGCTTGTTTTCTCAGATCAGAAACTGGACAGTTAGCCTTTTCCCTTTCTGTCCCACATCCTGTGTCCCATCAGTCACTGAGCCCCACCAACAGCACCCCCCCAGCTCGGCTTGAACTCACCCTCTTCATTCCCATTGCCTACTGGAACGTTTCTAAGGACAACAACTCCAATAACCACTCAAAAAATAATTTATCTTCCTGATTCATATATGCACAGAGGATACGCTCAAAATCTCCAAAAGAGAGTCAGAGATGATCTCCCTTTATACCTGTCCAGACACATTCTGTGAACACACATTTCTACCTTTCTGCATGGAGCGAGATCTTGTATATTCCTTTTGTTCTTGAAACATAAATGACAGTCTACTGTAACACACACACTGTGGATAAACCTTCCTTTTTTCGCTTAAAAATACATCCAAGAGAATTTTTTTTTTTTTTTTGGTTTTTTTTGGTTTTTTCGAGCCACACCTGTGGCATATGGAAGTTCCCAGGCTAGGGGTCAAATCAGAGGTACAGCTACCGGCCTAAATCACAGACACAACGATGCAGGATCCGAGACGAGTCTGTGACCTACACCACAGCTCACAGCAATGCCGGATCCTTAACCCACTGAGCAAGGCCAAGGATCAAACCCACATCCTCATGGACACCAGTTGGGTTTGTTGCCTCTGAGCCACAATGGGAGCTCCCTCATCAAAGAGAACTTTTCTAATTTAGGGCCTGCCAGGCTGCCGCAGCCCTTTTAACTGCCACCTTCTTCTCCCGTGTAGGGCATGGGATGTGGCCCCCACCAGGCCCTTGTGACCACTGAGATACCTCTAATCTTCTGCTCAAACTGTGGCTTCCAGTTCTTATCCTCCACAATGACACAGAAAAATGCTTCTCAGACATGTCCTAAGTAAAACTCTATGGATAGGAACCTCAAATTTATACATGTATTTCTTTCTTGACTTCCTTAATACAAAAATTCAGGGAGTTCCTGTCGTGGCTCAGTGGTTGGTGAACCCAACTAGCATTCATGAGGATGCGGGTTCTATCTCTGGCCTCGCTCAGTGGGTTAAGGATCCGGCATTGCTGTGAGTTGTGGTGTAGGTTGCATATACGGCTTGGATCCCGAGTTGCTGTGGCTGTGGCATAGGTCGGTGGCTGCAGCTCTGATTCGACCCCTAGCCTGGGAACCTCCATATGCCACTGGTGCGGCCCTAAAAGACAAAAAGACAAAAAAAAAAAAAAATTCAGGAAATAAGGCAAAGACCTTTGAGTAAACTTTTGAGCAATACTGTTATGTAAAAAACATTGTGAACTTGTTAGCTAGTCTGATACTTTACTGAGGAAGTGTCTTTTTAAAAACAGATGGGTAGATAGTCTTTCTAACCCATTAAGCCAGTCAATAAGCTGGATATTATCTGTGTTTTTTGGCCACACTTGCAGCATGAGGAAATCCTGGGCCAGGGATCAAACCTGAGCCACAGCAGCAAAAACACCAGATCCTTAACCTGCTGAGCCACCAGGGAACTCTTAAGCTGGATAGTCTTGTTTTTGCTCTATTTCATTGTCTCTGTGTTTGTGTTACAAGCTATGCAAAGAGGCACTGGGTCACTTAGTGTGAGGAGTAAAGTGCATGAAAGCATAGGTCAGAATTAAGATTCGACTTCCTCTCTGTTATTACAAAAAGCTACTGAGTAATCCAGGAAAAAAAAAAAAAAAAGTTGTGTATTTTTCTTAGACTTAATATGAGCCAGAGCTGCGACCTATGCCTCCACTGCAGCAATGCTGGATCCTAACCCACTGCTCAGTGCCCAGGATTGAACCAGTCCCTCCACAAAGACAAGTTGGATCACTAACCCACTGCACCACAGCAGGAACTAAACAACTAAAGTTATTTCTTTATTGAACTATTCAGATGAAAAAGAACCTTAGTCACTCCTCAGATATGACTTGTGATGTTGAGAGTTTTGGGCAGCCTTCAGGAGGCCAGCTCACCTCCTGAAGATGACCTGGTGTCAGCTATGATTCCCAAGCTTCTGCTGGCCTGGTACTCAGACCAGCAAAAATTCCCCATCTCCAAGGATGCTGCCCTAGGTAACCTTGGAAACGACTGGACTTCTCTAAGACTAAAGGCCAGAGGAGCTATATATAAGCACTGCACTTGGGTTTAAGATCTGTTTCCCACAGGAGTGCAGGTTAACAATTCTGATGCTGAGATATGTGTGCTGGACTGAATGGATGCAATTAACTAAATGGATGGCAGGTAGGGGAGCCAGGCTTCTCCCTGTGGGAGGGTGGTTTATAGATAAGCAGGCAGAGGAGGGCAGGATGATCCACATGGTCATGGCTAACAGGTAATGGAGACATCCGTACCAACTCACATTTAACTCAACACGGTGTGGGCAGTACTTATAGAAACGTGCGCACACAGTCAGCACAAACTCTTACTTTTTGCTTATTGGCTGAGAGGGCCTACAAGAAAGGACATTCCAGCTGTAACAAGCCTATCGAGTGTCCAGACCTTGGCATCTAAATCTGTTCTCAATGAAAGGCCAGGGCTCCATGGAGATACTTGGGGCGGGGGGGCAGGTATATGAAAGAAACATGGGAGCTGAATGTGAGCAACCAGATAGAGCAGTGATGGGTAACCCAAATTGTAATGAAGTATCTCTGAGTCCACAGTGATATAAATGGCTAATGGAATGGATGGATGAGGGAACAAAGAAAACCTCCCATATGGAATTCCAGATAGCTGGTGTGGGGCTCTGCCCTCAGCAGGTGGAGCACGGCTCTCCATCCTTAGGGGTTGTTCCATGCACAGAAGCCTCCTTCCTAAGCTACGGTGACCAGGAGAAACCAGACACTGGTTTCTCAGGCAGGTGGTCAAGGCCAACATCAAAGGTCATGAATTATGTTAACAGCACACACCCTTGATCAGAGGCAATGGAAATGTCACTTTACTGATGTAATCTTTCTTCCAACCCATAACTCCTGTCTAATCATGTGAAAAACACTAAACAAATTCTAATAGTTGACATTCTACACAATACCTGACCACTACATCTCAAAACGTCAAGGTCATCAAAACAAAGTCAGAGAAATTGCCAGAGCTGAGCAGAGCCTAAAGGACATGGGGACTAAATGTCATATGGTCCTGGAAAAGGAAAACAATACTGGGTTAAAAACTAAGGAAATTAAAATAGACTATGGAGTTTAGCTAATAATAATGTATCAATGCTAATTCTAGCAAATGCAGCACACTAATGACAGGGAGACTGGGGGCAGGGTACATGGGAACTCGGTTCTATCACCTCAATTTTCTTGCGAATCTAAAACTGTTCTATATGGGAATTCCTGTTACGGCATAGTGGAAACGAATCTGACTAGTATCCATGAGGATGTGGGTTCAATCCCTGGCCTTGCTCAATGGGTTAAGGATTCAGTGTTGCTCTGAGCTGTGGTATAGGTTGCAGATGTGGCTTGGATCCCACACACTGCTATGTCCTCACAGATGTAGGCTGGTGGCTATAGCTCCAATTCGACCCCTAGCCTGGGAACTCCCACATGCCATGAAAAAACAAACAAACAAAAAAAAAAAACCTGTTCTATAAAAATAAAGTCTTAGAGTTCCCTGATGGCTCAGTGGGTTAAGGACTGTCATGTCACTACTGTGGCTTGGGTCGCTGCTGTGGCATAGATTTGATCCCTGGCCCACAGGTGCAGCTAAAAATTTTTTTAAAAATCTCTTTAAAAATAATCCCCCCCCCCCGCAACTCTTCAGACAGGAAGTTAAAAATTAAAGAAAAAAAGCAATGTCTTTCATTGCTCTACATCTTCTACTGCTAATTCGGTCCAAATACTTGGAATCCCTGTTTGGCTTTAGAACGAGAAGCCTGGTGCCCACGCAGTTTGGTGACAGGAGGAGAGGAGGGCCAGAGGGCAGCTACAGTGGGACATCAGGGGGTTACCTTCCCCAGGTCAATGCTCCCTATGCAGACTTGGCCATTGTCGGGCAGCTTGCAGTAGGAAGGACGAGCATACCAGTCAGGAAAACAAGAGGGGCAACGTGCAGCCCCATGTCTGCCCTTCCCCCAGCTGGGCATCTCCAGGGAGAGACTGCTGCTCAGGAGCCACCAACGAAGCCATAGTTCACGTTCATGTCAAGTTCACATCTGCCCTCTCTGCATGAGGAAGCTTTCAGATCTGGCTGTTACCTTCCAGTTCAATTCAAACCACGCCCCTCAACTTTCCTGCTTCTCAAAGGGCACAGGAACTCCTTTCAAGAGAAACCTAGAATCAGAATAGTCCCAAACCAATGGGATTCTGACGTGCACACATGAATGCTTGATATCAATCATATGATAAACCGAGAAGTTACCCAGGAGCACCCAAACATCCAGCTAACGGTTCTGTTGGTACCAATGTCCTCAATGTCTAACCTTGTCTGGAACAAGAAGGGCATAAGCAGGTAACTAAAAGGCTACTGTGGGACCCCATGAACCCAGCAAACGCTGGTTGCCTTTCCCTCTTTGACAGGGAGGTGAAGAGCATCCATCACACAAAGTAAAACATACTAAATTCTATGAGCCACTAAGGCAGTGGTTTTGACTGAGAGTGATCCACATGGTGCTACCTGGGCAATCAACCAGGACAGAGCCAGGCCAGCCCCCGTAGCCAGCACCTGGGCTCTGGGCACAGCACCCATTCAGCTTCAAGCACCTGATGAGTGGGTATAACTCAATGACGTGAGCCACCCTGTTGGGGGGAGGGGGGAGAGTGACAAGGGCCACAGGGGATGGGGAGATTAACACAAGCACCATCAAATGCAAACACAAGGAAGACAGCTCTCGTAATGTCACCTCCCCAAATTTTATGTTTGGAAAAATGCTGCTCTAAGTGAAATTGACACAAGTCTAATTAATGGGACTTACACTTCTAACCAAGGGTTCACCGCCCAACTTGACAGAAGCTGGGATTAGGAAGACCAAAATGAATCAACCCACTTAATTTAATCTAAGGAGAATGCTGTGGGAGTTCCCTGGTGGCTCAGCAGGTTACGGATCCAGCGTTGTTGCTATTGTGGTGTGGCTTTGATCTCTGGCCTGGAAATTTCCACATGCTGCAGGCAGGGCCAAAGAAAAAAAAAAAAAAAAAAAAAAAAAAGAAGAATTCGAAAATATACAATGCTGTGTACTTTCCATTATGTGGCATATATAAACCAAATGGGGACTCAGTAAAAAAGTCCACCTCATTTAATTACTCGGGAGCAAGCTGTGCCCAAGGAATGAATGGCTCTGACACCACAGGGAAGGAAGCAGAAAGGGGTGAAGGCACGGAACATGGCCCCAGACTCAGCTCAGCCCAGCCCCCAGGCAGATACAGGAGACACGAAGGTGCTCTGAGCCTGCAGTGGGCAAGCCTATACATCTCTGAACCCTCAAATTCCACATCATTTGCTCACCACCCTTCTCTCACAGCATGGAATCTACCTCAGATTCAAGGGAGAGACACGAGTCCAAATCCATAGCCAAATCGTATACAAAAGCAGAAACCAAGCGGTCTTAAAGAAGCATCATGAAGTTTGGAGTTCCCACCGTGGTAGAGTGGGTTAAGAACTGACTGCTGCGCTCATGTGGCTGCAGAGGCACATGTTCAATCTCTGGCCTGGGAACTTCCATATGCCATGGGTGTGGCCATTAAAAAAAAAAAAAAAAGGAAAGTTTAAGGTTTGATGTAAAGAAAAGATCCTGGAGATAAAAGTTAAAGCAGCATGGCTCCAGGATGGAAGAAAGAGGGACAAGACAGCGGGCAGGACCTCCCGTTCCCCTCCTGTGTCTCATTAGTCACCGAGTCCTGCCAACTCTGTCTCCCACAGATGCTGTCCTTCCCCTATCTGATGCTCGGTGCTCAGCAGACCAGGTCCCAGGACAAGGGGCAGAAGGAGGCTCCCTGCTCAAAGTACAGTGGTCCCGCAGGGGTCTGAGTGTTAGGAAACATCAGTCCCTGGGCATGGTCACCCCAGAAGGTCTGCACCTCAGTTCACTCCACCAGTTACACCAACAGGAGGAAATGCAAGTACCTGATCGGGCGATGCCGCTGTCCCTGTCTTCATTCTGTCCCCTGCTGGGCATGTCCACTGGAGTGCTGTGCGCTGAGGGAAAGGCAAAGGAAACTTGTCACTGGGCTCTCCAGGGGGCGCTGCTCGAAATGGACTGCGGTCGCTTTACAACAGTGAGTGATGACTGAACATGTTTACACGGGGAGGAAGGAGAAAGCAAAATTCAATACAGAAAAAGAAGAAAACAGGGTCTAGTGACCATCTGCTGGTCACTGTCCTGCTGCAGCAGGGAAACCTTCCTGAGTGCTGCACTTCTCGCCAAGAAATTGAATAATAAATACACAGGCCCTGAACACAATGGGCAAACCTCCTCTGGCACTTTCAGCCATTTTCCTCATCATTAGTATTTAAATAGCATTTAAAAGTATTAGCAAGTATTTTCGATATACGGAAATACTTCAAATATTGAGCACTGCCAAAATGCTTTATAATCAGTTCTGATAGTAACTCTAGGCATCCCAGAGAAGAGAAAGACTCGAAAACCATTTCATACATTTAAAAAATGCCTCTCTGTTTATAATCCCTTCTCTTGGTAGATAGAAAACACCAATATTCATTTTCAAATATTTCTTCCTCCACCTCTTCCCCATATACACCCAAACATGGTATTATTGTAGAGCCACTTAGAAAATCCTCTGAAGGGTTACAGACCTCTAGGAACATGTCAGATCAGTCTGACTGCGTACTTACTGAGCTGGATGGTAGCTGACATGTCACAGTGAGTTACCGTGAGTTACAGGGTACAGGGAGCCCGATGCCCTGCTTGATTATTATACTTGCCAGCCCTTAGGCGAAGCATGTTTATTTTCACAATTTTAAGGAGCATATATATCAACATGTTATCCTCACTCTGGGGTCAGTTAACTGGGGTGCCTAGTGGATTTCAGGCTATGAAGGAAAACAGAATGAAGAACACTGGTTGCCATAAACCCAATCTTTCACGTTAGTAATGAGGCTTCCCATACGTGTTGCTCATGCAGGACCACAGCAGACATCCGACAGCCTTGGCAAACAAGGCCAGGCCAATCTCAGAATGTACCTACCCGGAGTGACCGAGACAATTACACCTGGAAAGAAGCTGGAAAGTGCATCTGAACTACTCAAATGCTAGGGAAAGGGAGAGAAGGAGAGAGAGAAAGAGAGGTCGTCCATGCTCTGGTTAGAGTGACTTTTGAAGACACTGCAGGTGAGGGTGCGGGTGAATAAAAGGGTCAAAGGTGCCACAGCAAAGGGAAACAGTTCACAGCAGCAGGAGGGGCTGAGGAACATCAGAAAACATTATCCTCTTAGGAACACGAAGGGCTCACTTCAGATCCAAATCACCTTCCACCTGGGTGTTAGCAGAGACATTCACAACAGAGGTTCGCGAGAGAAATTTCCACAACACCTGGAACTTGGCAGCATTGGAAACTAGTGTCTTAAGAGCCCCTCGGATTCCTAGAGAGGCACCAAACAGGACTGGCTTCTAAGAACCTGCCTGGGACTGACTAGCGGGCGTGGGTCACAGGCACTCAGCGTCCCCCACAAACCTGCGAAGAAGGAGGCACTGCGGCTGAGCGGGAGTGGTCCTCCTTCGGCCGCCCCCCGTGACAGCTTGCTGCCACATCCCTGCAGCACACCTGGGGCAGAGACACACACGGGTGGGCAAACAAGGTACACACACAAAAATAAACACAGATTAAAGATAATGCCGAAAACAACACGACACCACCAACTCAAGTAAAGCACAGCGCACGCCCGCCACAGTGATGCTCGGCGAGAAGGAAGCCGTCCATGCGGTGGATTTTACCTAAGTTACTTCCAGTCCGACAGGGACCCAGGTTGTTGTGATTTGTGTTCAGTTTCCCCAAGTTAGGATCTTGGTTGATGTATTCAAAGCTGTCCTGCAGGCTAAATCCAGAGGGAGGAAGGGAGAGAGGAGAAAAACATCAAGAGACGGAGAAGGTTGCTTGCTAACGGATACAGACACCCTGACAGTTGGTCAGACTTCTCTTTATAAATAAAGTCTCACATCTACCAAAGGAAAGGAAACTTTATGGGAATCTGCTGGAGGAAAGGACAAGTAAGGCTTTGGGGAGTACTTCAACCTATAAAACTAAATAACATGTTCCAAACAATTTTATATTATGTAAGGGTGGGGGGAACACTGAACTCTACACATCTTGCTTTGGAAAATGACACCCAGGATATTTACATAAACCTTCAAAGTCAAATTCAGTTTAACCCTGAGTTAACATCTAAAACTTTTTTCAAGAGGAACATGTGACAGAAACTATGATTCCTATAGGAGCTTGACTTCACAACTTCTAAAAAACTACAATCACAAATACACATATGAGAGAAGCACATTTTAATAATTTATTGTATTTACTAACAAACAAAAATTTTGAGAATAACATAGCATCCTGAGGCCAACATAATTTTTACTTATATCTGACCTTAATATTTTATTGGGGGGGTTGTATAAATGTTCAGGGAATATCAATGGTCTGAAAAAGAATATCTCACAAAAGATAAACATCAATTCCTATACTGGCGTCAGTCATGACCATCCAGTGTTAAATGTTCAAATAAGTAAATTCATGATTCCATTGAAGAGTCACCAGATTTACTCAGTGGTGCCCAAATCTTCAGAGAAACATGCTTTCAAATTCCCAGGACTGTAAAATTAGCATCCTTCATGTGACCCCTAAGAATAGCCCTTTAACTGACAACAAACATTTCTTTCAAACTTACCTACGTATAACAAATGTTTTGCTGTTTCATTAAAAAAAAAAAAGGAATGTATGACATATTTCTGCTTGAAAAATTCAAAATATATGAAAAAATGTGCTAGAATAAGAGTTAAGTTAGGCATTTAAGTATTTTCAGATTACAAAGAAGTGTAAAACAAAGGGGGGTGGAAATTCAGGAGGAAGAATCAAAATATCACCTGGCCCTAGCCCCTACCAGCCACAGAGGCTACTGGACGGTAGAGAGATGGCAAACACAGAACGCCCCTCCTGCCACTCAGGAGCCCCTTGGCCTGAGAACCCCACTCTGTGCGTCACTCCTTCAGAAATAAACAGACCAACAGACTAACAAATGAGAATTTTTTTTTTTTTTTTTTTTTTTTTTTAATGGCCACACTCTCGGCACATTGTTCCTGGGCCAATCCAAGCCACAGCTGTGGCAACTCTAGATCCTTTAACCTACTGCTCTGGGCCAGGGATGGAACCCACACCTCTTCAGTGACCTGAGCTGCTGCAGTCAGATTCTTAACCACTGTGCCACAGCGGGAACTCCCAGATGAGGTTTTTGTTTTTGTTTCTCAGGGCCATACCCGAGGCATATGGATATTCCCGGGCTAGGGGTCAAATTGAAGCTGCAGCCGCCAGTCTACACTATAGCCACAGCAATGTGGGATCTGAGCCACATCTGCAACTGACACCACAGCTCACGGCAACACCAGATCCCTGACCCACTGAGCGAGGCCAGGGATCAAACACGCATCCTCATGGATACTAGTTGGATTCATTTCTGCTGCACGACAATGGGAACTCCTAAGGTTTTTTTTTTTTTTTTTTTTTTAAGGTAAAATAATATCATAAGCTCATAATCACATAAGCTCATTACTGTGGCCTCTCCTTTTTCCCTTCCCCTTTTCATTTTCTAGGGAATGAAAACTTGGTGAACGTACCCAAAATATATGCAGAGACAGTCATTTGTCTCTAGGGCTACCTGATAAGGTCCAAGGCCTTTTCACACTCCCTATGTGTGGGACAATAGCCACTTTGAAAACCCTTTTGTTGATGTAGACTCATTCTGCATCTCTTCTCAAAAAAACCTCCTGGCCCCCAAATAATGACCCCATCCAGAAACAGCCACTTAGGAAAAGGGGGGTTGGAGGGTGAGGGCAGATACAAAAGCCCAGACTTACTTATTTGTACTCCCGCAGAAGCTGCCCATTCTGGCTGAGAAGACTTTACTAATCATCAGTTGTGGAGGAGAGCTGGAGACAAACAGAAGGGCAGAGAGGGAGAGACAAGAGTTTGATGAGAGGGTGGGCACCCCAGTCTGTGTCGCATGGCTGCAGAAGCTGCCCCAACTCACCGGATATAGTGTATCTTCAGGGTGGAGCCCTTGTAGCTCATGGCGACAGAGCCGAACATCATCTCACCCAGCATGTTGACGTCGGAGGCTGGCCGTGTGTACTGGTGGCCGGGAAAGAAGCCAACATCGCATCACCAACAATGTGACAGAAAATGACGTGCATACCAGCTGGTATTTGATAGCTATTTCTCAAAGCAGCAACTGATCATTCTACAATCTTAACCTATATGTTGCCTGCCTACTTTCCCCCAGATTATTACCGGTATGTGTGATTTCTTCCTTATACACAATATCCTCAGACAGGACCCAGGCATTTTGTCAGAGTTTATTTTTAATCTTATCACAAGAAAACAAGTATTTTCATCATCTCCATTTGCAAACCCTAAATAGGAAAGATTAAGTGGTGAAAGGCCCAGTACTAAGAACACATCCTGAGAAGAAAGATGGCTCAGGATTATTCAGCCAAAGAACCAACAGTCAGAGAATCATTCAAGTTGATTTGGAATGGATTAGCAATGAGATCCTGCTGTGTAGCACTGGGAACTATGTCTAGTCACTTATGATGGAGCACAATAATGTGAGAAAAAAGAATGTATACATGTATGTGTAACTGGGTCACCTTGCTGTACGGTAGAAAACTGACAGAACACTGTAAACCAGCTATAATGGGAAAAAAAATCATTATATAAATAAATAAATAAGAATCATTCACATTGAATGAAAACTCCAATTGGTGCAGGCAGGGTTTTGAGGGGTACAAAAGATAACAGAAGGTCTGTTTTACTAAAGCATTACTAAAATATTTTAAAGTTTTACTAAAATATTTTAAAAATATTTGATCCTCCAGCTTCTGACATCTTTCAAGTCCCTTTTGTCATCAAAGAGGGTGTAGGGTGCTGCCGCTCTGCCCCCAGTCCCCCACTATTCTAATGTCAAGTCCAGTGGGTGCCTCCCAGTTTGCTTTGTTAAACTCTCTTACAGTCTCTGATGCATATGACTGCTCTTCTTCTAAAATCTCTACTTTCCTGAATCATCCCTTGAACTGGGTTGTTCCCAGACAGCCCATGTTCCCAACCACTACTGTGGTCCTAGTTATTCCTGGTGTGGGGACCCCCGCCTTTTATCTGGAAGCCCATGCTCTCCTGCAGCTCTGGAGGCCCCCACCCAAACACATTCACTCCTAGGTCATGACACTTATATGGTCATACAGGAGAGATATGTTTAGGGAGAGGATTCACGGCCCTACCAATAAGGCTGGTGACATGTGGATGAAGAGGGTAGAAGTGAGTGTGGACCAGCCTAGGGTGCTGTGGCCTCCATGGCTGGACCAGACAAAACTACCCTCTCTTGTGACTCAGCCCACCAGAGAGATTCTTTGCTGTTTTGCCTTTTAGCCCAGCAAGAGCATGGCAATCGCCCTTAACTTTTTTGTTTGTTTGTTTTTTTAGGGCTGTGCCCATGGCATATGTAAGTTCCCAGGCTAGGGGTCAAATTGGAGCTACAGCTGTTGGCCTACGCCACAGCCACAGTAACTCGAGATCTGAGCTGTGTCTGTGACCTACCCCATAGTTCATGGCAATGCCGGATCCTCAGCCCACTGAGCGAGGCCAGGGATCAAACCCAGGTCCTCATGGATAATAGTCGGGTTTGTTACTGCTGAGCCACCATGGGAACTCCACTCTTAACACTTTTCTTTTTTTCTTTTCTTTTTTTTTTTTTTTTTGACTGCCCCAAGGCAAATGAAGTTCCTGAGCCAGGGATCAGATCCAAGCCACAGCCTATAGCTGCAGCAATGCCAGATCCCCTAATCCACTGTGTCAGGCTGGGGATTGAACCTGCATCCCAGTGCTAAAGACACCACTGATCCCATTGTACCATAGCAGAAACTCCAATATTGTAACTGAGCTTTTTTTTTTTTTTTTTTTTTGGCCACCTTGCAAGTTCCTGGGCCAGGAATCAGATCCAAGTTGCAACTCCTTTAATCCACTGTCTGGTCCTGGGGACTGAACCTACATCCTGGAGCTACAGAGATGCTGCTGATCCCATTGCATCACAGCAGGAACTACCTCTTCTTTTTTTAACTCCAAATCCATATGCACACATATTTACACACAAATGCACAGACACATACACACGCACACACCTCTTCATACACATTTGCCAAGGAAGAAAGAGAAACATGAATCTATCAGCCTTATTTAATAGGCTCTTTTGTGGTTACAGCTCATACCAATCTCTTCTCACTATGTACAGACAGAAACTAACAGGGCTTCACATTCTTTATTAATTATTTCCACCCACCACCTCCATTTCATAACCTGCTTTTTCTTGGGGTACAAGGTCCACAAACCAACTCTGAAATTAACAAAGTTCCACAGACCTGTGGCAGCTGATACTGGTAGTTTTCCTGGCTTTGCTATTCTAGGAATATGGTAGACAAAATTCCACATGACTCCAAAAAAACCCACCAAAAGCCAAACAAAACAAAACAAAATAAAAAAAACACCTCCATCAAGTAGTAGCCCTCTGCTATTTAATATTTATGGGGCATCTTCCCTTATACCTAGTTAGCCAATATTTCTCAGTAACCCTTATGCTTTACTGAGTTACACACACACACACACACACACACACACATACACACACACAATAAATGCTACCAGCCCTCTATCCTCCACGCTCAAGTTCAGCCTTGGCTTCCAGTTTGCTCCTCTAAAGGTTCTCTCCCTTCTACTGGCAAATACTACCTTCTTACATGTGAATACACATCCCCAAGACTTCTTAGAGCTCTTAGAACAAAACTGGAAAATGCCTTAATTCAGCTGGTTCTGACAACAAAGGAAGAAAACCCTGCCTTGCAGTACCTGTTCCTCATTAGGTCCTTGTCACCCTGAATCACCCCCGACCACCGCAGTTTCTATTGCAAGATGAAAGCCTTGAACACAGCACTGACAAGAGACACAGGGTGCATTTCAGAACAATTAGTACCCACCCCCCCACCCATGGCCAAGCCCTCAGACTTCATCCCATGTGTAGGAATCACAGCGAACATCAGCCCCGCGGGGCATTGGGCTTGGAAGGGATGGTGGTTTTACCTGGTACTTGGGGAGCTGCTCCTTGGTGTGCTGGAAGGAGCTCCCAGGAGCACCGTGGGAAGAGAGGCTGCCACCGCCGCTGTGGCAGCACTTGGCCGAAGCTTTCCCAGCAACGTCCTCTGTTTTCTGTGGGAAGAGGGAGAAGCGGTTGAGCCAGGACCACGCAGAGTGGTCCCCAGCACTCGCTTCACTGGGAGTCCTCCCCTAAACCATTCTGTGCTGTCCGGCCCAAGCTGCGCAGAAAACCTGAGTTTCGTTTTTTCCTTTTTAATGAGAACAGAAACATGGTACCCGAGAGTCTCTCGTATCTAATTCATTCATTCATTCATTCTCTTGCGTTTTAGGGCCGCACCAGCGAGCGGCATATGGAGGTTCCTAGGCTAGGGGTTGAGTCAGAGCTATAGCTGCCGGCCTACGCTACAGCCACAGCAACCGGGGATCCAAGCTGCCTCTACGACTTACACCACAGCTCACAGCAATGCCGGATCCTTAACCCACTGAATGGGGCCAGGGATGGAACCCATGTCCTCATGGATACTAGTTGGATTTGTTTCCGCTGAACCACAAGGGGAACTCCAAGAGTCTCTCTTATTTAGAAGAGCTGAGTGTTAAAGAAGGGTGGCAGAGAGCAGGTGGGAGGCCATGTGTGAAGACTATTCTTGTTAAATAGTTCAACTATTATTCAGGTTTCAACTCATATTTTAAAATCATCACTGAGATCTGACCTGTTTGGGTCACTAGACGATTTTTAGCACTAGGGAGTCGTAAGCTACAAAATTGATGAGGATGAACACACTGCTCCAAATTTAAGTATCTAGCAAGCTAATGGAATTGAGAAGACAGAACTCTTAATCTGGAAAGACTGAGCAAGTGGGGTTTTTTTGTTTGTTTTGGTTGTCTTTTTAGAGCCACATCTGCAGCATACGAAAGTCCCCAGGCTAGGGGTCAAATCGGAGCTGCCGGTTTAGCCTATACCTCAGCCATGGCAGCACCAGATCTGAGCCACATCTGTGACCTACACCACGGCTTGTGGCAATGCTGGATCCCTAATCCACTGAGCAAGGCCAGGGATCAAACCTGCATCAACATGGACACTGTTGGGTTCTTAACCCACTGAGCCACAATGGGAACTCCTGGGCATGTGCTTTAATGACATACCTCCCATAACTCCTTTAATGAAAGTCACGAGGTCCAGTTTATAAAAGATGAGGATGGGACTCTGGAACAGGGCCTCCTGGGACCACACAGCATGTGCTACAAGGTGGCCTTCAAAGGGCAGGGGTTGTAGGACAATCTACTACATTCCCCACATGGAGTTCACGCTAATTTTTATGACAATGACATAAAGGATGGAGTTCCTATTGTGGCTCAGTGGGTTATGAACCCAACATAGTGTCAATAAGGATGCAGGTTCAAAAACTGGCCTTGCTCAGTGGGTTAAGACTCCTGTGCTGCCGTAAGCTGCACCATAGGTCACAGATGCGTCTTGGATCTTGTGTTGCTGTGGCTGTGGTATAGGCCTCAGCTGCAGCTCTGACTGACCCCTAGACTGGGAACTTTTATACGCCACAGGTGCAGCTGTAAAAGGAAAGAAAAAGAAATAAAGAGGTACTTTTTTAAGGTTTCCCTTCCTCCTACACCAAGATATAGTCCTTACCAAAGTATCCTGTGCCCTCTGTGATAACGCTGTTTCCATCCTGAGCCTTATTTGCTTTTCTGTGTGCAGCTTTTGCTGGGAAAAACATGAATGCAACTGCAGCTGACCTAATCTCCAATGTGACAGTCACATTGGTGGTCGAATGCAAATGCCTGCAGTCATGTGCCTGCTGGGAACTCAGGCTTGTGGAGGGGGCGGGGGGTAGGGGTGGTATTGAGGATGGGCAAAGGGACAGGGGAGCCATGCACCCACAACCTCCAGCAGCAGGGATGGTGGTCCAGGGACTGAGGTCACACCAAGCACACACACACCCCAGCACCCCCTTCAGATCTGCCTGCTACTTAACACCACCTAAGCCAGGAACAGGAGTGACATACAGTCCCCACCTGCCCAGGCCATCTGGCTGGGGACAGCTTGCTGAGCATTCTATGGCGATAGCAACTGGTACAGTGAGCAGAGCCCAGGATGGACTTGTTTTGTGGCCTTGCAAACCTCCCTGGGTCTAACTGCCTTTGTGGTTACATGAGTGCATCCCAGGAAGCTATTGTTTCAGACTCCAGGGTCATGGCTAATCTGAAGGGCTGAAGATTCTGGTTCCCTTTGCAAACTGGTGAGAACTCTTTCCCCTTCACCTCTTTCCAACATTAGGAGCCCTAGTGATGGAGGGTTGGTGTTCAACTAAACCATCTGTGCAAGGCCTTCAGGGAAACAAGACATGATTTGGGAAACCAAGGGGAAAATGTGTCCTGTCCACCAAAGGGTCAATTGCTAGCTCACCTAAACTCTGATACAAATCTACCATTAAAGCCTTCAGGGGAATCACCTGAGAGATTGCTCATCTATTCCCCACCCCCACCCCCCACCTACCTAACAAGCCCAACAACTACTGTAATGATTAGCTACCTGGCCTTCCACTTTAAATAAGCACTATGCAATCTGCCCAGCCAAACTGCCTTTAACCAAACGCTTTCTTCCTGCAGAAACAACCTTATCAAGAGCAGGAAGAGATCTCGGTCCAGATGACACAGTGACATAGAGTATTCACTTATCTACACGTTCTGTTCTCTAAACTGCCAGGATTTGGTCAATACAGGTAGCAGGTTATTGAACATGAAAGGAATGGACACAAGTGAATGTATTTAGTTTGTATACATCTAAATGACTGTTGAAAATGTGGTAAGTCAGAAGCACACTAGACTGACATCCCAAAGACACACAGGGAGGACCAGATCCTGCTCCCACCTGGACACATCACTCCACCTTTCCCATTCTGGCTCCAAGGGATCAAGAGCTGCTCTGCTCTTCCTTTACCCATCCCCAGGTCTCCCCATAACCCACACTACCACCACCAACACCTCTATCACCACCACCATCAGCAGCACCCAACTCCATCACCACCACCAGCAACTCCTCCATCACCACTATCAACACTACCACCAACATCATCAACTCCTCCATCACCACAACCATTACCACCAACACCTCCACCATCACCATCACCTCCCTCATTATCCACCACCTATCTGCCATCACCACCACCATCACCACTCCCTCCACTAAAAAAAGGAGATCTACAAAACTTCCTTGGTCAGACAGGCTTGAGACACAGTCCCTTTTGCAGACAACAGTGCACATTAGCACCCTGAGGCCCTGTGGGGAGGAAATCTCTTAACCCAGTGCTGTGTAACCTCTTAGTATCTATGAGAAACACAAGACAGAACGATCTACTACCTTACTTCTGGGCTAACACTTCATGAATTTCAGAGTTCTCAGTTTTCCCTTACATGGCACATTTCTGGCATCAAAATCCTATTGGATTGCAACTTACCAGCAAATTCACTTCTAGTAATATCTATAGTACGCTGTTTAGCATCTGCATGATTACTTACAGTCTCACCTGTGTATATTAATAAGAACACAAATGAGATGGGGTAAGGGCTTCTGTTTGTGTTTCTTCTGAACCACTAATGGCACTGTATGGTACAGCCCAAACAGAAGATGATGACACCTGCTCAGAGAGGTGGTTAAAAGCACAAACAGAAAACACACTACCTCACACTGGTCAGAATGGCCATCATTATTAAGTCTACAAATAACAAATGCTGGAGAGAGTGTAGAGAAAAGGGAACCATCCTACACTGCTGGTGAGAATGTAAACTGGTACAACCACTGTGGGAAGCGGTACGGAGGTACCTCAGAAAACTAAATATAGAACTACCATATGACCCAGCAATCCCACTCTTGGGCATATATCTGGACAAAACTTTCATTCAAAAAGATACATGCACCCCAATGTTCACAGCAGCACTATTCACAATCACCAAGACATAGAAACAACCAAAATGCCCAGTGACAGATGAATGGATTAAGAAGATGTGCTGCATATTCACAATGGAACACTACTCAGCCATAAAAAAGAACAAAATAAAGCCATTTGCAGCAACATGGATGGAATTAGAGATTCTTATACTAAGTGAAGTAGGTCAGAAAGAGAAAGACAAATACCATACGATATCACTTATATCTGGATTCTAATATATGGCACAAATGAACCTATCTGCAGTAAAGAAACAGTCATGGACATGGAAAAGAGACTTGTGGTTGCCAAGAGGGAGGAAGAGGGAGTGGAATGGACTGGTAGATTGGGGTTAGTAGATGCAAACTATTGCATTTGGAGTGGATAGGCAATGAGATCCTGCTGTATAGCACGGGGAACAATATCCAATCACTTGTGATGGAAAATGATGGAAGATAATATAAGAAAAAGAATATACATATGTATTTATATATATATAAAACCAAGTCACTTTGCTGTAGAGCAGAAATTGACAGAATTTTGTAAATCAACTAAAATAGAGAATTTTTAAAAGAAAAAAAATGCAAAAGATGAAAGCAATCCATGTTTCATACCTGAGTTGCCACCTCCTCAATCTCGTGCACAGCTTTAGAATCAAACAAGACTTGTCTGCCTCTCCTTTCACAGTCCTGGTAAACTATCAGGCGAATCTCATTCAGGTCCAACTCCGAGCACGACCAACTGTGGATTAACAGGAGAGAAAGAAGTCATGTTACCTGCAACGTTCGGGATGGTCATGGGGAGTCTCCCAGTCAGGGTGCCCCTGTGCCCAAGGGCCACCAACGGGCAGAAGGCAATCCCTTCAGACCTCGGACGGAAAGCCCTGTCTGTGGATGCCAATGGGCCACATAAATACTGCCACAAAGGCTGGGAAGGCTGCTGAAGTGAAAGATCACAGGAGTTCCCGTTGTGGCTCAGTGGTAATAAACCCGACAGTATCCATGAGGTCACGAGTTTGATCCCTGGTCTCACTAAGTGGGTTAAGGATCCGGTGTTACTATGAGCTGTGGTATAGGTTGCAGATACGGCTTGGATCCCACGTTGCTATGGCTGTGGTGTAGGCCAGTGGCTACAGCTCCAATTTGACCCCTAGCCTGGGAACTTCCATATGTTGCAGCTATGGCCCTAAAAAGACAACAAACAAACAAACAAACAAAAGTCATTGGAGAGAACGTTTCTCCTGCCAATGCCTGTCTGGGCGAAGATGGCAGGCAGGAGCACAAAGGGCATGTGGACAGAGTTGAACTGGACACCTGGGTTCTAAGGGTTGCACACCTGAGGTCTGGGGGGTCTTCATGCCTCGCCCCATTGGGCCAGGAATTTATAGCAAGTCATGAGAGCCCTCTCTCTCCTTCTCCCAGCTGCTCAGGCCAAATTTACAGGAATTACATATTCCAAAACTTGGTATTTTCTTCTACTATAGCAGGCTCTGATACAGAAGTTTGGAAAGCCAGGTGTGTCGCTGGAGAGCATCTGAACTGCCAACAGTCAGCAATGAAGGAAGTGCAGCTTATTCCTAAGCAAGGAGGAAACCACTGGGACAAGACTGCTCTGAACGCATGTTTGCTCTTTTTTTTTTTGGTCTTTTTAGGGCCACACGCATGGCATGTGGAAGTTCCCAGGCTAGGGGTCTAATCAGAGCTGTAGCTGCAGCCTATGCCACAGCTATAGCAACACTGGATCCTTAACACGCTGAGCAGGACCAAGGATTGAACCCGTATCCTCATGGAGACTAGTCAGGTTTGTTACCACTGAGTCACAACAGGAACTCCAAGAATACACGTTTGCTCTTGAGCAGTAAGTGAAACCAGAACACAAGAACCAACAAAGGGCAGTCATCTAACAAGGCTCCGCCCTGGTCATCTTCAGTCATCAGTCTGTTAACCCGCTCAACATGGATCTGGATGCCTACTATGTTCCAGTCACCAAGCTCGATGCTAGAGGTTTAGCAGTTAGTTAACTGAGCAGACCTGGTCCCTGCCCTCAGGGAGCATGCGGTTTCGTGGGGAACACTGGGCTGCTCACCATATATAAACGTGTAAATACAGACTGTCAAAGTGCAAAAAGGAAAAGACTCTTCTATTTTCAGATTTAAGGGTTGGGGGAAGGGCAGGGAAGTCCCTAAGGACTTAAGGACATGACACTTAACCACGACTTGAAGAAGGAAGAGACAAAGAGAGGACAAGTGTGTGGATGAAGAACACATTCAGAAGAGGGAGGGACAGGACAAGGTTTAAGACTGGTGCACTGGAGGAGCTCCGTGTGGCTCAGTGGGTTAAGGGTCTGGAATTATCACTGCTGTGGTGCAGGTTTGATCCCAGGCTGGGGAACTTCTGCATGCTGAGGGAGTGGCAAAAAGAAAAAAAAAAAGAGAGAGAGAGAGAGAAAGAGAAATAAGATTGGTGCATTGGAGAAAGAAAGAAAAGGCTGAGGGAGAAAGTGAGCAGGAGAGACAAGCAGGGCAAGGACCACTTCTGAGAGGCCAAGGTGAACAGGTTGATAAACTCAGTCTATCAGGTGTCAGTATACACCTTCCAAAGGACAAGCTGCTGCTCTAAGGAAAACACGGCGGGGGGGGGGGGGGGTAGATTAAGACCAGAAGCAGGAAAGCCAAACAGAACTTATTCTAAGAGTTCAGGCCCTTCAAACAAAGGCGAGAATGACAGCCTGACAGCCACAGAGGCAGAGGAAAGGGGCAGATGGGCTCAAGGGGCAGAACTGAGATGGTTCAGTATGGGCGGTGGCCAAGGCGGTGCCAGATGCTGGGAGCACGAGGAGAGGATGGGTGCTGGGGGGTAGTTTGAGGACAAACAGACAGAAACCAAGAGACAGTGTAAAAGAGTGAGGTCAGACATGTGGATGCAGATCCCAGTTCTCTGCGGTCCCATCTCTCCGTCAGCACAATGGGAACATGAACAACAACCTCACGAAGCTGCCCCAGGAATTAAGCAACATGTGCAGAGTGCTTCACACGGAGGCTGCTGTGGGTAAGTGCTCCAAAGTGGTAACAAA
This sequence comes from Sus scrofa, assembly GCF_054392235.1. Taxonomy (NCBI): domain Eukaryota; kingdom Metazoa; phylum Chordata; class Mammalia; order Artiodactyla; family Suidae; genus Sus; species Sus scrofa. The sequence continues at coordinate 48,350,369 of NC_139390.1, read as the reverse complement.
TCACTAAAGGACCGTTAGCATGATTTTTTTTTTCTCTTTTTAGGGCCGCACCTGTAGTATATGGAAGTTCCCAGGCTAGGGGTTGAATCAGAGCTACAGCTGCCATCCTACACCACAGCCATAGCAATGTGGGATCTGAGTAGCACCAGATCCTTATCCTACTAAGCAAGTCCAGGAATAGAACCCACATTCTCATGGATACTATGTCGGGTCCTTAACCCACTGAGCCACAAAGGGAACTCCAATATAATGTTTTTTTAAAACTTGCTTTGGAGTTCCCATCGTGGCGCAGCGGAAACAAATCCGACTAGGAAACATGAGGTCGCAGGTTCGATCCCTGGCCTTGCTCAGTGGGTTGAAGATCTGGCGTTGCCGTGAGCTGTGGTGTAGGTTGCAGACGCGGCTCGGATCTGGTGTGGCTATGGCTGTGGCTGTGGCCAGCAGCTGTAGCTCCAATTCGACCCCTAGCCTGGGAACCTCCATATGCCACCGCTGGTGCAGCCCAAAAAAGACAAAAAAAAAAAAAAAAAAAAAAAATTGCTTTGATGTCTGGTCCCCAAGCATGCCTTGTGCATCGCTGGTTCTTCCCTTTGGGGGCTGTTGTAGTTAATACTAAGCATGGGCTTTTTCTTTTTTTTGTCTTTTTGCCATTTCTTGGGCTGCTCCCACGGCATATGGAGGTTCCCAGGCTGGGGGTCCAATAGGAGCTGTAGCCACCGGCCTACGCCAGAGCCACAGCAACGCAGGATCCAAGCCGCATCTGCGACCTACACCACAGCTCACGGCAATGCCAGATCGTTAACACACTGAGCAAGGGCAGGGATCGAACCCTCAACCTCATGGTTCCTAGTCGGATTCGTTAACCACTGCGCCACGACGGGAACTCCAGCATGGGCTTGTAGAGGGGCAGATTTGTTTTCTTCAATCCTAGCACCAGAAAACACTGAGTTCTGACTGTAGTCCTTGGCAGCCTGTGCTCCAAGCTGCCTACCCAGCACACCTCCTGCTAGTTTTGATACAACTGGGGAGCGTGTGGGAAACCACAGGTCTCCTGCTCACAGGCCAGGCCCAGCCGGTCAGATGTAGCCACCTGACCCCACCTGGCTGATGGCTGTGAGTAGTCACCCTGGGGTGCTGGGGCCTGGTTCTGCCATCGTGAGCTGAGGACGGTCACGAAAGGAGCAGAGGGGGGCGGTCAGCCAGCTGTCCCCAAGGAGCATGACTCTCAGAGCCACTTTCTGTCACTTCCAACCAAGTCGTCCTGATGTTTGTGCCTGAACCACTACACTATAAAATTACAGGTCATGAAAAACACCCTCTGTAATTACTGAAACACAGTACACAGGCCGAAGTTGTCAAAGGTGAAAGATCAACAAAGATGTAATTGCTCTGTGCTTTCTTGTTCAAATGATTTTGCCCCAATAATTACATTTTGCCAAGACAGCATTATCATTTACGAAGGGTAACAATAACTCAGATACATATCAAACTGAGGATGCTGTGTCTGGAAGAGCTAAAATTTAATAATGATCACAATACCTTATCACATGTTTCATGTTATTTTTCAATCAAAAAAGATGAAAAGAAATGGGCTTGGGGTAGAACGTGATGGAAGATAAGTACGAGAAAAGACTATATATGTATGACTAAGTCACTATGTTGTAAGCAGAAACTGACACAACACTGAATCAATTATAATAAAAATTGAATTTAAAATTAAAAAAAGAAAAGATATGGGAAAGGAAAAGCATGTATGTCATATTGTCCAACTTTTGGACCCAAATACCTTAAAAAAATATTTTCTAAAAAAGAAAAAAAGGCAAAAAAAAAAAAAAAAAAAAAAAAAAGGAGCTCCCATTGTGACGCAGTGGAAAGGAATCTGACTAGTATCCGTGAGGACACAGGTTCCATCCCTGGCCTCACTCAGTGGGTTAAGGATCCAGGGTTGCTGTGAGCTGTGGTGTAGGTTGCAGATTCGGCTTGGATCCCTCATTGCTGTGGCTGTGGTATAGGCTGGTAGCTGCAGCTCTGATTTGACCCCTAGCCTGGGAACTTCCATAAGCCACAGGAACAGTCCTAAAAAGCAAATAAAAAAGAAAACCCAAAATGAAAAAAGTATTTTCTAAAATATGAGGAAAGCTCTGTTCTCCCTCCTGCATAAAAACATTGTCACTAGTTTAACTCCTAATTGTGAGTCCAGCTGTCCCCATCACTGACTGTCCCCATCACCGACATTCTGACTGTCCCCATCATCTTTAGTAGAGGCAATTCTAGCCACGGAATCTGGGAAAGGACATGCAGGAAGTTCACTGAGGGCTTCAGAAGAGGGCAGGCCTGGGACCACACGCCAGCTCTCCTCTGTGGCCCTGTCTTAAGGAAGCCCAGCCTCTGTGAAGATTATAGGAAGTGGTGTGTGGAAATCTCAGCACACCACAGGCTCTTGCCTGCCGCCCTGACTCACATGTAACCATAGGCCACGCTATTCCCTTCACGACAGCATCCAGCCAACAGGTACCTGGAGCTGCCCAGAGCACCAGCCACAGGTCCCGTGTGTCACTGAGGGTGGCTCTTGGTGGGAGCCAAAGAGGTTGAAAAATAAGCCTTGGGCTTTTGCCTTAAAATGTCTGACTCGGAGTTCCCATCGTGGCTCAGTGGTTAACGAATCCAACTAGGAACCATGAGGTTGTGGGTTCGATCCCTGGCCTTGTTCAGTGGGTTAAGGATCCGGCATTGCCGTGAGCCGTGGTGTAGACTGCAGGCGCGGCTCGGATCCCAAGTTGCTGTGGCTCTGGTGTAGGCCGGCAGCTACAGCTCCGATTCGACCCCTAGCCTGAGAATCTCCATATGCCCCAGGAGCAGCCCAAGAAATGGCAAAAAAAAAAAAAATGTCTGGCTTATCTTTTAAAGACATTTATTCTGGTCAGAAACATCATGTTTCTCTGCTTTTGCTGAAAGCAAGGGAAGAACACTGTCCCTGGTCTCGGGGACATGGTATTATTTATCTATTTATGGTCACAGCCATATGGCCTGAGTCACAAGACAATAAGGCTGCATCTCTACCTTTTCCTACTGTAAAATTTAGACAAAAGGGCTTATATGAACCCTTTTCCATGATGCCAAGATTTGCCTGGTTGGACCTAAAACCAGGTCTTTTTTCTGGAATAACTCAAGAGCAGAAAGTGTGTGACCAAAGTCTAAAAGACTTACCTGAGGGGGTGATAAGCAATAGTACAAAGGATTTTTTTTTTTTTCTTTTTTAGGGCTGCACCTTGTGACATATGAAAGTCCCCAGGTTAGGGGTCAAATAGGAGCTACAGTTGAGGCCTACGCCACAGCCACAGCAATACCGGATCCAAGCCACATCTGTGACCTACACCACCACTTGCGGCAACACTGGATCCTTAACCCACTGAGCGAGGCCAGGGATCAAACCTGTGTCCTCAGGTAGACTATGTCAGCTTCTTAACCCCCTGAGCCACAGTGGGAACTCCAGTTCAAAGGATTTTAAGTAGAGAAAACAGAATTGTCTTTATGATAGATATAACCATTGCTGTGGTTAAACTGTGTTTCCCCAAAGATATGTTCAATTCCTAGTTTCTGGTACCTGTGAACATGACCTTGTTCAGAAACAGGGTCTGTGTAGGTATAATCACACCAGATTAATCACACCTAATCCAATGACTGGTGTCAACACAAGAGGAAGGAACCTGAACACAGACACAAAGGGAAGAAGGCTATGTGAGAACAGACACTGGATGGTGAACTATGAGCCCAGGAAAGCCAAGGAATGCTGGCGCTCTTATCTTAGAGAGTAGATTAAGAAACGTGAAGGTCCCGGTTTCCAGGGAACTTGAAGAGACAGCCATGTGGGCAGCCACACGAAAACAAGAGGATGCAGAGAGCAAGAAAGAAAACAGGACACATGCCTGGAAGCAGCAGTATCTGAACGAGGAAGGGAAGAGGGGAGGCCGGGATCAGGTGCGGAGGTGACTTCAGAGTCAGGGCAGACAGAGGGCAGGCATCAGACTCAGAGCACAGGGGCACGACGTCCAAGTCCTGGGTGTTGGGTACAGCCACTGCAGGAGAACCGCAAGGAAAACAAGGCTGGAAATTGGGGCCACCCATGGAGGACCTTGGCTGCTGACTGAAGGAACATGCGTTTGGTCCATGGGCAGAGGTATGAGTGCCATTCCCACCTTCTGAGAAAAGTGAACGACACAGTCAGCTGTGTTTTAGGAGAGGAATAAACCATTCTCACCTTCTGAGAAAAGTGAACGACACAGTCAGCTGTGTTTTAGGAGAGGACTAAACCATTCTCAGGGCAAAAGGAGAGGGCGCAATGACCCGCACCAGGGTCTCCAGGGGCCAAGCTCACAAGGCAGAGGGTAGCAGTTTTATGCTTTGCTGCAGCGATCTGCTCCGTCCTCTGAGACCCCCGTGTTGGTCTATGATACTGCCCTTGAACGTTTACAGGAATCAGGCTGCAGGTGCCCTCAAGTTCGCCCATGTGGAAGCATGGTCTATGAGAGACGAACAGTTCAGAAACGTTCTTCCTCAGACTCCATGCAAGGCAACAAAGATAGTCAAAGTTAAGTTCATGTGCAGAGTTTAAAGAGCTGTCTTGTGATCCAGGAATGTGAATGTTTAGAGTCAGGTATGATCAGGAACTTTAAATGGTCCAAGAAAAGGTAAAACGAAACAATACAAACCCAATAAAACCCACAAGAGTGATCACAACAAAGACTGGCACACACTGTCCACCTGGCAATCGGCTCCTGCATGCCTGCTGCCTGCGCGGCACCTCAGGCACAGGGTACAAACCACAACCCCGCCCCATGAGCTCACTGTGTCCATGGTGACATTTCCCTGCCACACATGAGACCTTGGGTATGCTCTTTTCTCTACTGATTCCCACCACTCCTCTTCTCTTCCTCCAAAAAAGTTTTCAGACACAGACAGAAGTCCATCTCAAGAGTTAAGGAGGCTCTAATGACTATTACCTGAAAATAAAGTAACGGCAGGATGGAGGAAAAGGGAAAATTATGCTTGAGACGGCGATCAGAGTTCACCCTGTCAGCACAAATGTACATTATTTCCTGCCCAGTAGCAAGCTATTTATTGCAAGAAAAAAATTATGTAAATAGATGGCAGTAATATATTTGGAACTTTTTGTTTCTTTTTTGCTAGGTTCATAGCTCAGCAAGATGGCAACAGGAAAAGGAATTTGCTAGTCAGTTGACTTTTCCTTCCTCTATTTTGCACATATACAGCATCCCAAATTGCCTGGTTTAGTTTCAGAAAGCTACATAAAAATTCACCTCTGAACTGCTATCCTGCTTTCAACAGTATAGTAAAAAAAAACTTAGAATCAAATTCTCATCATAAGCTTTAATATACAATGTGAACCGAAAGATTTAACTTTAAAATTCTTTCAGAGTTCCTGTCATGGCTCATCAGTAATGAACCCAACCAGTATCCATGAGGACTCGGGTTTGATCCGTGACCTTGCTCAGCGGGTTAAGGATCTGGTGTTACCATGAGCTGCGATGAAGGTCACAGATGCGCCTTGGATCTAGCATTGCTATGACTGTGGTGTAGGCCGGCAGCTGTAGCTCAGATTCAGCCTCTGTCCTGGGATCTTCCATATGTTGCACGTGCAGCCCTAAAAAAGCAAAAAATAATAATAATAGGGAGTTCCCGTCGTGGCGCAGTGATTAACGAATCTGACTAGGAACCATAGGCTGCAGGTTCGATCCCTGGCCTTGTTCAGTGGGTTAAGGATCTGGCGTTGCCATGAGCTGTGGTGTAGGTTGCAGATGTGGCTCGGATCCCACGTTGCTGTGGCTCTGGTGTAGGCCAGCAGCTATAGCTCCGATTCAACCCCTAGCCTGGGAACCTCCATATGCTGCAGGAGCGGCCCTAGAAAAGGCAAAAAGACAAATAATAATAATAATAATAATAATAATAAAATGACTCCAATTAGATGTATCCTACTGTTATTTTCCCAGAAATTTATATTGGATGTTGGCCACAACCCTTTGTCTTTAGTAGGTGACATGTACATCCTTTATTGCTCTTGTAAAAGAAACGTGTGGAATGAAAGAATCGTCCTGCCTGGCTGGGAAAGAGGACTGTAACCTGAGCCACGAAGACCACACCTGCATCCATTCCTTTCCCACGCTCACCACCTGGCTTGACCAGGTGCCTGGAAAGGTGGGAAGAGAAACCACCAAGGTCCCAGCTCACACCCTGGTAGGGAAGGCTGGTGTGCAAGGCAATCAGTAAACTAGACCATCTCAGGTGCTTCAGGAAATGTCTACATAGGGAAGGAAAGGTCAAGTCCACCTAGTTGGGTGAGGAGTGGGTCCCAGTCACAGATGACGTGATGCCTGGCACCTGGTTGTCCTCCAGGGCACACTCTCAGGTAACTGGGCAGGTGCTGACTCCAGCTCGGCTCTCCCCAGATGCATGCCTTACCTGCCTCCCAAGGCTGCTGGGAAAGCCAAGGGGAAACTGCAAAGCAGGACTCCAAGCTGAGTTCAGATACACAATCCTTTAGCCAAGACCCTTGGGGCCAGATGTTTTAGAATTTGAATTTCTTTTGATTTTAGAAAGATGCTTATATAACAGCTCTTCCAGCATCTGAGGTATAGTCAAACCCCAAATAAAACAAATGAATATTTCACCAGGCTGACTAAGAAGCATTTGTGCTAAGTGGATTATCAAGTGGCTACAAAAGTCTTATAGCAGTTTGGGTCAGTTCCACTTCTTTTTTTAGGGATTTTAGGATTTGAGAACTTCAGGATAAGAAGCTGATGCCCAGTGTAAGGCTAACTTGTCTGAGGGAAGGCAGAACTCCCCCTGCATTACCCAGGTATGGGAGGTCTGGAGGCTGACGAGCAAGGAAGCTGCTGGTGACTCTGAGCGCGGCTTCCCACTGAGAAGATGCTATAAATGGCCACGAGGGTCACAAGCTAAAACCACAGTCTTTACATAATACATTCACCCAGCAATGACCAAACATCATGAGTCACCACACAGCTGAGGTTTGGGAGCTACAAAGGGGAACCATGACACCAGGAGAGGAAAGGCAGATTCCACCCTCCTTTCCCGAGGTCAGGGTCAAGGCCAAGTCAGGTAGAACTCCAAGCCAGGCAAGGTCTGTGTGGCAGTCAGGGCATCACCACCCACAGCTGCTGGCTAAGGCCCTGCTGGATGTCAGAATGCCTGGGTCCAGGCAGGATGGAGTGTCTGCTGGACATCAGAACGCCAGGTCCAGACAGGATGGAGCATTTACTGGAACACCTGGTCCAGGCAGCATGGAGCATCTACTGGATGTCGGAACACCAAGGTCTAGGTGATGGAGTGTCTGCTCCCAGGCATACCCAGTGCTCCCTCCTCTGTAAACGATGTGCTGCAGTTGGGATGCCCCTCAATATCTCAAACTTCAACTTTCACACTGATTACCTGCTAAGTGTGCAGAATGCAATCCAAACAGACCCCAGCTGGGGACTGAGGGAAAGGCAACTTCCGTGAATTGGTTTCCACCTCAGCACAGCACACCACACCCTTGCCTTACTCGGAGGACTCTACACTGATACAGAAGCAGACTTCTTAGCACAGATGCACCACTGACTGAGAGAATGTACAGGAGATGCTGGCAAAATCTGAAGGGGAAAGGCGCAAGCTCTCTGGAGGCAAGAGAGGCTGGGGGGCAGGTGTCACCGAAGGGTACCGCGCCAGCCAGGACTCCACCCCTGCAGGCTTCCCAGATTTTGTTGTTATCACTAACAGGTTCTTCCCTTCCTCCCCTTTAAAAAAACTTACAGATTCTCCAAATATGGCTCATATGGTATAAGAAAAAGAATGCATACGTATGTATGTATGTATGGGTCACCATGTTGCACAGCAGAAAATGGCACGGCAGTGCCAATCAACTATAATTTTTAAAAATGTGGAGTTCCCGTCGTGGCACAGTGGTTAACGAATCCGACTAGGAACCATGAGGTTGCGGGTTCGGTCCCTGCCCTTGCTCAGTGGGTTAACGATCCGGCGTTGCCGTGAGCTGTGGTGTAGGTTGCAGACACGGCTCGGATCCTGCGTTGCTGTGCCTCTGGCGTAGGCCGGTGGCTACAGCTCCGATTCGACCCCTAGCCTGGGAACCTCCATATGCCGCGGGAGCGGCCCAAGAAATAGCAGCAACAAGAACAACAACTAAAGACAAAAAAAATAAAAAAATAAAAAAATAAAAAAAATAAAAAAAAAATAAAAATGTAAAAAAAAAAAAATCCAAAATGGTCCATTTAATTTTTTTCTTTTCTTTTTATGGCCATACCTGCAGCTCATGAAGTTCCCAGGCTAGGGGTCAAATCAGAGCTGCAGTTGCAGGCCTAGGTCACAGCCATGGCAACACCTAGATCCTTAACTCACTAAGCAAGGCCAGGGATCGAACCTGCATTCTCAGAAACAACATCAGGTCCTTAGCCCACTGGGCCACAATGGGAACTCTGGTTCCTTTAATTCTTAAAAGAATACCACTTAATTATTTTCTGGTATCTAGAGACTAGAAACTACCTGTAATTTTTTTTTTTTAAAAAAGATGCTCTGCCATCCATCTCCAGAAATGCATTGACTCACTGTTCACTCAGCTAATTCTTCCACACTCTTGTCAGCATAACCTGAATAGTCCACGTGTATTACTGTATCCCAAGGTGAATGAGATGTACTTTTCAGCTCTGCTCACAACTAACTTGCATCAACGTGATTTCCTGTCTTTTCCTAAAGGTAAAGGCTTCCCATCCTCCCTTCCACCCAGAGGAACTGTCTACTAAAAACAGGTAAGTGAACTTTGAAGTAAATATTTAAGACACAGCTTTATATATAAATTCTAGATCCAGTTAACTTGCATACAGATAAGGTAACATTCTTTTTCCCTAGAGGTTTTCAAGGTCAAAAGCATGATTCTCTTCCATAAGATCTGCTGTTTTCAAAATAGGGATGTCAAGATCAATAGAAACTGTACCTATCTCTGGTTGTAAATATGAACTTTAGAAGAGATGGCATGGGGTGGGGAGACAGTCAGAGAGCAGGGCTGCAGCGCAGAGGCTGGGGCCAAACTAAGGAAAATGAGATGGGGAAGGAGGGAGGACACAGTTCAAATACTCATTCTCACATATGCTTTGACCCAGCAATTCCACTCGCAGGAATTAATCCTACAGGTCAACCTGCACAGGTACAAAAAGGGACCCACCACAGCGCTGTCTGGAACAGCAAGGCATCAACATGGGAGGGTACATCTACACAACAGAGTGTTAACCAGGGTACAGCCCTAAATGGGGAGGCTCCTTATGCGATTACAGAATACACTCTAGCATATCACTTTAACTGGAAACAAAAAAGAAGCATAAAACCCTGTGTACATGGAGTTCTTGTCGTGGCTCAGTGGTAACAAACTCGACTGGGATCCATGAGGATGTGGGTTCGATCCCTGGCCTCGCTCAGCGGCTTAAGTATTCAGTGTTATTGTGAGCTGTGGTGTAGGTGGCAGTCAGGGCTGGGATCCTGCATTACTATGGCTGTGGTATAGGCCGGCAGCTGTAGCTCCAATTCGAACCCTAGCCTAGGAACTTCCATGTGCCATGGATGAAGCCTTAAAAAGCAAAACAAACAAACAAGCAAACAAAGAACACTGTGTATAGAATGCTACCATATGTATTTTCAAACAGGAAAAAACGAGGAGAAAAAATGGATTTTATGATACATGCAGAGTATGTCTAGCAAGACGTCGTCATAAGACTGGTGGTATCTGGGGCAGAGAGCTAGGTCGCTAAGGGAGAGAAGCACGTTGGTCACTCCTTACAGAGCTCAGGCAAAGGCGCTCCCTGCACCGCTTAAGGTGAGTCTGTCAAAGCAGTGGAATGAGGATGCTGTCGGAGCCAGGCAGCCTGGGTCCACGTCCCCACCCAGCACCTCCCCAGCCATAACCTGGCAGGTACCCACCACTGCGTTCCTCATATCCTTATCTGCAGAATGGGGGTGATGGGAATACCCGCCATGTGAGTCTTGCTTTGACACTTAAATGTAAAGTGGGTGTTCTCAGCAGGCAGTGGGTGTTACATAAATTTCCACCAAAGCTTTGTGCCTTTTGAATATTTAACCAAATGTCTCTGCTATTTCTTGAAAAATTAAAAATAATGAAATCAAGGAATACAACAGGAAGAGTTCTATTTTTTTTTAACCCATCAAAGATTCTAGTATTGTTTTAAGACAAACAACCTTAATGACTGTTGGCTTTAAGAAGCTTTTGGCAGCTGAAGCATGAGGCAGTGGGTGAACTCCTACCTTAATGAATTCAAGACATTCAGATGCAGTTTCAAGTATGTAGTTTGGCCTTAGATAATGACATTTACTGAGCGTCCTGCTCAGCGTTCACAGACCACATTTTCCTCCTTCCTCCCCCCTACCCCACCTCCCCCAAGGACAGGACAAAGTTTCCAAAAAAGTAGCCCCCTTCTCATTTATTAAACCTAATTACCACTATGAGTTTGCTACTGCTGTTTCAGGACTGTATCCAATTGACTTCCATTGCATTAAATAACTGTCCCTTTTTAGTGCATCATCTCGGAGCCTAGAAGGCCTGGTGCCTGGGTGCAGGCAGGGAGCAGCGCACAGGAAACAACTGCTGAACACCTTTCCAGAATGTACAACCAGAGCTGGCCTTCGCAAGTGTCCTGTGAGAGACTCTTCCACCATCTGGCTGACACAAATGTCAGGAGACTTTAGTCAGGTTAGAACCACCACGTGGCACCAATAGGATTAAAACCAGTGTCTCTTGACTGCAAACCCATGCTCTGCCAATTGTGCTGCACCACCTTCATGTCACCAGCAAACAACTTAGGCTCACATGCCCTGCAGCCCAAGCCCTGCCTCTGCATTTCTGTCTCAGGAGTCAGAACACGCCATTCTGGAAAATACAAACACTGGTGACATAGCGGTCAGCCTGAAAGACACAACACAAGGCTGTGTAAGCATTACAACTTTAGTTACATAGAAAAATGTGATCCAGGCCTTTTCAAAAAGTTCACAAAAAATCAGCAGCTCATACGACAGACAAAGGATCTGTCTCCTTAATATATAAAGAACAATCAGGAATCAATAAAGATGTGCAAACCAGTGCAAGTGTAGGCAATAGATACAGATAGGTCACAGAAAAACAGAAATAAGATGGCCTTCAAAACACAGAAAAAGATGTGAACTCTCACTCTTAGGGGAATGTCAATTAAAATCATATACCTAGTCAGGTGGACAAAAATTCAAAAGGTATGACACCCCACATGAGAGAAACACAGGCAGAGGTACCTGTGAAGGGCAGATGAAAGGCAACAAGCACAGCTCTCAGGGTCACAGGTGTGTTTAACCTTGGACCCACCAATCCACCTCTGGAACTAAACAGATCTAACATGTGACTGCAGCATGTCTACTGAAAGTAGAGAACTGGAAACAACTGGGGAGGACGCCGGCTGGGGCAAATTACATCACTTAAGCTCCCTCCACACAACATAACCCTAGCTGCTGCCAGGACAGCACCAGCGTGATCGTGGGCCTGGAGACCCCCGAGACCACAGCCAAGTCTGATGCATGCAGCAAGTTCTCATGCAGAGTATGCTGCCCTCTATGAGAGAAGGAATACATGTCTGTATTCACTTGCTTCTTACAAAAGAGATAATACAGGACTTAGTCTTAGTACACCGAATTTTTAAAAAGTAGAAAGAGAAAGAAAAAAATTTTTTTCAGTAGGAAGAGGGGCATTCCCTTGGGGTGCCTTGGTTAAGGATCCAGTGTTGTCACTGCTGTGGCAGATGGATCCCTGGCCCAGGAACTTCAACATGCCGCAGGCATGGCCAAAAATCATTAACAACAACAACAAAATAAAAATAGGAAGAGAAAGAATAATACTGACCTCTGAAGGCAAAACTCACAAAAACATTCTGTTCTCCCAGGTAAAGAGCAAGGCTGGTTTATCAGAAGTGGTTTTGGGCTCCACTGGTTCTGAAAGGGAGATCCAGATCTTAAGGTCCACTCCTGGCCATGGACAGGCCTGGGGATGACGCAGAGAAAATGAGGCCAGGAACTGCCCCAGTGCCTCCTAAGCTTGGTCTTTAAATTACACAGTCCAAATAGTTGATGAATTTGCCTGAAAATGCTCTCCCTGGCTAGGTGGGGGAGGGTAAGCCTTTCAAAAGACAATGCTGTTCTCTATATCTGAGTCTGTTTCTGTTCTATAGACAGGTTCATTTGTGCCATATTCTAGATTCCACATATAAGTGATATCAGATGCTATTTGACTTGTGATTGCCAAGGGCAGGAGAGTGGGATGGACGGAGAGCTTGGGGTTGGTAGGTAAAAACTATTACATTTAGAATAGATAAGAAATGAGGTCCTACTGTCTAGCACAGGGAACTATACCCGATCTCTTGGGATAGACCATGATAGAATGAGAAATAATATGAGAAAAGGAATGCATATATATATATATATATATATATATGAATGACTGGGTTACTATGCTGTACAGCAGAAACTGGCACAACACCGTAAATCAATTATAACTTTTAAAAAGTTTTAAAACAAGAAAATAAAAAGTTCAGTTTAAAAATTAATTTTTGGGGAGTTCCCGTCGTGGCGCAGCGGTTAACGAATCCGACTAGGAATCACATGAGGTTGCGGGTTCGATCCCTGCCCTTGATCAGTGGGTTAACGATCCGGCGTTGCCGTGAGCTGTGGTGTAGGTTGCAGACGCGGCTCAGATCCCGCGTTGCTGTGGCTCTGGCGTAGGCCGGCAGCTACAGCTCCGATTAGACCCCTAGCTTGGGAACCTCCATATGCCACAGGAGTGGCCCAAAAAAACAGCAAAAAGACAAAAAAAAAAAATTAATTTTTGGGAGTTCCCATCATGGCTCAGTGGAAATGAATTTGACTAGCATCCATGAGGACACAGGTTCGATCCCTGGCCTTGCTCAGTAGGTTAAGGATCCAGCACTGCTGTGAGCTGTGGTGTAGGCCAGCAGCTACATCTCCGATTCAACCCCTAGTCTGGGAACTTCCATATGCTGTGGGTGAGGCCCTAAAAAGACCATAAATAAATAAATAAATAAATATAATTAATTAATTTTTAAAAAGATAATGCTGGTTTGCCGTCCTAGAGAGACTGGCAGTTGCTATCTGGGAGCCAGAACTTGAGGCCGAAATGTGTATTATGGTATATTCATGTCACAGAAAGGCACCTGCAGGATGGGGCTGGCACAGTGGCTGGGAAGTGCTCGTGCTGCCATGCCTGTCGCCACGAGGTCTCTGTGACCCTAAGCCACAAGGCCAGGGGCTGGAGGAAGGGGTCCCTGCTGCTTCTCCCCCACCCCCCTGTGGACACACCTGGGACCTTTGCCCACCGTTCCTGGATTCCAAACTGATTTTTTTATCCTCTCCACCCCCAAAAAAGTCCATATCAAAACTTTTCCACGAATCCTTATTATTTTTTAAAAATTTTATTATCATTGATTTATTTTTCTGTCCATTTCTGCTGTACAGCAAAGCGACCAAGTCATACATCTATACATGCCCTCTTTCTCACATCATCCTCCATCGTGTTTCACCACAAGTGACTGGACATAGTTCGCTGCACTATACAGCAGGATCTCATTGTCTGTCCATTCTATATGTACCAGTCTATATCTATTAACCCTGAACTCCCAGTCCATCCCACTCCCTACCCACCCACGCACTCCACCCCATCCCTGTCCAGGAATCTTTATAACAGCACTATTCACAATAGCCAAAATGTGGAAAAAATCACATGCCTGGATAAATAAAGTCTGGTCTATCCATACAATAGGATATGATTCAGCAATAGAAAGGAATGAGGTAACAATACATGCCAAAGCATGGTAAATCTTAAAAACATTATGGCAAGTGAAACAAGTTAATCCCAAAGGATCATATATTGTATCATTCTGTTACAGGAATATCCAGAAATACAGGAAATATCCAGAAATAGGCAAATCTAGAGAGACAGATGGTAAAGCAGTGGTTGACTAGAGCTGGAGGGAGAGAGATTAGGGAAGAACTGCTAATTTCCCGGGTCGGGAGTCGAATCTGAGCTGCAGCTCCGACCTACACCACAGCTGTGGCAATGCTGGATCCTTAATGTACTGCACCAGGCAGGGGATCAAACCCACACCTGAGGAGTGACCTGACCTGTTGCAGAGACAGCACTGGATCCTTAACCCATTGCACCACATCAGGAACTCCTGTGTGAGCTTTCTTTTAAGCCTAATGAAAATGTCCTGAAGTTGATGTGGTGATATCTGTAAAACTCTGTGAACACAGTCAAATCCACTGGGGCGGGACACACACACACTTGTGTGTGTGTGTGTGTGTGTGTGTGTGTGTGTGTGTATCTTGTCTTTTTAAGGCCATACCTGTGGCATATGGAAGTTCCCAAGCTAAGGGTCAAATCAGAACTGTACCTGCCAGGCCTCACCACAGCCACAGAAATGCCAGATCCAAACCACGTCTGCAAACTATGCCACGGCTCACAGCAACACCAGATCCTTAACCCACTGAGCAAGGCCAGGGGTCGAACCCACATCCTCACGTATACTAGTTGGGTTCGTAACCCTCTGAGCCACAACGGGAACTCCCTATGTACATATATTTTAAGTGGGTGGATTGTAGGGAATGTGAATCACATCTCAAAAAAGCTGTTTTAAAGAAAACGAGATTCAATTTACATTCCCCTTTTCCCTGACCTCCCAGCCCAGCCCAAGGATGACGTGTGGTGGGGATATCATGCACTGCTGACAGGAAAGGAGACAGGTCACCACCATAGAGAAAACTGAGTAAAGCCCAAGAGTCACATTTCCCAAAACCTAAACTCCATTCTTCATAGGCATATACCCTATGAAATCCATGCAGATGTGCAGACACAGCCATTTATATACTACTATTCATTGCAACATTATTTATAATAGTAAAAATTTGTAAAAGAAAAACTGGAATGTTCATTAATAGACTAACAGATGCATAAATTGTAGCATGCTCATACAATGGGATGCCATACTAAATTCAGAATGAAGAAACTAGAGCTACACGAATTAATATGGATAAAACTCAAAAACATAGTTTTGTATAAAAAGTAAGCTTTGGGGTTTCCACTGTGGCAAAACAGGATTGGCAATATCTCTGCAGCACCAGGACGCAGGTTCCACCCCTTGCCCAGCACAGTGGGTTAAAGGATGTGGCATTGTCTCAGCTGTGGCAGAGATTTCAAGTGCGGCTCAGATCTGATTCCTTGTCCAAGAACTGCATATGCCAAAAAATAAAAAATAAAAAAATAGTAATAATAAAATAAGCTTCAAAACAATATGTACAGCATGATATCCAGTTTATAATATTAAATATATGTGTAAGCCAGTATTATTTATGGACCACAGACAAGCAGAGGAATGAGAACCATCACATTCGGATGGCGGTTACCTCTGGAAGGAAAGGAGGGAGAAGACGGGGGCCAGGAAGGACAATGCAGGAAGCATCTTTCTCTTCCCCAATGTTTTAGTTCCTTTTAAAAATTATACATGTGAGGCAAAAGTGGCAAAATGTGAAGATTCAAGAAAACTGGGTTGTGGTTATACATAGAGTGATTCTAAAACAGTCTGCACTTTTTGTATGATTGAAATATTTCATAATAAAATGAAAAGTGCTAAATGACTTTTTAAATGAGAAGAAAAAGATTTGGTAGGAAACTAATAAAATTAAATGGGATGAGGAAGAAAAAAGAGGTGGGAGCAACAAGTGTCAAACATATATTTTTATTGTTGAACCCAGTGAATGTATTAGCTCTGAAGACATATAGAGAAAATGCTTTTTGAAACATTAAGGGAAAAGAACCTCACACTTGTATCATCTAAGAAGTGATTTAAACCTATCCAAGAAGCTGGAGGTCTTCAAGTTGGCTGAGGCACCAGCCCAGTGAGTGTGACTCCTGACCTCACTGCACCCTGCCCCAACTGCAACCCAATTTAAAACAACCCAATTTAGGAGTTCCCATTGTGGCTCAGTGGAAATGAACCTGACTAGTATCTGTGAGGATGTGGATTCAATCCCTGGCTTCACTCAGTGGGTCGGGGATGCAGAGTTGCCATGAGCTGCGGTATAAGTCGCAGTCATGGCTCAGATCTGGCATCACTCTGGCTGTAGCAAAGGCTGGCAGCTATAGCTCCAATTCAACCCCTAGCCTGGAAACTTCCATATGCCTCAAGTTAAGAAGGAAGGAGGGAGGGAGGAAAGAAGGAAGGAAGGAAGGGGAAAGGAAAAGAAAAGAAAAAGAAAGAAAAGGAAAGGAAAAGAAAGAGTAAAGAAAGAGAAAAAAAATAAACCAACCTAATATAAAAATATGCAAAAGACCTGGACAGCTCATGAAAGATACAGATGGCAAACAGCATGTGAAAAAGGTGTTCCACATCATCTGTCATTAGAGAAATACAGATCAAAATACCAGTAAGATACCCCTACACACCTATCAGAACGGCCAAAATCCAGCACACTGACACCACCAAATGCTAAGAGGATGTGGAACAGCAGAAACGTCACTTATTGCTGGTTGGCGGAAATGCAAAACATTGCAGCCACTCTGGAAGTTTCACTGTTTCTTACAAAACTAAATAAACTCTTACTTTACAATGCAGGAATCACATGCCTTGATTTTACCCAGAGAAATAAAACTTACACCACATAAAAACCTGCACGTGGATGTTTACAGCAGCTTTAGTCATAATTGCCAAAACATGGAAGCAACCAAGATGCCCTCCAGTAGGTGATGGATCAATAAACTATGCCACATCCACAGTGGATAGTATTCACCACAAAAAAGAAATGAGCTATCAAGCCATGAAAAGACATCGAGGAACCTTTAATGCTTATCACTAAGTGACAGAAGCCAATGTGAAAAGGCAACGTTCTACATGATTCCAACCAAATGACATTCTGGACAAGGTTACAACTATGGAAACAGTGAAAAGATCCATGGTTGCCAAGGGAGATAGATGGGCAGAGCACAGAGGACTTTAAGGGCATGAAACTATTCTGTGTGATACTATTTTTTTTTTTCCACACCTGTGGTACGTGGAAGTTTCTGGGGCAGGAATCGAACCCTCGCCACCACAGTGTCCAAAGCCAGATCCTTAACCCACTGCACCACAAGTGAATTCCTATACAACACTATATTGATGGATACATTTCATTACATATTTGTCTTAACCCTACAGAATGAACACCACCAAGAGTGAACCTTGAATGTAAACTACAGTTTGGGGTGATTACCATGGGTCAGTTGTAGGTTCATCAGTTTTAACAAAAGTCCTGTCTGGTGTAGGATGTTGACAGTGGGGGAGGCTATGAGTGTGGAATGGGGGCTTAGGGAAAATCTGTCCTTTCTGCTTAATTTTGCGGTGAACCTAACACTGCTCTGAAAAAGAAAGACTCAAAAAAATTTCAATGGCCAAGAGAGCCTTTAAAATATAGGACTCTGAGTAATAAGCACTGTTTTCTGTTTCTTTTCTTTTCAGGGCCACACCTGCAGCATATGAAAGTTCTCAGGCTAGGGGTTGAACTGGAAATTTTTTTTTTTGACTACTTCAGAGAGTTTCTTTCCACTGGTTGATGGTTGGGATTTAGAGGTGCAATTTGAGAATGAGTGAAAGGGTGCCTTGTAATAACCTATATTGGAAAAAAAGAATGGACCTATGTATACACATGACTGATTCATTTTACTGTACACTCGAAATAATACACATTGTAAGTCAACTATATGCCAGTAAATTTTTTTTTGAAATCAGTGAATAAATTAAAAAACTATGTCTTTGGGGATTAGTCAACCAATCTCCCACTTTAATTTCTTTTAGAGGAGAAACTAGAAACAGAGAGATGAGGTGATGATCCCAAAGACAATCAGTTTGCAGGGGCAGTGAGTGGATTGAGCTTTTCGATGGTGAGATCCAGGCAGAGAAGACCCCGGATAAGAGGAGCTGCCTCTAAATCTGGCACCACAGCCTATGTTCTCACATGTTCGGGCTGAATTTTTTTTTTTTTTTAATCAGCAATGAAAAAACTAACTTAGCTCTAACAAGGATGTGGTTTTTACATTTTTTTTTTCTTTTGTTTGCCTTTGGTGAGGGTGAGGCATGAAAGTAGAAGGAAATATCATAGAAAAAAAAAAAAAAGACAGCATTTAATTCACTTCTGTTCTATAAAGACCTGAGAGTAGTGGTATATATATTTTTAAAACCTTTCTTATCTCAGAAAAATCTGAGATTAAGCCAAGGATCAACCTTCAAGATGTAAACATGGACTGATGATGTAGGCCTGATGCCCATGTCCCATGTACCTCGGGGTCCCACGGGCTGGATTCCCCTTGGTGAGTTTGGTTCTAAGTTTGCCCGTCACCTCAGCCAGGCCCCAGGTCACCAAATCCCACCAGGGCTGGGGACAACATGTTACTCAGACAATGAAGGGATAAGGCTGAGCTGGCCTGGCTCACGGGAGAGGTTGCAGCAGGACACCCAGGCTCAAGCCCAGCTCACATACCCCAGGCCAAACCATTGATCAGGAGCTCAAGGGGAAAGGTCGCAGAAGTGGCCCAGCACCTGGCCTATGGCCGCAGGGTTAGAGTCACCTGTCTTCTGCCTGAAACACTGTCATTTTAAACACAATTTGTTATGATGACTGACAACACGGGCTCTGCCCTGCTCGCCACTGATATGTATCAAAATAAGACGCAGACATGGTTTTTGTCAGTGTTACCAGGCCATTCATTCGCCCCCTCACTCATTCTCAAATTGCACCTCTAAATCCCAACCATCAAGCAGTGGGAAGAAACTCTCTAAAGCAGTCAAAGAAAATTCCATGTGATGCAGAAAACCACCGAGAAGGGAAGGAATGCAGGAAGGGCAGTGAACTTGTGAGGGCAGGGCCAGTGCATCTGGGAGGGGGAGAGCCCCGCCCAGGAATCCGCAGGCTCGCTGGGAAGCTGGTCACCAGCACAAGACCATCAGCTGACCCGCCTGGGATTTCCCTGTGCTTCCCACTCCCGCAGTGCAGCAGCTCCACAGCTTAAACACGAAAAGCAGAACAGTTCTCGCTAAGTGAAGCTCAAATGAAACCCTCCCCCGTCCCCCCACCCCGCCGCCTGCATTAGACGTTCCTCTAACAGCCTTTTACTAAAATCTTTAGTAACCCCACAACCCCACCTACTCTAAATAAAGACTGCTGGTGAAATCATGGCCGGCTTGTCACCAAGCAGTGTTCACTGGGGAAAATACACCCCGGTTTCCGTACTTGTTCTCTTGTTAAGGAACTTCCACAAACAAGCGAAGGCTCTTTCTTTAATAAAATCACTGCGTCCAAGTTGCTGATAAATCAGAGATCCACCTTCATGACTTGGTCTGTCCCCTCGTCCTGGAGATTCTACAGTTCAGCGCATCTCCTCTGAACCCAAATGTCAAGATGTGAAACTTCAAGCGCCATTGACTCTAAATGACTGTTTCAGTTCCTCTTTGGCGTGCATGGGGCATACTGTTAAAAAGGCAAGGTTATGGCAAATGTTCTCTGGCCATAAGAGAAACAGTGGTTCACAGATAAGCTCGGCAAATCCCAGATTCCACAAATACACAGCCCTATGGACATATCTGATTGGCTGGGAAGGTTTGGAAAAATCAAGTTATTAGCAGCTTTGCTGTGGTTGATATTTTAAGAAAGAATGTTGGAAGCAATGACACTTGAAGACTACACCACACACCCAGTGATATGGTTCAGAGTTTTGAGATTTGACTTGAGTTTCAGCAAATTTTTTTACTAACAAACAGTTTAAGGTGCCTCATCAAACTGTACTGGTTTTTGTTGACTCTAGGATTTCCTGAAATAAACTGAACCCCAAGTTCTGTCATTCTAGAAACGAAGGAGCGTAGAAGTGAAAATACAGAAGACAAACTTCTATCCTGAGATGTTTCTTTCCACAGGAGCCTCAGTGAGAAGATTAAATGTTTCCTTTTGACCTACACTGTGTCTGTTTTGCACTGTGTCACTGTGCCCTAACTGACACCATTCCACTGTACTTATGGAATCTTTCTCTTCACTTTCAACTAATTAGAAGATGGTGAGGAGAGAAAAAGAGAAACAAAAAACTCCTTCTCGGTGTGCTCAGCTAAAACAACCACCTGAACCTGTTGGTTTAAGACACCCGAGAGCACAGCAGGCGCTGGAAGTCACACCTGTCTGGCTGCCACCTGACCTGGACACACAGGTGACTCGTGAGCACTTTGGGGCCAGGTCCTTGCATCTCATACTCCTATCAATCTTCACTCCACCCCAAGACTGGCCTGGGTCCAAAAGGGAGTCAGGAAGGCAATCTCTTCACTTTCAACTAATTGGACAATCATAGGGAGAGAAAAAAAAATTCCTTCTCGGTGCACTCAGCTAAGATGACCACCTGAACCTGTTGGTTTGAGACACCCTCTCTGTTGGAAGTCACACTTGTCTGGCTGCCACCTGACCTGGACACACAGGTGACTCGTGAGCACTTTGAGGCCAGGTTCTTGTAGCTTGTGCTCCTATCAATTCTTCACTCCACCCTGAGACTAGCCTGGGACCTAAAGGGAGACAGGAAACCAAGCACAGTGCTGCATATGACCAACATCTTTTCGAGACCATAGGAGGGGAAGAGAAAGTGGACAGTGGACCGTAGTGGCTGGTCTGGCCAGAGATGACTTCCAAAGAAATGACACATCATTGCACAGAATTTTTATTTTTAAAAATCTCAACATCCGAGGAGCAAATCCAAAGGAAGTTAAAGTAAGAAGAGGAAATAATGGATATGAAAACATTTTGTTAAGTTTACAGGGTTGTTTAAATAAACTGGTTAAAGTCCTACCCCAAATGAGCAAATTCACTGACAGTGAGAAGCAGAAGCTCCTATCAAAAACTTTAGAAGTTTTATAAAAAAAAAACAAAAAAAACAAACAAACAAAAAAAAACAAAACAAAAAAAAAAAACTTGTGTGGCCCTCCCTGTTACCTTCTCACGTGGGTGCCACTCCCAACACCCCAATACCAATTTGGAGGAATCTAGAATTGTCTGAGTAACAAAAATGGGAATCCAAAGGTCCTGATGATGTACTATAGAATCTCAGGGGAGGAAAGAATTTTCAAAGTGATCTTAACCAATCACCCAGCTTCAGAATTGAGGGTGAGAACCAGAAAAGGCAGGGGACTAGCCCACGGTGACAAGGCTGCTGGGCAGCAGAGCTAGGGACAGAAGGTCCAGATCAAGACCCAAGACAACTGGGTGTCAACCCACCACTCTCTCCTATTATTACACCACTCACCCAGTCTAGATAAGAAACAGACGCAGACAGTATAAAAGTGAAATTCTTTTTTTTTTTCCTCACAGCCACACCCTTGGCACATGGAAGTTCCCCAGCTAGGGTCAAATTGGAGCTGCAGCTGCCAGCTGACACCACAGACACAGCAACACCAGATCTGAGCTGCACATGCAAGCTACACTGCAGCTTGTGCCAATTCCAGATCCTTAAACCCACTGAGTAAAGTCAGGGATTGAATCCTGAATCCACATTCTCACAGATACTACTTTGGGTCCTTAATCTGCTGAGCCACAATGGGAACTCCAAAAGTGAAATTCTTATCCGAACCCTCAATACGTGTCTGTAATTGAGTGGAGAGCACATGACTTCCACACTTCTCCCTAACTTTCCGCTCTCCGCTCTCCGGGGTGCTTATACACCGCTTTATTAATTTCCCATTGAGAAAATACTATGACTTTTACATGACAGAATAATCACATCCTGATTATTTGTTAACCAGCCAAGAAACACATTTATGAGATTAACAGTTTACAAGTCAGGTTAATTTTGAAAAAAAACTTCTATAAGGAAGAAAGTAATGACATTTAAGCAAATGGAGAAACTTAGGTTTACACTAATCATGAGAATCAGAGCTTACTCTTTGGCTCACCTTACATAATCTATGTAAGATTTTGAAATGAAATCCAGTTCTCAAAGGACTTTTCTGTTTCACTGATAAGCACTAAAATTCTTAACAAGTAATGTTTCAGTTAAGAGCTACTACTACCAAAATTAATGAACTCTTCCAAAATGAAGGAAATAAAGCAAACTAAAGGGACACAGCAAGTATGATGTGACTCTTTTGATGAGCTGCATTACTAACACTGGTTCATCCCAAAGCCTTCCTTCCCAGGAAAAGGACTTTCCAGAAGAGGATGGCTGGGCTGCCCCCCGCCCCCCACCCTGCCTGGATCTCCAGCCAGAAGTGCCCAGTGCCCCCATCCAGACTGAGAAGTGAGGACCCCCAGCCTGCACCCCATCCATCACATGGCAGTCCTTCAGGACTACACCTCTCTCGCAATGACACTGTCAACAGTGATGCCCAAGCCTCCATGCAAGACAGGATGTACCTGCTGCCTACAGGTGGCTCATATGAGGGCAACGGAAAGTTGAGAAAAAAGCACACGGGCAGTAGAATGGAAACAGCCACCAAAATACGTCCAGGCCTCTACTTCTCCAATAAAGGAGAGGACTTGTCTTTGCACCACCAGCCACTCCCTGACTCCTATTCGGAAGCAGTTTGGAAACACAAGTTTCAGATCAACACAATGTTGTCTCTGTGGTGTGCAGTGAGTTAAACAGGAATTTTTCTGAGATACTGAGATAGAAGTGAAGTCTCAAACCTGCCACCAGGTTCCATGGGACCGGGTCCCCCCCGCATCCTGGCATGCTTTTGGATCCTCGCACATGGAAGCGCCTGGCAAGTCCTCCCATCACACACATGTCCAGCAGAGTCCCGCCAGCCCCTGGGCTGGGTCTTGGTCTTGGCCGAGCCACCACACATCTCCTCTGTAGGTCAACCCTCTTCTGGGTCACTTTGACCATCAACATGGACTTGGCCCCATGGCTGGAGGGGCTCCCGCAGGGATCACCTGTCCAAAAAGATCCCGGCACTCCGGACATAGATGCTGTAGGTGAAGACAAGCTTCTAGGCAGGAGCCTACTATTTCCTCTTTCAAAGATTTTTTTTTTAAAGCAACATTCATTTGTTAAGTAAATGAAGCCCGCCCATGATTTATGAAGTCAGATACATCCATCACATTCTAAAACACACTCTATACTATAAACAGACAAGTCCAAGTCCTGCTTCCTACTTTTGTCCCCGGCTCTGTGCTGGATTAGCAGAAGAGAAAACCCTCAACAGGTTGAGCAGCTCAGGCTGACTCACTTGTCCATGGCCTCGTAGGAAATTATGCAGTGGCCAATTAATTGATCACAAGACCCACTCTTATGGCTCATGTATATGCTCTGGGCAAAATGCAGTGATCTGCCTTCAGCTGTAAGGTTGTTCTGACATTGGCCACCCTCTGGATGGCCCTCTAGTGAGTAAGTGTCAGCTGACAGGCCTCGCTCTGCAACCTTGCAAAATTCTACCCAGAGCAAGTGAAAGAGGGTTAGTGGCAATGGAGCAATGTGGGGCTTAATGTACAGGAGGTGACGTGGGAGAGGGGGGCATCCCTGCTTTAACAGCCACGTATAATTTAATATATATGTAAGAAAAAAAAATAAATGATATTAAACATAAATGAATATAAATTAAATAATAATGATAAATAATAAACCCTCAAAACTCTTGCACCAGTTTCTTAATTCCTAAGAATATTCAAGCTGAGAGGGCCCTGAACTACGAGAACCCAAGAACAAAAGAAGTTCAACTTTGACCTCTGACATGAACAAACTGCATCTGTAAATTGAGACTACTACTATAAAATTACATATCAGGAGTTCCCGTCGTGGCGCAGTGGTTAACGAATCCGACTAGGAACCATGAGGTTGCGGGTTCGGTCCCTGCCCTTGCTCAGTGGGTTAACGATCCGGCGTTGCCGTGAGCTGTGGTGTAGGTCGCAGACGCGGCTCGGATCCTGCGTTGCTGTGGCTCTGGCGTAGGCCGGAGGCTACAGCTCCGATTAGACCCCTAGCCTGGGAACCTCCATATGCCGCAGGAACGGCCCAAGAAATAGCAAAAAAAAAAAAAAAAAAATTACATATCAATATGATATATATCTATGCTATATATTGATATATCACATATTTCAATGACTTTATATAAGCCATATTTTGTATTATGATTATATGCTTTAGACATGTATTTACAGTTTATATATTTTATATGATATATATTGATATAAATACCAGTATGATTCTTCCATAGTAGTGTGAAGTCATGGAAAAAATAATCTTTCTTTTAGAAGAAATAGAAAGTACAGATCCCTAAAACACAGGTCAAGTCTTGATACAAAAACTACAAGGGACCATCCCCATTCATTTTCCTCTGGTCATCCTCAAATCTGGCTGAAGAGAGTATTAACAGACCCCTAAAACCTGATGAACTCTTGGCTGGGTTTTTAGTTTGATGAAATAAAATTCATATTTTGTGGCAAGACAAGAAAAAAATCTAAACATAAAATTTTCCTCTGCCGTGTGGGCACCCTCCCTCCCCTATGGTGTGTGCTGTGCATCTGCACTGACCAGACATCCTAATCCTGCAAGGGGCCTGGGCGACCCACTAACTCTGCACATGAACATTTGGATTGTCATCTGACGGATAACCTTCAAGAACCACGTCCTCCTTCTAATGGCAGAGCAGCCTCAGAACCTTGGGAATGACTGTCTCCTGGGTGATAATCCTCGGGCTGGTGAGAATAAAATTTCCACTTCTTTCTGGATTCTGGGTTAATTCTTCATTGACAAATTTCAGGAGGTTATAAGTGTAACCTTATTCACAGCAGCCAGCTATAATTTGCTCTGCACAGGCAGGAAGATCTAATGGTGTTGCAGCAGAGGCCTCAGTTACCTTAGGACTTTACTATGTATGTGACCATAAAGTTCCTCTGTAACAAACCCAAAGAAGATCTTAACTACACCCTCCTGTGAGAGATAAAGTCAGCGACACACCTACATTTTCCAGGGAGAGGACACATTTTGGGCTTAAGACTTAACATCACAGCCATGGTGTGATCTTGGGTTCCTCTTTTTCCTCTGAACTGTCTAGAAATTCACTTTCTCTTTTTCGCAAGAGCACCCAGGCAAGTTCTCTGCCAAGGCCATCTCACCCCAGGAAGCCCAGCAAGCAGACGCTGGAAGCAGAGCCCCTTCTCCATCATGCCCAACCTGACAGGTGGCCCCAGCTAGGCCCCAGGTCCATTCTCTAACTCACCTGGGGCTTGCCTCATCTAAAATCACAGGAGAGAGAGTTCCCATCATGGCTCAGTGGTAACGAACCTGACTAGTACCCGTGAGAATGTGGGTTTGTTCCCTGGCCTTGCTCAGGGGTTAAGTATCTGGTGTGGCCGTGAGCTGTGGTGTAGGCCACAGACGCAGCTTGGATCCTATGTTGTTGCAGCTCTGATTCGACCCCTAGCTCGGGAACTTCCATATGCCGTGGATCTGGCTCTAACAAAAATAAAACTAAAATAAAATCACAGCAGAAACGAAAACACAGTTCAGTCTTCACGGGGTAAGACCTTTAAAAATGCCCAAGCAACGAGGTTTTATAAAATATGCCGAGGAAGCACTGGGGGAACACATTCCACTTTTCATGCATAAAAAGATGAACTTCACTTTTAAAACTTCAATCTCTAAAACATATTTGTCTAGGACTTGATGAAAGGACAGAAACCCTTTCTAAACATGTATTCTGTACGTACACTTACCTAGCAGTTGCCCCAAAGTTGTTCAATCATTCCAATATTTTATATTTCCCAGAGGGTTCAAACACCATTATAAAAATACAAATTGTATCTCCTATGCAAAAGATGCAAACATTTTAAACAATCACATTAATAAGAGATGAAAATGACAGTGTGGTTACAAAGGACATTTGGATGAAATAAGGATCCAACTGCACTGGGAAAAAAATTCCCTTAAACAGGAACTAAGCTGAATGGCACAGGGAACCCCAACACCTCACTCAGCCTTTACCTAATGTTCAAAGATGAGGAAGAAGATAAGGAACTGGAGGTCCCTTGCAGTTTTGCAGCAAGACTTGCCCTGTATTTTAGGGACCAGTGCTTTTCATTTCTGTACCAGTCACTGTTTCTCCCTACACACCTCTCAGCCTCCATTCGCTTAGCAGTGGTGCTCAAACTCTACAGTCTCACCAACACCCAGTGCCGGCCAACCACTGCCTCCCCCAACCCCGCCTCATTTCTGGTTTAGCAGTTTCGGGTGGAATCTGAGAATGTGAATCTTACAAGTTCCCAGGACGCTGCTGCTTCCAGCCTGGGAACCAGCTGATGGAAAACCACTTCCATAGTGAAAATCCCATGTTCCCCGTAACGCTGCTGCTTCCAGCCTGGGAACCATCTGATGGAAAACCACTTCCATAGTGAAAATCCCATGTTCCCTGTGAAGATGACCTAGGCTTGAATTCTGTCAGGATGTTTTAAAAACATACTCTTACACTTAGCACATAATTGCTTTGCAATAGAGAAGTGGACCTGTCTTATGATCCTCACCAGATCATACATTCTTTGAAGATAAAATAGGGTCTTGACATTCACTTTCTTCGTCATGCAGGTCTTAACCCTGACTTTTTGATTGGTGTAACACCACCAAATATTTACATTAAAACTAGGATGTGAACCCACTTACAACAAGCCGTGTGCCTTAAGGGTAGGTGTATTCTGACCAGAGGGTGCTTATGCACGCACGTACACACACACTCCCTTCTCTACTGCAGCAAAAGTTCCCTTAGAAGCTTTACCATCTTTTACTACATTCGACATTAACTCCTGGTATTTTAACATTGAAAGTTTCCTCTGTTCTCCCCTTAGTAACCCTGAATTCCACACTTCAGAATCTGATCAGATGTAATAAAGCAGAAATGTACATCAACACCACAAGCACTGTACTTAAAAGGGATGCCTCCGTATGGCTCTTAACTTCCGTTTACTTACTTACTTATTGCTTTTTTAGGGCCACATCTACAGCATATGGAGGTTCCCAGTCTAGTGACTGAATTGGAACTACAGCTGTCGGCCTACGCCACAGCCACAGCCACGCAGGATTCGAGCCGTGTCTTCCTACACCACAGCTCATGGCAACGCTAGATCCTTAACCCACTAAGTGAGGCCAAGGATCAAACCTACATCCTAATGGATACTAGTCAGATTCGTTTCTGCTGAGCCACAATGGGAACTGCCATAAACTTCCTTATATTGAAATGGGAGTTTTAAACTGTCATCAGAAAATGGAAGAACCAGGAATAATAATATCACAACCATCTCATGAGACATGAGAGCAGCACATGGAGTTGCTAAGAGAAGGCACATTTAGACCTTTGGTACTTCAAATCTGCTCCCAACTTCAACCCAACCTCCCTCTTCCTGTATCTCCTCGTCTGTCTGTGGAAGCATTCTCTCTTGGAGGTGTTCATCCCTCATTACCATGCTGGGTACCCTGCCACTAAGCAGCGAGCACTACCCATGTGAGCATTCATGCTGGGCCCTCCTTGTAACCCTCCTCGTGGAAGAGCTCCCATCTCCCCACACGGTCAGCGCACACGCACACACTGGAGAAAGTGTCCTCGGTCACCCGCTGGGTACTCACATCCACCTGCACCTGTACACATGCTGTACGTGCCACAACTGCCCCACAGATGCCTACAGGCACAGGCGCACTTAATCAGGCGCTGGAGCAGAGGATGGGAGCAGAACAGAGTGCGACTCCATGGGGCCCACATCAGCTAGGGAGGCTCCTGTGTCAGGTTTTTAGGCTGCATCTGCCTTGCTCCCCTTCCCAGATGGGACCAAGCGGTCCCCAAGAACAGCAGGAGTAAGTACCACTTAGGGCATATGAGGAGGGCGGCCGGGACTCAAGACACACCAGTCCCTTTCCTCTGCCCCTGACCAAGATCTCTCATCAACCAGAATGCTGGCTCCCACTCTGCCTGGAGCCTCTCTAGCCTTTCCAATGCAACATCCCAGAGCACCCACCTCAAATCCAGAGTCTGAGGAAAACGCCATCTCCAGGCCTGACTCAGAGCAGGGAGAATTAAAGTCAGGCAAGGTTCCCAGTAAGTATTCATGCATTTCTGCATCCTTAAAAAATCCATCCCCAGGCCTGACTCAGAGTCAGCAGAATTAAAGTTTGGAAAGTTTTAAGTATTTGTGCATGTCTGCACCCCAGACTGCTCACTCTTCAGGTGACAAAAACACAGTGATCACTGTGTGTAATAAAAATTTAATGAAAAAGCTACAACCAAGAAGTGGATCTGAAGAGAGGAAAAATGAAGGCCTAACAGTTCCCTTCAATGTCCAGTCTAATCATTCAGGTAATGAACCTTCCCCTGCCTATCTGCATTACCTTAATGAAGAAAAGGAGAGAATATATGGGGAGGAGGGGGTGGCAGGCTTCAGGGTCCTCTGATGGGGGTAACTCTCTCCTTCCCTCATGCCTCTCCCAAAGCAGGGGCGACTGACGGCAAGCCTCCCTCCCTGGGACTTTTCCAGCGTGGTCCCTTCCGGGGGAACACACAAAGTTATGGATGCTGGTAAACTGTCTCCTGATCTGGGCACTGGTGCTGTGAGCAGGCAGCAGGCACATTTCTGTCTATAGATTCTAATTCCATATGAATCTAAACAATGGCCCCTGCCAGGCTGCAGAAAGTGGACACAGGTTAGGGGTGAGAAAGCTCGCTCCAGGCAGTAGGCTCTGAAGACAAGCAGGAGGAAGACCATGCCAGCAGACTCGGCTCTTCAGAAACATGATCACAGAGGGCTCCTCACACTGAGCCTTACCCCGGACCAAATGCAGATGGAGCTCAGGAAACTGGGCAGCACGCAGCCCTGTGGGACAGAGAACAACTGGCAGGGTCATCAAGCCTCACTCTATGGACCAGGGTCAAGCTGCGTTTCCTTGGTTTCAGGGAGTAGGAAGCACTGAATTATCTAATCAGTGGGGAGAAGGGGGCACAGACAGGCCAAGGAACTAGTCCAGTGTGGGCAGGGACCTGAGGCATCCTCGCCAGTGACAGGGAGCCACGCCACCTGCCCTGTGTGCTCTGGCAGAGGTGCCATCTGAGGGGAGGAGGTGGAGGAGGAGGCAGCTGGTGTCACTGACTCATCACCTAAGCCCCTGGCTCTCTGCTGCACCTAGAACCCCAGGCCAGGGACAAGTCTCAGTCCTCCGGGGCTGAGGTCTGGTACCATGCATGGGTGACCAGGTCTCCCAGGGGACACCCGGCCATGAACCCTGCCCCTCTCTGCCGATGCCCTGCTCCACCCTCCTCCCCTGACCCCACCAAGGCCATGCCCCAGGGGGGTCTTACTCCCAGGCAGAGGGGTTTTTTGATCCATCCACAGTTAGATTAAATGTACAAAGGGAGTTCCCATCGTGGCTCAGTGGTAACAAACCCGACCAGTATCCAGGAGGATGCAGGTTCCATCCCTGGTCTTGCTCAGTGGGTTGGGGATGTGGCATTGCCATGAGCTGTGGTGTAGGTCACAGATGCAGCTCAGACCCTGTGCTGCTACGGCTGTGGTAGGATGGAAGCTATAGCTCTGATTCGACCCCTAGCCCGGGAACTTCCATATGTCTCGGTTGCAGCCCTGAAAAGATAGATAGATAGACAGACAGACAGACAGACAGACAGACAGACAGACAATAAATCAACCAACATTACTGCTTTGACCTAAGAAGGGAAACCATCTGAGAGATAATTTAGCTTTCAGATTCAAATAAAAGCTACATGAAAATTTGGGATGATCTGCAGGTTCTGATTATGATCCAGATTATTTTTCCATTCCCAGATCCCCAGATTTTGAAGAACAAATCACTGGGCACCCAGCACAGGTAAGGCCACCCATGACTGAAAAGCACCAGTGTCATCTCTTCATGAAGCCTATGAAACAGGAAAATTCTTATGTTAAAGCCAAATAAAAACAACAGGATAGTAAGTGGTGTATGCACTATAACAACTAGTGGACTTTCTAAAAACCAAATGTAGAAAAAAGAACTAGAAATAGCAGAACGTCTTTGAGTAGCTGAGACTCAGAAAGGTTTTCCTTTTGTTATTTTCTTTAAAAAAAAATTTTTTTTTTTCACTTTTTAGGGCTGCACCTGTGGCATATGGAGGTTCCCAGGCTAGGGGTCTAATTGGAGCTACAGCTGCCGGCCTACACCACAGCCACAGCAATGCCAGATCCAAGCCACGTCTATGACCTATGCCACAGCTCATGGCAACACTGGATCCTTAACCTACTGAGCAAGGCCAGGGATTGAATCCGCAACCTCATGGTTCCTAGTCAGATTTGTTTCCACTGAGCCACAATGGGAACTCCATCCTTTTATTATTCTCTATTTTCCATTTTTCAACAATAGCTATGGATTATTTACAAACAATGAGTAAAACTTCTTTAAAAAGTTCTTGCTGCCTGAGTTCCCGTCATGGCTCAGCGGTCAACGAACCCGACTAGGACATGAGGTTGCAGGTTCAATCCCTGGCCTCGATCAGTGGGTTAAGGATCTGGTGTTGCCATGAGCTGTGGTATAGGTCACAGATGCAGCTCGGATCCGGCATTGTTGTGGCTGTGGTGTAAGCCATGGCTACAGCTCTGATTCGACCCCTAGCCTGGGAACTTCCATATGTCGCAGGTGAGGTCCCTAAAAAGAAAAAAAAAAAAAAAAAAAAAAATTCTTGGGGTCAAACCAGTAATGATCACTTGACTTCTTAATTCTACAATAATTCTCCAGGCTCCACTGTAAGGGAATTGTCAGAGCCAAAACAATTGCAGAAGGCTGAAAGGAAAAGCAAAGCACTCATCCTCCAAGAGTGTGATTCTAGTCACACTATTTTTCCTTCCATGTGATCGCTGTCATTAATATTTATATAAGCGAGGAGTTCCTGTCGTGGCGCAGTGGTTAACGAATCCGACTAGGAACCATGAGGTTGTGGGTTCGGTCCCTGCCCTTGCTCAGTGGGTTAACGATCTGGCGTTGCGGTGAGCTGTGGTGTAGGTTGCAGACGCGGCTCGGATCCTGAGTTGTTGTGGCTCTGGCATAGGCCGGTGGCTACAGCTCCAATTCAACCCCTAGCCTGGGAACCTCCATATGCCGCGGGAGCGGCCCAAGAAATAGCAACAACAACAACAACAACAAAAGACAAAAGACAAAAAAAAAAAAAAAAAAAAAATTATATAAGCGAGCAAAAGCACAGAGCTGCAGCTACAGATTCTTAAAACATTTAACTAAAAACAAAACTCCCCAATTTCCCTTTATTTGGAGACTCAGCTTTGTACCTGGCAACAGTACAACACACATAACAATAAGAGGATTTTTAAGCTACACGCGACATTTTTTTTAAGTGCTATTCAGGAGTTCCCTGGTGGGTCAGTAGGTTAAAGATCCAGCGTTGTCACTGCAGTGGCTTGGGTCACTGCTGTGACTCGGGTTCTATCCCTGGCCTGGGAGTCTGCTGCAGATGCAGCCAAAAGAGGATTTTTTTAAAAATTAAAAAGTGGTATTCAGGGAGTCTCTGCTATGTTGCAGTGGCTTAAGAAATCTGACTACAGCAGCTCAAGTTGCTGTGGTTGCTGCAGAGGCATGAGTTCAATTCCCCAGTCCAGTGCAGTGTGTTAAAGGATCCAGCATTGCCACAGCTGTGGCTTGGATTCAACCCCTAGCCCAGGAACTTCCATATGCCTCGGGTGTGGCCATAAAAAAAAAAAAAAGAAAGAAAGAAAGAAAGAAAAAAAAAAGTGCTATTCAAAAGCTATCTATCTCACCAAGTACAGGATGCTAAAGACACAGAGATAAGGAAAAGAAAGATAAGACTCTAGGAGATTCCCTACTTAGTGAAAAGGAGGCTCAGAGGAGGAGGATTACGGTAAAACTGTGGCTTTAACTACTCTGCATCCAAACTTTATGAAAAGAGGTGGCCAGGCCAGGCCCACTAGCGCCAGGCTGGAGGCTCTGCAGTGTAACCCTCCACCCACAAGAAAGGCCACTGTGTGTCTTTTTGTCTCTGTGAAATGATTCACTCTTTCTGAAATCAACTAGATAACCAGCAATTTAGGTAAAAACTTTTTTTTTCAAGGTCCAATATCAGACCTCAATCTACAGTGTACTTTTTCCCTGTGATTTTTACAGCCCATCCCTCTGTTTCTCTGAAATTAACAACCACCACACATTATTGCTTTTCAAGCTTCCCAACCACACAGTTATTTTTAAAACTTCCAAAAGTTAGAAACATATAAGCGACAACATATTACACAATCTTTAAAGTTTAACTCTGCTTTCACACCAAGCTGCCACTAGCATGCGGACCTTAGTAAAAGCATCAGCAGGCCAGGTCTGCAGAAGAGGTTGGGGCCATAGGTTCTGGAATCACTCTCCCCAGAGCATGAGATGGGTACAAACAGTCACACAGCAAAGTAGAAGCTGCCTTGAAGGGTAGCCATAGAAATGCCTGTTCAACCCAGCTGTTTGAAAGCAGCTCTGAGGACTGCCAGTTTTCAGGGTTCTCAGGCTCCCCATCAAAACTGCCATAATTTTTACCAAAACTGTGTAACTCATGAGAAGCAAGCTTCCAAAAAACACCTAGTAGGGGACCCTCTGCTATCTCTACCTCCCTTCCACTTGGACACGCAGCTGTAATGTAATTACACTGCTCTATTGATGCTCTGCAGTGGAAGCAGCCTGGATTGCTCAGAGCACAGCACAGAGCCATACAGGCAAAGTCCAGTTCTAAAGTGCTGTCAACATTGAGATACAGCAGCTCACATCCCCAAGCCACAGCAGAAGCTCTAGCCCCCTTGGCAGAGCGTCCAGAACCCTGCAGTAACCTTCCCATCATTTTGCACCTCTGCTTAGGCCTCCTTCCATGCATTTACACTACACACCTGTGTCCCACACTAGACTGGTCTCTGATCTTCCTGGAGAAGAGTTTAGTCATGAAAAGGGCTTTTCTTCTCCCTTTCTCTTACATTTACAACATTTTTAAAAACTTTTTTTTCTTAATGGCCTCATGCATGGCATATGAAACTTGCTAGGCCCAGGGACTGAATCTGAGCTGCAGCTGCGACCGACCTATGCCACAGCTGCAGCAATGCTGGATCCTTTAACCCACTGCGCCTGGCCAGGGATCAAACCCACATTGTCACAGCCACCCAAGCCACTGCAGTCATATTCTTAACCCAGTGCGCCACAGAGGAAACTCCTAAAAAACATTTTTAAGCATTTATAATTTTAAACATATAATTTTCAACACATAACTATCTATCTCACAGAGGAATAAATAATTGAATCAAATTACTGTAAATGGTATCACATAAACAACTACTATTATTGTAATGATGATAGCCACTGCGATAATTTTGGAATTACTAGGAGTTATTAATTAATACATGATGTAATTCAATAACCCATCAAATAAGATTAAACAAAATAAAAAGCATTTGACACTCTTCTACAATTTATAAAGATATCTCATTTGTTTTACAGAGTAATGTATGACCTTGCCTTTTAATATATGCAATCTAGGAGTTCCTGTTGTAGCTCAGCAGGTTAAGAACCTGACTAGTATCTATGAGGATGTGGTTAAGGATCCGGCATTGCTGCAGGGTGCAGTGTAGGTTGCAGATGCAGCTTGGATCTGGTGTTGCTGTGGCTGTGGCACAGGCCGGCAGCTGCAACTCCAATTCAACCTCTAGCCTAGGAACTTCCATATGCCATAGGTGTGGCCCTAAAAAGACAAAAAAAAAAAAAAAAATGCTATCTCAAGATGTAGGACTCCATTCATTCACTGTTGCAAATATGGATGTGCCAGGCTCTGGTCAGGATGCTGATGATACAGAGGAAAATGGAATTGGTGTGTTCACAGTCTCAAGGGGTGTGTGATTGTGTGTGATTGTGGGTTGGGGCTGTCAGTGTTGCAGAGTGGGAGAGGAGAGAAAGATCTTCTGAGAAGTACCCAGAGAACTCAGGCCTGCTCCTCCCTCATCACTGGGGACACGGAAGCCAGGGAGGGGAAGAAGTCTTACCTGAAGTATGTGATGCTCCTGGCTCCCTCCTGATCGCCCCCACCCCCACCCCCAACCCCTCAAGGAGACGTGGCAGCCACATCACAATCTCCACAGCTACACTTAGTCCAAGCCTTCCACTTTGCCAGGACTAACCAACAGCTTCCTGGCATCCCACTCATTCCTGGCATGCTACGAATCCATTCAATGGAACAGTCAACGTGCACAGCAGAATAAAGTTAATAAGAGCTATTTAAGGAAATCGACTAAGGTCAGGGTCAGAGTTAACTTAGTGACAGAAGATGATTCTCTCCTGTCTTCCCATCTGGATTGACAGGCAACAAGAGCGATTCTCCCCTAAGAGCTAAAATTCAAAGCTTCTCTTATCAGTTTATCACTGGCAAATCAAATGAGAAAGACACTTCAAGTGCTCTGAGAGCTCTGTCAGCCACAAAGAACAAGGAGGCTGCTTGGAACAAGATAGAACACCATCACCAACCCCTCAATGAGCAGAGAAAGCCAGGAGATGAGAGGCCCAGAGAGGATGCTCAGCTGTGAATCAGCACACTCATTTCTCTGAGTCAGGTCCTCATGACAAGGCTGAGGACTGGGACCTCGGGAGGCACCAGCAGCTGGACAGCAGTCATGGTCAGCAGTGCCTGCTGAGAGCGGTCACACCAGGGGAGGAAGCCTGGTCTGCGAGGCAAAGGGCTGTGTCCAGTTCCAGCCAGTCAGTCACTGGCCAAGTGACTCTCTGAGCCTGTGTTTCTTCGCTGGGAAATAAATGTTGATGGTGACAGCCCACCTATCTAGAAGGTGGTCAAAATGCTTACCCTGAGCACGTGAAGGTCCCCCGAGAACCTGCATGGCTCAAAACAGATGTGACGTTTTACTTCATACACCCTACTGTCCAAAAGCCCCCACTGTCCTGCTTGAGCAGCTAAGCTCGGAGATGACTACACTGTATTTACACAACATGAAGCCAAGATAAATAACTCTGGCCACAATGACATCTGGCAAATAATAATTTTATCTAAGAAAGTCAGTCAACCTCCCCACCCCCACCATAATTCACTGGAAGTTCCAGGCAATTAAGCTTTCGACAACAGACTCACGGCAGAATCCCTTAGGAACAATAAACTCTACAACAAATTAGTGCAACAGCTAGAAAATTCAATCTATGAAATGATTAGCTTTCCAATTAACATAAGGCATTCTTTCTTCCTCTGATCAATTCCTTCTCCACCTCCTATGTCCCTTCGATCACAGCAACCACCCCCCTAACATACCCTTCATCTAACTCTCCAAGTCAAATCCTCCAAGTCTTTCAGGACCCAAACCAAGGGCCATCTATCCAGAAAACACATCCCACAAGGACCTTTTTCCTGAAGATGCTTCAACACCTATAATGAGACAGAACAGACTCATGGACAGTGCCTCCAAAGGAGTCTCTGTTTTCAGGGGCCCAGAATTTCTCCTGTAACCAGGCTGTAACCCTTCCCCCTCCACCCCCCTTACCCCCCTCACCCTGGCTGAACCTTGACTGACAGTCCCCATGTCTCACTCATGGCAAGAGTCACGGTGTAGGACCAGGTCAGCTGCTAGCCATGCACTATCTCCGTAAAATAACACATGCCCAAATATGCTTACTCAAGGTAACCTTGAATCTGTGTTTTTAGATTTTAACACTCTTGCTGCTACTGTACGGTATGCATCCCTCTCCATCACATATCTCAGAATGTTAGGGTGTCCCTTACGAACTTCTAAACGAGATCATGAACTTCTTGAGGGTATGAATACACAACTTCAAATTCTTTTGTGTGTGGCTTGTGTAGCCAACCTAATACTGAGCAGAGAGAAGGCACTTAGGAAGTGGTTCTGAAGTTAGAAATCACCTCTTTTCTGTCATATTTACTAAGGCTGCCTCACAGAGAGCTGTTCACCTAGGTTCTGGAAATGGGCACTCTCTCGGGGACAACAAAACCTCATTACACTCTGGCTCAAGGGGACAAAGATCCAAATGTGCCTTTGAAAAATAATTACACATGAAAAAATCTGACTGTATTTAATGAGTCCAAAACACAGGGTAACGTTAATCTTCCTATCAGTTCTTAAAGATTTCGGTTATAGTCCATCCAGTACAACTACTAGGAATGCTGACTTTAATACAGAATTACAGAAGAATGTTTGCAAAACAAAGCAAATGAACAAACAGAACACGCTTCTCAGGAAGAAAATTTCCTTAGCAGGAGATTTTTTTGTATTCACCCCAGCACTTCTTATGTTTACAAAAGCTACATTCAGGTACACCAGCAACTTCTACATAATTACAAACAAGCGGAGCCCAAGAATTTAGTCTTTAGAAGTGGCACCATCTAATGGTATTTTCAAATTATTCCCTAGAAACTCAAAGGAGGCAATGAAACACTGTCCAGCAGAAATGTATTGTGAGTTACACACCATGTAAAATGTTCTAGTACTCACATTTAAAAAAGCAAAATGAAATGGATGAAAGGAATGTTAACAACTGACACTGGCTTTGGAATCCAGGGTGAATTTTGCACTGAGAGCACATCTCCGTTCAGAGCAGCCCCACATGGCTGGTGGCACCGAATCAGCTCGTGGCGCTGGACACCTGTGAAGGATTTCAGGGTGGTCACGTGTACCAGCTGCCTCACCTCCATCTCCAAACTCTGGGCAAAGACATGAACCTGCCCCAGGCTGTGGGAACATGGGGAAGGCTGGACCTGACACCCAGGCTTGTGAACCCAGCCTCTAAGCGCACAGAGAGGAAGCAGGCTCGCCTCCCAGCCCACACAGGGAGAACCGAGAGGGGCTGACCACAGTGCCCATGGCTACCAGCCTCCAATCCCAGACCAGGGAAACCAGAAGTGCGCCCCACTCTGCGGAAGACAGAGCTTCTGGGACCTACTCCATTTGTGGCATCTTGACCACTCACTTCCCTCCCCGCTCCTCCCAAATTCATAAACAAGCCCAGCTGCTTCTTGCTCTGGTCCTTCCGTGGTGCAAGGGGGGCGGGGGGTAGGCTTGCAAACCTGAGCAGCACGTGGTGTCGAGAACCCGGTCTATCATCTAACACCTTCAGAGGCCTCTTTACACTGTGTCCACACCTGAACTTCTGAGTTTCCCCATCACAGCTCGGGGCGCTTGGAATCTCTGGGAACGTGTGCATGGCTGCACAAGTGGGTGCTGCAACCTGGAGCCTCCAACCCACATATCCCTGCCCGGAGCTCAGCACTGCTGTGATCAGAGGCTCTGGCCCCACTGCTGTTCTTAGAATGCCTGTGCCCGTGGCCCCTGTCCTTACAGCTGTCTGTCCCTCCAGGCCTGTCCTCAAGCTACGCCATCTTCCGGTGTCTCCCTGTACCCAGCCCCCTCGGCCTTTACTTCTTTATCCTTCAACTCTACAGAGATATTGTTTTGATTCCCTGCCTCTTCAGTCCTTCAGCTGGGACAACCTCGAAACTCATGCCAGGATCACATGCTCATTTTCCACCCCCTCCTTCAGGCTGCTGAGGCCGCACAGCCATCCAGGTGTGGGTGGCCAGTCATCTGCAGTGCCTGTTCCAGACAAGCTCCACCAAAACCCAACCAATGAGTAATGAACCACTGCCTTTAGGGGAAATAGAGGGTTAGGTTCCTGTAAGCCTCTGGCCACAAGATTTTCAACAAGGGTTTAGCACTTAGCCTTGTTTTGTGTTTCTGCTATTTACTATGCACTGTTGCCTCATTAGCTTTGAGCTCACCTCCTGAAGCACCATCACTCACACCTGCCTGAACCTCAGCTGACGCATCTCCATCAGGCATATCCCCTGCCCAGGACACCAGCACTGAGCTCTGGGGCACTTCAAACAGAAAATCACCAACACAACGCACACAAATGCAAAGAAAAAATCCACCTCAATATCCAATAGTCCGCAAAAACAGGCACCTATCAGCAGCAGAGCCCATAGGAAAGGCAGGGCACTGCCCAGTCTGACCTCAACTAGGAAGGCACACAGGGTGGCTGCAGGATTCTGCCAACCTGACCGTGTCCCTGAATGATCACAGAACTGGCACAAGCACTGGTCTGAAGGTTAAACAAATTTTGTTGAGTAGGAAGCTGGCACATGTGGAATCTACGGGTGATGAGAAGTGAATGCACTTAGGACCTGTCAGGGATTTTGTGACTGTTTCCTCCACTCAACTGTGAGCTCCAGAAAAGCAGCTTGTGTCTAGTCCTCCACATGTTCCTGGGACCAGCAAGGTGGGGATGGCCGCAGGCTCTTGAGGAACGCCTGTTAACCAGAGCCTCCCCACGTCCATCTGTAACCCCTCTATGGGAAAGTCTGCCTCTTCAGTAAAAGAAAAAGACAAAAGACGCTGCTGTCTGAGCCTCAATGTCCTGTTCTACTTGGAAACACAGCTCCACCAGACGCCCCTCCCAACCTTTCACCCACTTGCAGCCTCTCTCTCCGCGGCACATGGTGCTCAGAAGATGACAGGCTTACACAGCATCCATGGTCTACTCCACACCACAGAGAGGGCACAGGGAAATGAAACCAGAGGGTCATGTGTATGGTCAGTCAGGGTTGGGTGGTCCTGTGCTTTGGAAGTTGATGGAAAGCCCTGATATTCCAAAAAATTCCTTGCATCTGAACCATGAGATTCCTAGTATCACAAACACACCAACATGAAAACCCCTTAAGGATTCTCAATTCAGAAGAAATATCTAAAGCCTGGAGTATCTGGGGGCACTAAAAAGAAAAATAAAGTTAGAGAGGGGATTGGAAGTTACACCGTTTCAGAGTCTGGGGAGAAACCACAGTCTGGTCAGAAAATACCACGCACTCATCCACTACCTGCCCCCCAACCCCAAGGCTCACCTTCACCCTTTCCACCCCATGGAGCCCACTGAGGTAGGTCTGCAGAGAACTCGTGAACACATTCCAGTCATGACACCCTGGCTTTTACTTCTAGAAAATCATTGGCAAATAAGATGGAAGGACAATAAGAACAGAAAGAATTATGAGTACATATGTCAAAATAACACACACACACACACACACACACACACACACAGTATCTGACCCACCAAATGAAAAAATAAAAGACTTAAAAATAAAAAAGTTTTAAAAAAGAGACTTGAAAAAATAAAGGCATCTATCAAGCTTAGAGACCTTAGTTGTTTGACAAAAACGTTTATCAGGAACTTGTGGAAGGCCTCCTTGCCTCTAGCTTTTGGCACCATGTTAATTCCTACCACATGTGTCACAACATAACAGTATGGCATAAACCTTCATGAACTGACCTATTCAAGCACAGCGATGTACCCCACTCATCCTTAGATCCTAACAAGTCACTGTACCTGGAATACAGCAAACAGTCAAGAGATGCTTTCGAATGAAGATTTAATGTATGGGGTCCTATAAGTTCATCAGAGGCATTGTTATAAAGGGCAGTCAGAGTACCTGGGCATCCTACAAAAATAAGGTCAACCTATGCTATAACCCTTATTCTGTTAAATACCTGAACTAACTGTTCTTTGTAACAGAATAACTCCTTGAACATCTTAACTATATGAACATGACTTCCGAGTGGCAAGAGCCTGCTGTTTCTCACACACACACACACACACACACACACACACACACTCTCTCTCTCTCTCACACATACACACTCTCTCACACAGACACACAGACACACACACACTCATATACAGACACACACACACAGATACACAAATACAGATACACACTCTCACAACAGACACACTCACACACACACCCTAGTCCTGCTCTGCAGGGGTTCTGAGGGCAGGGGTGCAGGGCAGAGATGGCTCCAAGCAGTTATGAAGGAGGCGCAGCCGAAAGTGCAGGAATGTGAAGTAGCACAGGGTCTGGCAGCAGGGGGGTGAGGTGTGAGAGACACGTGGTTCCCATTTCTTCCTCTCTGATGAGGTGGCCAGGGTCGGGGAAAGTCTGCGAGCCTATTGGCAGACACGCTACTAAAGGCCCCCCAGGAACTCCCCAGCAGGGCCACAGTGGACATGTTCTGTGGTTTTGTCCACTTCCTGGGACACCCCTCACAACCAAAGGTCACACAATGGGGGCAGCACTACTGCACGCACACCACCTCAACCAGCCTGGACTCAGGTTCCATCTACACATCAAAAAAACCAAGATAGGGAGTTCCCATCATGGCGCAGAGGAAACTAATTCAACTAGGAACCACGAGGTGGCAGGTTCGATCCCTGGCCTCACTCAGTGGGTTAAGGATCCAGCATGGC
The DNA here is from genome assembly GCF_054392235.1 of Sus scrofa. Classification (NCBI taxonomy): domain Eukaryota; kingdom Metazoa; phylum Chordata; class Mammalia; order Artiodactyla; family Suidae; genus Sus; species Sus scrofa. Next base: position 48,309,934 of record NC_139390.1, on the reverse strand, counting down.
AGTGGCTGTGGTGTAGGCTGGCAGCTACAGCTCCAATTAGACCCCTAGCCTGCGAACCTCCATGTGGCTTGGGTGCAGCCCTACAAAGACAAAAAAAAAAAAAAAAAAAAATCGAGACAGGAAGTACGTGGCTCCAAACCACACAGCTAAGAAGAAAGGGTGGGACACTGTACACACGCACTCGTAACTGCACGCGCTCGTAACTGCCACACGTCCCACCCTGCTTTCTTTGGAAAGAAAGAGGCCACCATATAAACAAGCTGTCAGCAGTGAGTCCACACAGGACAACTCCATGTGGGAAGTGCCTGGGACAGTGGCTGGCCATGGTCCTCTCACAAAGTCTTATTATCACCACTCCTCTATGGGGAGAGGAGATGGAGGAAGGCAGGAGCAAGTTCACATGCAGAGTCTGTCTGTCAAACTCCACCCCCCTGAAAGTCTAGTTGGGAGGTGTCTTTGCTGTCCACTACTGCCCCTTGAAAATCCAATAGATTTCACAGCACCTAATCACTAGGCTCACCCTTCTAGGTGTACCACCCTCTGATGGCTTTGAACACAAGAGTCACAGCAGCCCAGCAAGCCCCTTCTCCTCCCCCCACCCCAAGAAAGGCATCATTCTCACTGAGAACATCCCCCCACCAAGTGGGGAAACTGCCAGGACCAAGCCAGATCACCACCACCCCTGGAGCAGAAAAGGCTTCTGCTCACTTCTAGCCAGCAACTATTCAACTCCTGCATGACCTTTCCTTTTAGACTGTTTTTATTCTTGACTAAAGTTGGGTGGCTTCGGGGGCTGCATCATGGCCAGAGCACACCTGACTGTGAGAGAAGCTGGACTCCGGGAATTTCTGAGCACGAGTTTAGAGCACAAGGTCAGCTCTGACCCGGTGCTCCTCTCGAGTCTAGCCAGCACCACGTGGAGCCCACCTCGCGCTCTGCTCAGAGGACACAGCACATTTTCCAGGGGCCCTCTGTGCCCACCACCTCTTCCCAGGGGAGGCATGCACGAGGCAACGATGTGTCACCACCCCAGCAGCTCCCACAAAGAGCCCAGGCCAAACCAGAAGATGGACCTTTCTATTACCCCTCTTCCCATAAAAAGCCCCAAATAAAGGCTAAGAAGATCCTCACAAAAGGGAAGCAAAGCTGAGATCCAAGACACTGAGCTTACCCTGAGAGCTAGCAGGCCTTTGCTCATTCATTCCTTCTTCTCACGTTTGCTGAATGCCTACACAACATGAACACACAGATGTGGCAGGTCAACCCAACCCTGTAGGCACAGGCAGCTACAATCCAGCGGGATGGGCGCTAAGCCCTGTGATGAGTGGGAGGCAGAACAGGGCCAGCCAGTCCCTTGGGGGCTGGGGCGCCACCAGTGGTCAGAGCACTTACCATGTACCAGGCACTGTTCCCGCTCTGCAAAAGCACACCCACTTAAGCCTCATAGCCACACTGGCAGGAACACAGGAGCACAGCACAGGCAGGATCGCCAGCCGTGAGCTGAGGGTGTCAGGGCTGCAGAGCTGATGTCTGGTTCTGGAGCCTACAACCGCTCCCACCCCCAAGAGCCCAAGGGTTAGAGGTGGAGGGAGGGGCCGGCTCTAGGCAGAGAGACTGTTACAAAGGGAACACTGACAATTACAAAGGGAACACTCACAAGCATTTGAGGAACCGAGGCAGGTTCACTCTGACTGGGAGGGGAGGGGGGCTGGGGGAAGAGAAATAAGACCAGCCCAGCCAGGTGGAGGACTCTGATCCTGAATCGTCAGTTACAGGTCTGAGCACCTCAAGACCAGAAACAAGCACAGGTCACACACATGTTCAGCAACACACAGATTTAGGATAATCAAAAAATATAAAATGCATTTTAGCTACAAATGCATAAAAATGTTTAATGAGGGCAAAACCAGGGAGCTGGCCACATTTGCAGGGGTGGCAACAGGCTCGATGTAAGGACAAAGAGATCTGGCTCCTAGATCCCTCTCCACCTGCCCAGCAACTAGTTCCTTGGCCAGGGAGCCATTTCCTCGTCTATGAAACAGATGGAACTACTTTGCAAAGTAAAATCATGTAAATATGAACTATTACAGTTAGTCCATCTTATCAATTATGCTTTCTCTGAAATGCTGGTCTTGAACACCTGGCAGCACACATAACCTGGACTCATCTGCCTCTCACAATTCTTAGAAAAGAACACAGTGCAGAAAATTGGATTATGTCACAATGTGAGTCCTGACATCAGCATTCTAAACCTCCAACATGATTTGTTTCTACTTTGAAAGCATCACCACTATATTTCTCAGACTAAAGAAGTCTTTCTTGGAGTTCCTGTCATGGCTCAGCAGAAACAAATCTGACTAGCATACATGAAGATGCAGGTTCAATCCATGGCCTCAATCAGTGGATTAAGGATCCAGCATTTCTGTGAGCTGTGGTGTAGGTTGCAGACACAGCTCGGATCTGGCATTGCTGTGGCTCTGGCGTAGGCCAGTGGCTACAGCTCCAAATGGACCCCTAGCCTGGTAACCTCCATATGCCGCGGGAGTGGCCCAAGAAATGGCAAAAAGACAAAAAAAAAAAAAAAAAAAAAAAAAAAAAAAAAAAAGTCTTTCTCTGTCTTTGCCAAGGAAAACAAAGGATTAATTAAGAGGACCTCTGGCCAACGGCACTCTTGGTGGGGACAAGCATATTCCTACCTTTCTTGACAACATCTAAGGCCAAGACCCTCCACTCCCGATGGCCTCCCCACCCCCAGACACCCCTTCTGGGAGATGGCAGCGGCCACGCAGAGACACAGGTGCTTCTGGCTCAGATGTGGAAGTCAAATCACACAGCAAGGGATGAAAAGAAACCTTTAAGCCTTGAGAAGCAATACTCAGAAAATGATCTTTTCTCTGGTGTCCCCTGTCCCCACACCTCATAAGAAACCACCTCCTCAGAGTTGATTAAAGTGGCAAATTAAGGGTATGGCATCCTGAAGAGGAACTTGCAAAACAGTCCAGAGACGAAAGAAAGGCCAAGAGATCAAAATTGCAATACCCCTGATGCCCATTAACTTGTCATTGCTTTTCTGAAAAACAGGGAGCACGACTCTCACGGAACAAAGGCTGCAGAGGGTGACTCTCCGGGCCTCTTCCCAAACTAAGCTGTGTTCTCTGGGAAATAAAAAGTGTCAACTCTCATCATTGTGTGGGGACAGCCACCATGGAATAAATACTCTCAAGTACTAGTTGGCCTGCTGATTTCAAAGCTGATACCCAGGAGTTCCTGTGTGGCTCAGTGGTAACAATCCCCACTAGTATCCATGAGGAAGAGAGTTCTATCCCTGGCCTTGCTCAGTAGGTTAAGGATCCAGTATTGCAGTGAGCCGATCACAGCATTGCCATGAGGTGTAGGTCGCAGAGGCTGCCCGGTCTGGCATTGCCCTGGCTGTGGCATTGGCCAGCAGCTACAACTCTGATTCAACCTCTAGCCTAGGAACTTCCGTACGCCACAGGTGCAGCCCTAAAAAAAAAATAAAATAAATTTAAAAAACCACCTGATATCCACTCCTGGGCACTTATCTGCAGAAAACCCTAATTTGAAAAGATACAGGCACCCCAATGTTCACAGCAGCACTACTCACAACAGGCAAGACAAAGGAGCAACCTAAATGTCCACTGACAGATGAATGGATAAAAAAGATGTGGTACAGAAGTTCCCGCTGTAGCACAAAGGGATTGGGGGGGGGGGGTCTCTGGAGCACTGGGATGCAAGTTTGATCCCCCGCCAGGCAGAGTGGGTTAAGGATCCGGTGTTGCTGAAGCCGCAGGGCAGGTCACAACTGTGGTTAAGGTCTGATTAAGTTACCGTGACCCGGTAACACTACAGCCAAGAAAGAAAAAAAGAAGAAGTGGGGGAGGAGGGGGAGACTTGGTACATATATACAATGGAATATTAGCAGTAAGGAATGAAATAATGCCATTTGCAGCAATATGGATGCACCTAGAGATGATCACACTAAGTGAGGTTAGTCAGACAGTAAAAGACAAACATCATATGATATCACTTATACGTGGAATCTTAAAAAGAATACAAATGAACTTATCTACAGAACAAAAACAGACTCATAGACTTTGAAAAACTTACAGTTACCAAAGTAGAGAGGAATGGACTGGGGGTTTGGGATTGGCATATGCACACTGAGGTATCTACAATGACTGGCCAGTGGGGACCTGCTGTATAAGATTCTACCCAATATCCTGTGCTAATCTATGTGGGAAAGAATCTGAAAGAGAATGGATGTGAGCACATGTATGACTGAATCACTTCGTTGTAGAGAAGAAATGATCACAACCTTGGAAATCAACTATACTTCAATAAAAGTTTTTAAAATGAAAAAAAGTCTGATATTCACAAAATTCAAATGGGAGGGACAGATGTCTGAGAGCCTCCTGAAGCTGGAAGCATATATAACTCATGCACTAGTAAATGTAGGTGGCTTGTTTTCTTAATCTCTGACCATGAGAAACCAAATCAAGCACTCCTTTATTAATCCGAGTCTCACCTGCCGTTAACACTTTTCCTGTATGAAGTGCATTAGTACACAGGTATCTATCTGGTCACTCGTTTTTATGAGGATGAAACTGTGTGAAGCCAGTAGAATATTTATCTTGAACAGAGGTCTGGATTAGGACCAGGAAACAGAAGTAGGGATAAACACACATTTTCTGGAAGGAGACTGTAAACAGAGTGGTCTTTTCCATGGTGGGTGTGAGGCGTGAACTCAGCTTTTTCACGGCCAATCTGAGGGGGAGGCTGACCGAGGAGAGGGCCACATGTATGAATGACTCTAAACACTTTCAGCAGGAAAATGCTCAATGGAGGGCAAACACAGTGAACCCTTTCAGGGTTCTCTGAACAAACAGGTAAGAAAGTGGTAAATGAGTTTCCATTTGGGCAAAGGTCTGGTCAGTTTAAGGAATGACGGTTTTCAAGCTATTCTTATGACAGACCGAGGCTCTCAAAAAAGCATATTCTTTTTTTTTTTTTTTTTTTTTTTTTTGTCTTTTTGTCTTTTTCAGGTCCGCACCCACAGCATATGGATGTTCCCAGGATAGGGGTCTAATTGGAGCTGTTGCCGCTGGCCTACACCAGAGCCACAGCAACGCGGGATCCAAGCTGCATCTGCAACCTGAACCACAGCTCACGGCAACGCCAGATCCCTAACCAACTGAGCAAGGCCAGGGAGCGAGGCCAGGGATCGAACCCACAACCTCATGGTTCCTAGTTGGATTCGTAAACCCCTGAGCCACGACAGGAACTCCCAAAAAAGTATATTCTTAACAGACTACTCCTGCATAGCTTGGCAGTGAACCTCAGAAATCGAAAGTGGAACCAGAGATCAAATGGTCTACAGAGAAGAGTCTCTGTGGTTTAAGAAAAATGACATAACCCTGTAACTGAAAAGAAAGAAGCAAAGGGGGAGAAACACACTAAGAGCGTGGACAGGATAAACACACTTACTGGTTAAATTCTGAAATGGAAGCCCTGGAAGATGGTCTTAGAGCTTTAAAGAGGCAAGTTGATGCACAAAAACAAACTTTTTATTAGCCATGATATAAAGGTCCTTTTTGTGCATCAACTTATCTCTTTAAAGCTCTAAGAACAATCTGTATTCCTCTAAGCAGTGATACCAGCTGAAGAAAGGAACAAGCTCAAATAAGCATACTTAAACATTGAGTCCCCAGCACTGTCCACAGTGCTGTGCACCACAGAGACATGTGTACAATGTTCCTTGCACTCAAGGGATAATCTGGGAGCATTGGGAAAATTAGGATACCAGAGAGTAGAATGCTGGAGGTGCCATAAAGACCCATCAAAAAGAGCTCAGAGGGCTTATTTTGGCGAGACAGAGTAAACAATCATGTGAACTGAGTTTGGAAGAGCAAATGGAATTTTTTTCTTAAGTTTTACTGAGGTATAATTTACAAGTTTTATTGAAGCACAGTGATAATTTGCACTCTAAGCAAATGGAATTTAGTTTTGAGGGAGGGAACAGAAAAAGAAAACTCTTACAGTGTATAACACGGTGACTATAGTTAATACTGTACTGCATATTTGAAAGTTGCTAAGATAACAGACCTTAAAAGTTCTCATCATAAGAAAAAAAAAATTGGAACCACATGACAGATAAGACTTACTGTACATATGAATACATGAATACTGTACATGAATACAATACATATGAATACCAAATCACATTGAAAACCTGAAACCAATATAATGCTATATACCAATTATACATCAATTTATTATTATTATTTATTGTATCAATTTTTTAAATTATCAAAAAGGGAAGAAAAAGTCGTAAGAGCAAAATATGGATTTCCTATGCCCTCTGGCAAATACCAGTCTAAAATGTCCCCTAACAACCACTGCCTCATGAATATCATTACTGAGGTGTCCAACTCCACCTCAAATTTAGCATGCACAAAAACAAATGTACATACTCCTTTTTCTTTTTTAAGTCACTTAGCCTTATAATTGCCCTATTCCATTAATTATGCTATCATTCTCCCAGGTTACTCAGATTCAAACCCTGGAAGTTTGTTTGATTTTGTTTTTGTTTTTGTTTTTAATGGCCACATCCATTACACATGGAAATTCCTGGGCCAGGGATCAAACCTGAGACCTCTGCCACAGCTGTCCCAATGCTTGATCCTTTTTTTTTTTTTTTTGTCTTTTTGTCATTTCCAGGGCTGCACCTTGCGGCATATGGAGGTTCCCAGCCTAGGGGTCTAATCAGAGCTAGAGCTGCTGGCCTACATCACAGCTACAGCAACACCAAATCCAAGCTGCATCTGCAACCTACACCACAGCTCACGGCAACGCCGGATCCCCAACCCACTGAGTGAGGCCAGGGTCGAACCCACAACTTCATGGTTCCTAGTCTGATTCGTTAACCACTGAGCTACGACGGGAACTCCCCAATGCTTGATCCTTTAACCCACCGTGCGGAGCCAGGGATGGAACGTGCACCTCCGCTACATTGGGATTCTTAACCCACTGTGCCACAGTAGGAACTCCTGGAAGTTATTTTATATACTACTCCTTTCTTCCTTCCTTCCTTTCTTGAAGTACAGTTGATTTGCACTGTTGTGTTGGTTTCAGGGGTACAGGGTGAGCCAACCAGACAGCTCTGCTTTTAGGAGGCAGGAGTCCAAAGGCTGAGGGGGTGGCTGGGTAGGACTACTCTGAATGGAAGGGAAGTCACTCCACAGATAAAACACAAACTTGTTAAAACAGTGATACAGTTTTATATATATATATATATATATATATTTATATATATGCTTTGATGCCCAAACTCAGCCTTACATCCTAGGGAAGACAGATGGGGCTGGGTGCAGAACTGCCTGAGAGCAGATGGAGAATTCTAGCTGTAAGGATTCTAGGCCACCCTGAGGCTTAAACCAAATTAGGTTAAATGACCTCTTCTCCTGTTCTCCCCCCGAAAAGGCTACACAGGAATCAATCCGATAGTGAGGAAGGACCCTTACTGAGAATGTCAGCCAGCAAAAAAAAAAAAAAAAAAAAGAAAAGAAAAGAAAAAAAAGAAAAAGAAAAGAGAGAGATCCAAAAAAGAGAGTGAATGAAAAAGAAAGAGAGGAAGGAAGGAAGGACGGATAACTGAAAAAGACACGTGAAGCCTGCTTGCCCCAGTGCTCAAGGCAGTTGGTGAAGGTTTCACACCCCAAATATTTCTAGCATTGAAGGAAAAGATGAGTCTTCTGAGAAGGGGGATGGTAACTGCTGGTTGAACAATACTTTAGGATTTGTTTTGAAGGAGAGGAGAGACCCCCCCAACAATATCTCTGGAGTAGTGGGGGCCCCAGGCCCTGCACATACAGGTTTCTAAGATACAGGGAGAGAGTGTGGGTCTCCCATGTGATAAACAGCAAGACTTTCACCCCAGAAATTACCTGCTATGGTTTGCTGGTTGGACCACAGCAATCCTGACAATCAAGTGTGAATTTGGACAGAATTCTGAAAAGAACCTCCCCGTTAAAGAGCTACTTAACATGCTAGGGGTCAAGGCAAGCTCAAGACCCCCCAGGTGGCTACCGCTGTTTGAAACACAATATTGACTTTTATGGTCCAGGCAGTAAAACGCCATACTGGCTGCAGTGAGCTGGAGAGCAGCACACAGTCATCGGCTGTGAGGCCAAAGTCCAGCACCAGCTGGATCTGAATGGAGGAGGGTTGGGAGAAGCAAGACATGGTGATGGACAAACTGTGGAGCGTGCACGGGGCTGCACCTCCTGAACCAGGAGGCCTTTCTCCAAACCAGGGCCCCGTGATCACAGGCAGCACTTAGCGCACCAGGAAGAGGAGATTACTTGAGCAAGTGGAAGCCTGTCCTTGGTCTGGCTTGAGACAAATGACTCTCTTTCCCCATTATCCTCCCCTTCTGTTTGTAAAAATCTAACTGGCATTCAAACACAAAGTCCTCTCCTTGGTGTAGGTATGCAATTTGGGGAATCTGTTTGGCTCTTAATTGAAATTGATCAATACGTGAAGCAGAACTGTTGGGGAAATATCTGGGGGAAAAAGGAGCTCCTGGGGTATAAAAAGAGATACTGAGGTTGCCAGAGAGCTGACTAGGCAGAGCACAGAGGATGTTCAGGGCAGTGAAAATACTCTGTATGATATGATAATGGAGGATATGTGTCATTTTTGTCCAAAATCAGAGAATATACAGGACCAAGAGGTGAGCCCAAAGTAAACGAGGAGTCTTGTACGATGACGATGGTAGATGTGTGTCCTTGGTAAGAAATGCACCATCTGGAGAGGATGCAGGTAAGCGTGAGGCTGTGCGTGGGGGGCAGCAGGTATAGAGGAATATCTGTACCTTCCTCTCAGTTTTAGTATGATCCTAAAACTGCTGTAAGCAAAGTCCTTATTTAAAGGGGGGGGGGCCTCCCCACAAGCAACAGCCACACCAAGTATGACTCTACCACAGGCTGGGAGGGAACCATCGAGGTGGGGGCTTGACATTGCTGGCTTCTGTCCATTGGTTTTTACCCTTTAGAGGTAAGAAAGGTGTGGGATTGGGGATGAGGGTAAGACTAAGAATGTCCTAGACAGTAAACCTGTTTTAGGTTGGATCCCAGCACCAAGATTTAGGCTACTTTAAGCAAAGGCATTGATAATGAGCAAGCTGCCTCCCCTCCCACATTTGGAACCACAGGGGCTCTCCAGGGCCTGCTGATGAAGACCCTGCCAGTGAAGACCATGCTAGTGAAGACCCTGCCAGTGAAGACCCTGCTTATGAAGACCCTGCTGGTGAAGACCCTACTCGTGACGACCCTACTGGTGAAGACCCTGCCAGTGAAGACGGACTACCTGCCATTTCTCTGCAATCACAACATCCTTAGGGATGAGACTAACACAGGGACGGAGCTGGAGGGAAAGACAGCACCCCACCCTGAGATTTACAGGAGCTGCCTTTAATCAAAGGCCTGGTAGGTGCCAAGCACTATGTGGTGGGTATAACTGTGATTTCTAGTCCTCAGAATCTTGCAGGGAAAGGCATTTTACATCCATTTTACAGACAGAAGGCAAAACTCAGAGAGGATGTGCCCTACATCATAAGAGGGGGTCGTGAGGCTCTGAAATCAAGAACACTAACCCAGAGTTCCTACTTTTTCTATTAACCCTTGAGGTGTGGACTGAGGACTTCCAACTACTCTTTGGGGGTCACCTAAATTTAAAACTCAGCGTTAGGAGTTCCCATTGTGGTGCAACAGAAAGAAATCCAACTAGTATCCATGAGGATGTGGGTTTGATCCCTGGCCTTGCTCAGTGGGTTAAGCATCAGCGTTGCCATGAGCTGTGGTTTAGGTCACAGACACAGCTTGGACCCGGCATTGCTGTGGCTGTAGTGTAGGTCAGCAGCCATAGCTCTGATTCAATCCCTAGCCTCAGAACTTCCATATGCCACAGGTGCGGCCCGTAAAAAAAAAAAAAAAAACAACTTGGAGTTCCCGTCATGGCTCAGTGGTTAACGAATCCGACTAGGAACCATGAGGTTGCGGGTTTGATCCCTGCCCTTGCTCAGTGGGTTAGGATCCGGCATTGCCGTGAGCTGTGGTGTAGGTTGCAGACCTACACCACAGCTCAGTTCCCGCATTGCTGTGGCCCTGGTGTAGGCAGGTGGCAACAGCTCCAAATAGACCCCTAGCCTGGAAATCTCCATATGCTGCAGATGCAGCCCTAGAAAAAGACAAAAAAACAAAAACAAACAAACTTTACATTAATAATGCTTGCAAGGCCCTGCACAATCTGGTCCCAGTGGGTCCCACCTCCCAGGAGTGCTCTTATTTCAAAGTAACTGATCCATCATAGACCCAGGGGCACCATTAAAGTCAGAAGTCTTCATCCTCTCCACCTGAGCCCTATCCATCAGATCTCACCTCCCAGGTAAAGCCTCCCCATCCAGACAGACCAAAGGGTCCTCACTCATCCCTTGTGTTTTAACAGGAGAGCAGGACATGGTCCTGAACTACTACTCTGTATTTCCAAGTATTTTTTAAATTTAATAACTGTTATTTGCACAATTAAAGGGAAGTCCTTAGAAATAATATTTAGACCTCACACTTGCTTATAAACCCCACAGAACAGGAACCTCTTAGGTCCTTCAAATGCTAATCTGCAGAAGGAACGCAGACCCCCTACGGCCTTGGGTTTGAATTCCCAGCGTCATCAGTTAACCACACATTGATCTCCAGCAAGCCTCAGTTTTTCATCTATAAATTATAACTTTCTGATCTACAAATTAGCTAATGAAATCCCTACCCTTACAGAACAACTGTGAGGCAGGAGTAAGATGAGGTAAGAAAAGGCCACTTGGCAGAGTGCCCAACACATGGCAGACGGTTCCCTCCCCACAAACACTAGAAGGGTCTCCTATAGCATTCTGAGGAAGCAGCTACTTACATGCATCTTTTGATGTCAGAGAAGCCATTTATAGAGACAGACTATAATACGTCCGCTACTTAATGAGGTTTACAATACAAAAAAGACATCTTAAAACCACAAATGGTTATTTGTATTATAAGATAATTTTTTCTTAATTTTTATTTTTGCCCACACTATTTTATAACAGTAAAGAAAATTTTTCTAAAGAATATTTACCTGCAAGTTCATTACCCCATCGCATCAATTGTTGTATTTTTCTGTTTTCCTTTCTAGTCCTTGGTCATACATTTAGACATTTTACTAATGTATTCATCTTGTAGGTCCCAATTGATTTTTATTTTTTATTTATCATCTCAAGCATTTGATTACATTAATATTATATTAAATATGAACATATCAATTATAACATATAACATTCATATTGTATAATAATGTCATAACATATATATAAATGTATAGTATTTAATGTATTTGTTGACATGTTAAATATACATTAATATATTTGATATACTATATTAAAAATACAATTGATTAATTAATATAGTCTCTATACTCATTTATACATCCTATAATATCCCATGAAGCTAACATCACAATTTAGCCACTTTCCTGACCAGTGTGTTCAGCAACCACCATTTTGTGTGATCAGAAGAATGCTTTTTTCTTGTATTTGCATAGAATATTTCCAGGAGGAAATACTAAAAGAAACTGGTGTAATAATGGTAGCCTTTGGGAAGAAAGATTAAGAGTGTGAACTGACAGCTTTATATTTCAATGTATATCATTTATTTATTTATTTTTTATTGGGGGAACCCACAGTATATGGAAGTTCCCAGGCCAGGGACTGAATCTGAGCTGCAGCTGCAGCAGCAACCCACACCCCTGCGCCGAGACAGGGATCAAACCCGCCCCTCTGCAGCGACTTGAGCTGCTGCAGTTGGATTCTTAATCCATTGTGCCACAGCAGAACTCCTATTGTTTGCTTTTTAATCAGGTGCATTTAACAATTAATAATCTTGAATAAAACCATAATTCAATTCATAAGCCATTGCTCAGGACCAGATGGCATTAAGCAGGAGGGCCAACACCAACTTTTCAGGGTCTCCATGGAGTATTGCACACTTGGAAGGGACCCAGAGGACCTCCTTGCCCTGAGGGCAGAGACAGGAGTCCCCACTGCCCTGGCAACTAGCTCACCATGTGCCATCCTAAGGCAAACAGCCAGCGTTAAGACTCCCAAGGAAAGCGTTTTCCCAGGGCTCCTTCCCTCTCACAGTGAGGCCATCATCAGTGGTATGTTAGTCTGGGCTACCTCTTCCCAGAGAACATGTCAGACTTGCAAACCCCTCTTTAAGTTAGTGTTCCAAATGGAAACATCATACATGGAGAGCAGAGATGATTCCATCTGTTTTTCAAAGAGTGCACTTCACACAGCATGCAAACACAGTCTCTGCAGGCTTCAAAATACCAATGCTGTTTTTACAATTAAATGTGCTATATCATGTGTGTGCATGCGCTTTTTAGGGCCACACCCACAGCATATGTAATTTCCCAGCCTAGGGGTCAAATCCAGGCTGTAGCTGCCAGTCAACACCACAGCCAGAGCAACGCAGGATCTAAGCCATGTCTGTGACCTATACCACAGTTCACAGCAACGCCAGGTCCTTAACCCACTGAGCAAGGCCAGGGATAGGACCCGAATCCCTATGGATACTAGTCACGCTCATTACCACTGAGCCACAACAGGAACTTCCAGTGTGCTATACCTTATATTTGAAAGAACCCATTGGCTCATTTCATTCTATAATGCATTTCAGTTTTAGCAAGCCACACAAAAACTCAATGAATCTACAAAGTACAGAACAGGGAGTTCCCTTGTGGCACAGCAGGGTTAAAGATTCAGTGTTATCACTGCAGCAGCTTGGGTCACTGCTGTGGAACAGGTTCATTCCCTGGCCTGGGAACTTCCACATGTCGTGGGCATGGTCAAAAAAACATTTTAAAGTATCGAAAATGTTTTACACTGATCAACACACACAGCTAGTAATTTCAGAGGTTCACAGATATTATTTAAATTATAAATAACATGTTTTCTACAGGATGCTTTCAACAGCTGTGGGACTTTATAACTGGGGTTCAGATATATTACTCGCCTTTTTAGGTGTTTCTTTGTTTGTCTTTTGTTTGTTTTGTTCTGTTTTGTTTTTCTGAGGAAGGGGCAGGTCTAGAGTATTAACCCTGTGCTTTTTTTTTTTTTAACAGCCGCACCTGTGGCATATAGACGTTCCCAGGCCAGGGGTTGAATCAGAGCTACAGCTGAGGCCTACCCCACAGCCATAGCAACACCAGATCCAAGTTGCACCTGGGACCTACACCACAGCTTGCAGCAAGCCTGAATCCTTAACCCATGGAGCAATGCCAGGGATTGAACCTACATCTTCATGGAGACTATGCCACGTTCTTAACCCGCTGAATCACAAAGGGAACTCCTACCCTATGATTTTGATACCAGAAAAACAAGTGATTCATATTAATGGAAAGATGGGAACTGAGTTGTCTATAACAAGATTCCTTTGAAAAATGACACAATATGTGCCAAAAACATCAAGAAAGGCAGGTCTCTGCTTAAAAAAAGAAAAAAAAAAAAAAAAAAAAACAGCTAATGGATTCTTTCAAATATAATATGTCAAGGGTCAGATGCTGGAACACCAGACAATCTTTAAGGATCATCAGTTTACAAAACTCTCAGATTACAAGAACTCCACATCCACCCTCTAATTTTAACACATATGTTCTTGTTTCATTCAATTACTTTCAAATGTGTGCTTTAAAGTGACAAATTTAGGAGTTCCCATAGTGGCTCAGCGGAAACGAATCTGACTGGCATCCACGAGGACACAGGATAGATCCCTGGCCTCGCTCAGCAAGTTAAGGATCCAATGTTCCTGTGAGTTGTGTAGGTCACAGACGCAGCTCAGATCTGACATTGCTGCGGCTATGGTGCAGGCCAGCAGCTACAGCTCCGATTCAGTCCCTAGCCTGGGAACTTCCATAAGCCTCAGTGCAGCCCCCAAAGGACAAAAAAATTAAAAAGTAAAGTGGCAAATTTAATGGGAGTTTCAGTTATGGCTCAGTGGGTTACAAACCCAACTAGTATCCATGAGGATGCAGGTTTGATACCTGACCTCACTCAGTAGGTTAGGGATCTGTGTTGCCATGAGCTGCAGTATAGGTCGCAGATGTGGCTCAGATCCCACGCTGCTTTGGCTGTAGTGTAGGCCAGCAGCTATAGCTCCAATTCAACCCCTACCCTGGGAACTTCCATATGCCGCAGGTATAGCCCCAAAAAGAAAAAAAAAAAAAATTGGCAAATTTAAAAGACACTCCTGCTACATTTCTCAATCATGTTTTAGAAGAGACCTTGAGTAAATGAGGATAGTTAATTAAGAGCCAAATGATAACAAACACACTAAATTCTCCCTCATCACCCAGAAGGTTTCAACCATAAGACAGAAAAAAGAAAATTCTTGGTTTTCTGGGTACACTGGGGAATGAGAGTTGGCAATTTTAAGTACATATAAGGTGTGAATGGCAGAACTGATCAGAATGGTGATTTTGCTGCTTCTTCCTAACACATCCTAAATCAACACCTGTTTTATCTCTTCAGGAATGTGCAGGTTAACATCTAACTTGTCTTCAGCTTGTGAAGGGACAGTGTTGCCATGGAAACTGAATGGAAAGTTAGGGAGCAGAATTTACCACTGAAATGCAAACATTCAGTCAATTCCATTTAACTGATATTTACTTGTAAGCAAATGCTAGTTTTCTGTTTGTTAATCATTAAAATAAATGACAAAGTATTCTGTGAAAAGTCTCATGGATAATATGTTTAAACACACACACCGTTTTGTCAGAGTAGGCCACAAACAATAAATAAAATTGAACGATGACTGCTGGACAAGTAAATCTTAGCAATGCTGCATTTAGCATTACAGGGTCTCAAGTATACTTAAATCAGGGAAAACCAGATAAACCAGTTTAAAGTTAGTACGTTTCTTAGGTTAGGTTAAGCTGTCCAGTAAATTCATGTACGTGTTTCATCTCTACTGACATCTATTACACAATGTAACCCAAGTTATATTCAAATAAACAGATTATTAATTTCCCTAGAAAAATATTTCTGCCATAAACACACACTTTATTTAGGTTGTTGACACATGCTGTATGATTACATGAGTAACTTCCAACATGCAAGTTTACTGGAAACTAGACTGAGGTCCCCACCAGATATGTAGGTTCCCAGTCTGTCCCCATCAGCTGTGGGGAATGAATTCCTACTGCCTCTTGACCACCCTCACTTAACACCCTGCATGAACTGGTGGTCACTTTCAAGTAGACATGCATGAATAATCAGACACCAGTGATCATTTATTTAAAGCTGTATTATCTCAAATACAGAAATGCTCTTATTTATGATTAAAAAGTCTCAAGTGGGGTGATACCATCTTTATAAAGAGTTATGTATCTCTTTCTAACACTACACTGTGCACAAGTTCTAGAACACAATCTACAAATTAAGCAAGATTTAGGGACAAAGAGCTAGAAAAATATCATAAATATATACAAAAATGGACAACATACAGTTAGAGAGGAACATGACAGCCAGGGATCCAGACTCAGGCAAACGCTAAAATCCTATGTAGCAGAACAAGCACCCTGCCCTACAACACGTACCCACAATGTTAAAGTGTTCATGGCTGCATTAACTGCACTTAATATGCCATATTGTTTGGGCACCAAAATAAGAAAGTGCAATAAGAAATATGTATATGATGCAGGATAAGGCACATTGTCCTTTTCAGAAGTCCATTCTAAAGGCAGCTGTATGGGTTCTCGCTGAACACAAGCAGGATGGCAGCCCATCTCCCTCCATCCTCATAGAAGTGCCTGTGTGGCCCTGAGCAGTGAGTCACAGACATTCCATTTACGGATGGGGTGGAGTTGAAGGAAATCACTGTTACATGCCCAGTTAGCTGGAAAAGTCCATCCTGTTTTTTTCTCTTTTACATAATGATCCTTTTTTTTTTTTTTTTTTTTCCACAAAGCTGAGATAAAAAGAATGCTTGGTAAGTAGGAACTTACCAAATATTTCAGCACTCTTGCCCGCCAAGGGGAAGACTGACTGGCTTGTACAGCCAAGGACCTGCTCTCACGGTGCAGGCCTAACCATTCACACCAGCCGGGGACTTGGACCATCAGGAGACAACATGTGTTCCTTTTCGCCCACATCAAGCAAAACGGTGGCTGGGGAAATAAAGCACTGTATTGGTTCCCAAATCTGATTCACCCACCGGGAGTTCACACTGGCAGCCAAAGGATTTTGTGAGTACAGTGACAATCTTTGCAGCTTCCTTTGCCAAGGCAGCAGCGGCGGCCTTAAGCTGACCTCACAGGCAAAGCAGGCAAAATGACACCTCGACAGAAACCAACCACCCCTGTATATCTACACTCCATGCAGTAAAAGACCACCTGCCCGGCCCACCTCTCAAGACCACCTCCTAAGTCAAACAAATGCCTGTAACACAACCAGTTCACATTTCAGAACTTAAAATTGTAATGCGTGTCTTGGCTTTAAAAACATCCAATCCCAGCCCCTTATCTCATACAAGTTCCCCCAAATGTAAAAGGTTACATCACCATTTCCCAAACATATTTCAAATAAATCTTAATTAGATCTCTCTTGATCACCAACTGGAGAGCTGGGTACAGCTCTGAAACTTTGATGAGCCCTGGTGGAGACCAAGCTGGCTGGGGGCGGGGTGCATGTAAAAATTGTGTACATGTAAACTGCCTACAATTATCAAGCTCACCAATTAAACCAGCCTCCTAAGGATTACAATGAACTTAGGTGCTAAGTACATTAAAATTCACAGCATATTCCTTTTAATAACAGGAACTACCAGTTATTTTAACAAAGAGGTAAGAGCCTATAAAGAGTTCTTATTCAAATCAGGTTTCTCCACAAATGTTACACTTCCTCCCTCCCTCATCATGTAAAACACTCTGAAGACTAAACATTTAAAATAACTTAAATCACAAAAACAACACAAATTCCTTAAAAGCAAAATCCAAAATACCAGCAAAAAATAAAACACAGAAGAGTTTTCACCCACCACTTGACCACCACTGTGAATGTGGTGTTCAGTGCTGCTAACCCTCCTGCACACATACGTAATCAACCACACACTCCTATCTTAAATATTATTTATAAATTTATACTTTGCTTTTACTTTTTCTAGAGAATACCTTCCCATGTGTACGTATATATACACACACATACACGTGGTTGTATACATATGTGCATGAGTGTGTATGCATATAGATATAAAATGTAAAATAATGATTTGGCTGCTGTGGAGTATCAGCTACTGCACAACTGTCTCACTTTAACACATTTCCCCCTTCTGCTTAAATAACATTGTGTTGTTTTTTTGGGTTTTTTTTTCCGCCATGCCCAGGGCACACAGAAGTTCCGAGGCCAGGGATTGAGCCACAGCAGTGGCAATGAAGAATCCTTAACTGCTAGCCTACCAGGGAACTCCAGTAAGACTGTGTTCTTGACAAGAAAAACTTGCAAATAATTCTAAAAAATGCATCATACCCCTTAAACTATTCCTAAACACCCAAGCACCTCCACCCGGTCTGAGCAACTGCCTGCTGAGGTCCTTAACACTCCTCTGAAAATTCAGTCTGTTCCATCACTGACACTATCAAGGTAAAAAAATAAATAAATAAGTAAATAAAAACATGTCACTTCTGTTCTGCCTTTAGTCTCCCATCTACACATAGAGAAAATAGCCTCTGAAAAATAATTTTGGTAAAGCCTCAAAACAAATGATACTGAATGCCATGTACCAAATTTTATTATTTTCAAAGGATTTTCAAAAATATTACCTCATCAACAACCTTATTACACAGGATGAGCATGTCATGCTACAAATGATGAAAATGAGGCCCAGGGAAATGGAGACATTCTGGGTCCCATGACAACACACTGCTTGAGGCAAGACAAAATCAATGTTTCCTCAGCTTGTCCTCTGAGTGCTTTTAACAGAACCCACCACTGTAGAGAGACCAGCCCCAAACCTCTAATAACCCCCAGAGTGCATGCCTGGCTCAGGACAAGGAGAGATGATGTGGGGAGTATGGCCATGAATCCAGAACAGGCAGCAAAGAGATCTCCAGGAAGCCTTTTGAAAAGCAGTAGGAAGAAATCAAAACTGTCATTTACATATCACAAGTCTTATGTTATAGTCTTTAAGAACACAAATATAGTGGAGCTGATCTGTGTTTTTTCCAGAATATTCGGCCCCCTGCTGTAGGAATATCTCCCTAGAAATGCTTGCACCCTGGGAACTGGCAGTGGGGAGAGGAAGCCCTCCTGTCCCATGTGCAGTCGCACCAAGGAAGATCTCGATGCTGGACCAAGTATAAGGATTTACTTTTTATCAGTACCTGCATTATCTTCCTGTTAAGAGTTTCCAATGTGTTCTCTCTCTTGATTCATCTTGGTGTGTGACTGCTGTCCTTTAGGCTGTCCTGCCTCAAGTCAGTGCAGGGGGAGCAGGAAGCCACGAGCCCATGAGAGGAGCATCAGACACTATCCGATGATGATGATAAGGGGATTAAATTATACTAACCCTGGAACAGATTAGTTAAATTTGTCCTAACAGAACAATGTGGATTAGCACTAACTAGGCCATTTGGCCTCAGATATTCAGGACTGGAGGGGAGTGGCATTTACCCAGCTAGTACCAGCAGCTGAACCGCTTCCATCAGCTCCTTAGAGCCCAGGTGGTACACATGCTTACTCCCTTCATCTAACTGGTCCAAAACAAGATATCTGACAACACATGGTCTTTTTTACCTCCCTCTTGTATACATATTTGAAGTGGAAACTGGTCCACAAATTTACCAGAGACATTTTAAAAAACATCTTAAGGTGAAACTTTAAATTTGAACCACTCATAAGAAGTCAGTAGGCACATCTTGGCTTTTAAAAGTTCCTAAATGAGGTGTTCCCTTGTGGCAGCAGGTTAAGGATCCAGTGTTGTCACTGCAGCAGCTCAGGTCACTGCTACGGCATAGGTTGGATCCTTGGCCTGGGAACTTCCGCAGGCTGCAGGCCTGGCCAAAAAGAAAAATTCCTAAATGAACATGCTGACCTAAAATCCAAGGGAACCAAAACCCAATTCTACTTCTCATTTGAACCACTAGACAAATAACCTCATTTTGTTCTACTTATCCTGGGGGGGAAAAGGTTATTCAAATATATATTTATGCATCAATTAGTTAAAAAAGAAAGCATTGTAAAGACCAGCAAATAGAGAATTCTCTCAAATTTCAAGATTACAATGCAACTTTATTACTTTAATTAGAGCTTACATTTTACATATACTGGTCATAACTACTTCCCCCAAACATGTAAATTCAATCTCTTCAGATTTTTTTTTTTTTTTTTTTTTTTTCGCTTTTTAGGGCTGCACCTGTGGCATATGGAAGTTCCCAGGCTGGGATAGAATTGGAGCTACAGCTTCCAGCCTACACCACAGCCACAGCCACAGCAGATTCAAGCCACATCTTCGACCTACACCACAGCTCACAGCAACACCGGATCCCTGACCCACTGAGTAAGGCCAGGATCAAATCCACATCTTCCTGGATACTAGTCGAATTCATTTCTGCTGCACCACAATGGGAACTCCTCTTCTGATTCATTTTATGTTTTTCCTAGCAAGCTCTCTCCTCAAAACTAAGAAAAGGGTTGCTTGTAGAGATCCTGAAGATGAACATACTTAAGGTGGAATGCCAGAAAGCATGAAGATCTGAAAATGATCTGTGATGTAAGGTCCTTACACTGGACAGCAAAGTTCCTCTCTGGGCAACTACAGTGAGAACGGGAGGGACGAGGGAACAGTAGGACACTCGGAGAAGTAACGAGGTCATGCATAAGAGTGACCAGGGAAATGTCCAGGGCAAGACTGTAGAGAAGTGGGGAAGAGTTTAAAATAACTCGTGGAAGTCCATCACAAGAGAACAGAGAGCTAAAATCTTTAAAGCAAAAAAGATATAAATAAAAATTAGATCTTACTTTGACTTAGGTTCCCCCCAGAAAATATATGGCAATCTATGCTACAAAACTGCCCCCAAAGCCTACCAGGATCTTCCTGTCATTCTCAAGATCTACAAGTTACAGCCCGTATTTAAATGCACTGAAGAACAAATTCATGTCAAACATGTTAAGCATGTTAAGAAGTTAACATGTCAAGAAGTTAAGGGTCTTCCCTTAACTTCTACAAAGTGGGCTCCCAAGAGGAGCTCCTGCCCTGTCTGAGGTAGTTCCTTCCTCTCCCCCAAATAAACGTGCCATATCCTATTTGGCTAAATCTGGAAAAAATGAAGCACAAGGTCATTATTCTGTAGCAAGAAAGGGAAATTTTGCCCAGGAAAGGTGAAAAGCACCTGAGAGTTAAGTCAGGTGAGGAGAACAGGAAGAAAGGTTGGCTTGGGCACCCTGGGTCGATGTGATGGGTCATGGTTGATTGGTCCTCATCTTCTTTGCCTCACGTCTCTACTTCACATCTTTACTTCACGTCTTTACTTCAGGTCTTTACTTCACGTCTTTGTCCACACTGAGCCCTTAGCAGGGACCCTGCTGAGGGAGCCCAAAGATCTCCAATTCTCGTAAAGGCACTCATCACCAAAACTTGTTGAAAATCCCAATGAGGTCAACAAACACCCAAAAAAACAGTCCCTGGCACAATTTCCTGCTCTTCCCTAGACACCGATGGGAAGTCAGAACACTACAGAAAATGTTCCCACCAAGTTAGAATCCGTTTCCCTAATATGGCCAGGCCCTAAATATAGCCACAGTTTTTTTGTTCAAAATCCACTCCAGTTAGATTTGGGGATGGAGAACATGGTGGCGGGCATATGAGCAGAGGGCACAGGAAAATGTGGCAGGTAAAACTCACCATCTCCACCAACATTCAGAGGGCTTTAATGTCCTCCACAAGGGCTACCTAGGCAAAGGCACCTGCAACACATGACTTTTTCTCTCCAGGTTTTGCTCCCCCCCATGGAGTCTGGGTTGCTGGGAGGGAGGAGAAGAAATTCTACCATTGGGAGAGAGGACACAGCATCACCAGGACCCAAAGCAGTGAAAGGAATAAATTCCCCACTCAAATTATAAGGATTCCGTTAGCCTTAAAAAAAAAAAAAAATGAGAATTTCAGGTAGCGTCAAGTCCTCACTATTTACTTTTCAAACAACACCACACACCCACACACTCACCAGTAATACAAAATACTGGTAATGTCCACAACTGTGGTGAGAGGCTGTGTGTGCTTTAAATGAGCGGAATTTAAAATAAGCAAAACCTAGAACCTAAAACTTAATGCAAAATGTTTTCAAAGTTTCCTTTGAAACTTTCAAGTCTTCTTACACTTATACTCCTCTAATAATCCACCGTTTTTGCAAGCCATTTTAGCCAAAAATGACCCCAGCCTCAGAGTTGGAAGTAGATGCTCAATAAAACATCTGCTAGAAAAATAAGAATTGTTAATGGTAAGTAACTGAACTTCTCAATATAAGCGTGCTGAGAGGCTATATAGGGGATTCCAAGGCCTCTTTTAAAACGTAGCTTTGAAAGCGGGACAACCTAGAGATTTCAAAGACTGGATTCTGCGGTCAAAGCGCTGGGGTCAAAGGAGGTTCGGCTGCGGAGGCCCGGCCGGCTGCTTGGGTTCCGTGACTCTCTCTCTCTTCGCTCAGCTGTAAAATGGGCGTTATCATCGCACCCATCTCACTAGGCTGTCGGAGACAGGAGAGAAATCAGCACGAAGCGCGTTCAAGGCCAGGCATCCCTCCTCCGAAGCATGAGTCGAGGCATGAGTACAGGCACAGGCGTCGGCTTCGCTCGGCTGGAATCTCAGCCATTTCGCCACCACACCTCAGCCCCCTGCGCGCACCACGCGGCCCCAAGCCCCCACCCCCACCCCAGCGACGTGGAAACCACACACTCCCAACCAGCCGGCCGGGAACTTGTCATTCGGCGAGGCAGGGGGACAGCTGAACACCAAGTTCAGGGCATGGGCGCGCACACAATGGGCTGGAGCTGCCGCCCGAGGCCCCGCAACCCCGGCTCCCGGCCGCGCGAGCACACGGGCCCCCGAGGGACCACGGGAGCGGAGGGGCGGCCCCTCCCCCCTGCTCCCCGCCCCTCACCTGAAGGCAGGTCCCTCTCGAGGCGCACGGCCAGGGGCCGCCGCTGCCGCGGAGCTGCCTCCGCCCTTCTTGTTGAAGAGCCTCTGGAGCAGGGTCGGGGCCATGACGCCGCGGCTGCGGCTCCCGCGGCGCGCGGCCGGCTCAGCGCGCGGCCGGGGGCGGCGGCGGGGCCATCGCGGCGGCGGGAGTCTGCTCGGCGCCGGGGCCGCCGGCCGGTCATATGACGATGCTGGCCCGCCGCCGCCGCCGCGCGCTGACAGTTCTCTCCCGCGGGAGGAGCCGCAGCCCGCGCGGGAGGAGCGCGGGAGGAGAGCGGCAGCCATTGGCCCCGGGCCCCCGCCCCGGCCCCAGGAGGGGGCGGGGACCGCAGGGGCGGGGGCGCGGCGCTTAAAGGGGCCAGAGGTGGCCGCCCGGCTCTTGTG
This sequence comes from Sus scrofa, assembly GCF_054392235.1. Classification (NCBI taxonomy): domain Eukaryota; kingdom Metazoa; phylum Chordata; class Mammalia; order Artiodactyla; family Suidae; genus Sus; species Sus scrofa. The sequence goes on along the minus strand of NC_139390.1, from coordinate 48,287,264 downwards.
AGGTGAGGGCCGGAGCCGCTGGGGATGGGGCAGGGGGCGGGGTCAAGGTGGGCGGGGGGGGGGGGTTGTGAGGAGAGGAACCCAGGGCCCTCCCGGGGGGCTGAGGTGGGGACCCGGGGGGCCTGGCTGCGGGGCTCGCGGGGGAAGAGGCCGGGTGGGCGGGGGCCCGGGGACCTCCTGGAGGCAAGGATGGGGGCGGGGCGGAAATCCTCGCGGGGGCGGTCCTGGGGCGCGGCTCAGCGGGCGTCTGGGGTCCCCGACGCTGCTCTGATCTTCTGCAGCGGCGGGAGAGCCACACGGCGAATCTTTGTTCTTTGAAGACAAAGCCCCTGAACTTGGGTCTTTGCCTTGTGCAGGTGCACAGGCAGGTACATGCGAAGCGTGTGCTGGGGAAGACGGATTAATTCACAAGGGATTAATTCTCTGCGGCCCGGGACTGATTGGAATCTCGCAACACCCAAAGTATTGGCACTTCTACCGTATCCAGGTTGGATTTTTCCGACTTTGATTTGGCGTTTTTTTTACATTTACTTTAAATACTTGGTCGAACGATTTGCTCTATTTCGCATCTTGGGCCACCATACCATAGTTACGTAAAAAGTTGCAACATGAAATTAAAAAGCATGTGGATCGCACTACATAGATTTAGAAACTTAAGCTATTTTATCCTCATGCATATTTAACAGTCAAAGCACATCCTAATCTCATGTCAACGGCAGACATTGTCTGGTGTGGGAAGGAGGGCTTGCAGTACCTAAGTCCAAGTTCCCGCCAGTCCCACCTAGTCTCTGCGAGCACTTCAGCCTGTGGTGTGAAGGACCATAGCAAACGCAAAGCAGCTTAATCTTGGCCTTGTAACACTAACTCTCCAGTTTTTCCATGATGTTAAGTTTCCGACCCTACATCGCAGCGTCCTGCATGAGCAGTGGACAGCGGTTCACTGAATTCTCTTAGACGTGTTCAAAGGACGTATTCGTGGAGACAGATGTATTTCCGTCAATAGAAGTAATCGAAAATATTTTTTCTGGGCCCATTTTCATTTGCATTGTTAATTTTTTATTATGTAGGTTTCTGGCCTTGGTGGGAAACTAGCTGTTAGTGAAAGGCCAAACGTTTACAAAGATAAGGGGAAGGTGGTAGAAACTGAAACTCAGTAATTTTTTTCCTTCAGATTTTTATTATTAAAATTCTAGATGAAGTGTTCATTCTGGTCCATCCTTCTGCACTGTGGAGTGTACACAGAACCCTGATTTACACCTTAGCTGTTTCTGTTTGTGGAAAGCAGGTATCTCACAGAACTGTCAGTATTGATCAGAATCCTATATTTCAGTTATTGGTCTCATCTATTGTGCCTTTATTAAGATAAGATCCCGGGTCACATTACAGCCAGCAGTACACCACCCTCCCTTACCCCGTCCTTGGTCAGAAAATGTATTTATTCTTCACACTAAAGTCTGCATACCTGTGGTGTGCCTAGCAGCTTTTGCAAGTTTCTACTGAAAAGGAATTTGGCATGATATCCTTTGCTCCTCACCTCCAAGGGCCGTTTCTGTCCCATTCCAGTCCAGGTGTGCTGGATCATCCAAAAGAAGCAATGAAAAAAAAAAAATCTTGCCCCAGCCACCATCCTCAATTTTGGACCTGCCTGGGAACTCTAAAGAAAAACTGTGCCTTTAAAATGAAGACAACATGGAGTTCCCGTGGTGGCTCAGTGGTTAACGAATCCGACTAGGAACCTTGAGGTTTCGGGTTCGATCCCTGTTCTTGCTTAGTGGGCTAAGGATCTGGCATTGCCGTGAGCTGTCGTGCAGGTCGCAGACGAGGCTCAGATCTGGCGTTGCTGTGGCTCTGGCATAGGCCAGCAGCTATAGCTCGGATTAGACCCCTAGCCTGGGAACCTCCATATGCTGCAGGAACGGCCCTAGAAAAGGCAAAAAATCAAAAAAACAAACAAACAAAAAAACAATGACAACAAGAAAAACTAAGACAACACTTCAGTTTGGGGAGAGAAAAAAGGAGCCAAGATAGTGCCCCCATCTCTCGCTTTCCTCACTTTGCTTCCACTCAGTACCACATTCTTCCTTATCCTGGTTCCATCCACACCTTTTTTGCTTTGGATTTTTTTTTTTTCATTCTTTAAAGTTTTATTGAAGTAGAGTTGATTTACAATGTTATGATCATTTCTGCTGTACCACAAAGTGAATTAATTTTACATATACACATATCCATTCTTTTTCAGTTTCTTTTCTCATCTAGATCATCACAGAATACTGAGTAGAATTCCCTGTGCTACCAACAGGTCCCTGTTGATCATAACAAATCCTAACTAACCAAGTTTTGGGAGGTAGCTCCAGAAACCGCCTGCACCCTAGTTTCATTATTTTTTTATTTATCATTTCTTTTTGGCCAGACCTGCAGCATGCAGAAGTTCCCAGGTCAGGGATCAAACTCATGCCACAGTAGTGACCTGAGCCACAACAGAGATGATGCCAGATCCTTAACCTGCTGAGCCACCAGGGAACTCCCATTATTTCTCCCCTTGGCCATCCCACACCTCTTCAGAAACCCCATCTACCACCCTCCCTCTGCTGGTAACTGCCTATTTCCTGAGGCTTGACATCACCCCAGTCTCCAGCCCTGATCCATCCACACATCTCATCTACCTCATCCCACTCACTCCCTCTTGGAAAATATATCCATTAACTGCTCCTGGAGGCAGCCATCAAGAGGAGGAGGAAATAAAACAATATCCTTACCATTTGGAGAGGCAGAATAAGACTAAGATGGGGAAGAGGGAATTGTAGAAAGGCTGACTTCCTAGTCCTCTTCCACTCTGAGTCCCAGTGAGAGTTCTCTCCCAGGAGTATGTATCCTGTAAATTGCTGTAGGAGTTTTCCTTCCGCAATTAGACTGTTGGGGACCCTGTAGCCTACATGATACCGGTTCCTAACTTCTTCCTAACAGAACAGGTCTTGTTTTTTCTTCCTTTGGATGTTGTCTGTCTTCATGTAGGGCTATATCTGTTTTGCTGCCATCCTGAGCATGAAACTCAGTACTGGAGCTGGCAGAACAGAGATGTGGAAGTGGGCTGTGTCCCTTGAGAGCATTATTGAGCCACTATCCCTTTCCCACAAGCTGACCTTCCCCATACGATAATATTTCTATTATTTGAAGCCCAAAGCAGTGTGTAAGAGAAGGTCCTATTTTCTGTCCTCAGTTACTTGTTATTTGAGACAAATGAACCCTACCCATTTAACCCTCAGTGTACCAGAGAAAACAGTCATCACCAATGGACCTATTCTGTTTTTTCGTATTTTTATGTCATTTTGCAAATCATTTACAAGAAGAAAGAATAAAGGAATAGTGTGAAAATAATTTTACAAACAAATTTTACTAAGAATTTAAATATGGCAAACTCAGTTTTTTATTGTTTTCCTACCTTTGAAGGAATATTACCCTAATGGGCCATGTCCTTTGAGTACAACTATTGATGAGTCAACATATGTGAACCTAGAACAAAATCACCTTGTAAATAGTGACACCAGATTTCAAATAAATCTCTAAACACATGCATTCTCAGTTATTATTTCTTCTGCTTCTTCTTGGACTTGAATCAGCAAAAAGCAACACTTTTGAAAACTGATGATTTATAATTTTGTCAAGAAAAGATGGCTATCTTCTCAGCTGCAAAACATTTTCATTTTTGGATTTATAAACACCAGTTATAATTAGCAATTCATACACCTTGTCACCTTAAATTTACACAATGTTATATGCCAGTTATATCTCAATAGCTGGGAGTGCAAAGAATTCAAAATTCAATGAATTCTTCCATCTCTACCTCATGCATATCTTTCTAGTCGCCTTTGATGAATATTGTTTTAATTTAATTTAATTTTTGCTTTTTAGGGCCGCATCTGAAGCACATGAAAGTTCCTAGGCTAGGAGTTGAATCAGAGTTACAGCTGCCGGCCTACGCCACAGCCACAGCAACACAATATCTGAGCATCATCTGCAACCTACACCACAGCTTCTGACAACACTGGATCCTTAACTCGCTGAGCAAGGCCAGAGATCAAATCCACATCCTCAAGGATCCTAGTCGTGTTTGTTACCAAATGAGCCACAATGGGAACTCCCTATACATTGCTTTTAGCATTTGTTGACTTACAACTATATCAAGTATATTTGAGGGAAAATGTCATAAAAGATGATAGAATATATCACATATCTTTTTAGGATAGCTCAGGTTTCTTGTTACAATATATTGAACAATGAAGTCATTCCTGTTGAATGACTAACTGGGTAAGAATGCTATGTTTTGTTTTTACCTTTAAATATATATTGTCAAATCATTAATTCTTGAGTTTGAGAAAATTACCTAGGATGTCATCATCTAAGGACTCAGTGTCTGCAGTTTCCCTGACAAATTTTACCATCATCATTAAAGTCTAGAGTGCTTCTGTCTTTCTGCATTTTTTTTTTCTTTCTTGGCTTTTTAAGGACAAACGTGTGGCATATAGAAGTTCCCAGGCTAGGGGTCCCATTGGAGCTGCATCTGTGACCTACACCACACCTCATGGCAGCATCAGATCCTGAACCCACTGAGCGAGGCCAGGGGTTGAACCTGAGTCTTCATGGATACTAGTCGGGTTTGTTACTGCTGAGCCACAATAGGAACTCATTGTTTTCCTGCCTTTTTTTTTTTTTTTTTTTTCTTCTGTCTTTTTATTGCCATACCCATGGCACATGCAAGTTTCCAGGCTGGGGGTCAAAGTGGAGCTATAGCTGCTAGTCTCTGCAACCTACACCACAGTTCATGGCAACACTGGATTCTTAATCCACTGAGCAAAGCCAGGGATCAAACCTTCGTCTTCATGGATAACAGTCAGATTCGTTTCCACTGAGCCATGATGGGAACGCTCTGTCTTCGGCATTTATCTTCTGATTTTTCTAATAATCTTGAAGTGTCTTCCTCTATCAATTTTCTTTTTTATTTGCTGTTATAGGAAGAAAATAAAATTTCTGAATTCTGGATTCTCATCAGTGATTAATAAAAGCTTTAATTTAAAAACTACAAAGATACTGTCTCTAGTTTTTGTTGTTTTTTTTTTCTCTCTCTCTCTATAGTTTCTTAAAAGACAATGCAGTATTTTGGGCACTACAAGATAATAGAAGGGACTTCCTGTCATGGTTCAGTGGTTAAGGAACACAACTAGTAACCACAAAGTTGCAGGTTTGAGCCATGGCCTTGCTCAGTGGGTTAAAGGATCCAGCAATGCCATGTTCTGTGGTGTATGTGACAGACATGGCTCGGATGCAGAGTTGCTGTGGCTATGGCGTAGGCTGGCAGCTACAGCTCCAAATGGACCCCTAGCCTGGGAACCTCCATAGCCACGGGCATGGCACTAAAAAGACAAAAAAACAAAAAACCCCACAAGATAACAGAAGGATGATGTAATAATGGTGATGTATTCTACCATTGAATCAACCATCTAGGTGGTTCCAGATTCTGTTTTCTTATTTCCTTTGATTTTCCTAGTGTAGTTGGAAATAATTATTGAGTAATGTTAAAAAATCCCTAGGATGGTACTCTAGTAAAATGTTGAAAGCTAGAGGAAATTGGAGTTCCCATGAGGCTCAGTGGGTTAATTATCTGGCATTGTCACTGCAGTGCCTTGGGTCACTGCTGTGGCATAGGTTCCATCCCTGGCCAAGGAACTTTCTCATGCCACACATGCAGCCAAAAATAAAGAAAGCTAGAGAAAATTAAGATAACTAACATTTCATAAGTTGTGAAATGGTCTAACTGATCCATATGGTAATTACAAGACAGAATGAGTTTTACTACCTTTTAAAAATAGGTACATCCACTTTTCGTTCTTTGGAAAGAGTAAGAGTCTAAGAAAGGATGAAAGTCATGAAATATCTCTCCTGATAAATAGTTAGAACCTCTAAGAATAGAAACCCAAAAATCTAAACTTGGATGCAATGGACTCTGATTTTGCAAGAGTTAACCCACTGATTGATTCCCTGGATTTGCAGTAGAATACTTGAGAATCTCACCATGGCCTCTATGACCTCCATGGTGTTGAAATCAAGGGACATTTCCCTGACTTGCAGTCAACACTGACCACCTCTTCCTTGTTGAAGCCCTCATTCATTAGTACTGTAGAACTCTTCCAGTTTTAAACAACCTTACTAGCTTCTCCTTCAGTCTGCTTTGGAAGTTGTTCCTTCTCTATCCTTTACAATATGAAGTTCCACAGGATTTCTCTTCTCATCCATACCCTTCCTCTCCCAGATAAACCTTTCCATTTCTATAACTTTAAATGCCATCTATACGCTGATGACACCTAGCCACTAACATCTGATTGTAATCTCTTCTAAATTTTTTTAACCAGCAGCCTACTTGGTGTGTCCAATTGGGTATTTTAAAGGCATCCCATGCCAAACTCTTTTTTTACATTTATTTTATTGTCTAGTTGTTTATAAATTTATTTTACTTTATATTGGATAGTTAAGTGTAGTTGAATTACAATGTTGGGAGTTCCCCTTGTGGCTCAGCAGTAACAAACTTAACTAGTATCCATGAGGACACAGGTTCAATCCCTGACTCTGCTCAGTGGGTTAAAGATCGGGGGTTGCTGTGAGCTGCAGTGTAGGTCACAGACACAACTCAGATATGGGATTGCTGTGGCTCTGTGGTGTAGGCCGGCAGCTGCAGCTCTGACTTGACCCCTAGCCTAGTAACTTCCATATGCCCCAGGTGTGGCTCTGAAAAAAAGAAAAAAAAAATACAATGTTGTATTAATTTCTGCTGTGTAGCAAAGTGAATGTTATACAATATATGTATATATACATTCTTTTTCATATTCTTTTCCGTTATGGTTCATCACAGGATATTGAAAATAATTCCCTGTGCTGTGCAGTAGGACTTTATTGCTTATCCACTTATATATAATAGTTTGTGCTTGCTAATCCCAACCTCCCAATCCATCCGTCATCCACCCTCCTTCCCCTTGGCAACCACAAGTCTGCTCTCTAGATCATCTGCACACCAAACTCCTAATCTTTGCTTGCTCCAAATCCCAATGCTCTTGCCATAGTCCCCTTCTCAGGACAAAAAGCCTCCCTCTACACATTTGTTTAAAACAGAGACCCAGGAAACATTCTTGACCCTTTTCTTCCTCTCATCATGCAAGATACTTTTCATAGCCATTCATCTCCCCAGCCCCTGCTGCCGCTACCCTCATCCCAGCAAGCAGTATCTCCTGCCTGGATTTCTGACACAGGTGTGATTGGTTTCTTTGTTGCGCCATCACCAGTCTAGTCTACTTGCCTCCATAAGGATGCTTTAAATGTGTAAGCTGTTGGAGTTCCTGCTGTGGTGCAATGGGATCAGCTGCCTCTTGGGAGTGCAGGGACACAGGTTTGATCCCCAGCATAGTGCAGGGGGTTGAGGATCTGATGTTGCCGCAGGTTACAGCTTAGGTTGCACAGATCTGATCTGTGGTCCAGGAACTCCATATGCCTGTGGGGAAGCCTAAATAAATAAATAAAGTATAAAAATAAAAATGTAAGTTTTTTCATGTCACTTCCTTGAGCAAAACTTTAGTGGCTCCCCGCTGCACTTAAAATCCAAACTTCTTAGCGGGGGCTCACTGGTGTGCTCTCACTTTTTCTCCCAGTGCTCCCCTTCCAGTAACACCCCCACCCCATCCCACAGCTCTGTGTCTGATTAACTCCTATTCATCCTTCAGTTTTCAGCTGAATGTCACCTACTCATGCATTGACTGCCTGACTCTTCCCATCTCCATGCTTAACTGAGGAACCCACCTCCTTCCAGTGTTTCTATTACAACACCCTTTTCTAGTCTTTTAAAGCACTTATCATAATTTATACTTAACCAATAAATTAAATATATAACACCTTTATCTCCTATTAGACATATACATTCCTTTAGGTCAGGGCCTGCATCTGTCTTGTCAACTGATATGCCTGGTGTGTGGTATATTCTTAAATGCATATTTGTTAAGTGAATGAATGGATGGATCAGAGAACAAATGAAGTCCACAAGTACTTTGTAAACTCTAGACTCTCACAAAATAATTCTATATGGTAATCGCTAGCTAAGGAAGGCTTCCCGAACTTTTCCCACTTACTTATTTTGGGAGGAAGAAGAGGTCACTGCCAGACAGTTATTAGGAAACTCATCATACATAGGGCTCAGACTTTTGTTCCCAATTTTCTGGTTTAACCTTAAAGCTTCTTTGCTGAAGCCTTTCCTAATTGGTTCTGCACAGAATCCTGGTGTGGATTTTGTCTTTCTGAATCACCTAACATCTAATACTACTGGATAAAGGATATATTATTAATTAGTATATGGCAGAGATGCTGGAACACTGGGAAAAAATGAACAATAGTTTGCTGGAAAACCAAACAAACGATAAGATGGGGCAATTATTAACTCAGGAGAAAAGGAAGCTTGTGCAGGAAAATAAAAAGTGTGGTTGCAATGCATTACTTGGCTCAGTGACCAATATTTATATAGTCTCACTAATGTAACATTGACTATTGACTTAAAAAAATTACACGTAACCATATTGGGGAAGGGAAGGAGAAAAGCAGAGTTGGGGTAAGGAAATCAGATTCTAATGTTTCTTCACAATGGCAGGAAATCAAGAGACAAAAACTGAAATGGGCCAATCAAGAAGTGGTGACATAAGCATATATTTTTTAAAGATCAGTGAAACTGGCTAGAAAAGTTGAGGGTGGTAACATGTAGGGCTGGGACTGGATGTGGGGAAGGGTGGAGTAGGAGACTGACGGATTTTATTATAAGCCTTTAGTACTATTTGACTTTTAAAATGATACACATGACTGTACGTGTGTGTGTTTCCTTTGATTTAAAAAATAAAGTATTTTTAATAGTATCACTTGTGGGCATTGTTAAAAAGTCCTATTTCTGGGCTTGGCCCTGTGAGATTACAGTCTAGTAAGAGTGAGACTCAGGAAATGAACTTTAAATAGAACCTCAAGAAATTTGGAAGCAGAGGGTTCAGGACAAAACTTTGAGAAACCTCATTCAGGACCCCCAAAATACACAATGTTTTGAAAGAATGTGCAGGTTTTTGGGAGAGAGTACATATTTTTCATGGCCTTTGATGCCCCTTAACCCAAAAACGTTTAAACATTGCTCTTCTATATCTGCCTCCCTTCCAAGAGTAATTGAGTTTCCATTCATTATTTAAGGTTAAAAGCAGAGCTAATTATTGCTGTAGTGAGTTAAACACTTTAAACAACTCATTAATCATCTAGACTGAAATGTCTGGCTGAGTTTTAGTCATTGCTTAGTACATTACCAAGCAGAACACCAGTGCATTACTCCTGCAGGACACTGAATGTAAATCTGGTGGCTTGAAAAGGTTAATGAGGGCCCAGTCCCCACCAAGTGATATTGACCAAGCCTTTAGTTAAATTTTATTTAATTGAAAAAACATCCATATGTTTTCATTCAATTGTATCTTTATGTAATAATGCCACATAAATAGTGCTGGAGTCCAACTAGAAAATTTAATACAGTGTTGTTGGTTTTTTCTGTCTTTTTAGGGCTGCACGCAAGACATATGGAAGTTCCCCGGGTAGGGGTCAAATCGGAGCTGCAGCTCCTGGCTTATGCCACAGCCGTAGCAATTCGGGATCTGAGCCACATCTGAGACCTACACCACAGTTCATGGCAATGCCAGATCCTTAACCCACTGAGCAAGGCCAGGAATCAAACCTACCTCTTCATAGATACTAGTCAGATTTGCTTCTGCTGCGCCACAACAGGAGCTCCTAATTGAGGCATTTTAATAACCTTTTACTGTTACTCAATATTTTCATAACTTTAGGCTGAAAAGTTAAGTGTAACTTTAGGCTGGCTGGTATAAGCCAGCCTTTCTCAAATGTATTTAACCTTTCAACCATTTGAAAATTGTTTTTGTCTTTGTAAAAACATTACAGGAGTTCACGAGTTGTGATTTGGATTAAACTAGAAAGCAAGATATAATTTCAGATTAATTGTTGGAAGGAATTAAATTTTAATTCATGTGTTTTTCTTTTTCTTTTTTTTTTCTTTTTACGGCTGCTCCTGCTGCATATGGAAGTTCCCTGGCTAGAGGTCAAACCAGAGCTGCAGCTGTGGATCACACTACAGCCACAGCACCACCGGATACTAGCCACATCTGCGACCTATGCCACAGCTTGTTGCAATGCTGGATCCTTAACCCACATCCTCATGGACACTATGTCGTGTTCTTAACTCTCCAAGCCACAGTAGGAACTCCCATATGTTTTCTTTAAACCTTATCATACATGAAGAAGTTAGAGAAGTTACTTTTTTTATTTTAGTGACTATAAAATTATGAGAGGTTTTGAAAAGATACATTACACAGATCAGTACAAACCGGTAGCCTAAAAGTTAATATGTGATGAAAGAACAATAACACATGGCATGACAATTATTATTTAAACAGATTATGTACCAATTTGCATATCAAATGTTTCTTATTAATAGACCATCATCTCTTATATTCTTAGGTATCACAGACTAGTTCTTAAAAATAATAGCAAGCCCATCCATAACACTTATGTGTCCCAGATCTTGTTCTAAGCACTGTCCTGCTGTTATTTACCCCTGGCAGCAACCCTATGAGGTAAGTAATATAGTTATTCCCATGTTAGAGACAAGAAAATTGATACACAAAGTTTAGTAGCTCTGCACAGGTAATGAACAGCCAAGCAATGATTGGAAACTGTTAATATGGCACTAGGATCTTATTCTTTTAACTACTATGCTAAACTCTCACAAAACAAATTTTTGCAGAAAACCTCTTAAGCAATTATATCAATGTACTGTACAAAAAAATCAAATGAAATCTGTATGTCCTCAAAATCTGAAACATCTTCTTTAACAGGGAAAGATTTTGCATTATTCTTTGATATCCTTGAACCAATGTTTTTGTTGTTGTTTCTTGCTTTTTTTTTTTTTTAAGGGCTGCACCTGAGGCATATGGGGTCAAATCAGAGCTACAGCCACCGGCCTACAACACAGCTATAGCAATGTGGGATCCGAGTCACTCTGCAACCTACACCATAGCTCACGGCAACACCAGATCCTTAACCCACTGAGCGAGGCAAGGGATTGAACCTGAATCCTCATGGATCCTAGTCAATTTTGTTAACTGCTGAGCCATGAAGGAAACTCCCCAAGCCAATGTTCCTATTTCACTTCTCCTATATAATTTTATCTTATGTAAAACAATGTTTACATTTGGAAATCTTTGATTATTCAACTATTATACTGTATAAAAAATGTATGTTAATTTAAATTAATTTATTTCTGGGCCAATAATGCTCTAAATTAAAATATTCTATCATTATAGTACAAAATTTATAACATAAATTTGTATTTTTTCTTCTTTTTTGTCTGTCCCACAGCGTATGGAGTTTCCAGGCCAGGGATCAGATCCAAGCTGCAGTTTCAACCACGGCCATACTGGATCCTTAACCCACTTTCCCCAACGGGGGATTGAATCTGCATCCCAGGGCAGAGACGCTGCCAATCCCCTGTGCCACAGCAGAAACTCCAAATTTGTAATTATTAAATACAAAAAAGATAAAATTGTGTTATAAATGCATTTCTAAATAACAGATGAGATTTAATTTATTCACTCTCATGGCTAAAGGTTACTCATTGTAAGAAACAGACAGTTCCAACATTAACTTACACTTTTTGTTTGTTTTTATAGATGTAAATACCAAGGAACATTATTTATATAAATATGTAATTGAGAACGCAAGGAGTTTTGTTACAGCATTATAATTTTTTCCAAGTATAATTTAAAAAATAACATGCAAGTATAATTTTAAAAATCACTATGTTCTAAATATGAAGAACTAGACTGGTGTCCAGCATGTAGAAAATTCTCTAGCATCAGCTGTTCTGAAAATGGACTTTCTATTCTCTTGCACATATTTGTTTTTTCCTTTTCAGCCAACTACAACACTCTTTTTTTTGTTGTTGTTCTTTTTGTCTTTTTAGGGCCGCACTCGCGGCATATGGAGGTCTCCCAGTCTAGGAGTCTAATCAGAGCTGTGGCTGCCAGCCTACGCCACAGCCACAAGGGATCCAAGCTGCGTCTGCAACCTATACCACAGCTCATGGCAACACTGGATCCTTAACCCACTGAGCAAGGCCAGGGATCAAACCGAACCTCATGGTTCCTAGTCGGATTTGTTTCCGCTGCGTCACGACGGGAACTCCACAACACTCTTATTATTATAGATTTAGAGGATATTTTATTTCTGTCTAGGCCAAGTTCCCCACTCTCACTCTCAAAAAAAAAAAATCGACTTCTATTTATCTCTCCCAATAGTTTTTATGATCAACTTGTCATTTTTAAAAAAAAAAAATCTAGATTGGGCTATTTATTGAAGTGCACTGGATTTTAGATGAATTGGGGTATATCTGATATTGTACCAATAAAGAGTCTTCCCATTCAGGAGCACAGCAAGTCTATCCATCTAGGCAAGCCTGTTTCACAATGAAATTTTATAGTTTTTGTTTCTTGGGTTTCATATATTTCTTTTTGAACCTAAGATACATATATTTTGACCACTTTATTTAATTTTTTTAGGGCCACATTCATGTTATATGGAAGTTCCCAGGGTAGGGATCAAATCAGAGCTACAGCTGCTGGCCTACACCACAGCCACAGCAACACCAGATCTAAGCTGTGTCTGCGACCTACACCACAGATCACTGGATCCTTAACCCATTGAATGAGGCCAGTGATAGAACCCACATTTTCATGGATACTAGTCGGGTTTGTTACCACTGAGCCACAACAGGAACCTCCTATTTTGACCACTTTAAAGTCATTCTTTCTTTCTCCTCTCTTCCTCCCTCCCTCTCATCTTTTTTTTTTTTTTTCTCTTTCTTTCCCTCTCCCTCTCTCTCTTTCTCTTGCCACCCCCAAGAGACTGTAAACTCTTACGGGATTGGAAAGGGACTGGTTTAAAATCTCCTAGGTACCTAAGACAAAGCTGGAACAGTTGCTAAGGAAGGAAATACTTGTTGAATAAATAAATGAATGAAAGGCCTGATTCATAAACTAGAAACGGCAACAGGAAGAATCTGGGGGATATTTCTGGAAAAGATTCAAAAGAATTATAGTTCCTTAAAAATGGATGATAAACGGTGGCTTGATTATACCACATGGCATATTAGACCAGTTGTTTTATTTTATTTTTTTTAACTAAAGAGAAAAATGAACTAGGCAAATTCTCCATTGTGGATCCACTCAGAGATTCAGAGAAAATAAATACATGCTTCTGATCTCCTCAGGCTTTGAGAAAAATGCTCAAGTTTTTCCACCTGTGAGGGTTCCTGAGACACAATTTTCACTGAATATCAAGGATTATTTAGGAGTTCCCACTGTGGCAGATTAAGGATCGCATTCTCACTGCAGTGGTTTGGGTCGCTGCTGAGGCATGGGTTGGGTCCCCACCAGCACAGTGGGTTAAGGATCCTGCATTGCTGCAGCTGTGGCTAGTTGAAACTGCAGCTGAGATTCAATCCCTGGCCTGGAAATTTCCATGTGTAGTGCGTGTGACAGCCCTCCCCCCCCCACCAAAGGATAATTTAGAATTTTCTTTTAAGATGGATGTCTGCTGCCTAAATATCACAGACTTAGCTGGTCCTTTAAAGTAGGGAGCATGTTGGGAGTTCCCATTGTGGCACAGAGATAACAACCCACCTAGTATCCATGAGGAAGTGGGTTCAATCCCTGGCCTCGCTCAGTGGGTTAAGGATCCAGTGTTGCCATGAGCTATGGTGTAGGTTGCAGATGCAGCTCAGATCTGGCATTGCTGTGGTGTAGGCTGGCAGCTGCAGCTCCCATTCACCTCCTAGCCTGGGAACTTCCATATGCCTATGCCATGGTGCAGCCCTAAAAGGCAAAGAAAAAAAAAATGTAGGGAGCATGTTAAATGCAAAGACTAATGGGTGGTAGGGCGGAGAAGGGATTTTTGAGTTGAGCTCCCCTCCATCTTGTCTGTTGCTTCACCCCTCACATCTAGTCTGTTGCCTGGAGAAAATCATCACTGCTGAGTCCCGCCCCAGGCCCCTAGCTTCCATCCTGATGGACAGGGCCCAGGGGGAGGGCATGCATCACCCTGGATTGGGACCTGGACCTGGATCTGGACCGGGACCAGACCCAGGGCCTCTCACACTGTGTGTGAGGGGTGGGGAGGGAGACAGAAGCTTGTTGGGTAGGAAGTTGCCCTGCAGGTGTGGAGTCTCCTGGCATCACTTAGGAAGAGAGCTGGGAGACCCTATGCTGCAGGTTTCGGTCCCAATGTCAGGCTGGGGAGGTGCCCCCACCCAAAACATCAGATGCTGTGATCCAGCTTGGCCCTTGAGAGGGCAGTCCCTCCCAAATGAGCTGTTGTCCTTCCTCTCTGCCGAAACCCGGGCTGCTCATCTCCCACGCTTGGGGCAGTGGCAGGAGGTAAGAGGTGGCCGCAGAATCCCTGGAAAGACATCACTCCTCTGCAGCCCAGGCCCTCGCAGCCCAGCCGACCTTATTACCCTGAAAACATCAGGATGTCTTCATCCCTGTGAAACTAAGTCATCCCCACGGGAAGCTAGAGGACTCCAGGCCACACCCCCTCTGGCCAATGGCCATCCCCATGCAGCTCTGTAACACACCTCCATCCTGCTCTGTGAACCTGGCCTTCACTACTTGCTCCATCCAAACCCTGAGCCCCCACCCCCACCCCCTCCCTTCAGGAGAGTACCACTGCCCTGGAGCCTTCGCTCTATCATGCACTCTGTGACCTTCCGCCTGAAGGTGGAGTGAGGGGTCTCTTTGCTGGCGGCCACGTTCAAACCCCTCCCCTGCCCCACCTCAGCTTTGAACCTCATGTCATCATATACATCACTTCCAACGCCTCATTGTCATTGGCCCGCATTCTCTGAGATTTTAGCAGCTGGCTCCTGGGTCATTGCCTCCAAGAGTAGTCCTTTCACAATTCTACTTAATTTCAACTTTCATTTGGGTCCGCCTGCAGATACCCCAGCCTCAATCCCTTGCCCTTCCTTTTTCCTGCATTCTTGCCCTTGTCAGTCACTCCACAGAGCTTGACCTCATCTGTAATGGTAACTCCTTCAGACTATCACGGCCAAGCACCCTCTGGGTCTGCTGCAGCCACCCCTGCACATCAATCCCCACACCTGTCTCTGCCCTGACATCTGCAGCCCCTCTGCCCTGGCTGCTTTGTGTTATGCCCACCCACTTTGGACCCTCTTGCTCTTAGTTACTCAGCATTCATCCTGTGCAGAGTCCTAATTATCCACCTGCTCCATCCATCCTCCTTTCTTCCCAAATCATGAACTAGCTGGGCCTGTAGCTGGCCATACATAGTACATTTTCTGAGCTTCCTTGGTTTAATATAATAATAGAACGAAAACTGTGCCACTGGAATGTGGTCCTAGGTGACGTAGCCCCTGCAGGCTAGGCTCTACAACAAAGGCACAGTTCGCTTCCTTCCCAAGCTTGCTTTCTCCTCCTCATAACAGGTACAGATATGCTTGCTCCCCAGTCTCCATGATTCAGATGAGAAAAACACCATATTATTAAAGAGAAACAAGGAGTTACCACAGTGGTTCAGGGGTAACGAACCCGATTTCCATATGCTGCGAGTGTGTTCCTAGAAAGACAAAAATTAAAAAAATAAAAAATAAAGATAAATAGGACAGAAATCCTGGAGTTCCTTGGTGGCTCAGTGGGCTAAGGAGCCAGCATTATCACTGCCGTGGCTGGGGTTCAATCCATGGCTGGGGAACTTGGGCATGCTGTGGGCATGGCCAGAAAAAAATAATAAAAAGACAGAAAGCCCCTCGGTCCCTAAAGGATTTTTTTTCCCCCAGGGTCGGACCTGTGGTATATGGAAGTTCCAAGGCTAGGGGTCAAATCAGAGCTGCAGCTGCCGGCCTATGCCACAGCCACAGCAACTAGGGATCTGAGCAGTGTCTGCAACCTACACCACAGCTCACAGCAACACAGGATCTTTAACTCACTGAGCAAGGCCAGGGATCAAACCCGCATCCACATGGATACTAGTCGGGTTCGTTACCGCTGAGCCACGATAGAGAACTCCCCTAAAGGATCATTTGAAGCTGAGACCCAGTGACCTGGAATGGTCCCTTCTGCCTGTTGCTTGAAATAGAATTAAAACCTGCTTGGTATCACAGAATTAACATTGGATTGCTTTGTGACAGCAAAGATTACAACTCCCCTGCCAATGGACTCAAACTCATCCCTTCGCCCTCCTTGGGCACCTCCTCTGCCCTACTAACAGGACACCACACTTGGGATCCACTCTTAACTGGTTGCTGCTCCTTCTCAGTCTGTTTTGCTGACTCCTCTGGACCAATCCTACCTCTAAGTATTGATGTGCTGGAGGATTCTTTTTCGTTTCCCTTCTCCACATGCATCACCTTGATGTTCTACTCCAGTTTCAGGCTCTAATCATCACTTTATACCTGCTGACTTCTTATTTTCTAGCTTCTTCTTCTTACTTTCTAGCTTATTTTCTAGCTTCTGCCCGAATTGGCACCCAAACCCCAAATGTGTAGAGTCAACTGTTGAGATGATGTTTCCATTTGCATGTCTAACAAGGATCTCAATGTGGTCCTGTCTGTGATTTGACACCTGTGCTCCTTCTCCATCTGCTCCTCTCTTAAACCTCATCATGTTGATTGAAAGACAGCAACCCTGTCTTTCCAGTTTTTCAGGTCAAAAATCTTAGAATCTGCCATACCTCAAACAGAATCTGCCGCACATCTAAGTAACTTGACCTTCAAAATACACCCACCACATGGGTATTTACCACCACTGTCATCTTGATTCACCCATCATCACCACTTGCCTCACACCTAACTGCTCTCGGAACCACTCCTTTTTTGTTGGCCCAGCAACAAAGAGTGAGCTTTTAAAAAATGTAGGTCACCACCTCCCTCCAGTCAGAATGGCCATCATCAAAAAGTCTACAAATAACTAATGCTGGGGAAGGTGTGGAAAAAAAGGAGCCATCCTAAACTGTTGATGCAAATGTAAAGTGGTACAACCACTATGGAGAACAGTATGGAGGTTCCTCAAAAAACTAAAAATAGAGTTACTGTATGATCCATCAACTCCACTCCTGAGTATATATTTGGAGAAAATTCAAATTTGAAAGACATGTGTACCCCAATGTTCACAGAAACACTACTTAGAATAGCCAAGACATGGAAGCCAACTAATTGTCCATTGACAGATAAAAGAATAAAGAAGATACGATTTAAATATCTTTATATATGTGGAATATTACTCAGCCATGAAAAGGAATAAAATGATGCCATTTGCAGTATCATGGATGGACCTAGAGGTTATCTTACTAAGCGAAGTAAGACAGACAGAGAAAGACAAATATGATATCACTTATATGTAGAATCTAAAATATGATACAAATGAACTTATTTAGAAAACAGAAAAGATTCACAGACGTAAAAAACAAACTTATGGTTATCAAAGGGGAAAGTGGAGGGGTGGAGTTTGGGATAATGTGTATACATTGCTATATATAAAATAGATAATCAACAAAGACCTACTGTATAGCACAGGGAATTGTATTCAATATCTTGTAATAGCCAATAATGGAAAATAATGTTTATAAAAAGTACAACTGAATAACTGTGCTGTACACCTGAAAATAACACATCATTGTAAATTAACTACACTTCAATTTAAGAAATAAAAGACAGACATCAGGTCTCTCTGCTTAGAATAATCTTAGTGATTTTGTTTCTTTACAGTCAAAGCTGAAGTCCTTATAATGACCTGTGAGACCCTTTGTGTCTTGTTCCGCTAAAACTTCTCTGCCATCTTCCCCGTGTTCTACCCACACCTTGTCCCTGCTTTCCCGTCTGTTCTCACTGGCTCTCCTGCTGATTCACCAGTAGCCTTGCTCTCTCTCAGCTCTCTGCCTTGGGTGTTCTTCCCACCACATCAGCACAGCACCCTCCTCCACTTCCTTCAGGCTTTGCCTTTCCATCAAGTCCTTTCCTTCACCATCATGTTATTCTAGAAGTAGAATTGATGGGTCAAAGAGCATAAGCATTTGAGTTTTGATAAATACTAAAAGATGACCAAATTACTTTCACCAATAATGCATGAGCATCCAAGTATCCCCAAAGCCTGGACAACAGAACTTTTAACAGCTTTTGGGAGTTCTCTTGTGATGCAGCATTGTCACTGCAGCAGCTCAGATCACTGCTGTGGCACAGGTTTGATCCCTGGCTAAGGAACTTCCACCTGCTGTGGCCATGGCCAAAAAACTTCCAAACAAACAACAAACAGACCAGCTTTTGAATTTTTGACAATCACAGTTTGTTTAATTTGCATTTCTTTTCTTTTGTGAGAATTTGAATTTCAGTGAGGAAGCCATTTGTATTTCTATTTCTGAAAACTGTAAGTTCATATTCCTTGTCCGCTTTTCTAAGAACGTTGGTACTTTTCTTATCTATATGTTGAGGCCTTTTGTACATTACAGAAATAAGTACTTGGGATGTGATATGAGTTGGAACAAAACGTTCCCTGTTTGTCATTTGTTTTTGACTTTATGATGGGTTTTTTTACGCAGCATTTTTATTTTATTTATTTATTTATTTTTTAGGGGCTGCACTCATGGCACATGGAGCTTCCCAGGTTGAGGGTCGAATCGGAGCTGTAGTCACCGGCGTACACCACAGCCACAGCCACGCCAGATTTGAGCTGTGTCTGCGACCTACACCACAGTTCACGGCAACGCCAGATCCTTAACCCACCGAGTGAGGCCAGGGATTGAACCTGCAATCTCATGGTTCCTAGTCGGATTCGTTTCCGCTGAGCCACGTCGGGAACTCCTATGCAGCATTTTTAAAAATTGGAAGTCTACTTCTTTAATATTTTTATGGGTTCTGAGTCAGTATTGTGTCGTGCTCTAAAAGGCCTCTTCCATCTGAGATAACTTTTTCTTCTTTTACATTGAAGTCTTTTATCAATCTGGAATTCAATTTACACAAGATGTGAGACATACATCCAACTCTATTGTGTTTTCAGATGGCCCCCATGTGTCCCCACACCATTTATTGAGCGCCCGTCATTTTCTCCGTTGACATGAAAGGCCCGGACGGATTAGTGGGTTGGCTTCAGTGTTTGAGAGCCAAGGTTAGGGTAACAGTGTTTGCTCTTTGTGAAACCTCCCCTGGCAGGCAGTGACCTCAAACATGCCACTCAGTGCTGCAAACAAGTCAAACCTGTAAGGTGCTGAAAGCCCACACCCAGAACAGGCAACTATGTCTCCAAATTGCAGCTTGAAATGTTGTGAGCACATGACTCTCATAGAGTCAGTTCCTCCACGCCTCACAGTGTCTCCTGCCATGTCTGAAGGTGGCAGGAAATGGTCATGTGGTTTTGGTGGTTTATGTTGCAGACTTGCTCCATCAACATGGGAGGAAGACCTGAGCTTAATATTTGCAAACCACTTTGAACTATGGAGAAGAAAGGTGCTGTGCAAACCTCAAGTTACCTTTAGATTTCAAGCATGTTCTTGCGACACCAGCATTCTAGGCATAAGGATGTTTTATTTCAATTAGTATAAGTTCATCCCTCTGTGTTCAACTAGCTGTGAAGCCAGGCTACTGGGTGTGGATTGTGAGGGTCGAAATTTTGGGGGATGGGATGAAGTTTTTCAGCATTGGTGATGTCATATGAGATCACTGAAGCCAGTTTACCTGGCATCTATCTACCAAGGTGCTTTTTAAACAGAAACACACATCTATTGCTCAGGATTATACACACACACACATCTACTGTTCAGCATTATATTGATGATGCTGACACTAAGATGTACTTTTGAATTAAATTCTGAATCATCAAAAATAATTATGAGAAACATAACTTAAATTTCAAGCCTATTTGGCTATACTCCTTAATGGAAATACTGTAGGACATAATGGTTAGGAGTGTTGTACAAAACACAGACAAGGGTGAGTGTAATTTTGATTCTTCCACATTTTATCTGAGTAACTTCGGGCAAGTAACCCAACTTCTGTAAGCCTTAATTTACTCATGTATAAAATTATGATAATAATTGTACTCACTGTTATAGGGATTAATAAGAAAATCCATTTAAAGCATAAACAGGGCACTTCCTGTCCTATGGGCAAAGATCAAAAAGTTTAATAATACATTTTGTGATGAGAGTCTGGTGGAGAAAGGTACACTCATATCAATTGATAAAACCACCATATAAGGCAGTTTGGCAATATCTGTCAAAAGCACATACCTCTGAGCAGCAATTCCTCTCTATGGAATTTACTGAACACATGTACTTATAAATGAGCAAATCGATAACTGGATGCAGATATTTATTGCAGTACTGTTATAATAAGAATAGAGTGGAAAAGTCCTAAATTTCCATTTATAAGGAATTGCTCTGATGGACTCAAGCTCTAATAAGGAACAGAGAAATAGTTATCAAATGGGATATTACTAGGATATACTGCTAATCAGAGAAGCAAAATGTAGGATAGTGTGTAAAAACAGGGGATGGAAAAGATATATTTGTTTGTCTAACCACAGAAAAGCTCAACTCAAGGAAATGGCAGCACTGATTTCCTCTAAAAGTAGAATTTCTTAGTGGAAGTTTTCTAGGAATTTCATGAGTCCAGAAAACATTTCACTGTATATCCTTTTCATCTTTTGATTATACTCTCTGAATGTGTAGCTTGTTTGTTTGTTTATTTATTTATTTATTTATTTATTTATTCTTATATTTTTGCTATTTTCTTGGGCCGCTCCTGTAGCATATGGAGGTTCCCAGGCTAGGGGTCAAATCGGAGCTGTAGCCACCGGCCTACACCAGAGCCACAGCAACGTGGGATCTGAACTGCGTCTGTGACCTACACCACAGCTCACGGCAATGCCGGATCCTTAACCCACAGAGCAAGGCCAGGGATTGAACCCGCCACCTCATGGTTCCTAGTCAGATTCGTTAACCACTGAGCCACGACGGGAACTCCTGAATGTGTAGCTTATTTTTTAAAAAATAAATCGTATAGGAGTTACCTGGTGGCTTAGCAGGTTTAGGATCCAGTGTTGTCACTGCTGAGGCTTGGGTTCAATCCTAGACCCAGGAATTTCTGCAGGCTGCTAGTGCAGCCAATAAATAAATAAAGTATATAGAACACTCATGACATATCTGCATGCAACACATATTAATGCTTATTTAAAATTTCAACTTAGGGATTTCCTTGGTGCCTCAGCAGGTTAAGGGTTAACCTTGTTGTGGCACTGGTTCCATCTCTGGCTGGGGAAATTCTGAATGCCATGGGTGCAGCCAAAAAAATAAATATTAATTTAATTAATAAAAATTCAACTTAGTCTTAATGGATTATCTTCCACTAAAATAAAGATACCCAGATAATTTAAAACTCAGCTGACTAAACATTTAAATACTACAAATTTTGTACTACATGAATAATTTGAAACAATACAATCCTATAAATGGTAAGGGCATTTCTTTTAGCCCATTAAGTCTCACAAATTGGGTCTGTTATCTATATACATTTCTCAAAAATGTAATGAAATATCTGGTAATTTTAAAAATCTACTTAAGCAAAAAACATGACTAGAAGGAAAAAATTTTTCTGTTTACAATGAAAATTTGTCATGAGTTAGTCTTTGAGAAAATGAGAGTTTTGCATAGATCTTAGGTGTCATTTAAGCATCTCTCAAATATTATTAGATTTTGAAGAAGGACAAAAAATACTGAACATACTCTAGAGTTATTTATTTATTCATAGTCAAGTTTTGTTTATACATCCGAGTTTCGAGCAAATTTGGATGAATTGTGAAATAGGAGAATTCTTTTCCTATTTGACTTTCAGGTATTTAGACCATCAGGCTGCACCAGGTTTTTCCTCAATAGACTGTATCTCTAGGTCTCACTCTTATCAGATGTTCTGCTATTAATATTCTACACTGTTTCCCCCATACTTTGTTAATAGTTGCTTCTCTTCTTTCCCTGGCTTTTAGTTTCTTAGACATAGACCGTTTTTAGGCTATGCTCTGTGTGTAATATTAACAGGTATCCCTCTAGACCCTAATGTCTTTGTCTAGCTAATTCAGAAGACTTAGGCAAATGGCATCTCCCCTATAAAATTGTTAGAGCGCTCCAAAGTCCCAACTCCCCAATTTTTTCTCACAGTGTCTTGAGCATGATACCTATTATTATGTGTATATATTAATATATATTGTGTTACATATATTACAATGATTTGTCTCTTTTAGAAGACAGTGAAGTCAAAAACAGCAACTCTACTTCGCATCCTTATAACTATATGCCAGGCCTGGCATGCATTAGGTACTCAGTAATGTCGGCTGAATAAAGGCACTTTTTCCCAGTAGATGTTACGTAGTGTTACTTCAGCAAATATTATCACTTCATCACATCTGAGTATTTTATTAGAAATAAAAGTAAAGCAAACAACCAGAGTCCTCTTCCAGTGCGTCTCAAAAATCTGAGTGCGGGAGTTCCCGTTGTGGTTCAGTGGAAGTGAACATGGGTTCGAGGGTTCGATCCCTGGCCTTGCTCAGTGGGTTAAGGATCCAGCGTTGCCAAGAGCTGTGGTGTAGGTTGCAGATGCGGCTTGGATCCTGAGTTGTTGTGGCTGTGGTGTAGCCCGGTAGCTGTAGCTCTGATTTGACCCCTAGCCTGGGAACTTCCATATGCTGCAAGTGCAGCCCTAAAAAGCAAAAAAAAAAAAAAAAAAAAAAAATCTGAGTCTAGAGGAATTCTGTTTTCCTAGACCAAATTCCAATTTACTTGTGTACTAAAAAATCATTATCTATATTCTCCATTTGAGGCTTAAAAGATTTGTGATTTTTTAATGACCTGAACGTAGCGCCTCCTTCCAGCAGCATGGTCCAATGACTGCTTTTAAGGGAACCTCAGAAGCAACTGAAGTGGGTTAAGGATCCAGCACTGCTGTAGCTGTGGCATAGGTCGCAGCTGCAGCTAGGATTCAGTCCCTGACTTGGGAACCTCCACATGCCATGTGTGGAGCTGAAAAAAAAAAAAAAAAAAAAAGAAGAAGCAAATGAATCAGTTGGCTAATTTCTTAGAAGCAACAATTTTAAAACTATCATCACTTAGATAATAAACAAAATAGTTAATATTGGCAGATGCCTCCAAAGGTCCAGATAGAGAAAGAGCAATGTTCTCTCTCTCTCTCTTTTTTTAGGGCCCCACCTGCGACATATGGAGGTTCTCAGGCTAGGGGTAGAATCGGAGCTGCAGCTGCCAGCCTACACCACAGCTGCAGCCATGCAAGATCCAAGCCACATCTGTGACCTACACCACAGCTTATGGCAATGCCAGATTCTTAGTCCACTGAACAAGACCAGGGATTGAACCTGCGTCCTCATGGATACTAGTCAGATTCTTAACCTGTTGAGCCACAACAGGAACTCCCTAAAGAGCAATGTTCTTGGTGACCCACACAGCATGTTTCTGGGCCTGGCAGCTCTGATAACACGGCCTTGGGGCATGTTTTTTGGCTTCTCTCACCTTGTTTCCTCCTCTGAAATGTGACCAAGTTATCAGCCTCACAGTGTTTGCAGTCAAGGTTGACTTTTTATGGATGATGCTTTGTAGTACAGATTTCTGGAACTATCAACAGAATTCCAGGATTTAAACAGATCCATCGTTGCAACCGGAGGAAAGTCATAACCCTCTCTGAAAACTTTCTTCTTGGCAAGGTGAGATATTCCTTTCTGGGGGTGAAAATACAAATTCATTTATTTGCTTCACACTGGCCTGGTATCCAGGGCACCTGAATTACTGTTCTAGCAACAGCATAGAAACCCTTTATTTCATATTGTCACTGGTGATCTCAGTGATGGAGCCACAACACAGAGCCTGTTAAAAGCCCTAGCTGAGGTAGTTTCCTTTGTGGCTCAGCGGTCTGAATCCTGCTTGTATCCATGAGGAATTGGATTCCATCCCTGGCCTCGCTCAGTGGGTTAAGGATCTGGAGTTGCCATAAACTGTGGTGTAGGCAGGTAGATGCAGCTCTAATTCAACCCCTAGCCTGGGAACTTCCATATGCCATGGGTTCAGCCCTAAAAAGACAAAAAAAAAAAAAAAAAAAAGAAAAAAAAAAAGCCTAGCTGATACCACATGAAAGTCAGCAGGGATTGCATAAGGAACATGAGATCATTAAGGTATGTGGCTCCACTAAACAAACCCATCCTTCCAATCTGAATTCTAGAAAACCATACACATCTGAGACACTGGTGAAAATGACTTAACAATATGTTTATATGTATATTTATTTTGAGAGTCAATACAAGAAAAAACTTTGGGGAGTGGTAATATGTGCTGTGCTTTTGGTATTTTCAGGAACGCCATCC
Organism: Sus scrofa; assembly: GCF_054392235.1. NCBI lineage: Eukaryota > Metazoa > Chordata > Mammalia > Artiodactyla > Suidae > Sus > Sus scrofa. The sequence continues at coordinate 48,262,716 of NC_139390.1, read as the reverse complement.
ATCATGTTATTTAATGCTCCTCTTATAAATTAGGGGAAATGTAGAGATGGCAGAGCCATTAATGGTTATTCCATTAAAGTGTGAAAGCTTCTGAACAGGAGGGAGGAAGATTTGAGAGATAAATTAGAGGAGGATTGACAAATTGTGCCCATGAACATTTCTGAGTACCTGCTGCCAACCAGATGTTCTCTGCTTCTGCAGAGTGAGACCCTGAATATTTCTAGCCCACTGTACATTTAAGAAAATAGAGAGGGTAAGAGGAGAACCCTAATTAGAGTTGGGGAACTTGTAGGTAAGAGTTCAGTTTTAAACACATCAACTTTGATGGGATGTGTTACAGGAATGAGGACTGAAAAACTTCTATGGGCCAACTCACTTTTTGAATTTCAAACTGTCACCAGCAGCCATCAATACTGATCTAGAAAAACTGATGTAGACACTAGGATACAGATGTATGTGAAAGTACCTGGCACATTAGATATTCAGCAGTCTTAGTTCTTTTAATTCCCACAAATCGTTCTGCCAGAGGAACTGGATCACACTGTGGTGGGGGACACCCTCTTTTTCTGAAGACATTTATATGTTTACAGGAGTCTGTATTTTATTAATCACTTTCAATAAGGACATTAAAAATAATATTAAGACTAGGCATTCTGTTCTGGCTCAGTAGGTTAAGACCCAACACTGTCTCCTTGAGGATGTGGGTTCAATCCTTGGCCTTGCTCAGTGGGTTAAGGATCTGTTATTGCTGCAAGTTGTGGTGTAGGTCACAGATGTGCCTCATATCTGGTGTTGCTGTGGCTGTGGCATAGGCTGGCGGCTGCAGCTCCAATTTGACCTCTAACCCAGGAACTTCCATATGCTGCAGGTGCAGCTGCAGAAAAGAAACAACTAAAAAAATTAACGTTAAGTTTATTGGGAATAAATGTTACCACTATGAATTTAAAACATTATTAATCAAAATTATTCCATTAGAAATGTAATCCTGGAAGTTCCTACTGTGGTGCAGTGGGTTAAGCATCCAACCGCAGTGGCTCAGGTCACTGTGGAGGTGTGGGTTTGATTCCCTTCTCCCACAGAGTGGGTTTAAGATACTGCGTTGCCTCAGCTATGGCATAAGTCACAGCTGTAGCTCGGATTCAGTGGCTGGCCTGGGAACTTCCATATGCTGCTGGTGTGGCCAGTAAAAAAAACAACAATGTAATACTAAATCCAGTGGATGTTTGTGGTCTCCTTTTTACTTAACCTTCCAGGTGTACCAGTCAGCCTGTTTTTCAATCTCTCCTTGATACATGATACATTCTGCCCTTCCTCCCTTCCCCTGGGATTCCATGATCTTACATTCCGTTCTTAGTTTGTTTTCCAACTTTCCTTCTCTGTCTCCATTGCGGACACATCTTTCTCTCCTTGGCCTTTAAATGTTGCAGTTCTTCAAGGCTCTGCCCTAAGACCTCTTCTTCTTTTTTTTTTTTTTTTTGTCTTTTTTGTCTTTTGTTGTTATTTCTTGGGCCGCTCCCATGGCATATGGAGATTCCCAGGCTAGGGGTTGAATCGGAGCTGTAGCCACCAGCCTACGCCAGAGCCACAGCAACGCGGGATCCGAGCCGCGTCTGCAACCTACACCACAGCTCACCGCAACGCCGGATCGTTAACCCACTGAGCAAGGGCAGGGATCGAACCCGCAACCTCATGGTTCCTAGTCAGATTCGTTAACCACTGCGCCACGACGGGAACTTCCCTAAGACCTCTTCTCTACTCACCCTCTGCTCCCTTCCCCAGCAGTTACAACTGTCTCCATGAAATTGTCACCTGTCCACTCATGACACCTAAATTTCCACCTCCATCTTAGACCTCCCCCGTGATATATCCCACTAACTATTCAACTTCCCCACCTGACTGTCTCAAAGGTACCTTGAACTCAACGTGTCCAAGACCAAACGTACGCTACTCTGCTCAATGTTATCTTCTCCCAGTGTTCCCCACAGTGAACAGCCTCACCATTCTCAGCATGTGCTGATCAACACACAATAACATCCAGGTGTCACCCTGCATCCACACTCTCTCGTATCACATCCCATGTCCAATCCATTGCTTGCAACTGTTGACTTCACACCCCTTCCCCAAATGCCTTTTTCACTTATCAATTTTTATTTATCATTGCTACTGCCATTTCTCTACAAACTAGAGTCATCTCTCATCCCTAGTAATTGGTACACTGCCTTTCTTACATCCGTTACTGCTTCCTTTGATTTTGTTTTCCATGATAGAACTGGAATAGTCGTTTAATAATGTAAATCTTTTAATGTTAACCCTGCTAAAAATCTTACATTGGCTCTTAAGAGATAATCCTAAATCCCCCCAAAATCTCTGTCAATCAGTAAGGCCCAACAGACCCTCCCTGTATAAATCCCTCTTCTTAGGGTGACTCTACAGTCAGAGTCACCAGGATTTGTTACTTGCATGCCTCTTAGTTTCTTTTGCCTTCAATCTCTGTCCTGAATTGAGGAAATTCAGAGATGCCAGAGATTAGTACCAACTCTACTCTCTGTGTAAGGTGATTAGGAGGAAATTTTATTATCGTTTTCATTCTCTATGGAAAGGTATTTTATTTGTCTCAGTTCATATTCTTATAGGTAGAGAATAACTTACAAAAGGTATAGAAGCCCAAACTGTTTTATGATGTCTGGTCAAAGACAAGTTCTGCAAGGATAAACCAAATCCACTGTTAATATCAGGAGGAACTCAGAGGCCCCTTACATATCCTGGTGTTTTTTACATAGTATATTGGTTTAAAGATAGATACATAGTACATAGTGAACTGGCTTTGGAATCCTATCAGGCAACTTTCTTTACCTTGCTAGCACATACTTGTCTGCTAAGGGAAATAGGATGCTAAGATCACTTATGATACAGAGTTATGTTGAGGATAAAATAACATTAAATATGTAAAGCATTTAGCACAGAGCCTGGCACACAGCAGTGAGTAATAGGTGCTAGTTATTATGATTTTTGATTGTGATAATCATAAAATCCATTTTGAGGTGGTCCTTTTAGATGAATGTGAATTTTTCTTCCTTTGGAGAAAGGGAATACTAAGGATTTCAACAATGGATTTGTATCATTGGATTTGGTCTATGAGCTAAATACACATTTTGCAACAGAAAAGAGTTAATCCTGTTAGTCCTCAGAAAAGGAATAGACATAAAGCCTCTTGTCTGGTGCTATAAACTGGTCATCAATGTCAACTCCAACTCCTACAAGAGACTTGGCACACTGGGAGTCCTGAAACAGGATCCAACACATCATTTGTGTGTGACTTCTGCTGGTGTGAGACTCTGCTGTCCCCTGGTGGCATCTGTTGTTTTCTACTGGTTCAATATTCCTGCTTAGGAAATCTGCAATTATCCTAAGATAGTTATAAACTTAGCAGGCAGAGCCTGTGAGGTGTTTTCCATTTTGCCTTGTAATGACTGGTCTTGCAGTGTAAGCAACAATTTCTCTGTGTGGTTCAGAGCAGGATCCTTTTCCCATACATTATCAGTGTTCCCTCTGGGAGCAGAATCATGTGTCTCCTCAGGAGTTACAAGTTGACATCTTCCTAGAATTCTGATTTTGCTGTCAGAGCCTGAATCCTTAGACTTTCTCCCCAAACTCCAGTGGCCTTCCTGATTCTTTACCTTTGATAAGGGGGTTGAGTGTGACTTCAGACTTGTCTGGGTCCTAGTGAGGACCTCAATGATCCGCAGCCTATGCCCACGTGATGTGTATGGAACACAAGTTTTTCTTTTTCTTTTTTTTTTGTCTTTCTAGGGCCACACCTGCAACATATGGACCAGGCTAGGGGTCAAATCAGAGCTGCTGGCCTACGGCCTATACCACAGCCACAACAATGCGGGATCCTAGCTGATCTGTGACCTACACTACAGCTCATGGCAATGCGAGATCCTTAATCCACTGAGAGAGGTCAGGGATGGAACCCACATCCTCATGGATACTAGTTGTGTTCGTTACTGCTGAGCCATGATGGGAATTCCAAGTTTATTTTTCTATAACTCACTTTTTAAGTTCAAATTCAAATTGCCTCTTCCAAAGGATTGGTGATACCATAATGCTGCCAATTTCTGGCATCCCCCCTCCCCGGGGGTTGGGTCTACATCTGAGAATCCTAGTATGGAAGCAAGTGTTTAGGTTGGAAGCCTCTGGTTCCCAGTGTCATCTGTCCACATGGGCATCCAATGGGAAATTCGACATCTTCATTCAGTTCTTCCAGTCTCTGCTGAGCTCTGAGCTCTCTTCTGCAAGCTCCCTTTTAAGCGTGGTGTCTTTCCTCTTCCATGACACACGTGCATATACAGGGATATGATTTTGCCCTCACTCCAAGTGAGGGCACAGGAGATGTTTGGGAGTGTGTGTTGCTCTCATTTACCTGTTCATACCATGAACCCATATTCTCTCAGGGGTCAGCTGCCTTCCTGGGCTGTTTGCAGGAATCTGGGCACTTGCCTTCTGTTCTCAGATCTCACAAACCTGTCTTCTCAGGGATGTGACTGGGGAACACAGTTCAGACACCCTGTGGCTGGGACAGTGGAAATCAGCCCACTGCTGCTTCCCTCCTACTCTCCCCTCTCAATCGCCCACAACCTTCTCCCGTCCCAGCCCAGTGAATGGGTTTGTTCCTTTGAGTTTTATGTTTTCTCTGTGAAAGCCATACTCTTACAAAAGATGCTTTATCCAAATATTCTGCTATGCCAGTAATCTTTATTCCTGTAAAGCCGAGTCTTTCGCAACACCAAAGCCAGGAAGGACTCTTCCCCCCTTTGCTTTCTCTGTGCTCACATCTTTCCCTAAAGCAATGACAACAGAAAGCCTAGCTGCTTGTTTGGGGTGGAGTGATGGGCAAAAAAAATTTTGAGAAGCGAATATTGGTTGGAGGAGGCAATCTGTTAATATTATCCTATCACACTTATGAGAGACAGAAACAATAATAGGGTTCTTAGAGGAAATATTCCTGCCACTACTCAAATGAAACTTGTGTCCTTAGCCTTAAGAAACAGGAGTTCCTGTCGTGGCGCAGTGGTTAACGAATCTGACTAGGAACCATGAGGTTGCGGGTTCGATCCCTGCCCTTGCTCAGTGGGTTAACGATCCGGCGTTGCCATGAGCGGTGGTGTAGGTTGCAGACGCGGCTCGGATCCCGCGTTGCTGTGGCTCTGGAGTAGGCTGGTGGCTACAGCTCCGATTCAACCCCTAGCCTGGGAACCTCCATATGCCATGGGAGCGGCCCAAGAAATAGCAACAACAACAAAAAAGGCGAAAGACAAAAAAAAAAAAAAAAAAAAAAAGAAATAGTGCATAGCTTTGGTTCTGTTCCTTGCTGCACATGAGTAAAAAGACTTCAGAAACCAGAAGCACTGTTTTGTTTTTTGCTTTTTTTTTTGCCACGGCAATGTAGAAGTTCCTGGGCTAGGGATGGAGCCTGTGCCACAGCAGTGACCCAAGACCAGCAGTGCCAACACCAGATCCTCAACCAGCTGAGCCATAAGACAGAGTGTCTTCCAGGAGAAGGGTTTATTTTCTCTCTAGGGATCAGTTCTGGAGGAGTTTTCAAAGGTATAGTTCAGGTTATTCAGGTTGGTCCTAGGAACATGACAATTAATATAAAGCTGTTACTTTCCTGTGAAAAATCTGGACACAGTGAGAGTAACATTTGGATTACTCTTTTACACCCAGAAACCTTTATAACAGCAAGTATCATGTTCTACTTCCTGAGAATGCAGAGCCATGCTCAAACCACCTTTGCAGTTTTAGCTTTCATTTTGAAATGTTGATATTATTAACATTTATTATAATAAAGTGTTAGTATTATTATAGTGTTAGCTATTTATGGTAATAATTGCTTACACTTATTGAGTACTTAACTGTGTCAGATTCTGAAACACCTAAATAATTCATTTAATCCTCATAAAAAACTCAAGATACATACTATTAGCCAAATTTACAGATGAGGAAACTGAGACACAAAGAGGCTAAGTAACTTGTCCAAAGTCACTAGTATCCATGAGAGATTGAATTTAAACCCCATAAGTCTGATAACTAAGTAGAAGTACTTAGTTATGCTGCTGAGTTAATCATAATGATTATGATGTAAGAATGGTTACATAAGAATGGTTATGGGGTAAAAGTAATAATTCTTGGATTAATAAGCTACAAGCTGATTCGAAGCTAGTAGATTAAAATAAAATTAAAAAATTTTAATTATCATTTGGTATTTGTCAGACAAAGTCTAAGTTACCAGTTTGTAGCCTGAGAATAGGATTGGGTTAAATATCAACTTATTTTGAATCTGTTATTTATCACGGGGACCCAGAGGTTATGTGCTGAGCTGTTGTGGATCTTAAGGAACCACAATGGATAAACACCATAAACTGAAGGGCCTCAACTGATAAGGAATTAACATTTTAAATTTTAATGTCTTGCAATTGGAAAGGATCAGCCTTAAGAACTGATACAGAAAATTTTCTCAAACAGTACATAAAGGCATATGGAAATGAAACGTTCTCAAGGATAGAAACTGTAAGAAGTGCTGGGGGCAGGAAAAAATGAAAAAGAAAAAAGAAAACCAAATTTCTGTCCTCGTGGGGTTTAATTCTCACGGAAGGAAACATGAAATAAATCAGTCAACAATTAGAATACCGCAAAGTTCCAAGGACCATACATACCACTCTTCTCCAAAATTAGGCTATATCAAAAAGTGAGACTGCGCAGTCACACAGAAAGGTAAAACCCTTGCACAAATCCCCCTAAGGTAAAGTGGGCATTGTAATGACGCAGTTTCAGCAGGAATCCACTGCCCTCTCCTGGACCCTCCGCCCCGGCCTCCCGCGCTCACTCACACCGCCAGCATGTCGGGGTAAGTCACAACACGGCAACAAAAGCACAGCGACCACTGGTAGCCATGGCCACGTTGTACCAGGCCTAGTGTTAAGTGACGGACTCTTTATCCTCAAACGACCCTCTTTATCCCTGTTTTCCAGAGTTGCACAGAAGCAGCCCTTCCGGTGAGCGGAGACCGAGAATGGAATGGGGAAGGCCAGCGGAAAAGCTCTCCCACACCATGACAGCAGGAAAAGCGATGAAACCCAAGCGAAAAGAATAAAAAGAACTGCGGCTACAACTACAGCGGAGAAGAAATGAGGGGGAAAAAGAAGGCGGGAACCGCCACAGGCAGGTTCGCGTATGCGGAGGCGTCGGAAGTTGGGAGGCGGGACCGGAAGTTTGGTCGCGGCGCCGGAAGTCTGGAGATGGCACCGGAAGGCGGACCGCGGTTTCCGGACCTGGCGCCGGAAGAGGCTCGTCAGCGCCGCCGCTTTTCGCGGACTGAAGCGCTCAGGGGTTTGAGCTGCGCGGTGGCCACGCGGTTATCAGGAGTAGCTCGCTAACGCTTCGGCAGGTTACCATGTCACACCCGTCTCCCCAGGCAAAGCCCTCCAACCCAAGTAACCCCCGAGTCTTCTTTGATGTGGACATTGGAGGGGAGCGAGGTGAGGCGAGGCGCCCCAGGGTCGGGGTCTCGGGACTTGGGGCCGGGCTCGGGCCGGGGGCCGCTCTGGCGCGGGGGGCGGGAGGGGGGGATGGCTGCCCACAACGAGCCCTGGAGCAATACTACCGTCTAGTCTTGGCGTCCGGGGTTGGGCCAAACCCACGCCCTTGTGCCGGTGCTGTTGGGTGTAAGGAAGTTTCTGGAAATTTCTGGTCGGGGATGGTGGCGGTCTTTCGGCTTGTCTCCGGATTTGTTTTCACTAGCCAGCCACCTAGCACCATCACGTTGGCCTAAGATAAGGTGATTTTATGTTTGCAGGGGGACATTCAAAAAACCTTGGTGGACTCCTGTCACGCCGTGTCTCTTGCTACCGACATAGATCAGTAATTGCCATGTTATACATTAAAGCGACTCTTTAAAAAAATTGTTTCTTTTACTTTTTTTCCTCCCTCCTTATTACTGATTCTGAACTTAGAGGTCCATTCAGCGAGGTGAACATTTCCCTGTTTTGGCATTTGGGAAAATTAGATCCATGTGGCTCTGTGGTTGCCTAGGCTACCATAGCAGCTCTGAAGTGCCTGAAGCCTTGTGAATTAGCACATTGCTTTGTTGCTGAATTGCTCTTGTTCCAGAGCTCTTTAAAATTGCTGGCCAGGCAGTGTGTTTGAATGCATTATACAAACGGACACATCTAGCTTGAGGGACCCTGTGGATGTTATTCATACACATGTATGAACTTAGATGTTCAGTTTGTTTTGAGTTTTAGTGCTACGTTTATTTTTCATCTGTCTTAGAGTGGGAACTTTTTCAGCTTTCGCTTTCAAGGCAGTTCTAGGCAGTTTCCACAGAGCACAGAGACTACAGTTATACTTAAAACTTGGCCAGCCTGACCACTCAAAGGATATTTCATTTTCTCCTGTTGTTTCTGTCACCTGAAAAAAAAAGCATAACCTAAAAGTTGAGACATAATGTATTATTTGCTGGACAAAACTGAGGGCTTAGGCCTGGGAGTCAGCCTCTCAGCTATGAGGGACTGCCTCAAAGAGGTGATGGGGGAGCTGGGATACAGGAGTTGTGCCACAAAGACCAGCAGAAGAGTAAAGAAAACCAGGCACCTAAAATTAGTGAGTTCAGTGCTTTTCTATGTAGGTAGGCTTCTGTGCTTATTCAAGTCCTTTCTTCGGTATGCACCTTAGCTATCTATCTAGGGCCATCCTGAATCCCTTCAGGTGCACAGTTGGGGGCAGCTGCGGTGGCTGCCGGCTTGATGGCTGCCAACATCTTTTATTTATTAATGTGGCAGGCAGTATTTTTCACCCACAATTACTTGGTTTTGGAAGTTAAGAGGACATGTCAGAGAAATTAGAATTAAAAACTGCTTGTAGTTCATGGTATCCCTTAAATAGTGCTAGTCTTCTGGCTACTGTATTTATGATCCTTTGTAAGGTGTAATAAAATGTTTCAAATTCATCTAAATATATGATACTTAACATTAGGTAGACTAAATATAGAAAAATGCAGAGCTTGGTATTTCAGTCACTAATTTTACCAACTCATCTTTTACCATTTATTTGGTTGGTTGTGTGGCATACCAACATTCTTTCACTTTTTCTTTCAGTTGGTCGAATTGTCTTAGAATTGTTTGCAGATATTGTACCCAAAACTGCAGAGAATTTTCGTGCGTTGTGTACAGGAGAAAAAGGCATTGGACCCACCACTGGAAAACCGCTCCATTTCAAAGGATGCCCTTTCCATCGAAGTATGTATACTTTTTCTGAATCTCATTCCTCTTATGGATCATTGAGTCCTGTTCTGTAGGAGTTAGGGAAGAAAACACTAAGTAGGGGATGAGAGTCAAAAGTTTAACTGTTAGTTTCCGAGAAGATGCTTTGACATCTGAGACAATGGTCATTTTCATAAGGGTTGTGAAAGGTGGAATGAATTGTGGAAGGGCACTAAGGTTTAGGTATAGAGAAACAGACTGCCCTCAATTCACTAGGGTGCAGTCTGGTAAATAAGTAGTGCTTGGGTAGCTGGTGACAAAAAATTATGCCTATTGGGCTGGATTGCTTGGGAAGGCTGCAGCTGATTTAAAGGTTCAATGTCTTGGACACCTGGTATCATACGTGATTAAAAGATATCATCTCACACTGCTTTTCACACTGTGTAGTCATACATACTGTTACCCAATCAAACTTGGGTCCACTTGCCCACTTGCAGTAAAGCCAATCTACAGACTCTGGATTGTCGTGAAGGAAAGGGCACCATTTATTGTAGGCACAAACCAAGGAGTCCAGGCAGCTAGTGCTTGAAAGAGCTGAAGTCGCTTAGGGAGAGATTTTTAAAGACAGGAATGGGGGGTCGGGGGGAGGTGTGATCACCTCGGGGACATCTTCTGATTTGGTGGTGAGGTCATTGGGAGGCAGCATCATCAACGTTCTGGTTCCAACTGGTCTGGGGTCTTACCTGCTTGTGGGAGGTGTATGGTTAACTTCTTCCGCCTGGGGCAGGGTTTCAATATTTGCAAAACAGATCTAAGGACATGGCTCAGGATATTATCTAGCCCTTAAGGAGGAACTAAAGGTCCTTGACTTTGTTTATGGTTAAGCTATTATTTTGTCTTGCTTGACTCTTCCTTTTTTCTGCATTTTCTCACTTCTCTGATTAAATTTACTTTTTGGAACTGAGGGGAAACTTAGGAGGCTGAAGTTTTTCTGTAGATAAGAAGGTGGACGACATGGGAGGGGGAGGTCTGTTTTGAGGAGCCCCGTAGGGTCCCACTTGGTTACAGTACCTTTGTTTAGTGATTATTTGATAGGCCCCCCAATAGACTGTAGGTTTCATGAGTTCAGGAACTTGGTCTTCTCACCATTTGGTCCTCAGCAGCTAGTATAGTTATTGAGTAGGCACTCAATATTTGTTTAATGAATGAACAAATAAGTTAAACTGTAATTATATCAGTAATTATTTTAAAGACTTGATTAAGAAAATATTAACATTGATTTAAAAATATTTCAGAATTCCTACTGTGGCTCAGCAGAAATGAACCCGACTAGTATCCATGAGGATTTGGGTTTGATCGATGGCCTTGCAAAGTGGTTAAGGATCTGGGTCTGGCGCTGAGTTGTGTAGGTCACAGACAAGGCTCGGATTTGGCCTTGCTGTGGTGTAGGCTGGCAGCTGTAGCTCCAATTTGACCCCTAGCCTGGAACTTAAGTATGCCATGGGTATGGCCTTAAAAAAAATTTACTGGTGGTTTACTTTCATATTTAATAAAATACCAGTGTAAGAAAAGATGGAGATGCTGGAGTTCCAGACCACCTTGATAAAGCAAATTTTGCAGTAAAATAAGTCACACAAATTTTTGGTTCCCACTGTATTTAAAAGTTTTGTTTACACCATGCTTTAGTCTCTTGAGTGTGCAGGAGCGTTAGGCCAAAAAAAAGGTATGTAACTTAATCTAAGAACACTTTATTGCTAAAAAACACCAAAACAGTTACAGTAGTGACATCAGAGATCACTGATCACAGATCACCATAACAAATAATAATGAAAAAGTTTGAAATACTATAAGAAGTATCAAAATGTGATACAGAGACACAGTGTGAGCAGATGCTGTTGAAAAAAATGGTGCCGATAGACATGCTTGATGCAGAGTTGCCATAAATCTTCAAGTTGTGATAAACACAGTATCTGCAAAGCACAATAAAATGAGGTGTGCCTGTATGCTAATAAAGCGTATGTAGAAAAGAGCATGGCAGGCCCGAGACTGCTATTCTTAGAAAAGTCTGCTTGCAAGGGTGGCTGTTTCCTGGAGTCTGGGGACCTGGCACTTGAACCATTGTCTACATTGTCAAGGTGGTTTTCTCTGCCTAGACTGTTTGTACAAATAATTCAGTTTCTGCTGAACACTTGCTTCCCTTTTTGGAATCTGGAATTTTGGTGCCTGTGTGATCAGTCCCAATAAAAACCTTGCTGAGTCTTTAAAGGACTTTCCAGGGCAGAAACCTTATGCACATGTTGCTGCGTTTTCTTTGCTCGAGGAAGAATGTGCTCTGTAACCTTGATGGCAGGGAGAGAGACTAAGGAAACATTGAATTCTCCAGGCTCTGCCTGTATCTTTCCCCCGTCACCCAGCTGTGTCTCTTTACTACATCATCCGGTGAGTCTTAGGTAGGGAATCTCTGCATGTGGCAGTGTTCTTGGGAACACTGCTCCTAAGTGAAATTTGCTGAAGTGCTTCCATCACAGTGTAACACATCTCCTGGGAATAGTTGGTTTATTCAGAAGGCATTGTTGGGTAACCAGCATGTGCCCAGCCTTGGACATGAGTACTAGGGATGAAGGAGGGAGTTGCTGTACTTAGGAGCTAATTGTTTGCTGGAGGAGATGGATCATTATGATACATATTATAAAAGGGAGTTAGAATCAAGGTACCCTGGAGATCTGATTTTGAGGTCTCTGACAATTGTGTAGAGCAGGTGCATATGAACTAATTCTTAGAGTGTCATTGGGGCCTCAGGCAGGCATAGTAGTTGGGATTCAGATTGTGAAAAGCCTTTCATGAGTTTGGAGTTGGAGGGATGGGTGGGGACAGACAGAGAAACTGTCTTTATTATCACATATTCATCAGTTAACATTTCTGAAGTCAGCCATTCCATGGTTTCTAATAGTGATTTTCCTGTTTTGTAGTTATTAAGAAATTTATGATTCAGGGTGGAGACTTCTCAAATCAGAATGGGACAGGTGGAGAAAGTATTTATGGTGAAAAATTTGAAGATGAAAATTTCCATTATAAGGTAAAGTAGACAAAAGTACATGTTTATTGCTGAGAGTAAAGGTTGTGTTATATGTCTGGGATACTTGTTGGATTAGGATAAATGCCTCAGATGTCCTTAGAGTCTCCTTTTCTTGTGAAAGAAATCATACTTGTAAAGCATCTTTAATATGAAAAAATTTTACCCAGTAATGCTTTTATTTGGCAAGAATACAACAGTTATTTCAGAGCGATTCAGGTTTCTGTCCTTTAGTAAAGCCAATGACATTTTTAAGGGTGGCACCAAATGGTAAAAACTTGCAGGGAAAATGTTCTTGTCGGAGGGATGGTAACTTGTGCATCTTTATGCTTAAATCTGAAGAGCAACAAAACCATCGCTAATGTTCAAGATGTCAGGGGATTTGCAAGCTAGCAGATCTGGTTAATGTCCAGGCTCCTAAAGGACATTAGTGGTACCTGTGCCTTCTTATCTTCATTGTCCTAAGATGTCCCCATTGGGGTATGTTGCATCATTCACTGTATAAGAATGGATGTGTAAGTACAAAAGTAAAGGGATGTCTTTGGAAATGAGGAATATGAGCAAGGTAATTAGGATTATTTGAGAATAAAATGTCATCAGTCTTTTAAACAGTATTTATTGACCACAGCTAATACAGTCACGGGCACCAAAGGATTTATAAAAATGAAAGGACCTCATGATAAGGAATTGAAAATCTTACCAGAAAGATAGAGTTAAAACACATAGGACAACTGGAGAATAATAGTATGCAGATAAATGCTAAGTTGATTGAGACTTTCTATATGTCCTGTAGGAGAAAGGTGTAGTTTATATGGTCCAGATTATCAGGAAGACATTGAGGAGTGGTACTTAAGCTGGGCAAACTAGGCCTCACAGGGTGAGATTGGCTAGATAGGAGCTAAAATATAGATGCCCTTTTGAGGGAGGAGTGTGAGGGAAGGCAAAGGAATGAGGAGGCTGAGGAAATACAATTAATAATATTTAAAGTTGTGGGAAAAACACCAAACTTTTGGAAAGGAAAAAGGGGAGCTACCAGAAGGATGAGAACTAAGATCATGGGATGGACATGTTGATCAAAAGAAGAGGGACCTAGAGTTCCTGGTGGCTTAGCAGGTTAAGGCTCTGGCATGGTCATTGGTGTGGTTCGGGTTCGATCCCTGGCCCGGGAACTTCTGCATACCATGGGTGCAGCCAAAAAAACCAAAATAAAAGTGAAAGAAAGGAGGTCTACTGAAAGGACACGTGGTTCTTGCCTTCTACCAGTTTGAAAGCTGAGTTAGATTTAGATTTCAGGGTAAAAGGCATTTCAGGTGGGAGGCCTAACCTGAGTCAAAGGTGTGGCCCTACAAGGTGTACATGTAGAAAGCCTTAGGGTGAGGTGGGAAGGTGAAGAAAGCAGGTCTTACATAACCTTTGAATAAGCTGGTGTGAGGGTGGAACTCTGATTTCAAGATGTGTGAGCAGTTTCTTTTGGGCATTCTCTGAAGAAGGGCTTCCCCTGGGGTGGAAGCCGTAATATTTGGCTTCCTTGGAGATTATGAAAGTACCTAACTTAATGTCCTGTCTGAGCTGAATGTCCCTCACTGTTCTCAGCTTAATGGTGTTGTAAAGGGAAGAATTTCCATAGTAATAGAATAGATTTCCATAATGCAGCATCTTCATCGTAAAGATGACATGTAAGCATTTTCTCAAAGTAGCCAGTTTAGAAGTACCACCGCTGCCCCCACTATTATGTCTGTTATTTTATTTGGTTTCATAAGTTTTTCCTAAAGTTTAAAAAGTGATTAGGTACCTTGTTTTGTGAATTGAAGGTTGTACTTAATATGAAGTAAAACTACACTGTGTTGTTTGACCTAAATGATGTTCCAGTGCACCCCATCCCCGAGCTGCTGCAGAGACAATGCCGTATCCTTCACCTCCTGCACCACAGTGGAAACACCTTAGTTTTTTTGTGTTTTGTATTCTTCAATACCTCCTTGTTTAATGTGAATGGTTAGTAGAGAGTCATTGAAACTCTTGACTGTATCTAACCTTGGTTTTCCTTTGACTTATTCCTGCAGCATGATAAGGAGGGGTTACTGAGCATGGCAAACGCTGGCTGCAACACAAACGGTTCTCAGTTCTTCATCACAACAGTTCCAACTCCGCACTTGGATGGGAAGCATGTAGTGTTTGGCCAAGTGATTAAGGGCATGGGTGTGGCAAGGATCCTGGAAAATGTGGAGGTGAAAGGTGAAAAGCCTGCCAAAGTGAGTAACCAGTTACAGGGTGAGATGCTCATTATCTCGGCTGCTGTTAAAGAAGAGTGAGTGAAGGCTCAGGTGAATCTTTGCTGGAACAGCTCTTGGTGGAGAAGCTGTTTCCTAGTGGGAAAGACAAGGGCAGCATGAAAGGTTTTTATTATTTCAGCTTCAGTCTTGCTGACTTTTAGTCAGTGTGTCCATGAATGCAGAGCGCACAGGAAACCAGGGACCCTTGGTCTCCTCTCTGTCACTTAACCTGCGGTTTCGCCTTCTCTTATTATTTACCTTTTCTTGGCCTGTTTCTTTATCCCCTGTAACTTACTTAAAGGTTTAGGCTAGATGATGTAACTCTCGAGAAACGGCCGTCATACGACCCACTCTGATGGGCAGGGCTGTGAATGGGCAGTGGAAATGCAGACCTGCAGGAGGTGGGCTGAGGAAACAACGTTCACTTGAAAGCACATGCCCCATGTAAAGAGGATGATGATGTTTTCCATGTATCCTGTGCACACCGAGCTGTGAGGAGCCGTCAGTGCTCCGTGCAGTAGTGGCATGGCTTGTGCTACTGGGCTGCGTGTGGAGGGCATCACAGCACTTGGAGCAGATGGGCCTCCTGACGTCACTCTGTCCTTTTACAAGTGACTTGGATGCTGTCGAACCTGACTTGAAGCTGTGTAGCCTTTGCACCCAGACCCTTTTTAAATCATCATTAATATGGTATTGCAGTTCTACATTTAGGGTTGTTTTTACAGTTGTGCGTTATTGCAGAGTGCGGAGAACTGAAGGAAGGGGATGATTGGGGAATATTCCCAAAAGATGGTTCTGGTGACAGTCATCCAGATTTCCCTGAGGACGCAGATATAGATTTAAAAGATGTGAGTACTTTCGGATTAATTAAACTTTAATTATTTAAATTGCCTAAAATTATTTAGCACTTAAATTTTGAGCTTTTTGTATGAATCTGTCTTAATGATAGAACTTAGCACTAAACCGTGTTATAAACTATAGTATATTTACATTCTTTCTTTTATACAGATAGATAAAATTTTATTAATAACTGAAGACTTAAAAAACATTGGAAATACTTTTTTCAAATCCCAGAAGTGGGAGATGGCCATTAAAAAATACACAAAAGTTTTAAGGTAATAAAATAATTTTAATAAATTGCTTTTAAGAACTTGTAAATTGAATTATAAACTGAAATTCAGGAGTCGTGTTTTGTATTTTTTCGCATATTACTTGCAGAGTAATCAGGCATATTGAAATAGTTGAATTTATTTGGTTGCCTCCAGATTCTTATTTTGAAAAATTGCAAAATACAGAAAAGTAAAGAATAGTACATAAATACTCATGTACCTTTACCTGCATTCACCAATTTTTAACTTTAGCTATATTTGTTTTTGCAGAGTCATTTTGAAGGGAAGTTGCAGATACCATGACACTTTGCCCCTCAATATTATAGCAGGTGTTTCCTAAGAAACAAGGACATTCTTCTGCCTAATCTTAATACCATTAAAACATCTCACAAATATCACTGATACAGTATTATCTAATATATAATCCATATTCAAATGTTCCCAGTTGTTTCCATTTTTTTCCCTCTAGACTCCATTGTTCATTTGGTTTTCTGTCATTATTCTCCTCTAGTCTTTAATAGACCTACCTCTACATGTTTTTTTTTTTTTTTTTTGTCTTTTTGCTATTTCTTTGGGCTGCTCCCACGGCATATGGAGGTTCCCAGGCTAGGGGTCGAATCGGAGCTGTAGCCACTGGCCTATGCCAGAGCCATAGCAATGCGGGATCCGAGCCGTGTCTGCAACCTACACCACAGCTCACGGCAATGCTGGATTGTTAACCCACTGAGCAAGGGCAGGGATCGGACCCGCAACCTCATGGTTCCTAGTCGATTCATTAACCACTGCGCCACGACGGGAACTCCTACGTGTTTTTTTAGTCATTTACACTTTGTGGAGTCTAAGTTATTTGTCTTATACAATACCATCTGTGTTTGTATTGCTTCCTCAAGATGAGTTCGAGGTTAAATATTTTAGCAAGAGATCTTAAATAAGTGAAGTTGTATATTTCCTGTGATAGCGCATCCTGAAGGCAATTGGCAGTTTGGCCTGTTGTGAGTTTTGGCACTTGGTTAAGGTGGCATTATCATTGTTAGCCATAGTTGTTAGCCAGCTGTCTGTGTTGTAAAAGTTCCTTTCTCCTTTGTAAGTAATTAGTAACTCCTCCAGGAGGTGATGCTGAGAGATGGTGTGAATACTACTTTGTAGCCTTGCAACCAGTGGAGTGCATCATTGAGGATTTTGCCTGAATCAGTTTTACACTGAAGTTTGTGTAAAACTAATTTTATCATTCATTCTGCTGTTATTAGTTGACATTCTTCTGTTTGAAAGCCCCCCCCCCTTTGTATCACTGTAAACCTGGGGATTATATTGAACTCAGCATATCACACTGTTACCACTGTTCTTTTTGATGCTCGAAGGCTGTCCAGTGGAGGCCCCTTTCCTGTACCCCTTTGGTATTTTCCTGATGATCTCTGAGCACTTGCCTTCTGCCACAGCTTGTTCCAGGCTCATCTTATACCTAACCTCGTGTGTGGATCTGAATTTCTCCAAGGAGCCCCGATTCTTTTCAGTGGGGGATAGACTCTAGAAACCAAATCCTAGGGGCCAGGTGTGCATGTTGGTTGGGGGCCTTTTTCAGTAATCAGAGCTAAAATACAAGTCAAAATCTGCACCAGAAGTTTCTTTCCCCATTCCATTCCCGCTTCCTTCCACAAGGAGAACCAGGGTTTCACCCACTTATGTTAGCAAGAGGGTAATGGAAACCCACTTAGTTAGCAAGTGGGTAATGGAAACCTGAGTTTTAAAATAGAAAAGTGTTTATTGGGTATAACCTTTAGACTTTAAAATAGAAAAATATATGGGTATAACCTTTAGGGCTTGTTCTTAAGTTGGCTCCTTTGAACATTCTGGGAAAAAAAGTTGAAACAAATTTTAAAAAATTTTCTGAAGGAAAGTATTTAATAAAAAGATTGTGGCCATTAAGAATATTCACATTTGTTGAACTTTATAGCAGAACTGACATAACACTTTTTGAAGAGTTGAATAAGCAGAGTGTAAGTCTTATGTGGCATCGCATGCTGCTTTCTTACATATGCTTTCCAGGTATGTGGACGGCGCGAAGGCTGTTTCTGAGGAAGCAGATGGGTTAAAACTGCAGCCTGTCGCTTTAAGCTGCATGCTGAATATTGGTGCTTGTAAACTGAAGATGTCCGATTGGCAGGGCGCAGTCGACAGTTGTTTAGAGGTAAGTCTGTTTGATTTTTTGAAAGAGTTGGATTGTGACTTATCACTTCGAACAGAAGTAGTTTTATGTGACACTGGTATATCTTATTTCATAGAACATAATGAGACTCAATGAACACATAACTTCAAATATTTTAGAATTTCGGTTCTTCCACTTAGGCCACTCATTTAGCTTGCAACGCTATATCAACGTAATTTTTTTAAAATAATGATTTTATTTTTTTCCATTATAGTGTATTATGTAATTTCTATGAAGATACTTTCTCAGCTCATTTATTCATATAACTATTGAGCACCTATTATGTGCTGGGCACTGGAAGACAAAGCCAGGAATGATTAGGAATGTGGCTTGTGGAATCAGTCAGCAGACACAGTTTTCTAATTAGACCATTGTTACTAACTTTATGATCTTTAGTATGTTCCTAATTTTAGAGTCTTTTAATTTCTCCATATGTTGAATCAAAACACTGCTTTCCTCCTGGGATTGTTTATAAAGACTGGGTAATGTATGTGAGCATTCAGCACAGTGTTGGGCACAGACAGGTTGAGCACTTAATAGACACTTAGGTATTTTAATTAAAACAGACTTATCCCCTCAAGGAACTTCTTACTTGGTGGGAAGAGGACTCAGTTTCGATTTAGGGTCATCAGGACTTGTATAAGGAGAATGGGTGCTATTGGAACATACCTGCCTTCATGGGGACATCCAGGAATACTAACCCATAAAGCTGGAAAAGCGGCAGCATTACCTTCCTTAAATGGAGCAGTTATGACTATCTCCCTCTTAGTATGGTTTGAAAAATTTTCCAAACTAAAGCTTCTGTGTTATAAAAGACCACCTCTAGTAATTTTTATGTCTGTTTTACATTAATCTAGGTACATAGATCAGCTATGCCCAGAGCGAGGACAAATGAAATGAGATCCTAATTTATTATTATTACTTTTTTGTCTTTTTAGGGTCGCACCCTCAACATACAGAGGTTTTCAGGCTAGGGGTCTAATCAGAGCTGCAGCTGCCAACAAAGTACACCACAGCCACAGCCACGCCAGATCCGAGCCGCATTTGCGACCTACACCACAGCTCACAGCAACGCCAGATCCTTAAACCCACTGATTGGGGCCAGGGATTGAACCGCAACGTCACGGATCCTAGTCAGATTTGTTTCCGCTGCACCATGAAAGGAACTCCTGAGATCCTAATTTAGAAAGGAGCATACAAACAGAGGAAAAAACTTACCAGAGGAAAAGATTGTTCTTCACTCTGAATCTTTTTGATTTTAGGAAGGCGGATAATACACCATTTCCAGTAAAATCCGACGTTAAGTAAATAAAATATATTTAAACACTTGTTTCGGAGGGAAACCTATTGAAAGTCACACATGCTGCTAAAAAAACCCCTAGACGTCAGCTAAAGGAGTGTACGCAAGTTCTTATTCAAAATGTTTTGGGGAGTTCCCGTCATGGCGCAGTGGAAACAAATCTGACTAGGAACCATGGTTCAATCCATCCCTGGCCTCCCTCAAGTGTGTTACGTACCCGCCATTGCCATGAGCTGTGGTACATAGATCGCAGATGGAGTTCAGATCTGACGTTGCTGTGATTTAAGCCAGCGGCTACAGCTCCGATTAGACCCCTAGCCTGGGAACCTCCATGTGTTGAAGGTGCAGCCCTAAAGAGACAAAGAGACCAAAAAAAAGTTGTTTTGGTATTGGCTAGGGCCCAGGCAGGAGATGAAGTCACAGTGACTTCAGCTGCGTTTACTGTGAAATAATATATTGGGGGTAACTGGAATCACGAGGGGTTGACTAGTAAAGAGAACTATGAAGAATGTGGGAACAGCACTTATTTATATGTGCATATATGTGGATCACACAGAGCAGCTGCTCCCTCCAGGCTGGGCCCGAGTTCCTGGGGCTGAGGTCCAGACCTCCCTGCGGAGGGCTTGGCTGTGATTCACAGGGTAGCGGGGAGGTTCAGTTCGTGGTGGGGGTTGGGAGGCTGCTTGTGGGGAGCCATGCCTTTGGCCACCTCACTGCAGGAGCCTAAGGAGCAGAGCAGGGGAGCCTGGAAGGGAAACCGCTTCCTCTCCTGCGCCCACTTAGCGCCCTCTGCTGACAAGCGTCAGCAGAGGAGGTTTCTGCAGGGAAGAGTTGATTTTGCAGCTGATAGGCAGTAAATTGAAATTTAGCAATGAAATCTAGTATTCAGTAATTAGATAAAAGTACTAATTTTATAATTATTTGCAGGCCCTTGAAATAGACCCATCAAATACCAAAGCACTGTACCGTAGAGCCCAGGGATGGCAAGGATTAAAAGAATATGATCAAGCATTGGTAAGATTTTGTTCTAAGTTTTAAATTTTTTTTTTAAAACAACCACTTTCATGAATCATAACCTATTATTTATTTGTTTTTTTCCAATTAAAGGCTGATCTTAAGAAAGCTCAGGAGATAGCGCCAGAGGATAAAGGTAAGTTGGCAGTTTTTGTAGTTAAAATCCATTTTGTCCTGTAAGAATATATCTTTGTGGACCACTGTACCGCTTGCCACTTAGATATTTATTTGCTCAGCAGATGTTATAGAACACCTGCTCCTGGGCCAGCTGCAGTGAGCAAGTTAGGGTCCCAGCCCGGAGACAGCTTGCATTCTGGTCCCTTTCCACTTCACATGTCTGAAGACTGCTTTGCTGTATCATTTGAGATCTGGTTCCTATTCTTGTAATTCTAGATGAAAGAGCAACATTAGAACATAAAGTATTTATGGCAAATTTAATGTTTAGGGCCATTCTTTAGGCTGAAACTGGCCATAACCTAAGTATTCTAAACTACTGGTTATGTTTTAGGAAAGTTTTAGAAAGCTATGACAAAAATAAGCTTGTTTTTCAAATCAACCAACCAGAAGTAGCGAGTGTAGGTCTAGATATTAAAATACCTTTGGTCTCTTTCTGCAAAAATGAAATAGGGGAGGCACTACACTGCATTCTATGATGGAGAGGGAGAAGACCCTACTGTGTGTAATTCAATTAGTGGACAGGCTTCTCAGTTTATGCTCCAAGGTTTTTATGTTTGTGTGGTCGCTTTCTCCGAGTAAAATCTTTGGGTTAATAGGGCTAACCCAAAGATAGCCCTATATAAAGATAGGGCTCAGTTACTCTTCAGGAGAAGAGTTTTATCATTTTTAATGTATTTTTTATCATATCATTTTGTTGGTCAACCTAAGTTTTTGGATGCTTTGAGAAATAACTCATTACATATTTATTTTGCAGCTATCCAGGCAGAATTGCTGAAAGTCAAACAAAAGATAAAGGCACAGAAAGATAAAGAGAAGGCAGCTTATGCAAAAATGTTTGCTTAAAAAGGAATTCAGTTTTGCTTGTGTGCATTGATTGTATAAAGACAATAAGAAAATGTAACGGTTTGTCTATGTATGACCCCTAATGTGTTCCCTTTGATAGTTCAGTTCCCCATTGTTTAGTGGGAGGAAAACTGATAGGGACTCTGTTAATAAACTAGTATTATAAAATACAGTGAAGTTGATTTCTTTTTAAATGGCTGTCTGCATTATTCACAACGGATAATGATGTCCAGCCTGTTTTTAAACTCCTAAAGACACAAATCTTGTTTGAATAAACAGATGAAAGCTTAAGTATGTGTATTGTTTTTCTGAATTCTTTGATGTATCTCTCTGTGGTTAGGTTGTCCTCATGTTTTATATTACAGGTAAGGGAGTTGGCAGACTATCTCAAGGGCCAGATAGACATTTTAGTCTAGTCACAGCTCCTCAGTTCTGCACTTGCAGCTCACTAGCAGCTGTCGACAGTATGTAAACTAGTAGGCACTGCTGTGTTCCAGTGGAACTGTTCATAATTCATAAGGAAGTTGGTGGGCTGGACACCAGTATCTGGTCTAGAATATGTATTTATTTTTATACTTGAAGTATTGAATTTGACAAGTCCAATGGACATTAACGGCCAATAGTATATTTTGTGGTTAGTACCAAATCTTGGAAGAATTAGGGAGGTAGGTCATCACTTAATAAAGCTTTATTTAAGAGAAATATTCATAATTATTTATGGGACAATTTTAGGTACAGTATAAAATTATTTTGCTGATAATTATTTTACGAACATTCTGGTCAGTAATATGCTGTAAAGTATTTTGACACTTGTGAACTTCCAAACATTTGAAGTTGGCTTGCTGTCCACTTGAGAGAAACAGGCACAGGTGAGGCCAACTGCAGCTTACATTCCATTGTACGCAGGGCCTCCACCACCTTCAGGCACCACCCAGTTAATATTCTGACTTGGGTCCTTAATATCACATGTTTTACAGTGCACACAGTTTTGAGCATTTATCTGTAGCCGAAATCCATCACCTTGTTCCAAAGGTACAAATTCATAGACTCCTGTGGGAACAACAGAACCACTGTGAAGTAGCTGTGAATAAAGTTTTAGTCCCGTGGTGGCAGCTCCCAGAAACCCTCAAGGGCTGCTGACCAAATGTTTACCCATGGAGAGTATGTGCATTTGCTGCTGTGTAAATCAAACATGGATAAAAGCAGAAGGTGGAGTTCCCGTCAGGGCACAGTGGAAGTGAATCTGACTAGCATCCATGAGGATGCAGAAGTGGCTTGGATCCCTTGTTGCCATGGCTGTGGTACAGGCCCGCAGAGCAACTCTGATTCGACCCCTCACCTAGGAACCTCCATATGTCATGGTTTCGGCCTTAAAAGGCCAAAAAAGAAAAAAAAAAAAAAAAAAGCAGAAGGAATGGTAGCATTTGGCTGAGTTAGTATTAACAAGGGACTCCACCTTTAGCAGTCTTTTGAGTTTCAATTTTATATACAGACCTCTGTGGGAGACCCAGACACTGCAATAACGCAAACTATCACAGTAGAGCAATCATTTTTTTTTTGGTTTCCACTGCATATAATAGGTTTACACTATTTTGTAGCCTATCAAGTATGCAATAGCATTATGTCTAAATGAAATACATGCCTTAAATATTGCTAAAAATGCTAACCATCTGAGCATTTATTGAGTCATAGTAACATCAAAGATCACTGATAGAATATATTTTGCAAGAATCACCACATGGGAAGGGAGCAAGTGTTGGAAAAGTCACTGGTAGGCTTGCTCTGCGCAGGATTGCCACAGGCTTTCCATTTCTAAGACATGGGATAAAACAAGGTCTGCCTGTATATATGTGTGTGTGGGCTGTGGCTGCAGAGACAACAGATCCAGCCCTTACCCTTGGTTTACAACCCAGTGTGATGACAGAAATGATTAGGAAATAAAGTGAAAAGACAGTCCAGGTCCCTGCAGTCATGAAGCTTATTCCCAGTCTGGAGGTGCTGATTTTCACATGTCTGAGTACCACTCTACTATCATTTGAAACCCAGTTTCTAGTGGAGTTTTAGTTGCAAGCTCAGCACTCTAGATAAAATATGCATAATATTCATGATGAATTTAAAAGTTTGGGCCTATTTCCCTGAGCTAAATGTGGCTATGATTTGTGTTTTAGACTGTGTATATGTATGTATACATGAGTGTGTGTACACGTATGTATGCAGCTGTGACAAATGACTCTTTTAAGTCACATGACCATGGATAGAGGTGTTTGGTGTTTTACATAACCAACCCTAACATTGGGCTGAGGGTAGACAGGGAAAGGCTTGTGTGGGAAATGCTATCTGAATTAGGCTTAACACAAAGTTCTACTACTTCAACATTGCTGGTTAGAGTAGGAACCACAGGAATAACGAATTTTCAAAAGGGACCTAGATGTAGGAGTCATTCATTAGAAATTTCTTAAAATGATGGAAGCATATTTATGACACGTTTAAAGCAAGTGAAGGAGCAGATGGAAATGATGTACTTACCTGCAGGGCAGAATCGCTGCTCAGGCCCGTCGTATATGGACAGGTTTCTGTTCACAGGTACACTGTCATCCTTCAGGGTTAAATGTGCTGGCTGGTCATGTTCATGGTTAGTACCGCTCAGAGCCACAGACGACAGGAGGTCAAAACTGATCTGTCCGTCTGGTTTTGGATACTCAATAGGGGTGCAGTCCTTGGCTGGCTTGAGCTGATCAGAGTCAGAACCTTACAGAGTTTGGGGGAAGATTTTTTAATGAAAATGTAACACTTATTTTAAAGTACTTCCTTAGACATTTTAATAAAAACTTGTAAGTATCATACTAAGGAAATAAGACTTTAGCCCTCATATAACAAAGATACCTTGTTCCCTTTGAAGATACTGAATTCATCATTTCTCTAATAAAGTAAGTTTAAAACACTGAAGTGAAGAAGATCCTTTTCTTTACTACTCACTGGATCCCATTCCTGGTTGTCTCCCAGAGGCTGAATTACCTTTATGTTTCAGAGTCCATGGCTCCATCCCTCTGAATATCCAGTAGAAGATTCCAGTGTAAATCATCCCTCCATATACACCCAGGATCCCGTGGCAAGATGGTCTGATGTTTCTGACGGAGTAGAGCTCCTTCCACACCCATGAGTTCTTCAAGTTGTCCTCATACTCAGTTACATGGAGTCCTTTATATAAAAAACATGAAATATTAAGTGCAAAACTGCCTCAAGGAGCATGAAACACTCACTGTCAAGGTACTTTGCTACTGAAATAACTGATAACTCTTGGTACTTTTAAAAGGCAGGTGGTCGTTTAAGACCACACTTGAAGAATCTTTCAGTGCCCCTTTGATATATGTTGTTAACAGGCAGTAAGGCCATACTGGTAGCATGGAAAACTAGTGTCAAGATTCAGTGAACCTGGAAAGGAAGTTAAGATAAAAAGAGTTTATGCTCCCTATAAAAGAGAGAAATTGAATAACTTATCAGTGAGACACTTCGGTTAGGAGTTGAAACTGTGTTCCTCTCCAGAAAGGTATTTTGAAAGCTAGGCCCTAGTTATCTCTGAGTGGGTCCGGACAAGGTCACTGCAGATGTGATTAGTTAAGATGAGGTCTTCCTGGAGTAGATTGGGCCCTTAATCCAATGACCGGTGTCCTTATGAGGCACAGAGAGGACAGCAGGTGGGACGCAGGCAGAGGCTGGTGTGGTTCTGCCACAAGCCCAGGCAGGCCTGGGGCACTCAGAAGCTGAAGGCAAGAAGGCTGCACCCTGAGGACTTTGGAGACAGAGCATGTTCCTGCCAACACCTCAACTTCAAATTGCTGCCTGCAGAGTTTAGAATAAACTCATCGTAAGCCACTTAGTTTGAGGTGCTTTGTGGTGGCAGCCCTAGGAAGGATATATATAAAGCCTGGTGCCCACATTTTACTTTTAACAGGATGTGTTTGTTCTCGCTGACTTTTTGTGAGCTGCACAGCCAAGTGGTTCCTGGCACCACCCCCTCCCTGGGGCTCTGACCCTCAACCTGAACTTGCTGACCTGCCTGCTTCCAGTCCCATCTGTGTGAAAAGCGAGCACAGCTGGCAAGAAATCGGACAAAGGTCCACCACTCGCCCAGCACCTCCACCGCAGGCCGTGCTCACCTCAGCTCTTCCCCACACCAGGGCCTCTGCTTCTCCGAGGACACCTCAAAATGTGATGGGCTGAGGGTTCCTGTCTGTCAGGACATTTGCTACCTGACTCTAGGGAAGAAGGCTTATTTACCAAGCATGTATGGAGTTGCTTACCGATGTTTATCATTCACAGTGAATGAGGTCCCTGCTCTTGGAGTTTTCCATCCAAGAGGCAGGAGACAAAACTGATAAATAAGTACATTACATAGTCAGCTGAGAGGTGGGAAATACCATTGACAAGAACAGTGCAAGGGAGAGGGCTGGGAGTGTGTGCGTGCGTGTGTCGTGTGTTGTACGTGTGTTTGTGTGTGTGTGGTGTGTGTATGTGTCTGTGTTTTGTGTGGGTGTGTGGTGTGTGTGCGCGTATTTACTGGGCTGCAGTGCTGGCCATGCCTCCCCGGCAGTACCAGGGTCCTGAGGAGCCCTGAGCTTGCAGGCCTGCTAAGGCAAGGGCTGTAGGAAGGCACTGTGGAGCCTTTGGCCCAAATGGCTGTGTGGGAGGAAAGGGCCCGTGAGGACGCACAGTTCATCAGGTTGAACTCAATTCTAGGGAGGTGGGGCATGAAACAGAGAATGGCCAAAAGTCTGACACTGAGTGGTCACGTAGCTTTCTTTGTCCAACACACATCTCAATGCTTTGTGTAAAGACTGTGTGTTTTTTAATGCTCAATGAAGTAAACATAGAGACCACCATGATATTTAACTGTATTTATTTCCATCCTCTAACCACACACTGAATGTATGTTTAAATGGCTTCTTTTTAAATGTCCCAGTGAAGAACCCAACAATTTTCTAGAGTCTAAGTAGAAAATTCTTACCTATTGTCTTCGATTGGAGATTTTCACTAGTTAGTTGATTGAAAATAGATTCTGCTGCCAAAATTCCACTTTTCATTGCTGTGTGGGTCCCTTTGATCTTGGGAACATTCATGAAACCAGGGCTGCACCCAATCAGTAAGCCCCCAGGAAAAGTGAGTTTTGGTATAGACTGAGGAGATGAAAACAATCAAAGTGCATCTGTTAGTTCAAATTGAATAAAACCGAATACTCCAAATTATAACCTCTTTTAAAGCTGTAGGGAAAAATAGAAAAAAAATACATAAAAGGGAATACAGTGAAGGGAAAAATCAGAGCAAGGGCAGTTTTCCCCTCTCCACTAAAAATGCAGATCAGAACTACTACTCTTTTTCTATTAAGACTATTTCCGCCTCCCTCCCCATGACTTACCTACATAGCACAGATTTAAGACTGGAGCATTAACATTTAAATAAAAGTTTTATTTATGCATATCCATGTCATAATTAAAAACAGCCCTAAACCTGAATGGCTATTATCTAAATTATGATCTTTTATATGCATTCTGGGTGACACATGGTTTACAAAGGATGTTACCCTTTGTTTTACTGTGATATCTAGGGATGGAAACCTAGGTCCTAACCATGGCATCACCCACAATTAACTACTGCCTTAAATAACATTTTAATTAACCCAAGAATACGTTGAATTTCCAAAATAAGTATCAAGACGGTTGTTTGGGCCTCAGTATACATTTCTGATGAAAGACAAGGTAACGTAGCAGCTAAATTATAAACTGTTTGCACAGCCAAATGTACTGTCATCCCTAACCTGAAAAGGGAGAGAGAGAGCCAGGGGAGCTGCTCTTTCCTTCTGTACTTTTTCTCCTCTGGAGGCTTCCTAGAGTAAGCCATGGGTCTTTGCTGAGGAAAGGGCTGATGGTGCTGAGGGACTCAGAGGAGAGGGGGTCGACAGGAGACGGCTGCCATGGCGAGGGGGCCATGGCTGCCATGGCGAGGGGGCCATGGCTGCCATGGCGAGGGGGCCATGGCTGCCATGGCGAGGGGGCCATGGCTGCCATGGCGAGGGGGCCATGGCTGCCATGGCGAGGGGGCCATGGCTGCCATGGCGAGGGGGCCATGGCTGCCATGGCGAGGGGGCCATGGCCACACACAGCTCACCATCCCTTAAGTGTTCTAAGTGAGGGGGAGGTGGGAGACGCTAAGGCGGTGTGGCAGCAGGAGTGCCGGCAAAAGAAGGGTCGGGGCCCAGGCCCTTTCTCAGGACACATGGGGAATGAGTGTCCTGTGGTTCTTAGACCAAACTCACTATCAGAACCACCAGGCTAAAGGAGCAAGGAATCAGGATCACGGAGTTGACAACAGGGAACAAGGGCTTTCTGGAATGCTACGAGCTGAAAACAAAGGGAACGGTTAGGCACCTGGAAAACAACAATGCTCTTCTCAAATAAATGATTGCCTTGCTAATCCCAAATCTGGTTCAAGAACCAGAAGACGAGGAGTTTCCCGGTGGCCTAGGAGTTAAGGATCTGGCGTTGTCACGGCTGTAGTGCAGGTTCTATCCCTGGCCTGCGAACTTCCTCATGCCATGGATGTGCTCCCACCGCCCTCCACAAAAAGGAACCAGAAGACTGAAGTTTAATAAAAGGACAAGAATTGCTAGCACAGATTCTTTCAAATGGGTGCCTAAGTTCTAAGAATAAGAATGTGATGGCTCACAGGGAAAATGTGTGTTTTCCAGTTCTGGGGGAATCCCACCTGCATGGGCAGTGTTACTGGAAGCCAGGCATCTTGGTAAGGAACTAGGGAGCAAGGAAACAGTGCACTGAGAAATGCTGCATCCTGTGACATCCGTTAAACTGGGCTAAATGATTAGAAACCCACCAGGAAAGGTGAGTTTGGTACAGACTGAAGAAAGGGAAATAAAAAGTCATGCAAAATTTGTTAGCTCAAAATAAAATTGAATGTTCTGAATTTTTGCCTCTTAAGGGTCTTCAAAAACTTAATGGAAGTACGTTTCTGAGTCTTTGACTAATTAAATCAGAAAATTGAAGTAAAAAGTGTGTGTGTGTGTGGAGGGTCACCTCTTCCTGCTGATCTAAAGATCATCTGAGACACTGAGGCACACAAGGCAGGTGCTGTAAATATAAATCTATGTGCTACAGAATATACAGAAGCCTGTACACTATAAATTGGAAAGTAGAATTCTGCTGGCAGTAGGTATTATGCGCATTACCCAAAAGAGCTTAATGAGCTTGAACATATGCAATTTAATAAATATTACTGCAAATGAATATTCTAGAAACAAAAACAACCCCAAGGGAGGTAACCCCATAGCAACTTAGAGACAGTGTTATTTTAAGGTTCCAGTGATTACATTTACAATTTAGCCATGATTTTACGAATTATTGTTGGAGTAACAATGTATTTAGAACTTCACTTTAAAGGTTGTCAACCTTTCTCCCCAATTTCCTATGATCTGTTGCTTACACAACAGTTTAAAAAGATACCCAATTTCTAAAATAGTTCTGCATTCTTAGAATATTAGAGAGAGATGGGATCATCTTTATTTTATATGATCAGAGAAGTTAAACAACTCAACCAAATGATTTGGTGTAAGTTTTAGAGCTGATTTTTAGATCATTTTACCTGTTTAATACTATTTCCACAACAGTACTACTAGCTTTTATCATAGCCATCTCAGTCTTATTTCATTGTTTAATTAGTAGGTAACAATAAATTAACTGCATTGGATAGGATTTATTTTGAAAATACACCAACGTAGGACAATTAAGGGTAAAAACTTAACAAAAGCCACCTGAAGGGCATGGATGTTAATGGGTAGTCAAAATTATCTTTGCTGAAAACTACATTTGTCCTTGAATTTCCTGGCAGCTAAGGAATAAAGGAAAATACTTTGGATCACATAGTTTAAATTTTCTGGTTAAAAACCAGCCTCCCCAATCAACAAAAAAAAAGCCCATGAATTTGTCTCTAGAAATCAATACATCCTTAAAACAAAATTCATGATGTAATTTGTTGAACTCTGGTTATGGTACAGTTTTATAAATACCAGGGTGCTCTGCTTATTAGATATTTAAATTTTTTCTTTGAGATAATGTAACAGCTTTAGATAAAGAATAGAAGATTAGGTTTCAACGATGAACTGATAGCACAGAAATAAGGAATAATAAAGTGGGAACTGTCACCTGAAAGCCACCTTCGTTGAGGGCTCTTGCTCCATATGCAATCCTTTTACCACCTTCCAATGTTGGCTTGATGCTGGGGTGGTGTTTCCACCTCTGGAACTCTCTAAATGGACTTAGGTATGGATTTTGATAGTCTAGACCAACCTGAAAATTTTCAATTTAAATTAGACACTTATTTCAAATTATATCAAGCTAACGTGAGTAATATTTATCAGAAAACATGTACACTAAATTTCTTGTACTGAAAGTACTTGGAGAAGTGTATGCAGTCACCCAAATTTAAATAAATAACTGAATAAATCTGTTTGGAATAAAAATACCACATGTTTGTAAACTGGCAAAACTTAAAAAATTTAGAGCATATTAATAAATCATTGTGCTTTGTAAATCAAGGTCCGAATCAGAAAAATATTTGTAGGTAAGTGTCTTGCATTATGTTTCTACAGAAGGAGCTGTAATAATTTGTTATTCATTTATCGATACCAAATGCAAATAAACTCTTAAGTTCTATGTAGTACTACTGATGCAAAAGGAAGAAACAGAAGGTAATCATATTTAAAAAAAGGGGGCAAAGAATATTGGAGGTTATATTTTACATGGCATCATCAAAATGCTGAAATTAATAATCAAACTTTTTTTTGCCTTGAAAAGATTGTCACTGTAAAAATTAAAGGCATGCACTGAACACACTAATAATGCATAAATTTAACAATGTGTCATATACAAGTCTCATGATGACATTAAACTGTAAAGCTGCCACCAGCCGTAAGGCGCACAAACTCATATTATTGTTTCATTCCTTGTAGTTTTCAAGATGTAATTTACTGCAGAGATGTAAGTGACCAAAAGGGAGAAAAGGCTCTTGGTTTAAAAAGTTACAGGTTCAGGAGTTCTCATTGTGGCTCAGTGGTTAACAAACCTGACTAGTATCCATGAGGATGTGAGTTTGATCCCTGGCCTTGCTAAGGGGGTTAAGGATCCAGCATTGCTGTGAGCTGTGGTGTAGGTCACTCAGATCCCTTGTTGCTATGGCTGTGGCGTAGGCCAGCGGCTAGAGTGCCGAATCAACCCCTAGCCTGGGAACTTCCATATGCCACAGGTGCGGCCCTAAAAAGCCAAAAAAAAAAAAAAAAAAGTTATAGGTTCAGAGCCAGTACTGGCTGCATTGGCAGTGTGGCAGGCCACAGGACAGGCTTTTAAAAGAGTCAAGGCAGGATTGGGCATGTCTCCTGCCTCTGTCACTTTCATGGGTGTGTTTGGGTAACCATGTAACTTGTTTGGACTTCAGTTTTCCCATCAGTAAAATAAGGACAAACTGACTTCAGAGGATTTTTATGGAACAGAGTTCTCAGGGAAGGATCTAGCACAGTGCCTGTCATACAGCAGATACTGCTAGCAAAGCTGCCTGTGCTAAAGCAGACTAATGTCTATAACAGCCAGAAGCACTTGACATGTGGACAGACTCAGCTTTAAATGAGAGGCATCAGACACTCTCCAGATTCAAAAGCCTGGTTTTGTAACAACTAGTTTTGTAACACCAATCACTCCCACAGTGGGACTTTCCATACTGGGCGTATAACTTACCACAAAGCCAAGAGCTAAGAGAGGTTCCCCTTCATTGAGATGGTAGAGGAAAGAGCCACCATAAGTGTGTCTGTCCAGGGGCCAGCCCACAGTGTGATCCACTCTCCCAGGCTTCCACTTCTTCTCATCAATAACCCATAGCTAAAAAAAAGGTCCTAGAGTATTATTTAAATGTTTTGTCACTTCAATGTATAAAATTTGCTAAGTTTTGTCTTATTTATGAAAGCTACAATGGAAAAGCTGTAGTAAGAGAAACACAAAAAAGGTACTTCATATATCCCAGAAAAGGACATCAAATGTATCAGGATGAATTGGAGGAAAGTTATGAACTGTTTAAGATGTTAATTAGATTCTCCAATTGGTAAGGCATTTACTCATTCACGTAGTTATAGGAAACGCCACTGAAGAGATGACAGAATCTCCTGGGTCCTGGTTAAGGAGCTACATACCTTGATCCAGGTGGTGCTCTCACAGGTGTGCTCACCTTATAAAAATGATCTGGGCCCTGCACTTCAGGGCTGCGACTTTACAGGACAGGTGTTATTCTTCAGTAAAAAAGCTTACCCTCTCCTGCACTATCCTCTCTCCGACTGAAGGAAACTGACTATTCTATTCTCAGGTAAGTTTTAAATTTTAAACAACAATTTCCATATGAAATATTATCTAAAAATCTGATATTATGCACCATCACATAGTATTATGCACAATCTACCAAAACAATTAGGCCCTTTTTCACAACATAATTAATCTAATTATATAGAATTTAAACTTTTCTGAGCTTTACCCTAAAGAAAATTTAAACAAAAGCGCTATAATGAAACTTTTACACCAATAAACCTGAGGTTTGGGAAAACAGACTAGAAATTGTATAAACTGAGAAAATACACAACACTTAGCCTAATTAAATTTTAGGCTTCAGATCAATATACTATGGTTGAGTGTATATTTCATAAACTAAATTATCTTTGCATTATAATTTTGAGTAACTAATTCTTGTAGGATGTGGTTATCTAATAATCAGCATATGGATTAACGGGTCAAGTCCTATCAGGCAGATGGCATTACACTGAAAAAAAAATCACTGTTACAAGTATTTTCAAATTTAAGACATTTCAATCAACATTTGAAAAATAATTAGAACATGCAGATAAAATTTAAATAGAGGAATCTGATTAGTCATATTTCTAGCCCCTTGAAAAACATCCCAAATATTTTCAGTCATTATGAACATTTCAAGTCATTGAAACATATAACAACTGGAGTGAGTTCCTGTCATGGCTCAGCAGTAACGAACTTGACTAGTATCCATGAGGATGCAGGTTCAAATCCCTGGCCTTGCTCAGTGGGTTAAGGATCTCAGCTGTGGTGTAGGCCAGCAGCTACAGCTCCCATTCAACCCCTAGCCTGGGAACTTGTATATGTCGCGGGTGCAGCCCTAAAAAGACAAAAAATACATACATATACATCTACATAACAACTGAAAAGTTAAATCAGTATTATAAACTACATGACAATACAAATGAATGTAAGCTTCATCTTTCAAAATTCAGATTCCAACACCAAAGCTAGGTACCTCCTTTAGCCCGATCCCGTAGGTCTGGGGCTCACAGTTGGCCCTCAGGTCAAACTTCTTGTACAGCTGCTTGGCCAGGTGTCCGTGGCAGCCTTCTGCAAAAATTGTGACTTTGGCATGTAGTTCCAGCCCTCTCTCAAATGTTGTCTAAGAAATAAAAACATGTTAAACTGCAACTGTGATGATCTACAGAACATTCAGTCTGGGTAGCTTTGAACTGAACTATCATCCAGGTAAAAAAGAAATGGTGCAAATACATAATATCAGGAATAAAACTAAGTACTATTGTAAGTAGAATTTAATTTTTTCTTTTTTTTCTTCCCTTTTGTCTCTTCTAGGGCCCTACCCATGGCATATGGAGATTCCCAGGCTAGGGGTCTAATCGGAGCTGCAGCCACAGCCACAGGAACACGGGATCTGAGCCACATCTGTGACCTACACCACAGCTCACGGCAACGTCGGATTGTTAACCCACTGAGTGAGGCCAGGGCTCGAACCCGCAACATTATAGTTCCTAGTCGGATTCATTAACCACTGAGCCACAACAGGAACTCCCTTTATTTATTTACTTATTTTTTTACTTCACAAGTACTTGACTGCATGGTTAAGTTTGTAAGAATTAAAAAAAAAACAACAACTAAAGTATGCTCATCCCCACCCCCCCAGTTATTCACAAATGAATATCCAGTGAGAAGTGAAGGGGGAAGGATGGCATGGGTGAGGGTCAAGTGTGTTGTGACAGAGGGTGACCAGACTTGTGGTGGTCACCACTGTCCAGTGCACACAGATGTTGAATGATAATGCCAGATACCTGAAACTTAGATAAGCAAAAACATTTTTTAAAGTGAAAGGCAATTTCCCCACTGTTCGACTTTTTAGTCCCACGGTTTAAAGCAAAAAACACTATTGATAGCTTTCTTGAGTCAAGTCAGAAAATTTCCATGAAAAAAAACTACAAAGAGTCTATTTGCATCCTTCTAACGCAAACAGGATCATAATATACTCTTCGGCTGCTTGCTTTTTTCATTTTAATTTTGTTCTCTATTGCTGGATATATATTGTAAAACTTAGATGTTTTTTTCCTAGGGAAAAACAAAACTACAATCAAAGTATTAATTGCTCTTTTTAGCACTTATCTCTGACACTGGGTTGCCACTGAAAAAAGGAATACAGAATAAGAAGGAAAATCTCTCATGAAATACATATTTCCCGATATTTCTCCATTTGTTTTTTTTTTTTTTTTTGCTTTCTAGCGCTGCACTGGTGGCATATGGAAGTTCCCAGGCTAGGGTAGAATTGGAGCTGCAGCTGCCAGCCTACATCACAGCCATAGCAACTTGGGATCTGAGACGAGTCTGTGACCTGCACCACGGCTCATGGAAACACCAGATTCCCAACCCACTGAACGGGGCCAGGGATGGGACCGGCATCCCCATAGGTACTCATCGGGTTCATTACCACTGAACCACAATGGGAACTCCACACACCTATTTTTACTTTATTAGATATTTTTAGACTGCTGTCCCCAAAGCCTGAAGCAATTAATACTTCCACCTGCAGCATATACGAAGGCCCTTTCCCTATACCCAGCCAGTGACAGACACACCTGTTCCTTTTATGGTTTTGCTAAGTATAGGGTTAACTCACTGCTATTTTAAATTGCATTTTCCTGACTACGGTTTTCATCATCTTTTTCTTTTTGATTCAAGATACAGTAACTCATGCCTCCAGTGTGAAAGGTTCTCTGCTAGGCGCTGGGGATACAGAGGTGAGCAAAAGAGGTACATCCCTTCTCCTTAGGCAAGCCACAGAGGCTGTTCAATAAGTACAATGTGACCTAGTCCTGCGGGCAGAGCACAGGGTACTGGGACGGGGGAAGCAAAGGGAGATATCTGGGCTGGGTGAAGAGGAAAGGCCTCTCTGAGATGACGCTGAGGCCGTGGACTTTGGAGAAATCTCGAAATACCTCCTTACGGTTAGCAGTTGCCTGGGTCTGCTCTTCTGTGAATTGCCACTTTTTTCATTTTTCTTTTTAGGGCTGCACCTGCAACATATAGAGGTTCCCAAGCTAGGGGTCGAATCAGAGCTGTAGCTGCTGGCCTATGCCACAGCCACAGCAATGCAGGATCCGAGCTGTGTCTGTAACCTGCACCATGGCTCATGGCAACACTGAATCCTTAACCCACTAAGCGAGGCCAGGGATCGAACCCATGTCCTCATGGATATTAGTTGGGTTCATTACCACTGAGCCACAGTGGGATTTTTTAAAAACTGTTTTAAGAAATCAATAGAGGAGTTCCCGTCGTGGCACAGTGGTTAACGAATCCGACTAGGAACCATGAGGTTGTGGGTTCGATGCTTGGCCTTGTTCAGTGGGTTAAGGATCCAGCGTTGCTGTGAGCTGTGGTGTAGGTTGCAGACTCGGCTCGGATCCCACGTTGCTGTGGCTCTGGCGTAGGCTGGCAGCTACAGCTCCGATTAGACCCCAAGCCTGGGAACCTCCATATGCTGCGGGAGTGGCCCAAGAAATGGCAAAAAGACAAAAAATAAATAAACTATTGCATCTCAAATGTCCATAAAAAAAAAAAAAAACAATAGAATCTTTAAAAAAAAAAATGAAGGTCCACGAGTTCCCTTTGTGGCTCAGTGGTAACGAACCTAACTAGCACCCACGAGGATGTGGGTTCGATCCCTGGCCTTGCTCAGTGGGTTAAGGATCCAGCGTTGCCTCGAGCTGTAGTGTAGGTTACAGATGAGGCTAGGATCTAGCATTGCTGTGTCTGTGGCTGTGGTGTAGGCCAGCAACTGTATCTCCAATTCGACCCCTAGCCTGGGAACTTTCATATGCCACAGGTGCAGCCTTAAAAAGCAAAATGAAGGCCCAACTCTATCTGCTTCCTGGTAGACATGCACTTTTCCCAGCACCACTTATAAAACAATTCAATCTTGATGAACTCAAATGCTCCCTAGTACATTTCTGCTGCTTCTTAGAGACAACATGCCCCTCAGTGTTCAAGGGGCAGGCCCTGGGACCACGCTGCCCATGTTCCAATCCCAGCCTCACTGCCTGACAGCCATCTGACCCTGGGCAGTCAACCTCTGAAACGTAAAATCTCCAAATCAGAATTCTTACAGTAAGGTGCCCAGTAGACCTAAGATTAGAGCTAATGAATAAGCAATAGGACACATGATTCTAGGACATGGCGGGGAGGTGCTTCAAGCCCTGCACCTGTATATTCCAAGGACAGGGAGAAGACGAAGGGCCTGCAAAGGTGGCAGAAGGGGCCTGAGACACACAAGGAAAACAAGAGGAGGTGGTGTGAATGGCCAAGTCCAGATGGCCTTTCAGAAAACTGAGCACTGACTGGGCAGGTGGAGGCATCTGACCCACAAGAGTGGGCAGTGAACTGGCAGGAGGGGCCCTGGTGCCAGGCTAGGGGGGAGCAGAGAGCAGAGCACACAGGATCCATCCTTGGTCCTCCCACTCCAAACCTGTCCTACCAAAGTAATTTTTTGAAAACTTAAGATTCTGGTGTTCACGTGACCAACACTCCACTGTACCCATCTGTGCTTCTATATTTTCACAAATACAATATATAAAATATAAATGTTTTTACAACCATAAGGTACAAAACACAAAAATATACACTTGAACAAATATCATGACAACACACACACAAAGAAATATGAGAATAGGAGGATTTGGGGGTTTTGATTTTGTTGTAATGTTAAAAATAGAAACTTTAAAGAATAAACATACAATTTATAATTAAATGATTCTAATACAGAAAAGAATAGCTTTTCCGCAACACTGTAAAGAATATAGGAAGAATAATAATCTTTTATATTACTGAGTCCCCCTAAAACCAGGTTTCCTTCCTGAGTTTATGGTTAATTTCTCTATCCAGGATGGTGTTCCCTTTTTGTCCCTGTGACCTCAATCCTGTGCTAACTCAATACTAATCAAGCAGAGTCAGATAACTACAACTGCTATCATTGGTGATAGGGTTCACGTAGGGATGCTGCTAGGACAGATGTGATCATTAAACACAGGCTCAGGTGGCTTCTCCAGGGCAGGACGAGCTCACAGACTTCTGGGCTAGGGAATCATAAACCAGAGATGTTCTGACTCCCAAACTAGAGCAAGAAATGTCACAGAAGTATCATGAGATGATGATTAATCCCAGCTTCTTTATTCTTGCGCTTTAAAACACCTTCAGCTCAAAGACCAGGCTGGAGTGAATCCGAGGCTTGTCTCCCAGGCCCTTGCTGGGGGCCCTGTGGTAGATGCTGACTATGCTGCAAATGCCTGCTCTGAGTTTGGCTTTCTGTGCTGCAGGTGCACATTATGAGAAACAGGATTGAAAACAGTTGTCTGAAAACCTGGCTGTGTGTCAGAATCCCTGGGGGCTTGTTAAAAAGAAGCTTCCTGGGCCCTGTTACAGGACCCTGGTGTGGCCAGTCAAGACACCAGGACAGAATAGCGAAACAGCTGGGATGAGAGAGCTTTGCTACCTGCTTGTCTCTAAGCAAGAAGGAGGGAGGAGACCAGACTAGATGTCCACTTGTGTTCTAGAATGGCCGAGGGAAGGACATACTAGGAGCTGACAAATTTTTGCTGGGGGCCTGACATTACCTGGCACTATGCTAGCATGGGAGTGACCCTCAACAGTCGCTGCTTTCATGGAGCTTCTAATTTAGTTGAGGAATGAAGGCAATAAACAAACACACATGAATAAAAAAGTTAATTGACCAAAGTATTTTGTTCTTGGTCTTGCAAGAAAGCAAGTTATTTTCTTCCTGGTCCTTTCCAAGGAACTCACAGGGTGTGAGATCCATGTCTTAAGAGCTCTTCGTTGACAAATTCGAAAATACAAGTTGTGAAAACGAGAAGGTCATCTAGGCTTATTTTGAATGAAAGGAAGATGATCAGTTTTATACTTACCAAAGATGTCAAAATCCTGTCAAAGACTTGACTGGCATTACTGATGGTAATGGTGCAAAATAGTGCACTGTGGAGGTGGTTGAGCAGTTGACCAGTGACCATCATGTGTTTTCTGACTCTCTCTGAACTGGCTGTAACGTCTTACTGAGTCCCTTGTTAGTTAATGAGTGAAATAAAATCCTTGACATGTTTGCTTTATATTTGTAGCAGTGATGTTTTATTTTTTAGGAAAATCATTCTTTTTTCTGCCATGCCTATGGTGTGGGAAAGCTCCCAGGCCAGGGACTGAACCCTTGCCACAACAGCAACCTGAGCCATTGCAGTGACAATGCCAGATCCTTAACCAGCTCTACCAGAGGAGAACTCCAAGAAAATTATTCTTAAGCACGTTATATCTACTTGCCTAAATTATGTTTTAGTTCAAACATGTTTCTAGATTTTTTAACAGTAAAATTTCATATTAATAATTATATTCTATCATGCAGGTAATTAATGTGCAATTTGTAGCAAGACTAAATTATCGAGTGTGAGGTTTTTTTTTTATTGTCGATTTGCTAAGCACCTATTAGCGCGTTTACCTTTGGTGCCCCATCCTTCTGTATCCCTACGTCGTTTGTAGCGATGCCTTTCACACTACCATCTTCATGAAAAAGGATCTAGAATGAAAACATTTCATCATCACTTCAGGACTCATAATTGCCTTGAAAAGAAGTGGCAATTTGCCTACGGTTTTTCAGAAGGTAAACTTGTTCTCTAGATAATAGAGATACAAACTTAAGAATGTTTGGGCAAAAAAGGAGACATGCTTTTAAGGTGCTTCCTTCAAGATACAACAGAACACAGCTCAAAAAGCTGGAAATGAAGGAAATGCCCCAACCCTGGAAGAGGAATAGGAGCAGCTGCTACAGAGGGCACTGAAGAAGCCAGAAAGATTCCACAGGAGACCCTCTGCCAAGTCTAGAGGTCAAAATGCACAGAGAACCTGGAGTCAGGGCCCATGGCAGACGAGGACCACCACATAGCGGGGACAAGGATAGTGTCAGGAAAGCCTCTGTCCTCGGTGAGCTGAGACTCAAAACCAAACAAAACAGTGAGGGGCTAAAGATAAGAAATAATTCTCTCTCTTACTTGGTTTCTGTTTCCTCTAGAGGAAAACACTCTTTGGATAGGAAAGAATTGTACATGAAACCCTCACAGTAGGAAGCAGCAGGTGGAAAGGCCAAACAAGAAGGAACAACAATGGAGACATGGGGATGATTCCATAAAATAAATCCACAGTAGGATGTGGCCGTGACCTAGACCTATAGCCTCAGAGCAAAAAAACTGAGGAGGAGGGAGGTGTCAGGGCTATTAAAGTGTGTGTGTGTGTACTTGAGCATACACACTCAAAAAATAAAACCCATGGATGCTACAAATCACCTACACGTGTGACTTTGACACTGATTCAAGAACAGTTAATGGGAGATGTGCAAACCCAAATGCATACGTATGAACTGGGAAAACAGAATTAGTAGCAGCAGGTATAGCACAGGGACCCATGTGATTCAGGTGATTTGTGCCCTGTAAGGGTAAAAAACAAAGTTTCTGAATTTTCCCTGGTGCCTCAAACAAGTGAACTCTCTCTCCCATCCAGATTCTTTCATAATTTCCTTTAGAAAACTAAACTGTAAACCCTTTCTTGGTCTTAGATACTTGGGATTCATGCTCAAAGCAAAGCTAGACTACAGCCAGATCTGCATCTCAGCAATGTCTTTCCTAGGGCCTGGGAGACACGTGTGAAACATGTCGAGGACACTGTCCCGTCTCCCTGTCTCTGCAGGAGTCAGGACTGCACACCTGGCTCCGAGGTGTCACTTCCCACTTACAAAACAGACACAGGAAACTTTAGTTTTCCTTTGGATAAAGACAATTAATGTGTATGTAATAGACTGTATCTGCCTGGCTACGTAAAAGGGCTAGATTTCTTTCTGTCTTGGCAACCTCCTTAGCAGACGGCCTGTAATATACATTGCAGTCTTGGTTTAATGCTCATTTAATAATAAAACTGTTTCACTCTTTATAATCTGTAGAGGTGATTTTTCCGGGTGGGCAGGAGATTTTATTTTTAACAATATCCCCAACAATACTTAGTGAGAATCTACAGAATGATGTGGCTGCCAAAATAGTTAGTGAAAGAACAGTTGCTAGAATGAAGCAGGTTAACAGCCCTTCTGTATACCAGGTATGAAGTAGTTTACTCATTCTGGGTGCCACTTAGATAGGGGATAAAAAAGGGAATGCATTCGGAGGAGGGCAATGAGAGAGAATATACCAAAGGAACTCAAGATGTGTGTGTGTGTGTGTTTGCACGCGCACGCGTGCACACAACATGGTGGTTGTAAGAAAGGAGAATACTGAACCTGGGAAAGAGGAAATGACAGGGATGGAGTAGGCACAGGTAGTTGCAGAAGTCCCAGTAAGGGACCATAGATAGAGAGGGAAACGTAGGGGACTTTGGGAGATCATGGTTAAGTTAATAACTGTTCAAGAGGGGCATCAGAACAGGCAGGCTTGCTTGACTAGTGGAGGTGAGAGAATTGCCTCAGGTCACTGAGTGGGGGATGGGATGAAGCCTGCTTTCAGGTTCAGACCAGGGTCCGGAGTTTGTGTCCCACTCTTCTGCTAATTTGAATAAGCACCATGACTGGATACCAAGGAGGAGCTACTACTGGAAAAAGCTG
This sequence comes from Sus scrofa, assembly GCF_054392235.1. Lineage (NCBI taxonomy): Eukaryota > Metazoa > Chordata > Mammalia > Artiodactyla > Suidae > Sus > Sus scrofa. The sequence goes on along the minus strand of NC_139390.1, from coordinate 48,222,432 downwards.
TCTTTTCCCATCCCCACCCCCGTAGCCCACCTGATCCTTGGGGCAGAGCCTCCCTGTCTGCCCTCTTGCATCTCTCATAAGCGTCCTATCTTAAGTCTCTTTCTTGCCTATCACTTTGTCTCTTGCTGAATTCCTTCTACTGTGGAGGCATAAAGAACCTGAACTTCAGTAAGTCCAGACACCGGATGAGTGATTCAAATTTAAAGCTGTGGGTTTAAGCTCCAATCTGGGTTTTAGACTGGGTTCAAGTCCCAATCTGTGTTTTGGCTGGGTTTGAGTCCCAGCTTGTGATTTCAAGTCCCAGTCTGGGTTTAGGCTGGGTTCAGACCAATAATGCTGTCAGTTTTAGCAACACCAGAGTGAAGGCGGGGAAGGAGAACAAGGTGTAATGACTGTTGGAGAGCTGTCCTTGGAAGGGGGCACAGATTTGCTCTACCAGCTATAAAACAGTAAATAAACTGTTATTTAAGGAGGGAATAGTACCAACAATCCAAATGTTCCAAATGTCAGACTTTTGTCATCCTCGATGTCATAAGCTGCACAGTCACTCGATGTGGATACAGTACAAGGAATTCAAGACTCTCTGTATTAGATCTTGTTAGGATTTCTTCAAACTCTAAAATCCTACCTACAGCTTTTCTAAAACACCTATTTTTTTTTTTTTTTTTTTTACCTCTGTACCATTCTCGGTTCACACTGAAAAGACAGAGAGATGGCTTCCTGTAAACACAAAGGGCAGCTGCACCAACCTCTGCAGCAGCGTAGCCGGGGTACACTTCCACACCGAGGGCTTCTGCCTGCTCCCCCATCCAGCTCACCAGGTGTCCCAGGCGGACCACATAGTTGCCGTGGTTGTTCATCGGAAGACCTACAGACACATGCTTAATTTGCAAGTCTGACCTTTTAGTGGTAAAACATCTCAAAACCATAAACACTAAACTTAAAACTTCTAATCAATGTTTAGTTTCTATAGAAATATATGTAGTATCTTAACTCCAACTTCTTTTCTTTTCTTTTCTTTTCTTCCTTTTCTTTGATTTTTAGGGCCACATCCTCGTCATATGGAAGTTCCCAGGCTAGGGGTCGAATTGGAGATACAGGGGTCAGCCTACACTGCAGTCACAGCAACGCAAGATCCGAGCTGCGTCTGCGACCTACACCACAGCTCGGAACAACACCAGAACCTTAACCCACTGATCAAGGCCAGGGATCCTAGTCAGGTTCGTTACCAATGAGCCATAATGGGAACTCCTCAATTTATTTTCTAACAATTTTGGTCTGGCGTACAATTTATTACATTGAAAATAATGTTACAGAACTATTCTTGGCTGGCTTACAGGACTACCTGCATTCTTCTAGACCAGAAGCTGGGAGAACTGGGTGCTCCTCCTGCTTCCTTTCCACAAACTAGCTGTAAATTTCAGGTAAGTCTTAGTTTTTTCATCTTTGAAAGGAAGGGGTTTCACCAGGTAGAATGTAGTTCCTTCCAGCTGTGCAATTGCTTAGTGCTACAAATAGTTATCATTCCTTACCTGGAAGAATTGGCACAGGAATTCTGTATTTCTCTGTTAAAATCCCAAATCTATCTTCTGTGACAGGAGTGTTAAGTGGTGCCTGGAAACAAAAGAGGACAAGCAAAGGACGTTTATAGTTGATCTATATCTACAGAGAGGGTAAATCCAAACAAGAAAAGACTGTCAAAACAGAAAGGCGAGTATGCTCCTCACTTTTTTTTCACCACTTCATTTGGAAATGCTCTATCTCTTTGAGATGCATGGGAATCTTCCAGCCTTAATCCTAACCTCACTTCAGCTCCAGCCTCTCCTAGAAATGTGATCTTAAGCAGTCAGTCTCACCACCAGTCCTGGTGAGGTCACCCGCCTGGAGTCCCTGCCTGAAGGTGACAGAACCTGAAATAACCCTTCTGCTTGTGACTTCCGTGCCCCAGTCCCTTTCTGCCTGTTTAAAAACCCTTCCTCTTCTGCAGCTCTCTGGAGCCCCTTTCTCTTTGCTAGATGGGATACTGCCTGGTTCATGAGTCATTGAATAAAGCCAATTTGATCTTTACATTTGCTCAGCTGAATTTTGTTTTTTACATCTTTACAAAGTATATTCACAGATACTAGATATTCTAACCTTGAAGGTAAGAGGTGTAATATAATATAACCATAATACAGAAGAAACATCTGAGATATACAGAATATGAGATTTTAACCAAGGCCGTGCAAATTATGAGCACAGTAAAACTAGCTGTGGTTCTGTGTATCATGCCAGGGCCTTTTCTGCTTAGGTTATGAGAGGTCTTAATTATTAATGCATTTCTTTAGAAAATTAAATTATCTTCATTGGCTTTAGATAATGCAATGTCTCAGGAAAGTTACAGAATACTTTATTAAAAACAATGATATAAATATCTATGAATAAATTACAAAACAGCCTCAAAATCAAAATGCTCTATTTCAGTCAAAGATCTCAAAGAGATGGCATTCTTCTAAGCCCAGTACACAAATACAACATGTAAAAGGCATTAAATAAAAATGAGTATCTTAAAACTACAACTATATTTGATATGATTCAATATTGGGCCCTTTTTAAATAGAAACTTATATCTACAATTATCCTCTAAGAGACAGAATTATGTGAAAGTTTTCCATAATCCTTTGGGTTTTTTTTTGCTTTTTAGGGCCATAGCATGTGGAGGTTCCCAGGCTAGGGGTCAAGTTGGAGCCACAGCTGCCAGCCTACACCACAGCCACAGCAACTCAGGATCCAAGCCGCATCTGTGACCTACACCACAGCTGATGCAACGCCAGATGCTTAACTCACTGAGCAAAGTGAGGGATGGAACCCACATCCTCATGGATACTACTTGGGTTCTTTACCACTGAGCCACAATGGGAACTTCATCCATGACCTTTTAATTGGAACAGAGACAATAAAGGTTAGATCTGGTATACAAAAACATTTCATACTCCCTTCTCCTTCCAGTCTGGGAAAAGCTCTTCGAAAGCGCGTGGATCCAGGCAAGCTCCGGAGAGCGTGTGAGCCCCTATCTGAGCAGCCTTCTCCACCAGACACACACGGAGGTCCTTCTCATGCTGGGCCGCCAGCTGCTTCAGCCGGGTGGCTGCGGAGAGCCCTGCGGGGCCGGCACCCACTATCACTACATCAGCCTCCTCTGCGAACCTCTCCATGTTCACTCCTGGGAGCGAAGAGTGTTTAATAAAAGTGCATTAAGATTCTGGAATGACTATGACCTGATCACATCACAGGCTGGATTCCAAGTATCCGCCATCCTTTAGAGCAATTATTTATGGAAATCGCCCCTCTGCTCTGCATGAGAATTATACTAAGCATATTATTGTCTTAGTTGAATGTTTTCTTAGGCTCTCTTCGAGAACATATTTTATTTTAACTTCCACAAACCAACTTTCATTATTGAGACTTATTATTCTAAGTTTGCAAATATTTCCTTATCTAAATATTAATATGTAACAGATTTGGTAAAGTTGTATTATTAGATGATTTTACACTCTCATGAAAAATAAAATATTTACCCCCACGAAATGATACAAAGTATCTAGAGAAGTCTTAACAATTTTATGCAAATGAGTACTCACCTTCCCATCGCTTGTCCTGATCCCGGGGATAAATAGTGTAGTGGGTAGTAATTCGAGGCACTTTGGAAGTTGAGGACCATCTTGTAGCACACAGAGGTAGATAATTTTTCTTAATTTTTAAGGCATGAAAGCACTGATATGCTGTACAAAAATGATGATCATTATTTGGTTAGTTTTCTTCAGTGGATTGAAGAAAACTTTTTATATTATTATTATTATTTTTGCTTTTTAGGGCTGTACCCGCAGCATATGGAGGTTCCCAGGCTAGGGTCGAATTGGAGCTACAGCTGCCAGCCTATACCACAGCTACAGCAACACAGGATCCGAGCCGTGTCTACGACCTACACCACAGCTCATGGCAAGGCTGGATCCTTAACCCTCTCAGTGAGTCCAGGGATTGACCTGCAACCTCATGGTTCCTAGTCAGATTCATTCTGCCACAATGGGAACTCCAAAAAAACTTTTTTAAAGCAAAAAAAAAAAAAAAAAAAAAATCTGGGATTGGGTATCAGATCTGTTTTCTGCTTAGTGTTAAAGACTAAATTAATCAGCACTAAAACCTTAAACCAATCACTTAACTGCTGTAGATTTCAGCTTTCTCATCCAAAGAAACAAAAAGGGGACCAGGTGACCACTAGGGGCCTGTCTGGCCTGATTCTGTGAGTCCAGAGCTGCCTTCTGTTTGGTCATGAGTTTATCTTCTGGCCACACCAACAGTCAGCGGATCCTTAGGTCTATACTATGGAGCTATTAGTTGGGATACAAACTGAAACAGACTGTACTATTTCCTAGTGAACAGTTCAGTTAGCTTTTTTTCATAAAGCAAGTTTTCCAATGATAACATTTTAAAAGTATCTAATAAACTAATTTATTCAACTTGTCACAGGTCAAGCTTAACCTATAAATAGGATCATCATTTATCATTTAAACTGGATACCTTTGAGAGTTGATAAGGGGTAGCATTGATTACGCTGGGACAATGTGGGCAAACTGTGTTTCATGGTCAGCTTCCTTTTATATTGCTGACCCTCCCATATGGCAATATTTTCTGTAAATATTCTTTTAGTTAGTAAGTAGAATTTTATGGAAATAAAGAGAAGTATACAAAGATTTATCTGTGGTAGTGTTCATGAAACCTCTGCTGTCTTTTTTTTTTTTTTTTGGCCAAACAAGCAGTATGTGGAAGTTCCTAGGCCAGGGATCAAACCCATGCAACAGCAGTGACATGCTGGATCCTTAAGCCACTGAGCCATCAGGGAGCCCCAATCACTGCTGTCCTTAAACATCCCCCTCTATCTCCTCCCTTCCTCATCAGAAATCCAGCACATCACATGCCACGTGTCACAGCTCAGAAAGATAGAAGCAGTCAGGTGGGAACTTTCCTAATTCCTGGTAACAACTGCTGAGGCCATCTGCACTGTGTCCATCCTTGTTCAACCCCTTAGGTTATAACAGAGGGGATGTCTCTCCTCCTCCCTCAGTGTTCTCCTCCCACCTGGACCACCAGGCCTCCTTCCCACCAGCCAACCACCTATGTCATGATACCTTCCATCACTCTCTCCTCTATCTTCAGGTTCTCACTCACTTCTCTGCTGCTCTTCACCACTGTCACCCTTCCCATAATAAAAGAAGGACAGGGAATCCTCCCTTGGGAGCAGCTCCATATAAGAAATGATATTTGGAGCTACAAGAGTCTGTTATGGGAGAGGGGATAAAACAATCAAAGGAACAGAATAGAGTTCAGAAGTAGACAGAAGTAGACACACAGGGATTTGGTATATGACAAAGATGCCACTTCAAACCAGAAAGAAGATAGAGTTCCTCATTAAATGGTCAGAGATAGGTAGAAAGTCATTTGGAAAAAAGAATACCTCTCTCCTTACATCAAAGTGAATTCCATTTGATCAATTATTTTAAAAGAAAAAGTCACAGCATAAAGGATTATAGTGATAGACCGCAGAAACAGAACAGACACTTAAACCAGGTGATTAAGTTTAATATTACCAAGACACACCGATATCACAGACGTCTGACTTGATGTGATGGGAAGGGCTCTGTAGCTCTGTGGTGTATCTCTCCCAAACCCACAACTGGAGTTCAAGCATGAGCAATCACCAGACAAACTCAGATCAAGGGATGTCCTACAAAGTGCCTGACCAGGAATTCCCATCATGACTCAGCGGTAACAAGCCCAACTAGTATCCAGGTTTGATCCCTGGCCTTGCTCACTGGGTTAAGGATCTGGCATTGCCACAAGCTGTGTGTGGTGTAGGTTGCACACATGACTCAGATTCTGCATTGCCATGGCTGTGGTGTTTTGACCCCTAACCTGGGAATTTCCTTATGCCGTATGCTAGGCCCTAAAAAGGACCAAAAAAAAAAGTGCCTGACCAGTCCTCACTGATGGGGTCAAGGTCAAAAGAGACAAGAAAAGACAGCAGAAGTGCGGCAGTGAAGCAGACTTGACATGAGAGACATGACAACTGAAAGCCCTGGACTAGGTCCTGGAACAGAAAAAGGAACTCCGAATGAGAGTTGTATGGGAACTCTGTGCTATCTTAAAAAAAAAAAAAAAAAAAAAAAAAAGTGTATGTGTTTGTGACCTTGGATTAGGCAATGGTTTCTTAGCTACAGAGAAAATGTAAACTGTACTTCATCAAAATTAAAACATTTTGTCTTCAAAAGATACCATCAAAGGGAAAAAAAGAACTCACGGAAGGGGAGACTGTATCTATAAATCATACATCTGATAAGGGACTTTTATCTAACATGTATAAAGAACTCCTAATAATAAAAAGGCAAATAACCTGATTAAAAAACACACAGAAAATCTGAACAGATGTTTCCACAAAGCAGATAAACAAAGGGCCAATGAGCACACGGAAAGATGCTCAATATCATTAACCATAAGAGAAATACAAATCAAAACCACAATAAGATCCTACTTTATATCCACTGGGATGGTTATAATCAATAAGAGATCATAACCAGAACTGGTGAAAAGACAAGATGTTTCAGAAATTAAAAAAACAAAAAAAACAAAAAACAAGTATTGGTGAGGATGTGGAGAAACTGGAACCCACACACTGCTGGTGAGAATGTAAAACAGTGTATCCATTTTGGAAAACAATCTGGCAGTCCCTGAAAACGTTAAATATACAGTTTATAGTGTATGTTTATACTTCAGATAAAAGAAAACAAACTTGTACATGGATGTTCATAGGTGCATTATTCATAGCAGCCCCAAAGTAGAAACCACCCAAATGTCCATTAGGGAGTAGATAAATAAAAAGCAATATATCCATATAATGGAATAATATTCAGCAATAAAAAGAAATTAAGTAATGATATATGCTACAACATAGATAGATCTTAAAAACATGATGTTAAGTGAAAGAAGCCAGCTGCAAAATACCACATATTATATGATTCTATGTACAGGAAATATTCAGAACAGACTAACTTATAGAACACAAAATAGATTAGTTGTTGCCTAGGTCTGGAGGGGCTGGGGAGTGGTTGTTAATGGGGAGGAGATTTCTTTTTAGGATAATGACCAAAAAAATAGTACAAACATAAATACCGGTTTTTAGCTGTCTGTATTCCCCAGTAGATAGAATACTCCTAAAGTATTTGTCTTTTCCTTTTTGTATGCTAAATCCCAGTATTAGCCTACATATGCATAAATATTTGTTGACTACGAGTCCTTTTCATACTCTTCTTTATCAGGGTAATCATTTATGATTGACTCATGGTATTTTTATTTTTTATTTTTATTTATTTATTTATTTATTTTTTGTCTTTTTGCTATTTCTTTGGGCCGCTCCCACGGCATATGTAGGTTCCCAGGCTAGGGGTCGAATCGGAGCTGTAGCCACTGGTCTACGCCAGTGCCACAGCAACACGGGATCCGAGCCGCATTTGCGACCTACACCACAGCTCACGGCAACGCCGGATCATTAACCCACTGAGCAAGGGCAGGGACCGAACCAGCAACCTCATGGTTCCTAGTCGGATTCGTTAACCACTGTGCCACGATGGGAACTCCGACTCATGGTATTTTTAAATGGCTAATGTTCCTTTAGTGTAATTCTCTAGAAAAAGGTAAGCTAGAGTCATAAATCAGAAGGATTAGAAGGCCAACATGAAGGAATAAAAAGTCAAGCCATACACTGGAAGAAAATATATGTAAAACACATATCTGATAAAGGGCTGCTATCTGAAATATACAAAGAACTCACACAACTCGAGAAAATAGACAACTCAAAAATGGGCAAAAGATCTGGACACCTCACCAACAGAGATATCTGGATGGGAAACAAGCACAGGAAAAGATGCTGACCATCCTGTGTCATTAGGTAAGTGCAAATTAAAACAAGGAGACACCACTACACACCCATTAGAATGGCCAAAACCCAGCACAATGACAACCCCATTGTGCTGAGAGGACGTGGAGCAACAGGAGGCCTTATTCATGGCTGGTGGGAATGCAAAACCGGTATAGCCACTCTGAAAGACAGTCTGGCAGTTTCCTACAAAGCTAAACAGACTCCTAACGTAGGATGCAGCAACTGCAATTGTCCTCCTTGGCAGTTACCAAAGTGAGCTGGAAGTTAACATCCACACAAAACCCTCAGCCAAGCAATATGAATAAACTAGAGATCTGCTGGACAATGGTGTACCTACAGTCAACAATAAGGCACTTTTAAAATTTTGTCAAGAGTGCATATCTTATGTTGTATTCTTACCACAATGAAATACCGTATCTAGAATTATTTTAAAAATCTTTACATGAATGCTTATAGCATCTTTATTCATAATGATCAAAACTTGGAAGACGTCCTTCATGAGGTGAGTAAATAGAATGTGGTGCATCCATGCAGTGGAATAGCATTTGGTGTTAGAAAGAAAGGAGCTATTAGCCATGAAGACAAAGAGGAAATGCAAATGCATATTGAAAGGAACCAACCTGAAAATGCTACATGCTGTATGCTTCCAAATGAACAACAGCAGAAAGATGAGTGGGTGTCAGAGTTGAGGAACAGGGGGGAAGGGACTGTGCAGCACAGGGGACTGTGGGGCAGTGAGACTGTTCTGTGTGACACTGTAAGTAATGGCGGATGCTTGACATTACACATTTTCCTCCCTTCCTTTCACCTTTTAGGGCCTCACCCTCAGCATATGGAAGTTCCCAGGCTAGGGGTCAAATCAGAGCTACAGCTACTGGCTGACACAGCCACAGCAATGCCGGATCTCCAACCCAGTGAGGGAGCCCAGGGATCGAACCCACATCCTCATGACACTAGTCAGATTCATCTCCACTGCGCCACAACAGGAACTCCCTACACATTTCTTAAACCCATGGAATGCATAACACACAGTGTGAAATAATATAAACTATGGACTTTGACGATAATGTATCACTACTGGCTCCCCACTTGTGACAAACGTACTACACCAACACAGGATGTTAATGCGGACTGGGGTAAAGTTACATGGAAATTCTGTGTACTTTCCGCTCAACTTTGCTTTCAACCTAAAGCTGCTAAAAACATTATTTATTAACTGAAAACAAAGTAAACAAAAAAGTCAATATAGAGAAAGGCAGCGGTAAAGTTACAGGCTTTGGGGTCTGAGTTTGAATTCAGCAAGTTATTAACTCTCCCCACTCCATTAGCTCTCAGGTCTACAGTCAATCTTTGCCTTAGAAATACTATGATATAGGATCTATTGTGTCTTACACAAAGCAAGTGGCCAATACACTTTATTAACTGGATAGGTACAATTTTAACTGTCATCCAGGAATCTGCAAATCTCTGGTTTAATTTCCTGAAACTAATTCCTGGGTTATAGGGCAATAACAATGACACCTTCTCCAGTTTTTAATTTATCTCTTGTAATGAAGCATCTACCTGCACAGAAACAGGCTTCTAAATATGTAAAAACAAAGAATAAAGATCAACGAAGACTTTTGCGTGGATTTGGAATATGTTATGAAAATTTACATTTTCATGGACATACTGACCAGTTAGAAATTTTCAATTTTAATACCACATATTACCCTTGATAACCTTATGAGGTATTAGGGCATCTACAACCCCCATTTACAGCAGAGTTCAGATGACCCCAGCCAATCTTAGCCAAGCTCTGAGGCTACAATTGGATCTGAAATGATCTCTGGAGTAATGGAATCTGAGCTGTGTGGAAACATGTTGCTTTTTTTTTTTTCTGATTAAAAGGAGAGACACCAGCCTAGCAGAGGCTAATTTTTTAGCAACCAACTACATAATTAGTAATTAATATGTTTTGTTCTTTCCAATAAAATGATTTTTTAAGAAGTAAAAACCTGGCATCAGACAATAACTAAAGATGATGATGAATGCAGGAAGAAAAGAGATTTGAAATGACAAATCTAAAGCCTCTCAAACTTTAAAAATCTGTTTTCGATAATTACTCTTTTTTTTTTTTTTTCTTTTTATGGCTGTACCTTCGGCATAAAGAAACTCCTGGGTTAGGGGTTCATTTGGAACTGCAGGCCTACACAACAGCCACAGCATCAATACCAGATCTGAACCTTATGTATAACCTATGCTGCAGTTTACCCACTGAGCAAAGCCAGGGATCAAACCCACATCCTCATGGACATTATGTTGGGTTCTTAACCCACTGAGCCACAAGTGGAACTCCCCTGATAATTACTCTTAAAAAAAGAAAACCACAGTAATTAATTTTCTCTACTTGTAAACAGTTTACTAAAAACTTAGACTACAAGTAATTTTTTAAAACTTAGTTAACCCTTCACCTATCCTAAATTTTGAAAAAAAAAAAAAAAACCAATAAAGATATTGTAGGAGAGCTCAGTTCCAGAGCTCAAATATCATTATTATTATTCAAAAATATTTCTTAAATATTTATATTATTTCCCATTAAAGATAAGTTTGTTTTATGATACATTGTGGTTTAATGAATAGAAATTATTATTTGCTTCTGAAAAGTGAAGACTTGGTATCAGACAAAACTGTAATGTTATTGCTTATACAGTTACAGATTTCCTTGGAAGTATTTGGAACTGGGTAATCTGATTTCTTTCAGGGGGTAAAAAAATTTATGACTTTTAACCTCTTTCTGAAACAAATCTGATACTTTGCTTTAGAGATTTAAACACTTAGATACCTTGGCTAAATTTTGTACAGAAATCAGGTCAAAAGGTCTGCTGAACTCATAACATCACCATGTCAAAATCTCACTGATGTGCATTTGCATCTATCTGTTTGATGCCAATAGTGCTAACAACAGGCTATGAAAATAGCAATGATCTAAACATCCAAGGAAAATGGAAATATTAATTTTGGTATGATTTAACTAAATAAGAGTAGGGCAGACAGCATCCCATTACTTTGATATTCCAAAAAGCATAAAGCATATTATGGATGAAGAATGTTGCTTGCCAGATAACTAAACAAAGGATATTGCAGCCATCAAGCCACCAGTCATGCAGCCTCCCACACCCTACACTGTGCGCCCTGAGGGAACTCAGGATGGAGAAAACAGGACACTGGCCCTAGATAGTTAAGGAGCATATCAAAGGAATTTTTTTTTCTTTTTTTCTTTTTACAGCACATCTGCAGCATATGGAGGTTCCTGCTAGGTTGAATTGGACCTGCAGCTGAAGCCTACGCCACAGCCACAGCAACACCGGATCTGAGCCGCATCTGTGACTTGTGCTGCAATGTGCAGCAATGACAAATCCTGAACCCACTGAGTGAGGACAGGAATCGAACCTGCATTCTCATGAATACTAGTCGGGTTCTTAACCCCATGAGCCCCAAAGGGAACTCCCAAAGGACTGATTTCAATGAGCCTAGACTCTTGCATCTTCCCATACATAGAAAAGTGCTAAATTCCTCAACTTGAGATGTCTGCTTTTTTAAATTAGCAATAGTCTTCTTTTTTTTACCCCCTTGGCTGTGCCCACAGCATGTGGAAGATTCTGGGTCAAGGATCAAACCCTCATGGCAGCTGCGGCAACATAGATCCTTAACCCACTGTGCCACAAAGGAACTTCTAATTACCAAAAATCTTCTGATGTTCCCACAACCTGTTTTTTCTTTCTTTCTTTTTTTTGGGCAAACAAAAGTCCTGGGGGACAATGCATTTCTCTTCCTGTGTCTTTGAGATGTAAAAGTTCTAACTGCTCTTCTTTAGCATTGTGTGTGTGTGTGTTTGTGTATGTGCGCGCGCACGCGTGTGTTGTGGACGCGCGCGTGTGTTGTGGAAACTTGGACTGTGCCATCCGGAAGGTACACACATGGTGTACATTTGGCAGCCAATTTGGGAGATTGGATTCTGAACCATTCTCCTCTGTGACAAGTCTCAGAGGCGTTTTGTCATTTTAACCTTTGTTGCATCAGTCTGTATGATGATAAGGCCTTTACTTTCTTGGAATAAGCCTGGACCTTGGTTCAAGGGCATCCTTCACATTCTCTTGTGAGGAATGCCTCTTGAGTCTTAATTGGTTTGAGTCACTATTAAGATATATCTCATTAATGGCCAGATAATGGATCCTTTAAATTGGAGTAACTTCTAAACTCCTAAGTTTTCAGAGAGCTCTCATTATGAACAGCTGTTTTATTAGTACCTATGAAAAAAATAAATTAGAAGGGGGCAAAAAATACGTATAATGGTTAATCTAAGAACTCCTTTAAAACAAACAAAAAACAGTCTGGGAAGCCTTTTTTCTTTCTTTTTTTTGGTCTTTTCTAGGGCTACACCCACGGCATATGGAGGTTCCCAGATTAGGGGTCTAATTGGAAGCTGTAGCCGCCCGCCACAGCCACTTGGGATCCAAGCTGTGTCTGTGATCTACACCACAGCTCACGGCAACGCCAGAATCCTTAACCCAGTGAGTGAGGCCAGGGATCGAACCCAAAACCTCATGGTTCCTAGTCAGATTCGTTAACCACTGGGCCACGACAGGAACTCCAAGTCTGGGAAGGATTATTTGTGATCTCTGCTTCCCTCATGAGTCTCACAGATTAAAAACATTAGGGTAATTAATGTCAACTAGGTTGATTAACAGGGAAATTAAAAAAAAAAAAAAACACACACACACACACAAAGCTGAAGGGAATGTCCGAGACTTCTTCCTAATCAGGTGGAAATTTTAAAGGGGCCTGTCCCAAAAGGATAAAGACATCTATAGATGGTTATTAAGAAATGGGATGAACAAGACAGATGTTAATGGCATTAAAACAAAAGGTTTTGATACAACATTACCTAAGGTTGGATGGACCAAAGGGACACTCTACTGGTCCCCAACATTAAGGAGCTTCAAACAAGTCTACTCTATTTATCCCAGTTTAAAAAGCATATATTTAAAAGGCTGGAAGAAAATTAAACTGAGACAACTGACCAACAATTACTTGGGGCAACAGTTATGCCAATTTTCAAGTTAAGGGACTGACAAAAGGGCCTGAGGTCCCTTGGCTCAGCTCCTCACTGGGGACATCAGAGCCTTTTATACAAAATAGATACAATGGTCAGGGAATAAAAAAGAAAGAAAAGCTTCTAGGAGTCCCTATAAAACCAAGGCTTGTTGACTGGGTCCTAATGAAAACTAAAGTCAAAGGCATAACGCTTGATGGAATTGGACGAAAGCTTATAAAAATTGGTATGTTTAAATAAACCTCATATAAAATGGTTACATCTCTTCTGTTTGATTATACTGTGGAATAGCCATATTTCATGGGGCATGTGTCCCTTGCTTATATAAAAGCCAGGACATGTGACTCTGCCCCTCAGGAAATGTTAATTAAACATACTAAAGGGTACCAGTAGCGTTCCCTGAGCCTCACAATACAAAGTAAACTGGGAACAATATTCAGGGGCCAATAAAAATAATAATAATAGAGATTTTGCTCTGTGTCTAACCCGTACACTCAGAAAGAGGGCCTTTGTTGAATGCCTTATGCAAGCTTTTGAAGGCATGATAAATTAAATCCTGAATTTCTAGAATATGGAACTCTTGATTTTCAGTTTAGCTAGAAATCTTCTCCACTGATATAAAAGCAAATGAAAGAAAATACAGTTGGAAAAATCAATCTTTTAACAGCATTTAGGCAGCAGACAAGTTCTTTGGAGAATTAAAAGCAACTGCCTTTGTCTTGGACATCTCTACAAATCAGAAATGTAAATAGAGCCCACAATTGCAGCCACAAGAGGCTGAACCTAATTAGCTCAACCAGGTAAAACCTGAAACCAAGGGGAAAAGGGGAAGGCCTTTTTAAACTTAAACCACTGGAAAGACTCCATCACATAAAAAGTAATTCGCTACCTTCTTACAGATTATGAAGGACAAATACAAATCTTAAAATTCTTTCCTACAAATAGCTAAGCCTTAATTGAGCAAACAAATTAACTTTACCCAACTGTTATTTAGAAACTAGTGAGTTTATACTGTTAACACCTGATTCACAACTAAGTTTTTAGAGCAAAGCTATGAGATGTCGTTTTGTCTGTTCATATCTGTGTGTACATTATACATATGTCTCTACTTCTAGAAAATATTACCAAGATTGAATTTAAAGGAGTTCTATTTAACTGACCTAAAAGTTAAGTGCTTACAAATTAAATATTTCTAAATATAAAGAAAACTGGCCAGAATGAATTTCAGGTTCACGTGATCTTGGAAATATTAGATATTAACTTAATGAAACTGAGCAGGGCCCTGTGGGGCTGGGTACAATAGCCTTTCTGTGCTTCCCATTTCTAGTTAGGAAAATGGGCCTCATTCAGCTTCCATGAGCTTCCTGGACAGGTTCAGGCAGTTGCTGATCAGGGAAGGAAGCGGATGCAAAGACAAGGGGGGAATGGTCAAGGAACAGCAGTGCAGCCTTGGGGCAGGACCCTGGTGCCCTCTCAAGGGATACCCAAAGTAATAATATAGGCTTCTTTTAGAAAGGAGTACTTTAAAACTGAACACCTTCTTTGTCCTTCTCCCTGACTTAATTGCACCCTAAACACATCACCTGCAAGCTAAAGATTAGGCATTCTGAGCACAATTGCCTGTGGGTTAAAGATTATTAGCACATGCTGTTTTTGAGGGACTTTCCTAGTTTGTTCTAATCTCTGATCAATATGCCACTTTCACAAGTACTGTTATTCGAGGCAATAACCCAGAAGACCACCATCGTGATCGTGCCAAGACCTCCTGACCCCAGCTTTGATGACTAAGATTTCCCCCAAAAAAGAAGAATGCATGTTTGTATCAATCCAGATTCCTATCTGAAAACCTGTTTTTCTCCTTTTTACTATAAAACTCCTGGAGTTCCCATCGTGGCTCAGTGGTTAATGAATCCGACTAGGAGCCATGAGGTTGCGGGTTCGATCCCTGGCGTCGATCAGTGGCTTAAGGATCTGGCATTGCCATGAGCTGGGGTGTAGGCCGGCAGCTGCAGCTCCGATGAGACCCCTAGCCTGGGAACCTCCATATGCCGCAAGAGCAGCCCTAGAAAAGGTAAAAAAGACAAAAAAAAAAAAAAAAAAAAACAAACTCCTACAATTCTTTCTTGGGGGAGTGGGGGCAGAGTCTTTAAGGCATTAGCCTACTGTAGCCACCTTTGCCCGGCAAAGCAAGTGAAGCTATTTTTTCCTCCTTTACCCAAAACGCTGTCTCCGTGTTTCAGTTCTGCAACAGCAGACAGAGGCCGAAATCTGGCAACAAATTCTGTGGGCTTGTCCAGGATCTGCCTGTGGGCAGGTGGCCCCACAGGGCTCCAGCTTGATGGAAAGCTGTGAGGTTTCACTCCATGCCAGTCTCCCTTCAGGTGAGTGGAGGGTTGGAGGACTCTTTCAGAGGCCATATTACTGAGAGTTTCCTGCTGCAGGGCCAGGCCCCGAGGAGACCTGACTGGCCATCTCAGAAGTTGGAACTCTGGGCTGGAAAAGTGATCAGAAGGCAAGGACCACCTCAGCAGCTGCGGAGGCTCCACTGGCCTTGGGGGAGTTCCTTCCTTTCCCACTGCTCCTGTCGACCACAACTTCCCACTTCAAGAAACCTTTTTGTGAAGGAGAAAAGTAGCATCTGGGATGTCACACCTCTGCCAGCATCTGGGTAAGTCCCCCAGTGTGTGCTCCAAGGCCCCTTGGGACTTGTCCATCTGGGGAACCTTTGGTTCCCATTTGGGGATTTTCCTTTTGGGAGATCCCATTTGTAATTTTGTGGCTTCCTTTTGGCTGGTGACGATTCCAGTTTTGTTTTCGGTTTTGTGCGCGAGTATTTAATTCCATCTGATGGTATCCTAGAAAAGATTCTGACAGAGGTTCTAGCCTAGGCCTCAGCTTACAAAATCAATCTGGGAAACATCTCCAAAATTGCCTGGGGATGATCGCAGGCAACTAGTCAACTTTAGCTATAAACCAATGACTTGCCACCTGCTTAGCTGGAAGAGACTGAGGGGTCTTGGCTGAAAGTTTGGTTAGGAGGCTGATCTGATGCTTTTCCTCAGTTCAGTTGCCTTAATGGAATTTGTTGGGATAAAGGTGAAAATAATACACGAGAGCCATTGCGCTGAAGAAGAGGGACAAGGCTCCTCTGGCTGGGTCGGTTACCGCTTTCTCAGGTGACTGAGAAATTTAATGGGGGTGATGGTGGCTGAGTCCTCACGCCATGCAGTGGTCCTACAGGGAAACTCACCCATTAATTAAAACCTGATCAACAGGGGACGTGAATAATTGGCCATTCAGCCATCTGAGCACCCATGGTGTCCTAGTTGCCACTTAGAGATCCGAAACACGTAAGAACAAGCTGAAGCAACTCTGGGTTAAAACCTAGAGGAATTAAGTTCTCAAGCAGCACACTGGCCCACCACAGAATGTCATTAGTAAAACTTTATCTCTGACAAATTCAACCTTAAACTAGGAAATAGAGTCGCAAACAGAAAAATGAGAAGCGCCCAAAAGCCAGCCTCCAACACCTCAGCAAGATTTATGTTTGTTCAAAACTTATTTCTAGTATCTACTTAATTGAGTATTAAAGGACAAAACTTGCTCTAAAAATAGCCAAAATAGGCTTTTCTATTGCATATGCAGTTATTAAAGAAAACTCGCTTTGAAGAAAAAAATCTTTTCAGAATTCCCAACTCTAGTGGGATATCCTTTCTTTGCCTTGACTGGCATCCTGATGACTTGGGGTACTTGAGGACCAGGTCACCAGCCAACAGAGCGACCCCGTGGCTGCAACTGGGACCCTTTGATCCCTGGTCTCCTCCTGTCACAGACGACTGGCCAGAGTGCCCTGACGGGGCAAAGGACTAGAGACTTTGTTGAACTTTTCCCCTTTCCTCTCCCTTTTCTCTTTTTCTCCCTTTGAAGACCCAAGATATTTCCATTTACTGTTTATTAGTACTTAGATCTGAAGGTTCTGTGTCTCTGTAGGTTCTTCAAGTGACTACAATCTTGAATTTAAGGGAATGTCTGATTAGGACGGCCATGCCTGTGTGACCTGTACTTTATGTTCTGTGTTGTCATTTGTGATAGCCATTCTGCCTTGTCAAAATAGGAAATTCTGACTCTGCTCTACTGCACAGCCCTCGTGGGTGAATGCTGTCCGAATGGAAAGAGGCTAAGACTATCAATATTTTATTGATAACAAATACTTCATTTTAACACTGTATGGCCAAAATATTCCTTAGACTCCAGAGAAAATTGATTCGGGTGAGACTCTTAAAAATTCCAAAACTGCTTTTTTTTTTTTCTATATATATACAATTAAAAACAAACAAAAAAGCAAGCTTGAGAAAATTCTTTTCAGAATTCTGACCTTGAGGGAATAAGTCCTTCTAGGTGAACTTGCTTTTCTCACTCTGCCTTGAGACCTGGGCTCTCAGGAATACCTATTTTATCTAAACTGTCTCTAATTCCTGAGACTGAGGAAAAAAAAAAATGGGGAAAGAAGTCTTTTCAAAAATCATTTATAGGAGTTCCCGTCGTGGCGCAGTGGTTAACGAATCCGACTAGGAACCATGAGGTTGCGGGTTTGGTCCCTGCCCTTGCTCAGTGGGTTGACAATCTGGCGTTGCCGTGAGCTGTGGTGTAGGTTGCAGACGCGGCTCGGATCCCGCGTTGCTGTGGCTCTGGCTTAAGCCGGTAGCTACAGCTCTGATTGGACCCCTAGCCTGGGAACCTACATATGCCGCGGGAGCGGCCCAAGAAATAGCAAAAAGACAAAAAGACAAAAAAAAAAAAATCATTTATAAACTAGTGAGTTTTATTTGTAACATCTGACTCATGACTTAGCTTAGAAAATGACGCTATGAGATCTCTGCGCCTATGAGTTTGTGTATGCATCGTGTCTTAACTTAGGGATGGTATTATCAAAAATTAAATATAACCGAGCCCTACTTAATTGGCTTAAAGGAAATTAAGTGCATATATAAATTCTCAAAATATGCAAGGGAACTAACTGGCCAGAATAAATTTTAGGTTCACGTGAACTGGAAAATATTCAGTATTAAATTAATATCTTGTCTTAGAATGTTTGTTGATCTAATTAATACAGACCTGTCTTTAGAGTTATCAAAATTAAGTGTAATACCTTATTATACTTAGGTTTAACAGAAGTCAAACGAGACACTGAGATATCAGTTACTAAACAGAGAAACTAAAGGTATTTAGGACTATTAATATATTTGTGCCACCCTGAGATGTTCTCTGTAAGAAAAACACATGCTGGAGGAGTTCCCATTGGAAACGAATTAGACTAGTAAGCATGAGGTTGCAGGTTCAACTCCTGGTCTGCTCAGTGGGTTAAGGATCTGGTACTGCTGTGGGCTGTGGTGTAGGTTGAAGACGTGGTCTGGATTCCACATTGCTTTGATTAAGCCATAGCCCAGAGGCTACAGCTCCAATTTGACCCCTAGCCTGGGAACCTCTATATGCCACTGGTGTGACCCTAAAAAGCAAAACAAACAAACAAACAAAACCCAAAAAACAAAAAAACAAAACACCACATGTTTTTAGAAATTATAAAAGACGGTCCTTGGTTGCTTTAGAAAAGTAAGGATGCGTGTTTTCAGTAAAGAAGGAATGAGGAATGGAAATGCATCTTATTAAGGGAAAAGAAAGACTGTCTTATAGCTTGTTGCTCTGGATGGAAAAGTAAGGGAGACTAGTATGGATACAGAAAGTGATGCAAGATGTGTGGGAAGTGGACACAGAAAAGTTTTGTGTATGGTCAAGACTAAGTTTAAAATAAATTTAATCAAGTAAATTAAAAGTAAGCTGGTGCAAAACTTGAACTTGGCTTTTCTCTGCTAAGAGAACAGTCTTATTAGAATAACAGATTATGTGAAATCCTCTGCCTTTAAGTGACCTGTATTTGCTTTTGAGATCTCTTGTAACTTTGGGAAAAGTATCCACAGTGACCTATGATTTTATTTGTCCAAATGTTTATAGTGAACTTCCTATCAAATTCTAATTGAAGTTTTTTTTTTTTTTTTTTTTGGCTTCAGCTAACTTTGTGATGGTTCAAAGGGCCCCAGGCTTCCCAGAGGTGGGGGAGGGGGAGAGTGAAATTAGGAAAATACATGGAGAGAATATCAAATGAGTGATAAGCCTCCTCAGATTTTACAGTGTGATGTCTCAACAGTAACCAAGTTTGTCAACTGCATTGTAATCAGATCTTAAATGTGCCTTTTTTTTTTTTTCTTTTTTTTGTCTTTTTAGAGCCACACCCATGGCATATGGAATTCCCAGGCTTGGGGTTGAATCAGAGCAACAGCTGCTGGCTGACACCACAGCCACAGCAATGCTGGATCTTTAACCCACTGAGCAAGGCCAGGGATTGAACAGCATCCTCATGCATACTAGTCATCAGGTGTGTTACCACTGAGCCACAATGGGAATTCCTAAATGGGCCTTCTTAAGTCTTTTGTCATTACAGGCAGTTAATGGCTTTAACTCTGATGTCTTTTTAAAAATGCTTCCCCTTCAAGAAGATCTATAGAAAGGACTTTTTGAAAAATATGAGCTCCTGATTTTCAGACTATAATGCTGAACTAGTCCCTGCACTGGACTGCTCTATAGAGGGGACTGCTGACAAAATCATGCTCACATGGAGGGAAAGCTATACCAGGAGAAGACAACATCAGAAGTAGATAGCTGGTCCAAGATGCTGGACCTGACTCAGTATGATGACTTATAATGTCTTCTTGACTTCTTGGACTTCTGCATATGAATCAAATGTTGATCAGGAGCATTATCCTATGCTGATTTTGAAACCCAATCCAATTATTGGGCTGGTGGCCAATTACCTGAGTCTAGTGCTTCTGGGTTGCCTGGCGGATTTCTCCTCTCCAAGGCTCTGACTGAATAACCCTTAAGAAATTTATTTTATTATTGGGTGGAATTTTCTCACCTGGCCAATTAATAATACCTGCTCTGACCCTGACCATAAATATGGATTTTCTTTTAGGGTCACTCAAACTCAGAACAATGGGCTAAGTCTCAATCAAAACTGTAACCTCCTGTTTATTAGAAGGAAATCTCCCACAATTGAGGGATGGGCTGATTTGATTAACCCTAACCTATGACCACTTAAGTTTAAAGGCTCCTCTATGTTGGGAACAATTAGATCATACTAAGAATGATCAGCCTAGCCTAGTGACATTAGGAAACAATGAACAATGCCTACATATTATTAGCCTTGGAGATAGTGGCTGGTGTGGAACAGGCTGGGTCAGTTGACGGGAGATTTGCTGGGTTACATCAAATGGAACTCAGTGAATTTGTAGTACTAATTTATGGCCTTGGCTTCCAACAGGATGAATAGGAAGTTTTTTATATATATATAAAACTGTATATATATATATATATATATATATATTCTAGGCCTCCTTTAGACTCAAGATCGTATATTTAACAACTTAAAGATGACCCTAACCAATCTACCATTGATAAGAGCCCAATGGGTCAAGAAACCTGTATTCCACTAGTACGACAACTTAGCAGCTATTTTTGCCCTGTCAGTGGGATTGGAGCCTATAATCAGCCACATCAAAGACTTAAGAAATTTCCCTCAACAGATTTTAAACGACAGTAACCAGGCTATTAGCCTACTGAATTCTAAGGTCCTATGCTGCTTTAAGTGACGTGCTCCATAGTCTTGACAACATACTCTAAAACTGGTTTGGAGTAGGAAGCTATTGGCTTAAATATTTACTTATAACTATTAGCTATATTGCTTGTATCTTGACTGTCTTATGAGATTATTGTAACTTATTTTACCAAATGTGTGACTGAGCCTCCAAGAAAAATAATTATGACTAGGTGACTTGAAGCAGTTAACCAAATATACAGTTCTTTACCAGGTCTATGATTGTAATAGTGTAATTCTAAATATGGGAAAATGAAACAAGAGGGAATATTTCCCTGGACCGTAATAGACTAGTAAGACAGGTGGTCCAGAGACTTTTGGCTACTGTAATAAGGCCTAGTCTAGTAATAGCGCATTGAATGGACTATCAGTGAAATCTTTGCCAGACCTAGGAATGAGCATTCCTCGTACCGTGGGATGAAAATAAGTCATGAAATGCCTCCCAAAACTATGTGTCAAATTTATGACCATGAGGGAGTCCTATGAACTGGGGATTGGCACTTGCCATCTGCCTCTACACAGATTGAGTCATGAGCCTTTCAACACCTCCTGAAAGGTCTCCGGGTGGAGATCAGGAGTGAGGCACTCTGTGCTCTGGTAAAACTGGCAGAATAGGTCTTCAGACAGATAGTTTTTCAGAAGAACATTTTATGAACCGAACTCTTATATCTCCTCATATCTAGAAAAGCACTAATGTCATTAACAGTGATATCTGCCTTGGCCATCAAGGAAAATACTATTAAAAAATGGAGTACCTAAGGTTCAGACATCCAAAGTAATGCTAGGTGGCATTAGGATCGTGATTTCAGACAAGCCCTTGTATTGCTGAGAACTTTCTGACCCATTAGACTTGGGATGCCACTAGCCATTCTTAAAGCAATATCTGCTGGTAGCCAGCAGCTGCAATCTTATGGCTTCAAGGAATCTCCTGACTACTTTTTTGTTTGTCTGTCTTTTGTCCTTTTAGGGCCGCACCCACGGCATATGGAGGTTCCAAGGTTAGGGGTCTAATCGGAGCTATAGCTGCCAGCTTATGCCAGAGCCACAGCAATGGGATCTGAGCCTCATCTTTGACCTACACCACAGCTCACAGCAACGCTGGATCCTTAACCCACTGAGCAAGGCCAGGGATTGAACCTGTAACCTTGCGTTTCCTAGTCAGATTCATTTCCGCTGTACCAGGACAGGAACTCCAGAATCTTCTAATTATTAAATTTTTTAGACAATGAAATTGCTTTAGATCAGACATTAGCAGAGAAAAAGGAAATATATAATCATTGTTATGTATATGTCAGTACCATATCGGAAGTTAAAAAACCCACGCAGACAACAAGTCTCCCCAGAGTGACCGCTGCAGACTGGGTTTGGGTTAATTCTCAAAGAATGAGCTCTCTTTTGTCTAGTGAAGTTCCAGTTGTCACTCCTTCTACTTCTAACTGGGTCTGTTGCACTAGAATGTTCAAGAGATTGAGATCTTAATCATTCAAGACTCAGATCCAGGACTTGGAACTCAGGAATATTTCTAATTTGGTGTCCATTCCCTAAATTGAGGCAGGACTATGCCCCATTTCAGCAGGAAGTAGCCAGAGTGGTCGTCACCCCATTCCCTGGAAGACTTGGGAAAATGTAAAACAGAAGTGGGGATTTAAAACCAAGATCCCCCTAATACCGAGTTCCTCTGCTGAGTTTATGATTAACAACTCTCCAAAATGATTAATTCCTTTCTTGTCCAACACTTGTTCTCCTCAAGATTGAGGAGTATCAAAGAAAGGGGGGTGGGGAATGAAACCAACAGGGCCCTGGGGGGCTCCTGGGTGCAAAAACCTTTCTGTGTTCCTCATTTCTTGTTCTCAGGAATGAGCTTCATTCAGCTTCCATGACCTTCCCTGAGTAGGACAGGTTCAGGCAGTTGCTGATCAGGGAGGGAAGGGGATGCAAAGACAAGGGGGGAATGGTCAAGGAACAGCAGTGCAGCCTTGGGGCAGGACCCTGGTGCCCTCTCAAGGGATACCCTAAATAATATAAGCTTCCTTTAGAAAGGAGTACTTTAAAACTGAACAGCTTAGAGTCCTTCCTTGTCCTTCTCCCTGACTTAATTGCACCCTAAACACATCACCTGCAAGCTAAAGATTAGGCATTCTGAGCACAATTGCCTGTGGGTTAAAGATTATTAGCACATGCTGTTTTTGAGGGACTTTCCTAGTTTGTTCTAATTCCTAATCAATGTGCACCTTTCACAAGTACTATTATTCTAGGCAATAACTCAGAAGACCACCATTGTGATCATGCTGAGATCGCCTGACTCCAGTTTTGTTTTTTTTTTTTTTTTTTCTGTCTTTTTAGTGCCGAACCCAAGGCATATGGAAGTTCCCAGGGTAGGGGTCGAATTGCAGCTGAGGCTGCCAGCCTCCCCAACAGCCACTAGAAATCCGAGCCACATCTGCTACCTACACCATAGCTCACAGTAACGCCAGAACCTTGACCCAAGGAGTGAGGCCAGGGATCGAACCCATGTCCTCATGGATACTAGTTGGATTCGTTACCACTGAGCCATGATAGGAACTCCTCCTGACTTCATCTTTGATGACTAAAGTTTCTCCCAAAGAAAGAGGAATGCATGTTTGTCCCAATCCTGATTCCTATATGAAAACCTGTTTTTCTCCTTTTTTACTATAAAACTCCTTGCAATTCTTTCCAATGAGGGACACAGTCTTTAAGGCATTAGCCTGCTGTGGTCCCCTTTGCCTGGCAAAGCAATAAAGCTATTTTCTTCTCTCCTTTATCCAAAACTCAGCACTGACACAGAGGCTGAATTTTGGCAAAAGTATCTGGTATTGAAGCGTTTAGCTAGCTTTGTTGGTTCTACTGTATCTAGGTTTATTGAAGGTCAATATATTCATGTTATTTCTATTGCAGAGTTTGTCAGCAAGGAAAAAATTGGTACGATTTTCATAAATTATAAAGGTAAATGAGATAAAGAGTTTTCAGGTGAACTTCTTTAGGAATTAATTATGTTTTGGGTACATCTATCTAAAAATAGTTTCTCCAGGTTTTTGGTAAATTGAGTTTTGCCAAGTTAAATGATTGAATATTCAGGTTATTTATTTATTTTAAGAACCACAACTGCGGCATATGGAAGTTCCTAGCCTAGGGACTGAAATGGAGCTGCAGCTGGGCCCTTTGTCACAGCCACACCAATGTGAGATTTGAGCCTCATTTGCACCTACAGCACAGCTTGTGGCAGTGCCAGATCCTTAAGCCACTGAGCGAAGCCAGGGACTAAACCCTTATCCTCACGGATACTAGTTACATTCTTAATCAGCTGAGCTATAATTGAGAACTCCCCCAGGTCATTTCAAAAAAGATAAAATACTGGGCATTAACTGCTAAACAGGTCTAAATTTACTTACTTTGTCTCTTTACAAGAGGGAAATGAAAGATGTTTGACTTTATTAGACACATGTCTTGCTTGTAACATGGAGAAGGGAATAAGAAGATGTATGTTCCTGCAGGCTAGGGAATATTCCAATCAGAAAATGCTGGTATGGCAGACAGCTCACAATTACTTGTTCCTACAAGGTTTTCACTAGAGATTAAAGTTTTTCAGGGTTAAAACAAATACATAATCAAAGCTACCAAAAATATTAAGGGAAATATCTCTATGTGCAAGGAAAGTAAGATGCATGTTTTCAGCAAAAGAAGATATGAAGAATAGAAATAAACTTGCTGGGAAAAGAAAGGGGATTTTGTCCTAGAGCTAATTATTTCTAGATCAAAAAAGGAACAAACTAATATGGATACAGAAAGTTGTGGAAAGGGAGACTTGAAAAGGTAGTTTTGTACATGGTCAGGCTGACATTAGATTACATTTAGTTAGGTAAATGGATTTTGTTATTAAAAGAGAGCTAGTACAAGACTGGACTTGGTTCCTCTGTTAAGACAAAGTTTTCTTGGAATGCTGCTTTTGGTAACAGACTGTGAGTTTCTTTGCCATTAAGTGATCTGTATTTGCTTTTGAAATCTTTCATCACTCTGGTTAAGTGAACAAGTATTGTTTCATAGTGACCAATGATCCTATTTGACCAAGAGGTTTGAAACCTTTTTATATTTTTTGACAAACGTCCCAAATATCAAATTCTAACTAAAGTTCTTTTGACCATCAGCTTCAAAGAAATCCTGAGACATCTCAGAAAGGGATATTAAACTAATTAGGTTTATTTATATTCACTTACATGGGATACAGTTCAAATAAGTGGCGATAAAACCTTCTTAACATTAGATGTCATTAATATGGATCACCCAAAATTTATATGGAATTCCCTGATATGTCCTGATACAGTGTTATCAATCATAATTCTAGTCATTATCTTGAAATGTTTTTTGTCACAGAAATATCTGTTTCTTATCAATTACATTGTAACCAGATCTTTTTTTTTTTTTTTTTTTCCCACTGTACAGCAAGGGGGTCAGGTTATCCTTACATGTATACATTACAATTACAGTTTTTCCCCCACCCTTTCTTCTGTTGCAACATGAGTATCTAGACATAGTTCTCAATGCTAGTAACCAGATCTTTTTTAACCATGCCAAATTAAGTCTTTTGTCATTTATAGACAATCACTGTTTTACTCTGATGCTTTTATAAAATGAAGATCTTTAAGAAGATTTTAGAAAAGGACTTTTTGGCAAATATAAATTTCTGATAAATTTTGGATCATACCACTGGAAAACCTTTCCTCTTACACTTACCTACAACAAGTTGATAAAGAATAACTTTGTAAACAAAGATGAGGCATTTATCTTTTTCTCTTTATTTGTTCCCTCCAGAATTTGGCTTCTCTAACTAGCTCCCCTGTGGACTTGATGGCTTACTTTAAGAAGATTACAAATAGTTACATTAATTATTTTAATTTGCTCTCTCTTGTTGGTTTCAAATTATTTACGCCTTGTGCCTTTCTCTGTTGTACTAGGACCTTCTTGATGTTACTAGTTGGGGAGTTCCCGTCATGGCTTAGTGGAAATGAACCTGACTAGTATCCACGAGGATGCAGGTTCAAGCCCTGGCCTCACTTCAGTGGGTTAAGGATCTGGCGTTGCTGTGGTATAGGCCAGAGGCTGCAGCTCTGATTCCACCCCTAGCCAGGGAACCTCCACATGGTGTGGGTGCAGCCCTAAAAAAAGAAAAGAAAAAAGAAACAATGTTACTAGCTTTATTATTTATATCCTGTCTATTTTATAAGATTGTTTTTTCTTGCATTACCCAATGTGTAACCAGGCCTCCAAAAAAATTAATATCTCAAGATAGTTGATCACATATATAACTGCATAGAAGAACTGCAACAGTATAACTTTTAATATGGGGAGTAGCAACAAGGAAAAACATCTCCTGGATAATAAACTAGCATAATAAACAGGCCCTCCCGAGAATTTTAGATTATCAATAGGCCCTGACGCAAAGAGTAACCTATGGAGTGACCCATCAACAGAATCTCCAACTGATCTGGGAATGAGCCTTCCTAGTGCTATCAGACAAAAATTGGTCATGAAATGACTCCCAAACATTGGCTGAATTTATGACTAAAAGGAGGTACCACGAACAAAGAACATCACCTTATATCTATAAACAAAGGATATGCTGCCATTAAGCCATCAGTCACTGCAGGCACCCCTGACCATTCACCCTGAGTTAATTCAGGATGGAGATAAACAGGATACTGGCCCTAGGAGTTAAGGTGCATATCAAAGGGATGATTCCAATGAGCCCAGACTCATGCATCTTCCCCTACAGAGAAAAGTGCTAAATTCATTAACTTGAGATGTCTGGTTTTCTTTAATTAACAATAATCTTTTGATGTTCCAAGTACCCCACCTTGTTCCCCCCCACCCCAGGTATCCTGGTCCCTCCCTTACCTCTTCAGAACAGTCCCTCAGAGCTAGCTGAGAGGCCAGCTCCTGTGCCTAAGTCTCCAGTATGTCTTCCAAACAAAACGTAATTCTCAAATTTTAGGTCGTGCTTTTTTTTTCAGTCAACAGTATCTACATAGTAGGTGTAGTAATACATGCATGAGTAATAGAAACTTTAAACAAAATCCTAATTATTTAATATATGGTGGCCAAATTTGACAAAATTCTACTTTCATGAAATTTACACAATATTAATATCCTTAAATTTCCAATATGTACACTTATTTATTCCATAACTAAAAATTAATTAATTTTAATTTTTTTTAGCTTTTTTTTTTTTGCTCCCACAGCATGTGGAGGTTCCCAGGCTAGGGGTCAAATCAGAGCTGTGGCCACCAGCCTACGCCAGAGCTACAGCAGCACAGGATCCAAGCTGCGTCTCCAACCTACACTGCAGCTCACGGCAACGCCAGATCCTTTAACCCACTGAGCAAGACCAGGGATCGAACCTGAAACCTCATGGTTCCTAGTCAGATTCATTAACCACTGCGCCACGATGGGAACTCCTTTTTTTAGTTTTTTTAGGGCCACATCTGCAGCATATGGAAGTTTCCAGGCTAGAGGTCAAATCAGAGCTGTAGCTGCTGGCCTACACCACAGCCACAGCAACACCAGATCTGAGCCGCGTCTGTGACCTACACCACAGCTCATGCCAACACTTGATCCTTAACCCACTGATCTAGGACAGGGATCAAACCTGTGTCTTCATGAATACTAGTCAGATTCATTACATCTGAGCCACCATGGGAACTCTCCAAAATTAATTTAAATAAAAATTAAAAACCAGTTGTGAGAGAATTCAAGATCCTGTAGTACACTTTTTGAACTTTAAACCTTTTGTTTTTAAATAAACCACCCCCTCCAAAAAAATCCCCCAAACCACCCAACTGCATCCTACTTTTTTTTTTTTTTTTAAAAAAAAAGAGGAGGTAATGAGGTATTTTACCAAGTCATCAGGATGGTTCTAGGGGCAAACAGAACACCATAAGCCCCTAGAGTTAATTTTAGACAACGTAGAAAAATTCCTGGCTCCAGATAGTCTGATGACTCAGGCAGCATACACATGTTAATGATGATGTGCCACATTAGACTTCGAATTCTTTTTTTTTTTTTCTTTTTTGTCTATTTTAGGGCTGCACCCCGGCATATGGAGGTTCCCAGGTTAGGGGTCTAATCAGAGCTGAAGCCGCCGGCCTACGCCAGAGCCACAGCAACGCCAGATCCCAGCCGCGTCTGTGACCTACACCACAGCTCACGGCAACGCCGGATCCTTAACCCACTGAGCAAGACCAGGGATCGAACCCACAACCTCATGGTTCCTAGTCGGATTCGTTAACCACTGAGCCACGAAGGGAACTCCTAGACTTCGAATTCTTAAAATGGGGTAGGATGACTGCAAATACACAAGTAAGGTGAGGACCAAGGAAAAAAAATCTGTGCAAATGTTAATTTACTCATTTGCAACAAGGCAACAGACATTACCTGAGCTTGGGATAAGAGTCTGCACCAGGACTTGGAGAGATTCCGCTCAGGAGCCGTGTTGACAAGTTCACTGCATTCATGACCTATGTCCTAGTTGTCAACTCTTCCAATTGAGACAAGCCCAGGGGAGGAACCCAGCGGCGACCCTGCGCCCTTTGCTCTGAACTAGTTCCACCCCCCAGCGGTGGTCCCGCGCGCCCCTCGTAGACCCTCGACTTTGCTCCCCGCGCCCGCAGACCCCTCCTCACCTGGGCTGGCCAGCTTGGCCAGCGGCACCATCATGCTCTCGGCAGCCGGGACCCCGGCGTACAGCGAGGGAGGAGGCCCGGCTGGGGCTCGCCCGGGCACGGGACCACTAGGCCGCGGGGGGCGCCATCCCCGCCGGGACAACTGAAGTCTCAGGCGGAGTCAGCCTCCCTACTCAGCCGGCCACTCTGGCTTCACCGTACTGCCGCCTCTTTCTTGCTGTGCGCCTGCGCCACGCGCGATATGACTGCCCGTAGGACTTCTGGGTCACAGACCAAGACGGAGAGGGTAGGGAACCCTTCCACCCGGGGCAAGCAGAGGACACCAGCGAAGACTACAAATCCCAGGGTGCAACGCGCTTGGCGCCAAGAAGCGGAGGCGGGGCGGTGCGCGGAACTCTAGGAGTTGTAGTCTTCGGCTCAACAGTCCAGGTTGCCCGACTGGGGGTTTGCGCAGGAGTGAAGAGCCGCCCAAGGCGAATTAACTGGTTTCTGATTGGCTGTCCGGAGAAAATGACTGGGCTTCGCGGTCCACCGCCGAGAGACTAGAGGAGGCGGGGTCGCTGGACTTTGGGCGCGAGCGGTTGAAAGACAGTTGGTGTCGGTTCGGCTGTCAAAGTCCGGTCCCGCCGCCCAGCCCGGCTCCATGGAGGACCCTGAGGAGCTGCTGGTTTCTTCGCCTCCCCCGCCGCCTCCCTCCTCTCCCTCTTCAAACTCATCTTCAGCATCTTCCCCAGGCGTCCCGGGGAGTTTGGGATGGCCGGTTCCAAGCAGGAGCAGCGGCCGGACAGTGGACCCCCTGGAGGAGGTGGAGCTGCAGATCGGAGACGTGGGTGTGGCCTGCGGGGCCGGGAGGGGCCGGAGGGACGGGGTCCGCGCCCAGCTAGGGGGGCTGGTGAGGAAGGGTGGGGGTCCGACGCCGCCCAAGGCCCCTTCCCCCATGTGGTGTACCAGTTGAGGCGTTGGGAATTGGGGTGTCCCTCCACCCGCCCCGCCCCGCCCGGTTTTCTTTGTGCCTGGCCATCTGGTTTCCAACACGCGCTGTAACCCGAAACCACACAGATCTCATTCGCCCCCACCTTCGCCGTCCTTGGGTGCTGAGGGTCAGGCTGTGATTTCTTACCCGGGGACTTAAGGACTGCTGTCCTAGTTGGCCACCTGCCCAGAGTCAGCTGACAGATATTATCTGTCCCACCGTCCTGTGCGCTAGATCCAATTAGGACGGGTTAGTCACCACCCCATGGTGCAGATTCCTTTCACTAACGGTTCAAAGACCTCTCCCTCTGAGCACTTGGCATGCCTAGTCTGGATGGTTTCTGTTGAATCTCCAATTTCCAGGCGCCCAGCTACTGGAGCGCATGAGCACACACACACTCTCTGTCTCTGTCTCTCTGTCTCTGTCTCTCGTTCCCCCGCCTCCGCCCACCGCTCCTTCCAAGTGACCCTGTAGGATGGAGTGCTGATGTGTTATCCAGGAACAGTGCTATTTCATGTAGTGGGCGAAGAAAGCATTTGATCAAGGAGTTTTCCACCAAGGGATGATTGTCTACTGCACCTGTTTTGATTTTGTTGATGTTATTTGTAAGCTGAGAGCATCTCTTCTTTGGACTATACATTTTCATAGTCTACAGCGTTCATGGGTAAAAATAGTGGAGCCATGCCCTTGTTACCCATGTATTAAGCGTTATTTATGGAGTCTTTCAGCTCCTTCTGATACTTTGTGTCAAGGGATCCAAGTCTCCTGTTGAGCTAAATCAGACTAGTGATTTGTAAATAAAAAAGTATCGACTGGTCATTTCTCATGCATAATGGATATCTTTCTAGCACATCTTACTTCCTCAAAGCTTACTTCATATTAACGAATTTCTTTGGTTCCCTGAAAGAGCCAGTATTTTAGTTCTAAGATTTTTTTTTTAACTTTTAAAGAAGATAACTTTAAATTTGAGGCATCAGATTTGAGGTTCTGTTATTTTCAGACTGGTTTGTAAAATGAGGTGAAAATTAAAAAAAAAACAACTTATATTGTTTGACTTTTTTTTTTTTTTTAAATTTCAGGCAGCATTTTCCTTAACCAAACTTCTCGAAGCCACATCTGCAGTATCAGCTCAAGTGGAAGAGCTTGCCTTCAAATGTACAGAAAATGCACGTTTCCTTAAAACATGGCGGGACCTCTTGAGAGAAGGCTATGATTCCTTGAAGGCTGACAACTGACTTGCCATGTAATAGTCCATGTGTTCTCACGATATTTGCAGATGTACCATATGGATAGGATAATCCAGCAGTTCTGTGAAATGAAAATGAAATTTTGCTTGGTTTTCTTCATTTTGTGAAAATAGAATGTTATTTTTGATGCTGACTAGTATTTATCTTTAAATACTTAATGTCTGCTAAACTTTCACACAATCTTTTATGAAAGTTAATTCAATCAGTAGATAATATAATGCCACAGTGTTACCAGTCACAAACTAGATAGACCATTTGTTTGATTTGCAAGAAGATACCAAGCATGGCAGAGTTTGAAGTTGAGCCTCATTTTTTTGGAACAAAGGAGATGACTTTAAGGTTTATCACTGTTTGACTCAGCTCTATTTGGCTAATTTCCGTAGAACCAGTTATTGTGTCTTATTTAATTCTGTATTTTCAGCACCTAGAACATTGTTATACAATAATCACTAAATGTTCAGTGACAATACAGTTAAAAGCAGCGTTTTCTCCCTGTTTTTAGCATGAAGATTATAAATTTTTCTTGAAGAAATATTTGAGTCAGAACCTCATTAACTTGGAGAAAAACATTAACATTATTGCTCTCTTTTTTAACAGGGATTTGAACTTTAACTAGTAACATCTTTTTAAAATACAAATTTTTTTGCCCTTCTCTGATGGATTTTCAAAAAAGAAAATGAAACTTGACTTGAAAGAATGCACATTTTTTCCCCTATTTATTTCTAAGGTTAACTGATTTTACAGAAATTTCTTGTATACAATGTTGTTATATGTTTGGTTGCTCTTTTAAAAGTGCCTTATCAGAATTATGGCTGTGTATTATTACTTTTGGAGCTTTACAAGTAATAATCCTAAATTCTTTCTTTTTTTTTTTTTTTGTCTTGCCATTTCTTGGGCCGCTCCCGCGGCATATGGAGGTTCCCAAACTAGGGGTCGAATCGGAGCTGTAGCCACCGGCCTACACCACAGCCACAGCAACACCAGATCCGAGCCGCGTCTGCGACCTACACCACAGCTCACGGCAACGCCGGATCATTAACCCACTGAGCAAGGGCAGGGATCGAACCTTCAACCTCATGGTTCTTAGTCGGATTCGTTAACCACTGCACCACGACGGGAACTCCATAATCCTAAATTCTAAATGTAATAGTTAATTAAAACTAAACAAGTTACTTTTTTAAATGCGTCAAATTTATTTTTATTTTTATTTTATTTTATTTTGCTTTTTAGGGCCACACCCAAGGCATATGGAGGTTCCTAGGCTAGGGTTCAAATCGGAGGTTCAGCTGTCAGCCTGTTCCACAGCCACACCAACGCCAGATCGGAGCAGCATCTGCAAGCTACAGCACAGCTCACAGCAACACTGGATCCTTAACCCACTGAGCGAGGCCAGAGATCAAACCACAACCTCAAGGTTACTAAGTCGGATTCATTTTTGCTGTGCCAAAATGGAACTCCCAAATGCATAAAATTTATATGATGTAATTGTTTTCACATTGTTTGACCTTAATAACATTGTTCTGTTTTAATTGTCCTGTATCTTAGGTTGTGCGCTCTCTTTTCTTTGGTGGGTTTGTGTTATATGTGTCAGTGATTAAGCGAGCTACTTCTCCACTGTATAACTTCAGGACACTCTGATATGGAATCTTAATTCTTTGTAGGTATGGAGGTATGTATAGAACTATATTCTAAGCCCCATAATGGCTGTGAAAGGGTACAAATAGATGGACAGAGGATAGTTTTGTTCAGTATATTAGGTCATAGCTCTTAAAGAGAACACCCTTGGTGTTCCTATACCAAAGAAATGTTTATTTTGATACTAGAAAAAAAAATTTTTCTTATATGTTGTAAAAATTGCAATTTTTAAAATGAACAAAAATAAACTCTTGTTCAAAGCAATGTGTTTTCCATTTCTTTGGTTTCATTATTTTAAAAGTTCGATTGTGCTCATGTAGTCCCACCAGGCAGATTGAATAAATTATTCCAATTTTAGCTGTGTCATAAGTGTGATCTGTGGTACTTGGCTTTTGTTTGTGTCCCTTCCTACCCCCCAACCCTGTGTATATTTTTTAAGTTAGAAAAAACATATTAATTGATTTATAATTTTACAGACTTGCCCTCAGCTAGGGTTAACCCCTGGTTTTAGACAGTGGAGACTGTTAGTTACTTCCTCAACCAAAACTCATAGCAGCTAGTGTCTGGAGTCCACAGGCCCCACAGCTCAACTCTGCTAACAGTTTCTATTGCCATGTATGATCACAGAGTTCATCTTATAGAGAGCTTTAGAAAACATGTCATCCCTTTTTATATTTCTTTTTGCTCTGCTTCATGGGGAAGAACTCAAAGCATAAAGATTTTCTTGAATACTTAAGACAAATTTTTTAAACTTAGTAACTCATTACCAGCTCTACACAAACCTCAGAGGACAGCTCAACATTTCTTTTTACAGCTGCAGCTGCACCACATGGAAGTTCCTGGGCTAAGGGTCAAACTGGAGCTGCAGCTGCTGGCCTACATCACAGCCAGAGCTGAGCGAGGCCAGAGATTGAACCTGCATGCTCACAGAGACCATCAGTTTCTTAACCAGCTGAGCCACAATGGGAGCAACTGACTGATGGAAACTTTTGAAAGCATCAAGAGGCT
Source organism: Sus scrofa (assembly GCF_054392235.1). NCBI lineage: Eukaryota > Metazoa > Chordata > Mammalia > Artiodactyla > Suidae > Sus > Sus scrofa. The sequence goes on along the minus strand of NC_139390.1, from coordinate 48,189,103 downwards.
GAAGTCAATAAAATGGACTTTTAACATTAAAATAGTGTATTGATTTTCAAAAGTTCTGAATATGCTTCAGATACTATGCTGGGAACTTTGTAAATGTGATTTCATGTAACTTTTGAAGAAAGTGATATTATTCCTCTCTACAGAATAGAAAACAGGCGGAGATGAAATAATTTGCATGAGGGTCACTGACACTAGAATTAGTATGGTTGTCTATGCCATACCCAGCTACCTAGCTCTTGGTTAGACTTATTAATGTTCAAGGTTGTAATTTTATTTACGCTCTCCATATGTGATGGTTTATGTGTTGACTGGACTACAGGATACCCACATATTTTGGTCAAATATTCTGGGTGCTCCTGGATGAGATTAACAATTATATTGGTAGACTGAGTAAAACCAATTCCTCTACATAATATGGGTGAGCCTCATTCAATCAGTTACAGGCCTTGGAAGTGGTGGGTCTTTCTGCCTGATGACCTTCAAACCAGGACATTGGTTTTCCTGGTTCTACAGTAGCTTCTGCATATGAACTTGAACTGGGACATTGGCCCTACAGATTCTGGGCTTGGCAGTGTTCATAATTACATGAGTCAATTCCTTATAATAAATCATTATATATTTAAGTGTGCATATATATATATATGTGTGTGTGTGTGTGTGTGTGTATATATATATATATGCTTTTGTTGAAAGTCTACCATATTCTTCTTATAGAAAAATTATTGCTGTCATTCCATGTAACAACAGAAGGACCCAGGGAAGCCATATTTGTAACAGAATTAAATTTCAAGTAGTTTACTTTCAAAGGAAATTTATACAATTGTATATTCAACAAATTTGCTATATTTGATTCCAGTATTTTCATGTTTCAAACATTTTTGGTGTATTTAAAACTACCTGAAAACATTCCTGTATAAAGTTTTCAAATTATGAAAGCAAGAAATGTCAATAGCTCAGAGAGCATTGGAACAACTAGCTGAAAAGTTAGGATCCGACAAACTGGCTGACCACATGAACAGAAGGCAAATCCATCCCTTGATGACTTTGACTTTTGCCATAGAGTAAACATGTGCTATGGGGTAAAACATGCAGATCTTTTCCCCTAAAGTTCAGTTCCTAAATCAGTGCATTCTAGCTCTTACTTTCTTTTTCCTTAACTGCTTTATTGAGATATGATTCACGTGCCATAAATGCACCCATCTGAAGTGTACAATTCAGCGGCTTTTGGTATAATTGTAGAATTGTTCATCTACCACTACAATCAATTGGAGAATTTGTTTTTACCCAAGAAGATACTCAGTATTTCTTAAGCACCACCTTCCCAACCCTCCGACCCCAGTAACCTCTAATCTACTTTCTGTTTCTACGAGTTTGCTTATTCTAGGTATTTCATGTAAATTAAATCATACAGTTATGTGAACTTTTGTGCCTGGCTTAGTCATCATGTTCTTTTGTGTCATAACTTCATTCCTTTTTTTGTAGCTGAATAATATTCCATCGTGTGTGGTAAAATGGCACACTTGGTTTATCTGTTCAATGATTGATGGGCACTTGGGTTGTTTTCATCTTTTGGCCCCTGTGAATAATGCTATGACAAGTTTTTGCATACAAGTATCTGAGTCCTTCTTTGGGGTTTATACCTGAGAGTGAAATTGTTGTATCGTATGGAGATTCTATGGTGAGGTTTTGAGGAACCACCAAACAGTTTTTTACAATGACTGCATCATTTTACATTCCCACCAGCAATCAATCTCCACATCTTTGCCCATACTTTTTATTTTCTGTGTTTTTATTATTATTTTTAAATTTCAGCTTCCCTAGTAGGTGTAAAGTGTATCTCATTGTGGTTTTAATTTGCATTTTTCTAATGATTAGTGACACTGAGCATGCTTACTGGCCATTTGTATATCTTCTTTGGAGAAATGTCTATCAAGTCCTTTGTCCATTTAAAAAAAATTGGGTTGCTTATCCATTTTATTGAGTTCTAAGAGTTCTTGATATATCCTGGATATTATCCCTTCTCTGATACATGACCTGCAAATATTTTCTTCCATTCTGAAGGTTGTCTTTTCACTTTTTTGATACTGTTTTTCAATACACAAATGTTTTTAATTTAGATAAAGTCCAATTCATCCATTTTTTTCCTTTTGTTTCTCTTGCTCTTGTTATATCTAGAATCCATTGCCAAATTCAAGGTTTTGAAGAATTTCCACATATTTTCTTCCAACATATTTGTGTCTCAAACTTAGATTATTGGTTCATTTTGAGTTAATTTTGGTATATGGTGTAAGGTAGGGGTCCAACTTCATTATTTTGCATGTGAATATCCAGTTTCCCAGTATCATTTATTGAAAAGACTGTTCTTTCACCCATTTGATTGTATTGGCATCTTTAAAAAAAAAATCAGTTGGTTGTAAATATGAGGATTTTATTTCTGGACTCTCAGTTCTATTCCACTGATCTAAGTGTCTGTCTTCATTCTAGCTTTTCTGACTCACTCCTTCACAATTTTTTAATTCTCTTTTTATAATTCCAAATAACCGTGTTCATTTCAAACAAAAAGATAAGTGGGCAGAAGGGGACAGAGAGGTGCTGTTTTGAGTTAATATTAGAATGTCTTTTTTTCATAGCAATATATATGTGTTTTGGCTCGCAAGTGTATGGAGACTTGAAGAGAAGTAAGCTGAATTCTAAAAACAAAATACCTATACATTACAAACAGACATTTTCTTTGAAGCTCTTATACTGATTATTCCAAAACCTCAAACCTTTATTTAAAATTGTCCGTCATTCTCATGGTTGCTGTTAAGCAAGACAGATTGAGCTCTACCTTAAACTATGAGCTGCAGATAGACTTTGCATATTCTACAAAGTTAAATACAATTTAACATTGCAAACTGAGAAAATTCTATACTATCTACTCCTATGAATTTACTGCAGTGCCATGCACATAGAAGGTACTCAATAAATGCATGGTAGAAGAATAAATGAACCTCTTTTAAGCAGATTTTTCTTAATTTCCTATCCAAAATGTGTACTAGTATACATAAATTATCAATATAATTTATTTCTGTTTATATGGGCATCAGTCACTTTGATTTTTCCCAAATAACCTCATGTCCTTGTCAGCTAATTAATCTTAGCCATTGTTATAAATTATTTGCGGCATTTATTGTATACAAATAAATCCACCACGAAGCATCTCACAATATTCTTTGTGTAGAAATGGGTTTTAGAGTCAGTCAGGAATAGGAATTGAGTCTCGTTGATTGAGAAATTAGTGATAATTCACAGGGGTCTTTGAAAAGAGCCGGCTTCATTAAGTCAGCAGTCATCTCCTGCAGGGGCCACATTTCTACCCAGATGAATGATGGTGCATAGGCTTTCTGACTTCCTTTGCTGTCAATGGATCGTCTTTGTCTGTAGTTATACCAAAACTGATGGATCATTTCTTTGAATGGTCTTGTGGTCAGAGTATAGAGAATTGGGTTCAAAGCACTGTTGATAGGCAGTATAAAAATCACTACCCAAGAGGTTATGGTACCTGCAAGAGAAAAGTGAAACACCTTAAGTGTTTATGGATGTTTACAAGGCATAGAAACCCTTTTTTCTTGTTTATCCCCAGCCATTTTTTGAGTCTGAACTTTTCCCCTTGATGTCACATGATTAAATACCAACCCTATATGTGTCTCCAGGATGCCAATGTTTGAGAGAAGTGCTGATGCTACAAAACAAACGAACGAAAACCAATACGTTTTTCGCTAGGTAGCTTTTCTTGACTAAATCAACAAAGGTATTCTATGAGGTAGGTATGTTTTCTAACAAGTGATGACATATTACTCTGATATGATTCCATTTTAGGAAAAACAATATTGTTTAGTATTTGGAGCATACCTTTTCAAGTGTTTTAATTACTAGATAGTACATGTAGTATTTCTCAAAATATATATACATATTTAGTAGATTTGTTTCCTGCTGTTTGGCTTTAAAAACAGGTATGCATTTTAGGCCTTTGACTAGATATTTTATTTCAGTAAAAATATCCTTGGCTAAACTTTTTTTTTTTTTTTTTGATCTTTTTTGTCTTTTAGAGTTGCACCTGCGGCATATGGAAGTTCCCAGGCAAGGGTTCCAACTGGAACTGTAGCCGCAGGCCTACGCCAGAGCCACAGCAATGTGGGATCCAAGTCACGTCTGTGACCTACACTCAGCTCGTGGCAATGCCAGATCCTTAACCCACTGAGCAAGCACAGGGATTGAACCCATGTCCTCGTGGATGCTAGTCAGGTTCGCTATCTGCTGAGCCATGATGGGAACTCCAGCTAAACTTATCTTAAAATTACTGTGGTATATCTGCAACTACCAAATACTCAGGTTTTGATTATAATTTAATTTATGCTATCTTCCCTCTTTTTTTTTTTTTTACTTATAAAAAGAAAGGCACTATCACCAGCAACCGTAGGAAAAAGCAAAATTAAAATTGTGTGTTTATAAATGTTAAAAATGTGACTATGAATTGTATTATACATATAGTTCACAGGATTTCACACATTTTTTACAACTCTATAATAAAATTCATTCAATAAAAAAGAAAGAAAAAGTGTTATGTAAATCCAATGGAATATTACTCAGCCATATAAAAGAATGAAGTCTTGCCATTTGTTACAGTATGGATGGACATAGAAGATATTATGGTTAATGAAATAAGTCAGACAGAGAAAGACAAATATTGTCTGTTTTCAGTTATATGCAAAATCTAAAAAATAAAACAAACACAAATAAATATAACAGAACAGAAACAGACTCATGGATCAGAAAGCAAACTAGTGGTTAGTGAGGAGAGAGGTGGGGAAGGGTAAGTAGGTGAAAGGGATTAAGAAGTACAAACTACAAGTTATAAATAAATCAGAGAAATATAATGTATAGCACAGGTAACATAGTCCATATTTTATATTAACTTTGTATGTTGTGTAATCTTTAAAAATGTTGAACCACTATATTGTATACCTAAAACTACTAGTAATTGTATACAACTACCACTATGTTGTATACCTGAAACCAATTACAATACATTAAAAAAATTTAAAAATCTATTTCATTTAAGACAAAAATTAATGTATAGATATCAATCTAAATCTAAAAGTATTAATCTAAAAATAAAATGGAATGGCTTAGGAAAAAAAGAACTGAACAGTTTCTTCCTAGTAAACATCTTATTGATGAACAAAGTTTTAAGTACATATAAGCCTGATTTATAGTTCTTGAAATGAGTTAGTGTTAGGGAACTTAATATTCTTTCTTAAAGGAGCTCTGTAGCAAATAGATTTATTATTTCTTTACAGAAAGAAAAAAAATGTGTACCTGGTATTTCTACCTGAAGCAATGAAAGAAATTTTAGTACAAAGATAGGTATCCAGCATAACGCATCAGTAAATACAATAAAGAAAAAACGCTTGGCAAGGATCATCTCTTTTCTAACTTGATTCCGAACTTCAGTTGCTGTTATGGTGCTTTGGTGAACACTGTAAAACATGCTTCCATAGGAAAAAACTATGATGATAAATGCTGCCAAATTAATACCTAGTAAGGACACAAAGATTATTATTAATGAATATGAATATTCTTTCAAACTAACAAACATATATGCTTTTAGCTCTTATTATAATATAAAAGGTGAAAATACAAAGACCACAGTATGTTTTCTGTTCTTCCTAGGAATTAGGGAAGTACAAAAATCATGAATGTAAAAAAAAAATTTAAATATTGTCAAAGTCATAAGGAATGATGAAATGTTTAATTTTAGGATAGCATATTAAAATTAATTATAGTGATTCAATGAATCTCTGGGCTTATTAAGTCTTTTTTGTATTTGTTTTCAGTAGTTTGATTAGATTATACTTTGAGGTTATTTTTCATGAGAGAAAACACTGTTGAGTGCTTGGTTGGCTTGGTACTCTCCAGACAAAGACTTGTGTGGCTCCCTTGCATTTGTTCATATTTTAAAGGCAAAGAATTAAAATATGTTTTGCTTATTATTATTTATTTTTTTGCAGGGATCATATCTGAGCCGCCGTTGTGACCTATGCTACAGCTGTGGCAACACCAATCCTTAACCCACTGTGCCTGGCTGGGGATCCAATCTGCATCCCAGTGTGCCAGTACCCCGCCAATCCTGTTGTACAACAGTGGGAACTCCTGTTTAGTATTATTAAAGTGAATGCATGAAATGCAACTCTTCAGTGTCTTGCATTTTAATAAAGTGCATTATATTGGAATTAGTATGAAGTAAAAAGTTGTAAACATTAAAAGCCATAGTGAGATTATTCCAATTCCATAAATTCCAATAAATTCTCATTTATTGTGATTCTAATAAATCACAATAATTCCAATTGTGTTTTATTTCTACATTTGATGAAAAGGCTTATAATACAGAATTTCTTACCAAGAAAAATTGCCACTGAATAAATCTGGGCTCCAATACTTTCTGTGTCTTCTGAGTGAAGAGGAAAACATACTCCATTGGTGCCATAGTAGTTTTTGAACAATTCCTTGTTGCACAGTGGAATGAAAGCCACTATGAAACCAATAATCCAAATGAGAATCAAAACTGTAATGGTTCTGCATTTGCCAGGTCTTAAACATCTAAAAGGATATACAATGCAGATATATTTTTCCAATGTCAGAAATGTCAGAAGTAAGACTGATACTTCTGTGGACAGGATGGCCAAGCATCCCAGAAGCTGACAATGAATGCTCTCCATCCACAGCTGTGCATGTTTATTGTATTCGCCCCGAAACTTCAGGTCAAAGGCTCCGATCACAAATAAATAGATTCCCATTAGGCAATCAGCACCTACAGGGATCAGTACATTTCACAAATTTAGAGAAATAAATAGGTAAGATGGAGTCATCAATAAGCAGTGGTATTTTTTTGGCCACACCCATGGCATGCGCAAGTTCCTGGACCTGGAACTGAACCTGTGCCACAGCAATGACCTGAGCCAGATCCTTAACCTGCTGAGCCATCAGGGAATTCCAGCAGTGATATTTAAAAAAATTCTTTTTTCAGCGCTAACATTTTTAATATTAGTCCCCAATAGCCAAGTTTCTTCTATCCTGGGGTGGGGGTAGGTAATTTTTATTCTAAGAATTCATTTATGGGTAAGGACCACTTCATCCTCTCTCTTTGATAACTACTCTTAGAGCACCTCCTGCAGCCAATTATGTAATAATTTCTCTGTTTTCATCTAACCCAAGTCTGTAAGAACAAAGATCTTGTCTGTTTTATTTTCCCTTCTAGTCCCATCACCTAGAAGTGCTGAATAAATGAGGAAAATGCAATTATGTCAAGCATTCAATTAGGGACAAGAAGAGGATGTTATAATTTGTTTCATTTCTTCCAATGAAATTCTCCGAACTTAACAAGCTAAGGGCATAATTCCAACTCCCAGAGAAAGTCATCCAGAAGTTGCTATGACAGAGTAATGACTATGAATTTTGAGGTCTATAATTTAGAAAATATGCATAATTATAAAGTGCTTTGCAGTCAGTAAAGTATGGGGGGTAGGGAGGGCTTAAAAGATTTACCCAGAGATGGCCTATGCACAACTGTTCTGATTTTCTCTTCCCATTTTAACATCTTTCTCTGTATGTCTCTTTATTTCCTTAATTGTTTTTTCTTTTATGGCTACATCTATGGCATATGGAAGTTCCCAGGCCAGAGACTGAACCTAAGCCTCCGCTGCAACCTGTATCACAGCTGTAGCAACACCGGATCCTTAACCCAGTGTACTGGGCCAGTGACTGAACCCATGTCCCCACAATGACCCTATTCATTGCAGTGGAATTCTTAACTCACTGTATCACAGCAGGAACTCCCTCTGTCTCTTTTTAAACTCTTCCCTCCCCCAAATCAGCTGGTTTTGTTTTGTTTTGATTTTAGTACCTGGAACATAATGAAGGTTTAATATATCCAAGGTAGCCTTATTACTGTACAGTCCTTAGAGATTTCAGAGCATTTCCATATCATTTGTTTCTCTAGATTTTAGGTATCATCCTTTGCCGTTAGCTAGTCTGAAATTAATTTTCTCATTTTAGAGATGAAGGCACTGAGATCCAGAAAGTGTGAGTGAACTGCTCACATTCACACAGGTAGCATCATGATGGTAGGACCAAGCCTTCACTTCAGGTATTCTTAAGTCCCAGATCACCATTTTTTTATATTAAAATATAGCTGATTTACAATATTTCTTCAATTTCTGTTGTACAGCAAGGTGATCCAATCACACATAGTTCCCTGGGCTATAAAATAGGATCCCATTGCTCATATGTTCCAAATGTAAAAATTTTCATCCACCGACCCCAAACTCCCTGTCCATTCCACTCCCACCTCCCTGCCCCCTGACAACCACAAGTCTGCGCTCCATATCCCTGATCCATTTCTGTTCTGTAGATAGGATCATCTGTGCTATATGTTAGATTCCACATATAAGTGATATCATATAGTATTTGTCTTTTTCTTTCTTATATCACTTAGTATGAGAATCTCCAAATCAGCTGTTAATGTGATACACTTCTTTGTGTAACTGCTTCTTGAGCAAATATGACCTATCAGAAAGTCAGTGAGATTTTCTTTTTTTTTTTCTTTTGACTGCATAAGCATTCTACACAAAGATTCTAAAAATCACATCACAATATAAGTCATAAAGCTGGCCCTGATCTTTAAACCCTGAAGTTGTATTCTAGCCTTTACCAGGGAAACTGAACATACTTAAAAATTTGTAGCAAAGAATACATAGTAAACAATTTCTGAGTTGCTTCTTAGGTAGCTGGCAATGGAAAAACAGACATTAGACTTTGAATGAAGGTGGGAGTAAGGCATGGCACAGCACACATTAAAAAGTAGAATATCATGGAGTTCCCATTATGGCTCAGTGGGCCTAGTATCCCTGGCTTCACTCTGTGGGTTAAGGATCTGGTGTTGCTGCAAGCTGCCACATAGGTTGAAGATGCAGCTTGGATTTGGTGTTGCTGTTACATGGATTAGGCCAGCAGCTGCAGCTCCAATTCCACCCCTAGCCCAGGAATTTCCATGAGGTACAGGTGTGTCCCTAGAAAGACAAAAAAAGAAAACAATAACAAAAAAACTAAAAGCAATACATAGAACATCATGTACATCGATGCTTGCTTGAGGGAGTATGGACAAACATTTTTTTAAGAGTAAAGGAATATTTAAATCTATCACCAGATTACAGAGATAGTTTCTGGGGCCCCAGAGTTTCAAGGGGCAGGCCTGTGACCAGGACACTTCTGATTCCAACCTGTGAGACCAGATATTTGAGAACTGTACCTGCCCCATGATTGCCTTAATTATTTTTATCTTGTGAGTAATACTTTTTTATTAGAAAGTAAAAGTAAGCAAAAGCAAACCCCCAACTTAAAAAGTATTTAAGTTTGTGGCTTATGCCACAGCAGGAACTCCCCCTTATTTTCTAATAGCAATTCTTTTATATATAAACTGCAATTTCTGTTCAGCCAGGAAATACTCACAGCAGAGAGAAATGATTGACATGGCATGCAGCTTGTTCTCCGACCTGATATAAGGTCGCATACAGATGACAAAGATGTTTCCAAAGCATGTAACCGCAGATACAACCCAAACGAATACTCTCTGAATAATGCTTGCCAAGAGATTCTCTAAAGATGAGATTCCATCAGTGTTTGGTTTACAGCTGCGAACATGTGGTGCATAGCCACAGTATTGGAATTTCTTAAAATATCTGATGCACAAAGAGAAGGGAAAATAAGATTTTAAATTTAAGTCAGTGTCTACTCTTTATTTTCTCAGCAGAAAGAAAATGTCTTAATATGAGACTCAGAGGAATGTAAAACATTAAGAATCCTAAAGCTTTAAACTTTAATTCTCATTAACTTGATTTTATGGTTAAAGAACGTCAAAGAGGAGTTCCCGTTGTGGCACGGCAGAAACGAATCCGACTAGGAACAATAAGGTTGCAGGTTTGATCCCTGGCCTCACTCAGTGGGTTAAAGATCTGGCCTTGCTGTGAGCTATGGTGTAGGTCACAGATGTGACTCAGATCTGGCCTTGCTGTGGCTGTGGTGTAGGCCAGTGGCTACAGCTCTGATTAGACCCATAGCCTGGGAACCTCCATATGCCGCAGGTGTGGCCCTAAAAAAACAAAAAGTTAAAAAAAAAAAAAAAGAATGTCAAAGGGAATGAACCTATCTACAAAACAGAAACAGACTTGTAGTTGCCATGGGGGAGGGGGGAGGGGGAAGAGGGGAGGGAAGGAGAGTTTGGGGTTAATAGATGCAAACTATTACATTTAGAATGGATTAGCAACGAGGTCCTACTGTACATCACAGGGAACTATAGCCAGTCTTTTGTGATGGACAATGATGGAAGATAATGTAAAAAAAGGAATGTATATATGTATGACTGGGTCACTTTGCTATACAACAGAAATTGGCACAGCAATGTACATTACCATAGTTCAAAAAAAAAAAAAAGAATGTGTAGGGGAGAGCAGCAGATAGGCATAGTGAACATACAAATGTTAAGACATATCTTAGAATATAAATCAACGGTTAGCGTGTGATTAAGACAATCCATCCAAGGAAACATTGTATTTTTAATGTTCAGTGTATGTAAATGCACTGTTACATAGCTCCATGCTATCAGCTGCAACTGATTTTGCTTTTTCACACAAAAAGAAGAGAAGAGAAGGGAAGAGAGTTAACAGCTTTGTCCTCTGTGATTCTACGGTTTTCTATTAAAGTTATGTGATCTGGAACTACTTGCTAACATGCTTATCTTTCACATTAGATTTTGGTACATAATAAGATGTTCAATAAATATTTGTTGAGTGAATTCTTTCATCAGTAGAGAGATCTTCCCAGAGAATCAGTAATTACTATGGTGTTGCCAATGACACTAACGCCATTTTTCGAGGATCTTCCAAGGATCAGGAATAATTTCTCAAAACAATTCCATGAGGTTTTTATCAGTATTATCATTTGAGGAGATAAACCTTCAAAAGAGGCAAATTATCTGCCAAGAAAATTTTCCAGTACCTGTAGAATGGGGATTAAAATTAGATCTTATTGCCCCTAAAGCCATGTATTCTGGCAAAAAAAATAGCAATGATCTTTGTAGTATAAACAGTTTGTAATAATTCAAGATCAAAACTTAACAATTATAGTATATTGCTCTGTTGTGTAACTCTTGTTGCCTGGATACCAGGATCTGCTACAGTTTCTGCTCAATTCAAGTCTGCTCCTTGAGTTGTTTCTTGGGTTTTAGGAGCTACACCATTTTCTTCCAATAAACTCTGCTTTGCTTAATTTAGTCAGTGTTTTATGTTGTGTGCAAACAAGAAAATTTTACAAGCATGTTCTCTAAGGAGCTACAGAAAAAAACAACCTGAAACCAGAGCATCCTCTGTTAGATTTAAAATACAAGCAAGGTTTTAGAGTGGTGGTTGCTGCCATGATAGGGAATTAATTAACGGAGATCATTCTAATACCTGCTATATATTACATTCAATTAAAGAAAATGTTTCTGAAGCATGTAATTGATGGTGTGATAAGACAGTTCTCTATTTATCCATACATCCTTGCTCCATCATGTGCTGACATCTGGGCAATTTTCCCTGAGGAGGATTTCTCTCTTCCTTTCTCCATTTATATCAATTATTTACAATTATGTTATGTTGTTTATGTAAATTCCTATCTCTTCATCTGGTCACAGATGAGTGAGCACAAATTACTTACTCATCAGGAAAAATATGTGAATGGCATCAGAGCTGAAGAGAGCTTACAACCTTCCTTCCACACTCATGTTCTCTGACATTCACACAAACCTTTTTTTTCTTTTTTTTTTTTTTTTCAGCTGCGCCCATGGCATGCAGAAGTTCCTAGGCCAGGGATCGAACCTATGCTATAGCAGTGACTGGAACCACAGCAATGACAAGGCTGGATCCTTAACCTACTGAGCCACCAAGGAATCCTCCCAAAAACCTCCTTTGATTCAAATTATGGAAAACTAAAATCACCTCACACAATATCGACGCTTTAAGAGTTAATTATCATTTCAGCAAATTAGATAGTAAGAAATGTTAATAGATTGGATGCATTGGGTACAGTTGGTATTAGCACAACACATACGGAAACATAAAAGATTGAATCAAGGTGAAGAACAAGAAAAAAGTCTGCTTACATGTGAGAGAGATTCGTGAGAGGTCTGAACATCCTTTGCTGGATATTTGAAATTTCAAGTCCTTCTAGACTGCTAAAAATATCAAATTAATTATCAAAAAACATGTTATGCAGGATATAATAAAATGAGTTTCTGTGCAGGAAAATTTAGTAAAATGTTATTAGTTAACACTTATTCTGAACTAAACATTCATACTTAGGCATTTCTCTAACATTTATTTTCTTTCTTTCTTTCTTTCTTTCTTTCTTTCTTTCTTTCTTTCTTTCTTTCTTTCTTTCTTTCCTTCTTTCTTCCTTTCTTTTGGTTGCACCCAGGGCATGGATAAGTTCCTGGGCCAGGGATTGAGTGGGCGTCATAGCAATGACAGGAGCCCCAGCAGTGACAATGCTAGATCCCTAACCCACTAAGTCACCAGGGAACTCCTCTAACTCCTTTAAAAATTTTTTTTATTAAATTGTTTTCATCAAATGAAAGCTTCTTTAAACTCTATAGTGCTCTATCATTTTCAAAATTCTTTCACATGACTTCATATAATTCCATAATAATCCTTTTTTCCCTCCCCAATTTCTTTTTTGATTCTGCTATTTATACACATATATCTCCCAATTTAAATTTTTTGGCTCCTCATAGATTGTGGCACAAAGCTTTGTGCATGATATCTATTCAAGAAATATTTGTTAAATAAATAAGCATTATCTTTAGACAATATTACAATAGCAGGGGTGTTTTATGTTCTTGACAATTTTCTAAAAATTTTAAATAATACTTTTTTTCCTAATAAAATGCCATTTTAGTGAGGGAATAGTTAACTAAAGATTACCTTCTCAAGGCAATTCTTAGACCTTAACTGAATTTGTGTGTGTGTGTGTGTGTATTACAAGTAATGATTTATATAATCTAGAAAATTCCATGTTGGGATAACCACAGCTATAATAAATTCTTAGTACCTGGTGTTAATGAAGGAATAAATATGCATAGATTTACTCAGAGGATCAAAGCAAACAATCTGGTATAAGATCCTGGTGGCTATAGAAAAATACAAAATTATTAACTATTATTTAATTTTTAGCTTATAAATACGAAAGATTAAACTAATAGCTACCTGTTTATAGCCTAGCAAGCACCCTGTTTCTGTGGAGTTTAACTAACATCCTGGAAATAAAGCTTCTGATTTTAGAGATTCTATCAATCTTATTTTATAGAATTTATTGGCTATTAGTATACAAACAAAAATCACATCATAAAAATATCCCCATAGGTATATACTTACAGAGACTTGAGTTTGACAAGATAATCAAATTGGTTTGCTTGAATTTTCTGGATTGGGTTATAGGAAAGATTCCTGTATTTTAAAAAAAGGAAGCAAAAGTCATTTCTAGAAACTACTTGAGTAAAAAGAAAGTGCAACTATTGACTGAGGGTTACTTTTAAACATTTTTTGTTGATTATAGCCCTTGCCCCAGAGGGCTCACTGGACATTCAAATGGGTTGATGGAAATAAAACACTTAGAACAGCACATAGTTCTCAGTAAGTGCTCTGTGGCTGTGCTAATAATGGAGAGAGGTTAGATAACATGAGCATGAAAGTGGAGTGGTGGAGAAACAACTCCAACTGGAGGAGGTAGGTACCCCAAAACATGCTGTGCTCATTTCAGATTTTGCATATAATCAGGTGTGGCTTAAATGAAAGAAAAATAATCTCATTTAGTAAAAATTTAAATTAATAAAATCATAATGAATCCTTTTTACAATAAATTATGTCAAGGAGTGGCCTATTGTATTAGCAATCTATGAAGCATGAAATGAAAAGCAAAAATCCATGGCTAGGAAAAAAGAGATATAATTCAAAGTAATGGTCTAGCTGAACACAAATGGAGAACATTTCAACATCTTTGTAGAATAACACCTTGAAACAAGAATCATTGATTAAGTGGAACTTCTCAGGGCAGTTTCACTTTTTTAAGAAATTTATTCCAGATTAGACCATTAGTTGGGTAAGGGAGGGGTGGTGATTACAGAAAAAAGGAACGAGATGAAGAATGACAACGAAAAATGTGTTGTGTGTGTGAAAAAAACAAAGGTAAATCAATATTCTATGAACAGAAACAAAACCATCTTAATAAAGGCCATATGTGAAAGCCAAAACTAACATTATGCTCAATGGTGAAAGGCTGAAAGCCTTTTCTCTAAATTTAGTAATGGGACCAGTATGCTTATTTCCACCATTTCTATTTAACATAGTGCTGGAAGTCCTAGCCAGAGCAATCAGGCAAGAAATAAAAGGCATCCAAATTGGGAAGGGGGAAGTAAATGTTTGCTGATGACACAATTTTATGTGTTTAAAACCCTAAAGATTTCACACACACACACACACACACACACACACACAAAACTGTCAGAACTAACAAACAATTCAGCAAAATTGCCAAATATGAAACCAACACAAAATAATCAGACAATAATCAATAATCAAATGCAATAACAAACAAGAATCAAATGCATTTCGATACATTAATCATGAGCAATCCAAATTGAAAATTAAGAAAAGAATTCCATTTACAATAACATCAAAAGAACAAAATTCTTAGGAATAAATAATTTGAAAAAAGGTGAAAGACTTGTACTTTGAAAACAAAAGGTTGCTGAAAGAAATGACAAAAATGAAGGGATTAATATGGCAGAGGAGAAGGACATGAAGCTCACTGTCTCCCACAAATACATCTACACATGGAATGAGTCTCATGGAACATCTACTGATTGCTGGTATAAGACCTCAGACTTTCAAAAGGGCAAGAAAATCTCCATGTAATAGGGTAGGACAAAACAAAAAAAGAAAAAAAGAAAGAGAGAGAAAGGAATTGGGATGGGACTAGTGCACCTGGGAAGGATATGTGAAAGAGGAAAGGTTTCTGCACACCAAGAAGACCCCTCACTCTCAGGCAGACCAGCCAGAACAAAGGAGGAGCTTAAAAGCCTTGGAGATGAGTGCAGGAACTGGTTTGCAGAGAACAAAGTGGAGAAAGATTTGCACAGATGGTGCTGCCACCTGCATGCCCCAGCCTGAGATGCACCTCCACTGAAGTGGGCAGGGGCAGGACCACCATGGGAACTTTCTCCATGTGTGGGCTTGCAGGCAGCAGGGCACCCCTTGCATTAGCTCTGGGGGCAGGAGTAAGCTGCTGCTGCCATCTCAGACTCCAGAAGTAGGTGCAGACTACTGTATCCACTGAGGGTCTTATGAGCAGGCAACAGTCACTGCCCTAACCTTCCCAGGAGGGCATGCAGTCTGCCAATGCCACCGCTGAGGGGCCTGTAACTGGGTGCCAATTGCTGTCCTAATCTTCCTGGCAGTGTGTGCAGGCTGTGCACCTGCATAACCCCTATCATGGGGATAATGGCCAGTATACACTGAGGAAAGAGATGGCAAGCATCCAAATCAAAACCATCCCTCTCACACATGCACACACACACACACACACACACACATACACACACACACACACAAATTAAACCCACACAAGTTATGTAGGAATGCCCCTGCACATAAATAGCCCTCCAACACTACAGTAGACAATTATTTCTCCTAAACTCACAGAGTAAGAGAAATGTAAGCAAAATGAAGAAGCAGAGGAAACAGTCTCAGTTAAAAGACCAAGAGAATTCTCCTGAAGGAACAATGAAACAGAACTTTTTAGTCTAATAGAAACCAAGTTTAAAAAGGAGATAATGAAAATGCTGAAGGAATTAGGAAAAGCTATCAACAGAAATGCAGATTACTGCAAAAAGGAACTAAAAACTATAAGGAGAAGCCAAGAAAAACTAGAAAATTCATTTGCTGAGATGAAAGCTGAACACAAGGCATGACTAGCAGAATAATAATGCAGAAGAAAGAACAAGTGGTCTGGAACATAGGATAAGGGAATTAATCAAAACAGCAGACAGAAAACCAAATGAAAAAAATAAAAACAATATAAGGGTCTTAAGAGATAATATAAAGCATACCAAAATATGCATAATAGGAATTCCAGAAGAAGAAGAAAGAGAAAAGGGTATCGGAAATGTATTTGAAGAAATTATGGCTGAAAACTTCCCAAACATAAATAAGGAAATAGATATCCAGACACAAGAAGCACAAGATGAACACAAACCAAGACATATAACAAAAACTGCAAAAGTTAAAGATAAAAGAGAGGATTCTAAAGGCAGCAAGAGAAAAACACAGTTAGTTACAAGGGAACCCCATCAGCTGATTTCTCTACAGAAACAGTGTAGGCCATAAGGGAATGGTACAATATATTCAAAGCCTTGAAACTGAAAAATCTGCAGCTTAGAATACTCTACCTACCCAGATTATCATTTACAATAAGAGAAATAAAGAATTTCTCAGACAAGGAAAAACTAAAAGAATACAGCAATATTAAGACTATGCTAAAGAAATATTGAAAGGTTTTCTCTAAATAGAAAAGAGCCAAGAAGATATAGGAAGGAGGAAATCACAATTGGAAAGTAAATCTCTTAAATGAGCCAGTATACAGATCAAAAAGAAAACTATTTGTGAAAGTAATGATAAACACAAGGAACAGCAAAAGGATAAATATGAAGATGTACAAAAGGATATCCAAATTATAAAAGGTGGGGAAGGAAAGTAAGAAAATATAGATTCTTTTTTTAAAGAATGTGTTTAGCCTATGTCACTATCAGTCTAAATCAAGCAGATATAGGAAAGGGTTAACATACTTGAACAACAGAGCAAACATAAACCCCAAACAAACAATAGTTTCACAAAAACCAAAAAGAAGAGGTCAAAAGCATAATATAAAAGGAAATCATCAAACCATAAAAAGAAAAAGAAAGGAACAAAGAGAAACATAGAATCAACTGGAAAATAAGGTTTAAAATGGCAACAAATACATAAATTATCAGTAATTACCTTAAAAGTCAGTGAACTGAATGACATACATAGAGTGGCAGGCTGAATTAAAATAACAAGAGCCTACAGTATGCTGCCTACAAGAGACCCATGTTAGGGCAAAGGAAACACAAAGATTAAAAGTGAGGGGATGGAAAAAATATTACATGTTAATGGAAATGACAAGAAAGCAGAAATCACAATACTCATACCAGACAAAATAGACTTTAAAACAAAGGCCATAAAGAGAGATAAAGGAGGATACTATTTAATGATAAATGCATCAACTGAAGAAGAGGATGTTTTGGAGTTCCCATCGTGGCTCAGTGGTTAATGAATCCAACTAGGAACCATGAGGTTGAAATGAAAACTCATTTCAACAACAATGAAAACACAACCATACAACAATTTATGGGATGCCACAAAAATAGTTCTTAGAGGGAAGTTCATAGCAGTATGAAGAGGAAGACCGAAAGTCCTCCTCAAAAAACAAAAAAATCTCAAATAAACAACCTAACCTACCACCTAAAGGAATTAGTCAAAGAAGAACAAACAAAACCTAAAGTCAGCAGAAGAAAAGAAACCATGAATATTGGAGAGAAAATGAATGAAATGAAGATTAAAATAACAGTAGAAAAAAAATCAATAAAACCAAGAGTTGGGTTTTTTGAAAGGGTAAACAAAATTGTCAAACCTCTTGTCAGACTCACCAAGAAGAAGTGAGAGAGAACTCAAATAAATAAAATAAGAAATTAAAAAGGAGAAATCACAACTGATACTGAAGAAATTTAAAAAAAGAGGATACTATGAATAATTATATGCCAGCAAATTTTACAACCTAGAAAAAATGGGCAACTTTCTAGAAACATACAGCCAACCAAAACTGAATCAAGAAGAAATAGATCATTTGAACAGACCAATCACTAGAAATGAATTTGAATTTGTAATTGAAAAAAAAACTCTTTGTAAACAAAAGTCCAAAACCAGATGGCTTCACAGGCACATTCTGCCAAACATGTAAAGAAGAACTTATATTGATCCTTCTTAAAATTTTCCAAAAGGTAGAAGAAGAAGGAACACTCCCAAAGACATTCCACAAAGCTATCATCATCCTGATACCAAAACCAGATGAAGATATTAGCAAAAAAGCAAATTATAGGCCAATATCTTTGATGAACATAGATGCAAAAATTCTCAACAAAATTTTAGCTAACTGAGTCCAATAGCACATAAAAAATATCATACACCAGGACTAAGTGGGATTCATCCCAAGTTCACTAGGATGGTTCACTGTATGCGAATCAATCAATGTCATACACCACATTAACAAAAGAAAAATCAAAAACCACATGATTGGAGTCCTTGTAGTGGCTCATTGGAAACTAATCTGACTAGGATCCATGAGGACACAGGTTTGATCCCTGGCCTTGCTCAGTGGGGTAAGGATCTGCCATTGCTGTGAGCTGTGGTGTAGGTTGAAAACATGGCTTGGATCTGGCATTGTTGTGGCTGAGGTGTAAGCCTGTGGTTACAGCTCCAATTCAGCCCCTGGACTGGGAACTACCATATGCTGCAGGTGCAGCCCTAAAACAAAAACAAAAAAAGAAACAAAACATACAATCCCCTCCACATGATCATCTCAATAGATGCAGAAAAAGCATTTGACAGACTCCATGATAAAAACTGGAGTGGGTATAGGGGAACATATCTCAACATAATAAAAGCCATTTATAAAATATAACACTCAACAGAGAAAAGCCGAAAGTCTTCCTGCTAAAATCTGCAACAAGACAAGGATGCCCAATGTCACCACTTCTATTAAACATAGTATTGGAACTTCTAGCCACAGCAATCAGACAAGAAAAAGAAATAAATGGTATCCAAATTTTAAGGGAAGAGTTAAATCTGTCACTATCTGCAGATGACATGATACTATACATAGAAAACCCTAAGGACTCCACACAAAAACTACTGGATCTGATAAGTGAATTCAGCAAAGTAGTAGGATACAAGATTAACATTCAGAAATCAGTTGCATTTCTTTACAGTAACAATGAAATATCAGAAAAAGAGTATTAAAAAAAACCTTTTAAAACACATTAAAAAATACCTAGGAATAAACCTGACCAAGGAGGTGAAAGACTGATATACTGAGAATTATAAATCATTAGTAAGTGAAATGTTAAAAGATGCAAAGAGATGGAAAGATAGCCCTTGCTCTTTGATTGAAAGAATTAATATTGTTAAAATACCCATATTACCTAAAGCAATCTACAGATTTAATCAGCTCTCTATCAAATTACCCATGATATTTTTCACAGAACTAGAACAAATAATCCAAAAATTTATATGGAACCATAAGAAATCCAGAATTGCCAAAGCAATCCTTAGGAAAAGATAAAGCAGGAGGCATAACTCTCCCAGACTTCAGACAATGCTACAAAGCTACAATAATCAAATTAGTGTGGTACTGGTACAAAAACAGACATATGAACCAATGGAAGAGAATAGAGAGCCCAGAAATAAACCCAGACACCTATGGTAAATTGGTATTTGACAAAGGAGGAGAGAATTTTTATATTCTTGTCTTGGGAAAAAGACAGTCTTTTCAGCAGGTAGTACTGGCAAAATTGGACAGCTGTGTGTAAATTAATGTATTTAGAACACACCCTCACACCATGCACAAAATAAACTCAAAATGGCTTAAAGACTTAAACATAAGACATGCTAGCATAAAACTCCTAGAGGAGCACATAGACAAAACATTCTCTGACAAAACTATAGCAATGTTTTCTTAGATCAGTCTCCAAAGGCAATAGAAATTAAAAAAAAAATAAACAAGTGGGACCTAACCAAACTTACAAGCTTCTGCACAGCAAAGGAAACCATAAAAATGCAAAAATACAACACAAGGAATTGGAGAAAATATTTGCAAATGATGGAATTGACAAGGACTCCCAAATATACAAACAGTTCGTAAAAATCAACAACAAAAACAATCCAATCAAAAAATGGGCAGAAGTCTTTTCTCCAGATAAAACATACAGATGGCCAGTAGACACATGAAAAGATGCTCAATATCACTAATTATTAGAGAAATGCAAATAAAAACTACAGTGAAATACCTATACCTCACACTGTTCAGATTTACTATCATTAAAGTCTATAAATAACAAATGCTGGAGAGGGTGTGGAGAAAAGGGACCCCTCTTGCACTCTTGGTGGGAATATAAATTAGTAGAACCACTATGGAAAACAGTATGGAGGTTCCTCAGAAAACCAAAAATATAACTACCATATGATCCAGCAATCCAACTCTTTGGCATACGCCCAAGCAAAAGAAATGATTCAAAGGGATACATTAACCTCAATGTCCATTGCAGCAATATTTACAATAGCCAAGACTTGGAAACAACCTAAACGTTCATCTCCAGATGAATAGATTAAGAAGGTGTGGTAGATGTATACAGTGGAATACTACTCAGCCATAAAATGAACAAAATAATGCCATTTGCAGCAGCATGCATGCAGCTATAGATTCTCATACTAAGAGATGTTAAGTCAGAAGGAGGACAAATACCATATGATATCAGTTATATGTGGAATCTAAAATATGACACAAATGAACTTACTTACACAACAGAAACAGACTCACAGACATGGAGAACAGACTTACGGTTGCCACCAGCAAGGGGGTGGGGGTTAAGTGGAAGGGACTGGGAGTTTGGGGTTGATAAATGCAAACTATTACATTTCGAATGGATAAGCAAAAGGTCCTATTGTGTAGCACAGGTTACTATATCCAGTATCTTGCGATAAGCCATAATTTAAAAGAATATAGAGGGAGTTCCAATCGTGGTGCAGTGGTTAACGAATCCGACTAGGAACCATGAGGTGGCGGGTTCGGTCCCTGCCCTTGCTCACTGGGTTAAGGATCCGGTTACTGTGAGCTGTGGTGTAGGTCGCAGACTCGGCTCGGATCCTGCGTTGCTTCGGCCCTGGCATAGGCTGGTGGTTACAGCTCTGATTCGACCCCTAGCCTGGGAACCTCCCATGCAGCGGGAGCGGCCCAAGAAATGGCAAAAAGACAAAAAAAAAAAAAAAAAAGAATATAGAAAAGAAAGCATATAGGGAGTTCCTGCTGTGCCTCAGGGGAAACAAATCTGACTAGTATCCATGAGGATGCAGATTCAATCTCTGTGCTAGCTCAGTGGGCTGGGGATCCGGCATTGCCGTGAGCTGTGGTGTAGGTCACAGATGTGGCTTGGATCCCCTTGTTGCTGTGGCTGTGGTGCTGCCAGCAATAGCTCTGATTTGACCCCTAGCCTGGGAATTTCCATATGCTACAGGTGTGGCCCTAAAAAGCAAAAAAAAAAAAAAAAAAAAAAAAAAAGAATGTATATATATTTGTATAATTGTCACTTTGCTGTACAGTAGAAATTAGCATAACATTGTAAACAACATACTTTAAACAAAACAAATAATATTTGACAAAAAAGAAATTAAAGAAGATACCAATAAATGGAAAGACATCCTGTGTTCATAGCTTAAAAAATGGAATATTGTTAAGATGTCAATACTCCCCAAAGCAATCTACAGACTCAGTGTAATCTCTAGCCAAATTCCAATTATTTTTTTGCATTAATAGAAAAACCCATCCTAAAATTCATATGGAATCTCAGGGGAATATAAATAGGTTAAATAACCTTGAAAAAGGAGAACAAAGTTGGAAGTCTCACTTCCTGATTCAAAACTTCCTACAAAGCCACAGAAGCCAAAACAGCGTGGTAATAGTGTAAAGGTAGTTATAGAGAAAAATGGAATAGAGAAGATATCCTAGAACAATTCTTTGTATACATGGTCAAATACTTTTAAACACACGTCAAGACTGTTCAGTGGGGGAAAGGATGGTCTTTTCAACAGATGGAGCTGGGAAAATCTGATAGATATTCACATGCGAAAACATAAGCCTATATCTTTAGCTTCTACCATGTACAAAATTAACTCAAAATGGACCAAAGGCCTGACTATAAATGCTAAAACTATACAACTCTTAGAAGAAATCAGAGGAGAAAAGCTTTACAACATTTGATTAGGTGATGATTTCTTGTATATGATACCAAAAGCACCGGTAACAAAAAAAAAAAAAGAAAGAAAATTCAGACTACATCTAAATCAAAAACTTTTATGCATCAGAAAACACTGTCAATACAGTGAAAAGCTAACCTACAGAATAGAAGAATATATATATCTGAAAATGATTTAGTATCAAAAATATATGTATTCTTACAACTTAATGAAAACTGAAACAACACAATTTAAAAATGGGCAAAGAATTTGAGACATTCTCCAAGCAAGATACACAAATGGTCAATAAGCAAATGAAAAGACGCTCAACATCAATAGTCATTAGGGAAAGGTAAATCAAAACCACATGAAATACCATTTCACATCCTTTAGGTTGGCTATTATAAAAAAATTATAAAATAGCAAGTGTTGTAGAAGATACAGAGAAATTGGAACCCTTATGTACTGATAGTGGGAATGTAAAATAGTGTAGCCACTACAGAAGAGAGTATGGTGTTTCCTCAAAAAATTAAAGATAGTGTTACCATAGGATCCAATAATTCTACTCTTGGGGATATATACCCAAAAGAATTGAAAGCAAGTTCTTGAACAGATATTTGTAACCCACATTCACAGCAGCATTACTCATAATAGCTAAAAGGTGGAAGCAACCCAAATGTCCATCAATGGATGAATGGATAAATACAGAGTGATATATACACAAAATGGATTATTATTCAGAATAATAATATTCAGAAATTTTGACATATGCTACATCATGGATGAACCTTGAAGACATTATGCTAAGTGACATCAGCCAGTCACAAAAGAACAATTATTGTAAGATTCCACCTATATGAGGTACCTAGAGATGTCAAAATCATAGAGACAACATGAAGTGTTAGCTGCTGGTGTGTGTGTGGAGAGAATGGGAAGTTATTACTTAATAGGTATGAGTTTCAGTTTGGGAAGATGAAAAAGTGCTGGAGATGGACAGTGGTGGTGGTTGAGCGACAATGTGAATGTACACTTAAAAATGGTTAAAATTGTAAATGTACATATGTATATTTTATCACAACTTAAACAATAAAAGAAATGAAAAAATAAAGATACAAAATTCATATCAGTCTTACAATTGTGAGAGCTCCTTCAGATCCTTAAATACATGTGGTGAAAGATTTTCAATCTTATTACTTCCTAAATCCCTAGAGAAATAATTGCAAACATGTCATATTACTTTCTTAGGACTTTATTCATAGTTCTGTAATTTATTAGAAAATCATTATACAACTTTTCAACCATGCTATTAGTGAGTTATACTAATTAATAGAAGTTGAAACTTTAAAAACGGAGTGAAATGGTAAAAGATAAAAATATTTTATCTGGAGTTCCTGTTGTAGTGCAGTGGAAACAAATCCCACTAGTAACCATGAGGCTGAGTGTTCAATACCTGGCCTTGCTCAGTGGGTTAAGATCCCATGTTGCTGTGAGCTGTGATGTAGGTCACAGACATGGCTTGGATCCTGCGTTGCCGTGGCTGTGGCGCAGGCTGGCAGTTGCAGCTCCTATTCAACCCCTGGCCTGGGAACCTCCATATGCCGCAGGTGCAGCCCTAAAAAAAGACAAAAAAGTAAAAAAAAAATTTTATCCCATTTTATAACTCACTCAGAGACAATACTTGGTGGTATTTGATCAATACAGATATACATTTCTAATTCAATTAATACATGTGTTGTGCCTGTCTTTCTTTCTCCCCTCCTTCCCTCCCTCCCTCCCTCCCTCCTTCCCTCCTTCCCTCCTTCCCTCCTTCCCTCCTTCCTTCCTTCCTTCCTTCCTTCCTTCTTTCCTTTCTTCCCTGTTAAGTAGAAATATGGTTTGGAGCCTTAATCTTTTCTTTTGCTTGGGTTTACTATGATTTTCAAGTGGAAGTGGATTATTTCAGGTGCTATTTTCTTCCACAGCTGACATGCACTGGATTTCATATACGGCTGGGACAGGATATTTCTTGTGTTACCTCATGTGTGTATAGAAGAGGGGGCTGAACATGGAACGACCTTGTTGCTTAGTTCTAAGAAGATTTCGGAGAGTAGTAGCTCTTGTGGTAGCTTTGACGGTGGAAACTCTCATGAGATAGGCCTTGGATTCTTCTAAAGAAGACAATCTTCCAATAGGCTTGGGTTCTCCTCTGCCATCAAGACATACTAAGAAGATGCCTAACCATGTTCCCTATCCATCTCCAAATCCTACTGGTTGCCATAAGGAGAGGTAGGGGAATAGATCTATTTGTTACATAAATTGGAGTGCTTGTAAATCAAAAGTTAGGCTATTCAACTTGGAAAGGCAGGATGGTTTTATTTTTATTTATTTATTTTTTAGACCTACATCTGTATGGCATAGCGAAGTATCCAGGCGAGGGGTTGAATCCGAGCTGCGGATGCAGCCTACTCCATAGCCACAGCAACATTGGATCAGAGCTGGATCTACAACCCATATCGCAGCTTGCAACATTGGATCCTCAACCCAGTGGGCAAGGCCAGAGATGGAACCTGTGTCCTCACAGAGAAAACATCCTGTCCTTAACCGCTAAGTCACAATGGGAATTCCAGGGCAGGATAGTTTTAGATTGAGTTTTCAAAACTAAAAATAAGTAGTGAATATAACCAACATTATAAATGTCTTTGCTGTAAGTGTTTTACTTTCATACTGTAAACTGAACCCCAAGACTGTTTTTTGTTATTTATGAATTTGTGGGTGAATTGTCTGTGAAGACAGTCTGATTTAAAAACTAAAGAAATCTTTCTAAAATTTCATCCTTTTCTTAAAATCCTCCAATAGCTCATTGTTACATAGAAGATAAACATCAAAACTGCTTAGGGTGCTATAAAAAGTCTTTCAATATCTAAGTATCTTGCCACTCTCCAGCTTTTCAGCTTA
This sequence comes from Sus scrofa, assembly GCF_054392235.1. Taxonomy (NCBI): domain Eukaryota; kingdom Metazoa; phylum Chordata; class Mammalia; order Artiodactyla; family Suidae; genus Sus; species Sus scrofa. The sequence continues at coordinate 48,163,955 of NC_139390.1, read as the reverse complement.
ATTTCCTACTACTTTCTACTCAGTCAAAATGATTTTCACCAGGGCCTGAATGCACTTCAGTATTCTTTTTTTTTTTTTTTTTTTTTTGGTCTTTTTGTCATTTAGGGCCCCACTTGCAGCATATGGAGGTTCCCAGGCCAGGAGTTGAATCGGAGCTGTAGCCACTGACCTATGCCAGAGTCACAGCAAAGTGGGATCTGAGCCACCTCTGCAACCTACACCACAGCTCATGGCAACGCCAGATGCTTAACCCACTGAGTGAGGCCAGGGATTGAACCCGAGTTCTCATGGATGCTAGTCGAGTTCGTTAACCACTGAGCCATGATGGAAACTCTGCACTTCAGTATTCTATCCTCTGGGTTTTTTTCATGAGTGTTTCTTTCTGCCTGTAATAAGCTTTGCTACTTGTTCTTCTGGTGAAGTCCCTATGCATCCTTCAAGATTCTGCTCCTATAAACAAGGATTTACTGCAGTGCATAGGGAACTATATTCAATATCTCATAATAACTTATAATGGAAAAGAATCTGAAAAAATATATTGCATAATTGAATCAGTTTGCTGTACACCTGAAACTAACACAATACTGTAAATAACTATACCTCAAAAAGAAAAATTCTGCTCTCAAGCTCCTCCTCTGTGACTGGGTAGTTAAACATTTTCTTCTCTCTTCTGTCATAAGTAGCATGTATAACACACACAGGAATATAGCATCATATTAAAACTGTTTCTGCACATCTGTGCTCACCTGAAGGAAAGGAGTTCTTTGAGTACATGAAATATACCTATTCATTTTGGGCTTTCCAGCATGTAGCTTAGTTTTTTTTTTTGTTTTTGTTTGTTTTTTGGCTATACCTGTGGCATGCAGAAATTCCCAGGCCAGGAATCGAACCTGAGCCACAACAGTAACAACACTGGGTCCTAGGCTTCCAGGGAGTTCCTAGCTTAGTGTTGGAATAACTCTTCTTTCCACCCCTAATTAGAAGTCTATGAATAGACTGAATCTGCTTCACATTTAGTGGCTGCACAATTCCGCTTCCTTGTATGCAAAGCCAAGTAAAATATTGATTATATGAGTGAGGCGGTGTGGAAAACCGATTTAGACGAATCCACTAGGATATTAAAACTGGCAATACCACGTTCAGTCGTTTCTGATGGGAGTGCTGGTTTTGGCTCTCAGAGCAAACATAGACATATAGTTCATTTATCATGAATCATATAACAGCGACCATTTGTCCCAGATCTTAAATGACATGTAATAAGACCATTTTCTCAGTTTTGGTTTAGGAAAGTTGGCCTAAACTTAACTGGACTTAAGGTTCATTTCTGAACAAGCTCAGGAAACCCATTATCACTTAGCGTAGTCGACTTCAAAAGCACAAATTAAATCAAGCGTGTTGCAAAAAGTTTCTGCTACCAGGACTATAAAGTCGACTCTGAGAAGTGAATCCTATTGCTACCACTTGATTTGCCCTCTTTAACTCTCTTGGTGGGCTCAAGCCAGGAGGGGCACAGAGGGTCATCTAACCCTCTCACAAAAGGAGAGTCATCTGATTTTAGGTCTAGACTCATCCATTTACAGCCATCACCGCTTAGAAAACATGGCATTTTGTCCTCGTCAATCTGATTTTCCGGGCCAGTGTTTAGTACAGGATTTGGCAGAATTTAGGCAGGACTAATTGTTGGCTTTAGGTTACCTTTTTTTTTTTTTTTTTTTTTTTTTGTCGCTCTTTCATTTACCTCTGAGCCTGGCTCAGCACTGGCTATGCACTAAGCTGTTGTGTCCCATGCTTGCTGCTGGCTACTGATGCACAGAACTTGCACCTTAGTGCCATCATGAAGGTTAGGACTTGGAGAAATTGCCTTCTGGTTTTTAGAGAGCTGTAGCAAGCAGGCTAAAACAAGTGCAAGTATGGACGCCTTGACTAAGTACTTTAATGGCTAGGTGATACCTTTTGAGTCACCTAATGCACCTTTCCCTACTGAGAATAAAATAATGACCTGACGTGCTGATATGATTTACTTGCCAGACACCAGGAATTGTTACAGCAGAAGCTTGGTTTTGATATGTATTGAGACATTCTTGTATGTTTTGTGAATGATTGGTACTATCTACCAAAAATGTTTTAAGCTAAGGGTTATGGGGAAAATGGTGGGTTTTTCATGCCTTGCTTATGATGCTTTGCGTCAAATCTTGGATTGTTTCCTGAGGAATGTTTCTGTTGGTAGCACATATATTCCCTTTACACGTCTTAGTGTGAAGGTAAGGTGCCTAGAGAGACCTTTAGTTTCATTAATTTTTATGGAAAAGTTTTAATGAGTCAAAGTTCTGCCCAGCTAATTGTCAAAACATGGAGTTTCTCTCTAGGAAACAAAAAATCAAACTAGCTTCTAGCCCAAAGCTTAGCAAAAATCTAATGGAAGAAACAAATACTAAAAAATTAAAAATTCCCTAAAGGACATGTACTTCATTCATTGTTTTATGTATATTTTATTTGGACAATCAGCTACTACATGTTTGGATTGCAAGGCTTTGATTTATCAGAGAGTTGCTTTAATGTCCTTTGGAATTATGTCATTGACTTAAGAAAGGGACATTAAATAGCTACCTTTAAAAAAACAAACTTATGGTTACCAAAGGGAAAGTGAGGAGGGATAAACTAGGGGCTCAGGATTAAAATATACACACTACTATATATAAAATAGAAAAACAAGGACCTACTGTATCAAACAGGAAATTATACCCAATATATTGTAATAACTTTTAGTGGAAAGAATCTGAAAACTGAATCACTGTGCTGTACACTTGAAGCTAACAAAACATTCTAAATCAACTGTATTTCAATAAAATTTTCAAAAATAGATGTCTTAGCTTTCTTCTTCATTATTGTAGGCTAGGATGTTATCGACACAGTGCCTAATTTCCTTATGGATCCAAGATTATCCTTTTGTTTCAGAATAGCAAAGTAGTGTCTTTTTATTTCCCAGTCTCTGAATTCTAATTTTCTGGGAAACTTAAATTTGCTGCTTCTCTTTAGCAGTGGGTCAGAGTGGTATAGGATGTATTTTATTTATGTTTTCCCTTACTTTATTCTTTCTCCACAGTTGTCTTTCCTTTACCTCACTTTCCTCAAATATTTATTGCATATTTTTCATATATATATATATATATATTCTTTTTAGGGCCTCACCTGAGGCATATGGAGGTTCCCAGGCTAGGGGTCAAATCAGAGCTGTAGCTGCTGGCCTACGGCACAGCCACAGCCACAGCAACAAGGGATCTGAGTTGTGTATATGAACTATACCACAGCTGATGGCAATGCGAGATCCTTAACGCAGGGAGCAAGACCAGGGATCGGACCTGTGTCCTTATGGATACTAATCAGGCTTATTAACCACTGAGCCACAAGGGGAACTCCTATACATATTTTTTTTTTTTAAAGCTATCAGATTCCTTTGTGGCTCAAGTATATAAAAATAATGCTAGAAAGAGATAAAATAAATATTTCTTTTCTGCCTTTTTAGGGTCTAACCTGAAGCATATGTAGGTTCCCAGGCTAGGGTTGAATCAGAGCTGCAGCTATTGGCCTACACCACAGCCAGAGCAATGCCAGATCCTTAACCCACAGAGTTGGGCCAGGGATTAAACGCATCCTCATGGATACTAATTGGGTTTGTTACTGCTGAACCACAATGGGAATTTCCATAAATATTTCTTAAACGTAAAACATATATGTGTAACAAAAATGAACTGAAACAGTAAAACTTACAATTCATCTAGTTTCTGGAGAGGTGCAAACGTATTTTCATTTAGGTGATTAATTTTGTTTTTCCTCATTACCCTGAAAGTAAAAAGGAAAAGATGTAACTTCTTGAAGTAACTGATAAATGAGTTATTGGAGAGGTGATTACCAGCCTGCAAAACAATTATATATGGTGCATTTTTGCATCAAGATATTTTGAAGTAGTGTAAGAAATTACCCAATCTAATTTTAATCTTAAATTTCCCCAATCTTTTAATGATTATAAAAATAAAATAGTTTTCAGGGTCTTTTTTTTTTTTTTTTTTGGCTTTTGTCCTTTTTTAGGGCTGTACCCATGGCATATGGAGGTTCCCTGGCTAGGGGTCTAATCAGAGCTATAGCTGCTGGCCTACACCAGAGCCACAGTAAGGCCAGATCTAAGCCACGTCTTTGACCTACACCCTGGCTCACAGCAATGCCAGATCCTTAACCCACTGATCGGGGCCAGGGATCGAACCCAAAACCTCATGGTTCCTAGTCGGATTCGATTCCGCTGTGCCACGATGGGAACTCCCAGTTTTCAAAGTCTTAAGTGAGTTAGGGAAGAGCTCTGCAGAGGAAATAGTGAACAAGAATACAGTCTGAGTTTCAGCACAGGGAGTTTTGTGTTTTTTTTCCCCCATTTATTCATTTATTCAGCACATCTTCACTGAGGTCCAGTTATGGGCCAGTTGTCTCTGCAGTCTGTGTAGCAGGTCTGTCTAACAAAATACCCCCCACACAATAGCACTCATGTGCCTTCAGTAGTTGACGTGATTTAGGACAGAGATGATGGAGGGACTCTAATCTAAGCTGGACCAACTTAGAAGAAAATTCTTATCAATATATATGTAATCAAACTTACAATTTATCTAGTTTCTGGAGAGGTGCAAACTCAGAAGATCTCTAGTTTGGGATACTGAATCAGACTGCATGTCTTGACACTTGACAGTTCATCTCTGCACTGAGCTGGAGTGATGAGCTTACAGAAGAGACTAGCTCACAGAACATGTAAAGGATTTTCAATTCTTGAAACAATGTGGGACATGCCTGGAAGCTGGAATCTTTAAGTATTTATTTCCTGCCAGCACTCCAAACCATGACCAGTTTCTCCTAGCATCCCTGGACCAGAAAAGCACAAGCACCTGCCAAGAGAAACTCAGAAACGATTTCTTTGTTCAGAGATTTCTCTAGGAACAAACACAAGTAGAACAGAAAAGAAGAGCTACATTTTGTGGATATCTGTTTGGTCTAAGTCCAGTGCCTTTGAGCCCACTGCAATGGGAGGGGCACAAGTGGAGAAAAATGATTGTGGATATCAGTGGTAGATACTTTGTTGCTTATACACAGGGGTCCTATATATTCTAGCATGATTTTCAGACTTTTCTCCACGGTAACCTACATTTTTTACAGTTTAAAAAAAATGTATTTTGCATTGGGATCTAGCCTATACCCACACAACCCAAGATTCATGAACCAATGCACATAATCATCTGAATTGCACTCTGAAATTTTTATTCAATTCAATTGTATTTCAGTAAAAAATGCTGCTTGGGACGCACTACACTGCTTTCTTCACCCACCTCTGAGTTTTGACCCACAGTTTGAAAAATGAAAATTCTGGAAAAATAAACTGCGAATGAGGCAATTGCATTTTTATACTGAAGGAAGCCTCAGCTTCCTTCCATTTTTCTGGAAGAGGCAGCGCAAATTTAAAATAAACCAGAGAGGCCTAAGGAGAAATTATACTCGATAACATTCCAAGGTTTATGCTGGTGTCCTCAATTATATTTTCAGGGATATGAACATGCTACAGTTTTTAAAAATTATATGTAATTCCACCCATGATCTTTGCAGTAATAATTCTTGCAGATTAGGACTTTAACTTAGTGCTTCTGAACCTGAGATCCAAGGATAGATTCTAGGTGGTTTATGAGAAATTCTTTCCATTAAATTGGGTATTACTTAAGTTTAAGAAAAACAGGTCTCTTTATAGAGTGCCTTTGCGATGACTCACGTATGTTCTAAATCTGTGGTTACGCCTGGTTTGAACTTAAATAATTTTGCTAATGTGCTTCCGTTTCAAAAAACTTTTCTGCACTGAGCTCTGCAATGAGAGGGAACATTTGCTATAATTACTATGCTAGACTCTGTTCATGCTAGATTCTGTTCACATAAATGATTCATTTTGTTTGTAAAGAGATATGACATTACTTCTAAGGGACAAAACGTTACTTACAAAACAGTTAAATTACTGCAGGAAATAAAAGTCAAATTTCTTAAATTATGGATATGGTTGCCTTCAAAGTCCCTGAAATAGAAAAAAAAAATGTAAAGCTAAATTTAATCACAGACAGAAATAAATTGGGTAAGAATTGTTTTCTGGACTCAAAGATTTAGAAACCAAACTAACGGCTACCAAAGGGGAAATGTTGGGGGTGGGGGAAGGGATAAATCAGGAAGTTGGAATTAACATGTACACAGTACTACGTATAAAATAGATACATACTGTCTAGCATTGGGAACCTACTCAATGTTCTATAATAACCTACGAGGGAAAAGAATCTGAAAAAAATGGATATATGTGCAGGTATGACTGAATCTCTTTCCTATACACCTGAAATTAATACAGTATTGTAAGTCAATTACACTGCAATAAAATAGAAAAAATGAAAAAAAGAATTGTTTTCCTTTTTTTTTTTTTTTGTCTTTTCGTCTTTTCTAGGGCTCCACCCACGGCATATGGAGGTTCCCAGGCTAGGGGTCCAATCGGAGCTGTAGCCGCAGGCCTATGCCAGAGGCACAGCAACGCCAGATCCAAGCTGCGTCTGTGAACTACACCGCAGCTCACAGCAACTCTGGATCCTTAACCCATGATCGGGGCCAGGGATCGAACCGGAAACCTTATGGTTCTTAACCGAATTCATTAACCACTGCACCACGACGGGAGCTCCAAGAATTGTTATCTAATAATTTTTTTCACATATTGTTTATTTCATATGGGTTCTCCCATGTAGCCACTTATATAATACTTTAAATTATATATATATGTCTATGTTTCCTTTTTCTGTGTTAATAGTAAAAACGTTTTGAGTAACATCTGTATCATGTGTTCAAATGGGTACATATGTTATCCCAAGGAATGTGAAGAGAATGAGAAATCACATTAAAAACTTTTGCTATAGTAAATTCCAACTCTGCAAGCAAATATCTAATAGTGATCTGTATTAGAAGTTCCCATTGTGGCTCAGTGGTAATGAATCTGACTAGTACTCATGAAGACATGGGTTCAATCCCTGGTCCCGCACAGTGGGTTAAGGATCCAGCATTGCTGTGAGCTGTGGTGTGGGTCGCAGATGTGGCTTGGATCCTGTGTGGCTGTGTGTAGGCTGGCAGCTTAAGCTCCGATCCTACCCGTAGCCTAGGAACACCCATATGCCGTGGGTGCAGCCCTAAAAAGACCAAAAAAAAAAAAAAAAAAAGTGTTCTGTATTAAACATCTGTCCAGAGTTTCCAATGGAATTTCCCTAAGCAGTGTGACTCTATTTGCTACAGCCTACAGAAAATTCTACCATTGTCGCAGAAGCTGCTACTGCAACATTTAACTTCTACCAATATAATATTTAACCAATACAATACAATACCAATACAATATTTAATCTTTACCTCCTTTCCCTAAACACTTCCCAGAAAAAAATTCTCAAAAGCCCCTTACCACTGCCAACACCCTTTATTGCTTTATTATCATGCCACACTGGCTGGTGCAGAGGGAAACCCACAGGCTGGCTTTTGTGCTCTACTCCCAATTCAGGGACTTCTTGCAGACCTTCCTTGAGCACCCCTGCTGCGTGACGCTAGGTCACCAACAGAGGTCTGGTCTGAGCAGCAACACTTGTCAAAAAGTTGATATTTTACTGTCTCTTCTTCAAGATTATCATGAAGGTATTCCTCCATTGCCTGTCTTTTATCCCCAGGTTTATGGTAGAAGTTTGTAGAACAGTTAGCTGACTTTAGGGACACATGTTCAGAAGTAGATGCTGGACCTTAAATCTACTCATTTTACCCCAACACATAGCTTACTGATCACCATACAGAAACAGAGCCATTCAAACAAACAACTGTGACTAAAATATATGAGCTGAAGTTTGACACAGCTACTAAAATCTGTAAGAGAAACATGGGTAACATCAATAGAAGTGCCACTATTCTGCTGGCTAGGCTGCATCTGGGACAGTGAGTCTTATTTTGTCACTGCATTAAAAATAGGTACTGACAAATCAAAGAATATCTGGAAGATCTGGGTAGAAGGCTTCTAGAAATCAAGTCAATGGAGTAAGAGAGTGTATTTATAATAGAAAAGCACATATGAGAGATATCTGAAGTCAAACACAAAGTTTTTTTGTATTAGCAATATCTTATTTTGGTATTCACAATTTTGGAAGTTTTTTTTTTTTTTTTTTTTTTTTTTTTTTTTTTTTTGTAAGGCGCTGGGTTTTTCTATGTTGCATCAGATTGCAAAATTAGATTTATGGGTTGAAGGACATGAAGCATTTCAAAATTAAGCTCACAATCAATGATGTCCAGAAAATAAACTTATCACTACAGTGATTTGCAGGGGCATATACCATTACTCAAGGGTTTTGTAGGTAGGATTTTAATACTCTATGGAATGTTGTATTAATATCTAAATCTTGATTCTAGATCACCCTTTTTAAGAAAAACTTCTATTGTTCTATTAAATGGGAAGTGAACCACTTGCAGTACTACTTCTTTTTGGTCATTAGGTTTGGCCGAGGCTCTTGGCCTCCTCTAATGTATGTTGTCAATGACAAGACCGTTAACGTCCTTTTCCTATTTTGTTGTTGTTACCAGAAATTTACACCAGGTGGTGACATTCTCTTAAACTTCACAAAATGTCTTTTAGGGGAGTTCTTTTCTGGTTAGTTACTCATGTAACTTTTCTTTCCTTCTTCTTCTTCTTTTTTTTCTTTTTTTTTCTTTTTTTTGTCTTTTTGCCTTTTCTAGGGCCACACTCGTGGCATATGGACCTTCCCAGGCTAGGGGTTGAATCAGAGCTGTAGCTGCCGGCCTACACCACAGCCACAGCAACTCGGGATCCGAGCCGCGTCTGTGACCTACACCACAGCTCATGGCAACGCTGGATCCTTAACCCACTGAGCAAGGGCAGGGATCGAACCCGCAACCTCATGGTTCCTAGTTGGATTCGTTAACCACGAGCTATGATGGGAACTCCGTCATGTAACTTTTCTATTAAGGTAGCAAAGATATTTAAGCTGATATTAATTTCCTAATTTGTAAAAATCAGTAAGAGGCATGTATTAGGGACTTTTCATTAAATTATTGAATTCAATGTTGAGTTTATTTTAAACTTGATGAATTTTCTTTGGTTTTCCTCCTAAAATTAGATGTTTTAGTTCTTGATATGCAGGGATCTGGCTTGCAAGCCTGTGGATTAGCTGAGGGATACAAACCTGATCCTTGTGCCAGAGCACTAAGTTCCAAGGGAACTGAGGGGGTTGTTTTGCTTATTCCATGTCTGGACTCCATGTTTCCAACTTAATGAGCTTCTGAACCCAACCATGTTATTTTTCCCTTTATATGTGGCAGAACTGGCTGAAAATGAAAATTCTGTTTTTCAATCTGAAGAAAATAACAAAAACCGAAACCACGAGGAATTTTTACCTGTTCCCTCTCAACTTGTTCTCTCATCCAGTAGTGGCACAGTAAACATGCCTCCCCTAACTTTTAAACATTTCTGGCTCCTATTTCACAGAGAAAATTGAGGTGATGAAGGAGGGGAAAGCCTTTGTTTTTCTGCCTGACATCTATAATTTACCTGCATATGTACCTGGTCTCCTAGACTTAGGAAGCAATGACCCTACTCCTGCTTTAGGCTTATCCTGAATTTTCTGAGTTTTGTTTGTGAACGTATATATTCTAAATTATATGGTCAATTCTGATGAATTTTTGGGGGGCATTCTCCGCTTTCAAATTTACATCTGTTATGATTAGGTGCAAGTACATAGAACAGACACCAAGCTATAACAGTGTAACTACACAAGGATTTGTTGTTTGTTTTTTTTAGGGCTGCACCTGCAGTTTATGGAGTTTCCCATGCTAGGGGTCGAATCAGAGATGTAGCTGCCAGCTGTGCCACAGCCGCAGCAATGCCAGATCCGAGCCACGTCTGTGACCTACACCACAGCTCAGGGCAATGCCGGATCCTTAACCCACCGAGCGAGGCCAGAGATTGAACCTGCGTCCTCATAGATGCTAGTTGGGTTTGCTAACTGCTGAGCCATGTTGGGAACTCTGGATTTTATTATTATTATTTTTTTAAATCTAGGGTTGGTAGTCCAAGGCTAGACTGGTAATTTCCCAAAGTTGTTAGAAACCTAAGATCTTTCATATTCACTGTTCACATGTCCTTGTCTTCCAGGTCCAAGATGTTGCTAAAGCTCCAGCCATAACAGCCATCTTTTCTGGATAAGGAAATAAAGGAAGGATTTGCCTGTTTCTCCTCAAGGAGATTTCCTGGAAGTTCTGCACTGTATTTCTTCCACCTCATTAGTTAGAGCTCAGTCTCAGGGTTCTGTCTAAATGCTGGGAATGTCGTATTTTAGCCAAATACCTTGTCACCCTGAATAAATAAATTCTGTTGTTGAGAAGGGACATCACAGTTTGATATGCAGCAATTAGAGCTAACTCATTAATTACGTTATTTAGTTCTCCATATCCTTTCTTGGTTTTACTTGATCTTTTGTGGACTGAAAGAGGTGGTTTTTTTTTTTTTTTAATCTCTTACTGCTTTTATATGTCTATTTTTCCTTTTGGTTCCTTTGGCTATATGAATCTATTTGGTGCATATATACTCCTAATGTAATATCTTGTATTGGAAATTGCACACTGCAGCATTTGAAGGTTCTTCTTTGTAGTGCTCAATGAAAATGGGCGAGAATTCTACCAACTTAGATAAAAAAATATGACACCTAATTTTTTGTTTGCGTCTACATGGCATACTTTTGAATAGCCTTTTATTTTTAATCTTTCCTAAACTTCCTCCCCTCATATATATTTGTCTATATATCCATCTATCTATGTATCTATCTGGGGGGGGAGATGCATTTTTTTGGTAAATAGTACTGAATTAGGTTTTGCTTTATGAGGCAATTTGAAAACCTCTTTTTATTTTAGTAAGTTTAGCCACTTTTATTTATTTATTTATCTATCTATTTATTCATTTATTTGGTCTTTTTTTGCCATTTCTTGGGCTGCTCCCATGGCATATGGAGATGCCCAGGCTAGGGGTCTAATCAGAGCTGTAGCCACTGGCCTATGCCAGAGCCACAGCAACTCAGGATCCGAGCTGCCTCTGCAACCTACACCACAGCTCATGGCAATGCCAGATCCTTAACCCACTGAGCAAGGCCAGGGATCAAACCCGAAACCTCATGGTTCCTAGTCGGATTCGTTAACCACTGAGCCACGATGGGAACTCCAAGCCGCTTATATTTATTGATATGACTAATATATCTGAACTTTGCCTGCTATTTAAAGATTATTATTATATGCTTTTTTTTTTTTTGTCTTTTGTCTTTTTTGTCTTTTGTTGTTGTTGTTGTTGCTATTTCTTGGGCCGCTCCCGCGGCATATGGAGGTTCCCAGGCTAGGGGTTGAATCGGAGCTATAGCCACCGGCCTACGCCAGAGGCACAGCAACGCGGGATCCGAGCCGCGTCTGCAACCTACACCACAGCTCACGGCAACGCCGGATCGTTAACCCACTGAGCAAGGGCAGGGACCGAACCCGCAACCTCATGGTTTCTAGTCGGATACGTTAACCACTGCGCCACGACGGGAACTCCTATTATGTGCTTTTATAGGTTTAACAATCTTTCAACAAGTAGCTTAAAAATTTTCTTATAATATTAAAAAATCTATATATTCTATTCATTAACTTTATAACTTTACCCAAGATGCTTTATCTTCCCCTTTTTAAAGAATAACATTTAAGTTCCTATTATAAGAAATTATGAAATTAGTATATATTACCTTCCCATCCTTCCATCTTTCCCTCACCATCGGATTTTGATCAATTATATGCCATTTATTAATGTTCATCCTAGGAATATCAAATATCCACATATTGGTAGATTTCTTAATTTTAAATGACATCTCTTGACTCCTAGCTATTTTTCTTTAGAGTTTTATTGTTTCCACATTATTCATTTTGAAACTGTGTACTCATTTAAGATTACTGTGTCCTCCTGTGGAATTAATTCTTTATTGTCATGTGATAGCTCTTCTTATTCCTGGCGATAGTCTTGTTCAGAAGCCCTTTATTCCAATGTTAACGCATCCCCTCCAGCTTTTAAAAAAGTCAGTGCTGAGGTTCTTATCCTCATTTTACAGTATGTAATATATCTATTTCCTCTGGCTGCCTCAAGGTTTTTTCTTTATCTTTCATTTTTCAGCAGTTTGCCAATGATTCTTCTAGTTTTATTTTTTTTTCTTTTCTACTTCTCTTATTTTTTTTTCCCTGAAGCTCTTGTATTTTTGGTTTGTTGTATTATATTAATTTTAGAAAATTCTTGAAATTATCTCTTCAGATATTTCTTTGAAACTGAACACGACCCTCTGAGGCCATCACAGGGACAGACTCCCCCCATGTCCCCTGCCTCTTCTTAGTAGAAAAGCTTTAGCCTCATTGGTCTTCCCCAAGTTCCAGCAAGCAAATTTAACCAGAGAAATGAGAAAATGCAGAAACAAGGGAAAAGAGTCAAGCAAGACAGAATAATAATAGTTTAGCCATAAAGAAAGTCAAGGACATTTAGTTCCCCCTCAAGGGCTCTAGACAACATTCTGAGCCATGTCCTTGAGTTGTTTTACAGATATGGAAGCCCCCACCAGGTCGAGGAAGTTAACTGCATGTTAACCATCTGCACATAGACCCAAGACTGAAGTCAAAGGTTGATGATTAAGATACTGTGACTTTTTCTTTATACTGCCTCTTATGATCTTGAAATTGAGCCATGCTGATTGAAGCAGGGCAGGTCCCTCCCTCTTCATGGCAGCCATGTGTGCATCACATCTTATTTTTCCATCCTTTCCATGGCTTTGAGGACCTTGCTCCATAAAGTATCTTCAGTATTTTCTATATTTTCAAATTCTTTATGTTAGCTTCTTCTGCCCATGTATAAAACTTGCTTAATTCCATCCCCAAATAAAGGTTTACTTTGCTTTCTTGATCTTTAGTTCACCTTTGACTATTGCCCCATCTGTTGACATGCTTATTTTTTACTTATATTTCTTCCTTTTTGAATTTCAAACTTCTATTGTGGTTTGATAGTTTTATTTATTACTCTGAAGGAACCCTAGTAAAGGTTTTATTCTGCTGTCTGTCATACATCTTGTAAGTATGACATACATATTATCTCTTTTTGTTTGATTTGTATTTTTCTACTTAATCATAGTTTTTAAAAAATTTGCCAACATATCTGTCAGATCTTCTAGTTTATACTTTGCAAATGAAAGTTCATGTGCAAGGTAAAGGTATTGCTATGAATTAAAAAAATGAATGCTTACAAAGCAAAAGTTGTTATTAGCATTAAAATTGGAATAATATTCACCATCAGAGATGCATGTTTTAGATAGCTAAAATCTAAAGATTATAATTTTATTTATGACATTTAAAAGCTCAACTCTTTAGTAATAAATCTTAATCTTTTTTTATCTAAAATATACATTCGGTTGCCTTTTTAAAAGCAAAGATTTGTTATGGTGTATGTACATAATATCACCCACATTTGCTTCTGGTTTCAATGCATGAATATTTTTTTCTTTTTACAGCTGCACCGGCAGCATTTGGAAGTCCCTGGGCAAGGGGTTGAATTGAAGCAGCACTTGAGGCCTATGCCACAGCCATGACAACACCAGATCCTTAACCCACTGAGCAAGGCCAGGGATTGAATCTGCATTCTCATGGAAACTATGTTGGTTCTCAACCCGCTATGCCGGAATGGGAACTCCATCAATGCAAGATTTTTTAATTGCTAATTTGCTTATGTAAATACCGATCAATTTTTACTTCACTACTGTTTGGATTGCTGAGCATGTAACAATCAATAATAAATTTTTGAAAACCAAAATTGAATCACCACAACAGATATTGAACTTAATTTGCCCTTGTCCCAGTCAGTTTTTTTTTTTTTCAAGTCATGAATTATTGGTTTTAAAGATTACACTAGTTAGTAAGTTATTTTCATGGTATTTGATTATATTTATCATATAGAAGAGTTTCTGTAGTTTAATTCTATTTTTTCTGAAATTAATAAATGAATTTTATTACATTTATAGTTGTATAATGATCATCACAACCCAATTTTATAACATTTCCATCCCAAACCCCCAGCCCAACCCCCCACCCCAAACCTGTCTCCTTGGAAACCATAAGTTTTTTAAAGTCTGTGAGTCAGTATCTGTTCTGAAAAGAAGTTCATTTTGTCCTTTTTTCAGATTCCACATGTAAGTGATAGTATATAATGTTGGTGTATCACTGTCTGACTCCAGGTCCATCCTTGTTGCTGCAAATTGTTATTTCTTTCCTTTTAATGGCTAAGTAATATTCCATTGTGTATATGTACCACATCTTCTTTATCCACTCCTCTGTGGGTGGACATTTAGGTTGTTTCCATGTCTTGTCTCTTGTAAATAGTGCTGCAATGAACATTGGAGTACATGTAACTTTTATCAGTGATGTTACTGTATTGGCACATCAGGATGCCCTCTGGGCTTAGTGACTATTTGAAGAATGTGTCTCTTCCCCCTAGATGGTTCCAAACTAGTGTGTTTTGAATTACTGTGTCTGCTTTTTATAGCATTTTGGGTTTCCGCTCTATTATCAGGTTGATAGTTTTTATTTCTCACTATATCAACATTTCTAACTTCTCCTTCCCACTTTTGTTTTGTTTTTGTTTTTTTTTTTTTGCTTTTTAGGGCTGTACTTGAAGCACATGGAAGTTCCCAGGCTAAGGGTCAAATTGGAGATATAGCTGCCAGTCTACACCACAGCTACAGCAATGTCAGATCTGAGCTGCTTCTGCGACCTATACCACAGCTCACAGTGGGATCCTTAACCCACTGAGCGAGGCCAGGGATAGAACCTGCATCCTCATGGATACTAGTCAGATTCATTTCCACTGCACCACAACAGGAACTTCCCCTCATCCCGCTTTTGATTTGGCAGTTCTAATTGACTGTGAGCTTGGAACTCAAACAACCCAACTTTTGCGCATTTCCTACAAAGGAAGAGACAGAGGAATTTTCATATGGTACAGTATATTTAGTTTATTGATTGAACTTATTGATAGCTATTTTGGATTTATTTCTTCAGCTTTACCTGCATTTTATTTTTATTTTATTTTATTTTTTTATTTTATTTTTGTCTTTTCTAGGGCTGCTCCCGAAGCATATGGAGGTTCCCAAGCTAGGGGTCCGATCAGAGCTGTAGCCACTGGCCTATGCCACAGCCACAGCAATGTGGGATCCAAGCCATGTCTGTGACCTACACCACAGCTCAGGGCAACGCTAGATCCTTAACCCACTGATCGAGGCCGGAGTTCGAACCTGCAAACTCATGGTTTCTAGTCAGATTTTATTTTTATTTTATTTGGCTGCACCTATGGCATGTGAAAGTTCCTGGGCCAGGGATCAAACTCAAGCTACAGTAGTGACAACACTGGGTCCTTAAACTGCTGAGTCACCAGAGACCTCCATATACCTGTATTTTTATTTTCTAAAGTTAATTTTTTTTTTTAAATTAGTTTTGTTGGAGTTCTCATTGGGGCTCATCAGGTTACAAACCCAAAAAGTATCCTTGAGGATGCAGGTTTGATCCCTGGCCTTAATCAGGATCTGGTATTGCCATGAGCTGTGGTGTAGGTCACAGATATGGCTTGGATCTGGCATTGCTGTGGCTGTGGTGTAGGTCAGCAACTACAACTCTGATTTGACCCCTAGCCTGGAAATTTCCATATGCTGCAGGTGCAGCTCTAAACAAAGCAAAGCAAAGCAAAACAAAACAAAACATATATTTTTAAAAATTTTATTTTTATGGTCAGAGACTCATGGCATATGGAAGTTTCTGAGGAGCTGCAGCTGCTGGGCTACAGCCACAGCAATGCTGGATCCAAGCTGTATCTTTCCTAATGCTGCAGCTTATAGCAAGGCCAGATCCTTAACCCTCTCTGAGCTCCACTGAGTGAGGCCAGGGATTGAATCTGAATCTTCAGGGACACTAAGTCGGGTTCTTAACCTGCTGAGCCACAATGTGAACTCCTTTTATTTTATTTTTTTTAACTTTGCTTTTTTGGTCATACCTGTGGCATATGGAAGTTACCAGGCCAGGGATCAGATCTGAGCTGCATCTGCAACCTATACCACAGCTGCGGCAACTCCAGATCTTCAACTTACTGTGTTGGGTTGGGGCTTGAACTGGCAATGCCACAGAGACAAGCCAGATCATCAACCCACTGGGCCACCTCAGGAACTCCATCCTTATCCCTGAATTTTAAAATAGACATATTTACTGGGCAATTGAGTTCTGCATAGCTGGAGTGATGTTAATTACCACAAGCAAAGCTTCTGTGTGAAAAATTCCGTGAAACAGATTCTGTTGTGATTAGACTTCAAAAATAACTTCTAAATGTCATATTCTTATTGTGCAAAATTACAGATAAAACTAAAGTGATCTAGTCTCTGCACCAAATGAACAGGTGAACAGGTTGGTGGAGGAAGAAGAGGTGATGTTATATGGATGCTATCCCTTGTCTTCCTTCTCCCTGCCTCCAAAGTATTTTTTTTTTTTTTGGAGATGTTTAATTTTGGTAAGAGTTTAGTGGCATTAGTTTAGATAATAGGAATATTTAATAAAAAAATCATGCTAAACATTTTGAGGAAATGTGACAATATTAACAACTACCATTTGAGAAAAACTAACATCCAAAATAAACTAGGCAAAAACAGAAAAGTTAGTTGTCGTCTGTAAGAAAAGATACAACAAACCCCCCTACACTGTTGGTGGGAATGTAAGCTGGTGCAGCAACTATGAGAGTAAGGTGATTCCTTAAAAAACTAAAAATAGAACTATCATCCATGATCCAAAAAGCCCACTGCTGGGCATACATCTGGAGAAAACTATAATTAATAAAAAAGGTACATGCACCCCTATGTTCATTGCAGCACTATTCGTAATAGCCAAGACATGGAAACAACTAAATGCCCATCTACAAATTAAGAAGATGTGGTCCATATACACAATGGAATATTATTCAGCCATAAAAGGAATCAAATAATGGCATTCACGGCAACATGGATGGACCTAGAGATTATTTTACTAAGTCAGACAGAGAAAGGCAAATATCATTTTTTTTTTTTTTTGTCTTTTTGCCATTTTCTTGGGCCGCTCCCATGGCAAGTGAAGGTTCCCAGGCTAGAGGTCGAACTGGAGCTGTAGCCTCCAGCCTACGCCAGAGCCACAGCAACTCAGAATCAGAGCCGTGTCTGCGATCAACACCACAGCTCACGGCAATGCCGGATCCTTAACCCACTGAGCAAGGCCAGGGAGCGAACCTGAACCCGCAACCTCATGGTTCCTAGTCAGATTCGTTAACCACTGCGCCACAACCGGAACTCTGCAAATACCATTTAATGTCACTTCTATATGATACCAATGAACTTATTTACAAAACAGAAACAGACATAGCAAACACAGTTAACAAAAGGGAAAGAGGGGGAGGAATAAAGTAAGAGTTTGGAATTAAAATTAACACACTACTATATATAAAATAGATAAACAAAAAAAGACCTACTGTATAGCACAGGGAACAATGCTCAATTTCTTACAATAAACTATGGTGGAAAATCTATCTATCTATCTATCATCTATCTATCCACCCATCCATCCATCTATCATTTATCTATCTATACTTTGTTGTACACTTGAAACTAACACAATATTGTAAATCAACTTTATTTCCATAAAAATTTAAAAAAAGGGAGATGTGGCAACTTACAGCCAGTGCAGTCTGGGCATGTGCTGACAAAGAGGTTTGTCAGGCAAATGGGTTAGAACGTTATTCATCAGCACTCTGAAAAAGAGAAGCAAAGAAGAGTCCCATTTTTCTGTTTCTTCTCTCAAGTCAAATATTGTTCTAGCATTATTTTCATGAAACTATAACATCTACTAAGTTAGTTGTGTTCTCTAATTTTTCCTGTAAGTCTTGTTATACATGAGTGCTTGTTAGTCATAAAACTAGACAAATGGTGGCCACCATATGAAAGAAGCAGTAACACTGGCAAATGAAAAAAAAAAAAAGGTCCATGCCCTTCAAGAGTGGGTAGCGAAAAGGAGGTGATTTTAAATGAATGTTATTTTTCTTTAGGAAGATTAATATGGCATAGTACTGGCATGCTTCAGGATATTTCAATAAAACATGATGGCAAGGCTATGTTCAGTTTTGATGGGCTGACATTCTAGAAGACAGAATATCTTATAAAGTTGTTAGATCTATAAAACAGCCTCATAGAACATGATGAGGAGATGGTTTTTAGTTGAAAAGGCCTTTATAGGGTTTTAATTCCAAATGTAATGCTGTTATACTCAAAGCAGCGATTTTTATTCATGTCGTTTCCTTCAATTGAAGTATTTGTTTAAATATTTAGTACTTACAGGAGAATAAGAGAATTTAGTCCATAAAATGTTAGTGGGGAAATTCGATTGAGGTGATTATCTTCAATTATCCTGTCAGCCAGAAGAAAAAAATGGGTTCATTTATATATTTTTTCCAACATAAAAGCTAATACTATAAAATTCCACATAAATTAAACATACAGCCATTCTAGTCTGTGGAGATCTTCAAAAACACCTGGCTTCAAGAAGGTTATTCTGTTATGACTGAGATACCTGTAAAAAGAGATAAGATGAGAGTAATTTTGGTACCTTCTTGATATCTTAGAACAAAGAAAGGAAGAATAATAATCATCCATCTCAAACTTTCTTTTTCTACAGCTACACCTGCAGCATATGGAAATTCCCAGGCTAGGGATCAAATCGGAGCTGCAGCTAAGGCCTATGCCACATCCATAGCAGTGCTGGATCCAAGTGCATCTGTAACCTACACCACAGTTTGAGGCAATTCCAGGTCCTTAACCCACTGAGTGAGGCCAAATATTGAACCTGCATCCTAATGGAAACTATGTTGGGTTCTTAACATGCTGAGCCACAACGGGAACTCCTAAACTTTCTTGTGCAGTATTCTCATCAGGCCATTTTCCTGCTTTTGGTGTTCTACAAGTCCTTTATCTGTCGAGTTTTTAATTTCCCAATCATCAACCAAGCATCAATCAAATTGTCATTCTACTCATTTATTTGTCAAATTGTTTCCTTCAATTTTTATTGAAAAATTTTATTGATTTACAAGGTTGTGTTAGTTTCAGGTGTACAGCAGTTATATATGTATATTCTATTTTAGATTCTATTCCATTGTAGGTTATTATAAGATATTGAATATAGTTCCCTGTGCTACATAGTAGGTCCTTGGTAGTTAGTGTGTATATGTTAATCTCCAATTTCAAGTTTATCCCTCCCCTCCCTTTCTCCTTTGGTAACAATAACTCTGTTTTCTGTCTGTGAGCCTATTTCTGTTTGGTAAGTAAATTTATTTATATCGTTTTTTAAGTTCCACAAATGTGATATCATATGGTATTTGTCTTTCTTTTTCTGACTGACTTCACTTAGTATGAGAATCTCTAGTTGCATCCATGTTGCTGCAAATGGCATTATTTCATCCTTTTCATGGCTGAGTAATATTCCATTGTATATATGAACCACATCTTCTTTATCCATTCCTCTGTTAATTGACATTTAGGTTGTTTCCATGTCTTGGCTATTGTAAACAATGCTGCAGTGAGCATTGGGATGCATACATCTTTTCAAATTAGGAGTTTTCTCTGATAGGTGCCCAGGAATAGAATCACTGGATCATATAGTTTGACACATTGTTTTACAGACCTGCTCTATGGCACTGTGCTATGGGTAGACTCTTTGAGGGGCTTTGAATCTAGAAGAGGACAGCATGTGAGCAGGTTATCATAGCAGGAGGGGAAAAAGAGCTTTGGCAACACACGGTTGCTCTGACTTTGCAGCAAAGTCACCAGGCTTAGCTGGGGTTCGGGCTGCAGAGCTGGGAAGGTTGAGGTGACAGGAAGTCTTGACTAGAGGAGGCTCAGTAGAGAATAGCCTTAGATGGAGATTTGTCATTCAAAAAGCAAAGAAAGCGTGGGAGTAATTCTAGGCAGAGGGAATGGTTTATGTAAAGGCGAGAAGTGTAAGAGGGTAACAAGCTGAGGGATCACAGTGAAGAGGCTGGGAGGAGAGACAGAAGCTGTCCTGTGGACAGGCAGGGACCTGCTCTGGATAAAAGACATTGGACGCCTTGCTGGATAGTGACGTACCTTACTCCCCAACTTGAGTTTTCACCCTTCTGCAGAGAGCCAACTTTCTGTTCTGTTATGCTGATCTCTTGCATGTTTATTTCTAGCTCATTTTCTCCATTGCAGCAACTCGGTGCTCTGAATCTGCTCTCAGACAGTTTTGTTCCCAGCTTTGCTGTTTGTTAATAGTGTGAGGTGAAACAAACAACAACTTCTGAAAGCCTCAGTGTTTCCAACTCTAAAATGGAAATAGGAGTTCCCGTCGTGGCGCAGTGGTTAACAAATCCGACTAGGAACCATGAGGTTGCGGGTTCGATCCCTGCCCTTGTTCAGTGGGTTAACGATCTGGCATTGCCGTGAGCTGTGGTGTAGGTCTCAGACACGGCTTGGATCCCGCGTTGCTGTGGCTCTGGCGTAGGCTGGGGGCTGTGGCTCCGGTTCAACCCCTAGCCTGGGAACCTCCATATGCCGTGGGAGCGGCCCAAGAAATGGCAAAAAGACAAAAAAAAAAAAAAGACAAAAAAAAAAAAAAGGAAATAATATCAGTAGCTAAGCTGTTGGGTTGTTGAACCTCTGAGACCATGCACACATGTCTGAAGCACTTGGTGTGTATTCTTAGAATGATGTCTCCATTCAACTTCCCACGTTGTCTTCTTTTCTCGATGCCCATGACTCCAGTGCAAGTATTCATTCAAATTTCACTTCCACTGATACACCGACCACACCGATGCCTCTCTTTCCTCCTCTCTGATGTGCCTTAGAGCTGACATCCTGTAACAGTTCTCCTGCCAGGATCTCTCCTCCTCCCTCAGATTTGACATTTGCTTGGGGATAGCAAAGGATGAAGTTCCGTGTTAGAGCCATTTCCTTCCTGCTCTTGCAAACCTTGAGCCCCAGTTGGGCACAGAAAGAGGTAAAGAATCCCTCAGCACTTCTCCTGAACCCTTCAGGGGTTTCCTTAAGAACCACTAGAAATCCCCCAAGTAAAGGTGTTTGATCCACCACCCACACCATATGTTCCTCTGTTTAGCCCTGTCCTCCTCATTTTCCTTCATGTCTTTGGACCCAAAATGGTCACTCCTTTGAGGGAATCATCAGAGCAACCGTGGTCTGAACAATACAGGTTTGGGTTCTTTTTAAAACATTAAAAAACGCCATATGATATCGCTTATATCTGGAATCTAATATACAGCACAAATGAACCTTTCCACAGAAAAGAAAATCATGGACTTGAAGAATAGACTTGTGGTTGCCAAGGGGGAGGGGGAGATGGAGGGAGCGGGGTGGATTGGGAACTTGGGGTTAATAGATGTAGACTATTGCCTTTGGAATGGATTAGCAATGAGATCCTGCTGTGTAGCACTGGGAACTATATGTAGTCACTTATGATGGAGCATGATAATGTGAGAAGAATGTATACATGTATGTGTGGCTGGGTCACTATGCTGTACAGTAGAAAATTGACAGAACGCTGTAAACCAGATATAACAAAAAAATCATTATAAATTTTTTTTTTTTTTTTGTCTTTTGTCTTTTGTCTTTTTGTTGTTGTTGTTGCTATTTCTTGGGCCGCTCCCATGGCATATGGAGGTTCCCAGGCTAGGGGTTGAATCGGAGTTGTAGCCACCGGCCTACGCCAGAGCCACAGCAACGCGGGATCCGAGCCGCGTCTGCAACCTACATCACAGCTCACGGCAACGCTGGATCGTTAACCCACTGAGCAAGGGCAGGGACCAAACCCGCAACCTCATGGTTCCTAGTCGGATTCGTTAACCACTGAGCCACGACGGGAACTCCAAATTTTTGTTTTTTTATTTTAAGGCTGTACCTATGGCATATGGAAATTCCTGGGCTAGGGGTCAAACTGGAGTTGGAGCTGATGGCCTACACCACAGCCACAGCAACACTGGCTCCAAGCCACATCCATAAACTACACTGCAGCTTGCAGCAACGCTGGATTCTTAACACACTGAGCGAGGCCAGGAGCCGAACCTGCATCCTTGTGGAGACAACACTGGGTCCTTAACTTGAAGAGCCACAACAGGAACTCCCAGATTTTGGTCTTAATTAAGTAAATTCTAGTGCTGTTCTCCAATTGTAGTATATACTTTGGCATCATTTCCCCACCACAGCCTGCAAGCTGCTGGAGACCGAGAGCCTATCCAGTGGCAGCACAGGGTCGTACCTGAAATATTAGGGTGAAAGCTGCTGGAAGGCAGCATGTCTGACTTATCTTTCTGTGCTTCCCCCCACTCCCCGCCATGGAATCAAGCTGAAGAACTTGTACCCCATCAGGGCTAATGAATATCTATGGATGAACCAAGAGCAGGTGTCTAAGTGTTGTCTGTGAAAAACCAGAAGTATGTGACATTTTAACACCCAGACAATATGGTAGTACCAGGAAAAACTGTGGAACAGAGGGAAGATGCTTTGAAGTTTACTATCCTGTTCTGCACAATTTTTCTTTTTTTTCCCCCTTCTTTTTAGGGCCACACCTGCAGCATATGGGAGTTTCTGGGCTAGGGGTCAAATTGAAGATGCAGCTGCCGGCCTACACCACAACCATAGCAATGCCAGATCTGAGCCGCATCTGCAAACTACGCTGAAGCTTGTGGCAACACCAGATCCTTAATTCACTGAGTGAGGCCAGGGATGGGACAGGTATCCTCATGGAGACTATGTCGGGTTCTTAACCCACTGAGTCACAACGGGAACTCCTGCACTATCTCTTAAGAGCTGCCTCCATATTCATTGAACATTAAACCAAGCAGATTGGTTTAGCAAGTTTTGAACATTCAATCAAGCAGATGCTGTTTAGCAAGTTTTGAGACATTCATGGGGGGTTGGAGAGAGAAGTTGTCAGGAGCATCGTGAAGATATATTCACCCTGGGTAATTTGCTAAGACACGAAAGAGCAGGGATGGGATAGAGGGGAAGAGGGCATGGTTAAAGTGGTTATTGTTAAGACTTTGGCTCTCCAGTGACTTTCTTCCATTGTGTTAGTAAATGATTAGGTGGTCTTGACTTCATCCCAAACTCTGATACCACCAGTGAGGAATCTGACCAGAAAGAGTTTATTGGGTTAATAATTAAGACATGGGATAAGACAGAAAGCAAGGGACCGGAAATAGAAATACAAGGAGTTGTTTATTTAAGTGTTTGGTTCTATTTCCATACAATAACTTCTAGGAGATATGTTTCAGCTGCTTGGTAGAATGCAATGAAATGGAATTTTGGGAAAGACTATTTAAAAAACTTTGCTCTTAGAACAGATTTGTGGTTGCCAAGTTGGGAAGGAGATGGAGGAGAGATGGATGGGGCATTTGGGGTTAGCAGATGCAAACTACTACATATAAAATGGATAAACAACAAGGTCCTACTGTATAACACAGGGAACTATATGTGTATATGTACGTATAACTGAAAGAAAACTTTGCTCACAATGAGATAACATTTCACACCCACAAGGATGGCTGTTATTAAAAATGATACAACACAGGAGTTCCCTGGTGACCTAGAAGTTAAGGATCTGATCTGGCATTTTCACTGCTGTGGCTTGGGTCACTGCTATGGCACAGATTCCATCCTTGGCTCAGGCATTTCCAAATGCTGTGGGTGCAGCCAAAAACCCAACAACCCTCAACAACATAATACAACGCAACAACAAAATCCCAGAATATAACCAGAATTGATGAGGATGTGGAAGAATTGGAATGCTGTGCATTGCTGATGAGAATGTAAAATGGTGCAGCTGCTGTGGAAAACTGTATGGTGGATCCTCAGAAAATTAAACCTAGCATTGCCATATGACCCAGCAATTCTGCTTCTAGGCATATACCCAAAAGGACTGAATGCAAAGACTCAAACAAATATTTGTTTATAAATGTTCATAATATCATTATTCACAGTAGCCAAAAGGTGGATATGACCTAAAAGTCCATCCATCAATGAATGAATAAAGATTATATGGCATGTATACATACATATACATACATATACATTGTGTATGTGTGTGTGTATACACACACACAATGGAATATTATTCAGCCTTAAAAAGGAAGGAAATTATGA
This sequence comes from Sus scrofa, assembly GCF_054392235.1. Taxonomy (NCBI): domain Eukaryota; kingdom Metazoa; phylum Chordata; class Mammalia; order Artiodactyla; family Suidae; genus Sus; species Sus scrofa. Next base: position 48,139,593 of record NC_139390.1, on the reverse strand, counting down.
TATGTTTCAACATGGATGAAACAAAGATATTATGCTAAATCTAAGACATTATGATATGAGCATGACACAAAAGGGAAAATATTATCTGATTCTACTTATATGTAGACCCTAGAGGAGTGAGATTCATAGAGACAGAAAGTAAAATGCTGGCTGCTAGGGGCTGTAGGTGGTGGGAGGGAAGTGAATGTTTAATGAGGATGGAGTCTCAGTTGGGGAAGATGGAAAAGTTCTGGAGATGGATAGTTGTACAACAACGTGAATGTACTTAGTACCACAGCACTATGTCCTTAAACATGATTAAAATGGCAAATTTGTTATAAATATTTTATCATAATGTTAAATAGCTTTGTTCTTTTAAACTTATCACGCCTTATGTATTTTTAAAAGCAGTATTACTGAAAAAAGAGGACCTGGAAAAGTCTTTGGGTTTTCTCTGTCATACTTCTCTTTTCTTTTTCTTTCTTTTCTTTTCGAGGCTTATGGAAGTTCCTGGGCTAGGGGTCTAATTGGAGCTGCAGCTGCAGGCCTATACCACAGTCACAGCAGCATTGGATCCAAGCTGCATTTTTGATCTACACCACAACTTGTGGCAACACTGGATACTTAACTCACTGAGAGAGGCCAGGGATTGAATGTGCACCCTCATGCAAAAAACATCAGGTCCTTAACCTGCTGAGCCACAAGGGGAACTCCTCCTTCATACATTTTAATCATCATCAGCCTTTCTCATCCTGATTAAGTTCATTCACTCCTCATCCTGGTCATTACAGCTAATGTATTGGGTTCTTACTCTGTGCCAGGCACTGCGTGCCTAATTCTTTCCACAGACTTTCTCATTTGCTCCTTCCAGCAACACTGAGGTAGTACTGTTGTAGTTTGTATTTACAGGAGAGGGAGCTGATGCTTAGAAAGGAGAACAAATCGCTCGAGTTCACACACCTAGTGGGTGGTGAGGTCAGCCTGTCTGACCCAGAGCTGTACTTGTGGCCACAGGGTTCTGCTGCCCTTTCAGCTGTCTGCTTGCTCCCTGGACGCTGCCTGGGCAGGAGGGTGTGTGGCGTGGGGTCAGTCGGGCTGAGAGACCACCATGGAAGGGGGAGATTAATTGGCATGGGTACTTACAGTTTAGTGAGACTGTACAGTCCTCGGAAGGCATAGACAGATACGGACCTAATCTTATTGTTTTGCAGGCACCTGTAAAAATGAGTATTAAAAAGAAAATGTAACGAAAAGGAGTTTCCACTTTGCAAGGTGAAGAGTTCTGAGGATGGATGGTGGTGATAGTCATGTAAGCTTAATGCCTGCATGTACACTTAAAAATGGTCAAGATGGTACATTTTATGTTGTATGTATTTCCCCATAATTAAAAATTCTTAAAAATTAAAAAGGTAAACATGAAATAATTTGGCAAAGCTGGGTAGCCTGTCATTTTGTTTTGCTATTAAGTTCACGTAAATTAGGCTACATTTTATTCAGAAATTCTATTTGTAAAGGTATGATCTGGTATGATATGCTATGATAGCTAAAATTTAACATTTGAAATTTCTGAGTGAAAATTTAGTTTTAGTGAATACTAATGCCCTCATTAATCAGAGGCCTAGAAGCCTTTTTAATGTTTTTTGTCTTTTTAGGGCCGGACCTATGGCATATGGAAGTTCCCAGGCTAGGGGTTGAATCAGCCCACACCGCAGCCACAGCCACAGCAACAACAGATCCAAGCCGCATCTATGACCTTTGCTGCAGCATGCTGTGAAGCTGGATCCTTAGCTCACTGAGCAAAGCCAGGGATCAAAACAAACCTTCATCCTCATGGTTACTAGTCAGGTTCTTAACCCGCTGAGCAACAGTGGGAACTCCTTTTTTTAACTTTTTACATTTCCTGCTATAATTCTACAAAGATGATTATTCAACACAGTGCTGCCAAAACTACAAGGCGGTGACATCATCAAGACCCCAAACTACAGGCCATGTTCATCACAAATAGGCCAAGGATGTCAACTTGAATTTTATTAGACACCCAAATTATGTTTGAGAAAATGTTTGAGAAAACTTATCAAGAGTAATTTTTCATAGACTTTAGGTGTGATAAAAGATAAACCAGTGTGAATGAACTTCTCAATTAGAAATTTTGGCTAAAATAGAATCCCTGTTTCTCCAACAGGCAAGAAAACCTAACCTTGATTTTAAAATGTTGTCATTAAGTTTGTTATGCATCTAACAGTCTCACAGGATGTGCTATGGCCCCTTCATGTAGTAGGTAATGTATTTTCCTCACTTACACACAAAAAACTTTGACATGTATTTATTAATTTTTTTATAACTACTGTAATGATTAACTAAGCCATAGACTATATTGCCTGGAGGTTGAGTCACACTGCATCTCTAATAACCAATTTGACTTTTGGGTGTAATTAGGCTCTTTGATCTATTATGTGGTACACACTGGTGGTTCAAGGTAATTCAATGTTTATTGTGTAAAGATGCTAAACTACTGAGTTCTTGATACTTGGAGTTTTAAGTCTTGGCTTCTTTTAAACAATGTGAACGTAAGGTGGTGCTGAAGATCAGGAAAGTTTTTCCTTCTCCAGAAATCAGAAAAGAGAGTAAGGAAGGATGCTCTTGAAGTTTTTTTTTATCAAGCCTAATTTTGAAAAGCTCTTCAAAGTTGATTGGTAAATTTCTAGAATGAAGTTCTGAAAAGTCATTTTTATTGGCATTTAATTTTCCAATAGGAAACATTTTTCTGCAGGTAATCTGAGCTTTAAGAACATTTCATCAAATAAAGTAGATGCACTTTTCTTCTGATTCTGCTCTATATCCGTTACCTTAAAGAAAAATGTACAGACAGATGATATCTATATACCAGGCTTTTCTAGTGTAAAAACAGAAACAAAACTGGAGTTTCTGCTGTGGCACAGCAGAAATGAATCCGACTAGTATCCATGAGGATGTGGGTTCCATCTCTGGCCTTGCTCAGTGGGCCAGGGATCCTGCATTGCTGTGAACTGTGGTGTAGTTTGCAGATGTGGCTTGGATCCTGAGTTGCTGTGGCTGTGGTGTAGGCAGCAAGTTGTAGCTCTTATTTGTCCCCTAACCCAGGAACTTACATATGCCATGGGTGGGACCTTAAAAAAAAAAACAAACCCTAAAACCAATATAGGTGTGTAAATCAAACTAGGAATTCTAAGACGTTTTCAAGATAGAGTCACACAGAATATTTTAAACCCAACAGTTTAAGCATATGATAATGGGATTTAGCCACAAAATTGACCTAAAAAACAGGAAACCATCACCTGGGATGTTATGGATTCTGTGATTACACAGGTAATCTTAAATTGAAGGGAAACTAGCATGTCATATAACTATATGAGGCCACAATAAAACTCCCAATAAGGCAGATGTGAAAATGGAATTAAGTTCTCCAAACAAAATGCTCAGAGGTTTCAAACCACAGGGTCTTGAAATCTTGGGTAGAGACTGAACTTGCCATCACATGGAAGAAAAATTTTCTTTATCTAAACTTGAGGGCGGATCTAGTAAGGTTTCATTACGTCTTTCTCTGTGATGGTCATTGAGATGCAGGGAGTGAAACCTCTTTTGTATCTTCCTTTGGGAGGAGTGTGGCAGGAGGGTTCGCTATGTATGTATTCCAGTTTCTTTGTGCACAGGTATCTGAGATTTTTCTAGGATGACTTCTGGAATTATTTAGAAAAAAATGTTACCTGGTGGTCTCCACCTAACAGCTAAATAAATCCCCCCAAAATGATCAAATTTAGGCAGCGGTGCCATGTTGGTCTCTGCAGAAGTGGGAAGAAATAGGTATGCCCAGAAAATTATTTAATACCAAGAATTAAATTTTTTCTTACAGCTTCTGAAGATCATGGTACTTTTTGAAGCCATCAGGAGGAAGCTTTCTTATTAAATTCCACTGAAGTGACCTGAAATAAAGGTAAATTTGGTTCTTAAAGCTTTTTTGTTTACTTTTAATGACAGTATGAATAATTATAAACTTTATTTACCTTAACACTAGCTTTCAGGAAATATTTTGCTTTATGATGAAACTTGTATTCATAATACTATTGAATTTTAAGGGATTTTATTTGAGAGGTATTTTTATTTATTTAAATTATTTTCATTGAAGTGTAGTTTATTTACAACATTATATTAGTTTCAGATGTACAGTATTATGATCCAAAATATTTATAGATTATACCTCATTTATAGGTATTATAAAATATAATGAAGCTCATTAATTTTATATATAATAGCTTGTACCTCTTAATCCTCTACTCCTGCCTTGTTCTTCCCCCTCCCCTCTCCCCATTGGTAACCAGTAGTTTGTTCTCTATATCTGTGAGTCTCTTTCTATTTTGTTATATTCACTAGTTTGTTGTATTTTTTTAAGATGCCACATGTAAATGATGACATACAATATTTGTTTTTCTCTGACTTACTTCAGTAAGCAAAGTGTCCCCCAGGTCTACCCATGTTTTTGCAAATAGCAAAATTTAATTTTTCATGGTTGAGTAATATTCCAGTGTATGACTATATCATATCTTCTTTATCCATTCATCTGTTGATGGACACCTGTGTTCCTCCCACATTTTGGCAATTGTAAATAATGCTGCTGTGAATATTGGGGTGCTTATATCTTTTCAAATTAGTTTTTTTTCTTTTAATATTCCCAAGGGTGAGATAGCTGAATCATATGTTAACTCATTTTTATTTTTTGTCTTTTTAGTACTGCACCCACAGCATATAGAAATTCCCAGGCTAGGGATCAAATTGGAGCTGTAGTTGCCAGCCTATGCCACAGCCACAGCAATGCCAGATCCGAGCCGCATCCATGAGCACCAGAGCTCATGGTCACACCGGATCTTTAACCAACTGAGCGAGGCCAGGGATTAAACCCGCATCCTCATGGAAGCTAGTCAGATTCATTACCACTGATCCACAATGGGGAACTCCTGTATGTTAACTCTATTTTTAGTTTTTGAGGACCTTCCATACAGTTCTCCATAGCGGCTATAGCAATTTACATTCCCACCAACAGTGTACAAGTGTTCCCTTTTCTCCACATCCTCACCAACATTTGTTATTTGTGTTCTTTTTGATGATAGCCATTCTGACAGATGTGAAGTGATACCTCATTGTGGGTTTTTTTTTTTTTTTTTTGTCTTTTTGACATTTCTAGGGCTGCTCCCTTGGCATATGGAGGTTCCCAGGCTAGGGGTCTAATTGGAGCTGTAGCCACCGGCCTACACCAGAGCCACAGCAAAGCCAGATCCGAGCCGCATCTGTGACCTACACCACAGCTCATGGCAATGCCGGATCCTTAACCCACTGAGTAAGGCCAGGAATTGAACCCGCAACCTCATGGTTCCTAGTCGGATTCGTTAACCACTGAGCCACGACGGGAACTCCTCATTGTGGTTTTGATTTGAATTTCCCTGATGATTAGTGATGTTGATCATCTTTTCATGTGCCTGTTGACTATCTGCATGTTTTCTTTGGAAAAATGCCTATTCAAGTCTTCTGCCCATTTAAAAAATTGGGTTGTTTTTGTGATATTGAGTTGTATGAACTGTATATATTTTGGATATTAACCCCTTATCAGTCATACCATTTGCGAATATTTCCTCTCAGTACGTTGTTTTGATTTTGGCAGTAGTTTTCTTTGTTATGCAAAAGCTCTTAAGTTCAATTAGGTCCCATTTAAAATACTGAAGTATAGTTGATTTACAATGTTGTGTTAGTTTCTTGTGTACAACAAAGATATTCATTTATACATATATATATATGTGTACATTCTTTCATATTCTTTTCTGTTATGGTTTATCACAGGCTATTGAATATATTTCTCTGTGCCAAACAGTAGGACCTTGTTGTTTATCTATTTGGTATGTAGTAGTTTGTATCTGTTAATCCTAAACTCCTAATTTATCCCTTCCCCAGCCCCTTTGGTAACAGTCTCTTTCTATTTTGGAAATAAGTTCATTTGCATCATTTTTTAGATTCTCTATATAAGTGACAGCATGTGATTTTTGTCTTTCTCTGTCTGACTTAGTGTGATAATCTCTAGGTCCATCCAGGTAGCTGTAAATGGCACTATTTTGTTCTTTCTGTGGCTGAGTTCTATTCTGTTGTATATATTTACCCCATCTTCTTTTTCTATTCTTTCTCTATTTGTGAATAGACATTTAGTTTTCTTCCATGTCTTGGCAATTTTAAGTAGGTGTGCTGCTATAACCATCAGGTTGCATGTATCTTTTAGAAGTAAAGTTTTCTTGGGATATATACACAGAAGTGGAGTTGATGTACTAATTAAGTCCATTTGTTTATTTCTGATTTTGCTTTGCCTTAAATTGCTGATCTCTTAATTTAAAAAGAATTTTAATAACCCTGCATTTTCACTTTCCTCCTCTCATGATTACTGGTTTTGATATCATATTTTACATCTGTTTTGTGTATCTCTTAACTGCTGATTGTAGGTATAAGTAATTTTACTACATTTGTTTTTTAATCTTCCTACTAGTTTGTACTAGTTTGATTTTACTACTTTTGGCTTTTAATCTTCTGACTAATTTGTTCCTACTAGTTGATCTGCTCTTTGTTATGTTTGCTTTTATTGATGAGTTTTTTCCTTTCATTAATTTTAATATTTATAGTTATGACCTTTTCTTTTTTGCTTAGAGAAGTTCCTTTAACATTTATTGTAGAGCTGGCTTGATGGTGCTGAACTCTTAGCTTTTGATTGTCTGTAAAACTTTTGATCTCCCCATCAGATCTGAACAAAAGCTTTGCCGGGTATAGTATTCTTCACTTAAGGTTTTTCTCTTTCATCACTTCGAATATCTGGTGCTACTGCCCTCTAACCTGCAAAGTTTCTGCTGAAAAGTCAGCTGATATCTGGATGGGAATTTCCTTATATGTAATTTATTCCTCTTTCCTTGGTGTTTCCAATATTCTCTCTTTATCTTTAATACTTCCCATTTTAAATACAAAGAGTCTTGGTGCATTTCTTTTTGGGTTGATTCTGTCTGGGACTCTCCGTGCTTTCTGGACATGGGTATCTCTTTCCTTCTTCAGGTTAGGGAGGTTTTCAGCTATTATGTCTTCAACTAAATTCTCTGCCCATTTTCTCCCTCTCTTCTTCTGGGACCCCTAAGAGTTGCTAGTACACTTGATGCTGTCCCAGAGGTCTCTCAAATAGTCCTGGTTTCTTTTTATTCTTTTTTCTTTTTCCTGTTCAGGTTTAGTAATTTCCATTATTCTGTCTTCCAACTCACTGATCCATTCCTCTGTATCAGCACATCTACTGCTGATTCCTTCTAGTGTATTTTTATTTCAGTTATTGAATTCTTTTAATCTTATTTTTTCTTTTTATGGCTGCACCCATGGCATATGGATGTCCCTGGCTAGGGGTTGAATTGGAGCTGCAGCTGCTGGCCTATGCCACACCTATGACAATACAGAATTCAAGCTGCATCTGAAACTTACATCTCAGCTTCTGGCAATGTCAGATCCTAACCCACTGACCGAGGCCAGGGATTGAACCCACATCCTCACAGACAATATGTCGGGTTCTTCACGCACTGAGCCATGATGGGAACTCCTCAGCTATTGTATTCTTCAAATTTGTTTGTTTCTTCTTTATATTTTCTAACTCTTTGTTAAAAATGTCTGACTTCTCACTCTGTGCATCTCCTGAGTTCTTTGATCATCTTTACGATCATTACACCGAACTCTTTATTAGGTACATGACCTAGATTCTCTTCATTTAGTTCTTCTGGGGATTTATCTTTTTCCTTCATTTGAGATATGTTCCTCTATTGCATCATTTTGCCTAATTTGTTGTTTTTATTTTTACGTATCTGATAGGTTAGTTATATTTCCCAACTTTGGAGAAGTGGCTTTATATAGGAGATGCCCTATGTGTCTCAGCAGCACATGCCCTTCTTGTCACCAGAGCTAAATGCTCTATGGGTGTCCCTATATAGACCGTATGTGTCCTTCTGTTGTGGCGGGCTGACTGTAGTGGGAGGTCTTGTAGGTGTGGCTGGTCCCTGGTCCAGTTGGTTGTCAGGCTGTGCTTTGTGCAGAGGCTGCTGGCCACTGGTGGGTGGGGCTTGGTCACAGGGCAGCTGGCTCTGGAACCCCAGGGCCCCAGGGGCTAGTGATGGCTCACTGGTAGGCAGAATTGAGGTCTAGGAGCTCTTGGGGGTGGTGCCTGCTCCTTGATGGGTAAAGCCAGGTTCTTGGGCTAGTGCTGGACCACTGATGGTCAGAGATAGGTCCTGGAGTCTGGCTGCAGGGCCCAGGTTCCCAGAATTGGTGCTGGAATGCTGGTAGGTAGACTGGATCCTACCACAGCAGGCTGTAGGGCTGTAGTTGTTCTGGGACTGGGGCCCACTTGCTGGTGGGTGAGGTTTGTCCTGAGGCTATAACAGGCTCACAGGTGGGTAGATATGGGACCCAGGAGATTCTGGGGCTGGTGCTTGCTCAGTGGTGCATAGAGCTGTGTCCTGGGGTCTCTGGTTGTATGGCCCTGGGTATCTTGGAACTAGTGCCTGCCTGCCCATTGGTGTTTGGTGCTGTGTCCTTGGTCCTCTGGTGGGTAGAGCAATAGCTAGGGTGGCTATAGGCTCAGAAGATCTCAAGGGAGCCTGTCTGGTGGTGGGTGGGGCTGTGTCACCACCTAGAGAGTTTCTTGGCCTTGAAGCTAATGTACTAGAGGGGAATTCAAAATAGCACTTGCCGGCACCAGTGTTCATGTGATAAAATGAACTCCTCAAAGTGGCTGCCACCTGTGTCCATGTCCTCAGGGTGCACTCCAGGTATCTCCCCGCCTCTCCCGGACACTCTCCAAGATCAGTAGGTGGGACTGACCCACTCTCCTTTTAAATCACTGCTTCTTCCCTGAATCCCAGAGTATATGAAATTTTGTGTGTGCCCTTTAAGAGTGGAGTCTCTATTTCCCACTGCCCCCTGGGACTTTCAAAAGTAAGCTCTGATGACCTTCAAAGCCAAACATTCTTGGACTCATCTTCCCAGTGCAGGACCCTGGCTGGGGAGCTTGATCTAGGGCTCAGACCTCTTGCTCCTTTGGGAGAACCTCTGCAATTATAATTCTTTTCCAATTTGTGGGTTGCCCACCCAGGGGCTTGAGTCTTTAGTTCCTGAGATAACCCCCATTGCTACTTGTCTTGTGGTTACTTCTTTCTGTCTTTTAGTTGTAGAAGAGCCTCTCTGGTAAGTTCTGGTCTTTTTCACAGATGATTGTTCTGCAGATAGTTGTGGTTTTCTGTGCCCATGAGAGGAAGTGAACTCAGGGTCTTTCTACTCTGCCGTCTTTGGGATTCCCTCTCTTTATAGGACCATGTGAACTAGGTCTAAATGTTGATTTTGTATTATTAGATTTCAACTTTTCTTAAATTTAAGTTACAACATTATAATTCTGACTAAACATCCTTGAAGCAATAAAAGTGGGAAAATGATTTTCAGTTATGTTTTTTTTTTCTGTTTTCATTTAACAAACAGAAAGCATCTCAGTTTGGGAGTGACAATAAAAATAGCATTTTCTTGCTTAAAACACACTTAAGAACTTAAATAATTTTGTATTCCTTAATATTTCATGTCTCATATTCTACTACCTTTGCTTCCTTTAGAAATTAGTTAGAAAGGAAATTGTCAATCTGTCCACACAATCAAACCATCTTTACTCAAGAAGTGCTCCACTGCAATTTCTAATATATTGTTTGGGAAGATTTTTCCCTATATCACAATTTGATAAGCAGGTCCACACAGATTAGGTTCACATAATTGTAGTTGTATTGGAAAGGATTAAACCTTTAACTTTTTAAAAGAAAAACAAGCAGTATTGTAGGAACAAAATAAAACAAGCAAAAAGCCCAAACAATTGAAGCTGGGGGGTCCCTTGGATGAAAGAACAGTTTCTCTGTGTCAGTTTCCTTAACAGTGAAAGAATGGATTTGGACTAAATGATCTCTAATAATACGATGACATTATATGCTGCTCATTGAGCAATGAGCAATAGACTTCATTGTCAGGAGTTTGACCCTCTGTGGAATAAGCCCTTTGAAACACTTGATCAACATAAAGGACTCAGGTGAAGACAGTTTCATACAATAGACACTAACAATGTTGGGTGTATTGGTTTTGGACCAGTGTTGCCTGAACTCGGTAATGAATCCTTCTTAAAGAAAAATAGATTCTTAGACTCCCTAGAACACATTTTTGGAAACTAATTTGAGAAAAAAATTCTAGAGTCTAGGAAACCATGTACTCTCAACATGAGTGTTATTGCTCCAATGGGATGAAAACTGGTTCTTGGAGAGTGAAAAAAAAATCTTACTTTTTTGATGGCTATACTGCTATACATAAACAGATACATAGCATACCCACGGTATTAAAATAGCACAGGAGGGGACAAATAAGAAAGGTCTAAAAAGGCTTGGGAAAGGGGGAGCAATAATGAAAAGAAAAAAGGTTAAGACACACCATTCTCGACTATACATACCAGTCACTTGGTGATTTTTAAAGTGAAGGAATGTCAAAAGTAGATTAATTAGTTACCATCTCTTGAAATCACTACTAGCTACCAGGTTATCACCAAACGTTCTTTCATTGCTTATATTAGCTAACTGAAAATCCATTTTCTACTAATGATTTTCACTTGGCTTAGATCTTCCATTCTGCTTTACATCCTGTTTAAATGTTCATATTGCATAAACTGCTAAATATTTGAATTTGATTTAAGGATATGGATGCAAGTATAGTGTGCTTTCTTAAAAAATGTGTTCATTCATTCATTCATTCATTCATTCATTTGCTCAACAAACATGGGTTGAATGCCTTCCATTTTCACTTTGGAAAAAAAAAAAGATAGTATCCCTGCCCTTAAGGAGCTTATACACTATATGGATGACAAATAACATATTTTCTCTCCAAATAAAGATTTTTTTTCTTTGGATACCAGCTTCATTTCAGGGTTAAAAAGTAAATCAGCTAATTTTATTTTTCCTGTACTCATTTACTTGTAAATTCAACTCAAAAATTGTTTAGAGCTTATTATATTCTGTTGGGAACTTTGGCATATGTATAGAAAAACTATGCTGTGGGCCCCCATGAAGCTTATGGCATTTCCCATTTTCTGGTGGAGAAGATTATGACCCCAACCACTAAGGCCCAAGGAACAATGTTTGATATACTTAAAGGAGACAGAAGTGAAGTTCTATGTGTAAACCTAAGAGGAAGAGGTTCATTGTACCAGAGTGGGATGGTTACTCTAGAGGGAAGGAAGGGTCCTGAAAGGACCCCTAAATAATGTTTCTTAGGAAGTTTATTAATAGTACCTAGAATTTTGGGTCTACTTCTTTCTAGCAGATGTTGAGTGTTTTCACAAATAACATTCTCCATATTTTCATAATACCCTATTGAGATAGAAAGAGGTAAGTGTTATTACCCTCATTTTTCTAGGATGAGCTGGAATACTTAAAAATAATATTTTTTATGGCTGCACCTGTGGCATATGGAGGTTTCTGGGCCAGCTATTGAATTTGAGTCACAGCTGTGACCTATACCACAGCTATGGCAATGCCAGATGCTTTAACACACTGCGTCAGGTGGGAGATTGAACCCATCCTTCTGCAGCAACCCAAGTCGCTGTAGTTGGATTCTTAACCCACTGCACCATGGTGGGAACTGCCTCCAATACTTTTTAATATAATAGATTCTTGCATTTTGAAGTTTACTATTAAAGTTTAATATTAGAGTTATAGACATAAACTCCTAAACCTGATTCCTACATTTCCAAATGCCTGCTGGAAATCTCCATAGTATAACCTTTAATCTCCAACTGAAAAAAGGCAACTAAACTGCAGTTCTAATTTTCCCCACTCACTGTCACCAAGTGTCCCCATCACTCTTACTCAACAGAAACTCTGGTATCATCCTGGACCCCACCTTCTCTCTTGCCTTCCAAAACCAATCTTTCATGAAGATTTGATTCCAGTTTTTTCTTTATACCAAGGGCTGAAAATTGGTGGCTCACAGGCCTGTACACATCCCTTTACGAATGCCTGGATATATTGATGTGTGTATTTGTATGTGTTGATCCAGGACAATCATTTTAAGTTGAATCAAAATACCCTCAGTCAGGGCTTTTGCTCTCTCCTAAGTCATTGTGATATCCACGTCCATTCCTCTAGCCCTCTCTCTCTCTTCCTTTTATAAAAGTTAGTTAAATTGTTGAAGAATTGTATTCAAATAGTACTTGTGGGAAAATTAAAAATGACATTCCTGGCAACAGGGTATTTATTGAATCGGATTTTTTTGGGGGCAGTGCCTGTGGCATATAGAAGTTCCTGGATCAGGGATAAAACCTGAGCTGCAGCAGTGACAATGCTGGTTCCTTAATCACTAGGCCATTAGGGAACTTTGATTTGGATTTTCTATTAATTTGATACAAGCAGTATGGGTTATCATTTTTTTTTCTTTGAAAATAGAATGAAACCCTCACACATTTTTTACACCCAGCCATTCTAGTCAGAATTTAAATCATGGAAATCTTCACAGGCCCTCAAACTTTTTTAGGGGATTATTATTCTTTCTAGTAGAACTGATTCCTGTGGGAAAGATCTGTGGTGAGTGGAGGGTAGGATGGAATGCTGTTCTTAGTACAGGTGGGAATGCCACCTCCTTTGGAAAACAAGTCTCTGTGGCTTAACCTGCCTGGTGTTCTCTGCTCATTATCAAATTAGGTAGGCTCCCTATATACTGTTAATCGGATGATAGCACTGTGTACAGGAGCTCTGAGCTAGAGCTCTTCCTTAGCCCTTGTGTATGTCAAGCATATCAGCTGAAGTGTTATGTGATTTGGGTTGAAAAAGGCAGGACTTGCCAACATTTGTAACCTTAAGAATTACTCCTTTCTTGCCCTCATATAAATCAAAGCCATAAGGCACTACAACATCTGGATGAAAACAAAATACTCAGCAAAAATATTGGATTAAAATTATCTTTGCTAGTTTCTTTTGAAAGTTTTAGCCAAATGTGGGTGTTTTGTTGCTGAAGTTTGTTGAATTCAAATTAGTACTGAATCAATAAACTGCTTATTATGAAGATATTTTTCTTTTATATACATAAGTTCAAGTTAGGGAAAAAACAACATCAAATCTGAGTCAAATGTGATTCAGAAGAGTTAGATTTTAAGTGTGAATTTCTGGAATACTTTATCCAATTTATTTTACTTGTTTTATATTTTTATTTATACATGAGTATGTTAAAATTTATTTCCAATGAAGTCAAAAATTGATTCTTTCAGTGTCAACTCTTGTAATAAAAAAGCTCTACATGACACTTTAATTGGTAGACTTTTTTCTTTAGTAGCACATACACTTGATTTCATCTTTGTTTAGATAAAATAAGGTGATACTAAATATTCATAAGATTTATATGACAGACTAAATAGGTGAATATATAGAATAATTTAGAGTGGGGTCTATCATTTGGTAAATGCAAATAAATATCAACAATCACCAGAATTGATCAAGGAACAATGACATCATCTTTGATTGACAACACATTATTAATAATGACAATTACACCTTAATTATGATACAGTTTTACAGGTGCTGCTCTGGCTGTCAGGATGAAGCCATTCTTATTTTTTCTACTTACATTAAAGTCACATTTGAAGAAACTGATGGAACAGCTCGTAAATTGGTCTCATCACAGTCAAGCTCTAAACCTCGGCAAAGACATTGCATGGGCACAGAACCGACCACTGAATAAAGAGGAAGTAGTAAGGAATGGGGATAACGAGGTACCAGGAACAGGAGGGTAATGAGAAGAAAGAAACGAAAAGCTATGAGAAAATCATACACAAAGCTGTGTCATGTCTTATGTAAGCAATTTGTGCAAAGCTTTAAATTAAGGTTCCACAGTTTTGCTCTTACCATTAAAATGATGCTAGCACTTTAAGATAAGGAAGCATGCATTTACCAGAGCATGCTTTCTTTCTTTCTTTCTTTCTTTCTTTCTTTCTTTTTTTTTTTTTTAAAGCAGCCTGCTCTTCTCCACTTGTTGCAAAATGAATTAAGTCATCCACTCTTTCTTTTTTTTTTTTGTTTTTTTTTTTTGTTTTTTTTTTTGTTTTTTTTTTAATTTTATTTTCCCACTGTACAGCAAGGGGGTCAGGTTATCCTTACATGTATACATTACAATTACAGTTTTTCCCCCACCATTTCTTCTGTTGCAACATGAGTATCTAGACATAGTTCTCAATGCTATTCAGCGGGATCTCCTTGTAAATCTATTCTAGGTTGTGACTGATAAGCCCAAGCTCCCGATCCCTCCCACTCCCTCCCCCTCCCATCAGGCAACCACAAGTCTCTTCTCCAAGTCCATGATTCATCCACTCTTTCTTATCCTTGGAGAGTAGCTGTGTCCAAAGGTGACACGACAGTGCGTGATGGGCTTTCATGTCCAGATTAAAACTTCTACTTAGGCATTTATTAGCAGTTTTAATGGAGGACTAAGCTATTTTTTAACTAGCAAGAACGAGAACTCAACTCTGAACTATAGTGCTGGAAGATTTTTTTTTTTTTTTAAATTCAGAAGTCCCTCAAAGGACTTCTTTTGGCTTATGTGTATATTCTTATATCAGGATATCTAAACTTCCCTTAAGGAAGTGAACAGTTTTTTGGCAGACTCATTCTGTTCTCACTGGATGGTGCTGGAAAGAGATGGAAAATGGGGTGGGCACCTTTGGCTCCCTTGTGGGATTATAGTTATAGTCTTAAAGATGTGAGCTGATATTTCCAAAGTCTACTAGAGACTTGCAGTTTTGTGTTCATATGGCTAACCAGCAAAATGGAATTATCATTCAGGGTAATAGACACAGTCTGATTCCTGACTTGATGGGAAATATATAATTACTGAGAGCAATGAGGTGTGCTTCCTTTCTCTGTTTAGTTTGAAACCCCACACTCAGAGTGGAGGCTACAGACTCAGTTACCTACTCTATACCTACAAAGCAGGTATAGACCATGTCCAAATGTTCCAGTTTCTCCTACAACAATAGGAACGTGTGTGGGGCCAAGTTAACCAACTTCCTCGAAGAAGCCAGAATGACCATGTTTTGTACATAATTACCTCCTTAGAAATAATAATAGCTAACTAAAACATTTAAAAACATTATGGGATAAACAAAACTTCCTATGAGAGTTTTCTGTTTGCAGACTTCCAGGCTACGACCTTTACATTAAACCTTCTGGATAGCAGAAAAGCATTGTGATGGCAAAGAAAAGACTCCTGACAAAGCTGGTGGTGGGTGGTGGTGAGCACAGTTGGCACCAGCCTTTGAAAGAGTCAAGTGTCCCTTTGCTCAGGTGTGAGGCCACAGCTGTTTTTCCTCTCCTCCCAAACAACTCTGATCCTCCCTACAGGATCATGAGAAACCACCATCATAATTTAGGTTGTGTGTGTTTTGTAAACAGAGTCTCTGCCAAGAACTTTTAAATCATCCATTTTGGTGATGGATCTCTGAAAACCGACCCTGTCTGTCAAAGTCATGTGCTGGTGTGTGTGCTGGGGGGGAAGGAGTGAGGAGGGTTGGGGAGGGAGATGAAGGTCCTCAGAAGGATAGATGGAAGGTAAAAATAATGGGCAGTGATGTTAGTATTGATTCGTGTGTTTTTCCTGTTTATATTGACTGAGTAAACACACGCACATGTTGGTTACAGGGTTACCTGTGATTGGGAAAAATGAAAAAATAACACCTAAATATCCAACAAAGAAAGAAAAATGAAGCAAATTCTGTCATTTAAAATATATAGTATTTTGAAAGTTTTGTAATTATATGGATACCTGATTATGCCAAAATACTACCCGAAAATGTGATAAAAATGGATTGCATAGAAAATTTCAGCTATGTTAAAGTAAAAAAGATGAGATAGGTACCAGCAAGTTAAGGCTGAGTGTTTATCTTATGGTTGAGTAAATAATTCTCTCCAAATATCTGTACTTTCCAAATTCCTTGAATTTAAACTTTAGTAATATATAGGTTAATGATGGATGCATTTTCCATGGTACTGTCTTGAGAGATGACTTTATAAATGTGAATTCCTCACATTCTTTCATCCAGCCAAAAATTACTGTCATTCTCAGTTTAATTCCTAATAAATCCTTAAAATAATAAGATTTAAATAAAGTGGTACAATAGGAACCTTAATTTAAGTTTTACCCCCTAATTTTACACTACGTTTCCCATCCCATTTTTATGCTGCTTTTAAAATTGAACGAAGACATTTAATTATGAATTACCACCCCTCCCCAATCTGTCTTGAGAGAACTCTAATTAAAAGGTATATATTAAAAAAAAGAAGGTATATATTTGTTCATTACTAAGAACTGGTAAAAAATTGCCTTTGTATTTTTTGAAACTTTTTTTTGTCACTGCATTCTTCTTATGTAAGTACACTTAAGACACATTTCTCCCAGAATTCAGCATCAGGCAGAAATTTATTCCTCTTGCTGACTTGATCTGTTTTCCCCATTTGTTTGTTTTTGCTTTGCGGACCAGACTGTGAAAGTTATGTAACCCATTATTTTTCCTCTTTAACCGAATGACTACAAAATTAAGACCTATGCAGTAACTTTTCTCAGTGAGGATTTCCTTATATAATTTTTCTTCTCCATTCTTTTCCCCATTCACATGGAATTTTTGTCTCTTATGTAAGGTTAATGGGTTAAATCTGTTAGTAGCCATATTTTTATTGTAAACTACCTAACATCATTTTGGGAATAAGGTGAGAGGTAAAAAGTTTCAATAAAAATTTAAGAAATGAAAAGGACATGCAATAAAACAAAAAAGAAAATTAAAATCTACTTTTTGAGATGATAAGGCTTAATCCATGAGTTTTTTGCTTTATATTAGTAGCTAAATTATACCTGTTAACTTTTTCCTTCCCCCAAAGCTTTTAGCTCCTTAATGATCAGTCGATCAATTAATTTTGACAATAAGACAATGTGAGGTTGAAATAAATTGTTGAATAGTTCGTGAGACTCTGGAGGGGTGAGTACTTCCTTCAAAGAGAATTGCTAGCAGATTAAAAAAAATTAGTTTCATGTGAGTAGTGAAGAACAAAAAATTAAAAAAATTAAAAGCTGTACTTTATGATTTGTGTTAGAATATAAAGGGAAAATATAGTAAAGGATTTTTTCCCCCCAATGCCTACTTTTAATCCAAGGTTTTGAAAAGTTAGGATTAAAATTACAACTTCAAGACACACATTTACCTTTGAATAATTTGTTAGAATCGACCAAATATATTTAAAAGAAATTACTTACATAGATCTTCCTGATCTAAACTATTATAGAGTTTATCCTCAATATTATACCCTCCCACAGTTCTTCCAGGGGTTTTGTAGGTTTTCAGTATCTGACTAAACATAGCAGATTATAATTAATAAGGCTTTTTCTGTAGCTCAAAAGTCTGGCTTAGACCCCAGAAGCTTTTTCACTTACAAATGTTAAAATCCAAACAGCTTCTCTGCTCTTCTATTTTCAGTCTCCTTTATATCAGAATTTCTTTTATATCAGAGTTTATAAAGATTCTGAAAATGGGATAATCAAAAATAGCAACCCTGACTGAAATTAATTTTGTTCACCATGGCCTGGCATGATTTATTACTTTTACACTTATGATCCCTGAGTCATTTTAAAATAAAACTCTCAAATTAAGGCTGCATGTCTAATAGAAAATTATAATTTTGCAAATAGAATACTATAATTAACTTTCTAAAACATGTTGGATCCAGCTTTCAAGAGCATGGTGCCTTGATATGAAGCCACAGACAAGGATGCTCAGCTCCTCTGATTACTTACAGCATTCAGATGTCTCTGCCTCAAAGTGATGCAGGGAAGTCATTTTGTAGTAATTGGCAAAATATTTGTCAAGTTGCATAGACCATCCATTGTTGTCTCCTAAAATAAAAATCAGAGAGCAGAAAAGTTCAGGAAAACAGAAATGTTCTTAGAGTTCCCTGGTCACCTAGTGGTTAAGGATTTGGCATTGTCACTGCTATAGTGCAGGTTCAATTCCTGGCTGGGAATTTCTTCCTGACACAACAATGGCAAAAAAAAAAAAAAAAAAAAGACATATTTTGGAGTGTTGGGAAAAATAGGTCCTCTCTTTAAAATAAACAATTGATTGTTAAAGTTAGATCTTGTCAACATTGTGAATTCCTGGAACCCTCACTAGAGATCCTGATCTCATAGATCTGAGATGGGTCCCCAGCCTCCATTTTTAAAAGGCTCTGTAGGCAATTCTTCAGCAAACAGTGTTTGAACCACACTTCAACAAACAGCACCTTAGAGGCACTGAAACACAGCATGCTGTTCTCAGCAGTTTAATTATGATTCCCTTAATCTTCAATTGTTAAAACAGATATTGGAGATCTGTTAACATGAATAGATAGAAGGCCATGATTGTTAAATAGAAAAAGAAAAAAAATTAACATGACCAGCATGACTCATTCTTTTTTTATATATTTTTTAAGTTTTTATTTTTTTGTCTTTTTTTTGCCTTTTCTAGGGCCGCTTCCTGTGACATATGGAGGTTCCCAGGCTAGGGGTCCAATCAGAGCTGTAGCTGCAGGCCTATGCCAGAGCCACAGCAATGCCAGATCTGAGCCGCGTCTGCAACCTACACCACAGCTCAAGGCAACGCCAGATCCTTAACCCACTGAGCAAGGCCAGGGATCAAACCTGCAGCCTCATGGCTCCTAGTCGGATTCGTTAACCACTGCGCCACGATGGGAACTCCTATATATTTTTTAAAGCACTATGGTATCATGGATCGTGTTGAGTGCTTATCCTCTGAGGGCTTACTT
This sequence comes from Sus scrofa, assembly GCF_054392235.1. Lineage (NCBI taxonomy): Eukaryota > Metazoa > Chordata > Mammalia > Artiodactyla > Suidae > Sus > Sus scrofa. The sequence continues at coordinate 48,120,676 of NC_139390.1, read as the reverse complement.
ATTTTCTCATTTATATTTTCCTTTTATTTTTTTCTTTTTACAGGGCACCTGCAGTATGTGGAAGTTTCCAGGCTAGGGATTGGTCAAATCAGAGCTGCAGCTGAGGCCTACACCATAGCCACAGCAACACAGATCCGAGCCTCATCTGTGACCTATGCTGCAGCTTAGGGTAACGTGGGATCCTTGACCCATTGGGTGAGGCCAGGGATTGAACCCACATCCTCACGGACACTATGTTGGATTTTTAACCCATTTAGCCACAATGGGAGTTTTCATATCCATGATATTAATGCCTATCAGAAGACTTCCAGATTATATTTCCAGCCTGCACTTTTATCTACTCTGTGATTAGTTCACTACCGGCATCTAAAACACATCTTCCAAATGGAACTCATTATCTTTCTCCATATAAACCTGCTACTCCTCTTAAATTCTCTCGATTGGTCAATGGTCCTACAATCTATCAGACTGCTTCAAACAGAAAAGTTAAGGTTTTTGGCATATGCTCATACCAGATTAAATGTAATTTATATGATTTCCCCCCTTCTCCATGTTATTTTCTTATTTTTCCACAGCTCATTAACTATGCCATTAAGATTATATTTAGGAAGGGATTCTAACATAAATACTATGTATACTTGTAAAATTAGTCTTCCTTTGAGAAGTCCCACTAAAAATTTAAAAAAATGGAAAGGAGGTAGATTATTTAAACACCGTATTTATGCCTCTACCCTTTAGTATTACACGTTAGTTTTAAAACTTCTTTATTACAGAAGGTTTCAAAATAAGTTTCAAAGTATTGTAACAATATCTCAATGATATCATTACGATATTTTGGAGGGAGATGACTGATGGACCTCAAGTTTACTTAATGCCAAGTTTACTAACTGCAGACTTTAGCCCAAGACTGCTGCTGAGTGCCTATAACTGGGTGGACAGGAGGCAGCAAATCCTAGCTACTGAACGCCTGGGAATCAGGTCAAGATTCCCTGGCTTCTGACATTGCGAGGATGACACTTTAGACAGAGTAACAGGAGGAGGGAAGGAAATTTGAAATACTGGGTTTTCCAGCCAAATAGAGATAATAGTTTATTGAGACTGTGGGGATTTAGGATGTATTTGCTCCTTCTTTATTCCATCTTCGCTTTGGAATACTTCCTAGTTCTTTAGAAGCTGGTAACTTAGATCTATGTTGTCCAGACCCTAAGCAACTCAGGCTCTCGTTATGAATAGGTTTCTACCAGTAGGATGCACTCATGTGAGACTGGAAGTTTGTAGACACCTGTCTTGTGGTACCTAGTGCGGATAGGGCAGTTACTGTAGCTGGTCTCAGAGCTCCATCTTCCCGGGTAAGGAGCTGATGAACAGTGGTTGCAGCTTGATCTTGGGCTTGCAACTATGGTGTTGTTTTCTCCACCTCTGACTACTGCTTCTGTAGTCTTCGTAGTGATTCTAGAAACAGTCTTTGTATGGAATCTCTTTTCTTAATCCCCCTCCCCCCCAAGAAATTAGGGTTGTTTCTGGTTCCTCCTTCTGGAAGGAGTTGCGGATAGCAGAAGCTCATGGAGAGTAAGGCTGGATTGGTTATCTGATCTGGCTAGTTTTGAAGATAATGGCAGTCTTGCTACCATTAGAAAATAATGCTCTTGTAGCTTATGGCACACAGTGATCAAATTAGTTGCTTAAATGATCACTTATGGCTTCCTGGGTTAATGTACCTCTTTGAAGGATAGACTCTGGCAAAGTGGTTGCTATGGCAACACATCAGCATGAAGAGAAGTTTCAAGGGTTGTGGGAATGAGATGACTATGGGGACGGCCATGGAGAGATTAAAGAAAGAAAATGACAAGCTCAGGGTATGACATCACCAACTCAAGAAAGTTCAGGGAACCGAGGAACTGCCATGACTTCCCTAAGAAAATCTTTTATCAATTGGGACCTTGGGACTCAGATAGAATCTGATCCAGTGGCTTGCTACATAAGCTGAATTCACATTTTGCCCAAACTTTTAAGTGAATATTAGGATACTGATTTGGAAAGAAAGGGACCCTGAAAATTGTAATGGGACATTTGTGCTTGTTCAGCTGAATTTGCATTCGCTAGACCCCTCTTGCCAGCATAAATGGCTTCCTTCCCCTGTCTATTGAGGTTACTTGCTTGTTGGTGATTTGCTAGCTACTTTATTTGAGATAAATAACTTGTCAGCTCTCCTCAGGCTCTTTTATGGCCATGCTTCTTTGCCTCTTAGCCTATTATAACTAGAGTCAGATCACAGCACACCCCAGAAGACAAGCACCAGTTGGACTTCAGAAAGAGAAGAGTGACATCACAAAATGTTTTACTCTCTGATAATAGCAGAAACCAATGGAATTTGTGTGGCACAGTTTCTGGGAGACTACACCAGGAGGAGCGGCTCTAACTTTAGAGTGGGCCAATTGGATTAATACGGTTTTCTGGATTTGGTGTGACAGCTCAAGCAAGAGCTTGCCAGATTGTTGACTAAAATCTGAATTCAAGGTTGCCCTAGGTTAAATGAAGTTGAGAGGCAAAGGTATATATGGATGTCCAGTCCCTGAAGAGATAGATTATGAAGAAGGTGGCTGTTGTATTGCAGAGTTGGAACAGCTCTGTAGTGGCTATTGTAGGTTGCCCTACTCAACCTCCATTGAATACCAACCTCTGTTAGTGTGTTCCTGTAGAGCAAAGACTCAAGAGCATACAACATTTCACATCTCCTTCATAGCCAGGATTTCCAGTGTGTTCACATGCATTTCGGTTGGTAGAAGAAAGGCAGTGGTCATTTTCCTGCTGTTCTGTCTACAACAGAGACTCTGTGCTAAGAGGCAATTGAGGCAGATGCAGGGAATTTCAGATGTGGCCAGCTCTGTGGGTGTCAAGAGGCTTTGCATTGTTCGGGCAGATGGACCAGTGATGGTAGTGTCAGCATCTGTCTCCATCTCTGGATTCACAGGCACCAGTGGGGGCCTTGCTGACGCCTACACTTCCAACCCATCTCGGGATTTTATAAGTATCTAATTTCAGTTTAACATACCTAGAGTGAGTTCTGTTTCTTGCACGAAAACTTGAGAGATTTAGAGACTGACTGAATTATTGAATTAAAATATGGCATACGCTTAACTGGATTTGTAGTCAATTTTGCAAGCTCAGGTAGAATCTCATGAGTGAGAACAAAGCACTGCTTTTTTTCTGAATCCATGACCTTCAGAGTAATTTAGGTTTGTGGTCTCACTACAGAGCATCAGTAATACTTTTCAGTATTTTCCTGCATCGCCTACATGGAGTCTGGAGACGGGATCAGGAGCCTTATAGCATGCTCTGCTCTGGTGGCCTTCAGAAACATAGATTTCTTTCATTAGTTGTCAGGCTTTGAAGTTTATGGCATGGAATAGTACCCCCTTTCCTGGGCTGACTGAGTTTTTTGACTTCTTGGCAAGTTTTTACTTTTAAAAACTTAGTTCATGTTTTTAGATACAAGAAAAGAAAGTCCTGTGAGAAATTTAATTTCCCCCATTTTAACAGAGAAATTGAAATATTAGCACTTAGCACAGAGAAACTGAATATTAGCAAGTACAAAACTACAATTACATTACTTTATCCTCATACTAACTTGATTTGGTCATTATTGTCAACTTCACTTATAGATGGAAAAGCTGATTCTGAGAAGTTTAAGTTATTTGACTAAGAGAATTATTAAAAAAAAACAAAAACAAAAACTAAGGGAGTTCCCATTGTGGTGCAGTGGAAACCAATCTGACTAGGAACCATGAGGTTGCGGGTTCAATCTCTGGCCTCGCTCAGTGGGTTAAGGATCCAGGGTTGCCATGAGCTGTGGTGTAGGTGGCAGATACAGCTCAGATCTGGCATTGCTGTGGCTATCATGTAGGCCAGGAGCTACAGCTCTGATTTGACCCCTAGCCTGGGAACCTCCAAGTGCTGCAGGTGTGGCACTAAAAAAAGAAACACCACCACCACCACCACCAACTAAAGAATTGGAATTCCTGTTATTGCTCAGCAGCATAAAAACCTGACTAGAATTCATGAGGATGCAAGTTCGACCCTAGGCCTTGCCCAGTGGGTTAAGGATCTGGCTTTGCTGCAAGCTGTGGTGTAGGTCACAGATGTGGCTTGGATCCACTGTTGCCATGGCTATGGTGTAGGCCTGCAGCTTCAGCTCCAATTCAGCCCCTAACCTGGGAACTTCCATATACTGCAGGTGCGGCCATAAAAACAAAACAACAATAACCCTACCCCCCCAAAAAAATCCTAAAGAATTAACATAATAAAATTATTTTAACCTTTTCTAGGCCCCAGAGATGATTTAATCAGTTTGTATTTTTCCTATAGAATTCCAACTTTTATGTGACACTGACTTTAAACATTTAGCTGTTATTATTGGTTACCTATTTTCTATTGCCTGTTTCATATCTGTTCTTGAGGCTCTTACATCAGCATTTTGTGAATTGTATAAAAATGTATTTGATAAGTAGAAGTGGTCACTAACTGGGATTTAAGTTCATCATTATGGTTATCCATGGAGTCAATGAAAATATTGCAAATCATTAAGATATCACTAAAAATAATTTAAAAATGAATTAATTTTTATACTACTGTTATGATTTTTTTATGGATTTAGAAATGTTATAGACAAAATGTGTGAGTAAGAGAAGTCATTTGGCTCTGGATATACAGAGCCAGGAATTATTGTTACAGATGAGTTTTTGTGTGTCCATAGAGCAAGGGTGGAAAGGGTCTGAAGGACTTTGGAAAGGGCAGCCAAGGATGGACAAGTGGCACTCAAGTTCATGGTCATGCTCCTAACACGTCCACCTGGACCTCAGAATACAGCGATGGGACTCAGGTGAGCTGACAAGCATTGCAGAGCCTGATCTGTCTCTGTGGGTGGTATTTCACTGCTGTTGTGACATTCAGGAGATGGAGGTTGGGTGACTGCCAGAAGACTTTGCTTTTCCTTCACTCAGGTTCTGTAGCAGGCTCTATATTACCTGAGCTTCTGCAAGTAACCTATTTCAATTTGCTGCATTTTCCCCAATGATAGAGCAGTGCTTAAAATTAAAATTATGGGGGTCAGTGCCCTTTGTTCCTCACCCTTACCTCTGGCCCTTCTCTTTTAAAAAGGTTCACCATTTATGGTGTATTTGCAACACTTTAGTCTAACAAATCCAAATGATGTCATTATTTATGCTGCTTCTCCTCTCTGCCTTTTTTTTTTTTTCTTTTTTTTTTCTTTTTACTGCTGCACCTGCAGCATATGGAACTTCCTGGGCCAAGGGCTGAATTGGAGCTGCAGCTGCAGGCCTGTACCACAGCCACAGCAATGCCAGATCTGAGCAGCATCTGTGATCTAAGCCAAAACTTTCGGCAATGCCAGATCCTTAACCTGCTGATCAAGGCCAGGGATTGAACCTGCATCCTCACAGAGACAATGTAGGGTTCTTAACTTGCTGATTCACAATGGGAACTCCCCCGTCTCCTCCTCAATCTTTCCTCTTCACCTCACTGTACTTCAACACACACATACACACACACACACACACACACACACACACACACACACGAAAATCAAGAGAAAGGAGAAAGAGAGGTGATGGAGAATTTGAAAATTCAGGAGGAGTTCCCGTCATGGCTCAGTGGTTAATGAACCCAACTAGTATCCATGAGGATGCAGGTTTGATCCCTGGCCTTGCTCAGTGTGTTAAGGATCCGGCGTTGCCGTGGCTGTTGGTGTAGGCCAGCAGCTACAGCTCCGATTCAGCCCCTAGCCTGGGAACATCCATATGCTGTGGGTGTGGTCCTAGGAAAAAAAAAAAAAAAAGAAAATGCAGAAGGAAACAGAACGAGACTACTTGTATTTCCCCAAGTCAGAGCATATATTTTTGTGGGGAGATCTCTTTTTAAATAGCAACATCTTCAAACAAACAAGCTTTTTAGAAATTAGCATTTACCTTCCTTCCTGCCTTCCCAAAGCATTTTCTTCTTCCCACTCATTACTTCCTCTCACCAGAAGTCAGGCATGCAGCACACAGGAAATCTAGCCATAATTGCCAAGTTGGAAAGTTAGCATTTTTAAGAAAACAGCTTTTGGTATATGTGTTTCTATATTTTAATTCCTATATCCTTTATATTTTAAGAGTGCGTGGGGGCAGAGAACAGAATGCTTTTGTACTTTAGTTCAATACTTTAGTTTCCCGCTGAAATTTGACTTTTCTTGTAGTAACACAGACTAAGGAGCATGGTACTAAGAAGATATTACGTTAGGGGATATGGCTTCTAGTATATGTTTGCAAGGCAGACAGCATTGATTAAATAGATATATACTTACTAAAAATAGTTTTTTTTTAAACTAAAACATGTAATGATCCTCAGAATAGAAATGAATGACATGGACCAAGAAAAATCTGGCTTTGCATCCTGCATGAACTCAATAAGTATTTGCTAATTCAATGAAAAAATGGATGAACGGGTTTCTATCCTCAAAGGCATGTCAGAGAAAACCCATTCTGCCTTATGTTATAGTAAAATCTGGGAACTGGGGCATTGAAGAAAAACACAGATTTCCAGGCTCCTCTACTGGAGAGTGTGATCTCTTTGGTCATTATGGTGTCTAGGGAATCTATGTTTTCCTTAAAGCAAGTTACAGAAGAACTGCATTATGGGATATTCTCTGATGCAAGCCCTTTTCTCACTGCAGAAGAGGGTGGCCAGATTTACTAACAGAGAGGTTCTATCAATCAAAAGGAGCCAATTTCTATTCCTTAGTAAAGCTACTGATTGTGAATAAGAGTAATGCAAGTGGTCCCTAGTTTAAGGGAACTTTGCTCATATCTCTTGTTGCATTTATTGTAATTTGCTTCATACTGTGCCTATTTATATAGGTATTTTATCTCTTTACCAGAATGTGATAGGAATTAATCTTCTCAACCTATGTATTTTTATTATCTTAGTGAGTTCTAAGGTACTATTTCTTTTTCTTTTTTTGGCCATGACTGGCATGTGGAAGTTCCTGGGCCAGGGATTGAACCCAAGCCACAGCAGGGACAACAGACAACACTGGATCCTTGACCCCACTGAGCTACCAAGAACTCTTCTAAGGTACTTTTTTTTTTTTTTTTTTGCTTTTTAGGGCCACACCTACGGCATATGGAGGTTCTCAGGCTAGGGGTCCAGTCGGAGCTACAGCTGCCAGCCTACACCACAGCCACAGCAAAGCCAGATCCAGGCTGCATCTGTGACCTACACCACAGCTCACAGCAACAGTGGATCCTTAACCCATGGTGAGGCCAGGGATCAAACCTTCCTCCTCATGGTTCCTAGTCAGATTCGTTTCTGCTGTGCTATAATGGGAACTCCTAAGGTACTTTTTTTTTTTAACCATTCTCTTATTTCAAATGAGCCAGAAAGACAAAGACAAATACCATATGATATCACTTATAACTGGAATCTAATATCCAGCACAAATGAACATCTCCTCAGAAAAGAAAATCATGGACTTGGAGAAGAGACTTGTGGCTGCCTGATGGGAGGGGGAGGGAGTGGGAGGGATCGGGAGCTTGGGCTTATCAGACACAACTTAGAATAGATTTACAAGGAGATCCTGCTGAATAGCGTTGAGAACTTTGTCTAGATACTCATGTTGCAACAGAAGAAAGGGTGGGGGAAAATATAATTGTAATGTATACACCATTCTCTTATTTATTTTTTTATATAATGATTTTTATTTTTTTCCATTATAGCTGGTTTACAATGTATTTCCATCCACAGATGACTGGATTAGGAAGATGTGGTATATATACACGATGGAATACTACTCAACCATAAAAAACAACAAAATAATGCCATTTGCAGCAACGTGGATGGAACTAGAGACTCTCATACTGAGCTAAGTAAATCAGAAAGAGAAGGACAAATACTATATGATATCACTTATGTCTGGAATCTAATATACAGCACAAATGAACCTTTCCACAGAAAAGAAAATCATGGACTAAGGTACTTTTAATATAGTTAAAATAGGTTTATTAATGGCTCTTCTAAAGTATATATGTTATAGGATTCAAGTCTACTTCAAGGAGATTAAACCCAAAAGCCTCTGGCCATGTCTCATTGTAATGCCCCTTCCCCCACCTTGACCAGCCTGGGCTGCTCACTCCCTGGTAGAGAAAGAATGTCACCCATTCCTCACTGGCCTCTGTGTAACCTGTTCTCCATGCAGATAAGGTGTCTGCTCAAGATCAGTCAGAAAATCAAATTGGGTCTCTACTCAGGTCCACACTGTGGGATATAAAGACTATTGCAGAGTGAGTCAGGCCCTCTTTTTAACCTGTGCACATGTGAGTCCTCTCTCTCCCTCTGTGAAAATGCACTTTCACTTTAATAAATTTGTAAAAACTTCTGCTGTTCTAATGCTTTGCTATGATGACATGAGGACTGAGGAAACTGTGAGATATCATATAAAATAACAAATCATTATTTTACTTGCACCAAGTATTAATTATAATTTCGTTTCATGGAAGAGTGGGCTAGACACATCCCTTTCCTCCATATTCTCAGATTTGCCTGGCATTGGGTGGATGTCAAGGGATGAGGTCTGAGCGGGAAGGGGAGAGGTCAGTTTCTTGAATGCACTAGCTGGTAATGGTCCTATATTGGGCTTTCCTTCAATAGTTTCCCAGGACTCTCCTCAAGAAGAGGAGTTCTGTGGTTAAATATACTTGAGAAATGCCACATCCTCTATCCCTCCTTGGAATGAACACTGCATGCTATTATGATGAAAGGGGAGCTTTTGAAGAAACATACTCAACTTTGTTGAAGCTTTTTCATAGGCCATCTTTGAATTTGAGGAACTGTTTGCTTTTGCCTTTGCACAAGAAATGTCTAGATGAGTAGTGTTCAAATGCAGATCCAGGACAGCAGTGTCAGCATTGCTTGTGGATATCAAAGAAGAGCAAATGCTCGGGTCGCCTCCCAGGATTATTAGTTAGAAACTCTGCAGATGAAGCCTGGCTTTCCATGTTTTAATGACCCCTCCAGCTGATCCCATATCTGCTACATTTTGAAAATCACTGCTCTTGATTAATCACTTTCAAGGTGTTCTGAATTTGGTAATAAAATTGTCTGCATTGGGAAGTGAATCATTTTAAAACTTTAACAGGTGTGACGTTCACCTGTGGTGTTAAAATGCAGATTTCTGGGCCCCACTCCAACCTCTTAGATCAACATTTCTGGGACTCTGCACCTTTCACCAGCCCACTGGGACACTGCTGTGTCAGAGCATGCTTCCCATACAGCCCTGTGGATTGGCAAGGCAACTCCTGGGTGCCTTTGATGTTTGGGTTGTAAATATTCAGCAGGTGAGGGACTCTAGAGTGAGGAAGCAGAACTAAAGAGGGCGCCATGATTCTTTGTTAAGTGGTCTACACTTTTATGAAACCAAAGGCATACATCCTATATGTGCTTATTCATTAAAGAATGCATAGGTGGTTAATTTATACAGTTTGAATTTATGCTAAGCTGAGCATCCTTAATTCTCAGATACTTACTCAACTCTTAGCACCTATTCTTGGGACACAATGGAGCATATTTTTGTCATAAAGTAATGATCCCCAGAATAGAGGTGCCATGGCCATTAGATAGACATTGTATGTCACATGGCCAGGCAGACCAATTCATCAAACCAGTAGTGTGAATTTGAATTTGAATGAAAACAGTTTGCTGCACAGAATGCATATGCATCTCTCTGGGCCTTTTGTCCCTCTAGAGGCAACTCTTTGAAAAAATTAAGGGTGTGACATTATCCTGGGTATATTTTAAAGGAAATTGAGACCACTATAGAAACTGCCTTTTGGGTCCTATCTTGTAGGAAGTGTTCTGAGCTGAAAGTCTTTGTGGAGTTAACTCAAATGTCATGGAAACATTGTTGGATAAACATAGATAAACATATCTGAGGTGAAAATGGGGTTTGTATTTATAGAAAAGCCTAGGGTTCAGCTACTTAGGTATTTCCAATGTTATTTTGAGAAGAAGAAATAGAAAACCAATGGCTATTTTTGAATAGACAATGCATAGTTGTGCATTAATGCACATATTTATGACCTGTATAACTTTCCTCCTGTTTTTTTTTTAACCTTAAAAAAGACAAACCACCAGCTTTAATGGAATATTCTACAACGAGAACAGCTGAATTCTGCACCAAACTCCTTGGCATTGCCATCACTCTGACAGCTGTGTAAAAAACTGTATTGAGGAAGTGAAGTTAGTGTTCCAGAATTTTAAATACAGGACCAATTAAAATTAGTTAGTGTTCCAGCATTTTAAATGCAGGCCCCATTAAAAATTAAAAGAATCCTTGGCTATACTTCAAACATTCTAATAAGCCTATTAAAAAGTATATATCCCTGCCATCACACCCATAAATAAATACTGTTTGTCTAATTCTCATAGATTAGTAAGTTCCAGCCAGTGATGGGCATATATTCAGGGGTATGAATAAAAGGTTTTATTTTTTTTCCTTGAATTCCTTGCACTCTACTCTTTTCTTATAGCAAGAGGCTAGAATTTGCCACTTTTTTTGCCTTGGAGAAGGGAGACCAGAGAAGTTTGCTGATAACGAAGGGTCAAATTCTTAGTATTTGATTGTCAAAACACTAGATTTAGACACTGGTTTCTAAACTGGGCAAAAGTCTTGGAGCAGAGAGGGAGACGGGAAGGGTCTGCCTGGGCTGAACCAGGAGGAAACCAGAAACTTGTCATCTTTGTTAGATCTGCAAAGACCCTATTTCCACATAAGGTCCCATTCTGAGCTTCCAGGTGGACATACATTTTGAATGGATGCTAACTTACAGCATCACCCAAAATGTTTTGGAGGAGGGTTCCATTTTCCCTGTGGATCAAAGAAATACAAATATGGAAACAGAGTGACCAATGTCTTCATCCTTTCCCTGCAGACAAGCCTGTCAAAGTGCAGAGCAGGCCAATGTTCAGATGCCACAGTGAGCATCTGAAATTGGGTGTTCGTGGTAGAATGAATCAACCCACTTCCAACAGGGGTGTGAGGTTGGTCTAGTGTGACTTTGATGGGCTAGTGTGACTGTGATGGGTTAGTATGACTGTGCTGGGCTAGTGTGACTGTGATGGGTTAGTGTGGCTGTGATGGGAAGACTTATTTGTACAGCCATTTTTTTCTAACACAGAAGGAGTGCTAGCAAATTCCAGCCGGAAATGCAAAGAGTTCCTTCTAAATAAAAATCTGGATATAATGAATTTTATATAATTTTATATCATCTGAGAAGTTGATGCCCTTTAATATTTCATTTTTACTAGAGTTAGCATGCAGTGAGGACAAAAATAATTCCCAAATGAGAGTCCTTACCTTTAAAATTTTTTCCTTTTTCTTTTCTTTATTTTGTAATGGTCGCACCTAAGGCATATGGAAGTTCTCAGGCTAGGGGTTGAATCGGAGTTGCAGCTATTGGCCTATGCCACAGCAACAGCAACAGCAAAGCCAGATCTGAGCTGAATCTATGACCTATGCCGCCACTTGTGGCAATGCCCACTGAGCAAGGCCAGGGATCAAACCCAAATCCTCATGGAAACTAGTTGGGTTTTTAACCTACTGAGCCACAACAGGAGCTCTAAGAGTCCTTACCTTTTTGTAATTAGGTTCACTTGGCATTTACTCAGACATGGTTTCCCGAGTATCTAAGAGTTTTAACTGAAACAGTGAAAAGTCCCTACTTTTTTGGCATGTCATTGTCCCAATAATACTGCTCTAATGACACTTAGATTTGTTTAGACAATCCGTGATAATACAAAACTAACAATTCTTTTTAAACAAAATTAGGTTATATTATAGCTCAATACATGGGAAGTTGGTTTAATTTTTTTGATGGTGTTTCATTTTTTTTTTCAGCCACTTTCTTAAAATCTATTACCACTGTATCCATTTGACTTGTTTCTCCACTTTACTAATTATTATTAGTGTCGATATTTAAATAACTTAAGGGAATAAGGAAAGAATTTTGGAGCCCTTTTTTTAAGGATATATCTTTTAAAAGGTTTAGTTAAGAAAAAAATCCCTTCTTTCATCAGAAGATTCATTTGATAATATACTAAGCTGTAAATGATCATCTAAAAGTGATTTTTACCTATGGGTTTTTCTTTTGTTTGTATCAAAGACACTGTTTTTTACGTGATTGCAAATGTATTTGATGCTGCTTATTCAATATGCATGAGATTTACATATTCTGAAAAGGACCAACTTTCTGGCTTAATTAGCATTAAGCAAGATTTAAATATGGATGTCCTATAAATGAACAGCCCAGGGAAAATAAATTATCCAGATACTATAAAATGAAGGAAAAACCACAGCTGGTGAAGGAAATGAAAGTAATGAGGAGCAGGGAGAAATAACTACATCTCATAATTTTTATCACCTGGACTGTAAAGATGGTGTGAATTCTGACATTCCTCTTGGGAAGTTCCAACCTACTGGTGCACAGACAGCGGCAGCATCTCAACTAGCCACCTCTAAGGTTTTGAGTGTAGTTCAATTTCTTGGTATTTTCAGATGACTGCCACTAGTAGGGTGTCGGTTTTATAGAAACTAAGCAAATTGACAATGATGGTAATAACGGGTTTTGTTAGTGAGTTAGATACTTGCATACCATGTTGTTACCTTGCTTCTGGTTTAGTTTTGCTGTGCTTCCTGGTTACCATACCTCCCTTATTTTCTGCTCACTTGGTTTAGGTCAGTGGTTCTCAAAGTCCAGAGTGCATGTGATTGAAGCAAAGTGCATACAAAGATGCTGAGGAGCCATTGGCAGAGTTTCTGATTCCACAGGGCTCAGTTTATGCCTGAGAACCAGCATTTCTAACATCTTGGTGGATGATGAGTTTGGTCATGAACTACACTTGAGATGTGCAAGCCAAGATGAATTTCAAGAGGGTTATGTGATTCTGGCATAAGAACACCAGGAGCAATTTAACGTAGTATTTGTTACAAAGACAGGTCTTCATAAGAGTGGGTTATGATTTTCCCCATATTTCCAAAATTGGACTTGTGGGTTTTCGAATGTTTATATTTTTAAAAATTAATAATTTAATTAATTTTTGTCTTTTTAGGGCTGCGCCTGCGATATATAGAAGTTCCTAGGCTAGGGGTTGAGTTGGAGCTGCAGCAGCAGGCCTGCACTACAGCCACAGCAACACTGGATCTGAGTTGTGTCTGTGACCTACACCACAGCTCATGGCAACACCAGATCCTTAAGCCACCGAGCAAGGCCAGGAATCAAACTCGAATCCTCATGGATAGTAGTTGCATTCGTTACTGCTGAGCCATGACAGGAACTCCTAAAATGTTGATAATGGTGAGTAATGAAGATTTTTAAAAGAGCATACTATTTTTGTGTCTAATAATTTAATTAATAAAAATTTAAAATATTAATTGCATTTCAAATGTCACCCATATTTTTAATAAATTGTGTCAGTTGATTAAATAAAATGCTGTGTTATTTTCATATGCCAATATTTAAGGTGTTTATATGCACATGTAGCTAGAACTTGTTATTTAATCCATGCTCTGAATATTTCTTTTTCATAAAAGTGGCACAAACCATTCCCCGCTCATGTCAGAGATCCCTAGGAGGACATATTATCAGGACCTTGGAATACATTCCTTATATTACTTTGTCTCAACTTGCTTCATACTTTCCTTCAGGTCTACAAAGTGGCTTAAGGATCCAGTGTTGCAGCAGCTAGAGCATAGGTTGCAAATGTAGCTTGGATTTAATCCTTGGCCTGGGAAACTCCATATGCCATGGGTGTGGCTGAAAAATGAAAAAAAAAAAAAATCACCAGGATTCAGACTAATGAATATCCTTAAGGGCCAAATATAGGAATCCACATAATTTATCTCCCCTGACCCCAATAAACCAGTTTACATTTTCAGGAAATGGGGGAAATCTTATGCATCTCCTAAATAATTATCCCAGAATTAAGAGGACACACACACACACACACACACACACACACACACACACACACCCCTTCATATACATGTAACTACAAAATCAAGAGTATCAAAAAATATCACTTCAAATATCTGCTGCTGTTTCCATAAGATAGGTAAACAGAACAATCATGGTTGCTCCTGGAAATATTTAAATTGTTTAACAGATAGAACTTCCTAAGGTCATGCAGGTGGACACTCTTGGGTCACAGGGAGTTAAGATTCATGTCTGTGGGAAAAGCAAATAAATATAATACCAACTGTGGCAGAGTTTGCAAGAGTGGCTGCAGTCCATCCTCCTTTGGCCTCAGCTCCTTGCACTTGACTTTGAGTCCCTCTCGGCAGGAGAAGGCTCCATTTCCCAGGCTGGAACAGGGCTGGCCTTGTGACCTGCTTTGGGAGGGATGTGGTGGAAGGGCTGGTGTCCTCTACTGTCCCAGCCCAGGTTCTGGGCATGGTGATAATGCTGACTCATGGATGACTGCAGGAGCACTGAGAAAACTTGCCCGAGGCCAGAAGACTCTGCAACTGAACTCAGCTGAGCCCAGGTGGGATTGCTGACCCACAGGAACTGAGGTAAGCCAGAGAGCTCCTAAAACGGCCACAGCTGACTGACACATCAGCCAGCACTTATGGGGGCTCTATCAGGTGCTCTGCCAAGTGTCTTAGATACAGCATCTCACAGAGTCCTCTCAACAGCCCACGGGACACAGACAGTCTTATCCCCTTTTCACAGAACATCTCGCTAGAATTTATGCCCAGGTCCCTGGAGCCTGATCTCAAAACTCCAATGCCATCTTGCCTCCATCGGAACCTGCTGGTTAGTTGATCCTAAGAAACTTCCACAGCTTAAAGGATTTGTGGATGAAGAAGGTCACCTGCCATGCCATTAAACAAAGGATGTTGCAGCCATCAAGCCCTCAGCCACTGCAGCTGCCCCACACTGTGCACCCTGGGGGAACTCAGGGTGGAGAAAAGAGGACACTGGCCTTAGAGAGGTGAGGTGCATATCAAAGGGATGATTTCAGTGAGTCCAGACTCTTGCATTTTCTCATACATGGAAAAGCACTACATTCATTGTCTGGTTTTCTTTAATTAGCAATGACCTTTAGATATTCCAACTACCTGTTTTTTTGTTTGCTTTGTTTTGTTTTTGCAAAACTCCTCTATATCCTGGCTCCTCCCTTTCCTCTTCAGAACAGTCCCTCAGAGCTAGCTGGGTCCTATCTCCTAGACTTAAGTCCTCAGTGTCTTCACAGAATAAAACATAATTCTCAACTTTTAGTTTGTGCAGTTTTTTTCAGTCAACAGCTTATCACTTTCAGGATTGTTACTTCTTTACTAGGTCTATTTATTTATTTTTGCGGAGTTCTCAAGCCAAGAATCGAAACTGCACCACAGCTGTGACCCAAGCCTCGGAAGTGACAATGCAGGATCCTTATCCTGCTGTGCCACAGGGGAACTAACTCCCCCCCGCCCTGCCCACCCTGCACTGGTCTTTATAAACTTAGCACTGAAGCAAGACTTCCCAAACCCTCTCTTTACCACCCTTCCCCAAGCTACTTTTGCAGGTAAATTTACTGCTCCTCCTGCTTCCTGCTTGTTGCCACCATTCCAGTTGGTGGGGTGCACTCCTGTTACTGTGTCTAAAATTGCTAGCAGCTTGAGGGGGAAGAGTTTGGCAGTGGGAGAGACACTTTTTTCGTGATTAAAAAAATTGTGTAGTATCCAGTTATTTTTAACAAGAAGGTATCTAAACTTTTATAGAAGAAGACACATCCACATGGCCATCCAGATCACAGGCAATTATAGCTTAAGCCCACCAGTTTTGATGGTGTGCTCACATCTCAGTTACCACCACCACCTAGAGACAGTTCTCCAGATGGAAAAGTTTCATTATTTCCAGGCAGTGTCTTAAAAAGTCCGTAATACTTGAGAGAGTAATAATCATAAGCTCTCTCCAGGGTATCAGCTATTTATGCAGCACTTAGAATTTTGCATGTTTTGTCCTCCAAAAATAGTACTTTATTTTCCCATGAGTGAGAAATATCATTATTTCCCATTATTAACCAAAGCCCATTTTTTTTTTTGCCAGCAACTCAGATGCAGCCAATTCAAGTTCTTTTATAAATTTGTGTTTCTGAGGCTTCAGAAATTTGAACAAAATCCTAACCAAAAGTCAAAATTTTCCAGATACTTTCATTGTCCCGAAGCCCTACTTGTTTGTTATATAAAGTCATACATATGGTTGTTGGTTACCTTACAGGAAAGCTGGACTTACTGATTTTTGTGTCTTTTAGGAGATCTCATTTTTCCTTTGTAACTGTAATAAGCAAAATATATAAAGAGCAGCAGCAGCCAGTGTTTAACTGGTGCCTGCTGTATGCCCGTGTGCTTATAATCCTTTACATTTAATCTGCCAAATTCTCTTAGGGTAGGTACAGTTCTTTTTTCTTTTTATAGCTGCACCTGTGGCATATGGAAGTTCCCAGGCCAGGGGTTGAATTTTAGCTGCAGCTGCAGGCCTACACCACAGCCACAGCAATGCCAGATCCAAGCCACATCTGCGACCTATACCACTGCTCACGGCAATGCCAGATCCTTAACCCACTGAGCGAGGTCAGGGATTGAACCCGCAACCTCATGGTTCCTAGTTGGAATCGTTTCCATTGTGCCATGATGGGAACTCCCTATTTTCTATATAATAGTTTGTATCTGCTAATCCCAAACCCCTAATTTTCCTTTTGGTAACCATAAGTTTGTTCTCTATGTCTATGGATCTGTTTCTGCTTTGTAAATAAATTCATTTGTATCACATTTTAGATTCTACAAATAAGTGATATCATATATTTGTCTTTCTCTGAGTTACTTCACTTAGAATGATAACCTCTAGGTCCATCCATGCTGCTGCAAATGGCATCATTTCACTCTCTTCAATGGCTGAGTAGTATTCCATTGTGTGTGTGTGTGTGTGTGTGTGTGTGTGTGTATGTGTGTGTATCAATCTTCTTTATAAGATTGGGTATTTTGAGCTAATGAGACATGTGTAAGATTTTTTTTAAGTGACATATATTTTGTATTTCAACTTAGTTTTCTCTTTTCCCATTTCTCTATTTTCTGAGAGGTCTCAGTGACTTAACCCCAATCCTCTCACCCTTGGCCCTGCTCTGACTTGACCTTCATCATCCTACCCTAGTCCTGCCCTGACTTGAACCTGGTCTTCCTGCCCCTGATCCTGCCCTGACTTAACCCCCATCCTCCCGACCCTGGTCCTGCCCTGGCTTAAGCTTCATCCTCTTGCCCCTGGTCCTGCCCTGACTTGATTCTGGTCCTCCTGCCCCTGATTCTGCCCTGACTTGATCCCTATTCTCTTGCCCCTTGTCCTGCCCTGACTTGACCCTGTTCCCCCAGCCCCTGGTCTTGCCAGGACTGGGAGCTGCACTCACCACAGTTGTCCTCGTCAGCCTGGTTCCCACAGTCGTCCACACCGTTGCAGTGAAGCAACTGAGGCAAGCACTTGGTGATGTTCCCACAGGGGAAGTAGCCCAGGGCGCATGTGACATCCTGCCCACTCCCAGGAGCAACTGTGATGAGGGAAGGGGACAGAGAGTTTACACAAAGGCACCACCAGGAGTGGTTCCGCCCACATTCCCCAAAGTTTCCCTCTTCTTATCCTGGCAGGTACCACCATCCCTGCAGCAGCCTCAACCTGAGCAGTAGCCTGACACCAATGATTTTTCCAAGAACTTTCACCTCTAAAGGATGGTCTATTCCATATCCCCAGAAGATGCCAGGATTCTTCTCTTTGCTTTTCTCATGTTACCCACCTGGCATATCCTCATCATCCCTTTTTTTTTCTATAAAAAGTATGCCTATAACTTACAGCCCTCTCTCTTTCAAAAATATTTCAGTCTTTTAAAAAATCAGGACTCTTCTGCATTGGCTCAGCCTCAAGACTTTTCTGATGATGAGGGAGGAAGAAGACAAGGAGGGTGATCTGAAGGCACTGCCTGGGCTTGGTCATATGTAGGGTGGTTCTTGAAGTCCTGTGCCAGGCTTTGGGCATGTCACATGGGTAAAACAGAGTTCCTGCCTTTGTCGCACTGGCTTCTTTCACCTTGTAATGTGCATTCCATGTTCCTCCATGTCCTTTCGTGGCTTAGTAGTAACTCACTTTTTTTAGTGCTAAATAATCTTCTGTTGTCCAAATGTACCCTAGTTTATCCATCCATTCACTTAACGGAAGGACATCTTGGTTGTGCCCAAGTTTTAGCAATTTTGAGTAAAGCAGTTTTTTTGTGAGGATGGACATAAATTAACTGTGCCATTTAAAAACCTGAGATTTGGAGTTCCTGTTTTGGCTCAGTAGGTTAAGAACCCGATACAGTGTCCCTGAGGATGTGGGTTTGCTCTCTGGCCTTGTTCAGTGGGTTAAGGATTCGACATTGCTGCAAGCTGCAGTGTAGGCCAGCAGCTGCAGCTCCGATTTGACCCCTAGCCCTGAAACTTCCACATGCCCCAGGTGCAGCCATAAAATGAGAAAAAAAAATTAAAAGGCTGAGATTTATGTAAATCAAAAGTTATTGTAGAATCCAAGATAACTCTGTTGCTTATTATCCTTACTAACTTTGTAAATATTTGAGACTTTCTAGAAAAATTGTCAGTTATAAAGAAATAAAAACAGAATAGTTTAAATGGTCAATAAAGCTTATTGTGTAAAAACATAATTGTCTATCATCAAAACATAAAAAGAATAAAAGTGACGGTTTCCCTTTTAAGATGCAGTGGGAAATTTTAATAGCAGGACAAATGACACTCTAATAGGGCAGCAATCCATCTATGTCAGGTTTTGCCTGCCCTTATGTGTTTCAGAGTGCGCACCATTGGTTGAAGGAAATAGTCAAGTCTATGCAATAATAAGCTTTTTGTAAATAGTGTTCTCATTTGATAAATTATTTAAAAATTAGTTGTCAATCTTTCCTCAATAAATTGATTAAAACAAAGTCAAGATAAAGGCCTTGTATACCACAAGATGTCATAGGCAGAACATTATACACTTCAGACAACTGAAGTGTGCATATAAAGAGATTGATCTTTGTTGAGACTGACTTATATCTTTGTTAATTTTTTAATAGCCAACTTTAAAAATCAAGGGTTTCAGAAAAATTCTTTGATGAATTGTAAGGCTTAAGCTACAGTGACTGTTTGAAGACATTTTAACTGGACATACCCGCCCATACTTTCATGCTGCTGTTTTGAACATTCTTCTTCGAGTAACTTACTTTTATGAATAATATGCTTTCATGTCCTGTCTTTAACATTTCTATTTAGAGGCAGATATAGTTCTTTTTTTTTTTTTTTTTTTTTTTTTTTGTCTTTTGTTGTTGTTGTTGTTGCTATTTCTTGGGCCGCTCCCGCGGCATATGGAGGTTCCCAGGCTAGGGGTCGAATCGGAGCTTGTAGCCACTGGCCTACACCAGAGCCACAGCAACGCAGGATCCGAGCCGCGTCTGCAACCTACACCACAGCTCACGGCAACGCCAGATCGTTAACCCACTGAGCAAGGGCAGGGCCCGAACCCGCAACCTCATGGTTCCTAGTCGGATTCCTTAACCACTGCGCCACGACGGGAACTCCTTTTTTTTTTTTTTTTTTTTTGTCTTTTGTTGTTGTTGTTGTTGCTATTTCTTGGGCTTTTTTTTTTTTTTTTTTGTCTTTTGCAGATATAGTTCTTTAATGACTGTGTCCTGAAATTAGTCTTACATTTTCATAGCATTATGATTCAACAAATATATTTGAAATCTTAGTGGAGTTCCCATCTTGGCCCATTGGAAACAAATCCGACTAGGAACAATGAGGTTGCGGGTTCGATCCCTGGCCTCACTCAGTGGGTTAAGGATCCGGCATTGCCGTGAGCTGTGGTGTAGGTTGTAGACAGCTTGGATTTGGTGTTGCTGTGGCTCTGGCATAGGTCAGCAGCTACAGCTCTGATTAGACCCCTAGTCTGGGAACCTCCATATACCACAGGTGCAGCCCTAAAAAAAAAGACAAAAGACAAAAAGACAACAAAAAAAGAAATCTTAGAGATTTTTAAAATAATTTTTTTAGAGATGAGTTCAAACTTAAAGAGAAGTTGCAAATATAGTATAAAGAATGTTTACCTCACCTTAAACCATTTGAAAGTAAATTCCTTTGGAAAAGGAAAATTTATGGAAAAATCATGTTCCATACCCCTAAAAACTTCAGTGTGTGAATAGTGCTGAAATGAACATAGGTGTGCATGTATATTTTTGAATTACAGATGAATATTTTAAGAAGATGTGGTACATATACACAATGGAATACTACTCAGCCATAAAAAAGAACCAAATAATGCCATTTGCAACAACATAGATGCAACTAGAGATTCTCATACTAAGTGAAATTAGGTAGGGAAAGACAAATACCATATGCTATCACTTATATGTGGAATCTGGCACAGATGAACCTATGTACAGAACAGAAACAGACTCACAGACATGGAGAACAGACTTGTGGTTGCCAAGGGGGAGGGGGGAGGGAGTGGGATGGACTGGGAGTTTGGGGTTGGTAGATTCAAACTATTACATTTAGAATGGGTAAGCAATGAGGCCCTGGTGTATAGCACAGGGAAATATATCCAATCTCTTGGGATAGAACATGATGGAAGATAATATGAGAAAAAGAATGTATATATATGTATGAGAGGATCACTTTGTCTACAGAAGAAATTGGCACAATACTGTAAATCAATTAAACTTTAATTAAAAAAAACTTTGGTGTGTATTTCCTATAATAAAGGTCATTTCCCTACTATAAGGACATTCTCCACTCTAGATCCATCAAAATTAGGAAATGAACTTTGATACCTTACTGCCATTTAAAGCTCAGAACCCATTCAAGTTTCACAAATTGCCCCCAAATGTCCTTCATAGTAAAGGATGCATTTCACTCTCACTCCTTGCATGATGTTGTTATAGTTCTTTAGTTTCCTTTGGTCTGAAATAATTTCTTAGTCTCTCCTCATCATCCATGACCTTGTCACTATTGAAAATTGCAGGTTAGGGAGTTCCCACTGTGGCTCAGTGGGTTAAGAACCTGGCTAGTACCCATGAGGGTGCAGGTCCAATTCCTGGCCTTGCTTATTGGGTTAAGGACCTGGGTAGGTTGCAGATGCAGCTTGGATCTGCTATTGCTATGGCTATGGCATAGCTTGCTGCTGCAGCTCTGATTTGACCCTTAGCAGGGAACTTCCATTGCTGCAGTTGCAGCCCTGAAAAGAAAAAAAAAGGAAAAGAAAAAGAAAAAGAAAAGAAAATTGCAGGTGAATTATTTAATAGAATGTCTTGAATTTTGGGTTATTTCATCACAATTTGATAGAGGTTATGCACCTTTGGCAAGAAATTCACAGAGGTGAAGCTCATTTCACCCCGTCAGACAGTGCAAGATTTGATTTGTCCCATTCCTGATGATGGTCACTTTGGGCACTTGATCAAGGTGATGTCCCCCAAACTTCCCCACTCTGAAATTAGCCTTGGGGATTACTAAGCATTTGTAGAGGGGTCTTTGAAACTATGTAAAAATCTCTTCCCTTGCTGAAGGTTTTCCCCTGCTCTCTTCCAAACCAGGAGGAGTCTACAGCCATACCACCCTGAACATGCCCCATCTTGTCAAACCATGAGAAGAACCCTTATATCTAGAGAAGGAAAGCTAGCACCAAAATGAGTCAGCCCAAGCAAACCTACTTTTTTTCCATTGATTTCCCCATATATTAACCTCCTCACAATTTACCATCCCTAGAAGCTCAGGCCCCCTTTCCTGTGTCCTCTTTGCTAAAATGGTCTAACCACTTCTTTGAGTTTTCTTATCTGTGGAGATGCCATGTATGTACAACTAAAAATATTAACATCAATAACGTTTCTAACATTTTCCTCCCTGTTAACCTGCCTTTTGTCATTTTTTTTTTTTTTTCTCTTCAGGGCTGTATTTGTGGCACGCCGAAATTCCCAGGCTAGGGATTGAATCAAACCACAGCCACAGTGAGGCCAGATCCAAGCCACATCTGTAACCTACACCATAGCTCACGGCAATGCTCTATCCTTAATCCACTGAGTGAGGCCAGGGATCGAACCTGTATCCTCATGGATACTAGTTGGGTTTGTTACAGATGAGCCACAACAGGAACTCTGTTTTTTGTTTTTTTAGGGTGGCACCTGAGGCATATGAAAGTTCCTGGGCTATGGGTCAAATCCTAGCTTCAGCTGCTGACCTCCACTACAGCCCTGGCAATACCAGATCCAAATTGCATCTGTGAACTACATCTTACCTTGCAGTAATGCCGGATCCTTAACCCACTGAGAGAGGACAGGGATTGAATTTGTATCCTTGTGGATACTAGTTGGATTCTTATCCCCCGAGCCACTTTGGCTTGCAGGTCCTCTTTACAGGATGTGATACTTTCTTCCCCAGCTCCCTAGTTTATAGGTGGCTAAGAGGCACAGTTCTGGTGATGAAAAATGGTAGCAACCTGCTGAGGAAGTTCTGAGGGGTTGGCTTTCTGTTATAAGAAAGGATGGAGCAGTTACCCTGTCCTCAGCTTCTTCCTGCCTTTCACATGTGTGAAGTGTGGCGCTGCAGCAGTGGTCTTGCAGCTGTGAGGTAGCAAGCCTTCCTGTGAGGCCAGGAAAACTCACAGGGATCTGAGAAATGCTAGCCTTGAAATCATAAGGCATTTCTCCTTACGTGAGGAAAAGAAACATCTACTTGTTAGGGCCATGGTAGGTCATATTCCTCTATTTTGCAAGAAAATGCATTCCTAACTTACATGTCAAGAACCTCATTAAAAAATTTCCAGACATGAAAAAATCTCACAATGGCAATTTATTTGTGAGGATGGTTGAATGAGTAAGTGAAAGCCTAGTGGGGCTTAGGGGGCAGGAGTAGCAGGGGCCCATGCTCCCTGAGCCTCACTGGTGAACCGCCTACACCTACTCACTTTCAAAGTTGGCCGGGTTAGCACTTTCTGTTGGGTTGTTTAGATCAAGAGGGAATAAAAACATCACAGAGCTATCAAATCTTTCCCTGGCATCCAGTTTACTGGAATCTCCAAGGGAGATAATTGGGAAATAAAAAGACAGTTTAGGGTATGAAGAGATTGTTGATACCGACATGCAAATGAAACTTTTGTATGATGTACTCTCTGTAGCAGGATGGTCTCTGGCAATCCTGCCAGACTCATCATTACAGACAACTGGGTAGCCACATCCATACAACTGAAGGAATAAAAACCAGAGTAAGGCTTTACCTCTGTTTACTTCCCACCGACATTATTGTAACTTTCCTGGACTAGAGGAATGGGGCTTGCCTTTATTCTGCGGAAAGAAATCCTTAATGACTAAAATAACTTGTTTGCATTTTATAACTTAGTTTTACATTGTCCATAGTTCTGAGGTTTCTTTGACCTGATAGTAAGCAGTTTAATTTCATTTAACAAGTTTATTGCAATTCACTACTATCAGTGCAACAGAGGTACTTAAAAAAGAATTGTAAGAATTCTGTAAGGATATTATTTCGCCATTGGAAAGACAGCTTGGTGTCTTGCCATAAATGGATTCTTGCCTTCTTAGTTTGCATGATATACTCTTGCACTTCATATTAAAATAGAAAAAAATAGCATATATTGTTGTAGGGCTAGAAATCATGGTCACTTGTTTTAATATTGAATGTATAATTTGTATATGAGATTATTTTTTAAAAGCACATCCACTTCTGGTGGAGCCAATAAAAATCCCAGTGTTGGGAATCAGTACACTGAAAGATCTATCCCTCATATGTCACCTCCCTAGATCTGTGACCCTTGGGCCATTTTTTTTGAGCTTAAGTTCCATCGTCTGGAAAGTGAGTGGTTCAATAGTATTAAACATGACTTAATGGAATTAGGGCTTGGGGAAGGAGCTTTAGAGGTTCTGCAAGTCCTTGAATAGAACTTTTTAAAAATGTATTTTAAACTAAAAATATGGTGAAAACAATACACATAACTGTGTTACATATATAAGAATTCAACACCACGTTAATGGAGGAAACCAGGTTAACGTCTCTCTGCATAGATCTTGAATAACAATTCTTCCAGGTCTGCTTAACTGAAGAACCACATTGCAATGTGAGTTTTTGTTTTAAACTAGGACCATTTACAACTCTATGTGTGCATAAATGTTTGTTTTGATACTGAATGCATAAATTTTGTTGAACCTGATATTACTAGAGTTGTAATATCATACTCATAACCTCTAGTTCAAAATTATTGTTTTCATTAGCTTGGCCTCTTTATTCTTATTGATTTGTTCTTTAATAAATACATTTTCTAAATGTGTTGAGAAGTTTTAAAACTACTGATCACCCAACTTGCTTTTTCAATTATACTTTTACATGCCTTGGCTTTTGTGTACCCCCAAACTCATTTTTCTATACATGGACAGGATTCATATAATTCATCTAAATTCAAGATTTCTTAAACTTTAAAAATCTGTGCCTGGTTTTGATGATTAAGTATATTTTACAAGGATATTTCCTGAGATTCTGATGATTTCCCACAGAGATGAGCATATATCTTGCTAAAGATTATATATATATTTTAAAAAGTATAGTTGATTTACAATATTATATTAAATTTATATGTACAGCATAGTGATTCAAAATAGTTTTGGATTTTACTCCATTTAAGGTTACCACCAAATAATGGCTATATTCCTTATGTACAACGTACCTCTTGTATCTCATATCTCATTTATTTTATACATAGTGGTTGGACCCTTAATCTCATACACCATCTCATCTTTCTCCCATGATAACCACTAGTTTTTTCTCTCTTCGATGATAACCACTAGTTTTTTCTCTATATTTGTGAATTTCTTTCTGTTTGTTATATTCATTGATTTCATTTTTTTAGACTTCAAGTGTAAGTGATATAGAGTATGTGTCTTTGTCTGACTTATTTCACTAAGTATAATATCTTCCAGGTCCATCCATGTTGCGGCAAATATCAAGCTTTGATTCTTTTTTATGACCGAGTAATATTCCATTGCATATATATCACATCTTCTTTATCTGTTCATCTATTAATGGACACGTAGGTTGCTTCCATGTCTTGACTATTGTAAATAGTGCTGCTCTGAACACTGGGGTGCATCTATCTTTTCAGATTATTGTTTTCATTTTCTTCAGGTATACATCTAGCAGTGGAATTTCTGGATTGTATGGTAATGCTATATTTAGTTTTTTTTAGGAAACTCCATACTATTTTCCATAGTGGTTGTATGTTACATCCCACCCAACAGTGTATGAGGTTCCCTTTTTTCAACATCCTTGTCAACATTTGTATTTATAGTCTTTTTTGTGATATACATTCTGACAGGTATGAAGAGGTATCTCATTGTGGTTTTGATTTTCATTTCCCTGATGATTAGTAATGTTGAGCATCTTTTCACGTGCCTGTTGACTATCTGCATATCTTCTTTGGAGAAATGTCTATTCAGATCTCTTGCCCATTTTTAAATCAATTTCTTTGTTATTTTGATATTGAATTTTATGACCCTTTACCTGTTATATAATTTGCAAATATTTTCTCCCATTCAGTAGGTTTTCTTTTTAATTTTATTAGTAATTTCCTTTGCTGTGCAAAAGCCTTTAAGTTTAATTAGGTTCTATCTGTTTATTTTTGCTTTTGTTGCCTTTGCCTGAGGAGACAGCTCTAAAAAATATATGTCAAAGTGTGTTCTGACTATAGTTTCTTCTAGGAGTTTTATGGTTTCCAGTCTTACATTTATATCTTTAATCCATTTGGAGTTTATTTTTGTGGATGGTGTGAAAGATTATGTATCTTTTGTGGGTCCATACCAACAAAGTCAATTCTATTTTTTTTTTTTGTGCTTAAGAAAGAAATAAAGAATAGCTTTTTGGAAATACAAACTTATCATATTCAATTCACTATGTTAAGACATACATGCCTTACTCTGTCTATTCCTCAACCCTGATAGGCTGCTCTTCACTGAGAATCTCTGTTTAGACGGTTCTGTGTTGTTTGTCTCTACATACGGGATGATCCAGTGATTACTGGATGTGAAACTCGACTTGGGTGTGTGTGTGCGTGAATCTGCAGATATGCACACAGCAAGATTTAAAGCACAAAGGCAGAGGACAGTGAATGGCTTCATCTGAATCATTTTTTGCTTCTTTTAAAATTAAGTTTATTTAGTCCTCAATGTGATAGCAAGCTCTTTTCAGATAAGGAGTAAATAGATGAGATTGAAAAGTTTAAGAAAATGCGATTTTGTGAAAATATTGTTACGCTTACCCCACAGGGAAAATAATATGACATAGCAGTAGACATAGCTCTAGATAAGTTTTTGAAGCCTCTCTAATCACAATAAATGAAGTGTTAAATATATCTGGATATATTTACACACTGTGTATTTGTTGAGGCACTGGGACCAAGAAATTAATAATTTAAACAGAGACCGAATAGCAAAGACTCAGAACTGTAGTAGAACACTTAGAAGAATGATACAAAAGAGCCTACTTATAAAACAGGAAAAAAAAAAAACCCTCACAGATTTAGAAATCAAACTTAGGGTCACCAAAGGGGAAACCATGGGTGGGAGGGATAAACTGGGAGGATGGGGTTAATGTACACACTACATAAAACAGGTAAACAACAAGGACCTGCTGTATAGCACAGGGAGGTCTACTCAATATTCTGTAATAACCTGTATGGGAAAAAATAATGGATATATGTATATGTATAACTGATTCATTTTGCTATACACCTGAAACTAACACAATATTGTAAATCACCTGTAATTCAATAAAATTAAAAAAACACTTAGCAGAGCTCTGGTGATGCAGGGGATGATCAATGGTGGTGACAACATAGCATTGGCTCTGTCCACATGGTGTAAGTTAATGCTGAATATTAGTATAAATGCATCTTGCTTTTAGAGATACCTGAATTTAAATTTTTGTGATTACTGTTTTTTTTAATTTGCATTCTCTCATCTCATACAAAAATCATTCATAATTCAAGAAATTTATAAATAGTTTAAAAAATGCACAGTATGAGTTCCCACTGTGGTGCAGTGCGTTAAGAATCTGACTTCAGTGGCTTGAGTCACTGTGGAGGTGCAGGTTCAAACTCCAGCCCAGGAACTTCCACATGTTGTGGGTGAGGCCATAAAAAAATGCACTCTAACTGAAAAATTACTCCAACGCATAAGAACTTATATATTATAGTCAGAATTTGTGCAATTTGGAAAAAAATGCTTAATATTTTAATTGCAACAGCAGAAATATTTTTGATGAGGCACTTAACTCTTCCTTCTCCTGGAAACCCTTTGAGATTATTAAGTGGATGGAAAAAACAGAGGAACAGTCCTATATGCTGATTGCCAAGTGAGACACTGTACTGAGTGAAAATTAGCAGCTTTTTTTTTTTTTTCTGTCAGAGAATGAATTATTGTCATTCCCCATGACTAAAAAATGTGCATGTGCCTTGTCTGCATTTCCTGGGTCTGTGTGAACAGTAGTGCCCAGAGAAGGGAAAATTGCTCCAGACTTTGTGCAGGGATCACAGCTTCTCTTTAACTTAACTGGGTGCCAATTAACTGAAGGGCCAAAGTGAATGAGGAAGTACAGTAAAGCATTTTTATAACGTGGTTTTGAAGAAACGGCCCTCATTTCCATATAGTAAGGTAATCATGCTGTGGCTGGCTATCATTTTTTGGAGGGAGACATGATTTGTCCTGGGTTGTATCCAAATCTTGAATCCCTCCATCAGAACTAAAATCTTAAGGGTTTCAATAAACATGCCTTGGAAGCTAAGTTCCTAATGATTTACTATTAATGGAATAAAACTTAGGTTTTACTTTTTGACACACCTTGACAGACTCTCACAAGCATTTATGATTGTGTCTAGGGAGCTCATTTTCTATAGAAAACACCAACTCAGTGAAAACATACCCCTTATTCTGTAACAACTTTAAACTTCAATGGAAAATGTCATCGTGGTTGCTCTGAAATCAATGCAGTCACCGTGTTAAAGACAGTTCTGCCTACTTAAATTCAAAATAAAGGGGTGAGTGTAATTGGTACATTAATTGCTTATACTGTTTCTGAATAGCTATGACTTGTGCAGGTACTAAGGTAAGATTTCCATTGGATTCTATGACTTATTTCCAGCATTTGAGATTTTTTTTTTTTGGTCACGCCTTCAGCATGTGGAAGTTCCTGGGCCAGAGATCAAACTCATGCCACAGCTATAACCAGAGCCACAGCAGTGATAATACCAGAACCTTAACCCATTGGGCCACAAGGGAACTCGTTGAAACCCTTATAATCTATGGAAAATATGCAATATTCCTATTTTCTTCAGTTGCTAACCACAGTGTTAAAAGCATAGAGGTAGTTTGCTAAAACACTTTGTTAGGAAGTAAAATTTTAGAAAGCACACACACAAAAAAGAAAAACCATGTACAGAGGCAAATGTTCCCCATATTTACCCATTTATTTTATAATTTCTATCTTAAATGCTATCATGTATTGCAGATATCCAAAAACAAAACAAATAAAAATGCCAGTAGTACTAGAAGGTTGTTAAATAAATATGTGGTATAATTTCAGAACTATGTATTCTTATATAGATATTCAGTTCAGCATTTTGGAAAGTGAGGTAGATATACATCTACTAATGTAATATGATATTCAGTGCACATTCTTAAGCTACAGAAAATATGCTAAACAAAAGCCTATGTAATTTGGTCTTATTTGTATAAAATAAAGCATACATAATCCCATGTTTATAAAGTTCTGTTATACTAACAAGAAACTCTTACCAGTGGTGGTCTTTGGGAATTGGGACCAATAATGGCAGGAGAAAGAGGTGAATTTACCTTTTAGCTTATACCCTTAGGAAAATTTGGATTTTTGAAAGAGGTATTACTTTGATAAGAAAAAATAATCCAGGAGAGGGGTATATTGGGAATTTGGGATTAACAGATACACACGACTGTAGATAAAATAGATAAACAGCAAGGACCTACTGTATAGCACAAGGAACTATATTCAATATCTTATGATAAACTATAATGAAAAAGAATATGAAAATGAGTATATATATATATATATATATCTCCAAATCACTTTTCCATATACCTGAAATATTGTAATTCAATTATACTTCAGTAAAAAAAGAATCTGAAACTATTTACAGATAATTCAAATGCATGGAAATCTGGTTTCTTGGCTATAGATGAAGAGGCACTTGTAATTAGCTGGCTTTCATTTTTAAAAATTTATTTTCTATTAAAGTAGAGTTGATTTTTACAGTGTTGTGCTAATTTCTGCTATGCAGCCTACTGACCACATCAAACCTACATACACATTCTTTTTCTCATACTATTTTCCATAATGTTCTATCCCAAGAGACTGGATATAGTTCCCTGTGCTGTACAGTAGGACCTTATTGCTTATCCATTCTAATAAGCAAACTTATAATAGTTTGCATCTACTAACCCCAAACTCCCCATCCATCCCACTCCCTCCCTCCTTCCCCCTGGCAACCACAAGTCTGTTCTCTATGTGAGTCTGTTTCTGTTTTGTAGATAGATTCATTTTTGCCATATTTTAGATTCCCCATATAATGGCATTTGCAGTAACATGGACGTAACTAGATATACTCATACTAAGAAAGAGAAAGATGGTTTTCTTTGGACCTTTTGAAAGGAGGTAGGACCAGGCCAGTGGCTTTCAATCAAGGATGTTTTACAGCCCAGAGAACATTTGGAACAGTCTGGAGGTATTTCTTATTATCGCCACTTGGGGTGTGCTACTGTCATCTAATCATTAGAGTTCATTGATGCTGCTAAATATCCCACAATACACTATCCCAAAGATTCATTGTTCTAAAATGTCATTAGTACCCAGGTTTAGAAACTTGGGACTAGGGATTGGTGAAGCACCAGTGGGAAAAAAATTCCATGTCAGCAGACTGCCAACACATGTGCTTACTTGCAAGAGAGGCAATTTGTTACTTCTGTGGCTGTTTATCTTGCACAGATATTCTCATTGATTTAATGAGATTCTAGATATAGATGGACATTACTAAGCAGAGGGACCAGTGCAGATGTTGCATCTCTTGAAAGGTTGTGATTGCTGTTGTCTTGACAAGTAACTTGGGGAGGAGACTGTCACTGGTCCTGTCCCCTAACGGCAGGAACGATATTCAAGTTATAAGGAGTTATTTCTTAGCTACAAGAATTATTTATTACATAATGGACTGGGTTACTAATACAATCTCTGGAGGTTTTGAAAAATTGGAAAGATAATTTAAGGATATTCTGCCAAAATTAAGGAAATCAGCCACAAAATATTTTCAGGCCGTTTAAACTAGTTCCATCAATCTATGAATAACAAACAGATGTTTAAAAGAAGCTATCATTTAAGGAATATTTTAGACTTCAGATTTGAGATTTTGAGATGTGTGTACTCTGATATACACAAAAAATCTTGAAAAAAATTGTCTATATCTCGATAAATGAAAAAAGGGAGTTCCCTCTGTGGTACAGTGGGTTATGGATCTGGCACTGTCTCTTCAGTGGCTTGGGTCACTATGATAGAGTGCAGATGCGGCTTGGATTTGATCCCTGGCCCTGGAACGTCCATATGCTAAGGGTGCAGCATATATATATATATATATATATATATATATATATATATAAAGTAGCCTTTCTTCCTGAATCAATTGCCCTGACAAAATTCAGGTACTCAATATCTCTTCATGCTGTTGCCTTAGCCCAGCTTCTCATGTTCAATTTTTGCTAATGTTCTATCTCATACATTATACTGGGCTAGAGAAATTGGACATTTAGTTTCCCAAGAATTATGCCTTTTTTCTTTGACTGGCCTCATGCCATTCTGACTGCAAACCCTACACAGAACTGACCTAAGGACAGAACTCTTTTCAGTCCCCAAATGTGCCATGACCACTGTTGCCTCCTTCCAATAAAATGGGAGCTCTACTTCCATCCCTCTCTCCTGCTCAGGACGGATCCAGCGATTCTCCCTTCTCTCTCTGTCTCATCCATTCTCATCTCTTTCCTAGATCATTCCCACCCGCCTGAAACATGCTC
The DNA here is from genome assembly GCF_054392235.1 of Sus scrofa. Taxonomy (NCBI): domain Eukaryota; kingdom Metazoa; phylum Chordata; class Mammalia; order Artiodactyla; family Suidae; genus Sus; species Sus scrofa. The sequence goes on along the minus strand of NC_139390.1, from coordinate 48,089,437 downwards.
TTGGGTCCCCCTTCTTGAAAATAAGACAAGACAAAAGAAAACAAATTTTGGAGTTCCTATTGTGGCTCAGAGGATTAAGAACCCAGCATAGTCTCTCTGAGGACACAGTTTGATCCCTGGCCTTGCTCGGTGGGTTAAGGACCTGGCTTTGCCGCATGCTGTGGCGTAGGTCACACATGCTGCTGGGATCCAGCATTGCTGTAGCTGTGGCATAGGCTGTAGCTGCACCTCTGATTCCACCCCTAGCCCAGGAACTTGCATATGCCACAGGTGTGGCCTTTTTTAAGAAAAAAATAAAAAAGAAAAAGAAAACAAATTTCTTTCCCCACTCCAGGCACATCCTCATGTCTTGTCTCCCCTTTTTAGTAGATATTGTCAGAAATTCTATACTGGTATCTCTAATTTGAGTTTTGGGTGTTGCTCTAAAGGTTTGGAAATCCACTGAACACAAGGGTAGGCTTCCTTAATGAGTTTAGGTTATCATGTTTGTAATAGGGAAGAACAAATCTGACTCCACATTGGCTCTGTTTTCTTTTGCTTTAAACTTTGTACTCAATTGCTTTTGCTACAAGTTAATCACTAAAGGAATGTTGCCTTCAACTTAGAGGCTATGTAATGACCCATCTCTGGGAACCCTGTATCCCATGCCTGAGCCATTGGGCTCACAGGAAACATTCTGATCAGGCCCACCTGTGAAAGGCAGCAGAAAAGAAGAAATTAGCACATCCCCTCCAGAGTCTGGCCCCAATCAGAAAATATTTGCGACAACTTATCACTTTTATACTTTACCTCCTCAACTCTCCCTCTGTGTTCTATAAAAGAAACTAGCATTCAAACCCGGGGATGAGTCCACCATCTTCTGGGGCTGACAGCTTTTAGAATAAAGTTGCTATTTCTTGCCCCAACAGCCCATCTCTTGATTTATTGGCTTGTCATGTGGCCAGCAGTATAAACTGGATTCGGTCACATGTTGAGTAGGGCAGTGATGCTTGGGGTCTTTGAGGGTACTCGTGTCCTATAACTTTGACCACAGACTTCTGTGCTTTTGGAGTCCTGTCAAATTTTTATGGTTTTTCCTCCACAATTCTTTACTAGCTGTCACTTCAGCTATCATTAATTTGTCTGCCTCTGGAGTCTCAGCAGTCTGATTACCATTTCTAATTTATTACTTGAATCTGCTATAGCCAAACATGCAGATTTCTTTGTAAAGAGTGAGCAATTAAGGTGTGAATGAGGGCCTGAAAACGGACAAGGTAGTCTTCCTTCCTTTCAGTCATTCTTTCTTCCTTCCTTTCTTTCTCTCTCCTTTTCTTTCTTTTCTCTCTCCTTTTCTTTCTTTTCTTTCTTTCCTTCCTTCCTTCTTTCTTTCTTTCTTTCTTTCTTTCTTTCTTTCTTTCTTTCTTTCTTTCTTTCTTTCTTTCTTTCTTTCTTTCTTTCTCTTTCTCTCTCTTTCATTTTTTTTCTTTTTACGGCTGCGCCACAGCATGTGGAAGTTCCCAGGTTAAAGATTGAATAGGAACTGCAGCTGTTGAACTATGTCTCAGCCACAGAAACAGATCTGAGCTGCATCTGCAACCTATGTCTCAACTCGAGGCAATGCCAGATCCTTAACCCACTGAGTGAGGCTAGGGATTGAATATGCATCCTCATGCACACACTGAGCCACAGGGGGAACTCCTCCCCTTTTTTTTATACCTTTGATTCTTCAAGAATCAAAGTTTTTAAGATTCTAGGATAAGTGAGCTTTGGGGTGAGGTGTTATTATAAGATTGCTTAGGGCTTAGGATCTTGCCACAATAAACATTCAGTGAGCATTTATTGAATGAATGCCCATGTTGTCTAACACACAGGATAGCTGAAAGTTCTAAATTTCGTATTTTTACATGACTGGTGTATGGCTTAAACTATGACAAAACTCTTATCTTGACTGTCCAAGCATCCCATTTGATTCCTGCTCAGTGGTGTGAGAGGAGGCAGTTTATTGATGACATTGGTAGTGTAGTCAAGAAATAAAGATGCTAAATCAAGGGCAGTGTTACATCTTCCTAACAACTCTTCCCTCCAGAAGCTCAAGTCCATTCCCACCGTCTCAACTGTGATTCTGATCTGGATTATTTCATGTCTGGCTAATACATTTAAGGAATTGAAATATAGTTGGTTTATAGTATTATATTAATTTCAGGTGTGCAGCAAAGTACATACACACATATATATGTATGTGTGTACATATATATATATATATGTAAACTGATACATTTTTAAAAATAAAGAATATTTATGTATATTTGGCTGCAGTGTGCAGTAGCTTGATGTGGGATCTCAGTTCCCAGACCAGGGATTGAATCCTGGCTGCACAGGTAAAAACTCCCACTGCTAGACCACCAGGGAACTCCCTATATTAAGCATTTTCACATGAATAGTCTTATATATTCCAATTCATTCTGCTATTTGCTTTTTCAATGAGTTACATTTTCAAAATGGATACAAGAAGCTCTTGTTCTTTCATTGTAACTGATGTGTGGTATCCCATGTGCGAGTATTCCACACTTTATTCTGCTTTTTTTTTTTGGTGGCACCCACAACATGCAGAAGTTTCTGGGCCAGGGTAGCAATTTAAGCCACAGCAGAGACAATGTCAGATCCTTAACCTACTGAGCCACTAGGGAACTCTCTTCATTCTCCTCTTGATGAGCCTTTGAATTATTTCCAACTGTTTTGCTATTACCAATAAGTTGTGACATATATCCTTGTAAATGCCTCAGGTGCATATGTGCGTTTCTCTAGAAGTGGAATTGCTGGATTACAGGGTATATGCACATTCCACCTTCCAGATATTGTCAAATAATTCTCTTGAGTTGTATTAGACACTGCCTCCCACACATTAGAGAGTTCCCGTTGCTACACTTCTCTGCCAACAGTTGGCAGCATCACTTTCTGTTTTTTGTAGTTCTGAGGGTGTCAAGTAGCATCTCGTTATTGTTTTTTTGTTTGTTTTGTTTTTAGCTAATACTTTTTTTTTTCTTTGTAGGGCTGCACCTGTGGCATATGGAAGCTCTCATATGAATCAGAGCTGCAGCTGCTGGCCTATGACATAACCGAAGCAACGCAGGATCTGAGCTGCATCTGTGACCCACAAGGCAACTTGCAGCAATGCTGGATCCCTAAGCAAGGGTCAGGTATGGCACCCAAGCAAGGCCAGGTATGGAACCCGCCTCCTCTTGGAAACTATGTCAGGTTCTTAACCCAATGATTCACAAGGGTAACTCCTAGCTAATGCATTTTTAAGGGCTTCCTTTTGATTTCCTTTTATAGTCAAAGCCTCCTCAACTGGCCACAACCTGCTGTCCTAAGAGTCGAGGACATTGACCTTTGAACTCTGATCAGTTTTTTCTTTCCTGTTTGTTGAGCATTTACTATATTTTAGGCATTGACACAAAACACTTCCTATATCTTATTCCATTTCATCCTGGGAACAATGCCATTGAGTAGTTATTAATATTATCATTATTTTACAGTTTAGAAGGTAAGACATAAATGAATAAACTGTTTGGAGTTCCCAGAACAAGAAAGTACATAAGTGGGATTCAGACACAAGTCCGTCCGTTTTCAGAACATGTGTTTTTAACCACTGCCCCTCTATTAGCCCCCATGTTGATTTGCTTACTAGTCCCTGCCTTCCTTTCTTGGCTTATGACAATGTCCCTGCATAACTTATTTTCACCCAAGTCTTACCCTTCATTATCAAGTTCAATTATACCTTCACACTGACATCCTCTCTGACCATTTTTTTTTTTTTTTTGGTCTTTTTGCTATTTCTTTGGGCCGCTTCTGCAGCATATGGAGGTTCCCAGGCTAGGGGTCCAATCGGAGCTGTAGCCACCAGCCTACGCCAGAGCCACAGCAATGCGTGATCCAAGCCGCGTCTGCAACCTACACCACAGCTCACGGCAATGCCGGATCGTTAACCCACTGAGCAAGGGCAGGGATTGAACCACAACCTCATGGTTCCTAGTCGGATTCGTTAACCACTGCGCCACGACAGGAACTCCCTCTCTGACCATTTCTATTCTGAGCGACCTGTCCCTATTTAGAAATCTTCTAGTGCAAGGATGAGATGCTGGCTGCTCCATCAGGGTATTTTAAATTTTTGTTGCCGTGGGTGTCCTAAACTATTTCCCCTCAAGGTCCAAGACAAACGCAATGCATCTGAGTTGACATGGTCCTGTTGTTTCTTGACAGATGTATCCGAGATGGCAATGCTATAAATTCAGATTCATGGTTCAGAGGGGCAATGATTTCCAGTGAAGACAATGGTTTATTACCCTAGCTTCTCCTTCCTTTCTAGTTAGAGAGTAAATTTTAAAAAGTGAAAAGGGAAAAATACAGTTCTCTCATGACTTTTTCTCCTTGGAGAAGTTTTCAACAGGAGACAACTGAATTGATGATGTTTCACAGAAAATTTTATATTGAAATGCCCAAGATCTGGATGAAAGGAGCCAAACGGAGCTGAGTGGAAAATATGCACTGTGTATTCTGAGTGGCGGGTATTACCATACTATTAGCAGAATTATGTTTTCTTCTAGGGTGTGCCTCTCAGTTGATGGGCAAATTTGGTCAAGGCACCTCATCTTAATGGACTTCAGCTTTCCTCACCTGTCAAAGGTGTACAGCTGCTGTGATATTATTTGATTCTAGGCAGTAGATGAGGTGTTAATAAAAGTGTCTACAAGTTCATTTTTCAAGGAGGAGTATTAGGGAGAGAAGATAAATGAAGAAAAACTGAGGAGAGACCTGGAATAAAATTGAGCAGCAGGGAATGTGTATTTGCACAGTGACTGGGAACTGTCAGAGAAGCTGTTCCTTGTGAACGTAACTGTTCTCCATTTCCCCTTTCCCTCTAAAGGTGGAATCCTCACTGTGTGGTGGTTCTCTGGTCAGTATTGGCGTGTGAAGTGTGTGCATTCAAGAATGAGGCTTTCCTTGCTGCCTTGGCAGTTAGGCATGACTATGGGACCAAATCTTGACCAATGAGATCTAAGCTACACGTCATGTCCTGTTCTTCCTGCTTTGAACATAGACTTCATGTCTGAAACTACAGTAGCCATCTTCCAAAGAATTAAGAAGTAAACTTTAACATAATAACCAGAGCACAAAGGTCAGTGGAGTGGGGAATATGTATAGGGAAAGCTTAGGACCCACATGATGTAGCTGGACAGCTGATCCAATGCCAGCAATCCCTTACTTCTGGACTGTGTTTATGTGAGAAAAATAAATTCTTACTTGTTTAAACCACTGTTTCTCTTTGTTGCATCTAGAATCATTTCTTACTGATACAAGGAGACTAATGAAAACGACAACACAGATGCTCTACCTGGAGGGGAACATCAGTGCATCTGGGTCAAGGAACCCTAGAAATGATGAAGGTGAGGTGTGATCCTGGATTGGAGCCTAGATGAGGAAAAAACAATTTTTCCGATATAGGACACAGTTAGAACAATTGATGAAATATGAATATGGACTTTTGGGAGTTCCTACTGTGGTGCCATGGGCTAAGAATTTGACTGCACTGACTGGGGTTGCTGCAGAGGCAGGGGTTCTATCCCCTCCATGGCACAGTAGGTTAAAGAACCCCAAGTTGCCATAGCTGTGGTGTAGGTAGCAGCTGTAGCTTGGATTCAATCCTTTTCCCAGGAACTTCCATATGCTGTGGGCTTGGCCATAAAAAATATGAATGTGGGCTTTATATAAGAGATATCCTCATTTCAGTGCTAAATTTCTTGAATTTAGTAATCATATGGAAGCTAAGAGAATGTAGTTTTTAGGAGATCCTAGGCTGAAGTATTTAGGTAAGAGGGGTCACAATGTCTGTAATTTATTTATTTTTGCTTTTTAGGGCTGCACCCGTGGCATATGGAAGTTCCTGGGCCTGGGGCTGAATCAGAACTGCAGCTGCTGGCCTACACCACAGCCACAGCAATGACAGATCCTTAAGCCAAGGAGCAGGGCCAGGGATCAAACATGCATCTTCATGGATACTAGTTGAGTTTGTTTCTGCTGAGCTACAACAGGAACTCCTGCAGTTTACTCTTAAATCATTCAGCAAGAAAACATAGGTATGTATGTTCATTTGGTGAGAGAGAGAAAGAAAATGTGGAAAATATTAATGGGTGAATCCAGGGGAAAGGGCTAGGGGTGTTCATTTTACTACTTTTGGAATATTTTTGTAGGTCTGAAATTTTTCAATGTAAAATGAAAAAAAGTTTGGTACACAATTTTTTAACTTGTGCAGCTGAAACTGTTTGCAAAATTTCTAGGTTTTAGAATTTATTATTTGAAGAATATTTAACTCCCTCCCATCTGCCTGGTATTTGGACATATACCCAGTTTTCGAGTAAATATGAAATTACCTAGACATTGTGTGTGTGTGTGTGTGTGTGTGTGTGTGTGTGAGAGAGAGAGAGAGAGAGAGAGAGAGAGAGAGAGAGAGAGAGAGAGAGAGAGAGGAGAGATGTATGTGTGCTTTAAGCTTTCTGAGAAATATGAGTGTAAGACACAAAGAATTTTAAATGTCAGAAATATTATTTGTAAGATAGACCATTCCATATCATCTGTGTGTTTACAATTTGGAGTCCATGATATTTTTTCCCCACCTTTAACCCAAAGGACAATTTCAAAGGCATTTACAGGCTATGAGTGTTGGACAAAATTTTATCGGATGTAACATAAAAGTCTCATGATATACAGTGGGGATGTCTCTGTTTCTGGTGTGTGTGTGGGTGCATATAGCAAGCAGAATTCTAAATGCCATTATGAAGCAGCTCAGGCAGAGATGCTTAGCCAAATGCACATCTGCACATATAGATGAAGTGGCCACACTGCTTCTTTTTTTCTAAAAAAAAGAAGCAGTGTGGCTGCTTCATGGTTTCATGGTTTCATCTAATCACATGTGGCTGTTACTTTGTGAATGCTATCTTGTGAATGGGCTAATTTTCAGTGCTTTTCCATACAGTTACCTATTATTAAGCAAAATCAAGGAGGCTCATTTAAATGCGAGAGCAGGGTTTTCCCGATGTTGCCTTTTCTTGAATTTACCACAACCACAGACCACAGCACTTCCTGAACCTTGCTCTCTCCACCTGCACTCAGGTGCCCAGCATAGGCTGAGCGTGGCCGCTGCTGGGTAGGGAGGGTATCCTGGAAGTTCCCACTGCACCCTTATGGACTCTGCAGGTTTTGTAATTTCTTAGTTTCCTCTTCAAGAACATGGGGATTAGTGAAAATCCCTCTCAGTTTTTTTTTTTTTTTTTTTTGTGTGTGTGTCTTTGTGTGTGTGTGTGTGTGTGTGTGTGTGTGATTAGATGAAACCATGAAACCAATGGATTTGAAAGGGTTCCTTATTGCCTTTCACAGAAGTCACAGGTACTAAATATGAATTTCTCTTTTTTAAAATCCATTGGTCTTAGTTTCCAGGTAATTTCTACTGTACTAAGAATTGGGCTAAAAATACGTTTAATAGAATCTATACCATACAACCCATGAAATTTTAAGTAGATGCTAAGAGTCACATGTGGTCCACTTAGACGCTGAATCCAAGTAAATATTGCTTATGCCTTTCTTCTCTTGTAAACATCTATCAGGAACTAGTTCATATTCCTCTTAATCTTTTGCAGAACTCTCCCATCCTCAAGTCTTTCATGAATGAGTTTTAATGAACACAGCCACCCAATGGGTACCTCATTTGTATTGCTGACTGCCTGACTTCCTATTTCTGTCCAGGCTGCCATCTCAATTTAAGACCAAAGCCTGGGATGGGAGGTGGTTGCTAATTTAGGTCACCAGGTGAAGCAGGGAGAAAGGAATTATTTTCTCTTCTGTGGTCATCCCTCTGCAATTGATGTTGACACCTGGGCTGACTGTGAGTGGCTCCCTTCCGACCTGCCCAGCTCACTGGACCAACAAAGGGGTTGGATGCTCATCTGTGGCAGCTAAGAGGAAGTACCATTCCTCTAGAATGGAATTATAAGCAGAGAAGCTGTAGATGACATGACCATTTTCTTATGTATTATTCTCTCCTTTAAAAGAAAATTCCTTTAGCTTCTCTTTGATCTTTACAACTCTGTTTCATTCCTGCATCTTGCAGGGGTAGAGGCTTTTCTTCTTGTTGCTGTTGCCCTTCTCCTTCCAGCTGTGAACCTGCAGCACATGCTGGCGACCTTCTCCCCACGCTCTTCCGAGCACTTCATCTTCCCTCATCCCTGCTTCTACCCCCACAGAGTCAGTCCCTTTCACATCCTAGTGGCATCACATATCTCTTCCTTGGACTTCTGTTTCCATTTTTCCTCCTTCCCACCTGTTCTCTACATAGCAGCCAGAAGAATCTTTCAAAAATAAATTCGATGAAAAAAAATTCTTTCTCGAGTATTCTTTGGTCACCTCATTGTTCTCAGAATAAAATCCAGACTTTTTATCCTTACCTTTGGACCTCCCACCAATGAACCATTCCTATTCATTGATTTGGTTTCTTTCCACTCTTTCTGCCTCACTTAATTTGAGCCATGTTGACTGTCCTCTAATTGAACTAAGTTTGGTCCTATTTGAGGGCCTTTGGGAGAAGCTGTTCCACCTGCCTGGATGCCTGAGTTGTTTTTTCCAGGGGCTGTGGCTATTTCTCATGATTTAGGCCTTGATATAAACATCTTCCCTTAGACTGAGGACTGCTCTATCTAAGGACCCTTCACATGTCTTGTTAGTTATTATTCTATTATGCTGTTCTTTTTTTTTCTTCTTCACAACACAGATTACTATCTGAGACATTTTATTTATTAGTTTACTTCTGGAATTTAAATATCACCACCAGAATGTAAATTCCCATAAGTGAGGGTTCTTTCTTGTTTTGTCCACCATTGACTTCTGGTGCCTGTATTGGTGCTGGGCATATTGTAGGAACTCAGAAAATATGAGTTGAGAGAAAAGGAGAATGGATAATTGTGTATATGAGACATTTAAAATAGTATTTTTAAATGGGGGGTTCTGTGAAGGACTGCTTGATGGCTATGGCATATGGCCCTTCTCTCCAGATTCTGAATACAGCTAGTTTGGGCTCAGTCTCTATAAATATCCCCTACACCTCAGAAATACTGAATCAACATAACAGATTACTATGGACAACAAATGGACAGCCTGGAAGAAATGAGAAAATTCCTAGAAAGGTAAAATCTCCTACTACTGAACTAGGAAGAAATAGAAAGTATGAAAATAGACAAATTACCAGTAATGAAATTGAATCAGTAATTTTAAAAACGCCCAACAAATAAAAGTTCCGATGACTTCACAGGTGAATTTTACCAAACATTTAGAGAAGAGTTAACACCTATCCTTCTGACACTATTACAAAAAATTTCAGATGAGGTAATGCTTCTGAACTCACTCTATGAGGCCAGCATCGCCCTGAAACTAAAATCAGACAAAAATACTACAAAAAAGAAAATTATAGGCCAATATCACTGATGAACATAGATGAAAAATCTTCAACAAAATATTAGGAAACCAAATTCAACAGTACATTAAAAGGATCATACACCATTAATCAAGTGGGATTTATCCCAGGGATGCAAACATATCCACAAATCAATCAATGTGATACACCACATTAGCAAATTTACGAATATAAATCATATGCTAGTCTCAATAGATGCAGAAAAGGCTTTTGACAAAGTTCAACGTTAACATACAATAAAAACTCTCAATAAAGTGGGTATAGAAGGAACAAACCTCAACACAACAACATAATAAAGGGCATGTATGACAAATCTACAGGTAACATCATTTTTAATAGTGAAAAGTTGAAAGGATTTCCTCTAAGATCAGGGATAAGACAAGAATGTCTGCTCTTGCCACTTTTATTCAGCACAGTTGTGGAAGTCCTGGCTATGGCATCAGAGAAGAAAAAAAAAAAAAAAAGTAAAAGGAATCCAAACTGGAAAGGAAGAAGTAAAACTGCCACTTTTGCAGATGGCATGATACTATACATAGAAAAATCCTAAAGAAGCCACCAAAAAATTGCTAGAGCTTGTCAATGAGTTCAGTAAAGTTTCAGGATACAAAATTGATGTTCAGAAATGTGTTAAATTTCTATACACTAATGACAAAAGATCAGAAAGAAATTAAGAAGCAATCTCATTTACCACTGCATCAAAAAGGATAACCTAGGAATAAATCTAAGGAGATAAAAGACCTGTACTCTGAAAACTATAAGATGCTGATGAGAGAAATTGAAGATAACATAAATTGATTTGTTCATGAATCAGAAAAACCAATATTGTTAAAATGATCGTACTACCCAAGGTAACCTACAGATTCAATGCAACCCCTATTAAAATGCCAAAGGCATTTTTTTTACAGAATTTGAAAAAAAAATTCTAAAATTTGTGTGGAAATAGAAAATACCTCAAATAGCCAAAAAAAAAAAAAAAAAAAAAACCCTTGAGAAAGAAGAACAAAGTTGGGGGAATCACCCTTACTAATTTCAAGCTATGCAACAAAGTTACAGTGGTCAAAACAGTATGGTGATGGCCAAAAACAGACCCATAGATCAATAGAACAGGCTAGAGAGCCCAGAAATGAATCCACCCTTATATAGGCAATGAATCTATGACAAAGGAGACAACAGACATAAGAGGGAAAAGATAACCTCTTCAATAAATAATTTTGGGAAAATTAGTTATATGTAAAGGAATCAAACTGGACTACCATCTCACACATGTGCAGAAATAAATTCAAAATGGATTATGGACTTAAACATGAGGCCTGAAACCCTAAAATTCTAGAAGAAAACTTAGTACACTCTTGGACATCAGTCTTAGTAATTTGTTTTGGATATGTCTCCTTAAGGCAAGAGAAAAAAAAAGCAAAAATAAACAAACAGAACTATATCAAACTAAATAGCTCTTGTGTAGCAAAAGGAGCTATCAGCAAAGTGAAAAAGCCACATACTGAATGGGAAAAGATATTTGCAAGTGATACATCTGATAAGGAGTTAATACCCCAAATATAGAAAGAACTCATACAACTCAACCTCAGAAAACAAACAAACAAACAAACCAAAAAACTGAACTGAAAAATGGGCAGAGAACCTGAATAGGTATTCTTCCAAAGACATACAGATGACCAACAGGCACATGAAAAGATGCTCATCATCATTAATCCTTAAGGAAATGGAAGTCAAAACCACAGTGAGGTATTATCTCACACCTCTCAGAATTGCTATGATCAAAAAATAACAAATAAATTCTGGTGAGGATGTGGAGAAAAGGGAACCCTCTTACACTGCGGGTGAGCCAGTATGGAAAACAGAATGGAGACTTCCAAAATAGTTAAATATAATTACCATATGATTTTACATTTCTATTCCTGGATATTTATATGAAGAAAATGAAAATACTAATTAGAAAAGAGGTTTGAATCCCTATGTTCACTGCAACACTATTTACAATAGCCCAGACATGGAAGCAACCTAAATGTCCATTGACAGATGAATGGTAAAGAAGATGTTGTATATACATACAATGGAATATTAATCATAAAAAGAGAATGAAAATTTGCCATTTGTGACAACATGGATGGACCTTGAGGGCATTATGCTAAGTGAAATAAGTCAGATAAAGACAAATACTATATGATTTCACTTATATGTGGTATCTAAAAAACAAATGAACAAATATACAAAACAGAAACAGAGTTATAGAAACAGGGAATAAAAGATGCTTGCTGGAGGGGAAGTGGAAGGGAGAGGAGAGAAATAGGAGACAGAGATTAAGAGGTATAAACTTTCATGTGTCAAATAAACAAGCCACCAGTGTGACATGCGCAGTGTGTGGCATATAGTTCATAACATGTGACGTCTTTGTGTACTGACATAGTGTAACTAGATTTATTGTGGTGATCATTTTGTAATATGTAAAAATATGGAATCACTCTGCTGTGCACCAGGAACGAATGTAGTGTTGTGGGTCATCTGTACTTCAAAAATAATCAAATGAACAAATGCATAGAAAAAGAGATCAGAATTGTGGTTACTAGGAGTTCCCGTCATGGCACAGTGGTTAATGAATCTGACTAGGAACCATGAGGTTGCAGGTTCAATCCCTGGCCTTGCTCAGTGGGTTAAGGATTTGGCGTTGCCGTGACTGTGGTGTAGGTCGCAGACATGGCTCGGATCCCGCATTGTTGTGGCTCTGGTGTAGGCCGGTGGCTATAGCTCTGATTAGACCCCTAGCCTGGGAACCTCCGTATGCCACTGGAGCAGCCCTAGAAAAGCCAATTAAAAAAAAAAAAAGAATTGTGGTTACCATAGGTGGGGCGTTGGGGTGGGAAGAGGGAGAATTGGATGAAGGCAGTCAAAAGATACAAACTTCCAGTTAAAGATTAAAGAAATCCCCTCAAAGCATCATGGACCTGATCCTAGTTAGGCAGACACCAAGTCTTTGTTTCCTCAAAGGACATGATGAGCCAGTCCAACCTCATAGCAGCTCTGGGATCTATGTTTTGTCTATGGAACAATCACACTAAGGAATCTTAGTTTTTTTTTTTTTTTTTTTTTTTTGAGGAAGGGAAGGAAAGGAGGAAAGAAAGAAAAAAATTAAAGGAAGAAAGAGGTAAAGACATCTTCTAAATATTTTAAATTAGGACTAGCTTTTCAGCAAAGCTAGTGGTGGAATAATACTGTTTTTACCTCAGCTATGGTTTGTTATCAAATGGAGGTGAAAATCCTGAAGAGAAGTTAGATTTTAGATTTAGAATTAGAATATACATCTGCATTAATTGACTGAATAAAAATTTATTTTCCCAGATTAGCTAGTTTTCTCTAAATTGACCAGAGATTAAATTGGTATGAGATTTATTTTTTTGGGAAACAATAAACAAAACTTTGGGCATTCCATATGCATAGAATTCTTTCAGCCCACCAATGGAAACACTATTTAGTAACCAATATTGTAACTCCAGAATGTATATAATTTTCTATATTATTTTAAAAGAGTTAATAGAGTTTCCAAATGTGCATTTAATTTATACCAGAAAGTAATTTATCCATTGGAAAAACATTACTTGGTCCATTTGAAGATGAATCATGTGTCTTTTCATAAATGTATTGAAAACTATTTTTTTAAGTTTTCTATGACCCATAGTTAAAATATTTCTATCAGAAGCCATCAGCATGGTTTTTACATAATGTATATAGCATTAAAAGGGGGGGCATATTCAATCATCTATCTCTTTTAGTTCATTATAATCAATGATTACCTGCAAGCATGGTATAATATATTCTTGCTTTAAAGATGTTTTAGACAGCTATTTCTCTAGATAGCATGACCATGGTTCTGCAATTTTTAGGGGAAATTAAAAATGTGCTAAGGGTTGAAAATGTCTAGATGCATTTTCAACAATGAACCTTAAATTTTCAGCACCATTTCACCCTATATTTATTGTGCCCTTCCTAATGGAAAACTCAAGAAATAAAACCATGAATGTACACCTGTGCATCAACCTCACCATGGGTAGTATTGTAAACATATTAAATAGAGGAGTAAAATTAAATCCTCATAGATATTAAGCTTTGGACCTATGAACACAATATTTTAAATTATTTATATATCTGCTACTTCACCACTCTTGGGAGGTTACGCCTGCTGAGTGAAATCTCTGAAGTTTGTTCTCTTATACTTTCATAGTAACAACCCTGTGTTGCAAGGTTACTTATTGGTGAAGACAGATTGTATCTTGAGATAGTCAGTACCTTATGCTTGGTTCAAATGACCATGTACATGGACACTGTATCCACCTATTGTGGACTGTTTCCATCATTGTCTGTTACATTTTTTATCCACTGCTTTGTTTGCAAATTACACCCAAAAATTTACACAGTTAAAGAAAACCATAGGAAAATAACACAGGAGAAATAGGCAGTATGGGAAATACAGGCACAGACTAGATTAAAAGACTGTTTTGGGAAGAAGTGAAGATGAGAGTTGGATGTTTGAGGAGTGCTGTGTCAAAATCCAGTCCTCTCACAGTCAGGGCATTACACAAAAACTGTATTGCAGCTCATGTGTATTTTGTGTATTTCACAGGTGCAAGTCAGGGAGAAAATGTATTGAAAATGTACTCAAGTTCTAGGAAAGCAATGTCAAAACCAGCAGCTGACTTGGTCTTAACCTCTTCCTTTCTAGCAACAGGAGAGCAACAGACACTGTCTCTTGCTTTCAGTTTCTCACATTCTAGTTTATTGGGTAGTAGTTTCCAGAGTTACATCCTAAAGAAAAAAATCTCTTTATATCATTCTATGCCCAAACCCCCTTCCAATTGTGTATGCACTAAGTCTGAAGTCCATTCTTCAGTGTGGCTCACAAAGGCTTCATGATATGCTTCTAGTCGTCTCCTCCAGCTTTATCTCCCAGCATGTCCCACAGTCCTGTCCTTAATCCCCTCCCCCAGCTTCTCCTAATTATCCATGTCTGGCCCTGCCCAGACCCCACCTGTACCTGCCTTGCTTTCACCACTTTTCCTGGAAGTAGTTAAGTGGTAGATCTGAATTGAGTTCAACTTGCTTATCTATTACATTTAGAGTGGATATAAGCAATGATGTCCTACTGTACAGCACAGGGAACTATATGTAATCTCTTGGGATAGTAAGTGATGGAAGATAGTATGAGTAAAAGAATGCATATATATATATATGCAACTGGGTCTAGCAGAAATTGGCACAACATGGTAAATCAACTACATGTTAATAAAAACTAAAAAAAAAAAAAGATAGGATGTACATAACTTTGCACATTGATTTGGGTATTGGTATGGTGCGTGGAAAGAGCTTAGACAAACCCAAGGCACATCCTGCATCAAGCACTTAGAAGCCTGTGATCTTGGCAGATTTCCAAGTCTCTCTGAGACTTTGTCCCTCCTCTGGAGAGGGGAGGCTCCCTGGCCCGTCACAGTTCATGAGAATATTTAATTACACAGCCCTTTCAGATATTTATCATTGAACCAGAACTTTAATACTGCAACAGACTCTCATTACAACTTCAGGGACATAAATAATTCATGTTCATCATCAGAGGATGGCTACTTGGCCTAGCACATTTTGTGTATTTCATCTAAGCCCATTATACTTTGTACTAAAAACTTGCGACAATTTCCCCAGAATGAATTTAACAGTAGCATAGGTTCCTGGGGTCTCCTTAGAGATCTGTGTTGGTAATGGTACAGCTTCTAGATAGGATGGGAGATCATTCCAGACTACTCTTTATTCCTTTTAAATATCACAACTCTGCTGTTTTAGGTATTCCATCATAAAGACTTTGTGGAAGAAACTTAATAGATAAATGCCATGACAGGGAATTTTTTTGCAATCTGAATAACACTTTTCATAATTGTGGTGTTTTGTCTATATGACTGTGATTAATGTTGGTTAGAACAACAGGAAAAGAAAGCATTAGGTAAAATTCAGGGAAAAGAGACTGAAAACAAAAATATCACAAAAAGTAGGTGTAAGTGAAAGTTAGAACAACAGGAAAAGAAAGCATTAGGTAAAATTCAGGGAAAAGAGACTGAAAACAAAAATATCACAAAAAGTAGGTGTAAGTGAAATAAGATAAACCAGTCTGGGCAAAACAGAATGGAAGAGTAGGAGGAAATAGTACTAGAAAGCGCATTGGATTTTGAATCATGATATTTGAGTTAGAATCCAAATCAAGTGGGCACATTTTTGTGTAATTAAGACATACAACCAAATGAAGATAACCCTCTGATAGAGCAAATAACCGACCTACCACTATCAAGAAAATTTCACAAATTCTGAATTTTCTTTCAAGAAACTTTCAAGTGGGAGTGAACATGTATCTTCACTTCTATTTAACACCATTGGAAATACAGCTTAATATTTCATATTATATATTTTTTCATATTCTCAAGAGTTTACATTTTACTAACATTATGTCATTGTAAATATTATTCCAAACTACCTTGGCTTTGTATTTGTAATTCCTTTTTGTCAAATGTCCTCAGGTTTTAGGATGGATCCAACTATACTTCCTTCTTGGTTATTCCTTTTTTTTTTTTTTTTCCTTCTACACTAATACTAGGCAGTTAGATTGGACTTTATTGCCCAGAGAAGGTAGAGCACAAAAGAAGTTTTTTAGAATAGTAAAATGCAAAAAAATAGTTAATTGCAAAAGCCAGATATTTGAGAGAGAGAATATTTATATGCTTTTGTAACTGAGCAGGGCCCTGTGGGGGTCCTG
Organism: Sus scrofa; assembly: GCF_054392235.1. Classification (NCBI taxonomy): domain Eukaryota; kingdom Metazoa; phylum Chordata; class Mammalia; order Artiodactyla; family Suidae; genus Sus; species Sus scrofa. The sequence goes on along the minus strand of NC_139390.1, from coordinate 48,073,142 downwards.
GGCACAAAAGCCTTCCTGTGTCCTCTATTCCTTGCTTTTAGGAAATGGGCCTCATTCGGCCTCTGTGGCCTTCTCTGAGTTGCAAGGGGCAGGTTCAGAAGTTGATGATCAGGGAAGGGAGGGGATACAAAGACAAGGGAGAAAGAGTCAAACAACAGTAGTACAGCCTTGGGGCAGGGTCCTGGCTCCCCCTCAAGGGATTCACATAATGATGTGGCATCTTATATACCTAAGAGAAAAGTTGTATTTTTTATGCCCCTTTTAGAAATGAATACTTTAAAATTGAACAGCTTAGAGCCCTTCCTTGTGCTTCTCCCTCATTGGATTGCACCCTAAATATAATTATCTGTGAGCTAAAGATTAGGCATCCTGAACACAATTGCCTGTGGGTTAAAGATTATTAGCACATGATGTTTTTCATGAACTTTCCTAGTTTGTTCTAATCTGTGCTCAATATGCCCTTTTTGTAAGTAATGTTATTCTAGGCAATAACCCAGAAGACCACCACTAAAATCATGCCAGATCTCCTGACACCAGCTTTGAATGACTAAGACTCCCCTCAAAAAACAAGAATGCACATTTGCCCCAACCCTGATTCTTACCAGAAACCCTGTTATTCTCCTTTTAGACTATAAAACTCCCTATAACTTTTCCCCAAAGGAAGCCAAATTCTTTAAGGCATTAACCTGCTGTGGTCTCCTTAGCCTGGCAATGTAATAAAAGCTATTTTTTTCCCCTTCACCCAAAACTCTGTCTCCAAGTTTCTATTTGGCCCCGGAAGACAGAAGCTGAGTTTCAGCAACACTTACATGAATTCTACCATCTTGGCCTGAATACCAAGACACAGTGCTGAAGGACACAGAGCAGTACATCTTTCCACAGCCCGTATGTTTAAGGTTAGAAGATGACCCTGAACATGGTCAGAACTACATGTGAGAACAACACATCTGTCCCATTGGAATTCAGAGCTCTTAGGAGAAGGAAGGAAATGGGAATCCCCAAAAGAGTGGGGGTTGCCCAAGCAGAGGTGATTCTCATCTTAGATTCTAAGCTGCAGCCCAAGAAAAGGGCATAACTGGTAGAAGCCATATGCTCTGTTTGACTTGAGGCTAGGTGGCTGTGGTGGAGGGTAAGGCAGAGATGGGGTCCAACTCAGTCCCAAATTTCCCTTGGTTCCCACCAAGAAGAAGGACATTTGACGTTTCTCCCAAGAAGGCTGGCTAGGAGCTGGCTGTCTATACAAATTGGGTTGTTGCTTGTGTGAGAATCATGAGTTATATGATCTAGTAGCTAGAGTGTTTTTTTCCCCTCACATATCACAATGTTTATTGGTAGATATAAGTATATAAAATCAGGGCATGAACATGACTGGATAAATTAAGTGGACTTAATTTCAATACTATAATAAGGGAGAGTGATGCAAATTCTCACCAGTTGTTTCACATCCAGAAAAACCACTGCAAGGGCATTTCTGAGCTCTCAAAACCGATCAGGTTTGTGCAAGTAAACTGTGTTTCTTCCTTCCTTCCTCTCTCTGTCTTTCTTTCATATGCTCATCATTTTATTTGCTGTTGTCCTCTGGTTTTGACCTTATTCTACACCCTGGCTTTGATCATGATTTCCATCAACCAAGTTACTGCCATTTCATTTAAGTCCCTTCTGGTTGTTTTTGTTTTGTTTTGTCTTTTTGGGGCCACACTCATGGCATACGGAGATTTCATGGGAGCTATAGCTGCTGACCTACACCACAGCCACACTGGTTCTGAACCTCATCTGCAACCTACACCACAGCTCCTTAACCCACTGAGTGATGCCAGGGATCAAACCTGCATCCTCATGGATGCTAGTCAGATTCATTTCCACTGAGCCAGGATGGGAACTCCCCATGTTTCTTTTAAAAAAAGATGTGTACACTTGTGCCCAGGCTCAAGGATATTAAAACATAGCACAAAGGCCCATGCCTAGAGGTAGAAATAGAGGTAATATACTATTATGCAACAACCATCAATTACAGTTCAGAATTTTTTGCTAACAGCCAAATGGATCATCACTTGGATCAGTAAGTGCAGCTTGGGGTAAGGTGCCGGTGGCAACATCTAAAGGGGTGAAGTTAAATCTCATGAGAAGCTGCAAAGTTATGTAGCCCCTCACCTGTCTACCAACAGCTCCATGTTGATGTTTCAGAAGCTGCCTTTGAACCTAAAAGCTATTGGGCAGAACCGGAAAGGGATGGAACAGGTAAAAATTCCTAAGTGACTCAGACTATTCTAAAGAAAAAGTGCCTGGTTTTTAAACCAAAGCTATTTTGAATTAGCAAATTCCACAGCCACAGCAACACCAGATTTGATCCACATCTGTGACCTATGTATGCCTCAGCTTGCAACGTTGCCAGATCCTTAACCCACTGAGCCACAACAGGAACTCCTAAATTAACAAATTTAAATGTCCTGTTATTTTACGCAGGAGTCATGGGCTCCAAGTTTAGTCATAGAAACATACAATTTTATATTTTGCACATGTAAGTGTTGAGTAAAAAAGGAGGTCAGTAGGTGGAGGTGGCGCTAAAACTGTGGCAGCAGAGATAAGCAAACCAAAACCTAAGCCCATTAAAGGCCTCAAGGTCATGAAACCAAAGAGCCAAGGACAACAAATTACAAACAGCCAACTAGGCTTTAGGCAACTCTCAAACAACAATTTCCTTGCTTGGCCTTTACAATTTTCTCTCAATGTCTTCTACTCCTCTTTCTGGTTTTGGGCTGCTCACTTCAAATCCATTTTTGCTCAAATAAACTATTCAAGATTTTAATACGCCTCAGTGGTTCTTTTAACATCTTTCAACATGAGATTTGTGGCCTAAAAATATGAAAATTTTATATTATCTACCGCATCTGGTTTTGATATAAATATATGTATATATATTTTTAAGGCTGCACCCGTGGCATATGACAGTTCCCAGGCTAGGGGTCTAATAAGAGCCTATTCCACAGCCACAGCAACGCCAGATTCTTAACCTACTGAGTGAGGCCAGGGATCGAACCCTCAATCTCATGGTTCCTAGTTGGATTCGTTTCTGCTGCACCATGATGGGAACTTGGTTTTGATATATTTAATATTAATAATGGAACAAAACTTTTGTTTTTTGGTTTGGGGGATTTTTGGGCCATGCTCATGGCCTGCGGAAGTTCCTGGGCCAGGGATTGAACCTGAGTCACAGCTGTGACAAGAGCCATAGCAGTGACAACATGGGATCCTTAACTCACTGAACCATGAGGGAACTCTGGAACAAAACTATTAAAAGATGTCTGTGTATAATAGTTTGTGACATTTCCCTCTACCCTCAAAATTCAGGACGGAGAATGCTGCCACTGCCTTTTAACCTTCTTCTGTGACCTCCTTCCCTATCATATGCTTTCTGAGGAAATAAAGGCATAAAACATTTTTTTTCCTCCTGAAAAAATTATATTAGAAAAGAAACTTTGCACCCAAGAACCACAGGGGAGCATGTAATGTCAGGAGTGCATTAGGACTGACGGCTGAGTGATGCAGCAAATGAGAGGCAGACCGGGGTCCATGCAGCCTTGGACCAGAGAGAAATCTGAGTGAAAAGAAGCAAAGGCTCTTGGTGAGACTCCTCCCTGTAGATCATATGTGAGGGAACTTGAAATCTTTTCAGAGGCATGCTTGAAGGTGAATGCGCTTGTTCAAGATGAATATCTTTAGATATGAGCCCCTTCTGGGATTGTACTGCATATCACAGCTTTCTAAGGGTTATACTAACATCATCACCAGCACATATATGCCTTATCTTGTTCCTTCTTCTGCCTCTACATCATGGCCAGCTGGCTAATTTTATTGAATTCCTCTTTTATCTCTGAAGGCTTGCTCTCTGTTTGCAGGCACAGTTTATTTTTATTCATCACTACATGGCATCATTCCTTCTTTGATTCTTCCATGATACCCTGCCTTGTTAAATTCCACTTTTGATTGGTACCACGTTCATTCTCCATTATCTATTCAGGCATTCATGATAACTATTCCAAAGGCAAACCGTGGAGGGGATAACAATAACATGAACTATGTGTCCTCATTTTAATTTAATATTTCTAGCCTATGTCTATGTCTGCCTATCTTATAAAATATCTGTTATATCTGTCTTAGATTCCGGACTTAGGGGGAAGGGAATACACCTATTTAATTTCTTTTTTTTTAGAAAAATTTATGGCTGCACCTGCAGCATATGGGGTTCCCCAGGCCAGCGACTGAATTTAAGTCGAAATTCACCACAGCAGCAACACCAGATCCTTAACTCACTTCGCCCCAAACCCATTCTTAACTCACTGCACCATAGCAAGGAACTCTTCTATTCAATTCCTTTATGTAGTTCCTCCTAGGTAATGACTGTAAAGGACCATGAGGTAATGTGGGACCTACTACATGTACTATCTTAGAAATTTGCAAAAAGTCGCTTAAGAGCCAGCAGCACTACCATCAGATTTGGACAGATTTTTTTTTTTTTTTTTTTTGGATGAAAATGGACTTGATGGGCAAATGAGTTGCCACATTATTTCAGGTCAACAGTTGCTGAGAAAAGTGATTGAACTTCAACAATCAAAAGCTATGCCTTTTCCCGAGGATTATAAATTGTGGAGCTGTGAGCTCAGAAGATTGGGGCTAAGGACTGAAATCAAAAGGGCAGAAATAAAAATCTATATTTACCTTAGCCAAATCAGCCACCTCCCCTGATTCTGAACACAAAGCAGGAGGGGATTAATGGAGGTTAAGAGAAGCTACCAGACAATATGACTGATGACGTCTCCTCATCTAAGTTTGAAATGTGTGAGAAAGTAGAAACATTTATAAATCATGAGGTGTTTCTGCAATTTCCAACAAATCAGACACAACGAAGGAAGTAAAAATGGCAAATCTTCTGGACCATTGAAAATGAGTCAAGCATTTCCAGTCTGCTCTGGGAAAAGCCTATTAAAATATCAAAAGGCTGGGGTGGGAGGCAGAGGATGAGAGAAAAGGATGAAAAAGGAAGACGGGATCAGGGGTTTTGTGAGTGACCGCAGTGGCACAGTGATTAATGTTCTCAGCACCAGATACAGCTGAGAACTTAATCAGTTATTCTCATTAATTTATACTTGCAATATGTGTCCTGGGTAAAGGCTTCCAAAAAAGGCTTGTGGGACCGCTTCTCTGATTTCTCTCAGTAGATCCAGGGACACGCATTTATAAATTTTGTTCAGAATTGTCAATTCATGTCTTTTTGCATGTCTTGGTGTGTAACATCTCAATTTCAAATCTGTAAAGGAAGGTTTATCTGTTTAAATGGCCACAACTACAGAAATTTTCAAGGTCATCACTTCCTTACACTGCAGGAATAAGATATTGGAACCATCTTACTAACTATTGCAAAAAATAGCCAAAAGTGTCCATGAATCCAGGTTAACTGCAAAATGGGAATGGAAGGATGGGGTGTAAGCTACATATAGCTTGTTTAATAAGCAACTGTCCTCTAGCAAAGTATGGAGTCATGAGGAGAGAATCTTAGGGAGAAGAGGTGGGTAGAAAGAAGAATTCTGGTTGCAAGGTTTGGGACCAAGAGAGGTGAGTTTGTTTGTGTGTATTTAGCCAGGTGGTGTGGTACAGCTAAAGAATAGACAAAATGGTCAAGATTCAAAAAAGGAGAAATTGAGGGCTGGGAGAAAGAGGAACTGGATGATCAGAATTGCAGATAAGTATCTGGACCACTGGGAGTCCAGGAGAAAAGATGCTGCTGGGTTCCATGTGGGAGAGATGGAAATGGAGGAGAAAGTGAGCACGGAGCAGGATCAGAGCTTAAAGGCAGTGGGAAAGTGGCCGAGATTTTGCTTAGCTTTTACTTTCAATGCCTGAAGCCAAAATACAAGACAGTTTCACTAAGAAAAGCAAGAAGTCAGACTGGCTGGTCACAGATGTATTTGCTACCAAACCACAAATTGTCGGGAACATTGTGGAGCATCACACAGCACATTGCCTGGCTTCTGTAAGCATTCTGGCAACCCCTGAGAAGGTGGAAAATACGTGACTCCAAATGGAATGCGTGCTGAGACCGGGCAGGGGCAGAAAGACCGAGTTTAGGGGGTGTCTGTCCAAATGAGCACAGTCTTATATGGACGTCCTCCCTCTGGCACCAGGCTCAGCACAGACTGGAGGGAAGGAAGGGGTAATGGGAGAGGTTACCGTAGGTGTTTCGTGCCCAAACTATTGGTGTGGGGGGAATCTAGAGACGAGAAAGCATCTGTCTCAAAATAGAAGTGGAGATATTCTGATCATCTACAAATTACTCCTGAGAAGTGGACAGTTTCTTCGCTGGACACATGCACAGCAATGCTCAGCCTCATCCAGCCGGCAGCAAAGGATGCCTCTCTCACCTTAGCAGGACATCTCAAGGGCCCCATTCATTCATCTACATGGCAAGTGGGGAAAATGCTGTATTTTTAAAGGCAGTATAGTTATAGTTATCTTGGGAGTAGCAGGGGAGAGAGGAATGCAGAGAGCGAAAACATCCATTAGATCTGAATTTACTCTGACAATTTTACAAGCCCCTTTCCTGAAAGTTCCCCTGGGCCTGACTGTTGGCGGAGACTTGGGAAGGTGTCATCCGCCCAGTCTCTCTTAGGTTGAGAGAATGGTTTAAAACATTTATTTGCCAGGCAGGTGTATGAAACATGGTGATGTAAACTTGTATTAGCAAATCTTAATTTTTGAGGCTAGGATTTTGGTGGATAATAAATTTATTTTAAAAACCTGGTCTAGGTTCTTTCTACTTAAAGGTGATGTTTTACCCTCTGATGTTTCTTGCTTTGCCTCTCCTATGTATGAAATTTGAGACCCATTTTTATTTTTAACTTTTTTCACTAAAAAAAAAATAGTAAACTGCACCATTGTGCAGTTTTCTGCTGTGCAGCAAAGTGACCCAGTCATACATATACATATATATTCCTTTCTTATATTATAAGATATACATATACACATAATATATATTCCCTTTCTTACTTTACCTTCCTCCATGGTCTATTCCAATATATTGCATATAGTTTCCTGTGCTGAACAGTAGAACATCATTGCTTATTTATTCTAAATGCAATGTTTTGTGTCTTCTAATCCCAAACTCCCAGGAGACTCACTTTTAAAAGTGAGTAAATGAGAGTAAAACTGAAAGCAAAAGGTTCCTTCCTGTGTGTAAAATGAAGTGTTTTATGCTATAAGCTTTGTTTGTTTCCTTTGTTCTAAGAAAAATCTAATTTTAGGAAACTTCAATTTAAAAAGTACTTGAGAAACAAAAGAGGACTTTTTTTCTTTTGCTTTTTAGGGCCGTACCAGTGGTTCTCAGGCTAATGGTCTAATCCAAGCCACAGCTGGTGGCCTTCGCCACAGCCACGGCCATGCCAGATCCGAGCCGCATCTATGACCTAACCACAGCTCACAGCAACACCAGATTCTTAACCCACTGAGAGAGGCCAGGGATTGAACCCACGTCCTCAGGGTTCCTAGTTGGATTTGTTTCCGCTGTGCCACAACAGGAACTCCAAGAGGAAACTTTTTAAACAAATTGCAATCTACTAGAGACTCAGACTGCTGGAGACAGAAAAAGAGACTTCAGAGTTCCTGTCCTGGCGCAGTGGAAATGAATCCGACTAGGAACCATGAGGTTGCCGGGTGGATCCCTGGCCTCGCTCAGTGGGTTAAGGATCCGGCATTGCCCTGAGCAGTGTTGGTTGTAGACACTGCTCAGATCTGGCATTCCTGTGCCTCTGGCTTAGGCTGGCAGCTGTAGCTCTGATTAGACCGTTAGCCTGGGAACCTCCATATGCCGTGGGTGAGGCCCTAAAAAGACAAGAAAAAAAAAAAAAAGAAAAAAAAAAAAGAAAAAGAAACTTGGTATAATTTTTAAAAAAAATGAATTAGATAAGAATTGAGAGAGAAGATGGTTATGAGACAATGGTTCACCTAATTATTTTTTAAATCAGGGAATTAACTCATGTAATGGTATGACTGCTCAATTCAAATGCACACTCAACCCTCTACCGAAAGAAAAAAAAGATTTAAAATCTTAACTGCTTCTCTGATAGAGAAGGTGTCCCTTTTCATAGCTAATCACGTGGCACGTTGACTAAAGGTGGACTTGGCTTTGAGTTTGGAGAAAAGTCTCTGTTTGTCTTCACCCTGGAATGAGCACTTGAGCTTCTGGGGAAGGAAGGATGTAGTGGGAGTAGTGGGAGGAGCCCGCAAAGTGACCAGAGGCCAGGGCTCCAGGTGTCCTAGGACAGCCAGCAAAAAGCTGGGGGTCCTTCTTCCCCAAAATAATGCTCACATTTTCTAAGAGCACTGATTTAAAAAAGATGTATTCATTATTAGAGAAGACTTAAGAAATGAGGTGGCTATAGTTAATTCAGGTAATATTGAAATCATTATAAAATAAATCTATTTAACAAAAAATGGAATATCCAAATGACAATACAACTATTTTAGAGGGAAATACTAACTTCTAACACAAATAACCAGAGATCCCACTTTATACTCTCCTTTATTTCCACTCCACACTTATCTTGGTTGTGATAGAAAATAAAGCCTAAATTTGAAATATTCACAACTCAACCCTGTTTATTTCCAAAGAAGGGAAGAGCTTTTGTTTTCAGTGATGGACCTTTGTTGTTATGATCAGGGTGGAGGAGCAGAACTGAAGATGATGACAGAGTATTGAATCACTGTGCATAAGAAAGGAAATAGAGCTGCTGCTGTTGTGGAGACAGTGAGGGGAGAATATCCAGGGGGAGGGAGAGGTAAGCTAAGAATTAAGTTACTATGTATCGGTACATCCTGTGTGTACAGCTCTGTGCTGTGAGCTGCAAACAAAAGTGCTTTCCAAGCAAAATCCTGGAATCAGTACAGGTTGGGTCTAATTTTCCATACATTCAAGTTATTTATACATGTACCCTCATTCATCAATTCTTGGTGTACTCTGAGAAATGCATGTAAAGCAGATGGTACCAGCTCATGGGAGGGGGTGCATAAATATAGAGCATGGCTTTCTCAAGCTTCTCTGGGATGGGGGGGGGGGCCTTGCTTCAGTGGAAACTTTGATTTTGTTTGGATTTCCCAGCTGTGTGACCTTGGGCTGGTCAATGTTTCTCTATAGCTTAATCACTAAAATGAAGGCGTATTTAACGCACTTAAGGACCAGTGGGCTGGATCAGGGCATCTGTTCAGGTCTCTTTTAATTCCAAGATATTGTAGCTTTAGAAAGAATTAGCACTGAATCATGTTTTGCTAGCATAGGTCTTTCAAGGACACAGACTTGGGTGGAAATCTTTTTTTTGCAACATATACCAGAGGGTGATGCCAGGCATGCAACTTAATATTCCTCATTTTCTGTTTCCTATTTTGTAAAGTGAGACTCTCTCTTAAGGTTGTTACAGGGATAAAGTCAGATCACATTTGTAAAGCACTTAGCACATTCCACGGTCCATGGACATCTCTGGAAAAATGGCAGATATAAAACCCACCACATCCATGACCACAATCATAGAACTTGAAATTATAATGGTATAAATGTGCATGGTTTGTTTGTTGGGAGATTTTGTGTATGTGTGTGTATGTGTCTTTTTGCCATTTCTTGGGCCACTCCCGTGGCATATGGAGGTTCCCAGGCTAGGAGTCTAATCAGAGCTGCAGCCACCAGCCCACGCCAGAGCCATAGCAATGCAGGATCCGAGCCGAGTCTGCAACCTACACCACAGCTCACAGCAACGCTGGATCCTTAACCCGCTGAGCAAGGGCAGGGACCGAACCTGCAACCTCATGGTTCCTAGTCGGATTCGTTAACCACTGCGCCACAACGGGAACTCCTGGGGGATTTTTGATTACTGTTTCAATCTCCTCACTAGTAATTGGTCTATGCAGATTCTGTTCATTGATGGATGAATGGATAAATAAGGTGGGGTGTACATACATAATGGTATAATACTCAGCCATGAGAAATAATGACATTGGGCCATGTATGACAACAGGGATGGACTTAGAGAGCATTATGTTAAGTGAAATAAGTCAGATGGAGAAAGTCAAGGACTGTATGATTTCACTCATATGAGGAGTCTCAAAAGACAAAACAAACAAAATAAAACCAAAACAAACTCATAGATACAGCGATTACATTAGTGATTGCTAGAGGGGAAGGGAGTGGGGGGGTGGGTCAAATGGGTGAAGGGGGTCAACCATATGGAGATGGATGGTAACTAGACATATGTTGTCAACCACTCTGCAGTGTATACAGATGTTGCATTATATAATAATTATATGAATTAAAATTTATAATTAAATTAAAAATTGCATAATAAAAATACTTTTTTTTTCCAGACCAAAAATAAACCTAAAGAGAATACCCAGATCCAGGCATTTCAGCTTAACAAGTTTGTTGTAATGTGTGAAATTAAGCTCGGAAAACTGTTTATCGTTCACAATGTAATGACTTGTTTTTTTATACAGATGATGGGGATGCATTTGCACAGACTTGTTAATTTTCTTTCTGTTTGAAATATAAAAATGTGATTGCAAATTCATAGCAAAAACAATACAAAATGTTGAGCAACCTTATAAAATATAAAGTGGACTGTTAGACACTTCTTTAATCTGCATATTGGAAAGCTTTTTCTTCCACCTTTTGGAAGTGGGTAAATACATAGATACGTGTGTTTTCTCCTGTTTCATGTACTACTGGTCTGTTTTTCATGTACTAATGGTCTATTCAGGAAAGCCTCTTCCTGCCCCTTCTTTGTGGTTAGAGAAGAGAGTTGCCAGAAGTTAGCAAGTGCCAGGACCCAAAGCAAAGACCAGGTGGTCTTGTTAGTAATCACTTGGTATCTAAACATGAGGACATTTCCAGCTGGTTCAGACCTTGGGAAAATGTTAAAGTGGATCAAGTTCATGTTTGGGTCCCTTCTATTTCCTATTTCCTTGCCTGGTCCCTGCCTATCAGAGTATGAAGTAAAATGATTGGTTTCCTTGATGATACTATTTAAGTCATCAGTAAAGTAGGTGATGATGAGGACTTAGGATTCAATTCTTCCAGGAGATTGTTTTGTAACTTTTAATTTTGCACTAGTTGAGACTCACAAGAAGTTGCAGGTATAGTATAAGAGGGCTCATCCACCCTTCATCCTGCTTCCCTAAGACTACTGTCTTATATGACCATAGGACATTATAACAATTAAAAAAATTAACATTGGCACAATATAGCTAACTAAACTACAGGCAGAGGCATTTTTTTTTTTTATTTTGTTGGCTGCATCCATGGCATATGGCAGTTTCCAGGCCAGGGATTGAATCTGAGCCACAGCTGTGCCCTATGCCACAACTGTGGCAACACTAAATCCTTAACCCACAGTGCCATAGTGGGAATAACAGAGGAATTTTTTTTTTAAAAGTAAAAAATTCTCAAGACTAGGAGTTCCCTGGTGGCTCAGTGGGTTAAGGATCCAGAGTTGTCACTGTAGTGGCTTGGGGTGCTGCGGTGGTGAGGTGTGAGGTTTCACTGACCTGGGAACCTCTACATGCCACAGGTGTGACCAAAAATAGAAATAAAAAATAAAAGAAAAATGTTTTAAAAAATTCTCAAGACTAGAAGGAAATCTTTCCTAAATTTTAATGTTGCCTATCTCTGTGTTCACCTAGATTTTTGCCCTTGTCTCATGATTTGGTCAGCTTAAGTAAATTTCTCTCTTCACTCTAACCCTTCAGAGCAGGATCATGCTCTGGTCACCCTTTAGTCTTGCCTATTAAAGTAACCGGCATTCAATAAATAGTTTTGGAAAAATGGTGACTAATAATTGCTTAAGTCCATTAAGTGCTTTCTGTTTTCAAACCCTGTTGTATACATTATCTCTGCTGAGAACATTCATGGTCTAGGAGAGCGTAGACCATGAAAGCATTCAAATCTTGGCATTTGTTAGCCTCAGTCCTGTGACAAGGTACTGAATGTCCTTGGTCTTGCCTTTCCCACGTGCTTAATTGTATTAACTTAATTTAGTTGTTGTGAAGATTCAAGGAGGTAATTTATGTGATAAAGAACCAAACAAAGGGGTTCTGGGAGGTAGACAGGGTAACAGATTTTATTGCCATTTTACAAGCTAAGGCTCAGAGGTAAGTCACTGTTGAAAGTTATAGAGCTAGTACAGGGTAGTGTTGTCAAGTGCCTTAAATCTTCCATGATAACACACTGCCTTTCCCAGGCAACAGGAAGGTGGATTAAAAAACAAACTACCAACAGCCACCACGAGGTAGTTACAGAGATTTAACACGTTGCCTTTATGTGGTTGGCTTCTTTTGCTCTATGCACAGGAAGTCCTCTTTTTGGTGAGGCTGGGTGATGAGATAAACTAACAGGTCAGTCATGGCTGTAGGTTGTTCCTTTGGGGCCCCAGTCAAATATTCCTCCATCCTACCTACCCTGTGGACAGCATTTAGTCAGGAGTCTCACTTGCCCAACTCTTCCCCTGTAAGGCATAGAAAGATGGAGAGGTGGGGTTCCTGAGTACTCAGAGTACATTATCACATTTTTTAAAAAAGTTCAAAGGTGAATTTAAAAAGTTGGAGGGTTTTGACATGATCGCATTCATTGCTATACTCTAGTCTCTGCTCATGAACATACATTTTTAGTGACAAAAGAGAACATGTAAACAGAGAACTTTTTTTTTTACTAAACACAGAATATTTTTACCTAAACGACCGGTCACACATTAGTCAAAATGCTTCTCAACCTGCCCTGAATACCTTTCACATTACCCTGCATCCCTCATATGAGAATCCTACTTGGAAGTATCCCTTTGGCTTATTCACAATCTGCTCACATCATGGAAATGGAAGAGGAGATGGCAAAATATGTTATGGATTTGTGAGGCTGTCAGCTGCAAATGTCAACAACACTTGGATTATATTAGAAACATTCAGTTTTTGGTGGTGGTGTGCAATTTGACTTTTACCCTCTAGTTAAAAAAAATTGGAAATGTCAGCAATAAGATTAGAGATGGACAAAGCTGAGAACTAGACTGTTTCTCCAGGATTCAGAGTCATTTCCTTGGTTTCCTGCTATCTCCCAGCATTGACTGTTAAAATGAGGTGAACTACAGGTCAGGAGGGCAGGAGATAAAGAATAAAAAATACTTTGGGGTGCAGTATATACCATCAAATTTGGGAGATTTAGGACTGAAATTTACTTTGAGACATTCCTCAAGAGAATGTCTTACTGTAAAGAAACTTCTGCAGACTTTTAAGAGACAAGACATGTAAGCATGCTTGTGAAGTCTAAATTTGCTAAAGCTTCATAGTTACCAGCATGTACCCGGAAAGTTTTCTTTCTTGATTTGCTTTGACTTCCTCATGACATATTACCCAAGAAACAAACACATTGTATTTCTATTTACCTATAAATTTAATATAATTTTAAAAAGTTTGAATGCAGAACAACTATTTCCTTTGATTATGAAATAGATTTTCTGAGAAATAAATGCTGGTACCCAGAGAGGAAGCAAAGACTGTCAGGACAGCAAAAGTAAAATGTTCATTTGGGCTCCTCGTGTATCTGTGGTTTTCACTGCTTTTTTAACCTTGTTTTTCTTTCAAGAAATAGTGTGAAAGCTTGCTAAATAAAAAAGGAGTTTTCTGAATGCAACTCTACTGAAGAGGCACACCTATGATATAAATCACAAAGGGCTAACATAAAGAAGCATTACAACAGCACAGGAACAGGAACAAATGCACAGATGTCCCCAGGATGTCATTGAGCACATTCCTTGAACCCAATCTCTTTAAGGACCACTCTCTCAAAATATTATATCATGGCTTAGGAAACAATTGTTAATATCAATTAGACCAACTGGTTGTTGGGAGGCATAGGTTTACATGGCATGTTAGCCTTGCTAAACTATGGAACTTGACAATATATTCCAGTTTTAATATAAATACCAGAAATGTATTCAGAAGAATAATTCTGATGTGAGATGACAGTTTTATCAGACAGAACACTGGTGCCTTAGAAGCATACATGTCAGTAATCAACATTTGTACTTTAGATTATTTCATTAAAATCCTAAGGTAGACAAAATGAAATGCTGAGCATACTTACAATAGTTTCCAAAAATCAAGATGTAGATGAAGACGGGACCAGATGTCATTTCCTTCTCTTGGAGAAACTGATTAATGAAAGTGAATATAATTTGGTCCTGGTTTCCGAGTCGCATCAGCTCACGGTGGTTGTGTGCTATTTCTGTCTGCAATCTTAGCAGCCACAAAGCAGCCGTCCCTCCTTCCTTTCTCCTTGCCTCTCCCTCTCCCTTTCCATTCCCTCTTTTTAATTTCTTCCTTTCTCTCTCCCAGAATCTCTCCCTCCCACTCGCCTTCTCTTAAGGTCTAAATATCCTTCTTTACACACACACACACACACACACACACACAGACACACACAGACACACACACACACACACACACCACGCACACCCCCACAAACAGACAGAGCTGAGCAGGGACGAAAAGTTTCAGAGAACACACAGGCTCTTTTCGTTGACTCTCAACATTGTAGTTCCATGCTCTGCGCCAGTCTACAAAGGAGGGTGTGTATGAACACTGACAAATGTCTGAACTGATCAAAGTCACGCAGGGAGAAAGAAATCGAGCTCAGAGATACATCACAAGCAATTCCCCCCCCGCCCCCCGGCCAACCTGGGACTAAGAAAAGAACAGAGCTAACAGGGCAAAATGCCTGGGTGAGATGAACTATCAGGCAAGAACTAAAGGGTAAAACCAGCAACCTTTTATGAGATGTCTGAGTTCAGGCATTTGAGGCATAGGATGTTGTTCAAAGAACAATCTAAAAGACTGAAAAACAAATCTTACATTTTCTCAAACTGGTGAGTTTTACTACGGTGTCGACCATGCTGTGTCACTGGCTGTGGAGTAAAGCCTTCCTCGGTTTGAGTCACAGTCTGATACTTTTTTGCAGAGTTACTGATTCTTGGCTGAGCTTTGCCTCTTGGGAGGAAAATATCTTTCCATCTAGGTAGCTGTGATGAGCAGCCCAGAGTATACTGAATGCCTGGCGTAGGTCATACTATATCAGAAGTGATTTCTAAGTGGCAGCCTTTCACAGGATGATGCCTTTTATTATTTTTAGCGCTGGGGAAAAAGGCATGTAAATGCAAAGGACATTTGCATGGAATGCATTTTCTTTTTTATTTTAATTTTTTATTGAGATAGTGTTGGTTTACAATATTGTATTTGTGTCAGGTATACAGCACACTGACTTAATTATACATATATCTATATATTCTTCTTCAAGTTCTTTTCCATTCTGGGTTATTGCAAGATATTGAAAACAGTTTCCTGTGCTATACAGTAGGTCCTTGTTGATTATCTATTTTAAATATAGCAATGTATATCCATTAATCCCAAACTCCTAATTTATCCTACCTTTTCCCTCCCTTTCCCCTTTGGTAACTGTAAATTTATTTTCCATGTCTGTGAATCTTCTTCTGTTTCGTAAATAAGTTCACCTGTATCATCTTTTTTAGATTCCACATATAAGCAATATCATATGATATATGTCTTTGTCTGACTTACTGTGTGTGATAGTCTCCAGGTCCATCTGTGTTGCTGCAAATGGCATCAGGAATGCATTTTCTTTAAACTGGGCTCTATCATTCTTATTTTGCAACTTGATTATTGCTAGAACAAATGCATAGCATTTTGACATGAGAAATTTGTTTGTGAGGTTAATGTCTCCTAACCACTCTATATGTAGAATCTATTTAAATTATGTGACTATATCATTGACTCCGACATAAGAAGCCTATTTCTAAATGGTGGCTAAAAGATTTTACTAACACTACTTTTCTTTTCTTTTTTCCTATGGAAGTAATTCATATCACAAAGGAAAAATAAGACATATGAATCTTCAAAATTTCTTATTCATTTAGCGCATTTATTTAAGGAACACACCTTTTTTTCTGGTAGAAATATTTATGGTCAACTGAATTCGAATGCTCATTTAATGTTCATCAAGTGTTCCTTAAATGTTTATTGTTTATAATACTACTTGAAATGTTTTAAGTGGATAATAATTTTCTTAAATTTATTTTAGAAATACAGTTTTCTGGAGGATGCTGTCAGACCTCTCAAGGATGTACCAATGAGAAGTTTCTCAACAGTGAAGCTTAGCAACTTGCTTTGGGAGGCACCTGGCATAAAGTAAGCTGTTAATACAGAGGTTTTCTTTCTCTTTTTTCTTTTCTTCCCCCCCCCTTTTTTTAGGGCCCCAGGTGTGGCACATGGAAGTTCCCAGGCTAGGGGTCAAATCGGAGCTGTAGCTGCCGGCCTATGCCACCGCCACAGCAGTGCTGGATCTCTGACCCAGCAAGCAAGGCCAGGGATTGAACCCTAATCCTCATGGAAACTAGTCGGATTCGTTTCTGCTGAGCGCCACAATGGCTCCCAATACTGAGGATGTCAAAATAATCTTGATGTTAGTTTGCCAGCTTTGAATATTTTGCCTGAGCTGTTATCAAAGACATACACAGTTGACTAAAACCAGGAAGTACTATTTAATCACATATACATGTAATGCATTTTTTAAAAAACTGTTTTGGCTGCAATGTGCAGCAGTTTGATATGGGATCTCAGTTCCCAGACCAGGGACTGAACTCTGGCCATGGTGGTAATAGGGCTGTATCCTAACCACTAGACTCCCTTATGCAATATATTTTTAATCTGAAATGATTACTGCAAAACTTCAAAATAATATCTCATTTCACTAAGGCTATACTAAATTTTGCTAAAATAGCTATTTACCTGGTGGAACAATTTTAGACATTTAATTTTTCAGGATACCTCTTCTTTCTATTTTTGGCAAAGACAGTGAATCTGCAGTATTTATTTGCTTGATACAGGCATGTTGGGGTGGGCGTGGGGGGGGGAACCAAGAGTGTACCGGAGTATTCCTATTGTGCATTGCAGCAGGCACTGATTTTTATCTAATTTAATTGCGAAGTGCTGTCTTTGTTTAGCAGCACCCCTGGCCTCTACCCACTAGATGTCGATAGCATGCTCTAGATGCAACAATTAAAAATGTCTGCAGACATTGACAAATGTCCCCTGGGGAGTAAACTTGCTCCTGATTGAAAAGAAGTGCATTGCAGCAAAAGACTTTCTGAAACAATGTTTAAGTATTGATTTTTTACCAGACAATTAAAATAGAATTCTTCTTATCTACATTAAAAGTGTTTTTTCCTTTTCTTGTTTTGTGGTTTTGAAGATATACATAAAAGAGTTTTGAAAACAAACAGATGTTGTACCTGACTTGCCATCCCTTTTTGCCCATGTTTTCCATTATCGACCTGCACGGTGGACCACATGGACTCTGTGATGTGACTGTCTGTTTGGCTGAGGACTTCTGGGTTTTCACCCCATATTTGTTCCTGACACAGGCTTATAAAGGCTAACACATTTCTTATCTTGAAACCTCCTCTTCAAACCTTACTGTGGCTCTCTGAATAACAAAATAACAATCTAGCAAGGAGAGCATTATTAACCTGTATGCACCATGTAGATTCAAATTTCTAACCTTGTGTTTTTTTTTTTTTATCCCACTACCATCGAAATACACTACAACATTTTTCAGCATCATATTTTAAAGTTAGACGATGACACTAAGGGCTTTTGTCCATGCTTCTAAACCTATTTTCCACCATCTTTTTCGGCAGTAGAAACAATCATTTTTGTTAAATGTCTGTTTGACTGTAGACCTGGGAAAGTCCTAATGAAAGAGTTTGGTCAAATCTAAATCAGGGCCTCACCATGTAGAGATATTCAGATAATAGTAAGCCAACTCATACATTAAGAATAGTGCATTGAAGAGCTAAAATGCCTACTGTCACATTGTTCATCCTATGGATCCATCTGTAATCGACAGCTATCAATCAGGCAACACTAAAGATGCTTATCATCGCTAAACCACAGCAAAGGACAATTTTAGCTATCACTGTTTAGTATTAATTAAACAATTCTGGAATGAAATGACTTCTAGGGAATGATATGAAGCAAAATGTGCAACTGGGACAGAGTGATGAATAGGTATAGGTATTTCAAAAGACATTTTGTCCAAAATCTAAACAATTTTGCTCTGGATGGAGGTAATCTGAAGCTATCATGTTATTTTAGCAGAAAATCAACAATTAAGTGGTAGACCAACTCCTGTGGTGTGGATTCCTGTGTTGTCTTTGAGGGACATAATAGGGTCCTAGCAGAAATAAATGATTTCTGCAAAACCGAAAGCAAAAGCATGGAGAAGAGGACGACAGAATTAACAAGCACAACACTATCTATCTATCTATCTATCTATCTATCTATCTATCTATCTATCTATTTATCTATCATCTATCCATCTGCCTATCTATCATTTACCCGGTATCTGTCTAATCTATCTAGCTAATCTATTATCTATCATGTATGTAATCTATCTAGCTAATCTATTATCTATTTAATCTATTATCCATTATGTATTATGTATCTAATACATCTAGCTAATCTATTATCTATCTTTCACCTATCACGTATCTATCTAGCTAATCTACTATTCAGCTAATCTGTAATCTATCTAATCTATATATCTGTCATCTATTATATGATATGTATATAGACTATCCATAGTCTATTACCTCCCATGTTTCTATCTGTCTAGCTAATCTATTATCTACCTATCAATCATTTTACACAGTAAATACCAATTGATGGCATGTATTAAGTGCAAACTATGTCCAAAGTTTAGTATTATTTGCCTTACTTAGTTCTCTTGGACATTCAAGTTTCAGGCTCATTCTATCCAGACTGAGCCTAACTAGTTCAAAACTGACAATATAAACGGAGCCACACAGCTCCGCTGATTGAGCCAGGGGTCAGTATCTGGAAACTAGACTCCCTGATTCCTGCCTGGCCATCTCCTTGCCCGCCCGCTGAGCCTCGCTTTTCATTGTCTTTCTACAAACCCACCGCGCATGCTCAGTCCTTAGAGTCGGCTTCCGAGGCTGCAGCTTTCTAGTTCGCCTTCAGCTCCTCTGTAGCCGGATCAGCCTTGGCTTTAACCCCAGCTTGCGTGCCTGTGATTTAGCTTTCTCTTCAGCTCGTGAAGAGGAGGTTTAATGATCTTAGCTGTGGCCTAGTAAGGGCGGATATTTCTGCTTGGCACACTTGAAGCTACCCGATTTATGCAAGGGACGTCTCCTACAGGCTGGAAAGCTAACTGAATTATAAAAGTAAAGGTGGCATGTTCCAGTAGTACCAGTAGACGATGGGGAGTTCCAGTCCTAGTTTTGCTACTGATGAGACATGTAACCTCTGATAAGTCACGTAAAGGCTCTGGTCCTCGCTTGCCTCATTTGTAAGACAAACAGATGCTTTCAGATGTATTATCGCTGTGTCGATTTGTGAAATATAAAACTCCCTTTCAGAGTCATGTATAAGTTAATATGGAGTCGGAATGCACGTGTATTATCTGAAATATATTCTTTACCCAATCTCCCAGTGAATGCAAATTGATGCCTCTAATAAGGAGCTATGAGAGGTCATCCAGGAGACTGGTACTGGGAGCTACGTGGGTCAGCTGCAGAATACTGTTTAGGGAAGAATACATACGAATATGGAGAAAGAGAAGGTCGTGAACCTATGGAGTGTAATACAAAGAGCATTTCACTCCAAAAGCAAGTGAGTGCAGGAATAAATGAGCAGTTTGGGATTAGCAGATTCGAACTACTCTATGTAAACTGGATAAACAGCCAGGTCCTACTGTAGAGCACAGGGAACTATACTCAAAACATTGTAATAAGCCATAATGGAAAAGAAAAAAGAAACAAGTGAGTGCAAAGGATAAGTAGAGGCAAACAGCAGGGATAGATGGATTATGCCAGAAAATAATAAGAAATGGCAGTGGGGAGCCATGGGGTAGTCAGTTTTTGGAGAGCGTCAGATATTAGGTTGATTAATTGACAAGACAAAATAGGACATCAATGTTTATATTAATTTGATCAATGGCTTGATCTAAATCAAAAGGATACTAATAAGGAAGACTGGTCTCATGACTATGGGCTGCAAAAGATGAGAAAGAGCAGAGGCTGTAGTCAAGGGGGTGAAGCTGTTGTGTAACAGATGGAAGTTAGCTATTGTGGTCTAGTGTGATTGCAAAGGCATGCAAACTAGCCATTGCCAGAAAGAACACCATCTCAGTTATGCTAATCATGAACACACTTTGACTTTAGAACAGAAGTGGCCAAAAGAAATATAGCACGAGCCACACGTGCAGTTTAAAATTTTTTGGTAGCCATATGAAAAAAATAAAAAGAAATAGGTGAAATTAATTTGAATAATAGTTTATTTAACTTAATATATCCAAAATATGATGTTGTCAACATGTAGTCAATATAGGAGTTATTAATGAGATATCTTCTTTTTTGCCTTTTTAGGGCTGCCCCTGCCGCATATGCAAATTTTCAGGCTAGGGGTTGAATTGGAGCTGCTGCTGGAAGCCTATGCCACAGCCATAGCAATGCAGGATCCAAGCCAAGTCTGAGAGCTACACCACAGCTAATGGAAATGCTACTGGATCCTTGACCCAATGCTTGAGGCTAGGGATTGAACCTGAATCCTCATGGATACTAGTTGGGTTCATAACCCACTAAGCCACAGCTTCCTGTTAATGAGGTATCTTCTTCATTTTTAAAACTGTCTTTCAGATCTGGTGTGTGTTTCACCCATGCAACACAGCATATATCAAGTTGGACTGGCCACATATCAACTGCTCAAGAGCCATGCGTGGTCATGACTGCTGTACTGGACAGTGCAGCCTGAGAGGATGGTGCAAAAGGTTTAAGATCCCATCAAGTGGAATTCCTGTTGTGGTGCAATGGGATTGGCGGGACCTCTGCACTGTTGGGATGCAGATTTGACCCCACCCAGGCACAGTGGGTTAAGGATCTGGCTCCCGCATTGCCTCAGTGGGGTAGGTCATAAATTCATCTTGGATCTAATTCCTGGGATGCCTTGAGGCTGTCAAAAGAGAAAAAAAAAAAGATTCCATTAGGTTACATTTTATTATATTAAAAACAATCATAGAATATTGCATGTATACAATTTTGTAGTCCTTCAGGAGTTTTTAGATATGATGGTCACATAAAAATCATTCTTTTATAATGAAGTAGAATTTTAAGAAAAATAACAGGGACAATGTAAATTTACCAAACAATGTTGCAAAGTAAAAACACTAATAAAAACAACAAAAGCCTTATTTGGCATCATCTTTCATAACCATTTCATAAATGTAATGACATTTGAATAACACAAAATTGGAGAAACTAGAATATTATAACATGGAGGATTTCTCTCAACCAAATATGTTCAGTTTCATTAAAAATGGTTACATTGTCTATTTTTCTCATTTCACCAGAGATGAGTAAAACCTACTCCACGTTCCATGTAAGAATTGTGATTTGGGACTCACTGATCTGGCCTTTGGGTTCTGGTAGTACAAGTCCCTTAAAACCATTGTGGACTGCCAGTGGCTTAGTTTTGGAGCACTCAGTTAGCAATTAACCAAAGTTTTAAGAGTCTTGGTCTATGAATATAGGTACACCCTTTGGAAGTCTCCCTTTTAGCACCTGCTAGATTCCCTAACCCTTAGTTTATTATTATTATTATTATTATTATTATTGGAATTTGTAGATTTTTATTTTTTAATATGATTTTTATTTTTTCCAGTATAGTTGATTTATAGTGTTCTGTCAGTTTCTAATGTACAGCAAAGTGACCCAGTCATACACACATATATATATATACATTCTTTTTCTCACATTATCCTCCTTTATGTTCCATCATAAGTGACTAGATATAGTTCCCTGTGCTATACAGCAGTGCTTATCCACTCCAAATGCAATAGTTTGCATCTATTAACCGCAGACTTCCAGTCCATCCCACTCCCTCCCCCTTCCCCTTGGCAACCACAGTTCTATTCTCCAAGTCCATGAGTTTCTTTTCTGTGGAAAGCCTAACTCCTAGTTTAAAGGCTGCTGTCTTCAAATACAGGTGGTTCACATGGCATAAATAATCTGCCACCTGACTCCAGAATATGTTTCAGCAATTGGTGCTTGATGAAGGGGGCACCGTTACCTCCATTACTCAGAGACTGTCCCATGCAGTATCTTGGAGAAAAGTTGGGAATTTGGAGTTTCCTAATTTCTTTGGCTTTCCAGGTAGGTATTTCCCTTCAAACTCAGGGAACCAACTCTTGGTTTGGATACAGAGTTGAATCTTTGCAAAGCCCTAAAAGCAAACACTGTCTGACCTATAGTGATTTTTGCAGAAACGACCTCTCTTGACAAAGTTATTTCTTTTTTCTTTTTACTATTAGAAGGGCTATCTGTCAGAATAGACTAGACAATATTGTGATAACATATAGAAACAAAATCTCAGTGTTTAATAAATCAACAGAAATTTATCTCTCACTTTACATGGCTATTGTGGATCAGCAGAGGGCTCTGATCACCAGGGTCTCTCAGGCACCAGGCTCCTGGAAGTTCCATGTTGACATGTGCATCCATGATTAGCAAGGCAGAAAAGGGAACATGGCAAGTTGCACTCTGGCTTTTAAAGATTCTGCCTGGAGCTGATACACATCATGTCTTCTTGCATTTCATTGACTTAACTTCAGAGTGGTAAAGGAAGGAAAATCCAACATTCCTCCTGGAGGGAGAGGAGAAATATTTTGATGAAAAGCATTAACGAGGTCTCCGATCTGCCTTTCTGATCACTTGTGGGCATAATACACTAATATCTTTCCCAAGGGCTACATTGCAGAAATCACATCCAGTCACAGTATCAAGCCCACAGTTTAGCCTCTGGATTATGGATAGTAGGTGGTTCTGACATGATATCTAGCTATGGATGCTCTTGACTAAACATCTCTGAACAAAAAAGACAAGCTATCTCTCCCTGATATGCAATGATGGACCAGAGGCAAGATAATGGCCAGAAGCATTCTCCTTTGGAAAGGGATGGTTTAGGAGAAACCCTGCAGGTAGTTGAGCATCAGATGAGGTCAGGCTTCTCACGCCGAGGGTGGGAATGGTCCTTAATTAGGCTGAGTCTGCACCCTGGGAGGGGCTTCCCCAATCCACTGTCCGCTGTGGCCTTTGATCTGGACTTGGGGGGGGTCTTTCTTACTCATTATCCACATACTCTACATCTAAAGTGGTCATTGGAAGATAAGCCCTATGATGTCCAGGGCTGGGGCTGAGCAGAGTTTACAGCATCCCTTTTGCCTTTGGTTGGTTGGGTACCTCAAGGATGCTTTATAAACAGGACAGTTGCTATCTTTTTTTTTTTTTTTTTGAAGCTCAAGCTAGTAGTCCTTGCAGTAGTATAATTCAACTCTTTCAAGGACTTAGTTGTCTTCTTATTTGTTTGATTCCAATTAGTTTCATGTGTCAATAACCACCTCTTTAGTTTTTCTCTCAGAAAAGTTTTGTGAACATAATTCCCTGATTTGCTATGCTGCTCCCCCCCCCCGCCCCAATATCTCTCTCTTTCTCTCCATTTATCAATTTATTGTAGGTAACTTGAGCCTGTTCAGTTTTGCTGACAGTCAATTCCTTTATCTTTTCTTTGGTCCATTTGATACACTGAAAAAGATTTCTGGAATCACACTCTTAGTTGAACTTTGACTCTTAGATAGTTTAGTGTCTTCAAAGATTTTAGCCATGGATGTCATGGACATAACCATAATTTAATCCTTACTGCAAGGCTGATTTTGATTGACCTTTATTGTTCAATTTTATATTTCACTGGTTGTGATTGAGAAGCATATAGTCCTAATCCTTCACTTTCTAAATTTCTGGACTCTATTTCCCTTCATTTATTTTTTGCAAACTGGCAAATTCCTTAATAATCTCATTTGTGTTTCTTATAAAATCTTGTGGAACGTAGACAACGACAACCAAAACATCCCACTGCATTTTTATAATCTCTTGTTTTAGGGTTATACATTCATAAGGTATACAATCTGATTGCTGGGTTATCATTGATAGCAATATTACCAAATGCTTTTTCACTAACATGGATGACTATTGTTATAAGCTTCTGGCAACAGTTTCCTTCCTGTCTGCTCCCTGGCTTTTAAGCCTGAACCACCTATTTTCTTTTAGCTATTATGATAGCACACCACATCTAGCTACCATTTCTGAATCAGCCAGTACATGCCAGGTTGCACTACAGTAAAAAGCAGCCCCAATGAAAGTATAATTCTCGGAAATTCCCATTGCAGCTCATTGGTAATGAACCTGGCTAGGATCCGTGAGGATTGGGTTCAATCTCTGGACTCTCTTAGTGGGTTAAGAATCTGGCATTGCCCTGAGATGTGGTGTAGGTCACAGACTTGGCTCAGATCCTTTGTTGCTGTGGCTGTGGTGTAGGCTGGCAGCTGCAGCTCTGATTTGTCCCCTAGCCTGGGAACTTGCATATGCTGCAGGTGTGGCCATGAAAAGCAAAATAAAAAAGTTTAATTCTTATAATTCTCATGTTGTGTTCACTCAGGGACACAACTTGATAAGATTCTACCTTGATACTTATCTCCTTGGTCTTTGGTTGAGGTGGGAAAAAAGGAAGGTGACAGACCACGACCCAGTCCTAAGATGCAAGAGGCTGTAGATTAATCGGATACTTTTTTCCTTCTTTTTATGGCTGCACCCGCCAGATACGGAAGTTTCTGGGCTAGAGGTCGAATCAGAGCTGCAGCTGCCAGCCTACACCATAGCCACAGCAATACCAGATGTGAGCCTCATATGAGACATATGTCACAGCTTATAGCAACATGGGATACTTAACCCACTGAGTGAGACCAGGTATTGAATTCATATCCTCACAGACACTATGTTGGATTCTTAGCCCACCGAGCCACAGTGGGAACTCCAGGTGCCTTTTTAACTGAATAACTAAACTGCCAACTTTCCATTCTGGGATTAAGGAATTACCATTGCTCTCTACCACTTATCAGTTAAGTTCCATCCAAACTTAGCTTCTCTTATGATGACAACACATTTCCCATTTTTGTATTAGTCCAGACTCATTAGGCACAAGTGACATAAATCTGGCCCAGATGAGGTCATCAGTCTCTTTCTGTATCTATTTTTTTGTCTGTTTCTTCCTCTTTTACTCTCTCTCTCTCTCTCTTTTTTTTTTTTTTTTTTTTTTTTTTTTGTCTCTGCTTGTCCCTGCTTTGTGACTTTAGGCAGATTTTCTGCATGTTGTTGAGATAAAGGCTGCTTGTAATCCTTGATTCTTATCTTGTCAAGTCCATGGTCCATGAGCCCCAAAGCAAGGACACATATCCTGGTGTAGATTGAGGACTTGGTTTGGTGCAGGTCTCTGATTTTAGGTGCCATGTTCAACCCTGAGATGTATTTAGGGGAAGAGGGCCTTATGATTATCTGAGACTAGATTATGCATTTATCTTGATAATTAGAAGGTAGTAGAGGATACATTCTCAGAAGACAGAGGATGGGTAGGATTGATGGGCAGGGGTGCAGTCTACTGCAATCCAGAAGTTTCTATGCCAGTAACTATAGAAGGAAAGAGTACCAAGGCTAAAAATGTCTTAGGAGATGTTCCAAGTTAGTACAGGTAAGAGGGAATATGGCAAAGGGGGGCATGAAATTGAAGGAAAGAAATATTGGGAAAGGAAAAGACAGATGGCAAATAAGTGGATCATTAACTAATATAAATTAAATGAAAATACTGTCAGGCTTTACCAATTGGTGTATGTGGATCTTGTGAAGAATATTAAAAGTAACTGCTATTATCTCAGTAGTCACAAGTGCAAACATAAAGAAATATATAATTAGGGAATAAAGTTTATGATTTTGCCACACGAAGACAGACCAGTTTTATCAAATCACTTTTCTCTTGGTGAGGTAACACTCTTCAGGCTTTGCTACTGAAATAAGAAGGTCTTAGTTGTGAGAACAAAAATGTGTCTCTTATTTCTCAATCTTCTTTTAGAATTATCAGAGCTCGATGCTAAATTATATTCCAGATAACTGGCTATTGCTCATGTTAGCATGCCATGAAATGGCTACAGGGAATTTCTTAGTTGTTGTATCTTCCACAGACTAATCAAACACAATACATAATTAGGTCTGGGCATAAAAACTTAATAAAGACAGATCTGGGCTGTTCCTTTCATATTTATAGATTGCTATTCACCTTTTGAAATGTGAAGTTGAGTTTTCTCCACAATGTGTCAATCTGTCAACATATTAAATCATCATATAATTATTGGGATCAAATATCTTCCTATGGGGGATAAGAAATATTCTGGGTGGAATATTACTGGAAGCAAGGGGAGGTGCAAAGGAAAAACTAGAGAAACAGCTGCAGTCATGGTGCCAAGAAACAAATGATGGGAAAAAGTAAAGGGGAATCATAAAGATTCATATTGAAAACACCACAAATCACATAGGTACTTAACAAAAGCTTAACAGACTATTGGGTACTAATGACCAGTAAAGAGAACTAAAGGGGCAGGCAGGAGGAGGATGGGGTATTGGAAGTGGATGCTGAGTGGGACAACTTGGTGTGCTGGACTGCTTGTTCCTGGATCTGAGGTTAGCCAGTGGATGGCATACCTTAGTCGCAGTCTGGTACCTGGAGATTTCCGGGGGGAGATGCTTGGGAAGAGAGTGATGATTAAAGTGTTAGAAGAGGTAGGGTTGGAGAGATGATGAATTCAGGCACATTATGTCAAATTAGCCAATTGATGGCAGAATTTATTTACTTGCATATCCCATGTGACATTATTGGATTCATCCTTTCCCCCTTCTGAGATAGTGACTATTCTTTAACTCCAGCAATCTATTCATTTTTGTTAATTTTGCCCAAATGCTTTGTAAGTCTCTACATCCTAGTAATAACCTATCCTGGGAGAATTGGTGTTACAGGCATCATCAAAGTGGGTTTCTGAGAAGGGTTTTCATGAAGACCTTGCTTGATTATTAAATGACACAGTAAGAGAAACAATCCAAAGGCCTGAAAAGTCAGCTTGTCTAAAGTTACCCTTGTTACCACAAAATTATCTTTATCTATACCAGGTAGTACAGAGCTAGGTTTAAGAGAGCTGAACAGTGAAAGGCTTTTTTTTTTTTTAAAGGTGCTTCGAATAAACATACAGGGTTACAGACCATTAAAGTTAAGTTCTTATGCACACTTGTTTAATAATTTGCAGTTTCAAGTCTTTAACAAAAGAAAAATATTTCCTTTGGATGGTATTTTATACCATAAGATTTAGGAAACTAATGTGGGGCCTATGCTATTATAAGAGCTAATCTTTTCTTTTTCTTTTTTATTAAGGTATAGTTGATTTACAGTGTTATGCCAGTTTCTGCTGTACAGCAAGTGACTCAGACACACACACACACACACACACACACACACACACACACACACACACACACACACACACACAGAGAGGTTTCTTTTCTTATACTATCTTCCATCATGGTCTGTCTCAAGAGACTGGATATAGTTCCCTGTGCTGAGCAGCAGGACCTCTTTGCTTATCCATTCTAAATGTAATAGTTTGCATCTACTAACCCCAAATTGCCAGTCCATCTCACTTGGTCAATAAAAGTTAATCTTATTAATTCTCCAATATAGTATGTGTATTTAGGACTCCAAAGGAAATTGCATTTTTTTTTTTTTTTTTGGTCACTCTCTCTCTCTCTTTTTATTTTATGGCCACACTTGCGGCATATATAGGTTCCCAGGCTAGTGGTTGAAATGGAGCTGTAGCCGTTGGACTACACCACAGCCATAGCAAAGCCAGATCTGAGCCACCTCTGTGACTTACGCCATAGTTCATGGCAACACCGGATCTTTAACCAAATGAAGAAGGTCAGGGGTTGAACCTGCATCCTCATGGATACTAGTCAGATTTGTTTTCACCGTGCCACGACTGGAACTTCTTGATTTTTTGATTAGATGTTATTTCTTACATTATTACATAAATGGTGATATAATAATAGATGGGGCAAATTGGAAATTTATAAAAATGTGGCTTTGTTTTTAACAAGAAGTACAAGTAAGTGGTAGCAAACCACACCCAGGTAATCATATATGATTTTAGAAAAATTTAGATTTTATATGTAGTCAGAGTTTGTTGTATAGTTTTTGGAAAATCTATAAAATATGCAAAGCCAACTTTAAATTGGCTGTTTTTAAAAGTTAATGGTGTCTTTTCTTTAATTTTGTGTTATTTTGAAATGAAAGATGAATATATTTTGGGGGAAAATGTTTATATGCCAAAATAAAATAAATAGCTGTTCTTAAAGTGACAAATATGAAGGCAACAAGAGATAGAATATAATAACATTACATACATTTTTGACAATTAAATGGATATTCATAATATTATTTACTAAAATTCTTTTAAGAAGTATTATGGGTCATAATAAGAAATTATATAACTAGAGGTAGGAGTGTTTTATTTTTCCTAGCAGTAATTTCAAGTTATTTATTTAAAAAATAATTTTTTAATGGTCTATCCCAGGAGATTGGGTCTAGTTTCCTGTGTGTATGACCTCATTGCTTTTCCATTCTGCATGTAGTAGTCTGCATTTACCAACTCCAAACTCCCAGTCCATCTTACTCCCTCTCTGCTCCCCCTTAGGAACCACAAGTCTGTTCTCTATATCTGTGGGTCAGTTTCTGTTTTAAAGTTAATTTTTGTAACTACATTTGTTTCTAATTGGATCTCTAGAACAGTATATACCAGTGGTTCTCAGAGTGTGGGCCTGGCAAATATTTAGAAATACAAATTCTCAGGCTCCATCCCCATCTATTGAAGCAGAGACTGATGGTGCAGCCCAGCAATATATGGTTTCACAAGCTTTCCATGTGATTCTCATACACACTCATGTTTAAGATACACTGGTCTAGAAGGAGTGTAAGACATGAAAAAATAATAAAGAATTTTTGTCCTTAAGTGTTGGTTCTGCTCCTTCTTTGAGTGGATAAAACACAGCTGCTAAAGATACCCATCAGTAGTGAGTGTTAGACAAACAATGGGTATTCCTCTTTTGGAACTCAATGATGGCTTTTCAAGTTGGATAGCAGGGGAAAAATATGTTTACTTAATGTTCGGAATAATGAAATTTTGGAAGAGGTTAAAAATTGTCATGGGTCTTTGTGCCAGGTAGTAAACAGAAATCCAGGTGGTCTTGAAGAAGATCAATCAGTGACCTAAAATAAAACTATTTTATCTTTTTAATTTTTTTTGGGGGGGGAACATGTCTTAGGAACTGGTGAAGGAAATTTTAGGGTGTTAAAAGCTTCTCTTCAATCTGCATCATAGGGACCAATTGGGGGGGAAATATGTACACATTTCAGGGGCTGATTTTACATTGCCTATTTTTGATGGGAACAAGAATATCTTGTTTTTGAAATAGAATATTTGAGGCCCGCTGATTTGAGAAAGTTCTGCTTTGAAGATCTAAAGACAAGCTATATTATTGGAGCCAAACTTCGATCTGTTGTGTCTTTAATTCCAAATTATACATTTGTTTTTGATCACATTGTCACTTTAAGTGCAGTGAAGCAAATGTTGTGAAGGTGTCTTGGAGAAGGACTTTAGTAATTATAGGAGTGAGGAATACTGCCAAATGTCATACTGCATCCTGGGGAAATATTTACCAAAAAAATTTATCAAGACTAATTTACTTTATTTAACAATGTATATAGTTCTTAAAGAATCTCCAAGTTAATGTATAACTTTGCCTGCTGAACTACAAAATGTGATCATATAAATAGGCTGTGATTACCAGCTGAACAGGTTTTCTTTGTTTAGAAGCAAATGACATAAGCCATGTTTATTGCATGTCTGGTGCAATAAGGAGGTTTGTCTTTGCTGAGTTCTGAATTTTAATTTAAATACCTCCTTATGCTGTTTTAAAGAGGTCTCAAAATTTTGCACTTAAAAGAATTTGTGTAACTTGGGATTTCAGTTGAAATTGTCTAATTTGAAAAGGTAAGAATTAATAGAGAAATGCAAATACTGTATTATATCACATATGTAGAATCTAAAAAATCCAAACTTGTAGAAACAGAGATGTAGAATCATAGTTATCAGGGGCTGGGGGAGGGGGCATGGGGAGATGATGTTTAAGCAGTCTGCAACTGGAAGATGAGTAAGTTTTGGACATCTAATAACAGGCAGCATGGCGATTGAAGTCAATAATACTGTATTATATACTTCATAATTACTGAGAGACTAGATTTTCAATGTTCTTGCCACAAAATAAGAAATGGTAATTACATGATATGTAAAGGTCACAGAGTTACAGTGGCCATCATATTGCAATATATAAGTGTATCAAATCAACATGTACACATTGAAGGTACACAATATGGAAACTACATCTCAGTAAAAAAAAAAATAGACTGAGGTGGATTTATTTTTGAGCTCAAGTAAGAAGAGATTATGAAACCAGTGTAAGGATATATCACTCTCCTTCATTTTTTAAAATAAATTAAATCTTGTTCTAAGACCACCTGGCTTCATTCTTCCTTTCACTGGATGCACAGGGATTCCTGACCCTGGATGTACAGGGTGATCACCATTGTTACCTTTGCTTTTTTGCTACATGATTGCTAATGTCAACAACTTTGCAGCCCAGCTGCTTCAGACAGTGATATATATATATATATATATATTTTTTTTTTTTTTCCCAGAACCCAGCAGCTCTGTAAGGTCAAACACAGGAGACATTTGTTATTGCCCTCAAAGCCAGTTGTGTAAGGCTTAGAACACAGGAAGCTCTCTACTTTCTGCATTAGAGCTTCTCTTCCCTCCTGAGATACTATGATGAGCTGTGCCCAGGTCCTAGCACTCACGGGGCCTACTTCCTACAAATCCCCTGTCTTGCAGAAGCCAAACACCTCACCTGAACCTTGAGTTATGTCCTTCTGGTTGAGAGTAGCTGGTCTCTCTAGATTTCTCTTGGGGAGCTTGGAACCCCATCATTTTCTGAATTGGCTCAGGGAGGGTTTTTTTTTTTTTTTTTTTTTAAAGAAGTTTCTAAAACACAAGGAGATAATATCTCTCCCTTCCCTAGTCAAATTGAGATTGACAGAAAGGCTTGGTAATTCTTTGGGAGTTCAGTGAGTCTAAAAAGGAGTACAAAGTAGACCTGCCACATTTGTGACAAAGAACACAGCCCCCAGACACTCCCTTTCCTTTCTAACCAGATAGACTTCAAAAGCAGGCAATGGCAGAGGCAAATGATTATATATATGATGGATAAACAACACGGTCGTACTGTACAGCCCAGGGAACTATATTTAATATCCTGTGATAAACCATAATGGGGAAGAATATGAAAAAGTATATATATGTACAAATAAATCACTTTGCTGTATACCTGAAATTAGCATATTTAAAATCAGCTGTACTTAAAAACAATTGAAAAAAAAAAAGGAGGCAAGGGCGTCAAGAAACGCCCATGACCTGGGACCCCAGCCTGTCCTCCCTTCTTTTTATTACTTCCATACAATAGCTGACCCTATAGCCTGAAAGTCATGGCAGAGAGGAAAGTGAAAAACTGGGCTACTCTTAGTTTCTTTTCTTTCCAGTCTTTTCTTATTATCCATCAAGTCAAAAGTGGAGAGTCTTGGTAGAATGTGCTGAATCGAGAAGTGAAATACATGTTAATTTTGTGCAGTGTTCCCACTGTTTCAATAAATATTAATGTATGAGTACGATATAGAAATCGTGTAATTTTGGTGACTTTGCATTAAAGATGAATGCTCTTATACTGGTGTTTAAAAGCAGCATTATACAATATAAAGATGAACAGCATAATTAAAAAATTATTTTTTTCTTGATTTAGAACAACATTAAGCAGCAAATAAAACACACACAGAGCAGTAAAGCTTTTATATGTTAGCACCGTTTTTTTTTTTACTGAGTTTATTTATTTATTTTTCATTATTGATTTTTTTTCTTTTTAAATGATTTTTTTTTCATTATAGTTGCTTTACAGTGTACTTTCAGTTTTCTTTGCTGGGGTAGGGTGGGTGGGAGGGAGGGGAAGGACATAAAACCTGCCGTTAATTGATGCAGACTATTGTCTTTGGAATGCATAAGCAATGAGATCTTGCTGCATAGCACTGGGAAGCATATCTAGCCACTTATGATGGAGGATGATGGAGGATAATGTGAGAAAAATAATGTATATGTGTGTAGCACTTTTAATGGCAATTTTTTCCTTTTATTTCCTTTTATTTAATTTTTTATTCTTTAAATACATTAGTGAAGTATAGTTGATTTATAATGTGTTAGTTTCAGATGTACAGCAAAGTGACTCAGCTATACATATATGTGTGTATGTACACATATATTTATTCTTTTTCATATTCTTTTCTATTATAGGTTATTATAAGATATTGAATATATCTCTTGTCTACACAATAGGTCCTTATTGGTTATCCATTTTATATATAATAGTGTGTGTATATTAATTCCAAACTCCTATGTATCCATCCGACCTTTCCTGTTTCATAATCATAAGTTTGTTTTCTGTGAGTCTATTTGTTTTGTAAATAAGTTAATTTGTATCTCTTTTTTAGATTCCACCTATAATTGATATCATAAGATTATTTTCTTTCTTCTGTCTGACTTACCTCACTTAGTATGATAATTGCTAGATCCATCCATGTTGAGGTAAATGGCATTATTGCATTTTTTTAATCTTTTTAGGGCCACATCCACAGCATATGGAAATTCCCAGGCTAGGGATCAAATCAGAGCTGTAGCTGGTGGCCTACGCTACAGCCACAGCAATGTGGAATCAGAGCCACATCTGCAACCTGCATTGCAACTCACGACAATGCTGGATGCTTTAACCCACTGAGTGAGGCCAGGGATCAAACCCACATCCTCATGGATAGTAGTCACATTCGTTACTGCTGAGCCATGATGGGAACTCCACATTATTTCATTTTTTATGGCTGAGTAATATTCTATTGTATATATGTACCACATCCTCTTTATCCATTCCTCTGTGGATGGACTTTTACATTGCTTACATGTCTTGGCTACTATAAATAGTGTTGCAGTGAATATCGGGGTGCATATATCTTTTTGCATTAGAGTTTTTGTCTTCTCCAGATGTATGTTCAGGAGTGGGGTTGTAGGATCATATGGTAACTCTTATTTTTAGGGGCTAGATATTAACATCTATCCAGGAGTAGATACACTCCCTATAGTAAACAAGGCCTGTGGGGATGTTACTCCCTGGAGCCCTGAAGCCACATATGTTAATCAATAACCATATCAAAGAATGCATCAAAGCTCATGCTCCTACACTGACTACCTGAGTTATTACTCTGCCTCTATCCCCCCCTCTAGAGTTGGAGACTCTCACTGCGGGGGGTGGGGATTGGGAAAGAGTAACAACTGCTCTGTTTCCTGCTGACAAGGGACATTGTTAGAGGAAAGTAATTAGGTCTCCACACATGGGATGGTTGAGTGGGCTTTGATACATTACATTGGGTACCCCTTCTATCACCATTTGAAAGTTGATAGCTTTGGGATGAAAGGAAGTGAGAAATACAATTAATTATACAGGGTTTGAATAAAAGGATCAAGATCACAATGATGACTGTGGTGAGCAAATATTTCCACCAGGAGGAGGAGGTCAACCAGAGGCAGCTCTGAAAGCTGGAGCTGGATCTTATATATCATGAATCTGCTGCCAGAGATTTTGCAGGGAATCAGACACATTCTGTGAATAATCAGGAATATAGACACAACATTCAGATTTTATAATAGCACAGGTACCTCCTTGAGCTGCAGTGAGCATATCTAAGGCCATTCGGGTTTATAGCATTACTTTTCTTATTTATTGTTGTTCCATATTTAGGGTAGAAATAGCTTCTGCAGTATGATTAAGAACTTGTCAAATAAAATTAGTTAACACTTTGGAAAAATGGGCAAAAGACCTGAATAAACTGTTCTCCAAGGAAGATGTACAGATGGCCAGCAAACACATGAAAAAATGCTCAACATCGCTGATTATAAGAGAAATGCAAATCAAAACTACCATGAGATACCACCTCACACCAGTCAGAATGGCCATCATTAATAAGTCCACAAATAACAAGTGCTAGAGGGGCTGTGGAGAAAAGTTCCTGCACTGCTGGTGGGAATGTAAACTGGTACAGCCACTATGGAGAACAGTTTGGAGATACCTTAGAAATCTATACATAGAACTTCCATATGACCCCACAATCCCACTCTTGGGCATATATCCGGACAAAACTCTACTTAAAAGAGACACATGCACCCGCATGTTCATTGCAGCGCTATTCACAATAGCCAGGACATGGAAACAACCCAAATGTCCATCAACAGATGATTGGATTCGGAAGAAGTCATATATATACACAATGAAATACTACTCAGCCATAAAAAAGAATGACATAATGCCATTTGCAGCAACATGGATGGAACTAGAGAATCTCATACTGAGTGAATGAGCCAGAAAGACAAAGACAAAGACATATCACTTATAACTGGAATCTAATATCCAGCACAAGTGAACATCTCCACAGAAAAGAAAATCATGGACTTGGAAAATAGACTTGCGGCTGCCTGATGGGAGAGGGAGGGAGTGGGAGGGATCGGGAGCTTGGGCTTATCAGACACAACTTAGAATAGATTTACAAGGAGATCCTGCTGAGTAGCATTGAGAACTATGTCTAGATATTCATGTTGCAACAGAACAAAGGGTGGGGGAAAAAAATGTATGCATGTAAGGATAACTTGATCCCCTTGCTGTACAGTGGGAAAATAAAATTAAAAAAAAAAACAAAAAACAACAACAAAAAAAAAACCAAACAAACGAAAAACAAACAAACAGAAAAAGACTTCCACCTCAGAATTATGTCAGTGGTTCCTAATTAAGGCACAAATATTGCTGCTAAATAATCATACCAGTGGAAAACTGATCTGGCCCATCTAGTATGTAAATAGGGAAGGTTGGCTGGTACTTGGTTCAGAATTTTCATAACGTTGCCATGAGCAAAAGCCAGTCCTAGAGTGCAGCACCCTAACCATCCTGGGGGCAGCCAAGGTCACTGATTCATTCCACATAATCAATAAGTTCCATTTGGGGCTAGCCAACATACTCCAGGATTAAATCCCCTGTCCATTCTAGGACATACAGGAGTCTTATCTGGACTGTGTGTGACCTGGATAATTCGTAAACAATGTTCAGTTGCTAAATATCCTAAAGATTTTAGCTCGTTAGAGGATAGGTGTCTCCCCTCAAATGCAATCTAATGTTTATTTTGCTCCCAGGAAATAGATGCAGATTGGGTTAAATAACCCTTCTCAGGAGTGATCCACATATATTGACCCCATATTTGATAAAATTGATTAAAATACCTATAACCTGTATGATTTTTCTGATTTCTCTGGCTGGCCATGAAATATTTGTACGCATTTTCCTTGGTTGACATATAACTGAAACTTGCCTCACATTGTTCTTCAGTATCAGCACAGAGAAGAATGTTGTCCACTTATTGAATAACTTTAACAGGCTTAGAATCCTTAAAGTTTGCCAGATCTCTGGCTAATGCCTGTCCAAATAAATGAGGGCTCTCTCTACCCCTTTGAGGCAAGACAGTCCAAGTTAGTTGTGTGGATGAATCTGAGGGATCCTCAAAAGCAAATAAAAATTTTGAAGCCTTAGACAAGGGAATGCAGAAAAAGGCATCATTTAATTCTTTTATTTTTTTAATTTTTTAAATTTTTTTATTTTCCCACTGTACAGCAAGGGGGTCAGGTTATCCTTGCATGTATACATTGCAATTACAGTTTTTCCCCCCACCCTTTCTTCTGTTGCAACATGAGTATCTAGACATAGTTCTCAATGCTATTCAGCAGGATCTCCTGAATTTAATTCTAATACAGTAAACCAGGCTGCTGTTTCTGGAATCTGTGAGAGGAGCGTACGGGGTTGGGTACCACTGGATGTAATGGGACCACTGTCTCATTTAGTAGATGAAGGTCTTGTGTTAGGCACCAATCCCCCTTGGGTTTTTGTACTCCCAATATAGGCATGTTACAAGAGCTTTTGCATTGAATTAATAGTCCCTGTTTTTTTAGGTTCTTATAATGAGGATAAATCCCTGTCATGCCTCAGATCTCAGAGGATATTGTTTTTGGCAAGGAAATAAATTTTGATCCTTAAGAGTTATTTTCACTGGTTGAGCATTTTTTGCTCTTTCTGTCTTTCCTCCTATGGTCTAGACTTCTGGTTCAATATCTACTTCCATCAAAGGCAGGCATGAACCTTGATTATGTTCCATTGTCATGTGAATTGAGGTTCTAACCTTTGACAAAATACCTCTTCCTAACAGAGGAGTTGGACTCTCTGGAACAATCAGAAAAGGATGAGAGAAAAAAATAGACTCCCAATCACAACTCAAAGTTTGTGTAAGGAATTATGTAACTGGATTGCCAGAAATACCACGAATAGTGGCACAGTTATTTGAAGGGAGCCCAGGTTTGGAGAGGAGAACTGAAAAGTGTCTCCTGTATCCAGGAGGAAGTCAATAGGCTGTCCTCCTACATTTAGATTCACCCAGGCTCCTGAGTGGTGATAAGGACAGGAGCCAATATGAAAAGCCCTGGGTCCAGTCAGTTTTGATCCTGTCCCTGAGGGGTCCACCCCAGGGACCTACATCTTTGGGGGAAATCCCTTTTCCAGTGATGTCCCCAACACATGGGACATGGCCTAGGTGCTGGGGTCCGAGCCTTGGGCCATTCCCGTTTAAAGTGTTCCTCTTTTCCACAGAGGAAGTAGGCTCTGGGCTTGGGTCTCTGCCCTAGCCCTCTCTTCTTGGAGCTCCCAATTTGACTCCCTATAGTGACACAACTGGAGCCTCAGCCGTTTCTCTGTCTCATCTCTTGTTCTTCTTCTATTTTTCCTGGTCCTGATTATAATTGCTTGAGTTGGTACTCTAAGGAGGTGTTCCAGATTCTGATCAGGGCCAAAAGTCAATTTTTGGAGCTTTCTCCATATATCTTCCTTATCAGTGTAGCCTCTTCTCCCATTGTCCCTGTCCATTACCTGCCTCTGGACAGAGGTGAAGAAACCCAGACATGCAGGTGTTGTCCTGAGTTTCAGAAGCCTAAGATGCTTGCTCTGACATGCCCTCTATTAATGCTAGGAAAGTTCCCAAGCCACAGTTAATGGGTAAATTGGATGAACCAGTTGCCAGTTTCTCCAACCAGGGTGAAAGTAAACAGCAAAAATCAAAGGTGACCATGCCCAGGCTCTGAGACTATGCACTTGTTCTAATTCAGATGAATACCAGTTATGAACTCCTTCTCCCTCACAGGCATGGTAATGACTTGGGGTGATCTTAACATCTAGAGGTCTGTTTCCTTTGTCTCTGCAGCTCCATTAGAGGTAATAGCTAAGGAAATGATAAAGGAGAGGATTAGTCAAGTCCTTTAAAAGACTCCTAAGGAGATCGGGCATCACTTGATGAGAAGAACAATGACTATCACTTGATGAGAAGAACAATG
Source organism: Sus scrofa (assembly GCF_054392235.1). Lineage (NCBI taxonomy): Eukaryota > Metazoa > Chordata > Mammalia > Artiodactyla > Suidae > Sus > Sus scrofa. Next base: position 48,035,422 of record NC_139390.1, on the reverse strand, counting down.
ACTGATCCCTAGGGGACAAGGCTGAAATTGTGTAAGAGGTGGCATCAATTGGCCTAAAGCCCAAGGGGTGCTGAACTGGCTAAAAATAATGAGGGGTGGAAGACCAGGAGTACAATATAAAGGGATGGAATTATAATTCAAGGGGAACTTCCTAAACTTACAGAACTGGATTATGAAGACCTTTGTCCATATAGCTTTTAACATTTTTTTTTTTTTCCCACAGTGCAAGGGGTCTCCTTGTGTCTTGTCCTTTTAGGGTTGCCACTAAATGATGGATTTCCATTAAAAATTGGATTCCAGCCCCTCAACTAACATCATTTATTGTGAAATGCTGGCTCCTAACATACTGTAGGAAGCAGGGAAGGTGGAGACATGAGTCTTGTAAGGGGTCAGTGATGGCTACACTTAACCCTTCGTCACTCTTCAAGAGTTCATAAAAACAACATTTTTGTTCCTCACAGGCCTTTTAAAAATTGCTAACCTTTAGAAATACAGTAACCTGTGATTTCCCAAAATGCTTACAAAGGCTAGAGTACATAGAGAGAAGAGATCTTGGGGTGGGGGAATGGGAAGGAAAGTTTGCCTTGTGACTTGCTTCATCTGTCTCTGGCCATCTCCCTCTTGGTACTTTCCGTTTGGTGCCTCTTGGCATATGGCAGGACAGTATAAACCCCTGACCAGACTTCTGGCCTGGTTTGACTCAGGAAGGCTGCCTTTTAGCTGTATGAAGTCCCTCAGGAGCTTAAATGGAACCAGGAATCAGGACTCCACACTCGCTTCATGTCCAGGACATATCTCAGGCTCACACACTCACTCACACATTCACCCTCCTTTCAGAGCCAAACAAAACTGAACAAAGTAGAAAGCAAAAGTGCAAGCTTTGGTGTTATTGGATCATAACCCAGATGAGCCCCCCAAAATAATGCTAGAAATATGTTACCAGAATTCAGATTCTTGTTCATGGAGCCAAAGAATGAACTTTGTGAACACACAGGCAGCAAGCAAGCAAAGTCTTTATTACAGGAAACCAAACAGCTCCCAGGACAGCTGGGAGGGGGAAGAACAGTCCCCTTATTTTTAATTTTATAAGTGAGGTCTATAATGTTTTCCGTAGTGGCTGTACCAATTTACCTTCCCACTAATAGTGTAGTAGGGTTCCCTATTCTTCACACATTCACCAGCATTTACGGTTTGTAGACTTTTTGATGATGGTCATTCTGTCTGCTGTGAGGTTTCTCTGTCTTTTAAAAAAGGAATTCTGGGAGTTCCTGTTGTGGCATGGTGGTTAATGAATCTGACTACGAACCATGAGGTTGTGGGTTCTATCCCTGGCCTTGCTCAGTGGGTTAAGGATCTGGCGTTGCCATGAGCTGTGGTGTAGGTCACAGATGTGGCTTGGATCATGCATTGCTGTGGCTCTGGCATAGGCAATTCAAGATGAATCTTTAAAAAAATGCATCATTTTAAAATCTGTTTGACTGGAGAGACCCTCTTCTACTTTTACCATTTAATATGCAAACATTCTTTTCCTTATAGTCAGATTGATGTATTCATTACATTTGCATCTCAGAAGATGAATTTAATATTTTAAAATCAAACTATGTATTGTTATGAATATCTTGGAGCAGAGTGTGAAATACTTTTCCAAAGGTGGGATTTCTTCTTTGCTTGTAGTTTATTTATAGCAACTATTAAGCATAACTTAATTGGTAAAAATAAGGAAATATTCTATAATATAATTTTCTACAATTCTGAGAAATAATATATTTTATTGGAGATGTGTGTGTAGCCTCATGTTCAAATTGTTGAGATGACTTTATGTTGTGTAATGATTTTAATGTTGTTGTAACTCAAATTGACAGGTAAAGAAGACTTCGCTTTTCCTCAGTAAACATTTATAGTCTAACTGACTTAGGACATTATGTTTCACAGTATTTGGCTCATGATAAAGGCCTTTGGAATAGTCCAGCTTATTTTGCTTAGAGCAATTTTTGACAGTTGCTATGTCTATTCCTACCTAGCATTATAGGTTATAGAATAAAATAGGCAGACATCACATACATAATAATTTTATTAACAGGAAAAAAAAACCTGACTAATGAGTATAAATTTCAGTGACTAATCCCTCAGGTACCTTTTTGTTCAGTTATCTTTTTTTTCCCCTCCTTTTCTCTTGTATTCCATGATGGAACTCTTTCTGTATTTTTGTTTGCAATGTTAGGAAATAAATAGGAAGATATTTACTCTCTTGTTCACTGAGTCATTTAATCAAAAAAAAAATTAAACATCAAGTGAATCTAATCTGTTTTTGGAACAATGAAATGTAAAAATTAAATTAAAAAATCATGGATGGTCTCCAGAATCAGTCAGTTGAATAATCACTCAGTGATTATATTATGTTCTTTATCCCAGGCACTGTGTCCCAGGGTTTCTGCCCAAAGGGAACTTCCTTTTTAGTGGACGATACCCACAGTACAGGTGCATGTGTGCTGGAGCCGAGTGGTCAGAAAAGACCTTGCTCAGAGATCACTTCTGAGCTGTACCTGGATGATAGACTGGGGCATGCTCACAGGTGAAAAAGTTTCCTTCTCTTGGATCCAGCCCTGCACCTTCCTGATGCTTCCACTCTCTTACCACTAGTTCCTTCTCAGGATCCATCTTGACTCCTGATTCTCCTGTGTATAAACATCATAATCTTTGGGGAATTCTTCCTAGGTATCATCATTTCTCAGTCTAGATCTCTTGTTAAGAACCTTGCTGGGTAGTGAAATTTCAAGAATCTAAAGAAAGCTATCCTGTTCCCAGATAAAAATGACCATGCTCACAAAATCTTATATAATTTTTAAGGGATTAAAAGTACCCCCTGAAGACTATTTTTGGAAACTATAGGGGTGCATGGAGCCCTCCTTTACCTGATTAATTTCAGCCACATCTATGGCATTAGCCATCCAGGGACTCTGATGTCTGTTCTTAGCACAGATTGAGCTCTGTATGCCTGGCTGCTTTCTAGACATTTCTGCTGCATGTGCCAAAGTGAACTTGTTTTTCAGTTTGTTCAATGGGGAACACATTTATCCCCCAGTCATCACTGTTCTTTCCTTCCTGCTCTACCTCTTTCTCCTTGTACAGTTCTGTCTGGTTAACAGCAGTACAATTCACTGGGCCTTTCTTCTAGAATCCTGGGTGTCCACCAGGTTTTCTATCCCTAAGTGTATATTCTGAATCAAAGATCCTTGTTCCAAGGAGCTGCCACATCCATTATCTTTTCCTCATTCTCATTGACACACCTGCTCTGTAATCATCCTCATTGCTTTTATCTATGCCTTTCAATTTCTTCCTTGAGCATTAACAGAGTGGGAGTGGGAAAGCAGCCATTCACAAAACGGGTGCGTTTGATGATTTGGGATTGCTGAGTAAAACTAGGGGTCCCATCAGTTCTCATTAAAAAGGAATTTCCTGAGGGAAAAATGAAGCATCAACAAGGGGTTAGTGGGAGTTCCCGTTGTGGCACAGTGGTTAACGAATTCGACTAGGAACCATGAGGTTGCGTGTCGATCCCTACCCTTGCTCAGTGGGTTAACGATCCAGCGTTGCTGTGAACTGTTGTGTAGGTCGCAGACGCGGCTCGGATCTCGCGTTGCTGTGGCTGTGGTGTAGGCCGGCAGCTACAGCTCTGATTCGACCCCTAGCCTGGGAACCTCCATATGCCGTGGGAGCGGCCCAAGAAATGGCAAAAAGACAAAAAAAAGAAAAGAAAAATAACAAGGGGTTAGTAGCCAACATATATAACTCATATAGCTCAATATCAAAAAAACAATACAATCAAAAAATGGGCAGAGGACCTAATAGACACTCTTCCAAAGAAGACATACAGATGGCTATAGACATGAAAAAATAATCCAGATCACTAATTATTAGAGAAATGCAAATCAAAAATACAGTGAGGTTTCACCTCACACCAGTCTGAATGTTTATAAATCAAAAAGTATATAGATAAAGGGAAAATTCCCACACTGTTGGTGCAATGTCAATTAGTGCAGCCACTATGGAAAACAGTGTGGAATTCTTTAAAAAACTAAAAATAGATTTACCATTATCCAGCAATCCTACTACTGGGCATATATTCAGAAAAGATAAAATCTGTACTTCAAAAAGATGCATGAATCCCAATGTTCACAGAAGTGTTATTTACAGTAGCCAATACATGGAAACAACCTAAGTGCTCATTGACAGATGATTGGTCTTAAGAAGATGTGTTTATATACAATGGGATATTACTCAGCCACAAAAATAAGGAAATATTTTCATTTGCAACAACATGGATGGGCCTAGAGATTATCATACTATGTGAGGTAAGACATAAAATAATATCATTTATATGTGGACTCTAAAAAATAATACAAATGAATCTATGCAAAACAGAAACAGGGAGTTCCTGTCTTGGCACAGCATAAATGAATCCGACTAAGAACCATGAGGTTGTGGGATCGATCCCTGGCCCTGTTCAGTGGGTGAGCATCCGGCATTGCCACGAGCTGTGGTGTAGGTCTCAGATGCGGCTTGGATCTGGAATAGCTGTGGCTCTGGCATAGGCCGGCAGCAACAGCTCCTATTAGACCCCTAGCCTGGGAACCTCCATATGCCCTCAAAAGACAAAAAAGCTCCCCCCCCCCAAAAAAAAAACCAAAACAGAAACAGAGTCACAGACATAGAAAAAAATTTATGGTAACCAAAGGGGAAGGGAGCTCATGAGGAGGGATAAATCAGGATTATGAGGTTAATAGGTACAAACTGCTACATAAAAAATAGATAAACAACAAGGATTTACTTTATAGCACAGGGAACTGTATTCAATATCTTGTAATAACTTGTAGTGGAAAAGAACCTGAAAAAGAATATACATATATATGTATCTATATATAATGTATGTAATGTATATGTATATAACTGAATCACTGTTTTGTACACCTGAAACTAACTCAATATTGTAAATCAACTAAATTTCAGTGAAAATGTTACTAGTGAGTAACTGTATTTTTTCTAACCTGAGAATAGTTATTATTTTTTTCATCGCCTTTTCACTGACCAGTTAAACAGGTTCGCTTCCCTTAATTTCCACATATTTTCATCTGTATTTCTGTCTTTTGAACCCTTTCAATATTTACTCATACATATTAATGTTTAATTCAGAACTAAATGTTGGATCCCAGTAATTTAGTCAATACAACAATTCTATATTCTTTGTCTGCAAAAAACTGGAGATCTTATGGTAGAAGGTAGTTAGGAAATTCTTTTTATTTATTTTATTTATTTATTTTTGGCTTTTTAGGACTTCACCTGCAGCATATGGAAGTTCCAAGGCTAGAGGTCGAATCAGAGCTACAGCTGCTGGCCTACACCACAGCTACAGCAAGGCAGGATCTGAGCCATGTCTACGACCTACGCCACAGCTCATGACCATGCTGGAACCATAAGCCACTGAGCAAGGCCAGGGATTGAACATGCATCCTCATGGATACTAGTCGGATTCGTTACCACAGAGTCATGATGGAAACTCCTAGTTAGGGAATTTTGATTAGATTTACACATGTTACAATTAGGCAAAGCAATTTAAGGCAATACAATCAAGAATGTAATAAAAATGTTGAAAAAAATGTGATTGAGCAGTGACATGTCTGGCTTTGAGATGGGTAGGAAAAAGTAAGACCAACCATAAACATAAGGGTTGTTGATACCAGATCAGTGATTTCAGGTTTCAGGAAAGTCTTAATGGAAACTATTACAGTAATTAAAAGGATGGTTCCCTCCCAACTGTACAGCACAATCTCTTGGGATAGAACATGATGGAAGATAATATGAAAAAAAGAATGTGTATATATATATGACTGGATCATTTTGTTGTAACAACAAATATTAAAACAATACTGTGAATCAACTATACTCTAATAAAAAATTAAAAAAAGATGGCTCCCTGAAGGAGACTCCTTTCTTGTGGCTCTTCCATTTCTGCTTCTGTTTGTAGCTCTGCTCCAAGGATCCTCTTGAGGAAGAGGCTGTGCTCTGATTTTCCACCAGATGGAATGAAGTCTGGGTTCCTTACCTCCTGCTTCCCCAGGAGAGGTTCTTGTTTCATTTGTTTTATATGTTTTTCCTCTCTGTTAGATCACATTTAAATGTAGATTTCCAGAAAAGGAAAAGAAGGAAGGTATTGTTATGGATGATGAATAAATTTACCCTTTACACAAAATATTATTTTGTTCGGATTCTTCTGTCCAAAAGTCAGAATGCTAAAATTTATTATAGATGGTATTATTTTTGCTTACTGTATGACTGTATGATGTGTCTGTGCTAAGATTTCAATATTTGGGTCTTGAGAGAAAAATTCCTTTTATTTTTCCTACTTATAATTTTGTAGGATCATAGACTTTGGCAATGAAAAAAAATCCAAGGGAATGTTTGGACCAGACTTCTGACTTTGGTGAGTTAGTTATGATTCATTACATTTTATAAAAGTCATATTCGAGGCTCAAAAAAGTGGTTCCAAGACACGTTATGACATTGAATACCAGTGAAATTAGTTCTTTTATGTATATTTGTGTAGATTTTACATTAAATATCCAGAAAATATGAACAAATCAGTGCATTAAATTTCCACAGTTTCAGCACAGAGGTAATATATTACTTAATTGCAAGGTGTCACCAGTTTTTTATTTCTTTAGTGACTATTTTAGTTTCCTCCTTCCTTTAATAGAAGCTGGCTCTTGTTTTGTGGTTTCTGTCCCCCGAAGCCCCTAAAAGAAGCATATACACTCTCTCACTTCAGAGAGACACTGTAAGACCATCTTGCATCTTCCTTTCTCTAGTGCCACTTGTTGACTATAATACCCCATGATTAACTCTTATCTTTGCCCTTGAAATCTTACCCTATATGTTACTGCTCTCTCTATCCCTCTATGTTGCTGTCATTTACCTCCATTCTGCTACTTCTTCTCGTTCAGTGAAGACTAACCAACTAGTTTTGTCTTCCTCTCTGCCCTGTCTCACCATTATCCTGGGTGACATCCAGGTCAAACAGACAACTCATACCTTTTTCTAGAAGTTTCTTGACTTTTTCATCTCAATTTTTTTCCCACTTCCTTTTAGCTGGTCTTCTGTGGACACATCTGGGTCATTATTAAGAATGACTCCACCTCTGACTAAAAACAAACATCCCACTTTGGACCAATCCACTATTCCTTCTAGACACTGTATGGACATGATCTCAGTCTATACTCTTAAACCTTACAGAGAAGTTGGGACTGAGACCTATGCACCAAAAATTCATGTTTCCCTTCTTTAGTGTAGAGTTTTTGCTAGGAAGTGGCTGCCCAATCAAGTTGTTATATTTCTTAGGTCCTCTTGCATTTCAGTGGCAGCACTAATTTGTCCTGAGGACACTGAGTGTAATGATGTCTGATAATTACAAGTTCAGCTGGTTAAGAAGAAAATGTACTTTTCTGTGTGCTGGCTGAATGTCTTACCCAGGAATGACCTTGGAAAGCATATGTTGAAAATACTAGGTTACCTGTTAACATTTGTCCCCGAATGATGGTTGGAACAGAACCCCCCATCTATCTTAATCAAGAACACTCAGTGTTGGAGTTACATATATTAAACCATTGGACTATTGGTGTTTGTTACAGCAGCCAGTATTGTTCTGACTACTGTTAGTAACTAAATATCTAGTGCCTTGATCTTCCCCTTTCCATCATCTTCATTTTTTTCTTTATTCAGTTTAGATTCCTTAGCTAACATTTTCTTGCTAATCTTTAACCAGGTGAACCTTCATCCTAATTTCTCACCTTTGGGAAAAACCACAATCCTGGATCACTCTAACCATGTACTATTTTTCTTCTGTCTGTACTGTTCTTGCTGCTGGAGAATATTGCATAGCTGTGTAGATTTGCATGAGGACAAATTCAGGGTCTCCAACTTCATATGGATACTTAGGAATACCCTAATTTTTTTATTTTCCCAAGTCAACTTGCTCTCATATTTTAAAGATTTCACTCTCAACTCATCTTTCATCCCACTGCAATCCTTATTCATTTGCATAAGCACCTAAACCATGAAGCAGCATAGCTGTGTTGACCCCTCTCTCCTTCTTGGCTCAACTTTCCCTTGGTTTCTGTGACATCCCACGCCTCTGGTCTTTTTGTTTTTCTAGCTTTTGACTCAAAATCCCTTTGAAGATTTTTCTTTCTCCATCCATTCCTTGAGGGTTGATGTTCCTTAAGCTTGTATGTAAGTCTCTTCCTTATGTACTATATTCCTCATTACTTCCTACAGCTAAAAGCATGTCCATATGCAGATTAATCCCCCGGTTTTATCCTCAATCTTATCTTCCACCTAAGCTTCAGAGACTTATTTCCAACAGCCAGCTAAACATTTACATTTCTATGTCCACAGCACTAGAGTTCAGCAGGTTCTGGAGTGAGAAATCCTCTCATATGACAGTCTGCCTCTGCTTCTATAAATATTGGAAATGGCACCATCACCTACCTACTGCCCTTCCTGAAAGTGGGTAATTGACTCCTTCCTTCTTCATCCAAATTGTCAGTTTTATATCCTAACAATATATTGACTCTACTTACTTCTTTTATCTCACTGCCTCTTCCTTATTGAAGGCACATCATCCATTATGTAGAGTATTATGACAGCCTCTGGGTTGGTCTCCCTATATTCATCCTTGACTCTTTCAATCTATTTTCTACATTGTAGCCTGAGTGATTGCTTAAAAGTCTTTAAGGGGTCACGACACCCAATAGCCAAAGCAATCTTAAGAAAGAACGAAGTTGGAGGCATAATGTGCCCTGATTTCAAGCTGTGTTATAAAGCTATAGTAATGAAAAGAATATAGCATTGGCAGGAGTTCCCACTGTGGTGCAGTGGAAATGAACCTGAGAAGTATCAAAGAGGATGCAGGTTCGATCCCTGGCCTCACGCAGTGAGTCAAGGATCCAGCATTGTTGTGAGCTGTGGTGTAGTTTGTAGATGTGGCTTGGATCTAACATTGCTGTGGCTGTGGCATAGGCTGGCATCTGTAGCTCATATTTGATCCCTAGCCTGGGAACTTCCATATGCTATGGGTGTGGCCCTAAAAAGCAAAACAGCAACAACAAAACCCAATATGTTATTGGCATAAAATCAGACACATAGATCAATGGAAGAGAATAGAGAGCCCAGAAATAAACCCATGCACACATGTTCAATCAGTTTATGACAATGGAACCAAGAATGCACAATGGGGAAAGAACAGCCTTTTAAATAAATTGTGTTAAGAAGACTGGACAGCCACATGCAAAAGAACGAAATTGGACCATAATCTTACACCACACACACATATGGAGTCAAAGTGGATTAAATACTTGAACATAAACTCCTAGAAAAAAACATAAGCAGTAAGCTCTTTGATGTAAGTCTAATTAAGGATTTTGTTATAAAAGCAACAAAAACAAAAATAAACAAGTATGATTACCTCAAACGAAAAAGCTTCTGTACAGCAAAGAAAACCATCAACAGGAGAAAAGATGACCTACCCAATTGGAGAAAATATTTGCAAATAATATATCTGATAAGAGATTAATATTTAAAATACATAACTTATACAACTCAATAGCAAAAGAAAAACTCCATTCAAATTAATAAATGGATGGAGTTGAGTTCTCTTGTGGTTCAGTGGGTTAAGGATTGAGCATTTTCACTGCTGTGGTTCAGGTTACAGCTGTGGCTTGGGTTTGATCTCTGGTTCAGGAACTTCTTTTGGCTTACTGTAGGTGTGGCCAAAAAAAAATGGGCAGAGGATATGAATAGACGTTTTACCAAAGAAGACATGTATGTAGCCAACAGGGACGTGAGAAGATGCTCAGTATCATTTGTCAGTGAAATGCAAATCAAAACCACAATGAACTGTCACCTCACAGCTGTTAGAATGGCTATTATCAAAAAGACAAGAGATAACAAGTGTTGGTTACAATGTGGAAAAACAGGAACCCTTCTCCACTCTTCGTGGGGATGTAAACTGGTGCAGCCACTGTGGAAAACAGTATGGGAGTTCCTCAAAATTAAAAAAAAAAGATCTACTATATAATACAGCAATTCCATTTTGGGGTATTCATTCATTTTTTTTTCTGCTCTGTGTCTTTATGTATTTTTTAACTCAAAGAATTTTATTACATTTATAGCTGTACAACCATCATCACAACCCAGTTTTATAGCATTTCCTGAAAACAAAAGAACTAACTTGAAAAGATATATGCACCTGATGTTCATTGCAGCATTACTTACAATAGTCAAGATATGGAAGTGTCCATCCATGGATAAATGGTTAAAGAAAATGTAATATATACATTACATTTATTTCTTGCCTTGAGGGTCTTATGCTAAGTGCAATAGGTCAGCCAGAAAAAGACATGTACCGTATGATTTCACTCATATGTGGAATCTAAAACAAAAACAAAAATATCGCTTCCCCACTAAATCCACACAGAAACCCTGAGCTCTTAGATACAGAGAGCAGCTTGGTGTTTCCCAGGGGTGAGACGTTGGGGCGGGGGTGGTTAAATTGGTGAGGTGCCGGAGTCCAGCTCCAGCAGCCAGGGTGTTCCGGCAGAGATGGACAGTGTTGGCGGATGCACATGGAGACAGCCTCTTTGTCCCTTCTTTCAGGGCACTGGACTGCTCGAATTTTATTAGCGTAGGTAGCAGTTTATATAGACAGCTTAATTGTAACTTACATCACAGTGCTTAGACCATATTTTTAAAGGTTAAACTTTTAGATTACATGGTACAGTAGATATACATTGTATTCAAAGGATTTTAATTAAAACCAACGGATACATCATGTAAAACTATAATGGGTACAAAACATCATGCAGAAAAAACATTAGATAAAAATAAGAAGTTTTGGTACAAAGCATCTTGTGGTTACTACCTATTATCATGTTAAGTTAATCATTAACAGCCAGAAAGGTCACAGGCATAAGAATCTGACATTAACAAAGATCATTTTTAGATTAATACCAAGGGTAAAAACTTCAAAGTATTATGGCAAGGGGACAGAATAATAAATTATTTTTATTTCTAAGTCAACCAATTTATTAAAACTTAAAAGCTTCCCAGGAAATTAAAAACTAGATTTATAATTATTATGTTTTTTAACATGAATAATGCACACCTATTTTCAACCTATTGTGTACTCCAAAATATCTAACTCTAAGACCTATTGTTACTTATAACAAACCAATGAATATAATTTCTTAACTTTAACTAAATTAGATTTGAATGGGGGGGAATTCCATCAGGGTGAAACTCTTATTATTCCATTGTTATTTCAATTCATTGAGTCACAAATAAATACAGGAAAGTAAAATAAAAAGCAAATAACAGGAAAGACTGAATTATCCAAGAAATAGTTTCCACTATTGCGCTGCTAAGCAGCCCCTTCGTTTTGTCGTTGTTAGGTCAGCAGGTGAGCCGTATTGTCTTCTAGGGCCTGTCCTCGGAATTGTGCCTTACAGGCAGGCATTTCCTTGTTCAGGAACCTGCCCTCGGAATTGCACCTTTCAGACAGGCCTTGATCCGGAGCTAGCCCTCGGAATTGTACTGTTCAGGCAAGCTCCCTTGCTCGGCTCCTTGTATCTTCTCCACTCCCTGAAGTGAGGAGGTTTAAAAGGTAACAAAATTCCAATTATAAAATAAGCAAATCGTGTGGATGTAATACAGAGCACAAGAGCTAAATTTATAATACTGTATTGCATATTTGAAAGTTGCTAAGAGAGTAAATCTTAAGAGTTCTCATCACAAGAAAAATATTTTATAACTATGTATGGGGTTGTTTGTTAACTAGACTTCTTCTGGTGATCATTGTGCAATAAACATATACAAATATCATTATTACATTTATATTACCTAAAACTAATATAATGTTATATGTTGATTATATCTCTGGAAAAGTACTTAATGGTTCTTCATTGCTTTAAGAATAAAACAGACATAAGTAATTAGATTCTAGTACACTGATATTATAAGGGTAAATGAATGCAATTATACACATTTTTGATCATTGGTAGTATTGTTCCATAGATTGATATTAGCAACATTAGTATAACTATCTTTATTGTCTTAATCAGTTGTTAGCTCTTTTGCAAAAATTGTATCATTCATTCCTTACTGAAAGGTTTAGAATTATTCTTCTGTAAGTTGTTGGGAGCGAAAAAAAATTTTATAACTGTGATTCTAGAATTGTCCTTTGCTCCATTGGTTCTCATTTTTTTCTTCGTATGTTTTAAAGCTCTGTTATTAAGTGCATACATATTCATGATTGCTCTTCCTTTCTCCCTCTCTCCCTTCCTTTCCTTCCTTCCTTCCTTCCTTCCTTTCTTCCTTCCTTCCTTCCTTCCTCCCTCCCTCCCTCCCTCTCTCCCTTCCTCCCTTCCTTCCTTTCACTCCTGTCTGTCTTTCTTTCGGTCTTTCTTTCTCTCTATGGCTGAACCCAGGGCACATGGAAAGTCCCAGGTCAGGCATTATTAAGTTCCAGATTCCACTGCAACATACACCGCAGCTGCAATGCCAGATCCTTTAATCCACTGCATGGGGCTGGGGACTAAACCTGCACCTCCATGGTGACCTAAGATCTGCAGTCAGATTCTTAACCCACTGCACCACAGTGGTAACTCTGATTATTACATATTTCTGATATGATGTCTCTTTTATTGTTAGGAAATATCACTATCTCTTTTGATACTCATTCTCTTGAAGTCTACTTGATGTAACATTAGCAGAGATACTCTGGCATTTTTTATGCTTGTGCTTTGCATGGCATGTTTCTTCAACAAGATTTCAACCTATTTGTATTTTTATACTTAAAGTGTGTCTCCTTAAAATAGCATATATTTGAATCTTTAAAAAAATCATTCTGATAATCTCTGTCTTATAATTGGGGTGTTAGGTCCATCCCAAGTGCATTTAATGTAATTACTGGTATGATTAGATTTATTTATTTATTTATTTATTTATTTATTTTATTGTTATTTTCCCAATACAATTTTTTTCTACTGCACAGCATGGCGATCCAGTTACACATACATGTACACATTATTTTTTCTCACATTATTATGCTCCATCATAAGTGAGTAGACATAGCTCTCAGTGCTACACAGCAGGATCTCATTGCTAACCCATTCCAAAAGCAATAGTTTGCATCTATTAACCCCAAGCTCCCAATCCATCCCACTCCCTTCCCCTCCCCCTTGGCAACCACAAGTCTATTCTCCAAGTCCATGATTTTCTTTTCTGTGGAAAGGCTCATTTGTGCCATATATTAGATTCCAGATATAAGTGATATCATATGTATTTGTCTTTCTCTTTCTGACTTACTTCACTCAGTGTGAGAGTCTCTAGTTTCATCCATGTTGCTGTTGGTGGGAATATAAGCTGGTACAACCACTATGGAGAACAGGATGGATGTACCTTAAAAAACTATACATAGAACTACCATATGACCCAGCAATCCCACTCTTGGGCATATATCTGGACAACACTTTCCTTAAAAAAGACACATGTACCTGCATGTTCATTGCAGCACTATTCACAATAGCCAAGAAATGGAAACACCCCAAATGCTCATCAACAGATGATTGGATTCGGAAGATGTGGTACATATACACAATGGAATACTACTCAGCCATAAAAAAGAACAATATTATGCCAATTGCAGCAACATGGATGGAACCAGTATGATTAGATTTAAATCTACCATTTTACTCCAAGTTTTCTGTTTGTCTCCTTTCTTTTTATTCCCTTGTTACTCTTCTTTTGCTTTCTTTTAGATTAATTGAATATATATTTTTAGAACTCTATTTTAATTTATGATTTGAGTTTTTTAGTTATAACTCTTTGCAGTGTTAATGGCTGCTCTTGGGATTTCACAATGCATTCATAAATTTCACAGTCTACTCAGAGTTAATAGTTTATGACTTCAAATAAAATTTGGACAATCTATAACTCAATGGATTCATTTACTACCCTCCCATCTATTATGTTATAATGTCATATATATTACATCTACATATGCTATAAGTATCAGAAGAGTATTATAGTTTTCACACTAAAACCATATGCATTTTAAAGACATTAAAATAATCATCTTATATTAGAAGATATGTTTACAATTTTTGAGACTCTTCATTCCTCCTTGAAGATTTGAATTTCCACCTGGTATTATTTCTCTTCAGCTGAAAAAAATTTCCTTCAACTTTTGTTTTAGTGCAGTTGCTGGTAATGAATTCTACAACTTTTTATCTGGGTGTGTGTTTATTTCGCTCCATACATAAAGGATATTTTCACTGGATTTAGAGCTTTGAGTTATCTATTTTTTTTTATATAAGCATTTTAGAGATATTGACCCACTCACTCTAGTCTCCACAATTTCTTTCTTTCTTTTCCTTTTCCTTTTCTTTTTATGGACACAGCTTATGGCATATGGAAGTTCCCAGGCCAGGAGCTGAATCAGAGCTGCAGATGCAGGCCTATACTACAGCCATAGCAACACTGGATCTGAGCCACATCTGTGACCTATACTACAATTTGTGGCAATGCTAGATCCTTAACTCACTGAGTGAGGCCAAGGATTGAACGCAATTCCTCATAGAGACTACACTGTGTGTTTAACCTGATAAGCCACAATGGGAAATCCTGGTGTCCATAATTTCTAATAAGAAGTCAGAAGGTAATAGAAGAATTGTTCAAATTATATAATTTTTTTCTTATTTATTTATTTATCTGGCTGCTTTAAGTTCTCTTTACTTTTGGGTTCTGCAGTTTGACTGCGGTATGCTTAGATTTGTTTACTTTGAATTTATCCTACTGTGGTTTTCTGAGCTTCTTGAAGTTGTTAACTTATATCTTCCATTAAATTTGGGAATTATTCATTTATTAGTTAATCAAATATTTTTTCTGACCCATTTTCTGCTTCTGAGATTGTGGTTACCCACGTTTTAGACCTGTCTATATGTCTCTCATTCTGTCTGAAAGTTCTCTCAGAAGAACACACAATTATCTCACAAGAATTGAGCACTTCTAGAGACTAGACATATAGGTTGGTATTAATGAATATTTCCTTCTTTGCTCTAGATTTTAGAAATCCAAAAAAACCCCAAAAAAGTTAAGGCTCAATCAGAGAAAATACATTTTGTATATATGATTCCTTTCTTTCAATTTTATTAACCTTACTTAATATTACTGTTTTGCAAAACATCTTTGATTAGTTTGTAAGAGCTGAAGTATGATGACTGTGAAATATACAATAAATGCTTGTGAAGAAAGTGGAAAAACCTCCTCCCCAAAACTTATGGCTACTAATCCCTAATGGCCCAAAGCATGAAATCTGTGAAATTCAACTCACCAAAAGAAATGTAATTAAAAATTCATCTAATGAGTATGATATATTTTGAATTATACCATTAATTATGTTAAAAAAGAGATGAGTAAGATATAGTCTTGGCATTCAAAATTTTAAGTGTAAAAATATACATAAACAATAATTTTGTAACAAATTTGTGAATGTTAGTTATGGTTGACCTCAGCTATTAAAGAAAGGAGCACAGGAAAGAGGTTAAAAGTTGGTATTTGATGTGGGTCTTTAAGAATGTGTGAAGTTTGACAGATGGGGAAGAAATCACCAAGTCACATAGTGACCTATATGTGAAGTCAGCAGTGTCTGAGGATTGGGAGCAGACCAATAGTGTGAAGTGA
This sequence comes from Sus scrofa, assembly GCF_054392235.1. Lineage (NCBI taxonomy): Eukaryota > Metazoa > Chordata > Mammalia > Artiodactyla > Suidae > Sus > Sus scrofa. Next base: position 48,019,630 of record NC_139390.1, on the reverse strand, counting down.
GTTGATAAGTTAGCAGAAGAGAACATGGCTAAAGTAGGGAAAGAAGACTCCACAGAGCTGAATACCAGGAGCAACCTCAGTAGCTGAGAAGGAGCAGAGACTTTAAAAGCTATAGATCTAACTTAAGCCAAAGGTCAAATGGCATTTGTTCTCACAAATGTGCTGTTGCAGTGGGTGGTGGGGCAGCAGTAGTGGTGTGAGTGTGTTTGCAGTCACAAGAAGACATGTTCTACTGGCAACATAAATGGTGTTCCAATTGGGTTTAATTGTCTCCAGCACAAGGTAGAGCTCCTCTGGGTGCAGGTGAGGGAACATGGGCTGGTGAGTTTCTGTTAAATAGTCAGTTTTGGTTGCAGATAAGTTTCATGAGAAAGAGGCAGAAAGAGACAAATGAGAAATAAAATGAGACAGGTATGTTGGGAGTAGAATTTTTAGACCTCTTTAATTAAAAAGATTCAAAAGTTTTCATCAAAAAAATGTGCGCTGTTGATGATCAAAGAGTAGCTAAGTGAGATCTGGGAAAATGGTGAAATAATAGGACATGGGACTCATCTATTCCCACAAATACACTGAAAATACATCTACATGTGGAAGTATTTGCACAAAAAACTTGCTAAAAACTGACAAAAGACCTCAGGATTATGATAGAGGAAGAAAAACTTCATGAAACCAGGTAGGACAAAAGAAAGAAAAAGAAGCAAAACAAAGCGAGACAGGAGTTGGAAAGAGGAAAATCTCCTGTATCCATGGGAAATTCCCTCACCAGCAAGGAGGTCAACCAGATGGAAGAGAACCACAAGTCAAAGAACTATAGTGGTCACACATATAAAAAAGAAAAATCAAGCCAAACACAACACAAAAGATGGTCAGCAAATGAGAAGAGAACACAACAAAAGAGGAAAGGAAGAAAAAAGACCCAAAATAGCAATCTAAAAAATTTAAGAAAAAGGCAAGAAGTACATAGTTACCCATAATTACACTGAATGTAGATGGATTAAATGCTCCAACTAAAAGACACAGACTGGCTGAATGGATACAAAAACAAGACCCATATATTTGCTGCTTACAAGAGACCCACTTCAGCTCTAAGGACACAGTTAGACTTAAAGTGAGGGGATGGAAGAAAATAGTACATACAAATGGAAATTCTAGAAAAGCAGGAGTAGCAATACTCATATCAGAAAAAAATAGATTTTAAAATAAAGGTCACAAGATACAAAGAAGGACATTACATAATGATTAAAATCTCAATACAAGAAGAAGATATAACAATTGTAAATATATATGCACGCAATAGGAGCACCACAATATATAAGGCAACCACTAACAGCTATAAAAGGAGAAATCTACAGTAATGAAACAATAGTGGGGGATATTAACACCCCACTTACAGCAATGGACAGATCATCCAGACAAAAAATCAACAAGGAAACACAGGACTTTAAATGAGATACTAGACCAAACAGACTTAACTGATAGCTATACAACTTTTCACCCCAAAGCAGCAGATTATACTTTCTTCTCAAGTGCACATGGAAATTCTCCAAGATAGATCACATCTTGGGGGCACAGATCAAGCCTTGGTAAATTAAAAAAAAATGCCTGAAATTATTTCAAGCATTTTGTCAGATCAGAATGCTATGAGACTAGAAATCAACTACAAGAAAAAAAAAAAAAAAGACCACAAACTCCTGGAAGCTAAATAATATGCTACTAAACAACAAATGGATCATTGAAGAAATCAAAGAGGAAGTTAAAAGATACTTAGACATAAATGACAATGAAGATACAGCAATACAAAAGCAATCCAAGACCTATGGGACACAGCAAAAGCAGTTCTGAGAAGGAAGATTATAGCAATACAATCTTATCTCAGGAAAAAATAAAACACTCAAAAAAAACCAACATAACTTTACACCTTAAACTTCTAGAGAAGGAGGAACAGACCAAGCCCAAATTTAGCAGAAAGGAAGAAATCATAAAAATTAGAGCAGAAATTAATAACATAGAGACAAAGAAAATAATAGAAAATATCAATGAAATCAAAATTTTGTTCTTTGAAAATATCAAAAAAATGGATAAACCTCTAGCCAGACTCATCAAGAAAAAAGGGCGAGTGTTCAAATCAATAAAATTAGAAATGAAAAAGGAGAAGTTACAACAGACACCACAGAAATACAAAGGATCATGAATGACTACTATGAGCAGCTGTATGCCAATAAAATGGACAACCTAGAAGAAAGGGACAGATTCTAAGATATAACCTACAAAGACTGAACTAAAGAGGAAGTAGAAAATATGAATAGATCAATCACAAGTGATGAAGTTGAAAATGTGATTTAAAAACTTCAAAAAACTTCATGGCTCAGTGGTTAACAAATGCAACTAGGAACCATGAGGTAGCAGGTTTTATCTCTGGCCTTGCTCAGTGGGTTAAGGATACAGTGTTGCCATGAGCTGTGGTGTATGTCATGGATCACACGTTGCTGTGGCTCTGGCGTAGGCCGGCAGCTACAGCTCCTATTAGACCCCTAGTCTCGGAACCTCCATATGCTGAGGGTGTGGCCATAGAAAAGACAAAACAAAAACAAAAACAAAACCCAAACAAACCAACCCCAAAAAACTTCAAAAAACAAAAGTTCAGGACCTGATGTCTTCACAGATGAATTCTGTCAAACATCCAGAGAAGAATTAACACTTCTTCTGAAACTCTTCCAAAAAATTGCAGAGGAAGGAACAGTCCCAAGCTCATTCTATGAAGCCACTATCACCCTGATTCCCAAAGTAGACAAAGACAGCACACCAAAAACAAGAAAATTAGGTCAACATCACTGATGGACATAGATACAAAAATAATCAACAAAATATTAGCAAATCACATCCAAATATGTATTAAAAAGATCATACACCATGATCAAGTAGGATTTAACCCAGGGATGCACAGATTTTTCAATATCTGCAAATCAATGTAATACACCACATCAACAAACTGAAAAATAAAAACTATATTATCTTCTCAATAGATGAAGAAAATACTTTTGAGAAAATTCAACACCCATTTCTAATAAAAACTCTCCAGAGAGTGGGGATAGAGGGGAACTACCTCAATATAACAAAAGCCATTCATGACAAGCACACAACTAACATCATTCTCAATATTGAAAAACTGAAAGCATTTTCATGAAGATGAGGGACAAGACAAGATGCCCACTTTCACCAATGTTCTTCAACATGGTTTTGGAAGTCCTACCCATAGCAATCAGAGAGGAAAAAGAAATAAAAGGAATCCAAATTAGAAAAGAGATAAAACTATCACTGTTTGCAGATGACATGATACTATACCCAGAAAGCCCTAAAGACACTACCAGAAAACTGTTAGAGCTCATCAATAAATTTGATAAAATTGCAGGATACAAAATTAATACACAAAAATTAATTGCATTTCTATATACTAACAATGAAAGATCAGAAAGAGAAATTAGACAAACCACCCCATTTACCATTGCATCAAAAAGAATAAAATACCTAGGAAAATATCTACCTAAAGAACAAAAGATCTCTACTCTGAAAACTATAAGATGCTGATGAAAGAAATCGAAGATGTTGCAAATAGGTGGAAAGATATACCATGCTCTTGGATTGGAAGAATCAATACAGTCAAAATGACAATACCACATAAGGCAATCTACAGATTCAATACAATCCCTATCAAATTTCCAAAGACTTTTTTGGGGTCTTTTTAGGGCCACACTGACAGCATATGGTAATATGGTAGTTCCCAGGCTAGGGGTCGAATCAGAGCTGTAGCTGCTGGCTTATGCTAAAGCCACAGAAATGCCATATCCAAGCTGTGTCTGTGACCTACACCATAGCTCACAGAAACACTGGATCCTTAACACACTGAGTGAAGCCAGGGATCAAAACTGCATCCTTATGGATTCTAGTCGGGTTTGTTACCACTGAGTCACAATGGGAAATCCCACCAATGACATTCTTTACATAACTAGAACAAAATATTTTAAAATTTGTATGGAAAAACAAAAGACCTCAAATGGCTGAGGCAATATTGAAAAGAAAGAAAACAGAACCGGAGGAATCAGGATCCCATTACTTCAGACTATACTGTAAAGCTTGAATCATCAAAACAGTATGATCCTGGCACAAAAACAGAAATATAAATCAGTGGAACAGGATTTAAAGCCCAGAAATAAACCCAAGCACCTGTGGGTGACTAATCTATGAAAAAGGAGGGAAGAACATGCAATGAAGGAAAGATAGTCTCTTCAATAAATGGTACTGGGAAAACTGGATAGCCACATGTAAGACAATGAAATTAGAACCTTTTCTAATACCATTAACAATTATAAACTCAAAATGGATTAAAAACCTAAATTTAAGGCCAGATATTATAAAATTCCTAGGGGAAAACATAGGAAGAACATTCTTTGACATAAATCACAGCAACATTTTGTTTGATCCACCTCATAGAATAATGACAGTAAAGACAAAAATAAACCAGTGACACCTAATTAAACTCAAAAGCTTCAACACAGCAAAGGAAACCATTCAAATAATGAAAGGACAACCCACAGAATGGTAGAAAATCTTTGCAAATGATTCAATAGATAAAGGTTTAATCTCCAAATTATACCAACAACTCATATAATTCAACAACAAAAAACAAACAATCCAATTGAAAAATGGGCAGAAGACCTAAACAGACATTTCTCCAAAGAAGACATATAGATATCCAGTATGCACATGAAAAAATGTTCAATATCACTAATTATTAGAGAAATGCAAATCAAAACAATAATGAGGTACTACCTCACACCAGTTAGAGTGGTCATGATTAGCAAGTCAACAAAAAACAAATGCTGGAGAAGGAAGGGAAAAATGGGAATCCTCATTCACTGTTGGTGGGATGTAAATTAATAGACCTCTATGGAAAACAGTATGGAAGTACCTCAGAAAACTAAATATAGAACTACCATATGATCCAGTAATCCTACTCCTGGGCATACATCCAGACAAAACTTTCATTGAAAAAGATACAGGCACCTGTATGTTATGGCAGCACTATTCACAACAGCCAAGACATGGAAACCACCTAAATATCCATCGACATATCAATGGATTAAGAAGATGTGGTATATATACACAATGGAATACTACTCAGCCATAAAAGAGAACAAAATAATGCCATTTGCAGAAACATGATTGGAACTAGAGACTCTCGTAAGTGAAGTAAATCAGAAAGAGAAAGTCAAATACAGTATTATATCACTTATATATGGAATCTAGTACATGGCAAAAATGAACCTATCTATAGAAAAGAAACAAACTCATGGACACAGAGAACAGACTTTCCATTTGCCAAGGGGGTGGAAGAGGAGTGAGATGGACTGGAAGTTTGGGGTTAGTAGCTGCAAATTATTACATTTAGAATGGATAAAGAATGAGATCCTACTGTATAGCACAATGAAACATATCTAATCATTTGTGATGGAACATGATGGAGGGCAATGTGAGAAAAACAATATATGTATATATAAACAATATATATACACACACACATACATACACACACACACACACACATATGTATGTATGACTGGGTCAATTTGCTGCATAGCAGAAATTGACAAACATTGTAAATCAACCGTAATAGAAAAAATAAAAATCTACTGAATACTACTCAGCAATAAAAATGACAAAATTATGCCATTTTCAGCAACATGGATGAAACTAGACTCTCATTCTAAGAGAAGTAAGTCAGAAAGAGGACAAACACAGTATTATATTACTTATACGTGGAGTCTAAAATATGGCATAAATGACCTATTTACAAAAGAGAAACAGGACAAGGACATGGAGGGCAGACTTGTGTTTGCCAAGGGGGATGAGGGAGGGAAGGGTGCTGATGGGTAGTTTTGGGTTGGTTGATGCAGACTGTTACATTTAGAACTGATGGGTGATGAGGTCCTGCTGTACAGCACAGGCAATTGTATCTAGTCTCTTGGGTAAGGACCTGATGGAAAATGAAAAAAAATTGTGTGTGTATGTGAGGCTGGGTCACTTTGCTCTACAGCAGAAATTGAAGGAACAGTGTAAATCAAGTATACTTTAATAAAAATTAAAAAAAGAGTAGCTAAGAGTTCGTAATGAAAAAGCTCTGTCACACTTTTTACATTTTCTACTTCGTCTTCCCCAGAGGAAGCTACTTTTCAACTCTTTTCTTTTTGAAGTTTCAATCTACTGAAATACTTGATTTATTTAATTATTTTTTTCTTTTTTATAGTTGCATCTGTGACATGGAAGTTCCCAAACTAGGGGTGGAATCAGAGCTGCAGCTTCAGGCCTGTACCACAGCCACAGAAACAAGATTCTGAACACACTGAGTGAAGCCTGAGATCGAACTCTCATCCTCATGGACACCATGTCAGTTTCTTAACCCACTGAGCCACAATGGGAACTCCCAATATTTGATTTATTAATCCTAGGTACAAGTTATTAACTTTATGCTATTAAAGATAAAATTTATCTCCCATAATTTACTCAATTACATTTTACTTTATGTCAATACAGTTATAATTTTACTTTTGTCCCTCATGTGAAATTTAAATAATGTATTTTTATTGACATATGGTTGATGTACAATATAGGGATTCACTATTTTAAAGGTTATACTCCATTTATAGTTTTTTTTTTTTAACAGTATATTGGCTATAGTCCTCATGTTGTGCAAAATATTCTTGCAGTTGCAGTTTATTTTATAACCAATAGTTTGTACCACTTATCCCATACACCTATATTACCCCTCCTCCCTTCCCTCTCTCCACTGGTAACCATAAGTCTGGTTCTCTGTATCTGTCTGTTTTTTTTTTTTTTTTTTTTTTTTTTGCTGTTGTTATATTCACTACTTGTATTTTTTTTTTTTTTGTCTTTTTTGCTATTTCTTGGGCCGCTCCCGCAGCATATGGAGGTTCCCAGGCTAGGGGTCCAATCGGAGCTGTAGCCACCGGCCTATACCAGAGCCACAGCAAGGCAGGATCCGAGCCTCATATGCAACCTACACCATGGCAATGCCGGATCATTAACCTACTGAGCAAGGGCAGGGACCGAACCCACAACCTCATGGTTCCTAGTCGGATTCGTTAACCACTGCACCATGATAGGAACTCCTTTTTTTTTTTTTTTTTTTGCACTACTTGTATTTTTTAGATTCCACATATAAATGATATACAGTATTTATTCTTGTCTGGCTAATTTCACTTAGTACTATGGCCTCCAAGTCCATCCATATTGCTGCAAATGGCAAAATTTCATTCATTTTCATGGCCGAGTAGTATTCCATTGCATATGTATATACTGCTATGTGTATATATATACACACCACATCTTCTTTATCCATTCATATGTTGATAGGCACTTAGTTTGCCTTCACATCTTGGCTGTTATAAATGATGCTGCTGTGAACTTTGAATAAGTAATTTTAGCTTTTTGATATATACCCAGGAGTGGAAATGTGGGTCATATGGTAGCTTATTTTTATTTATTTTGAGGAACCTCTATACTGTTTTCCACAGTGTCTCCACAAATTTGCATTCTCACCAAGGGTATATAAGGGTTTCCTTTCCTCCATACCCTCATGAACATCTGTATTTGTTGTCTTTTTGATAGTAGCCATTCTGATAGGTGGAAAGTGACATCGCATTGTGGTTTTGATTTGCATTTCCCTGTGATTAGTGATGTTGAGAATCTTTCCATGTGCCTGTTGGTTATCTTCATGTCTTTAAAAAAAGTCATTAAAGTCCTCTCCCTATTTTTGAATTAGGTTGTTTTTGTGTTCTTCTTCTTCTTTCTTTCTTTTTTTTGCTTTTGTATTGTATGGGCTAATTATATTTTGGATTATTAACCCATGTCATTTACAAATATTTCTCCCATTCAGTAGGTCATCTTTTCATTTTGTTAATGGTTTCCTTTGCTGTGCAACAACTTTTAAGTTTAATTAGATCCCGTTTGTTTATTTTTGCTTTTATTTCTTTTGCTTTGGATAAAGATCCAAAAAATATTGCTACCATTTATGTCAAGGAGTGTTCTGCCTATGTTTTTTTTTTTTTTTTTTTTTTTTTTTTTTTTTTTGTCTTTTGTCGTTGTTGTTGTTGTTGCTATTTTTTGGGCCGCTCCCGCGGCATATGGAGGTTCCCAGGCTAGGGGTTGAATCGGAGCTGTAGCCACCAGCCTACGCCAGAGCCACAGCAACGCGGGATCCGAGCCGCGTCTGCAACCTACACCACATCTCACGGCAACGCCGGATCACCAACCCACTGAGCAAGGGCAGGGACCGAACCTGCAACCTCATGGTTCCTAGTCGGATTCGTTAACCACTGCGCCACGACGGGAACTCCCTGCCTATGTTTTAAATAATTAAATAATGTATTTTTAATTCTTATGGCATACTATAGACAATAAATCTTTACTTACTTTCTAATGTCACTTTCCTTCACCTTTTCTTTCTCTTTCACCAAATTTCTGGTATTTCACTTTAAATTGTTAACATTGATTCTGAAATTTGAAAGTAATCAAACATCATTTTCTTTGTATGGCTAAGTAACTACTTTTGCTCTGGCTATAGATATGAGGTAATTATGTTTCTTTTTTTAGTTTTTTTTGTGATTATGTTTTTTTTTTCTGAAGATTTTACTTATGTCTCTAATTTGTTGCACTGACTGTGTTTATTACATTCACAGATTCTTAATAACTTCTCAAGAATTGTATCTAGTATGCAAATATTTCCTGAGACAGCTTCTTCCCATACTTCTGTATCTTCCAGCTACACAGTTAACAGTGATTTATAACTATTTTATTCCTTCAAAACAATGTTAAAGAGTCTTGATAAAGAACGAAGGTCAATATTTGTGATTACTCTTCTATTTTGATCTATGTTACTCTGAAATTTACTGAAGCTAGAACCAGAATTTTTTTTTTTTGGTCATGTCAGTGGAATGCCTCAGTTCCAGGGATCAAACCTGCACCACAGTAGTGGCCCAAGCAACAGCAGTGACAACTCAGATCCTTAACCAGCTATGCCATCGGGGAGTTACAAATATAGATTTTTTTTAATTTCAGTCTTTACAAACTTTGAATATATGAAACAGAATTCATTTTCTATCCAACTGTCATCCCAACCTGTTCCTCTTAAAAATGCAAATGTTCTGAATGCGTTAAATCTTTAGTCTCAAGTGGTCTCCTAGGCTGTGCTCACATCTTATTTTTAGTGTTGGGGAAATCTCATCTCATCCTAGTTTCAGTTCTCATCCATTTGATAATAAGTCCTGAGTCAGTATATCCAGCTGAGAACTGTTTTTTTTTTTGAGCCTCTTTCTCATCTTGTAGCCCTGTCCTGTGGCATCCTGACTTCATCCCAGATGTCATTCCAACATCCTCCTCACATTAGCATGTACGGAGCCACTCACCATCTCTCCACCTCCACCTGCTTTACTTCTGGTGACCCCCACCTCACCCAGTGGAACCATCACCCATTTGCACAAGCTAGGGATCTGTGAATCACTCCTGACTCTTTTTGTTCCTTAACTTCCTGGGGTCTCACCAACCATTAATTACTGCTAAGTCTACCCCATAAATATTTCTCAAGTTCATTCTACTTCTTAATCCTTGCTGCCACCTTTTGAGCTGCTACCATCACCTGAATTATTCAAATCTTCCTGACTTAGTCTCTTTAATGCTCAGTCCTGCCTGGCATACACTTTCAGCTCCATTTGCTTTGGTTAATTTCTATTCATCATTTAGGCAATTTTCCTTTAGGAAGATAGGAAAGAGGACTATACATGAGGTTAGAAATTGTTGCTGAATATTTTCACATCAACTGTAGTTCTCCTATATGTAACAATGTAGTGTAATTTTCCTTTCTTAGCTTGTTCTATTGAATAATTAAAATCGTGTCTTTCTTGCTCAACATTATGTTCCTGGTGCCTAGCACAATGTCAGGGACATAACAGAAGCATCATGCATATTTTTTGAGTGTTGTACAAATGAATGAATCTCTTATTTAGTAGCCCTTTGGAAGTTTTTCTCCAATTTTGATCTTTTGTGTCTGAATATTAAATTAGGTTAATCATGTACCAAGAGACAGAATTTGGCTAATACATTTCTCACTTGGTTATTAAAAATCCATTATCTTGAGTTTCATTCATGAATGTAATTTTTTCTTTTATTGCCTGCAAAACATTTCTCACTTTCATGGTTGACTTCCTACTTGTAGGGCTATGACTGCTGTTCTCAGGAGCCTCCTAGTTTCTCAGAACCCTTTTGTAATTATTAGGTCACTTAAAAAATTTATTAAGAGAAGTTTTCAATTAGAAACATAGTAAATGGTTTTAGCCATAAAGGCAAAATATGATTAAATAGAGATAAAACCCTTGGAAATGTAAATGATAAATTAGAATATATAGTAAAACATTTGAAACTTCTAGTGATTATCCAATGGAACATATTCTAAATATACACCATTTAAATTCTAATATTAGAAATGGCCTCATCCATGAATTTAGTGCATGGAAGGTCAAATGGGTCCACACAAGGCCCACGTCACATAATGCCACGTTACACAGGTTAGAAAAGTTAGGACTCAGGATCAAGATGGAGGAGGAGTAAAACATCAGACTCACTTTCTCCCACAAACACATAAAAAAAAAATCTACATGTAGAATGATACAGAAGATCTACTGAATGCTGGAAGAAGAATCTTAAACCTCCAAAAGGAGCAAGAAACCCTCCACATAACTGGGTAGAACAAAATAAAAAAAAAAGAGAGAAAGTGAGAAAAGGAATCAAGATGGGACTAACAATCCTGAGAGGGAGCTGTGAAAAAGAAAAGGATCCCACACCCTGAGAGGCCACCTAACTGACAGGGAGATCAGCTGAGACAGAGGGACCTCAAAGTCGCTGGGAAAAGTACAGCAGCTGGAATGAGGAGGGCAAAGCAGAATGAGAGCTGCACAGATCATTAGCTCCACTGCCCCAGACACCACAGCCTGAGACTTTCACATGGGAGCTGGGTGCTGAGACTCAGGCTCTGGGGAGTCAGTTCCAGGGAGGGGACTAGCATTGGCTGTGTGGAGACAGCCTGAGGGGTTAGGGGAGAGTGTGATATGAGATGGGGAGCAGAACACCACAGTTGAAGGAACCTGGGAGATCTGGACCCACAGGAGAAGCAAGTCACCATTGTTGGGGAGGGTGAGAAGAGGAGGGGTGGACCACCATAGGAATCTCCATGCACATGCATGGACTCTCAGAGGGTGAGAGTCCTCTGGCACAATCCTGCAGGTGATGAGAGGGCACTTACTTGGGCTACAGGAGTCTGTGCACCTCTTGTTAGGCTGCAGGTGGTTGGGCACCTCTTGTGTGGACTAAGGGCAGTGTTGGGCTGTGACATGGTGCCTCTTCTATGATCTGCAGGTAGCAGGAACAAACAACAGCAGTCATCTTAGAAACCAGAGGGGTGCGTTGGTCCACCACCACTAGGGGTCTGTGAAGAGGTTCTACATGTGGCTCTAGCCATGGCCGGCCTGCCTCTACTTGGGCTCTGTGAATAGCTACAACTTGTGGCCCCAATCACCTCAAAAGGAACCACAGAGGAGGGCACTGTGACCGAACACAAACCATTTTCTCCCTACCCTGGGAATACATACACACTGCCACTTCCACTGACAAATGCTCCGAGCACTGCCTAAATTTGCCCAAGGCTCAATACCACATCCCAGGGCCCTGCAACCACAAGCAGCCTGTGCCACCTTCCTGCAGTTCCTTGCTACTGCCAAGAGCCACTGACTACTAGCCCTGCCCATGCCTCTGACTCCCTGGAAATGCACTCAGCACCCTATTAAGGGGAAACCAACTCACACTGAAGAAATAGAAAATATTCAAACTTCCATGCCAAAAATATATATAAACCCTCCACAAAATACAAAGGGGCACTCTTGCATAGAAATAGTCCTCCAAGATTGCAGTATTTGGTTTCCCTAAACTCAAAGAAAAAGAAAAATATAACCAAAATGAAGAAGCTCAGGAATCATTCCCAGTTAAAAGAACAGGAGGATTCACCTGAAGCAGCAAACAATGAATCAGACCTTTGCAGTCTGATAGACACTGAGTTTGAAAGGGAGATAGTGAAAATACTGAAGGAATTAAGGGTGAATATAAAGGAATTAAGAGCAGATATAAACAGTAATACAGATTTCTTTAGAAAGGAACTAGAAAATATAAGGAGTAACCAAGAAAAATTAGAAAATTCATTTGCAGAGACACAAACTGAGTTAAAGGCAATAAAAAGCAAAATGAATAATGCAGAGGAATGAATTAGTGACTTGGAAGATAGAATAATGGAAATCACCCAATCAGGACAGCAGACAGAAAATCAAATGAAAAAACATGAAAGCAATATAAGAAATATCTGGAATAATATAAAGCAGGCCAATCTACAGCTAATAGGAATTCCAGGAGGAGATGGAAAAAGGGATTGAAGATATATTTGAAGAATTATGGCTGAAAACTTTCCAAATCTAAAGGAAACTGATATCAAGATAAAGGAAGCAAAGAAATCCCCCAAAAGTTGAACCCAAATAGGCCCACACCAATATATATTATAATAAAAATGGCAAAAGTTAAAAATAGGATTCTAAAGGCAGCAAGAGAAAAGCAAAGGCTGTCAGTTGATTTCTCTACAGAAACACTACAGTCCAGAAGGGAATGGCAAGATATATTCAAAGTTCTAAAAGGGAAAACTTTGCAGCCTATAATGCTATACCCAGCAGGAATATCATTTAAAATGGAAGGATAATAAAGAATTTCCCCAACAAGCAAAAACTAAAAGAGTATAGAAATACTAACCCATCCTAAAAGAAATACTTAAATGACATCTCTAAATAAAAAAGTAAGAAGAAATAAGATGGAGAGAACCACAGTTGGAAAACAATCACTTAAATAAGCCAGTATACAGATCTAAAAGAAAAAAAAAGAGAACTATTGTAAACGTAACGATAAACAGAAAGAACAGCAAAAGGACAAACATGAAGATGTTATAAAAAGACTTCAAAATCATAGAATGTGGGGAAGGAAAGTAGGAAAATCTAGACTCTTTTTTTTGAGGAATATGTTTGAGCCTATATGACTATCAGGCTAAAGCAGGCAAATATAGAAAGGGGTTAACATACTTGAAAAACAGGGCAACCACGAATCAAAACCAAACATTACAGGAGTTCCCATCGTGGCGCAGTGGTTAATGAACCTGACTAGGAACCATGGGATTGCAGGTTCAATCCCTGGCCTTGCTCAGTGGGTTAAGGATCTGGCATTGCCATGAGCAGTGTTGTGGGTCGCAGACATGGCTCGGATCCCACAGCTGTGGCTGTGGCATAGGCTGGCAGCTAGAGCTCCAATTAGACCCCTAGCCTGGGAACCTCCATATGCTGCGAGAGCAACCCTGGAAAAGGTAAAAAGACAAACAAAACAAAACAAAAAGAAAACCAAACATTACATTCACAAAAACTAAAAAGAAAAGGACATGAGCATAAAATAAAAGAAAATCATTCAACCAAAGAAAGAAAGGAACAAAGGCGAAACAGAATCAATTGGAAAACAAGGTTTAAAATGGCAATAAATATATATTTATCAATAATCACCTTAAATGTCAATTGACTGAATGCTCCAATCAAAAGACATGGAGTGGTAGATTCAATAAAAAGCAAGAGCCTACAATTTGCTGTCTAAAGAGACTCACCTTAGGGCAAAGACACATATAAATTGAAAGTGAGGGCATGGGAAAAGATATTTCATGACAATGGACAAGACAGGAAAGTAGGAATTGCAATACTCATATCAGACAAAATAGACTTTAAATGAAATCCATAAAGAAAGACAAAAAAGGAGACTACTTAATAGTGAAAGGATACATTTAAAAAGAGGATATTGCAATGATCAATATATATGCCCCTAATATAGGAGCACCCAGATATATAGCAATAAATACTAATGGACATAAAAATAGAAGTCGATGGGCATACAATAATAGTAGGAGAATTTAACACCCCACTCCCATCAATGGACAGATCCTCTAGACAGAAAATTAATAAGACATCAGAGATCCTAAAGGACACAACAGAAAAGTTAGACTTCACTGACATTTTCAGGACATTACATCAAAAAAAAAAAAAAAGAATATACATTCTTTTCAAGTGGACATGGAACATTCTCAAGGATTGATCACATATTGGGGCACAAAGCTAACCTCAACAAATTTAAGAGTATAGAAATTATTTCAAGTATCTTCTCTGACCACGATGGCATGAAACTAGAACTCAACAACAGGAAAAGAAATAAAAAAAAAATCTGACTACATGGAGGCTAAACAATACGCTACTAAAAAACCAATGGGTCAATGAGGAAATCATAAAGGAAATTAAAAAATACCTGAAGACAAATTATAATGATGACGCAACAATTCAAAATATATGGAATGCTGCAAAAGTAGTACTTAGAGGGGAACTTCATACCAATACAGGCCTTTCTCAAAAAAGAAGAAAAATCTCACATGGAAAACTTAACCCACCACATAAATGAATTAGAAAAAGAACAAACAAAACCTAAAGTCAGTAGAAGGAAGGGAATCATAAAAATCAGAGGAAATTAATAAAATTCTAAAAAACAATAGAAAAAAATCAATAAAACCAAGAGCTTGTTCTTTAAAAAAGTAAACAAAATTGATGAGCTTCTGACCAGACTCACCAAGAAGAGGAGAGAAAAAACCCAAATAAACAAATGAGAAATTGAGGAATTGAATGGATACTGCAGAAATACAAAAACCATAAGAGAACAAAATTGATGAGCTTCTAACCAGACTCACCAAGAAGAGGAGAGAAAAAACCCAAATAAACAAATGAAAAATGAGAAATTGCAATGGATATTGCAGAAATACAAAAACCATAAGAGAATACTATGAACAATTATGTGCCAATAACTTGACAACCTAGAAGAAATGGACAAATTTCTAGAGATTTACAGCCCACCAAAACAGAATCAAGAAGAAATAAATCACATGAACAGACTAATCACTAGAAATGAAATTTAATACATAGTAAAAACACTCCCTACAGAAAAAGTCCAGGACCAAATGGCTTCACAGGCGAATTCTACCAAACATACAAAAAATAACTTATATCCGTCCTCCTTAAACTTTTCCAAAATGTTGAAGAAGTAGGAACACTCCCAAAGATATTCTATGATGCCACCACCACCCTTAATGTTAAAACCAGACAAAGATACTACCAAAAAAGAAAATTATAGGCCAATACCTTTGATGACTATAGATGCAAAAATTCTCAACAAAATTTTAGCTAACAAAATCCAACAACATATGAAAAAAAGATCATACACCATGATCAAGAGGGATTCATCCCAGGTTCACAGGGATAGTTCAACATACGCAAATCAATCCATGTCATACACAACATTAACAAAAAAAAAGTAAAAAACCACACAATCATCTCAATAGATGCAGAAAAAGCATTTGACATAGTCCAACATCCATTTATGATAAAAACTCTTACCAAAGTGGGTATAGAGGAAACATACCTTAATATAATAAAAGCCATTTATGACAAACCTGCAGCCAATATAATACTCAATGGAGAAAAACTGAAAGCCTTCCCACTAAAATCTGGAAGAAGATAAGGACGCCCACTCTCATCACTGTTATTCAACATAATATTGGAAGTCCTTGCCACAGCAATCAGATAAACAAAAGAAATAAAAGGTATCCAAATTGGAATAGAAGAGGTAAAATTGTTACTGTATGCAGATGACATGATAATATATATAGAAAACCCTAAGGACTCAATCCCAAATCTACTCAAACTAATCAACGAATTCAGCGAAGTAGTAGGATACAAGAGTAACATTCAGAAATTGGTTGCATTTCTGTATACTAACAACAATATATTAGAAAAGGAATACAAATATACAATACCTTTTAAAATTGCACCCCCAAAATTAAATACATAGGAATAAACCTGACCAAAGAGGTGAAAGACTTGTATGCTGGGAACTATCTAACATTAATCAAGGAAGCTAAAGTGGATTCAAAGAAATGGAAAGATGTTCCATGCTCCTGGGTTGGGAAAATTAATATCATAAAAATGGCCATACTACTCAAAGCAATCTACAGATTCAATGCAATCCCTATCAAACTACCCGTGACATTTTTCACATAACTAGAACAAACAATCCAAAAATTTATCAGGAACTATAAAAACCCAGAATTGCCAAAGCAATCCTGAGGAACAAAAACCAAGCAGGAGGCATAACTTTCCCAGACTTCAGGCAATATTACAGAGCCACAGTCATCAAGAGAGTGTGGTACTGGTACCAAAACAGACATACAGACCAATGGAACAGAATAGAGAACACAGAAATATACACAGAAACCTATGGTCAATTAATCTTCGACGAGGGAAGCAAGAATATAAAATGGGAAAAAGAGAGTCTTTTTAGTGAAAAGAAAAGGTGCTGGGAAAATTGGACTGCTGCATGTAAGTTAATGAAACTGGAACACACCCTCATACAATGCACAAAAATAAACTCCAAATGGCTTAAAGACTTAAATGTAAGACAAGACACCATCAAATTCCTAGAAGAGAATGTAGGCAAAATATTCTCTGACATTAACCTTACAAATGTTTTCTCAGGTCAGTCTCCCAAGGCAACAGAAATAAGAGCAAAAATAAACCAATGGGACCTAGTCAAATGGACAAGATTTTGCACAGCAAAGAAAACTGTAAAAAAATAAAAGACAACCAATTGAATGGGAGAAAAGTTTCAAATGAAGCAACTGACAAGGCTTAATCTCTAAAATATACAAACAACTTACACAACTCAACAGCAAAAAAATCCAACAAACCAAATGAAAAATGGGCAAAAGACCTGAATAGGCATTTCTCCAAGAAGATATACAGATGGCCAACAAGTATATGAAAAAAAGCTCAACATCACTGATTGTTAGAGAAATGGAAGGCAAAACTATTATGAGGTACCACCTCACACCTGTCAAAATGGCCATCCTTAACAAGTCAACAAATAATAAATGCTGGAGAGTGTGTGGAGAAAAGGGAATCCTCCTACACTGTTGGTGGGAGTGTAAATTGGTACAACCACTGTGGAAAACAGTATGGAGGGACCTTAGAAAACTAAATATAGAACTACCATATGCCCCAGCAATCCCACTCTTATTCATATATCAGGACAAAATTTTCCTGGAAAAGTATACATGCACCTGTATGTTCATTGCAGCACTATTTGTAATAGCCAAGACATGGAAACAACTTAAATGTCTATCAACAGATGAAGCAATTAAGATGTGATATACAACTCAGGATGAAATACAACTCATCCATAAAAAAGAACTAAATAATCCATTTGCAGCAACATTCTCATACTAAGTGAAGTCAGAAAGAGAAAGACAAATACCATATGATATCACTTATATGTGGCATCTAAAATATGGCACAAGTGAACCTTTCCACCTAAAAACTCATGGATTTGGAGAACAGACTTGTGATTGGGGAGGGGGGAGGGGAGGGAGTGGGAATGACTGGGAGTCTGGGGTGAATAGATGCAAACTATTGCATTTGGAGTGGATAAGAAATGAGATCCTGCTCTATAGCACAGAGGACTATATCCAGTCATTTGTGATGAAATATGATGGAGAATAATGTGAGAACAAGAATATATATATGTACGAAAAAAATAAAAATAAATAAAATCAAACCCCCAAAAATTAAATACTTAGGAATAATCCTGACCAAGGAGGTGGAAGACTTATATGCTGAGAACTATAAAATATTAATCAGGGAAATTAGAGAGCATTCAAAGAAATGGAAAGATATTCCATGCTCCTGAATTGGAAGAATTAATATTGTTAAAATGGCCATACTACCCAAAGCAATCTATAGATTTAAGGCAATCCCTATCAAATTCCCAAGATATTTTTCACATAACTAGAACAAACAATCCAAAAATGTATATGGAACCATAAAAACCCAGAATTGCCAAAGCAATCCTGAGGGAAAAAAAGTGAAACAGGAGGCATAACCTCCCAGACTCCAGACAACATTATAAAACTGCAGTAATCAAGACAATGTGGTACTAGTCAAAAACAGAGGCACAGATCAATGGAACAGAATAAAGAACCCAGAAATAAACCCAGACACCTATGGTCAATTAAACTTTGACAAAGGAGATAAGAATATAAAATAGGAAAAGACATTTCCTTCAGCAGTTCATGCTGGGAAAACTGGACAGCTGCATTTAAATCAATTAAACTAGAATACACCCTCACACCATGCACAAAAATAAACTCAAAATGACTTAAAGACTTTAACATAAGACAAGACACCATTAAACTCCTAGAATAGGACATAGGCAAAAGATTATCTGACATCAACCGTACAAACGTTTTCTTAGGTCAGTCTCCCAAAGCGATAGAAATAAAAAGAAAAATAAAACCAATGGGACTGAATCAAACTTATATGCTTTTGCACAGGAAAGGAAACCAAAAAACAAGACAAAAACCAGAATGGATGAAAATAGTTGCAAATGATGCAATCGACAAGAGCTTAATCTCCAAAATATACTAACAACTCATACAGCTCAACAGCAACAACGACAACAACAAAATGAAAACAAACAAAAAAAACAACCCAGCTGAAAATTGGGCAGAAGACCTAAATAGACATTTCTTCAAATGGCTAACAGGCACATGAAAAAATGCTCAACATCACTAATTATTAGAGAAATGCAAATGAAAATTATAATGAAGTACCACCTCACTCGGGTCAGAATGACTATTAATAATAAGGCTACAAATAACAAATGCTGGAGAGGGTGTAGAAAAAAGGGAACCGTGCTACAATGTTGGTGGGAATGTAATTTCATACAACCACTATGGAAAAACAGTATGAATGCACTTCAGAAAACTAAATATAGAACTACCACATGATCCAGCAACCCCACTCCTGGCATATATCAGACAAAACTTTCATTCAAAAATATACTTGTACCCCTATGTTCATTGCAGCATTATTCACAATAGCCAAGACATGGAAACAACCTAAATGTCCACCAGCAGGTGAATGGATGAAGAAGATATGGTAAATATACACAATGGAATACTATTCAGTTTAAAAAAAACAAAATAATGTCATTTGCAGCAACATGGGTGGATCTGGAGATTCTTATACTTAGTGAGGCAAGTCAGAAAGAGAAAGACAAATACCATATGATATCACTTATATGTAGAATCTAAAATATGGCACAAATGGACCTATCTACAGAACAGACACAAACTCATGGATATAGAGAACAGATTTATGGTTGCCAAGGGGGAGGGGGAGGGTGTGGGTTGGACTGGGAGTTTGGGGCTACTAGATGCAAACTTTTACATTTAGAACTGATAAGCAATGAGATCCTGCTACATAGCACAGGGAACTATATCCAATCATGTGATGGAACATGATGGAGGATAATGTGAGAAAAAGTATGTATACATATATGTATGACTGGGTCACTTTGTTGTATAGCAGAAATTAACAGAATATTGTAAATCAACTAAATAAAAAATGTAAAATAAATGAAACATAAAATGCTTCTTTGGGTTTCAGTTATTTTCTATGATTCCTATGCATGGAAATACTAATAACATTTTTTGTTATTTTTCACCTGTTAATCTTTTTGTCGGTTAAGCTTGCAGGCCCCCAGGCAATGAACATTAGGTGGTAGAGGACAGAACAAAATAATTTTAACACTGTCTGAGAAAGAAAAAGATGGGATCACCATCTGAACTGTTTGGAAGCCTCTGCTTAGTGAGTCTTTTTTTTATTTTTTAAAATTGCTGCCTCTGGGCTATATGGAAGTTCCCAAGACAGCGACTGAATGTGAGCAGCAGCTGCGACCTATGCCACAGCTGTGGCAATGCCAGATGCTTTAACCCACTGTACCAGACCAGGATCAAACCTGAGCTGCTGCAGCAACTTGAGCCAATGCAGTTGGATTCTTTTTTTTTTTTTTTTTTTTTAATCTTTTTGCATTTTCTAGGGCCGCACATGTGGCATATGGAGGTTCCTGGGCTAGGGGTCTAATCAGAGCTATAGCCACCAGCCCACACCAGAGCCACAGCAACATGGGATCCGAGCCGAGTCTGTGACCTACACCACAGCTCATGGCAATGCCGGATCCTTAACCCACTGAGCGAGGCCAGGGATCGAACCTGCAACCTTATGGTTCCTAGTTGGATTCGTTAACAACTGAGCCATGACGGGAACTCCGGATTCTTTACCCACTGCACCAAAGCAGGAACTCCTACTCAGTGAATCTTATTTCTTCTAGAGGACCCCTCAAATGGATTTTTTAGAGTGGAAAAATCTTTGCTTTGCTTCTTTATGAGCATAGGGAAATGCGTCAATGGAAAGATGAAAATGCTGGAGACTAGAGGTATAAGTGAGTTTTAAGGCCCCTGAATAGCTGGGAAAATTTGGAATGTAGAACAAGGGTGGGTTTCACTTTACAGAGTGATGGAAGGACAAAGAAGATAAGATGAATGATCTGTAATAAGATATAATATAGAGGTGAAGATGACAGCAATTTATGGATCTTCCATAGAAGGAGGCTTGTGGTTACAATAAAGAAGGCAGTTAAGGTATCTCTTTAGGTTTTGGGGAGGGAAGTATTACAAGGGGGTTTTTGATCCTCAGTGTTTTTTGGCACCACACCAGGCTATTATGAGTTAAATTTCTTCCTCTTCTTTGTACCCACACTCATATGTTGAAGTCCTTCAGTACCACGAAATGTGATTTTATTTGGACATAAGTTCCTTGTAGATGTAATTAGTTAAGATGAAGTCATACTGGGGTAGGCTGGGCCTCTGATCCAACATGGCTGGTGTCAGAAGTGTTGGTGCAATGGTTTGAGAATCTGAATTTAGCAGCTCAGGATGCTGTGGAAGCATGCCATAGGTCACAGCTGTGCTTGGATTCATTTCCTGGGAACTTTCATATGTCATGGGTGAGTCATATTCATATTTTTTATTTTATGGTATATTTTCATAAGCCATAAAATAAAAAAAACAAATAAAATAGAAAAAGGGGAAGTGTGGACACAGACACACACAGAAGGAAGATGGCGTGAAGAAGCCCAGGGAAACAGGGGTCATTTACAAGCCAAGGAGAGTCGCCTGGGGTAGGTCCCTCCCTCCCAGTCCTCAGGAGGAACCACCCCTGCTGACAGCTGGGTTTTGGACTTCTAGCTTTTAGGCTAATGAAAAAATTAGCCTCAGTTATTTAAATCACTCAGACTGTGCTATTTTACATGGAAAATGTAGCAAGCAAATACACCATCCATGGTAGCAGGAAGTAAATACATGCAGACTTGAATGAATGTGGGACCTGCTAAATGGCGTGAGTAAATGGGGGAAGAGGAGAACTAGAGAAATTTCAGTCAGTTGTTATTTTGACCCTCTGTGGTCAAAATAGTTCTTGGTGCTCTGTTGATGATTTTGAGAAAATAGTAAATCTGAAATCAAATGAAGGCAACATGAAGGAAAGAGATAAGTTAATGGTTTAGAAATAATGAGAGAACAAGGCAGAAATAAATGCTTTGTCTTGTCCGATTGAATTCAAGAGGAATTGGAAAATGTGAACCTTTAACAAAGTGAACAGCTTGGGTATGTGGTATAAAAACACTCATTATCTTTTCTGTATTAGAACTCGTGTTCATTGATTTGTCACTGAGCGATTCAGGCAGATCCTTTTTAAGCTCCTGGCATCCCAGGGCAGTTGGGTGTCAAGCCAGGAGCCCAAAGATGTGTACACACTCATGTTTCCTACTTTGATAATTTGGCATTCTTTCTGAATATGTCCTTCAGTTACGTCCTTTGGTGCCTACCTTGATAAAACTGTGAAGGTTTTTAGGTGCCTTTCCTCACATCTCCTTTGGTGCTGTAAATGCACAAGTGATAAGCTATAGAACCTAAGATGAAAATAAACATTCTTTCTAGGTTCTAAGTGTCAGAATTTAGTCATCAAGTTTCAAAGATGTGTTTTATAGACAATATCTATAAAAGTGAATAATAGGCAACAATGAGTGGATGGCTTTGCTATTGAAAATAGCAGAATATTAAGAAATTAGATCCTAGGTTATAAACATGGTTTATGTGATACTGGCATTTTGTTCTCCCTAGGAAAATATTTACAAGATGATGGACTCACAAAAGTGTGGATGCTATTGTCATAATGCTGCTGAAAGCGTCCTTTGTATGATGCTACAGTCTCAGGGGGTCAGTGGACTCTGTAGTGTGTTCATGTGAATTTGTGGACACTCCCCAGGCCCTATTCCTGATGATCTGAGGCAATGTCTTTACTGGTTCTTTTTATTGGAAAATGCTTCCTATTTCTCATCTCCGTTCTTTCATTGCAACGGCTATGCCCATAGTTTAAAAAGTGAACTTAAAAAAATTTTGTCTTTTTTTCATTTTTTAAAGGTTTATTGAAGGATAGTTGATTGATAATGTTGTGATCATTTCTGCAGTAAAATAAAGTGTACAAGAAAATTATCTCTTGAAATCACACAATTGACGTCTAACCAGAGGGATCACACAGAAAATATATGTTAGCATGTTACCTTCATAGTGAGCTCATTAGCCTGGGCAGCAAATAATCTATGAGAAGATTTTAGAGTTAATATCCCATCTCTTATGTTGGCACAGATAATTAATATAGTTTTCTGTCCTAGGAAGTCATCAAAACCTAGTTCTTCTGTAGAACAGAGAGGGGTAACAAAACCATCTTTTAACACAGGGTATAAGGGCAGATATGGTACCCTCCTGTGCTAGCCAGGGTTCTCCCAGAGAAGCAGAACCAATGGGGTGGGGGCAGAAAAAGAGAGAGAGGGGGAGAGAGAGGGAAAGGGGGAGAGAAAGAGAGAAAGGGATAAAGATAGAAACAGAGAATATGTATATAATATTCATATATACACGAAGAGTTTTATTATAAGGTATTGGCTCATGTGATCATGGAGGCTAAGGATTCACATAATTTGCCACCTGCAAACTGCGGACCCAGGAGGGCTGGTAGTGCCATTCAAAGACCTGAGAACTGGAGGGTCAATGGTGAAGATTCCAGTCTGAGTTAGATGGCCTGAGAACCAGGCGTGCTGAGGGCAGGAAAAGACAAATGTTCCAACTCAACCAGTTAGGCAGGGAGCAAATTCAGCCTCCCTCTGCCTTTGTGTTCTCTTCAGGCTCTCAAAAGACTGAGGCTGCCTTCCCTCTGGGTGAAGGATGTCTGTTTTACTCAATTCACTAATTTGAAAGCTAATCTCTTCTGGAAACCCCTTCACAGACACACCCAGAAATCTTGTTTAACCAGCTATATGGGTATCCCTTGGCCCAGTCAAGTTGACACACACAATTAACCATCACAACAACACAACCCATGAAATGACCTTCTCTACAGAAATTAACCTCAATTCCCTGTCACTGTTCCTTCAGTCACTATGTCACATTCCATGCTTAACTTTTTATAGCTTCCCTAACTTGAACCATGGCCCTGTGTGTAGCCTCTTGTCCTGGAGTTGGTTTATGTCTGTTGTTCATTATCTCATCCTTTCTAATCAGGACATTGTACCTGCCTTAGCCTGTTCACTGAACTTGGACCTTTTGTTTTGGTTTTCTTTTTATGGTCACACCTGCAGCATATGGAAGTTCCAGGCTAGAGGTCAAATCAGAGCTGCAGCTTCAGGCCTATACCACAGCCAAAGCAACACTGGATCTGAGCTGCATCTGTGACCTAAGCCGCAGCTTGTCACAATGACAGATCGTCGACCACTGAGAGAGGCCAGGGATCGAACCTGCATCCTCATGGACTAGCTGGGTTCTTAACCCACTGAGCCACAAAGGGAACTCTGGGAGGTATTCTTTGTTGTTGTTACACTTGAGAAATGGTGGCTTCAATGCAGTCAGTGAGCAAATACCTCTGCATGTGGCTAAGAGGATGGTCAGTAACTGCTTCTAGAAACTCTGTCTCCTCCTTCAGATTGGTCTTAGGCATTTATTTAACTCTGTTTCGTAAGTGTAGGCATGTTTCCTATAAGTGTTTCCAATTTTAAGTTGAGTATCCTAGTTCTCATTTTTTCAAAGTTATAACATCAGTTTAATGTGAGGGGGTGATTTTTGCTGGAACATCCATACAACATTAGAATAAAAGGATAGCTGAGGTTTCCTTACACAATTACTGCATAACCTGCCTTGGCCCTCACCCCCATAAAAGATGTAAACTTGCATGAACCTCGTTATTATTCCCAGGGTGACTTGAGAGTTTATGTGTGTCTACATGTGTGTGTTTATACACATTGCGGGAGCAAAGATAGAACAGGATGAGTCTTTATTAACCTTAAGATCTTTTCATTTTCTCCAGTAATTGCACAAGAATCCCATGTGAAACTAATTATGGAAGGTCACACTGACTAGTGCACCCCCTGAAATGCTTTGGGTTTACTTGATTCATTAAAAGATTGAGTATGAGAGAAAAATTGGACTTTTGTAAAAGTTATTTCCAAAAGGAATCAAATAACTCTATTTAAAATGACTAGATTAGACATCCTTCTATTTTCAATGAAATAATTCTTTGGAAAAATGCACATCTCCTTTTGTTTATGAAGATCTCTAGTGTATTTTGTTTGGCCTTCTCTACGCACTCAACTCAGCAAATTGGCTTTTACCCAAATGTTTTATACATGCTGTATTATTGGACCATCTGTTGTCGTTGACACATTGTTTTTCTCTCTAAGTTTTATTTATTTATTACTTTTAAAGTTGCCTCTCGGTGACTTTCCCATTTAATTATTTATAGAGACATTCATTTAGCATGTGAAATAAAGGACATTGCTTGCCTTTAAAGGATCACCACTGCCATACTTGGTAAATACACCCAATCTTCAGTTTGTATGCAGTATGGGTCTCATGTATAGCTATGCATCCTAGGTGGTGGATTGCAGTGGAGACTGGTCAGGACAAAATGACACAGTACCTAGAGAGCTTGTGGATGAGATCCAAAGAGGAAAGTATGTGGTTCCAAGTTGGATAAAGCAAAGTGAGTTACATGAATAGGAGAAAAGCAAGTACCATAAATTCAGAGGATGAAACATCAGAGTCAAGGGATGGTGGCATCAGAGTAGCATGGGAAGTTCTACAGAAGACTTGGAGGAGAAATCTTGAGGTAATGGTATAATTAGGACAAGGCGCCAGGAATTAAGACCTAACATAATAGGGATACAGAAACCAGAAATTCTCTGAATCTGATAACATTTGGTGGGTCCATGTGTGTGTCTTATATGGATGTAATTCCTCAATTCTGGAAAAGGGAAGGTATGTCTGCAAGTAGGGTGATTCTTCTCAGCCTAGAGAAAGGCATGACACTGAGATTTCAGGTAAATCATTTCAATAGGGTAAAAGCTGGGTATTGACTTCTTGACTGGCAGATTTTGAGGAATAACCATATTGGTAACTGGTAACTCACTTGACGACTGTGGCATAAAACAAACATCCCATGCCAGTCTTTTTGGAGCCAGATACCGGCTAAACTGTCTATGATCAGGAGTGTCAGCTATAAATATTTGCCCATCTTTTTTTCTTTCTTTTTACAGCTGTGCCTATGGCATATGGAAGCTCCTAGGCTGGGGTTCAAATTAGAGCTGCAACTTCAGCCTATGCCACAGACATAGCAACATGGATCCAAGCCACATCTGTGACCTACACCACAGCTTGCAGCAACTTTGGATCCTTAGCCCACTGAGCGAGGCCAGGGATTGAACCAAAATCCTCATGGATGCTATGTTGGGTTCTTAACCCACTAAGCCACAATAGAACTTCAAATATTTGACCATCTTTTAAGTAGTAATATTGGGTTTTGTTTTTTGATAATCTTAACATATATCTGTGCAGTAAAGAGAAAACCATGAAATGACTATAGAAATTCTAGTTCAGAACTAGTATTCCCAGGAAAAGAAACAATCCATTTTCCCTATACAACCCACTGCTAATCAACACATACCACTATTTCTGTGTCAGAAAACTCCAGTTTTGATGGCTAGATAAAAGTTACCAACCACTTGATGAGGTCAGCAATATGACTCATGGATGCAAAACAGGCAATTTTTGGAAAGGCCAGGTGCTGATTTATGCAACTGGTCTGATGACAGACAGAGCAGATGGCTTAGGAAGGCAGAATTTGGAACAATCCATGTGGATCTTTCCATAAACATGAATCGTTCTTGAAAAAAATTTGTTCATTTTATTGGATATGGAAGTCTTATTCCTCATCAGGGATAAATGTTTCTATTTACCAATGTCAAAAGACTAAATTTCACCATTAATTCTGGGACTCTCAAAGAACAGAGCTTTAAAAGAGGTACAAGTGATTACTTTTTAAAGAGATACTTGAAACTCTGGCAAGGGTCTTGGATGATAATTTGTATAAACTGGGATGCATTCATGGAGAAAGAGTTTATTGTAAAACTACTGGGATTCTCAGATGCTGAGCTAATCTTAGGGTTATAATATTAAATTAGTAA
Source organism: Sus scrofa (assembly GCF_054392235.1). Classification (NCBI taxonomy): domain Eukaryota; kingdom Metazoa; phylum Chordata; class Mammalia; order Artiodactyla; family Suidae; genus Sus; species Sus scrofa. Next base: position 47,992,936 of record NC_139390.1, on the reverse strand, counting down.
ACTTATACTTTATTTTTCCCTCTCCCACTGATTGAATTTACTGGGTGAGTCATTTAATATATTTGGACCTTAATTCTTCCTTTTAAAAATGTAAATTAAGTTGACACATAGTACAAATAAGAGTTTAGGTCTACCCTCTGGTTCTTTAGATATTTTGTATGAACTAATAGCACTATCTTCCAAACAAATTAAAAAACCAATGAGATTTTATAAGAATAAGATTGGAAATGAACAGTTCTATTTACTCTTGTTTGAAACTGATACATTATAGTTAAACAAAGTTCCACTGCCTTCCCTCCCAATATATCAATTTTCTTGAGCAAAATATAATTACTGCTTCTTCTTTCAAATTATTTTTAAGAATCATTTTAATTTACTAATAGTGTTTTTATTCTGAATAAATCATATATTTGTAATAGACGTTCCCTCTAAATATTTAATAAATAAAATTTGTCTTTTGATTGAGTCTCTGGTCCATTAGAGTAATTATTTGACTCTGAGACGCCTCTCTAAAATTTAAACTGAGTATAATATTTCTCAAAAATTATCATGAATAAAATTAATAAAATGTTTTATGGAACTTTCCTCCATTCACCATTAAAATAGTAATTTGGGTTCTTTTATTAATTTAATGACAAGGATATATCAGTAGAAAAAAAGAGCACACTTATTATTAAGAGTGATCTCCAAGTGAAACCACTGATTTATTGAGTTATTCATTCTATACTGAGATTCTTGGTTCTAATTACACATAACAAAAATAATTGAATTAATTGGTTCTAGGTGAAATTGGATGTCAAATCTGGCTGCTTAAAGGGAGCTTAAAATTTGATGCATAGATCTTTTCTCCAGATATTCTGATCCAAGTGTTTCGGATTTGGCTTTGGTCTCAGGAATTTTAAGAGCTCATAGGTTATTCTAATGTTTATCCCTTGGTCTAGAGATAAAGACATGACTGGGAACCAAAAGGCATCAGCTCCTGACACCGTATCCTATGAGTTTCAGGATAAGACAAGAAGAACATAACTCAGATGGTGACTGAGAAGGGTATTAATACCAAAGTTTTGGTCAATCTCTCCTATGTGAGGATGACGAAAGCAGAAACTTTTAGATTAATTAAATAAGGAGGCTGTTAGACAGAGGTTGCTCTAATGCCATGGCAGCTGACATAAACAACCCCAAATCTAAGCTTCTAATGCTTCAAGGTTACATAATTAAAACTTAAAAACAACCAGTCCAAACAGCCAACTAGGCAGTAAGATATAGCCCATCACTAATTTGCTTTCTGTGCTTTGGCCTTTTCTCTGTAAAATTCCTTTCTCTTGATGGAGCTCTCCTAATGACTTGCAGTGTGTTCCTACCTTTAGAATTTGTTTTGTTTGTTTGTTTGTTTGTTTTTACTGAAATAAACTCTTTTTGGGGGTATTTTAAAAATTAAAGTATGGTTGATTTACTATGTTGTGACAATTTCTGCTATATAGCAAAGTGACCCAGTCATATATACATACATATACATTCCTTTTCTCATATCATCCTCCATCATGTTCTAGTCCAAGAGATCGGACAGCCCCTGTGCTATACAGTAAGAAACTGTTTTTTCTAAATGTAATAGTTTGCATCTACTAACCCCAAACTCCAGTCCATCCCATTCCCTCTCCTCTCCCGCTTGGCAACCACAAGTCTGTTCTCTATGTTTGTGATTTTGTTTCGGTTTTGTAGATAGGTTCATTTGTGTCATATTTTGGATTCCACATATAAGTGATATCATATGGTATTTGTCTTTCTCTTTCTGATTTACTTCATTTAGTGTAAGAATATCTAGTTGCATCCATGTTGCTGCAAATGGCATTATGAAATAAACTCTTTAAAAAAAAAAGACATCAGCTCCAATAATAACTTTCATTAAGTAGGATCGTGAACCTGATGATAAATATAAGATAAAGGGTAAATATTACATTTACCATACCACCTCTAGCCAAAAAGAATCTTCATGATAGTAGATTTTTATTCTTCTCGAATATTCGACCTTGTAAAATATTGCCTTGGGTTGGCAGTGATGAAATCGTCCTAGGGTTCTGGAAGGTTTGCCAGACTAATTCTCTATTGTGCACATTGTCTGTGTTATTGTAATGATTGGCAAAAACCCATTCCCAAACAATGGACATAAACTTTTGGCCTTTTCTAATTAGTCTTCTGGCAATGATACCACAATATAATAAGAGAATAAAAGCGCTTTCTAGGACTCCATTTTGCTTTCTCTTTAGAAATCTTTGAGAAAAACTTTCCTTTAAATATCATGAAAAATTTTGCTTTCTTCCTCATAAACATTGACTATTTACCAAGGCCTGAGAGACCTTTTCTCTGGATTGATTTAGAAAAATTTAGAAATTTTTAGAAATTTAGAAAGCTGATTGACTTTCTTATAAGCATAATTATTCAGAAAATATATCAGATTCCTTCCTAGCCAATGATAAGACAAAACATTGTATCCTTTAGTTAAAGTAAGTACTGCCGCTCTAGGAAATGAAAATAGGAAAGGTGGCATAAATGTTTCTTCATGACAGATATTATCTAGGTATTTTGTCCTGTGTACATCTAGGTGACTGATTGTCCTCTTATTCCAATAATATGATCACTGCTGGTTCCTATTTGGAGAAATTTGAGTTTGGAGTGAACTAAAACTGGGGATAGCTTCAGAGGTGATGAGGACACTTTTTGACTGCAGAATTTACTTCTAAATTATTTTAGTTTCAGAAAGGCTCAGGAAAGCCTGAGGAATAGTGAAAGGATGACCTGTCACTATTCCTTTGGCTGAGAAGAAAACTATTTTTCTAATTATGTAACTGTATTTAGAAATGATTCCAATATCATCACTTTCCATGTTGAGCAGACTCAATGGAAAATTAAACTAATTCATGTGATAAATGGAAAAATCTTTAAATAAAGTCCGTATGAGGGAAAATATAAAATAATGTAAGGCAGAGAGGAAAGAGTATAACCATGCAGGTCACAGTTACTAAAATTAAGCAGGAAATTTGGTTCTGGGCTTCCTGGATTTCAAAGAAAAAGGAGAAAAAGAAAATTACATGTATCAGAGTTCCCACTTGGCTCAGTGGGTTAAGAACCTGACATAGTATCTGTGAGGAGGCAGGCTTGATCCCTGGCCTCAGTCAGTGGGTTAAGGATCATGCATTACCACAAGCTACAGCATAGGTTGCAGAAACGGCTCAGATCTGTTGTTGCTGTGGCTGTGGCATAGGCCTGTAGCTGCAACTCTGATTTGATCCCTAGCCCAGGAACTTCCATATGCTGCAGGTGTGGCTGTAAAAATAATAATAGTAAAAAAGATTATATGAGTCATCTTAAGGAGAAAACACACTTGTCCTAGGGAAAAAATTCACAATAGTTTCAGAAAGAAGAGACAAGCACAATCTCTAAAAATTCACTGTTGAGGGGGAGAGCTTGATTGTACCCCTTGGTCCTCCATGGTCAGTGAAATCTTTAGAGGATACCACTTTTGTCAGGAACATTAAGAAGGGTGGCTGTCACCTCTACTGGCTCAGTGAGGTGAGAGAATTTGTGAGGACTGCATTTAAGCCCTGAGGTCTGAGGATTTGCGAGGACTGCATTTAAGCCAACCCACCAATTCTCACATAATGACACTACTGCTGTTATACACATCTCCTTTGGATTCATTTCTGGAACTAAAATGGCCATCTGTGTAAATCATATGGATTCCTGTTGCTTTTAATTTATGTAGTATCTATAGATCATTCAGAGTGGAAATTAAGACAGAGGTTTTTTTTTTTTAATCCTTAGCAGTGCCTCGGAATCTCCTATGGAAAAATGTATAAATATTCCCAAGTCTCACATGAGTTCCACAGAATCAGAAGATCTGAGGATAAAGGTCTAACATCAATATTTAAAAAAAAAAGTTTTGCAGGTTATTTTGATGCAAAGTCAGGGTTGAAAATCACTGCAATAGTAGTTGTGACTGTTTGCCTAAGGAAAGAAATTTACATAAGAAGGAAGAGGAGGAGGAGGGGGAGGAGGAAGAGGAGAGAGAAGGGGAGGAGGAAGTAGGTTAAGGGTCTGGCATTGCCATGTGCTGTGGTGTAGGCCAGGAGCTGCAGCTCCAATTCAACCCCCAGTCTGGGAACTTCCATATGATGCAGATATAGCTCTAAAAAGAGAAAAAGATTGATATCAAATTCTGTATTTTTATCATTTACTCAGAACATAGCCAATTCTCCATAAACATTTCTTTATTGCATTGTTTATAAAGAACATTTCATTTAAAAGTGTAACAACATAGTTATTAATTATTCCTCTAAAGCAAAAATGACCTCATAATAACTCATTCCCAAGTAGAACTTGCCCCTAGCCACCTTTATTTCATGCACTGATCCTGTATATCTTCATTTTCCATTTATATTAAGATAGTTTGCTTTAGAATGGATAAGCACAGGGAGCTATATCCAGTCTCTTGAGATAGACCATGATGGAAGATAACATAAGAAAAAGAATGTATATATATGTATAATTGGGTCTTTTTGCTGTACAGCAGAAATTGACATAACTCTGTAAATCAACTATACTTTAATTAAAAAAAAGACAAAAATAGCTTACTTAAGAGACTCTGAACAGTGCTAGATGGAGAGAATGTGGGGCTGAGTGAAGTCAAAATGACTTTCAGAACTTTCCTATTCATTCTGTCTTACTTTTGTAGTCATCATGCCCTGGAGATGATGGTCTGTGAAACACAAAGGTTGTACACTATGTGACCTCAAACAAAACCCTCCGATGATTCAGTGGTATAGATAGGTTATTGATACTGAAATACTTTTCAGAGTTTGATGTCTAGCTTACCTCTGAAATTAGATTGCAGATTATGTTTGTTATGAACTTTACTAGTGCTTCTTTTATACCTAAGACTCCAAGTTCAGTGTGATTCATTCTAAATTGGGATGTGTGAGAAAAATCATCATGGGGTTTAAATTAGAAAAATGTAAAGTTCATTCTTGTTTGTGGTATGAATTTAATATTCTATTATTGCATTGAGTTGGCTTTGAGTCTTGGTCATATGGTGCATGGTCAGAAGTTAGCTCAAGACCCCTGATTCCCAGAGTTTACCATCCATCCTATTTATCCTAAAGCTCTATATATTTTTGCCCAGAGATGACACTTTTATAATAAACCAGTACCAGATATACTTTCTACTTCCTGTGTTTTCTTCCTTAGATGCATTAGTACCCTTCTCTGCATCTCTTTTCTGAATTTCTTGTTCTGTCTTGGTCTCTCTGGCCATCCATCTGGAAGTCTTACTTTCCCAATTTTGTGATGGGCTACAGGAATTAGGACCCCTCCTCTACCTGCCACCCATTTTGACCTTCATATTTACCAGGTGGCTGGGTAATTGCTATTATACATTTGGGAAGAAATTCAGAAATTTTAACTCTTTATTTGAGGTTTTTATGTTATGCAAATTTTATTTTGTTTGGAGTTGAAAAAACTGATTATGATATATGCAAATAAATTAGGAAAGACATTTCAGTTCACATGATAGGGAGCAACCCATGAACTTCTTTTGACATTGGCCGTCAACACTATTTCAGTCTACACTGCAAGAAACAGGATAAAGCGGAGTTACCTGGTGGTCCAATGGTTAGGATTTGGAGCCTTCAGCACTGTGGTCCAGGTTCAGCTTCTAATCTGGGAACTGAGATCCCACATCAAATCACTGCATGCCATGGCAAAAAAAAAAAAAAAAAAAAAAAAAAAAAGAGACAGAGAGAAAGAAAAGACATAAGATAGAAATATCAGTATCATATTTATTTATATATCCATATTCAGTGCTGATCTCTACATGGCACAGAGCAAGGAGCTGTGAAGTATGAGAAGTTGTCTAATATGGATCCCCATTTTCCAGGAATTTATAGTTTGGTTGGTAAGAAAACTCAAAAAAATTCACAATTCTGTACATTTTAACTTGGAACTTATTTTCCCACATTCTCCATTGTTACTCCTGACATTCTGAATGTCAGCAGAAAACCCTCTATAAGCACAATGATTGACCCAATTACACATCCTGAACCTAACTTAAAGACTAAAATTTTTACGTTTCTAGAGGTAAAAGATCTTCTTCCACAAAAAGAAAAACTTCTGCAATGTCTTCATGATCTTGGGGTGGGCAAAGATTTCTAAGAGAGGACAATAATCCACTAACTGTAATGGAATGAATTAGGAAATTTATCTCCTTGAAATGAATATAGAAAGAACAATAGATTAATAGTGAAAAGATAAATAGCCTAATAAAATATTTGTGGCCTTTCTATTCTGTTGCATTGATCTATTTATCCATCCTCATGTCAGTACCACTCATGAGCAAAGTTCTTGAACAGACACCTCACTGAAAAGGCTATTATTCAAATGGCTAATTCACAATATGGTCAGTTATCAGGGAAAGGCAAATTAAGTCCACAGTGAATTACCATGTTACTCCCACTGGAATGGCTAAAATTAAGACGACTGGTAACACTGCGTATTAGTGATGAGGTGGAACAACAGGAACTCTGATTTTGGAAACTTCTTAAGTGTGGGTTTGACACCTTGGGAGTTCTCCAGGTGAAATTCAAAACTGGCTCCTCTTCACAGAGGCCAGGGAGAGACTGATGGAAAAGGCAGAACCTCCAGATTTGTAGGTGGCAACTTGAACCTGCAAGGGAACTTAGGTAGGAGGTAAGTGAGTAGATCTCTGCAACTTAACATTTATACAGAGGCTTTCACAAGGTTTCTTCATGGATTCTATCCATCTGGATAGAATCACCACATTACACCACATTACGCTCTCAAGGCTGTACGCTTGAAATAGCTCCTAGCCTGGGAATGGTGGGCAGATATCCATTCTAAGGATGGGTAGGGAGTCAGAAATCTCCCATTGCCTGAGTCCAGCTTGCAAGTCAACAGGTGATCATATCTTCTCCATGACCTGCTCGAAAAGGTAGTTTTATATAAAGTTAAATATCAACTTATTTTATGACCTGGTCATTCTACTCCTATGTATTTACCCAAAGTAATTGAAAACACATGTCCATAAAAAGACTTGCATAAAAATCCCTAAAGCATCCTGTTCATAACATCCTAAAGCTAGGAAAAACCCCAAATGTTTGTCAACAGGACAGCAGATACAATGTGGTCTAATCATAAATGGAAGGTGAATCAGCAATAAAAAGTAACAAACTACTGATATATGTAACAGCATGAGCAAATCCCAAAAATCATATGTTCCACAAAAGAAGCTAAACAAAAAGAGTGCATATTACTTTGAGGTGACACTTCTCAGCTCTGCCCACAGTCCAATGATCATAGCAAATGTGGCTCTGCCAAAACCCTACAAGGCAGGGCATGTATAATTATCCCACAGGAGGAGAACTGAAAAACTCATCAGACTTAGCTTATGGTATGAGAGTCATCTACATATTATAGAAATTATAGCTTTGTGTTTTGAATTGATTGGGGCGGCAATTTTTAATTTATCTTTTGACTAGGTTTTGGCAATGTGGAGTAAAAATATATATTTTTATTCTTGGTCCTATAGTTAAGTGGAATCAATACTCAATGCCAATTCTTTTGCAGTAACATTTCTATTCATTACTTGTTTGGCTTAAGTTTATTTTCTAGCAGTTTCTTCAGCAAAGATTTTATGCAAATTTTGTCCTATGGGTTTAAAAATATTTAAAAGGAATTTTCCGTTGCCTTTAGGCTGTGACAGTTTGGCTGTGTATAAAATTCTCGGGTTGTACTTTCTTTGTTATTCTACTGTCTTCTAATGATAATTTTTTTTTTTTTTTCAGAGAAATCAGAGCTAGTCATAATTTTTACTATAGAATTACATGATCATTTTGCTTAGGTAACTGCATAATTCTGCCTTACTACAGTTGTAATACAGTGCCTATGTTAATGTTGTGAGGATTAAATGTGCTATGTGCAAGCATAAATTGAATGATTATTATTATCATAATTTATTAATAATAATAAATTTAAAAATTTTTTTAAATTTTCTTTTAAAAATTTTTTTATTTTTTATGGCCACACCTGTGGCATATGGAAGTTCCCAGGCCAGGGATTGAGTTGTAGCTGCAATCTGCACCACATCTGAGGCAACACCAGATGCTTTAACCCACTGCATCAGGCCAGGGGTTGAAGCCAGGCCTCCACAGTGATCCAAGCTGCTGAAGTTGGATTCTTAACCCACTGTGTGTGTGTGTGTGTGTGTGTGTGTACAATGGGAACTCCAATATGGTTCCATTTTCTTGTGGAAATGTTTTTTTACAATCTGTGTTTTACTTATTTTATTTCTGGAACATTTCCTTAATTTATCTCTTATTTTTTCTTTTCTAGTTCTTTGATTTTCTTCATTGGTAATGCTGTAGGTGCAAATGTTGGATCACCTTCATCTGTCTTCCCAAAACCATTTCCTATCTACTTGCTATTTCATTTCCCTCAAGTTTTGTATAACTGTGCTCTAGTTTTTTTTTTTTTTTTCCCTGCTTTTGGTGCACTTATTTTTTATTGCGTTGCTTCCAATTTAATTATTTCTGCGATGGCTTTTTTTTTTTTTGTATTTCTTTATTAAGGTTATTATCTGTCTTCTATTGTTGTTTTGCCAGGACTTCTTTGAATTCTAGTATCTCTTATTTGTGCTTTTGTTTTAAAAATGCACTTGCTTCATTATGCTTTTCATATGTAGCGCCCTATATTTGGCTACATTTATTCTGTGTCATTATTTCTTCAGTAATTAGTCCATACACCTTTTATTTTCCTTGTTGCTTTCCTACTTTAAAAAATAGATCTTATGTCCTTTTCTTTCTTCATTTCATTTTTTTTTTTTTTTTTTTTTTTTTTTTTACTTAATGGCATATAGAAGTTCCTGGGCCAGGGAATGAATCCAAGCTGCAGCTGTGATTTATCCAGCAGTTGTGGCAACACTGTATCCTTTAACTCACTGCACCAGGCAGGGGATAAAACTAGACTTTGAAGCCATCCATACCACTGCAGCCAGAGTCTTAATCCACTGTACCGCAGTGGGAATTCCCATCTTTGACATTTTTGAATGAGATGAATTGTTTCTGCAAAAAAGAGGATAATCTTTTTTGTAGTAGAGGTTAAGAGAGGAGATTATCATGATTCAGACTAATAATAATTCTGTTTATGACGTGGGGCCGTATAAATTCTTTTAGCTTTTATTCCTCTCTAGTCAATTAAAAATGGCACTATAGTGTGTTTGTAATCTTCAGCCTTGTCTCCCACTCAGATGGTTGCCAAAATATAGCTCCACTATGTGTTTCCTAAATTATCTGGGATATTTTAGACTTGGTGGGATTAGTATCCAGGACATCTTCCACTATTAGACTACACACCTCATTCATCTTGTTTCAAGCAGGAACTGGTTCCTAAAAATAGCTCAGGGCATGCCACTCACTTGAGAGAAGCATGCCCTGCTGGCTTTTTTTGAGCTTTTCACTGGGCTTGTTCTCTCTTCATATCTTCCTGTCTGACCTTCCCAACTTTTTGGAAACTTTCTTTTGTTTTCTGATTTGGAGTTTCAGATTGCTCCACTTTAATCGAAGATAGATTTATATTTCTGTTTCTCATACTATTTATATGCAGCAATGCTTCATTTATTTCATTATGATTTCATCTGAAGTTCCTCCTGGCTCATATTTATAGATCCCAATCCATCAAGGTGACTGGTGGAACAAAAAGATCTCAGCTTTACCATGGTCCTCCCAGATGGGGCAGTAGTGTGCTTTTAAGTAGCAAATCACTTTTCTCCTCATCATGTATGTATGCACATATCCAAACCAATATCTCTCTATATATTTTTATTTAGGAAATAACCTGGGAGGAAAATGCTAAGATATTGGCTGTGATTATCTATGCAGAAAAGGAAGCAGTGAAGTCCAAAATCTTGTACGTATATCAGCATCTAAGACATTTCTCACCATTTAGCAGGCACAAATACTGAAGTGAGGAGGGTGTAGCTGTGAACGTTTGGGTGTGGAGCAGAAGTTCATGGATAGGCAAATCAGGGATCAATTAGTGGTTGGTGTGGGAGGATAGATGAGGTCAAGAAACTCTGTTTATCTTCAAACCAGCATTTCTGAGCCATGTGGGACTATTGCGTGGGTTCTTTGTTCTGATTTAAAGGCCAGTGTGTCAGGAGGTAACAGGCCTGCCACATAGTACTTTATTCCTCCATGCTGTGTTCACCCTGCCAGCCTGCAAATTCTTGCGCATTCTTTAAGGTACATTCTGAGAACAATCAGATCTCTCTAGCTTCCTAGACTCCTGCCATCTCCCCACTCCACTTGGCCTTCTTCTTGCTTCTTCTTTCTACTTCCCTTAGCTATTTAAGCATGTCTCTGTTACAGCCCTTAAAAGGTAACTTTAAGTAACTACTGGTTTGTCTGTTTCATTATAAATTCTTTGAAGGTGAGAATTTCATTTTATGGAGTTCCCATCAAGCCTCAGCAGAAACAAATCCGACTAGCATCTATGAGGACACAGGTTTAAGGATCCTACAGTGCTATGGCTGTGGTGTAGGCCTGTAGATGCACCTTTGATTAAACCCCTAACCTGGGGAACTTCCAAATGCTTTAGGTGTGGCCCTAAAAAGAAAAAAAAAGTAAAATTTGTGTTGATATTTAAAGTGTCTGTTTATATTTACAGTTTCCATGATGTAAGTACCTAGAAATATTTAATATATCATCAGTATTTTACTTATAATTATGTGATTCATTCACTGCATGCCTTTTTGACCATTCTGTGGAAAAAGTCTAAGGATAAAGTTATAGAGAATAACTTCAAGTGTGTAAAATTTTCCTTGCTTACTCTTCATGAATGTTTCAATTGATCTGAGGAATTTTATATCTACTAATCCTGGACTAAAATACATTTCCTCAGATTGTATTGAGCTCATGGAAACAGACCTGCTGCAGAGTGATTCTAAGAGTTATTCTGAAGATCTGTGATCTGAATATGTTGTATATATTAGCCAAGAATATGTGTGATTTTCTTTTAATAAATAAAATTTGTTGAATGCTTTTTATCACCAAGCACAGTGCTAAATGCTTTACACAAATTGTTGACTTTGATTTTCCTTCTAATTGATAAGAAGACTAAAATTTGGAACAGTTAAACAACATGTCTAATCTCACCCAACCAGCAAGTGACCTAAAAGTGCATCCCCATATCCTGTTTTCTTAGCCATTGTGCTATTTCGCCCCCATAAGGATAAATGAAAAATATCTACTGAATTTGATTCAAACAGATAAAAAAAATTTTCTGTAAAGCTTCTGCTTTTTCTTCTGCAGTCTCAAAGTCATGTCTAGAGAGACCAAGAGGCTTCTTGGCAAAAGATATGACTTAACAGGATTTTTCAATTACTATGCAGAGCATCATGAAGCCAGCCTCAAACTCATCTGACTTGTGTGCTAGAAATTCCAATCCCTTGTGAAAGAGCTGAGGATGTTTTATAATTGGAAAAAGCTTCAGTAGTATGGCCTTCCATGACCTCGTCTTCAACCTCAATCCGGATGGTCATGTGAGGCTTGGGAGAGCTCAAAGGTGGAGCCCATCTCAGAGCAACAAGGGTGTGTGTGTGTGTGTGTGTGTGTATGTGTGTGTACGTGAGTGTGTGTGGGGGGAATCAAAGTCATCCTTATTAAAAAAAATACTTAAAGATGTTTAGTTCAAAACTGAAAAGCAAGGCATGAATTTAACAAGAGCATTTCCATCTCTTTTATAAAGGCCAGTAAATAGTCTCAGAATTTGAAGTGGCTCAGGTATTTGTGGGAAGGAAGATATTGGTTTACAGATTTACATATATATATATATATATATATATATATATATATATATGTAAATCCATATATATATTTGTTTTTATGGCCAAACCTGTAGCATATGGAAGTTTCTGGGCTAGGGGTCAAATCAGAGCTGCAGCTGAGGGCTATCTCATAGCCACAGCCACACCAGATCTGACCTGTATCTGTGCACTACACTGCAGCTGGTGGCAATGCCAGATCCTTAATCCACTGAGGGAAACCAGAAATCAATCCCACATCCTCTTGGATACTAGTTGGGTTCTTAATCCACTAAGCCATAATAGGAACTCCAAGATTTATATTTGTAATAAAAAATTTAGAATTTTTCCTAATGACCAATTTTTTTTAAAACTTAGAAACAGTATCTTCTAGGACAATCAAGCCCCCCAAAGTTAATTTGAGCAAATGGATAAGGTGTTTTGGATTTTTATACCTGAAATCAGAGACATAAGTTTTTGATATAAGGGCAAGGTGAGAAATTAATCAAAAAAACTGATGTGATTTGGAAAAAATATAGCATACATTTTCTTAAAAACAAAATAAACCTACATGTAGGCTATAATGAATGACTCTGTATATACTGCTTCTCCTTCTTTTTACTCTATGAATTTATGTTGTGCCTAAACAGGAAATTGAAGGGGTGGAGGGAGCAAGGTACAGGCTATTGGAGCAGACCTTGTCTTCAGATCAACACAGTACATGTGGTGTGCAATGTGCAGCTGTGAGCAAGACAGGTGATTTCCCACCTCCAGGGAGGGAGTCAGTTCTTTGGGGCAGAGGATGAATCACAACTCCTGGCTGGCAGCAACGTGGATATTTGATATCAAAGAATGACAACACAATGGATAATATATTATTAAACCTACTGTAAGATTAGACCAGAATATATTTCCTCATACAAGTATGTGGAATAAACTGGAGTAACAATTTATAGGAGAATTATTAAGCTCTACATCACATCCCCTGTCATAATTGAATTTTGCTCTTGGAGCTATGACTAGAATGCTTTTCCAAGCCAGGTCCCCTATTGACCACAATGATTGCTCTTTCTGTGTTGAGGAATGTATAGACTCGATCCATGCAGGGTTTTCATCTGACTGTTATATTCAAGGGCCTTAGGAACCTGAAAAGATATTTTTCCAAAGAAGACATGGAAACAGACAATAGGTACACAAAATGGTGATTAACGTCATGGATCATCAGCAAAAGGCAAATCAAAACCACAGTAACATGTCGTTGCATGCTGTTGGATAATATTATCAAAAAGGCAAGAGATACGAGTGTTGGTAATGATGTGGAGAAAAGGAAACACTTGTGTACTGTTGGTGGGCATGTAAATTGGTGCAGCCATTATGGGAACAGAATGGAGGTTCCTCAGGAAATTAAAAATAGAACTACCATAAGGTCCGGCAATTCCATTATCCAAAGGAAATGAAACCACTATCTTGAAGAGCTATCTGTACTTTCTTGTTCACTGCAGCATTCTTCATGATAGCCAAGGTATGGAAACCACCTACATGTCCATTAATGGATGAATGGAGCAAGATAATATAATATATTTATGAATATTTTTCAGCCTTTATAAAAGAAGGTGGAGTTCCCGTCGTGGCGCAGTGGAAATGAATCCGATTGGGAACCATGAGGTTGCAGGTTCGATCCGTGGCCTTGCTCAGTGGGTTAAGGATCTGGCATTGCCGTGAGCTGTGGTGTAGGTCACAGACACAGCTTGGATCTGGAGTGGCTGTGGCTGTGGTGTAGGCCAGAAGCTACAGCTCGGATTAGACCCCTAGCCTGGGAACGTCCATATGCTGCTGGTGCAGCCCTAAGAGGACAAAAGACCAAAAAAAAAAATATATATAAAAATAAAAAAATAAAAAAAAATAAAAAAAAGAAGGAAATCCTGTAATTTGCAACAACATGGATAAATCTGGAGGGCATTAAGCTACATGAAATAAGCCAGAGAGAGAAAGACAAATATTACATGGCATCACTTATAGGTGGAATCTATAAAAAAGAAGTCATATTATAGAAACAAAGAGTGGAAAAGTGGTTGCCAGTGGCTGGGAGGTGAAGGAAATAGAGGTGAAAGGGTAAAAACTCTCAGTTTCAAGATGAATAACATCTGAGGATCTAATGCTTAACACAGTGTCTGTAGTGTATAATTGAAAATTGCTAAGAGAGTAAAGCTTAAATGTTCTCAGCAAAAAAGGTAAGTACAGGGAGTTACTGTTGTGGCTCAGCTACTGTAATAACCCAACTAGTATCCACGAGGATGCCGGATGGATCCCCGGCCTTGCTCAGTGGTTTAAGGATCTGCCGTTGCCGTGAGTTGTGGTGTGTGTAGGTCACGGAATATAGCTTGAAACCTGAGTTGCTGTGGCAATGGGGTAGGCCGGTAGCTGGAGTTCTGGTTCGACCCCTAGCCTGGGAACTTCCATATGCCACAGGTGTGGCCCTAAAGAGAGCACACACACACAAAGGTAAGTATGTGAGGTGATGGATATATTAATCCCCTTACGATGTATGTAAATATCAAATCTTTATGATGTACACATTAATTATCTTACAATTGTATTTATCAACTATTCCTCAATAAAGCTGAAAAAAGAATAGCCAGCAGGAAAATCTGTAAAAAAAAAAAATTAGAAAGCAAACAACACTCCCTCTCCAAGCACCTTAAGAATTACTAAGTTGTAGAACTCATAAGAACAGGAAATATTATATTACTCCTTGGTATCTGAGAAATTTGAATCATTCAATCAGTTGCTATTTATTGAGTTCCTATTATGTGGTCTTTGATACAAGGGATGGTTTCACTCTTGAAATCATTTACGAAATCTGAAAGAGGCAGGTCAGCAAAGTGATTGAGTTTAGATTCACATCTTGTTTCTGGCACTTACTGGTTGCCAATCTTAGGCAGGTTTCTCCACCTTTCTATACCTCAGTTTTGTTCTGCTACGATGTGTTCTTGTGTAAGGAAACCATGTTTGACCTCATGGTCTGGTTTGCAGTGATTTTGTGCATGATGACTGTGTGTATGATTCTCTCTGACTTTGGAGCTTGTTGGCTCTGGGCACCTCCATCCTTTCTTACACCTACCTTAGCCCAGCAAACTCCACAATTTTTGAAAGCTAAAGCCCTGTAGCCTTTCTTATATATTAACATTTCCTGTAGCACTTCTACATTATTGAGAAGGAGGTAAATTACACATAAACTCTCCTTTCTTTAATTATTAAGTATTTGTCACATTTAAAAGACGTACTATTAAGGAGTGGCCTAGTGGGTTAAGAATCTGGTATTGTCACTGCTCGGGTACAAGTTCAATTCTTGGCCTGGAAACTTCCACATGCTGTGGGCACAGCCAAAAAAAGCACTAATTTAAATTAATTCTATTAATGCTGTGCTTAGAAAGCTGCATACATTTTAAATCATCTCCTTTTAACCTTCTGTCTATGCTAAATCCTGCTAGCTTGAGTGCAAAATTTTGCGGAATGTGATTTTTTTTTTTTTCCTGGAATGTGTGTATTGCATCTTAGTACCTATGTAGTATTCAGAGTATGTATCTCACAGTATTTTTTGTGGATCAGATAGATTAATACTATTATTATAATCACTGATGTCACCATCACTTACTATGTTTTCAGCTCTGTTCTGAACACTTAGCATGCAAATGTTTATTGAAGCTGGTACTCAATAAATATTTGCTTTCATCAAAGGAAATATTGAATCTACATGCTCATGGTGCCCTGAATCAGGACCACAGTTTATGCCTTTATGTAACTAACTCAGGGTGATGGGGACACACACCAAAGACACTGCATATTTGTATAGGTATGATAACTCCCTGGAAGATGGCAGTACAGTGTCTGGTTTTAACAAAATAATTTCTTTCTTTTTTTTTCTTTTCTTTTTTGTCTTTTTGCCTTTTCTGGGGCCACTCCCGTGGCATATGGGTTTCCAGGCTAGGGGTATAATCAGAGCTGTAGCTGCCAGCCTACACCAAAGCCACAGCAATGAGGGACCTGAGCTGCATCTACACCACAGCTCATGGGATTGCTGGGTCCTTAACCCACTGAGCGAGGACAGGGATCGAACCTGAGTCCTCATGGTTCCTAGTCAGATTCATTAACCACTGAGCCACGATAGGAACTCCCAAAATCATTTACTGTAATGGTAGTAAAGTGACTTGAAGAAAAGGAGCAGGGCAGTCATTATAAAAGGACTACAGGATGCATTGGAAAAATCAAACATTAGAATTAGGCATCTCAGCACAACAATGTAAATTAACTATATTTTGGAGTTCCTGTTGTGGCTCAGTGGAAATGAATCTGACTAGTATCCGTGAGGACTCAGGTTCCATCCTTGGCCTTGTTCAGTGGGCTAAGGATCAGTGTTGCTGTGAGCTTTGGTATAGGTCACAGACATAGCTTGGATCTGGAGTGGCTGTGGCTGTGGTGTAGGCCAACAGCTGCAGCTCTGATTTGATCCCTAGCCTGGGAAATTCCATATGCCACAACTGCTGCCCTAAAAATACAAAAAAAAAAAAAAAAAAAAAAAGTAAATCAACTACACTTAATTTAAAAAAATTTAAACATTTAATCTAAAAAAATTCCACTACCAAAAAGAGAAAAAATTAGGCATCTAAATTTGTTGCTTATTAGCAGCAAATTAGTGGGAACTTGGACAATTTACTAAAGTGTTAAAAAGATTTCTCATTGTAAAATGTGGGAAAAACCTATTTTGTGGACGTAATATAAAACATAAGGTAATGTTTTGCAAAATCCTTGTAAACTTCATAGTAATCAGCAAGCATTTAAACATTTTTTTAATTAAAATAAATTTTATTGTTGCATCCTTGGCATATGGAAATTCCTGGGCCAGAGACTGAATGCGAGCCATAGCTACAACTTATGCCACAGCTGTGGCAATGCTGGATCTTAAACCCACTGCACTGGGCTGGTGATCGAATCAGCACCTCTGCATTGACCAGAGCCATTGTAGTTGGATTCTTTTTTTTTTTTTTTTTTTGTCTTTTTAGGGTGGCACCGGGGGCATACGGAAGTTCCCAGGCTAGAGGTCTAATTGGAGCCACATCTGCCAGCCTACACCACAACCACAGCAATGCCAGAACCGAGCCATGTCTGCGACCTACACCACAGCTCATGGCAATGCTGGATCCTTAACCCACTGAGTGAAGCCGGGGATCAAACCTGCCTTCCCATGGATTCTAGTCAGATTCGTTTCTGCTGAGCCAAGATGGGAACTCCTGTGGTCAGATTCTTAACCACTGCCATCACAGCAGGACCTCCTGCAAGCAATTTTTATTTGCCACAATATTTTGACAGAAGAATATTACTAATAGATATTTTGATACTGAATTTAAAAAACTGGTTTCCATGTGTAAGCCTAGGACAACAATAAATTTAATATAGTCAAAATAGAATATTGCATAATCACAAAATTCCCCCTTTGGAGTTATTAAATAAGAAATTATTCTAAATATGAAAGAATTTATTAGAAAAGATTAATTTATCCCACCTGATTTAAAGACTTTTTATAAAGTGATGGTAATTAATTAAGACTGGTTTTGATATTAGGAGATGCAAACAGACCTCACACAGTCACATACACACATGCACACAGAAATTTAGTATATAAGAAAGGTGCCACTGCAGACCCTTTTCCTCTGAGGAAAAGGATTATTAAATGGGGTTAAAAAAAACCCTGCTAACTAGATGGGTAAAAGTACAATTAGATATCAACTTCACATTCTCTATAAAATTACTAAATAATGCTCTGGTAGATTATACTCCTAGACTATGAAAATCTAAGCTTTAAAACTTAAAAAAAAAGTTATGAGAATATCTCTATGACATTAGGACATAAAAAGATTTCTTAAGACATTTGAAGTACTTTTCAGTTGTAGTTAACACATTTGAAGTAGTGAAAACTACTTTTTTCCAGTTTTCACTACACTAAAATGGAAAAATTCTGTATGACTCAAAAAACCATAAACAAAAATAAGAGCCTGACCCTTTACTAGATGATGATATGGTCCACACCATAACTAATAAAAACTTGGTGTCGAGAATAAATAAAAAATAGATACAAATCAATTGGAAAATCAGAAAGAGTAGGCATGGGATGTGAATAGACCACTCTCAAGAGAGGAAATATATTTGGGCACTAACCACTTTCAAAGATATTCAAACTCTCAGTAATTTGGAAAATGCGATTTTAAATCAGCAAAAATTTAAAGTCTCACTATACTGTCTGTTGGTGAGCATGTGGGGTAAATGAGAATCTGACATAGCTCTGGGAATGTAAATTAGCACACATATTTGGGGATAATTCATGATTCTCAATAAAGTCAAAGATGCACATCCCCTGCATATTTGCATCTTACTCTAATGTATTGACTTAAACTCTCTTATGTGCACAAGGTGACAGATTGTCTGTTTCAGTGTTGTTTGCAATAGTGAAAATGATAAATGTAGGATCAGCCAGATTATCAGTCAGTAGAGACATGAATGAGTAAGCTCTCATGAAAAATTTACTTGAAGTAAAAGATGAAATAAAGAAGTAAAGAAATAAGGAGTTCCTGTCATGGTGCAACAGAAACAAATCTAAGAACCATGAGGTTAGGGGTTTGATCCCTGGCCTAGCTCAGTGGGGTAAGGATCTAGCATTGCCGTGAGCTGTGGCGCAGTTCGCAGATGTGGCTTGAATCCAGCATTGCTGCGGCTGTGGCATAGGCCGGCAGCTACAGCTCCAATTAGACCCCTAGCCTGGGAACCTCCATGTGCCGTGGGTGTGGCCGTAAAAGGACAAAAAGACAAAAAAAAAAAAGTAAAGAAATGAAATGAAATGAAAAATTTACTTGGAGGAAAAGAAAAATGAAAAATTTACTTGAAGGAAAACATGAAATAAACATAAAATAAAGAAATAAAGAAGTAGGGAGTTCCCAGTTGAACCATTGGTTAAGGATCCGACATTGTCACTGCTGTGGCGTGGATTCAATCCCTGGCCTGGGAAGTTCTTCATGCCACAGATGCAACCAAAAAAAAAAAAAAAAAAAAATTAAGGATAGTTATCAAAGTGCCTAAATCTCAATAACCTTAGGTGAAAAAACAGCAAGTTACAGAATGATATGTTGAGTGTGACACCATTTCACACGGATTCTATCACGCTTTAAAAATACATGTAGTTTGTAGTTTATGGATGTGTACTTGTACAAAATATATTTGAAATGGAGTGATCTACTTTTTTTGCTGGGAAAAAACTGTTTTTAATTTTTATTAGATTTTATCGATTTACAGCATTGTGCCAATTTCTGCCATACAGCAAAGTGACGCAGTCACATATGTATATATACACTCTTTTTCTCATATTCTCTTCCATTGTGTTCTATCCCAAGAGACTATGCTGTACAATAGGACTTCATTGCTTGCTCATTCTAAATGGAATAGTTTGAATCTACCAACACCAAACTGCCAGTCCATTTCACTCCCTCCCCCTTGGCAACCTCAAATCTGTTCTCTATGTGACACACATGAACCTGTCTACAAAACAGAAATGGACTCACGATCCAATTTTGGTTTCATGGATATTAGGCAATGAGCTGGGGGTGGAGAATTAGCTGTTAGCAACTGTTTTGTTCCTTAAAGAAATAACCTGAAGCAAACAAGGGAAAATATCAATGTTTTAAAAAATCGAGATGGATAAATGACCGAGGATAAATGACCTTTTTACTATCTTGTATCTGCCATATTCATATATGTACTTATTTATGAATATATTACTTAATGACTCAGCAGTTGTACTCCTAGGTATTAGCCTGTGGGAAATAAAACATATATCCACAAAAAGACTTATACAAGCATGTTCATAGTAGCTTTATTCTTACTAGCTCGAAACTTGAAATAACACATGTCCCTCAAGAGATGGGACCATGCAGTTACCCAATGGAATGCTCAACAACTGGAAGGAATGAACAGCCTCTACACATACAACATGGATGTATCTCATAAAAGCTTTATGCTGAGCTAAAAAAGACACGCAAGAAGCAATATTATAAGACTCTGTTTCTGGGTCAGAAGGGCCGGCCCCATTATTTGAATAACCCAGAGTACAAAAGGAAAATGAAGAGTCATTGATCAAACAGCAGAAAAAAGGGACCCTTAAAGATACTAAGGTGTAATTTTTTCTTTCTGTCTTTTGAATTGTCATAGCATTTTTATTTGCTATTTCATGTTGTTCGAAGTAAAGAAAAATTAAAAATTAAAATTCTTACATTTAAATTTAGTATTCAATATTAAAATGTATTGTTCATCTTTACATTGTACAATGCCAATTTTACATGCAAATATAAGGACATTAATCTTGTAGGCAGTACAACTAAAATGACACCATTTGTATTTTGTTGCTCATCCATGCATATGTATTTTGTTCTTATCCAAACAGTGAAAATGCTGCCCAAAACTAATTTAACCATTTTTATTTCACTTGATACATGAACATTCTACCCACACTCTGCACCTTCTGTTCAATGATGAGTAAGCCTGAAGGGTACAAGAACTAAGGGTACACTTTGCCCTATCTTCAGTCCTTTTTATAGCATGATTTTTAGCATAAATGGTTGACAAATGCAGGGAAGTCACAAAAAATAGGAAAGGCTATGACACAGCTTTCCTTGGTCATTGGTGTTCTCTAGAACATTGTTTCTTTCTTCCTGTGTTGGAAGTGAGTTCTGATCGGCCTGTGAAGAGTGGTCTCTGAGGCTATGGTGCCCACGTTTGCTCATTCCTGGAGGTAACCACCTTACCTCCCTTGGTATTGAGGAACTCCCACTTGCGACTTGTCCCCTGGAATTTTGTCTTCATGGAGCTTTGCAAAGGCCATATGCCAGTGGGGTGACAAGGAACCATGGACACACATCCCGCTCTATTGTCCAATCAGACTTGATTTATAAAACATAAGTTCAAAGATAAAATTATTAAGAACTTCAAGACAGCAGTAATGGCAGAAGAGACAAATGTGGGGTCCTTTGGAGCAGTTATATATGTATACATTTCATTTAGATGGATACATGTCCCAAAACTCAGCAAACTTAAAATCTGTGCAATTTATTCTATGTAAATTGTAAGTAAATAAAAAATGAAACAACAACAATATCAACCCCCCCCCCCCCGCCGCAGGGATTACATTTCTCAGGAATGTAAAACAGCAAACCATTTTTACATGTTACTGTTTTAATTTTTCTGATGACTCATCCTGTATCACACAAAATAGATAAAATTTATCAGTGGTCAGCCTCCTCCTGCCATTTTTCCCCAGCTCTATGACCTACTTCAGTAGTTACTTAAAAGTGGCAAAGCTATTACACAGTCACAGAGAGTAATTTTTTGTCTTGTTCCATATTTTTTCCAAAGAAAGCACAGCTATCCCTTTGAGAATGAAGATTATAGTGATCAGTCTACAATTTCAGCTAAGTAATGAAGTATTGCCTGCTTCTTTTATGTCTAAGGAATATGTAATGTGCCTGCAATTCATGGGATATTGACATTCATTTTTCTCTAGGACAGTACTAGCCCCCAGAGGGAAAGGCTTTGATAGGAATCATGACGTTGTGCCTTCTGGAGTCAGCTGTCCTGGTCAGGGATACATGTTGAATGACGTTTCCCCTCAGTGCCATTTTAAGTTCTCCAGTGGAATGGAATGAACTTTAGTATAACTAGATTTTATTCACACTTAGTTATCACATCTGCAATGCAATCAAGAGATTTAACATAACCTTAAGATTTTATTTTACCATTTCCCCAATGACAAATCTTCAGCAGTATGGTGAATTATTTTCACATTTCATGTCCTTAATTAAGAAGCTAAGGGTCACCATGCTGTGCAGTAGAAAAAATATATATATAAAGAAATAAAAAAAATTTTTTTAAAGGTAAAAAAAAAAAAAAGAAGCTAACAAATTGCTTACTTTTCAGTTCATGGAGGTGATATTTGATAGAGGCACTTTTTTGTTTTTCTTTTTTGGCTGTCTGAAGCATACGAAAGTCCCCAGGGCCATGGATTGAATCTGAGCTGGAGTTTCAACCTACACCACAACTGTGGCAATGTCTAATTTTTTTTTTTTTTTTTTTTTTTTTTTTTTTGTCTTTTTGCCATTTCTTGGGCCGCTTCTGTGGCATATGGAGGTTCCAGGCTAGGGGTCTAATCAGAGCTGTAGCCACCGGCCTACGCCAGAGCCACAGCAATGTGGGATCTGAGCCGCGTCTGTAACCTACACCACAGCTCACGGCAACGCCAGATCCTTAACCCACTGAGCAAGGCCAGGGATTGAACCCGCAATCTCATGGTTCTTAGTCGGATTCATTAACCACTGAGCCACGACAGGAACTCTGGCAATATCTAATCCTTAATGCCCTGGGTACAGCTGTGGATCCAGCCTGTGTCCTTGATGCTGTAGAGTCAGTCTATCCCATTGTGCCACAGTGGGAACTGATAGAGGCACTTTGTAAAGAGACTAAATGAATGTACGCCACCCATCTTAGTGTTGTGTTACCTGCTCAGAGCTAATATCATGACTCCAAATATTTGCTAAATTTACAAGGAAAAATCATTTTAAGAAAATACTAGAAATGGAAAAAATTTTAGATATGAAAAACATTAAATTTTTAAATTAAATATAGTTGATTTACAGAGTTCCTTCAATTTCTGCTGTACAGAAAATTGACTCAGACACACACACACACACACACACACACACACACACACACTTTTTTTTTCATACTACACTCCATCATGTTCTAACCTAAAAGACTGGACACTGTGCCCTGTGCTATATAGGACCCTATCACTTATCCATTCTAAATGTAATAATTTGCATCTATCTTTGTGTTTACCAGGGAGGAGGGGGAGAGAGTATGATGAAAAATATTTTTTACTTATTTATTTTTATTTTTATTTTTTGGGGGGCTGCACCCATGGCATATGGAACTTCCCAGGCCAAGGGTTGAACTGGAGCTGTAGCCTTAGGCCTACACCACAGCCACAGCAATGCCAGATCCAATCCACATTTGTGCCTACACCACAGCTTATGCCAATGCTCGGATCCTTAGCCCACTGAGCGAGGCCAGGGATAGAACTTGCAGCCTCATGGATACTAGTTGGGTTCGTTACTATTGAGCCATGATGGGAACTCCTGGAAAACATTTTTTAAAAGCATATAGTAACCAACAAATTTCTCAGTGCCTATACATGTTACCTACATGAGGTAATCCTCAGGCAAGGGGGCACAGCCTGGGAAGGTCAAAAGCATTTACAAGCCAGTCCAGAGGAAGAGCACGAAACACAGAAAACACTTTCTGAATCTCAAAAACACATACCTGAATTATTATTGCCTGAATTACTATTACTTGCTAACAATTCAACTTGTTCTTTTGTTTGAAAATGATACAATATGTTTGAGCATGTTTCTGCTCATATTCTGAATAGTCATTGATATTTACAAAATTTTTATTAGTATATTGTTGATTTATAGTGATCTGTCAATTTCTGCTGTACAGCATAGTGACCCAGCTACACACATGCACATACTCACACACACATATATTTATATACATTCCTTTTCTCATACCATCTTCCATCATGTTCTATCTCAAGAGATTGGATATAGTTCCCTCTGCTATACAGTGGAAACTCATCACTTATCCATTTTAAATGTGATAGTTTGCACCTACTATCCCCAAACTTTCCATTCATACCACTCCTTCCCTCCTCCCCCTTGGCAACCATAAGTCTGTTCTCCCTATTGTGATCTGTTTCTGTTTCTTTTCTTTTCTTTTTTTTTTTTTTTGGCTTTTTGCCTTTTGAGGGCCACTCCCGCAGCATATGAAGGTTCCCAGGCTAGGGGTCTAATCGGAGCTGTAGCTGCCAGCCTACGCCAGAGCCACAACAACACTGGATCCGAGCCACGTCTGCGATCTATACCACAGCTCACGGCAACACCGGATCCTTAACCCACTGAGCAAGGCCAGGGACCAAACCCGCAACCTCATGGTTCCTAGTCGGATTCGATAACCACCGAGCCACAACGGGAACTCCTATTTCTTTTTTGTTTTTGTTTTTGTCTTTTTGCCTTATCTAGGGCTGGCCTCTCCCGTGGCACCTGGAGATTCCCAGGCTAGGGGTCTAATCAGAGCTGTAGCCACTGGCCTACACCAGAGCCACAGCAACGCGGCACAATGGAAACTCCTGTTTCTGTTTCATAGATATGTTCATTTGTGCCATATTTTAGATTCCACATATAAGTGATATCATATGGTTTTTGTCTTTCTCTTAACTTCATTTAGTGTGAGAATATCTAGTTGCATCCATGTTGCTGCAAATGGCATTATGAAATAAACTCTTAAAAAAAGACATCAGCTCCAACAATAACCTTCATTAAGTAGTATCAGGTTCCGGAGTTCCCATCGTGGCGCAGTGGTTAATGAATCCGATTAGGAACCATGAGGTTGTGGGTTTGATCCCTGGCCTTGCTCAGTGGGTTAAGGATCCGGCATTGCCGTGAGCTGTGGTGTAGGTCTCAGACGCGGCTCGGATCCCGTGTTGCTGTGGCTCTAACGTAGGCCAGTGGCTACAGCTCCAATTCGACCCCTAGCCTGGGAACCTCCATATGCCGTGGGAGTGGCCCAAGAAATGGCAAAAAGACCAAAAAGACCAAAAAAAAAAAAAAATAGTATCAGATTCCTGAAGATAAAGGGTAAATATTACATTTACCATACCACCTCTAGCCAAAATGAATCTTCATGATAATAGATTATGTTTTATTCTTCTCACCTAGACTATTCGACCTTGTAAAATATTGCCTTGGGTTGGCAGTGATGAAATCGTCCTAGGGATCTGGAGGGTTTACCAGATAAATTCTCTATTGTGCACATTGTCTGTGTTATTGTAATGATAGGTTAAAAAACCCATTCCCAAAAAATGGACATAAACTTTTGGCCTTTTCTAATTAGTCTTCTGGCGATGATACCACAATATAACAAGAGAATAAAAGTGCTTTCTAGGACTCCATTTTGCTTTCTCTTTAGAAATCTTTCAGAACAACTTTCCTTTAAATATGAAAAACTTTGCTTTCTTCCTCATAAATATTGAATATTTATGAAGGTCTGGGGAACAAATCTGACTAGCATCCCTGAGGATGCATGTTGGATCCCTGGTCTTATTCAGTTGGTCAAAGATGTGGCATTGTTGTGAGCTGAGCTGTGGTGTAGGTCACAGATGTGTAGGCCGGCAGCTATAGCTTATATTCAACCCTTAGCCTGGGAACTTCCATATGCTGTGGGTGTGGCCCTAAAAAAACACGAAACAAAAAACAAACCCACAGTATCTGCAAAGCACAATAAAATGCAGTGCAACAAGTTATGTCTATAATTTCTTCCAAAATGTGTTTCCATTTATTATAATTTATTTATTCCTCACAACAAACTTTTAAAAAAATTATTTAAATTTATTTATTTATTTATTTGTTTGTTTATTTTGTGTTTTTTAGGGCTACACTTGCAGCATATGGAGGTTCCCAGGCTAGGGGTCAAATCGGAGCTGTAGCTGCCAGCCTACACCACAGCCGCAGCAATGCGGGATCCTTGAACCCACATCCTCATGGATACCAGTCTGCGGGGAGCTGAGAAGATGCAGGAACTCGAGAAAAGGACCTTGCCTGACAGCAAAAAAAACCTGAAGGCAGGTTCCTAACCAAGGAAGGAAGCTCACCTGACCGGTACATGCCAAAGGTGGGCCTCTGGTCAGGATGAAAGCCTGCCTGCACGGTACAAGCTGAGGGCAGGCCTCAGGTTACAAGGCTCTCATTTTGATGTTGATGGGGAAGAATTGGGGCTTTCCTGGGAAAACAATTTCCATGTTTGTGCCGGAGAACATGGATTGTTTCTCGGGTGACCTAGTCTTTCCTGTTGTTTTATTTGTTATTCAGTTTTCCTCAGTCTTTCCTGATCATTTGCTTATTATTCTTATTTTCCCTTCTTATTTTCCTGTGGTGATTTGTGATTTAACAAAATTGCAACAATAATATAATAAGAATTTCATCCTGAAGGACTTTCCCCTATTTAAATCCAACTTAATTAAAACATAGTGTTTATCTACTAACTAGTTATACAGTAAACTTTAGAGTTAGGATTTTAATGAGGTTCATAGAAGTTAAACATATATTATTCTTGATCAAAAGACATTTAGCTATGAGTTATAGAAGTTTTTAGTGATAGCTAGTTAAGCTGGTTTATATTTTCTTACACTGTCTCCCTGCCGTAACACTTTAAATATAAGCACCAGTCTAAAAACAAGATTTGTGAATGCCAAATTCTTGTGTCTGTGACCTCTTCAACTTGTGGAGACTGGCTGGCCATGAGATGATTTTTACTGAGTCTCCTCCTTTCCACATGATGTATTGTACCTAACTGCCCTTAAATTGTACTCACTAAATTTAGTTAAGATAAAGATCTTAGAACGTGATGTATAGCTGCTGTACCATGTAAAAGTTAACCGATGTACTTTTAACACTATGATGTAATCTGTAGTGAAAAACTGTCTATATAATCAACCACTTATGCCAATAAAATTTGAGCAGTCCAGCACCCTGAAAGAAGGGACAAAGAGGCTGTCTCCTTTGCAAAAGCTGATGCTCGTCCATCTCCTTCGGGGAACGTGTACACTCCCTGGCCGCCGGAGCTGGCCTCCGGCACCAGTCATGTTGATTAACTGCTGAGCCATGATGGGAACCCCAAAGTATAGCTGATTTAAAGTGTTGTGTCAATTTCTGCTGAACAGCAAAGTGACCCAGTCACACATGTACACACATTCTTTTTCTCATATTATCTTCCGTCATTGTCTATCCTAAGAGATTAGATAGAGTTCCCTGTGTAGTAGAGTAGGACCTCATGGCTCATCCATTTAAAACTCACAACAACTTTTTAAAGTAAATATTAACCTCATTTTTCAGAGGAGGAAACATGTTGAGAGAGATGAATTTATCTAGCTCAGGGGGAAATTGGGTGGAATTAGTAGACAACAGTGAGGACATTTGAATTCAAGTTGACCTTTCTCCAAAGGCAGCATCCTTATTGCATCACTTTAATCTGACCTCCAGGTTAAAAGCAAATCAGTAAGTTGAACTACTAACATATTGTATTTTGTTAGAAAGTGTTGGTAATTGGGATCTGCTTGCTCCTCTCCCAGGAGAGAGTGGCCAGTCGCCAAACTGGGTCCCTGCTGTGTACCAGTGTTGGAGTGAGGTTTCGATTATATCCACTAGATCTTACCTGGTAGGGGGCTCACTTCTTTCATGTCAGGCTGAGCTAGATTCAAGGCTGTCAATGGCATCTGGTAAGAGTTGGCCGTTCATGGGAGTCACCAAGTCAGGTTAGATATTTGGTGAGGATCATGGAGTTAAGCCTGAAGATAAATATTTTCCCACAGCAATTGACGCAGATTGATGGCTGCACTGTGAAAGGAATGGAAAGTGTGCACCGATGAACTTTTTAGAGGCCAGGTGGATAATGGTACATCAAAATGTGAAATGTACATGTACGCTCTGGTCTGACAATTTTACTGCTGGATCAGAGGAGCCTATAAGCTGAAGCTAATATTCCCCCACAAGTGAGGCACATCCCATTTGTGTGCTCCCCTGGTTGGCCCAGGAACTGGGAGCAAACACTGTTCCTGACCCTGGTAATGTGCCCTGCGCTGGTCCCTCTATTACTTCTGGGGGATGGAGGAGGTTCTCTCCCCTGCCTCATACTGTTTCTTCATATGCCGTGATTAGGACGTGGCTGAACATGCAGAGGTCTCCTCTTCAGGCTCCCAGGGCTCTCTCTGCAGTGCTTGCTTCTCCAGCTCTTTGACCTCCATATCCTCAACTCTGGGAGAACTTGCCCTTCGGGAAGGAAAATTTCTCCCTCCTGCACCAGGGCCTGGAGACTTTCCTTGCACAAGTTTGATTCCCAGCACAGCATAGTGGATTAAATGATCCGGCATTGCCACAGCTATGGCACAGGTCACAGCTGTGGTTTGGTTTAAATCCCTGGCCTGGGAACTTCCATATGCCACTGGTTCTGCCATTAAAAAGTAAATGAATAAACTTGGTAAAAGCAAGAGTAATAATATATATCATTTTCTGTAGGGCACCTACTTACTTAAAAATTAGTTATTGTAAGTTAATTAACAGCATCAACAACATAGATCTAACTCAAACTCCCAATACTTCACTTGTATATTTTACATTTTAAAAAACTATTATTTTGTCTTTCTGACCATCACTACATACAGTTTCACTATAGCCACCACATATATGAAGATGATGAAGTTCTTTGCAATACATTGCCTAAGAGATGTGGATTCTTTTTTTGGGGGGGGAGACTCACACCTGCAGCATATGGAAGTTCCCAGGCTAGGGGTCGAATCAGAACTGCAGCTGCAGGCCTCTGCCACAACCATGGCAATACCAGATCTGAGGCTTGACTGACCTACACTGCAGCTCACAGCAATACCAGATCCTTAACCCACTGAGTGAGGCTAAGGGTCGAACTTGCATCTTCATAGATGTTACTTGGGTTTTTAACCCACTGAGAGCCTTAACAGGAACTCAAAGATGTGGATTCTTTATAATTAATACACGTTCTAGACAATTAAGTGCCTGGGAGTAAGAGCAAGGCTTAATATTTTTTTTATCTTTATACCAGCCAGTAGCCCCTTAACCAGAATAAATATTATAATCTAATAATAAAATAGAGAATGGAATAAACACATGGGGAGAAAAAAAATTACAATTTGTCCTCTACACTACTAGCTGACAATATCTCAAGATCAAATACATGTGACTATATAGCCCTTCATTTTCTTTTTTTTTTTAAATGATTTTTATTTTTTCCATTGTAGTTGGTTTAGTGTTCTGTCAATTTTCAACTGAACAGCAAAGTAACCCAGTCACACATACATATATGTACATTTTTTTTTCTCATGTTATCCTTCACCACGCTCAGTCTCAAATGACTAGATATAGTTCCAGGTGCTATACAGCAGATCTCATTGCTTATCCATTCCAAATGCAAAAGTTTGCATCTATTAACCCCAGATTCCTAGTCCATTCCACTCCCTTCCCCTTCCCCTTGGCAACCACAAGTCTGTTCTCCAAGTCGATGAATTTCTTTTCTGTGGAAAGGTTCATTTGTGCTGTATATTAGATTCCAGATATAAGTGATATCATATGGTATTTGGCTTTCTCTTTCTGACTTGCTTTACTTAGTATGAGGGTCTATAGTTCCATCCATGTTGCTGCAAATGACATAATTTTGTTCTTTTTATGGCTGAGTAGTAGTCCACTGTGTATGTATGCCACATCTTCTTACTCCATTCATCTGTTGATAGACATTAAAGTTGTTTCCATATCTTGGCTATTGTGAATAGTGCTGCAATGAACATGCGGGTTCATGCATCTTTTTCAAAGAAAATTTTGTCTGGATAGATGCCCAAAAGTGGGATTGCCGGGTCATATGGTAGTTCTATATTTAGTTTACTAATGTACCTCTACGCTGTTTTCCATAGCAGTTGAATCAATTTACATTCCCACCAACAGTGTAGGAGGGTTCCCTTTTCTCCACACCTTCTCCAGCATTTGCTATTTGTGAAGTATTAATGATGGCCATCCTGACAGGTGTGAGGTGGTACCTCATAGTAGTTTTGCCTTCCATTTCTCTAATAATCAGTGATGTTGAGCTTTTTTTCATGTGCTTGTTGGTCATCTGTATATCTTCTTTGGAGAAATGTCTGTTTAGGGTTTTTTTGCCCATTTTTCAATTGGGTTGTTGGATTTTTTGCTGTTGAGTTGTATAAGTTGTTTGTATATTTTAGAGAGTAAGCCTTGTCAGTTGCATTTTTGAAATTATTTTCTCACATTCCCTAGGTTGTCTTTTTTTTTTTTTTATGATTTCCTTTGCTGTGCAAAACTTGTCAGTTTGATTAGATCCCATTGGTTTATTTCTGCTTTTATTTCTGTTGCTTTGGGAAACAGACCTGAGAAAACATTTGTAAGGTTAATGTCAGAGAATGTTTTGTCTATGTTCTCTTCTGGGAGTTTGATGGTATCTTGTCTTACCTTTAAGTCTTTAAGCCATTTTGAGTTTATTTCTGTGTATGGTAAAGGGTGTGTTCCAGTTTCATTGATTTACATGTGGCTGTCCAGTTTTACCAGCATAACTCACTGAAAAGACTGTCTTTTTCCCATTTTATATTCTTGATTAATTGACCATAGGTGTCTGGGTATATTTCTGGGTTCTCTATTCTGTTCCATTGGTCTGTCTGTCTGTTTTGGTACCAGTACCACACTGTCTTGATGACTGTGGCTTTGTAATATTGTCTGAAGTCTTGGAGAGTTATGCCTCCTGCTTGGTTTTTGTTCCTCAGGATTTCTTTGGCAATTCTGAGTCTCTCATGGTTCCATATAAATTTTTGGATTGTTCTAGTTATGTGAAAAATGTCATGGGTAATTTGATAGGTATTGCATTGAATCTGTAGATTGCTTTGAGTAGTATGGCCATTTTTAAATATATTAATTTTTCCAACCCAGGAGCATAGACTATCTTTCCATTTCTTTGAATCCTCTTTAATTTCCTTGATTAATGTTTTATAGTTGTCAGCCTATAAGTCTTTCTCCTCCTTGGTCAGGTTTATTCCTAGTTATTTAATTCATTTCCTGGAGATTTGATTAGGATTTCTCTGTTAAACTGACATGTCTCCAACTTTAGGGTTTGAGCACCTGGAAATGGGTTTCAAATATGGAAATACAGGAGTTCCCTGGTGTCTCAATGGGTTAAGGATCTGGCATTTTCACTGCCATGGTGTGGGATGGATGCCTGGCCTGAGAACTTCCTCATGCTGCAGGTGCTGCCAAAAAAATTGGAAGTTTTACATGCACGTGTCTCATATTTGACATAAAATTCCATCAAATTTAGAATGTTTATCCAGTTTAGAATGAAGCATTAAGGACTCTATTACATTAAAATTAAGATAAGATCCTTAGACAAGACACCATGAAGTATTTCCTTTTGGAATGGGGTCATTATCAGGAGAAACCAAGGAAGGATTGGCTCAGAACACTTTTTTGAAAAGTTCTTGTAAAGGACAAATAAAATTTTCTAACATTTTGCTGGACAAAGAGCTTATATTTAACCATTGAAAGTAGGCAAAACTGCTAAGAATGGGGGAATGGATCCTGTAAGCTCTAACAGTAAGCCACTAGACATATATGTTATGTAAATGAATAAATAAATGTAAATACTTTACAACCATAGTATTTTTGAACTTGTGTTTCAAGACTTAGGGTGACTTGCTCTATTTCTGTCACTTGCAGTCTTATTTACCACTATTCCTACTCATTGTACTCATTCTACTCAAATCCCCTCATACTTGGCCCTTTCCAATTCTTCAGCCCATCTGGACCCTCCTGGATTCATTTACTTTCTTTTCCAGCCTGGACATCATGATAAATTACCTCAACTATTTCTGTACAAGCATGATCAGCTCCTTACTCCACTTTTCCTTTCAATTAACATGATTTACCAGTCCCCAGCTCTGAATTGAACCCAACCTCTTTTCTTTTTTTCACCACAGAGTGGAGAAATAAATATAAGCATTAGGGTTGAAATAACAAATTTATAGTTTTCATCCCCATTTGGGCCTCTTTAATCTTCCACCTTGTTTCTTTTAAAGGGTATTTTTTTTCAACCTGCAAGCTCTCAAAGATGAAAATCTTTTTGTTATTTATCCTGGTTTTGGCTTAGAACTTCCATGTCATGGGTGTGGCCATAACATTTTTAAAAAATATAGATTATGCTCTATTTAACATTATTATAAAATATTGTCTATATTCCCCATGCTGAACAAGATATCCTTGTAGCTTATGTATTTTATACACAGTAGTTTGTGTCTCTCAGTCCCCTACTTCTATCTCACCCCTTCCCACCTCCCTCTCCCCACTGATAATCACTAGTTTGTTCTCTATTTCTGTTAGTCTCTTTCTTTTTGGTCATACTCCGTTGCTTCATTTTTTAGATTCCACATATAAGTGATAATATACAGTGGTTATTTTTCTCTGTCTGACTAATTTCACTAAGTATAACACCATCCAAGTCTACCCATGTTGTTGCAAAGGGCAAAATTTCATTCTTTGTCATCACTGAGTTATCTTTGTTACCCATTCATCTACTGAGGAACACTTCGATTGCTTACCCATCTTGACTATTGTAAATAATGCTGCTATGAACATTGAGGTGCATATATGTTTTTGAGATAGTGTTTTCATTTACTTTGGATAAACACCCAGAAGTGGAATTGCTGGATTGCATGGTAGTTCTATTTTTAGTTTTTTTGAGGAACCGCCATACTGTTTTCCATAGTGGACCCTTTTCTCTATATTCTCACCAACATTTGTTATTTGTTGTCTTTTGTTGATAGTCATTCTGGCATGTGTGAGGTGATATCTCATTGTATTTTTGATTTGCATTTCCCTGATGACTATTGATGTTGAGCAAGTTTTCATGTGCCTCTTGGTTACCTGTATGTCTTCTTTGCAAAAATGTCTATTCAGGTCTTCTGCCCATTTTTTAATGCAGATTTTTTTGGTTTTTTATTTAACATTGAGTTGTATGATCTGATTATATATTTTGATATTAATCCCTTATCAGTCATATCATTTGCAAATATTTTCTCCCACTCAATAGGTTTTTTTTTTTTGACCTGTCAAGTACTTTCTTTTTCTGTATAAAAACTTTTAACTCCCATTTATTTATTTTTGCTTTTGTTTCCTTTGTTTTAGGAGACAGAGCGAAAGAAAAAAATACTATGATTTATGTCAAAGAGTGCTCCATCTATACTTTCTTCTAAGAATTTTATGGTTTCCAGTCTTACATTTAGATCATTAATCCATTTTGTATATGGTGTTAATATACATATATTTTGTCTTTTGTCCTTTTAGGGTCACACCTACAGCATATGGAGGTTCCCAAGCTAGGGGTCCAATCGGAGCTGTTACTGCTGGCCTACGCCAGAGCCACAGCAATACCAATCCAAGATACAGTGGCAACCTACACCACAGCTCATGGCAATGCTGGATCCTTAACCCACTAAGCAAGGCCATGGATTGAACCCACAACCTCATGGTTCCTAGCTGGATTTGTTTTCACTGCGCCATGACAGGAACTCTGGTGTTTGTATTTTTAATTTTTATTTTAATATAATTTCTAAGGGTTACTTTCTATTTGCAGTTACTACAAAACTTTGGCTATATTCCCTATGTTGTACAATACATTCTTGAACCTATGTTACACCCAATAGTTTGTACCTTCCATTCCCCTACCCCATATTGCCCTTCCCCCATGTATATGGTGTTAGATAATATTCTAATTTCATTCTTTTACATGTAGCTGTCCAGTTTCCCCAGCACTACTTATTGAAGAAACTGTCTTTTCTCCATTGTATATTCTTTCCTACTTTGTCATAGATTAATTGACCATGAGTGCATGGGCTGAATTCTGGGCTCTCTATTCTGCTCCATTCATCTATGTGTCTGAAGTCAGGGAGCATGATTCCCCCAGCTCTGTTCTTCTTTCTCAAGACTGCTTTGGCTATTCAGGGTCTTTTGTGGTTACATATAAATTTTAGTATTATTTATTATAGTTATGTGAAAAATGCCATGGGTATTTTGATAGGGAATACATTAAATCTGTAGACTGCTTTGGAAAATATGGACATTTTAACAACATTAATTCTTCCAGTCCCTGGACACAAATATCTTTCTGTTTCTTTGTATTGTCTTCAATTTCCTTCATCAATATTTTATGATTTAAAAACAAACAAACAAACAAACAAACAAAAACACTGGAGTTCCCATAATAGCTCTATGGTTAATGAATCTGACTAGGAACCATGAGGTTGCGGGTTCGATCCCTGGCCTTGATAGTGGGTTAAGGATCCAGCGTTGCCATGAGCTGTGGTGTAGGTTGCAGACACAGCTTGGATCCTGCATTGCTGTGGCTTTGGAGAAGGCCAGTGGCTACAGTTCCAATTAGACCCCTAGCTTGGGAACCTCCATATGCCGCGGGTGTGGCCCTAAAAAGACAAAAGACAAAAAAAAAATATTTTATGGTTTTCAGAATGTAGGTATTTTATCTCTCTGGTTAAATTCATTCCTATGTATTTTATTCTTTTTGAAGCAGTTTTTAATAGAATTGTTTTCTTGTTTTCTCTTTCTGGTAGTTCCTTTCTAGTGCATAGCAAAACAAAAGATTTCTATATATTAATTTCTTATATCTTGAAACTTTACTGAATTCATTAGTTCTCATAGTCTTTTGGTGGTGCCTTCAGAGCTTTCTTTTTTTTTTTTTTTTTTTTTTTTTTTGTCTTTTTACGGCCATAACTTTGGCATATAGGACTTCCCAGGCTAGGTAGCTGCAGCTGCTAGCCTACAGCACAGCCACAGCAATGCAGGATCTGAGCCTCATCAGCGACCTACACTACAGCTCACCCTCAACCCACTGAGAGAGAACAGGGATCAAACATACATCTTCATGGATACTAGTCAGGTTCATTACCACTGAGCCACCATGGGAACTCCCATAGAGTTTTCCAAATATAGTGTCATATCATCTGTGACATGTTTTATTTCTTCTCTTCCAATTTGGATGTCTTTTACTTCTTTGTCTTGTCCGATTGCTGACATTAGGAGTTCCAATACTATGTAGAATAGAACTGGTGAAAGTAGGCATCTTTGTCTTGTTTCTGATTTTTAGAGGAAAAGTTTTGTCTTTTCATTGAGTTTGATGTTAGATGTGGGTCATTTTTCGTATCTTAAAAAACAGCTCTTGGTTTCCTATCTATTGTTTTTTGGTCTCTGTTTTTATTATTTCCTTTCCTATTCCTCTGATCTTTATTATTTTCTTTCCTATTCTGACTTTGGGCTTTTTTTGTTCTTCTTCATTATAATTCCTTTAGAAGGTAGTTTAAGATGTTCATTTGCGGTTTTTCTTGTTTTGTAAACTATGCTTACATCATTATAAACTTCCTTCTGAGATGTTTTTGCAGTATCATAGATTTTGTGGTGTTGTGTTTACATTTTCATTTGTCAGAAGATATTTTCTGATTTCCTCTTTGGTTTCTCCATTGATTCATTGGTTTTTCAGTAGCATGTTGTTTTGTCTCTGTGTGTTTGTTCTTTTCCCATTTTTCTAGATTCATACTACTGTGGTCAGAAAAAAAATGCTTCATATAATATATATTCTCTCTTTTTTAACTTTTAACAAATTTTATTGGGGTATAGTAGATTTATAATGTTATGTTAGTTCTAGGTACACAACAAAGTAATTCAGTTATATGTAAACATATGTAATTTTTCAGATTCTTTTCCCATATAGGTATAAAGAATATTGAGTAGCTCCCTGTGCTATACAGTTGGTCCTTGTTGGTTATCTATTATATATTTATATATATATAATATATAGTGTGTGTATAATATATATACAGTGTGTATATGTTAACCCCAAACTCCTAATTCATCCCTCCACCCCAGTGTTTCCCCTTTGATAACTATAAGTGTGTTTTCAAATTCTGTTTGTTTCTTTTTTATAAATAAGTTCTTTTGTATCATCTTATTAGATTCCACATATAAGTGATATAATATTTTTCTTCCTCTGACTTATTTAACTTAGCATGAAAATCCCTAGGTCCATCCAATAATTTCTATTCTCTTAATGTGTGGAGGTTTGTTTTGTGTCTAAGCATGTGATCTATCCTGGAGAACATTCCATGTGTATTTGAAAGGAATGAATATTCCTTGTTTGTTTTTGGATGGAATGTCCTGTAGATATTTATGAAGTCCAATTTGTCTGTGTCATATAAGATGACTGTTTACTTATTTATTTCTTTTTGTTTGGATAATATGTCCATTGATGTAAGTAGGGTGTTTAAATCTATTATTTTATTCTTGTCAATTTCTCCTTTTATGTCTTTTAATATTTTCTTTGTATATTAGGTGCATATATATATTAATGAGTGTTATATCTTCTTATTGTATTTATCCTTTTATCATTATATGATGTCCTTTTTTGTCTCTCCTTATAGATTTTTTTAAAAAGTCTATTTTCTCTGATATAAGTATCACTGAACCTGCCTGCATGTCATTTTTATGTCTTTAGCTTCAAGGGTCTTTTGTAAGAAATAGATAGATAGGTTTTTTTTTAAATCCAATCAGCTACACTATGTCCTTTGATTGAAGCATTTAGTCCATTGACATCTAAAGTGATTATTGATAGTTGTATACTTATTGCCATTTTGTTACCTCTTTTGTGTGTATGTGGTTTGTGTTGTTTTCTTTTGGTTTTCTCTGTTTTTTCTCCTAAATTTCTTCCCTTGTGGTTTGATGATTTTCTCCAGTGGTATGCTTGCATTCTTTTCTCTCTAGTTTTTGTGTATCAACTTTTGTGTAGGTTTTGGATTTGCAGTTTCTATGGAGTTCGTATATGTTAACCTGTAATTATATCTACTTGTTTCAAATTGCTAGTCATTTCAAGTTCATTCTAAAATATCTACATTTTTTTACTCCTCTTCCCCACACTGTTTTTCATGTCGTATTTTACATTTTCATGTACATCCATTCACTATTTAATACAGTTATAGTTAATTTTACAATTCATTGTCTTTAAATCTTCATAGTAGCTTATTTAAGTGGTTGATCCTCAGCCTTTATTATATATTTGCCTTTACTAGAGGGATTTTTTTTATTATTCAATGAATTTATCACATCTGTAGTTGTATAATGATCATAACAATCTAATTTCACAGGATTTCCATCCCACAGCCCAAACACATCACCCCACCTCCCAAACTGTCTCCATCAGAGACCATAAGTTTTTCAATCTGTTAGTCAGCATCTGTTCTGCAAAGAAGTTCAGTCTATCCTTTTTTCAGATTCCACACGTCAGTGAAAGCATTTGATGTTGGTGTCTCATTGTATGGCTGACCACACTTAGCATGATAATTTCAAGGTCCATCCAAGTTGCTAAAAATGCTGGTATTTCATTCTTTTTAATGGCTGAGTAATATTCCATTGTGTATATATGTACCACATATTCTGGATCCACTCCTCTGTCCATGGACATTTAGGTTGTTTCCTTGTCTTGGCTATTGCAAAGAGTGCTGCAATGAACATCGGAGTACATGTGTCTTTGCGAGTCATGGTTTTCTCTGGATAGATGCCCAGGAGTAGGACTGCTGGATCAAATGGTAGTTCTATTTTCAGTTTTCTGAGGAATCTCCATGCTCCTTTCCACAGAGGTTGCACCAATTTACAATCCCACCAACAGTGTACTAGGGTTGCTTTTTCTCCACACCCTCTCCAGCACTTATTGTTTGTAGACTTTTTGATGATGGCCATTCTGGCTGGTGTGAGGTGGTACCTCAGAGTGGTTTTGATTTGCATTTCTCTAATCATGAGTGATACTGAACATCTTTTCATGTGTTTTTCGGCCATCTGTATGTCTTCTTTGAGAACTGTCTGCTTAGATCTTCTGCCCACTTTTTGATGGGGTTGTTTGTTTTTTTGGTACGGAGCTGCAGAAGGTGTTTAGAAATTTTG
This sequence comes from Sus scrofa, assembly GCF_054392235.1. NCBI lineage: Eukaryota > Metazoa > Chordata > Mammalia > Artiodactyla > Suidae > Sus > Sus scrofa. The sequence continues at coordinate 47,955,346 of NC_139390.1, read as the reverse complement.
GAGATGAATCCCTTGTCAGTTGATTCACTTGCAAAGAGTTTCTCCCATTCTGTGGGTTGTCTTTTCGTGTTGTTTAGAGTTTCCTTTGCTGTGCAGAAACGTTTAAGTTTGATTAGGTCCCATTTGTTTACTTTTGTTTTTACTGTCATGACTCTAAGAGGTGGATCTGAGAAGACGTTGCTGTCGTTTATGTCAGAGAGTGTTTGGCCTATGTTTTCCTCTAAGAGTTTTATAGTGTTTGGTCTTATATCTAGGTCTTGAATCCATTTGGAGTTTATTTTTGTGTATGGTGTTAGAGAGTGTTCTAATTTCATTCTTTTCCATGTGGCTGTCCAATTTTCCTAGCACCACTTATTGAACAAGCTGTCTTTTCTTCATTGTATATTCTTGCCTCCTTTGTCATAGATTAGTTAGCTGTAGGTGCATGGGTTTAATTCTGGGCTTTCTAGCCTGTTCCACTGATAAATGTTTCTGTCTTTGTGCCAGTTCCATATTTTTTTGATGATTGTTGCTTTGTAGTATAGTCTGAAGTGCTGGAGCCTGATACCTCCAGCTCCATTTTTCATTTTCAGGGTGTCTTTGGCTGTTCTGGGTCTTTGTGCTTCCAAACAAACTTTAAAATAGGGATTTTTTTCCCTATAAATTCTTACTTGGATTTCCCATAGTGGGTCAGTGGTTAATGAATCTGACTAGGAACCATGAGGTTGCAGGTTTGATCCCTAGCCTCGCTCAGTGGGTTAAGGATCTGGCGTTTCCATGAGTTGTGGTGTAGGTCGCAGATGTGGCTCAGATATGTCATTGCTGTGCCTCTTGTGTATGCCAGTGGCTACAGCTCTGATTAGACCCCTAGCCTGAGAACCTCCATATGCCACAGGTGTGGCCCTAGAAAAGATAAAAAAAAAAAAACCCAACAAAAAAAGGGCCAAAATAAATAAATAAGTAAATAAATAAATAAATTCTTCTTGTTGTAGCCTTTTCTTTTGCAATTAGAGAAGACCTTTTAACACTTCTTTTAGGTTAAATTCAGTGTTGATGAACACAATTTTTGCTTGTCTGAGAATTTGTTTATCTCTCTTTCAATTCATAATAATAACCTTATTCTGTAGAGTATCCTAAGTTGTAGGTTTTTCCCTATAACACTTTAAATATAACTGGCCACTCCTGATAAATCAGCTGAGAACCTTATGGGGTTCCCCTGTATGTGACTCTGTTTTTGTCTTGCTGCCTTTAGAATTTGCTCTTTAACTTTAAATTTTGCCATTTTAAATGTGATATGTCTTGGTGTGCATCTCTTTGTGTTCTTTTTTTGGGTCTCACTGTACTTCCTGTATTTGGATATGTTTTCTTCTTTAGATTTGTAAAGTTTTCAAACTCCTCCTTCTGGCACCTGAAAATGTTAGTATGCTCAGTGCCATACCAGAGATCCCTTACATTGTCCTCATTTTCAAAATTTGTTTTTCTTTTTCTTATTTTGATTAGGAGATTTCCATTATTTTATCTTCCACATCACTCATGGATTCTTCTGTATGACCTAGTATGTTCTTAATTCCTTCTAGGGTGTTTTTTATTTCAGTTATTGTACTCCTGAATTCTGACTGGTTGTTTCTCATATTTTCAAGTTTCCTTTTAAAATTCTCACTTTGTTCATTTATTCTTTACACAACTTCAGTTATTATTCTTATTGCTAATGTTTTCAGCTCTTTGTCTTGTAATTGTTTATCTTTGTTTCATTAGTTCTTTTTTCAGGGGTGTTTTCTTGTTCTTTCATTTCAAAACAAACAATTCTCTGTCTTATTAATCGGTATAACTTTATCTGTCTCTATGAAATTAGGTGGAACAGTTATCTATCCTGGTATTGAAGGTGTGTCTTCGTATAGGAGTATCCCTAGGCAGTTTGTGTGTCCCCAGTGGCTTTTGGTGGGATCTGAAGTGAGCACAGTTCATGTCTTTCCTCAGGTTCTGGTAGATATCACCTTGACAGGAAGTAGGGATGCAGTTGGAGGGACTAGAGCCAGGGTCAGGTGTGAGCCACAGTTTCTCCTTTGCTCAGTGGCCATCAGCACCCTATCAGGTGCACAGGCAGGTCAAAAGATGCTATAGCAGAAGCCCTGAGGGTAAGGTCCCAAGTGATTCCATTCCTTCTAAGTGTTTGTTCTCCCTATTCCCAGGAATGGTAACTTTTCCCCAGAGGAGAGCAGTGATGAAGTAAGAGGGGCTGGAGCAGTTTCTCTACAAAGACTGAGGCAGGCACTAGAACAGGTCTTGCATACCAGTCAGGGCCTGAAGACCACTTCCATGTGTACCAGTACTAGCAACCCTCACCCTGTTCAGTGGCAGGGCTGGATCTGAACTAGGTCCATGCCCCCAAATGTATACTCTCCTCCACAATGGCAGCCTTTACTGTAGTGAGGAGCTGTACTGGAGCTAAAGGGACTGGGAGACATACTTGGGCTATTGCCGGAAACCAGCCAGAGCCCCAGGAAGTTTTGCTTTTTCTTTGTGCATTGTTTCTGGAAGTGTATGCACTCTTTACAAGCATAGCATAGGTTTCTTGCAGCCCTCCTCTAAGCCTCACTGGCTTTGAAACCAGCCAAGGGGACTCGTCTGTCTTCCTGGTGTCAGGTCCCAGGCCTTGGGTGCCCGATATGTGGTTTGAACCCCTCGCTCCACAAGGAAGATCTCTGGGCCCTTGTAATCCTCCTCCTCTACTGCACCCCCTCCCACAGGGACATGTCCTGCTCTGATGTTTCTCCTCCCTCCTACCCAGCTCCATGTGGCTCTTTCTTTAAAGCCTTGGTTGTGCAAGTCTTTCTGCCAGTCTCCAGTTTTTTTCAGTGAGAACAACTCCACATGTAGATGTATTTTTAGTGTGTTCATTGGAGGAAGTGAACTCCACATCTTCCTACTCAACCATCTTGATCTTCCCTTGAGACTACATGGAGCCTGTATTAGGGTGCACTTAACTATACAAAACAAAAAACAATTAATACAAAATAGCTTAATCAATAAGGAAACATATGTTGACACATGAAAAGAATTTCTAAGAGAGTATAGCCTACGGGATACCGTGGAGGCTGTATTAGGGTGCATTTAACTACACAAAACAAAAAACAATTAATACAAATTAGCTTAATCAATAAGGAAACGTATGTTTTCACATGAAAAGAATTTCTAAGAGAGTATAGCCTATGGGATAATTTGATACAGTGACTCAAAAAGTCATCGAAGACCCATTTTGTTTTTACCTCTCTGCTATCTTCTTTGTGTTACATTTGCCCTTAGGCCAGCTCCACATGGCCCCGGGTAATTCCAGGAGATTCCAAGGATCACATCTAAATATAATAATATCCAGAAGACTTATGGATGGTCAACAGTTGCATGAAAAGGTGCTCAGTATCACTAATCATCAGGAAAATGCACATCAAAACTGCAATGAGATATCGCCTCACTCTTGTCAGAATGGCTTTTATCAAAAAGAGAAGAAACAAGTGTTGGCCAAGTTGTAGAGAAAAGGGAGCTCATGGGCAATACTGGGGCGAGTGTAAAGTGGTGCAGCCACTATGGAAGCCAGTATGGAGTCTCCTTAAAAAATTAGAAATAGAACTACCATATGATCTAGCAATTCCATTTCTGTGTGTTTATCCAAGGTGAAAATATTAACTCAAAAAGATATATGTACCCTATGTTCATTATTCCTATGTTCGTTATTCAGCATTATTTACAAAAGCCACAATACAGAAGCTTCTGTCCATACAGATAAATGGAGAAAGAAAATTACATATACATATGTAATGTATGTGTGTGTGTGTGTGTGTGTGTGTGTGTGTGTGTATTATTCAGCCATAAAGAAGGAAATCTTGCCATTTGCAATAACATGGATCATCTTTGAAGATGGGCAAAATGAGTGAAGGGAGGGGTCAAAAGACACAAACTTCCAGTTATAAAATAAATAAGTCATGGGGATGTAATGTACTTCATGGTGACTATAGTAATACTGTATTACATATATATATGAAAATGGCTAAAGGAGTAGATCTTAAAAGTTTTTATCACAAGGAGAAAATTTTGTAACTAATTGTGGTGATGGTCATTAATTTATTAACTTGTGATTATTTCACAATGTATATGAATATTGAATAATTATGTTGTACACATGAAACTAAAATAATGTTATGTCAAATTACTTCTCAATAAAAAGCATATATTTTCACATAAAAATAGCCAAATCAATATTCATAGTAGCATTTTTAATAATAGCCAAAAAGTGGAAACAACCGGAATGTCCAATAACTGATGAATGGATAAACAAAAATAGTATATCCTTAGGATGAATTGGTATTAGTCCCATAAAAGGAAAATAAATAAATAGATAAATAAATAAATAAACACGATAATGTTCCAAGAATGAGATAAACCATCACTTAGCATACCTCCTTCTTTAAGATGTTAAATATTTTCCTTCCTCAAAGAACACTGACTCTCCTAATATCTCATTGACTAGTATGACATCATATGAATTTTTTTAAACTGGTCACTGGCAAGGGATTTCCCTACTTAGTTTAGACCTCTTGTATAAGAGCACCAACAACAGAGATTACAGGGCACGTTATAAGGAGCTGTCTCCATTATCTGATCAAATTTATATAGATTTTCTTCCCTTAAGACTTTGAACCAGTGATTGTTTTAGCTGACAGATTTTATTCATTAACAAAATGAGATGAAAAATAATAATAGAGTCAATTCAGTAAACATTTACTGTCTACGAATAAAGGGAAAAGTACTATTGTAGGAAGGAATAAAAATATGAATAAGGCATAGTCTCATTAGGTATCTCATCAGCTAGTAGAGGATCTGACATAATACAAACTTCCATAGAAGGTGGACTTTGTCATACTGGGAACAGATGCAGTGAGACATCCTTTCTAGTGAGGTCTGTGCTGAAGAGACCATTCCACCTGATGCTCTAATGGATACCCATGTAAACCCATAGACACCTGGTACTCAGCACGTTTGAAGAAAATATTTCTTCCAGTCTTGCACTGAGCAGGGCACTTCTTCAAATAGCTACCTTCCTTTTCACACCCTAACCTTAGTCAGACACCCTCCAAGAGCCTGATAATGTTTTCTTCTCTAGCCAGTTCTGCGGCGGATGGCACTTTTCAGGTGCTCTGGAAGAATGAGTCAGGATTAGCTGCCATTTCTGGAAGATAACAAGGCACCTGTTCTTTAAAAGTGATTCTGCTCTTGAAATAGAAGCTCAGATTTCAATAAAAAATATCATATGGAGGAGTGGGAGCAGGGAACCTATAAAAATTCTCCATGCTTTAAAAGAATCAGGTGGAAGTAAAAAAGAAGAAAAGACTTTACTGGATAGTTTTGAAGGACTAGCTTATAACTGAACTAGCGTATCACAGGACTAGGTTAAAACAAGGCAACTTTGGTTCTGCCTACCATACTGCAAGGCACCAAGTAATTTTCTTCCAGATGCTCTCCAAGTCCCTCCATAAATGCCTATATTTTTAAAAGGAGTGGACCTTACGGACATTAATTGATTTTTTTTTTTAATGCCTTAGCTTTCCTGTGAAAATCTCTCAGACATGTCAAAAACATTGACAACAAGCCTTTATGGACTAAATCTATAAAAATCCCTTTATTTTTACTTCTGTTAAATCAAAGCTACTTTACTGAGAAGGTAGGTCTGTAATCCTGTCTTATCAGCCGACACTAACCAAGTGCTGTTAAGTGGTGCTCAGGGGATGTTACACTGAAGATCAAAGGGCCGCACAGGGCTCGTCTGTAAGCTGCTCTTTGAAGTTCCTCCCTGCCCTGATGTTTCTCTGGTAGATTGGGGTAGATCACTGTCTTCACAGGTCACGTCCTTCTACCATTTCAAACACACAGGACAATAAAATCCCAAACCACTAGCTCTGTTTTAAATCTAAAATCTATTAGCTTTTATTGTCAAGCAAGGCATGTTTATTATAGAAAAAGTAAAAAAAAAAAAATACAAATAAGCAAAAATGAAATACATTTTAAATACTTATAATTCCAACTACCCAGAGCAATCCTTGTTAACTCTTTGGTATACACATAGTCCCAGACTTTTCTATATACAAAAAAACCCCCCAAAAACAAAAAACCTAACACTATGTATATTGTTTTGAATCACAATATTCCAGACAGCATTCATCTAACATACACACTTGTTCAGCAGCCTTTTTTCAAATAGCTGCATAGTATTCCACTGCATAGATATACATTCATATTCATTAATTTATTTAGCAAATTGCCACTATTTTATAAATACATATAGATATGTCTTCATTTTCCTATTAAAAACTGCATGTCAAGGAATACATCTGGTAATAAGTATTTATGCATCTTTTTAATTATTTCCTCAGGGGAAGTTCCACAAAGTCATATATGAGGAACACATTTTTTTTTTTTTATTGGTTGCTATAAGATCTTCTTGGGAAATAAACATTTTCCTTATGGTTAAAAAAATCTATATTTTAAAACACCAGATTTTTCCATACTCTTTATTTGTTTTAAAAAACAAAGAGTAAAACAGAGTCATAGCATATTTGATAGAGCTATGTTTCATGATTAGTGATTTATTTTCCATTTTAAAGTCATACACTTTAAAAAGATCATTGAAATTGGTTACAAGAAAATTTATATATATTTGTACAGAAAAATCATTTTAGGTAAAACAGAGGTGAGAAATCACACAGAGAAAAAAGTAAGTGTGTACAGAAGTAGCCATGAGTTAATGTTCAGTTAATTTTAATATTCTTACAGCTAAGGTGAAAAGAAAATATTGCAGGTGAGAAAATTCTCATTGTCTAAGAAGCGCATCAATTCAAAAGAGTCAAACTTTTTTTTTTTTTTCTTCTGGCAATAGGGATAAAAACATGTATCCCATGGGTCTTTATTTAAAAAAACTTATTATGAAACTTTTTCATTCGACATTTCTTATTCAGAAAGATGAGGACACAATGTTAAATTTTATTTCAGGAAAAACATCTTTATAGGAAAAGCTAATATAGTCAAGTAGATGATATAACTCACCTAGAGGGACTTATATTCATGGTGCCAGTGTGGCTTCTTTCCAGCATCTCTCATTTTAAGCAGAAATTGGCAGGATCTGAGAGTTCCCTGGTGACTTGGTGGGTTGAGAATCCATCATTGTCACTGCCGTGGCTCGGGTTGCTGCTGTGGTGTGGGTTTGATCCCTGGCCTCAGAACTTCCCCGTGTCTCAGGTACAGCCAAAAATAAATAAATAAAACCTATTTGAAAAATGAAATGAAAAAACCTCCTTTGATTTGTATAGTCTCTGTAAACTAGGTACTATTACCATTAAAAAAAAAAGAAAAAAAAAAGAAATTTACAGAATCTTAATAAGCTGGGGACTTTGGAAGTGCCTGACATCAGGATGAACACTTACCTCAAATTTCTGAATTTATTCAAAAGCTTACTAAGTTGAGCCCCATAGAGCAAGATGCAGGTGACTGGGTCTGGAAATATTTAAAGGCAGCTTTTATTGACAATGCACTGCCTTGACCATAGAGGAATTTTAGGATAGTTTGGGTAGAGTGAAGTTTGCCAGCTCAGAAGTCCTCAGGTGTTACTGAATGCGAAATGGGGCCAGGCGTGAACAGTGGCAAGCTGGAGATGCCTTAAGTTAGTAAGAAGAGACTAAAACATAGCTTTCTTTTATCTCCATTTGAGGTATATCAGAACACCATCTTACCCATCTTGATTTTGGCAGGTGTATTGTAAAGAATTCTCAAGCCCTAGAAAAGTCCCTGAGCTGTTTTAGCTTCCTTTATTCCTTAGTTTAGCCTTTTTTTTTTTTAAATAATATAAACAGTCAAAGTGAAAGATAGCAGTATTGAACGGAATAAATTTAAGCAAGAAGCAATGACTTTTAACCTCACTCTAAGGTCAAGGTAAATATTTCTGGAAAAATAACCCATGGGGAAATCATCTTTGAATAAAGATTTTCTAAGGTTCAGTTTTTTTGTGGAGTTGTATCCAAGCATTCCAGGCTTTCAACACTTCAATTAACAAATTAATCATTAAACATGTGACTTATTTTTAAAACTGTAAAGGTGTTCTTTAAATGAGATTAAAATAAGTCCTAGTCAAGTTAGTACACAATGATGTCTCTACAGTCCCTTTAGAAAAAGACTAAATAAATTCACAGGAAAAGAAAAACATTCAATGGAGTTTCACTTGTGGTGCAGCAGGTTGAGGATCCAGTATTGTCAGTTGCTGCTGTGGTGTGGGTTCAGTCATTGACCTGGGAACTTCTACATGTTGCGAGTGCAGCCAAAAAAAAAAGAGAAACACGCTTAGCACAGAACTTTCCTTATTGTCATCTTTGCCTCTATCCCAATTTTTTTCAAGAATCCAGATTAGAGCTGTTTGATGCTTTAGCTACTAGCCTTGTGATAACATCTATATTTATATTTAAATAAAAATTAATTAAATTAAAAGTTCAGCTCCTGTGTCCTATAAGCCACATGTTGAATGCTCAGTGGCCACCTGGGTCTGCTCCGTACCTTGTTGGATGGCACATATATAGAACAATTTCATCACGAAAAGTTCTTTTGAACATCTGAGGTCTAGATAACATAAAAAACTATTGAAGACTTGCCGGTAAAGAAAATTACATAGAAACTTGCTGGGGGAAACAATTTGCTTATAAATATACCTGCTGACTGAGGAGTCTTAATTTGTTGGAGTTTAATTACAAAATGATTTTTTCTTCTGTGCTCACTAGCAATCTTGAACAAATTTGCTTTTCCAGCTGGGTGATTACAACTTTAACAATGTCTTAATTCCATAGTCATTTTCAGTTACTAACACAATCTTGGTACCAGTAATTAAGACTTCATGCTACTCATTTTCTTAAAACTATAAACTCACACTTGATTCAAAGCTAGTTCCCTCTCTTACCCACACAAACTTTAGTCTTTGAAGTGTGTGGGGGGGTCTGTCCCTAAGAAACCTCCTTTTCTTTCTTCATATAGATATTTGCTACTTTGGAAACAAAGTGGAGATGGGAATGAGGGTGACCGTGTTATTCCTTGACTGTCTCCACCCTATTGGTTGGGAGGGTCCCTGCCTTCTTTCTAGTTTAGGCTGATTCCATCTGGTGGTGGCCTCTTCCTATGTTGACGGCCTCTTCAGAAGCGATGTGCATGTGAAGTTTCACTCTTGACCTCTTTGTCTGAAATAATCCCAGTGTCTAAGTGTTCCCAAACGTTAGGTTCTTGGCTCCTCGCAGAAGAAATTCAGAAATGAGACAGAAATTGAGAAAGAAAAGTGAGGATTTACTTAAGTGAGAAATACATCTCTTAAAAAAGGGTGGCAGAGAGGCGAGCAGCTGTCCTGTGTTTCTCTGGTACCAGTTATAAGAGGCATCCAATTTCATGGGCGAAATATTTACTGGGAAGGTGGGGTTTGGGGGTCCGTTTCCTTGATTTTCATCCCAGCTTTACCTTCCGGGGCGGGGGGTGAATTTTGGTCCTTACTTAGCTTTAATGGGACGTGTCATGCATCATGGGAACTTCTTAACGGCATAGCTAATTCTATTATAATTTATTATAATGAGGGAATAATGAGCCGAGAGGAGATTTGCCCCTTTTTCCACTTTTCTTGGTCTGCCTCCAGGGCATTTACCCAAAAATGTGTGGTTTCTTGTCAGTCCGGAGGTTCCTGCTTTTCTTTGTCTGCCCATGGACATGGACGCTGCTGTTTGCATGATGCCTGGTTTCTTGCCATTTGCGCGCCCCGCTCCCCCCGCCCGCCCGTCCGTCTCTGCTCAAACCTAACCACCTACACAAGGACCCCTCCAAGTGGCAACTTGTTTCCTTCAACTTCACCATGACACACCTTCAAACATCAAGAGAAACAGTCAAGCACATTCCTCATTTCCATTGTGAGAGAGGAGAACTGAAAGAGACGTGGTGAGGAGGAAAACCCTTTCTTCTACCCACTTAGGTTAAGTACCTGGGTGGCTGAAAATTAACCTAACAAAAGGCAGATTTAACAGGAGAAACAAATGAAACAAACAATTCTCATTCATATTTATGTGCAGAGGAGTTCCCAGAAAAGAAGTGGAAATCAAAGAAGTGGTTAGACTCAAGGGGTTATATACCATTTTTAACAAAAGAGAGGGGGCTTGGGCTTTTAGGGACAATAAAATATAGGAAAATGGCTAGGAAATATATAGAGGAACTAATGGAAGATCAGGGCTATTTTAGTAAGATTGTTTAGGCAAAGGCATCTTGGTGTCAACTCTCCATCTTCAGTGATAAGAATTGCCTTCTCACCCAAGTAAGGGAGGGAGGATTGACACCTTCCTCAAAGAGAAATTTATGCCCTGCTTTTAGGCAGATAAAGGGAAGAAAGAGAACTGTCCCTTCATCTATTGATTCTCAGTTGCCTTCAGCTCAAAATAGTCCTTTTGCCAAAGTAGCATATTTAAGGGGTGGATGTTCTGATCCTCTTCAGTTTCTACAAAATTGATTTTGCAAAAAAAAGTGACTTTACCTACTGTGTTGGTTTACCCATGTTTCCCACTCTGAATGAAATAGTTCTCAGTGTGCCCCTGGATATCTTTTTTTATGTCCTGCTTTTAGGCAGGTAAGGGGGAGGTCAGAGATCTCATCCTATGTTTATTATTTCTGGAATGCCTTTGGCTCAAAATAATCCTTATACCAAAGTGGCATGTTTGGGAGTAGCATCTTCTAATATCTTTCAATAGCATTCATACTTTTAGCAAGAGAAAAGTCTGTGAATTCTGCAACTAAGTAGATATCCAGAGGATCAAGGTGTCAGTTTCCACTTTATAAGACACTCCAATCTTCATGAGGATTTTATTGAAGCTGACTCACTTGGCTTTATGGATGGAAAAGCATCTTTGTCTCCTCCTCCAAGGACAAGGGAGGGAAGAACCTCCAGCCATAAATTGGGAATGTTCTTCCTCCCTCAAGTCCGGGACAGCATGAGGAAATGGGGGTTGGGCAGGGGTGAGTGGAAGAGAGAAGGTAACGAGTTGGGACAAATGCCATTTTTAAGCTTGGGCAACTCTTAAGGGCTTAGGGAGACTTAGTGCCTTGTGTCTTCGGCTTTGGGTTTCAGCCACAATTCTGAGACAAGGAGAAAGTCCAATTCTACTTCTTCTTACATATGCAATAGATATTAAAGTCAGCCTTAAATTTATGCTTTAAATTTTCCATCCAGCCATAATAATGAAGATTTTTAGTCATGTGGAGGTATGTTCCTGGACAGTTTTCAAGTCAAAATAAATAAAACCATTTGCCTTTTGATACTTTTTTTGTAGTTTCAAATTTTCTGTTTGCAGCCAACCCAAAAGTAAAAGACTAATTGATCTGGATCGAGAAACAGCATAACCAACCAGTTTGTCACAGTGAGAGGTCATGAGACAGAGCCAGAGGATGGCTGAGAATGAGGGCAGTCAGTTCACAGGAAAGGAGAGCCCAGTGCCTAAAAGTTCTACCTGAAAACCTGAGGACTGCCCCTGAATTATAAATACTTCCATTTGAAGGAATCAATGCTAATATAGTAGTTAAAAGCATTGGCTTTGGGTCAAACACCTGAGCTGATAGTTCATCTCATATTAACTCTGTGAACTTAAGTCAGTTGCAGAATTTTCCTTTTTTAAAAAAAGTTTTATTGAAATATAATTGCTGTGATATACAATGCTGTGATAATTTCTCCTTACAACAAAGTGATTCAGTTATGCACGTACACATATCCATTCTTGTTCAGATTCTTTTTGCACATAGACCACCACAGGATATTGGGTAGAGTTCCCTGGGCTATACAGCAGGTCCCTGTTGGCCAGTCATTCCATACATCTCAGTGTGCATGTGCGAATTCCAAACCCCCAGTCCAGCCCTCCCCACCACCGGTCCCCTTTGGTAACCATAAGTTTGTTTTCAATGTCTGTGAGTCTCTTTCTGTCCTGCAAAGTTCATTTTTATCTTTTTTTTTTTTTTTTAGATTCTACATATAAGTGATATCACATGATGTTTGTCTTTCACTGTATGTCTATAATTTCACTTAGTATGATTGTCTTTATGTCCATCCATATTGCTACAAATGACATTATTTTATTCTTTTTATGGCCAAGTAATATTCCACTGCATATATGTACCACATCTTCTTTATCCATTTCTCTGTTGATGGACATTTATGTTGCTTCCATGTCTTGGCCATCATAAATAGTTGAATTTTCTGAACATCAGTGACAACTTGATAGCAGGTAGCTGGGAAGGTAATATGTGATAATACAAATTCTGGGCTTGCATTATGCTTAGTTACTGAATTTCACAATACATTCTAATAGAATCAGAATTCATGAATTATTTAAAAGTATGTGAATCTGTTTCTGTTTTGTGTATCAGTTCGTTTGCATCAATTTTTTTTCAGATTCCATATATAAGTGATAGACTTATAGACTTTGAAAACAAACCTAGGGTTACTAAAAGGGGAATGGTAGGGGGACGGATGGATTAAGGGTTTGTGATTGGCATATGCACACTATTGTATGTGGAATGGGATGGTCAACAGGGACTTGCTGTATAGCACAAGCAACTCTGCCCAGTATTCTGTGATAACTTATATGGGAAAAGAAACTGAAAAAAATGGATGTGTATGCATGTATAACTGAATCACATTGTTGTATAGCAGAATTTATCAAAGTATTGTAAATAACTATACTTTGATAAAACTTTAAAAAATGAAAAAAAGAATTATTTTCGCATTCGCATCCCACTTAATGGCATGCTAATAAAAGAGCTTTAGAGATTAAAAAATTGTAGGTTTTGTACAGCATAAATAGCAAGTTGATGGCTTGGCAGCTGTTAGAATTTGTTCAGTTTTCATTATTTGATGAACATGAGAAATAAATCTATTCTTTTGTTAGAAATAGTAAAAATGTTCCAAATTTATTAAATAATTAGTTTAAAAATTTGAAAAAAGAATTCATGAATTATTTCAAGGGCTTTAGAAGGAGGAAGAAGAGGAGGAAAAGGAGGGGGAGACTTTTAGAAAAATAGGACTTCCCATCATGGCTCAGACAACTGGTGATCAGTAATGTTACCATTTTCCACACATGTACTGCTCATTCCCCATTGCTAGATTGTGCTTTGTAATGTGATTTTTTTGTGTGTGTGTTCAGGTACCACATCATTTTTTGGCATAATATTCCATTTATTTATTTATTTACATCTGTACCCGCAGCATATGGAAGTTCCTGGGCTGTGGTTAAATTAGAGCTGCAGCTGCAGGCCCATACCACAGCCATGGCAACACTGGCTCAGAGCCACATCTGCTACATATGCTGCAACTTGAGGCAATGATGTATCCTTAACGAGGCCAGGGATCAAACCCACAACCTCATGTACACCATGTTAGGTCCTTAACCTGCTAAGCCATGATGGGAACTCCAAGATTTATAGTTGTAATAATATATTTATAATTATTTCCAATAACCAATTTTTTTTTCTTTTTTAAACTTGGAAACAAAATCTCCTAGAACAACCAAACCCCCCAAAGTTAATTTGAGCCCATGGATATGGCTTTTTTGATTTTTATTTGTGAAATCAGAAATGTAATTTTTTGTTATAAGGGCAAGATAAGTAACTAATCAGACAAATTGATGGATTTTTTTTGAAAAAAATATAGCATATGCTTTCTTAAAAACAAAATGAACTAACACATGGGCTATAATTAATGATTCTGTATATACTGCTTTCCCTTCTTTTTACTTTACAAATTTATGTTGTGCCTAAACTGGAGAGAAAGAGGAGGGAGTAGCGCCCAGGCTATTGGAGAAGACACCGAATTAGAGTTGCATCTGTGACCTACATCGAAATTTGCAGCAATGCTGGAGACTTGACTCATTGAGTGAGGCCAGGGATTGAAACTGAATCCTCATGGAGACTATGTTGGGTCCTTAACCCACTGACACACAATGGGAACTCCATATGCCTTTTTTAAAAAGTCATATTACATTTATCCTGATTGCTTTGTCCATAGGAATCACTGAGATCAAATGGTTTTTGAAATACGTATCTCTTGGAGTTCCCGTCATGGCGCAGTGGTTAATGAATCTGACTAAGAACCATGAGGTTGCGGGTTCGCTCCCTGGCCTTGCTCAGGTTAATGATCCGGCGTTGCCATGAGCTGTGGTGTGGGTTGCAGACGTGGCTTGGATCCTGCGTTGCTGTGGCTCTGGCGTAGGCTGGTGGCTACAGCTCCAATTCGACCCCTAGCCTGGGAACCTCCATATGCCGTGGGAGCCGCCCGAGAAAAGGCAAAAAGACAAAAAAAAAAAAAAAGAAGTACATATCTCTTTTTATGCAAAAGAGAAAGTCACAGAGATTCAGGTCACAAAATGTTACATAAGAACAAATTTAATAAAATCAGCCCACCATATCCGTGGATTCTTCATCCACAGACTCAACTGACCACAGATCAAAAATACTCCATAAATTTTAAAATTTCAGAAAGTTCCAAAATGCAAGACTTAAATTTGCCATGCCTGCTGGCAACTATTTACATAGCATTTGCATTGTATTTACAACTATTTACATAGATTTACATCATATTAGAAAGTCTAAGTAATCTAGAGATGATTTAAAGTATATGGGAGGGTGTGCAATTTTGGGAGCATATGTAAAGACTATGACTTTTTTTTTTTTGTCTTTTTAGGACCGCACCCTCAGCACATGTAAGTTCTTAGGCTAGGGGTCGAATCAGAGCTGAGGCTGCCTCCCTACACTGAGCCACAGCAACACAGGATCTAAGCCACGACCTGTGACATACACCACATCTTACAGAAATGAAGGATCCTTAACCCACTGAGCGAGGCCAGGGATTGAACCTGTGTCCTCATGGATAATAGTTGGGTTCATTACCACTGAGCCACAGCAGTAACTCCCAATAAGCAACTTGAGCATCTGTATACTTTGGTATCTGAGTGGGGGGCATTTCTGAAACCAATCCCCCTGGATATTGAAGGACAACTGTACAAAAAAAAAAAAAAAATCTGTATCTGTTTTTACTTCCCATCCATTCACTATTTGCAGCAGCACTAGAATAAAGGGAAATCTCTTTGCTGAAAAAAAAATCAGAAAGCAGAATCATCTTTTTAAAAATATAAGTAAAAAAATGAACTCATTTTTCAAATTCATGTTAAAACTTTAACAAAATTCTGTAAGTTGAATTTGGGTGGTTGTTAGAGTGGAAAGTCAAAGAAGAGACAGGAGGCTGGAGACTTCAAGTGAGTTTTATTGACCAATAGATGGATAGGAGCACTGAGAGAAAATTCAGGTTCCCCACCACTCAGGGAGCAGTTAGTTATGCAGAAAAGGCATAGTTTTTATTGTTATTTATTTATTTATTTATTTATTTATTTATTTATTTATTTTGGGGCCACAACCAGAGCATATGGAAATTCCCAGGCCAGGGATCAAACTGGAGCTACAACTGCTGGCCTACACCGCAGTCACAGCAATGCCAGATCCGAGCCATGTCTGTGACCTACACCACAGCTCATGACATCTCTGGATCCTTAACTCAATGATTGAGGCTGGGGATTTAACCTGAGTCCTCAGTGGATACTAGTCGGGTTGTTTCCACTGCGCCACAATGGGGAACTCCGGGAGTTTCTATTTTTAGCACAAATTTGTTCTTGGGCTAAGTCAGTATTCAATGGTTAGGGGAGGCCATCTCCTTAGGAATGTGGGTAATAGTTTTGGGTAGAAGGAAGTTGTAAAGAAACATCTCATGACAAATGGCCATTTAAGTTTAACTGGTCTCCAAGGCAGCTCATTGTTGGGAGACGGAATCAGCCTTCTAGATTGTAAGTATGGTTAGATTTTTGGTGGTCCCTAGCAAGTCATATCTGATTCCCCACCTAGGAGAGGTTTTATATGAGAAGACAGTGGTGAGAAAGTAATATAGGCACTTCTATGGACTGAATTCTATTTCCCCCACTTTTATATATGAAGCCCTCATCCCCAGTGCAATGCTGTTTAGAGATGGGACTTTGGGATGATAATTAGGTTTAGATGAGGTCACAAGAATGTGGCCCTTGTGATGGGATTCTGCCCTAATAAGAAGGGATACCACAGAGCTCTTTCTTCCAAGTCCAGTTAGGTGAGGACGCAGAGAGCCAGGGGCCTCTCCAAGCTAGGAAAAATGACCTCACCAGAATCTAGCCACATTGGCACACAGATCACACATCTCAGATCTCCTTGCCCCCAGAACTTTGAGAAATAAATCTTGGTTTTTAACTTAAGCCACCCAGTCTATGGTACTTTGTTAAACAGCCCAAGCTCAGATGGTATTCCACAAACTTTAATTATTAATGACAGTATTGATTATTTTGAAATAAATGAGTGTGTTTGTATAGAAATAAAGATGTATTACTTTGAGTGGCGTCCATGAACCCTTGGAAATAGGTTATAAGACAAAAAAGTGTAATATTCTAGCATAATTTATGAAGCTGTAAATAAAAAGAAGTGGCTGTTGGCTGCTGGCTCCCTTGCTAAGGCACTTGTGAATCTTTGTGCTGACCATACAAAACCTTCTCAAACTGAGCACACAGCTGAGAAGGCAGAGGGGTCTCCATCTGAGACTAATTTGGAACTCATGGGACAAGCTGGTGGACAAATAAATTCAGTTCAAATATAAGAAGTGTATGCCTTCCTTACTGCTGTGAAAGACTCATGTAAAAGAGAGCAAAGCAAACTCATTTGAGCTCCAGGTAATCCATCTGGGGAAGAAGGACGAGCAGGTGTGGGGCTTAAATGGCAGCCGTGCATTTGGACTGGGAGAACTGGAGGGGTGAAGTGGTGGAGGGTGTGGGGAGCTTCTGGTAGGCAGATGCCCTGGCTCCTTGAGGGGGTGGTTCTAAGGGTGGAGCTTCCCTACTGCAAAGCTCTGCTTAAGGCACCATATCTAAATTCATTTAACTATTTCAGTGCTTCTTGTGGGAAACATGCTTCTCTGCATCTCATAAAAATTCTTTGGGAAAAAAAATCAGACTCATAAATTTAGTGACAGAAAATAATTTTTATCTCAAAACCCGACTTTGCAGAAAAATTATTGCCTCACTGGTCAAATGGCTTTCTGGCAGATGTGACTTAAATAACAAGGATGTGTCTGGAGAGCAGATTGTAAGAACTAGAGTGAAATAAAGTGTGCTTCTTCTTAAAGGATTGGCCATCACTTCTAACCAGCCTTTGCTCATGAGCTATGGTTATATTTGTCTACAGTGAATGGGCTCCAGGAAGTTTGACTCCTGGAACAGGGTTGGGACACTCTGCAGATGTCCTCATGTAGAAGTGAGCCCTTCAGAGAGATGCCAATGCAACTGGAAACCATCCCAGGAAGACATGCTCTCCACCAAGGGTTCGCTTGAATCCACTTGACCTCAAGCATTTGCTCCAACTTCACTAGCATATGTTTGTCATGGGGAAATAAAAAGAAACCTTCCAGATAAAAGTTCTGAGCATGCCTTGCCAAGATAATCTCTCACTAAATTTGTTTACACACTTTTACAGCTAACTAAAAGGCAGTTTATTATTTCTTTGGGCAAGTGGAGCTTCTTATTTTGGCAAAACAATCTGAAAGAGTTTTTTTTTTTTTTTTTAGGGCTGCACTCATGGCATATGGAGGTTCCCAGGCTAGGGGTCGAATGGGAGCTGTAGTCTCCAGCCTACGCCTCAGCAACTCAGGATCTGAGATGCGTTTGTGACCTGCACCACAGCTCACGGCATCGCCAGATCCTTAACCCACTGGGCAAGGCCAGGGATGGAACCCCCAACCTTGTGGTTCCTAGTCTGATTCACCAGCCAACCACTGAGCCATGAGGTGAACTCTTTTTTTTTTTTTTTTTTTTTAAGTAAACTAACAACATTTTTACTGCCTTGGGTCAGTAACAGAATTAAGAGATTTGTTTATGTGTTGCTTCTATTACATTCTTCAATGAAATTCACAAACCAAACAGGAAGCCTAGGTTTATTAATCCATAACAGAGAACTGTCATGTCTAAAAATTTGGAAAACTTTTTAAAAAGTAACATAATTACAGCGATAGTAGAAAGCTTGCAATTACAGTGATAGCAGAAAGCTTAATTTCAAGTCAATTAACAGCATCACAGAGTGATATTCTACACAGAAAACTTACTTTCTATCTGCAGAGGAAGAAACAGAGAGACAAGGGGAACTTTCAAAGGGAAAAATGACCAGAAATTATCTTTAAATTCCAGCTGTCCGCACACATTGCTATGTCTGACATTAATTCTGGCTAAAATTTAAATGAATCTTACTAGAAAATGGGCAAAGTGGTCACATTAGAATAAAATACATCAACCATTATGTGTTTGACTTGTCCAGGAACCTGAACTTCTTTTGATATTTGAAAAGATAGAGGACTGAGAAAGTAGGGAGAATTGGTGACCGGGTGCATTTGTTCAGAGATAAGACTATGCAAAGCAGATGGTCATGAAGGGAAGTGATGATGTGAAACCACTTAGGAGAATAATCAGGTCTACACTCTAAGAAAGTAGAGCTTGTTTCAAGGGACTTAGGTAATAATAGTTATGCTAAAATGAGATAAAATGTACAAGGCCCCTCAAGTTACAGAACTGAACGCAGAGGCACCCTTCCCTCGGTATCAACATTTGACTCTTACTCTTCCTGAGTAGGCTCATCAAGGAGGCATCTCCAGGGCCAGTGCCACCCGATCCACATTCTGACACCCAAGCCATGTCCCTTTCACAAGCAGAACAAAGTTTTACCTCAGGGAAAGGCCAACAGGCAACCTTGAAAGAGCAATGGCTGCATAACAGAAGAGTCCTTGTCAATTCACAGCTCTTTCCAATCAACTCTGGTTAATAATTATCCTCCATATGTTTATCTTTTTGGAAGCAGTAACTTTCTACTTTCAGCCAAGATGGGATAATAGATCAGAATTACCCTCTTGACTGAACAATCAAGACTAGCAGACAACGGAGTTCCCGTCATGGCTCAGTGGTTAGCATGAACCCAACTAGCATCCATGAGGACTCAGATTCCATCTCTGCCTCGCTCAGTGG
Organism: Sus scrofa; assembly: GCF_054392235.1. NCBI lineage: Eukaryota > Metazoa > Chordata > Mammalia > Artiodactyla > Suidae > Sus > Sus scrofa. The sequence continues at coordinate 47,936,198 of NC_139390.1, read as the reverse complement.
GTTAAGGATCCCCTTGCTTGGGAACCTCCATATGCTGTAAGTGTGGCCCTAAAAGGATGAAAAAAGACCAAAAAAAAAAAAAAAAGACTAGCAGATAACTGAATCACTTTATTGTACAGCAGAAATTAGCACCATAGCGTAAATCAACTATAATTAAAAAAAAGCTTTAAAGAAAAGAAATTATCACAACATTGTCAATTAACTGTACTTCAATACAACTTTAAAACATGAAAAAAAAAAAACCACTATCCACTTCATATACTGGGGTCTCTCGCCTTCTGAGATGGTCCACATTCTGTCTGTGGAATGTCTTTCCCTAAATAAACCTGCTTTCTCACTAAGTTCTCTGGGAAGAGCCTTCTTGCCTACCCTCTTTTATCCTTCCTATATCAATAAATCCACTTCTTGCCTATCAAAAAAAAAAAAAAAAAGACTAGCAGAGGATTGTTTATTTGAGAGTTTTCTTATTTTCTGAGGTAAGATTGTATTACTATAAACTTCCCTTTCAGAGTTGTTTTGTTGTGTGGATAGTTGTGTTTTTTGTTGTAATTTATCTCTAGGTATTTTTTGATTTCCTCTTTGATTTCTTCAGTGGTTGTTTAGTAAAGTGTTATTCAGCCTCCACGTGTTTGAGTGCGTGTGTGTTTTTACAGTTTTCTTCTATATATGGAATAGATACTAACAAGATACTATAGCACAGGGAACTCTACTCAATATTCTCTCAAAACTTATATGGGAAAGGATTCTGAAAAGGAATGGATATACCTATATGTATGACTGATTCTGTTTGCTGTACACCTGAAATTAATACAGCATTGTAAATCAACTATACTCCAGCAAAATTTAAAAAAAAATAATAATGAAAGAAATATTTGGAATAATGGTTTTAGAGACACTGAACATCAGATAATTAAGGAGAGTGATGCTGAAGGGATGAGTAACATGTGACGCTCTGCCTGGTGGGGACCTGAGATTCTTAACCCACTGTGCCACAGAGGGAACTCCACTACCAAGTTTTTTCTTATGAACTTCTGACCATGTGTATGTTAGTAGGCGATTTTTGAATTCCATAGAAAATGAGAAATATTACTCATATTACTCCACCCTCATGAACCCATCCCCCTCCTAAGGCCTCGCCTTCAAATACCATCACCTTGAGTTTCAACATGTGAATTTTGGAGAGGCACAAACATTCTGCGTGTTTCAAGACCTTGGCACAGGGAAAGACCAGAAAGATATGGAAATATTCTGGGGCCTCTGACTTTGCCATGTGATATAATCCCCAAACTGCACTCCAGACACCAGAGCCACCAGAGAAACAAATGTATACAGCAGCAGTTAATAAACCTGGTGTCACACTAGAATCATCTGGGAAGCTTTGAATGATACCAAGGCCTGGGCCCTGAACGCAGTTATTCAAATTCAATGTATCAGGAGTAGTGTCTAGGTATTGACATTTTTAAAAATTTGTTTATTTATTATTATTATTATTATTATTGTTTTTCTCTTTTTTAGGGCCGCACCCATGGCATATGGAGGTTCCCAGGCTAGGGGTCTAATCAGAACTGTAGCCACCAGCTTGCGCCAGAGCTACAGCAACGTGGGATCCAAGCCACATCTGTGACCTAAACTACAGCTCATGGCAATTCCGGATCCTTAACCAACTGAGCGAGGCCAGGGATTGAACCCTCAACTTCATGGTTCCTAGTCAGATTTGTTAATGACTGAGCCACAATGGGAGCTCCAAAAAATTTATTTTTATTAAATTATAGTTGATTTACTGTGTTGTGTCAATTTCTGCTATACAGTGAAGTGACACAGTTCATTAAACACACACACACACACACACACACACTCTTTTTCTGATACTATCTTCCATTATGTTCTGTCCCAAGAGATTGGACGTAGTTCCCTGTGCTGTACAGTAAGACCTTATTGCTTATCTGTTCTAAATGTAATGGTTTGCATCTACTAACCCCAAACTCCCTGACCATCCCTTTCCCTCCCCCTTGATAACCACAAATCTATTCTCTATGTCCGTGGGTTTGTTTCTGTTTCATAGATAGGTTCATTTGTGCCATATTTTAGATTCCACATATAAGTGATATCATATAGTATTTGTCTTTCTCTTTCTGGCTTACTTCACTTGGTATGAGACTCTCTAGTTGCATCCATGTTGCTGCAAATGTTATTATTTCATTTTTTATGACTGAGTAGTATTCCATTGTGTATATGTACCTCATATTCTTAATCCATTCATCTGTGAATGGACATTTATGTTGTCTCAATGTCTTTGCTATTATGAATAGTGCCTAATTAGACTCAAAATCTTTTGCAGAGCAAAGGAAACCATTAAAAAACCAAAAAGATATCCTGCAGAATGGGAGAAGATCTTTGCAAGTGCTATCAACATTTTAAAAAAGCCCACTCTGTGATCTAATATTTAGTCATGTCAGAGATCCACTGGTCTACAGCTGTGGAGATAATGAAATAGGATCCAAGCCAGAAATGACAGCTGCACAGGTCCAGACAGGTAGACAGAGAGAAAAGAGAGATCAGAAAACAGGCAGATGTTCTGAGATGAAAATTCTTAACCAGCCCTGACCAGTGTCTCTCATCAGCTAATCTCTGATGCTTGGTTATGAATCTAAGGGTATGTGGATTATACCAGGAGCAAGTAGCTATAAAATGTAGAATTACTAGATATTTATTTATTTATTTTTATGGCTGCACCTGTGGCATATGGAAGTTCCTAGGCAAGCGGCTGAATAAGAGCTGCAGCTGCAGGCCCACACCACAGCCACAGCAACACCAGATCTAAGCCGCATCTGTGACCTACAAGGCAGCTTGGGGCAATGCTGGATCCTTAACCCACTGAACAAGGCCTTGGATTAAACTTCATCCTCAGAGACAAAGTTGGGTCTTTAACCCTCTGAGCTACCACCAGAACTCCTAGATTTTTTTTAAAGAGAAATCTGAAACACACTGATTTCCTTAAAATATACTATATTAACATTAAAGTGACACATCAGTTCAGGACTTTTTTTTTTTGGTACTTTTTTCCTTTTGGTTCCTTAAATTTAAACATTTTTGAAAAAGGAATGCATGTTCATTATTTATAATTAAGTTTTATATTTTTTAAAAAAGTATGCACCTCTCTGCCTTCCCCCCTGGTGTCCATAGGCAACAATTTCCAACTTCCTTAGCTATTTTTCTGGTGTTTATTTCCATATTTCTCAATGACATGTACCTGTAATTATCATTATTGATTGATTTAAGATCTTCTCTTGGAGTCCCTAATTTTTTAAAAATTTGATTTCCTGTTTTGGTAGATGGAAATTCAGCTGGGTGCACCCCCCTTTCCCTTCCTGATGTAATTACAGCAACACATCTTTAATTCCAGTTCTCACTGCTTGGTTCTGAAACTGCCTGACTCTCAGGGTCCCAGATGCTCAGGGCATTGCTCCAGGGTTGACTTAAGAATCTGCCTCTCGACAACAAGCCCCTTTTCCCATGCTCTCAGGGATCATTAAGAGACAGACAGCTTTTCCTCATAAAAACTTAAAAAATTTTGAATAAACTCCCTTTTATTGCAGGATGGAACTATTATAAACTTTCTCAAAAGATATTCTCAAGCATTTGTTCTTGGATATGCCCCCATTCTGAAGGGGGCTGTCTTCTATGCCTCAAAAGCAAATGACCATCCTTGGCATTAGCCTCCAATTATTCCAAAATGCCCACCATCCCCTTGGAATTGGAGCCATTTCCAGTGATCCCAGGGGGCTAATCCACATCCAGCCAAAAAGAGGCAAAGACAAATAGAGACCCAAGTGTCATTTGCAGCTGGGCATCATCAAAATAGCAGATGACCTTCCTGGGTGATTATGAAGCAAGAACCCCTCGTTTAAAGCTGCGGGTTCAGGCAGGTTTGTTTAAAAATGAGTTCCATCACTTTATAGAAATGCCTTTATGCACTCTACTCTATACACATAGGCACATATAAGTGCAACAGTTAATTAAAGTGATCCAACAACTGCACATTCAATGTGTTTAGCATTCACTAAATGAAGTGAATGTTTTCATTTAGAATGTCTCTATCTCTTGAGGAGCTTGATTTTTTTCCCCCCTCTGCTTGGACCAGAGCTGCCTCCTCCTCTTCTCTTCCAGAACATTTTCTTCTTCAAGGATATAAAGCTATGTGTCATGTTCTGGGTATGTGCTCCAGGTTTTTCTGGGGATTATAGCCAACAGGACCAAGCAACTCCACAGAGTGGTCATCTAGACCCAGAGGGAGACTGTGGTTTCTGACTTGGCTCTTTCTGGCCAAGTCTCTCCCTCTTGGCATTGCCAGTGGAGATTTCAATAACTAAATTGTCACCATCACAAGTATGTAAATGGGATGAATTTGATTAAGGCTGGCATTCCCTTTGTGCCAGAGAACAAATGCATCTCTTCTTCAAGGTGTGTGAGGATCCTGGAAAACTGCACACCCCTTGTCTTTGTCTTAATTCCAGCCCCCTGTGTCTTCAACTTTCACATGGCAACAGCCTCCTCAGTGGATCCCTGCTGGAAGTCTGCTTGGTGATATCATTCTAAAGTGCTTTCAGGCAGAGTTAATTTCTCCATTTTCTTGTTTTGTTTTCATAACATTTTGACCATATCTCTGTGATGGTTCTTTTTAATACCACGCTATAATTTATTTTCTTATTTTCCGATTCCTCTAGCCACTTGAGGGGAAGACCCATTTATTTATTTTTTTCCAGAGTCATTTTCTTTTATTGAGTATATTTGATTTACAATATCATATTAGTTTCAGGTGCACTGCATAGTAATCCAATGTTTTTATAGATCATACTTCATTTAAAGTTATTACAAAATAATAGCTGTATATCCTTGTGCTGTAAAGTATATCACAATTGCTTATTTTTTTATACATAGTACTTTATGTCTCTTTATCTCATATCCATGTCTTGCTCCTCCCCCTTTCTCTCTTCCCACTCTCTCTCTCTCTTTTTTTTCCCCACTTTTTAGGGCTGCACCTACAGCATATAGAAGTTCCCAGGCTAGGGGTCAAATTGGAGTTACAGCTGCTGGCCTACACCACAGCCACAGCAACACCAGATCTGAGCCATGTCTGTGACCTACACCATAGCTCACAGCAATGCTGGATCCTTGACCCACTGAGCGAGGCCAGGGATTGAACCAACATCCTCATGGATCCTAGTTGGGTTCATGAACCACTGAGCCACAAAGGGAACTCCTCTCTTTTCCCACTCTTAACTACTAATTTACTCTCTATGTCTATAAGTCTGTTTCTGTTTGGTTATATACATTCACTTGTATTACTTTTTAAATTCCACATATAAGTGATAACCTAAAGTATTTGTTTTTCTCTGTCTGAATATTTCACTAAGCATAATACTCTGCAGGTCCACCCATGCTACTGCAAATGGCACAATTTTATTCTTTTATATGGCTGAGTAGTATTCCATTGTGTGTGTGTGTGTGTGTGTGTGTGTGTACCACCTCTTCTTTATCCTTTATCAATTCATCTGTTGTCGATGGACATTTAGGTTGCATCCATATCCTGACAATTGTAAATAATGCTGCTATGAACATTGGGGTATATATAGTTTTTGAGTTAGTGTTTTCATTTACTTTGATAAATCCCTAGAAGTGGAATTGCTGGATAATATGGAAGTTCTATTTTTAGTTTTTTGAGGACTGCCATACTGTTTTCCAAGTAGTTATACAAATTTACATTTCCCTCCAACAATGTAGGAGGGTTTCCTTTTCTCCACATCTTCACCAACATTTGTCATTTGTAGACATTTCAAACACAGCCACTCTGACAGGCTTGAGGTAATATCTCATTGTGGCCTTGATTTGCATTTCTCTGGTGATTAGTGATTTTGAGCATTTTTTCATATGCCTGTTGGCCAGGAAAGGGCTATTTCTTAAATAACTCTATGTTCATCATACCCAACTTAGTACCCGAAGTCAAAACAGAGGCTAATGTTGAACAAATTAATGTAAGAATTCTTAGACACATTGACTTATGCTACTTATTTATGAGAATATATTGCCTAACCTATATTACACTTCAGAAGAGAGTAACTATCTTACCAAAAATGACAGTAGACTATCAGAGAAATAAACCAAGAGTGTTCAGATATGTTTTTGAGGAATATTGTTCTTCTAGGGAATTAAGGTCTTTCTTCTGCAACTGAGACTGAAAGAATAGAATATTTGTGTAGATATCTTCTCTTCTCCCACACTGGGCAGCATCAGAACCAATCTTTTTTGTCTTTCCAAGGACATTCATTAGAGAACCAGGGGAAATATCTTTTCCTAGTTTGCCACTACTGAACTAAATATTTTTGGTGACAAAAAGAAAAACAATCTGATGCATAAGGCATGTTATAATAAAAAATGAGAGGATTGAAGAGGAAGGAATGCTCTCAATGACATTCTATGAAGCCACCATCACCCTAATACCAAAACCAGAAAAAGATGTCACCAAAAAAAGAAAATTACAGGCCAATATCTTTGATGAATATAGATGCAAGAATTTTTAACAAAATATTAGCAAGCTGAATCCACCAACACATTAAAAAGATCATTAACCACAACCATGTGGTTAACTCACTTCCAATTCTCAAGGATGGTTCAACACATGCAAATCAAGCAAGGATGATACACCACATCAATAAAAGAAAAGTCAAAAACCACATGATCATTTCAGTAGATGCAGAAAAAGCATTTGACAAAATCCAACATCCATTCATGATAAAAACCCTTACCAAAGTGGTTATAAAGGAAAATATATCAACATAATAAAAGCCGTTTATGACAAACACACAGTGAATAAAATACTCACTGGTGAATAGCTGAAAGCCTTCCTGGTAAAATCTGGAACAAGACAAGTTTTACCATTCTCATTTCTTCTATTCAACATAGTATTAGAAATTCTGGCCACAGGAATCCAACAAGAAAAAGAACTAAAAGATACTCAAATTGGAAGGGAAGAGATAAAATTGTCATTATATGCAGACAACATGATATTATTAATGGAAAATCCTAGTGACTCCACATGAAAACTACAAGAACTGATAAATAAATCCATCAAGGTAGCAGGATACAAGATTAAGATACAGAAATCAGTTGCATTTCTTTACAGTAACAATGAGGTACCAGAAAGGGAATGTAAAAGAAAATATCTTTTAAAGTAACATCCCCAAAAGTAAAATACTTGAGAATAAACCTGACCAGGGAGGTGAAAGACTTACCTACTGAAACAATAAAGCATTAATGAGTAAGATTAAAGAGGATGGAAAGAAATGGAAAGCTATCCCATGCTCTTGGATTGGAAGAATTAATATTGTTAAAATGGTCATAATACCCAAAGCAATCTACAGATTTAATGCAATCCTTATAAAATTACCCATTACATTTTTCACAGAACTAGCACAAATAATCCAAAAATGTATATGGAATCATAAAAGAGCCAGAATTGACAAAGCAATCTGGGGGAAAGGGGGAAGCAAGAAGCATAACCCTTCCAGACTTCAGACATATCACAAAGTTACAGTAATCAAAACAGCATATTGACACAAAAAACAGACATATGGATCAACGAAACAGAATAGAAAGTCCATAAATAAACCTAATTAATCTTTGACAAGGAAGGCAAGATTATACAATGGGGAAAAGATATACTCTTTAGCAAGTGGTGCTGGGAAAGTTGGATAGCCACATGTACATCAATTAAGTTAGAATATACCCTCACACTGTACACAAAAATAAACTCAAAATGAGTTAAAGATTTAAGCATACGACATGAAACCATAAAAACCCTGAAAGATTATAGGCAAAACATTCCCTTACAGAAATTCTACAAATGTTTTCTTAGGTTAGTCTCCCAAGGCAATAGAAGTAAAAACAAAAATAAACAATTGGGACCTAATCAAACTTAACAAGCTTTTGCACAGCAAAGGAAACCATAAACAAAACAGAAAGACAACTTATGGATTGGGAGAAAATATTTGCAAATGATGTGACCTGTGAGGTCTTAATTTCCAAAATATACAAAAAGATCATACAACTCAACAGAAAAAAGAAAACAAAAAATGGGCAGAAGACCTAAATAGACATTTCTCCAAAGAAGACATATGTATGGCCAATAGACACATGAGAATATGCTCAACCTGGAAAATTATTAGACAAATGCAAATCAAAACTACCATGGTGTATTACTTTACACCAATCAGAATGGCCACCATTAAAAAGTCTGCAAATAACAAATGCTGGAGAGGGTGTGGAGAAAAGGGAACCCTCCTAAACTGTTGGTGGGAATGTAAGTTGATTGAGTCACTATGGAAAACAATACGGAGGTTCCTCAGAAAACTAAATATAGAGTTATGATTTGATCCTGCAATCCCTCTCCTGGGCATACAGCCAGAGAAAAACATAATTTTAAAAGATATATGCACCCCAATGTTCATAGCACAATTCATGATAGCCAAGACATGGAAACAACCTAAATGTTCATTGACAGATGAATGGATTAAGAAGATGTGGTACATATATATACAATATTATTCAGCCACAAAAAGTACAAAATAATGCCATTTGGAGCAACATGAGTGCAACTAGAGACTCTCATACTAAGTGAAGTCAGAAAGAGAAGGACAAATACTATATAATATCACTTATATGTGGAATCTAAAAAGTGGCACAAATAAACCTTTCTACAGAACAGAAACAGACTCACAGATACAGACAACAGAGTTGTGGTTGCCAAGGAGAAGTGGGTTGGGGAAAGGATGGACTGGGAGTTTGGAGTTAGAAGACATAAGCCACTATATACAGAATGAATAAACAACAAAGTCCTACTATATAGCACAGGGAATTATATTGAATACCTATGATAAACCGTAATAGAAAATAATATTTTTAAAAAATAATGAAAAAAACTTAAAAAATAAGATATATTTCTAAATAGCCTCTAAAATTGGGACAATTATGTCAGCCATCCAGCTTCAAAACTGTGAGTAGTATTGGAAGTATTGAGTTGTAAATTTTTATAAGTAAAATTGCAGGCAGAAACTGGAAACTGTGATACCTTGTGCATGAGTTACTAGTTCTTAGATTATTTACAGTTAATATTTTTTGGATTTGTTTCCTAAGGCTGGGCTGTAACAAATTACCACAAATTTGATGGCTTAAAACAATAAAAATATATTCTCTCACACTTCCATCCTCTGCCTCCATGCTTGCTGTCTCTGCTCCATCTTCACATCATCTCTGTGTGTCTGTGTCTCAAATCTCTCTCTCCTTTTCTTATACGGATCAGCCACTGAATTAACAGCCACCTCTAAATCCAGGATGACTTCATCTAAAGATCCTTAACTTCATTAAATCTGCAAGGACACTGTTTCCAATTAAAGTTATATTCACTGATATTAGGGTTAGGACCTGGATATAACTTTTGAGGGGATACAATTTAATTCACTCCAACTACTATGTCTTTTTTAAAAATATTTCTGCATTGTATAAAAAACACAGGTTAGATTTTGTATATACTAAGGGTATGATTATATAAGCAAAGTGGAAAGTTGAGAGACTTGTCTCAAAAAATTCTGGGAAAATGGACAACTTTGATTCATGTGGCTGAATATTTTAGGACAAACATAGTTTGGGTAGACACTTTTAGTCTTAAGATATATGGAGATGAGAAAAAGGTAAGATGATAATTTGGAAAAGGGGAGGCTTACTATTAGAGAAGAGAGAGGCAAGACTTTTCAGACTTAAAAGCATTCCAAAGTTCTGGTGACTTGTGAAAATGACTTGGCATGTTGTAAAATTACTTGACCATAGATGAATTTTTTTTCATTTGTTATAGTCTAGAATTTGTATCTTGATCTATAATTCTTCAGTTTAAGATATTATTTGGAGTGCATTTTTTTTTTATGACTGTACCCATGGCATAGGGAAATTCTTAAGTCAGGGATTGAATCTGAGCTGTAGTTGTGACCAATGTCACAGCTGCAGCAACTCAAGATCTTTTAATCCATTGCATTGGGGTGGGGATTGAACTTGCATCTCTGCAGCAACATGAGCTGCTGTAGTCAGATTCTTAACCCACTGTGCCGCAGTGGGAACTCCTTGGAGTGGTTTTTAAGTTAACATTTATTGAACTCTAGATGCTCAGTTATGAGAAAATCAATATATATATTTTGTTCTTCTTATTACCTTCCATTGGTCAGTAATGCTTACATGATTGAATAAGGTAAGATTTTGATTACTTTAGATCTCAATTCCTCTTAATAATTTATTTGGCCTGTGATGAATCAGTCTATTAAATTTTCATTAGTAATGGAGAGTTGTGCTTACATTCTCTTAAACATGGCACTCTGATTTATAATACTACTTCCACACTGTGAATGATCAGATGAATTCTAAAACATGCTTTGGTTGGTTATGGGATTTAAAAAATGTTTTTAACAAAATAGATAGTTGAATTCTTATGATTAAAAAATCAAGTGTAATTGTTACTTAAGGAAATTGTACAATAATGAGTTACTGTTTGAATTATTTGTTTTTATGAAAGTGGTGAATAAGAAATCTTTAAAATGTTAAAGACCAAAGCAGTAAAAAAGATCATGTTAAACAGTTTTGGCCTTTTTTATTAGCTGCAACACATGGCATATTTACTGCTTTGTAAAGAAATCCTTGGAGCATTTGATAGCTTTGATTTCTTAACCCATCTGGTCAATTTTGGATTAGAAAGTATGAGAAAAAATAAAATAGGGCAAGTGAAATTGGAACAAATGTAGTAGAGAAAGTAGAATCCTTAGGGTGAGTGTAAATAGTTACCAATAAGATATAGGTTTGTGTGTGCATGTGCGTGCATGTGTGTGTGTGTGTGTGTAGGAAATGGATTATTTATTGTTGGCTAAAGATAAAAGTAGAAACATTCTTCTTTCTTACTGATTAATTTTCTCTCTCCCCCAGTTTTTAACACATTCTCAAGAGTGATCATATTATTGAAAGCAATACTTAATGTGATTCCACTGAATTAAAAGTTATAATAATATGTTTAAATACTGTGTTAATATTAAATTTTAGCAGAAAAGAAGAACACTCTCTCAATACTTTTAAATACTTAGTTTGGAGAAGGAGGGTCTGTAGGAAAACACAGTCTACCATACTAGTAAAGGTTGGAGTAAGAAGCATGAAAAATGGTATCTAACTAGCGATTTTTCTTTACTGCATGTGGCAAAAAAAGGATTATAATGAAGAGACTGCAAATGCCATCTTTGTATTCTCACCTGTGCCTTTTATCCACTGTGCAAGAAAAAGTCCAAATAGCTCCTGGTTAGGTTTCTAAAGAAGAAGATACAAAAAGGAAGGCTTGTTGATTAAGAATTAGAATAAAAAGAACATAATTCTTCATTATTACTATGGCAATTTATGAATATAGAAACCATCAAGCCCTACATTAACCCAGTATGGGAAAAATTAGGAGCTTAGGCTCCAGCCCAAGAACCACTTCCTCTAATTCAGTGGGAGAATGATGGTAAACCAGCTCACTTTTCTGAGCCTGAATTACGTCCTTAGAGAAATGAAGGGACTGGTCAGATGAGAATATCACAAAGTGTACCTGAATGAAATAGAGCCAATGGACTAATAGAGTCAAAATTGTGCCTTTAATCTGAACTTTAGGTAGAATAGTGAGGTCATTAGTGTCACGAACTTGTTTTTAATTATGTTCATCTTTTTTGGGAAACATTAGTCATTGTTTACAATAGGGTCTGGGTAAGAGAATGGACGGTCTAAAATTTATCACCGTTATTCAGAAAACAGCTAAAACATTATGGCTCTCTCATTTAAGGAAGGACTGATATATTTGACTACTCAAGAACAATTTCATGGCAATAACTATAAATAGGTAAAAGAAAAACACACATTGTGAAGGAAATATTTGTATCTTATAGTTCTAATACATAAGGAAGATACTACAAACAGGAAAGAGAAATGATAGAACCAATGGCCAGTGATATGACAGAGAGTTCACAAGAAGTAAAAATTGAGTTTAATGATCTTTAAGGATATTTAAAGATCCTCAAATTCACTGAAGATAGAAGAAATGCAAATTAAAACTATATTGAAAACTACTTCTCCTTTATTAGGTTGGCAACAATCTGACTTTTAGTAGCACATTCTGTTGCCAAGGTTGTAATGCAGTAGGCACTCTCACATAGAGCTGGTGGGATGCAAAATTGTTATCTCCCCTTATGAAAAGACATTTGGCAATATTTTCCCGAAATACATATGCATTTGTTCTTCAATCCAGCATTCCAATTTCTAGGAATATCATCCAAGAACACATTAGTATAACTAGAACTGGTGTCAACAAAAGAGTATTCATTGTGTTTTTTAAGTCTATAATATATGTTACTTATGTGTAATGTAGTAAAGAATTACATATACATATATAAGTAAATACACACAAATACAATTACTTGTAATCATAGTAAGGAAAAACAAATAAAACCCAAACGTGTGGTCCACCTCACAATGGAATACTAGGTAGACATGTAAAGGAAGGAGGAAACTTTTCTATACACTAATGTGGTGTGGTTTCCAAAGTATATTGTTAAATGAGTAAAGCAAGGTGCAGAAAGACATATTTAAGACAAATCACCTCTGGTGTAGGAAAGCGGGAGCGTGTGCATGTGTATGCATGTATTTGTTTATTTGAAAAATGAAATACTGAAAGGATAAGCTAAAATGAACATAAACATAATCTATAGGGGAGGGAAGGAACAGGGTAAATAAGGGAGATATGGAAATAAGGCTTTCTTTATATTTAGTTATAAATTTCAACTTCAGAATTGTGTAAATATGCCTATGTTCACAAAACAAAAATTAAAAGAGAAATATTTAAGAATTGAAAATAGACTAAAATGAATGAGTTTAAATGCATTGCTCATTGGAGACAAAATCATTCAAAGAAAAGTATGATTTCAAGAGACTTCAGAGCTCACTCTTTTGATTGTACATATATTTTCTATGGACATATGTTCTAAGATCATATGTTTTAAAGGCATACAGAGAACCAAAGAATTCTTAAACTTTTCAGTAGACTCACCATTAGTAGTAATATTGGTAGAATTATTTTAAAATAATCATAAATATATGTGTATGTATATGTAAAAATCTAAAAAACAAAACAAATGAACAAACATTAAACGGAAACAGACTCATAGATAGAGAAAATAAATGGGTTGCCAGAAAGGAGGGTCATGGGGGTGGAATGAATGACATAGATACAGGAGATTAAAAGTTATAAAATTCCCAATTTAAAATAAGCCACAGGGATGTAATATATACCATAGCATGTAGTATAGTCAATAATTTTGTGATAATTTTGCATGGTGACCAATGGTAACTAGACTTACCTTGGTATTCATTTGTATAAAATGATTGAATCACTATGTCATGCACCTGAAATTAATATAATATTGTCAGTCAATTTTTCTTCAGTAATAACATAATAGTCCTATATAGGAGGAGGCGGATGAAGGTGGTGGTGTAGGAACTCACCCTCTGCCATGAACACAAACACTCTTTAGCTACATACAAAACAATTCCCTCTTTAAAGAACCTGAGACCTAGCTGAACAGCTAACCCATAACAAAGGAAAGAAGGGCACCCTGGGACAGGTAGGAAAGGCAGAGACAAAATCTCACCAAAATCCCCACCACTGGTGTGGCGACCCACAAGCAAAAGAGTTTTCCAGACAACGAAAGGGGTTTATCTCCATGAAACTAACCTTACAAAAAATGTTAAAGGGACTTTTTTAAGCTGAAATGAAAGGGCAGGAATTAGTAACAAGAAGACATAATGAAATTAAAAATCTCACTGGTAAAGGCAAATATAGAGTAAAGGAAATGTAATAATCACTTGTAATGCTGCTATGAATGTTAAAAGAAAAAACAGTTAAGCATAACTACAACTGTAATAATTAGCTAAAGGATACACAAAATGAAAAGTTGTAAGACTGACATTAAAAGCATGAAACATGAGGAAGAGTGTAAAATAGCAAAGTTTTAGAAAGCATTCAAACTTAACTTATCAACTTAAACTGTTATATATATATATGCTATTGTTCATAAGCCTCATGGGAACCACAAAGCAAAACTCTATAATAGATAACATGAAAATAATGAGAAAGGTCTCTGAGAATAATGTTACAGGAAATCATCAAACCACAAAAAAAAAAGAAAATAAGAAAAGAAAGGAACTGAGAGAAATTACAAAATAGTCAGAAAAGAATGAACGAAATGTCGATAATTGTTACAATATCTTTAAATGTAAATGGACTAAATTCTCCAATCAAAAGATATATAAGAACTAATGAATGAAAAAGAAAAGAGACCTATCTATATGTGGCCTATAAGACATTCACCTCAGATGTAAGAGCAGACTGAAATTTGAAGGGATAGAAAGACAGCTGTTTTATACTAATGAACCAAAAGAAATTAGTATATATTCACAGTCACAGTGACTCATCTCAATTTAAGTTGTGATCACAAACTTCAAGTTATGTCTGAACAGTGCCTGTCAACAGACCATTCCCGTCTAGTCTCTGACTTTCATCATTGGATGTCTTTCACACCTTCTTCTGTGTTCTCATATGCCAGTATCTCCTTCATACACTCTTCTGTTTACCTTGCTTCACTATTAACTAGAAAATGGAGGCAATTAAAGCAGAACTTCCAAAGACTCCCATTATTATATCTACTCATTTGTAGTCTTTGTCTTTTTTTCTGCTAGATCTGTGCCCCCTGCTCTAAGCCCTCCCACCTTAAAAGTGCCTGTTTTGGTATTTCTGTGGCTGTATTGCTCTCCATGAATTGAAAGATCTGCAGGGGCAAGTGGGCAAGTTCACACCCAAAAATGTGTTCTCTTTTCTAGACCATGCTCTGGACATCCAGGACCTTGGCATGCCTTGTCTAACATGCCCTAAGCCCTGTTACAGATATTGCAATGACCTCTTCTAATTTGCCTTCCAGAAAGAAAAGTGTCCATTATGAGAGGGCAGGCCACACTCTGTCATACTGGCCAAAGATAACCAAGGTGTTCTCAAGGGGTGGCCATGCATCCTGTGTGCTGTAGGTGGATCTGAGATGCAGCACCTTGAGCAGAGAGGAGCCAGTGTTGAGAAGAGGTTAGGCAGGCAGAAATACTCCATATTCTTGTCCTGAGCCTCTATTATTTAATCAAGTATAATTATCCAAGGAATTTTTTTTACGCTCTCATCTTTTAAATTTCCTTTCTGCTGGATCACTGGCATCAGTGTACAAAGCTTTTGTTAACATGGTCATCTAATTAAAACAAAATGGAACAAAACCTTTGTCTTCATACAACTTCTCCATCAGCTACAGCCTGGACACTTTCTTCACTTTCCTTTGCAGTAACCTCCTAGAAAGTATTGCCTCCTAGAAAATATTACTCAATCCCAATTTCCTGTGCTCCTTAACTAGAAAATTGAGGCAATTAAAGAACCTCCATAGACTCCATCACTGTATCCATTCATTTTCAATATCTATTTACTAGTAGTATTGGAGCCCTTTTTGCTCTTAAACCCACTCAATCAGGTTTTACCACTACCACTCCACCAACATGGGTGTTGACCAGGTCACACCTCTATGTTAATAAAATGTTGTGGTCATTGCTCAGTCTCCACCTTACCTGATCCAGCCAACAAGTTCCTGACTCTTCGATAGACTTCAGTTGGTCCACAGACGTTTCACCTTGTTGGTTTTACTACTCACTGGCTTAGTCTGCTCTGATGGCTCCTCCTCTTCTCCCTGACAATGTCAGTTTGCGCTAGGGTTTGGCCCAAATGTGTCTTGTTTCCTTTCTTTTTTTTTTTGCCAATGAAGCAAAGAAAGTTTTTTCTTTTTTCTTTTTTTTTTCACTTGCAAAATGAAAATGAATATTTTTTATTACAAACAACTATTTAATATTTAACATCGCTAAAGAAATTAGGACGCCCTTCCTCCTTAAAACATGCATAATCATTGTAACGTATTTTATGTATTGGTGGATTTGCTGTAATGTTATATCTCTATTTATACTTCTTAATAGAGTGGGGTGCCATTTTCCTATGAGATTTGTTGGTAAAAAATCAATATTTTTATATCATAATTTACACTTTTATATTTAATACTCATTTAAATTTTTTTTTTTATTTTCCCACTGTACAGCAAGGGGGTCAGGTTATCCTTACATGTATACATTGCAATTACAGTTTTTTTCCCCCACCCTTTCTTCTGTTGCAACATGAGTATCTAGACATAGTTCTCAATGCTATTCAGCAGGATCTCCTTGTAAATCTATTCTAGGTTGTGTCTGATAACCCCAAGCTCCCGATCCCTCCCACTCCCTTTAATTACTTCAACATCCTTACTATATTAAATATTCTTAAATAGCCTTTGGATCCTCTACTGCAAAAATATCCCAGATTCTAATTGCTTCAAAATGGCCTTCCAACAAAGCAGGTTTTTTTGGTGATCATTCATTTTAGGTAGTTGATTGAATGTGGCCATTTGTCCTAAAGCAATTTTAAAGGATATCGTTAAAGTTTTGTTGTGCATTTTACTGTAGAGCCAACAAAAGTTGGGAATAAAGGTAACTCTGTGTCAATGAATCTTGGCGACAACACAACAAATGCTTCTTCAGAAGAGACTAGTTCCTCTGAAGGGAGGAGTCCCGTGGGGTGTCTCTCAGAAACCTACAATAGTAGCATCATGGCAGAGAAGAAGGTGGTATCTGCCAGGATGTGCCAGGTACAGAGGGCAGTGTATCAATGCCTCTGTAATGGGGGGAAACCCTTCCCTTTAGTGGAAGCTGAATGTCACCTAAAACTTTAAAGTATGTGTTTATTCATGCTGCTTGCTTACATAAGTGCCATCCCTGATTGCTAAATTGTCACCTAACATTTGGAGTTTGACAAATGTTCTTGCATTTAGTGCTTGAAACTCATCATAATTTTCATGCTTTTTAAAGTTCATTTAGCTGTTTTTGTCTAATAAACTTATTTTAATATTTTATCACCAGACCATAGTGGCAGATATTTTGGTTTTAAATACTTACATAATAATGTCTCAGTGTTGAATGATGTCACCATTTCAGTTCTGTATGTACTAACAGATTAATTTTACATTTGCATGTGGTCTTGTAATTTTTTTGTTTTAACAGCATTTCAAACCATAATGTTATGGTAGAAAACCATTGTCACAAAACATTTTTTGTAAAATATATTTTGACATTAAAATGTAAGTTAACCAGTAATAAAATACTTCAAGTTTTTAAAATTAAAAATTCTACTCAAAGTAAGTTATATCACACTAAGAATGTCATTATGCCTTTCCTTTTAACTTTTTTTAAAAAAATTTTATTTTATTTTAATTTTTTTATTTTCCCACTATACAGCAATGGGATCAAGTTATCCTTACATGTGTACATTTTTTTTCCTCACCCTTTGTTCTGTTGCAACATGAGTATCTAGACAAAGTTCTCAATGCTACTCAGCAGGATCTCCTTGTAAATCTATTCTAAGTTGTGTCTGATAACCCCAAGCTCCCAATCCCACCCACTCCCTCCCTCTCCCATCAGGCAGCCACAAGTCTATTTTCCAAGTCCATGATTTTCTTTTCTGTGGAGATGTTCACTTATAGATTCCAGTTATAAGTGATATCATATGGTATTTGTCTTTGTCTTTCTGGCTCATTTCACTCAGTATGAGATTCTCTAGTTCCATCCATGTTGCTGCAAATGGCATTATGTCATTCTTTTTTATGGCTGAGTAGTATTCCATTGTGTATATATACCACCTCTTCCGAATCCAATCATCTGTCGATGGACATTTGGGTTGTTTCCATGTCCTGGCTATTGTGAATAGCGCTGCAATGAACATGCGGGTGCATGTGTCTCTTTTAAGTAGAGTTTTGTCCGGATATATGCCCAAGAGTGGGATTGCGGGGTCATATGGAAGTTCTATGTATAGATTTCTAAGGTATCTCCAAACTGTTCTCCATAGTGGCTGTACTGAATGGGGTAAAATAGTTTCAAATGATGCAATGGACAAGGGCTTAATCTCTAGAATATATAAGCAACTTACACAACCCAACAGAAAAAAAGCCAATCAATCAATGGAAAAATGGGCAAAAGACCTGAATAGACTGTTCTCCAAGGAAGATATACAGATGGCCAGCAAACACATGAGAAAATGCTCAACATCGCTGATCATAAGAGAAATGCAAATCAAAACAACCATGAGATACCACCTCACACCAGTCAGAATGGCCATCATTAATAAGTCCACAAATAGCAAATGTTGGAGGGGTTGTGGAGAAAAGGGAACCCTCCTGCACTGTTGGTGGGAATGTAAACTGGTACAGCCTTTTACCTTTTTTAAAAGCGAAAAAAAAATTTTACTACAGGAGCTATGTGTATTTTTTGAAAAACAATATAGAAAATTAAATGAGCACAAGAACATAAACACTGGTGATCATGAGAAAAGTTAGGAATTTTAGTTAATATCTTGATGGAAATCCTTACAGAATTTTTCTAGGTATTATAAGAATATCATGTAAGTGATGGGCGGATGTGGTAGGGCTGAGGAGACTTGAAGTGGCCACAAAATGTGTCACATATTTAACTCAATGACACTGCTCTGGCTGTTTCTCTGTTTGGAATTTTACTGCCCCAGGGATATCCATAGGGCTACACTTCTGACATTCTTCAAATCTCTGCTCTCATGTCACCATCAAGGATCCTGTCCTGATGACTCCCTTTAAAATTGTAATATTCACCCCTTGGTACCTCTGATCTTCTTCACCCTCCCATACTCTTTCTACCAGAGCATTCATAATCTTCTGATGTACCCTATAACTTATCTGATCATTGTGTTTATTACATGTCTGACCTTTCTAGAATGTAAACTTATAAGGACAGGGCTGTTTATCTATGTTGTTCATTGCACAGTGGTGGTTGGGGACACTGGGCTGGTATTTCTCAGCTTTTGGCTAATACTGCTCCATCACATGACAGGGTACACTTCTTCCACATAGAGGGTGGGAGGGTTCCTACACTTGAATCTACCCTACATGAATTGCCACTTACCTTCTGTAAATAAAGGGTGAAAACAGAGTACTCCTTTAGTCAGACAGTGAAAGGCAAACATCATATGATATCACTTATATGTGGAATCTTAAAAAAGGACACAAATTGGGAGTTCCCCTTTGTGGCTCAGTGGTGAATCAACCCAACTTGGACTTATGAGGATTTGGGTTTGATCCCCGGCCTTGCTCAGTGGGTTAAGGATCTGGTGTTGCCATGAACTGTGGTTTAGGTCACAGAGGCAGCTCAGATCCCACATTACTGAGGCTGTGGTACAGGCCAGCAGCTGTAGTTCCCATTTGACCCCTAGCCTAGCCTATGAACCATATGCCATGGGGGCAGCCCTAAAAAGCCAAAAAAAAAAAAAAAAAAAAGGATACAAATGAATTTCTTTGCAGAACAGAAACATTAACAGATTTTGAAAACAAACTTAAGGTGGGGGACCCCCCCCCAAACCAAAGGGGACAAGTGGAGAGGTTGGAGGGATGGACTAGTTGTTTGGGATTGACGTATGCACACTGTGGTATACGGAATGACTGGCCAATGGGGACTTGCTGTGTAGCACAAGAGAACCCTACCCAGTATTCTGTGATAATCTATGTGGGAAAAGAATATGAAAGAGAATGTATAACTGAGTCACTATATCGTAGAGCAAAAATTAACACAACATTGTAAATCCACTGTACTTCAGTAAAACTTTAAAAAATGAAAACAACAACAACAACAAAAAGAATACCCCAGGATATTTGGGTTGGTCTACCAATGATGATTGTCCAGTACTGGTCTGCTTGTATCTGAGGCCAGAAGAAGGAAAGCAAGTCATTTATATCCGCCAACACCTAAATCCAATGATTAATCTGTCACCAAACCTACATGGTAGCTGCTCCTTTGATCTCACTCTGGGGACCAAGACGGCCAATGCCCAGCCTTGGTCTTTAGGTCTCTGGGCTCTCATGCTGGTTTTATCTCTTTCAACAAGTACAAAGGCTGTAACTCTCCTATGGCTGCCCCCAAAGAGGATGGCTTTATTCACTGAGTGTTCAAAACAGCTTGATTCCAAACAGTGAACATGGAGTATTTCATTTCATGCTGTGAATAATTTTTGGAATACAGAAAATAATTAGAATACTTAAGACTGCCAACAATCAGAACTACTCAGGCTGCTTACTCTTTCAAGGTTTAGTTTTCTCCTCAGTAGAGTATGGACAGTAGACCAGGTAATTTCTAGCACTACTTTTATCCCAGATTCTATGAATAGCTTTCCAGGGTTATGCTCTGTTATTTTCGATTTTATGTAAGGTTGTTTTCCTGAGTGTGATCTCTTTAGCCCTATCAAGTCTAATTTTCCTTGAACTCTATACCACTAAGTGTGTTATTTATTTTCTTATGGTTGCTTCTAGTTAGTTATTGCTCATCGACAGAAAGGAAGCATATGTCATTAAACAGTTGTCATAATACTGCTGTTACTCCAACATTAAACGACTAGAAAAAATTCAGAAAGGAGCTTAGAGGATAAAGGCAGAAAAGAAGATCAGGAAGATCTGATCATGGGGTACCAGTTATATAGAATAATATGGTAGTTGAGGGGCACTTTCTAGCACTTTTCAAGCTCTTTTAGGTAATTTTGAAAATGACTCCATATCCATAGAGTTCAGAATCATACTTGAGCAGATTTTTCTTTTTGTAGGAAGTAAAATGCAGAATGTTTAAGGTTGTTGGTAACACACTGCAGATATGAGCTATCAAAATCCCATCTCTTAAAAAAAAATCTCTTGACCAAAAGCTAAACAGGTTAAGGAAGATGAAATTAAAAAAAAAGACTCATGGACTCATCAATGATTACTTTCTAAGAATATTTTGGGTGGAAACAAGGACATCCTGGGTTTAAATTCTCTAATAAATGAAGCAGAAAACACACACAATAGAGCTTCAATATTTGGAGCAGTATTTAGGGCTGGGACTTTCTGGTTTGGGGTTAGACACTGTTCTAGCATACTTTCTCTGTCAGAGGACTGGTAGGCAGTATTTTTTTTTGTACCACTTAATAGAGGGAAAACATATATATTACTTTTTTTCTATTACCTACATAGAACTACCCAAAGTCTGAAAACATATATATTACTTTTTTCTAAGTCCTACGTAGACTTAGAACCACCAGATGAAAACATGGGACTGTGAAATTAGCCTATACCAGTCATAGATGTCTATACATTTCCAGGCTCAGACTCAAAAGAAATTAAGTCAGTGCTCCAATAAATAAGACATCATTAAAGTAAGTGCAATGGTGAATCCTCTGTAACTCAGAAGGTGAGGTCCCTAAAACCCTTTTGGAAAGAGTGGAAGAATAAAGACATAGTGGACATAGGATTAACAGGACCAAATTAAGATGGATACTATGAAAAGACTTCCAGATATTTTTAAGTTCATGAAAATGAAATGATACAAAAGTATATTAAATAAAGCCACAATGGCATTTTACACATATAAATCAGGGATCGTGGTACTGTGCAATTAAGGCTTTTAACACAAATCTTGTTATAAGATTTTGAGGCTGTCTTCCCCCATTTCAGTGAGATTGTTGTAAATTTCTTTTGCTTTGTTACTGATAATATGGATGGTGAGAGACACTATTTTAGTGCCTAGTCCTCCTTGCAAGTATAGAATGCCATGGTAATTTTAGAACATGGATTTCCTCCTTCTCCCTGCATTCCTGGCTTCATCATAATCTTAGAGACAAAGTGAATGGGGGGCTCAGATGCTTCAAGTAATGTATTTCACCTGCACGGTGGTGAATCCCCAGTCCTATGGACAATACACACACACAGCAATCATGTTGTCTCCATCTTTTGTTCTTCACGCCAAACATCACAGATCCACGTTCTCTACCGTGCTGTGGGGCCCTCCCTTCAAATGGAATGGTGCAGGCAAGCCTGGGATCCAACCTCAGTGTCCAGGATTGTTTGCATATTGTGAGTTTTGCTAATTATCTGCCAAAAAGAGTGTCTGGCCACTTATGCAGCTGCAAGAAGTATAACCCCAATTCTCATATTTGATTGAAAGAAATACATTCAAAAGAATATGCATGCGTGCTAGAGTACCACATGAGAAGTTGCAGTTGAGGAGGGCTTCCTGTAGAATGAAAAGTAATAGTGGAGTTCCCATCATGGCTCAGTGGTAACAAATCCAACTAGGATCCATAAGGACATGGGTTCAATCCCTGGCTTCATTCAGTGGTTTAAGGAAAGGGCATTGCCATGAGCTGTGGTATAGGTCACAGATGCACCTTGGATCTGGTGTTGCTTTGGCTTTGGTGTAAGCCAGAAGCTAAACTTCTGATTCGACCTCTAGCCTGGGAACTTCCATATGCTGCAGGTGTGGCCCTAAAAAGACCAAAAAAAAAAAAAAAAAAAAAGTAATAGTATCTTATATGTAGGAGTTTGTATATGGTAATCACAAACTCCTAATCTATCCTTTCCCTCCCCCTTTCCCAAACTACTGTATATAAAATAGATAAACAACAAGGTCTTAACTGTACAGCTTGGGGAACTATATTCAACATCTTGTAAAAGGAAAAAGAATATGAAGAAGAATACACACACCCACACATGCACACACACACACAAAACTGAATCACTTTGCTATACACTGCAACACAACATCATAAATTAATTATACTTCAATAAAAAATAAAAGGAAGTTCCCACTGTGGTTCAGTGGGTACAAATGCAAATAGTAGCCATGACGATTCAGGTTTGATCCCTGGCCTTACTCAGTGGGTTAAGGATCCAGTGTTGCCATGAGCTATGGTGTAAGTCACAGACATAGCTTGGATCCCATGTGGCTGTGGCTGTGGCATAGCTGGCAAATGCAGCTCTGCCTCATCATAATCCTAGAGACAAAGTAAATGGGGGGCTCAGATGCTTCAAGTAATGTATTTCACCTGCAGTGGTGAATCCCCAGTCCTATGGACAATACACACAGGAATTTCCTAGCCCAGGAATTTCCTTATGCCACATCTCAGGCCCTTAAAAAAAATTATAGCATCTTTATTCCTTTTGGAGTTTCCCAGCTATAGAATCTTATGACCTAATTCCTTGCCTACTCTCCCCTCAATTCACTGAGCAACTGATTCTTTATCTCACAAGTTTCTCCATCATCCTGGAAGTAGCCATTGTTAATTTTTGCAGCCACCAACCTCAGATTCACTAAATCTTTAATGCCATATGAACCCATGTTCAATTCCCTTCCGCCTTCCGCCCACATGAGTTGGTCCTAGAATTTTTCAGCTGGAACATCTGTAATTCTGAACTCTAAAAAATAATAATTAAGGAGGTATTTTTTTAATTTGATTTTTATTTTATGTTGGGAGTATAGCTAATTTACAATGTTATGTTAGTTTCAGGTGTACAGCACAGTGATTCAGTTATACATATACACGTATGCATTCTTTTTCAGATTCTTTATCCATATAGGTTATTACAGAATACTGAATAGAGTTTTATATATAATAATTTGTATCTGCTAGTCCCAAACTCCTATTTATCTGCCCCCTGCATCCATTTTGGTAAACATAAGTTTGTTTCCTTTTTTTTTTAAATTTCCCCAATATAATTTTTTTTTCTACTGTTACCGCATGGTGACCCAGTTACACATACATGTACACATTCAATTTTCTCAAATTATCATGCTCCATCATAAGTGACTAGACATAGTTCCCAGTGCTACACAGCAGGATCTCATTGCTAATCCATTCCAAAGGCAATAGTTTGTATCTATTAACCCCAAGCTCCCAAACCACCCCCACTCCCTCCCCCTCCCCTTTGGCAACCACAAGTATATTCTCTAAGTCCATAGTTTTCTTTTCTGTGGAAAGGTTCATTTGTGCCTTATATTAGATTCCAGATATGTGATATCATATGGTATTTATCTTTCTCTTTCTGAATCACTTCACTCAGGATGAGAGTCTCTAGTTGCTGCAAATGGCATTATTTTGTTCTTTTTTATGGCTGAGTAGTATTCCATTCTGTATATGTACACCACATCTTCCTAATCCAATCATCTGTCGATGGACATTTAAGAATATAGAGATTATTTCAAGTACCTTCTCTGACCACAATGGCATGAAACTGGAAATCAACCACAGGGAAAGGAAATGAGAAAAAACCTACTACATGGAGACTAAACAACATGCTACTAAAAAGCCAATGGGTCAATGAGGAAATCAAGAAGGAAATTAAAAAATATCTCGAGACAAATGATAATGAAAACACATCCACTCAAAATCTATGGGATGCTGCAAAAGCAGTGCTCAGAGGGAAACTCATAGCAATACAGGCCTTCCTCAAAAAAGATGAAAAATCTCAAGTTGACAACTTAACCCACCACCTAAATGATTAGAAGAACAAAAAAACCTAAAGTCAGCAGAAGGAAGGAAATCATAAAGATCAAAGAGGAAATCAATAAAATAGACATTCAAAAAACAATAGACAAAATCCATCAAACCAAGAGCTGGTTCTTTGAAAAGGTAAACAAAATTGACAAATCTCTGGTTAGACTCACCAAGAGGAGAGAAAAACCCCAAATAAACAAAATCAGAAATGAAAAAGGAGAAGTCACAACAGATACTACAGAAATACAAAAAACCATGAGAGAATACTATGAACAATTGTATGCCAACAAATTTGACAACCTGGAAGAAATGTACAACTTTCTAGAGACTTACAGCATGCCAAAACTGCATCAAGAAGAAATAGATCAACTGAACAGATGAATCACTAGAAATGAAATTGAATATGTCATAAAAACACTCCTTACAAATAAAAGTCCAGGACCAGATGGCTTCACAGGTGAATTCCACCAAACATACAAAGAGGAACTTATACCCATCCTCCTTGAACTTTTTTCAAAAGGTTGAAGAGGGAACACTCCCAGACATTCTATGATGCCATGCCACCATCACCCTAATTCCAAAACCAGACAAAGATACCACCAAAAAAGAAAACTATCGGCCAATATTTTTGATGAATATGGACGCAAAAATTCTCAACAAAATTTCAGCCATCCGAATCCAACAACATACACCACAACCAGATAGGATTCATCCCAGGTGCACAAGGATGGTTCAACATACACAAATCAATCAACATCATACACCACATTAACAAAAGAAAAATTTGTTTTCTATGTCTGTAAATCTGTCTCTGTTTGGCAAATAAGTTCATTTGTACCATATTTTAGAATCCACATATAAGTGATATTACATAATATTTGTCTTTCTCTGTTTGACTTTACTTCACTTAGTATGATCATCTCTGGGTCCATCCATGATGTTACAAATGGCATTTTTCATTTTTTAATGACTAATATTCCATTGTATATACAGAATATTTTTTATCCATTCACCTGTTAATAGATATTTAGGTTGGGAAGTAGGCTTTTTTTTTTTTTTTTCCTTTTTAGGGCTGCACCCACAGCATATGCAAGTTCCTGGACTAGGAGTTGAATTGGAGCTGTAGCTACTGGCCTACACCATAGCCACAGCAATGCAGGATCCAAGCCACATCTGTGACCTACGCCACAGATCACAGCAATGCAGATCCTTAACCACTGAATGAGGCCAGAGATCAAACCCATGTCCTCATGGATACTAGTTGGGTTCATTACCACTGAGCCACAATGGGAAGGCAGGTTTTTTTTTTTTTTTAAGCTACTTTTTCTTTTTATGGCTATACCTGCAGCATATGGAAGTTCCCAGACTAGGGGTCGAATTGGAGCTGCAGTTGACGGCCTACACCACTGCCACAGCCACACCATATCCAAGCCGCATCTGTGACCTATATTATAGTTGGTGGGAACACTGGATCCTTAACTCACTGAGCAAGGCCAGGCACTAGAACCGCATTCCCATGGACACTATATTGGGTTCCTAACCTACTGAGCCACTATGGGAACTCCAGGAAATAGTTTTAATTTAAGAATGAAAATGGTTTTTAAATCTTTTAGAAATATATTACAACTTTTACAGATGAAATGATATTATATCAGATATTTACTTTAAAATATTCTATAGGGAGGGATTGATTTTGTAGGAGATATAAAGATTGGCAAATAGTCGATAACTGTCTCATTTACTGATGAGTCTCATTTACTGTCTCATTTACTGTCTCATTTACTGATGAGTACGAGAACACAATATAGGAATCCTCCTATTTTTTAAAATATGTCTGGAGTTTTCCATTATAAAAAATGTTTTTAAGATATCTCAACCCTGTCCTGTCATTTCTCTCACTAAATCCATTTACTGGGGCTTCCAAGCCCTTTACCTTTCCTCTAATCTACCGACTCTATCTGAACTTTCCTTTCCCACTTTTCATTCCAGTCACATTGTCACTGTCTTTTCCTCTCTTACACTCTGACCTCTGAGCCACTGGAGCAAAAACTGCACAGGATTTAATAGCAAATATTTACTGATTATCTACAGTCTTCTGGGCTGGAGGTGGAATGTAAATGAGACTGGTAATATTCCCATATAATGGAGCTTGCGTTCTGGTGGGGGAAAAAAGCAGATAGTAAGAAGCAATTAATAAGCAAGCAAGAAAATATTAAGAGTTATAAAAATTTGAAAGAAAGCCAATTGAGCAGATGTGATAGGGAGTATTTCCAGATGCTGTTTTAGGCAGATCTTTCTAAGGAAAGGACGTTTCGAGCTGGAACCTGAATTCCAAGATGACATCAGCCAGGAGAAGGTCCAGGAAAGACACTGCAGGGAAAGGACATAGCTAGTGCCCAGTCTTAAGGCAAGAATAAACACGGTACACTGGAAGCCAGTGATGAGAGCTAGTGGCCAGAAAACTACAAATACTGATTCACGACCTTCAGCCTAAGGACCCCAAGCCTCCTTGACAATCAAGCTTCTTTTCCCTGTTCCCTCAGAGTGTGTTGAAAATCTGTTATCTTCTCTTTACGGACCCACCCCCTAAAGTTTCTACTCTTAATAAATGACCTCAGCACAACTTTAGAGAGAATACCACCTTTCATTTTGGAAACTCCTCAACTTATAAAATTATCACCACTACATCTAAACCCACTCTTCTTTGGGGAGAAGAGTCAGAAATCTTCTTGCTCAGATTGAAATTCAGCTGGTGTCCTGGATTTGTGACTTTCCTCTGCCTTTTGCTTTTTCAGGGATCTTTTCTCTCTCTCGGAATATTCTTTTTAGACTTTCTACCAATTCTTTTAGCATCCACATAAACATGCAGATGCAGATCCATTCCTAGGCTTTCAGCGGCTCTGTTTTCCTTGGCGGTATTCCTCATATCTGTCCCTTGTTACTGTTTTAGTTCTGCACTTCCCAGCCCGAGCTTTAAAAAAAAAATAGACTATTTCTTAGGACAGTTTTAGGTTCACAGCAAAAGTGACTGGGAAGTAGAGAAATTTCCCTGCTCCCACACACATATAGCCTCACCCATTATGGCATCTTCACCAGATTGTAACATAATCAATGAAATTAAATGGACACATAATTATCACCCAGAGTCCAGAGTTCACTCTTGGTGTTGCATATTGGATGGGTTTGGACACAGGTATAAAGAAATGTATCCACCATTATAGTATCATACAGAGTGTTTCCACTGCCCTAAACATCCTCTGTTCTCTGTCAATTCATTTCTTTCTCCCTTCAAACCTCTGAGAATGAATGAGCTATTCCCACAGTTTTGCCTTTTCCAGAATGTCACACAGTTGGAATCATACAGTGTGTAGCCTTTTCAGATGGACTTTTTCACCTAGTAATACATGCATAAGTTTCCTTCATGTCTTTTCACGGCTGGATAGCTCATTTTTTAAAGCTGAATAATATTCCACTGTCAGGATGGACCACAGTTTATTGATCCATTCACCTCCTGAAGGACATTTTGGTGGCTTCCAAGTTTTGACAATTACTCAAAGCTACTGTAAACATCTTCGTGCAAGATTTTGTGTGTAAAAAATTTTCTAACTCTTTTGGGTAAATACCAAGGAATATTATTGCTGAATTGTATGATGAAAGTATGTGTAGTTTTACAAGAAACTTTCAAATTGTCTTCTGAGGGAGCTGTGCCATTTTGCATTCCCACCCATATTGAATGAGAGTTCCTGCTGCTCCACAACTCCCCCACTCCCACCCCAGCATTTGATGTTGTCATTGTACCATATTTTGGCCATTTAAATAGATGTGTAGTGGCACCTCATTGCTGTTTTAATTTGCATTTCCCTGATGATGTAGGATGCATAGCATCTTTTTGTATGCATATTTGCCATCTATCTTTCTTTCTTTAGTGAGACAAATATCTCAAGGTATTTGGCCCATTTTCAAATTGTTTTTTTTTTTCTGATTGTGTGGTGTTAAGCCTTCTTTTGATATTTTGGATAATTGTCTTTTATCAGATGTGTCTTTAAAAAATATTTTCTCCCAGTCTGTGGTTTTTGTCTTTTCATTTTCTTGACAGAGTCTTGGGCAGAGCAGAAAATTTAAATTTTAATGAAGCCTGTTTTCTCAATTCTTTCTTTGTTGAGCACCTGCCTCTCTTTTTGAAGGCATGTTTTTCTCTCTCTGGGTTGCTTGCCTTTCCTGACTTCCTTAGATCAGTGTAAGGTGGAGCAAGCCCTACCACTCTACTGAAATCATTCTGACAACTGACAAAGCTTAACAATGATGTCCTCTCTCCATCTGTCAAGTCCAATGGTCCTTGGCAGTGTTTTCTTCCTTTGCATTTCTGCTTCATTCTACAAGACTGGCCATCATTTCTGAGACTCTTTCTTCCTCTGGTTGATGCAACGACCCTTTGGTGGCTGTTTCTTACTTTGTCTCTTCTTCCCTGGTGTCCTTCACAGACTCTCTTTCCTTTGTCAATCCAGGATATTGGCATCCCCTCCTCTTCTTGGGTCACTTTATATTCTCTCATTATTTGATTTGAACCATGCCCATCATTGTAGTTATCAACTATTTATCAAAAACTCAAAAATACATGACCCTAGGAGTTCTTATGGTGGAACTAACAGGAACTGGGTTAAGAATCTGACATAGGAGTTCCTGTTGTGTCTCAGTGGAAATGAGCCTGACTAGTAGCCATGAAGAAGGTAGGTTCAATCCCTGGTCTTGCTCAGTGGGTTAGGATCTGGTGTTTCCATGAGCTGTGATGTAGGTCTCAGATGCGGCTCAGATCCAGTGTTGCTGTGGCTGTGGTGTAGGCTGACAGCTGCAGCTGATTTGACCCCTAGCCTGGGACTTTCCATATGCCTCAGGTTCAACCCTAAAAAAAGAAAACAAAACAAAACATATGTGACTGTAGGCCAGATACCTCCACAGAGTTCCAGCTTGTTACAATTAAATGCCTAAGAAATATTATAATAAGAATTTCACCTCCGAATGAATGTGTGCAAAGCAGAACTCATGTCCAGTGCACACCTGTCTTCCTCTTTCATTCTCCATCCCTAAGGATCACTCCCCATCCCTGGATTATTCATCCAAACTAGACTCTTGGTAATTAGTATTTCTGAATTAATCTTTCTATCCTTCACTACCAATAATATCCCACTACTATGCTCATTTCTTTTCTATCCTACCCATAATTTCCACTATTGAGTGAAAATTTTCAAAGATCTGATAACATTCATTCCTACTTCAAATATTTCAATAGTTCCTCATCATTTTTCAGGATAAAATCCAAACTTCTGAACAGGATTCTGACCCTTGCCTGCCTCCCAGGCTGGTTCTTCCTATCACCCAACTTTCCCCTGCATTGCAATTTTAATGTGCTGCACTTGTAACTCCTTCATTATGTCTTGTGCTCGCTACTTCAGAGTGCCTGGGACATGGTAGGAGCATTGTAAATATTCATTGATGAATAAATATTGGTATCCCATCAAAAAATACACTTTATCTCTTCCCTAGCTGGCAAGTCCCTACCACCTTCAAAACTTGCTTTAAGGTTCATTTCTTTGAGAAAGCCTTTTTTTTTTCCCCCCCACTGCCTGCTCCTTCTTTCCTACTTAGAACTATGCCCCCTCCTTCCTCCGAAATTATGCCCTTGCCCTCATTCCTGGAACCTTTGAATGTGTTCCCTGATGTGGTAAAAGTGACTTTGCAGATGGGATTAAGGCTGCAGGCCCTGAGATGGGGGGATTATCCTGGACTATCTGGGTGAGTCCCATCTCATCATGAGCCCTTCAAAGAAAAGGATCTTTCCTGACTGTGGTGAGAATGAGACAGAGGATGGACGCGTCAGAGAGAAGCTACGCTTCCATCATCTTTGAAGATGGAGAAAAGAACCACGGACGAAGAAGGGGGATTGGAGCTGGGAAAGCCAGGAAAGTAGATCCCCCTCTAGAACTTCCAGAAAGGAGCACAGACCTGCCAATCCCTGGATTTTAGCCTGATTATACCTGGGATGAACATTTAACCTACAGAACTGGGAGATAACACATTTGTAATTTTTAAGCCATGGAGTTTGTAATAATTTGTTGCAGATACTTTGAGGTAGTCAAATATCAGAGTCTCTCTAGGAGTTCCCATTGTGGCACAATGGTTAATGAATCTGACTAGGAACCATGAGGTTGCGGGTTCGATCCCTAGCCTTGCTCAGTGGGTTAAGGATCCGGCGTTGCCGTGAGCTGTGGCAAAGATTGCAGACTCGGCTTGGATCCCGCATTGCTGTGGCTCTAGTGTAGGCTGGTGGCTACAGCTCCGATTAGACCCCTAGCCTGGGAACCTCCATATGCTGTGGGTGCAGCCCTAGAAAAGGCAAAAAAAAAAAAAAAAAATCAGAGTCTCTCTACTTTTTTTTTTTTTTTTTTTTGGAAGGGAGCTGTGCCCCTGGCATAGGGAAGTTCCTGGACCAGGGATTGAACCCAGGCCACAGCAGTGATCCAAGCCACAGCTGTGACAACGCTGGACCCGTAACCTGCTGTACCACCAGGGAACTCCCTCCCTTCATTTAAGACCCCAAATCAAGGGAACAAACCCTGAAGTAAATAAAGAAAATGGGTACTTCGTTCTTGCACATAAAATAGATAGAAATTAAACATAAAATAAACATTGAATATAGATAAATACTTACCTTGCTTTCAGTCTGCTCATCAAAATTTTCTTGCAGTGGCACTTTGCTCTTTCACTTAAACAGCTATGGGCTTTTCTTCCAGAACATACCAGTGATATAAATTCACTGACTCATTGTTTCAGTGGAATCATGTAAGAAACAATGTATATTCAAATTACTAACCCTAACCCTAACCCTGTTTTGTCATGTTTGTCATGTTTTTTTAGATTCCATATATAAATGAAGTCATATAGTATTTCTCTTATCTCTGTCTGGCTTATTTCACTTGGCATCATACCCTCAGGCCCATTCATGTTGTCCCAAATGGCAAGATTTCATATCTTCCCATGGCTCACTAACCTTACTCACATTCTTCTTTATCCATTATCTGTTGATGGACACTTAGGTTGCTTCCATGTCTTGGTTATTGTAAATAGTTCTGCTATGAACATAAGAGTGCCTGTATCTTTTCAAATGAGAGTTTTTGTTTTCTTCGGAAAAATATCCAGAGGTGGGATAGCTGGATCACATGGTAGATTTATTTTTAGTTTTTTGAGAAACATTGATACTATTCTCCATAGTGGTTGCACCCATTTACACTCCCACCAACAGTTCATGAGGGTGATTTTGATAGTTTTGGAATCAAACTGCTATTCTAGCACACATCAAATGGTAATCACCCTAACAGCTAATTGAAATACAGATTACTGGGTCCTGCTACAGTTTCTGATTCAGCCTAAGGATGGATGTTTCTAACAGGTGGCCAGGTGATGCTGCTGGTCACATTTTGAGAAGCACTGCTCCAGGACGAGAATCAGAAATCTTTCTTGGTAACAGCAAGGTGGCAACTGTTTTAGGCTTTGTGGGTCACTTGGTTTGGTTACAACTCCTCAACTCTGCTATTGTCTGGTGGGAATGGGGAATAGCACAGATGGTGTGTAATTGAATGGGCCCTTGGGTCAGACAGATCTGGTCTTTGGACCATGGGTTTGCCAGCTCCTGTTTTAGGGGTTAGGACCTAGGAATCTTCTCAGACAATAGTTCTTAACCTTGTGTGTACTATGTTAACATCACCTGGTGAGATTTTAATAATCTAGATCTCCCAGATAATGTAACTGGTATCACAGATATTAAGGAATGGCCAGGAGTCTGAGGTTTTAAATTTCCTCATAATTTCTGATAAACAGCCAGGATTGGGAATTACTGGTTTGAAATTTTGGCTAAGCCTGATTTCTGATTCTGGCTTGTTCTCCGACCTTGGTCTTATCCATGACCCTGATGCCCTTTGGAAATGACTGAATATAAACCATGTTAGGCAAACAGGTTGTAAAAAGTCATAAAAACAGCATGAAGCATCAAAGACCAGGAACTCTTAAGATGAGCTTAATTGATAAATAATACGTAGCTCATCAACAAAGAGATAAATCATGAAAACAGAGTGAGTCTTGGTAGTTTGGGGTCAGTCCAGCTGACACCTATTTTCTCAGGGTAGAATTATTATAGTCAGTTCTCCAATGGTTATCTTACTTATTCATACAGTATATCAAATAGGTTAGAAGCAAAGGAAACTAGTTTTGGGAGAGCCATCACGCTTGGAACAATGAAGATCTAGGAGGCAGGATCGTTCTAATCATTCACGGGTCCCTTGGTAAATCAGTCTATTATCTTCTACTGGTAGAAAAAAGATTTTGTGTGTGTGTGTGTGTGTGTGTGTGTGTGTGTGTGTGTGTGTGTGTGCACGTGCACGCACGCACACGTGCATGTGTACTTGTGGCTTATAATACTTTGTTTTCCAGTGCCTGGAAATGTTAATGGTAGATATTTCCTTTTACCTGTTTGCTTGGTGCAGTCGCTTTACTGAGGCATAGTAAGTAGAAGCCTGGATGTTGCCAAGACAGGGTTTCCTTTCAAGATTCTGCAGGCTCCTGAGATGTAGTGAGCATCCTCCAGAAGAATATGATTCTCTGTGCGCTTGTGTGTGTGGTATAACACTAGTCTGGCCCTTTTATTTATTTTATTTTATTTTATTTTATTTTATTATTTTGCTTTTTAGGGCCACACTTGTGGCATATGGAGGTTTCCAGACTAGGGTCAAAACGGAGCTACAGCTGCCAGCCTACACCACAGCCACAGCAATGTGGAAGCTGAGTAATGTCCATGAGCTATATCACAGCTCATGGCAATGCCAGATCCCCGACCTACTGAGCGAGGCCAGGGATCAAACCAGCATCCTCATGGATACTAGTTGTATTCATTTCCACAGCTCCACAATGGGAACTCCAGTCCAGCACTATTAATAGAAATTTCTGTAATGATGGAAACTTACTATATTTGCACTGTCCAGTGCAGTAGCTACTGGCCATAAACACTTGAAATATGGCTAGTGTGGACACTTGAAATATGGCTAGTGTGAAATATGGCTAAATTTTTCATTTAATTGTTTAACAGCCATACAGGAGAAGTAGTTATTGTATTGGGCACTGTAGCTTTCATCAATTTGAGCACAAATTTTTGGCACACCACCTTCCCATTGCTCCTATTTGAGAAAGAGCCCCTCGGGTTCAATGTCAGTAGGGATATGCTTGGGAATCAAGTGCATCTACACCTGGGGTGAGGAGACCATATGCCTTGGCAGAGTTATGCCTATCTTATTTTAGTGCCAATTGCAAAGAAAAGTAAGAATTAATACGGTGCCCCACCAGCCACATGGTTATTAGGTAGGAAAGAGGTGACAAACACCATTCTGGATGTACTAGTTACCTTGTTTTTTGGAGGGATAGTCAACTAGTTGACATGATGTGACATCAGATGACATGAGCTGACCTAGAATAAAAATCTCAAAGATGAGGGAAAACTAGATGTGAAGACTCAAGGACCCAGAACCAAACTTTCATTTGTTGAACCCAGAATTTCTCAAAAAAAACTGACTCCAGAAGTACTCTCTGCATGAGCCTGTGCACATAGCCACCACAGATATAGTGCTTTATGGACACATTCTGGGAAAGGCTGCTCTCTAAAATGATTGCTGGCTGCTCCTCCTGTAAATCATATTTTCCATCATTCCCTTACTGGATTTTTCTGCTATTTTCTTCTTTGCCTTCCTCCTTTCTGTAGCTGGGACTACGGAAAGGGCATGCTGGGCCGCTGGTGAGAGGGATTGTGCCATAGGATTGGAGCCAGTGCTCACACTGTTGCTGACCTGGGTTCTGAGACACTTTAATCAATAGAAATTGATAGGAGGCCAGAGGAGGAATTCAGGGAAGGCTTTATTGGAACTGATATTGCAACAGGAGGGAGTGAAAACAAATAATAGTTGCCCTTGCTCACCCCTTGAGGGGGTAGAAACCTGGTTCTTTAAATGGGGTGAGGGTAGTGGGTCAGGGGTCAGGTTGGAGGGTGGCTTGGGTGGTCTGCCCATCCCCTAAGAGGTGCTGTGTTCAGGAGTCATGTGCAGGACTCTGCTTTTGCTCAGAAGTGGCATTTGGGTTTGGGATCTGTTTGTATCTTGTTCATAATTTGCTCCACCTGGGCATACACACAGTTATGTTTAGTCCCTTATAGATTTTTTTGTATTCTGTTCCTGGAAAAAATGTTTGTCCAGGTACAAGCACTGCAGCAAAGGGTCCTGGATCCCAGCCTATCTCAATACCACTTACTTTTGCCTTTAGTATCTTTTTGAAACCTGTCCGATATAGTCGAGACCCACTTGGTGATGGATGGATGCTGGGCACATCCAGTGTGATGGTTTAGTGAGTTATGTAGAGTTATGTAGCACCTGGTTCGTGACGGACAACTCAGGAGACTTGGTATCTTAATAGAGGTTGGTTTTTAAAGTACAAGAACTTCTAATGTTAGTTGATTTAACTTAAAAACTAAACAGAAAAAGAGCGAGTGATGCATTTAAAATATGCAATACCAGAAATGTCTGCAAAGTCAATTTCTCTATTTGTAATTGTTTTATTATTTCATAGCATAGTTAACTAAATGGAGAATAGTTTTTCATATCCAACTTTTTTATTAATATCAAGTATATCTTCCCATTGGTCTGTGTACTTAGATTATCTTCATACATGCAGAGTGGTTTCTTTCTTACTCTTGCTCAGCCAAGCAAGATAAAGGACTGTAATTACAGAGAAAAAATATCCTTTTTAGAGTCAAAATGTTCCCTGCAAATTTTTTTTCTTCAGAAAATAGAAACAACTAGAAAGTAAGCCAAATTTACTTCTACCTTTGCCAAATTATTTATAAAAAATTTCAAAGGCCATCCTGGGCTAAACAAATGTGAGAATGAATTGGATTTCTTGTTAAAGTATTACAGCTTACAACTAAAACAAATATATTAAGATTTATTGAATTGGAGGAAATTTTAATACAAATAAATTGTGTTTTTTGTTTAGTTAAAGCTAAGATTTTAACAGAATACTTACAGTTTTCCATCTCATTATACTTATTGCCAAAACTGCAGAACAGGTTAGGCAATTGCTTTTTCTTATTTACTTTTTTTTTTTTTTTTTGCTTTTTTGCTTTTTGGAGTCATTCTTGTGGCACATGGCGGTTCCCAGGCTAGGGGTTGAATCAGAGCTGTAGCTGCCAGCCTACACCAGAGCCACAGCAATGCGGGATCTGAGTCATGTCTGCAAACTATACCACAGCTCAGGCAACACCAGATCATTAACCCACTGAGGTACACCAGGGATTGAACGCTAAACCTTATGGTTACTAGTCAGATTGTTTCTGCTGTGCCACAACGGGAACTCCTCTATTTTTTTTTTTAATAACTGAGCACTGGTATCTCAAACAGAGACATTCCTAGGTAAAGCCAGCAGGAACAGAATTCCAGTTCTACCTATATGCAGAATATCCAGATGTCTTTATTTTTAAAACCTGTCATTTATTTACTTTGTTTCTTACCTATTCTTAAGTTGTTAATCTAATGTTTTAGAATTCATGCTTAGTTGTCATAAGACTCAAAAGATTTTGGATTGTTCTATGACAAGACATCATATTTTTATTCACCATCAATCAAAGCTAGACAATTCTGTGATTTAGAATTTTTCTGAAAATTTGATCTAAACTCACTGTGTCTACATTATTTTAAGGGAATTTGAATCATATAAATTGACAACCAAGTAACGAAATAATGAAATCACTCTTACGCAAAATGTGAATTAGTGTATATTATATGCAGCACATAAAAAGAGAATAATTTCAAGGCTGGTCTGGCACGAGACTTGCAAACTGTGTTTGCCTAACCACCGCGTGGTGGTGCCACTTCAGCTGATTAAATAGAAATGTCTATCTTTAGGTCGATGTCTTGGGAACCTAATTATTGTTTATGGAATGAGGCCTTGTTTGAGGACTATGTTGACTGCCTTGCTGTTATTTTACCAAGCACTGTTACCATTATATAGAATTTTTTAGATCACACAGAAAGGTATTCAACTGTTATTTAAGTGGTGTCCTTCTAGTGCTGAAAAACAAGATTTAAAATCAACCTTAGAAAGAAAGAAGTGATAGCATGCTATGAAGAATTCTTCATAATTGTCATATTACGTTAGGTATATCTTTGGAAAACTATAGAAAATATCAGAGGTAATATTTCAAAAAATTAAAGCAAGACATTAAAGCAGGAAAAAAGCACAATTGTTATAAATTATTCATTTTAGGTAGATAGATCCCTCCCCTCATCAATTTCTCAGTTTGGGAAAACTAGGTGAGGATTTTCTCTTTTTTTGCTTTCTCTCTCTCTTTTTTCTTTTTTTAGGGCAGAACCCGTGGCATATGGAATACAGAAATTCCCAGGCTAGGGGTTGAATCAGAGCTGTAGTTGCCAGCCTACACCACAGCCACAGCAACATGGATTCTGAGACTTGTCTGTGACCTACACCACAGCTCATGGCAGTGCTGGATCCTTAACCCACTAAGCAAGGCCAGGGATTGAATCCTCTTCCTCAAGGATACTAGTTGGGCTCATTACCACCAATCCACAAGGGGAACTCCTAGGCTTGAATTTTAAAAGTTTTGAAATATGCCAAATCTTCAGCAGAGTGTGTTGCTTGTATGAAAGATTACTTTCCCAATACCAAAAGAGTTTTAAGTTTGTATTTAAAAGTTAAAAAGTTGCTTTAAAGGTGGAAATTTGGATAGAGAGAGGAGAAGAGAATGAGGATGGTTTGAGCAGACTAGTGTTCACTAGCTTTCTGCCTTCACAATATCCTGTTTATTTTTCCATTTCTAATATCTGATCTGATGAAA
The DNA here is from genome assembly GCF_054392235.1 of Sus scrofa. Classification (NCBI taxonomy): domain Eukaryota; kingdom Metazoa; phylum Chordata; class Mammalia; order Artiodactyla; family Suidae; genus Sus; species Sus scrofa. The sequence goes on along the minus strand of NC_139390.1, from coordinate 47,898,672 downwards.
AAAAGTTGATTCAGAGAATGGGTTAGTGGACAAGAAGAGAGAGCAAGTAAAGACTGGAAATAAAAGAACTACCAGCCTAGAGTGCCTTTGCATCCAGGAGACACAGAGAAGATCTTAAAGAAACTAGTAAGATAGATTCCTCTACATTCTCTTTCATCTTGTTAACTCTTCTATGCTAAGCCCCTGTTATCCCACAATCATATTTCTTCAATCAGCTAGGCCTCTATTTAACAAGATTTAAAATGCCAAGCCCTCCACATATGCTATTGTTGATGTGTTTCTTCATAGACATTTTAGCTATTAAAGATGATAGGCATTTTTTTCTCCAGTATATTCCAGACCATATTCATTAGTGGTTGACACCTAGGTCTTGTCTGACTGCTATAACATTTTCAAAATATATGCCTAAGGGCTCCAACAAATATGACAATAAATATGACAATTTTACTTCCTGAACTAATAACATATCCTATGAATGACAAAAAAGTATTGAAGTAAAATATGGCTCACATGTTGGATACCCTTGGAGAGGTGATTTAATTGAATTTTGTGTAGTAGGGGGGTTTCTTGGAGACATTTTCTAGACTCAGCTCTCATTTCGTATTAGTACACTGCTTTGTTTGGATTCCCCCAAAAGGTGAACCTTTGGGGGAACCCAAACTAATGAAGTGGGAAGGAGGGATGGAGAAAGAAGAAAAGCCAAAAACTATGCGCAATGCACAGGCTACTGCTGTGTGCAGTTGAGGTTCAGCCTTGTAGGGTTCACTTTGAAAAATGCTACAGAATACCCCTGGGCCCATCCCTCTGAAGGACAGGAAGGGTGGAGCATTTATGCAACTCTTACCCCTTATTGTTTGAAGATGGCCTTTGTGGTATTAACTCTTCAGCCCTCCAGTAATTCCTGGTCCTATAGGGTCAAAAAACAACTTCAAGCTTAGAAGAGAGACAGACCCTTGAAATGAGAAGTTAATTTCCCAAGTTCTATGGACCTCAGCTTTAGGATCATTCAGGTGGGCTGAGGGAAAGGGGTGAGGCATCAACATCACATGCTACGTACATAATGCTACCACATACATAAAGCTAGTTGAGTCCCAAAATTGTCAAAACCTTACTGATGAGTGGAAGTCCTTCAAATACACATTACCAGAAATAGTCTCATCAATTCCTTGCATAGATTTCCTTTGAGATGGACTGTTTCCTTACCAGCTTTGCCTCAGGGCATATATAATGATTTCCCATGACATTTCTTAACATTTTCTAAGTATTTTGGTCTTGGAATTCCTCCTCAGGAGAAGAGCTTCCAAAATGTATGCAACATTGGGTCCTAAAATATAAAGAAGCAAGAGATTTTGCTGCCATAAAATCAATAGAGTGAATTTGTAAAGGGTCTTTAAAAGAAAAGATAGATGACAGATGAATTTTACAAAGCCAACAACTCCTTTAGACAAGCATGTAATACATAAAAGTAGAGCTGGCAGAAAGTGTTTATTTTTAATATCTAGATTACTAAAGATTGATTTAATCTTTATTTTATGTCATATAAATTTAACAAATAAAAATGTGCATTAAAGAAGAGCAGAACATAGCAGTGAAAGGAAAGTTCATATCTTTACTATTTTAAGTCTTTAACAGCAAAGGCTTTTCTTGAGTTTTATTTGCCTAATGGAAAAACAATGTTTATGAAATTTCCTGGCTATTTGGAGTTATTTATTATAGATAATAAAACAAATTGACCCTCTAGATGTTGTTCTGTGTTTATGTTCTTTTCCACTGAAATAGAAAAAAAAAAAGGTCAATTATTGGCTATACTATTGTGGTATAAGGAATAATCAATTGAGATAGTCAAAATACAGTCTCTTAGATTTATTCCATCTCTATAGCAGGGCATGGACACAACCTGTAACACAAGCCTGGATTTCCCTCTTCCCAGCAGTGCATCACGCTGAAACTGTTACTTAGTCAAATGTCTTGCCTCTGTTCTTTTCTGTTACTATTCACATACGTATGAGTAATTGATTATCCATATCATTGCTAGATTAAATTCCTTACCTGTTTTTAATTACATTATCATCAAATTTAAGAAGATGACTACTACATCAAGCCCTACATGATCTATAAGATTTTACCCAAACTTTTGACATCTTTAGGATTTTCTAGGTATAGGATCACCTCAAACTGCAAAGTGACCATTCTTCCTTTCCAATTTGGATTCCTTTTATTTTTCTTCTTTGATTGCTGTGGCAAGCATTTCCAATTCTATGTTGAGTTAAAGTGGTAAGAGTGAGAATCCTTGTTTTCTTCCTGTATTTAGAGGAAATGCCTTCAGCTTTTCACTGTTGATTATGATGTTGGCTGTGGGTTTGTCATATATTGCTTACATTAAGTTGAGGTATGTTCCCTCTATACACACTTTGTTGAAAGTTTTTATCTGGCCATTCTCTTCTCAGACTTTTCACATCCCAGGCTTATGTTTTCCTCTCTTTGCCTTTTATCATTTTGCTTCTAAATCTAAAGGGTGCATTTTCTTTTTTTCCTCTAGGTTTCAGCCTAAGTTTTGTTCTTTTATTGATATCTTCTGATAGCAGCCCACACAGATTTCTCCTCCTTTAACTCTCTTCTTATTTACTGTGTACTGTGTATACTCTATGAGAAGTACCTTGTACTCTTCCAATTTGCAAAAATATTCAGGACAATGATCCTCAAATTTAAATGTGCATGACACTCACTCAGGGAGCTTGATAAGAATGCTGATTCTAGAGTCCCCTCAGATACTTCTGTCGAAAGCACTTGTGGCCTGAGAAATACTGTTTTAGTTTTTATAACATGTAAAACTATGGTTGGCTCATTCTTTTTAAGATAAATAAAATATCCTGTTACCATCACAACCCTCCTGAGATGGTTGATTTTTTGATAAAGACCTACCTTGACCCCTGCTGCAAATAACTAAGCCTTGACCCTGAGATGGTTTTGAAATGTCAGAGACACTGCTGATTGGAAGTGAAAACCACTGGTTGCCAAATAAATTAGATGCTTCTTTGGATTATAGAAAATAATAATCATTTTAAAGTCCATCCATCCAATGCCAGATAGCTTTCAACAGATTCATTGAAAAGTTTCTTCTTTTCTCTAATAGGTTATCATTATCTCTGGATGGCAAATATTCCAGCCCTGGTGGTGGTGGGGGGAGGAATTCTTGTTAGTCCAAGATTCCATTTCATAAAAATAGCCCTCCAGAGAGATAGCTAAAACTAGCTGAAGGAAAACAACAGAATTTAAGGGCAAAATCTTTAAAATTCAAAGAACAAGAAGACAGAGTACAATTCTATAAAATTGGGCTGATTTTCCACTTAATAGAACTTCTGCTCTCCAAAAGACACTGTTAAAAGAACAAAAAATGAGCCCAAACCAGGGGAAATATTTGCAATACACATATCTAATAAAGTACCTCTACCTGGTATACATTAAAACATGGTCAACACTTCACAATAAGAAAATAAGTACTCCAGACATTTGCCGGTACAGCCCGAGCTGTTCACAACAAAAAGTGGAACAGGCACAGGGACGCTGGGCTGCCTGGCCAGCCTGCACCGTGGCATGCCCCACAGCTCAGGGGGAAGTCTTACAAACCGAACTTGACCTCACACCTGCCCGCCGTCTCCCTCATTGCCTCTGGGAGTGTCCGTTCTTCTTCCACCAGTATGGTGATGTCCTCACAATACTGCCAGCGGCTGAGTGACTATGGGCCACTGTCTCTAGGCTACACCCAGGGGAGCAGGAATAGCCAGGTGCCCCACTGTAAGTTTGCTGAGCTGCTGGCCATCATCCAAGAGCTGGGGAAAGAGATCAGACTCATCTATGCTGGCAGCAAGAGAACGATGGAGAGACTAAAATGAGGCATCATCCTCCCTAGAGGATTGGTGTGGGGAGTGGTGGGCTGAAACCAAATGGAATGCCAGGTCCTAGGTGCCTTGTGAGCCTGGAAGGTTTTCCATCTCCTTCCAGAGAAGTCACAATTCATCTCCCCCATTCAGATGCAACTTTGTTTTCAAAATTGTAACAGTTTGGTTTCTCTTCCCCAGTGTCCCTCCCTTGGTTCACTAGGCTCTGAATTTACCCTCTTTAAGACTGAGGAAAGACTTTGCAGTTGACTAGGATTTACATTTTAAATAGTTAGGAACTCTCCAGGTGTTTTTGTTTTTTAAAGCATTGATTCAAAAGATGCACGTAAAAGTTTCCTATCTTACAGCAAACTAGTTTGCCTCCAAGATACCAGTGTCTCCCTCTCCTCTTTTGAAGCTGTGTTACCCAGATTGTTGTTTGTTCCTTTTCATAAGCTGATAAAATCAAAACTTTTTTTTTTTTTTTTTTTTTTTTTTTAGCTCCTAGGTAGCTGCTCCCCTCGTTTGCCATTCAGAGTAGATTCTGCCTAATTTAAGTTCTTTTTTCCTTAAACATTTGCATGACCATTAGTGCTTTGAAGTCAATTTTTAAAAATGGACAAGTTATAAATACAGAAGAAAGAGCAGCCTCCCAAACCAAAACTTACAGAGATCCCTGAAATTATTCCTAAGACTGTACGTAGATTTCAGTTCTGCCTTTCCTGGAAGTTTATCCAAACATCTGGAAGAAAATGAAAGAGTTTGCATCTTTGTATTTCTACTTGATGTAATAAAGTTTATTTTCTTTAAAAAGAAAGAAAGGAAGAAAGAAAGAAGGAAAGAAAGAAAGAAAGAAAGAAAGAAAGAAAGAAAGAAAGAAAGAAAGGAAGAAAATAAGCATTCCAAAAGAAATAGTCAAAAGATTTAATAGACATTTCATCAAAGACTTATGAATGGCAAGTAAGGATATAAAAAGGTGTTCATCACCAAGTAAATTAAAATCCACTTTTGTATACTACTATAAATCCACTACAATTGCTATAAATTAAAAAGGCAGCCCATATTATTTGTTGGCAGGGATGTGGAACTCATAAATTCCTGGTGGGAATGGAAAATAGTACAACCATGTAGGAGGACAGTTTGGCAAAATGTTGAATATGAACCTACCTTGTAACCCAGCCATTCCACACCTAGGTATTTATGCAAATGTCATGAAAGCGTGTGCTCATACAAATATTTGTACATAAACATTCATAGCAGCTTTATTTGTAACACCCAGATACTGGGAGCAGCCCAAATGTTCATCACTAGGAGAATAAATACATTATGGTATATCCATGCAATAGAATAATACCCAGCATTCAATATCATATCCATAGCGTGGCATATCACATGGTTCTGTTTATATAAAATTTAGTAATGCCTGAGGATAGAGGAAGGGCCATGGCAGTGGAACAGGAAGGCGGGATTACCAGGGGGACACCAGGAAACTTTAATGGTGATGGATGTGTTCTTTGTGCTGACTGTGATAATGGCTTATCAGGAGTATAAATATGTTGAAACATATGAACTATGTGCTTTATATACCTTAAAGCTGATTTAAGATAAAGAAAGGGTTTTAGAATTTTTTAAAAAGTTTTATTGAAGTATAGTCATTTGAAGGGTTGTGATAATTACTGCTGTACAATAGTGATACAGTTATACATACAAATACATCCATTCTCTTTCAGATTCTTTTCCCACATAGATTATCACAGAATACTGGGTAGAGTTGTTTTTGATGTAAATAAATATATTGTTTCTTGGATTATGAATGGTTAAATTATAGTCATATTTAATGCAATAAAAAGCCTATTAAAGGAGACTCCCCCTTTTGTGTATTAGCACAGTCATCAAATTTGTTTTCTAATTAAGAAAATATCCATTTTCCTTGCTGTAGAGCAGAAGTTTTCACAGCCTTGTAAATTAAATATACTTCAATAAAATTAAAACATCCAGTTCTAGTTTTTTTAATAATTCAATCAATTTTATTATATTTATAGTTGTACAACAATCATCTTAACCTAAAACAATCTAGTTTTAAAAGCTTTACTCAGATATAGATTTTCCAGAAATAAAAAAAAGAATTCCCTTTGCATTTTGGAGAATAACAAGTGATTTCTGAGGGGGCTAAAGAGCCTGGGTTGTGCTCTTATTCTGGGTGTTTCAAAAACTGGCCAAATCTGGCAGAAACATTTCAAAGTTGTTTTCCATTATGACAACTAGAATCCAATGAATGTGTAGCTGTGACTCTGGGTTCCTGAGTAACTTACAGAAATACATAGCTTTTTTTTGTAGGAAAACTGAAAGATTTATTTGTCCCATGAGAGTCAAGCAAAGCTTTAGTTCAATTATGACTCAGAAAGAGAAGCTTTCACAAAGATTTCATAAGCTTAAAAACTTTTTAAAAAGTTCCTTCCCATCACACATCCAAACACAAACATCTGGGGTGAGAGAGGTGGGAGGATATTTCCTGGAAGAGGACAGCAAAGCTAAGTCACAGAGGATTTCCTGCAGTAGCACAGTGGGTTAAGGATCTTACCTAAGTGGCTTGGGTTGCTCCTGGGGTGCATGTTTAATCCCCAGCCTGGTGCAGTGGGTTAAAGTATCTAGTATTGTGGCAGTTGTAGAATAGGTCACGACTGAGGCTCAGATTCAGTCCCTAGCCCAGGAACTTCCATGTGTCTGTCACAGGTGCATTCATTAAAATATACAAACAAAAAAACAAAAACACACACACACATAAAACCAAAAAAACAAAACAAAAGCCCACAAGCCCACAAAGCTGAGTCACAGGTTGCTATGGCCTCTCCATCTGCAGACCCCATATTATCCAACTTTAACAGAAGGAAGCAAAAAGATTCTACAGATAAAAGCCACAGGATGTCTGCAAGGACAGTCAGAAATAATTAGCTTGAAAAACTGAAGAAATAAAAGAAACATTATGCAAGGATATTTGGTGTTCTAGCAAAGAGAAGGAGAGGCAAGACGGCTGGCTCACCATCATTAGTGGAGGATGAATATCCCCAGATACAGCAGGATACCTGAATGAATACATATATGAAGTCACCCCTCTGGCCAGTGCCCCTACTCTCACCTCATATAAGGGACCAGCTTGTCCTCCCTGAGCAAGCCATCAAGAGAACTTCTTGCTTGTTTTCATTCCTCACTGCTGCATCAGGGACCCCAACAAAGCCTCGCCTGAATTTCTTGCCCTGCCTCTTATGTCTTTCTATTGATTAAGGAGGCTAAGAACCCTGGATGGTAATAGAAAGATATCCCCACATAAGTGAACCCCAGCAAAACCATGTTGTTTAACAGTCAATAGAAATACCTTTTATTATTTTTTTTTGCTTATGTCATTTATTGTTTGAGCTACATGTGGTGAGCAATCACAATCTCTCAAATGTTTCTGTTCCTTAGCATTCTCAGTCCAGTTATAAGCTTACCTTGCAGAGGCTAATAGAAGAGGAGGGGAGGGAAAAGAATTAACTGCACTTAAAGCACTAAAGTTAAAGTTTTGGGGGGTCATAGAAGGAGGGGAAAGGAAATAGAACCTAAGAGCCATGAAATTAATGGGGCCAGAAGCCACTGAGACTTTTTGTCTCCATCGTAGCTAATGACCTCAGTATTTCCAGCCCCATTAAAGTCTTATGCTTGATTTTGACTTAATTAATTGATCTTGATTTCTATTTTTTCAAACACTGTTATTTCCTTGAAAAGGGAACCTATGCAGGATGAACACAAGCAGATACAGCGAAAAGCAGGAATCTGCTGCTCCTAGACTCTCAATTCCTGCTTCCTCAGGCAGAGGCTGGAAGCACTTTCTTTATGCAGCCTGGCAACTTGTATCTTTTCATGCTTGAATTTAATCGATTTTGGCTCTAAGCAGATTTTGCTCTGATTTCATAGAGGATGAAAATCAAGTCACTGGTCATGGTGACCCTGCACATGTGACACTGAGGCACATTTTATTTTCTCTTTCATAACAACAGGTGTTGGAAACAATAAAAATTGAGTTGGCTAGAATGTTTCATGGTGAATAACAGTCCACTCTTATGTGGACTCTCTCTTGCCACGAATGTAAGCATTCTAGAATGAAGACTGTTTTTTTTTTTTTTTTTTTGAAGCAAATTGAGAAAAAGGCATTTTCCAAGATACTTGTCGTGATTGGAGCACTGCATTTTTGGAGTTGTCTTTTGGTTAGTGGCACATGTGCAAAGCAAAGACTGCAATGCTCCACACATTAAAAAAATTTTTTTTAAGTTTTATTGAAATGTAGTTGATTTACTATGCTGTGATAATTTCTTCCCTACAGCATTCAGTTGTACATGTCTACATATCTATTCTCTTTCAAATTCTTTTCCCACATAGATTATCACATTTATTGGGTAGAGTTCTCTTTGCTAGACAGCAGGTCCCCGCTGGCCAATTCCACACACATTTTTATAGAGTTCTTTGTGCCCATACTGCTTTACTGAACAATTATGAAATTCTCAAAAAAAAAATTAAGACCTGAAAAGATTGTGAATTCACTGAAAGTTTTATGCTCAATTAAACTAACTATTAACAAGCATTTGGTCCAGTCCTTGGATTTCCTCTTTGGCTTCAAATACCATACATATCCTGATGTCTCTGAAATTTATACTTTATTCTCAACCTTTCCAGAATCTTTTACATTCAACTATCTAAATAGCATCTCTAGTTAGATATCTAATAGGCATTTTTAAATGTACGGAAGGGACTTTGAATTTTCCCTTCTAGATTCCTCTTCCAATTTTCCACATTTTAATTCATGGCAACACAGCCATCTAGATGCTGAAATCACTGAGCCTTACAAACAACCTTGACTCATTTTTCTTTTTTCTCATAAGAAAAAATAAATCTGAAAACACACCACAGCCTTCAAAACATACGTGGAGCCTGACCATTTTTCCCCACCTGAAGGGCATGTCTTAGTTGCTTCTCCCACTGTCTTCCATGTGATTATTGCAGTAGCTTCCCTGGTTTCCAGGATTTCATGTCTCTTCTCCACACCGCAGTCCCAGAAGTGCCCCCTCTCAGAAGCTCCGAGGCCTCCTTTGTCTCTGTAGGCTTATGAAACCCTGAAAGATCTGCCCTCCCAAGCTTTACCACCTTCCAACTCCTTGCTGCTTCACTCCAGTCTTCTTATTGTTTCTTGCACACACTAAGCACATTTCTGCAAAGGACCATTGCCTTTGCTCTGTTCTCTGCCAGGAAAGTCCCCTCACAGATGTCCACGTAGGCTGCTGCCTCTTGTTTTTGAAATCTCTGCTCAGATGTCACTGTCACAGAGCCCTCTCTGACTCCTCTATACAACCCTCCAGCTCTATCTCATTGTCCCTCTCTATTTCCCACATGTGGCTTCAGTTTCTACGGAGCACTACACCTGATGTGATGTTGAATCTTTGTTGTCTGACTCCCCGTCTGGGAGGTCAGTTGATGGAGAGGGGATCTGGTTTTGGTCACACAACTATCTGTGTGCTGTGTGTTGGGACCCAAATCATTCTCTCTCCTTGATCAGTGGTAGTGGTCTTGGGTTCAGTGAGTCAGTCTCACTTGTGGGACCCAGTGAGCCATCGTGGCACCAGACACACATCACAGTTAAGTGTGTCACCAGCATGAGTTTCCACCAGAACCGAGTTACCAACATTTCAAGGGAGAGAGTCAACATGGTGGGCATAGGCATTACCCTCACTGAGAAGGTCCATGGCCCATTATCCTCCCTGTGTCCCATGAGAATCTCTTCTAGAAATTCACAAGAAAAAGTGTTCCTGTTACAGAGTGGTACCCTCAGGGATGCCCCAAAGCTGTGGCTTCCCACTGCAGTGGATGAGATACTTGTGGTCCTCTACTGTCCCACTCCCGTCCTACTCCCCCACCCCAACCCAGTGCTAATATTGTTTCCAACCACACATCATTTTTGCCATTAATAATGTTGACTAGGTAAACAGCGTGATATTGTTAACCCAAGGTCATTTTCCCATGGAAAGGGAGAAAGTTTTTTTAATTTTAATTTTTATTGTACTGTGATTCATAATAGGTTCCCAATTCACACTTTTGCTGAATGAACAAATAAATGAATGAATGAATGAGCATGATGTCAGAGGGGAAAACGTCAAGACAATGTTGAGAAAATTAAAAGTCAAACTACAGCCTGGGAAAAAATTATTTGCAAACCATATATAAAAGACTTATTTCCAGGATATGTAGACAACTTCACAGCTCAATAAGAAGTCAAAAGCCCAATTTAAAAACTGAGGAAGAGATTTGAACACTTTAACAAAACAGATATACGAGTGGAAAATAAACACATGAAAAGATGCTAATAGTATTAGCCATGCAAATTTAAACCACAGTGAGAGAAATTTTTCACTAAAATGACAAAAATTAAAGGGCTTGGCAATTCCAAGTTGTAACAAGTATGTAAAGAAACTGGAATTCTCCTATGTTGCTGATGGGAATGCAAAACAATATAGCCACTTTGCAGCACATTTTGGCAGTTACTTATAAAGTTAAAAATACACTTACAGTATGACCAAACAAGCTCATTTCTAAGTATTTACTTAAGTGTTATAAAAATATTTGGCTACACATACACTTACATAAAAATATTCATGGAAGCTGCTTCTTCTTTTCTGTCTCTCCTTTTTTCATTTTACAGCCACACTTACTACATATGGAAGTTCCCAGGCTAGGGATCAAATCAGAACTGCAGCTGAGGCCTATGACACAGCCACAGCAACGCAGGATCTGGGACCTACACTGCAGTTTGTGAAAATGCCAGATCCTTAACCCACTGAGTGAGGCCAGTGATCAAACCCTCAACCTCACAGAGACAATGTTGGGTCCTTAACCCACTGCACCACAGTGGGAACTCCCAATGGAAGTTTTATTCATATATTCATAATCGTTCCAAACTAGATACTACTCAAATGTCTATTCCCTGGGGAATGGAAAAGGAACAGACTATAATACAGTTAAAAACCTATATGAATCTCAAAAAAGATTATGCTCAGTGAAAAAAAAGCCAGACACAGAAGACTAAGTACTTTATGATTTATTTTACATGACATTTTGGAAAAGGTATTACTGTAGTGACAGGAAGCAGACAAGTAGATAGTTACTAAGGTTTTGGGGTGGTGGGGAGGGATTAAATATAAAGGGGCTCAAAGGAACCCCTTTGTGGTGATGGAAATTTATTTTACGTACATTTGATCAAAAGATAGACTCCTTAGTTGTGTTGTATGTTCGGTTTAAGTAAACACTAACCAAACGTTCCCAAAGTGATGTGTCTCATTTATATTCCTAGCAGCAGTATATAAAAATTGTACTGCTCTGTAGTCTTACTAATAATTGCTGTTTTCTGCCTCAAAAATTTTAGATATTCTAGTAGCTGGGTTTTATTGAATTGTGTTTTCAATGTGTGGACACTAAGGCAAAAATTATTACTAAAAATAATAAAGAGGGGCATTTTAAATGATGAAAGGCACCATCCATCAGGGATATATTTTAGTCCTACATTTTTGTACATAGCCTCCAATTGGTAAAACAAAATTGACAGCATCAGAAAAGATATAGGCAAAAACCAAGATCATAGCAAAATGTTTTAAAATTTTATTTTATTGAAGTATAGTTGATGTACAATGTTGTATTAATTTATTCTTTACAGCAAAGTGATTCAGTTTACATATATATATGTGGATATCTACACACACACAGACACATATATACATATATATATTCTTTTTCACATTCTTTTCCATTATGGTTTATCACAGGATATTGAATATAGTTCCCTGTGCTGTACAGCAAGACCCTGTTGTTTATCCATTCTGAAGAGTTTGCATCCTAGAAGAATATAACATGCCTGTCTTAGTAATTAGTACAATAGGGAAAGTAATCAGTAGACATGCAGAAATTTAGAACATGATTAACTAACTTTATGTGTGTGTGTGTGAAATTAGAACATAGTGCTCAATGCTTGCATTTTGCATATTCTATTCAAGTTCACATGGAACACTGCAAAATTACGTATATCTTGACTGTGAAGAAAGTTGTAATAAGTTTTCCAAATGTCAAATCAATATGTGTTCTCTGAGCACAGTGAAATTAAGAAAGGAATAAATAACAAAAATACAATGAGAAAAATCCCTAAATGAATAGAAAATAAGCAATATATTCCTTTCTTTTTTTCTTTAGAAACTATTTCTTCCTGTCACCCTTATTTCTATTTTCTGTTTAAGAATTTGTGGAAGAAAGCTGAAGATCACTCTATGGGGGCTGTTTCCTACCAGTTAAATGCAGGCCAGTGCTCAGGGATGGCTGGCACCTGGTCTCCAGCAGGGCCGTCTGTGTACCTACAGACCAGCCATGACCTTGGGTTGGGTAGCAGTGAGCTTAGGAGCTGGAAGAGCCCATTCACCCTGAAACTCCTCCTTGGTCACAGCTTTTTCAGTGGCATCTGTCTTTCCTTTTCAGTTTCCTTAGGATCTCTGTAGAAGCAGACCTCAGGTGGAACCTCCTTGGGTGTTTCTGGGAGACTGTTATACAGGCCCAGAACTTCCCAGGCAGCACCCACCACATCAGACCCACACAGGGAGCTTGCTGGTTCTTACAGGGATGGCAGTGTCCACACAGTGTGAAGGACAGTCTGTACTACAGGTGGGTCGGGCAAGTTAACAAATTGCACCTCTGGGAGGGGCTGGTGGGCACTTACCATCATAAGCTGCAGCTCCCGAAATGTTGCCTGGATCTGGTGAGTGGAGGTCCCAGGAATGGAGCCGCCCCCATGACAGCAGCAAACTTCAGCACATTCAGATGACTTGGAGGATGTGACCCTGACATCAGCAGGGTTTTCAATAACATGAAGTTTCTCCCAGATCCTCTACAGATTTATGATTAGAGGCCATCACTTTTCCTTTTGTGAATGTTCTGTTCCATTTGGAAGTCAAGGTGTGTGCCTCTGAAGTAGGCTTCTGCTGGGAGGGACTGGAAGATATCCCTTTCTTTTACTTGCTCTGGACACTATGAAATTTTCCCTTGTTTTGTTCTGACAAAAAGCAAGAACAATGCTATATGGACCCCTTTCAGGGTAATGTGGAAAAAGCAGTCACACATTTCTAGATAACTCGTGTCAAAGGTGGAATCACAATAAAAAAATACAAAATATTTTAAAATAAAGGATAATAAAAATATGGCATCAAAACCTGTGGGATTCCTGAGTTACCCTGGTGGCTGAGAGGTAACGACCCCAACTAGTATCCATGAGGATGCACTTTGATCCTTGGCGTTGCTCAGTGGGTCAAGGAGCCGGCGTTTTCTGTGAGCTGTGGTGTAGGTCGCAGATGTGTCTTGGATCCCTCATTGCTGTGGCCATCGTGCAGGCCGGAAACTACCGATCAGATTTGACCCCTAGCCTGGGAACTTCCATATGCCTCAGATGCAGCCCTCAAAAGACAAAAACAAAAAACAACAATAAAAACAAACAAACAAAAAGCTTGTGGTATTCAGCTAAGGTAGGGCTTAAAAAAATGTAATCTGAAATGCATAGGTTAGAAAAAAGTCTCAAAAAAATGCAGTCTTAAATCTTAGAAAAAAGTCTGAAAAGTTTGTATATAGACATCTGTCTCAAAGCCTAGAATAAACAAAATGAAAATTAACCTTAAAAAATATAAAGGAAGGAATTATATTAAGAACAGAACTTGATGAAATTAAAAGCAAACATAAACCGGAGAAAATGCATTACTAACAATATTGATAAATATCTAGGAAACCTGATCTAGAAAAAAACAAGGAAGATTGGAGTTCCGGTTGTGGCGCAGTGGTTAGCGAATCCGACTAGGAACCATGAGGCTGCAGGTTCGATCCCTGGCCTTGCTCAGTGGTTTGAGGATCCGGGGTTGCTGTGAGCTGTGGTGTGGGTCGAAGACGCGGCTTGGATCCTGCGCTGCTGTGGCTCTGGTGTAGGCTGGTAGCTATAGCTCAGATTCGACCCCGAGCCTGGGAACCTCCCATATGCTGCAGGAGCGGCCCTAGAAAAGGCAAAAAGACAAAAATAAATAAATAAACAAACAAACAAATAAATAAAACAGGGAAGATAAACATAATCAATACCTCCCCCCCAAATCTAGGCTTTCCTGGTAGCACAGTGGTTTAAGGATATGGCATTGTCACAGCTATGGGATGGGTTTGATCCCTGGCCGGGTAATTTCTACATGCTTTGGTAGTGGCTAAAAACAAACAAACAAAAAAAGCTCATCAACATCAAAGTCCCACAGACACTAAAAAAGGGATAATATTTATAGCTTTATGTTAATACATTTGAAAATTTAAGTGAAATGTATAAACTGATGCAGGAAGAAAAAGGGAATCTGAACAGTCTACTTTCTGTTAAAAATAGTTAAATTATAAAAAAAAAACAGGAACAACAACAAAAAAGCCTCCTCACAAAGAAATTTCCAGGTTCAGAAGGACTCATTAATGAAATCTTCAAAAATTTAAGCAAGCTACCAACATCTTAAAATCTGGGAGTTCCTATAGTGGCTCAGTTGTTAACGAGACTGACAAGTAACCATGAGGTTGCAGGTTCGATTCCTGGCCTTGCTCAGTAGGTTAAGGATCCAGTGTTGCCGTGAGCTGTGGTATAGGTCATAGACACAGCTGGCATCTGCTGTTGCTGTGGCTCTGGCGTAGGCCAGCAGCTGTAGCTCTGATTGGACCACTAGGAACCTCCATATGCCGTGGATGGGGCCCTAAAAAGACAAAAGACAAAAAAAAAAAAAAAAAAAAAAAAATCTTAAACAAAATCTTCCTAGGAACAGAGAAAAAAAGGAAAACATTAATTAATTTTATGAGGCCAGCATAACAAATATCAAACCCTATGCAGGATATTTCAAAAAAGAGAACTTAAAGTTCAGTTTGTCTCATATGTATAGATGCAAAAATCCTCAAAAAATAACCCAACAGGGAGTTCCCATCACGGCTCAGCAGTTAACGAACTCAGGATCGGATCGATCCCTGGCCTCACTCAGTGGGTTAGGGACCTGGCATTGCTGTGAGCTCTGGTGTAGGTCGCAGTCATGGCTCGGCTCCCACATTGCTGTAGCTGTGCTGTAGGCTGGTGGCTCTAGCTCCCATTTGACCCCTAGCCTGGGATCCAAGCTGTATCTGCGACCACAGTTCAGGGCAGTGCTGGATCCTTGACCCACCTAGCAAGGAAGGCCAGGGATCAAACCTGCATCCTCACGGATCCCAGTTGGGTTCGTTAACTGTTGAGCCACGACGGGAACTCCCTAAGATGGGTTCTTAACTTGCTGAGTCACAACGGGAACTCTAAAGTTCTAAACCTTAAAGCCACATGTCCTCTATTTACCTTTCTACTTTGTGTTTGTTCATCTTTATGGAAAAGAAGGTCTATACCATCACATTGGAAAACTATTGGGCATTATTTTGAAAGGCAGCACATTTGCATACCCTGCCACCCAGCAGTTTCACTCCTAGGTATGCCTCAGAGAATGTTTTGTACTTAAGCACCAGGAGCAATTCGAAGAAAGTTCAAGGCAGCACAGATCAGGGTATTTTTTTCTATTATGAAAATGATAGTTTTTAACAGAATCGATTAATAAATTGTGAAACTCTGACGCAATAAACATACCATCATGAAAATAAATAACATAAAAATAACACTTGGCCAGAGTTCCCTGGTGGCTCAGCAGATTAAGGATCTGGCATTGTTTTTGCTGTGGTATAGGTTTGATCCTTGGCCTGTAAACTTCCATAGACCATGGGCATGGCCAAAAATAAATAATAAATAACACATACCCGCCTGGATAAATTGAGGATGCCTAATATTGAATGCATACATATATTTGTGATGAAATATTCTAAAAATTAAGAGAATGATAAACGCAAAATTTAGGATAATGATCAGTGCTGATCTGGACAGGGAGCAGGGAAGTGGGATAGGAGAAACGTATGAAGAGGTAAATGATATTTTGTTTCTTTGTTGGGTAGTGGTTTCATGGGTGTTCACTATGTTATTATTTCATAATGTATATATATATATATATAAAACACATATCTTCCTTATATATACCACATTTATATACCAAATGACCAAGTCTTTTATTACAATTCCCTGATTTGAGTAACTGTACTGTGGTTACAAAAGATAATGGACTTATTTTTAAGAAATACACACTAAGTATGTGTCTATGTCTATGTAGATGTTCTTTATCTCTGTAGATATAGATAAATAAACATATAGGTACTTAGGGACCGATAAAATAAATGGGGCAAAATGTAAATAACTGGTGACTCTGGGTGTGGAACATTGCATTTTGCAAAAATACTGACAGTAATACCTCTCATCCTACAGTTTTTTTTTTTTTTTAAACCAGTATAGGTGTTCTATTTTCCCCTGTGAATTTGGGTGGGTATATCCCTGGCAGAAATGAAGCTACATGATTTTCCGGGCTAGATAATGAAAGACAGTACAGCTGCTACCTGACTTTCTTAAATGCTTACTGTGGGAATCAGTTGCCATGCTGAGAAGAAGGTCAAGCATGTCACATGAAGCCCACATGGAAAAGCGCACATGGGAGGGACTGAGGCCCTCCGCTGTCAGGGCTGGCTGGGCTGTCAGATCACGGCAGCACTGGTCTGCCAGCCAAAGGAGGACCATCCTAGAGCTGGGTCCAGCTAAGTCAGTACCACTGCTGGACTCAGTACTCTGTCTAAGAGCAGAGACAAGCCTGCTCTCTGAGACCTGGCCAAGCTGCAGATCTGTGAGCTAAGAAACCATTGTTATTTTAAGTCACTTTTTTCTTTTTTTACAATTTTTATTTTTTCCATTATAGTTAATTTACAATGTCCTGTCAATTTCCACTGTACAGCAAAGTGACCTAGTCATATATATATATATATATATTGTTTTTCTCATATTATCCTCCATCATGTTTCATCACAGGTGACTAGATACAGTTCCCTGTGCTACACGACAGATGAATGGATTAAGAAGATGTCATATATATACACAATGGGATACTATTCAGCCATAAAAAAGTACAAAGTACAAAATAATGCCATTTGGAACAACATGGGTGGAATTAGAGTCTCTCATACTAAGTGAAGTCAGAAAGAGAAAGACAAATAGTATATGATATCACTTACATCTAAAGTCACTAACTTTTGAAGTATTCTTTACACAGCAACAGATAATCAGAACTCTGAATCAAGAATATGTGTCGTTATTTGTACTATTCTCATATCTTTCTTATAGGTTTAAAATGATATTGGAATGGAAACTGAAAGAAGTACACTTAACCTGACCTTACTTCAGAGACCTAATTGAGTACGTGTGGGCATATGCCTTGAAACAGCAGAACCAACTAAAACTCATATCAGACAAAATAGACTTTAAAACAAAAGACGTAAAGAAAGACAAAGAAGGACACTACTTAATGATTAAGGGATCCATCCAAGGAGAGGATGTTACTATCATCAATATATATGCCCCAAATATAGGAGCACCCAGATACATACAACAAATATTATCAGACATAAAGGGAGATATTGATGAGAATACAATCATAGTAGGAGACCTTAATACCCCCCTCACATCAATGGACAGATCCTCTAGACAGAAAACCAATAAAGCAACAGAGATCCTAAAGGAAACAATAGAAAAGTTAGACTTAATTGATATCTTCAGGACACTACATCCAAAAAAATCAGAATACACATTCTTCTCAAATGCTCATGGAACATTCTCAAGAATCGACCACATATTGGGACACAAAGCTAACCTCAATAAATTTAGGAGCATAGAAATTATCTCAAGTATCTTCTCTGACCACAATGGTATTAAACTAGAAATCAACCATGGGAAAAGGAAAGAGAAAAAACCTACTACATGGAGACTAAACAACATGCTACTAAAAAACCAATGGATCAATGAGGAAATCAAGAAGGAAATTAAAAAATACCTTGAAACAAATGATAATGAAGACACAACCTCTCAAAATCTATGGGATGCTGCGAATGCAGTGCTCAGAGGGAAATTTATAGCAATACAGGCCTTTCTCAAAAAAGAAGAAAGATCCCAAATTGACAACTTAACCCTCCACCTAAATGAATTAGAAAAAGAAGAACAAAAAAGTCCTAAAGTCAGCAGAAGGAAGGAAATTATAAAGATCAAAGAAGAAATCAATAAAATTGAGACTCAAAAAACAATAGAGAAAATTAATAAAACCAAGAGCTGGTTCTTTGAAAAGGTGAACAAAATTGACAAACCCCTGGCCAGACTCACTAAAAAGAGGAGAGAAAGAACCCAAATCACCAAAAGTAGAAATGAAAAAGGAGAAATCACAACGGATACAGCAGAAATACAAAAAACCATAAGAGAATACTATGAACAACTATATGGCAACAAGTTTGACAATCTGGAAGAAATGGACAATTTTCTAGAATCTTACAGACTGCCAAAACTGAATCAAGAAGAAACAAGAGAGGACAAGATGGCGGAGGAGTAGGGGGACACGCTCGCCCTCTCCCACAAACACAACAAAAAAAGCACATCTACAGAAGAAATGACTCGCACAGAACAACAACCAATCGCTGGCAGAGGAACCTAATCTCCAATAACGGCAAGAAATTCGTGACATTATTGGGCAGAACGGGAGAAAAGAGGAGAGTGAGAGAAGGTGAATCCGAGCGGGACGGGCGCTCCCGAAAGGGAACTGCGGAGGGGAAAGGGATCCCGCACCCTGGAAAGTCACCTACCGGGCGAAAGATCAAACGAACCGGAGGAATCTCCAGATGCAGAGAAGAGTGTAGCAGTAAGTTGGAGTACGGAAAAACGATCAAGAACCCAACGGACCATCTGAACTACGGGCACAGTCACCAAAAATTGAGACGCCTGGGTGGGGGCTGGGCACCGAATCCTCGGCTCCAGAGGTTAGTCCCCGGGAAAGGGCCGGGGGACGCCTGGGTGGGGGCTGGGCACCGAGACCTCAGCTCTGAAGGTTGGTCCCCGAGAGGGGGCCGGGGACGCCTGGGTTGGGGCTGGGCACCGAGACCTCGCCTCCGAAGGTTAGTCCCCAAGAAAGGGCCGGGGGACGCCTGGGGGGGGGGCTGGGCACCGAGACCTCGGCTCCAGAGATTAGTCCCCGGGCTAGGGGGGCGGGGAAGAGCGGAAACTGCTTGGGAGGTCTCTAAACCATTTGACGGGGCAGAGACTGCCTGGGAGACTAGAAAACAAAGCTGTCGCAGAGGAAGGGAGCAATACTCTAGGGGCGGGGAAGTGGAAAGCCGCCTCAGAGGGAACCTGGGAGAAGAGCCTGGTCTGCGCCAGTGCTGGGGAGGGGAGAGAAGAAGGGGTGGGTCCCCATAGAATACCCCCCACGCCACAACAAGCTTACAGGCCCGCTAGCTAGCAGAAAGCTGTGCTTCCCAGTGCATTCCCTCCCCCCACCCCCACCACCCCCTACGCTCTCGCCGAACCTGGGGCTGCCTGCCATCCAGGAGGGCTGGCCTCAACAATTGCCTGAAGCCTACCACCGCAGGGGCTCTCCCTGCACAGGCCTGCTTGCCCTTTGGAGGGGCTACACTTCCACAGAGCAGCACCAAACACCACCAGCCCCCTAAAAAAGGCCTGCAGCCCAGAAAAGCTAGAACAAGCCTAGCCAGGCCGTGAATAGATCGACCTAATTCTCTGACGGTTTTTCTGAGACGGGCTCCCCCGGGGAGGAGCCTCTTGAGTCTCCAAGGGCCTTGCTACACGCCCAAGACCCTAGGGGGTGCTAAGACCTAGTGGACCAGCTGCATAGGACTGCCAGCTCCAGGCAGGACCCCCTGCAGCCCAGAAAAGCTGCAACAAGCCTGGCCGAATCGGGAAAAGATCTCAGACGGTCTTTCTGAGTCGGGCTGTCCTGGGGAGGAGCCTCTTGAGTCTCCAAGGGCCCTGCTACCCGCCCAAGACCCCAGGGGGTGCTGAGACCTAGTGGACCAGCTGCATAGGACTGCCAGCTCCAGGCAGGACCCCCTGCAGCCCAGAAAAGCTGCAACAAGCCTGGCCGAATCGGGAAAAGATCTCAGACGGTCTTTCTGAGTCGGGCTGTCCTGGGGAGGAGCCTCTTGAGCCTCCAAGGGCCCTGCTACCCGCCCAAGACCCCAGGGGGTGCTGAGACCTAGTGGACCAGCTGCATAGGACTGCCAGCTCCAGGCAGGACCCCCTGCAGCCCAGAAAAGCTGCAACAAGCCTGGCCGAATCGGGAAAAGATCTCAGACGGTCTTTCTGAGTCGGGCTGTCCTGGGGAGGAGCCTCTTGAGCCTCCAAGGGCCCTGCTACCCGCCCAAGACCCCAGGGGGTGCTGAGACCTAGTGGACCAGCTGCATAGGACTGCCAGCTCCAGGCAGGACCCCCTGCAGCCCAGAAAAGCTGCAACAAGCCTGGCCGAATCGGGAAAAGATCTCAGACGGTCTTTCTGAGTCGGGCTGTCCTGGGGAGGAGCCTCTTGAGCCTCCAAGGGCCCTGCTACCCGCCCAAGACCCCAGGGGGTGCTGAGACCTAGTGGACCAGCTGCATAGGACTGCCAGCTCCAGGCAGGACCCCCTGCAGCCCAGAAAAGCTGCAACAAGCCTGGCCGACTTGGGAAAAGATCCCAGACGGTCTTTCTGAGTCGGGCTGTCCTGGGGAGGAGCCTCTTGAGTCTCCAAGGGCCCTGCTACCCGCCCAAGACCCCAGGGGGTGCTGAGACCTAGTGGACCAGCTGCATAGGACTGCCAGCTCCAGGCAGGACCCCCTGCAGCCCAGAAAAGCTGCAACAAGCCTGGCCGAATCGGGAAAAGATCTCAGACGGTCTTTCTGAGTCGGGCTGTCCTGGGGAGGAGCCTCTTGAGCCTCCAAGGGCCCTGCTACCCGCCCAAGACCCCAGGGGGTGCTGAGACCTAGTGGACCAGCTGCATAGGACTGCCAGCTCCAGGCAGGACCCCCTGCAGCCCAGAAAAGCTGCAACAAGCCTGGCCGACTTGGGAAAAGATCTCAGACGGTCTTTCTGAGTCGGGCTGTTCTGGGGAGGAGCCTCTTGAGTCTCCAAAGGCCCTGCTACCCGCCCAAGACCCCAAGGGGTGCTGAGACCTAGTGGACCAGCTGCATAGGACTGCCAGCTCCAGGCAGGACCCCCTGCAGCCCAGAAAAGCTGCAACAAGCCTGGCGGAATCGGGAAAAGATCTCAGACGGTCTTTCTGAGTCGGGCTGCCCTGGGGAGGAACCTCTTGAGTCTCCAAGGGCCCTGCTACCCGCCCAAGACCCCAGGGGGTGCTGAGAACCAAGTGAAATCTGCTACCATCGTGGGGTGGACCTCCCAGTCCTGTCTGCCCTCAGGAAGTCCTCCTTTGCTTCAAAGAAACACTGTTAGTCCCATCAACACTCCAGAAAAGCCACACTGCCTCAAAAAAAGATTGACCAACAACGACAGCCCTCAGGAAATATTCCAGGGCAGTGACAAGGCAAACACTACCCGATAACAGAGAGTACAACTCCCTCAGGAGAAAGAAGACAACAAGCAAGATGAAGAAGCTGAGAAACCACCCCCAGTCAAACCAACAGGAGAACTCACCTAAAACAGTCAACAATGAAACTGATCTCTGCAGTCTGACAGACCTGGAGTTCAAAAGAGAAATAGTGAAAATACTGAAGGAATTAAGAGAAGATATGAACAGCAATGCAGATACCCTCAGAAAGGAGCTAGAAAATATAAGGAGGAGCCAAGAAAAACTAGAACATTCATTTGCAGAGATGCAAACTGAACTAGGGGCAGTAAAAACCAGAATGAATAATGCAGAAGAACGAATCAGTGATATGGAAGATAGAATAATGGAAATCACTCAATCTGGTCAACAGACAGAAAACCGAATCAAAAAACTGGAAAGCAATATAAGAGACCTATGGGATAATATAAAACGGGCCAATCTACGCATAATAGGAATTCCAGAAGGAGTAGAAAAAGATAAAGGAATGGAAAATATATTTGAAGAAATTATCGCTGGAAACTTCCCAAATCTAAAGGATACTGGATTCAAGATACAAGAAGCACAGAGGGCCCCAAACAAACTGAACCCAAACAGACCCACACCAAGACACATCATAATAAAAATGGCAAAAGTTAGTGATAAAGAGAGGATCCTAAAGGCAGCAAGAGAAAAACAGAATGTTACCTACAAGGGAACCCCCATAAGAATATCAGCTGATTTCTCTACAGAAACACTACAGGCCAGGAGGGAATGGCAAGAGATATTTAAAGTGCTCAAAGGAAAAAATATGCAACCTAGAATACTTTATCCAGCAAGAATATCATTTAAAATAGAAGGGGAAATAAAAATTTTTCCCAACAAACAAAAACTTAAAGAATACAGCAACACAAAACCCAGGTTAAAGGAAATATTGAAAGGGCTTCTCTAAACCAAAAAGAAAGGAAGGAAAGGGAAGAAAAAAGAAAAGAAAAAAAAAAAAAAGAAGAAGAAGAAGAAGAGGAAGAACTAGGACTGAGGAAGATACAATCAGAGAGCAGTCACTCAAATAAGCCAGCATACAGATTTAATCATGAACATGCTTCAAACAAAATAAAATTAAAAAGAAAAAAATAAAAGAGTCATCAAAACCATAAAATGTGGGCAAGGGATGTTAGGAGGTAAATAATCCTTTTTGTTTGTATGTATGTCTCTCTTCTTAATTTTAATATAATAATGAAGTGTTTGAACTTACAGGACCATCAGGCTAAAACACACAATTATGGGAAGGGGTTAGCATACTTAAAAAACAGGGCAACCACAAGCCAAAACCAAATATTGCATTTGCAAAAAATGAAAAAAAAAAATACACTCAAGCAGATAATAACAGGAGACCATCCAACCAAAAAAAAAAAAAAAAAGAAGAATGGAGAACCATAGAATCAACTGGAACACGAGGATCAAATGGCAATAAATAATCATCTATCAATTATCACCTTAAATGTCAATGGACTGAATGCCCCAATCAAAAGACACAGAATGGCTGAGTGGATAAAACGGCAAAAACCTTCAATATGCTGCCTACAAGAAACTCACCTTAGGACAAAAGATACATATAGATTGAAAGTGAAAGGCTGGGGAAAAGTATTTCATGCCAATAGACATGACAGAAAAGCAGGAGTTGCAACGCTCATATCAGACAAAATAGACTTTAAAACAAAAGACATAAAGAAAGACAAAGAAGGACACTATTTAATGATTAAGGGATCCATCCAAGGAGAGGATGTTACTATCATCAACATATATGCCCCAAACATAGGAGCACCCAGATACATACAACAAATATTAACAGACATAAAGGGAGATATTGATGAGAATACAATCATAGTAGGAGACCTAAATACCCCCCTCACATCACTGGACAGATCCTCTAGACAGAAAACCAATAAAGCAACAGAGATCCTAAAGGAAACAATAGAAAAGTTAGACTTAATTGATATCTTCAGGACACTACATCCAAAAAAATCAGAATACACATTCTTCTCAAATGCTCATGGAACATTCTCAAGAATCGACCACATATTGGGACATAAAGCGAATCTCAATAAATTTAGGAGCATAGAAATTATCTCAAGTATCTTCTCTGACCACAATGCCATGAAATTAGAAATCAACCATGGGAAAAGGAAAGAGAAAAAACCTACTCCATGGAGACTAAACAACATGCTACTAAAAAACCAATGGGTCAATGAGGAAATCAAGAAGGAAATTAAAAACTATCTTGAAACAAATGATAATGAAGACATAACCTCTCAAAATCTATGGGATGCTGCGAAAGCAGTGCTCAGAGGGAAATTTATAGCAATCCAGGCCTTTCTCAAAAAAGAAGAAAGATCCCAAATTGACAACTTAACCCTCCACCTAAATGAATTAGAAAAAGAAGAACAAAGAAGTCCTAAAGTCAGCAGAAGGAAGGAAATTGTAAAGATCAAAGAAGAAATCAATAAAATAGAGACTCAAAAAACAATAGAGAAAATTAATAAAACCAAGAGCTGGTTCTTTGAAAAGGTGAACAAAATTGATAAACCCCTGGCCAGACTCACTAAAAAGAGGAGAGAAAGAACCCAAATCACCAAAATTATAAATGAAAAAGGAGAAATCACAACGGATACAGCAGAAATACAAAAAACCATAAGAGAATACTATGAACAACTATATGGCAATAAGTTTGACAATCTGGAAGAAATGGACAATTTTCTAGAATCTTACAGCCTGCCAAAACTGAATCAAGCAGAAACAGACCAACTGAACAGACCAATCACTAGAAATGAAATTGAAGAGGTCATAAAATCACTCCCTACAAATAAAAGCCCAGGACCAGATGGCTTCACAGGTGAATTCTATCAAACATATAAAGAGGAATTGGTGCCCATCCTCCTTAAACTCTTTCAAAAGGTTGAAGAAGAAGGAATACTCCCAAAGACATTCTATGAGGCCACCATCACCCTCATTCCAAAACCAGGCAGAGATACCACCAAAAAAGAAAACTATCGCCCAATATCATTGATGAATATAGATGCAAAACTTCTCAACAAAATCTTAGCCAACCGAATCCAACAACATATCAAAAAAATTATACACCATGACCAGGTTGGGTTCATCCCAGGTTCACAAGGATGGTTCAACATACGCAAATCAATCAACATCATACACCACATTAACAAAAAAAAAGTCAAAAATCATATGATCATCTCAATAGATGCAGAAAAAGCATTTGACAAAGTTCAACATCCATTCATGATCAAGACCCTCGCCAAAATGGGTATAGAGGGAACATTCCTGAATATAATCAAAGCCATTTATGATAAACCCACAGCAAATATAATCCTCAATGGGGAAAAACTGAAAGCCTTCTCACTCAAATCTGGAACAAGACAGGGATGCCCACTCTCACCACTGCTCTTCAACATAGTTTTGGAAGTCTTAGCCACAGCAATTAGACAAACAAAAGAAATCAAAGGCATCCATATAGGAAGAGAAGAGATCAAACTGTCACTGTATGCAGATGACATGATTCTATACCTAGAAAACCCTAAGGACTCAACCCCAAAACTCCTTGAACTGATTAATAAATTCAGCAAAGTGGCAGGATATAAGATTAACATTCAGAAGTCAGTTGCATTTCTGTATACCAGCAATGAAGCATTAGAAAAGGAATACAAAAATACAATACCTTTTAAAATTGTACCTCACAAAATCAAATACCTCGGACTACACCTAACCAAAGAGGTAAAGGACCTATATGCCGAGAACTATAAAACCTTAATCAAAGAAATCAAAGAAGATGTAAAAAAATGGAAAGATATTCCATGTTCCTGGATTGGAAAAATCAATATTGTGAAAATGGCCATCCTACCCAAAGCAATCTACAGATTCAATGCAATCCCTATCAAATTACCCATGACATTTTTCACAGAACTAGAACAAACAATCCAAACATTTATATGGAACAACAAAAGACCCAGAATCGCCAAAGCAATCCTGAGAAACAAAAACCAAGCAGGAGGCATAACTCTCCCAGACTTCAAGAAATACTACAAAGCCACAGTCATCAAAACAGTGTGGTACTGGTATCAAAACAGACAGACAGACCAATGGAACAGAATAGAGAATCTGGAAATTAACCCTGACACCTATGGTCAATTAATCTTTGACAAGGGAGGCAAGAACATCAAATGGGAAAAGGAAAGTCTATTCAGCAAGCATTGCTGGGAAACCTGGACAGCTGTATGCAAAGCAATGAAACTAGAACACACCCTCACACCATGCACAAAAATAAACTCCAAATGGCTGAAAGACTTAAATATACGACAGGACACCATCAAACTCCTAGAAGAAAACATAGGCAAAACACTCTCTGACATCAACATCATGAATATTTTCTCAGGTCAGTCTCCCAAAGCAATAGAAACTAGAGCAAAAATAAACCCATGGGACCTCATCAAACTGAAAAGCTTTTGCACAGCAAAGGAAACCCAAAAGAAAACAAAAAGACAACTTACAGAATGGGAGAAAATAGTTTCAAATGATGCAACTGACAAGGGCTTAATCTCTAGAATATACAAGCAACTTATACAACTCAACAGCAAAAAAACCAATCAATCAATGGAAAAATGGGCAAAAGACCTGAATAGACATTTCTCCAAAGAAGATATACAGATGGCCAACAAACACATGAAAAAATGCTCAACATCGCTGATTATAAGAGAAATGCAAATCAAAACTACCATGAGATACCACCTCACACCAGTCAGAATGGCCATCATTAATAAATCCACAAATAACAAGTGCTGGAGGGGCTGTGGAAAAGAGGGAACCCTCCTGCACTGTTGGTGGGAATGTAAACTGGTACAGCCACTATGGAGAACAGTTTGGAGATACCTTAGAAATCTATACATAGAACTTCCATATGACCCTGCAATCCCACTCTTGGGCATCTATCCGGACAAAGCTCTACTTAAAAGAGACACATGCACCCGCATGTTCATTGCAGCACTATTCACAATAGCCAGGACATGGAAACAATCCAAATGTCCATCGACATAGGATTGGATTCGGAAGATGTGGTATATATACACGATGGAATACTACTCAGCCATTAAAAAGGATGACATCATGCCATTTGCAGCAACATGGATGGAACTAGAGAATCTCATACTGAGTGAAATGAGCCAGAAAGACAAAGACAAATACCATATGACATCACTTATAACTGGAATCTAATATCCAGCACAAATGAACATCTCCTCAGAAAAGAAAATCAATCATGGACTTGGAGAAGAGACTTGTGGTTGCCTGATGGGAGGGGGAGGGAGTGGGAGGGATCGGGAGCTTGGGCTTATCAGTCACAACGTAGAATAGATTTACAAGGAGATCCCGCTGAATAGCATTGAGAACTATGTCTAGATACTCATGTTGCAACAGAAGAAATGGTGGGGGGAAAAACTGTAATTGTAATGTATACATGTAAGGATAACCTGACCCCCTTGCTGTACAGTGGGAAAATAAAATAAAATTTAATAAAAAAAAAAAAAAAAAAAAAAAAAAAAAAAAAAGAAACAGACCAACTGAACAGACTGATTACTAGAAATGAAATTGAAGAGGTCATAAAATCACTCCCTACAAATAAAAGTCCAGGACCAGATGGCTTCACAGGTGAATTCTATCAAACATATAAAGAGGAATTGGTGCCCATCCTCCTTAAACTCTTTCAAAAGGTTGAAGAAGAAGGAATACTCCCAAAGACATTCTATGAGGCCACCATCACCCTCATTCCATAACCAGGCAGAGATACCACCAAAAAAGAAAACTATCGGCCAATATCATTGATGAATATAGATGCAAAAATTCTCAACAAAATCTTAGCCAACCAAATCCAACAACATATCAAAATGATCATACACCATGACCAGGTTGGGTTCATCCCAGGTTCACAAGGATGGTTCAACATACGCAAATCAATCAGCATCATACACCACATTAACAAAAGAAAAGTCAAAAATCATATGATCATCTCAATAGACGCAGAAAAAGCATTTGACAAAGTTCAACATCCATTCATGATCAAGACCCTCGCCAAAGTGGGTATAGAGGGAACATTCCTGAATATAATCAAAGCCATTTATGACAAACCCACAGCAAATATAATCCTCAATGAGGAAAAACTGAAAGCCTTCTCACTCAAATCTGGAACAAGACAGGGATGCCCACTCTCACCACTGCTCTTCAACATAGTTTTGGAAGTCCTGGCCACAGCAATTAGACAAACAAAAGAAATAAAAGGCATCCATATAGGAAGAGAAGAGATCAAACTGTCACTGTATGCAGATGACATGATTCTATACCTAGAAAACCCTAAGGACTCAACCCCAAAACTCCTTGAACTGATTAATAAATTCAGCAAAGTAGCAGGATATAAGATTAACATTCAAGAGTCAGTTGCATTTCTGTAAAGCAGAAATGAAATATTAGAAAAGGAATACAAAAATACAATACCTTTTTTTTTTTTTTGTCTTTTGTTGTTGTTGTTGCTATTTCTTGGGCCGCTCCCGCGGCATATGGAGGTTCCCAGGCTAGGGGTTGAATCGGAGCCATAGCTACCGGCCTACGCCAGAGCCACAGCAACGCGGGATCCGAGCCGCGTCTGCAACCTACACCACAGCTCACGGCAACGCCGGATCGTTAACCCACTGAGCAAGGGCAGGGACCGAACCCGCAACCTCATGGTTCCTAGTCGGATTCGTTAACCACTGCGCCACGACGGGAACTCCGCTCTACCTTTTAAAATTGCACCTCACAAAATCAAATACCTTGGAATACACCTGACTAAAGAGGTAAAGGACCTATATGCCGAGAACTATAAAACTTTAATCAAGGAAATCAAAGAAGATGTAAAGAAATGGAAAGATATTCCATGTTCCTGGATTGGAAAAATCAATATTGTAAAAATGGCCATACTACCCAAAGCAATCTACAGATTCAATGCAATCCCATGACATTTTTCACAGAACTAGAACAAACAATCCAAACATTTATATGGAACAACAAAAGACCCAGAATCGCCAAAGCAATCCTGAGAAACAAAAACCAAGCAGGAGGCATAACTTCCCCAGACTTCAAGAAATACTACAAAGCCTCAGTCATCAAAACAGTGTGGTACTGGTATCAAAACAGACAGACAGACCAATGGAACAAAATAGAGAACCTGGAAATAAACCCTGACATTTATGGTCAATTAATCTTTGGCAAAGGAGGCAAGAACATAAAATGGGAAAAAGAAAGTCTATTCAGCAAGCATTGCTGGGAAACCTGGACAGCTGCATGCAAAGCAATGAAACTAGAACACACCCTCACACCATGCACAAAAATAAACTCCAAATGGCTGAAAGACTTAAATATACGACAGGACACCATCAAACTCCTAGAAGAAAACATAGGCAAAACACTCTCTGACATCAACATCATGAATATTTTCTCAGGTCAGTCTCCCAAAGCAATAGAAATTAGAGCAAAAATAAACCCATGGGACCTCATCAAACTGAAAAGCTTTTGCACAGCAAAGGAAACCCAAAAGAAAACAAAAAGACAACTTACAGAATGGGAGAAAATAGTTTCAAATGATGCAGCTAACAAGGGCTTAATCTCTAGAATATATAAGCAACTTATACAACCCAACAGCAAAAAAGCCAATCAATCAATGGAAAAATGGGCAAAAGACCTGAATAGACATTTCTCCAAAGAAGATATACAGATGGCCCGCAAACACATGAAAAAATGCTCAACATCGCTGATTAGAAGAGAAATGCAAATCAAAACTACCATGAGATACCACCTCACACCAGTCAGAATGGCCATCATTAATAAATCCACAAATAACAAGTGCTGGAGGGGCTGTGGAGAAAAGGGAAACCTCCTGCACTGCTGGTGGGAATGTAAACTGGTACAGCCACTATGGAGAACAGTTTGGAGATACCTTAGAAATCTACACATAGAACTTCCATATGACCCTGTAATCCCACTCTTGAGCATATATCCGGACAAAGCTCTACTTAAAAGAGACACATGCACCTGCATGTTCATTGCAGCACTATTCACAATAGCCAGGACATGGAAACAATCCAAATGTCCATCGACAGATGATTGGATTCGGAAGAAGTGGTATATATACACAATGGAATACTACTCAGCCATAAAAAAGGATGACATCATGCCATTTGCAGCAACATGGATGGAACTAGAGAATCTCATACTGAGTGAAATGAGCCAGAAAGACAAAGACAAATACCATATGATATCACTTATAACTGGAATCTAATATCCAGCACAAATGAACATCTCCTCAGAAGAGAAAATCATGGACTTGGAGAAGAGACTTGTGGTTGCCTGATGGGAGGGGGAGGGAGTGGGAGGGATCGGGAGCTTGGGCTTATCAGACACAACTTAGAATAGATTTACAAGGAGATCCTGCTGAATAGCATTGAGAACTTTGTCTAGATACTCATGTTGCAACAGAACATGGGGAAAAAACTGTAATTGTAATGTATACATGTAAGGATAACTTGATCCCCTTGCTATACAGTGGGAAAATCAATCAAACAAACAAACAAACAAACAAACAAAAACTAAAGGAAAAAATACTTCCCAGGAGAGTCTGATATATATCTTTGTTTACAAATCCCCCATTCAGTCAAACAAGAGCAAACTGGTGACTACTATAAAAATTATATGTTTATATATCATGTCAAGTGAAGTTATGGTAGAATATATAAGAAATTCAATAAATTAATAGTGTTTAGAGGTGAGTGAATTTTTGCTATCACCTGAAGCCTTTTTTTAAAAATGTTATACTCCTTTCATTATTTGAAGTTTAAAGCCATTCTGATATGACTTTTTAGGTTCTTTCGAGACTACATCTTTTTTTGTATGGAGACCAGGTTGTGGATTTTTTATTTCCTGTTCTGCCTGTGAACCTGACATATTGAATATTTCTGTGGTGAAAATTTGGAGAACATAGGTCATATTCTTGCTGTAGACTCAAAGTCTAAGAAAGATGACCAGGGAATTCTACCCAGTGTTGTGTGATAATTGACGTGGGAAAAGAATCTGAAAGAGAATGGATGTGTATACATGTATAACTGAATTGCTTTGTTGTGCAGTAGAAATGATCGCAACCTTATAAATAAACTATACTTCAACAAAATTTTTAAAAATGAAAATACCCCAAAACAGGCAGCATCACACTTTGTACTTCACGCAGTTATAGGGTTACAGAGCCTTCCTTTCCACATCTCAGGAAATAACCAGTTTCAAACCATACACAAGATAAAAAAGACCAGCAATCCAGATCATATGCAAAGAGTGTGTCAAATTGGGGGGGTTATATGGATTAATGTCAATATTCAGGTGCTCGAATTTCTTGTGTCCCACCCTTAGCCTCCTAAGAAAAGACAAGGGTTGTGCCCTTTTGCATGAGAAGCCTCCACACAGTGGCTGAGACAGAGACAGATGGGCCTTAGCTGGAGAAACACATCACAGCCCCAGATGAAATGGACTGAAGCAAGCATTCAGCCTTGGCCTGGACCAGAGGAAAACCCAAAGTAGGTGTTGGGGCCACTCTGTACTTACCAGGAGACCCTGTGAGAGTTGGACGCAGTGGGTGTGGCCCTAGCAGATGGGTCCACAGCCAGAACTCCACGTGTCTGCCTCCTCCCATTAGAGGGGTCAGGTCCTAAGACACTGTCTGAGATATTCATCTCCAGTGTAGGGGGACTCTATTATTTCCTTTCTTTGCTAGTGATACACAATCTACTCTATAGTTCAAGACAAAATCCGAGAGAAAAACCTGATTTATTTTCCTTTTTAAAAGTATTTATTATTTTATATTTTTTTTGGTCAAGCACACCCACGGCATGTGAAAGTTCCCAGGCCAGGGATTGAACTCCTGCCACAGCAGCAACTGAGCTGCTGTAGTGACAACCGCCCGACACTTAACCTGCTCCAGCACACAGGAACTCCTCTGATTTCTCTTCTGCCCTTCACTTCCAGATCAAACTTCCAAGTCCTTTGGTCTCACTTCACAACACTGACTATTTCCTCATCTTCACCCTCAGGCTCTCTGCCCTGGGTGAGGCCTCTGTGGTCTCTCACACATGCTACACCACTGTCATGGCTTCTAATTGGTCACCTGACCTCCAGTTACTGATGGACTCTAATTCACCTACCAACCTTTCTTCTGTGACTGCCATGGATTTTTTTCTTGTGTTTTTTTTTCCTTTGTTTTTCTTGGTGTATAGCTGATTAACAATGTTGTGTTAGTTTCAGGTGTACAGCAAAGTGAAGCAGTTATATACATACCTACATCCAGATTCTTTTCCTATCTAGGTTATTACACAGTATTGAGTAGATTTCCCTGTGCTATATAGTACGTGGTTGTTATTTATTTTTTAGGACATTGGGATTAACATATACTGACTGCCATGTTTAATGCATATCAGCTTTTGTGTACTGCTCTTGATCAAAGTTTTTCAGTGTTTTCCATGTGCCAGTTGAATTTCGAGGCTTTAGGAATCACATGACCCTTCCTGATGTGGCTCCTGCCCCTCTTTCATTTCTTCTCTTGTCATTTCCTCTTTTGAAATTAAGGCTTCACCCCTGCTAACCTACCTATCTTTCTGAGCACACCATGCTCTCTCACTGCTGTAGCTTTGGGCAAGCTCTTCTCTGCCAAGACTGCCCTCTCTCTATTTGTATTCTACCTACCTGTTAGCTTTTCAAGGCTAAATCTAAATACCATTTTCTATGTGCAACTGTTAGCAAATTCCTGTAGTGCTTTGATCTTAGCTCCTATACAGCTCTCATATCCATTCAATAGTCCACATATATTTATTGAACATATACTGTATGCCTGGCAGTTTTAGACCCAGCAGATAGAAGCTCTAATAAAACACAGCAAAATTTCTGGGCCTTGAGGAGCTAAATTATACTTGCTATGGTCAATTTACCCTCTGTCTCCCTTCTGGTCAATATACAACCTGAGAGTGGGACATTGTTTTAATTTGTAGCCTCTGCATCAAGCACTGTCTGGGGCATAGCAGGAACTGAACAGCAATTTGTGACTACTGAATGAATAACCTTGTACTAGTTTCCAAAGGATAAGTTGAATCAAGCAGAAATGTAGTAGATATCAAAGGATAGGCTCCTTTTCAAAATCCTTGTGTTGAAAGTTTCCTTTTAACATGAAGGTAATAGTCCAAAGGTCTTGTGTCCTAATCTAACCTCTCCATGATGGTTTTTTTTTCCTTGCATTTATATTGTTTTATCTCCTCTTCTGAATAATTTAGGTATCATGCTACAATTCTGGGGAAGAAGCAGAACTTCTAAGCAGAGGTGGTCCCAGGAAAACTGTGAAGGGACAAATTCCATCTTACCTGCCTTCAAACTCTCCTTTATGCCAGGAAGGGTCTCATTTAGAGACTAGTATATCCCTTCCTCTGTAGCTAAATTTCCTTTCGGGGAAGGAAGGATCTACCATCATGATAATCATGATACAAGGTGATTATTTATACTTCAATGAGAACATGTGAATCTATTAAAGTCTCTTCCACTGAATTTACCTTGATTCTACTGAATATATGGAAAGCTGTGATACTAAGATAATTTCAACTAATGGGATGTATATTTTTGATAAGAATTCCATTTCCCTGATATCACAAATGATAAATGCTAACGTGCATATTCTTATGACCTGCCTATTATTTGTTTTAGTGGTCACCCTTGGCTAGTTTAAATATGAGCTTGTGGCTGATGATACTTAAAAAATAAAGAAGTGAACAAGGGTACTCAATTCCAGCACTGAAATACACAGATGTACACACAGAAGATTCTTTGGTGGAGTCAGCATATAGCCACTCTAGGAGAGAGGCTGACAGTGGCCATGGAAATGCTTACTATAATGATCTCTTTGCCGAAATGATTCTAAGTATCTTTAGAGCAGAAAGATCCAGTCTCTCCTTGAACAAAAGTACTGTGGGTTCATTGTTTCTAACTTTCAGGTTGTAATGATTCTATCTAGGGCAGAAATGATGGAAGGAGATGGCCATAAAATCTTTCAGTGCTTTTATTTAGTACTGCAGTTTCAGTCTGTTCAATTCACTGAGCTACAGTTTATGACAGAAACCATTATAGACCTTCTACCATACAAAACAATATCTATTGAAATCTTATCTGTTGAGCTCCTGTTCTTTCTGTGTTGGGAATATCTTTCATTCTTTCAGTTCCCTATGTTTGATCAGAAACAAGGACACTGATTTCAAATATTGGAAAGTATGTAAACATACCTCTTTTCTCGGCTCAGAGAATGCAGTTGTGCTGATAATGTTGGAATGATTCCTGGAATTGATTCCTCAACATGGCTGTCTTGCAGTTATTACATAGAGAGGGTGATGCCAGTGTCCTTCGACATTGGAGGATTTGGAAATCATTCAGCTGGCACATTCTGGGTGAGCACACATGGTGTATGTGGAGGTTCTCAGTTAGCTTCGAGATATTCAGTGCTAGATAATACAATCTCTTTCCTAACCTCATGGGGCTTACAGGGAGAAGGAAGATATTAAAAAAAAAAAACCCTCACAGATAAATAAACACATGCAATAATATGAAGAAGATATAAGTGTAAAAAGATTAGAGTTGATTCTCATTAACACTGAGATCCTATAAACCCAGTCATGGAAACCTCTTCCTTAAAACTCCCAGATGACTTGCTGTCACACTGAAGATCAAGTTCAAAGTGCTTACTGACACATGCAAGGCTATGCAGGGCTCTGTGCACTTCACCAGTCCAATCTCTATTAATAAGTACCTCCTCCCTGACTCCCACACTTTACCCACATGGGTCTTCTTTCCACCATTCACTTTTCCAGGCTGGTTTCTGCTCAGGGCCTCTGCATCTGTCATTTTCTCTGCTTGCAATGCTTTTGTACCATTTTTTTTCAAGGCTGGCTTCTTCTAGATAATCAGGCCTCAGCAGAGAGCATCTTTTCTGAAAGCCCTTTCCTGATTACCCAGTTTAAATAAGCCCTTATTTTCACCTATCTTTTCCCCCCTTTTTATATTTTATTTTTGTTAAAGAATAGTTGGTTTACAGTATTGTTCAATTCCTACTGCACCCTATTGTATCACTTATACATGGAATCCACCTATCTTTTCACTGTCGCATTACCTGTTTCATCTTCTCCATTGATCTTAGAATGATTTGCCATTCTTGTTTGTGTGTGTGTGTGCCTTTGTTTACTGGTATATTTTCTGTATCTCTCACTGGAAGGTAGCCTCCAGGAGACTAAGCTGAGACCAAAACTAACCCAAGAACCTAGAATAGTGTTCAGTATGTGAAAAATTTTATGACTCTACCTAGAACCATCTCTGATTGCTAAGTGTAGACAAACCCAGGCTATTTCTTTCTTAGAGTTTACTGCCCAGCTTAAATCCATAATCAACTAGGAGATCCAGCTTCTGATTGGTATCTAATGAGAACTTCTTGCCCAATCACACACACACATTTCAAGAAGATGAAATTTAGCATAGAGTCACAGTAGAGTTAAATCCACTGAGGAAAAACAATTCCTAAAACAAGCAGCAGAATTAGAGTGTGGTTGAAACATATATTCAAATTGCATTTTCAAAGAGAACACATGTTCTCACTCTAAAACATTTGCAAATTTCAAGTTCTAGTGTGTTTTCCCAGAACTGAGCAAGGAGTTACCCCTGAGCTTAATTTTAGGCTATAGAAAAACATTTCATAAAAAAAATTCCTAAAGTTTGCTCAATCAGGACATAGTATTTGCTCTTAAAAATTTACTTAATTTAAGTAGTGGTTGATATTAAGAACAATAAAAGGGAGTTCTTGTTGTGGTTCAGTAGTAATAAACCCAATTAGTATCCATGAGGATGTGGGTTCAATACGTGGCCTTGCTCAGGGGGTTTAGGATCTAGCATTGCCATGAGATGTGGAGGTCACAAATGTGGCTCAGATCTTATGGTGCTGTCTGTGACTGTGGCTGGCAAATGGCAGCTGCAGCTCCAATTTCACCTGTAGCCTGGGAACTTCCAAATGCTGCAGGTGCAGCCCTAAAAAGCAAACAACAACAACAACAACAAATGTTTCATTTTAATTGCAAAGGCTTTTGTGTTAGTGGTACTTTCCTTAATTTAATTTTATATAAAGATTGGTTAGCAGGGCTTGCAAGATGGCGGAAGAGTAAGAGGATGTGCTCACCCTCTCCCACAAACACATCAAAAAAACACGTCTACATGTAAAACAATTCTCACGGAACAACAACTGAATGCTGGCAGAAAAACGTAAACCTCCAAAAAGGGCAAGAAACTCTTGATAGAACTGCATAGAACAAAAGAAAAAATAGAGGAAAGGAATCAGGACGGTCTAACTCTCCTGTGAGGGAGTTGTGAAGGAGAAAGGGAACCTACACCCTGGGAAGCCACCTAACCAACAGAAAGATCAGCCCAGCCAGAGGGAACTCCAAGAAGCTGAGAAAAGCACCACAGCAGGTCTGAGATCCAAAAAGCAGAGTGAGAAATGCACATACCATCTGAACCACTGGCACAGACACCATAGATTGAAATGTTCAGCTAGGGCTGGGTACTGAGATTTAGACTCTGGAAGTCAGTCCCAGGGAGTGGGCTGGTGTTGGTGCTGTGGAGACAGCCTAAGGGACAAGGGAGCAGTGTGCTGCTGGCAGGGGGAGTGGTACGCTGAGGGCTGGGGAGTGAAAAGCCATGGTAGAGGGAACCTGGGAGGATGTGCAGACCCACAGGAGAGGCAAGGCGCCAAAGTTGACAAGGGGGGAGGAGGAGGGGCAGGCCACCATAGAAAACTCCCTGGGCCCCAGTGTGCACGCTTGCCCACTGGAACACAGAGGGCTGAGAGCTCCTTCCCAGCGTCTGTGCCCTGCCCACATGGAATTGTTCCTGCCTGCACCATCTCATGCACCTGGCGCCTGAACCCAGGCCACATGGATCTGGCCTGCCAGCACCTTAGAGCACTCCCAGCTCCCATGACCCATCCTCACAGAGCCAGCCCACCAGACCACACTGGACTGTGACAAACTACAGTTTGGCTTCTCCAAATTTGCAGAAAAAGAAAAACAAAAGTATGATGAAGAAGCTCAGAAACCATTCCCAGTTAAAGCAACAGGAGAATTCACCTAAAGCAATCAACAATGAAATAGACCTCTGCAGTCTGACAGACTTTGAGTTCAAAAGGAAGATATTGAAAATACTGAAGGAATTAAGAGAGGATATGAACAGTAATGCAGATTCCCTCAGAAAGAAGCTAGAAAATACAAGGAGGAGTCACAATAAACTAGAAAATTCATTTGCGGAGATACAAACCGAGCTAAAGGCAATAATGAGCAGAATGAATAATGCAGAGGAACAAACTAGTGATGTGGAAGATAGACTAATGGTAATCACCCAAACAGGACAGCAGACAGAAAACCAAATTAAAAAAAAAAAAACATGAAAGCAATATAAGAGACCTATGGGATAATATAAAGCAGGCCAATCTACACATAATAGGAATTCCAGAAGAAGAAAAAGGGGATTGAAGATATATTTGAAGAAATTATAGCTGAAAACTTTCCAAATCTAAAGGATACTGATATCAAGATACAGGAATCACAGAGGGCCCCAAACAAGTTGAATCCAAACAGGCCCACACCAAGACATATTATAATAAGTGGTAAAAGTTAAAGATAAAGAGAGGATTCTAAAGGCAGCAAGAGAAAGGCAAAGTGTTAATTATAAGGGAATCCCAATAAGGCTATCAGCTGATTTCTCTACAGAAACACTACTGGCCAGAAGGGAGTAGCAAGATATATTTAAAGGACTGAAAAGAAAAAATCTGCAACCTAGAATACTCTATCCAGCAAGAATATCATTTAAAATAGAAGGGTAAGTAAAGAATTTCTCCAACAAACAAAAGCTGAAAGAGTACAGCAATATGAAACCCATTCTAAAAGAAAGAAAGGGCTTTTTTAAATTAAAAAAAAAAAAGAGGAGTTCCCGTCGTGGTGCAGTGGTTAACAAATCCGACTAGGAACCATGAAGTTGTGGGTTGAGTCCCTGCCCTTGCTCAGTGGGTTGATGATCCGACGTTGCTGTGAGCTGTGGTGTAAGTTGCAGACGAGGCTCGGATCCTGTGTTGCTGTGGCTCTGGTGTAGGCCAGTGGCTATAGCTCCGATTGGACCCCTAGCCTGGGAACTCCATATGCCGCGAGAGCGGCCCAAGAAAATGGCAAAAAGACAAAAAAAAAAATAGTAATAAAATAAAAAAAATAAAAAAAAGAGAGAGAGAATTAGGATGGAGGAAACCACAATTGGAAAGCAGTCACTTAAATAAACCAGCATACAGATCCAAACATGAAGATGGTTAAAAAAAAAAAAAAAAAAAAAAAAAAAGACATCAAAATCATACAATGTGGGTAAGGGAAGTAAGAAAAAAGAGATTCTTTTTTTTTAATCTTAATGATGTGTTTGAGTGTATACGATTATCAGGCTAAAGTAAGGAGATGTAGGAAGGTGTTAACATACTTAAAAAACAGGGCAACCACAAATCAAAGCCAAACATTACATTCACAAAAACTGAAAAGAAAAATACTTGAGTATAAAATAAATGGAAACCATCCAACCAAAAAAATAAAAGAAGAAAAGAGAAACAGAGCCAACTGGAAAACGTCTTAAAATGTCAATAAATAAATATCTATCAATAATCAGCTTAAATGTCAATGGACTGAATGCTCCAATCAAAAGACACAGAGTGGCAGATGGGATAAAAAACACAAACCTTCAATCTGCTGTCTACAAGAAACTCAACTTAGCACAAAGGACACATATGGATTGAAAGTGAGGGGATGGCAAAAGATATTTCATGCCATTGGACAAGACAGGAAAGCAGGAGTAGTGACACTATATCAGACAAAATAGACTTTAAAACCAAGGCCATAAAGAAAGATGAAGGACAATATTTAATGGTTAAAGGATCCATTTGAAAAGAGGATATTACAATCATCAATATATATGCCCCTACTGTAGGAGCACCCAAATACATACAACAAATACTAACAGACATAAAAGGAGAAATCTATGGGAATACAATCATAGTAGGAGACTTTAACACCCCACTCACATCAATGGACAGATCCTCTAGACAGAAAATTAATAAAGCAACAGAGATTCTAAAGGAAACAATAGAAAAGTTAGACTTAATTGACATTTTCAGGAATTACATCCAAAAAAAAAAAAAAAAGAAATAAGAATACACATTTTTCTCAAGTGCACATGGAATATTCTCAAGAATTGTTCACATTTTGAGGTATGAAGCTAACCGCAACAAATTTAAGAGTATAGAAATTATTTCAAGTATATTTTCTAACCACAATGGCATTAAACTAGAAATCAACCATAGGGAAAGAAATAAGAAAAAACCTACTACATGGAGACTAAAAAATATGCTACCAAAAACCAATGGGTCAATGAGGAAATCAAGAAGGAAATTAAAAAATACCTCCACACAAATGATAATGAAAGACACATCCACTCAAAATCTATGGGATGCTGCAAAAGCAGTGCTCAGAGGGAAACTCATAGCAATACAGGCCTTCCTCAAAAAAGATGAAAAAAATCTCAAATTGACAACTTAACCCAACACCTAAATGAATTAGAAAAAGAAGAACAAGAAAAACCTAAAGTCAGTAGAAGGAAGGGAAATCATAAAGATCAAAGAGGAAATCAATAAAATAGACATTCAAAAAACAATAGACAAAATCCATCAAACCAAGAGCTGATTCTTTGAAAAGGTAAACAAAATTGACAAACCTCTGGATAGACTCACCAAGAAGAGGAGCGAAAAGCCCCAAATAAACAAAATCAGAAATGAAAAAGGAGAAGTCACAACAGATACTACAGAAATACAAAAAACCATGAGAGAATACTATGAACAATTGTATGCCAACAAATTTGACAACCTGGAAGAAATGGACCACTTTCTAGAGACTTATAGCCTGCCAAAACCGAATCAAGAAGAAATAGATCAACTGAACAGATGAATCACAAGAAATGAAATTGAATATGTCATAAAAACACTCCTTACAAATAAAAATCCAGGACCAGATAGCTTCACAGGCGAATTCTACCAAACATTCAAAGAGGAAATCATACCCATCCTCCTTGAACTTTTTCAAAAGTTTGAAGAAGGAACACTCTCAAAGACATTCTATGATGCCACCATCACCCTGATTCCAAAATCAGACCAAAATACCACCAAAAAATGAAACTATTGGCCAATATCTTTGACGAATATAGAAGGAAAAATTCTCAACAAAATTTTAGTTAACCGAATCCAACAACAAAGAATCATACACCACAACCAGATAGGATTCATCCCAGGTGCACAAGGATGGTTCAACATACACAAATCAATCAACGTCATACACCACATTAACAAAAGAAAAGTCAAAAAGCACATGATCATCTCAATAGATGCAGAAAAACATTTGACAAAGTCCAACATCCATTCATGATCAAAACTCTTACCAAAGTGGGTCTAGAGGGAACATTCCTTAACATAATCAAAGCCATTTATGACAAGCCCACAGCAAATTCAATACTCAATGGAGAAAACCTGAAAGTCTTCCCACTAAAATCTGGAACAAGACAAGGATCCCTACTCTCAGCACTGTTATTCAACATAGTACTGGAGGTCCTAGCCTCAGCAATAAGACAATATATAGAAAGCCCTAAGGACTCAACCCCAAAATTAATTGATGAACAAATTCAGCCAAGTATCAGGATATAAGATTAACATTCAGAAATCAGTCACCTTTCTGTAACTAAAAATGAAACTTTAGAAAAGGAATACAAGAACACAATACCTTTTAAAATTGCACCTCACAAAATCAAATACCTGGGAATACACCTGATCAAGGAGATAAAAGACTTATATGCTGAGAACTATAAAACATTCATCAAGGAAATTAAAGAAGATGTAAAGAAATGGAAAGATATTCCATGTTCCTAGATTGGAAAAATCAATATTGTAAAAATGGCCATACTACCCAAAGCAATCTACAGATTCAATGCAATCCCTATCAAATTACCCATGACATTTTTCACAGAACTAGAACAAATAATCCAAAAATTTATGTGGAACCACAAAAGACCCAGAATTCCCAAAGAAATTCTGAGGAACAAAAACCAAGCAGGAGGCATAACTATCACTGACTTCAGGCAATATTACAAAGCCACAGTTATCAAGACAGTGCAATAGACCAATGAAACAGAATAGAGAACCCAGAAATAAACCCAGACACCTAGGGTCAATTAATCTTTAACAAAGGAGGCAAGAACATAACATGGGAAAAAGACAGTCTTTCCAGAAAGCATTGCTGGGAAACCTGGACAGCTGCATGTAAATCAATGAAACTAGAACACATCCTCACACCATGCATGAAAATAAACTCAAAATGGCTGAAAGACTTAAATATAAGACAAGAAACCATCCAACTCCTGGAAGAGAACATAGGCAAACATTCTCTGACATCAACCTTATGAATACTTTCTCACTTCAGTCACCCAAAAATAAACTAATGGGACCTAATCAAACTGACAAGTTTTGCACAGCAAAGGAAACCCAAAAGAAAACAAAAAGACAACTTACAGAATGGAAGAAAATAGTTTCAAATGATGCAACTGACAAAGACTTAATCTCTAGAATATATAAACAACTTATAAACTCAACAGCAAAAAAGCCAACAACCCAATTGAAAAATGGGCAAAAGACCTGAATAGACATTTCTCCAAGGAAGATATACAGATGGCCAACAAGCACAAGAAACAATGCTCAACATCCCTGATTATTAGAGAAATGCAAATCAAAACTACCACAAGATACCACCTCACACCAGTCAGAATGGCCATCATTAACAAGTCCACAAGTAACAAGTGCTGGAGGGGGTGTGGAGAAAAGAGAACCCTCCTGCACCGTTGGTGGGGGTGGGAATGGAAGCTCGTACAACCACTGTGGAGAACAGTATGGAGATACCTTAGAAATCTATACATAGAACTGCCATATGACCCAGCAATCCCACTCTTGGGCATATATCTGGACAAAACTTTCCTTAAAAAAGACACATGCACCTGCATGTTCATTGCAGCTCTATTCACAATAACAAAGACATGGCCATCGACAGACGATTGGATTAAGAATTTGTGGTATATATACACAGTAGAATACTAGTCAGCCATCAAAAAGAACAAAATAATGCCGTTTGCAGCAACATGGATGGAATTAGAGACTCTCATCCTGAGTGAAGTAAGTCAGAAAGAGAAAGACAAATACCATATGATATCACTCATATCTGATATCTAATTACAGCACAAATGAACTTTTCCACAGAAAAGAAAATCATGGACTTGGAGAATAGATGTTGTTGCCAAGGGGGGGGGGGGAGGGAGTAGGATGAATTGGGATCTTGGGGTTAATGGATGAAAACTATTGCCTTTGGAATGGATTAGCAATTAGATCCTGACGTGTAGCACTGGGAAGTATGTCTAGTCACTTATGATGGAGCATGATAATGTGCAAAAATAGAATGTGTACATGTATGTGTAACTGGGTCACCATGCTGTACAGCAGAAAAAAAATTGTATTGGGGAAATAATTTTAAAAAATAAAATAAAATAAAATAAAATCCAGAAATACAGCTACCAAAAAAAAAAAAAAAAGATTAGTTAAACTACATCTACTTTTATACTGTCAGCACACCTGTCTTGGACCTATAACTAGTTGATGTCAAAACACAGAAACTAATTTTGAAAAAACCCTCCAGTTTCCTTATACATCTGAACTGTTTGATTTGACTGCAGCATTTTTATTTCTTTTTATTAAATTTTTTTTCTGGAGTTCCCTTCATGGCTCAGCAGTTAACACACATGACTAGAATCCATGAGGATGTGGGTTCAATACCTGGCCCCGCTCAGGGGGTTAAAGATCCAACATTGCTGTAAGTTGTGGTGTAGTTCACAGTCGTGTCGTTGATCCTGTATTGCTGTGGTGTAGGCTGGCAGCTATATCTCCAATTTGATTTGACCCCTAGCATGGGAACTTCCATATGCCATGGGTGCGACTCTAAAAAGAAAAAAAAACAAAAAACAAAAAACCATTTTTTTTTTTCTTTTTATGGCCATACCTGCAGCATATGGAAGTTCTTGGGCTGGGGTTGAATTGGAGCTACAGCTGCAGGCCTATACTGCAACACTGTATCCAAGCCACATCTGTGAAATATGCTGCAGCTTGCCACAACACCACATCCTTAATGTACTGAGCTATGCCAGGGATCAAACCCATATCCTCATAGAGACAATGTTGGATCCTTAACCCATGGAACTACAATGGGAACTACAACTTTAGCATTTTTAAAAGATGGAAGAAAAAATAGTGAGCTAACTTCTTCAAAGAATTAAAAAAAAAAAAAACCCAAACAGCATCAAAACCAAATGAGAATAGAAAAATGAAGGAGAAAAACCCTCTATAATTTAAATTTTTAATATAAAACTTGCTACACACATATGAATAATTAGTAGAAAGACTCTTAGGCCCAGGAGGGTCCAGATTTATTGATTATTCCCTATTTTTAAAGGGGAAAATAGTAATGCCCACTTCCTGACATGTGGAGGAAGAGCTCCCACAGGCCTCCTCCTTAGGTTTCTAGACTACAGAAAAAAAAATGATGCAAATGAACTTATTTGCAAAACAGAAACAGACTCACAGACTTTGAAAGCAAACTTATGGTTATCAAATGGGGAAGGTGGAAGAGGGATAAAATGGGAGTTTGGGATTAACATATACACATTACTATATATAAAATAGATAAAAAACAAGAGCCTACTATATAGCACAGGGAACT
This sequence comes from Sus scrofa, assembly GCF_054392235.1. NCBI lineage: Eukaryota > Metazoa > Chordata > Mammalia > Artiodactyla > Suidae > Sus > Sus scrofa. Next base: position 47,855,189 of record NC_139390.1, on the reverse strand, counting down.
ATATTCCATATGTTACAATAGCCTATCATGGAAAAGAATCTGAAAAAAGATATATACATATTTATGTATGTATAACTGGATCACCTTGCTGTATACCTGAAACATTATAAATCAACAATACTTCAATAAAGAAGAAGAAGAAAAAGAAGAAAAATGCATGCCCAGTTGGTTTGGCTGCTACTTCTCAGTTTCACGTAACACAAACAATGTCAGGAGAGGGTCTTGGGGAGGATAGATGGAGTTGTATGAGGCAGGCCAGTAGCCCCTGAAATTAGCATCCTTACTCATTTCACAGTGGGGTTGCTTGCTGGCTTTGTCTGGATCAGCTGCCATCTGGGGGCTGGGCAGAAGAGGCTATGGAAGATGAAGCTGCTTTGCATGATGATGCTTCTGTGCTGAATAAGAAGGATGGAGAGGAGGCTTAGGTGGATCGGGGAAGCATGACTAGATAGAAATTGTTAGGAATTCCAGCAATTGGGCCTGTTCTCACTAACTCTTGTTTATCAAGGACATTGGTTATAGAATAAAAAATCCAAGAGAGTATAACAGTTGCTCAAACTGCAGTTATATTTGGCATAGAGACATACTTGATTCTTACGCCCAAATAAGATTTTACCAGTAAAAACTGAGGGTGTATTAAGGAGAAACAAAGTATCATGGGGTCCTTTCTCCTCCAGAGAGCATTCGTCTCCTATCTAAAATTGACAAGTTAAGATCAGCTCAAGAAACTCTCCTATTGCTGACAATTCTGCTTTACCAAATTGCCAGAGGGATATGTCCCTGCCCTTTTGTCTTTCTTGTGTTTGTGGAAGACAACTGGTGATTGACAATAATTTTGATTGCCAAGACACCCTGAGCTGATATGGGGAATCATTTGCAGGTTTCAATACATAAAGACTACAAATAAGGACATCCTGCTGTGGCTCAGTGATTTAAAAACCCAACATAGTATCTGTGAATATGTGGATTTGATGCTTGGCCTCACTCAGTAGGTTAAGGATCCCATGTTGCCTCAAGCTGCGGTGGAGGCCTCAGCTGCAGCTCCAATCAGGCCCCTGGCCTGGAAATTTCCGTATGTTGCAGGTATGGTTGTGAAAAATAATTACAGATAAAATAGAATAACAGCAAGCTCTTAAATAGATGCTTGAGCTTCATGACAAGGAGAATCACTACATAAAATAAGGAAGAGGGAATTCCAACCCAAGTCAGGAATGAGATGAGAAGAGAAGGTGTGCCAAGAGAATCAGGGTTAGGAGTGGGCTTGTGCAGAGGCCTGGAGCTGAGCTCCCCACCTAAATCAGGGCCCTGAGATGAAAACTTAGCACAAACTTGATCTTAGACTTGTGACACCCACTGGGTACTCAGAAAAAGAGAACTCAAAATTACTCAAGTCTCCCCTGACTCAGAGAACACAGGACTCCTTTGGAAACTAAGCTCCTCTCCAACATATAGTAAAAATGACAAACAAAAAGCCGCAACAATGACATGAACAAGAGTCAGAAAATGCAATAACTAAAAGAGTTTACATATGTAAATATTGTAGACATAACAGCAAGATACCAACATCATATGCTATCACTTATATGTGGAATCTAAAAAAAGGACACAATGAACTTCTTAGCAGAACAGAAACTGACTCACAGACTCTGAAAAACTTATGGTTACCAAAGGAGACAGGTTGGGGGATGGGGGCTGGGCTAGGGGTTTGGGATGGAAATGATATAAAATTGGGTTGTGATGATCGTTGGACAACTATAAATGTAATAAAATTCATTGAGTTAAAAAATATTGTAGACATTAAAACATCTGAAGACCATGAGGCAACAACTAGGCATAGAAAAAAGAACAGGTAATCCTGGAAACAAACAAAAAGAAACATTAAGAATAGGAGAATTTGTTTGGGATTAACATATATGCATTAATATATATAAAGTAGATAAACAAAGACCTACTATATGGCACAGGGAACTATACTTAATATTTTGTAATAACCTATAAGGTAAAAGAATCTGAAAAAAATATATAATATGTGTGTATATATATTATATATACAACTGAATCACTGTGCTATATGACTGAATCTAACATGATATTGTAAATCAATTATACTTCAATTTAAAAAATAAAATAAAAAATGAAAGGCAAAAGCAGAAGGGCACACAACAAAAAAAATCCTGTTGCAAGGAATAAATGAATAAATTATATAAGAATTTTTAAAAATAGTAAAATATACAGAAACTGAAGTTTTTTAAAATTCAACTAAAAGTGTAAAGGGCACCATCATTGGATTTAAAAAGTTAATTGAAAGATTAATGAATAAAAGCCCAGAGAAAAATTAGGCATAGGTATAAAGAGATGAAAAAGATGAAAGAAATGGTAAGATTCATAGAGGAGAAAATAAAAGTGTTCATCGACACATGCTAATAAAATTCCAGGAAGAAAAGAACAAGAAGTTAGGACAAAGGGTGGTATTAGAAGAGATAATGGCTGAGCACTTCCTAGAGTTGAAGACAGTTGGTTCTCTGGTTGAAGGAGTACACCAAGATCTAAAAGGAAGGAGAAAAATAAATTACATCTAGGAAAACCACAGCGAAATTGCAGAACCAAATGAGAAGAGGAAAAACTTCATCTGCCAGAGAAAAGAGCCAGCTAACTCATAAGGCATTATGATTAGACTGGCAACAGATTTCTCAGCAGGTGCAATCAATGCTACAAATAAGTGAAAATAACCATTTCAGTGTTCATATGTAAAAATCATTGTTCACCTAGAATTCTATACAGCCAAACTCTAACCTGAGCATGAAGGCAAAGTTAAGATATTTCCAACCATATAAAGATTGGAAACGTGTTTCCTGAGGATAAGTTGAATCCTTTTAGCTGTCGGCCTGTTGGTACTGACATTCTTATTTGGGACTTTAAATACTTGAGATAGGAGTTCCTCTTGTGGGTCAGCAGAAATGAATCTGACTAGCATCCATGAGGACACTGCTTCGATCCCTGGCCTTGCTTAGTGGCTTAAGGATCTGGTGTTGCCATGAGCTGTGGTGTAGGTTGCTGATGCAAATCGGATGTGGCATTGCTGTAGCTGTGATGTAGGCCAGTGGCTATAGTTCTGATTCAACCCCCAGCCTGGGAACCTCCATATGCTATGGGTGCATCCCTAAAAAGACCAAAAAACAAAAACCAAAAAACTTATTGGAGATAAATTCTGAACAACAAAGGTGGATGCGGGTGGGTTTGGTGGACAGAGGTTGAGCATCCATCGCTCCTTCTGGTGAAGCTTCCAGAAGGAAGAGGCTGAAGGAGCTAAAATCATGTTTCCCAGGCTCTGTGCAGTTAGATTCCATGTGTGACTTAGGCTCAATCAATCACCCTGATATTCATGCAGGGTTTGGGTTTGTTGTTTCAGCTGTTTCTGTTGGGGCACAGAGTTGTGGACTGTTCTTCCCCTTGCTGGAGTGTTAGTGAATCTCAGGGACCATGAGAAACTTTTTGCCCATGTTGAGAGGCAGTGTGGAGAGCAGCTGTTTTTTTGGATGCGGGTTGTAGCAGCTTGGCTTGAATTTTTTTTTATTATAGTTGATTTACAATATTCTGTCAATTTCTGCTATACAGCAAAGTGACCCTGGTATACATATATAGACATTCTTTTTCTCACATTATCCTTCATCATGTTCCATCACAAGTGATTAGACATAATTTCCTGTGCTATACAGTAGGATCTCATTGCTTATCCACTCCAAATGCAATAATTTGCATCTACTAACACCAAACTCCCAATCCATCCCATTCCCTCCCCTCCCCTCCCCCTGCAAATACAAGTCTGTTCTCCATGTCCATGATATGTTTCTGTTTTGTAGATAGACCATTTGTACCATATTTTAGACTCCATATATAAGTGATGTCATATTGTGTCTGTCTTTCTCTTTCTGACTTACTTTACTCAGTATGAGAGTCTCTGGCTCCATCCATGTTGCTGTAAGTGGCATTATTTTGTTCTTTTTATGGCTGAGTAGTATTCCATTGTGGATGTATGTACCACATCTTCTTAATCCATTCATCTGTCAATGGACATTTAGATTGTTTCCATGTCTTGGTTATTGTGAATAGTGCTGAGATGAACATAGGGGTTCAGGTACCTTTTTCTTTTTTGTTATTCATTTAGTTATTTTATTGTTATTTCTCTCAACACATTTTTTTCCCACTGTACAGCATGGGGACCCAGTTATATATACATGTATACATATTTTTTTCTCCCATTGTTGTGCTCTGTTGTAAGTATCTAGACATAGTTCTCAGTGCTACACAGCAGGATCTCATTGTAATCCATTCCAAAAGAAATAGTTTGCATCCCATTAGCCCCAAGCACCTGATCCCTCCCACTCCCTTCCCCTCCTCCCAGGCAACCCCAAGTCTATTCTCCAAGTCCACAACTTTCTTTTCTGTGGAAAGTTTCATTTGTGCTGTATATTAGATACCAGATATGAGTGATATCATATGGTATTTGTCTTTCTCTTTCTGACTTACTTCACTTAGGATGAGAGTCTCTAGTTCCTTCCTCTAGAATATACAAGCAACTTATACAATTCAACAGCAAAAAAGCCAACAACCCAATTGAAAAATGGGCAAAAGACCTGAATAGACATTTCTCCAAGGAAGATATACAGATGGCCAACAAGCACAAGAAACAATGCTCAACATCCCTGATTATTAGAGAAATGCAAATCAAAACTACCACAAGATACCACCTCACACCAGTCAGAATGGCCATCATTAATAAGTCCACAAGTAACAAGTGCTGGAGGGGGTGTGGAGAAAAGAGAACCCTCCTGCACCGTTGGTGGGGGTGGGAATGGAAGCTCGTACAACCACTGTGGAGAACAGTATGGAGATACCTTAGAAATCTATACATAGAACTGCCATATGACCCAGCAATCCCACTCTTGGGCATATATCTGGACAAAACTTTCCTTAAAAAAGACACATGCACCTGCATGTTCATTGCAGCTCTATTCACAATATCAAAGACATATAAACAACTCAGATACCTTTTTGAATGAATCTTTTGTTCTGACAGATGCCCAGAAGTGGGATTGCTGATTCATATGGTAGTTCCATATTTAGTTTTCTGTGGTATTTCCATACTGTTTCCATAGTGGTTGTACCAATTTTTCCCACCAAGAGTGAAGGAGAGTACACTTTTCTCCATACCCTCCCCAGCATTTGTTGGTTTTTGACTTGTTAATGATGGCCACTCTAACTGGAGTGAGATGGTACCTCGTTGTTTTGATTTGCATTTCTCTAATATTTAGTGATGCTGAGCATTTTTTTCATGTGCCTGCTGGCCATCTCTTTGTCTTATTTGGAGAAAAGTCTGTTTAGTTCTTCTGCCCATTTTTTGGTTGGGTTTTTTATTTTTTCGTTGTTGAGTTCTATGAGCTACTTATATATTTTGGATATTAAACCTTTATCTGTTAAATCATTTGCACAGATTTTCTCCTATTCTGTGGGTTTTCTTTTTGGTTTTTTTAATGGTTTTCTTTGCTGTGCAGAACATTTTGAGTTTAATTAGATCCCATTAAACTCATTGGTTATTTGTGTCTTTATTGCCATTATTCTAGGAGGTAGGTCAAACACAACATTGCTGTGATTTTTGTCATCATCTTGTATCTTGATAAAAGGGTAATAGCAGAGTTGCAGGGATTTTCTGTTTGGTTGTTTCTTGTTGGTAATCTTTTTCTCACTGCAGTTCAGATTATAGCTGTGAAAGGATAATTATTCTTTGAAGTGATTTAAAAAATATATATCACATCAAAGAAAAACTATATATATATAACTATATATATACAGTTATATAACTAGAACTATGGCTACATAAAATATACTCAATGGGACATCACTCAGCCATAAAAAGAATGCAATCGCATTTGTAGCAACATGGATGGACCTAGAGATTTCATATTATGTGCATTAAGTCAGAGAAAGACAAATATCCTATGATACCACTTATTATGTGGAATCTAAAAAAATGATACAAATGAACTTATTTACAGAACAGAAATATACCTACAAAATGATCTTTTGGTTACCAAATGGGAAAGGGAGCAGTGTGGGGGATCAATTAGGTGTTTGGAAGTAACACATACACATTACTATGAATAAAATAGATAACCAACAAGGACATACTGTATAGCACAGGGAACTATATTCAATATTTTATAATAACCTATAAGAGAAAAGAATGTGAAAAAGAATACACACACACACACATACATATGTATAACTGAATCACTTTGTTATACACCTGAAACTAACTTAACATTGTAAATCAACTATACTTATTAAAGAAGGATGGTTCTGAAGAGAGTGACTTCCAGATTGTAGGCAGGTTAGCAATTCCAGGAACCCATCAAAAAGTGTGGTGCCAGGATCTTCTTCATTTGACTAACACACCCATGCTCCAACTGCTGTGGGTGTTGGTTACTTACAGATCTTATCTAAAGGAATGCCCTGAATTGATGGCATCTGGATCCCCTGGAAAGCTAGACACCCTCTCCAGGATCTCATCTGATGAGAATTAACTATCAGAAATCTCATAGGAAACATCATTAATAATGGTGACTTACTGAAAACATCCTTGAATAGAAAGAACAAGACAACAGTACTTACTATCACCATTTTATTCAGTGCTGCCCTGAAAAAGAAAATAACTTCAAGTGTACATGGCCCTCAGGGTCCCTGCTTATGAACCACCAAGATAAAAGGGGGCTCTCTAGCAGAGCTCTAAGAGGCTCAAAGGGAAAGGGCTTTTATACACCACTGGCCACATAGCTGAAGCCAGACTGTGGAATTGCTTAAGCCAGGTGCTGACCATCAACCTACACAGCCTTAAACAAAGCTGGCCAATTAGCACCTCCAGAGGGATCTCGAATTTTAAACAGCACAATGTAGATCGCCAACTAGAAAATCAACTTCTCCTAGGCCGAGGATCGTAGCAGGCTTCTGTGCCTCCCTGGAGATAAGCAATGATCTGCCCACGCCAGCTGCAAGGTAAACCTGTTCTTACTCAAATGTATACAAATATCGGAAACAAAATTTTATACAATATTAACCTTTGCTAAATTCGTGTATGGGTAGATGAATCTGTATTACATTAATCTTTGACATTGTCTATAGTTTTTAAACTTTTCAAAGTCCAAAAGAGATTGGCAGGATTTTGTTGTGTTATTATGTGTAGAGTTTGTCTTTTTATACAGATATATATAATAATGAATAATATTATTTTACATACAACAAAAGATATTATGTATTACAATGTAAGATATATATCTAATTTATAAACTATGATAATCATAAATATAATGTGTGGTCAATTTTTGACCTTGTAATTATAAGCCAAGTACAATTAAATTGTTGGGCTCTCAAAGATTCCCATGTACAGTTTTGCCTCCTAATACATAACCATATTTTTAAATATATGATATCTTAGCAGGGGTTAGAGTTACTACCATGATTTTTGTTATAATTTAGACTGGCCCATTAACAGGAAAGATAAATTCTTGATAATAATGTGGAGATTGGCAAAGTTTTTACTTTCTAGGAGTATTTCAACTTCTTTCAAAGAAATTAAAAATTTCCTTAAAAAATTGTTATATTCTTACCATCTTAGGAAATCACAATGGTAATTAATTGCTTATTTTAATTAATTGTTTATTCTAAATTATAAAACTGCAACTGAATAGTCTTTAGCTCAGATATTTGAGTTATTTATATCTCTAGAAAAATAAATTGCGTAATTCTTAGCAAAAATTTTATAGAGGGTCTCACACTTAAGGTATCATCAGGGTCTAATCTGTTTTTCCAAATATTCTTCAGAGTCTTTTTTTTTTTTAAGTATCAATGAATTGTCTTTGGACAGAAAATTTTCTCTAACATTTCAAATAAATCCCCAGGTCTAAAGCCTCTTCCCAATAGTCCGTAAGGAAATTGCCTTTCATGATACTAGGAGGATTCTGCTAGTGGACCAATTTTAGAAGAACTTGTACCTTGCTCAGGAAATTAGAGTTATATTTGGGGCACTTATTGCAGTAATGTACTACTACTTTTTTTTTTTTTTTTTTTTTTTTTTTTAAGATAATGAAACACCCAAGTGAAGTGATTTGACCTAATACATCAGTATGAGAGCAGCAGCCAGATTCTGCTTGGGCTCAGATCACCACTCAGTTCCAGAAACAAACTGTTACTTTGCTTTTAAGTACAAGGTGGGGTCTCTGTATGCTACAATGGCCAGAAGAGTGCCTTTTGCAGACTAAGTAGTCCACATGTGTGCTTTCTGTCTAACATAAAGACATGTTCAGAAACAGCATGGATCCCTAGGTGACTTATGTTTGGAAATTTATAGGCCATGGATACAGAAACATCGTGAAAACAGACCTGTATTATTGGTGATATCTGATTTGATCAGTGTATATTAATCAATTTTTAAAGTCACTTTTCTCTGTGTGGGAGAGGTTTCAGAGTTTGCTAGGGACACAGCTTTCTCTAAAAGCTGAACATAATTTTAGACTTTAAGAATTTCAACATTTGGAAATAAATTAGGTGTCTTTGATACATTTGTAAAACCTGACTAAATTCACATTTCAGTTGGTACAGTGTTTTGACATCTTTCTCTTCCTTGATTGAAATAAAGCTATTTTTTACTAAGCCTTAAAAAACCCTTGGGGGAGGGAGAATGATAGCAAGTTTGCACAGTGGCTTATAGGTCTTGATTATAATGTGCTTTATCACTAAACAGTTATCTTAAAATCTAATGATTTTACATCTCAACAAGCACATGAAAACATGTTCCACATTGCTAATTATTAGAGAAACACAAATCAAAACTACTATGAGATATCATCTCACATAGGGCAGAATGGCTATAGTCAAAAAGTCTATGAATCACAAATGCTGGAGAGGATGTGGAGAAAAGGAAATCCTTCTATTCTGTTGGTGGAAATGTAAATGGGTGCAGCCACTGTGGAAAACAGTATGAGGTTTCTTAAGAAACTAAAAGCAGAGCTACCAGATGATCCTGCAATCCCACTCCCAGGCATATATCTAGTGAAAACTCAAATTTGAAAAGATACGTGCATCCCAATGTTCACAGAAGCACTACTTACAGCAGCCAAGACATGGAAGCAACCTAAGGTCCTTCAACGGAGGAATGGATAAAGAAGATGTGGCCCATATATTTCCAAGGAAATATTACTCAACCATAAAAAGAATGAAAAAAGGCCCATCTGAAGCAACATGGATGAACCTAGAGATTTTAATATTAGGTGAAGTAAGTCAGACAAAGACAAATACCACATCATATTATTCACATGTGGAATCTAAAACAAATGATACAAGTGAACTTCTTTACAAAATAGTAATAGACTCACAGATATAGAAAACAAATTTATGGTCACCAAAGGGGAAAGGAGGGGGAGGGATAAATTAGGAGTTTAGGATTAACATATATACACTACTATGTATAAAAGGGATAAAGAACAATGTTCTAGCACGTCACAGGGAACTATATTCAATATCTTACAATAACCTATAATGGAAAAGCCATTAATAGAAAAGAATGACAAAAGGTTACACACACACACACACACACACACACACACACACACACACACACACATTGGATGTAGGGATAACTAAACTGCCTGGCAGGTGCTGCAACAATCCGTTAGTTGTCTCATTGATACAACTGTCTCTTTCCTCTGGAGTGGCTCTGCTCTCCCTGAGCTGGGTCTGGCCAGGCGCCCCAGGACCTGTGGGCAGTCACACCAATGCCTAATCCCAGAGTGCTGGCCTCCAGCCTAGGGGCATGCGGTGACATACTGTGGCCGTGTTTCTGTGTTAGGATGAAATGCCAGTGCAAGTTTTTCGGATCTGCACATCAGACAAAGATAGTAAGTTGAAGGTGATAAAAAGCTCACGCCAAAAAAATCCCTAGAAATGAAAGTGCTCTTATAAAGACTATACCCTCTTTATTATCTTAAGACAGCCTGGATACTGGTCTCAGGTACTTCTAACCATCAGCTTTCAGTACCAGTTTGGTGACTCCTGGTCTTGCTATGAAAGGATGTGGATCTGATTCCAGCTCTGCCATTAATGATTCATGATGAGGTGGACACCAAAGCTCTGAGCTTCAACTTTCTGTCTGCAAAATGAGAGCTTTTGACTGGACTGGATGATCTCTGAAGATGCTTCTGGCTCTTTCAGTCTCATTTTCCTACTTGGAAGACACCGCCCCACTACATGATTCTGTAACAAAAATATCAAACATGTATCCCTTTCCTTTCCACGCAAACTTCCACACCCCCAAACTTCTCTGGTTTTCCTTGATGCCTCTGTTTCTTCTCCTTTATAGGCTCCTTTTCTCTCCTACCCTTTAAGTCCTGGCATTTCCCACACTCATGCTATTTTACCTTGTATTCACCCTCTACACTCCCTCCCTGTGGGGAACCTCATAAGTTTGAAGTTAGCACCGTATGCTGTGGGTGCCTTGAATTTAAGGAGTTTTTAATCTCACTGACTGCTGTGCATTGTCTTACTCATGGCTGTTCACACCAGTGTGTCCAAATGAACTGACCACTTTCCATTCTAAATCTCCTCCTATTTTCTAACATCACCATCATTCACTGGTCACCCCTGTATTTAGCCTTGATTCCTCCCTTTCCTTCACCATCCCCATGCAATCAGTTAAGTCTTGAGTCACGTTTTCACTGCCCACATGCAGAAAATCTCAAACGAAATAAATTATACTTCAAAACAACTTTAAATATACATACACATATAAAAAATGTATAAATATTAAAAAAAGAAAACCTCAAATGAAAAATTGCCCTCCCAACCTCCTTCTGCTCTCCTTGTCCAAGGTCTCCCTATATCATGCAATTCCCACCATTTCTCGCTAGGGTTTGAGAGATTTCATGGATTTTTTAATAGGCTACAGTGGAATACCCACTTCGTAGCCTGTAGGCTTGATGATATTTTGAAATTTGGGTTAATGTTTGAAGATCTATGTTGACTGCAAACTCTGATTATTGGCTGAACAAATATCCACTATGGAAAACAGTATGGTGTTTCCTTAAAAAATTAAAAATAGAGCTATTGGATGATCCAGTAATCCCACTCCGGGATATATATATCCAAAAAAAGTGAAAACTCTGATTTGGAAAGGTGCATGCAGCCTAATGCTCATAGCAGCACTATTTATAATAGCCAGTACATTGAAACAACCCAAGTGCCCATCACTAGACAATTGGCTTAGGAAGATATGAGATATATAATGGGATATTATTCAGCCATGAAAGGAATGAAATAATGCCATTTGCAGCAACATAGATGGATCTAGAGAGTATTATATTTAGTAAAGTAAATCAAAGACAACTACTACATGATATCTTTTATATGTGGAACCTAAAAAATAACACAAATGAGTCTATATGCAAAACAGAAACAGAGTCACAGACATATGAAAACAAGCTTAGGGTTACCAAAGGAGAAAGGGAGGGGGGCTTTAGCAGTATTGGATTAGAAAACTAATGTACATAAAATAGATAAGCAACAAAGATTTGCTGCATAGCACAGGAAATCATGTTCAATATCTTGTAATAATCTCTAATGGAATATAATCTGAAAAAAATGTATATAACCAAATGACTTTGTTGTATACCTGAAATTAATACAATATTTTAAATCAACTATACTTCAATAAAAAATGTCTCACACATAAATACATTACTGTTTTTCAAAAGTATGTAGATGTAGGTTATGACAAATAATATAAATAATAATTTTCTTAATGCTGCTGAATCTGTAGTAACTTTTTGACATTGTGTATTTTTTAATGTATACAACTATTAACAGTACAGTTATTATCACATGGAGGCCCTAAATTCATCCATGTTAAAAAGCAGGTCTTGATATTTGAAAAGGCGGGCAACCTGTAACGAAAATCTAAGCATCTTAAAATGACTCGCAGATCTTTGACCAGAACACTACAGCTCCTAGCTACCTCATTTTTTTTTTCTTTTTTGACCACCCTATGGCATATGGGGTTCCTGGGCCAGGGATCAGATCTGAGCTGAAGTTGTGACCTATGCCACTTAACACACTCTGCTGGGCCAGGGATTGAACCTGCATCCCAGTGCTGCAGAGACCCTGCTGAGTTGTGCCACAGCAGAAACTCCCTCTGCTTCATTTTTTATAACTACCTACCTGGGACACTTAACTCTTTGCGGTACTTATTATACAACATACTGTTTTTCTTCTATGTGCCTTTGCCACTATAAACCATTTTGCTACTGCTTGACTTTTCACTGGTGAAACTTATTTTTCCTTAAGACCCAAATCAGGGATTACTTATTTAGGAAGTTTTCCTTTATCTTAAGAACCCTCCCAGAGTTCCCGTTGTGGTGCAGTGGACATGAATCTGATTAGTATCCATGAGGATGTGGGTTCGATCCCTGGCCTCCATCAGTGGGTCAGGGATCCACCTTTGCCGTGAGCTGTGGTATAGTTGCAGATGCAACTCGGATCCCGAGATGCTACAGCTGTGGTGTAGGCCAGGGACTGCAACTCCAATCTGACTCCTAGTCTGGAAACATCCATATGCTGCAGGTGCAGCCCTAAAAAAGCAAAAAAACAAAAACAAAAACAAAAAAACCCTCTCATTTCCCCCAGTGGAAGTCTTCTCCCAATTCTTTATGCCTATCTCTGTCTTTATACTAATAAAATTGTATTATACTTAAAAATGATTGTCATTATATTTTATAACTCAAAATATTAAGTGTTTACCTCCTACAAGGACTGTGAACCCCCTGATATCTCCTACCTGCTTTTCCTTGGTCTCCTCAGACCTCTAGCATCTACTCTGCCATCAACAATCATTCAATATCCAGCCCTTCAGTCTTTGTTGAAACGTTATTACTTGTCTCCAGACATTATGCTGTTTATAGGGCTATTGAAAAGATAATTTTAGCAGGATACCTTTTATTACAAACTGCTTGAAGAGAATTTGGTCACTGAAAATTGTGACACTGTTTTGCTAGCTGTTGGTGACCTCCAGGATATAACATCATTGAGGGCTTCAGCTGTCCACAACCATGCTTAAAAGGTGGAGTGTGACACCTGTTGTCTCAGCCAAAATTTTGTCGCATATATAAATATTTGTTACCAAAGAAGCCAGAAAAAAGGGCAGAGTCTGCAAGCTTGATAAATTCCCAGCTTACTGTCATTTTGAGCATTTGGCCATCACATGAGTGAAAGGTTCGGTTAAGGCAGTTGGAACAATACGCTGGCAGCTTCATTCACCTAAACTTCCAGTTGGATAAGGTGCACAGTCCTTCAAGGATGGATATACAAAAGATTTGTCACTCAGGGAGCAACACAAGTGTTCCTAACTCTTGCCTCAGCCATCTCTATAAAACAAGTACACCTGTCTTAGACAAAGAAACTCCCCATTTCTAATACAAACCTCCCTCTGGGCAAACTTGCAGAAAACAAACTGACTGTATCTTCTAGCTGTGTTTACAAGACAGGAACAAGAGCGTTTCACCACAGGACCTCAGGATAAGCTGACTGAACTTCAAAATAGGGGCAAAAGTCCCTCTATAGCTTATAACTACCTCATTATGATGATAAGATCTCTGCCTACTTGGGCCATATTAGCTCAACTTGCTTCAGACCCAGACACCAAAGGGCAAACTATGGCAGAAAAGAGGCACTCTGGGATATGGCCATCCATTTCGACTCATCAGATGACAAAAGATTCCTGCTCCCCTATAAATTTCTTAACCCTTTTCTGAAATCAGGGAGACAGATCCTGTTTGTAATCAGGGAGAAGATACCTTTAGAACATGAACCCCCTCTTCTCATTCTCTGGCCATTGAATAAAACTCTGTCTTGCTTGCAACAGACTCAGTTTCCTTATTGTCAGCATGAACTTGACAGATGAGAGGCGCTTTGGTTCAGTCAGGACCCCAAGAGAAGGGCTGTCTAATCCTGGCCACAGCTTTGGAAGAGTCTTTTAGCCTGAGGAATGGCTTCTGAGGATATAAGCCCTAAGCTTTGCTAGATACCTCTCCCTTGTAAGAGTTGTGGTCCATGTGTAGTATTTCTAGTTGGTTGACATCTTGATCACAACTTATTGCATCAACAGGTAAAATGTTTTATATTCCTTATATTATATAACAAACTGTGTAGTATCAAAGAAAATGAGGCCAGAAACATTTGCAGCAGGTATGCCTTTTTTTTTCAGATATGTCTTGAGTGCAGGCTCTGATTAGTTTTTCAAATGTTAACAAACAACCCTGAGTTGAGATTAAAACTTTCACGCTCACAGGAATTCCCATTGTGGCTTAGCGGTAATGAATCTGACTAGTAACCATGAGGATGCAGGTTTGATTCCTGGCCTTGCTCAGTGGGTTAAGGATTTGGTGTAGGTCACAGGTGTGGCTTTGATCCCATGTTGCTGTGGCTGTGGCACAGGCTGGCAGCTGTAGTTCTGATCCGACCCCTAGCCTGGGAACTTCTATATGCTGCAGGTGTGGCCATTAAAAAAAACAAAAAAAAAACCCTACATGCTCACATATGTATAAAACATTGTCTAAGCTTAGATATTTTATGTCTCACACTGTAGAAGTTCCTTAAACTAGATTATTATGAATGGCAACTACCAAAATTAGAACTCATTTTATGCTTTAGTACCAAGGCAAAAAATAATCTTACATAGGCGTTCCCATTGTGGCCGAGTGGGTTAAGGTCCTACCACTGTCTCTGTGAGGATATGGATTTGATCCCTGACCTTGCTCAGTGGGTTAAGGATCCAGTGTTGCTGTGGCTGTGGTGTAGGCCTGTAGTTGCAGTTCCAATTTGATCCCTGCCCTGGGAACTTCAGTATGCTACAGGTGCAGACATAAAAGGAAAAATGGTAATAATAATCTTACATAACATTATTCTTGCAGTTGATGTTATACTAATACAGATTAGAAACAGATGTGTCGTTCATGAGAACTATATCCAACTTCTTCAGATAGAACATGATGGAAGATAGCATGAGAAGAATATATATATATATGTGTGTGTGTGTGTGATAGGGTCACTCTGTTGTATAGCAGAAATGGACACACTGTAAATCAAGAATAATTTAAAAAACATAAAAAAATAGCAAAAAAAAAAACAGATGTGTTGTTCACATGCAATAAATCAAATGTCATAATTTAAGTCTGTTTCCAACAATTATTTTGTGGCATAAATTCCATAAAAGATGTAATTCCTAGGTTCATGTCTAATAAAATTCACTTTTTATTACGAGTATGATGACCAAAGCTCCTTTTTTTATGATCTCTTGAGTGCATCTGATGATTCTTAACACACAATTATTAGACAAAGGGAAAAAATGCTTTCATATTAATTTGTAGAGATGGCTTGACTTATACCTTCAGAGACTCAAAGAGTATCTAAGAGCTTCTAGGTTCTTGGATTCCAAAGCATAGCAAAGAAAGGCAAAATGCTCCACTGGCCTATGTTTACAACCCGACCCTATGGTTTTACTCTCTTTTCTCAATGTCTTATATACACTTTCCAGACTTTTTAAAAATAAGCTTTTCCTTCAGTTTGGACTAACCTACCCCATATTTATGCTCTAAATGGACAATGCATCCTTGAAGGGGACTTATAACTTCCCCTTCTTCTTTTTTTTATTTTTATTTTTTTTATTTTATTTTCCCACTGTACAGCAAGGGGGTCAGGTTATCCTTACATGTAAACATTACAATTACAGTTTTTCCCCCACCATTTCTTCTGTTGCAACATGAGTATCTAGACATAGTTCTCAATGCTATTCAGCAGGATCTCCTTGTAAATCTATTCTAGGTTGTGTCTGATAAGCCCAAGCTCCCGATCCCTCCCACTCCCTCCCCCTCCCATCAGGCAACCACAAGTCTCTTCTCCAAGTCCATGATTTTCTCTTCTGAGGAGATGTTCATTTGTGCTGGATATTAGATTCCAGTTATAAGTGATATCATATGGTATTTGTCTTTGTCTTTCTGGCTCATTTCACTCAGTATGAGATTCTCTAGTTCTATCCATGTTGCTGCAAATGGCATGATGTCATCCTTTTTTTATGGCTGAGTAGTATTCCATTGTGTATATATACCACTTCTTCCGAATCCAATCATCTGTCGATGGACATTTGGATTGTTTCCATGTCCTGGCTATTGTGAATAGTGCTGCAATGAACGTGTGGGTGCATGTGTCTCTTTTAAGTAGAGCTTTGTCCGGATAGATGCCCAAGAGTGGGATTGCAGGGTCATATGGAAGTTCTATGTATAGATTTCTAAGGTATCTCCAAACTGTTCTCCATAGTGGCTGTACCAGTTTACATTCCCACCAGCAGTGCAGGAGGGTTCCCTCTTTTCCACAGCCCCTCCAGCACTTGTTATTTGTGGATTTATTAATGATGGCCATTCTGACTGGTGTGAGGTGGTATCTCATGGTAGTTTTGATTTGCATTTCTCTTCTAATCAGCGATGTTGAGCATTTTTTCATGTGTTTGCGGGCCATCTGTATATCTTCTTTGGAGAAATGTCTATTCAGGTCTTTTGCCCATTTTTCCATTGATTGATTGGCTTTTTTGCTGTTGGGTTGTATAAGTTGCTTATATATTCTAGAGATTAAGCCCTTGTTAGCTGCATCATTTGAAACTATTTTCTCCCATTCTGTAAGTTGTCTTTTTGTTTTCTTTTGGGTTTCCTTTGCTGTGCAAAAGCTTTTCAGTTTGATGAGGTCCCATGGGTTTATTTTTGCTCTAATTTCTATTGCTTTGGGAGACTGACCTGAGAAAATATTCATGATGTTGATGTCAGAGAGTGTTTTGCCTATGTTTTCTTCTAGGAGTTTGATGGTGTCCTGTCGTATATTTAAGTCTTTCAGCCATTTGGAGTTTATTTTTGTGCATGGTGTGAGGGTGTGTTCTAGTTTCATTGCTTTGCATGCAGCTGTCCAGGTTTCCCAGCAATGCTTGCTGAATAGACTTTCTTTTTCCCATTTTATGTTCTTGCCTCCCTTGTCAAAGATTAATTGACCATAGGTGTCAGGGTTAATTTCTGGATTCTCTATTTTGTTCCATTGGTCTGTCTGTCTGTTTTGATACCAGTACCACACTGTTTTGATGACTGTGGCTTTGTAGTATTTCTTGAAGTCTGGGAGAGTTATGCCTCCTGCTTGGTTTTTGTTTCTCAGGATTGCTTTGGCGATTCTGGGTCTTTTGTTGTTCCATATAAATGTTTGGATTGTTTGTTCTAGTTCTGTGAAAAATGTCATGGGTAATTTGATAGGGATTGCATTGAATCTGTAGATTGCTTTGGGTAGGATGGCCATTTTCACAATATTGATTTTTCCAATTCAGGAACATGGAATATCTTTCCATTTCTTTACATCTTCTTTGATTTCTTTGATTAAGGTTTTATAGTTCTCGGCATATAGGTCCTTTACCTCTTTGGTCAGGTGTATTCCGAGGTATTTGATTTTGTGTGGTACAATTTTAAAAGGTATCGTATTTTTGTATTCCTTTTCTAATGTTTCATTGCTGGTATACAGAAATGCAACTGACTTCTGAATGTTAATCTTATATCCTGACACTTTGCTGAATTTATTAATCAGTTCAAGGAGTTTTGGGGTTGAGTCCTTATGGTTTTCTGTGTATAGTATCATGTCATCTGCATACAGTGACAGTTTGATCTCTTCTCTTCCTATATGGATGCCTTTTATTTCTTTTGTTTGTCTAATTGCTGTGGCTAAGACTTCCAAAACTATGTTGAAGAGCAGTGGTGAGAGTGGGCATCCCTGTCTTGTTCCAGATTTGAGTGAGAAGGCTTTCAGTTTTTCCCCATTGAGGATTATATTTGCTGTGGGTTTATCATAAATGGCTTTGATTATATTCAGGAATGTTCCCTCTATACCCACTTTGGCGATGGTCTTGATCATGAATGGATGTTGAACTTTGTCAAATGCTTTTTCTGCGTCTATTGAGATGACCATATGATTTTTGACTTTTCTTTTGTTAATGTGGTGTATGATGCTGATTGATTTGCATATGTTGAACCATCCTTGTGAACCTGGGATGAACCCAACCTGGTCATGGTGTATAATTTTTTTGATATGTTGTTGGATTTGGTTGGCTAAGATTTTGTTGAGAATTTTTGCATCTATATTCATCAATGATATTGGCCGATAGCTTTTTTTTTTGGTGGTATCTCTGCCTGGTTTTGGAATGAGGGTGATGGTGGCCTCATAGAATGTCTTTGGGAGTATTCCTTCTTCTTCAACCTTTTGAAAGAGTTTAAGGAGGATGGGCACCAATTCCTCTTTATATGTTTGATAAAATTCACCTGTGAAGCCATCTGGTCCTGGACTTTTATTTGTAGGGAGTGATTTTATGACCTCTTCAATTTCATTTCTAGTGATCGGTCTGTTCAGTTGGTCTGTTTCTTCTTGATTCAGTTTTGGCAGGCTGTAAGATTCTAGAAAATTGTCCATTTCTTCCAGATTGTCAAACTTATTGCCATATAGTTGTTCATAGTATTCTCTTATGGTTTTTTGTATTTCTGCTGTATCCGTTGTGATTTCTCCTTTTTCATTTCTACTTTTGGTGATTTGGGTTCTTTCTCTCCTCTTTTTAGTGAGTCTGGCCAGGGGTTTGTCAATTTTGTTCACCTTTTCAAAGAACCAGCTCTTGGTTTTATTAATTTTCTCTATTGTTTTTTGAGTCTCAATTTTATTGATTTCTTCTTTGATCTTTATAATTTCCTTCCTTCTGCTGACTTTAGGACTTTTTTGTTCTTCTTTTTCTAATTCATTTAGGTGGAGGGTTAAGTTGTCAATTTGGGATCTTTCTTCTTTTTTGAGAAAGGCCTGTATTGCTATAAATTTCCCTCTGAGCACTGCATTCGCAGCATCCCATAGATTTTGAGAGGTTGTGTCTTCATTATCATTTGTTTCAAGGTAGTTTTTAATTTCCTTCTTGATTTCCTCATTGACCCATTGGTTTTTTAGTAACATGTTGTTAGTTTCCATGGAGTAGGTTTTTTCTCTTTGCTTTTCCCATGGTTGATTTCTAATTTCATGGCATTGTGGACAGAGAAGATACTTGAGACAATTTCTATGCTCCTAAATTTATTGAGATTCGCTTTATGTCCCAATATGTGGTCGATTCTTGAGAATGTTCCATGAGCATTTGAGAAGAATGTGTATTCTGATTTTTTTGGATGTAGTGTTCTGAAGATATCAATTAAGTCTAACTTTTCTATTGTTTCCTTTAGGATCTCTGTTGCTTTATTGGTTTTCTGTCTAGAGGATCTGTCCATTGATGTGAGGGGGGTATTTAGGTCTCCTACTATGATTGTATTCTCATCAATATCTCCCTTTATGTCTGTTAATATTTGTTGTATGTATCTGGGTGCTCCTATATTTGGGGCATATATATTGATGATAGTAACATCCTCTCCTTGGATGGATCCCTTAATCATTAAATAGTGTCCTTCTTTGTCTTCCTTTATGTCTTTTGTTTTAAAGTCTATTTTGTCTGATATGAGCGTTGCGACTCCTGCTTTTCTGTCATGTCTATTGGCGTGAAATATTTTTCCCCACCCTTTCACTTTCAATCTATATGTATCTTTTGTCCTAAGGTGAGTTTCTTGTAGGCAGCATATTGAAGGTTTTTGCCTTTTTATCCACTCAGCCACTCTGTGTCTTTTGATTGGGGCATTCAGTCCATTGACATTTAAGGTGATAATTGATAGATGATTATTTATTGCCATTTGATCCTCGTGTTCCAGTTGAGTCTATGGTTCTCCATTCTTCCTTTCTTTTTTTTTTTTTTTTTGGTTGGATGGTCTCCTGTTATTATCTGCTTGAGTGTATTTTTTTTTCATTTTTTGCAAATGCAATATTTGGTTTTGGCTTGTGGTTGCCCTGTTTTTTAAGTATGCTAACCCCTTCCCATAATTGTGTGTTTTAGCCTGATGGTCCTGTAAGTTCAAACACTTCATTATTATATTAAAATTAAGAAGAGAGACATACATACAAACAAAAAGGGTTATTTACCTCCTAACATCCCTTGCCCACATTTTATGGTTTTGATGACTCTTTTATTTTTTTCTTTTTAATTTTATTTTGTTTGAAGCATGTTCATGATTAAATCTGTATGCTGGCTTATTTGAGTGACTGCTCTCTGATTGCAGTTTCCTCAGTCCTAGTTCTTCCTCTTCTTCTTTTTTTTTTTTTCTTTTCTTTTTTCTTCCCTTTCCTTCCTTTCTTTTTGGTTTAGAGAAGCCCTTTCAATATTTCCTTTAACCTGGGTTTTGTGTTGCTGTATTCTTTAAGTTTTTGTTTGTTGGGAAAAATTTTTATTTCCCCTTCTATTTTAAATGATATTCTTGCTGGATAAAGTATTGTAGGTTGCATATTTTTTCCTTTTAGCACTTTAAATATCTCTTGCCATTCCCTCCTGGCCTGTAGCGTTTCTGTAGAGAAATCAGCTGATATTCTTATGGGGGTTCCCTTGTAGGTAACATTCTGTTTTTCTCTTGCTGCCTTTAGGATCCTCTCTTTATCACTAACTTTTGCCATTTTTATTATGATGTGTCTTGGTGTGGGTCTGTTTGGGTTCAGTTTGTTTGGGGCCCTCTGTGCTTCTTGTATCTTGAACCCAGTATCCTTTAGATTTGGGAAGTTTCCAGTGATAATTTCTTCAAATATATTTTCCATTCCCTTATCTTTTTCTACTCCTTCTGGAATTCCTATTATGCGTAGATTGGCCCGCTTTATATTATCCCATAGGTCTCTTATATTGCTTTCCAGTTTTTTGATTCGGTTTTCTGTCTGTTGACCAGATTGAGTGATTTCCATTATTCTATCTTCCATATCACCGATTCGTTCTTCTGCGTTATTCATTCTGGTTTTTACTGCCCCTAGTTCAGTTTGCATCTCTGCAAATGAATGTTCTAGTTTTTCTTGGCTCCTCCTTATATTTTCTAGCTCCTTTCTGAGGGTATCTGCATTACTGTTCATATCTTCTCTTAATTCCTTCAGTATTTTCAGTATTTCTCTTTTGAATTCCAGGTCTGTCTGACTGCAGAGATCTGTTTCATTGTTGACTGTTTTAGGTGAGTTCTCCTGTTGGTTTGACTGGGGGTGGTTTCTCAGCTTCTTCATCTTGCTTGTTGTTTTCTTTCTCCTGAGGGAGTTGTACTCTCCGTTATCGGGTAGTGTTTGCCTTGTCACTGCCGTGGAATATTTCCTGAGGGCTGGCGTTGTTGGTCAATCTTTTTTGAGGCAGTGTGGCTTTTCTGGAGTGTTGATGGGACTAACAGTGTTTCTTTGAAGCAAAGGAGGACTTCCTGAGGGCAGACAGGACTGGGAGGTCCACCCCACGATGGTAGCAGATTTCACTTGGTTCTCAGCACCCCCTGGGGTCTTGGGCGGGTAGCAGGGCCCTTGGAGACCCAAGAGGCTCCTCCCCAGGGCAGCCCGATTCAGAAAGACCGTCTGAGATCTTTTCCCGATTCGACCAGGCTTGTTGCAGCTTTTCTGGGCTGCAGGGGGTCCTGCCTGGAGCTGGCAGTCCTATGCAGCTGGTCCACTAGGTCTCAGCACCCCTTGGGGTCTTGGGCGGCTAGCAGGGCCCTTGGAGACCCAAGAGGCTCCTCCCCAGGGCAGCCCGACTCAGAAAAACCGTCTGAGATCTTTTCCCGATTCGGCCAGGCTTGTTGCAGCTTTTCTGGGCTGCAGGGGGTCCTGCCCCCTTCTTCTTGAAACAGGAACATCTCCCAGTAAGAATTAATATTTTCTTCCTTCTGTTTTCTTTCCAAAGCTCAATTTCTTGGGTCTCCATTATATCAGCATGAATTATGCTTATATATATTTTCCCCTCTTTGTGTCTCTAAATTTGAATTCTGGGGAGATAACCTATGTGTTATTTTGTTGTCTTTTACAGAGAACCTAAGAACAGATTTACCCACTAAAGATGTTCTACAAAAGCCTGATAGATTAAACTGACAGGGGGGCACACTGGTATAGATCAAAGAAAAGATGGGTTCTTCCCCATCCATACAAGTGTGCAATGGCCTTCATCCTTCACTGAAGGATGTTTATTACTGGCAGACCTTATTTTGAACCCAGAACCTAGAATACTGTCTGAATCTATAAAAAGTAAATGTGTTGTAAATATTTTTGAATATTTAAAAATTAAATTCTAGTCTTTTTATTAGTTTTTCATCTTTATCAGATATTTGAAACTATTTTATAAGTACTTTTTTCCCTTGAATTCCAAATAGAGCCAACAGATGTTTCTAGAAATCCCAAATAGATGATAATTTTGATAAATATAATTAACAAATGAAGATACTACGGGGGGGGGCTTGAATTAATAGGGTCTGAACTGATGAGGTTATGGGTAATTTAAATTTTGATACAGTGTAATGTTTGTAGAAAAGTTGGAAAGTACATAGAAATCTATGTGCCCACTGCCCAAATTCCTTAATTTTCAATATTCTTTTACATTTGCCATGCCAATTTTTCTTTCTCTTTCTGTCTGTATTTGTAAGTATATATATGTATGTATACAAATATGTATGCTGTTCAGTAAAATATCACCTCTTCAATCATTCCTATTACTATGATGGCTGCTGAATAGTAATTTTCCTTTTTTCCCCAGTTTTATTGAAATATAGCAGACACATAGGACTATATATATTCATGGTATACAGCATAATGATTTCATTGTATACATCATGAAATGATTACAACAGTAGATTTGATGAACAGCCATCATCTCATTTAGATGTAACATTAAAGAAAGAGAAACATTATTTTTTCCTTGTAAGAAGAACTCCCTTAACAACTTTCTTATATAATATACAGCAGTGTTAATTATATTTATCATGTTGTACATTATAACCCTATTACTTATTTACCTTAAACTGGAAGTTTGTACCTTTCGACCACCTTCATCTAATTTGCCCTCCCCCCACCTCCTGCCTCTGGTAACCACAAACCTGATTTGTTTTCTATGATTTTGTTTGTTTTTGAAGTGTCATTGACCTATAATACTATGTTAGTATCTGATATTATACATAGTGATTAGATAGTTCTATGCATTTCAAAACGATCATAAGTCTAATTGTCATCTTTCACCCTACAAAAATATAACATAGTTATCGATATATTCTCCACACTCTACCTTTTGTACCTACAAATCATTTATTTTGTAACTGAAAGTTTGTACCTCTTAACCTCTCACCTATCTTCTTTCATACCCTCAATGCAGGCAACCAGCTGTTCATTCTCTGTATCTATGACTATTTCTGTTCTGTTATGCTTGTTCATTTGTTTTGCTTTTTAGATTCCATATATACGTGAAATCATGCTATACTTATCTTTTTTCTGTCTGACTTATGTCACTAGCATAAGAACCTGTAGATCCATCCAGGTTCTTGAAAATTCAAAGATTCTGTTATTTTTATGATGCAATAATATTCCATTGTGTATATACCACATTTTCTTGAACAATTTATCTGCTGATAGACATACTAGTTGCTTCCATATCTTGGCTATTGTAAATAATGCTGCATTGAACATTGGAAAGCATTTACCTTTTCTAATTAGTGGGTTTTTTTCCAGATATATATCCAGAAGTGGAATTGCTGGGTCATATGATAGCTCTGTTTTAATTTTTTGAGGAACCTCCATAATGCTTTCCCATAGCGGTTGCACCAGTTTACATTCCCATCAATAATGCATGAGGATTCCCTTTTCTCCATATCCTCACCGACACATTTCTTGTCTTTTTCATAATTGCCATTTTGACAGGAGTGAGGTAATATTTTATTGTGATGTTGATTTGCATTTCCCTGATGATTAGTGATGTTGAGTATTTTTTCATGTGCCTGTTGATTATCTGTGTGTCTTCTTTGGAAAAGTGTCTATTCAGTTCTTCTGTCCATTTTTTTTTTTTTGTCTTTTTGTTGTTGTTGTTGCTGCTATTTCTTGGGCCGCTCCCGCGGCATATGGAGGGAGGTTCCCAGGCTAGGGGTTGAATCGGAGCTGTAGCCACCGGCCTATGCCAGAGCCACAGCAACGCGGGATCCGAGCCGCGTCTGCAACCTACACCACAGAGCACGGCAACGCCGGATCGTTAACCCACTGAGCAAGGGCAGGGACCGAACCCGCAACCTCATGGTTCCTAGTCGGATTCGTTAACCACTGCGCCACGACGGGAACTCCTCTTCTGTCCATTTTTTAACCAGGTTATTTGTTTTTATGATGTTGAACTGGATGAGCCGTTTAGATAGTTTGGATATTAACCCGTTGTTGGATATATTTTTTGCAAATATCCTCTTCCATTCAGGAGGCAGCCTTTTCATTTCATTGATTGTTTCCTTCACTGTGGAAGCTTTTTAGTTTGATGTAGTCTCACTTATTTCTTTTTGCTTTTGTTTCCTTTACCTGAGGAGACATACAAAAATTGTCTGTAACTTTTCAGTATAATTTGAAATCAGAAAGGACAATACCCCCGGTTTTGTCCTTCTTTCTGAAGAGTTTCGGTTAATCAGGGTATTTTGCACTTCCATACAAATTTTAGAAATATTTGTTCTAAATCTGAAACTACCATTGGCAAGTTGATAGAAGTTGCATCGAATCTGTAAACTGCCTAGGGTTGTACAGTTATTTTAAAAATATTAATTCTTCCAATCCATGAGCATCATATATTTTTCCATCTGTATATGTCCTCTTCAATTTATTTCATCAGCATCTTAGATATTTCTGTGTACAGGTTTTTTATTTCCTTGATTAAATTTATTATCAGGTATTTTATTATTTTTGATTTGATTATGAATGGGATTATTTCCTAAATTTCTCATTCTGCTAGTTTGTTGTTAGTGTGTAGAAACACAAGATATTTTTGCATATTAATCTTGCACCCTGAAACTTTACCAAATTCACTGATGAATTCTATGACTTTCGTGGTAGCATCTTTAGGATTTTCTATGTATAGTATCATGTCATCTGCAGTGACAGTTTTACTTCTTCCTTTCCAATATGATTTCTTCTATTTCTTTTCTTTTCTGATAGTTGTGGCTGGGACTTCCAATACTATGTTGAATAAAAGTCCTGAGAGTGGGCATCCTTTTCTTGTTCCAGATCTTGCAGGAAATGCTTTTACCTTTTTACAATTGAGTCTGATGTTAGCTGTGGGCTTGTCATATACAGTCTTTATTATGCTGAGGTATGTTCCCTCTATACCTATTTTGTTGAATCAATGGATGTTCAATTTTGAGAAAAGATTTTTTTGCATCTATTGAGGTGATCAGATGATTTTTATTCTTAAATTTCTTAGTGTGATGTATCACATTGATTGATTTGCAGATATTGAACCATCCTTGTATCCCTGGAATAAATCCAACCCCATCATGGTGTATGATCCTTAACGTATTGTTAAAATTGTTAATATTTTGTTATTTAATTTTGCATCTATGTTCATCAGTGATATTGCTGTTATTTTTTGTGATATATTTCTCTGATTTTTTTTTTTGTATAAAGTTGATGCTGGCCTAATAGAGTGAGTTGGAAGCATTCCTTTCTCTGCAATTTTTTGAAGTAGTTTGAGGAGGATAGGTGTTAAGTCTAGATGTTTTGCAGAATTCACCTGTGAAACCATGTATTTTTGGACTTTTGCTTGTTGGGAGGGTTTTTATTAATTACCAATTCAACTTCATCCCTGGTAATTTGTCAATTCATATTTTCTATTTCTTCTGGATATAGTTTTGTGAGACTGTACATTTATAGGAATGTGTCCATTTCTTCTAGGTTGTCTGCTTTATTGGTATATAATTTTTTGCAGTAATCTCTTATGATCCTTTATATTTCACTGGTGTCAGTTGTAATTTCTCCTTTTCCATTTCTGATTTTATTGACTTAGGCCCTCCTTTTTTTCCTCAATGAGTGTGGCTAAAGTCTTATGGATTTTATTTATCTTGTCAAAGAATCATCTTTTAGATTCACTGTTTTTTTCTATTTTTTCAAGTCTATATTTCAGTTATTTCTATTCTGATCTTTATTAGTCCTTTCCTTATAGTAGCTTTGGGTATTGTTTGTTCTTCTTATACTGTTTAGCTTCCATGTCTTTGTGTTTTTGAAGTTTTTTTCCCCTTGTAGTTAATTTCTGGTCTCATAATGTATTCAGAAAAGATGCTTGATATGATTTCAATCTTACAATTTAGTGAGACATGTTTTGTAGCTCAGCATGTGATGTCTCCTAGAGGATATTCCATGTGCACTTAAAAAGAATGTGTATTATGCTGCTTTTAAATGTGATGTTCTATATATAGTAGACTTGTTTTTAAAAAATTCTTTTTAGGGCTGAACCTGTGGCACATGGAATTTCCCAGGCTAGGGCTACAGCCACAGCAATGCAGGATCCGAGCTGTACCCAAGGCTTGTGCTGCAGCTTGCAGCAATGCCAGATCCTTATACCACTGAGCAAGGCCATGGATTGAACCCACATTCTCATGAATTATGTCAGATTCTTAACCCACTGAGCTAAATGGGAACACCAGTAGACTCATTTGTTTAATGAGTCATTAAAGGCCAGTGTTTCCTTTTTATTTTTCTGCCTGATAATCTGTACATTAATGTGTATAGGATGTTAAAGTCCCCCACTAATATTGTTTTACTAACAATTTCTCCCTTTATGTCTGTTAATATTTACTATATGTTGGGTGAATATTTATAATTGCTATATTTTCTTGTCAAATTGATTCCTTACTCTTATGTGATATCCTTCTTTGTCTCTTGTTACATTCTTATTTTAAAGTCTGTTTCGTCTGATATAAATATTGCCACTCAGCTTCTTTTCATTTCCACTTTCATGGAATACCTTTTTCATATCTTCAATTTCAGTCTGTGTGTGACTTTAGTATTGACATGAATCTTTCATACACAGGATTATCTGGATCTTATTTTTGTATTTATTCAGCCACTCCATGTATTTTAATTGGAGTATTTAATCCATTTACTTTTAAAGTAGTTATTGATAAATATGTATCATTACAACTTTTAAAATTATTTTTGTAGAAGGTTTTTTCCTATTTTCTTCTTTTCATCTCTTCCCTTGTGACTTAATGACTATCTTTACTGTTACATTTGGATTTGGTTTCTTTTTGTGAGTTTGTATCTATTACAGATTTTTAGTTTGTGATTTCCATGACATTTATATATATATGTAAACTTTATTTTTTGTGACATCATGTTTTACATCCTTTTTGTGAGTGTATTCCTTAACTAATAATTATGGATATAGATGATTTTACTACTTTGTCTTTACTTTTCTACTAAGTTTATATTGTTGATCTACTACCTTTATATTTGTTTTTCACCAATGAGATTTTTCCTTTTGTACTTTTCATTTTTCTAGTTGTGGTCTTTTCTTTTCCACTTAGAAAAATCACATTAACATTTCTTAGAAGCTGGAGTTTCCATCATGGCTCAGCAGAAACAAATCTGACTAGCATCCACGAGGATGCAGGTTCAATCCCTGGCCTCTCTCAGTGGGTTAAAGATCCAGCATTGCTGTGAGCTGTGGTATAGGTTTCAGACATGTCTCGGTTCTGGCATTGATGTGGCTGTGCTGTAGGCCAGTGGCTACAGCTACAATTAGACCCCTAACCTTGGAACCTCCATATGCCACAGGTGTGGCCCTAAAAAAATAAAATTTTCTTAGAAGTTGATTTGGCTGTACTGAAGTCTTTTAGCTTTTGCTTGTGCATAAAACTTTTTATTTTCCCTCCAAATTTGAATTAGAGCCTTGAAGAGTAGAATATTCTTGCTTGCAGGTTTTTCTCTTTCATCACATTAAATATATCATACCACTCCTTTCTGGCCAACGGAGTTTCTGCTGAAATATCAGCTAATAAACTTACGTGAGTTCCCTTGTACATAACTGGTTGCTTTTCCATTTCTTTTAAAAAATATTCTGTATTTAATTTTTGTCATTTTAATTACAATATGTCTTAGTATGTTCCTCTGTGGGTTAATCCTTTATTGGACTGTGTACTTTCTGGACCTAGATGTCTGTGTCCTTTACAAGTTTAGGGCAGTTTTGTCTACTGTGTCCTCAAATATGTTTTCTGTCCCTTTCCCTCTCCTCCTTCTGGGAAACCTATAATGGAATATTAGTATGCTTGATATTGTCCCAGAGCTCTCTTAAACTGTCCTAGTGTTTAAAATTGTTTTGTTTGTATCTTTGTTAAACTTTAGTGATTTCCTCTACTCTCTCTCCCAGTTCACTGATACATTTTGCTGCATAGTCTAATCTACTGTTGTGTTGATTTCTTCTCGTGATTTCAAAATTTCAGTTATTGTATTCTTCAGCTCTTTTTGGTTCTTCTTTATATTTTCTAACTCCTTGTTAGAAATTCTATCTTCTCTTTCTTCTTTTATCAAATCTTGTTCTGAGTTCATTGAGCATCTTTATGATCATTACCTTAAACACTTTATCAATAGATTGCTGATCTCTGTCTCACCTATTTTTTCCCCAACAGTTTTATGTTGTTCCTTCTTTTGGAACATATTTTTCTGTCACCTAATTTTGCCTAATATGTTCTTTTAATTTCTATGAATTTGGAAGTTTGGTTTTATTTCTCAATCTGGAGATGTAGCCTTATGTAACCAGTGTCCTATGGGTTTCAATACTACACTCCCCTCTGGCAATTAGATCCATATGCTCTAGGGGTGTCTTCTATGTAGGCTGATGAATTCTTCTGTTATAGTGAGCAGACTACTGTGGCTACACTGGTAGGTAAGGCTCGCATTTGACATAATTGATTGCAAAGCTCTGCCTGGGCAGAGCCTGCTGGCCACCTTTGGTTTGGGACAGAACCTGGTGCAAATGGCTACACTGCCAGGGGAATCCTGGTTTTGCTGCCATCCCAAGTTGGGTGGGGCTGGATAATGATGTGGTTGGCTACAGAGCTCCAGGGGCTTCTGGAGGATGTGTCAGCCTACTGATGGGCAGAGCCATGGCCTAGGGTATTCCTGGGATAGGTTCCTGGTGGTTGGGGTTGATGCTTGACTTTGTTGGCTGCCATATCTGGGGTGACCCTGGGCTGGAGCTTCCCACTGGTGGGTGGGGCTGGATCCTGATAGCTGGCTGAGGGGCCTGTGATGTCCTGGAGTTGGTACTGTCCTGATGTTGGGCATGGCCAGGGCCCAGGGTGTTCTTTGGTGGTGACAGCCTGGGAATGGGTGAGCTTGATATTGACACAGCTGTCTGTGGGTCTGAAGCTATTCCAGGGCTATTGTAGATACACTGGTTGGTGAGGCCAGGTCTTGCAACTAGTACAGGCCCTCTGGTAGGTGGGGCCAGGTCTCTGCATGGCTAGGAGCTCAGGAAGTCTTATGGAAGCTGGCTTGCTCTTGGGCAAGATGTGTCCCCTCCCAGTTGACTGGTC
The DNA here is from genome assembly GCF_054392235.1 of Sus scrofa. Taxonomy (NCBI): domain Eukaryota; kingdom Metazoa; phylum Chordata; class Mammalia; order Artiodactyla; family Suidae; genus Sus; species Sus scrofa. The sequence continues at coordinate 47,825,637 of NC_139390.1, read as the reverse complement.
TTGGGCTTCCCAGTACTTGTGCCAACTTTCAGGTGGGCAGGGTTGTCTTGGTATGAATAAGCTAGAGAGAGGATTCCAAAATGGTGCTGGCGAGAACAAGTGTTTCTTTGTTGGGATGAACTCTATGTGTCCATGGCAAGTATCAGTTGACTCCTGCCTGCCTCTTGGAGGGCTCTCCCAGGCTCCTTTCAAATTATTGCCTCCACTCTGGGCCCCAGAGCATATGAGATTTTGTGTGCCCTTTAGGAGTAGAGTCTCTATTACCCACAGCTCTCTGGCTTTCCCGGAAGTGAGCTCCCCTGGCTTTCAAACCCAAATGTTCTGGGGGCTCATCTTCTCAGTGCAGTACCCCTGGGCTGGGAAACTCAATATATGGTTTAGAACTCTCCATCCTTGGAGAGAGCTACAATCATGGATCACCTACTCAGGGATACAGGACTTTTTTTTCTGGCTTTGGTCTTTTTAGGGCTGCACCTGCGGCATATGGAGGTTCTCAGGCTAGGGGGCTAATCAGAGCTATAGCTGCTGGCCTACAACAGAGCTATAGCAATGCAGGATCTGAGCCATGTCTGCAACCTACACCACAGCTCACGGCAACACTGAACCCTAACCCACTGAGCAAGGCCAGGGATTGAACCCATGTCCTTATGGATCCTTGTCAGATTCGTTTCCCCTGCTCCATGATGGCATCTCCTACAGGTCTTGATTCTATTGCATCTCCACCCTTCCTACTTTCCCTTGCCTCCTTGTGGGTCCTTCTTTATATCTTTAGCTATAGATCTATTCTGTTAGTTTTCAGGTCACTCTCAGGGCTAGTTTCTTGGTAAGTAGCCTCTGGGAGGAGGTGAGCCGAAGGTCTTCCTACTCCACCATATTCCAGTTTTGTTTTCCATTCATTTACAAATTCCATCATTTCCTCAATACTTATTAGTAGAGCTCAAAGTTAGAGTTTTTCTTATTATTATTCATTTATTATTTTTATATCAGTATCAATTTGAATTTTATGTAATGAGTTCTAATTCACTTATGCCTTCAATATAGTTCTTGAATTTTATAACTGGGGAAGTCAGAGCTTCATCAGATTTTCTCCTGAGTCTTTTTGATAGGTTACTGTCATTCTTGAGAATTTTCTTATTTTCTGGTACACGTTGGTCTAAGTTCATCTCATACTTTCACTTCCCAGTCCATAGACTAACCGTTTCTTTAAGAATGCTAGTTTCTTTTACTGGATAAGGATATTTAGAAACTGTTATGTGCTTATCATTGGCTAGTTCAGAGATGTTAATTTTATTTTAGTATACAGTTAATCTCCTCTTTGTCTTCCTTGTACATTTCCTGTGTAAGATAATCTCTAAGTGAAACTTTAAAATATATATATAATTAGCATCATTTAAAATAATCCATAAAATAAGAATACTTGACATTTAAAAATCCAATTTTTAATTCCCAGTTATCTTAGTAATATACATTCTTTTTTTGTTTGTTTTTTGTCATAACTTCATAACTAATTTAGCAAGGAGAGAAATGGCAGTACTTACTTTTTTTCATAACTACAAAAGGTCAAATTATTCTATATTTAGAAAATGTTGAAATGTGTAGATATATTTTCCTTCTAAGGTAATTACAAGTTCCAATTTATTTTACATTAATATGTGTAAAACTATCAAGTAATAATAATAAAGTTGTGATAATTAAAACGGACAGTTGAAATTTGCTTGTTCTATTTATATATGTTGATGAAAGGTCTATTTTCATAAGTGTGTTTCTATGGAAGACAAATACTTTCAAATTTCTAAAATGTATAATTATCCTCATGTGGCTCAAGGCATCTTTGACATCTGTTTAGACATATAAAAGAGTAGGCTTTTTTTCCATGGGAGTATTTTTGGCAAGGTAAATCTCAGATTTTCTCAAAATGCATTTTTAAATTCTGTGAGCTAACTCCTGCCTTTTCTTATGGAATGTAGAGAATATGTGAAAATCTTCTCAACTTTGTGCTGCTCTGACCCTCTTAACTAAGTACTAGATTCTTCTTAACTTCAACTCAGCCCAAGACGCTGAGGGGACCAGCCACTTTATGAATCTTAGTGAGGGGTTCCTCATTCCACCTGCCTTCCTGCTGATGCAGCTCCGCTAATATCCCCCAAGAACTGGAGTTCTTCCTGAAGACTAGGAACTGGCAAGGCTAGTGACTGGATGCCTCTCTTGTCTCCAGTGCTACATTTCTTCTATCACTACAACTAAGATAAGTTCTTCTATCACTACAACTAAGATAAGTTTCAATAAACTTAGACTAAACCATGTTTTAAAAATATTTTGGCAGATTTCAGTCTGAAAAATTTAATAGTTCTGAGTCTTTCCAGAGTAAAAATGAAAACTGTGTGTAGAGAAGAAAGAGCTCTCCTCTACTTTTGTAGATTTGATAAAGGAATTGATGAGATAAACTGACAAAAGGCAGATTAACAAGAGAGCAAGTACATGAATTTATCAATGTTTAATATTACATACACAGAGCACCATGGAAAAGTGGATATCAAAAATACAGTGATAAAGTTCTCACAGTGGCTCAGTAGGTTAAGAACTTGACATAGTGTCCATGAGGATGTGGGTTCAATCCCTGGCTTTACTCAGTGGCTTAAGGATTTGGTGTTGCTGCAAGTTGTGGAGCAGGTCACAGATGAGGTTCGGATCTAGTGTTGATATTGCTGTGGCATAGGCTGGCAGCTGTGGCTCTGATTTGATCCCAAGCTTGGGAACTTCCATACACCACAGGTGCAGCCCTAAAAAGAAAAAAAAAAAGGTACAGTGAGTTTTGAAAGTTTATATATCATCTTAATAGGGGGAGTGAGGTCTAGGCCATTATGGGGAGGGTAAATGTCTTTCAGGATGAGAAATGGGCCTTTAGAAGCACACTCGGGAGGTATGAGAATTTGTGGTGAGGTTTGTTTGAGGATGGTGACTTCCAGTCTCTCTTGCGATGAGTTCCCTGGTTTCTGAAACTCCCAGGAGGGGAGTAATTACAATGGAATTCCCTTTCTGTCTTTCACCACACAGGAAGAGTTCAGAGAAAGCCTCTGCCTACATTTGCTATTTTTCAAATATCTTCAGCTCAAAATAATCAATATGTCAAAGTGGCATATTTTGAGGTTACAAGCCCTAAACTCCTTGAATAATCATATATGAAAAAAAATCTATCAATTATGGTATGTTTTGTCTGGAGGAAATTTTGAAGATGAAGTGGAGATGAAGACTTATTAAACAACTCACCAACTGTTAATTTCTTTTGAATGAAGTGTAAAATAACCTCCAAGTTCAAAATCAAAATATGGCGTTGCCTCCTCTGAAGCTGCTCAGCCTAGGCAATAGTTCCTCTCAATTTCACCTTTTTCTTCCATTGTTATTCTCTGTTTACTTCTGTTTTCTCCAAATAAATAGCTAATTTTGATGACATTCTTAATAGTCTTGCCTGCTAATGACTTTAGTCTTATTTCTGGATTTTGGGATTATTTGCCATTTCTTTAATTCTAATTCAATGTTTTATTTTTATTTTTTTATCAAGTAGTCTTAATTGTAATCAATTGTTATTTCCAAATTTTACTTCAATGTTTTACACTTTTTGGAACCTAAGAAAGAAGTGTTGTACAGAAGGGATTTAGATTAACTCCTGTAGTCTTACTTCCTTGATTTACTGCAACTGAAGTAATTTATAGGTTAATTAAAAACTAAATTAGGGGAGTTCCCGTCGTGGCGCAGTGGTTAACGAATCCGACTAGGAACCATGAGGCTGCGGGTTCAGTCCCTGCCCTTGCTCAGTGGGTTAACGATCTGGCGTTGCCGTGAGCTGTGGTGTAGGTTGCAGACGCGGCTCGGATCCCGCGTTGCTGTGGCTCTGGCGTAGGCCGGTGGCTACAGCTCTGATTGGACCCCTGGCCTGGGAACCTCCATATGCCACGGGAGCGGCCCAAGAAATAGCAACAAGAACAACAACAACAACAACAAAAAGACAAAAAAAGACAAAAAAACCCCCAAAAAACTAAATTAGGGTAATTTCAAGTCAGCATATAAAAGCTCTGAAGACAATATACCCAATTAAAAAAAAAAAAAACTGAACTGAGCTAAGCACAAAATTCTGGTGGCTGTTACCTACTTAAAAATGGATTTCCAGGAGTTCCCGTTGTGGCACAGTGGAAATGAATCTGACTAGGAACCATGAGGTTGCAGGTTCGATCCCTGGCCTCAGTCAGTGGGTTAAGAATTTGGTGTTGCAGACGCGGCTTGGATCTGGCCTTGCTGTGGCTCTGGCATAGGCAGGCAGCAACAGCTCCGATTCGACCCCTAGCCTGGGAATCTCTGTATGCGCAGGTGTGGACCCTCAAAAAAAAGACAAAAAGACAAAAAAATAAATAAACAAAATAAAGATGGATTTCCCAAGTAACAGAAATAAAACCAAAAATAAAAACATGGAACCTAGTCAAACTTATAAGCTTTTGCATAGCAAGGAGAATTATAAACAAAATGAAAATACAGCTTATGGACTAGGAGAAAATATTTACAAATTATGTAACCAATGCATTTAATTTCAAAATATAAAAACAGCCCATACAACTCAATAACAAAAACAAAAAAACAACACAACTGAAAAAATAGGCTGAAGAGCTAAATAGACATTTCTCCAAAGACAGACAAATGGCCAAAAAGCACATGAAAAGATGCTCATCAGCATTGCTAATTATTGGACAAATGTAAATCAAAACTACTATGAGGTATCACTTCACATCAGTTGGAATGGCCACCATCAAAATTCTACAAACAATTAATGCTGGAGAGGGTATGGAGAAAAAGGGTTACTCCCACACTGTTGGTGGGGATATAAATTTATAATACCCGTATTGAAAAAAGTATGGAGGTTCCTTAATAAAGTAAAAATAGAGTTGCCATATGATCCAGCAATCCCATTCCTGGGCATATATCTGGAAAAGACAAAAACTATAATTTGAAAAGATACATGTACCCCAATGTTCATAGCAACCCTATTTATAATAGCCAAGACATGGAAACAATGTAAATGCCCACCAACAGATGAAGGGATAAAGAAGAGGTGACATATATTATCAATGGGCTATTGTTCAGCCATAACACAGTATGCAATAATGCCATTTGCAGTGGCATGAAGGGAACCAGAGATTATCACACTAAGTAAAGTAAGTCAGAAAGAGAATGACAAATATCATATGATATCCCTTACATATGCAATCTAAAATGTGATAAAAATGAACTCATTTTAAAACAGAAACAGACTAAGAGACATAGAAAACCAAAGGGGGAAGAAGATGGAGGAGGGATAAATTAGGAATTTTGGATTAGCAGATACACACTATTATATATAAAATCAATAAAAACAAGGACCTACTGTATAGCACAGGGTACTATATTCAATATTCTGTAATAAACCATAGTGGAAAAGAATATGAAAAAGAATATGCATGTTTAACTATATCTGATGTTGTACTATACACCTGAAACTAAAACAACATTTTTTTTTTTTTTGACTTTTGTCTTTTGTTGCTGTTGTTGTTGCTATTTCTTGGGCCGCTCCCGCGGCATATGGAGGTTCCCAGGCTAGGGGTTGAATCGGAGCTGTAGCCACCGGCCTACGCCAGAGCCACAGCAACCCGTGATCCGAGCCGCGTCTGCAACCTACACCACAGAGCACGGCAACGCCGGATCGTTAACCCACTGAGCAGGGCAGGGATCGAACCGCAACCTCATGGTTCCCAGTCGGATTCATTAACCACTGCGCCACCACGGGAACTCCTAAAACAACATTTTAAATCAACTATACTTGAAGAGAAAAAAATTTGACTTAATTATACTTTTAAAAGAACACATTGTATCTCTACTATAATGGAAAACCATTCTTACCTCTTATAAGTAGCAAGTAACAGTAAAATAAATGTAATGCAAAGAACAATTTAAATAAAATTTATATTTGAATAAAACAATAAAATGTAAGTAACACTAAATCTAACCAATTTATAAAAAGCATACTAGGATAAGAGTAAACTTATTTATACCGTCACTACCAAAAAGATATTCAACTTAATGTTTCTTAATTTCAGAGGTAAATTAGATTCAACTTAATTTGACAATTCCAGGTTTTAAAAATATTAACCAGAACAGAAAAAAGTAAAATTAAATTAAAAAAAATTAAACATCACAGAGAATCCAGACTCACATTATGACCAATAGAAATTCTCCAGTGATTTCCATTCAACAAATTTTTGTTTCAGGAAACTTGCTGAAGTGTGGAACCAATGCAATATTTTGAAATGATCAATTTATTTAATAATGTCCTGAAAGTGATGGGAAGATGTTTACCTTTCTACTCACTGATGCCTTCCAATTAACAACAAATTTATGAAGATCTTGTACTATCTTTTTGGTGTTCATAGTGTTCATAGTTCAATGGTTTTAGGCCATTCCTTAAAGTTATTCATGACCAGGTCATTTACAAAACAGGAGAGACCCACCAAAGCTTCATCAAGAATTATGTCCATAGTTTCTATTTTGTTATCACATCCACTTTGTGCTGCCCATAGGAAATTGATGTACCCTGAATTTTGATTGGTCCACAGTGAAAATAAGTCTCCAAATTATGCTACTTTATCAAGTACATACCAGCCAAGCTTGTGTTCTCCCAAGTTGAATGTTTTGTCCAGAAAATCCTCAATATCTTGAAACCTCAGCAGACCAAAAAGCTAGGATGGAACAAGAACTGTTTGTAGACACTTCCCAAATCTATAAAAAGTGGGGGAAAAAGTTACAATCTGTGACACTTTTGGCAATTTTAAGAATACTATGAAGGAGCTGAATATTATTCTTAAAATTTTGTGGTGATTTTGATTGCGAGGGCTTTTCTTTATAGACTTGACTAAGTAGCTTTGGTTTCTGGAGCAAAGGCTTGTATATGTGAATCAAACCCCATTTTTACACCCATTGTAGTTTTGCTAAATTTTCTATGTAATACTTTACTCTCAAATAGTTGTGGTAGAAGGTTCAACTATTGAAAATTGTACATGTTCACATTTCCCCCTGTGGTACAGTTGGTTAAGGGTCCAGTATTGCCACAGTTGTGGTGTAGGTCACAGCTGCAGCTTGGATTTGATCCCTGGCCCAGGAACTTCCATATGCCACGGCTGTGGCCTTAGAGAAAAAAAAATCGCACAAGTTCATATAGTGTGAAAAAGGAATATATCATAATATATTAACTTTTTAATCTATCCCTATCTATCTATGTAATCTATCCACCTAGCAAACATATGGTAGGTTTTTAATATCTGTATTTGTTCTTATATTGCATTTCTTAATCAAGGCAGACTTTCATTACTTAGAGCAATAACTGCAACAGACCCATTTTGCACCAACTCTTTTCTTTTCTAAGGCACTGAAATGAGAGCCAAATGGGCAGGCTTGAGTGTTCACATGGGACGTGAGCCTCAAAATTTGGAATCTGGGAGCTTACATAGGAGGAAGACATCTGTCCTGTCCCTTGAAGAGACAAAGACAAACCCAGTCTTTATAATGGAAACAAATTCCATGTGGAAATAAAAGGGGATGTCTCATCCCTTGGAATCTAAATAAATGCCCCCAGAGTGGAGATAAGTATTGCAGCATTTATAATCCAGGGTTGTATATATTTATATATGATCAAATGAAAATTTGGCATTTCTCCCTAAAGAATCATGGAATGGCAAGTCCCCATAGTTCTTTAGAATTGCCCTTTCTTGGAGATGGAATGAAGATGGCAGAATAGAAAGACTGGAGCTCAACTTCTCTCCTAAAAACAACAAGATTCACAACTAAAGACTGAGCACTCTTCACCCAAAAGGACCAGAAACCTTAAAAAAGACACCCTACTCCAGAAGAAAAAGAGGAGGACACATCAAGAGGTAGGAGGGGCAATTTCGCCATATAAACAACCCCATACCTCCTGGGTGGGAAGCTCCACAGACTGGAAACTAACTGGTTCACAGAGATTCACCTACAGGAGTGAGAGTTCTGAGCCCCACATCAAACTCTCACATGTGGGGATCTGGCACAGGGAGAAAGAGCCCCGAAGCACCTGGCATTGAAGGCCAGTGGGGCTTCTGCACAAGAACTCCACAGGACTGGGGGAAACGGAGACCCCATTCTTAAAAGGCACACACGGACATTCACGTGCACTGGGTCCCATAGCAGAGCGAGGTCTCCATAGGAATCAGGGTCAAACCTGACCACAGTTCTTGGAGAACATCCTGGGAAAACAGGGGTGAATATGGCTTGTTGTGAGGGAAGGACATTGAAAGCAAAGCTCTCAGGAATATTCAGCAGCCATGCCTTTCTCTGGAGGTGGCCATTTTGGGAAAATCTGGCCCTACCCATCAGTCACCACTGAGAAGCCCCAGGGCAAACAACAACCCAGGTGGGATCACAGCCCCGCCCCTCAGTAAACAGGCTCCCTAAAGACCCCTCAGGCACACAGCTGCCTCAAATCCCATCCAGAGACTAAGCCCCACCCACCAGAGGGATTAGAATTGGCTCCTCCTACCAGGGGGCAGGCATCAGCCCCTCCCATCAGGAAACCTACACCAAGCCCCCCATACTGACTTGAGCCACAGGGGGGCAGACATCAGAAGTAAGAGAGGCTACAACTTAATTATCTGTGAAAAGGTCACCACACCAAAAACCTATAAAAGTGAAAAGACAGAGGACTATAACTCAGATGAGGGAGAAAGGAAAAACCCCAGAAAATCAGCTAAGCCAGGAGGAGATTCTCAGCCTCCAGGAAAAAGACTTTAGACTGTTGATGCTGAAGATGATGCAAGACATTGGAAATAAACTGGAGGCAAAGATGGATAACTTACAGGAAACACTGAGCAAAGAGATACAAGATATAAAACTTAAACAAGAAGAGATGCAAAATACAATAACTGAAATAAAAAATGCACTAGAAGCAGCTAACAGCAGAATACAGGAGGCAGAAGAATGAATAAGTGAGGTGGAGGACAGATTAGTAGAAATTACGGATGCAGAACAGATAAGAGAAAAAAGATTGAAAAGAAATTAAGACAGTCTCAGAGAACTCTGGGACAACACTAAACATACCAACGTCTATATTATAGGGCAACCAGAAGGAGAAGAGAGAGAGAAGGGGACAGAAAAAATATTCCAAGATTATCTTATAGCCAAAAACTTCCTTCACATGGGAAAGGAACCACTCACTCAAATCCAGGAAGCACAACGAGTACCATATAAAATAAACCCAAGGAGGAACACCCCGAGACACATATTAATCAAACTGACCAAAATTAAAGACAGAGAAAATCTTGAAAGCAGCTAGGGAAAAGAAACAAGTAACATCCAAGAGAACCCCAATAAGGTTATTGGCAGATTTTTCAGCAGAGACTCGGCAGGCCAGAAGGGAGTGGCATGATATACTTGACGTGATGAAAGGTAAAAACCTCCAACCAAGATTACTTTACCCAGCGAGGCTCTCATTCACATTTGAAGGAGAAATCAAAACCTTCACAGATAAGCAAAAGCTGAGAGAATTCAGCAACACTAAACCAGCCTTACAACAAATACTAAAGGAACTTCTCCAGGCAGAAAAGAACAAGAGAAGAAGGAAAGAAAAAAGAGCAGCAAAAACAAATCCAAAGCAATTAGTAAAATGGCAATAAGAACATACATAACAATAATTACCTTAAATGTCAATGGACTAAATGCCCCAACCAAAAGACGTAGACTGGCTGAATGGATACAAAAACAAGACCCATATATATGCTGTCTTCAAGAGACCCACTTCACTTCTAGGGACACATACAAATGGAAAGTGAGAGGACGGAAGAAAATATTTCATGCAAACGGGGATCAAAAGAAAGCTGGAGGAGCAATACTCATATCGGACAAAATAGACTTTAAAATGAAGAATATATTAAGGGACAAAGAAGGACATGACATGATGATCAAAGGATCAATCCAAGAAGAAGATATAACAATTTTAAATATCTATGCACCCAACATAGGTTCACCACAACATATAAGGCAACTGCTAACAACCCTAAAAGGAGAAATCGCCAATCACACAATAATAGTGGGGGACTTTAAAACCCCACTTACAGCAGTGGACAGATCAACAAGACAGAAAATCAATCAGGAAACACAGGCCCTGAATGATGCATTAAACCAGATGGACTTAATAGATATTTATAGGACATTCCATGCAAAAGTAACAGAATACACATTCTTCTCAAGTGCGGATGGAACATTCTCTAAGATTCATCATATCCTGGGTTACAAATCCAACCTTTGTAACTTTTAGAAAATTGAAATCATATCAAACATCTTTTCCGACCACAATGCTATATGACTAGACATCTACAACAGGAAAAAATCTGCAAAAAAAACAAACACATTGAGACTCAACAACACACTACTAATCAACCAATGGATCAATGAAGAAATCAAAGAGGAAATTTAAAAATACCTAGCAGCAAATGACAATGAAGATAAGACACTCCAAAACCTATGGGATGCAGCACAAACCGTTCTAAGAGGAAAGTTTATAGCAATACAAGCCTACCTTGGGAAACAAGAAAAAGCTCAAATAAACAAGCTAACTTTACATCTAAAGCAGCTAGAGAGAGAACAGACAAGACCTAAATTTATACAAGGAAAGAAGTCATAAACATCAGAGCAGAAATCAACAAAATAGAAACAAAGAAAACCATAGCAAAGATCAATGAAGTGAAAAGCTGGTTCTTTGAAAAGATCAACAAAATGGATAAACCCCTAGCCAGACTTATCAAGAAGAAAACAGAGAGGACTCAAATCAATACAATTAGAAATGAAAAAGGAGAAATAACAATGGACATCACAGAAATACAAAGCATCATAAGAGACTACAATATGCAACTATGTGCCAATAAAACAGGAAACCGAGCAGAAATGCACAAATTCTTAGAAAAGTACCATCTTCCAAGACTAAACCAACATGAAACAGAAAAGATGAATGGAACTCAAGTTGAAACTGTGATTAAAAAACTTCCAACAAACAAAAGTCCAGGGCCAGATGGCTGCACAGGTGAATTCCATCAAACATTTAGAGAAGAGCTAACACATATCCTTCTGAAACTATTTCAAAAAATCTCAGAGGAAGGGATACTCCCAAACTCATTCTATGAGGCCACCATCACCCTGATACCAAAACCAGACAAAGATACCACAAAAAATGAAAACTAAAGGCCAGTTTCATTGATGAATATCAATGCAAAAATCCTCCACAAAATCCTAGCAAACCACATCCAACAATACATTAAAAGGATTGTACATCATGATCAAGTGGGATTTATCCCAGGGATGCAAGGGTTCTTCAATATCTGCAAATCCATCAGTGTGATACACCACAGTAACAAACTGAAGAATAAAAACCATATGATCCTCTCAATAGACACAGAAAAAACCTTGACAAAATCCAACACCCATTTCTGATAAAAACCCTTCAGAAAGTGGGCATAACGGGAACCTACCTCAACATGATAAAAGCCATATATGACAAACCCATTGCGAACATCATTCTCAATGGTGAAAAGCTGAAAGAATTCCCACTGAGGTCAGGAACAGGGCAAGGATGTCCGCTCTCGACACTACTCTTCAGCACAGTTCTGGAAGTCCTAGCCACAGCAATCAGAGAAGTAAAAGAAATAAAAGGAACCCAAACTGGAAAGGAAGAAGTGAAACTATCACTATTTGCAGATGACATGATCCTATACCTACAGAATCCTAACGACTCTACCAGAAAACTGTTAGAGCTTATCCATGAATGTGGCGAAGTTGCAGGATACAAAATTAATACACAGAAAATTGATGGCATGTCTATACACTAACAATGAAAGAGCAGAAAGAGAATTTAGGGAAGCAATCCCATTTACCATCACATCCAAAAGAATAAAATACCTAGGAGTAAACCTGCCTAAAGAGACAAAAGACCTGTACTCTGAAAACGATAAGCCACTGATGAAAGAAATCAAAGATGACACAAATAGATGGAAAGATATACCATGCTCGTGGATTGGAAGAGTTAATATTCTCAAAATGACTATACTACCTAAGGCAATCTACAGATTCAATGCAATCCCTACCAAATTACCAAGGACATTTTTCACAGAACTCGAACAAAATATTTCAAAGTTTGTTTGGAAGCACAAAAGACCCAGAATAGCCAAAGACCTCCTGAAAAAGAAAAATGGAGCTGGAGGAATCAGGCTCCTGGACTTCAGACTAAACTACAAAGCCACAGTCATCAAAACCACATGCTACTGGCACAAAGACAGAAATACAGAGCAGTGGAACAGGATAGAGAGCCCAGAATTCAACCCACACACCTACAGCCAACTCATCTATGACAAAGGAGGCAAGAATATACAATGGAGGAAGGACAGCCTCTTCAATAAGGGGTACTGGGAAAACTGGCCAGCTGCATGGAAAAGAATGAAATTAGAACACTCTCTAACACCATACACAAAAATCAACTCCAAATGGATTCAACACCTAGATATAAGACCAGACACTATCAAACTCTCAGAGGAAAACATAGGCCAAACTCTCTCTGACATAAATGACAGCAACATCTTCTCAGATCCACCTCTTAAGAGTAATGACGGTGAAAACAAACATAACAAATGGGACCTAATCAAACTTAAACGTTTCTGCACAGCAAAGGAAACCCTAAGAAGACAACCCACAGAATGGGAAAAACTCTTTGCAAGTGAATCAACTGACAAGGGATTCATCTCCAAAATTTCTAAACACCTTCTGCAGCTCCATACCAAAAAAAACAAACAACCCCATCAAAAAGTGGGTAGAAGGTCTAAGCAGACAGTTCTCCAAAGAAGACATACAGATGGCCCAAAAAACACATGAAAACACATTCAACATCACTCATTCTTAGAGAAATGCAAATCAAAACCACTCTGACGTATCACCTTACACAAGCCAGAATGGCCATCATCAAAAAGTCTACAAACAATAAGTGCTGGAGAGGGTGTGGAGAAAAAGCAACCCTAGTACACTGTTGGTGGGATTGTAAATTGGTGCAACCACTGTGGAAAGGAGTATGGAGATGCCTCAGAAAACTGAAAATAGAACTACCATTTGATCCAGCAATCCCACTCCAGGGTATCTATCCAGATAAAACCATGACTCACAAAGGCATGTGTACTCCGATGTTCATTGCAGCACTCCTTACAATAGCCAAGACAAGGAAACAACCTAAATGTCCATGGACAGAGGAGTGGATCCAGAAGATGTGGTGCATATACACAGTAGACTATTACTCAGCCATTAAAAAGAATGAAATACCGGCATTTTTAGCAACATGGATGGACCTAGAGATTAACATGCTAAGTGAAGTCAGCCATACAATGAGAAACCAACACCGAATGCTTTCACTGTCATGTGGAATCTGAAAAAAAGGACAGACTGAAGTTTGCAGAACAGATGCTGACTCACAGACATTGAAAAACTTATGGTCCCCGGAGGATGGGGGGATGTGCTTGGGCTGTGGCATAGAAATCCTGTGAAATCAAACTGTTATGATCATTATACAACTACAGATGTGATACATTCATTTGAGTAATAGAAAAAAAAAGGCAAGTAAAAAACAAAAAAACAAAAAAAAGAAACTGCCTTTTCTTACAAAGAGCCTCAAAGTTTGCCTGATAGGGAGAACGCTGTCTCATGCCTCCTAAGAAGTATTCTCCAGTGATCTTCCATGAAGATGGATTTCACAATTTTGTGGTTTCTTCTCTGCTAATTCCCAAGTGTTTATTTCCATGGAGGGCACCTGCTTGCCACCCATCACTAATGTGGTTGATTCAGACTGTGAAGATTTGGTCATAATTAGTTTTGTATCCTAGCCTACTGTATTTAGTCCTCTGCCTGAGACATTCTCAACTTCAGTATTTGCAGTGGGAGGCAGAAGCCCACTCCATTATGAGCTCCTCAGCCACCTTCAAAGATCTCACTTCTTTTCTGAGGTTTATCCCTCTGTGGATACATCTACTGTCTGTTCAGTTTCTTGCCTCTATACCAGCCACTGGATTTCTCATTAATTAATGAGTACATTGAAAGCTCAAAAAAGAAAACATTCTCACTTAAAAGACTTAAAAAGTTAAAAGGCATGGTTTGTATATAGGAGCAGGTGGCAAAGGTGTTACAGCAACTGCAGAGGTGGGTGGAAATGGTAACAGAGACTATTATTAGTGAGAGTTGGGAGAGCATTTCCAGAGGGAAATGATACGTATATTTTACCCTTGATTTTGACATTTAAAAAATGCCTTTCTCTTTATGCCTTTCTCTTATCCATACCCCACTCTTCTTTTATCTGTTTTAATATAAACAGTGAAGAAGAAAAAACTATGACATGAATGGATATAACTGCACATGATTTCTTTCCTGCTGCCCCTCCAGAATAAAATGGCTTTGAAAATACTCTTCTCTGGGAAACAGTCTCAATATCTTGTCATAACTTACAAGGGAAAATAATCTGAAAATTATAAACATATAATATATATTATATCTATATATATGAATCCCTTTGGGGTATACCTGAAACTAATACAACATTGTAAATCAACTATGCTTCAATTAAAAATAAAGAAGGAAGGAGTTCCTGTCATGGCACAGTGGAAATGAATCCGACTAGGAACCATGAGGTTGCGGGTTCAATCCCTGGCCTCACTCAGTGGATTAAGGATCCGGCGTTGCTGTGAGCTGTGGTGTAGTTTGCAGATGTGGCTCAGATCTGGCGCTGCTATGGCTGTGGCACAGTCTGGCAGCTGTAGCTCCGATTAGACTCCTAGCCTGGGAACCTCCTTATGTCGTGGATGCAGCCCTAAAAATGACAAAAAGACAAAAAAATAAAAAATAAAAAAAATAAAGAAGGAAGGAAGATACTCGTTTCCACATTCCTAGCCCTATAATCACTGGAACTATTTCAATATGCTCTCAATATTAAGGAAGTTTGTCTGATAGGCTGATTGAACAGCAGCAGCTTCAAGGTAATTTGGGTAGATTTAGTGATAACTAACAAGAGTTGAGAGAATACAGTGAGATTGCAGACAATATTTGACTTTAATTTCTCTGATGTAGAGTTGGGGTAAAAGTGAAGATAAACTCATGGTGCGGGAAAGTAAATAAATTAACATTGATCAAATAGAGCTACCACATGATCCTGTAATCCCACCCCTGGGCATATATCTGGAGGAAATCATAATTCGAAAAGATACCTGCATGTCAACGTTCATTGCAACATCATCTACAATAGCCAAGACTTGTAAGCAACCTAAATGTCCATCAACAGAGGAATGGATAAAGAAGATGTGATCCATATATACAATGGAATATTACTCAGGCATAAAAGGAATGAAATAATGCTATTTGTAGCAACATGGATGGACCTAGAAATGATCATACTAAGTGAAGTAAGTCAGATAAAGACAAATACCATATGATATCACTTATATGTGGAATATAAAAAAACATGCAAATGAACTGACTTACAAAACAGAAATGGACTCACAGATCGAGGAAAAAAGTTCTTGTTACCAAAGAGGAAAACAAGGTTGGAATAAATTAGCAGGTTGGGATTAACAGATACACACTATATAAAATAGATAACCAATAAGAACCACTGTACACAGACAGTAAGACCTTCTATAGTACAGGGAACTATACTTAATATTTTTTAATAACGCAAAAGGGAAAGGAATCTGGAAAAGAATATGTGTATTTGTGTGTGTGTAACTGAATCACTGTGCTATACATCTGAAATGAACATAATATTATAAGTAAACTATATTTCAATAAAAAAGAAAAATAAGTAAGGTCTAAGGAAAAAAACCTATCATTTGTCAAATACTTACTAGATGCCATGTAATATGAGGTAGGTACTTGACCATGACACTGAGAAGTGCAATAAAAAATATGAAAGGAGGGAAATAAGACTCCCTTTTGGGAGTTAACCTACAAAATCAGAAACATTTTTCTAAGAAGGCATTAATTATACAGTAATTAAATATTAATATGCTTTTTTTCATATATTGTGTCAATCCAAAGGGAAGCTGATTAGTAATGGAAGCTTAGAAAAAGACAGAAGGGAAAATATAGAGGATACCCATCTCAGTATGAATCAGGAGACTTCTAGATTGGCTAGAGTATTGGGGTATGTTATGTAAACATGACAGTTATAGTTGTAGGAAAGATTTTTCCTCTACCCTCTAAAAGTCTGTGGCTGTCTTAGAATTAAACTGACAAAAGACAGATTACCAGGAAAACTTTACAGATTGTATTTGATGTTAATATTTTGCTAGTATACAGAGGCTTTTCATACATAAGAAATGTAGACCCAAAGATGCAAAAGGGGCTGATTGTTTATATATCATTTTAACAAAGAATGATAACTTGTGGGGGCAAGACAAGACAATGGAAAAAAGAGGTTGGGCTAGAAGGTAAGTTGTGGGAAAGTGACTGGGAGGTTTAAGGAGAAAACTAATGGGGTTAGCAGATGTAAGCTATATAGAGAGAATGGATAAAAATAAGGTCCTACTCTACAGGACAGGGGACTATACTCAATATCCTATGATAGGCCAAAATGGAAAAGAATATTTTAAATAAGAATGTGTCTATATGTATAAATGAATCACTTTGTTATACAGCAGAAATTAACACAATATTGTAATCAATAATACTTCAATTAAACAAATCCTAAATATTAAAAAAAAAAAAAAACTAATGTGAGACAAGTCTTATTTTGGTAGGTTTGTTTCCTTTTTTTTTGCCTCCTGTCTTTTTGCCATTTCTAGGGCTCCTTCCGTGGCATATGGAGGTTCCCAGGCTAGGGATCGAATTGGAGCTGTAGCCTCTGACCTACGCCAGAGCCACAGCAATGCGGGGTCTGAGCCGCGTCTGCAACCTACACCACAGCTCAGGGTAACGCCAGATGTTTAACCTACTGAGCAAGGCCAGGCAGCTTTTATACTTTTTAGACAAAGAATATATTTGTGTGGATTTAACAGAAAAAAATTTTAAGTTTTGGGTGCTCAATTATTGAAGAATATAAATTAATAGATAAGTCTAATAAATAATTATTTATAATAATTTATTTAAATAAATAAAAATAATTTGATAAAAATTAATTTAATTAAATTAATTTATAATAACATAATGTTTATGTATTGAAGTATAAATTTATAGTAAATGTAATGCTTATATTCATAAATTTGTAGTATATGAATTTATAATTATATTAATTTGATTTAATAATTTAATAAATAAATAGATAATAAATAATAAATCTAATTGGTATTTTGGCTTAGGGTAGCACATTTTAAAATAAATATGGTTTTGGTGACCCAGTGCAGTAGAAAATTGACAAAACACTGTAAACCAGCTATAATGGAAAAAAATAAAAATAATTATATATAAAAAAAAGAAGTATGGTTTTAATTTAATTTAGGAGTTTGGGATTAACATATTCACACTGTTATATATAAAATAGATAACCAACAAGTGTCCTGGTCTGTGCATGTGCCTAGAAAAAGAATTTTCCAGATTCAAAGCAAGGTGAAGAAAAGACAAGTTTGTTGAGGCAAGAGACACTGTTAACACAGTGGGTCAACTTCCTGATAATCAGGGAGAACGGACCCTGGGTGCATGGTTGTGTCTATTTTTATATCCCAGAGACAAAGGAGTTCAAGGTTTCTATAGCTTAATCTGGGAGTCAGCTCCTCATCTCTAGTGATGAGGATGTTCTCTTCCTGGTACAGAAGAGCATCCTTCTCATGGGAGATTTGTGCCTTACTTTTAGGTAGAAAGGCAAGGTCAGAGATTCCTTCCTACATCTGCTTTTTCTCAATTGCCTTAGGCTCAAAGTAATCAAAATGCCAAGGTGGGTGGTATGATCCCCTTTATGGCCATATGATAAAGAAAGATACATCCAGTTATGTTATGGACCCAAATCCAATCACCAGTTTATCTCATTCTGATTCTTTACTCAGTGAGATTGCTCTGTTCAGTTGGTTTTCCATGCAATTCACCTTTCAGGGACAGGATGCAGCAGGGAGCATCACATGGCTGAGACCTTTCTTTAAAATGAATGTATTAATGTACAATTTATACTTGTTTCTTCTGTTTTATTAGCTTGACTCAGAATGGCTGAGGCCAGTATATTCTGGGGTCCCTTTGATTTTCAGCTTCTGAGTTTTCAGGATTGAGTCCAGAACCCAAATGACAGAATCACTGAGATCAAGGGCAGCTAGCAAGCACTAGACTGGTGACACCCTCTTTTTCTTATGTCATCCACTCATTGAACTTGTCAGCATTCATTTCTCCATTTTACAATTGAGGAAATGGAAGCTTAGAAGGTATAACATGCCCGAGTGTACCCAGATAACAAATGGGGGAGCCTGGGATTAACTCATGTTGATAACAATGCCAGTCTGTTCTTATCAGTCGCTGCATGGCACACCTTTTTAGAAGTGGTGCTGAGGTGTCTGGGAGCAGGAAACAGCCTAAGCTCACAAGTCATTATTTCCTGGGGCCAACTTTGTCATGCATGATTGTTGACTCCCATTCCAAAGGCAATCATTTGCATCTATTAACCCCAAGCTCCCAATCCACTACCCTCCCCTTCTCCTTGGCAACCACAAGTCTGTTCTCCAAGTCCATGATTTTCTTTTCTGTGGAAAGTTTCATTTGTGTCATATATTCGATTCCAGATATAAGTGCTTTTCTTTTTTTTCTTTTCTTTTCTTTTTTTTTTTTTTTGTTTAATTTTGGCTGCCCCACGTCATATGGAGTTCCTAGGCCAGGCATCAGATCTGAGCCATAGTCGTTGACTTAAGCTGCAGCTGCTGCAACACTGGATCCTTAAGCCACTGTGCTGGGCAGGGATCAAATCTGCATCCCACTGCTCCCAAGACACTGCTGATTCCATTGGGCAACAGTCAGAACTCCCTGTTGCTACTTCTTTGAGCTGTGGCTGCTTTCTGCTTTGTTCACTGTCACCCAGTTAACCCATTTTGGATTTGGCCTTTTTCTGAATTCATGCTTGTTCTAGTGGCTGCTAATAACCTTTTGTCTCTAGGCTCATCTTTTGCCCTCGGTTGTGACAGGTTCTGGAACTTCTCTATCTCTCTTCTGCTATTTTTCACTTTGGCTGATAGTGTGTCCTTGCAATAGATATAGAAATCAAGGCTCAGACAGGTTAATTCAACTATCTAGTAGTAGATAATTTACTACTGGTAGGTAGGTGGCAGGATTTGGATTTTATTTTATTTTTCTTAAAAATTTTTTTATTAAAGTATAATTGATTTACAATAGGATTGGGATTTTACCTTTTGCCTCTCTGATACTGTAAGCAGCTTTGGGCAGGAAAAGAACTCTCTGCAGGAGGCCTCTGTGTCTTGTCACTAACCTTAAACCAAATACACTCATACCCTATTAATCTCTGGCCCAAGCACACCTTTCAAATCTTTTGATCACATAATACCTTGCCTAACCTGTTGGCTTTTTTCTGTAGATCAAATAAGCAGACATGAAGAATAAGTAAGTCATTAACAGATGACCAGATCTCTTCCTCAGCGTCCCCTTTCTGTAATGTTATGAACAAACTGTGTTAAAAGGTAACACCTAAAGAAAGACCACAAAAGTCCACAAGCTTGCACAAAAGGAGATGGTGAGGATTCTGAACTCCCCTCTCAATGATTAACCAAGACTTCTTCCTTTTTCCCTTTAAAACTTTCATGGCCAAGCAGACTCTTTGGAGTTGCTTTGCTTGTTTGTTTGTTTTTTATTTCAGTTATTGTATTTCGCATTTCTTCTTGTTTAAGTTTTATATCTTGTATCTCTTTGGTCAGTGTTTCCTGTAAGTTATCCATCTTTGCCTCCAGTTTATTTCCAATGTC
The DNA here is from genome assembly GCF_054392235.1 of Sus scrofa. Taxonomy (NCBI): domain Eukaryota; kingdom Metazoa; phylum Chordata; class Mammalia; order Artiodactyla; family Suidae; genus Sus; species Sus scrofa. Next base: position 47,805,634 of record NC_139390.1, on the reverse strand, counting down.
TTGCATCATCTTCAGCATCAACAGTCTAAAGTCTTTTTCCTGGAGGCTGAGAATCTCCTCCTGGCTTAGCTGATTTTCTGGGGTTTTTCCTTTCTCCCTCATCTGAGTTATAGTCCTCTGTCTTTTCACTTTTATAGGTTTTTGGTGTGGTGACCTTTTTACAGATAATAAAGTTGTAGCCTCTCCTACTTCCGATGTCTGCCCCCCTGTGGCTGAAGTCGGTATGGGGGGCTTGGTGTAGGTTTCCTGATGGGAGGGGCTGATGCCTGCCCCCTGGTAGGTGGAACTGATTCTAATCCCTCTGGTGGGTAGGGCTTAGTCTCTGGATGGGATTTGAGGCAGCTGTGTGCCTGAGGGGTCTTTAGGGTGCCTGTTTACTGAGGGGCGGGGCTGTGATCCCACCTGGGTTGTTGTTTGCCCTGGGGCTTCTCAGTGGTGACTGATGGGTAGGGCCAGATTTTCCCAAAATGGCCACCTCCAGAGAAAGGCATGGCTGCTGAATATTCCCGAGAGCTTTGCTTTCAATGTCCTTCCCTCACAACAAGCCACATTCACCCCTGTTTTCCCAGGATGTTCTCTAAGAACTGTGGTCAGGTTTGACCCTGATTCCTATGGAGACTTCACTCTGCTATGGGACCCAGTGCATGTGAAAGTCTGTGTGTGCCTTTTAGGAATGAGGTCTCCATTTCCCCCAGACCTGTGGAGCTCTTGTGCACAAGCCTCACTGGCCTTCAATGCCAGGTGCTTTGGGGCTCTTTCTCCCTGTGCCAGATCCCCACATGTGAGAGTTTGATGTGGGGCTCAGAACTCTCACTCCTGTAGGTGAATCTCTGTGAACCAGTTAGTTTCCAGTCTGTGGAGCTTCCCACCCAGGAGGTATGGGGTTGTTTATATGGCGAAATTGCCCCTCCTACCTCTTGATGTGTCCTCCTCTTTTTCTTCTGGAGTAGGGTGTCTTTTTTAAGGTTTCTGGTCCATTTGGGTGAAGAGTGCTCAGTCTTTAGTTGTGAATCTTGTTGTTTTTAGGAGAGAAGTTGAGCTCCAGTCCTTCTATTCCGCCATCTGTTTGTTTTTGTTGTTTGTTTCTTTCAATGAGTCCACCATCTCCCCAGACTGCTGGCATTCTGATTAAAAGCAATTTTCTACTGTACAGCAAAGTGACCCAGTTACACATACATATGTACATTCTTTTTCTCACATTATCCTCCATCATCATGGAACTAGAGACTCTCATACTAAGTGAAGTAAGTCAAAAAGAGAAGGCAACTTTCCTTTCCTTTCTTTGGCTTGGTGAACAGCCAAACTGAGTTTGGTAATAATATCAAACTGTATGTTCATCTTACTAGCTATACTGAAAATGATCATCTCCAATATGACGACATAGTGCTTTGTATTAATTCTAATAAAGATGCTTCCAGAGCTTAAGCCACCTCAGCTGAAACTTTTTAATGTCAAAGACAGAAAGCAGTGGGTTCAGTTGTTAAAGCAATCTCTGAAGTCAGGTCCAAGGATCATCTGTATTCTTGCTGATTGTCCCTCATCTGGTAGTTTTTCAGTCAGCTAGAGGTTGAAACATCATCACGGCATGGGTTTTAAAGTTTTGCCTAACAGAGCTGTAGGCAGAGCATACAGCATAGGCAGTTCTGCTACTGAGGAAATGTGATTAATTACAGAAAAACAGGCTCTTTGCAAATCATGTGCTTGAATTTCCCCTGACATTTTAATTTTTCCTTTTGCAAATCTTTAAAATATTTTAATCATTGGCAGTACCATTTTTGGAACTGTGTATTTTAAAAAGTATATATGTTTTGGGCTCAGCAAGATCCCATCATAGCTCAGCAAGTTAAGGACCAAACATTGTTTCTATGAGGATGCAGCTTTGATAACTGGGCTCACTCAGTGAGGCCTAAATTGCAATCTGCCATTGCCACAAGTTGCATCATAGGTTGCTGTTGTAGCTCAGATCCAGTGTTGTTGTGGCTGTGGCATAGGCCTGCAGCTCTGATTTGACCCTTAGCCTGGGAACTTCTATATGCCACAGGTGTGGACATGAAAAAAAAAAAAAAAAAAAAAAAACCAAAAAGGGAATTCCTATTGTGGAGCAGCAGAAATGAACCAAAGAACCATAGGTTGTGGGTTTGATCCCCGGCCTTGCTCAGTGGGTCAAAGATCTGGCGTTGCTGTGAGCTGTGGTGTAGGTTGCAGATGTGGCTTGGATCTGGTGTTGCTGTGGCTGTAGCATAGGCTGACGGCTGTAGCTCCAATTTGACCCCTAGCCTGGTAACCTCCATGTGCTGCTGGTGTGGCCCTAAAAAGACACACACAAAAAAGTATATATGCTTTAAAATGATTTTTCACTCAAAAGTTTGATTCCCATTTTAGAACTTAGATCCTTTTGTGATTAGTTTTGTGTTGAGCCAATGTAGTTGAGATTTTGAGTTTTGGAAAACTCAAGAGTCAGTAAGTGTAAGAGTCAGTCTGTCATCCTGAAAAAGAAAAATGGAGCTGGAGAAATCAGGCTCCTGGACTTCAGACTAAACTACAAAGCCACAGTCATCAAAACTGTATGGTACTGGCACAAAGACAGAAATAGAGAGCAGTGGAACAGGATAGAAAGCCCAGAATTCAAACCACACACCTACAGCCAACTCATCTATGACAAAGGAGGCAAGAATATACAATGGAGAAAGGACAGCCTCTTCAATAAGTGGTACTGGGAATACTGGACAGCTGCGTGGAAAAGAATGAAATTAGAACACTCTCTAACACCATACACAAAAATCAACTCCAAATGGATTAAAGACCTAGATATAAGACCAGACACTATCAAACTCTCAGAGGAAAACATAGGCCAAACCCTCTCTGACATAAATGACAGCAACATCTTCTCAGATCTACCTCTTAGAGTATGGACAATAAAAACAAACATAAACAAATGGGACCTAATCAAACGTTTCTGCACAGCAAAGGAAACCCTAAACAACACAAAAAGACAACCCACAGAATGGGAGAAACTCTTTGCAAGTGAATCAACTGACAAGGGATTCATCTCCAAAATTTCTAAACACCTTCTGCAGCTCCATACCAAAAAAACAAACAAACAAACAAAAAAAAAAACCAAACAACCCCATCAAAAAGTGGGTAGAAGATCTAAGCAGACAGTTCTCCAAAGAAGACATACTGATGGCCAAAAAACACATGAAAACACATTCAACATCACTCATTCTTAGAGAAATGCAAATCAAAACCACTCTGAGGTATCACCTTACACCAGCCAGAATGGCCATCATCAAAATGTCTACAAACAATAAGTGCTGGAGAGGGTGTGGAGAAAAAGCAACCCTAGTACACTGTTGGTGGGATTGTAAATTGGTGCAACCACTGTGGGAAGGAGTATGGAGATGCCTCAGAAAACTGAAAATAGAACTACCATTTGATCCAGCAATCCCACTCCAGGGTATCTATCCAGATAAAACCATGACTCGCAAAGGCATGTGTACTCCGATGTTCATTGCAGCACTCCTTACAATAGCCAAGACAAGGAAACAACCTAAATGTCCATGGACAGGGGAGTGGATCCAGAAGATGTGGTGCATATACACAATAGACTATTACTCAGCCATTAAAAAGAACGAAATACCGGCATTTTTAGCAACATGGATGGACCTAGAGATTAACATGGTAAGTGAAGTCAGCCATACAATGAGACACCAACATCGAATGCTTTCACTGACATGTGGAATCTGAAAAAAGGACAGACTGAACTTCTTTGTAGAACAGATGCTCACTAACAGATTGAAAAACTTATGGTCTCTGGAGGAGACAGTTTGGGAGGTGGGGTGATGTGTTTGGGTTGTGGGATGGAAATCCTGTGAAATTGGATTGTGATGATCATTATACAACTACAGATGTGATAAATTCATTTGATTAATAAAAAAATGTAAAAAAAAAAAAGAGTCAGTCTGGTATTATTCCCATCATTAAACACACATTTCACCTGAGAAAGGACTCAGCCTTAATAAAAAAATCCCCTGAGAGCAAAGCTTCTACAGGTTTAACAAACACCATTTTCATAAATCAGGCAGTCCAAAATTCCTGAGTAGGATGGGTAATGACAAGGATTGCTTACAGTTGCTTCATCCAGTAGACACTAAACAAGGCCATTCTTGGACCATCCTGTGAAGTCTTTGAGATTGATTTTCTGTGAAGATACATATTTTAGGGAATTATTTGATAGCCAGTTCTATTCATGTATGAGTGGACTGCCTTTTTTGCAGTAGTTTTTTTCATTTATAAGCAATTTTCATTTTTAGCCAAGGGTATGATTGTAAGCCTATTGACTATAAATTGTGAAATAAAAGGCTTGCCCCTTGTTAAAGGCATTACTATTAAAGACATCCAGGCAGTAGCATATTTGATTTCAGTAAATACAATAGGTATTATTTACCCATACTGATTATGTACAAATAGGCAATATAAAGCAGTGGTTAAAAGCATGGATTCTGGAGTCAGACCACCTGGCCTTGCATTCTGTCTCAGGCAACTATTAGCCCTATGTCCCAAGGCAAGCTGACTCTGTGCCTCTGTTTTTCAATCTGTAAAATAGAGAAACTGAGCAGCTATGTTAAAGACTTACTGTGAGGGCTGTGTATTAATATGTAAAAAACATTTGGGACACAAAGCTGTACATGGGTAAGAACTCAAGAAGTATTAATTACTATTATAAATAAATATGCTAGATTGACATGACCACTTCAATTGAAAAAAAAAAAAACACACAAAAATATATTAAGCATATACTACTTTTACTGGGCTTGCCTCACACAATGTAGTTTGTCCCTCGATCTTGTTTTTTTTTTTCCCTTCTTGCTTATGGATTTAGTAGACCAACTATAAAGCCTAGACTGACCTATTCCCTAAGATGGGTAAATTGCTTAGAGCTGTGATGTCAAGTGTGATAACCACTAGCCATATGTGGCTATTAAAGTTGACATTTATATTAATTGAAATGGAATAAGCTAAAATTCAGTTTCTCGGAGACACTAGCCACATTTCAAGAGCTCAATAGCCACATGTGGCTGGTGGCTACCATAATAAACAGTACACACAAAGAGCATTTCCATTTTTGCAGAAAGTTCAATTGGATAGTTCTGATAGAGTTTGGTAGCATGCCAGCTCTCTTGTTCCATCCTAACATGCAGCTAATACAAATAGCTTCTAACTACAAGAGAGATGCATGCTCAAATTTCATTTGCATGCTGTTGGAAACTTTGACTATAACCCCCTGTGGACCAAGCACATTAAGATTATGGCAACATAAGTCCTATGAAGAAGCAAATGGCTATGAATAAGAGAGAGTGTTTGGGCTCGTTGGAAATGGAAATTATGACAGTGAGTTTAGTTTTCATCAGCCAACTGGAAATATTAAAGCAGTGGTCAGGTTCAATGCTGGTAATTGTTCAGTGAAACAAATATTTGTGCATACATGTTTTGGAAAAACTTATCTATAAAATAATTTGGCAATACACATTGAAAATTTTGTTTGTTTGTTTTTTGCTTTTTAGGGCCAAACCCTCGGCATATACAAGTTCCCAGGCTAGGGGTCAAATTGAAGCTATAGCTGCCAGCCTACACACCTCAACCATCACAATGCAGGATCCAAGCTGTGTCTGTGACCTATACCACATCTCAAGGCAATGCTAGATTGTTAACCTACAGAGCAAGGCCAGGGATCAAACCTGCATGCTCATAGATAATTAGAGGTACTTTCAAGATTCAGTACAGAGGTTCTCATAACCCTAGTCAGGTTTGTTTCTGCTGAACTGTGAAGGGAACTTCCACATCGAAAGTCTTAAGGTTGTTTTTACCCTTTGGCCCTATAATTCACTTTCCTGGACTTTAATATGAGAAAATAATTAGAGACAATTCCAAGATTCAATACAGAGGTTATCATAACAACATTAATTATAGTAACAGTTGGAAACAGCCCAAGTGTCTTACAATAGGGAGAGGAAAGGGGCAATTTTGATTTGGATATACTGGAATGCTATATAGTCAATAAAATGTTCTCATGTCACATTTTACCATGTAGGAAATACTCATATAGAAATAAATGAAAAATAATATTTAGTACTACACATCATGGTTAAATAAAATATCCTTAGGAAACACTTGAACATATACTAAAATATTAATAGTGATATCTAAGTTTTATGGGATGCTACGTGATTTGTTTTTACATTCTTTGATAATTTTAAGTTTTCCTCAGTGTGTATGTAATCTTTCTATCATCAGGAAAAAACCTTCAAGAATACCTCAAAACTGTTTAGTACAGATATTTAATAATGACTCTAACAGTACTAGAATTGATCAGATGGAAGTTTGAAATGGTCGCTATTTTTTTTTTTTTAATTTTCATAGCCATATTCATGGCATATGGAAGTTCCTGGGCTAGGGGTAAAATTGGAGCTGCAGCTGCAGGCCCACACCAAAGCCACCATGACAACAATGAATCTAAGCCACATCTGTGACCTATGCCACAGCTTGTGGGAACACTGGATCCTTAACCCACTGGGCAGGACCAGGGATTGAACCTGCGTCCTCATGGATACTAGCTGGGTTTTTAACCCACTGAGCCACAATGGGAACTCCAGTCAGTAACTATGTACTGAACACATCATCTGTACTATGTTCTGCCTGAGATGCTTAGGTTAAAAAATAGAACTGATGATTAAATAAAATTATATAAGTATGAATAATTAATTTAATTAGGGTTTCTAAATAAGATATTGGCATATCCTACCAGATTATGCTGTAGAAACAAATGAAAACCAAATAGTGGTCACTTACAATAAGGATTTATTTTTGTTCATGTTCCATGTTCCATGGCTGTAATCCATGGCCTCTTCACTTGGGCACCTAGATTAATGGAGCAGCCCCTACCTGGCACATTGCTGATCCACATGCCATAGGGAAAAAAGTGGAGGTGGAACCCAGGATGGCCGAGCTTCTGCCATGACAGAGCTTCCCTCCCTTTACCTTTCATTGGTCAGTGTGAGTCACACGCTGTTTACTTCATGTCAGTGGGCTGGGAGGTACAATCCTGCAGAGGAGGCCAAACCTCAAATGAGACAGAAGCTTTTTTGGATGCCACTGAGATTCTGGGATTAGCTGGCAATACAGCCTAATTTAATGCCGAAACCGAATATGCATGATTGGTCTGTTCATCTTTATTAATTCTTTCTCATTCAGTCTTGGAAGATTGTACCCTTCTAAAAATGTTTCCATTTCTTCTATATTGTCCATTTTATTGGCATATAATTGTAGTAGCCTCTTACGATCCTTTGTATTTCTGTGGTGTCAGTTGTAACTTCTCTGTTTTCACCATTAATTTTATTGATTTCAGCCCTTTCTTTTTTTCTTGTTGAGTCAGGCTAAAGTTTTATCAATTGTGTTGATATTTTCAAAGAAAAAGCTTTTAGTTTTATTGCTCTTTTCTACTGTTTTCTTCATTTATTTTGTTTATTTCTGCTCTGATCTTTATGATTTCTTTCCTTCTACTAACTTTGGGTTTGGTTTGTCTGTTTTTCTCTAGTTGCTTTAAATGTAAGGTTAGGTTGTTTGAGATTTTTCTTATTTCCTGAGGTAGGCTTGTATTGCTATAAACTTCCTTAGAACTCCTTTTGCTGCATCCTGTAGGTTTTGACCATCAGAGGGGACAAGTTGGTGGACTAGAAAGTCTTGAGATCACCTCTTCTCATGTAAACACCAGAATAACAACTAACTGCTGAATAACTCTCAACAAGAAAGACTGAAACCTAGACTTCATTGTAGAGGAAGCCACAAAGAGACATTGGAAGGGTGCTTTTTGATATAATCAAATCCCATACCCACCAGTGGGCAACCCAGACTAGAAAAAACTCTAAACAGATACTCTCTCACAGGAGTGAGAATTCCAAATCCCACATCAGGTTCCCACCCCTGGGGGTCTGGCATTGGGAGGAGTCCCCAGGGGGGTTTGTGCCCAGGACTGGGGGAAACAGAGTCCACTCTTGGGGTTGCACACAAATTTCACATGCACTGGGGCCCAGGGCAAAGGAGTGACTCGATAGGAGCCTGGGCCAGATATACCTGCAGGTCTTGAAGAGTCTCCCAGGGAGGCAGGGGTTAGCTGTGGCTCAGTGTGGGCAAGGACACTGGTGGGAGGAGCCCTGGGGAATAGTCATCTGCTAAGCTCTCCCAGAGCTCATCATTTTGGCACAGAGACCTGGTCCCACCCAAGAACCTACAGGCTCCAACGCTGGAATGCCTCAGGCCAAACAACCAATAGGGTGGACCACAAATTCACCTATCAGCAGACAGGCTGCCCAGAGTCATCCTGAGCCCACAGCCCTCTCTAAACACATCCCTTGACATGGCCCTGGTCACCAGAGGGACAAGACCCAGCTCCCCCGACCAGTGGACAGGTACCAATCCCTCCCATTGGGAAGTTGGCCCAGGTCCCTGCACCAACCTCACCCACCAGTGGGCAGACACCAGTGCCTCCTACCAGGAAGGCTGCACAAGCCCAGAGACCAGTCTCACCTGCCAGGGAGCAGACACAAGAAATAAGAGGAACTACAATCCTGTAGCCTGCAGAAAGGAGACCACAAACACAGAAAGTTAGATGAAAGAGACAGCAGGGCAATATGCTCCAGACAAAGGAACAGAAAAAAGTTATTTCAAGAAATACTGGCAGATTAAATTTGAAAATATTTGGTTTAGGGGTTCCTGTCGTGGTGCAGCAGAAATGAATCCGACTAGGAACCATGAGGTTGCAGGTTTGATCTCTGGCCTCGCTCAGTGGGTTAAGGATCTGGTGTTGCCGTGAGCTGTGGTGTAGGTCTCAGATGTGGCTCAGATCCAGTGCTGCTGCGGCTGTGGTGTAGGCCAGCAGCTGTAGCTCTGATTAGACCCCTAGTCTGGGAACCTCCATATGCTGCAGGTGAGTTAATCAAATAACCTGAGAACCTGAATTTTATGACACCTTATTTTCAAACTTCCATTACATATTTATAGAAATTGATTCTTAGTGTACAAAAAGAATTCAATAAATTTTCATAAATAGAAAGAATAGAGATTACATTAATTATATAAAAAATAGAAAAATAAAAATTTAAAACTTTAAATTTTTAAATGCTGTCTTAATTATTTTTGTGTTAAGTAGGATACTGAAATTGATAATACAGAATATCTAGAATATGAAAATAAATCTTTAGATATCAAAACTTTTGTTACTTGTTTAAAACCATATTCATTGAAAAATTAATAGACCTGGGAGTTTCCGTCATAGCTCAGCCTTAACTAGCCTGACTAGTATCCATGAGGGCGTGGGTTTGATCCCTGGCCTCGCTCAGGGGGTTAAGGATCCAGTGTTGCTGTGGCAGTGGTGTAGGCCGGCAGTTGCAACTCTGATTAGACCCCTAGCCTGGGAACTTCCATAAGCCTCGGGTGTGGTCCCCAAAAAAAGACAAAAAAACCCTAGTAGACCTAAGTACTTATACTTACTAAGAGATTGATTAAAATACTGACTTAAGGACTTTGTCAGGTTAAAAATAAATAAGATTGAAAAATTAAACATAAATGTGAAAGATAAATAGTAGAATTGATAAATGAAACCAAGAACTAGTATTTAAAAAAAAAAACCATGCAGCATGCAGTAGTACAACCAAAATACTTTAAAAAATGCTCAAAGACATTAAATTCTCTGGAATGGGAAGATTCAATATTTGAAATTTATGCATTTGAATTATTATTCAAATATAATTCAATATGTCAATTAAATTTACAAATTCAGATGCCATCCAATCAAAATACCAACAAACATTTCATTGCTGTTGGGTATGTTTGCTTGGAACCTGATAGACTTTTTCAAATACATCCAAAAAAGGAAACATGTGGGAGTTCCTGCTGTGAAGTGTTAAAGATCTCATATCTTCTGTATGGGGGGCATGGATTCAATCCCTGGCCCAGTGCAGTGGGTTAAGGGTACAGAGTTGCTACAGCTGTGGCACAAATCACTGCTGCAACTTGGATTTGACCGCTGGCCTAGAAATTCTATATGTCATGGGCGTGGACATTAAAAAAAACAAAAAAAAGTAAACATGTAAGAGTAGCCTGGAATAATCTGAAAGAAAGGAATAAAAGTAACAGATAAACTAAACAATTTTAATATTTTATTTAGTTAAATAATAATTTTAAATTATTAAGACAATAATTACAACTCTGTGGTCCTAGCATGAAAAATGATTACATGATCCAGAGATTGAGTCAAATATCTATAGGAAGTTGGCATTCATTAAAAACATTTCAGAACACCACAGACAAGCAGAATTACACAACAAATGGTGTCAGAATAACTTAAGAGGTGTTTGGGAAAATAATACAGGTAAATCTTCACCCCTTACTCTAAAATTAAAATTTTAAATATAAAACATGATAATAAAAGTGGAAAACAAATCATAGAGATTAAAAAAATAATTACCTTGAGAGAGCATGACCAAAATCTGTTAAAATGGGACATTTAATACATTTTATCATATAAGAATTAATTGTATGGTAACCATCAACAAAACCAAAATAAAAAATAAACTCAGAAAAATGTTTATCAAAAATTATACCATAGGCAAAAAGATTAATTCCTTTACTATACAGAGGGGTCTTATACATTATAAAATCCCAAAACTTCCTATAAAAAATTGTCAACAGTAACAAGAAGAAAATTCACAATACAGGCAATACTATGGGACAGTACACATAGAATTCATCAATTCTGCCTACATATATGAACATTAACCACTTAGACACACTTGGATGCTTAGGTGCCATTTTAATCACATCATATTGGGAAATAAATTAAGAAACAAATAAAAATAATTTTGGTAAGCATATGGAGAATCTTAGCAGTCTTAAAATTTATTTACAACTTTTTGCAGAGCATTATGAAAATACCTATTAAATTTTAAAAATGTTTATCTAGCTAATGATACAATAATTCTCCAAGGAATATGCCTTGTAAACATATAAGTTCCTAAAATATATATGAGCAAAGGTATTAATTGTGTTTTATCTTTTCGTAACAAACACAGGAAACTCTTAAGACCCCATGTTCGTCAGTGCAAGAAAAATAGAAATTGAGAGACTGGGAAAGAATGAGTGAATCAAGGTGCTATTTAATTTTCAGTTTTGTTTGTTTTTTTGTTTTTTGGCTGCACTCATGGCATGCAGAAGTTCCTAAGGCCAGGGATTGAACCCAAACCATAGCAGTGACATCACCAGAGCCTTAACCCTCTGAGCCACCAGGGAACTCCAATTTTCAGTTTCATACTTTTGTTTTTTATTGTTTTTAAAACAAACTTGTTGGTAAATAAACAAAATCTATGTCTGATCCAGAGAGAATTTAGATGGAGAGTATTAAGTTACATATATTAAAAAAAGAACCAGAATCTTGTTCTATAAATAATTGTCTCTTGGAATGCCCTGTGGTTGCAGTGGTTAAGAATCCCAATACAGTGGCTCCAGTTGTTGTGGGGGCACAGGTTCTATCCCCAGCCCAGTGAAGTGGGTTAAAGTTTCCACGTTGCTGCAGTTGTGGTGTAGGTCTCAGCTGCAATTTGGATTCAATCTTGGCCTGGGAACATCCATATGCCATGGGTGCAGCCATTAAAAACAAAACAAAACAAACAAAAACCTTTCTTTTGGAGTTCCTGTTGTTGCTCAGTGGGTTACACACTCGACTAGTATCCATGGGGATGTGGATTCAAATCCCTGGCTTCGCTCAGGGAGCTGGGGATCTGGTGTTGCTGTGAGCTGTGATGTAGGTCGCAGACAAGGTTCGGATATGGTATTGCTGTGGCTTTGATTTGACCCTACCATGGAAACCTCCATATGCAAAGAGAATGGCCCTGAAAAGAAAAAAAGAAAAAAACAAAACACGAAACTTCCTTTTAATGTAGTTTTAAACTCCAACTAACATGAATAGCAGTTTATGTTAATGTGCTTCTTTCTCTCTTGAATAAACTGCTGAAGAATGGATCATTTTGGCCGTGTTGGATTTCTCAGAGACTTTTCTGAAAAGTTTGCCTGAATAAATAGTAAGTCAAATAGCTGGGCTGCAGAACCCTATAAAATTGCATAGCACCTGAGGATAATCACATTTTATCCTTTTGATTCATGATCTTGCCTCATATTTTCAAGAGGAGAAATAAACTCCACAAAGCCTCAAAATCAAATAGTGATTATGCAACACTATTTGACTTTAGAATTCTTGCAACAGTCATGTGAAAGAGATCCACATTTACAGAAAACAGTGCAGCGTGTAGAGACAGCCTGGTTTCTGCAGAAAATCTCTTCTCTATGAAAGTGTCCAAGATCAAGTTGCCTTCCAACCCCTCCACTCTCAATAATATGCACGAGTCTATTGATATATATTGTGAGAGTTAAGTATATAGTTATTTTTCGCCACACATTTTAGAAATATGTCACATTTCCATGTTAAAGCTTAGCTTTATTACTAAGACAACACCTTTACGTGATTTTAAATTTCAGACCTGACTCCTTCAGTAGACAAGACTATGTAAGTGAAGAGACAGGATTCTAAGTGACTTTTGTTGTGCAAATGAAGAGAAATTAAGAAGATTCTGGAAAATATCTCAGTGTATGATTTGAGCACTTTAGACATGTCCAACTTTCCTATCTCCATGGAATTTGTTTCACGGTAATCTTCCACTAGTCATTTCAGAGCTCAAACAGACATCAGGCTCATTTGCTACCCCTACTTGACATCAAACATTCACCCAAACAAAAAACTTAGTTCCGTACCCAGGAAATAGGAGCTGAAGATACACCTTCCTCAAGCCAGTCTCCCAGGGATGGTAAAACCCTTAAGAATCCATATTTAGAATCCACCCAAATACAACGGGATGATTACTTAATAGCCTATTGGGAAAACATTTCTGCCTCTTGGTTGCAAAAAGTTCTTCAAAAATAGCAGGGCAAATAGTCCCAGGTCTCTGTGACCTAACGTGTCTAAAGAAGCAGAAGAATTATTAGAGCATCTTAGAGAAGCCTGAGGCCATTCAGCCTGATGATTTAGTAATAACGTCTCTGTCACAGTATCAGACAATTACGAGACTTCTAGCTCGGAATTTGTTCAACATTGTTGGCGGCACATGCGGCAAGAATTCTTGTGTCCCGAAGAGTCTAAGGCAACAAACTCTTCCGTTTGAATAACTCTAGTTATGACTTTATTTAGGGATGTTTTCAACTTCGAGGAAAACAAATGATAAAGTCCAAATAATAAAGTTAAAAAGGTATGAAACCCTGAAGACTGAAAGGCAGACTCACACTGAGGATTCGACAGATAAGATAAAATAAATTTCTTTCCTAGTTCAGATTTTTAAAATCCATAAATGGCAAAGTATAGTCATTTTAAAAGAGGGGTACAGGGCAGGGAATGAGGGATGAAGTAGAGAGAGGAATCCTAAATTTAAAAAAATAGTTTACATTTTTAAAACCAAGACATCGCAACTGGACCTACACTGTCCTCTGGTGGTCAAATGTGAAAACGTATTTACAGAGATGAATTAAATTATTTAACATACACCGAAAATAACTATAGGCCACCAGATGCCTCACTTTGTATGAATATTCCATTTTAAGCAACTCACCTGACTACATTTTCCTTAATTATTAAGTCTGAATAGTTCCTTTCTGGAGAGTACTCAATTCTTCCACACTTTTAAACTTCATTATAAGAGCTGTAATTGTAGTGAATTGTATTAGATGATACTTATATATTTGGGGTTTAAGTATTCATGTATGTTACAGTTTATTCAGAAATAGTAAGAAAGAATATTTTAATTGTTACACTGCTTAATCTTTTAGGAGTATGATTATTTAATGCTTTAAATAATTTTACCATGCATACTTTATCTTGAATATTAAAATGAGAATATTTTAAGAACACAGACACATACATTAGAATGTGTAGAATATCAGTTTATAGACTCTTAACCTATCAACCAAGCCTAATGATCTTTGGTGGTTACTGTGGGTAAACCTTAGACACATCTTACAGTATTGATTCTGAAGGAAAGAAAAGTATGTATAATTCATTAGAGCTTTAAGAAATATATTCAATTCCAAGATTACTTAAAATATTAATTTTTCTGTCTAAAGAAAAGTCAAGTTTGTATTCTAGCATTTTTTCTGTGGGTTAGTTTTACCATCATCTTGAATAATTTTATTTGGGAGTCAGAAAAATTTTTCAATTAGTGTATTTCCTGAGCTTCAAAGAAAAAAAAGGAAAACATATATACATCATTTTATTTGGTCTTTCTTTATATTCTAAACATGAAATATCCTTTTGACTAAGGAAGATAAAACAGAAATTTTTTGCTTTTGTCTTTTCAAATAATTAAAGAGGATTTCAAATAGTTCCCATTATGCTTTGTAAGTTTTATCTACTGTTTTTACTTTTAATTAAAACTTAAAACTTTTTTAACAATCTTTTTTTTTTTTTTTTTTGTCTTTTTAGGGCTGCACCGGAGGCACATGGAAATTTCCATGCTAGGGGTGGAATTGGAGCTGTGGCCGCTGGCCTACACCACAGCCACAGCAACACCAGATCCTAGCTGTGTCTGTGACCTACACCACAGCTCACAGCAACACCAGATCCTTAATCCACTGAGTGAGGCCAGGACTGAACCTGTGTCCTCATGGATATTAGTCCGGTTCATTACTGCTGGGCCACAATGGGAACTTCAACCATGTGGAATGCTTTAATACATTATTTCTAGCTTACAGCCTAATATCTCCACCCAAGAATATATTCTCACCTTCCTCTCCAATGCATCTCCAGTGATTGGTTTCATTAGATCTTGTTGCAAAATACCATTTGGAAACTGGATTTTTGTTTGTTTGTTTTCATGGGATCCTGTCATGGTGAAGTGTGTTAGAAATTTTATCACTGGATAAAGAAATAATCAGTCTGCAGAATCTGAAGTGATAATAGACTTGGCTACCAACCAGTTAAGTGGTTTGAGCCAAAGAAGAGAGATAATATGATGCCTGGTTTTTATTGTTACTTTTTTGCCCCCAAAATCCCACTTTGCCAGAATGGTCTTAAGCATTTCATTTTTTTTTTTCTTCTAAAAACCTTCACAAAATCAAATGGATACTTGTTCTTTTATATCTTCTTTCTCTTCTCTAGGAGTGGAAGACAGTATTCTTTCTAAATTTTTAAATAACCTAGTGTTTTGAATTCTTTTAGAATATCAAGGTATAAATCACAAATGCAAAAAATTTAGAGCACAAGTGTGATAAGAATCGCCAAGAATATAAGTAAAAAAAGCAAATTCATGTTTTCAGTCCTCAGAGAATCTAATGCATTAGATCACTGAAGGAAACCCAAGATGATGCATTTTTTTTTCAATATGTAGAAAATGGAGGTGCATTTTCTAATAAGCAGTTCCATATTTTACACCTCCTCAAAAGAGAACATGATAGAAGAGGATGGCAAGAATTCTTCTCAACTACGCTATTAACTTAAAACAGTGAATTTCTGGAACGTGACACATCGCACACTCCAACATAATAACTCCAAATGTTCGTCATTTCTGCTTTTGTTGTTCATTTGAATACACACGTATGCTTTTTTCCATGAGGGAAAATAATTGAGATGAGTTGTAATTGTTTTCATCAGTAAACATTGTTTGGAAACAGTAAGAAGATGAAAGAAATCAGATGTGAAGGGTACCTTCTATCTGATCCCATTTATATGATATTTTAGAATGAAATGTCTACTTTAGCAAAAGTAATCTAGGATGACAGAAAACAGACCACTGGTGGCCTGGAGCATAGGGTTAACTAAAAGAGGCCTAAGGGAAGTTTTGGGGATGCTGGAAATGACCTGTATCTAGGTTGTGTGGTGATTACATGACTGTGTATACTGGCTGAAGCTCAGCATGGTCCCCTACAAATGGAAGAATTTTATTTGATGAAAATTATACCTCATTAAGGTTAATGAAAATAGGCTATAAGATATTTATGAGTTTTTTCTAAATGATGCCAAATGTCTGAAACATCTTTATTAGGTAGCTGGCAGAATCTCCAGCCGGACCATAGCATTGGGCACGACATCCACAACCTCAGGAAAAACACTTAGAAGCTACTGCAAGGGAGGCTAGGAAAGCAAGTTTCCAGCCTCCACTTTCAGGAAGTGGGATTCTCAAGTTGGAAAATTTCCCAACCTCATCTTGATCTTTGTCTTTTTTCTTGTGAGACATGGGGTGTGTGTGTGTGCATCCTTGCTTTGAAATTTTAAAAAGTGATAAAAAGAACAGAGAGGAACACTTTGCTGTACACCTGAAAGTAACACACCAATGTAAGTCAACTATATTCCAACAAAATGAAAAAAAAAAAAAAAGGAGTTCTCATTGTGGCTCAGGAGTAACGAACCCAACTGGTATCCCTGGGGATGTGGGTTCGATCCCTGGCCTCAATTGTGGGTTAAGCATCCAGCAGTGTAGGTTGTAAACATGGCTCAGATCTGGTATTGCTATGGCTGAGACAAATTCCACCCCTAGCCTGAGAACTTTCCTATGCCGTGGGTGCAGCCCTAAAATAATAATTAAAAAAACAAAAATAGAGAGGAAAAGAACATACATCCGTACTCTTTACCTGGGTTTACGTACTTTAGCATTTAGACATATGTTTCTGTGTCTTTTTGCTGTTGATTCTTTAAAACATATTGAACAACACATAGATGAATTCATTGCCATAAAAATTAGAATATTACAGGGATGCTCAAGGTCACCTTGACTCAGCGTCATGATTTTGATCTCCTTTATCCTCACTAGAAGCGAACCTTGAGTTTGGTCTATATGTTTTTCTAATATATGAATATTATATCGAATTATATTCTAATATACAGAATTATAATTAGAATAGTAATAGAATATATATAGAATATACAATATATAGATATAATAGAATAATTATAGCCTAATAAAATATATATTATAGAGTGTCTATATCTATATATATTATATAATATGTAATATCATAGAATAATCCTAATAGTTCTAAATATATGAATTTATGGAAAATGAACATAATACTTCAATTTAAAAAAAATTTATTTAAATGGCATCATACTGTGCACACAGCCTTACAACTCACCTTTTCATTGAATGTGTTTTTCAATTCTCCTGATATTGATACACACAGGCTGGTAGATAGCAACTCTACATACAAATAAATCGGTAAAACAGGACTAAAAGACTTGGTAGTTCAGGAGAAATGCTGTACTGTTAATTCCTTAAAGTTCATTAGGAGTTTTCAGTAATCAGGAATTTTTATTCTGATAGTAGAAAATTCCCATAATCTGATGCCAGCCTCATTGGGTTCTAGCCCCTCTGTGAATAGGGAGGCAGAAAGCCCAGTCAAACACAGTTATGCAAATATAAGAATCTGACCGTGCAGACAAGGAGAGATAAAAGCCCCCAAACATCAAGAGACACAGGCATTAACTTCCTAAGATAAGCAACAAAAATGGAGATCTGGAAATTGCCCCTTTAGTCTAACCGCTACAAAATAAGTTGTCTGTTTGGTAACTATTTTGAAAAAGCTTGTTTTTTTCCCACACTACTTTTACTAACACTGTAGGCATTATCTAGTAGCCACAACTGTATGGGTAGAAAGGTGTTTTTTTGGATTTCCCATTGTGGCTCAGCAGGTTAAAAACCTGACATAGTGTCTTTGAGGATTCAGTTCTTTAATCCCTGGCCTTGCTCAGTGGGTTAAGGCTCCAGCATGGCTGCAAACTGCAGCTTGGATCTGGCATTGCTGTGGCTGTGGTGTAGGCCAGTTGCTACAGCTCCAATTTGACCCTTACCCTGGCAACTTCCATATGCTGCAGGTGTGGCCCTGAAAAGGAAAAATGAAAAAAAAAAAAAAGCTTTTTTCATTTTTCTCTTACAATTGCTTTACTTCACACTTAAAACTGGGCATACAAACTGTCCACCTCAACTAAACAATAATTCAATGCTATTAATAAAATTTTAAAAGATTGATAAACAAGAAAAATAACTTTGTATCATGGCAATTTATTCAAAGTTATCAACATAAGTAGTGACATTACAGGTTAAAATTAGATTTTTGGAAGATGTTACAATCAAATATTTATTTCTATTATCAATTGAATAATTAAACAGGGACTCCAGTATCAGTCTTAAATTGTACCCAGAGAGAGGAATAATAAGCAGCTGTTTGGGGTGGGGTGGTGTGAGGCAATACAGTAGCTCTTAAAACTATTCTCCGATCTACAGACATGTGCAGGTTTTCCTTCTCAGACAAGATATCATAAAAATAACTAATGACTATATGGTGTTTGTCAAGTGCCAGGCAGTCATGAAAATACAGATCTTCATTAATTTGAACTTCACGGTGCCCATTAGAGACAGGTGTTACCATTACCCCCAGGTAACAGATGAGGAATCTGATACAGGGCAGGCGGGATCTTTATCCAACAGTATCCATTAGAGACCAGTGTTATGTCTGATATAAGGCCTCACGGTCTTTATCCAAAGTTGCTCAATTAAGATGAAGCAGAAGTGGGATTTAAACCCACAGATTAGCTAGGGTCACACGCTTTCTCTCTCTCCTAACAGTAAAGCAATGTGCTACCAGGTGGGAGTGGGAGAAATTTACACAGCACTATTCTATTTTTTTACTCTATTCTCTTGAGGGTTTTGGGAACCACTGTGATAAACATGGTACTAGCAGTTCCATTTTGTTTCTTTTTTTTTTTTTTTTTTTTCTTTTTGGCTGAGGCAGTGGCATGCAGACGTTCCCAGGTTCTGGATTGAACTCAAGCCACAGCAGAAACCTGAGCTGCTGCAGTGAAAAATGCCAGATCTTTAACCCACTGCGCTACAAGAGAATTCCCTCCATCATCTCACTTTTCTTAAAGAAAACTATCATTTTCTATGAACTTCTTTTACCTAGTGGAAACCACCAATCAAAACAGGAAGAAAACCTCCAGTTAAAAGAGGGATTTTAAAGAAGTATATTTCAGAAAAAAAAAAAAAGATTAAATTGTACATCTAAAGAAGTGTGTTGGTTCTTTAAAATTCTCACTCCCATAAGCTAGATTCTCACTTCAGCAACTCTGGAATTTCCCCCAATTTGGCATAGTACCTACATATATGAGTGTGCAGTGTGCATTCATGGGTGTACACTTGCATATGTATGCATATGTTTCATACAAATATTCTTTGTTCTCCAAGGATGGGCTTTATCTGGAGATAATCAAAAGCATTTTGAGCTAAGTTGGGTGGGTGACGAAGAGTTTGGCAACATGAGCTTGAAGTAAAAATAAGCCTGGGCTGAAAATAATGAAATGGCCTTTTTAACATTCCGTTGCAGACTCTGACATTTACTTTTTCTAGCAAAGGCTCCAGATTCATTTGGATTCTAATTCCATTATAATGTAAGTCTTCTCTCCATTCCTCCCCCCACCCCATCCCCTCTTATGCCTCTCTTCATGAATGAGGGTAGTATGTTGGATATTTGGGCATATACAAAATTCTTTGTGTATGAACTCCATACTGTTTTTAGATTATGCACCACTAAGGACATTGGGTGGTTAAAGCAGTACCCTTAGGTCTTGCACTGTGGAGTCCTACCTTCATAAAAAGTCTGTTAGAAGAATTTTTCATTGTCATACTGAGGCTCGGTTTTCCTTCCTTCTCACATTTGTGGGAGAAAAAAAATCATTTACTCTAATCCAGGACGGGCAGAGATCCACTGGCCGTAGGAACAGGAGCCCTGTTCTTAGCATCGTCTCCATCGTCGCATCCAGGAGAGATGTTCTCTCAAATGCTGCTGCCCTCTGCTGGTCATTAGATTTTAGAAAAAGCCGTGCATAAGGCTCCGGTCAAGATGATGCAAAAGGCAAGTATCATCAGCAGGTAGTTTTGTCGGCCCTGAATAATCAGAATGAGTGACTGTCATTAAGAAAACATGAACCAAAGATTTTCTCCCATTCTGTGGGTTGTCTTTTCATTTTGTAAAAATAGTTTTCTTTGCTGTGCAAAAGATTCTGGTTTAATTAGGTCCCACGGGTTTTTGTTTTCATTGTCATTATTCTAGAAGGTGGATCAGACAAGATATTGCTGTGACCTACGTCAAAGAGCATTTGAGAGTTTGGGGTTGGCGGATGCAAACTCTCACATTTAGAATGGATAAGCAATGAGGTCCCGGTGTATAGCACAGGAAACTAAATCCAATCTCTTGGGATAGAACATGATGGACGATCATATGAGAAGAAGCATATATATATATATATGCTGGTCATATATATATGACTGGGTCACTTTGCTGTATAGCAGAAATTGACACAACACAACATAAGTAAATCCACTATAATAAAAAGAAAAAGAAAAAAAGAAAACCTGGACCAAGGATGTAAAAAGCACAAACTCTCAAGACGGCTAAGGACTTTACTAAGTACCACCAGCTCCCAGACTCTCTGGAAAGCCCACAAAGCCTTAGTCATTTACTCATTCAGCAAATACACCAGGCAGACACATGTGCTGGGGCCAAAGTGGTGAGCAAACAAGCACCCTTATTCAGCTCATCATAGAACATGGGAGATAGGAATGAATAAGATGGTTACAGAAAGGGATGTTAAAAAGCCAGAGAGGTGGAGTTCCTCTTGTGGTGTAGCGGAAATGAATCTGACTGGTATCCATGAGGATGCAGATTTGATCCCTGGCCTCACTCAGTGGGTAAGGATCTGTGAGCTGTGGTGTAGGTCACAGATGTGGCTCGGATCCCAAGTTGCTGTGGTTGTGGTAGAGGTCGGCAGTTGTAGCTCTGATTTGACTCCTAGCCTGGGAACTTCCATATGCTGCCAGTGTGGCCCTAAAAAAAAAAGCCTGAGAGGTTAACAAGAAAACACCATGTGTGTGTGTGTGTGTGTGTGTGTGTGTGTGTGTGTGTGTGTCGCAAAGGGGCCTTAATGAGGCAGATCTGGAGTTCAGTTAAGCTTCTAACTATGAGCATCAGTAAAATTGGGCTGGAAGGAGAGCAGCAGGGAGGGACTCCAGGTATAAAGAACATGTGTGCCAAGCTCTGTTGCACCTGCCAGGGACTGAAAGAAGGTCTGGGTGACCAGGGCAGTGAATTAGGTGCAGACAGATGTGGCTGGAGGCTATGAGCCTGAGCTCATGGGCATCTTATTGGTCGTGCTGTACTTCTGGGTTTTTACTTTTTCCAAGCAGTGGGAAAACATGAGAGGAATGGGCAGAGCTGGATGTAGGGAAAAGGTGGCATTTGCATTTCTTAAATCCCATGCTTTAGCAGATGGTGACCGGATTGGAGGGGGCCAGGATGGATGCAAGGGACCAATAAGAGGGCGACCCAGTCCTCCTGGGCAGAGATGGTTATGTGCAGATGGAGAGACAGAGATCAATCCAAAGGCAAGGAAGGAACAGATGAAGTCTGACCCACTCAGCTATGCATGGGTGCGCTGATCCTAAAGATGAAGGCACTGAGAGCCACTGCCTACTGAAGTCAGTTCATCTTAGATTAACAAAGAAATACCATCCTACATTCAGGAGTAATATTTTATCTCTCATCTGTAGGGGTACAGACAGATCAATTCTAATTTCTCTTCCACAAGATAAATTTCCACACATAGAAAAGTAAGTGTCTTATATCCCTGAAGCATCTTTTTCCCTGGTCTGTATTTTAGCTCTTTTGACCATCTTTCATATTGGAACAGTTTCAAGCTCACCCATGGTGCTGGCTGCTCCCGTTGGCATGACTGCCAGGCTGTCTATTATACCTCTTGAAATATAGGCCCAATACTTTGAGGCGAATAAAACAGGATCTCAATTACAACTGAGATCTCCAGATAGCAAAATCATATACCATTATCAGTTTTTGTTAAGATTAATGACAATTAATACATAGCTCACATGTCAAAAATGCATATCCCATTTTTTTTTTTTTCATCTTAATGCAGAGCTGGGTTACAGTGGGTTCTTTTGCCTGTTTGATGACCAGGATTGTCTTTGTAAATTGGGTTGGGTCAGTTGAATTGTCTGATTCACTGTCACATGAACCCTATCAGAAGTCACTCTAATACAACTTCCACAAGTGAAAGACAGCACAAAACCTTGCCGAGTGCAGGGCAGCACACACACACACACACACACACACACACACACACACACACACACACACACACACACACACTCTCCTGCATGAAGGCTCTAATGGTCCCTGACATCTTTTCCTTAGTGTTAAAGGCTGCAGTCTTTGCCCAGATACCAGCACTGGTACAGAGTAGACAATAAATATTTGTTCAAAGAATTGGTACACTAAGGCAATTTCCAAATGTGCTTTGTGATTAAGACAATTGATGCAATCACTGAAATAAGAAAAAAAAAAATCTAACAGATGCAGCCCCAATTATCAGCACTTTACAACCTAATTATGTGAATGCTTTGTAAGTCTCTATTTTATTGTCTATGTAGATGGAAGAACATTCTCAGGGAGTAAAATATTTTTCCCTTTTAAGGGTAAGAATCTGCCCAAACTGCTTAGTCTCCTAGAGAAAAAGACTGCTTATATTTGGGCAAAAGCCATGGTTTTCCTTTGTTGATGGTGAATGTTTTAGAAAGATCAAGCTAACATTCTCCCCCAAAGCAAAAAGTGTTTAACTCGGATTTTTGAAACAGCTACTTAAGATGGCGAATCACCTCATTCTTTTCTTGGAATAGCCACTGACTTGTAAATTGTAGTCATAATAACGTGTGGTGGATTATTGTGGACATACTGCCTGAAGTGTGCTGCTAAAAATTTAATGGATTTCTAGCTTAAAACAGCTGAATATAAAATTCTCAAACTTCCCAAAGAGGAACAGATACCAGGTATAAAAAAAATCACAGTGCAAAGAATTGCAACCGTGAACCTATGACAGTAAAATGAAATAAAATCAATAAACTCACCCAAAAAGTGCTTGGATCTCTGATTAAGTCCTTATTGCTACAGATTGTAGGCTTTTAAATACATCTCCTCATACTGCTTCAAGTCATACCTGACAGGACCTACACGTCATCATATGTTTTGCTTTTGTTTTCCTCTAGGGTTTTATTTTGTTTTTAAGAAAATTTAAAAAACTCTGACACTATCTTGGTTTCAGTGTCTAGAACAACTCTCTCTGAAACTCGCTAATATGAAAAGTATTTAAAACTTTCCTATAAGTCAGCTGTCAAGAGGCAACGAGGCATCTGCATTGAATGACAAGAATCACTGGACACTTTAGTTTTCTTTGTAGACAGGTTTGTAAGACTTTTTAACAAGAGTTAAAAGGTAAAAACAAACAAACAAACAAACAAACAAACCCTTGCTATACTTTCAGCTTTGCCTTCTCTCTCTCAGTTTTTACAAACCAACTTGGCCAAACTTTAACACTCTCTCTCAAAACTACAGAAGGAACACACTGTGATTTTATAGGAATCACACTGAATGTAATTGGAGATGCTGCCAAGTTATAAGAGTGAGCTGTTTCACCAGGAATATGGTGAGTCTTTCATTTGTTCTGATCATCTTTTATTTTTTTTCTTTTTTCTTTTTTCTTTTTTTATTACTCAAATAAATTTATCACATCTGTAGTTGTATAATGATCATACAATCTAATTTCACAGGATTTCCATCCCACAGCCCAAGCACATCCCCCCAGCCCTCAAACTGCCTCCTCTGGAGACCACAAGTTTTTCAATGTCTGTTAGTCACCATCTGTTCTGCAAAGAAATTCAGTCTATCCTTTTTTTCAGATTCCACATGTCCGTGAAAGCATTCAATGTTGGCGTCT
Organism: Sus scrofa; assembly: GCF_054392235.1. Taxonomy (NCBI): domain Eukaryota; kingdom Metazoa; phylum Chordata; class Mammalia; order Artiodactyla; family Suidae; genus Sus; species Sus scrofa. The sequence goes on along the minus strand of NC_139390.1, from coordinate 47,781,708 downwards.
CATTGTATGGCTGACTTCACTTAGCATGATAATTTCTAGGTCCATCCATGTTGCTAAAAATGCCGGTATTTCATTCTTTTTAATGGCTGAGTAATAGTCTATTGTGTATATGTACCACATCTTCTGGATCTGCGCCTTTGTCGATGTACATTTAGGTTGTTTCCATGTCTTGGCTATGGGAAATAGTGCTGCAAGGAACATCAGAGTACACATGCCTTTGCGAGTCATGGTTTTCTCTGGATAGGTGCCCCGGAGTGGGATTGATAGATCAAATGGTAGTTCTATTTTCAGTTTTCTGAGGAATCTCCATGCTCCTTTCCACAGTGGTCGCATCAATTTACAGTCCCACCAACAGTGTACTAAGGTTCCTTTTTATCCATACCCTCTCCAACACTTTTTGTTTGTAGACTTTTTGGTGATGGCCATTCTGGCTGGTGTGAGGTGGTACCTCAGAGTGGATATGATTTGCATTTCTCTAAGAATGAGTGATGTTGAATGTGTTTTCATGTGTTTTTTGGCCATCAGTATGTCTTCTTTGGAGAACTGTCTGTTTAGATCTTCTCCCATTTTTGGATGGGGTTGTTTGGTTTTTTTGTTTGTTTGTTTGTTTGTTTTTTTGGTATGGAGCTGCAGAAGGTGTTTAGAAATTTTGGAGATGAATCCCTTGTCAGTTGATTCACTTGCAAAGAGTTTCTCCCATTCTGTGGGTTGTCTTTTTGTGTTGTTTAGGGTTTCCTTTGCTGTGCAGAAACGTTTAAGTTTGATTAGGTCCCATTTGTTTACTTTTGTTTTTATTGTCCATACTCTAAGAGGTAGATCTGAGAAGATGTTGCTGTCATTTATGTCAGAGAGGGTTTGGCCTATGTTTTCCTCTGAGAGTTTGATAGTGTCTGGTCTTATATATAGGTCTTTAATCCATTTGGAGTTGATTTTTGTGTATGGTGTTAGAGAGTGTTCTAATTTCATTCTTTTCCATGCGGCTGTCCAGTTTTCCCAGCACCACTTATTGAACAAGCTGTCCTTTCTCCGTTGGATATTCTTGCCTCCTTTGTCATAGATGAGTTGGCTGTAGGTGTGTGGGTTGAATTCTGGGCTCTCTATCCTGTTCCACTGCTCTGTATTTCTGTCTTTGTGCCAGTACCATACGGTTTTGATGACCGTGGCTTTGTAGTTTAGTCTGAAGTCCAGGAGCCTGATTCCTCCAGCTCCATTTTTCTTTTTCAGGAGGTCTTTGGCTATTCTGGGTCTTTTGTGCTTCCAAACAAACTTTGAAATATTTTGTTCGAGTTCTGTGAAAAATGCCCTTGGTAATTTGATAGGGATTGCATTGAATCTGTAGATTGCCTTAGGTAGTATAGTCATTTTGAGAATATTAACTCTTCCAATCCACGAGCATGGTATATCTTTCCATCTATTTGTGTCATCTTTGATTTCTTTCATCACTGGCTTATCGTTTTCAGAGTACAGGTCTTTTGTCTCTTTAGGCAGGTTTACTCCTAGGTATTTTATTCTTTTGGATGTGATGGTAAATGGGATTGATTCCCTAATTTCTCTTTCTGCTCTTTCATTGTTAGTATATAGAAATGCCATCAATTTCTGTGTATTAATTTTGTATCCTGCAACTTTGCCACATTCATGGATGAGCTCTAACAGTTTTCTGGTAGAGTCGTTAGGATTCTCTAGGTATAGGATCATGTCATCTGCAAATAGTGATAGTTTCACTTCTTCCTTTCCAATTTGGGTTCCTTTTATTTCTTTTACTTCTCTGATTGCTGTGGCTAGGACTTCCAGAACTGTGTTGAAGAGTAGTGTCGAGAGCAGACATCCTTGTCTTGTTCCTGACCTCAGTGGGAATTCTTTCAGCTTTTCACCATTGAGAATGATGTTCACTGTGGGTTTGTCTTACATAGCCTTTATCATGTTGAGGTAGGTTCCCTCTATGGCCACCTGCTGAAGGGTTTTTATCAGAAATGGGTGTTGGATTTTGTCAAAGTTTTTTTCTGTGTCTATTGAGAGGATCATATGGTTTTTATTCTTCAGTTTGTTAATGTGGTGTATCACACTGATGGATTTGCAGATATTGAAGAACCCTTGCATCCCCGGGATAAATCCCACTTGATCATGATGTACAATCCTTTTAATGTATTGTTGGATGTGGTTTGCTAGGATTTTGTGGAGTATTTTTGCATCGATGTTCATCAATGAAACTGGCCTTTAGTTTTCATTTTTTGTGGTATCTTTGTCTGGTTTTGGTATCAGGGTGATGGTGGCCTCATAGAATGAGTTTGGGAGTATCCCTTCCTCTGAGATTTTTTGAAATAGTTTCAGAAGGATATGTGTTAGCTCTTCTCTAAATGTTTGATAGGATTCGCCTGTGCAGCCATCTGGTCCTGGACTTTTGTTTGTTGGAAGTTTTTTAATCACAGTTTCAACTTGAGTTCTTGTGATTGGTCCATTCATCTTTTCTGTTTCATGTTGGTTTAGTCTTGGAAGATGGTACTTTTCTAAGAATTTGTGCATTTCTGCTAGGTTTTCTGTTTTATTGGCATATGGTTGCATATTGTAGTCTCTCATGATGCTTTGTATTTCTGGAATGTCCATTGTTATTTCTCCTTTTTCATTTCTAATTGTATTGATTTGAGTCCTCTCTGTTTTTTTCTTGATAAGTCTGGCTAGGGGTTTATCAATTTTGTTGATCTTTTCAAGGAACCAGCTTTTCATTTCATTGATCTTTGCTATGGTTTTCTTTGATTCAATTTCCTTGATTTCTGCTCTGACCTTTGATTTCTTTCCTTCTACTCCCTTTAGGTCTTGTCTGTTCTTCTCTCTCGAGCTGCTTTAGATGTAAAGTTAGCTTGTTTATATGTGCTTTTTCTTGTTTCCTGAGGTAGGTGTGTGTTGCTATAAACTTTCCTCTTAGAATGGCTTTTGCTGCATCCTATATGTTTTGGAACGTGGTATCTTCATTGTCATTTGCTTGTAGATATTTTTAAATTTCCTCTTTGATTTCTTCATTGATCCATTGGTTGATTATCAGCATGTCGTTTAGTCTCCACATGTTTGTATTTTTTGCAGTTTCTTTCTTGTTGTTGATTTCTAGTTGTATAGTGTTATGATGGAAAAGATGCTTGATATGATTTCAATTTTCTAAAAGTTACTGAGGTTGGATTTGTAGCCCAGGCTGTGATCAATCTTAGAGGATGTTCCATCTGCACTTGAGAAGAATGTGTATTCTGTTACTTTTGCATGGAATGTCCTATAAATATCTATTAAGTCCATCTGGTTTAATGCATCATTCAGGGCCTGTGTTTCCTGATTGATTTTCTGTCTGGTTGATCTGTCCACTGCTGTAAGTGGGGTTTTAAAGTCCCCCGCTATTATTGTGTTATTGTCAATTTGTCCTTTTAGCGTTGTTACCAGTCGCCTTATATATTGTGGTGAACCTATGTTGGGTGCATAGATATTTAAAATTGTTATATCTTCTTCTTGGATTGATCCTTTGATCATCATGTAATGTCCTTCTTTGTCCCTTAATATATTCTTCATTTTAAAGTCTATTTTGTCCGATATGAGTATTGCTCCTCCAGCTTTCTTTTGATCCCCGTTTGCATGAAATATTTTCTTCCACCCTCTCACTTTCCATTTGTATGTGTCCCTAGAAGTGAAGTGGGTCTCTTGAAGACAGCATATATATGGGTCTTGTTTTTGTATCCATTCAGCCAGTCTACGTCTTTTGGTTGGGGCACTTAATCCATTGACATTTAAGGTAATTATTGTTATGTATGTTCTTATTGCCATTTTACTAATTGCTTTGGATTTGTTTTTGCTGCTCTTTTTTCTTTCCTTCTTCTCTTGTTCTTTTCTGCCTGGAGAAGTTCCTTTAGTATTTGTTGTAAGGCTGGTTTAGTGTTGCTGAATTCTCTCAGCTTTTGCTTATCTGTGAAGGTTTTGATTTCTCCTTCAAATGTGAATGAGAGCCTCGCTGGGTAAAGTAATCTTGGTTGGAGGTTTTTTCCTTTCATCACGTCAAGTATATCATGCCACTCCCTTCTGGCCTGCTGAGTTTCTGCTGATAAATCTGCTAATAACCTTATTGGGGTTCTCTTGGATGTTACTTGTTTCTTTTCCCTAGCTGCTTTCAAGATTTTCTCTGTCTTTAATTTTGGTCAGTTTGATTAATATGTGTCTTGGGGTGTTCCCCCTTGGGTTTATTTTATATGGTACTTGTTGTGCTTCCTGGATTTGAGTGAGTGGTTCTTTTCCCATGTGAAGGAAGTTTTTGGCTATTAGATAATCTTGGAATATTTTTTCTGTCCCCTTCTCTCTCTGTTCTCCTTCTGGCACCCCTATAATATGGACGTTGATGCGTTTAGTGTTGTCCCAGAGTTCTCTGAAACTGTCTTCATTTCTTTTCAATCTTTTTTCTCTTTTCTGTTCTGCATCCGTAATTTCTACTAATCTGTCCTCCACCTCGCTTATTCGTTCTTCTGCCTCCTGTATTCTGCTGTTAGCTGCTTCTAGTGCATTTTTTATTTCAGTTATTGTATTTTGCATCTCTTCTTGTTTAAGTTTTATATCTTGTATCTCTTTGGTCAGTGTTTCCTGTAAGTTATCCATCTTTGCCTCCTTCCAGTTTATTTCCAATGTCTTGCATCATCTTCAGCATCAACAGTCTAAAGTCTTTTTCCTGGAGGCTGAGAATCTCCTCATGGCTTAGCTGATTTTCTGGGGTTTTTCCTTTCTCCTTCATCTGAGTTATAGTCCTCTGTCTTTTCACTTTTATAGGTTTTTGGTGTGGTGACCTTTTTACAGATAATAAAATTGTAGCCTCTCTTACTTCTGGTATCTGCCCCCCAAGTGGCTGAAGTCGGTATGGGGGGCTTGCTGTAGGCCTCTTGATGGGAGGGGCTGATGCCTGCCCCCTGGTAGGTGGAACTGATTCTAATCCCTCTGGTGGGTGGGGCTTAGTCTCTGGATGGGATTTGAGGCAGCTGTGTGCCTGAGGGGTCTTTAGGGAGCCTGTTTACTGAGGGGCGGGGCTGTGATCCCACCTGGGTTGTTGTTTGCCCTGGGGCTTCTCAGTGGTGACTGATGGGTAGGGCCAGATTTTCCCAAAATGGCCACCTCCAGAGAAAGGCATGGCTGCTGAATATTCCCGAGAGCTTTGCTTTCAATGTCCTTCCCTCACAACAAGCCACATTCACCCCTGTTTTCCCAGGATGTTCTCCAAGAACTGTGGTCAGGTTTGACCCTGATCCCTATGGAGACTTCACTCTTCTATGGGACCCAGTGCACGTGAATGTCCGTGTGCGCCTTTTAATAATGGAGTCTCCGTTTCCCCCAGTTCTGTGGAGTTCCTGTGTACAAGCCCCACTGGCCTTCAATGCCAGGTGCTTTGGGGCTCTTTCTCCCTGTGCCAGATCCCCACATGTGAGAGTTTGATGTGGGGCTCAGAACTCTCACTCCTGTAGGTGAATCTCTGTGAATCAGTTTCCAGTCTATGGGGCTTCCCACCCAGGAGGTATTTGGTTGTTTATATCGCAAAATCACCCCTCCTACCTCTTCATATGTCCTCCTCTTTTTCTTCTGGAGGAGGATATCTTTTTTAAGGTTTCCAGTGCATTTGGGTGAAGAATCCTCAGCTTTTAGTTGTGAATTTTGTTGTTTTTGGGAGAGAAGTTGAGCTCCAGTCCTTCTATTCCACCATCTTAATCCTGTCTCCTCAGCCAGAAGTGTTCTTGACAGACAATTCCAGGGCTCGCAGGAAGGCAAGGGGTTCCTTCAGTGCCCGGAAGGTTCCTGCTGAGGTCAGCTGACTCACGGGGTCCCTTGCTCATCTTGCTCGGGCTTCTCGCCCAGCGGTGCCTTGGAAAATGAAGTTCCAGGGCCACCACTGTCCTCGTCCCTAGGACCAGATGCCTTCTTTTGGGAAAAGCCAAAGGAGCGAGGTGGGGGAGAGCTGGGTGCCCAGTGCAGGCTTCCGAATGCTTGGCTCCAAAAGCCTGCGTATGGGTGCAGTGAGCACAGCAGCAAGGGTGGGAGGGGTGGAGGAGCAGTGTTCTGATCATCTTGTAAGGCCTGTAGTAAACTTCTGTAGTAAAGTAAAAGATTTTATAAATCCAGCACATATCTTAATTATTTTCTTACATTTTTATTGATTTTGTAGATATATATAGCATTTCTTTTCTGCTTTTGAATGGGGTATTGGTGGCCTATTGGAAAGCTACTTATTTAATATGTATCCTATAGTACAGCACCTTACTAAATGATCTTATGGATCTCAAAGTTTTCAGCTGATTCTCTTAAAGTTTTAAAGAATAGAATGGTATATGCAAATGACAATATTCCCATTTTCTTTCCTATATATATGCCTCTTATTTCTTAATTTTATCTTATCACAATGGCTAGGATCTCCAGAAAATACTGAATAATAGCAATGATGTAAAAAATCTTTGACTTCTGACTTCCGGAGAACTCTAATTTTTTTCAGCTCTATTGACATGTAATTGACAGAGAACTCTTATGTTTCATCTTAGTTATGAATTTGCAATTGCTTTTTGATGGGTATCTTGTATCAACTAAAGCTTTCTCCTGTTTGTAAGAGGTTCCTCCTATTGTAAGTAGTTTTCCTAATTAAAAACTTTTTTTTTAATTTTTGTAAATGCCTTTTGAATATATATTACCAGACTTTCTCTTTGTTTATCTAAGAGTATAATAAATTATATTAATTAATTTGCATATTATGAACCATCCTTGCATTCCTGAATTAAGCTACTTGGTCATGGTTTATCATTTTTAAAAAGTTCTTCCTTTATTGGGTCTGAGCTTTTTTTTTTAAAGTGTCTCAAAAAAAATCCTTATTTGCCTTTTAGTGTCTTTTTAGTGGACTCTGAGAAATTAACATTAGCCTCAATAGTTGGAGATTCTTTCTCTCTCAAGAGAGTTCTTATACCTAGGGGAGCATTTTAATTCAGTATCATTATTACTATAGTAGTAACTGAAATAATTTTTAATGCTTAGTAATATATCTATTCTTAGATTGTGCTTATTTATACCTATAAATGTAAATAAGCTACAGTCACTTGTGATTTTCTAAGGCTTCAGCATGTTATGCTGAATAACACTCAATTCTTAAACAGAAAGCATTATCTTTCATGAAGCAGATGAAATATTTGCAAAGAGATTTACAGCATGCTTTGGGCATACAATTATTTTCTGTGGAAAGCAATCCTAACTAAAATAAATAAGAAACATGATCACAAAAGTAACTCATGGGTCTATAAATGTTTTAAACTGTCTTATAAATTTAGAAACAAAAACTAACATGGCAATTCAAATATCTTCTAAACAAATTTGTTATTTAATTTGAGAATTTTACTTGTATTAACCTATTATGGCTTTCTAAATTAAAACATTTCATTTGGAATGACTGAAATAATGTTTTAAATATAAAACTGAATAATCACTTTAAGAATTATCCAGGGGAGTTCCCACTGTGGTGCAGCAGAAACGAATATGACTAATATCCATGAGGATTAAGGTTTGATCCCTGGCCTCACTCTGTGGGTTAAGGATACAGCATTGCCGTGAGCTGTGGTATAGATTGCAGAAGCAGCTTGGATCCTGCGTTGCTGTGGCTGTGGCCTAGGCTGGCAGCTGCAGCTCAAATTCAATCCCTAGACTGGGAATTTCCATATGCCATGAGTGTGGCCCTACAAAACAAACAAACAAACAAACCCAAAAAATAAACAAAGAAAAAAAAGAACTATCCAGGGACATGTTCACTTTATGGTTCCCAGAGATTAGAAACATCAAGTTATCTTCAAAATAAGAATTATCTGCTGCTTATTAAGATGAAAATACTATGTCTATAATGCTTTGACAGAGTGTCTCTAATTTATACTGCTTTTAGTAAAAATTATTATAAGATATTATTCACATGGATACCTCAACTGAAGAATTTCCACAGATCAAGGTAAAGGGGACAAATCCTAGAACAATTTTTAATGAAAATACCCACACATGCATACTAGGCTAGTTGACAGATGCAATTCTAAATCACCACCACTTACAGTTGAGAGGTAAGTGGTGTTAGTCACCTGTTATCATACTGTTTCCTATAAGGCTGCTGGTTGGATTTGGATATAGGGAACTTTGGGAGGCCTGAGAACCAACAACAAAAAATTCCAACTACAATGAGGCACCACCTCACACCAGTCAGAATGGCCACCATTAACAAGTTTACAAATAACCAATGCTGGAGAGGGTGTGGAGAAAAGGGAACCCTCCTTCACTGTTGGTGGGAATGGAAATTGATACAACTGCTATGGAAAACAGTATGGAGGTTCCTCAGAAAACTAAATATGAACCATATGATCCAACAATCCCACTCTTGGGCATGTATCTGGAGAAAAATATAATTCAAAAAGATACATGCACCCAATGCTCTTTGCAGCACTACTGACAAGAGCTGAGACATGGAAACAACCTAAATGTCCATCAACAGATGAATGGATAGAGAAGATGGGGTATATAAATATACAATGGAATATTACACAGTCATTAAAAAGAATGAAATAATGCCATTTGTGGCAACATGGATGCAACTAAGATTCTCATACTAAGTAAGTCAGAAAGAGAAAGACAAATGCCATATGACAGCACCTATTCGTGGAATCTAATATATAGCACAAACAAACCTATCTACAAAACAGAAACAGACTCAAAGACACAGAGAACAGACTTATGGTTGACAAGGAGGAGGGGGGAGGAGTGGGATGGACCAGGAATTTGGGGTTGGTAGATACAAAAATTCATATTTAGAATGGATGAGCAATGAGGTCCTAGCTGTATAGCACAGGGAACTATATTCAGTCTCTTAGGATAGAACATGTTGGAAGATAGTATGAGAAAAATAATGTATGTATATGTATGACTGAGTCATTATGTTGAACAGCAGAAATGGACACAACACTGTAAATCAATTACACTCTAATTTTAAAAAATTAAAAAAATTTTATCCTCTGGTTCCATTTGCCTTAGGGATATTTTGATTGTTAGTATTAAAAAAACTTTTATCTTTATCCACCATATTTTACACTAGATTAAATTTACCTTCGTCACATTTTATTGGATTATTTAACCAAAATCTTTTAAGGGAAAATAAAGTCAATGAAAGCATTTTCCTACTGAGGTTGGGTAGAGAGAAACATGTTCATACTAATTTCATATTATTAATATTTTCTTTCCTGGATGGAGATGATGACATTTTGAACATCTGATCTGTCAAATTCATTCATGTTTTTTCTGCCCAAGGCTTAGGAGTCATTGACAATTTTCAGAAAATAATATATAGTGTTAAATACCATTCTTAACTGGATCTACCCCTTTCTTGTACATACCTGTATTTCCTTAAACATGAAGACACCCCACATTGCAGCTATAAATCCTGGGCCCTTAAAATAAAAATAAGAACTTGAATTAAAGTGGTTATTTTTCTGTGATTGTACTCTACTCAAATCAGTAAGCTGGACAGTTGATATGACATGTTCATCAAATCAATTACTAAAGTAAAAACAAAATAGCAATATTGTCAGGAAAAATTATTCAAAATCTCGATCCTAACTCAACATTAAGTGAAACTAAGTAGCATTAGATGAAAAACGAAGCTTCTTTTTTTCCTTTACGGTTTTCATTATTTTTTGACAATGCTATAATATTTTGTGCCAGAGAATGTTTTTCTTTCATGTGATTTGTAATAAAACATTTTACAGTATGGAGGTACCTTAGCAAACTATACATAGAACTACCATATGACCCAGCAATCCCACTCTTGGGCATATATCTGGACAAAATTTTCCTTAAAAAAGACACATGCACCCACATGTTCACTGCAGCTCTATTCACAATAGCCAAGACTTGGAAACAACCCAAATGTCTATCAACAGATGATTGGATTAGGAAGATGTGGAATATATACGCAATGGAATAGACTCAGCCATAAAAAAGAACAAATTAATGTCATTTGCAGCAACATGGATGGAACTAGAGACTCTCACACTAAGTGAAGTAAGTCAGAAAGAGAAAGCCAAATACCATATGATATCACTTATATCTTGAATCTAATATATGGCACAAATGAACCTTTCCACAGAAAAGAAAATCATGGACTTGGAGAATAGACTTGTGGTTGCCAAGGGGGAGAGGGAGGGAGTGGGATGCATTGGGAGCTTGGGGTTAATAGTTGCAAACTATTGCCTTGGGAATGGATTAGCAATGAGATCCTGCTGTGTAGCACTGAAAACTATGTCTAGTCACTTATGATGGAGCATGATAATGTGAGAAAAAAGAATTTATACATGTATATGTAACTGAGTCACCACGCTTTATAGTAGAAAAAAAAATTGTATTGGGAAATAACAATAAAAAAAATTTAATCAGCAAATAGTTTATTTTTTTCTAGTGAACTACCTATTTAGAATACTAGAAATGAGCTAATATGAAAAAGTGTATGAATAAACTTGTAACTTCCTTTTCTATGAGATAACTTCATAACTGAAGAAACTTTAGTGGGTCCTTTGGACCTAGAAAATAATGGGAGCAGCAGTACTTTAAAGTTGTTGGTTTTTTAACTTATATTACTGCACAGCAATTAACTAACATTAAATTCTAATGAATGCTAAAGATAGTATTCTGGGAAGATGGAAAAATGTAAGGAAAAATAAACAATGGGTTAGTAAGCAGGAGACAAAGGCAGGAATGAAATAATATAGGACAAAGGAGAAGACCTGAGATGGTGAAAAAGATGATTCTATCAGCAGTTAAAGCTAATTAATTATTTTAGCTGCAAAAAGAAAAAACTGGAATTGAGATTAATTGCAGTCCTTGTGGAGAAGATGTATTTCCTCAGCATTTTTATGATTCCAAGCCCTGAACAAACTCTGGAAGAGTTTCAAATAAACAGTTCTGGACTGTTTTCCCTCCACCACTCCAACCCTCTACATGATTAGGACAGCAGGGTTGGTCTCCACTCCTGGCAGGTAAGGGAGGCAACAGAAACACATCACTCTTTGTTATCAGGATCTGGAAAAGTCAAGGTCAAACGAGCTGGAGAAATAGGTCAAAGGAATTGTCTTCTACCAATGACGTATAGCCTTAAGCCTCAAAATCCAAACCAAATAAGCAGCATCTGGGTCCACACTGACTTTGGACATGATGGGAGGAAGCAATAAAAGGGAGACTATAATATTAATGTTATCATGCCAATCACTCAAGAATTTTATCCTTTTAATCTGGAAATTCATTTCCCTTCAGAGTATGTGGCAGAAGATAATACCAAGCGGTACCACTAATCTTTGAGGCTATAGGGTTGATGATTTTTTAAATATGAGTTAAGACATGGCCTGAGGGTTGTTGTGAGGGGCAATGTGGTTGCAGGAAGTGGTGCTTTGCTAGAAGTAATGCAGGTGAAGTCCGAAGTGGGTGTGGGCTCCGATCCAGGCAAAGGAGAACAGAGTAGGAAGGGCATCTTATATGAGACACAACTGTTTTGGTATTCGGATAATGTATTTTTCTCTTATAAATTAATCCAGTTTACACATTCATAAATCAGCCTTTGAAAAGATGATGAGGTTGAACCCATCTGGAGAGGCTGAACTTTCTGAAGAAGGTGATTTGCTTGTTTAGCTCCTGAAGACTTGGAGCAGAGGTACCTGCCCTTTGTCCTGCTACGTGGACTTTTCTTTTGTGTTTTATTTTATTTTATTTTTGCTCTTTAACTAAACTTTTGCCAAGAAACAATATAGATGCTGTTTTCAAGGAACTCCCAGTCTACTCCTAACAGTGGAAATACATGTACTTGGGAAGACCAATGTGCTGCCAGGATTTGAAAAATATACTCTTGATTAAACGCTTGACCATATTCTTAATTGTTTAAGCTGGATGATGAGTATACTTGAAATTTTCCGTGAAAGTAGTTAAATTTTGAGTTCCTGTTGTGTCTCAGTGAATTACAAACGTGACTAGTATCCACGAGGATGTGGGTTTGAACTCTGGCTTCACTCAGTAGGTTAAGGATCCAGTGTTGCTGTGAGCTATGGTATAGGTTGCAGATGTGTCTTGGATCCTGTGTTTCTGTGGCTTTGGCATAGGCCAGCAGCTGCAGCTCCAATTCTACCCCTAGCCTGGGACCTTCCATATGCTGTGGTTGTGGACGTTAAAAAAAAAAAAAAAAAGTTAAATTTAGGAGTTCCCATTGTGGCTGAGCAAATTAAGGACCTGATGATGGTTCTGTGAGGATTTGGGTTTGATCCCTGGCCTTGCTCAGTGGGTTAAGGATCTGCCATGGCCATGGCCATGTTGTTAGAATCACAGCTGCAGCTCTGATTCAACACATGGCCTGGGAATTTCCATATACCAGAGGTATGGCTGTAAAAAGAATAAAAAAAATTAGATGACTCTAGCTCTAGCAGGAAGATAAAATAAAGACAAAGTAAGTTCCCGAAGGGCAGGACTGAATCTTTTCTGCATGTGGATAAGGCTGTACTGAGTAACAATAGTGAAACCAAGCAAGAACCTTGGTACAATAAAGACTTGGTCCCTCACTTCCCAGAAACACCAGTCCCTCCCAGGAAATAATCCCTAGCACCCAAGGTGAGATGACTGTTTACATTGGGCAAGTCTCCAAACATCACAGTGACCACTCCCACCAGACCTCTAGCCACACCTCACTTAACCTCAGCAATTAATTTCCACTGAATTAGGTTTTAAGGTTTTGTCCTGAGACTTTACCATAATTTAATGCAGGAAACAGTAGTAGGAAAATCATATCTCTGTCTCCTGCAAAATTTTTGTGAAGGATATCATTTTTTTGTTGTTCTGTGTCCCCTGTATAAGGCTCCATAGGATAAATTCTATTAAAAATTTTGTGTTTAAAACAAGTTTTTTTTTTTTTTTGTTTTTTGTTTTTTGTCTTTTTGCTATTTCTTTGGGCTGCTCCCGCGGCATATGGAGATTCCCAGGCTAGGGGTCGAATCGGAGCTGTAGCCACCGGCCTACGCCAGAGCCACAGCAACGCGGGATCCGAGCTGCGTCTGCAACCTACACCACAGCTCACGGCAACGCCAGATGGTTAACCCACTGAGCAAGGGCAGGGACTGAACCCACAACCTCATGGTTCCTAGTCGGATTCGTTAACCACTGTGCCACAACGGGAACTCCTAAAACAAGTTTTAAAAAAAGAAGTTAGTGTTAGGAAATCACTGTTGGGTTCGTTAACTGCTGAACCGCAATGGGAACTCTGACTTGATCTATTTTAATAAGCATCATTCCTCCTTAAGTAGTGAAATACAACTGTCAAGTAACCTTTGGCTCTAGAGCATAGTCAAGGAGCATGGCACACTATATACTTTCTTCTTCAACTTTTTTTTTTTTTAATTTTCAATTTTTGTGGTTGTGCCTCTGGCATCTAGATGTTCCCAGGCTGGGGAACCCAAGACACTGCAGTGACAATGCAGGATCCTTAACCTGCTGCACCACTAGGGAATTCCTACAAATTTACCTTTAACTGGTAAACTTTATATCCCATTGCCCATTATGATTTCCTATTATATGGTCACTTCTAGCATTAAACATATTTGAAATAATGAGGGGCACACATTTTTTTGGAAAGAAAGGGGTCTTTTGCCCTTCCAATGGTGAGGGCTTAAAATAATTCCTTATAACTTGTTCACTCTTGATAACATTTTCCCTCACTAGACATTAAGAACGTCAAAGTGTGGGTTCTTTTTTTTTTTTAATTTGTTTTTTAGGGCCACACATACAGCATATGGAGGTTCCCAGGCTCGAGATGGAATTGGAGCTATAGCCACCAGCCTATGCCACAGTCACAGCCTATGCCACAGATGAGACCCAAGCCGCATCTGCAACTTACACCACAGCTCATGGCAACACAGAATCCTTAACCCACTGAGTGAGGCCGGGGATCAAACCCACAATCTCATGGTTCCTAGTCAGATTCGTTTCCACTGGGCCACAACAGGTACTCCAAAGTGCGGGTTCTTTAAAAAACAAAACAAAACAAAAAACAAACAAAAAAACTCCAAACTGCTATTTGACTTTATTTGTACACTAAAGCTAACAATAGTTATGAACAGTTATGAACACAACAGAACTGTCAAAAATATGCTGTCTGAAATCCAGGATTTATATTAAAATTTAGGATGTTTCAAACTTTTATTCAATTGCATTTTTTTTTTATTTTTATTTTTTGTCTTTTTGTCAATTGTATTTTAGACTGGACAATGCGCTTTTTAAAATAAATCAGATAAAAGAGTTCCCATTGTGGCTCAGTGGGTTAAGAGCCCAACATAGTGTCCATTAGGATGTGGGTTTGATCCCTGACCTTGCTCAGTGGTTTAAGGATCTAGCATTGCCATGAGCTGCGGTGCAGGTCACAGATGCTGTTGGATCTGGCATTGCTGTGGTTGTGGTGTAGGCTGGCAGCAGTAGCTCTGATTCGACCCCTAGTCTGGGAACTTCCATATGCTATGGGTGAGGCTGTAAAAATCCAAAAAAAAAAATTAGATGGCTCGCACAGGTGTGTTGAGAAAATGTTTTAGGTAAACTCTGTTTATCCTGATGATTCAGGAAGTAGAAGAGTTAGGGGAATAACACTGTAAGTTACCTAGAGTAGAAATAAGAGTTCAATGCCAAAGCAGTTAATTAGTGTTTGTGTGTGTGTGTGTGTGTGTGTGTGTGTCCTAGTACCATAGGAACCTGAAACAAATTCTAAACTGGATTCTCTACTGAAGGCAGAAAGTGGCCTGTGTACTGGAAACTTTGTACTGAAAAGCCTTGAGATTTCTATGCAGCTAATTCCCTTCAGCTTCAGAGCTATTTCTCTCTTAGCTATGGCCTCAATTTTCTCATCTTCCAAATGGGGACAATCTTATTTTGCGCTGCCGGTCTCAAAAGAAACAATTTTGGGGAGTTATCATCGTGGCTCAGTGGAAACGAATCTGACTAGCATCCATGAGGACCCAGGTTTGATCCCTGGCTTTACTCAGTGGGTCAAGGATCCGGTGTTGCCCTGAACTGTGGTGTGGATTGCAGATGGGGCTCAGATCCTGCGTTGGTGTGGCTGTGGCGTAGGCCAGTGGCTACAGCTCCGATTTGACCCCTAGCCTGGGGGCTTCCATATGCTGTGGATGTGGCCCTAAAAAGACAAAAAAAAAGGGAAAGAAACAATTTTCTTTTTCCATTACCTGACTATGTGCCACATGATTGGCACCTAAAAAAAAAAAAAAAAAAAAAATCAGATGCAAATTGCATAGGAATGCATGATAAATAGCATCATCCAAAGATAATACTTTGCTTTGGCACTTTATGAAAGCCTTCTTAAAATATTAATGTTTCACAGGAAGAGGGATCTGAAATACTTTCTGTCTCACAGGGTTGTCATGAAATTCAAGTGGGATAATATACACAAAACCATTTTTCTATCTTTGAACTGTTATATATAGAGATGACTATTGTATCAGTACAAATTACAATGTATCCAAAATGAAATTAGGTAAAATGACTGAACAAAAACTGCAAGAGTATCACGGGTGAACAAACCTGCTAAAATGAGGTTAGTGATATTCCCTTAGTGATCAAGAGATGAGATGAGATGAGAGGGTGATGAGATGAGATGAGATGAGAGATGAGAGATGAGACTAGAGGGTGTCAGTTTGTCTACATGAATCTGTTATACTAATTGTACTGCTAAAAAAATTAAATTCCATGACAGTCTTCTGGGATTCACCAAGAATGCTTCAGAAAAATTAGATTTACGCTTGCAAAAGAAAAATTTGGAGAAGCAATTAGGCTACTTACAGCAGTGATAATTGGAAAACTGACCACAGCACTGAGAGAACGGTTGGCTACGAACCAACAGCAGGTAGCAATCGCCCACAGTACTCCTGACAGGAATCCTGGAACACACAGACAGCATGTCCTGAGAAATCCACACTCCAGGCAGAGCAGAAAAATAAAGCCCACATATCAACACTCATGGCCAATGGCGATTTTTTTTTTTTTCTTTCCTTTTTTCAGGGCCATACCAGTGGCATATGGAAGTTCCGGGGCTAGGGATAGAACTGGCGCTACAGCTGTTGGCCTACACCACAGCCACAGCAACCATATCTGAGTCTTGTCTGCTATCTTCACCTCAGTTCACCACAATGATGGATCCTTAACCCACAGAATGAGGCCAGGGATTGAACCTGCATCCTCATGGATACTAGGCAGATACATTTCTGTTGAGCCACAGTGGGAACTACCCCCAATGGGGATTTTTGAGTCATGTTTTAGGACCATTTAAACTCTAAAACAATTCTTTCTAACTTTTTGGAGAAAATGTTTGTTTTCCCAAGTGAGTGCAGATTCGTATTTGTTGACACCTTAAAAAAAAAACAGAGTCACAGGAATGTGACTTTTAATATTTATCCTTCATTAGTAAAGAAGATATACTAAAGTCTGATGCTCTATACACAAGATGCTTCTGCACAGGCAACAATCTTAAGATTCATTGTTCAAGTTCTAGGTTATGTAATGATGATTTGGAGTTTCAAACCCAGTCTCATGGTGGGTTTGGTGGTGCCTGGGTCAAAGCAATGGAGGGAATGAACACATATACACACAGACACACAAAAACAGACACATACCCACAACATACACACACAGAGAGAATGGTTTTGCTTCCAGAAGACGATTTTTCAAGGAAAATGAAAGGAGAATGATACTTTTACACAGAGTAAGAAGATTTTCTGCAGTATGTATTCTTACCTGGCAAGACTGCCTCAGGATAAAGTTTAGGAGTATTTTTCATGGCTATACAGTAGGCCAGGAAGTAGACTGTGCTTGTGAGGAAGATGCCGCTGAAGTGTGCAAAAACGTAGTCTAAATCTGGGAATATAGATTATACCACCTTCAAGCATATCATTTTACTCATTTCAAATATATTTAGAGTTCCAAGAATAAAAGAAACCCATTAAAATTAACCTTAAATGTAAGGGAACCATTAATTATATCTTACCATACTAGTTTTCTCCATGCTGGTTTATATAGAATTTTAATTGATATATTTAAAATATAAAGAAAAGTTAGTTACTATAATCAAATCTAAAAGCCTGGTTTTTATGATTATCTTGGAAAGCTAAATAAGAAACAACAAACATTATGTAACAGAATGCTACTATTTTATTTATTTTTTTAAAGTTATTATTATTTTTTATAGTTGCACCTGTGGCATATGGAAGTTCCTGGGCTAAGGGCTGAATCAGAGCAGGAGCTGCCGGCCTACACCACAGCCACAGTAATGTAGGATCGGAGCTACATCTGCAACCTATGCTGAAGCTCCCAGCAATGATGGATTCTAAACCCACTGAGCGAGGCTAGGGATTGAATCTACATCCTCGTGGATACTAGTCGGGTTCTTAACCTGCTGAGCCACAACGGGAACTCACTATTTCCTTTTTAAAGAATAAGTGTTCAAACCTAATTTTACTAATGGCTTCAGCAATTATAGCAAATCTCCAAGTAGACTGTAGTTGGGGGATGGTGTGTAAAAAATTTGAGAAGTGCTAATTTTATATGTCTGTTGATCAATGTGGAGACCTGCATCTTGGTTACAGGTGGCAGCCATACAGAAGGATATTCAGCAAGTTATTCCAAAGAGGATTTTACCTATTGTTTACTATAAACCTAATTACATGGTGGAGTAAGTAATAGAAATGGTGGTCCAGTATCTGAGAACCTCCAAGTCCACTGACGATTTAAAGCAGATGGTACT
The DNA here is from genome assembly GCF_054392235.1 of Sus scrofa. Taxonomy (NCBI): domain Eukaryota; kingdom Metazoa; phylum Chordata; class Mammalia; order Artiodactyla; family Suidae; genus Sus; species Sus scrofa. The sequence continues at coordinate 47,763,875 of NC_139390.1, read as the reverse complement.
TTGGCCATACAGATAGGTGTACTACAGGTTCTTGTCTGGGTTTTTGTTATAATGTTTCTCTCAACTAAATTTGGAGAAAGATGAGTGACCCTGTCTAGGGAGGAAAGTTTTAACGTCAAAGAGTTTGTCTCTTCTAAAATCTTATCTCCTCCTTCTATGTCCTATCAGAACAACACATCCAAACAAAGACCATCACAAAAGGCAGCATAACATAGTGACCAGAAACACAGACCACCTAGCAGGAGTCCTCAACTCACTACCTGCTAACTCAGAAACTTTTGGGTGAATTACCTTATCTCCCTCTGTCTAAATGTTCTCAATTGTAAAACAAGGATAATCATGGTATCCAATCAGCGAGATTGCTATAAAGGTCAATTGAGTTATTAGACTGCGCCCATTGTGGCTCAGTGGTTTAAGAATCCAAGAGAGTATCCCTGAGGATGTGGGTTCCATCCCTGACCTCTCTCAGTGGGTTAAGGATTCTAAGTTGCCAAAGTTGTGGTGTAGGTCACAAATGTGGCTGGGATCCCACACTGCTGTGGCTGTGATATAGGCTGACAGCTGCAGCTCTGATTCTACCCCTAGCCTGGGAACTTCCATATGCCACAGGTGTGGCCTTAAAAAGCAAAAAGCAAAAAAAAAAAAACCAAAAAAAAAAAAACCCCCCCCCCCAAAAAAAAACGCACTTAGAACGGTGCTCAGCAGAGCCTTGTGTGTTACTTACATGATGGTTAAATAAATGAAGTTAAAAAAATTATACCCTCCCTGAATTATTTTTGAATAAATCGGAATAAAGTGTGTTTCCCTCAGACTACATTTGAGTTGCCATAAGAAAGATTCCCTAAATGGGAGTTCCCACTCTGTCTTAGCAGTAATGAGCCCGACTGGTATCCATGAAGATGTGGGTTTGATCCCTGGCCTCATTCAGTTGGTTAAGGGTCTGGCATTGCTGTGAGCTGAAAAACAAACAAACAAACAAAAAACAAAAAAGAAAGTTCCCTAAGAACGGACTGCGCTATGTATGTAAAGAGACTGTTGAAGACATTGTTTATTATGCCCCAGTACCAAGAACAACTGTGCTCCTGAACAATGAGTGGTCTTTATCTTGTGTTTGCTGAAGTGTGGGACTGATCTGATTTCCCTTGTGGCTACTATGACTCATCACTAGCAAGTGTACAAGTGTGGTGCAGATTTTAGACTCACTTAATGGCTCTGTTTTATTTGTGTCATATGTTTTTCATTCTCTCTTAATTTATTCTGTTATTTTGTTTTTACTATTTTACTAGTTTTTATCCTTAAAAATTAAAAGAGCAAAAATACTAAAAGTAGGAGTTCCCACTGTGGTGCAATGGGATCAGTGGCATCTCTGCAAGCCCTGGGACCCAGGTTGGATTCCTGGCCCAGCACAGGGGTTAAAGATCTGGCATTGCTGCAGCTGAGGCAAAGGTTGCTGCTGAGGCCCCCATATGATTCCTGGCTCAGGAACTCCACATGCTGCAGGGTGGTTGTAAAAGAAAAACAAAAAACAAAAAACTAAAAGTGTAAGGATAAAATCTTAGAAAAAATATGGCCTAGTAGGTTAAGGATCCCACACTGTCACTGCTATGGCTCAGGACATTGCCGTAGTAAAGGTCTGATCCCTGCAGCTAGTGCACAGCCAAAAAAATAATAAATAAATAAATAAAAATAAAAATAAATTTAAAAAATGTAAAAATCTTTTAAAAATGTGGTACATCAGAAACTGTTGAAACATTGTAAATCAACTCTACTTCAATAAAACTTTAAAAAATGAATTCCCCAATCCACCAAAACACTTAGAAAAAACATAGTAATAAAAGCTGTGAGTACTGTTCATGGGGCTGAATATAAAAAGGAAGAAAAAAAGTTTGGTACCTACTTAGTCTATCAGCTTTTCCATCAATTGTTCCCTCATTACTTGCCTTCCAAACTCCCTTATCTGAATATAGATAACATTCATTTTCTGTCCATCACTGTAGAACTATATTATCCATGACCTCATGCTTTTATCACTTCATGGGTGCAAGTCAGGTTTCCATGTAATTATAGGACCCTGAATTAGACACTCTCATCTCCTTCTGAGCCTGTAGAAGGCTGCCACACCTAGTGTGGAGGTGACATCTGAGAAATTAATTCTATTACTAGAAACTGAGACAATGTAGGAGCATCACGTTGGGCCTTTCAATGCACCACTCTGTGCTTAAAAAATAACATCCTAAGTAGGCTATATTTTGATCTTTACTTGATTTTAAAGTACTATATTCTGCAGTTTAGCTTTTTTTTTTTTTTCTTTTTTTTAGAGGAGAAGAATAGTTATTTCCCAGAGATCATCAAACTGGAAAATAATCTCTAAATCTTGCTGTCTAGCCAGAAACTGTGTGTTAAGATCCAATAGCTGAAATGAATTCTGGCTAAAGTTGATTGTATGTGTAGGTTCAAGATCATGTGAAAAGTATTCCTACAGTCCTTTATTTCTTTTAGTTTCTGGTGCCCTTCTTTTCTTTTTTATTCTTTTTAGGGCTGCACCTGCAGCATATGGAAGTCCCCAGACTAGGGTTGAATCTGAGTTGAAGCTGCTGGTCTACACCACAGCCACAGCAATACCAGATCTAAGCCACATCTGTAAACCATGCTGCATCTTGCAGCAATGCTAAGCAAGGCCAGGGATCAAACCCCCATCTTCATGAATACATTGGATTCTTAACCCACTGAGACACAACGGGTACTCCCTCAGTGGTGCCCTTCTAATTCAACACTTCCAATGAAAAAAAAAATCAGATCTGATGAAATGAAATGTATATTTTAAGGTGGGACAAGGACATTTAAACAATGTTCTCTCTGTGACCATTTGCATCTCCTGCCGCCCTGCCTAATGTGCAGAGTGCCTCTGCATTGCATATTCACTGGAGCTTCTCAAAGATGGGAATGTCTCCTTAAGTAAAGATCAATACTTTCCCTTTTTTCTGAAGCTAGCAATATAACTTAAAAGATCAGCATTCTTTCTCAGGTCTGTAGGGGGCCATGGTGACCTGCTATTCCTTTGTACCTGCTTATCTGTACCATGTATCTTTGGTGAACTTTATGTAAAAGGTCAGTATGCCATTGTGATGTACGATTCTTTGCCTTGAAAATTTACATGATCGTGCCTTGGACTTATAACAGGCATAGCAGTTCTCAGAGATAGAGTCAGTCTCCTGGGTTATAATCCTCAGCTCAGCTCAGATAAAATTCCCTTTCTTTCTTCTTAACTTGAATGTTAACTGACCCATCAATATACTGATATTTACTATAGTCCCATTATTTTTACAGTTAAAAGCAGAAAAACAGGTATTGAGTTTATCAATAAAGTAAAATCACATTTTCCTCTCACCATTCTGGCTCGCCCCAGCATATATGCTGTCATTTCTTTTGCTGTGGTCCTTGATGTAAATAATTGGCACAAAGGTAGATCCATAGAGTATGCCAGATATCACTGCAAGACTGCAGCCCCTTAAAAAGCAAATAAATTACTCTTTATCTTGGCCCGAAGCAATACTTATACCAAACACACAAATGGAGTCATAAGCAAAGCATGCTTCAAAATGTACATGACCAGCCATCACCTAGCAAGCACCCATTCATCTGGAGCAGGGTGACTAGTAGACACGGGAATGCCCTTCAGTGTCAAGGTGGCATCAGGACTAGGAGGCAGCTTCAGCCCTCCACCATTTTAAGGTGGAAGGACATGACTGACAGATGTAGTAATGGATTAAAATTATAAATTGTCATCACACAGATGAGACTATTGCCATCATCATATTTCATAGGCGACATAAATACACTTGGCTTTCCAGTTAAATGATGACATATGTGTGGACGGGCAGTGTGCCTTATGCTACTTTTTTAAACCATCTGTAAGAATAACACAGATGAGTTCCCACTGTGGCTCAGTGGGTTAAGAACCAGACATAGTATCCATGAAGATGTGGGTTCGATCCCAGGCCTCACTCAGTTGGGTAAGGATCCAGCATTGCCATGACCTGTGGTATAGGTCACAAATGCGGCTCAGATCCCAAGTTGCTGTGGCTGTGGTGCAGGCCAGAAGCTGCAGCTCCAATTTGACCCATAGCCTGGGAACCTCCATATGCTATGGGTACAGCCATTAAAAAAAAAAAAATAGCACAGATGATAATAATGGCTGGAAGAGACCAAGTACCAAATGTTTGTTCAAAACAACTACTGAGACCCACAGACTTGTCTACGTCTTGCAGAATCAAGAGGCAGTGCTAATTTAATTAAATAATTTGAATATTGCAGGCAAATGATTACTTTGGGTGAGAAGAAAATGTTTTGTCTTAAGCACTTGAGTCATGTTTGACCCCCCAGATTTGGTCCATATCTGCATGAAGCTAGTGTTTCCATTGATTTTAGGAGGTGATTAATATTTTGGAACAGTCTCTATAATACAAAGGACAATATCAGGAAACAGGAAAGAGTTTTGGGCAAAAGCCATTCCTTTTCAAGCTTATAAACAAATTCTTAAAGTCTTTTAATTTTTTTTAAAGGCCATACCTGAGGCACATGGAAGTTCCCAAGCTAAGGGCTGAACTGGAGCTGCAGCTGCAGGCCTACAACACAGCCCACAGCATCACAGAATCTGAGCCACAGCTTGTGGCAACACTGGACCCTCAGCCTACTGAGCAAGGCCAGGGGTCAAACCCACATCCTCATAGAGACTATGTTGGATTCTTAGCCTGCTGAACCACAATGAGAACTCCTTAAAGTATATTTTATTTTTTTATTCTTTATTTTTTGCTTTTTAGGGCCAAACGTGCGGCATAGGGAGGTTCCCAGGCAAGGGGTCGAATTGGAGCTACAGCTGCTGGCCTACACCACAGCTACAGCAACATCAGATCCAAGCCATGTCTTCCACCTACACCACAGCTCATGGCAATGCTGGATCCTTAACCCACCGAGCGAGGCCAGAGATTGAACCCACAACCTTATGGTTCCTAGTTGGATTCATTTCCGCTGCACCATAGTGGGAACTCCAAAGTCTATTTTAGAAGTTCTTTAAGGAATATGAGATTGTAGGCACTCAGAGAGCCAGTGAGCTCTGTTCACACTGGTAATTGTGTCCTGCTGAAGCCCGGACCATGTGGTCCTAGTGAAGAGTCCCAAACAGGACCAGACAAATAGACCAGGCTGGCCAATGAGACAATTGAAAATGTCCTTATATATGCCTTTCATAAAGGGGATGCTTTGTGAAAAAACAGCAACATTTTTATTGCTTCCAAAGCTTGTATATTAATTCACTCTTTCAATCATTCTATTTATTCAAATATTTATTGAGCATCTGTCATGCATCCAGCACTGCCTCTTTCCCTTGTGAGGATGGCTTAGATAATAATAGAGCTTTAGCTGCCATAATATAAAGTCTAAAAGAGCCATCAACTGAAAAATGTAAGCTATTTATTAATACCTATTCATATTTCTTATATAAAATATATAACAGGAGTTCTCATTGTGGCTCAGCAGTAACGAACCTAACTAGTATCCACGAAGACATGGGTTCAACCCATGGCCTTACTCGGTGGATTAAGGATCCAATGTTGCCTTGAGCGGTGGTGTAGGTGGCAGACATGGCTCAGATCTTATGTTATGGTTGTGGCTGTGGTGGACAGCTGTAGCTCTGATTTGACCCCCAGCCTGGGAACTTCCACATGCCACACATGTGGCCCTAAAAAGAAAAAAAAAAAGGGCAAAAAAATTATAACATTTTCATATACAAAACATATAAACATTCTCATATTTCTTCACCAGCCCCATAAATCCTAACATACAGGGACTGTGATTGAGCCTAACTCTCCCCTCTCCAGGTCTTTATAGAGACAGTGGCAGCAGGGGGAAGTTAGGACCTACATGGACACAAAATATTCTACTACATTTAGTAACAAATATCTTGGGATTATAGAACTAACCCACAAGGGGAGGGCTTTTCAGTGGCAGCAGGCATCCTGGTTAGAGCAGTAGAGACATGGATTGTCTAATTCAGTTGTGATTGCTGAGATGCTGAGAGCATACTGCTTTACACCCTGTGGCCTATGCTTTTACTTTACTTCTTTTTTTAGGGCCGTGTCCACAGCATATGGAAGTTCCCAGGCTAGGGGCTGAATCTGAGCTGCAGCTGCTGGCGTACACCACAGTCACAGTAACGCAGGATCCAAGCCACATCTGTGATTTACAGCAGTGCAGGAACCTTAACCCACTGAGTGGGGCCAGGGATCAAACCCGAGTCCTCATGGATGCTAGTTAGGTTCTTAACCCAGTGCCCTGCAAAGGGAACTCACACTTTTTTTAAATTATTATTATTTTACATTAGGTGTAAAAGGCCTGCAAAATCGACTGCTTTTGTCAGCTACTTATTGATTGACTAGAATTACTGCAGTGGCTTAGCAATTCCTTGAAGCACTGAGATCAAGGGCCTCTGTACCTGAACATTCAGCAAGGGACCAGAAAGTCAACCATGGAGGCAAGAAGTCAAAGCTTGTGTTACCATTTTCCTCTTGAACTTGGATGAATATAACTCCACTCCGGTTATCCTTGCTTTAACCAAATATGAAAGAGAATAACAGAACCTCTTCTTACACTAAGCGGTGCTGCACTGTAGAAAGTTTATCTACCCAGGAACAATGAGGATCGGGATCTTGAGTTTTATTAATCACCTGTTGAAAACATTGGCAAAAACAAAAATAGCATTCAGTTGATAGTCACATGGGTGACAAGCGGATTTTCAGTGTTTTTCTCTTCTCTTTCAAACACACTATATTTTCTTTTTTCTTAAGTTTTATTTATTTTTATAGGAACTTTTTAAAAATTAAAGTATGATTGATTTACAATGTTTCTTCAATTTCTGTTGTACAGCAAAGCGACCCCATCACACACAATTCCCTGTGCTGTACAGTAGGAGTCCACTGCCCACTTTAAAACACAAACACATTACCCTACATTCCGATTCCATCAACATCTCTAGACACAAATGTTTCTGATTTTGTTTCTCTTTCATTCAGAAAGGTCTGGCAGTTGGCAACTTCTCTGTTTAGACTTTTTCACAGTTTAATAAATGACTATTTTGATACACCTATCAAAACTACAAAAGTTTTTTTTTAACTAAAAATATTGAAGTATACTTATCTTTTTTAATTAAAAAAATTACAAGTTATTAATGCCTGCATTTTATTTAAATATTTTAATAATCTGCAAGGGAATTAGAACGTAGACCCTTCTACTAAGGAATACCTAAGAACGACAGGCATATTCAGATTTTTTTTTTTTTAACAAATTGGTTCCTGAAGCACCTCCAGCCTTGTTTCAAGATGAACTAATATTCTAAGTCAGGAAAAATTATGAGCATATGTACACTATTTCTACTATTGGATGCAATCATCTTTGTCTCTTGGCTGAAGTTTCCTTGAGTTATATCCCTCCTCCTGCCTTTGTAAGAGATGAGAAACTTGATTTGAAATCTTTGTCATGTGCTAAGTCAAGCTTTCCTTGGCAATAACGCTTCCTTCACTCCACAAGGATCTTGACTATATCCTGACCAACACTGTTTGGTGTATCTTTATACTTAATTTGCTCACATTCTTCCATCTTGATGGAAAAAAAAATCTAAGCCTACTATGATTCTTTCACCAAGTTGCATTTACTTAATTTTCTTTTTCCCCCCCTTTGTTTGAAGAGTAGTTGGTTAGGCAGCATCTGGATTCCTAAGTAGGCAAGAAACACCAGACAACTCTGCTTTCATTCATTTATTCTCTCTGAAACATCTCCCTGATTAGAGATGCCTATGGATTAATAGACCTCTTTTCTCTTATGCTTAAGGTACTTATTTTTTAACTGTAGTGTCAGTTTAATGAAGGTTTTGGTCATCTTGGTTGATGATGAATTTTGATAGGGAGAAGAAGGAAAGGAGAAGAAAAGATTAGCTTTGATGTAAGAAGCCGAGGCAGCGCCTTCTAGAGAGGCACTACCTCAGTGGGGGGTGGAGTTGGGACGTGTGGTTTAGAGGACAGCTAGTTTGGGCTCATGGCCATGGGGCTTTGCCCTGAAATTGCTTTTGTAAGTGGAGCCACTGGCACTTGGGCTGTGTTCCTGTTTAATTCAGACTTGCTATTCCAGACCAATTCAGGGTTTTCAAGGTCAAAATAGTGACTCCTTATATATTTCCTGTCTTGACCTTGGAGTGGAACAAGATAAAGCAGAGAAGAGAAATGGGAAGAAGATCAAGTCTAATTCCTACTTCTAGATGAATTGATTTACCCTTTCCCTGGCTTCCTCCGATCTGTTCTCCCCGTCCTCCCTGGGCTTTGTTAAAGCCTTTTTTTTCCTATTTTCTAAAGTAATGTTACTATTCCTCTTCAGTATGTGGGGTTTCCCAACTGTGGAAATCCTTAAGTCATTCCAGAATATGGTTTTGTAGGTGCAATTCCTCATCAGGAACTACCCATAATAAAAATAAATACACCCCTGTGTTTGTTGAGAATCTTTGCTGCAGAAATATCAATTGCTATGCAGACCTAGCCAAAATAAGTAGGTTTACATAAGCTAAGATATTTCAGATAGTCCTGATTAAGAAAAGTCCCCTCATCTGTGTTCAAGTCTATGCATTTTCTTTGTATCATTTTACATTTCAGATCAAGTTAGCTCTCATTCTATACTCACGTGCTCTGTTATTAATGGCGTGGTGTCCACAGAACATGTGCTTTTTGGTATTTCACTTTTGATGAACAAAAATATGAAAGCACTGTAAAGAAAATACATGTTAGTGATGTTTATCACAGCCCTGGGTCCTATCAAGTTGCCTGAATTTTAAGGGAAAACAACAGCTTAAATGAAGTCTTAAACGATAGAGTGACTACTGTCTTGCCAGTGGTCCTGCCATTTCTCCAGCACTGATGTTCTCTCTGATGGCCCTCCTTGTCCTTCCCTGCAACAGGTTAAAAGCTAAACTGTGCATCATCTGGGCTTTGCCAGTGGGAGGCACAGGAATAAGATGAAAGGTGGAAGGTGCCATCTTGCCTGGGTGGCAGCTCCAGCAGCCAAGGTTGCTCAGGGCAGAGGTGTTGGTCCCTGAAAGTGCCAGCTGGGGATGGGGGCTTCAGGGCTGTGGGCAATGCCACCTTCCTCCCCTCACTCCACTGGGCCTCATCACACTTTTGTCAACAATCTCCTGTGTTCAGTCCTCTGCTGTTTAAGACACGTGGAATGGTCTTGGATGTGGAGACCAACTGATACTTATCTTAGATATCACATAAGGGACATGTAAGGCTAGACGTGACCTAAGCAACCCTTTACAAATAAGTGTATGGAGAACGGGACCATCATTTCCATCTTAAAAAGAAAAGCAACATCCTAACCTATGTAACATAGTCCAAGTTTCCTTATACTGACCCTGAAACTTCAAGGTATTTCAATGAATTCCCTTCAGAACTGATTTAACTGAGTAAAAATAACGAAATGAAGGTTTCCAGAAATTTCTCTTAGTAAAGGGTAAAACATTATAATAAACAGAATCCTGAATTAAATAGAGTTGGGAGACCACAAGGGGGAGCTCTCATGCCCTTGAGGATAACAGCCCAACAGGAAGGAGAAAGACCCCTCCTTTTTCATGGCAAGGACCCAGCCCATGAGAAGCCAACGAGTCTTTGTTTACTCCAGCACCCCCAGCTTCCTTTCCTCTAGTGAAGTGGAGTCTGGCACTTGCTATCTGCCTCTACACAAATTGAATCATGAACGGCTGCAGCTGCCAACCCTGAACACCCTCTGCAAGAAGTTCAGGGTGGAGATAGGAGAGAGGCACTCTGTGCTCTGGGAAAACTGGCAGAACAGGGTTTCAGATAGTTAGATATTTTTAGATTTTGTGAGCCCAGTTCTTGCATCTTCTCATATCTAGAAAAACACTAACATTCTTTATGGTGACGCCTGCTCCTCATGACAGCAGTAATCTTCACGAGACTAGCAGCAACCTTCCATAAAATGTGTGTATGGTTGCATGTACCTCCCCCTTCACCAAAATCACATATATACTGACCTCCGCCCCGCTTCTCTGCAGCAGTATCTCAGAGCTCTCTGAAATGCTGCCTTTCAGACCATGGTCCTCATTTTGCCTCAAATAAAACTTAAGTCTCAACTTTTAGGTTGTATGTATTTTTTAAGTCAACACTCCCAATAAGAGTTTTCCTTCCCTTGCTGTGCAGGGGACTTATCCTGGCTAGCCCTGGTTGCAGACCCCAAATTGATATTCTCCAGTGATCCTGAATAAATCCTTTCTGGCAGGAGACTATCTGGCCTATTTGTTCTAGGTCAATAAAAGAAATAAAAGAAAGGATGCACCCTAGGAAGAGACCATTGCATTTTCCTCCTTCTGACCAAAGTGGGTGACTCCCCAGCCTTGCAGACTAATTTACTGTAGATTTGGGCAACATGTGCCCAAAGGGGAAATAGTAACAGAACATGAAATAGTTATTAAGAGTGTTTTACAGCTATAATTAAAATTACCCAACCTATGGAGCACTAGCCATGTACCTAACATATTTAATTTCATTTCATCCTCAAAATACCATAGGAGGCTGGTGCAATTACTATTCCCACTTTATCCCTAGGTGAAAAAAACTGAGGTTTAGAGAAATTAGGTGATTTGCCCACGGTCATACAGGTAGAAATGGTAGAACATGAATCATTTGTAATTTTAGGGAATGCATACTTTCTAAAGGAAGAAGAAATATGAAGAAAAACAAGGCCTGATGTACTGGGTAATTTACCATTAAATTACCATTAAGTCAAAACTAAGGCTGGTGTTGCTGTGGTTGTGGTGTAGACCTGCAGCTACAGCTCCAATTTGACCCCGAGCCTGGGAACTTCCATAGGCTTCATGTGTCATCCCCACCACCCCCAAAAAAACAACAAAAAAAAAAAAAGAAAGAAAGAAAAAAAAAGGTATGCTACTTTCCAGTTTGCGAGGTATAAATAAATGGTTTTTGAGAGAGGTATTAAAAGCCAGAATGCTGTGTGAATTGTACAAAATATACCAAATTGCCTCTAACCAAAAACGAATACGAATACGAATTCGAATACGAATCTGCTATTTTAGAATAATCTATGTTATTTCTTCTCTGGGTGGCCTGGAACTACTCTCTAAGGTGACATTTCAATAAACAAGAGATTGTTCCCGAATGTGGCTGGGGAAAAGCCATCAGTACAGGAGAAAGAGAAATCGTGTTCTTTTCCTGAAGAATAAAAACGTACTAACATCTCTGTAGGCAGTGCTATCCATTATGTGAGGCCCTGATGGGAAATACAGATGGAGTCTAGAGAGGAAAGGGGACTGAATTTAAGGTGACCTATTACGGTTTTATTGCCTGGATCCTGCCATACAGAGATGCAAAGTAACTGTCACCCTCATTCATACAGTGCAAACAGCATGACACAGATACTTCCCAAACAGATATTTAAATGAATGTGTGTTTTCACAGGTGAGAGAACAGGTTAAGAAGAGTTGAGTGAGGTGGCAAGAAAGTGGAAATGTGAGTGGCAAAGAGTACCTGAATACTAAAAAGAGAAAAATCAACGGCTATTCTGGGGCATCAGGAAGCCAGCCTACCATGGATTTGTATAGCATGTTCTAGCTGGCATGATATTTTGCCCTTTGATCCTCATTTATGAGCTATATCTTAGGATTTTCTGAATAGTACAGATAATGAACATGCACTTCACAGAAGCTAAAGGATTTTACGGCAGCTAAAGGATTTCACAGTATCTCAGAGCTTTTGAGCTGTAAAGCTGGGGCTCTGACCCCAGAGCTGGAAGCTTTTGTCCTCCAAAGTCAAGCCTGTCAGTGCCAATGAAGAATCTGAGAAAAAAATCACGTCAATTAATAAGATGTGGGCATAAAACTATGCAACCGCATGAGGGGCTTTAAAGAGTATTCTAAATGCTGGGAAGAAGAACTAAATCATTAGAAGTAGCCATTTACCTTACTATGGACAGCCCAGCTCCGATGTAATTTAGCAATGGTTTTGACACTTCTTCAGCATCCATTCCAAACCAACCAAACCTGGAAATTGAGAAAGTCACATTGAATCAGATATTGTCGAATATGTGCTCATCATAGTATTTAAAGACATGGATCTGGAGTTCAGATTCCTAGATTCAAATCCTTGGCCTCTCTTTACTGACTTGGATAACTGTCTTATCCAAGTGCCTCCGTTTCCCACGTTTAAAATGAAGATTACTAGTCCTACCATATAGGTTTCTTATGAAGATTAAATGAGTGTATATATGTAAAAGTATTTATACATATACTGAGTGTTCATTTGTCATTAAGACTAAGGAAGAAGGAAGAAAAAATAGATTAAGTGGCTAATCAAATGCTGATCAGTTGACTGCCATTTTGTAAACTATTTGAAACTGACTTAAACAACTGCTTGGTTAAAAATCCTGACTTTTTGATATCGCTTCCAAAAATTTTTTTTTCCATGCCTTGGTGTTGCAGTGATCATTACCAATAACCACTGTGGCCTCTGAAGGGGCAAGAGAAATGGAGGAAAAAGCAAATAGCACTTGTAAAAATCAGGGGTGGGGGATGAGGAAAGGACAGGAAGAATGAACTGGAGATGAGGTTGCTTTGTTATAATTGAGGTTGTGGTAGTGCTTTGAGTGGGAAGAGGAGCCATGAAAGTAAGATTTAGAGTAAGATCTTCCTTCTATTCATTTTCCTAAACCCAGCTTGAATGTTCATCTTCATGCTGACCAAGGGCAGTACAGTCCAACAGGACTTCCTCTGATGGTGAAGAAAACCCATGCACTGTGCAGAAGGGTGGCTTGAGGCTACCCTGTCAAGTCAGCTCTAGAGCTGGGAGTTGCGGGGTGGGGGTGGGGGGGTTGGCAAACTTTCCCTTAAAGAACCAGAGAGTAAATATTTTAGGCTTTGTGGGCTTGATGGTCTCTTGAAACCACTCAACTCTGCCAGCCTAGGATAAAAGCACCCATTGCCAAGCCTTAATTTATTTTATTTTAGTGGCTGCACCTGTGGTGTATGGAAGTTCCCAGGCCAGGAATTGAATCCAAGCTTCAGCAAAACTGGATCCTTTAACCCACTGCACCAGGCCAGGGATCAAAGCTGTTGCAGTCTGATTTTTAACTCTTCCTACCAGAGTGGGAACTCCTGACACATGGATGCATGTAACTGTGTTCCAATAAAGCTTTATTTACAAAAATGGCTGCAGAGCTGGGCCATGGTTTGCTGACCCTGCCCCAGATGCTAGAGGGAAGAACAGGGGCTTTAGAACCAGAAGACGTAGGTTTAAACCTGGCTCATCAGCTCTGAGACCTTCATCAGGCTACTCATATTCTTTGTGTAGCAGCTCTCTTCTAAGACACTGCTCACCTCCTGGGTTTGTGAAAATGGGGTGAGAATAATGTATATAACACTCCAGGAAACTGTCACATGGTAGAAAGGGAAAAATAAATATCAGTGCCCTTTCTCTCCCCCTACTTTGTTCCCGAGAAATAATCCTTTACTTTGTCTTGATCAGAGTGTCAGATCACTTCTTTAGAACTTAAGGCAAATAATAATTCAAGGTAGTGTATTCTCTTTCCTTCTTTCCTTCCTTCCTTCCTCCCTTCTTTCTTTTCTTTTTTCTTTTCTTCTCTCTCTCTCTCTCTCCCTCAATCCCTCCCACCTTATTAGGGAAGCAGTGCTGGCATATGGAAGTTTCCAGGTTACGGTCGAGCTGCATCTTCAACCTACACCACAGCTGATGGCAACACCAGGTTTTCCTTAACCTACTGAGCAAGGCCAGGGATCGATCCCATATCCTCATGGATATTACTCAGGTTCATTACTGCTGAGCCAGAGTGGGAACTCCCTCTTTCATTTTTTAAAGTTTGGTTGAAGTGTAGTTGATTTATAATGTTGTGTTAATTTCTACTGTACAAAGAAGTGATTCAGTTATATAGGTATACATATCCACTCATATTATTTTCCCATGTAGATTATCACAGGATATTGGGTAGAGTTTCCTATGCTATATAGCCCGTCCCCATTAACCAATCATTCCATATACCGCATTGTGCATATGCCAATCCCAAACCCCCAGTCCATCTCTCCCCTCTTCCCACCTGTCCCCCTTGGTAACCATAAATTTTTTGATGTCTGTGTTTCTGTTCTGCAAATAAGTTCATCTGTATCTTTTTTTTTTCAGATTCCACATGTAAGTGACATATGATGTTTGCCTTTCACTGTTTAACTTCACTAAGTATGATAATGTCTAGGTCCATCCATGTTGCTGCAAATGACATTATTTCATTCTTTGTTATGGCTCAATAATATTCCATTGTCTATATGTACCACATCTTCTTTATCCATTCCTCTGTCTATGGACATTTAGACATGGGTCCATGTCTTGGTTATTGTAAATAGTGCTGCAGTGAGCACCGGGGTGTATGTATCTTTTTGAATTATGGTTTTCTATGGATAAGGGAGCATATTATATGTGTATGCTTGCCGGTGGTAATCTCTGTGAGGGTAAGGACTGTCCATGTGTTACTCCTCTCGGCTAGCCCGATCCCTAGCATTTGCCTTACCGAGTGTGAGTGCAGAGAATCTTAGCTGCAGTAGTTTGCTTTGTGTTACCTTGAGCTTGCCCAGCCAGTTAAGGCATTAAATGATCCCCAGATTAAGAGTCCAAGGCCTAAGCCGATGGTTTTGATGATCGGGACAACTGCAATGTTCCCTATAGATAAAACACAGAAGAAAGTTATTTCCAATACAGAAAACACATTTATCCATCGAATGAATTTTTATTTTAATTTCAATGGAAGTTCATAGGATTTGGACAAATGTAGTAAACACAATTCCTTTTTTCTCTTTTCTTTTTTGTCTTTTTAGGGCCACGCCTGCAGCATATGAAAGTTCCCAAGCTAGGGGTAGAATTGGATGGCCTAGACCACAGTCACAGTAATGTGGGATCCAAGCCACGTTTTCAATCTACACCACAGCTCACGGCAACATCAGATTGTTAACCCACTGAGCAAGGCCAGGGATCAAGCCTACATCCTCATGGATACTAGTCAGGGTCATTACGGCTGAGCCACCATGGGAACTCTCCACAATACCTCCTCATTTTGAAAAGAAAACAATCACATTTTTTTTTTGCATTAAACTTATGATTACAACTGCCAAAAGAACAAGGCTTGGGGCAACATCCTGCATAGAAAATGTTGAATTAGCTCTTTTCCTAACTGTACCAATGTATTTTACATCCTTAGCATAGGTCACTGTGTTATGCCTTTTTGCAGAAGCTGGTCAATGATCAAATTAGTAGTGCCCAGGGAGTTCCCATTGTGCCTCAGTGATAATGAACCCAACTAGGATCCATGAGGATGAGGGTTTGATCCCTGGCCTCACTAAGTGAATTAAGGATCCAGGGTTGCTGGAAGCTGCAATGTGTTGCAGAAAAGGCTTGGATCTGGCCCTTCTGTGGCTGCGGTGTAGGTGGCAGCTGCAGCTCTAGCTCCTATTCAACCCCTGGATGGGAGCTTCCATATGCCTTGGGTGTGGCCATAAAAAGATTAAAAAAAAAAAATTAGTAGTGACCTTGTTCTCTCAGACTGGAACAAGGACCAACAACTGGCAGATGTCTTTGGCCCAATATGGCCCCAGGCTTTGCTCCCCATGCTCACTGACTTATCTTCTGGATTTGTACACCCAGCACCTTGTGCTCTTGAGGGTCTCTCAGGACCAAATGAATGGCTGTTTTTTTTTTTTCCAGTTTTTGACCCCCTCAACTGTTTTCCCATCTCCTCTTGAAAAGTTTTCTCTCTTGGTTTTCAAGATGTCTCATCTCCAGATTCCACCTCATTTCTCTCTTTCTTAGCTACTTCTGGCTACTCTTTTTCATCAAATCTTCTGGACCGGGGTGCCCTCTAAATATTTTCCCTAGAACACATTCCTCCTCTTGCTGTATTCTTCTTTAGTTTCAGGATTTCAGCTCTCAGCTAGAGACACATGCTCCCAGAGATGGCCTGGACAGTCTCCAGAGTTTTAATGCCAACAAGAGATTTCCAACCAGATGTCTCCCACTGTGGGAACATTGGGAACTTCAAACTGAAAAACTGCCAAGCTGAACTCATCCTTTTCCCTTTCAGACACATTCTTTTTCCTATTTTCCTCATATGCGTCAATGATAGCATCACTCAACAAGTAAGTCACCTATAATAAAATCCCTACATCACTTTTGGCTCCATCCTCTCCTCTACTTCCCATGTCCTGAGATCTACAGCATCCACATCTCAGCATATCTCAAATTAGACCCCCCCCCAACCCACTTACTCCTACTGGTTGGTACCTGTTAGATGAGCATAAGTACTATGGGGGTGGGAGTTTCTACTGTGGCTCAGTGGTAATGAACCTGACTAGTATCCATAGGATGTGGGTTCAATCCCTGGGCTTGCTCTGTGGGTTAAGGATCCCATGTTGCCATGAGCTGTGGTGCAGGTCACAGACATGGCTCAGATATGGGATTGCTGTGGCTGTGGTGTAGGCCGGAAGCTGCAGCTCTGATTTGACTCCTAGCCTGGAAACTTCCATATGTCATGGTTGCAGTCCTAAAAAGCAAAAAAGTACTATGGTGGTTATCAAGATTTGCAGGATGAATGGTTGCTTCCTCTGTTCCACACTCCCGTTAGACAAAATAATCACTTAATAAGGTGTAAGCAAGGTATAATAATGAAAATTCTAGTAGAAATTTAAAAGTTAATTTTTTTCCTTCAACTCATGAACTTCACTAAATCACTTAATTCTGTACAGATTCACCCAATAAAACTTTTAACATTTAAAAATTTATTTTCTTTCAATGGAATTACCTCTAGAGATCCTTGATACTTGGGATTCTCTTTGCTAAAGAGAAGAAAGCTCTCCTGGGATGTATTTAAATTAATACAAGAAAAGCATTCCTGATTGGCCAAGCAAAGGCATAAACTCTAGTTATAGAATTTCCGACAATGATAATAAGGCAACAGAGGGAAGATTTATGTTTACTTTTGTTTTTCTACCAGTGCTTTTGAAATGATAATGTGCTGTGTTTACTTTTAAGGACAGGTCCCAAATATGATATTAGTAGAAACAACTATTTAATAAGCATTTTCTGATTAACATGCTAGAGAAAGAAAGGCCAGAGCCCTTAAACTAGTATATGAGTTGTGCTTGAACAGGTAGCAAGTGAAACTTCTTCTTTTCTTTCCTTTTTTGGCTGCTCTGCAGCATATAGAGTTCTCAGGCCAGGGATCAAATTCAAGCCACAGTTTTGATCTAGGCTGCAGCTGTGGCAATGCCAGATCCTTTAACCCACTGTGCGAGGCCAGGGATTGAACCTGCTTCCTGGTGCTACAGAGATGCCACTGATCCCACTGAACCACAGTGGAAACTTGAAACATTTTTGCTATAATAATTTTATATATAATTTATATATATAATAATTTTACTACAATAATTTTCTACCAGGAACTAAGAAAGAAGCCATTGAAAGGAAAGAGAAAATGCACTGAAAATATTTATGGAACATATAAATGAAAGAAACTAAATTGTTAATTTCTAGAATCTATGACTAAGGATTATTCAGAATTACTGTTTTCACAGTTTCCTTCTATTATGAACCAAATTTATTTTGATCACAGTATCAAATGGTAAAAGAAAAAATATATCATACATTACCTGTTGCCCAAATGCAGCCCCCAACCATTGCAAAAGGCCAAAACTTAGGGCAGTGTAATATCAGATTGACCACGACAGCAACTAACCATATGGCAGCACAGAGTACCCACTGGAGAAACATCCCTGGAAATAAAAGAAATTGGTGTCAGTAGTTCAAACTGACTTAAGGAAATCAGCACTTAGGAATATCAATGATTTTATAGGAATGGCCACAATGTATTGAATGCCTACATGTCAGACACTTTGCAGGTTTATTGCAATTCTTGTTACTACTATGCATCATAATTAACCCCAGTTCAAAGACAGAGAAAATGAATCTGAGGTGAAGAGACTTTTCCATGTAGCTAACTAGCTAATAGTCTGAAACACTGTAATGTGAACTCAATATGACTTCAAAGCTTGCTCTACACTGTGCATTCCTGCTTCACAGAGAGAAAGAATTTTCTACCAAAAAAAAGAAAAAAGCCAGAATGGCCATCATCAAAAAGTCTACAAACAGTAAGTACTGAAGAGGGTGTGGAGAAGAACCCTCTTTCACTGTTGGTGGGATTGTAAATTGGTGCAACCACTGGGGAAAACAGTATGGAGATTCCTCAAAAAACTAAAAATAGAACTACCATTTGATCCAGCAATCCCACTCTGGGGCATCTATCCAGAGAAAACTATGACTCTGAAAGACACATATACTCCAATGTTCATTGCAGCACTATTTGCAATAGCCAAGACATGGAAACAACTTAAATGTCCATCGACAGAGAAAGAAGATGTGGTACATACACACAATGGAATATTACTCAGCCATTAGAAGGAACAGAATAACAGCAATTTTAGCAACATGGATGGATCTAGAAATTATCATGCTAAGTGAAGTCAGTCAGACAATGAGACATCAACATCAAATGCTCTCACATGTGGAATCTGAAAAAAGGACACAATGAACTTCTTTGCAGAACAGATATTGACTCATAGACTTTGAAAAACTTACAGTTTCCGAAGGAGACAGGTTGGGAGGTGGAGGAATGCTGGGGGTTTGGGATGGAAATCCTATAAAATTGGGTGGTGATGATCATGGTACAACTATAAATGTAATAAATTCATTGAGTAATAATAATAATAAAAAAATCCAGTTCCCATTGTGGCTCAGCAGTAACAAACCCAACCAATAACCTGAGAATGTGGGATCAATCCCTGGCCTCACTCTGTGGGTTAAGGATTTGGCATTGCCGTGAGCTGTGGTGTAGGTTGCAGACTCAGCTCAGATCTGGTGTTGCCGTGGAGGTGGCCTAGAGGGCAGCTATAGCTCCAAAATGACCCCTATCCTGGGAACCTCCATATGCTGCAGGTAAGGCCCTAAAAAGGAAAAAAAAAAAAAAAAAGAATTCTCTACCAGAGTTCCAGAGTTTTGGCAAGACCAAGTCGACATATTTTTATTCAGACACTATGCCTAGGGCTATTCCTCACCAAAGATAGGGCAGTAAGAACCTCAGAACAGCCAAACAGTAATTCAAACCTTTTGGCATCATATATTGTGCCACTTTAGGATAAAGATAAAGTCATTTATGGCCAGATGAACCTAGACTTGAGAGCCTGCAAGGAGTCAGACAGTCCAAATCAAAGAATTAGCTTTCTGGTCAGGGCCTCACTCTCCTTTCCATGCTCTGCACTGCCAGTTACTTGAAGGTCATGTGGTGACAGGAGGTATATCTGTACCTTTCTGAGGCTTAAAAGAGGGTTTAGAGATTAAAACAATAAAAGAAAAAGTCAACATTGGAAGAAACACTAAGGTAGTTATGACAATGTAGCACTATTGACTGTATTGGGAGGTGTTTGTTTTTTTGCCTATTTCTGTTCAATTTCATGATAGAGGAGAGATAAAAAGGCTGTTCGCCTCTGAGACAAAAAAAAAAAAGTAAGAACATAGAGATGAGAGGGGGTTTCATTTTATAAATTCTTCATTTTACAAATGAGAAGCAGAATAACATAGCTGAAGAGGCTTGCCTGAGCTCACACAGTTCTTGTAAAACGCCCCAAAGCCAGGTCCTCTACCCCTTACCATGTTTTTTGTTCTTTCAGTAGTTTTTCTTCCTGTTCTAACTCCAAAGAGAAAAAGAAGAAAGACTCTAGAGAAAAAGGATTTGAAATTCTATTGTCAAAGTAGTATAAAGACAAAAGGGATTGGGATAGGAACACAAAGTGACCTACCAGGCATCCACCATAGCATCTCCACTTTCCTCTCCTAGCTGTAACGTGAACGGAGGGAGACAAAAACAACCAATACTTTTTCTTCCCTAAAATGCACACTACAGTCAGCTCTACTATAATATGACATGAACCTTCCTAAAAATCACTGTGCTGTGTATGATCATGTGATAAAACCTACAGAGCTTATGGAGGAAATAGGGCTGAGAACATAACACTCAAAAGCTTTATCAAAAGGAGAGGGATAAATTAGGAGGTTGGGATTAGCAGAAACACCCTACTGTATATAAAAATAGGTCACCAACAAGACCTACTGTATAGCACAGGAAACTCTACTCAATATTTTGTAAAAACCTATAAGGGAAAAGAATCTGAAAAAGAATATATATACACATACATATATATAAACACATCCATCATACACACACACACACACACACACACACATTTGCATAAGTAAGTCACTTTGCAGTACAGCTGAAATTAACACAGTGTATATCAACTATACACACACACACCTTTGTGTGTGTGTGTGTGTGTGTGTGTGTGTGTGTGTGTGTGTGTACCTACTGAGCCACTGCTTTCTTTTGGCACAGCAGGTTAAGGATCCAACATTGTCCCAGCTGTGGCACAGGCTGCAGTGTGGTGACGTTTCAATCCTCGGCCTGGGAATTTCTGCATCCCTCAGGTGACGGGGAAAAATATATCTATCTACAAATATACATATATTTATATATCTATCTATAAATATATATAACTATATATGTTAATTTATTTATATATTAACATATATATATATAAAACTTCATCAACGTACCGAAAAAAATAGGAGCCTAATAAAATCGGTAGTAGAGTTTTATACTGGTTAAGTGGTTAAGAAATTCACAAATGCTGCAACAAATAAGGCACTTTATCTTGAAAAGGACCTGAGGTTTGCTTATGCAGATGGACATCATAAGTACTGCATGTTGTGAGTAACTGTGAATGTGGTGAGTGAGGTTTCAAACACCAGAGGTGGATGGGTGCTAACAGAGATGGTGTTTGTTGAGGAAGGGTGTGAGCACATTTTGTACCTTTCTGTGTGCTTTTATCCATATGGGTATACTTTTCTGTGTTCACCTAATGTTTGTCAAAGTCGAAACTGCATATAAGCAAACATAAAATTCACGTTATGCTCAAATTGTTCTCTATTATATCGATTGTGTTGTAAGTCTGTGTTTGCAAAACAAGTGTTATTAGCAGAATCGACTAATTTCCTTTTTTTTGTAAACCTAACAGGTTTGGCTGAAAAGCTTTCCTCCTCCTAGCTTTACCATGAAACACAATCTTATGGTTATGCTATACTGACTAACACTCAGAGAAGCTGTTATGGGCATGATCAAATGATGTGTTTTAAGCTCTATTCATTTGGCATCAGGTATAGCAAAATTCATTTTTATAGCCATTATTTTAAAAAGACCAAAAAAGTGAAATCACACTTAAAAATAATTTAAAGTTAACAGTGAAGGAAAAATAATTACCATCGCCAGTATCATATTTTTTCAGTGGTACAAAGTTTGAGCCAAACAAAACGATGGCTACAGTAGAGGAGATGAAACCAATGGTGAGGTCTGTTGCATTATTGTTCATGGTTCAGGAACTACTTGCAAGCCAGCTGGTTACTTAGGACTTGATTTTCTTTTTGAGAGCTTCTGAAATAAAAAGAATAAAAATGAAACAAGAAATTTGCAAATCTGTGAGCAAATTGTGATTGATATATTGATATTTATTGAAAAAAAAAGTATGCTAAGGTTCCTCCTTCCAGATGAAGGTTAGGACATTATGAAATTATGTTCATTATGTTCATACCCTGTGTCCATTCATTCATATTATCAGTTATTTTATCAGGAAGTATTTTTTATCACTTGCCTATGAGACAAATAAAACAAGTAAACTTTGGCTTCAGGGCTTGAATACCTAACTAATTGTACCTGGGTACAATTTTTGTGATATTCTAAAGAAATTCTCTTGTGTGGGTAGATTGGTAAAATGAACTGTGCACAAGACTTGCGTGAAGACCTTGAGAAGTTATCAGAGCCTTCCAAGCAAAAACTCTTCTATTTGGAACATGAGCTTAAGGGCACATTTAGGTTGCACTGCTTCTAAACAGTCAGGATTCCCTAGAGGCAAAGACACTTTCTTCATCAGTAGCACCCCTCAGTGTGTAATAGTTTAACTCATTCATGAAATTCTCTCATGATATTTTAAAAAACTGAACACATAGAAGAATCTCCTAAAGACGTCTGTCTTCAACAATCTCCTTATCTCTTGAAGGTGGCCAAAATGGCATAGTAGCAAGACCCTGACTTCACCTCCTCCCATGGACACACCAAAAATGCAAATATTTACAGAGTAACTGTCTGTGAAAGTGACCTGAAGAGCCACAGAAAATATCTCCTACAGCTACAGATACAAAGGAGGGACCACAAAGGGAGGAGGGGTGGGGATGCCATGCTGTCAAGACCAACACTCCTGGGTGGGTGAACCACAAACAGGAGGATAAGTACAAGTCCAGAGATGTCCCCAAAGAGTGAGGGGCCCAGGCCCCACATTGGGGTCTCCAGGCTGAGGATTCTACACAGGGAAGATGAGTTTCTGAACTTCTAGTAATGAAGGCTAGCGAGACTTGCATTTGGGAAAACCAGAGACTGTAGGAAACAAAGACTCTGCTCTTAAAGGGTGAACAAAATCTCACATGCTCCAAGACCCAGGGCAGAAGCATTAATATGGATGGAGCCTGGGTCAGACTGCTTGCTTATCTTGGAGAGTCTCCTGGAGAGGCAGGAGGGGACTGGAACTTACCCTGGGGACAGACATTTTTAGGAGTTCATTCTGCCATAAGGACACAGTTGCTGGCAAGCACCATTTTGAAGTCCTCCCCCTAGCCCATTATCACTGGGACCTGACCCCACCCAAAGGCCAGTTGGCACGAGTTGTGAGACATCTCAGACCAAGCTGCCAGAAATGCAGGGACACAGCCCAAACCAGTAACAGCATAGCAGAAACTATAGATAGGCTCCCTCTTAAACCCTCAGTCTCTCTGGGACTTGGCCTTATCAGGTCAATATTAGCCCTGGGATTCCTCAGGTTTGGCCCTGTTCACCAGTTGGCTGACACCAGCCCTGGGGCCACTGGGCCTTGACCCTTCCCATCAGGAAGCCAGGACCAGCTCCAGGACCTCCTGGCTTATAGTCAGCCACACCAGGACCTGACTCTGCACCAAGGGGTCATGAAGCTAGTGCCAGCCCACTGGGTAGAACACATGAAATTTTTGCATGCATCCTTCAAGAGCGGAGTTTCTATTTCTACCAGTGGGCTGGCACTAGTTTCATGACCCCCTGGCACACTACAGCCAACTACATTAGGAACTGGCTTCATTCACCAGTGAGTGGGCACCAGCCCTGGGACAACTTGTGCCCCATAACCAACCATGCTGAGACTTGGCCCCTTTCACCAGTGGTCAACAGCCTCTGCATCTGGGCTGAGGGCCAGTAGTTAACCTCAACACAATGCAATGGCTCAGACAGAGTATACGGCTAGAGTATACAGCTCTGGTGACCAGAAGAGAGTGTTCTTCTGGCCCCGCAAGGCCTCTACCACTTCTCCATGATCAGGAAATGTAACCAACCTACCTGATATATAGAAACAAAAACAAAGAACAATAATAACGTGGTGTCAGAGGAGTATTTTCAAAATATAAAAACAAGATAAAACCTCACAAGAAAAGCTAAGTGAAAAGGAGATAAGCAATTTACCCAACAAAGAATTGAGATAATGGTCATAAAGATGCTCAATGAACTTGAGAAAAGAATGGATGAACATAGAATTTTAGCAATGTGTTAGAAAATGTAAAGAAGAACCAAGCAGAGGTGAAGAATACAATAAGTGAAATAAAAAATACACTAGAAAAATAAAACAGTGGATTAGCAATACAGAGGAAGGGATCACAAACTTAAAGAGTAGTGGAATCACCCAAGCTGAACAGAAATAGGAGAAAGAATTTTAAAAGACAAAGATAGTTTAAGAGACCCCTTAACCAACATCAAGCATACTAACATTCACACTGAAGAGCACCAGAAGGAGAATAGAAAGGAGCAGAGAACATATTTTAAAAAATTAATAACTGAATCTTAAACAACCTAGGAAAAGAAATAGATAGCCAGATGCAATAAGCAAAAACAGTCCCAAACAAGATCAAACCGAAGAGAACCACATTAAGACACACTATAATTAAAATGGCAAAAATTAGAGAAAGAATCATAAAAGTAGCAAAGGAAAAGCAACTAGTTACACACAAGGGAATACCCATAAAACTATCAGCTGACTTTTCAGCAGAAACTGCAGGCCACGAGGCAGTGCCATGATATATTTAAAGTGATTAAAGGAAAAATCCTACAACCAAAACACTCTACCTGGCAAGGATGTCATTCAGATTTGAATAAGAGAGAAAGAGTTTTATAGACAAGCAAAAGCTTAAAGAATTCAGCACCACTAAACTGGCTTTACAAGAAATATACAAGGGAATACTTTGAGTGGAAAAGAAAGGACTACAATTAGAAATATGAAATTATTTCTAATTTAGAAATCTCACTGGCAAAGGCGAATATACATAAAGGTAGTAAATCAACCACTTACCAAGCTAATAGGAAAGTTAAAAGACAAAAGTAGCAAATCATCTATATAAACATAAATAGGTAAGGGATACAGAAAACAAAAAATGTAAGATAAAATGTCAAAAACATTAAATATCTGGGGGATTAAAAATGCAGGTTTGTTAAAATGTGTTTATACTTGAGAGATCATCAACCTAAAATGCAATGCACACACAGATACATATCTGTGGGTTGCTATA
Source organism: Sus scrofa (assembly GCF_054392235.1). NCBI lineage: Eukaryota > Metazoa > Chordata > Mammalia > Artiodactyla > Suidae > Sus > Sus scrofa. The sequence continues at coordinate 47,739,015 of NC_139390.1, read as the reverse complement.
TAAAAATATCATGGTTACCATGTACCAAAAATCTATAATAGATACTCACACAAAAAAAATAGGAAGAAAATCTAAACATAGTACTAAAGACAGTAATCAAACCAAAGGGAAGAGGACAATAGAAGAAATGAAAAACAACTAAAAAATGTTTTTAATGGTAATAAATAAATACTTATCATTAATTACTTTAAATGTAAATGAACAAAATGCTCCAATCAAAAGACATGGAGTAGCTGAATGGATAAAAAAATAAGACCCCATTTATATGCTACTAAAGACTCACTTCAGATCTTAAATCATACCCAGATGAACGTGAGGGAATAGAAAAAGGTATTCCATTTTGTGAATAAGAAAAATGAATTCAAATACAACACTAAAGATAGTTATTAAACCACAAGAGGAGAGAACAAGAGAAGAAGGGAAGAAAAAAGAGCAAATCCAAACAGTTAATAAAATGGCAATGAGAACATACATATCAATAATTACCTTAAATATAAAGGGACTAAATGCCCCAACCAAAGAAACAGACTGGCTGAATGGACATGAAAACAAGATCCATATAAATGCTGTCTTCAAGAGACCCATATGAATTCTAGGTACTCATACAAATTGAAAGTGAGAGGATGAAAGAAAATATTCCTTGCAAACAGAAATAAAAAAAAAGCTGGAGTAGCAATACTCATATCAGACAAAATCGACCTTAAAATAAAGAATATTAAAAGAGGAGTTACTGTCGAGGTGCAGTGGTTAACAAATCCGACTAGGAACCATGAGGTTATGGGTTCGATCCCCGGCCTTGCTCAGTGGGTTAAGGATCCAGCATTGCCGTGTGCTGTGGTGTAGGTTGCAGATGCGGCTCAGATCCCACGTTGCTGTGGCTGTGGTGTAGGCCGGTGGCTACAGCTCTGATTTGACCCCTAGCCTGGGAACCTCCATATGCCCGTAGGAGTGGCTCAAGAAATGGCAAAAAAAAAAAAAAAGAATGTTCAAAGAGACAAAGAACATTACATAATGATCAAAGGATCAATCCCAGAAGAAGATATAGTGATTGTAAATATACACACACCCAACATAAGATCACCTCAATATATAAGGCAACTGCTAACAATCTTAGAAGAAGAAATTGACAATAACACAATAATAGTGGGGGATTTTAAAACCCCACTTACAGCAGTGGACAAATCATCCAGACAGAAAATCAACAAGGAAACACAGGCCCTAAATGAAGCATTAGACCAAAAGGACTTAATGGATATTTATGGGACATTCCATCCAAAAGCAGCAGAATACACATTCTTCTCAAGTGTATACAGAAAATTCTCTAGGACTGATCACATTCTGGGCCACAAATCAAGCTTCAGTAACTTTAAGAAAACTGAAATCATATCATGCATCTTTTCGGACCACAACACTTATATGATTGGAAATCAACAAGAAACAAACTGCAAAAAATACAAACACATGAAGACTAAACAACATGCTGCTAAACCACCAACAGATCACTGAAGAAATCAAAGAGGACATTAAAAAATACCTAGAAGCAAATTACAGTGAAGATATGACACTCCAAAACCTATGGGATGCAGCAAAAGCTGTTCTAAGAGGAAAGTTTATAGCAATACAAGCCCACCTCAGGAAACAAGAAAAAGCTCAAATAAACAAGCTAACTTTACATCTAAAGCAGCTCGAGAGAGAACGAATAAGACCTAAAGTTAGCATAAGGAAAGAAATCATAAAGATCAGAGCAGAAATCAATGAAATAGAAGCAAAGAAAACCATAGCAAAGATCAATGAAACAAAAAGCTGGTTCTTTGAAAAGATCAACAAAATTGATAAACCCTTAGCCAGACTTATCAAAACAGAGAGGACTCAAATCAATAAAATTAGAAATGAAAAAGAAGAAGTAACAATGGACATCACAGAAATACACAGGATCATAAGAGACTACTATATGCAATTATATGCCAGGAAAATGGAAAACCTAGCAGAAATGGACAAATTCTTAGAAAAGTACCATCTTCCAAGACTAAACCAAGATGAAACAGAAAAGATGAATGGACCCATCACAAGAACTGAAATTGAAACTGTGATTAAAAAACTTCCAACAGGAGGACAAGATGGCGGAGGAGTAGGAGGACACGCTCACCCTCTCCCACAAACACAACAAAAAAAGCACATCTACAGAATAAATGACTCGCACAGAACAGCACCAATCGCTGGCAGAGGAACCTAAACTCCAATAATGGCAAGAAATTCGTGACATTATTGGGCAGAACGGGAGAAAAGAGGAGAGTGAGAGAAGGTGAATCCGAGCAGGACGGGGGCTCCCGAAAGGGAACTGCGGAGGAGAAAGGGATCCCGCACCCTGGAAAGTCACCTACCGGGCGAAAGATCAAACGAACCGGAGGAATCTCCAGATGCAGAGAAGAGTGTAGCAGTAAGTTGGAGTATGGAAAAGCCGATCAAGAACCCAACGGACCATCTGAACTACGGGCACAGTCACCAAAAATTGAGACGCCTGGGTGGGGGCTGAACACCGAGACCTCGCCGGAGAAGGTTAGTCCCCGAGAGGGGGCCGGGGAACGCCTGGGAGGGGGGCTGGGCACCGAGACCTCGCCGCGGAAAGTTAGTCCCCGAGAAAGGGCCGGGGGGCGCCGCCTGGGTGGGGGCTGGGCACCGAGACCTCGGCTCCAGAGATTAGTCCCTGGGCTGCGGGGGGGGGGGGGGGGGCAGGGCGGAAACTGCTTGGGAGGTCTAGAAACCATTTGACCGGGCAGAGACTGCCTGGGAGACTAGGAAACAAAGCTGTCGCAGAGGAAGGGAGCAATACTCCAGGGGCGGAGAAGTGGAAAGCCACATCAGAGGGAACCTAGGAGAAGAGCCTGGTCTGCGCCCGTGCTGGGGAGGGGAGAAAAGAAGGGGTGGGTTCCCATAGAATACCCCCCACGCCACAGCAAGCTTACAGGCCTGCTAGCTAGCAGAAAGCTGTGCTTCCCAGTGCATCCCCTCTCCCCACCCCTGCCACGCCCTACGCTCTCACAGACCTGGGGCTGCCTGCCATCCAGGAGGGCTTGGCCTCAACAATTGCCTGAAGCCTACCACCACAGGGGCTGTCCCTGCACAGGCCTGCTTGCCCTTTGGTGGGGCTACACTTCCGCAGAGCAGCACCAAACACCACCAGCCCCTGAGAAAAGACCTGCAGCCCAGAAAAGCTAGAACAAGCTTAGCCAGGCTGTGAATAGATCGGCCTAATTCTCGGACGGTTTTTCTGAGTCGGGTTGCCCCGGGGAGGAGCCTCTTCAGTTTCCAACAGCCCTGCTACCCGCCTAAGCCCCCAGGGGATGCTCTAGTGGACCAGCTGCATAGGACTGCCAGCTCCAGGCAGGACCCCCTGCAGCCCAGAAAAGCTGCAACAAGCCTGGCCGAGTTGGGAAAAGATCTCAGATGGTTTTTCTGAGTTGGGCTGCCCTGGGGAGGAGCCACGTGGGTCTCCAACGGCCCTGCTACCCGCCCAAGCCCCCAGGGGGAGCCCCACTCCCGTGAAATAACTGCTCAGCACCACCAGCCCCCTGGAAGAGCCCCTGCAGCCCAGAAAAGCTGCAACAAGCTCGGCCAGACTGTGAAAAGATCCGCCTACATTCTCAGGCTGTCCTTCTGAGTTGGGCTAACCTAGGGAAGAGCCTCTTAGGTTCTCAGTGACCCAGATAGCTGCTCCAGCCCCCAGGGGGTGATGCACCCCTGAAGAGCAGCTGCCCAACATCGCCAACCCCCTGCAAGAACCCCACAGCCTAAAAACACCAGAGCAAGCTCTGCATGACCAAGTGAAATCTGCTACCATCGTGGGGTGGACCTCCCAGTCCTGTCTGCCCTCAGGAAGTCCTCCTTTGCTTCAAAGAAACACTGTTAGCCCCATCAACACTCCAGAAAAGCCACACTGCCTCAAAAAAGATTGACCAACAACGCCAGCCCTCAGGAAATATTCCACGGCAGTGACAAGGCAAACACTGCCCGATAACGGAGAGTACAACTCCCTCAGGAGAAAGAAAACAACAAGCAAGATGAAGAAGCTGAGAAACCACCCCCAGTCAAACCAACAGGAGAACTCACCTAAAACAGTCAACAATGAAACAGATCTCTGCAGTCAGGCAGACCTGGAATTCAAAAGAGAAATAGTGAAAATACTGAAGGAATTAAGAGAAGATATGAACAGTAATGCAGATACCCTCAGAAAGGAACTAGAAAATATAAGGAGGAGCCAAGAAAAATTAGAACATTCATTTGCAGAGATGCAAACTGAACTAGGGGCAGTAAAAACCAGAATGAATAATGCAGAAGAACGAATCAGTGATATGGAAGATAGAATAATGGAAATCACTCAATCTGGTCAACAGACAGAAAACCGAATCAAAAAACTGGAAAGCAATATAAGAGACCTATGGGATAATATAAAGCGGGCCAATCTACGCATAATAGGAATTCCAGAAGGAGTAGAAAAAGATAAGGGAATGGAAAATATATTTGAAGAAATTATTGCTGGAAACTTTCCAAATCTAAAGGATACTGGATTCAAGATACAAGAAGCACAGAGGGCCCCAAACAAACTGAACCCAAACAGACCCACACCAAGACACATCATAATAAAAATGGCAAAAGTTAGTGATAAAGAGAGGATCCTAAAGGCAGCAAGAGAAAAACAGAATGTTACCTACAAGGGAACCCCCATAAGAATATCAGCTGATTTCTCTACAGAAACACTACAGGCCAGGAGGGAATGGCAAGAGATATTTAAAGTGCTCAAAGGAAAAAATATGCAACCTAGAATACTCTATCCAGCAAGAATATCATTTAAAATAGAAGGGGAAATAAAAATTTTTCCCAACAAACAAAAACTTAAAGAATACAGCAACACAAAACCCAGGTTAAAGGAAATATTGAAAGGGCTTCTCTAAACCAAAAAGAAAGGAAGGAAAGGGAAGAAAAAAGAAAAGAAAAAAAAAAAAAAAGAAGAAGAGGAAGAACTAGGACTGAGGAAACTGCAATCAGAGAGCAGTCACTCAAATAAGCCAGCATACAGATTTAATCATGAACATGCTTCAAACAAAATAAAATTAAAAAGAAAAAAATAAAAAAGAGTCATCAAAACCATAAAATGTGGGCAAGGGATGTCAGGAGGTAAATAACCCTTTTTGTTTATATGTATGTCTCTCTTCTTAATTTTAATATAGTAATGAAGTGTTTGAACTTACAGGACCATCAGGCTAAAACACACAATTATGGGAAGGGGTTAGCATACTTAAAAAACAGGGCAACCACAAGCCAAAACCAAATATTGCATTTGCAAAAAATGAAAAAAAAAATACACTCAAGCAGATAATAACAGGAGACCATCCAACTAAAATAAAAAAAAAAAAAAAAGAAAGGAAGAATGGAGAACCATAGACTCAACTGGAACACGAGGTACAAATGGCAATAAATAATCATTTATCAATTATCACCTTAAATGTCAATGGACTGAATGCCCCAATCAAAAGACACAAAGTGGCTGAGTGGATAAAAAGGCAAAAACATTCAATATGCTGCCTACAAGAAACTCACCTTAGGACAAAAGATACATATAGATTGAAAGTGAAAGGGTGGGGAAAAATATTTCACGCCAATAGACATGACAGAAAAGCAGGAGTCGCAACGCTCATATCAGACAAAATAGACTTTAAAACAAAAGACATAAAGAAAGACAAAGAAGGACACTATTTAATGATTAAGGGATCCATCCAAGGAGAGGATGTTACTATCATCAACATATATGCCCCAAATATAGGAGCACCCAGATACATACAACAAATATTATCAGACATAAAGGGAGATATTGATGAGAATACAATCATAGTAGGAGACCTTAATACCCCCCTCACATCAATGGACAGATCCTCTAGACAGAAAACCAATAAAGCAACAGAGATCCTAAAGGAAACAATAGAAAAGTTAGACTTCATTGATATCTTCAGGACACTACATCCAAAAAAAGCAGAATACACATTCTTCTCAAATGCTCATGGAACATTCTCAAGAATCGACCACATATTGGGACACAAAGCGAATCTCAATAAATTTAGGAGCGTAGAAAATATCTCAAGTATCTTCTCTGACCACAATGGTATTAAACTAGAAATCAACCATGGGAAAAGGAAAGAGAAAAAACCTACTACATGGAGACTCAACAACATGCTACTAAAAAACAAATGGGTCAATGAGGAAATCAAGAAGGAAATTAAAAACTACCTTGAAACAAATGATAACGAAGACACAACCTCTCAAAATCTATGGGATGCTGCGAATGCAGTGCTCAGAGGGAAATTTATAGCAATCCAGGCCTTTCTCAAAAAAGAAGAAAGATCCCAAATTGACAACTTAACCCTCCACCTAAACGAATTAGAAAAAGAAGAACAAAAAAGTCCTAAAGTCAGCAGAAGGAAGGAAATTATAAAGATCAAAGAAGAAATCAATAAAATAGAGACTCAAAAAACAATAGAGAAAATTAATAAAACCAAGAGCTGGTTCTTTGAAAAGGTGAACAAAATTGACAAACCCCTGGCCAGACTCACTAAAAAGAGGAGAGAAAGAATCCAAATCACCAAAATTATAAATGAAAAAGGAGAAATCACAACGGATACAGCAGAAATACAAAAAACCATAAGAGAATACTATGAACAACTATATGGCAACAAGTTTGACAATCTGGAAGAAATGGACAATTTTCTAGAATCTTACAACCTGCCAAAACTGAATCAAGCAGAAACAGACCAACTGAACAGACCGATCACTAGAAATGAAATTGAAGAGGTCATAAAATCACTCCCTACAAATAAAAGTCCAGGACCAGATGGCTTCACAGGTGAATTTTATCAAACATATAAAGAGGAATTGGTGCCCATCCTCCTTAAACTCTTTCAAAAGGTTGAAGAAGAAGGAATACTCCCAAAGACATTCTATGAGGCCACCATCACCCTCATTCCAAAACCAGACAGAGATACCACCAAAAAAGAAAACTATCGGCCAATATCATTGATGAATATAGATGCAAAAATTCTCAACAAAATCTTAGCCAACCGAATCCAACAACATATCAAAAAAATTATACACCATGACCAGGTTGGGTTCATCCCAGGTTCACAAGGATGGTTCAACATACGCAAATCAATCAGCATCATACACCACATTAACAAAAAAAAGGTCAAAAATCATATGATCATCTCAATAGACGCAGAAAAAGCATTTGACAAAGTCCAACATCCATTCATGATCAAGACCCTTGCCAAAGTGGGTATAGAGGGAACATTCCTGAATATAATCAAAGCCACTTATGATAAACCCACAGCAAATATAATCCTCAATGGGGAAAAACTGAAAACCTTCTCACTCAAATCTGGAACAAGACAGGGATGCCCACTCTCACCACTGTTCTTCAACATAGTTTTGGAAGTCTTAGCCACAGCAATTAGACAAACAAAAGAAATAAAAGGCATCCATATAGGAGGAGAAGAGATCAAACTGTCACTGTATGCAGATGATATGATACTATACATAGAAAACCCTAAGGACTCAACCCCAAAACTACTTGAACTGATTAATAAATTCAGCAAAGTGGCAGGATATAAGATTAACATTCAGAAGTCAGTTGCATTTCTGTATACCAGCAATGAAACATTAGAAAAGGAATACAAAAATATGATACCTTTTAAAATTGTACCTCACAAAATCAAATACCTCGGAATACACCTGACCAAAGAGGTAAAGGACCTATATGCCGAGAACTATAAAACTTTAATCAAAGAAATCAAAGAAGATGTAAAGAAATGGAAAGATATTCCATGTTCCTGGATTGGAAAAATCAATATTGTGAAAATGGCCATATTACCCAAAGCAATCTACAGATTCAGTGCAATCCCTATCAAATTACCCATGACATTTTTCACAGAACTAGAACAAACAATCCAAACATTTATATGGAACAACAAAAGACCCAGAATCGCCAAAGCAATCCTGAGAAACAAAAACCAAGCAGGAGGCATAACTCTCCCAGACTTCAAGAAATACTACAAAGCCACAGTCATCAAAACAGTGTGGTACTGGTATCAAAACAGACAGACAGACCAATGGAACAGAACAGAGAATCCGGAAATAAACCCTGACACCTATGGTCAATTAATCTTTGACAAGGGAGGCAAGAACATAAAATGGGAAAAGGAAAGTCTATTCAGCAAGCATTGCTGGGAAACCTGGACAGCAGCATGCAAAGCAATGAAATAGAACACACCCTCACACCATGCACAAAAATAATCTCCAAATGGCTGAAAGACTTAAATATATGACAGGACACCATCAAACTCCTAGAAGAAAACATAGGCAAAACACTCTCTGACATCAACATCATGAATATTTTCTCAGGGCAGTCTCCCAAAGCAATAGAAATTAGAGCAAAAATAAACCCATGGGACCTCATCAAACTGAAAAGCTTTTGCACAGCAAAGGAAACCCAAAAGAAAACAAAAAGACAACTTACAGAATGGGAGAAAATAGTTTCAAATGATGCAACTGACAAGGGCTTAATCTCTAGAATATATAAGCAACTTATACAACTCAACAGCAAAAAAACCAATCAATCAATGGAAAAATGGGCAAAAGACCTGAATAGACATTTCTCCAAAGAAGATATACAGATGGCCCACAAACACATGAAAAAATGCTCAACATCGCTGATTAGAAGAGAAATGCAAATCAAAACTACCATGAGATACCACCTCACACCAGGCAAAATGGCCATCATTAATAAATCGACAAATAACAAGCGCTGGAGGGGTTGTGGAGAAAAGGGAACCCTCCTGCACTGTTGGTGGGAATGTAAACTGGTACAGCCACTATGGAGAACAGTTTGGAGATACCTTAGAAATCTATACATAGAACTTCCATATGACCCTGCAATCCCACTCTTGGGCATCTATCCGGACAAAGCTCTACTTAAAAGAGACACCTGTACCCGCATGTTCATTGCAGCACTATTCACAATAGCCAGGACATGGAAACAACCCAAATGTCCATCGACAGATGATTGGATTTGGAAGATGTGGTATATATACACAATGGAATACTACTCAGCCATAAAAAAGGATGACATAATGCCATTTGCAGCAACATGGATGGAACTAGAGAATCTCATACTGAGTGAAATAAGCCAGAAAGACAAAGACAAATACCATATGATATCACTTATAACTGGAATCTAATATCCAGCACAAATGAACATCTCCTCAGAAAAGAAAATCATGGACTTGGAGAAGAGACTTGTGGTTGCCTGATGGGAGGGGGAGGGAGTGGGAGGATCGGGAGCTTGGGCTTATCAGACACAACCTAGAATAGATTTACAAGGAGATCCTGCTGAATAGCATTGAGAACTATGTCTAGATACTCATGTCGCAACAGAAGAAAGGGTGGGGGAAAAAACTGTAACTGCAATGTATACATATAAGGATAACCTGACCCCCTTGCTGTACAGTGGGAAAATAAAAAAAAAAAAATTAAAAAAAAAAAAAAAACTTCCAACAAACAAGAGCCCTGGACTGGATGGCTTCACAGGTGAATTCTATCAAACATTTAGAGAAGAGTTAACACATATCCTTCTGAAACTATTCCAAAAAAGTGCAGATGAAAGAACACTCCCAAACACATTCTATGAGGCCACCATCACGCTGATATCAAAACCAGACAAAGATACCACAAAAAAAGAAAATTACAGGCCAATTTCACTGATGAACATCAATGCAAAAATCTTCAACAAAATACTAGCAAACCAGGAGTTCCCATTGTGGCACAGGGGAAAAGAATCTAACAAGGAACCATGAGGTTGCAAGTTCATACCCTGGCCTCCTTTAGTGGGTTAAGGATCTGGCGTTGCTGTGAGTTGTGGTGTAGGTTGCAGATATACATGCAGGCTCAGATCTGGCATTGCTGTGGCTGTGGCATAGGCCAGTAGCTGTAGCTCTGATTCGGCCACTAGCCTGGAAACCTCCATATGCGGTGGGTGTAGCCCTAAAAAGACAAAAGACAAAAAAAAAAAAAAATACTAGCAAACTGAATCCAAAAATACATTAAAAGGATTATACATCATGATCAAGTGGGATTTATCCCAGGGAAGCAAGGATTCTTCAATATCCTCAAATCAATCAGTGTGATACACCACATTAACAAACTGAAGAATAAAAACCATATGATCTTCTCAATAGATACAGAAAAAACCTTTGACAAAATCCAACACCTATTTCTGATAAAAACTCTTCAGAAAGTGGGAATAGAAGGAAACTACCTTAACATAATAAAGGTCATATATAACAAACCCAGAGCTAATAGCATTCTCAATGATGAAAAGCTGAAAGAATTCCTGTAGGGATCAGGAACAAGACAAAGATGTCTGCTCTTGCCACTACTATTCAACATAGTTTGGAAGTCCTTGCCATAGCAATCAGAGAAGAAAAAGAAATAAAAGGAATCCAAATTGAAAAGGAAGAAATAAAACTATCACTATTTGCAGATGATATACTATATATAGAAAATCCTAAAGACAGTACCAGAAAACTGCTAAGAGCTTATCAATGAATTTGCCAAAGTCACAGGATACAAAATTAATACACAGAAATCAACTGCATTTCTATATACTAACAATGAATGATCAGAAAGAGAAATTAGGGAAATTATCCCATTTACCATCACATCAAAAAGAATAAAGTACTTAAGAATAAACCTACCTAAAGAGACAAAAGACTTGCACTCTGAAAACTATAAGACACTGATGACAGAAATCAAAGATGACACAAACAGATAGAAAGACATACCCTGCTCTTGGATTGGAAGAATCAATATTATCAAAATGACTATACTACCCAAGGCAATTTACAGATTCAATGCAATCCCTATCAAATTACCAAGGACATTTTTCACAGAACTCGAACAAACTATTTTAAAGTTTGTTTGGAAGCACCAAAGACCCAGAATAGCCAAAACCATCCTGAGAAAGAAAAATGGAGCTGGAGGAATCAGGCTCCCTGATTTCAGACTATACTACTACAAAGCTACAGTCATCAAAATCAATGTTACTGGCAGAAAGACAGAAAAATAGATCAGTGGAACAGGATAGAAAGTCCAGAATTAAACCCATGCCCCACAGTAAACTAATCTATGACAAAGGAGGCCAGAATATACAATGGAGAAAAGACAGCCCCTTCAATAAGTGGTGCTGGGAAAACTGGGCAGCCACATAGAAAAGAATGAAATTAGAACACTTCTGAACACCATACACAAAAATAAACTTGTAATGGATTAAAGACCTAAATATATAGGTTTTATACTATAAAACTCTTAGAGGAAAACATAGGCTGAACACTGTCTGACATAAACCACTGCAACATCTTCTAAAAACAAAAATGAAGAAAGGGTACTTAAAAGTTTCTGCATAGCAAAGGAAAACCTAAACAAAATGAAAAGGCAACCCACAGAATGGGAGAAAATATTTGCAAATGAAGCGATTGACAAAGGCTTAATCTCCAAAATTTATAAACACATTCTGCAGCTCAATACCAAAAAAACCAAACATCCCTATCAAAAAATGTGCAGAAAATCTAAATAGACAATTCTCCAAAGAAGATACATAGATGGCCAAAAAAAACACATGAAAAGATGTTCAACATCACTAATTATTAAGAAGTGCAAATCAAAACCACTATGAGGTACCATTTTACACTGGCCAGAATCAAAAAGTCTACAAACAATAAATGCTAGAGAGGGTGTGGCAAAAAGGGAACCCTCCTGCACTGTTGGTGGAAATGTAAATTGGTATAAGCACTGTGGAAAACAGTATGGAGATTCCTCAGAAAACTAAAAATAGAATTACCAGCAATCTCACTCCTGAGTACCTATCCAGAGAAAACTGACTCGAAAAGACACATGTATTCCAATATTCATTGAAGCACCGTATGCAATAGCCAAGACATGGAAACAACCCAAATGTCCATCAACAGAGGAGTGGATAAAGAAGATGTGGTACCTATACACAATGGAATAATACTCAGCCATTAAAAGGAAAGAATTAATGGCATTTGCAGCAACATGGATGGACCTAGAAATTATCATGCTAAGTGAAGTCAGTCAGACAGTGAAATACCAACATCATATGCTATCAGTTACATGTGGAATCTAAAAAAAGGACACGATGACCTTCTTTGCTGAACAGATACTGACTCAAAGATTTTGAAAAATTTGTTGTTTCCAAATGAGACAGGCTGGGGGGTGGGGGGATGGGTTTGGGGTTTGGGATGGAAATGCTACAAAATTGCGTTGTGATGATCATTGTATAACTATAAATATAAGAAAATTCATTGAGTAATTAAAACAATAAAATAAAATAAAGACTATAACAAGAGACAAAGAAGAACATTACATAAAGGGATCAATACAAGAAGATATTGGGTGAAAATATATGTGTACCCAATATAGGAGTACATAAATAAGGGAATAAAACTTACATCAATGGACAGATCATCCAGGCAGAAAATCAATACGAAAACATGCTCAATATATTAAATATATATATAATCCATATTTTCTAACATGTTATTTAAAAAACACATATGTGTGTGTATGTGTGTACACATATATATATATATAGATAGATACATTGATAGATATAAACCATTCCATCCAAAAGCAGCACAATGCACATTCTTTTTAAGTGCAAATGAAACATTCTCTAGAAAAAAATCACATGCTGGGCCACAAAATAAGTCATATTAAATTTAAAAAAAAAAACCCTGAAATCATATCAAGCACCTTTTCCACCCATATTGTTCTGAGATTAGAAGTCAACTACAAGAAAAAACTGCCAAAAACACAAACACCTGGAGGCTAAACAATATGTTACTAAATAACAAGTAGGTCACTGAAGAAACTAAAACGGAAAAAAAAAAAAAAAAAAAAAAAAACTGGAAACAAATGAAAATGAAAACACAGTCATCCAAAATTGATGGGATGCAGCAAAAGAAGTTCTGAAAGGGAAGTTTGTAGCAACACAAGTGAGCTCAGGAAACAAGAAAAATCTCAAAAAAAAAAATCTCATTTAAAGTTGAGGGAACTAGGAAAAGAATTAACAAACAAATCCCCAAATTAGTAGAAGGAAATAAATAATAAATATCAGAGCAGAAATAAATAAAAGAGACTAAAAAAACCCAATTAAATTAAGATTTGATCACTGAAATTAAGAGCTTATTCTTTGGAAAGAAAATTGATAAATAAACCTTTAGCCAGATTCATCAAGAAAAAAAGAGAAATTCCAAATAAATTAACCATAAATGAAAGAGCAGTTATAAGTGACATCACAGAAAGACAAAGGATCGTGAAAGATTACTGCAATTATACATCAATAAAATAACCTAGGAGAAATACAAATTCCAAGAGATGTATAATCTTCCAAGATTGAATCAAGAATAAACAGAAAATATGAACAGATAAATTACCAAAATGAAATTCACTCAGTTAAAAAACAAAAAACAAACTCCTAACAAACAAAAAACCAGGGCTATATGGTTTTATTGGTGATTCTACCAAACATCTAAAAAGAATTAATGCCTATTCTTTTCAAACTGTTCCAAAAAACTGAATGAAAAGGAATACTTCCATACTAATTCTGAGACCAAGATCACAAAAAAAGAAAATTATAGGCTAATGTCCCTGATGAACACAGATGCAAAAATATTCAACAACATATTAACAACCAGAATTCAACAATACATAAAATGGATCAAACATTATGATAAAGTAGGATTTATTCCAGTGATGCAAGGATATTTTAATATCTGCCTTTTCAATCAGAAAAACATCGCATAAACTGAAAAATAAAACCCATATAACCATCTTAATAGATGAAGGAAAAAGCTGTTGACAAAATTCAATATTCATTTATGATAAAAAAAAAAAAAAAACTTTCAGCAGGAGTTCCCACTATGGCTTAGAGTGTAAGCAGGTTATGAACCCAACTAGTATCCACGAGGATGCAGGTTCAATCCCTGGCCTCACTCGGTGGGTTAAGGATTCAGTGTTGCCATGAGCTTGGTATAGGTTGCAGACTTGGCTCAGATCCCGTGTTGCTGTGGCTGTGGTGGAGGCCAGCAGCTGCATCTTTGATTTGACCCCTAGCCTGGGAACTTCCACATGTCACAAGTGCAGCCCTAAAAAGCAAGAAACAAACAAACAGAACACAGAAAACAAAAACTTTTAACAAAATGGATATAGAAGAAACATATCTCAACATAATAAAGGCCATCAATGAAAACCCCACAGCTAACGTCATACTCAATGATGAAAACCTGAAAGCATTTCCTCTAAGACCAGGAAAAAGACATGGATACCCACTCTCACAATTTTTATTCAATACAGTATTAGAAGTCCTACCATAGCAATGTGAGAAAAAAAAGAAAGAAATAAAAGGAATCCAAATTGGAAAGGGAGAAGTAAAACTGTCACTATTTGCAGATGACATGATACTATAGATAGAAAAATCCTCAAGATGTACCAAAAACCCATTAGAATGAGTAAATGCATTCAGTAAAGTTGGAGGATAGAAAATTAATATACAGAAATCTGCTGCTTTTCTGTACACTAATAACTATGAAAGAAATTCAGAAAACATTAGCATCAAAAAGAATAAAATATCAAGAAATAAATTTATCCAAGGAGGTAAAGATCTGTACTTGGAAAACTGTAAGACACTGATGAAAGAAATTGAAGATGACACAAATGGAAAAATATCCCATCCTCATGGATCAGAAGAATTAATAGTTGAAATGACCATACTCTCAACGCAGTCTACAGATGCCATGCAATTTCTGTCAAAACACAAAAGGCATTTTTTTACAGAACTAAAACAAACAATTCTAAAATTTGCATGAGGAGTTCCTGTTGTGGCCCAGTGACAACATATTTGACTAGTATCCATGAGGATGCAGGTTCAATCCCTGGCCTTACTCAGTGGATTGGGGGTCTGGCATTGCCATGAGGTGTGGTGTAGGTTGCAGATGTGGCTTGGATCCCATGTTGCTGTGGCTGTGGCCTAGGCTGGCAGCTGCAGCTCTGATTCCAGCCCTAGCCTGGGAACTTTCATATGCTGCAAATGCAGCTCTAAAAAGAAAAAAAAAAAAATTATGGAAACACTAAAGACCTAAAATAGCCAAAACAACTTGAGAAAGAAAAACAAAGTATCAAGCTTCCTGATTTCATACCATATAGTAATGGAAACAGTATGGTACTAGCACAAAAACAGATACATAGATCAGTGAAACAGAATTAAGAGCCCAGAATAAACCCATGCATATACAGTCAGTTAATCTGTGACAAAGGAGGCAAGAATATATAATAAGGAAAAGGAAGCCTCTTCAATAAATGGTGCTGGGAAAACTGGACAGCTACATGCAAAATAATCAAACTGAACCACTTTCTTACACAGTATACAAAAATAAACTCAAAATGGATTAAAGACTTCCATGTAAGGTCTGAAACCATAAAACTCCAAGAAAACACTGGCAGTACACTCTTTAATACTTGCCTTAGCAATATTTTCTTTTTTCGAATCTGTGTCTCTTCAGAGAAGGAAAAAAAAAAGCAAAAATAAAAAAGCAAATGAGACCACATCTAATTAAAAAGCTTTTGCATGGTTTTGGAAATTATCAATGAAATGAAAAAGCTACCTACTAAATTGGAAACCATATTTGCAATTTATACATCCAATGAGGTTAATATACAACATGTATGTATGAAGAACTTATAAAACTCAATATCAGAAACTCAAATAACCTAATTTAAAAATGGGCTGAGGGAGTTCCTGTCGTGGCACAGTGGTTGACGAATCCGACTAGGAACCATGAGGTTGCGGGTTCGGTCCCTGCCCTTGCTCAGTGGGTTAATGATCCGGCGTTGCCGTGAGCTGTGGTGTAGGTTGCAGATGCGGCTCGGATCCCACGTTGCTGTGGCTTTGGCGTAGGCTGGTGGCTACAGCTCTGATTGGATCCCTGGCCTGGGAACCTCCATATGCCACAGGAGTGGCCCAAGAAATGGCAAAAAGACAAAAAAAAAAAAAAGGGCTGAGCACCTAAAACCGACATTTTTCCAAAGACAGCCAACAGACACATGAAAAGACGCTTAACATCACTAATCATCAGGGAAATGAAATCAAAACCACAATAAGATAGCACGTCACACCTGTGAGAATGGCCACATTCAGAAGGTCTATAAAGGATAAATATTGGCAAGGATTTGGAGAAAAGGGAAGCCTCACATACTGTTGGTGGGAATGTAAATTGGTGCAGCCACTATGAGAAACAGTATGGAGGCTCCTCAAAAAATAAAAATTGAACTACCATATCATCCATTTCATCCAGAAAATCCAATTCTTGGTATCTTTTTGAAGAAAACTAAAACATTCAAAAAGATACATGCACATCTCTATCCACTGCAGCATTATATACAACAGTCAAGGTATGGAAGCAACAGAGGCATGAATAAAGAAGATGTGGTACATATATACAATGTAACATAACTCAGCCATAAAAATAAGGACTTCTTTTTTCTTGTAATTTGTGACAACATGGATGGACCTAGAAGGTATTATGTTAAGTGTAATAAATCATATGGAGAAAGACAGATACCATATGATCATATGATTTCACTTATATGGGGAATCTAAAAAAAACAAAAACAAAAACAAAAAACAAACAAAAAAGGAACAAACATAACAGAAGAACAAACTTACAGATCTGGAAAATGAATAGGTGGTTACGAGAGGTGATAGAGTTGGAGGCTGAGTAAAATAGGTGAAGGGGTTGAAGTACAAACTTCCAGTTATAAAATAAATGAGTTGCAGGGATGAAGATGAAATGAACAGTATGGAGAAAATTGTTAATTACATTGTAACAACTTTTTTTTCTTTCTACAGCTGCACGTGTGGCATATGGAAGTTCCTGGGCTAGGGATGGAATCAGAGCTGTAGTTGCAGGCCTATGCCACAGCCAAGGCAACACTGGATCCAGGCCGCATCTGCCACCTACACTGCAGCTTGATGCAACACTTGATCCTTAACCCAATGAGCAAAGCCAGGGATCAGACCCACATCCTCAGGGATACTGTGTCAGGTTCTTAACGCTGAGCCACAATGGGAACTCCTGTAATAACTTTATATGGAATCAGATGATACTAGACTTATTATGATCAATTTGCAATGTATAGAAATATCAAATCACCGTGTTGTGCCCCTGGAAATAATAGAGTGATTGATGTCAACTATACCTCAATTGGAAAACAATACATAGATACTGGGAAGAAATGTGTCAAAATGCTAAAGATAGTTATCTCTGGATAACTGGAGGGTGAGGATTATGGGTGACAGTATATTTTTACTTTATGCTTTTGTGTATTTCTAGTAGTCTGCAATGGACATGTATTGCTTGTAAAATGAGAAATAAAACAATGAATGTCATTAAAAATGAAAAAAAAAAAAAAAACCTGAATCTCTTAAATCCTTTTAAGATTGTTTCCTTTTTTTTTTTTTTTTTTTTTAAGGGCTGTACCTATGGCATAAGGAAGTTACCAGGCTAGGGGTCAAGTCAGAGCTATAGCCGGCCTATACCACAGCCACAGTAACAACAGATCTGAGCCTCATCTGCGATACACCGCAGCTTATGGCAACATGGGATCCTTGACCCACTGAGCAAGGCCAGGGATTGAACCTACATCCTCATGGAAACTAGTCAGACTAGTTTCCACTGGGCCACAACAGGAACTCCCAAGATTACGGTTCTTAACAAATACCTTCAGAACTCTTTTTTTTCCAAAGTTCAAGGTCAGCAGTTGTGTCTTGCACAACAGTATCAGCCAGCCAGCAGAAAAAGGAAAATAGCTAGTCAGCTATCTGTGCAAACTGGTAACCACTAGTCACATCCAGATAACTAAGTTTTCATTAAAATTACTTAAAATTAGTCAAAGAAAAAATTCAGTTTCTTAGCTAAGTTAATTACATCTCAAATGCTCAATGGCCATGACAGGTAGACTATTTCCATCACTGCATGCAGAAAGTTCTATTGGACAACATTGTTAAGCTTATAAAAATTCTCAATTTCATAGGGAAAAAAAGGA
Source organism: Sus scrofa (assembly GCF_054392235.1). Taxonomy (NCBI): domain Eukaryota; kingdom Metazoa; phylum Chordata; class Mammalia; order Artiodactyla; family Suidae; genus Sus; species Sus scrofa. The sequence goes on along the minus strand of NC_139390.1, from coordinate 47,720,793 downwards.
CCAAAACCCAAATGGCCAATTACCAGACATTTTTCATAACAGGTGGGAATGACTATTGACTATAATTCACCTTTTTAATTGTATGTGAGAAAAAATGATACAAAGAATCATTTTTATCGCAGGAGGCAACTCAAGTTGTGCCACAATACCATTTTGACATTGCATTTTGCACACTATCCTTTTGGTTCATTTACGTCTCTATATAAATCCTCTGGAATGGAATTTAAAATAATCATGTCTCTTTTTCCTCCGAAGTTTAATAATACAGTGGTAACTTCCTGTAGCTATGTATTGAATCAAGTATATCTGAAATCGCCTTTCCTTATTATTTTAATTTACAATGATTAATATTTACTTTTAAGGTGTTTCTCATTTTCTCATGTATTGTTCCTTATGTGTTCTTTGTAGAGGATATTAAATATACAACTACCTACACTATATCTTCATTGGGATTATGTGAAGATAGTTTAACCCTAAACAGGAATAACTTCATAACTGATCAGTAAATTTTAGTAAAATGTATTTGAAATTGTGTGTGCTTTCTTAAAACAAAGCACAATACAATGCTAGTAAGACAGTACCTTCCACCGGACAGCAGTTGAGGAAGAGATACTGAGACAGATTTAAACACCCACACAGTAAGAAGACTACAGTAAAAATAATACATAATAGTTTTACTGGTCCCTGCAGAGATAGCTTTAGCCCTTGGGCATCCATTAATGGTTTACATAGGTTTTGCTCAAGGGTTAAGATATCAAAGTTGCAATGGGTCAGAGGGGCAAGAAGACTCTGGGAAGAATATGGCTGGACTAAAGTCACATGATTAGGTTCAGCTAAGAAACTAATTTTTGTTTCCATTTTAACTAAAATCAGCTAAGCGAAAGAAAACCTTTATAAGCACATTGCTAAAAGAATGCCTAAGGTGAAAAAATGGAAATGCTAGTGAAGAGATGGCTCTATTGAAGAATATGGATAGCCCTAAACGTCTCAGATTTCCTTGAAAGAATAATCTCTTGTGCTAACCAGAAAGCAAAAACTGCATTTTGAATGCTGAACAAACATTAACCAGTGTTAGCTATTACCTGCAGATAAATGAAATTTATTGCATGTACCCCTGGAACATTCAGAAAGCACGAGATCTAATTTCAACACCAGTTGGCAATGTTTACTATTTTTAAGAGTTTACTTCTTTCTAAATTGATGAAAATTTTGTGAAAAAGAAAAAAAAATCATTCTGGCGCATGATTCCCAATTCTTTCTAATGCAAACATGTCAAGTTAACAAGGCTCAAATTACTATAAAATAATGTTTACCTTAATACACTTTAAAATAATTTGTGTATGTCTATTTTAAGTACCTACTGATATATTGTTAAACTATATTCATTCATTTTTGTTCTGGTGCCTTTGTTTCATTGATTAGTACTTTCCTTCTAAATCTCTCCTAGCAATTTAAACTTCACTGCAGATCTTTTTTGTTAGTGCTTGGTATGTCCTGATCAATACTGCTTGTTCCACTTCAAGGAAGATTTTTCCTCAAGTCTGGCATGCTCTGCGGGTATCTTGGCTAAAACTAGCAGCGACGAATTTACTTTTTCTGAGCCTTGATTTTTTTCTTTTAATCACGAGAACGTTTTGAAAACTCATTGAACATTTCCCTCTAAAACTGCTGTATTTTCTTGAGTTGTCTTACTCACTGTGCTCCCTGGGGGCTGGCGGCTGAACTTCCCTCTGTCTCTGAATTCGCTTAGTCGCGTCCTCCACGTTGGCGCCGAGACTACACCCGCCTTATTCCCTCTGCCGCCCGGCTCCTGGCCGGCATTAATTTCCCGCGGGACAGTTAACTGTGTACCGGGCAGGAAGAGAGCCTGAGACTCCAGCACCCACGACCCAGATGTCCCGTCCCAGGTGGCCTGGCCAGCCTTTCCTTCCCGCGGAAAGGAAGCTGGCTCAGAAAGAAGAAGGGCTTAGCCAAGGAGACCATGGACCTTGCTCCCGGAGGTAGGTCAGGAAACACCTTCCTTGCACTGCCCGGCAGTGCGGGATCACGTGACTTGTGTGGCTTTGCTGTGAAGTCATCAGGCCCTGTCAATCAACCAGCCAACTAGAAAGGCTTTTGTGTATTTTAAGAGGTGATTGTTTAGGGAACTCTGAGCGTGTCACCCTCTCCCCATGTCCCAGAACTTGGTATGATTTGTACTATTTATGGATCGAACAGAAAGCCAAAGAATTTCACACAACTGGTTAAAATCATCTAAAGCTGAATTTTTGTTTTTTCACCGCACGTTAAGAAATTCATCTGAACCACTAATGTTACTAATATCTTTTGTGATACCACAAGATTTCACTTGTAATAATGAGAGATGACAAGTATGAAGAATGAACGCCCCTGATCATTTATCTGTACATTTACCTGATATATTCCTAGCGCCATGTGAGTCCAGGTCTTCTAAGGCTCTCAGGCTTGACTGCATATTTCAGCCTGTAGGGAGATTTTCTATTTCATTTCATTTTTAAAATACTAATACCTGGAATTTCCCGTCGTGGCTCTGTGCTAACATACTTACTGGTATCCATGAAGACAGCTATATTCCTGGACACACTCAGTGAGATTAGCGCTTTTGTGAGCTGCCCTGCAGGTCGCAGACAGGGCTTGGGTCTGGCATTGCTGTGGCTATACCTGCGGCATAGGCCAGTGGCTTACAGTTCTGATTTGACCCCTAGCCTGGGAACTTCCATATGCCTTGGGTGTGCCCCTAAAAAGACAGAAAATAAAAAATTTTTAAAAATTAAAAAAATACTAACACCTGGATCCCACACCATAGCAATTGAAATAGAATCTCTAGGGGGTGTGGCTGAGACACATTTTCTTTTAAAACCTCCTCTGGGGGTGATTCTATCATGAAACCAGGATTAAGAATTTCTTTCTAGAACAATAGTTATGAAATTTTATTTCTGAGAAGCATTACCTGTAGAATGAATGGGTCAAGAAGCAGATTCCTGTTATCTTGATTTAGATTTTGAGGAACATGGTTCTAGTGCTCCACTGCCTGTGGCCACTAGCTACATATACCTAGACTGTCAGACCCCAGGGTACAGCTGTGATGATGCAGAGTCCACTTGTAGATTCCAGAGTAGCTAGGGACAGGCATACGGACACGTGGGCTCAGAAAGGGGAAGTGCTAGATTCTTTCCTCATCTAAGAGTCCAGAGAAGGCCTCTCTGAGGAAGTGGAATTTTTTTTTAGGGCCACGCCCACAGCACCCACAGTACCCACAGCATATGAAGGTTCCAAGGCTAGGGGTTGAATTGGAGTTGTAGCTGCTGGCCTACACCATAGTCATAGCAACACCAGATCCAAGCTGTGTCTGTGACCTACACCACAGCTGCAGCAACACCGGATCCTTAACCCACTGAGCAAGGCCAGGGATTGAACCTGTGTCCTCTTGGATAATAGTTGGAGTCGCTTCTGTTGAGCCACTACAGAAACTCCTGGAAGTGGAGATCTTTCAGTGGTTGGTAATATTGTGTAATTACAAGGGGAAAACATAAGAACAGTTCAAAGACCAAGCCAATCTTGGAAGGCAGTCCTGTTTTAAATACTACACACATTCAAAAGTTATAGTGTAAGATAAGCAGATGGAAAAAGTATCATATCATGTAAAGAATTAAAGAATATATATGAAGTATGACTGGGTCCCTTTCTATACAGCAAAAGTTAGCACCACATTGTAAGTCAACAATACTTGAATAAAAATAAAATAAGAATTAAAAAAGCTAAGTCTTCTTTTAAGAGAACTGCTAAATTGCTAAACTGGTAATGTTTAGCAGTTAAGCAAAATTGCGAAGAATGAGTTCCTCTTTCTATATATCCATACTTACAGATGCACACATACACTAATTCTCTCTTTTTCAAAGATATAGGACCTAAATACAGCCTAGAATTGCTTCACTTTTGATTGCAGGGGACCTCAGTGAATGATCATGTGAACAGTTCTTGCTCTGGATTCATATGAGAATCTGAAACTCCCACTGTTGTGAATTTCCTAAAATCTAAATGTGAGCTGAGGGGTGAGTCAGGCTTGAAGACATTTGTTTTATGGAACATCCCAGTGCAGGGCTTTTCACAGCAGGCCACACACAGCCAACTGAAATATGGATAATTCTCTGCTTAAACTGAAATTTTTCTTTCAGATGGTTTCATCTGTGTTTAATGCCTTAGCATAAAGATCTGTGTCGGAAGCATCTTGGCAGGCTCTAGAAGATCCAGGTTGGGTTTACCTATTGGCGCTTTGTCTTTGGGGAAGTCATTTCACCTCTCTCAATCTCAGTTTTCTTGCATGTAAAATGCCAGTAATAAGATCTGTGTACCTCCCCCTTGTGAAATAAAATTCATATTTTATGGCAAGGAAAAATAAATATTAAAAAACTTGTTATCTGCCCTTTGACCTCCCCTCTCCCCCTGCTATGCCTTGTATCTGCATATACCAAGCCTCCCCCATCAACAGGAATACTTGCTCAACCACAAAGAGCAACATTATTCCAGAACCAACCAAACAACTCCTTAGAGATAACACACCTTCTTGATCTTATAAGGGGTCACATGACCTACCACAGTGATGCTTAGATCTGGATTATGCCATTTGATGCACAGCCCTCTGTCTCAAAAACTTATGTAACTGTGCCTTGACTTCTAATGGGTGGAACAGTTCTCAGAGCTTTCTGAGATGCTCTTCCTCGTTTTACTTCTTGACTGTGGCTTGAATAAAAATTTCCATTTCTTTCTTAGATAGACTGATTAATTTTTCCCCACACTCTTTTATGAGGTCAAGAGATATAATGTATATAAAATATTATTACTAGGACTTCTGGTTTCTGCTCTGACATTTGGAGAGCTTGGAAATTGAAGATCTTGGCAGTGTGACTGACTGTCATCACAATAAGAAAAAAGCTGAACCAACTGAAAATCAACGATTCTTCTTAGATCACCTCCTTGAAAACTGAAAAAACAGGTGGATGCAGACAATGCTAGTTGACTAGAAGCAGAAGCCATTGGAGCCAGTAATGGTGCGGGGGACACTTAAGCAGTAATCTAGTGTGGACTAGATTGAGAGCTGAAAACTCTAGGGAACAGGATGCAGTCTTAGGGGAGCACCACACTTAAATGAATTTTACCTTCAGGAGCCCCATCAAGTCCTCCTATGAAGATGAGAGAAAAAAATCCCTCTGGCTTCTGACAAGGGGAGGGAAAAACCAATCATTTTGAAATACATCCAGAACTTTCTCTTTTTTTTCTGAAACAAACAAAGGCTAGCCCTCAAGGGAAACTTCTATATCAGAGCTCAATCTGACCTCGAGGGAGAACAATTAGACAACGTGTCCCTTCCAGCTTGTCTCACAGGAGGGGAAAAAAATCTTCTAGTTCCTACTTTGATATTTGAAGGAGTTGTAAGTTGTTACACCTGTTCTCACAACGAGAAAAAAGCTGAACAACTATTCTGAAGGTCAGAATCCAGGGATTCTGGCTCACTAAAAATGGAGATTTAATCATAAGATTATAGAAAATGTCCTATTCCCAATACCTACCTTACGATGATATTAAAAATATTGTGGTACAATAACAGTGGATTAAAACTGAGAGAGCTGCCAGACACAGGCATTGTTCAAGAAGGAGATTCTAAGAAAACTCAAAGACACAAGAGTGTAAAGAATGAAGCACATTAGATAAAAATGAAACCTCTGACACAGCAAACATTAAACAGTCCAACTCCTGGCTATAAAACCTCACATCAAAGACCTGCTTAGCTCAGTTCCTATTATCTGATACATCATGTCAGGCTTGTAAAAAATTACAAGGTATGCTAAAAGGCAATACAAAATACACTCAGATGAGATAAATCAAGCATTGGAACGAGAGGTTCTGATATGGTAGAAGTTTTGGAATAATCAGGCTGGGAATTTAAAATTCTTATAGGAGTTCCCGTTGTGGTGCAGCAGAAACAAATCCACCTAGGAACCAAGAGGTTGTGGGTTCGATCCCTGGCCTCACACATTGGGTTAAGGTTCTGGCGTTGCTATGAGCTGTGGTGTAGGTCACAGACGTGGCTCGGATCTGGCGTTGCTGTGGCTCTGGTATAGGCAGGAGGCAACAGCTCCAATTAGACCCCTAGCCTGGGAACCTCCATATGCCATGGGTGCGGCCCTCAAAATACAAAAAGACAAAAAAAATATATAAAATAAAATAAAATAAAATACTTATAATTTTGAGTTCCCTTGTGGTGCAGTGGGTTAAGGATCCAGCACTGTCACTGCAGCAGCTTAGGTCACTGCTGTGGCGAGGGTTTGGTCCCTGGCTTGGGAACTTCTACATGCCACGGATGCAGCCAAAAAAAAAAAAAAAAAAAAAACGAAAAAACAAAAAAACTTATAATTAGTATTCTAAGAGTTTTATCCAAGAAAGTGGACAACATATAAGAACAGACATATGATATATGCAGAGAAATGAAAACTGTAAGAATCAAAAGAAAATGTTAAAAAACAAAAACACCGTAAAATAAATGGAGAATGCTTTTCAGAGTTGAGAAATAGTTACCTTGAAGATAGCAATAGAAATTCCCAAATTTACATGTAAAGAGAAAACAGATTTTTTTTAAAGAAACAATATTCAAGAAAAATGAAAAAAAAAAAAGACAAAATGTGTAAAATATAGGCAATGGGAATACCAGAAAGAAAAGAGAAAAAAGAGAAGAAATATTTGAAGTAAAAGTGGCTAAGGCTTTTCCAGAATTGGTAACAGATACCAAACCAAAGACTTAGGAAGCTCAGAAAACACCAAAATGGATAAATATAAAAATATCTACATGGAAGCATATCATACGTAAATGTCAGAGTATCATGCAAGGAAAAAATATTGAAAAAAGATAGAGGAAAAAAAATACATCTTACCTAAAGTGGAGAAAGGATAAAAATTACATCAGATTTCTCTTTGGAAATCATTCAAAACAAGGAGAGTGGAATGAAATATTTGGGGTGTTGAAAGATAAATCTATCAATATAGAATTCTGTATCCAGTGTAATTATACTTTGAAAATGAAGAGGAAATTGACTTCCTCAGACAACAAAAACTGAGGGAATTTTTTATCAGTAGACCTGCCTGTTCTTTGGAAAAGAAGGAATCAATTTAACACAAATACATTTCAAGAAGAGTTTTATTCTATCATGAAAGCAAACAAAATTTTCCAAAAATAAGCTGGCATTGTAAAAAATATGCTGTGATACTGACAATTGATGATGCAAAATTTTAAAAATAAACATGCCTGTCCTGATCCAAAGCTCATTTGTCATGTAAACTATTTCATGATAAAGTTTACCTGAATAAATAATAAAATGATTTCCTTTTGTGACTTTTTAAACTAGGGTTCACTAAAGATTAAATTTCTTTTCCTTAAAAAGTTTACAGTGTTCTGAGTTCTCTTGTGGTGCAGTGAGTTAAGGATCCAGCGTTTTCACTGCCGTGGCTTGGGTCACTGCTGTGACTCAGGTTCCATCCCTGGCCTGGGATCTTCCACATGTGATGTCCAAAAAATACAAAAAAAAATTTTACAATTCTCTAATATACTGACAGGTTTAATCACCTATTCTGAATTTAGGAAACTATAACTATATATATATATATATATATATATATATATATATATGTATGTATATGTGTGAATATATATATATATAGTGTTATATATATATAGTTATATATATGTATATGTGTATGTATGTATATGCATGCCCTTTTTAAGGCCGCACCCATGGCATATGGAAGTTCCCAGACCAGGGGTCAAATCAGAGCCACAGATACCAGTCTACATCACAGCCACAGCAACACTAGATCTGAGCCTTGTCTGCAACCTAAATCACAGCGCATGGCAACACTGGATCCTTAACCCACTGAGCAAGGCCAGGGATTGAACCCGTGTCCTCATGGATACTAGTCTGATTCTTAACTCACTAAGTCACAGTGGGAACTCCTTTTATTTATATTAATTTTATGAAGTCTTTGAAGCAATGTAGATTGAGAACATCTATTGCCATAATAGGAAAAAAAGATATAAAACAGAGAACTTATAAATAAGAGAAGAAAATCAAGATGAAACAAAGTAAAACGTATAGACTCTAAGGCCTCACATATTTACCATATTTATTAGTGGTTAATTTTAGAGGCAGTGACCCACAGTGGGGTGGGTCACAAAGGCCTATATTATTGAAGCAATTTTAAGCAACTATTGATTGGACATCCTTCCATCCTTAACGTTCATGTCTTCATCTGACAATCTTCTTGGAGGATTTACAACACACTGGGCAATGTTCTACACATTGGGAACAGACTAAAACCCCTGCACCAACTCAGTCTGGCTTCTCAGGAAAGCCAGATCATACACAATAAATATGGTATATTCAACAGTATTATGTATTAAGGAAGAAAATAAAGGAGGGAGAATGGGGAATATGTGGGATGGGTGTCCCTGGGATCTGCCTCTCTGGAAGCGTTGTCAGGGAAGGCCTAAGAGGTGAGGGAGGGGAGAGGGACCCTGGGGACAGAGGCCCTGAGGCTCCTCTGAGGAAAGAAGGGGGTCTTTTAGGGAAGAACAGTGTGGTGACAAGAGGAGAGGCAGATGATGGTGTCAGAGAGAAAGCATAGAAGAAGCAGGGGGTGAACAGATGGTCGGGGCTTCATGAAGTCTCCAGAGGACTCTGGCTTTTTCTCTGGGGAAAATGGGGAGCACCTAAAGCCCTGAGATCAAAGGGATGTATTAGCTATCTTCTGATGCATAGCAAAATATCTCAAGTGCAGCGTTTTTGGGGAACACTAGACATTCACAGTTTCTGTGGGTCAAGGATTCAGGAGCATCTTAGGGAGGGTTCTCACTTAGTCTTTCACAAACTGCACTGAGATGCTGACTTCTGAAGGTGTGGATGGGCCCAGGGCCTCCAAGTCCGCATCCAGGGAGGCTCGCTCACCTTCTGGGGGCTGCTCAGGGAAAACTCAGTTTCTCTTCACAACAGCCTCATCCGACAACAGCTTGAGTGTCCTCATGACATGGTGCTGTTTCCACAGTGAGAAATCCAAGAAGGTGCAGGTGCCATTGTCTTTTATGACCTAGCATATGAAGTCACACACCAGGCTTCTGCAGAATTCTGCTGGTCACACAGATCATCCCTGACTCTTTGCGGGTGGGTACCGCATCTCTGTGTGGATACCAGGCGTTGAATGTCATCAGGGACTGCCTTGGAGGTGGACCACCAGGGAAAAGAAAGGAGAGAGTTACTTGAACAGCGCCCTTGCATAGGCTCAAGCTGAAGGACTCCAGCACAGACTGGGGATGCGCCCCTGTTGGATGCACGGAAAGGTCACAGACATTTGCAGGAGGATGGGAAGATGTGGTGCGGGCTTGTGCCTATTCACTTCCAATTTTTTCCTGCTTCTTAGTGAAGCAGAAAACAAGGTCATAGGTCAAGAGTGAAGACGAGGAAGGAGGTTTTGGGAATTCATCAGCATTTCAGTTTTTTCAGTGTCTCTCAAGCAATGCAATGGCCATTGTCACTAAACATTGCTTGGTCATATACCAAGGAGAATAAAGCCTTTACTGATTGTTGATGTGTTATAAGGGGCACAGGCTGGGTTTCAGTAAAGTGAAAGAACACCAATTCTGTGGGTGTGTTTTTCATGTTAAAAACAGTGATTTCCTTCTTCTTTGATCCCAAGAGCTTTCTATGTTGATAGCAGGGAAACTTTTAAGCTATAAGTGTTTGGTTTGCAGTTAAATTATTTTGTTGCTTCTGCCTACAGAATGGGGTAAAATGCAGGTAATTAAGAGGAGATATTTAAAATGTATTATCTTTATCTACCTCAATCAGCCCCAAACCACCAGGGACAAACCTGTGGCCCAACTAACTCAATCAATGAATCAGCTGGCTCATTGCCATTGTGATAACTGCACATCAAAGAATGGTGGGAGTGTCACCAAAGAAAGAGTTATTATGGGCGTTTGCAAACGTGGAGTTTAGGTGTAAAGTAAGTTAAGCAGTGGGGTGTTTTTGTGTTTTTGCTTTTTTTTGAAAATTTTTTTCTCCAGTTTGTCCATCTTCACCCCCCTCAATTTTCTTTTTTTTTCTTTCTTTATGGCTGTCCCATGGCATACTGAGTTCCCAGGCCAGGAATCAGTTCTGAGCCCGAGATAACACAGGATCCTTAACCCACTGTGCTGATTGAACCTCTATCCCAGAGCTCAAGAGATGCTGCCAATCCCATTGCACCACAGCAGGAACTCCTGAAGCAGAGTTTTGATGGGCTTCAAAAGAGTCAGGCTGTGTGTCAAAGGGTCACCATCAGCTCTGGCCTGTGAAGTGGCCATGCGAAGTTCTGTTTCTTGGAAGCCAAGTTTAGATGTCAAATGCTGTGTCCAAGACCCAGTCCCTGAAGCTCTTCACCTGGACTGCAAATCAAGGCTGTTTCTCAAGGTCACAAAGACTGGACTCCTCCAGATGAGACTGTGGTGTTTTATTCTTACTGAAATAATTTCAGACAGGAATGTTTCTGATAGTCCATGATTCCAGAGAATAAGATTTCTCAGTATTAAATCAGTGGTCACGCCAAGAAGTGGGCTCTTCTAGCATTTTATGGCAGCAGGTGTGTATTTGGGAAAACTTCTGTTGTCCAATAAATTCACACCCGGCTTTACCTGAAGTTCTGATTCTGGACTAATGACTACTAAGGAAGAAATTTACTTTCTTAATCCAAGGCAATTTTGACTTTTTCACTTTGTATTACTATACCTTGCCATAGTACAAAATATTGCTACATGATCACTGCCCCTTCCTGGATCATCTTGGTCAAGATACTTAAAAAGTTTATACTTCATTTCTTCTTCTTCTTCTTTTTTTTTTTTTTTTTTTTTTTTTTTGCTTTTTGGGACCACACTCGTGGCATATGGAAATTCCCAGGCTAGGGGTTGATTCGGAGCTTTAGCTGCCAGCTTACGCCACAGCCACAGCAATACCAGATCCTAGTCTTGTCTGTGACCTATGCCAAAGCTCCTGGCAATGCCGATCCTTAACCCACTGAGGAAGCAACCCGCATCCTCATGGATACTAGTTGTGTTCTTAACCCACTGAGCCTCAGTGGTAACTCTCTTGTAGTTTTAATTTGTAATAGAAGGAGGTTGAAAGTCCTCACCAGACTGTGTATATAAAATTAATCAATTTTATTATTTATTTATTTGTTTATTTATTTTTATGGCCACATATGCAGCATATGGAAGTTCCCAGGTTAGGGGTTGAATTGAAGCTACAGCTGCTAGCCTACGCCACAGCCACAGCAACTTGGGATCTGAGCCATATCTGCAACCTACTCCAAAGCTCAAAGCAACCCTGGATCCCCAACCCACTGAGAGAGGGCAGGGATAGAACCCCCATTCTCATGTACACTAGTACACTAGTCAGATTCTTTTCTGCTCAGCCTCAACAGGAACTCCAGACCTCTTTTATTTTTAATGCTTGACTTGCAAAGCCTCCTGCAGTAAGTTTGTAAGACTTCAGCACCCCACAGTTTGTTGGCCAGTTTTCAAGCGAAGTTTCCTAGGTGCTCACAGGGCTGTGACATCTTTATAGTCTTTTCTTGTCCTAATTTCCACAGGCTGACATATACCAGCATCAAAGCTGTTGGGAAAAGTCCTTCTGTTCCTGTGACTGATGGGTTCACAGCATCATGCAGTTTCCCATAGCGGTAGCTCCCTTAGTCAGAGAGCCCTGCTGGTTCTAGAACAAACTCAAAGGAAATTCTCCTCACTGTGATGTCCTCTGGGTCTTGAAGCAGCTCTGCTCTTGCTCATGCTCAGTCTCCCAGCAAAGGTCCCTCATCACCTGCAAGCAATGCTTAAAACTTAAAACAAGCAAGCACACAAAGGAAAATCAAAGAAACCAATCAATCTACAAGGATAATAATAAATGAAGCCAATATTTTCAGAGATTGAGCTCATCCTACCTTACACAATGACTAGTCAAATCACAACCCCCACCTCCAGCCTAATAGTCACCACAGCTTTGTCAAGAACAGAGGCCTTGCCTTAAATGGGTATGGTTAAAGGGCTCATCTGCTGATTTTTCTAAAAACAAGGTAACAGCATGTCCTAGGTAACTTAAACTCTCCATCTTTGGAGACCAAAAACATGTCCTAGTATCACAAAGTGCAAAAAGTTTTTACTTGATTTTACTCATCACAAATATAAAACCTCTTGAGTCCAATCTTAGCCAGGAGATTGGTTACATAAGTCATTTTTAACATGCTTGGGCATTCATGACTTCTCAGCTTGGGCGTTGGCATGATCATATGGTTTTTCTTCAGCAGTGTTTCCTGTCAATGGATTCACAGGGTTTGAGGGAGGCAACGTAAACTCTGTGGTCAAAAAACAGAGGGGCAAGGTCATGGGGGTGCTGCTGAGGGGTGCACTGATCATGAGAGGGGGCAGGGGTTCTAAGACGGGGGCAGAGATAAATGAGGAAAGAAAATCAATATTGAGGCTATAAGAAGAAGATTTCTGGACCACGGATGGTAACATTAATAATAAATATTATTGAACAAAAAAATAAAAAAAGGAGTTCCCATTTTGGCTCAGTGGAAAATTAATCTGACTAGCATCCATGAGGATGCAGATTCAATCCTTGGCCTCCGCTCAGGGGGATAAGGATCCGGTGTTGCCTTGAACTGTGGTGTAGGTCACAGACTCGGCTGGGATCCCGAGTTGCTGTGGCTGTGGTGTAGGCCAGCAGCTACACTTCTGATTCTGGCCCTAGCTTGGGAACTGCCATATGTCCCTGGTGTGGCCTTAAAAATACAAAAAAAAAAAAAAAATTACTGAATGCTTATTACAGTCAAAGATTTCATGAAGACCCTTCTCTGCATTACCTGTTCAATTCTTAGAACAATGTGGTGAGTTACATGCTATTATTAAAAGCACATTATGGATGAGGATGCTGAGCACGGTCCAAGGAATCATTTACTCAAATTCACGTGGCCCATCAGCGGTAATTACTGCTGGTTCTCCGGTCAAAATTTCTCTGATTTCACTGCTTAGATTATTAGCTTGACATACTTTCCAAAACATTATGAGATCCTTGCCTCGTTCTGACCTCTTTGAACAGACCTTAAATGTGCAGCCAATTATCTGAATCATATAAAAAAAAAAAAACTGTAGAGTTTCTATACACCTTGACACATGTGTTCAAAAATTCTGCTCATCCATTGCTAATCAACAACTCCTCTACTTGTTTTGTTTCTGACCACCCAAATGGACTCTGTTCCCACCCCCTTTGTACTTTTCAGGTGGATGTCCCATTTTCAAACTCAATAGACTGATAACTCTCTTTAAGATCTCACTTGGGTGTTACTTGGTTGGAGACACCAAAAGCAAGAGTAAGGGATAACTTTGCAGCTGCCACATGATCACAAGAAAAAGACTAGATTTGTTTGAAAAGAACTATCAACAATAAGCTATGGATATGGGAAGTTTATAAATGAAAATTTGTAATGGAACTTCCCATCCTATTTCTGGGTATATATCCAAAGGAGATGAAATCAGTATCCCAGAGAGATACCTGCCCTTCCATGTTCATTGCAGCATGGCAGGGAAACAAACATATATCCATTGACAAGTGAATATATAAAATGTGACATATAGTGGAATTTTACTAATACATATTATAATGGAATGTCATCCATCCAAGAAAAGGAAATCCTGCAATTTGAGACAACGTGGATGAACCTGGAGGATGTTATGCAAAGTGAAATAGGCAAGAAATAATTGGCACAATTTCACTTATATGTGGAATCTAAAAAAGTGGAATTCATAGAATCAGAGCAGAGAATGGTGATTGCCAGGGGCTGGGGGTGAGTGGGGAAATGAGGAGATCCTGGTCAAAGGGTACACACTTCCGTTATGAGATGAATAAGTTCCAGGGGTCTATGTACAGCATTGTGACTATCCTTAATAATATTTGACTGCATATTTGAAACTTAATCATTCTCACCCAACATAAAGAGGTAACTAGGGGAGATGATGGATGTATTAATTAACTTGATTGTGGTAATTGTTCCACAATGTATATGTGAATCAGCTCATCACACTGTACACTTTAAATGTGTACGATTTTATTTATACCTCAAGAAAGCTGGAAAAAATTAGACTGAAACTTAACCCAATTAGTGTCAAAAACTTAACACAGGCAACAAATCCAACACGAGAATAACATGTAGTTCCTTTAATTTTGTCCTCCCACCTTCTCGTGAAAAGGAAAAACATCAACTTTGACTTAAAGCTTAATGTGACTTGCTCATTTAAGCAGAGGTTTTGTTATTAATTTACATTTTATTTTTATTTTTTAAAGTTTTATCAAAGTATAGTGGATTTACATGGTTGTGATAACTTCTGCTGTACAAAAAAGTGATTTAGTTATACATGTACATACATCCATTCTTTTTCAGATTCTTTTATCACACAGATTATCACAGAACATTGCATAGAGTTCCCTGTGCTAAATGGCAGGTCCCTGATGGCCAGTCATTCCATATACCACAGTGTGCATATGCCAATCCCAAACCCTCAGTCCATCCCTCCCCTCACCTGTCTACTTTGGTAACTATTAGTTTGTTTCCAAAGTCTGTGAGTCTGTTTCTCATTTGCAAATAAGTCCGTTTGTATCCTTTTTTTAAAAAACAGATTCCACATATAAGAGTTATATGATATTTTCTTTCACTGTCTAACTTCATTTAGTATGATAATCTCTAGGTTCATTCATGTTGCTGCAAATGACATGATTTCATACTTTCTTATGGTTGAGTAATATTCTATGCATATATGTACCAAGCCATGGATCCAATATGGGCTGCAGCTGCAACCTATGTCAAAGCTTGTTAAGTAACCCACTCTGCCAGGCCAGGAATTGAACCCTTGACTCTGTAGAGACTTGAGCCGCCGCAGAGACAACACTGGATCCTTAACCCACTGCATCACATAAGGAACTCCAGAAGCTTTATTTAATATTCAGTCTGTCTTAACAAAATTAAAAACAACACAAACAGTGCTCAGCTTATCAAACAGCCTCCCAGCCTCCTGCTCATCTCTCCTGGGGGTGTCCCTGTGATGTAGTTTGTAGAGTGTTATGAACATGGCAGAGTCAGTCTTAAGGTGCTGTGTCTTAGGGACTTTCTTGTTTCCAGGACAGCATCCCACCTAATCTCTGCCCCTCTTGCTGGCATTCATGGTGTGTCACCCTTGCGTTTTGCTCCCATCACTTCATGGAAACTGTCAAAGTTACCAATGTCAGCCTCATTGCTAAATTCAATGGCTAATTCTTTTTCATTATTTATGTGACCCTTCCTTGGCACCTGTCACAGAGATTTCCCCCTTCTCTTTGATGTTTTTCATTGACATGGCTTCCAAAACACCATATCCTCCTGGGTTCTCTCCCATCCTCTGAAGTCTTCATCCTTCTGCTTGGATGGTTCCTCATTTCATTCCCGACCTTTTGATACCGTACCTACTGTATAGCACAGGGACCTGTACTCAATATTTTGTAATAACCTATAAGAGAAAAGAATCTGGAAAAAAATATGTATGTATAACTGAATCACTGTGCTGTATACCTGAAATTAACACAACATTGTCAATCAACTATTTCAATTTTAAAAATGACAAAAAGGGGCACTCACCAAAATTTAACTAGAATATATTTGTTGAAATTGTGAAATCCACCCCCTAAAAGGAAAATATTAAAAATAGAGTAAATGATATAAAAAATTAAAACCAATAATTCAATTAAACAAACAAACCCAGAATGGAGTTCCCATTGTGGCTCAGTGGGTTATGAACCTGACTAGTATCCATGAAGACGTGGGTTCCATCCCTGGCCTTGCTCAGTGGGTTAAGGATTTTGCATTGCCTTGAGCTATGGTGTAGGTAGCAGAAGGGGCTAAGATCTGGCATTGCTGTGGTCATGGCTGGCAGCTGCAGCTCTGAGTCAACCCCTAGCCTGGGAACTTCCATATGCCGCAGGTGTGGCCCTAACAAAAAACAAAGAACAACAACAAAAAAAAGCAAAAAAAAAAAAAAAAAAATTGCAGTGCCAAGATTGCTCTTCTGAGATCCAGTCCCATGTTTCTAACAGATTATGCTTGAATTTTCCATGTGTCTTTTAGGAAACTCAAACTTATCCTAGCCTTGCTCATAGTCTCTTTCTTGTTTAATGGCAACCCCAATGCTTAAGTGGCTCAGATAAAAAAATCCCAGGGTCCCAAGGCTCTACTATTTCATGACCTTGACTCCTGCCCAGGAGGGAAAAAACATAGTTCAGGATTTTTGGCTCTTATGGTCTTGCGTCTTTGTGACTCACAATGCTTTTTCTTCTCTTACTTAACAATGTCTACTCTAGTATAGTTCATGATTATTTTAAAACATGCAAAATTGTTTTGAAAACTAGAGTTCTGGGTAATCTTGGGGGAAATTGTACACAGTTTAAATTTGAAGTTTAGCCTGACATGACCCTTTCCATCAGAATCAATTACACGATAAACTGTCCCTTACAGAGGTGACTATTAAATGTCCAGCCTTCTGTCCACCCTTCCATGGTTTCCTTTTTGGCCCTCCATGGAATTCAGGTTCAACATATTTAAAAGAGTATCCTTTCAGTAAGGACACCTATGGCTATGCTTGTCTTTCTTCTGGGAATAATATCTCTATTTTTTTGGAATTTCATCTCTCTCCTCTATGTTTGTAGTTTTCCTGAGCATGATTCTTTCTTATAGGAGTCTGCCCCACAGGCCTCATTTGATTGGCTCAGGGATGTCATCCTCACTGAAGCTAAGCCAATAATAGGATTTTTTTTTTTTCTTTTCTCTTTAGGGCCACACCTGCAGCATATGGAAGTTCCCTGGCTAGGGGTCAAATTTGAGCTACAGCTGCAGTCTACACCACAGCCACAGCAACATTGGATCCAAGCCGTGTCTTTGACCTAAAATGCAGCTTGTGGCAACACTGGATCCTTAACCCACTGGAAGCCAGGGATCTAACCTGCATCCTCAGGGACACTATGTTAGGTTCTTAGCCCCCTGAGCCACAAGGGGAACTCCAAGGATTTCAAAACTCCAGTTACAATTGTTTGATCTTTTATATGACACCAGGTGAATCAATAAGAATCCTCCCTTAGAATTTTTGAATTTGGAAATAGTAAAAGGCAGAGAGTAAAACTGAGATAGAACTGGTTCAAAAATAGAGACAATCAAGTTCAAAAATAGAGATAGAACCTGTGAAGAGCAAACCTAGGGAGCTGTGGGGTGACCACATCGTCTGTAGTGAGGGAGAACAGAAACCAGCATCTAGAGAGAGGCATAGATGAAAGGGAACTAGACTCTGTGGACAGATGGAGTTCTTTTCTGAGACTCAGTTGTAGGTCTAGATATTCATCAGGTGTTCATGGAGAATCTGATGCTTTCTACTCCTGAGACCCATGGTTAACTAGCTTAAGGGAGAAAAAGGAATTAATTTTCCTAGGTGGTGGTAAAGATATTGAAATAGCTAATATGATCAAAGTATTAACTGCACTAACCACACTTCTACTTATGCCTGGAAAGAGTATCCGTCTTTCATCTGGGCTTCTCTCAGCTTTTGAGTTGGTCTCAACTGAATTTCATGCTATTTGGCTTTTTTTCTAGGTTGTTAGGGAAGAGGCTTGCACCTTTCAACAGTTGTTCACCCTTCCTAAACATTATCTCTGAAGACAAAAGCTCTAAGGGGAAAAGTCTCTGC
Organism: Sus scrofa; assembly: GCF_054392235.1. Classification (NCBI taxonomy): domain Eukaryota; kingdom Metazoa; phylum Chordata; class Mammalia; order Artiodactyla; family Suidae; genus Sus; species Sus scrofa. The sequence goes on along the minus strand of NC_139390.1, from coordinate 47,702,945 downwards.
CAGCTTTACAGCAGGAGTCCCATGAAGATCTTGATCGGTGAGCCCAGGTCTTATGACCACCTCTCAGCCGATCACTCTAGCCCAAAGCATGGGCACTGAGACTGGCCAGTCCTAGCTCATTCACTACATCTACCTCTGTGAGTAAGTCAGTCATCACTGTATTCAAAACCTGGAAACTCTAATTAGAAGGGATATAAACTGTAATTGTAATGTATACATGTAAGGATAACCTGACCCCCTTGCTGTACAGTGGGAAAATAAAAAAAAAAAAGAAGGGATATAAAAATACATTCTGTGAAGGCAGCACGGTAGCTACTAGAGTTCACTACACCATTGTTGGTTCAAGCCTTTCTTTGACTCCATGCAGCAAGAACAAACTTTTGTTTTGTCTTAGCTGGTAGAATTATTTTCTCTCATTTGCCATCAAGAGTTCTGATGGCATCTTTGTTTTTCTTCTTAGGTGCCCATCTCCTGATACAATGTTTATCAAATCACCCTAGTTGGAGAGGTGGAAATCCTCTTCAATTTCTGCCTATCCCTCCCACTACACATCCTATGTCAGTTCCAGCTCTGAAATCTCTCTTAAAACCAACCTCACTAATCCATCCCTATGGTCATAGCCATTGCTCATGCCCTTGTCATTTTTTTTGCTTGATTTGCCTCCTTCATTAGTTTTTTTTTATTTCTAGTCTTGATTGTTTTTTTCTTTTCATTCCATCCTTCATCCTACTATAAAAAGTAAAATGATACTGTTACTTCCCTGAATAGAGTTTTCCTTGGACCCATTGCCAAGAAGTTAAAAACTTCCTGGTGACATGGTAAGGACCCTTGTGAATGTTTGTTGGAGAAGCCTCACCTGTCTCTGCTTCCAGATTTCAGCATTGGCTCCTACCTATGTGTCCTGTTTACTTGGCTGCTGTGGCAAGATATTGCATTATCCTGGTCCTTTTACTTCAGGCATGGCTGTCCTGGCTATAAACTCAAATATCATAATTAGGTGCCTTTTTTTTCTCTTGGGTCCCCTTGATATTCTGACTCCTTCTGCCTTTGATATTTACCATGTCCCCAAACTTGATATAAATGCTATAAATGACTTGTGAAGCTTTTAAGAAGCACAAAGTTCCTTGACTCAATCCAGACATACTGCATCTGAAATATTTTTGAAAATGAACTCCTGGAGATTGGAGATTCAGAAGCAGATGGTTTGTAGAAGCAGTCATTTAGTGAATGCTATCCTTGAGTGTCTCTGAGCTTGCCTGCTATTGAAGTTCTCTGATGCCTCTCCTCTATTTGGATTGGATTTCTTTCTCACCTACCCCCAAGACTTCAGATAGCCTTCCCTGACTCTCATGTTTACATCCTAGTCATCTGTGCTCTGGACCCTGGTACCATCAGCCAGGAATCTGCTATCCAACAATTGAACTCTCTCATAGTTATGTAGCCCCTTCATAAGTCCACATCCTTGGATATATTCTGTCTATTCTTGCTTTATCATCTATACTTCCATCTCTAGTTCAAGTCTAAATTATTTTTCCCATCTACTTTGGCCATGCCTCCAACCATAACTTCTTTTCATTTGCTAGATAATCGCTGACCCTTTCAAATTATTTTAAATGTGCCAGTTAATGGCAAGTCACAGCTGAGAGAAGACTGTGTACATCTCTTCAAACTCTATATTCAATAAAGTCATGTCATTTGAAATTGAATTTTAATATTTACATCACAGAAATCAGCCAATACTCAGAAAATCGTACTTTTTTTTTTTCCTCTTGAGGAACTGATAAACATTTCCTGGCATGTCACTATTTCCAGTGCAACACCGAGCTGCAGGAACCCTGGTGTCAACCCAAAGTACCTGATGTAACCCTTGTAGGTACGGCATATACACTATGGACTAATACTAACTGTGAGAATAGGTAGCTTGAGTCTGGGCAGGTGAGTGGCCTCTATAGACCTTGAAAAGTAGAAAAGTAAAGTCATATTGCTCCAAATCTGTTCCCCTGCTAGACTGATTCATCTCAGCAAATGGCAATGACATTCGCACATCATTTAAGCAATCTGTATATCAAGTTCTTCTTCCATAAAATGGGGATTCTAATAACATTTATCTCAGAGGGTTTTTATGAGTATTACATGAGTTATGACTGGCAAAGTGCTTAGAATAATGTCTGGCACAATTATGATTCCCTGAAATTCTTTGTGTGTGTTTCAGTAATTACTCAGACTAAAACCTGTGGAGTCAGCCTCACTCTGTTCTTTCTTTCATATCCTGCATTCAGTCTGCCAGGAGATGCTTTTACCTAGACTTTTAAAATGTACACCTGGATCTGACCTCATCTTATCTTCTCTTCCATGACCATACTGTATCCATTTGAATCTGAATGTCTCATTTCGAATTATTTTGATGGATGATTTTCTTGTTTTCGCTTCCCCTACCTGTGTCCCCCAAGTCTGTTCCTAAAACAACCACCGAGTGATCCTTTTTGATCATTTTTAGACTCTGTCTACTCACCCACTGAAGATGTTCCAATGGCTCTCTATTGAAAGCCAGTGTCTTCAAAATGGCCTTCACCTTGCTCTGAGCTCTCCAGAGACAAGACCGTCCCTCACTCTATCCAGCCTGGCCATCCTATGAGAGAGTGATAGCAGCGAGTAGAGTAGGATTGTTAAAACAAGCATGAATGAGTTGGAAGATGGACATGGTGAGAGCAGTAAGGGGTAGGTGTGAAGTGCAGGGTTGAAGAAGTAACTACAGAGCAAACAAGTAAGAGGCAGAGAAGGAGCAGGTCAGGAAATTTGTCCAAAGCAAATCAAGTAATAACAGGATCTGTACCTCAGCCACCTGGAAATGGGCCTAGTATGAAGAAGGCAAGAAAACAGTCCTGACTAGTACCTGCAAAGAATCTGGCAACATTAATGCCCCTGAGTCCTAGGTAGACATGGGCCAAGTGTGGTCTGGCTTTTTTGTGGACGTGTTCAGAGTTATGAAGCCTATGCATGCCTTCACAAAAAAATATTTCCAAACCTGGTGGTACGCAGAACACACTCCATTAGTAATATTGACCTGCCTTTCTCCTGGAAGTTAAAGGAACTGAATGTTCCTCGGGAACCTGTGGGATGGGTTTAGGAGGAGGGCAAGGGTTATTTAACACAGCAAAGGACAAAACCATGGCACTTGGGAGAATCAGCCCTGATCCAGGTCATGGATAATCTTCCTCTTTCTTGAGGCAGAGAAGACACAGAACAAGATCAAATATACTAAATGTCATCTTTCAGGTATCTTAGTAAAGTCAGGATTGTAAAACAAGCAAGAAGATAATCAAAATGAAAACAAATAGGAGTTCCTGCCATGGAGCAGTGGGTTAAGAATCTGAATGCAGCAACTCGGGTCACTGCAAAGGTGCGCAGGCTCAATCCCTAGCCCTGTGCAGTGGGTTAAAGGATCCAGCATTGCTGCAGCTGTGGCTTGGATTCAGTCCCTGGCCCCAGAACTTCCATATGCTGTGGGTGTGCCCCAAATTTTGTCTAAAGAAAAAATTATAAAAATATGTCTTTGTCCAGTTCCCAAGTGGTGCAGTGGGTTAAGGACCCAGCATTGTGGCTCAGGTCACTGCTGTGGTGCAGCTCCCTGACTGGGGAACTTCCACATGCCTTGGGAATGGCAAAAAAAATAAAATAAAAATAAAAATAAAAAAAAGAAAGAAAGAGAACAAATAAACAAACAAAAACAAGTCTCTTTCTTGTTCAGTTTAAAAACATTGCATCACAAAAAAGATCCCTGGACAGCAGAATCAGGTTGGGAGATTGACTGCTGTCATCCAGCCTGGCCTCATCTTCTGCCTTTTCTTCTTCTCTGGAACTGATCTCTGTCTATTGATTCTGTTCAAGTCTGTACAAGTACCTTCTTGGCTTTGTGTCTCATTCATGAGCTTGTTGTTTTCTGCCTGTATCAGATTATAATGACTTGGCTGTGACTTGTCTACTGGCTACTTTCTTTGCTCTGGTCCCTGTGGGTTAGGTAGATGGTGGTGCAGGGGGGCTACAGCCTTGTAATCTCTGCCCTGCTGCCCCCTTGTCACCTGCATCCCCCCACCATCCTGGTTTCTTCCAGACCACATCCTTAGGTTAATCTAGGTTATCCTCAGAGATATACCCACAGGGATGTTCTGTGCAAACATCTCACCACAAGAGAGAAAATTCCATCACAGCCCACGCAGCTACTGTATAAAAGATTCTGGAGTGCTGACAAGGTCAAAACTTGGTTTTAGGCTCTGAACATTTGTTCCAGCTGAGAGTTGAGGGACCTGGTGAAGAATCCTTTATCTTCACATTACGTTGATGGTGCTGTTGATTCCCCATAGAATTCCCATAGCCAGCGGATTCTCTCCCTCTTACTGCTCAGAGTAGGGTAACTCAAGCTTAGAACTACAGCTTTCTCAGGAGAATCGCCCTGGGCTGATACTGCCCCTGCCCCCAGAGAAGTTTGGGATCTTGTTCTTCCCTCCCTCATCTGCCCACTTAGGTTAGATTTCCATCTTGTTTTTCACGTAGGTGGAGTTGAGGGGATGAGAGGGAAAAGGTACTTCAGCCACAGAATCACTATACATAGTTCTCTGTGCAAGGTTATGAGTCTGTGACTTGTGCGAAGAAATTAAAATGATCCATCTTTAAATAAAATCTACCTTGTGACTCGGAATTTTTTTTTTTTTTTTGTCAAGTCTTAAAACCTTTCTCTAACTCTGATTAGGGGATTATTTTCAGATAAGAGCCCTGGTATGTCTTCTTGGACAAGCTGTCAAACCCCTTCTTCATCACCCCAGTGATGACTTGTATCTTTCCGAGGTAATAGATCTGCAGACTTAAAACACAGAGGAAGGCAGTGGTATGGTAGTCCCTCTCATCAAGCTGCATTGATAGGAAGCTTTGGAGAGAGGTATGGGATTCTGTTTCCATGGCAACTGCTTCATTGCTCAAGGGGAAAACAGAACAGCCATTGAAGTCTGTGTTAATAGCAGTTCTAAAAATAACCAGTTGAAATCAAGTGAAAGACCCAGAAAGCAATAGGTAAAAATTACAGCTATGCAGGGTGGGATTGAAAAATAAGATACTATGCAAATATTATTACAACTACAATGGGCTTTAAGAATTGCAGGAGTAGTTGGTGACAAATATATTTTTGAAGAGAATCAACTATTATTTTATTTGCTCTTTCATCAGGCAATTGTCAAATCTTGATTATATGAGAGCCATGTGTTGGGGACCTGAAAAGGGAGAGGTAGGTCAGGACTGTCTCTGTGTTACAGGCTCCACGGTTTAATACGGACAATAGGAAAAAATCTACCATGATTATAATGGATGTTTGGTTTGTCTACCCAACATCATTCTAAAGATTTCCCACTGTGTAGCAGCCAGGATATTAAGGACTGATATTATGTGCAGCTCCAAGGACAATTCAAAGTCATTTACTACAGTTATTGTTTCAGCAATTAGTGTGTAACCAAGGGGTAAACCCATATGACATCCTTTTATCCATGGTGATAGGCTTTTGCATGAAGCTCAGGAAATTTGTTTGGTGGCTGTGAGGTGCTTGTCCCTTTTTACCATCGAGAGGCGAAGGAGAAGTCACGTGAAATCAGTCGCTTTAGGAAGCCTCCCACTTGTGATGAGGAGGAGCGTCAGCCACTGACCGGTGCACAGCCAAGGGAATGTCAGAGAAATGGCCCAGATACACCGAGCCCTGTTCTACCTATGGTGTTCCAGTGTTAACAGGAGACATTTTCTTTGGGTGGATGCTTGAACTGGCTTTTTAGGTTTTCTGCTGAAAACAAACAAAAAAATCATCCAGTGAATGACAAATGACAATTCCATGGAATAAGTAAAATATAGGAAATAAGCAGAGGGATGGGGAGATGTACAGAGGAAGAATAAATTGGGGGAAAGAGGGGCAGACAACCAACTCCAGCTTGGAGGAAAGAGAAAAAAGTGTCCTCTCCTGTGAGGCCCTGGATTCAGCGTTTCTGACCAGTGTAGCTCCTGGCTGTCTAGTTCTCCAGAAGTTTTGGAGACACGGCCTCTCCTAACACAAGCTCTGTGACCAAAGGGGTATCAAACCCAAAGAGTTTGGGCTCAGGTGCCCTTCACTTACACTGCCCTTCATGGGGGTGGGGGTGAATGTACCTGCCCAGGTTGCACATCAGCCAAGATCCTGGATGGAGGTTTTTCTCCGGAGCCTGCCGGTATTCTGGGCTCTGGGCAGAGTGGGGGCCTGGCAGCACTCTTTCTGCTTTTCCTGATTTCTGGATGACAGCCCCAGGGTTGGGGAGAGCATGGAGCCCTCATCTTTGATCCCAAGGATTGGATCAGCGCTGCTTCCTGTCCTTCTTCAGACTTGCTCTGTACACTCACGGCCCAAAGCTAACCTGCAGTTTGAAAGAAATGAGGATGCAGATTTGGCGGCCCCCTCTGAGTTTCCTCTCTCCTTAAATGCCAGCTCATCTGGCATCACTGAGTCCACGTCTGTCTCACCTGTGAACCACTGCCTTCTTCCTGGCTTCTATCACTCTGGCCACAATTCAGAAGCTGTCCATGGTGGGGGCAGGGAGGGAATTGGAGGGATGGAGAATTTGGGGTTGGTAGATGCAAACTATGACATTTAGAATGGATAAGCAATGAGGTCCCACTGTACAGCACAGGGAAATATATCTAGTTTCTTGCAATAGACCATGATGGAAGAAAGGGAATGTGTGTATATATATATATGTGTGTGTATGTGTGTGTGTGTGTGTGTGTGTGTGTGTGTGTGTGTAAAACTGGGTCACTATGCTGTATAGCAGAAATTGGCGCAGCATTGTAAACAACTATAATAAAAATAATATATATATATACATACATAAATATAAATATATATATATATACATATATACACACATATATTCTTTAATAAAGGAATAAATTTGGGAAATGTAAAAGAAACTATATATATGGTCATTCCAAAAATAAAGATCCTGGCAGGAGACTTCCAAAGTGATTGTGGGATGCCCCTTGTGTGTTTCCCTTTCTTAAAAATTCCAACTGCTCCATACCCAATGTGTTGGCTCTCCAAGGCCTTCAAAGGATTGCTTATATGATTTGCCAACTTTGAAAGTTACTTTTGGTAGAAGATTTCATTCAGTGTACACTATCAAAATTATATCCATTGAATTTTAATTTCTACAATTTCTTTTTACCATTTCTGTTACTTTAAGTTTTCTTGTAAACAGGTCATCAAGTGTTTATAATCTCTTCCTAGTATATGCTGACTTTGTTGTCCTTTAAACACTATTTAAAAAAAATTTTTTTTTTAATTTTATGGCCTCACCTGGGACATGTGAAAGTTCCTGGGCCAGAGACTGAATCTGAGCTGCAGCTGTGACCTATGCTGCAGCTGCAGCAATGTTGGATCTTTTAACACACTTGATGCCAGGCCGGGGATTGAACTCCCACCACTGAAGCTCCTGAGCCGCTGTGGTCAGATTCTTGACCTACTGTGCCACAGAGGGGATTCTTAAACACTATTTTTTCTATAAACAAAATTTATATTTGGATTCTAACTTAAAGTTTCTTTACTCCTTTTCTTTTTATTGTTGGTGATTTCTTATATTTACCTCATATCTACTGATATCCACTTGTAGAAAATTTATATTTGGAAACTGTTTCTTTTTAGAGAAATCACAAACAGCAGATGGCATGTTTTCCCTTATTTATCCTGGGTCTGGATTTAAAGAAGGAAGGCCTTTGAGAGTATCTAGCCTGACATAATGTTGAAGTCAGAATTATCCATTTTAATCTTGTGTTGGTTCCCTGCAGACAACTTAGAAAAGTAATAAAAATGTTCAATGATGAACTTAGATTCACCAAGTTTCTCACACATTTAAAAGCTTTAGCTGCCAAAATTCCGTACTCATCTTTTAAACTTTATTTAGGGAGTTTCCGTTGTGGCTCAGTGGGTTGTAAACCTGACTCCTAGCCTGGGAACTTCAATATGTCGCAGGTGTGGCTGTAAAAGGAATATATATATACACATATATATATATATTTTTTTTTTTTGAAGGAAAGACAGTCACTTGTTAGCTAAAATTCAACCAATTTTAAAGGATTTTTTTTTCCCTAAAGAAAAAGACATTGTCAGAGTTCTGGTTGTGGCTCAGTGGTAATGAACCTGAGTAGTATCCATGAAGACTCGGGTTCCATCCCTGGCCCTGCTCAGTGGGTTAAGGATCTGGTGTTGTGGTGAGCTGTGGTATAGGTTGCAGTCTTGGCTCAGATCCCATGTTGCTGTGGCTGTGGTGTAGGCCAGCAGCTGTAGTTCCAATTCGACCCCTAGCCTGGGAACATCCATTAAAAAAAAAAGAAAGAAAAAAAGAGAAGGATATTGTCTTTTTTTCCCAAGGTTCAATAAATGAATATGTGAAAATAAGCTTTAGCTTGCTTTGAAATTTATGACAAATTAGGAGTTGAATTATGCATCAAACTAAAATGCATAATCTATAAAACTAATCAAAACAGTCTAGTCTGGTCACTTGGCAGATGACAAAGTTGACCTGATTAGAGAAATACTATAAAACTGGATTGTGATGATCACTGTACAACTATGAATGTAATAAATTCATTGAGTAATAAAAAAAAAGAACTGTCATATTTGAAGCTGTGTTTAGGCAGGATTTGCTTAACTGTACTGAGAACTGATAGGATAGGATCTGAAATCTGTTAGGTTTGGGCAGGTCCTGAGGCAGTAGTTGGGGAAGAGGGTGGAGAACAGACAGAGCTGAAAGCTTTAGAAGAAAGTCTGGCCTGAAAAGTGAATCCCAAATACCCGTTGCTGGGAAGACCATTGACCGTTTTCTCCATTGCTGCTTCCAAAATGAATGGACAGTGCTTGCCACATGGTAGTTGCTCCAGATATTTTATTATTTTATTTTATTTTATTTTATTTTATTTTATTTATTTTTTCTCTCTTTAGGCAGCTCCTGAGGCATAAGGAAGATCCCAGGCTAAGGGTTGAATTGGACCTGCAGTTGCCAGCCTACACCACAGCTACAGCAATATGGGATCCAAGCCACATATGTGACCTACATCACAGCTTGTAGCAATGCTGATCCTTAACCCACTGAATAAGGCCAGTGAACCTGCATCCTCACAGAGACTATGTTGGGTCCTTAACTGACTGAGCCACAATGGGAGCCCTGCTCCAGATATTTTATTTTATTTTATTTTTTTAATTTTTAAATTTTTAATTAAATTTTTTTTTTATTTCCCCAATACATTATTATCTTTTCTACTGTACAGCATGGTGACCCAGTCACACATAAACATATACGTTCTTTTTTTTCACATTATCATGCTCCATTGTAAGAGACTAGATATAGATCCTAGTGCTACACAGCAGAATCTCATTGCTAATCCATTCATGCTCCAGATATTTTAAATGAAAAAACAAAAAGAATAACATAGTATTTTAAAGATATGGTAACCGAAACCTTAGGTTCTGATGACCCATTACAAGTTTCTCTATTACAAGGGGATAAACTGCCTGGAAAATGGGCTATCTAAAACTATCCAACAACTGGGTGGCCTCTCCCCTGAGCTATGAGTAAAGGGAAGTGATCAGCTCTGAACCTCTTTCTGGCCTTTTTGGCCATAATAAATAAATATTTCTTTTTCTTTCTGGCCACAGCTATGGCATATGGAAGTTCCCTGGCCAGGGATTAATTCCTAGCTGCAGCTGTGACCTATGCCACAGCTGCAGCAATGCTGGATCTTTAACCTCTGCACCTAGTTGGGTATTGAACTCATGCCTCTGGAGCAGCCCGAGCTGACGCAGTTGGATTCTTTTTTTTGCTTTTTAGGGCCATACCCACAACATATAAAATTACCCAGGCTAGGGGTTGAATTGGAGCTGCAGCTGCTGGCTTACACCACAGCCACAGCAACATGGGATCTGAACCCTGTCTGCGACCTACACCACAGCTTACCACAATGCCAGGTCCTTAACCTATTGAGTGAGGCCAGGGATTGACCCCGCATCCTTATGGATACTAGTTGGTTTCGTTACTACTGAGCCATGATGGGAACTACCTCACTCTTTTACAATCAGGTTTTATTGCTCTTAACTTTATTCTAAAAAATTTTTATTGACGTATAGTTGATTTACAACGTTGTGTTAGTTTCCGGCTTACAGCAGAGCGATTCAATTATACATACATACACATCTATTTTTTTCACATTCTTTTTCTTTATATATTATTAAAAATATTAACTATAGTTTCCTGTGCTCTACAGTAGGTCCCTGTTTACCTATCTTACATGTAGTAGCATGTATATGTCAATTCCAAACTCTTAATTTATCCCTCTTCCTTCCCCTTTGGTAACCATAGGCTAATTTTAAATATCAGAGGCAAAAATGACCAAAGATTTGAGTCCAAAGTAGCAAGTAGAATGTATTCCTTATTATCTTTTAAGTCTTTTGTTAAGTATAGAAGGAGAGAGTGAAACAAATTCTCGGTAGTTTCCTGTATTAGTAACTCAGTAAGACTGATGACTATTTCTTGAACCTGAAATTGAGGGCCAATCAATGTTTTATCTACTGGTTTTTTTCTAAGTATCTTTAGAGAATGCTTAGTTATCAGCATCATCCTTGCAAGAAAAAGAAAGCAAGTGAGTGAGCCATGACTTCTTACTGTACATCAAGTACTGTGCTAAGGGCTCTACAAACATACAATATATATTTAATACTCAGAACAACTCTTTCCCTAGATGTGATAATCCCAGTTTTTCAGATGAGAACATAGAGCAAAATGAAATTTCTTGGTAACTTAGCCCAGGGTACTATAATAAATTACTGTAGACTGGGTGGTTAAAACAACAAAAATGGCAGTTCCTGTGTGGATCAGCAGGTTAAGGACTCAACATAACATCCATGAGGATGAAGGTTCAGTCCCCGGCCTCCCTCATTGAATTAAGGATCTGATATTGCCGCAAACTGCAGTGTAGGTCACAGATGCAGCTTGGATTCAGTGTTGCCATGTTGCGCAGTTGCAGCTCTGATTTGACCCCTAGCCTGGGAACTTCCATATGCTGAGGGTGTGGCCATAAAAAGAAAAACAACAACAAAAATCTCTTTCTCATAGTTCTGTGTGCTAAGTCCCAGATCAGAGCACCAGCACGGCCAGGCTTTGATTAAGAATCCCTCACCTTGGTTTGCAGTCCCTGTCTTCTTGCTGTGACCCCATAGGTCACAGAGCAGAGGGGCAGAAGGCAAACTCCTTTATCTCTTCTTACAAGGGTGCTAATCCCACCATGAAGGCTGCACCTGCATGACCTCATGACTTCTTGAGGGCCTCCTCTCCAAACACTATCACCTTGGCATTAGAGTTTCAATCCATGAATTTTGAGGTGACACAAATCTTCAGTCCACAGCACTTGCCAAAAGCCTCTAGTTGAGGTAAGAATATTTTGTTTATGTGTTCTTCAGGTTGGTTGAATTCAAATGTAGATTTATTGTCATCAGCTCTATTGTCTGGTTATTTCTATATCCTAAGTAACTAGTGCGAAGGTAAAGCAAAGAGTGCTGCTTTAAGCTGGATGACCTCAATCAAGGTTGGCTTTATTCCCTAAAGAACAGCAAAATAATGTGTATTCTTAAACAAAGCATGGGTTATTTCCTGTGGGAAAATAATTGGGGTGTGTTATATTTAGAGAAACAACATGTTCGTCCTTATAAAAATATTTGATTTTCTTCTCTGTGCGACAGTGCTCTATATCTGTTCATCTTTTTAATTTCAGAATCCATTCCGGGCTTCTCACCAAGGTTTTTCAGCTTATAATTGTTGGCTACCATACACCTTAGGCAGCCATGGGAACCAGATGACTGCCTTTTGGAAACCAGTGTGATTTTACCATATAAGGGGACTTTGTGGGCATAGAACGGCTGCTGGCCCACAAAGGATTGGATTTCTTTCCACAGTTTTTCTTAGACAGTCCCTCCATACCCAGCCATGAGGGCTCCTGGTTTTCATTTCATGGATGGTGAATTGGAATTTCTCTCAACTTTCTTCTTTTCCCAGCATTTATACACTATGACCTTGCTTTGAGACAGGAGGTAGAATCCATGGGAATCGGTAGGTGAGGGTGGTTGAGGACAGAGTATATGATATTAACCTATTCTGTCTATTCTAATCCAATGGATGAAATGACCAGGAGGAAACAACACTCATAAAGGGAGAAAAGATATAGAATGACCTGATGATTTTGAGTCTTTGCACGATTTTTTACTTTATTCTCTCCTTCCTCTTTTGGCATTTCCATCTCTTCTTCCTGAACTAGCCCCTTCTTTAGGGTGTGCCTCAGCCAGGGCAAAGGTTCTCAAACATCATCATGTGTCAGATGACCTGGTGGGCTTGTTGCCGCACAGTTTGCAGAGCCTCTCCTCTAGAATTTCTAATTCAGGAGGTCTGGGGGGAGGTTTAAGGATGATTTTTTTTTTTCTTTTTACAGCTACACCCATGGCATATGAAAGTTCCCTAGCTAGGGGTCAAGTTAAAGCCATAGCTACAGGCCTATGCCACAGATTGTGGCAACACCAGATCCTTAACCCACTGAGCAGGGTCAGGGATCAAACCCACATCCTCACGGATACTATGTCAGGTCTTAACCTGCTGAACTACAATGGGAACTCCAAGGATTGCATTTATAATAAATTCCATGGTAAAGCTGATGCTGCTGGTCCAAGGGCCAGAATTTGAGAACCACTGGTCTAGGGATTGTGTCTTATCATGGGAATATTTTCATTGACTCATTCAATATTTATTGAGACATTCCTGAGCTAGGCAGTGTCTTAGTCACTGCATACTCCCCACAGAACCTAGCTTTAGGGGCTGGTATTTAGTGGGTCTTTAATGAATGTTAAATAGTGCAACTTACATTTCCCCAGGTCTCAGCAACTATGGGTACTCTTTAGTGGGACTGGGACACTCTTTAGTGGGACTGGCTCAAGCTGCACTGATGCTCACCCTCTTCTGCATAAAACAAGATCTCCAGCAGCTTTCAAAAATCATTCATTTGTCTCAAAAGTAATGCTTGGGCTTGTCACTCCTGTGTTTATAGCCTAGTTAAGTCTGATCATAGCACACCAGCCTCCTGGCTCTTTTCTGCCTGTGCAGCTACTTAAGGGTCACATACTGCCCAGCCTCCTGCTGCTGCTAATGCTTCTGTGGGGTCCATTCCAGGGGTGCTCCCCCCAGAGCTCCCCAAACTGCCAACACCTGGAAGTGGGGGGGGGGATGCTCCCTTGAGGCAGGAGATAGACGAGCTCCATGATAGGCATTTACAACCAGCCTCTTGTTTACACTTCCTGGGGCAGGAGAGAGGTGGGCTCCTGGATAGACATTTAGAACCAACCACCTATCTCTACTCCAAGACAGAAATAACAGCAGGCACAAAGCAAATAATTGGTACTTGTCTTCTGTGAACTGTTAAACAATGGTAATGACAGGATCAAAAGAGGGGCTAGCCCTCTTTGGGCAAAAGACCAAGAGGCCACATACTTCTCATCCTCCGGGTGAGGGAGACCCCCAACTACACATGTTCAAAAAGACCCCTTGGATCAGAAAGGGAGGGGGGCCAGGCCATAATAAGTCTGGAATAATGTTCCCGTGGTGCCTTGCTTTGGAAATTATCTTGGCCAAAATAATGAACATTCAGACTGGGGAGGGCTCAGGGTCTGGTGAGGTGTGAAAGATAAAACAATATAATTGGCCAAAGGAAAACAAAGACCTGGAAGAACTGTCCTATATAGGTGATTTAAATTACCTCTCAGGTGTGCTTCTCATTCAGGGGGACACCCACAAGTTCTCTTCTCTTTTGGGTGTGGACCACTGCTTTGCTTCTGCCTTAGATAAATAGACTACTTCTCTGTGTGCTCTCCCACATGTTGTACTGTGTTTCTAATAATAAACTTACCTCCTTGAAACATTCTTGCTTTCAACAGGGGGTAAGAATCAGGGCAATTCTGCTTCTAGCCTCTAACTGCTCTAGGGGCTAGGATTCCTAGTTTTCATCCAGGCTACCCAGGTTCAATTCCTTGCTTCAAGCCATCACTCACTGCTGTCTCTCAGAGATCACCCTGACTCTGCACCACATTTCCTTGTCTGGAAACCACCCTGAACTGCTGATGCCTTCACATCGCAGAATAATACATGAAAGCCCCTCCACCAGGGTTTGCCTGTCCTTCTTTCCTGGGACTTGACTCCACAGGGTGGATGGGCTGGATACATGACACTTTCTGTCTTTCCTAATACAGTTTCTTCGTCAATTCATAAAACACGTGTGTGCTTTCCACAGCCCAGCGACTTATCAGATAGGCCATACCTGTCTGAACCATAGCAGAGGACACAACTGAGTCTCAAAATGCCCAGCTACAAATGCAAAAAAGGACCCCAGTTTCTCTCTTTCTTTTCCAGCCCTTTTAAGGTGTTTACTTATAGCTCCATTTCTGATATGCCAGATTTAATCTAGGAGAACCAGGGGGCTTTCTTTCCTTTCAGTGTACTCTACCTGCAGCTTATTTCTTTCAACTTTTCTTAGGGGAGGAGAGAAGAGATTTTGTGCCTGTATCAGTTTCCTACAAGGAGCCCAAGATTGAGCATGCTTTATCCAATCTTCACTCCTCCACACAGGCCAAAAACCACTGCTGCTTGGGCTGTTTTGTCCTGAGCCAAGAATGACCCAGGGCTGGTGTGTCTGTCCTGGCTTCCATGTGTGTGGCCTGGAGAGGCAATGGGGAAGCAGAGAATTGAGGGCTTCAGCATCCATGGCTGAAGCAGAGAAGCTTTGTTGTCTAGACTGTTTGGGGGCTTTTAGAAGGAACTTGGGTTGCCTCTGACTTACCTACTTTCTTATTCCATGATGACTCTGTGTGTTCTTGGGTTTGAGAATTATCAAGCAGATGCTGATTTTTATGACATGCACAGATCATCAAATTATCCAGAAGTGAAATGACAACCATATGAACATCTCTTATTTCAAATAGATGTCAAACTTGCTGTCATATGTCCTATCTCTTTCCTGTGCTATGCTTTGGCCATGCAAACATTGTTAAGTTTCTGGTCATGTGGCAGAACCGTGATAATACAAACACAACTTTAAATAAATGGAACAAACCTTCCTAGAGAGATGAGGCTATGGCTACCCTGGGAAGAGGCAGGGAGGCTCAGATTACTCTTCTCCAGGTATAACCATAGATCGAGTGGGGAGGGCCCAATTCAATCAAAGACCAGGCAGTTCCTCCCCTGGAAGTAGGCCTACTGGGTGCTTAGTCACCACAGGGAGCTATGGTTCCCAGCATCACTTCACGGATCTGATCTGTAAGGCTAGCTCTGAGGAGACACACGCTTTTCTTTTCAAACTCATCTACTGAAACTACATGTGGAGGCACTGGCCCACAGGAAAGATGTCCTTAGTGATGGGTAATCGAGTGTCAGAGAAAAGCGTACATGTTTCTATAAAATAAAACACAAAAACTGTAATATTCTTCCACTGCATCCAGAAGTTCCCAGGCCTGGGATTAAATCTGAAATGCAGCTGCGACTTAGGGCCATAGCTGTGGCAGCTTCAGATCCTTAATGCACTGCACTGGGCTAGAGATTGAACCTGTGCCACTGTAGAGACAATCCTGGATCTTAACACACTGCACCACGGTGGGAACTCCTGTAACTTCTTTTTAAGATTTTAAAGACAGATGATATAATATAGAGCACTACTTAAAGAATGACCAACTTCTTTGTACCAATTGAACACCACTCTGTAGCAGAATTTCAAAGATGATCAGGCTAAGAATTATTCAGCCACAAGCCACACCAGCTTGGTGCCTTCCATCCCTCATGGTGGAATGCATAGCAAATGTATTAGTAAATCCCACATGACAAGCAGGAAGAGGGTCACATCCAAGATCACAGGCGAGAGCCAGGATTATAGTTCTAGAAAAGCTTGGGTCCTAGAGGTCAGGAGAGTGGTAGGCAAGGGTGAGGGACCCAGCGGATGGGTCTGGTAAGCACAGACCAGGGACAGAGGATCCATCTGTTGGTCTATGATCTATATAACTAACAAGTTTGGGTCAACCACCGCAAAGACCAGCATAACACTTTGCTTTTCAGAGACTGCAGTTAGTACACATTCCTCTGGTGGGGGATCTTGAGCCAGTAGCAGCAGCAAACAGTACACCTGGCAGAAGTGGGGAAAAGAAAAATGCTGTGTGGTAGGAAGTGTGGCAGCCTCTTCCCTGTCTGAGCTGGTCCTGGAGTTCTTCCAAGTTGAAGGAGAAAGTGCCTTCCCTTCATTTGTATCTTAACGTTGGAAGCCTTGAAGGATTTACAGATTATTTCACTGCCAGTAAAACCAAAGACTTAACACTTAACTGTAAGAAGGTGTTAATCTGCCTCTGAAGCTAGCCATGTAACTTTTAGAAGAGTGAGTTATAACCCTATGCATTGAACATTTTTCAAACCATGGATGGCTGGGCTCCACCTCACATCGATTAAATGAGAATCTCTGGGGAGCTGCATGGCACACGCACATCTGTCTTGTTCTTACATTTTCAGTGACATCATTGTTCATTAACTTTCTGATTTAGTTTTTCTTTTTTCTTTTTGTCTATTTTTTTGCCTTTTCTAGGGCCGCTCCCGCAACATATGGAGGTTCCCAGGCTAGGGGTCCAATTGGAGCTGTAGCCGCTGGCCTACGCCAAAGCCACAGCAACACGGGATCTGAGCCGCGTCTTCGACCTACACCACAGCTCACAGCAATGTTGTCACTACTGTGATGCAGGTTTGATCTCTTGATCTCTGGCCTGGGAACTTCCACATGCTTCATGGCAAAAAAAAAAAAAAAAAAAGGAGAACGAGGAAGAAAAGGAACATCACCACTAGCCCCACATTGCTACTTCTTCATCATCACCTCCATAAAAATGCAAAAAAAAAAAAAAAAAAGGTTATTTAATCCAGTCACACCATTGTCTTATTGTCTATTTTTCCACTTTATTTTCCTCATAGATTTTTTTTTTCTTTTTATGGCCACACCTTCAGCATAGGGAAGTTCCCAGGCTAGGGGTCACATAGGAGGAGCTACAGCTGAGGCCTACATCACAGACACAGCAACACCAGATCCTTAACTCACTGAGCAAGGCCAGGGATCAAACCCACATCCTCATGGATACCGGTAGGGTTCCTAGCCCACTAAGCCATAATGGGAACTTGGATTTTTTTTTTAATGGAGAGAAAATACTTTAGGTATGTGACTGCTTATTATATCAGTCTCTAAGCTAATAATATTCATAGCAATAAAAAATGTTTGAGTATTCTATGTATCCTCATATGGTATATGCAAATAGGATATTGTGGCAATGAAACTTTCTTTTTTTTTTCTTTTTTTTTCTTTTTAGGGCCACACCACAGCATATAGAAGTTCTCAAGTTAAGGGTTGAATCGGAGCTGCAGCTGTCAGCCTATGTCACAGCCACAGAAATGTGGGATTTGAGCTGTGTCTGCAACCTATACCATAGTTCACAGCAATGCCGGATCCCTGACCCGCTGAGCGAGGCCAGGGATCAAACCTGCATCCTCATGGATACTAGTTGGATTTGTTTCCACTGCACCACAAAGGGAACTCCTGGAGAAATTTTTTTTAAAAAAATCTGTGTGACTGGAAAAGTCACGCCTAAGTTTTTGTCTAAAGGAGTTGAAAGCACCACTAGTGAACAGAACAGGTTTGAATAGGCAAAGGGGACAGTGGTTAAAATTGTTTTCTGTTTCTACCTGCTGGCACTGTTTTTACCCAGTGTATTTGTAACATCAGTATGTTAGCTACACCAATCATTCCATGAGCTGTTTCTTAAATTTACCTGATCGCATCCCCTCGGTGCAATGGTGCCAAGGTGCCTGGGTAGGAAAAAGGGGCCAAAAAGTTCAACAAAGTGTCAGGGCCAAAAATTGGGGAGGAGGGTCAGTCAACTAGATTTATGAACTCAAGACAACTCTTAGGTATTTCCTAAGCATTTCTCCACTAAAATAAAAAAGCAACCCCACCCCCCAAATCCCACAAAACAAAACTGTTTTGAAAACAGCTAGTGAAAGATTCTACTCAGTATAACCTGTCCTCTGCTAAAAATTTACTTTTATTTATTTATTTGTTTATTTATTTTTCATTGTTTAAAGTTTTATCAAAACATAGTTGATTTACAATGTTGTGACAATTTCTGCTGCACATCAAAGGGATTCATTTATACATGTACACACATCCATGCTTTTTCAGATTCCAAAGACTCAGTTTTTAAAGAGTCAGGTCAGTTAGTTTTCTGAGTATATGCAAATAAGAGAGTTTTACAAACTAATCTTGTTAGAGTTTCTTTTCAAGAAGTTAATATTTAACTATCTAGAAAATAATTCTGTGCTTATGGAAGGGTGCTTTAAGAGTATGGTAAAGCATATGTATATATGTATATATATGTGTATATATATATAATGGAACCACACTGCTGTACACTTGAAACTAACACATTATAAATCAACTAGACTTCAATAGTAATAATAAAAAGAGAGCACAAAGGAAATGCACTTGGTGCTTAAATTCTTACGAAATTCAACCAGAATCTACAGGTACTTCTAGGTCACTGCCAAGATTGGGGTTGTTCTGTTTCCTTCCTCCATGTGGCAGAACTTTTCAAAAGGAAGAAAGGTTTGAGTTTAAGTATGCTCAAACAATAGTTCTTTTATCGTTTTTGGTATTTTATCACTCGGAAGTTTATTCTTTCCTTTTCTATATGTTCCAATGCTTTTATGAGCTTTTTTCTGCACTGTAACATGTAGTCTTTTTAGGATCACACACCATACCCTAAGTTCTTAACCCCCACCCCCCATACCACAACTTTCTTTTCTGGGGGTGGGAGGCGGGGATGTTCCCTGCCCCCTGCCTGCCTTCTAGATTCTCTTTGCTGTAGAAGCCAGAAAGGATAAGTCTAAATGAGACCCGGAGGTCATCAACCCCTGCCTTTGTGCCAGGACATGCAAACTACCTAAACCAATCACTAACCTGTTTTTTAAAAACCTCCAATCAGAGAGAGCCCACAACTTCTTTTTGTGAACGGTTGCACCCCACAACTGGCACACTAGAAATATCTCTCCCCCTATCATGAGTACATTTATCTCCCTGTTCTATTTTTTCCCCTCGTTTGCATGAACTCTTTCTTACCTTTTAATGAACTTCTAGGCCTTCTCTTCTCAGGAGTGGTGGGACCTCACAGTTACTCTGTACAACGGCCAGGATGGAAAGGTGAGTCCCTGGAAAACCTGGTGCTCTAATCCTGGCTTCTGGGCTGGACAGAAGGTGATGGCATTCCTGTCAGGAGATGTTTATTCCACTGCTGCTAAGCACTCTCAATCCTTTCTCACGCCAAGAGATGGGATATTTCCCAGTCTGTTTCCAAACAGAACACTAGAGGGCTCCCTAGGGTTAAAAATAAGTGGAAAATATCTGAATGAAAACTGCTTCTGTCCGGCATTTGTTTTTTTCAGAATTTAAAATTAAAGTTAATTTTTTTTAAATATTAAAAAAAAAACTTTCCAGGTCTTAAAAGTGGGTTGTCAGCAGCCAGTTAACAAGTAACTGTTTTGCTTTGCAATTGGTAGTTTTCAAGGGAGCTTTTAAAAGCTGAGCTGAAATACTTGAAATGTGGAACGCTCTTGACCATGAAATATGTTCTACTTACATGCCTCAGCCTTTAAAAGTTCTTTGCATTAGAGTCAGGGATTACATTCTTCCTGGAGCCAAGCACGGGGCCAGTTGTGTAAGTAAGATTGCCTACCAATTCCTCTTCTTTTTTAATAATGTGAAAAAAATAAAGCTAGAGAGCTTTTTGTTTTCTTTCAGCTGATCTTGGTGGAAAGAAAAGGAATAAAAAGCAGTTTGATGGGTGTTTTCCATTTATGTGTGTGGGTGTGTGACTGCCTAAATATAATTGCATCCAAGATTCAGGGGCATGCATAGCTTTATATTAAAGCAACCCTTGGTGTAAAATGAACCAGATTATGAAGAAAAAAATTGTACCATCAGATTAAGAGAATATGTTTCTGTATCTGAATGTTACTATGTGGTACTTCTGCCCAACTGCAGGGTTTTTAAAAATAAATAGGAGTTACTATAGGTTTTTAAAACAATTTGCTACTTGTCTTAAATTATTTCTGAATTTAAAAAAAAGAAAAGCCTGGTTTTATCAAATTTTAATACTTTCCCTCAGGGTCAAGTTAAATGATTCCAGCTACGCAATATAAAAGAGTCTTGGATTTTGGTGGTTTGTTTTCACTAATTGAAAATGAATAACACATCTATATAACTATTTTGTTTCTTTTTTAAAAAAAATTTCATTTAAAAGATGATTTACTGGCAGCAGTGATGAAAAGAAAGAGTTCTGGTTTTTCTTTTCTCTTGTGGAGGAACTGGACTCATTTAAGACTGTGACTCAGTTAACTCTGTTTCCATTCATTCCTAGGAACATGCCACAGTTCTCCTTGGGGAGGCTGAAGGGAGTTTAAAGGTTTGTTGCCGCTTCTGACAGAAACGTTCCAGTTCCATCACCAACCCTTAACTTCCACCCCGACCCACTGGAGACCACTTAGACACCTGAGCTGAGGCGACAGCTGCATTCAGAAAACCATGCATCATGTCAGCAGAAGCCAACTGCAGACTTTAAACTCTGTTCAGCATGTGGACTCGGCGGAGAAATGAACTGTCCAGGCAAGCCAGGGCAACTCATAAACTGGTTCCTCTGTTCCCTGTGCGTCCAGCGAGTGAGGAAACTCTGGAGCAGCCGGCGCCCCAGGACTCGGAGGAATCTCCTTCTGGGCATGGCCTGCGCCATCTACCTGGGCTTCCTGGTGAGCCAGGTGGGGCGCAACTCTGTCCAGCACGGAGGGCTGGCTGGCAAGGGGCCGCACCGGAGCAGAGACGTTGCCAAGGGTCCTTTCCCTGAGATCCCCTTGGATGGAACGCTGGGCCCTCCTGAGTCCCAAGGCAATGGGACCACGCTGCAGCCCAATGTGGTGTACATCACCCTGCGCTCCAAGCGCAGTAAGCCCGCCAACATCCGTGGCACCGTAAAACCCAAGCGCAGGAAGAAGTATATGATGGCTTCTCTGGCCTCGGGGCCAGAGGCTTTGGTCGGAGCATCCTTTCAGCCTCAGGCAGCTGCAAGGGCAGCTGATGCTGAAGCGCCTGGACACGTCAGGGCAGGAAACCTGGCCAAGGTTAGGGAGCGGCCTTGGAGGTGGATCCAGGGTCAGAGAGGGCGAGGTGGGGGCGCAGATTTGCAGCTGCCCCAGGCGGGGGAGAGCAACATCAGGATCTACAGCGAAAGCGCCCCGTCGTGGTTGAGCAGAGAAGACATTGGCAGGATGCGCCAGCTTGCGGACAGCGCGGTGGCTGACCTCCAG
The DNA here is from genome assembly GCF_054392235.1 of Sus scrofa. Lineage (NCBI taxonomy): Eukaryota > Metazoa > Chordata > Mammalia > Artiodactyla > Suidae > Sus > Sus scrofa. The sequence continues at coordinate 47,681,433 of NC_139390.1, read as the reverse complement.
CCGGCCTGGTCCAGGAGCGGAGCACGCCTGCTGGTGCTGGAAGGTATTGCCCGGCCCTCGGTGCCCGCCTGCGGCCCCAGCCCCTGTGGGCTGCTTAAGCAACCTCTGGACATGAGCGAGGTGTTCGCTTTTCACCTGGACAGGATCCTGGGGCTCAATAGGACCCTGCCTTCTGTAAGCAGGAAATCAGAGTTCATCCAAGGTAACAGTTTCCCAGGCTTCATAATTTGCAGCTGTTGGGGACTCAGCTTGGTTTTTCTCTTTTCCCTCAGTCTCTTTTTCAAAATAATTCTCTCCACCCACGTTTCACATTTGGACAGCCGTAGTGGCGTGTCTTACCATACGCTTGGCATTTTTGATTTTCCCAGCTTTGGGAAGACAAGAGAGTTCCAGGGAGATGCCGTACTTGCCATGCAAGAGTAAGCCCCCCAGTGCATAATCTCTGCTCTTCCTTTCCCTCACCGCACTTCCAAGAGGCTTATTAAATCTAATTAAAGCCAATGGCAATTTTCGAGTGGAGGAGAGGAAGCTGGGGTGGAGGCAAAGAACTTGCTGACAGTCAGGCGTATTATTAGATAGGTTACTATGGAAGTAAGTAGAATTGGAAGTAAGTTCATTGGAAGTGTTTAAAAGTAAGGGGGAAATGAGTTATCTTGCTTTAGCAGATGGAATCTATTTAAGAGGCCCAGAGCCAGACTCTGTTAGATTCAACCCCTTGATTTTTCATGATAGATTTAACCCCTTTCTTTTAGAAAGAAATGAGGCCCAAAGAGGTGATTTGTTCTGTATATATGCTAACTAGTTGTGTGGGTTCTCCAAGTCCCTGACAATGGTTTATCAAGCCTGGGTTGAAGATGCTATCTGGTGACCAACATGCTGGCAGGTGCTAGGAAAGGGAGACAGCCTCTTCAGCTGCAGGTGCAGGGGCTGGTCTGTAACCATGTTCATGCCACAGAAAGCATACTCTCTGAATCCTGAGGCTATTCAAGGGTTTGAGTACAAAGTAGGGTGGGTCCTTGGCTTGTGCTGCAAAGCATAGTGAGCCCAGAACTTGCCACTCTGGATCCAGGCTGATCCAAGAAGCTAAAAAGGACCCCAAAGAGATTATAAGCTGCAAGGATATTTCCTTGCTTCCTGTCACTGTAAAATTTAGCACTTCCGCTCATTTTCCATGGCCTTTGGACTGGACTGGATTAAAACCTTGGGGGTGGCCAAGAACCAAACTGTACTTTCAATGGCTTCTGGAGGATAATTTAGTCTTAGAATGGGTGCTTTTGGAAGTACTAGTGATTTACTTAGAAAGCATTGCCATTCCTTACTTATCCATGGGTAAGAGCTGTAGGATCATAGGTGTATTTTGATGTCTCAGATTCACAAAGTCGTCCACCATGGTGATGCTGATGTGAGAAAGCCTTTCAAACATTCAAACAAATGTTGGTAAAAACTCATTTTCAGTGGGTGCTCACTATTTGCTGAACACTATGCTAGTCGATTCCCATAGTCCATGTATGCCTTGACTTACATTTCTTGCCACATGATAGAGATAGGTTTTATTATTATTTGTGAAATAGATGAGAAAAATGAGGCTTATTTAGGCAAAGTAATTGCCCTCCATGCCCACAGCTCATGTTAGTGGCTAAGCTGGGTTTTGAGCCAAGGCCTAGCAAACTTCAGTTCTTAGCCATGGGGTTAGGTGACAATATCATTTCCTATCCAGATGGGAGCCCCCAGGAGAGAAGGAAGATATGGATGGACCTTGAGACTGCAGGTACCCTGCATGGCAGTCCTGGGCCAAGCAGGGCAGAGGGTCTCCTGGAATGCTCTCTTGCTCATTGTTCATTTTCATGTCACAAAGGCCCCTGAGAAGAGATGATGCATGTTTGAATACCCCCTGAGGCATGGTGCTCTGATCTGTCCTTTGAGCTTCCCTGGGATGCTCCTGAATAGAAGTTGGGAGAGTGAAGTAGTGGTTAGGAGTCTGGGCTCTGGAGCTGGGCTGCCTAGATTTGAATTTACCAACCATGTGACCTGCAAATGTCATAGTATCTCTCTGTCCCTCTGTGCCCTCAGCTGTAATAATACTTACCTCATGAGGTTTTTGTTAGTTAACACATGGAAAAAACATGGATCTGGTGTTTGACACATAGTAAACCTTCAATAAATATTGGCCACTTTTGTTACTACACTAAGCACATGAGGTACCAAGTTCACTGAGTTACTTATATAGCCTCTAAGTCTCATCTATCATTTCTTTTTAAAATTGAAGTATAGTTGATTTACAATGGCATGTTAGTTTCTGGGGTACAGCAGAGTGATTCTCATATATATTCTTTTCCATTATAATTATAAGATATCAGGAGTTCCCGTCGTGGCACAGTGGTTAACGAATCCGACTAGGAACCATGAGGTTGCGGGTTCGGTCCCTGGCCTTGCTCAGTGGGTTAACGATCCGGCGTTGCCGTGAGCTGTGGTGTAGGTTGCAGACGTGGCTCGGATCCCGAGTTGCTGTGGCTCTGGCGTAGGCCGGTGGCTACAGCTCCGATTCAACCCCTAGCCTGGGAACCTCCATATGCCGCGGGAGCGGCCCAAGAAATAGCAACAACAACAACAACAAAAAAAAGACAAAAGACAAAAAAAAAAAAAAAAAAAAAAGATATCAAATATAGTTCTCTGTTTTACACAGTAGGTCCTTGTTGTTTATCTGTTTTATATATAGTAGTGTGTATATATTAATCCTATACTCCTAATTTCCCTCCTTCCTCCTTTCCCCTTTGGTAAACATAAGTTTGTTTTCTATGTCTGTGAGTCTGTTTCTGTTTTATAAATAAGTTCATTTGTGTCATTTTTCTTTCAAACTCCACATAATAAGCAATGTTGTATGACATTTGTCTTTCTCTGTCTGACTTATTTCATTTAGTATGATAATCTCTAGGTCCATCCATGTTGCTGCACATGGCATTGTTTTACTCTTTTAATGGATGAGTAATATTCTATTGTCTATATTGTCTATACATCTTCTTTATCCATTCCTCTGTCAATATACACTTAGGTTGCTTCCAGTATTGACTAATGTGAATTGTGCTGCTATGACTGTTAGGGTGCCTGGATCCTTTTGAATTCGCGTTTTCCCCGATCCATATCATTTCTTTATGTGACAGGACTAGGATGAAAATCCAGCACTCCTGCTCACTTACTTAAACTTTTTGGTGCCAGGATATCTCTTAGGTATTTAATTCTGTTCTCTGCATATCTAGCATCTTTGGGAATAACAGAAGCAGTTGCATTTAATTTGAAGAAGGCATTTATAATCTCAATATAGACCAGTGTTCCCTTATTTAAGTATGTAGTGATGGAAAGAAACTGACAAGGTTGTATTAACTGGACTGTCAACGTGGTGAGTTAAATACCTGAGATTGTATCTCAGGTAATCCCAGTGCTTTTTTCATTCTTTCTTTGGTACTTTCTCCTGGAATGTAGTTATTGAGAGTCATCAAATCAGGCCAGCTTCCTTTGGAGCCTAGGATGTGATTTAGATATAGTGAGGAGCACTCTACCCAATGTAATTCTACCATTGTAGACATTGTGCTCATGGCAAGTGCATAATAGATCAGTTCTGGTCATGACAGGGGATGCATAGCCTTGGGGTACCCATCTCTAGTCTTTTTCTGACTTGTGTCTTCCTTGCCCTGATTTCCACAGACAAGCATATCTTCCATTTAGGGTCCTTCTAGTCTTCTCTGGTCCAAGCTTAGTTTTGCTTGAGCCTCCCTGTCTACCTAATGGGGTGGGTGATAGATCTTATCTAGTTACCCAGCAATCTGTTTCTGGCTCATTCTCTATCATTGCTTTGTAATTTTAATTGCTTGTCTAAATACTAGTTCCTTCTTGCTAGGCTCTAGGTCTGTGAAGCCAGATAAATTTCTTGTCGTGCTCATCACTGCATTTCCAGACCCCAGTAGGGAGTTTGGCACATAGTAGGTGCTCAATAAATATTTTTGAATGAATGAAAGAATGCATTTAGGGCCTTTCCACTGACTCTAAGTAGTAAATATACATTTGCTTCCAGGTTTCAAAACTCAGGACAAATGCTACCATTTTTAGTCTTAAATCCAGGCTGAGATTTCTCCTGGAGGATCTTATAAATAGCTCATTGAAAAGGTAGTGAAAAATGTCCTTGGCAGCCTCTGTATAATGCAAATAATGAGGTTTATGAAGCTTATTATTGTGAGGACCATCCCTGTGGTCTCTTACCTCACACTGTAATGTGATAATGAATTTTTTGGAAGAGGAACAATGGATGCGATTCAGGTATGTATTTCTCTGATGATCTGGCTTGGTCTAGGAGTTGAGTTTCAGTATCTGGGAGGGTGGGTAGCCAGCAGATCCTATTATTAATCTGCCCTGAGTGTTGCATGTGTTCTCTGATTTTGGATGAATATTTGTGAAAATAAATTCATGCTGGGTACCAAGAACATAGCCAGTCTGAATTGCGTGTTGAATATAGATATTTATCTCAGTTCATCTTTCAAAGAAACCTATGCAGTACACTTTTTTTTAACTTCAATTTTGAGGTGAAATAAAGGTAAGAAGTTCACGCTATGAGTTAATTGTCCAAAAAGAATTCCAGCCCTTGTCTTATAACTTCCAAGTCTTTCCTCTTTCTTCTTTCCTCACCAGTTGTTTTAGGGTCTTTAAGGTATACGTTCTTTCTTCATCACCACAGCCTATTTATGTGTCTTGTTTCCTAACATAACGCAACCCCAACGACCGGCACACTGCTGAACAGATCCAGGCTGTTGGCACATTTTACATCTCAGGGAGACAACAAGCTTAACCACAGCAAGAGTAATAGTGAATGTTACCACACACCAGGCACTGTTTAAGTACTATGCACATATTATCTCATTAAATCTTCTTAAACTTTTTATGTGGTGGATGCTCTAGGAGAGACAGTTTGTGGATGTAGAAGTAGAGACCCAGTGGAATTAAGGATCTTTGCTCAAAGTCATACAAATTACCTGGATGTTAAAAGGATACATAAATGCAAAGGGAGGGAGGTATAAAAGAGCATCAGGTGCTATGATATGCTCTGCCAGCCTCAGGCTCTCAGATGAAGCTTTCTGTTTATTTAGTCCAAAAGCAAAAGGCCGCAGGTATAAAGCTCATCTTTAGGTATTTATTTGTAAAACTGGCATAGTTGATCCTATCAGCCCAGAGCCACTAGCCCCTAGCTCAGGGACAAGTTCTTGGTTCTTTTTTTTTTTTTTTTTCTTTTTATGGCCACACCTGCAGCACAGGGAAGTTCCCAGGCTAGGGGTCGAATCAGAGCTGCAGCTGCAACATATGCCACAGCCATGGGAACACCGAATCTGAGCCACATCTGTAAACTGCACTGCATCTTGCAGTAACACCAGATCCTTAACCCACTGAGCGAGGCCAGGGGTTGAACCCACATCCTCACAGTTACTGTTGGGTTCTTAACCTGCTGAGCCACAATAGGAACTCCTGGTACAGGAGTTGTATAACTTAATGAATTCTAGATGACTCCCCTTGAAAGCAAGAATATATAGATATATGAAATTAGCAGGCTTATCGGTCCTATACTATAGATCAGACCATTTTCTAACGGTGTCACTCTAAAGACATTCCAGAAAATGAGAAGGGTATACTCAGGGAAGGGCAAGGTTGTAATTAGGAAGCGAGGGCCAGTGTGCTGTGCTACAAAATCCAGCCATGATCAGTGGACCAGAGTCTCATCCTATATGTGTCTTTGTGGGAAACGCAAAAGTGAATTGAAATCTAGCATCGAGGACCTTTTTATAAAGTCCACATTTGCAATAAGGAAATATTTTTCTACTGTAAATCTGCAAAAACTCTTGTGGGTCTATACTGCATTTGGTGACTTTGCCTATTTGTGTCACTTAACAATTTCACACAGCAGATAATATTGATACTTTAAGCATGGGAATCCTGAGGCTTGGTGATGGTGTGAAATTCATCTAAGGACACATAGGTAGTGAGCAGTGGAGCTGGAATTTGTACCCAATTCTGCCTGATACTAAAGTCTCCTCCTGTTGCTTCTCTTAAAGCACATTACCTCCCAAATATAACTTGATGTGGTTATGGTAGAGTAACAACAATGTTTACATTGTAACATCATTTCCAGTTTTTCATTATGCACATTTCTATTCGCCTTTTTCTTCAAATCAACAATTTTAACATATTTTTACTCAAGGGAGGTGTGACACTGCACTGAATACTGCGACACAGGTTGTCTTTTTAATTTAAAAAAATTTTTAAAAAGTTATAGTCGATTTATACTGTGGTACCTATGGCAATGTGTATACACACACACACACACACATCTATATATATCTATATCTATATATATATATATAGGTACACACACATATATATTCCCGTTCTTATATTATCTTCCATCATGTCTTTCTCTTTCTGACTTACTTCACTTAGTATGAGAATCTTTAGTTGCATCCATGTTACTGCAAATGGCATTATTTTGTTGTTTTTAAGATACAATCCAATTTTTACCAGATTTTCTTGTTTTATCATAAATAATCATTTGTATATAAATATGACCAAACCTATTAGTACATTTTCTGCCAAACTGTCCTTGGGAAAATCATCAGTCATGACGAAGGTTACCAAATATTATGTGGTGCTGATACATTTAGATAATTTTTAACAAAATATTTTGAACTACTTATCTCAGACAAGACAAAGCAGACTATGTCCATGTGAAAGTCAAGAGCAGAAGAGCCCAGCACCCCTGTGATCTTCCATTTAGCAGCTTGGCCAAGCTTCCCAGCAATCTGCATGGAGATGGGAATGAATCCTGAGGGCTACCATTTTGGTAGCATTTAAGCATCGTGCTATTTTTCATGCCCAGCATGGAAGATGCATTATGTGTGCTTTATTTTTAGGATGTTGCTTCATTGCCACAGAGCTGTCAGACTGAATTAAGGTAGCCTCGTTCCAGGAATTCTGTATGTGAAGGCTGCTTGGATGACAAACTGCAGGCACCCCACCAACTTTCATTTAGATTCGTTGTAGATCCCCAGTTGCTTACTGCTTTCTGACTTGCACTGCCTCATCTTATCATAAAGTAGGAGACATCCAGGGTGTATTTTCCACTCTCTTTTTGAGTACATGTGAGTAGTGCTGTCAGTTGGAGGTGTGACTGCCAGAGCAGGGGGACGGCAACTGTACATTTCATGTTGTCCAAGGCTCTCAGGTAAGGATAGAGAGGAAGTTATGAGAATAACCCAGATACCCCCACAATTTGGAAGCACTTTTACCTCAAAACCCTAGAAATCTTGGACATGGGTGCCAACTTTCTTAAAATATCTATTCAGGAGCATAAGAGTCATGTCTTATTTCTGCAAATCTGTATTGAAACCTCATTGTGTTCTTTATCAGAAAAGCCCCAGGGATATTTCTTTAACAGTCACATTGAGCTGGTCAGCTTAATACTTTCACTTTCATTTATTACTGCACAAAAATTTACTGAGTGTGGGCTCCAAGTGGTGCTAGGCTCTGCTGCCCAATTGTTTGTTCATTACCTACCTTCCTCAGCAAGGTGGAGGAACTGGGAAACCCTCTCTGCTGTGCCTCTGGGCCATGTCCCCTGATCTCCTGTGAGGCTGGAAGAGAATGGACAGTATGTGGCAGTTGCCATGGTGCTCACGGCCTAAAAATGCTTGTTCCTCCATTCCATACAATCTATTCCCTTCTACAGCATCCTATTTATCTTTTCTTCTTTTGAGAAATATTTATTGAGCATTTGCTGTATGTAAGCCACTCTTGTAGTCATTGGCAACTATGTCAGTAGACAAAACAGTCAAGAATCCTGTCTTCATGGAGCCAGACTACACAAAAGCTCTGTGGCCTGGGAGGGGATCTTCCTATGGCCACTGATTTCAAATTTCTCAGCACCAGCCTGAGCCCAAGGTTATGACGTTTTCATTAGACCTGCTCTGCTGGAGTCTCTCAGTTGGTTTGAGGACCACACAGAAGCTGACCTCAGTTAATGGGCAAATATTGACATTTGGGTTGAATTCAGTTGCATGTTAGCATTTACTTTCTGTGTGTGAGGCACTGCTCTCAACATGAGGGTGAAGCTGTCTGGTTTCTAATTTAGATAGCTTTACAGTTAAGAGTGGGGGCTGGCATTTCGGTTTGCTAGAACTTCCATCACAAATACCACAAACAGAGGGGCTTAAACAACAGGCATTTCTTTCTCACAGTTCTGGAGGCTAGAAGTCCAAGATCCAGGTGTCAGCTGGCTTGGTTTCTTCTGCAGCCTCTCTCCTTGGCCTGGCAATGGCCACCTTCTTCCTTTGTCTTAATCTGATCTTTCCTCTGTGGCTGTGTGCCCTCATGTTCCTTTGTGTGTTCAAGTTTACTTTTTTTTATCAGGACACCAGTCAGGTTGGATTTCGGCCACTCTAGGAGCCTCATTTTAACCTAGTTGCCTCTTCTAAGACCCTTTCTCCAAATTCAGTCACCTTATGAAGTGCTGGGGTTGGGGCCTCCAGGTATGAATTTTTGGGGAACACAATTCAGTTCACAGCTGACAATCATTCTTTCTTTCTTTCTTTCTTTTTTTTCTTTTTAGGGCTGCACCTACAGCATATGGAAGTTCCTAGGCTAGGGGTCAAATTGAAGCTGCAGCAGCAGCATACACCACGGCCACAGCAACACCAGATCTGAGCCATATCTACGACCTACACACCAGCTCACACCAACGTTGGATCTCTAACCCACTGAGTGAAGCCAGGGATTGAATTCACATCCTCATGGACACTGTGTTGGGTTCTTAACTCACTGAGCCACAATGGGAATTTCCATAGCCGGGTCTTGGCTCCCTGAATTTGAATCCTCGTTCTATCACTTGATAGCTATGTGTCCTACGAGAAAGAACTCCATTTCTTTCTACCTTATGTCTTCATGAGTCTAATGATAATGAGGACAGTACTTAGCCCATAGAGTTGTGAGGATTGATTTGATCCATATGAAATATCTAGAACAGTGCCCCATGTAGGAATTCTCAGTGACTACCATCTTTTATTTTCATTCAGTTTCTAAGTTGATTCAACTCTTTGCGATATGTCTACTTAGGTTCTTTTGCTTTGTTTCTCTAGACTGATGTTTACTTGAACTAGATAACCAGGCATCTTAAGTTGTTGGTTAAAGAAAGTGCTAGGAGTGGACGGTGAGGATACCAGTATATCCCATTTTGGGAGTGCTAAGAGCTTTACTTTCATCATCTCACCAAATTTCACACAGCTCCGCCTATCAGATATTCCTGGACCAATTTTTGTGAGGAAGATGAGGTTAAGAGGGTAACCTAGGTCCTCCTAAGGCCCACAGGCTGGGAGGTGGATGTGGGTTGGGAGGGCTCCTCAGCCTTGTCCTTCACACTGTCTGTATTTTCTTCCATTATCCCTTCTCATCACCTGTAGCTGCTGGGAATGTGGGTGGGGGCTCTCACATTGCAACTGGCTGCCCCCACTGCCTTTCAGTTTAATTCCTGAATGTAGCCACAGTGCCTTACTGTTCCCCTTCTCATGACAGTGATTTGGGGATGGGGGAGTGAGGCAGTGGTGTTTCCACCATCCTGTGTTCATCACTGCAGTGTCTCAGAGAATCATGGAAACCTGGGGGCAGATGGCTGAGCACCACTGGCAGGGGACGAGGGCCTGGAAACCCTTGCATGCCCTCACCTCTGTTTCCCAAGTCTCTCTAATCCTTCCAGCCCATTTAAGGTGAGGACGGTGAAATCACTGCTCAGTAGGAGGTCATACCAAATGAATGTTTATTTGGGGCCACTTGACCGTTCCTTAGAACCTATGGGCTAGAAGAAAACCGGGGAATTCTGAAAAATCCACTCACTCATTCATCAAAGGATTTGAAGACTTGCTTTGGTTCAGACATTATGTCAGGAGTTGGAGATACTGAGACGATTGGAAACAGGTCCCTGTGTTCATAGATCACCCGGCTTGGAGGGCAGGAGACAGCTAAGCAAACCTGATGTCCAAGAAGGGTGGGATGAAGACCTCAACAGAGATATTCTTAGGAATCCTTTCATTTTTTTTTTCTTTTTACAGGTGCATCTGCAGCTATGGAAGTTCCCTGGCTAGGGGTTGAATCAGAGCTGCAGCCTAGGCCTATGCCATGCCACGGCAACCCCAGATCCTTCACCTACTGAGTGAGGCCAGTGGTCAATCCCTCATCCTCACAGAAACTATGTTGGGTTCTTCAACTGCTGAGCCACAATGGGAACTCATGTTTGGGGAATTTTGCAGGAATAGAGGAAGAATTTAGCTTAGGATGTGTGTAGAAGGGGATGGGTTGGGGTATTGCAAAAAGTTTTAGAAGTGGTCCTGTCAGAACCGGTTCTTAAAAGTCACTGCAGGTGGAGTGAGAGATGGGTGGATATAGAAAGGGTGGAGAAAATAGACTTGTGAGCAACTTGTGAAGGCAGAATGTGCCTAGAAAACTGCAAATGGTTCTGAAAAAAGGAGACTGGGGGTTGGGGGGGGGTGAGTGCAGAGTGGGTGGTTTTAGGTCATGTAAGGACATAGACTTCATCCCGCCTATAGTGGGAAATCCCGCCTATAGTGGGAAATCATTGAACCAAGGAAGAGGGTGATGTAAGTGAAGCTCTGCATGGCAGCAGGGTCCCCCCTGGTCAGGACTTCATAGCCTCTTGTTCTACAGTAACTAACACTAAATGGCCCAGGACCAGGTCTCCCTGATGTGACCAGGACTTCATGGGCAAAATGTGATAGTTTGTGGAGCCTGGCAGTGACCCCATCCTTACTACCTCTGAGGTCAAAGTTGGTTCCTGTTTTTCCAAATGGAATATTAAGACAGGAAGAGTCGGAGTTTCCGTTTTCATAGCGGAAGTCCAGGGCAGACCTCGAAAGCAGAAGTTCCTGGCCATTAGTCAGAGGTTCAGGACAAAGAAGGACACTGTTTTTGAAGTGAAACTGATGGTTTGGATTGTTTGAGTCGTCTGTGATGGAGGAAGTCACAAGGACTTCACACTTGGCTAACTCTAGAGGAAACATGGAGAGTATTTCAACTCAGTCCAACCTGGAGAAGATAGAAAAACAAACATTATATGACATAACTTATATGTGGAATCTAAAAAAAGGATGCAGTTGGACATATTTGCAAAACAGAAATAGACTCACGGATTTTGGAAACAAACTTACGGGTGTTCCTGTTGTGACTTCGCATGTTATGAACCTGACTAATATCCATGAGAATGCAGGTTCGATCCCTGGCCTCACTCAGTAGGTTAAAGATCTGGTGTTGCCTTGAACTATGGTGTAGGTTGCAGATGAGACTTGGGTCTGGTGTTGCTGTGGCTGTGGCTGTGACCAGCAGCACTTATGGACAGGTGGGGGAGGGATGGACTGGGGGCTTGGTGGCATATGCACGCTGAGGTATATGGAATGGCTGGCCAGTGGGGTCTGCTATATAGCACAGGGAACTCTACTCATTATTCTGTGATAATCCATGTGGGAAAATAATCTGACAGAGAATGGAGGTGTGAGTACATATGTAACCAAATTCACTTTGTTGTGCACCATAAATTGTCACAACATTGAAAATCAACTACTTCAATAAAACTTTTAAAAATGAAAGAAAAATCAAGTTAGTGAGAAACAAGCAAGTATATAAATACATTTATTTATTTATTTAGGAAGAACTGTGTTCTAAATCGCCCAGAATTTGATTCCTAAGATAAGTCCTTATATCCAGGACTTGGCTGGCTATACAGAAGCTACACATATAAAATCTATGGAATTATGCCTTCCCCTTTTAAAATCACCAAAACCTAACATAGATTGGTTCTTTCTAATATTTGACAGTACTTTCAGAGTTTCTCTGGATCTCACACTACCCTGCCAGACCAGTTTGGAAGATGATCCTTTCATGTAAGGGGGGCTTGGTGCCTCCATCAGGGTGGCCCGAGTCCAGTGGAGACCAGAGCCACAGTCGAGAATAGAACCAACACTTGTGACTTTCTCGACCCCACCCCACATTTAGCTCCTCTTCAAGGAAGCTTCTTCTCTTTATTTACTGCCTCAGCTCTCACTACCTCACTATTCTTGGGTGTGGTTCTTCATTTCTTGGCTCTGTACTAAGAGCTCAGACTTTATTTTAATCCTTCACTTTCTCCCTTCAAAACTGTCTTCAACTGGCAGACAATTTTTTAAATTTGTTTTTCTTTGTATTAAAGCATAGTTGATTTATGGTGTTGTGTTGATTTCTGCTGTACTGCATAGTGACTCAGTCATACATATGTATATACATTCTTTTTTTTTTTTTTTTTTTTGTCTTTTTGTCTTTAGTTGTTGTTGTTCTTGTTGTTGCTATTTCTTGGGCCGCTCTCGCGGCATATGGAGGTTCCCAGGCTAGGGGTCGAATCGGAGCTGTAGCCACCGGCCTACGCCAGAGGCACAGCAACGCAGGATCCGAGCCGCGTCTGCAACCTACACCACAGCTCACGGCAACGCCGGATCGTTAACCCACTGAGCAAGGGCAGGGACCGAACCCGCAACCTCATGGTTCCTAGTCGGATGCGTTAACCACTGCGCCACGACGGGAACTCCGTATATACATTCTTTTTCTCATACTATCTTCCATTAAGGTCTATCCCAAGAGATTAGATATAGTTCCCTGTGCTGTATAGTAGGTCCTCATTGCTTATCCATTCTAAATTTAATAGTTTTCATTTACCAACCCCAATCTCCGCATCCATCCCCCTTCGCTCTTGGCAACCACAAGTCTGTTCTCCATGTCTGGGAGTCTGTTTCTGTTTTGTAGATAGGTTCACTTGTGCCCTATTTTACATTCCATATATAAGTGATATCATATAGTATTTGTCTTTCTCTTTCTGATCTACCTCACTTAGTATGAGAGTCTCTAGTTATATCCCAATTGGCAGGCATTTAATGTGATTACATGCCTGCTTGTGTGTTTATATTTAACTCCAGGCTATGTCCTGGGCCTTGCCTGGGACTGGGATCTTGCAGACCCTCCACTTCTGGTATGCCTCACTCTGAATTATTTCTATCTGAAATGCAGGAAGCAAATGGGTCCTATACTGAGAAATAATGATAAATGCATACTTTTGGAATAATCTACAATGTTTAATAGCCTTAGTAGCTTATCCTTCACATCTCCTCCCACTTGTCCACATTCACCAAGCCGAGGGATCTTACCTGCTTTTTTTTTTTTTTTTTCACTTCTGTCTGATACTTTTAATTGCCAGAGCCCTACCATGATAGGCACTGTAGAAAAATAGAGCAGATTGTACTTAAGGGATCATTGACAGCCAGACACCTGTTACCCTATCACTGGAGGTACACATATACCAACACTTGCTTTTAGCAAATGAGAGCTCTGCAAGCTGAAAGCTTTCCTTCAGTGCATTGGACAGTTAAAATGGAACGTGACAGAATTTGTCTCCCATGATGAAGATGAGCCTTTGACTAGTCTTTTTGTTTTTCTTTAATGTATTTTAGAGATATTTTTAATGAAGGGCCCTGAGCTGAATCGTTGCTTTCCTTTTTATCTTGTTTACAAGAAGTCTTGGAACTTGGCCCATGTGATAGAATAGACTTTTGATTTCAGAACACAGGATGTTTTTACTTATTTTGCTCAGTCATAGATGCAGATAGACACTGAAAAATTCCACCCAACATGCTTGGTGTTCACCTGTAGTTCAGCAAATCCAGTCAACCACCGTTCAATGTGAAGGCACTTAATACCTCTAGAGTGGCTTGTGCATAGCATTCATTCTTAGTGAGTTTTCATGTTCATCTTCCTAAAAATAATGTCTTTTTTTGTGCTTTTGAATAAAGGATGACCTGGGAGAACATAAAAATTCAGGGGAAATGTTCAGATTTTGGAAAAAAAGTTTTACTGGTCAGTCTCATTTTTTAAAAAAGACAGCTGTATAACCTTTAATTCACATGAACACCTGCATAGCTTTTAAAGCCCACTCCCTCCCCACTCTGACAGTTAGAATTTTATCTCTTCATGGATAAGCTTTCTCTAGAGTAGACAGCACTCCATCATTTTGACAAACCCAAATGCAAAGGATGAATACTCCCCATCTCTGAAACACTTCAGGTAAGTTGCTTTAACCAGTTCCCTGCTTTCAGAGGCTATTTTTCTGTCATCCTTTCAGATCCATCAAAGTTCATTTAATTCTGTTACCAGCTATATTTTATACAAAGTGGAGTTCTCCTCATAGTGGTTACTCACAGCTCTGAGATATGGAGCTGTCCTGGCTGCTGTTATTACCTCAAGGGAACAGGCACAGATACTTGGCAAGAAGGGCTGCTCGCTGGAAAGAAGAACAACCAACCTCGTCCAGTCTCAGAACTGCCACCCCTGCAGGGACTGACGCCGGGCAGGGCAGGACATTTTGCTGAGGGGAGATGGGTGTGGAGAAAAACAGAGGCTAGTAACTGAAAACCAGTTATTCCTATCCACTGAAAGAGCCCTTTGGCAATTTGAGAACATTTTTTAAAGTAAATGGAAAATGTATCATTCAAAAAAATAATGCAAGATTTAAAGGAGAGAAATGGTAAATGAAATGCAGTGTACTCAGAGGCTAGGTCAGGTGTTGATTCACTGTGGTCCGTGGGTGAAAGATGGCCCATGGCCCGTTTCTTGTGTTCTCTGAGCTACTGGTGGTTTCTACAAATTAAAAAAAAGTCAAAGAAGCTCCCATGTGGTTCAGCATGTTATTGATCTGGCATTGCTGCAGCTGTGGTGCAGGTTGAAACTGTGGCGTGGGTCTGATCCCTGGCCAAGGAACTTCCATATGCTGTGGGTGTGGACAAAAATGTTTTTTTTTTTTAAAAGTCAAAAGAAGAATAATATTACTATGACATTTAAAAACTATATAAATGTAATTTCAGTATCTATAATGAAATTTTATTGGAATGTAGTTAGTACCATTTGTTTAAATATTGTTTTGATTGTTTTTGTATCGCAGTAGAGTTGAGTACTTGCTAGTTGACATTGTATGACATTATATAGAGCCTAGAATACTTTCTATCTGCTTGAAAAAATTTGCTGACTGCTATGCTAGATTACTGCTTCACACCTAAAGTGAGGTTGTTTTTTAATTTATTTATTTCTATTGAAGTATAGTTGGTTTACAATATTTCAGATGTACAACAAAATGACTCAGATATATATACACACACACATATATTCTTTTTCAGTTTCTTTTCCATTACAGATTATTGTAAGATATCGAATATCATTCCCTTTCCTATGCAGTAGGACCTTATTTTATATATAGTAGTATGTATCTCTTCTTAACCCCAAACTCCTAATTTATCTCTCCCTCCTAAAGTGATACTACTTAAAAATATTTAATTATAAGAGAAATGTTCATGATGTAACACTTAGTGAAACAATTATGACAAATTGTATAGATGACTCCAAATAATTTATTTTCCTTGCATAATTTTTGCTTCTTTCCCCTGTTGGAAATATAAATTTCATTAAAACTAATCAAAACAAACAAACAAAAAGGAACCCCCCCCAAACAAACAACCAAAAACCTGGCAAATATGTATGTATGCATGCTTTAGGTCTAGAACAGTGCTTGAGATATAGTAGATGGTCAATAAACAAAGGTTAGTGAAAGACTGATGAATTATGTGATTGTGTAATGCTTGAACATAGTAGTCATAGCAAAACCTTTCTGGAATATGCCTATATGTTAGGCACAAGTCTGAGAACTTTACATGTATGATTTCATTTAACTCCAATAAAATTTGCTTCAGAAGGTACTGTATTGCCTACATTTTACAGGGCATGAAAGGGAGGTTTGAAGAGGTTATAGAACTCATCTAACATGACAAAGCTAAGAAGTAAAGTGACCAAAATTCAAAAAGTCTGCTGGATTCCAGAGTCTGGGCTCTAACAATACTTTATACTCCTTACACTTCTAAAAACAATTTACTTTTTCAGGTGAGGCAGAAAGGAATGGGAAAATACCAGATGTAAATATATAATTATCAGGGTAGAAGACTGTATAGGCCATACATTTTTCATGTTTATGTTCAGTCTTTCCTTTTTTTGTATTGACATATAGTTGACTATAATATTTTATTAGTTTCAGGTGTACAAGATAGTGATTCAATATTTCTGTGGTTTTATACTCCATTTAAAGTTATTACAAATTATGGCCATATTTTCCCATTCTGTATAAGACATCTTTGTTGTTTCTTTATTTTATTTTACTTTATTTATTTATTTATTTTGCTTTTAGGGCCACATCCACAGCATATGGAAGTTCCCAGGCTAGGGGCCAAATCTGAGCTGTAGCTGCCAGCATACAACACAGCCACAGCAATGTGTGATGTGAGTCACATATGTGACCCACATCACAGCTCACAGCAATGCCAAATCCTTAACCCACTGAGCAAGGCCAGAGATCAAACCCATATCCTCATGGATACTAGTCAGTTTCATTTCAGCTGAGCCACAATGGGAACTCCTATTTGTTTATTTTATACATAGTAATTTGTGGCTATTAATCCCCTACCTCTATCTCACCCCTCCCTGTTTCACTTTACTCTCTCCACTGATAATCACTGGTTTGTTCTCTATATCTGTGTGTTGTTTCTGTTTTGTTATATACATTGTTTTGTTTTATTTTTTAGATTACACATATATGTGATAACATAGCATATTTGTCTTTTTCTGTCTGGCTTATTTCATTAAACATAATATTCTCTAGGTCCATCCATGTTGCTACGACAACATGAATGAATTTCATTCATTTTGATGGCTTAGTAATATTCCATTGTATATACATACCACATTTTCCTTATCCATTCATCTGCTGATGGATATTTAGGTTATTTCCATATCTTGGTGATTGTAAATAATGCTGTTGTGAACATTGGGGTGCATATACCTTTTCAAACTAGTGTTTTTGTTTTCTCTGGATATATACCGAGTAGTGTAGTTGCTGGATATTTTTAGTTGCTTTTTTTTTTTTTTTGTCTTTTTGCTGTTTCTTGGGCCACTCCCGTGGCACATGGAGGTTCCCAGGCTAGGGGTCGAATCAGAGCTGTAGCCACCGGTCTACACCAGAGCCACAGCAACGCGGGATCCGAGCCACATCTGCAACCTACACCACAGCTCATGGCAACGCCAGATCCTTAACCCACTGAGCAAGGGCAGGGATGGAACCTGCAACCTCATGGTTCCTAGTCAGGTTCATTAACCACTGAGCCATGATGGGAACTCCTATTTTTAGTTTTTTGAGGACCTTCATACTTACGGTGCTTTTGATTTGCCTTTCCTGGTGGTTAGCAATATTGAACATTTTTTCATGTGCCTGCTGACCATCTGTAGATCTTCTTTGGAAAATAGTCTGTTCAGGTCTCCTGCCAACTTTTTAATTGGATTTGTTTTTTTGATGTTGAGTTGTATGAGCAGTTTATATATTGCAGATATTAACCCCTTATTGGCCATATCATTTACAAATATTTTCTCCTTTTCAGTAAGATGTCTTTTTTGTTTTTTTTTGTCTTTGTTGTTTCTTTTCTTTTTAGGGCCACACTTGCAGCATATGGAGATTCCCAGGCTAGGGGTCAAATCGGAGCTGCAGCTGCTGGCCTTAGCCACAACCACAGCAATGCCAGATCTGAGCCTTGTCTGTAACCTACACCACAGCTCATGGCAATGCCAGATCCTTAACCCACCGAGCGAGGCCAGGGATTGAACCCACAACCTCATGGTTCCTAATTGGATTCATTTCTGCTGTACCACAATAGGAACTCCTCTTTTTGTTTTGTTGATGGTTTTCTTTCCCACATAAAAGCTTTTAAGTTTAATTAGGTCCCATTTGTTTATTTTTGCTTTTAGTTCTTTTGTCTTAAGAGCCAGATCCA
The DNA here is from genome assembly GCF_054392235.1 of Sus scrofa. Lineage (NCBI taxonomy): Eukaryota > Metazoa > Chordata > Mammalia > Artiodactyla > Suidae > Sus > Sus scrofa. Next base: position 47,663,461 of record NC_139390.1, on the reverse strand, counting down.
AAAAATATTGCTATGATTTGTGTCAAAGAGTGTTCTGCCTATGTTCACTTTTCAGAGTTTTATGGTTTCAGGTCCTACAGTTAGGTCTTTAATTTGTTTTGAGTTTAGTTTTGTATATGGTGTTAGAGAGTGTTCTAATTTCATTCTTTTACATGTACCTGTCCTGCTTTCTCCACTTATTGGAGAAACTGTCTTTTCTCCATTGTATATTCTTGCCTTCTTTGTCATAGATTAATTTATCATAAGTGTGTGGGTTTATTTCTGGGCTTTCTATTCTGTTCCATTGATATATGTGCCTGTTTTTGTGCCAGTACCATGTAGTTTTGATCACTGTAGCTTTGTAGGATAATTTGAAGTCAGGGACTGTGATTCCTCCAGCTTTATTCTTTTTTTCTCAAGATTGTTTTGGTAATTCAGGGTCTTTTGTGGTTTAATATACATTTTATGATTATTTGTTCTGGTTCTATGAAAACTGTCATGGGTATTTGATAGGAATTTCATTAAATTTTTAGATGCTTTTGGGTAGTATGGCCACTTTAACAATATTAATTCTTCCAGCCCTAAAGCATAGGATATCTTCCCATTTCTTTGCATAATTTTAAAATTCCTTTATCAGTATTCTATAGTTTTCTGTATATAGGTCTCTTACCTCCTTGGTTAAGTTTATTCATAGGTATTTTATTCTTTTGATATGACTTTAAATGGGATTATTTCCTTAATTTCTCTTTCCAAGAGTTCATTATCAGTGTATAGAAAAGCAACAGATATCTGTATGTTAATCTTGTATCCTGCATCTTTATTGAATTTATTTATTAGTTCCTATAGATTTTTTTTTTGAGATGTTAGGATTTCCTATGTATAGTATCATGTCATCTTTTAGCTATACATTTTAATATTTTTTTCACATTTCCTAAAATGAGTAGATTTACTTTATATTACTTTTGAAATATGAGACAAATGTTTCTAAAGGGAAGGAGAAACAGCTCAAAGTTTATTAACCTTTCAACTGTTATGAGCATCGTTTCCTTGTTTCTCTGAGGGCCTTATGTGAATTGCTGGTCTGTTTGTCTTGTGCATTGATTGTGTTGTTGAAGTTCAGTGTTAGGCTTAACTCCCTTTGAATACTTCCCAGCCCTGAGAATGCAAAGTGCTATCCATGTATCACCTTATTCTAAAGACATTGACCAACAGAGCCTCTTGATGTTGATCTTTAAAATTACCCAAGTCTTTGAAAGTTGTGCTATGTATTCTACATGTATTTGGTTACACTGATTTATATATATAAGTCTCCGACTGCATGGTGAACTGCTTTTACCTGGAATTTATTATTATTATTTTTAATTGGCATAGTACTTGGAGAATATACATTTAAAATTACATTTATCTCATATCTAAGAATATAATTAGGTTCCACCAGCCCCAAATCATTTAGTCAAGTAAAAGGAAATAAAAAGGAAAGATATAAGAATTTAGTTCTTGAATTATGGTTCATGTTTCTCTGTTTTTCTCTTAATTGTGCACCAATGACTACAGCCTGTTCTCCACAATCTAAAGGACTTTGTATATGGCCTGGTCTAAATTGCAAGGTCAAAAGGAGAAAGATTTTTCTTTTGGACAAAACTGGAATGTAGATAATTAGAATGATTAAGTGAATGCTATTAAAATTATTGTGGTCAGAGTTCCCATTGTGGCTCAGCAGTAAAGAACCCGACTAGCATCCATGAGGAATCTGGTTTTATCCCTGGCTTTGCTCAGTGGGTTAAGGATCCAGCATTGCCATGAGCTGTGGTGTAGGTCACAGACGTGGCTCACATCTGGTTTTCTTTGGCTGTGGCTGTGGCATAGGCCAGCAGCTACAGCTCGGATTCGACCCCTAGCCTGGGAACTTCCATATGCTGCTGGTGCAGCCCTAAAAAGACAACGAAAAAATTATTGTGGTCACTATAACACCATATTCAAGAATGGTTGGAGAGGGAGTTCCCTTTGTGGCTCAGTGGGTTATGAACCTGACTAATATCCATGAGGATGTGGATTTGATCCCTGGCGCCTGACTCAGTGGGTTAAGGATTCATCATTGCTGTAAGCTGTGGTATAGGTTGCTGACTTGCCTTGGATCCTGTGCTTCTGTGGCCGTGGCATAGGCCAGCAGCTGCAGCTCTGATTTGAATCCTAGCTTTGGAACTTCCATATGTCACAGATGTGGCCCTAAAAAAGCCAAAAGGAGAAAAAGAATGGCTGGAGGTGACTTCCCTGTATTAAAGACCAGAGGTAAAACATCTCCACACAGGTAAACAGGCAAGGTAGGAAAATAAAGGCCTTAACATAAAACAATTATAGATTGAGAACCTCTCAGATTACTTAAAAGAGCTTTAAAAATCCCTGTGATATGTCTTGATATTCTAGCCATAATTTCAGAGTCTTCTTTTGTCCAGTAAAATGGGCTTTTGTAGATCTTTGTGAACTTTATTGTTGTTAGTGTTTCCAAGAGATAACTCTGATTTTTAAGTTACAAGCAAACTGCTTATTTATTTATTTATTTTTTTTAGGGCATCACCTGTGGCATATGCAGGTTCCCAGGCTAGGGGTCCAATCAGAGCTGTAGCCGCCAGCCTATGCCACAGCCACAGCAATGCAGGATCCGAGCCACGCACCTCTGCAATCTACACCACAGTTCATGGCAACTTGGGATCCTTAACCCACTGAGCAAGGCCAGGGATTGAACCCTCAACTTTATGGTTCCTAGTCAAATTCATTTCTGTTGCGCCACAATAGGGACTCTGAGCAAAGCTGCTTTAGGTCACCTCTCAATGACTTTATTTGGCAAACCTGGGGGCTTGAGAGGGATGCTTTTGATTTTAAGCTTGAAGTGTCATTTAACGCACAGTTTACCCGTGACATTTCTAAATTACCAAGAATGAGACCAAGACATTCAAGCGACAGATTTTTTTTTTTTTTGAAAAACTACCTATGCACAGGCAGTTGAAGAAATGACATTTGCTTAAATACACTTTGCGAGGTTTTATGTGAATAAATGATCCATCACCTGGAGTGCTGTTGTTTCTATCAGAAAAGGAAAAAAAGCTCTTGCTTCTTTTTTTTTTCTTTGGAAATTATAGTGACTGGTGTGAACCATACAATTTCACTTTTAAATTTGTGACTTCTAAAAATTCTTTTTCTTCCTGACATCATAATGCGGCCTCAGAAAATCAGACAGTTGTTATTACAAATAGAAAGCAGCTCTACTCAGACACTGAATAGACAATTATAAATGTCTGGATTCTTTCCTTTTCATGGTGTCTGCTTTTAGATGTAGAATAAAACCACATTAACCCGAGGACGTTTTTATTGGTGGTTAGTGGCCTATTCCTGCCACATCTATGAGGAATCTTGCTGAAAAATAAAACAACTTTTCTTTCCTTGCCTAACAATAACTTTACATTTTATAAGACCTCTACCAGGAAGCATAACTGAGGTATAAACATATTAAATATTCAGAAGGCAAAGCAACCACAAATGACCTGTAATCAAACACGTGACAGGTGAGAGTATAAAGCTGTGGGGGAATGAATGTGCACGTGATGATCAGTAGGATGCTAAGAGTGTGTATGTTTTGGATTCTATAGATGGCCGCCCACGACCTGTCATTCTTTGGGACTCATCTTTATCTCCGACAAGTAACGAGACCCACTCTTCTGTTAAGCTCACCTGGGGAACTTATCAGCAGCTGCTGAAACAGAAGTGCTGGCAGAATGGCCGAGTACCCAAACCAGAATGGGGCTGTACTGAGATACATCACCACGAGTGGTCCAAGATGGCCCTCTTTGATTTTTTGTTGCAGGTAAGTTTATTCAGTCAGGTAAGTGGTTATCCAAGACTGACACTATGTTCTAGAAGTCTGACACTAAGGACTTTTCTGCGCTTGATTTTTTATGAATCTGGAGTTGAAGTTCTATGTGGCAAGCATGGTACCACATCACGAGGTGTTATATCCTTTGGGAAATATTCAGAAGTGTCTCTCAGCCCTTTTACTGGTTTCTGAATAAGTACTTTACTCCTGCAATAGTCATATCCATCATAGATACAAATTATTGAGATAACCCATCAGTGGTTCTTCAAGGTGCATGGTCTTACCCCACTTGGGAGGTAAGTAAACTGAAGTTTAGTGAGATTAAGTAACTCACCCATGTTCTCACAATTAGTCAAAGCTGAGGCTGGGATTCTGGGGACTCGTTCATAGTTTGTCTTTTTTCTCTCATTCTACACCATTTCAATGGTCACTTAGTCATGTAACTTAAAGCCACCATTTTCCCTGTTTCCTTTCCAGTAATATTTTGCAAACATTTCATTAAAATAAGACATTAGAGGGAATTCCTGTCATGGCTCAGTGGTAACGAATCCAACTAGTGTTCATGAAGATGCAGGTTCAATCTCTGGCCTTGCTTAGTGGGTTAAGGATCTGGCATTGCTATGAGCTGTAGTCTAGGTAGTAGACGTGGCTTGGATACTGTGTTGCTGTGGCTGTGGCATGGACTGGCAGCTGCAGCTCCAATTCAACCCCTAGCCTGGGAGCTTCCATATGCCTCAGCTCAGATGCCTAAAAACCAACCCCCCCCAAAAAAAAAAAAACCCAAAAAAACCCCAAATGATTAGACATTGGAGAATAATAAATATGTCTCTCTGCATAGCTCAGTGATTTGGTGTTTTATAGGTATCTTATAACTCTTATTTCCTTCTGCTTTTTATTTTTACTTTTTCTTTTTGTGGCTAGTTCCTAGTTGTGGCAACATCGGATCCTTTAAACCACTGTGCTAGGCCAGGGATTGAACTCTCACCTCCAGCAACCCCCCAAGCCACTCTGTTGTAACCTACTGCACCATGACAGAACTCCACAACCCTCATTTCTTTCTGATAAAGATCTCATGACTCTCCCTACCGGCTTCTTCCAATGACTGCTTTTCCCCTCCTCTGTTTTAGAAAAACTGGTTTTCTGTTGTTGTATTATTAATTAGTATTTTGTGGCAATTTAGGACTGCCTTAAGACGTCTGTAAAACAATCTCCTTTTGTTAATTCTCGTGTGTGTGTGTGTGTGTGTGTGTGTGTGCGTGTGTGTGTGTGTGTGTGTGATTTTAGCAAGAAGCTAGAGAGGGAAAATGTAGGAAGAAAGCAAGTTTAGTGGAGAGTCCCAGTGCAGGGCTTTAGGAACTTTCCTGGAAGACACTGTGATCTCTGGTGTCCATGTCATCTGTGGGAATTCAGCCTGAGAGTAAGTCACTTGGTTTAGCAAGGAGGCAGTTAAGAGTCACTGAACACTAATGAGAGTGCAGCAGTGAGGCTCAGGTTGGTTTTAAGCTTTGTATAATCTTATTATTCCATTTAATTAATACACCACCCCTGTTAGGTAGGCACACTCTCTCTGTTTTACAGGTGGGAAACTAAGGCAGAAAGAGGTTATTATCAAGAACTATGAAGAGTCAGGTCTCACCCTGCTTGCAAACTAACAAGTAAGCCAGCCACAGGTTCATATATGGTAGCAGAAGTCAAAACACTCCAAGACAAATGACTTCATGTTCCTCTGCTCCAAGAGTTCCATTGTGATGATAGGGAATGGCCCCTGTGAATTCTGCACACAGTGGGTTTTTGTACCTTCTGAGGAACTCTAAGTTTAAGAAACCCCTAATCTTCTAAGAGGCTGCCAGCAAAGCTTCCCAGGATTTACCCCAAAAGGAGACATTATCTTTATCATTTTGGTCAAAAAAGAAATCTGTCTTCCACCCCAGAGGGAGACACTCTTTGTCTCTTCCAAGGCTGTTTTGCTCTACTGACATCCTTTAAAAGATAGTGCAGAGAAAAACTTGATATAAGATGGCAGAAATGCCATGGAGAATCTTTTCTTAACAGCCACCTCTCCTGTTCGGTGTAGCCTAGCTAGTAAGTTCTGAAATAGAGATGTGAGCAAGTTAGGCTACCTGTAGATTCCGTATTTTTAACTATTATTGTAGAATAACTACCAGGTTATCCTCATTTTAATGAAAGAAGCTGGTGTGATAAAATGTAGTAGCAATAAAATGGGGAATGAATGAAGATAGTTGGGGTAAGTAGATAAAGGTATTCACTGTGGGGGGTGGTCCACATAGATGTTGATATTTCTGAGGATGATGAGATCCATGAACCTGGTGGTAAAGTCTATGAGAAGGAGAAGACTTGAGGTTTCTAGATGATTACAGAAGAGCTTACCTGTAATGAATAGACTGAAGACCCTTTTAGAAGTTGTCTCTGGTTACATTTGTTTTAAATTTGGAAACTTCAACTAAATGGCAACTTACCATCTGCATTTATCATTCTCCTTTCTGTTGAGGGAAGTGTCAACTATCCTTCAACCAATGAAAATGTATTTGTGTGATATCTACTGTGACTTATGCTGTAGAAAACAACCACAGAGGTACAAAGTAGTATAAGATGGTTTTCTCACTGCCCCTCCCAAGTTTCATTTTTAAAGCATGCTTTAGTTAGAAAAATATAGTGCATAAAACAAAAAGATAGATCCATGTAAGAATTGCTGGCTGAAATAATGTACATTCTTATTGTTATGAGGTTGAAAAAAGAACATTTTGCTATAAACGAGATAGCTTCAGGAGAGAGTTTGAGTAGGATCGTGTGCTGGAAATGAAAAAGCTAATAGGGAAAATGTGAGAAAGAACATGGGATGGCAATGTTCATATGATATCTAGGGCATTCTAAATAAAGGCACACATCAGAGAGAATTTGAGTTCAGTTTTAGACCGTTATAGTAAGTGAATATTGCAATAAAGTGAGTCACATGAATTTTTAGGTCTCCCAGTGCATGTAAAAGTTATTTTTATGGTATACTATAATCTCTTAAGGTTGCAATAGTATTATGTCTAAAAAATATATCAATGTACTCACCTTAAATAAAAAGTAATGCTGTTGGGAAATGGCCTGAATAGACTTGCTGGAGGCAGGGTTGCCACAGTTACCAAATGCAGGCCCTGGTGCCTGACTCACTGTGAGGCCAAACAAAACTGAAACATTGGAGTTTGGAGCAGGGAAAGGTTTATTTGTGGGGTCATGCAAGGAGACCAATGGATGGTGCCTCCAAACCCCAAATTCTCCAAATGATTTCAGCAAAGCATTTTAAAAAGCAAGGTGAGGGACAAGTGTGGTTTGTTGTTGCAAACTTCTTGGTATCAGAATCCTTTGTTCTTGCAGCTGTCTGTGTAGATTCTCCTCACCCTCCAACAAGACAAATATTATTTTCTGTTTTGTAACTTTTTATATCTATATGAATGGAAAAGGGTTACACTTTTAGAGGTCAGAGCCTTGGAGATGGGCTGTCCTGTATATTTCAGGCTATAGACAACATTCTTAACTGGGCATAGGCAGCATAATCAGAAGCAAAGGCAATAGAATACAAATGTTACAGTAAAAGAGACAGATCTAAAATGTAGTCAGATTTGTTTTTCCCTATTACAAAACCAACTTGTGAAAAACACACTACCTGGGAAGTGCAGAAAAAAGATGTGTTCCTGAGTACCATTTGTCTGAAGCAGTTATTTAGGAGAATAGTGACACTCCCTGCTGATAAGAGATATGATAGAACACTGAGGAAGAGAGCTATTTTCATAAGATAGAGTTCTTCGTAACTCTCCCTGTCCATTAGCCTGACTCAGCAGGAATGAATCCCAGTGGGCCAGTCTCTTCCTAAGTGCATCAGCAGCTTTTATCATCACTCTGTCTATTGTCTGTGGTCTAGAGGATGCATTTGGGCACAGGAAATCACTCCTAGAAGTTTTCAATGAAGTTAGATATTTCAAATTCTGAAACTAATACTGTTAATAATCTAGCAATCATATAACACCTACTATGCATCTGGCACTGTTCTAAGCCCTTGATACTAAGCACTAAGGCATTAATGTAGTTAATCCTCATAGTAACACTCTAAAGTAGATACTAGTATTTCTATTTCAGAGATGAGGATATCAAGGCAAAGAGCAATTAAATAACTTGGCCAAGATCATAGATCTGCATTCGAACCTGGAGTCAGAGTCAGGAGTTCTGGCTTAAGAGACAAATGTCCTACAGTTCCTCTTCCTCTTCATCTTATGGGGGAGTGGACCACTGTCATCCAATTTTCCAAGTCAGAAAATTGGTGTCATTTAGGTGCTTCGTGATACTTACCCTCACATCCAAACAAGAACTAAATCCGTAGTGTCTTCCTAATCCATCTTCTTTCAGGGAGAGTTTGTGGCCTTACCTGAATTCAGGCTTTGGTATTTATTACCTGGATGACTCCCTCTAGTCCACATGAACCCTATGAGCCAAGATCACCTTTGGCTTGAGACACTGGGCATCAGACTGCTGCCACTTCTGCAGAAAATGATTCTCTTGGTAGGTCAGCTCTATTTGTTGTCCACCCTCCGCTTCTGCTTGGGGGAGGGAGGGGCTTTTCTTATCCTTGATGTTTCATGAGAAGGAGATCTCAGCAAGACTTTCCTGGAGCTGTCTAAGCTAGACTGGAGTTCATAATTTTGGCTCTAACTAAAGTACTGACTCTAAACATGGGAAGTTAACCTGACTATTAAGAGTTTATATTGGGGAGTTCCCTGGTGACCTAGTGGTTAAGGACCTGGCGTTGTCACTGCTCCTTTTTTATCCCTTGCCCAGGAACCTCCACATGCTGTGGGTGTGGCCAAAACAAACAAACAAACAAGCAAAAATCTAAACAAACAAATAAAAATAGTTTCATCCCTATTTACAAAAGTATACCAAACTGTATGTACAAGGATGGCATTTGTGAGAATGGACTTGAGCTTTTTTTTTTTATCCATACAATATTTATTTACTTCCCACAGTCAGAGACAAAAGTCTAATCTCCTCTCATGTTGCAGTGTTTTGCAATCCACTAGGAAGGTAGGAGAGTTCCTGTTTCCTTCTCTCTTACCAACTTTGGTAAGTAGAAAACTGATTAACATTTGTGCTGATTTTATGGATGAAAATGGAGTCTTCTGTATGTTTCCAGTTCTTTCATGATGAGTGTGATCAAGGATATCATTTTTTCACGTAGTGATTACTTGCATTTTGTTTTCTATGAATTGCCTGTTCAAGCTTTTTTTTTTTATTGCATTCCATACCTTTTTTATTGATTTATAAAAATAATTTTTATATCATGAAAATTAGCCATTATCCAGTCCTAAATGTCTCACATAATTTTTCTTACTTTGCTGTTTTTCTATTGACTTTTGCCAATAGTAGATTTTACTCTGGAGAAATTTTAATAATATCATATTTTATTTAATCTTTTTACTTCCTATATTGAACATCATACAATGTTTAGAGAGAGAAGTTTTTTGGAAATGTTTACTCAGCAAATAAATGAATAAATGAACAAACTTGGGCCATTTTCCATGCATTACCATAGTGAATAATTATCTTTTACATACTAATGCTTATCAATTATGCTGAAATTTTAATTTTAAATTCAAAGACATGGTTTATTTAAATGGCGTTTGGGAATGGATTGGATTGTATTGAGTGGATTTTGTGAGCAATCTTAGAAAAGTTATGCTCGAAGCAAACCGAAATCACTTGCTCTGTGATGCTACAGAAAGGCAAGGGAATAGAGAACGTGGTTGTTAATTTTCCGTACACAACATTCTTTGTGTTTCATCCAGTTAACAAATCTACATTCACAAAGCCTATGCCATTTCACTGGGTCCGTAGAATGTGAGGGAAGCACAGTAAGCTTTTATTCTTGAGGCGTGGGGGTATGAACTGAGTGGAGAGAAATTCGCCTCCATTAGGATTACAAAGAGTTGTATTCTAGAAGGCATTTGAGTTTCGAAGATTTGGTCAAATGTCTTTCAAAAGATTAAATAAAATAACAGAAGAAGATTTAGGAGGTAGAAAATTTGTTTTTTCCTCTTAGATATAGTCTATATCATAGTTAGGAACCAAGCAAGATTCTGGAGCCAGGTTGCTGAATTCCAATTGTCAATAACTATTTTTTTTTTTTTTTTAACGTTGAGAAGTTATGTAACCTCTCTTTGCCTTGGTTTCCTCACCTGTAAAATAGGAATAATAATATGGTTTATATAGCTGGCCATTGAGAGGATTCAATACTTTTATGCAAATAAAGGATTTGGAATAATGCTTGTTACACAGCAGGTGGTCACTGAGTGTTTTATATTGATTAAGAAATTGACCATCCAAAAATAATAATAGAGGAACTTATCAATATAGAAATGTAGGTATTGCATCATTATTTTTACTCATTAAATTGTACGTTATTCCCAAACCATTTCATTTTTTCTACTCCCATGTACTTTCATACTTATATGATAGATTTTAGCCTATTAGGTTTTAATTATTTTTGACTAGTCTGTCTTCTTTAATAAGCTGTGAATTTCTCAAGGGCAAGTCCCTGTCTTATTCAACTATGTAACCTTTCAATTAGCAGCAGTCTGTCTGAAAGTGTCACAGTTTCTCAGGGCATTTTTTTTTTTTAATCAAAGAAAACTACCTAGTTATATTAAGATATTAAATACAAAGTGTCATATTAAAAGTGTTAAAATTGAAAGAAATAAAAGCGTACTTGCAGTCAAGAAGTAAAGTTTTGTTAAAGCAAGAGAATGAGAAGTTTAGAAAATGAAAAATCAAAAGAATAGAAAATATTTAATATTTTTACTCCTCCCTGTATTTATATTTCCTGTATATTTGATAAGAAATGAAGTGGTGTTAGAGAGGGAGCCAACAGAAAGGTATGAGGAAATATTTGCTTCCACCATCAACAAAATAAGTGTCACATATTTCTTTCCACTTGGATTTGACAGATGACTTTTGAGTCTTCTCTGTTCCAGATGCTTAGCAGACTTTAATACTCATGATAAATAGATAAAAGGCCGTCTCCCTGCCCTCAAGAGTTATGCAATCTAGAGAAAAGGACAGATAATCACAGCTCATAGCCGAGTTTAATCATTGAGTTTAACATCCTAGTGAAACAAGTAAGATACTATGATTCTTGTGAAATTTGAGGTAAAAGAGTGTGGATGGAGAATGTGACATCTAATGTGGAAATTGAAGAACTTGCAGAAACCAGGTGAGCACAAGTCAGGAAGAGAGTTGCAGAGAGAAGAATTCTAACAAAGTACAGCAAGTAAGGAGTTCCTGTTGTGGCTCAGTGGAAATGAATCTGATTATTATCCATGAGGAGGTAGGTTCGATCCCTGGCTTTGCTCAGTGGGTTACAGATCCAGCACTGCCGTGAGCTGGGGTGTAGGTCACAGACGTGGCTCAGATCCCACATTTCTGTGGCTGTGGCATAGGCTAGTGGCTATAGCTCCGATTCAACCCCTGGCCTGGGAATCTTGATATGCTGTGGGTGTGGCCCTAAACCCCCCCCCCCCAAAAAAAGAAGAAAAGAAAAAAGGGGGTGAGGGTGGGAGGAAATGAGGAAAAGTTCACCAAGTAGGAGAAATGGCCCTTTGGAAACTTCCTGTTCCATTAAGGAAGCTTTTTTCCAGATATCTGTGAGTAATAACCTTATGTTCTTTTTTGTTGTTGCTCGTTCTTCCTTCCTTCCTTCCTTCCTTCCTTCCTTCCTTCCTTCCTTCCTTCCTTCCTTCCTTCCTTTCTTTCTTTCTTTCTTTCTTTCTTTCTTTCTTTCTTTCTTTCTTTCTTTCTTTCTTTCTTTCTTTCTCTTTCTTTCTTTGGGGCAACTATAGCATGCAGAAATTCTGGGGCCAGGGATTTAACCTGCTGCACAATGGTGACAATTCAGGGTCTTTAACATGCTGAGCCACAAGGGAACTCTAACCTTATGTTCTTAAATTCAATAAACAGCAGCAATATGAATCGGGATGCATGCCCCCTTAGAGTTGTCTCCCCTACTTTTACCTGGGTTCCAATGATTAAGTTTCTTAGTATGAATAATTCGATAAATAAGTGTGTTCATCTCTGACCTATTCTCTCCCCCTCTTGATTCTGTGGGCCATTTTGTTCTCTTAATGGTATGATGATAGGAAAATTAAAAATTTCAATCAATGATCTTCTAAACAAGAGGAAACACTCTTTTTCATTAGAAAGAAATTGTTTCTATAGGAACATTCTACATGCTCATCAAAGAAAGATTCCAGCTGCAGTCTCCATGGTAGATGATGAAGGTTTCAAAGCACGCCCTCCTTTATCCCTACTATTCAGCTATCACCTCCAGCTTTTAGAGGTCAGTGAGGAAAAATACTCCCAGGCAGGTGCTCTGACAGCAAAAGGTGTAGCAATCCGGGGTCTCAAACACTGGAATTTCAAATACATAGTTTGGGATGGTTTTATTGTTTTGCATAATTAGCAGTGGCCTTTGCTGCATTTATTGGTAAGTACAAACAAGCAGCAAATGATGTCATTTCTCATTCATTTGCTAGCAAATGATGAAAGATGATATGGTCAGACACCTCTTGGCTTCGAGTAGCAAAGAAAGTCTGGGATTATCTTTGGCAATATTGGCTGGCATGCTGAATTGGCTAGGATCTAGGAAGCAAGGATTGCCAAGGATGAGCAGATTTAGAGAACATTGCATTCCTGCTTTTTATTGCTCTTTGAAAAATCACAGTGGTTCTCTTGATTACAGACAGTCACTAAGGAAAAAGGACATGGGGGATATGTCAGTCTAGGCTTTAAAAATGACAACCTTCACACTTTGCAGATACACATGTGCCAAGACCTGAAATATGTTGTGGTGAATAGTAAAATTTTCATTGGATGAAACTATGTTTGCCCTTTGGAAATCCAGAAGTCTGACTTTGACGTAGTTTCTACAATACATATGTTCCCACTGTCACTAGGAAAAATTATTTTTAGTATTAATGGTGCTACAATACGGAGATTATTAAAGAGGGCTCAGAAGACTCTCCAAATTATCTCATGACGCTATCGTTTCATTTTTCTCAGTGCTGCTTGCAATATGTGAGAAAGTTGGCTAGGAAACTTGGTATATATTGGACACCTACAATCTTTATTGCTTCCTATGTTTATATGTTTAGAAATAAGAAAGTGAGGTAAAGAAGCATACAGGTTTGCTTCTGATATCAAAGAACATAAGAGTTTTTTTCAGGAGAAAGGATAGAAATGAAATGGCTAAACAATGTCAAGATAGGGCTTTTATTAAAGAAGGATTTGGGTTATCTTAATATTAGTCCCAAGAAGATTTGACTTACATTTTTATTCAATTACTTTATTATACAACTTTAATTTATGACATTTTATTTTTGAATAAGTCATCCTATTTGTGCAGTGAGCACAAGGGACATCATTTTTAGGCATGTGTAGCCAAACAAGAATTTCCTTTTAACAAATACAAGTAAAACATTTTATTTTTGCAAAATTTTTTTTTCTAATGAAAGCAAGTTTTCACTTAAGCCTCTCAAACTTGAGGTCTGGAGGCAAATTTGTCACCTCTTTCCCTAACAATGTACTTTCTTGATTTACCTATTTCTATTTATGACATTGTTATTTTTTAAAATCAGCCAGGTTTGAAGTTTTTGAGTCATCTCTTAATCTGCCTTTGCTTAGTGTCTCTTGTTTGAATAGTGCTAAACTTTGATAGTTCTTTGGAATCACTCCAATCACTTTTTTCTTTCCCTTCCTGTTAATGCTGCCCTCATCTGACTCATCCCTATGGGTCAGGATGCTGTAAGAGACATCTAAGTGATTTCCTTGTTTCTAGCCTTCCCCAGCAGCAATTTATTGTGCAAGTCACTGCTGAATTTTTCTTGCCTGCTTCCCTTTTAATCATATTGCTTCTTTTGGAAGAAAATAAAAAAACCTCTTAAGACTTCCATTTGATTGGAAAATAAATTTTATATGCCCTAATGCATTAAAATTTTTATTAAGGAGAAAATAAACCGACATAAAAGTTGATAGAATATTATAATGAATCTTCATGTATCTGTTATCTAGATATGACAATTGACTCATAACTAGTCTTGTTTCATTTCTATCTTTACTTCCTGAGCCCACATTAATGTGAGGCAAATACCAGACATCATATTCTTTCATCTGTAAATATTTCAGTATGTATCATTAGATGATAAAACACACAAGAACATCACTATTATTGCACCCAAAAGAAAAATTAGCAGTAATTTCAGTCAAATATCCAGTCAAGGTCAAATATTGTTTCTGTTTGTCTATGTATCCATCTGTCTGCCTGTCCTTCTGTCTGTCTGTGTCTGTCTGTCTGTCTATCTATCCATCTATCTCACAGTTGAATTCAATCAGAATGCAATTGAAGCCTATACTTTGTGAATGTTTAGAATGTTTTTTAATGTATAAATGGCACTTCCTCTCTAATTTTTTCCTGCCTATCCTTCTACTTATAGAGGAAACCAGGTGGCTTGTTTTGTAGAGGTCTATACCCTGGAATTTGCTAGATTGACCTTCTATGGTGACTTTATTTGCCCTTCTGTCATCTGTTCCCCTGTATGTTGGTATCAGGCTTGGATACTTGAACAATTTAGATTTAACTTATTTTATCCAGACTTCCTTAAAGACAGTGGTGTGTCACACTGGGAGATACTGGTAGATGTCTAGTTAGTCATTCTTTTCATGATAGTAGCTACTGTTAATGCTCAATATTGATCCCTCTGTTCACTAGACATTAAAAACTGGTGATATTCTATTATTGCTTTCTCATTGATTGGTTGGAATACTTATTTAAAGAGTAATTTCCCTTCATCTCTTATCTAGTTCTCTAGTGGTACAGTTTATGAAATATGTGTTTATCTAGTGGTACAGTTTATACAGAAAAAAATTAGCATTACTTTTAAGAAACAGCATGTCCTGACCTTCTAACTTCTTTTTTCATTCTCATCTGTCATGATGCACAGTATTTGTGTACTGGAGGCTGAGAACTGTGCAGTTAACAAAGACAGTAAGGAGTGCATGTTTGTTAACTGTCAGGTGTGTGTGTAATTTTAGAGTTCAGTTTATTCCCCATTGTCAGCAATTGTACAAGCCTCCATATACTTTTCTACTCTACTCGCCACTGAAACACTGCTTCTCTTCTTCCCTGGTGGACAGGCTCCCCACCCCTCCAAGTCCAGCTCACATTCCTTCTTTGCAGAGCCTCTGGGACTAACTTAACCTGAGCATGCTCCCTTCCTCTGTTGAACATTTAATACATATTTTTTAAAAAGTCTACAAGTTTTCAGTTCACTAAATTCACAGAGAAATGGCATGAAATAGCATCTATGTAAGCGAGACTTAAATTCAAATCTGTTTCTTCAATAGTCATCTCTGTAATCTTGGGCAACTTTATAAACTCTCAGAGCTTTAATTTCTTTATTATTTAAAAAAATTGATTTTACTTCCTTTGGTTGTGAGAATAACATGAAGTAATGCACATAATTTGTTGTGAGAATAACAGGAAATAATACTTATCTTGGTACCTGGTTTTCAAGGGCTGAATATTTGTCCCTCCTGCCACCTCCAAATCATTTGTGACTCTTAACCCCCAAAATGGTAATATAAGGAGGCAGGGCCTTTGGGAAGTGACGAGGTCATCACAGAGCCCTCATGAAAGGGATTAGTGTTCATATGAAAGAAGCCCAGGAGTTCCCGTTGTGGCTTAGTTGTAATGAATCCCACTAGTATCCATGAGGATGTGGGTTTGATCCCCGGCCTTGCTTAGTGGGTTAAGGATCTGGTGTTGCTATGGCTGTGGTGTAGGCTGGCAGCTACACCTCCCATTAGACCCCTACCCTGGGAACCTCCATATGCTGTGGGTGAGGCCCTAAAAAGACAAAAACAAACAAACAGACAAACAAACCCAGCAGTGCCCCCAGTCCTGTCTGCCAGAAAAGACACAGCACAGAATTGGCAGTGAGCAACCCACAAGAGGGCTTCACCAGAACCCAACAGTGCTGGCACCTTGATCTCAGACTTTTGGCCTGCAGAACTGTGAGAAATAAATGTTTGTAATTCTAAACTATCCAGTCTATGGTATTTTGTTATAACAGCTAAATGGACTAAGACACTGACCACAGCAAGCACTCAGTAGACCAGCACAGTTACCATCTAGAATCACCCAATTTATAAGAATTTGAATTTATTGTTAATATATATAGCTATGCTTTCCTGAATCTCCAAATACTGTAAGCCTTTAGTGGTAGGGATCATGTAGATCTGTCTTTGAATTTTCTGCAACATAGAGCTGCTCATTGTAGCCTTTGGTGCTGTAGGAAATCATGAGAGCATGGAAGGCAATTTCCATGGACCTGCAAACCCGGTAATTTTTTCAAAGATGGAGAAACTGCAGATAATACCTCCCTGTGTGTGTTAACTTCAGGGTTCTCAGCCTACATAATTTGTGAAGCTAGCTGGGACTTTATTCTTAGATTCTGTTCTTCAAAGTTGCCTCACCGAGACATACAAGAAAAGAAAAAATTGGAGTTCCCATTTTGGCTCAGCAGTAACGAACCTAACTAGTATTCATGAGGATGAGGCTTCGATCCCTGGCCTCACTCAGTGGATTAAGGATTCAGTATTGCTGTAAGCTGTGGCTGTGGCATAGGCCGGCAGCTGCAGCCCTGATGACCCCAGTATGGGAACTTCCATATGCCACAGGTGTGGCCCCCCCCAAAAAAAAGAACAGCATAACTTTTAGAATTATCCTGTCAATTTCTTGAGTATATTAGCTTTTAGAATTTACTTTAGAGATTGAAATACACCAAAGTTGGTTGGAGTTCCTTTCATGGCTCAGAGGTCAATGAACCCAACTAGTAACCGTGAGTTAGATCCCTGGCTTTGTTCAGTGGGTTAAGGATTCAGTGTTGCCGTGAGCTGTGGTGTAGGTCGCAAATGTGGGTTGGATCCCACGTTGCTGTGGCTGTGTTATAGGCCGGCAGCTGTAGCTCCAATTGGACCCCTAGCCTGGGAACCTCCATATGTCACAAGTGTGGCCCAAAAAAGACAAAAAACTAAAAAAAAGAAAAAAAGAAATACACTAAAGTTGGTTAATGTTCCTTCAACCACCTCCTCATGTTCCCTCCTGCACTTTCTCTCCAGAGATGATCACCCTCATGAGATTATTATGGGTCTTTTCATCTAATTTTAAAAATCATTTTGCATGCATATTAAGTAGATCTCATAAGCATATTAAGTATGCTTTTAAAAGCTTACATATTTGAAGTGCAATTGACTACATGAATTTTCTGCACTTGCAATTCTTCTTGGTCTTTAACAATTGCTTCTCCTTTTAACAATTAGAGAGGGACTGGGTTTAGCTAGGCTGTGGTTTAGTATGCCTGAAATAGGAGAGTAGTGGGAAATGGCTATTAGAGAGGGTCTATACCCTAGAGCATAGGTCTACAAGGCAGAAGCCAAGAAATTTTCCAAGGATTGGAACTGGAATCCTAATGTAACAAACACCATATTCTTTCTTTTGTACTCTTACATCTTTTGAAAGGCTTTGTTTGGCTTCATAGGTGTTCTATTTAATTAATTTGCTTTATAACCATCCATTCCATTTTTCCTATTAGCCTATCTTAGTACTTTTGATTTTCCTTTGGAAACAGAACTAGGAATCATAGCATACAGGATACTGCTTACAGGGTTGTTAAATTCAACAAACTTGAATTGAGGGATTCTGTGTTCTAGCAAGATAATTCTCAATCCATCTGTGGGCCACAGGCATCCTTTCCAATTTTGTGTTTGGCTCTTAAATCTTACACAATGTCATTTTTATGCCTTGGAACCACTGTTCTCTCATTTCTCAGTCTGACTCCTTCCAAAATGTCTCCTTGGTTGTGTCACCCAACCAGTTCCATCTAGGAAGTCAGCAAAATCTTCTCCAGTAGGAATTGATCTCCTAGTTCATCCTTCCCATTAAGAAACCTTAAAACCTTGGGGAGACTAAGAAACCAACAGTAGCAATATATTAACCTATATTTCATTTTTTTTCTTTTATTTTTTATGGCCACACCTGAGGCATATGGAAGTTCCCAGGCTAGGGGTCAAACGGGAGCTGCAGCTGCCCGGCTATACATCACAGCCACAGCAACATGGGATCTGAGCCATACCTGCAACCTATACCAAAGCTCATAGCAATGCCGGATCCCTGACCCACTGAACAAAGCCAGAGATCAAACCTGCATCCTCATGGATACTAGTCGGATTTATTTCCTCTGAGCCACAATGGGAACTCCTGACCTATATTTCAAAAGGCAAATAGTTTCACTTTTTATGGCTCTTAAATGGAATGAACTGCTGCCGCTAAAAATTCTCTCTAAGAATGTGATAGGATGGAGAAGGTAAACACAAAGGCACTGACTATTGAGCCCTGACTATTGTCCATCTGTCTTTTGAGCTTCAACCTCATTTCTCCATGGAGACCTGGTTTCTAGAGAGCACATCTCTCTCACTCCACATAACTGGAGGTATTTATTTGATTTTGCATGGAGGCAACTTTGAACGGAAAGTGTTGTCCAGCCACACTGACCCTAGCCCTCCATAGAGACATAGTTGATGGTTACCTGGCCTCTGCAAAAGGAAGGCACATCTCTGGATCCTGGACTACTTGCTGGTGAGGATTCTTTATGTCTCAAAGCACATTCTTCCTATTAATGAGCATAAACTTTCTCAGATGTCTGCTTCCAACTTAAAACCCCTGGAATTTTATGTATTTTGTCCACATACTGTTTAGCATTTATTCTCAGAGATTTCTAGCATGGATTATGCTAATGCATCATTTGCATAAAATGTGGGTGGTTGACAGGCTTTCACTCTGTTGAAGTCAAATAGGAAATGTCTGATCAAATAAGTTATATTCATAAACCTCATGTGTCTAAGTGACAACCAACTGAGCATTTCCAGGTCAATTCTAATTTATTAATTGAAAGCACAGTCTATTTTACTTAACTACAAGTCGTATTTGCTTATTTCAACCCTTGCCATGGAATTTTTAGGCTGTGCTGAAATTGATCAGTGCATGGTCAGTGTGCTTCCATTCTAAGTCTTGTATCCATAGTTCGGCTGGAGCAATCAGGGATTGGAGGAAGCTTGTGTGATTCCATAATCTTTGATACTCAAGGATTGTTTAATGCATGGTTTGAGCTAGATTTGGGGATGGCTTTCTTGCTAATCCTATGCCATTGGAAAGTAGAGAGTTTGAAACCATCTTTGACTGCTGTGTTCCAGGAAAACAGGAGGTCTAAACATTAGACCTCTAGATAAATCTTACAGGAAATAAAGAAGACAGCCATGGAAGGAGTTCCCATGTGGCTCAGTAGGTTAAGGCTCCAGGATTGTCACTGCAGTGGCTTGGGTCCATTCTTGGGTTGGGATCTTCCATATGCCATGGGTGTTGCCAGGAAGACAGGAACAAAGAAAGAAAGAAAGACAGGTAGGGAGAGAGGGAGGGAGGAAAGAAGAGAAAGAGAGAGAGAAAGAGAGAAAGAAAAGAAAAGAAAGAAAACCGTGGAAAAGAAAACACAACAGTATTGCCATAGGAACAATGAGAGGATGAGCAGATAGTTATCTGGTGCTCGCTCTCCCTCTCTCTCTCTCTATATATATATATACATAATATACACTTATTTTTAAAAGATTTATGGTTTCTTTTGCACAATGAGGTAGACTCAGAAAGTAAAGAAGGAGCTTGTTCATAAGGATTCTACTAGTACCATGGTTTTTATGGACACAGATAACATTTGCTACTCTTTGTGGTCACATTGGATGGGACTGTTGGGAGCAGTGTCTTTTCAGTGGTACTTTCAGGGGGTCCATGAGATCAAAACTCTGTCCGTAATGATGTTGAGAGAGTTTCTTTTCTTTTCTTTTTTAAAAAACAGTATTTACAAAATTACAACTGTGGATGAATCTGTGTCTGGGCACCAGACTGTACCAACAGTTGTTCTGCTCTTTGTTGCCAATGGACTCACATGAAAAAAGCACATGGAATAAATGCCTGATTCACTTAAGGATGTCCTTGATTAAGCAATAAAAACTCTTAATGTTCTTAAATCTCTATCTGTAAGTGTACATCTTCTTAATATTCTGAGTGACAAAGTGGAAAGATTGCATGAAGCACTTCTAACATTTCCTACAGTGCCATGCTTGTCTTGAGGAAAACTGCTTATGCAATTCTTTGGATCATGAGATGAACTAATTTCTGTTTTTTCAATCAACACCGTTTTAACTTGCAAGAACAATTCATTTCTCTTATTTTATTTAAAGCAAGTATAGCAATTTATTGTAAAAATATATGTTATATCAACATGTAATGGGTGTAACAGTGTTATTTTTAAATGAGTTAATAGTAACTACTGAAAAATTTGAAAGTTCCTATTTAGAAAATAACGAACATAAATTAAACTTTTGGGAGCCTTCAATGTTTTTAAGAGTATCAAAAAGTTTTGAAATAAAAAGGTTGAGAATTATGGCTTGAGGGTAATTTTTCTGAAATAAACTCGTCTCGGCCTTTGTAGTCTCTAGTAACTGCAGTGTTATTATATTTCTGTAATTCTAAGATTTTGTGATTCTTGTTTTAAGATTCTGAGCTCTTTACAAGACAAGGGGTAGAGGAAAGCACAAAGGTATGGTCTGACTAGTGGTCTTTTAGAAGTTAGCTATCTGCATTAGACAAATTTCAGTAGAAACTAGAGTTCATCCTTTCATTTTTTTTTCCAACACACCTTTATTGAGTATGTACGCTAGACAAAAGGTGATGTTGGTTGATGTGTGGGATATACAATGTCATATAAGCGGAACGTTTAACATTCCAAAATTAGAGGCCTTAGAAAGGAACCTCCATGAAAGCAAGAATCTTGTCTTCTCTGCCTTGGGAGGCAGTGTGGTAAAGGCAGAAGTGGGTAGAAATCCAGTCATTCACTAGCTGTGTCTCCTTGGGCAGGTTGCTTAGCTTTTCTGAGCCTTTTTCTTTCTTTGTAATGTAGGGAAAAAATGTTACCTAGACTTTTGGGTTATTTTGATAATTAGAAACTTTGTGTTATAAAATGCTTTAGCAAGGTCTTGGAACTTTGTATCCAAGCTCCATGAAGGGCCTTAGTTTATAGCTACTTGCCAACCCAGGGGGCAAAGAAACAAATCTATTTTCAAATGGGAAATTCTATATGTGTATGTAAGAATAATATTTTAAAAAATTTAATTTAGTAAGCAGAATTTATTTATCTATTCCCTCCCTTCTTTTTTCTTCCAGCTTTATTGAGAAATAATTGACAAATACAGTTGTATATACTTAAAGTATACTATGTGGTGATTTGATATGAATACACATTGTGAAATATTTACCACAATCAAGCTAATGAACACATCTATCACCTCATACAGTTACCTTGTGTATTTTGTGTGTGTGTGTGTGTGTGTGTGTTTAAGTGGGGAGAATGTGTAAGATCAACTCTGTTGGAAAATTTCAAGTGTACAATACAATGTTACTAAATATAGTCCTCAGAACTTATTCATCTTCCAACCAAAAGTTTGGATCCTTTGACCAACATCTTCCATTTCCTCCACTCTCCAGCCCCTGGCAACCACCATTCTATTCTCAAGTAGTATTTATTTTTAAGTAACCAGAAAAATAATCAGTCTTTCAGGATTCACTTTTTATAAAGAGAACCATTTCCATAAATAATGAGTTTAATTAACTTTTGGATGTGTTACATTAGGTTGTGTTAATGATTGTTAAAGAAAAAATATTCTGTGATGCATGTTAAAGATGGTAAGTCAAACTTTATTCAAGACATCGCAATAGGTGTAGGGACCACTGCAGTGGGTTTTATAGGGGGGTGAGAAATTGGGCTCAACCTGGAATACAGCAGTCCAAGTGGGAATTTAGAGCCAGAAGAATAGGGGTCAGTGGATGGAAAATGGCTAGGAGAAGCATAAGAGGGGAGGGGAGTTCCAGGTAAACTGGTCTAACCAGATTCTTGCTAAAGACAGGCCAAGTGATCAAACATTACCTTTAGATGGTGGAAGGCAAGGATCCCAGTAAGATATTGAAAGTGATGAGATATTGCTGGTGAAGCTTCTAGTGAAACTGACTTTGCAGGATTCTTGCTGAACTAGATTGTATAAGGAAGAGCACAGATAGGCCTATAAGGCTCAGGAATCTGGCTAAAGTTGGGTCAAGCAAAGAATCTTTGTCACCGTAATCAGAATTGTGTTTTAGTAGAGTCATTTAGTTTACTTATTTCTGTCAGTGTTCTTGTAATAAAATGCTACATGATAGGGGAAAATAAAACTGATAAAAATTCCATAAGAATGCTGAAAATGAATGCACATCGTGTTGAGCAAATGAAACACTTTTAATGGCATGATTCCCTGAGATGTAAATGTCCATCATTTTAAACCTATTTACAACCATACTTAATGCTAAATCATTACAAATCCTATTTCATTTCACTGAAAGAAAGCATTTTAAGACATTTTACTTACATTAAGTTTATTTTATTGCTATTTTAAATTTATTTGCTTACTGTAAATCCATTCTACAAATCAGAGTTTCATAAAATGTAAAAATTCCTGTTTTTCTTAGTTCAAGTACTCTTTTAGAGATCTTTATAGGAAGGTAGGTGTGCCTTTGGCAGAGGCTATTTTCACAGCTCTGCTAGTGCAAATTACAGAATGTGAATTTTCCTTTTCTAAAAATAGATTGTCACTTGCCTGGTGGCTCTCTCCAAAGTCTTTCTGTGGCAGAATGACATTTAACTTCCCGTACTTAATCAGAGGTTTATAAATTCAAAATATTGCGTCTGTAGAAATTGATCCAATATATATTGTACCATTAAAAACACTTTTACTTATTCATAAAGAAATCCTATCGTCTTTACTCATGATTCAGTAATGTGACGGAGACTAGAGAGTCTGCATTGAATTGGTCCACACAGATAGTTATTTTTAAATATGGAATTCTGGATAATAAGCTGAGGAGAGCCATGACTGCTGTTTACAGAGCCTGAGGCACAGGGGAGCCGATGCCCCTTATTAGATGTACGGTACTGCAAATGCTTTTTACTTTTCCCATCTTTTGTCATCTACTCTGCTAGTCACTAATTTGCATGCATCCTAATTTAACAGGCATTGGTTGCCATGGTAGCACAGAACAAAAATGAAACCTATTGTTTTATGAGGTGATAGTTCCCTGGTGATACAGGTGCGGGCTGGTGAGAATGCTGCTTTTGGTTTTTCTTTGTAGAGCTCCCAGGGTACAGCCCTGGGCCTGTAATCACAAGCACTGTGGGGACCGTAGGATGTGTTGGAGGTTGTCCTTCTCTATGATGTACTTCACCTCCACACAGCCATTAGGCCACAAGGATCCAAATCTAGTTCCTCAAATAACATGACAACTGTTGCATTGATTTACATCAAGACAAATCAAAGTGGAAGGATTTTCCAGTGTGAATAATGAGCTTTTCTCTACACCTAATGTGGGCCTGATAATGGTAGCAATTCTGTCTTTTTACTTTTTGAAATAAGATAATTACTGAAAACTTTCTCTCTATGAATTTTCTAAAAACAAGATGTCAAGTAAAATCGTTGGGATTCAAAGGAATCTTCCAGAAAACTGTGAATTATTGTCCTATTGTTATTTCTGTCACACCTGTTCGTTGTGTGTCTATCAAGGGTCTCTTACGTGCAGGGTGTTACATGGACTTGCTGTGGGATGTGGAACTTGGTGGCCTAAGGTTAGTGCAATTAAACTCATGTAAAGATTCCACCCAGGAGCAAATGAGAAGCAGAGGCAGCTCTATTCTTTGCTTCTTTCTCATTATTTTCCACTCCATTTCCTAGATGCAGTTTTAGAAAGACCCTCTTCTTACTCTGCCAGCATTATTTTGTTTATTTCACTCTTCCCAATAGAAGACAGTATTTTGAAGGAGCTTTGTAAATAGTGGATACCAACTATAAGCAGAGTTCTTTTAATAATAAACATTTGTCATATATGTAACTGGGTCACCATGCTGTACAGTAGAAAAAAATTTATTGGGGAAATAAAATACAAATAAAAAAACATTTATCAAGCAAACACTATGGAGGACAGTATGGAGTTTCCTTAAAAAAATAAATATAGAACTCCTATGTGATTGAGCAATCTTACTTCTGGGCATATATCCAAATAAAACTATAATTTGAAAAGGTACATGACCTCAGTGTTCATTGTAGCATATTTGCAGTAGCCAAGACATGGAAGCAACCTAAATGACCATTGACGGAGAAATGGATAAAGAAGATATGGTACATGGAATACTACTCAGCCATGAAAAAGAATGAACTAATGACATTTGCAGTAACATGGGTGGACCTAGAGGTTATCATACTAAGGTCCAGTCAGACAGTGAATGACAAACACCATATAATACGACTTATATGTGGAATCTAAATAAAACAATACAAATGAACTTACAAAACAGAAAGACTCACTGACTTCAAAAACAAGCTATGGTTACCAAAAGGGAAAAACTGGATAGAAATAAATTAGGAAGTTGGGATTAATATATACACATTACTTTATATAAAAGAGATAATAAGGACCTACTGTAGAGCACAGGGAAATCTACTTGATATTATGTAATAACCTGTAGGGGAAAATAATCTGGAAAAGAATGGGTATATTTATATGTGTAACTCATTTACTTTGCTGTGCACCTGAAACTAACACAGCACTGTAAGTCAACTACACTCCAATAAAATAAAAAATAAACCCAACATTTATCGAGTTTCTATCCTATGCCAAGCACTGGGCGAATTACTGTAGTGAATTGTTCAATTCTACTCCTTACATATTTTATTGCATAATTTAAACTTTCTCTCTAAAAATGCAGTTTTCTTTGTAAATGTATGGTTTTTATTTATTTATTTAAAACTTTTTTTTTATAATTGAAGTATAGTTGATTTACAGTGATTCAGATATACAGCAAAGTGGTTCATATATATATATATATATATATATGCATATGTAAGAATATATATGTATACTCTTTTTAAGATTCTTTTCCATTATGTTACTATAAGATATTGAATAGTTTCCTGTGATATACAGTAGGACCTTGTTGTTTATCTATTTACTATATAGTAGTGTGTATTTGTTAATCCCAAATTCATGATTTATTTCTCTCCCAAAAGTTTCTAAAACAAATAACTTGCAAAGAGATGGTGAGAATCTTGAATTTCTGACTTACCAAACCAGAAACACACACACACACACACACACACACACACACACACACACACACACACACAGATGCGCTCACTCAGACCCTTAAAAAGGTGTAGGAAAACAGGTGAAAAAATAGACAGGGTGATGTCATTTAATCAAAAGCACCGAATGAGGGAAATGTTTTGATCAGGGGAATTTCTCATCTTTGTTAGAAAGTACAGCTTCATTTTACACTCTTCACCTTCCGAGTACATTCTGTCCTGATTCCCTTCAATTTTTCTTCTTTTGACATTTTCTCCTGATGCCCTGCTCCCTGACCTTTCCCCTCCCTTCCAGCTGAGCAGTAGAGGAAGTGTGGAACTTGCAGTCACATCTGTCTGCTCTGCTTTCCTTTCATTCACGTCTGGCTCTGGCTCTGTGCTTTCATGCTCAAACTGCATGGTGGAGGCTCAAACTGCACACTTGACTCAAGTGAGAGCCAAGGAGGACCCAGTTAGGTCAGATTCATCCATGATGAGAGCAAGGCAGAAATTGCAGGCAAGCATTGAGAAGCTTCAGTATCCGTTTGGTAGAATAATTTCATCCATTGATGCTAACAAAATATTTGGTTGGTATTTTGTATTTTTTAAAATTTCATTTCTCTTGTAATAAATTATCTTATGTTATATTTTTATAAAATTTTCATTGGAAGGCTAGTGAATGCTTTTCTTTGTTTTTTTTTTTTTGTTGTTTGTTTTTTTTGTTTTTTTTGTCTTTTCTAGGGCTACACCCATGGCATATGGAGGTTCCCAGGCTAGGGGTCTAACCAGAGCTGTAGCCGCTGGCCTATGCCACAGCCACAGCAGCTCTGGATCTGAGCCAGAGCCACAGCAATGCTGGATCCGAGCCATGTCTGCGACCTACACCACAGCTCACAGCATCGTCAGATCCTCAACCCACTGAGTGAGGCCGGGGATCGAACCTGCAACCTTATATTTCCTAGTCAGATTCTTTAACCACTGAGCCATGATGGGAACTCCAAGTGAATGCTTTTCTAAGAGGATTTATCATAATACAGTCTTTATGAAGCTCTTGATCCCTGAGTTCTTGAGATGATTAGATGAGTCTAATCTAAGAATTTCTAACTATGAATGATATTTTATTTATTTCTATTTTTATTTTTTAATGAAGTATGGTGAATTTGCATTATTGTGTTAGTTTTAGGTATATTCAGAGTGATCCAGTTCTTCAAATATACATGCATATTCTTTTCTATTGCAGGTTATTAAAATTTATTAAGTATAGTTCCCTGTGTTATACAGTAGGTCCTTTTGTTTACCTATTTTATATGTAGTAGCATGGATCTGTTAATCTCAACCTCCAAAATTATCCCTTCCCCCACCTTTCCCCTTTGGTAACCATAAGTTTGTTTTTTATATCTGTGAGTCTATTTTGATTTTGGAAGTAAGTTTATTTGTATATGTCTTTTTAAGATTCCGCTGTATGCATGGACTCTTAAAAGAGTGATACACGATGATATTTGTCTTTCTCTGTCTGACCTACTTCACTTAGTATGGTAATCTCTATTTTATTATATTTTAACAAAGCAATGATCTACATGGAATGTGGGGTCCAGGGAGAAAAAAAGATGAAAACACCTGGTATTTCACTACAGACCACTTGAGAAGCACTGGTCTAACATACCCTCAGGGTCTCTAAGGATGTCTTTTGATTTCCTACCTGCATGCTTTTGACTATTTTTTAAAATAATTCTATCTCTTAAAACCCAGATGTAATATCCTCTCCTTCATGAGTTTTCCCTGAATTTTTGCACTGAAGTTTTTGTATTTCTGCCAAAACCTTATGACCAGTATTTATTGCAAGTAGCGTCATTTAACATTTCCGTGCAAATGCACCTGTCTTTCTGCAGTACCACCTTGGAGGTTACACTGGGGTGATACACTCAGGATGGATGCAATAAGTGATAGACATCTGTGTTGGAGTCCTGAAGTTTGTCATGTATGAGCTGAGAAGACTTGAGCCAGTCAGTTAAGCCTCTCTGTTGCCTCAGTTTTGTTATTTATCAAATGGGACTATTGGTAGCATTTGCTCTTAAGGTTGCCATGAAGATCAAATAATCCATATAAAGAATTAAGTGTGCAATTCCTGGCACATACCACTCAATAAATGACTGCTACTATGTTTTTCATTATTAATATTAGGAGTATGTTTAGATTATTCTAAAGTATATCAGTATATTCTAAACATACTCCTGATATTAATAATATATTTGTATTTTAGGGCCACACCTGCAGCATATGGAGGTTCCCAGACTAGTGGTCAAATTGGAGCTGTAGCTGCTGGCCTACATCACTGTCACAGCAATTCAGGATCCTGGCCATGTCTTCGACCTGCACCACAGCTCACAGAAATGCTGGATCCTTAACCCACTGAGCAAGGCCAGGGATTGAACCTGCATCCTCATGGATATTAGATTCCTTTTGACTGAGCTATCATGGGAACTCCTGTTTAGAATGTATTTACTTCCTTTGTTCAGGCAGTAAAATTAATTATTTAATATCTTATTCTTGAGGAAAAATAAATGAGAAGAAATTCCCACAATTGCTTTGAAAGATCCACTTATTTTCTTTTTTATTCTTGAAGTATAAATGATTTACAATGTTGTGTTAATTTTGCTGTACAGCAAAGTGATTCAGTGGTGTATATATACATGTACATATCTCCTTTTTTTTGGTGGGGAGGCTGCATGTGTGGCTTATGGAAGTTCCCAGGCTAGGGGTTGAATCAGAGCTGCAGCTGCTGGCCTATGACACAGCCACAGCACCACAGCTCGAGGAAATGCTGGCCCTTGTGTGAGGCCAAGGATCAAAACTTCATCATCATGGATACCAGCTGGGTTTGTTTCCACTGAGCCACAATGGGACTTCCTATATATTCTTTCAAAATTCTTTTCCATTATGATTTTTCACAAGATGTTGAGTACAGTTCCCTGTGCTATACTGTAGGACTTTGTTGTTTGTGCATTCTATATATATAATAGTTTGCATCTGCTAATCCCAAACTCCCAATCTATCCCTCCCCCAACTACTTCCCCCTTGGCAACCATAAGTCTGGTCTCTATGGACAGACCCACTTTTTGAAGACACAGCTAGAATGGGTGGGTGCAGAAGTGTGGAAAGTAATTAGGTTACTGCAGATTTCTACTGGGCCTTGGATAGCTAGGCAAGGCAGTTGAGGCATCCTTTTTTGGGCTCTGGGCGTATAACTTTAGTCACTCATAGGATACATTTTCTTACAGACAAAACTAACACTACCAAAAGGAACATGGGGTCAAAAAAAGAAACTTGCCAAGAGGCAATATATCTAAAAATATCCCCACCAACACAATATTTGGCTGGAACACCTGGATTTTTCTGAGTATAATTTTAGTTAGATAAATATTGAGAAGACATATTTTCCTAAAAGAGGAAAGAGCAATTTTATGGAAAAGGATGGCTGGCAATAATCTTCAGGTTCAAAAGATCAGTTTTCCAGAAAATTTTCCTTGTTTTAAAGAGTGAGAAGATGTGAATTTGAACAAGCTGCGATAATGGTGATCAACACTACAGACTACTTAAATGCCAAGATTTACCCCCTAATAGGCTATTATGGATTATTACCCAAGAACATAGATGTGTCAATGGTAACTCTGGTCTTGATCATGCAATAGTTAAATGGAATGATTGTTTCAATGTATGCACTAAACAAGTACATATATGAAAACTATGTTATAGATACATAGATATCTAGGATGGGCTTTGCCAGTCCTTAAAAAGTAGATCAACTTTCCTCGAAGCAAGCAGGCATGTATTCAATATATGGACAAATTAATGCCAAACAAAATAATGTTGAACTCAAGGGAGTGGATGATGGGTTTGTGGTCAAATTATTTGAGGTATATTAAATGTCATTTGAAAGGAGGACTGTAAATAAAATTCTGGGAAGAGGAGGGAACAAGATTTAAGAGCAGCTTAAGCCCTTGCCATAGACAAGGGCAATAATACAAAGACATAATTTACCATAGCTGGAGGCTAGGAAAAACAAAGTAAAACCCAGAGCATTTGTGATCTTACAAGACCTTATAATCTGATTCTTTATCTGTAGGTGTACACAGCACACACATAATCAACATGTGCTAATGTACATAGCACGAAGTACACACAGGAATCTGAATAAAAGGAGATGCATGTCAGCAATAAGATCTGTTAGACTTGAATGGCAGAGCAGTCTGTTGGGGAAGTAGTGAAATCATCCTTGACTGTTGAGAGATTTTCAAAATTAGATCACACAATGGACTTTAAAAATACACTGTAGGGGAGTTTCTGTAGTGTCTCAGTTGTTGGCGAATCCGACTAGGAACCATGAGGTTGAGGGTTTGATCCCTGGCCTCGCTCAGTGGGTTAAGGATCCGGTGTTGCCTTGAGCCGTGGTGTAGGTTGCAGATGCGGCTCAGATCTCATGTTGCTGTGGTTCTGGCGTAGGCTGGTGGCTACAGCTCTGATTTGACCCCTAGCCTGGGAACCTCCATATGCTGTGGGAGCAGCCCAAGAAATGGCAAAAAGACAAAAAAAAAAAAAAAATACACTGTAGGTAACAAGCCAGTGTCAGGAAGGCAGTAAAAAGATGACCTAAGTTGGTCTTCTCCACCTCTGACTTTAAAAAAAAATTATTATAGTTGATTTACAATGTTCTGTCAATTTCTGCCATACAACAAAGTGACACAATCTTATGTATATATACATATATATATATATATATATATATATATATATGTATACACACTCTTTTTCTCATACTATTCTCATCATATTCTATCACAAATTATGG
The DNA here is from genome assembly GCF_054392235.1 of Sus scrofa. Taxonomy (NCBI): domain Eukaryota; kingdom Metazoa; phylum Chordata; class Mammalia; order Artiodactyla; family Suidae; genus Sus; species Sus scrofa. The sequence goes on along the minus strand of NC_139390.1, from coordinate 47,633,414 downwards.
GATATAGTTCCCTGTGCTATACAGTAGGACCTCATTGCTGATCCATTCTAAGTGTAATAGTTTGTGTCTGCCACCCCCAAACTCCCAGTCCATCCCCCTCCCTCTTGGCAACCACAAGTCTGTTCTCTATGTCTGTGAGACTGTTTCTATTCTGTAGATAGGTTTATCTGTGCCATATTTTAGATTTCACATGTAAGTGATACCATATGCATTTATCTTTCTCTTTCTGACTTCACTTAGTATGAGAATCTCTAGTTGCACCCATGTTGCTACAGATGGCATTATTTTGTTCTTTTTTATGGCTGAAGAGTATTCCATTGTATATACGTACCACATCTTAATCCATTCACCTGTTGATGGACATTTAGGTTGTTTCCATGTCTTGGCTATTGTGAATAGTGCTGCAGTGAACATAGGGGTGCATGCATTTTTTTGAATAAAAGTTTTGTCCCAATAGATGCCCAGGAGTGGGATTGCTGGCTCATATGGTAGTTCTATATTTAGTTTTTTGAGGAACCTGCATACTGTGTTCCATAGTGGTTGTACCCACCAACAGTGTAGGAGTGTTCCCTTTTCTCCTCATCCTCTCCAGAATTTGTTACTTGTGGACTTATTAATGATGGCCATTCTGACCAATGTGAGGTGGTACCTCATTGTCATTTTGATTTACATTTCTTTAATAATTAGTGAATTATTAGAGAAAGAATAACCCACCTCTAGCTTTTAATGATTTCTTGTAGTTTAAAAATGGAAAAGTATAATCTTTACAGAAGTACTGAAAGGGCTGAAATGCTAAAGTGCTTCTTATTTAGCATAAAATGCATGATACTTGTGGCTTTGTTTTAGAAACAACAGAAATGTTGCTCTGTGTCTGAGTGCTTTGCCACCACTAGAAATCAGCAATGAAGAAAAACCTTAGGGTTCAGAGCACTATTTCAGAACTGCTTGGGAGATTTTTCCCTAAAAGTTAAGTTCTCAACACATTTATCCAACATAACACACCTTGATGGTGTAGCCAAAATGAATCAGGACTATGTTTCTCCCCCACCCTTATGGAATTCCTTGTCATTGGATAAAAACATATGATAATGATGGGAAAATGGTAGAGAGATTCTTTTGAGAATTATTAGCTAATATATATATATAAAAGGGACACTGGATGAGAAGCAAAAGAGTTATGTTCTCACTGACCCCCTGATACTTTTTTCTTCTTTTTTTTAAGGGCTGTGCCAGTGGCATGTGGAAGTTCCCAGGCTAGGGGTTGAATCAGAGTTGCATTACCAGCCTACACCACAGCCATAGCAACGTGGGATCCTAGCCGGCCATGTCTGTGACCTACACCACAGCTCATGGCAATACCAGATCCTCAACCCACTGAGCAAGGCCAGGGATCAAACCTGCTTCCTCATGGATATGGGAATTCCTTTCCTGTTAGATTCCTTTCCACTGGGCCACAACAGGAACTCCTGACCTGATCTTAAGTGGCAACCACATACAATCTCTTTATATTGTTTTACTTTTATTCAAAGGCAGCCAAGGTATTAAATGAAAGGAATAAAATTGAGGAGAAAGGGCTCAATAAATTTTTCTGGTAGCTTCTCTCTTATGCTTTCTTTCATTTAACTTATTTAATGATATGGTTGGTGTCCTCCTGCTTTCCTTTAGGAAACTTTGCCATCCTCAGATCAAGCTAATGCACTTGAACTATCCATGATAATGTACTGTACTGTGCCCTGGAATCATACTGTGTGACCTTTTGAATAAACTACTGTTTAGGCTTATGACCCTGTGGATTGGTTGCCTGGAGCCAATTCCAACAGATGCCTCCCTGATTTGTGAATTGTTTTTAGACCAGCAGTGTACCCTCTGAGATGTCCAAATGCTTGGTGGCTCATTCACCACCCCTGTCCCATGTGACTGGTCTTATACAAACTTCATAGAAAATTGGCTTATGCTAACTTCTCTTATAATCCCTGTTTCCCAAAGGATGCTATTTGAATCCAAGTCAACTTACCTGCAGAAGACAGAAAGGAGGGTCATTTGTACATTTCTCAAATTTGCCGTGGTAGTGAGGAAAAATTAAACAACTTCATTTTTTCTGTAAGTAGTGCTGGTGGGGAGGTACTGGCTAGGGGCAACATTTGCCTTGGTGCCTGGCCCACCACTAGGTGGTAGAAGATGTTAAATAAACATTTATTCAATGAATGAGTGAATGGTTATTTCAAAGTAGGTTGAATTTTGGTACTACTTTTTCAGCATCCCTTTCTTAGCAACTGGCAACCTAGCATGGCCAGCCCCACAGGATCTGCAAAAAACACAGGGAGGAAGAAGAAGGATGGGAGTTTAGTGCCAAAAGAATAAAAACGGTAATCTGTCTCCAGCCATCTTTTGAGTTATGAGCATATGTACCACCTTCAACTAGCCTTAAACTATTCAATGTAATGGATTAGGGGGGAAAATCATAGTATTTTGAAGACAAACACTACTGTGTCTGAATCTTATCTTTGCTTCCTACTAAAATCCTATGCAGGGAAGATTGTTAACCTCTCTGAGTCTCAGTTTTCCTTCACTGAAATGGAGGCATTACCTTTTGCTTTGGAAGCTTGTTTTGCAGTAAATCACTTCATAGAGTGTATGGGTTGTGTTGCAACAATACTAGGAACCATTTTCCAAATTTGAGTATCTTATAGATGCTTACGTCAGGGCTGGAGTGTGTCTAGATGTTTTTTTACTAGTCTTCTCACTAAATGTGCCAGGTGAAGAGCATCATTCCTAATCCACAGATAATTAAATTGAGAGCCAGTAATATAAAGGGATCTATGCAAAATCACAGAGCTGAAAAGTATGAGAGAAGAGATTTGACTCTGAATTTATTTATCTAATTCCTGAGCCCAAGCTTTAACTCACCATGAGTAATAAATACTGTTTCTTCCCTTGCCCCAGAGAAGTGGAAGTAACCCAATCCGCCCTTACCTAGTTAATCTCTGTTTACCCTCTTCTATAGGGTAATAGTTCTGTTGCCCATAATTAACCCCCATGGGCCCAATTGTTTTACTCATTCTTCCAGCTTATTTAGAGTGTGTCTGCGAGCTCCATATGGATAGTGTTCTTAGCTATCATTAGTTGATCTCACATCTTTTCAGTAGATTTTTTCTGTTATTTTATTTTATTTTTATTTCTTTATTTTATGACGACACCCATGGCTTTTGGAAGTTTCAGGGACAGGGTTGAATCCAAGCTGCAGCTGTGACCTATGCCCTGGCTGCGGCAGCACTGGATTCTTTAACCCATTGCGCCAGGCCGGGGATTGAATACTTGCTTCTGCCGAGCTTCTGCAGTTGGACTCACATTTCATATTATATGAAATAAAATATTTCATAATTTAATAGCCAGTGTTTGAACCAAATTTTCCTTGATTTCCATGAGAACTTTGATGCCTGAGGTGATACACTACAGAATAAAACCAAATCACTGAATTCTTTTGGGGGGGTGGTGCTGCACCCATGGCATAAGTTTCTGTTCCCAGGCTAGAGATCAAATTGGAGCTGTAGCCGCTGGCCTACACCACAGCTCACAGCAATGCCAGATCTTTAACCCACTGAGCAAGGCCAGGGATCAAACGTGAGGCCTCATGGATGCGAGTCAGAGTCATTTCCTCTGAGCCATGATGGGAACTCTAGAATTCTTTTTCTTTTCTTTTATTTATTTTTTATTGAGGTTGATTTGCAATGTTATGTTAGTTTCAGGTATACAGCAAAATTATATATACACACACACATTATGTATATATACACACACATAACCATACATATTTATATATAATCTTTTCAAATCCTTTTCCCTTATAGGTTATTACAAAATAATGACTATGGTTTCCTACAGTGCTATACAGCAGGTCCTTGTTGTTTCTCTATTTTTATGTAGTGGTGTGTACATGTTCTGTTCAGATTAGACAATGTCATACTGAAATCCAGAAAGGTTAGAGGGTACAGTCTACTTTTAGCACCACTGAGATAACTCAGGTTTTATATAACACAACCTGAGGGTTAAAATAAGATGCATACTTCTGGATATGTCAGAGTACAGTGGTTTCTATCTCCTGCCCTGAGTAGAAGCTGAGATTCTTCTGGCCGTGTATCTACGTATGATGTCAGTGGGAATTCTGAGTATTAAGGGTGGAGATGCTTAACTTGGATGCTCTGACTTGGAGCTCTTAGCAGAAGCTGGAAAGGCTTTTCCCCCTAGCTGAGTCAGAAGGATATGAACATTGGACTTATTCTGACAGTTGCCTTTAATTAAACTAACCTGGCCCTAATTAGATTCTGGCAAGTCAGCTGTTTAGAAAGTGCTCGTTCTTTGGAAAATTCTATAACTTTCCCAAATTTTGCTTTTACTCAGCATCTGGGATTTTGTTTTTGTCTTCAATTTTCAGATTTATAATCGCTTAGATACAAATTGCTGTGGATTCCGACCTCGGAAGGAAGATGCCTGTGTACAGAGTGGACAGAAGCCAAAATGTGACAACCAGGATTCTGTGGCTTTAGCACATATTGTCCAGCGAAAGCAGGACCCGAGGCACCTGGTCTTTATAGACAACAAAGGTTTCTTTGACAGAAGTGAAGATAACTTAAACTTCAAACTCTTAGAAGGCATCAAAGAGTAAGTTTTTTGAGTAACACCTGCAGGACATGAAATTTATATTGAATTAAGTAGGTTTTGAGACAACTCACATCCTATGTCTGATCAGTTTAACCCTTAAGGGGAATTTGGGAAGAGAGATGCAGAAAAGGGAACCCAACCTAAGGGGAAATGAACAAGGGTGCAGGGAGTTCCTGTTGTGGTGCAGCGGAAACGAATCCGACCAGTATCCGTGAGGGTGTGGGTTTGATCCCTGTCCTCGCTCAGTGGGTTAAGGATTTGGTGTTGCCATGATCTGTGATGTAAGTCACAGACATGGGTTGGATCCCATGTTGCTATGGCTATGGTGCAGGCTGGGTAGCTGCAGCTCCAATTTGACCCCTCGCTTGGGAATTTCCATATGCCACTAGTGTGGCCCTAAAAAAAAAAGACTGAAAAAAAAGAAGAAGGGTGCAGCCAGTACTCCCTACCACAGACCCATCCAACCTGCAGAATTCCTGCTATGTGGTTGCTTGGCTCTCACTGTGTAAATCCATGTGGGTGAGGTTGGAAGCATGTGGGGGTCTCTGGAGCAGGAACTGGAATGGCAAGGATGCGCAGGCGACAGAGGCTCCATGACTGGGACACAGGACTGGGGAACTAACAGACATGAAGATACTGCCATGGTGGGATGTCCAGAGACAGAATAAAATCAGGGGCTTTTATCAAAAAGTATGACGTTAGAGCCATTCAGCTGACTAGAACACCCAATCAAAGGATAGTTTACTTCAAGTAGGAGGATTTCTGAGCATTTGCAAATCCTTCCGTAGACATAGATTATGGGAAAAAGCATTGTGAGCTTACAAGTATTTGGAGTGTAAGACCTTTAATAGTGGCAGGAACCTCACTGAGGAATCTGAACTGTTCACCCCCAGTTGTGGAGACTGAGGCTACATTACAGGCTCCCATCACAACCACCTTTCATAGTCTTTCTACCTTAGTGAGAAATCAGAGTCATTAAGAAACTGGCATGTATCTGAGATTTGAAGATGGAAGGGTAGATGAGGGAAATGGTCATCCAGCCTAGTGAAGCTGAGTGATTTCTGGAAGCACATGAGTGAGTCTGAAATTGAGGGTAGAACTGAATTTTCTATATCCAATTCCAGTAGTTTTCCTGCAGTAACTCCTGGTGTTTCTGCTGTTGCTATTACTCTTGTTAATAAAACTCAGAGGAGTGTTTCAACAATTCTTCCTTGCACCATGAATTAGGAAATATAGTTTTTCTGTACTTTCAACATTAGAGAAAATGACCGTTTCATGAGTCCCACTTTCATGAGCTTTTGCCGTATCTTTCCCCGTTAATTCTCATTCCTCACATCTCTTTGTGGATCAAAGGTATAGTATATAGCAGAGTCTCTCTTTTAAGTGTCCAAGCTAAGGAAATTTGGTGTTTAGGAAAACTTACATATCAGAGGCATCACTTCTTGAGTTGATAGTATGGAGTCTTCTTAAATCCCTGAATTTCTTCCTAGTGCCTTCAGAGTCCATCAATTCCATACAGTCACAAAAAATATGAATAACAATTATTTATGCTTTCAAAGAAGATTTAACTTTAAATGCATGATTCGAAGGTAATGAGTTTAAAGTTAAATCTACTTTGAATATGTAGTTTATACATTCAAAAGAAAAAAGGAAAACTCTGCTAACCCAGATGTATGCATAGAATATTACTATTAACCAGTCTAGTGCTAAGTCAGGTAATCTTTTTGATTTGCCTCTATGAAAAGGATTAGTCCCTAAAGAGATCCATGATTTTTACAGTTTTGTCTCATACATTCTCCCCTAGCTAAATTAGTTCTAGAGCCATAGGATTTGTAAGGCCTGGCTTATTAATATTTCATAGAGCAAAAATGCTTACTTAATTAATACTGTGGTCACTAAATTATATAGAACATGTCTTTGGGGAGCTCAGTACATATGATTAGTATGATTTAATTCCACGCTTACTCAGATCCCTTAAGCACATCCTGCTTCATGGACTTTGGTCTTTCTGCAGCATCAGAGATGATAGAACACATGGAATACTGTATTCATGCTCCCTCTGTGCCATCCCCCGCTTGCTCCATTGACATTTGCAAAAGGTGCTGAGAGGCCTCAAACTTCTGGCTAGCTGTACTCTTAAAACAAGTATATGCTCTCTTTCAGTTCTTAAGGAACAGCAAAGTTTACTTGAAGATTACTATCAAACTCCAATATTTTTATTATGATTTCATCATGATTTTAATGAAACCTGGGGGGGGGGTGAGGCCAAATTGGCAATTCAGAAAAATGTTGTTTATACTTTTGAACCCTAACTTGTACCCAGTCCTTCAGATAATGGATATGCTGGACTCTTGGCTTTATTCTTTCTAAATAAAGAGCAGAAATCACAATGACTTCTCTTTAGGTAATTCAGCAAGGATGCTTAGGTTTTCCAGAGAGATTGTACATTGTGGAATGTCCTGGCTATTTGCCTTAGCTTGGTTATTAGAAAATAATTTGGTATTCCAACTTAAGAGAATGTTCCCCAATTCTTAGAATTCATGAAGTATATAATCTGAATTGAAGTCAATTCTTTATGTAATTGGGCATTTTGGAATAATTTCTTTCTTGACACACATCTTGAATTATTTCATATTAAATTCAGTCATGCAACTTCTATTCAGGGAGAGTCTTTACTGAAATTGTCAGCATTTTGCTTCTCATATATTCTTGCATTAAAACCCCACATTGACACTTATGAGTATACTTTTCTACTTGACAGATTAAAGAAGTTTCTATGAATGCAATGAAGTTTAAGACTGACAAAGCATTTTCTCCAGGCTATCAGAAACCTTTCTAATTATGTGCCTCTCTTTACTAGTATATAATGACCTTAAGTAAGATGTTAGTATGCCAAGTTCTCAATGGTCTAGAAAATTCAGTTCCCTGGAAACTTCTTCTTCTAGTATGTAATTATTATTATTATTATTATTATTATTATTATTATTATTATTTTGTCTTTTTAGGGCCGCACCTGTGGCATATGGAAGTTCCCAGGCTAGGGGTCGAATCAGAGCTGTAGCTGCTGGCCTATGCCACAGCTGCCGCAACAACAGATCTGAGCCATGTCTGCAAAGTGCACCATAGCTTATGGCAACACTGGATCCTTAACCCACTGAGGGAGTCCAGGGATCAAACCTGTATCCTCATGGATACTAGTCAGATTCGTTTCGGCTGAGCCATGATGAGAACTCCCCTCGTATGTAATTATTAAGTGAGGTGTCAGCTTGACGGTGACAGAATACCTTGGTAGTGATTCTCAAGGTATTCTCTGACAGTGTGAATTATGCCAGATTAGTGAAGGGCAGAGATATGGGGTAAAGCATTCTATTTTTCAAGCAATTACGGAAATATCATTTTCTCTTTTCAGGTTTCCTGAATCTGCAGTTTCTGTTCTGAAGAGCCAGCATTTACGGCAGAAGCTCCTTCAGTCTCTATTTCTTGATAAAGTTTACTGGGAGAGTCAGGGAGGTAGACAAGGAATTGAAAAGCTTATTGATGTGGTTGAACAGAGAGCCAAAATCCTCCTCACCTACATCAATGCCCATGGGGCCAAAGTGTTACCCATGAATGAATGACCAGAGTGTTCTTCTGGCTGGAGTACTGTTTATACATATGTCTTTTTTGTTTCTGTTTTTTGAATCAAGTACACAAACCTCAACTCCTTTTAGGAGTGGGACAGGGGAGATAAAACCTATGAATTCAAATAAAGTAAATGAATTTAATCAAGCATAAAGCCTTTAAAAATATACTGTCAAACATTGTTTACATTTCTTATAACATCCTGATACCTGAATCTCAACATCTGAGCACAGAATGGTTGCAGTTAGGATCCTGGCTAGCTGTGTTAAAAAACTTGTTGGTTAATAGGACAGTGTGAAACAGAGGTGGTGACTCCTCTCATAAACCAGATTTGATGCCATTTTGACTGGTCTGACCAAATACCAAGGGAATGGTTTTGGACATTGTTCTGTTGCTGATAGAACAAAGCAGTCCCAACATGGCCCAGAGGCAACTCTACATGGGAAAACTGAAGCATATGATCTGCAGAAACCTTAGAGCATACAGTAATTCCAAGGAGAAAAGGTGGTTTATTTGTAAACCCCTGTGTATATTCTATTGTATCCATAAATGATCAGCCAGCTCTGTGATCCTCAGCCCAAGAATCATACTTTCCATTCCTTTTTTGAAATATATTTTGTTGTCAGTCTAGAAACCAGCCACATTTGACAATTTATGCGTTAGGTAGTTTTGCTTTTTCAGTTTTGGTCCAATTTATGTTTAATGAGTGGCTTGGAAATTAAACTATTTTAAGGTATAAAGCTACATTTGTGAAACTGTACTTAGTGTCTTTAAGTGGATGCTCTTTTTACGTATTTTGTTCTTGTTCCCAAGGATATACTATAATTTCTCTATATTTCATGAATAATAGTGGATTTCCTCAAGTTGTTCTGTATAATTACATTTAAACTGAATTTATCAATAATGTTCTGATATTGACTATAGGACTATACATTGAGGGTGTTTAAATATATTGTTTGGCTTATTCTAATAGGAAAAATGAGAACAAAATGAGTTCAAATGCAACTCTGATGAATTACAGATATAATTACATGTCAATGTAAAATAACTAGAACTAGAACAGTAAATTGGAGGATGTTAGGCCTCAAATAATTCTCTCTGAACTCTACCAACTTTATTGTGGTGGAAGGGCGTGGGCACAATCTTCATGTCCTTGGAGATGCCCACATCATGGCGTGTGGCAGGTATTCAAAGGCTTCAAATCTTGAACAAGTTATTATTACCCTCCTACCCCCATGCCGCATCCCTTATCAAGAAGCTCCTCTACTGACTTCTTTCCCTGAAAGCTTAAAAGTACAATTTACAATTGGTTATCATGCATTCCACCCTGTTTTCTCAGTTCTGCATGCTCTTCCTAAAGGGCATCCTATTTTCTGTGTTCTAATTAAGGGTCATTCAGTATCACTGTAAGTTAGAACTGCTAAAGACATCTTGATAAAGGGTAGGTTTTTTTAAAAAAGAATGGGAACTTATGATGGAGCCTAATAATGTGAGAAAAAAAGAATGTATACATGTATGTGTAACTGGGTCACCATGCTGTACAGTAGAAAAAAAATAATGTATTGGGGAAATAAAAATTTTAAAAAAGAACATCACTGTAGATGTTAATTTATACACATGTTTGTGGGGGCAAAATAAGACAAATAGGAGATCACTTATAGGTAGAATCTAAAAAAGGGCACAAGTGAACCTATCTACAAAACAGAAACAGACTCACAGACGTAAAAAACTGACTTGTGGTTGCCAAGGGGGAGTGGGAAGGGACTGGAATGAACAGGGAGTTTGAGGTTGTAGATGCAGACTATTACCACTGAGAATGGATAAGCAATGAGGTCCTGCTGTACAGCACAGGGAACTATATCCAGTCTCTTGGGACAGACCACGTTGGAAGATAATGTAAGAAAAGGAATGCATGTACATATATGAAGGGTCACTATGCTGTGCAACAGAAATTGGTACAGTATTGTAAATCAACTCTATGTGAAAAAAAAAGAAAAGAAAAAAAATAACATACTGAGTACAAGAGAATGTAGACCAAGGGAAAAAGGGTCATTTGATTATATTGTTATAACTTTGCTAGGCTTGAATTTAAGCCCTACTTTTTAGCACCCTCCTTTGCTGGATGGCACTTGCTAAGCTGGTCTTCAGAACATATTCTCTTCAGTAGTCCCTCTTTGGCCCAGAGTGCCTCCTGGTCCTATACATTCACGGTACTCTTGGGCCCACCTGAGTCTCCACCTCTACCTGCTGTATTGGGGCTTATTTAAGATCCCTTTATGTCTCAATAATCAGCATATTAATGAAAGATTGGTCTAACAGAAGTTTGGAGACTCAGGCTCTAAAGTAACTCTTGGTCAAGTTCATATGTGGCAAGTGGAAACAAATCTGACTAGTATCCATAAGGATGCGGGTTTGATCCTGGGCCTTGCTCAGTGGGTTGGGGACCTGGTGTTCTGTGAGCTGTGGGTAGGCTTGCAGCTGCAGCTCCAATTAAACCCCTAGCCTGGGAACTTCCATATGCCTCGGATGTGGCCCTAAAAAAAAAAAGCAAAAAACAAAACAAAACTGAAAAACTCTTGGTCAAGTTGTCTTATTCTTTGTCTTATCAAGGTGGCCTATTTGCATTTTAATATGCTTGTAATAGATACACCATCTTATCCAAATCTGTGATATTAGTGTTGAGAATTCTGGGTTCCTCAGAGGTGACTTTGATTTTGTGTCTCAGGCTACACTGCTTCTGGGGTGCGTGGTCCTCCCACTTTTGAGTCTGGTTGTTTCTTTGCACCAAGTTATTCTGAAATGCTGAATATGAATGGAAAGTCCAGGAACACAATGCCTATTTTAGTCACCTTTGTTTTTTAATGATGCATTTTGTTTTGGAATCAGTGAATAATTTATGCTATTACTATTTTTGAGTAATGGAAGGCTGAAGGCCAGCCTTTTTATTCTAATAAGGAATGCTCCTCTCTTACTGAAACAATGGGAATATTCTGTGCCTTTCAGATGTGCTCGGATTATGCTGTGGTTTGGTTCACATAGCACATTATGTGGTTTATTTGTAACTTGATAAACTTCAACTAAAGCAGTTTACCTGGGCAGACACACAAAAGCTTATTCTGTGTGATTAATTACTTTTAAGCTGATGTTATGAAAATAAATACATATCTTAAAAATCTGTAATAAAATATTAGAAATTAAAGATGTGTGCTTTTTATTTTGTAAGTTCTTTTTCTTGTAGATGGGTTGTTTTTCAGAAGTTAAGTATATACCTTTATTCATGATAAAAGAAACAATTGGATAGTATCGTACTGTATTGTGTTTGTAGATGTATAGATTTGATGTTATTAATAGTGATACTTTGCCTTCTAGTCTGTATTTAGCGATCTTTTAGGTGGTAGGCAAATTGGTTAACAGATATTATTAACTATAGGAAAACATGAATTTGAATTTGTTTTTTGTTTTTCTTTGCTTGGGGTAAGTCTTGCCATTATACTTAAAAGTTTTCTTTATAGCATTCATATTTATTAAGCTTATTAGGGAACTGGGGAACTTATAAAAATATAAAATGTCTTAGACTTCAGATCAAAATATTTATAATCTCTGAATTTGTGTAACAGCTTGTTTATACAATTGCACTTTTAAATCTCTGGTAAGTTACAGCTAATTAATAGAATAACCTAGGTAAACTCATCCTCACACTGTCATGTGAAATTCTAATGTTCATCTCAGCATAGGATGAAGAAGGCACACTTAGGGTACTGGTCTGAAAATGTAATATGGAAATTGTACATAGGTCAAATAAAGATGATAACAGCCTTTCTTTAAAAGCTAAATAGTATCAGAGGTTCTCTGGTGGCACAGCAGGTTAAGGATCCAACATGGTCACTGCTGTGGCTTGGGTCTCTGCTATGGCGCAGTTTCGATCCCTGGCTCAGGAAATTCCACATGCCGCAAACACAGGCACAAAAGTTTAAAATAAATAAGTAAATAAATAATAAATAGTATCACAAAGAATTAAGAACTTTTGCACATGGGAGATGATTTGACTTGTCCAAAAATTTTCGGACACTTGGAAATAGCCAGAAGAGAATTCTGAGTGTTCTTTCAGTGCAATGCTGGGCCTGATTTTGTATTGAATGGGCTGTTTAACAATGCTGCAGGACAGAGGTTAACTTGTAAATTTTTATCCCAGGGAGATACAAATGATTTCTATCTGATGGAAAAGACAACCCTCATGGTTTTACAGTTTATTACCAAGTTGGACATTAACCACTTTTTATATATAGTCCAACAATCTTATTCTAATATAGACTATAAATATTTAGATTTTGAAACAATCCGTGAAACAGTTTTACCGTCTTAACTGGTTCCTTCGTTAGTTAATTATTTGAATAAAATCTTTGACATTTTTTCATTTTATATTTGCATAAGAGTTGCAGGTTTATCTTTTTGAAAATTTTGCCTTAAAAAATTTTTGACTGCAGAGTCATAGAATTTTATTTGCTTGAGAGTCTTGATCTTAAAATTTGCAAACTTTAACAAACTTTCAAAACAGGGTCCCATAATTTAAAGAACAGAATGTGTGGGTGTTCCCCTTGTGGCTCAGTGGAAATGAATCTGACTAGCATCCATGAGGACACAGGTTTGATCCCTGGCCTTGCTCAGTGGGTTAAGGATCCAGTGTTGCTGTGAGATGTGGTGTAGGTTGCAGACATGGCTCAGATCATGCATTGCTGTGGCTGTGGTGTAGGCTGGCAGCTATAGCTCCGAATGGAAGCCTAGCCTGGGTACCTCCATATGCTGCAGTGTGGCCCTAAAAAGCAAAAAAAAAAAAAAAAAGGGAACAGAATGTTACCATTGGATCAACCTCAAGTTTATTTTCATTTAATCCTTTAATTTATTACTGTAGCTTTGTAATATTGCCTGAAGTCTGGGAGAGTTATGCTTCCTACTTTGTTTTTGTTCCTCAGAATTGCTTTCGCAATTCTGGGTCTTTTGTGGTTCCATATAAATTTTTGGATTATTTGTTCCAGTTCTGTGAAAAATGCCATGGGTAATTTGATAGGGATTGCATTGAATCTGTTGATTGCTTTGGGTAGTATGGCCATTTTTATAATATAAATTTTTCCAACCCATGAGCATGGAATATCTGTCCATTTCTTTACATCTTCTTTAATTTCCTTGATTAATGCTTTATGGTTCTCAGCATATAAGTCTTTCACCTCCTTGGTCAGGTGTATTCCCAGGTATTTGATTTTTTGGGGGGTGCAATTTTAAAAGGTATTGTATTTTTGTATTCTTTTTCTAATATTTCATTGTTACTATACAGAAATGTGAGTGATTTCTGAATGTTAATTTTATATTCTTCTACTATGCTAAATTTATTGATGAGTTCAAGTAGTTTTAGGGTTGAGTCCTTAGGGCTTTCTATATATAGTATCATGTCATATGCATACAGTGACAGTGTGGCACCAAAACAGATAGACAGACCAATGGAACAGAATAGAGAATCCAGAAATAAAACCAGACACCTATGGTCAATTAATCTTTAACAAGGGAGGCAAGAACATAACATGGGAAAAAGACAGTCTTTTCAGCAAGTATTGCTGGGAAACCTGGACAGCTGCATGCAAATCAATGAAACTAGAACACACCCTCACGCCACGCATGAAAATAAACTCAAAATGGCTGAAAGACTTAAATATAAGACAAGACACCATCAAACTCCTGGAAGAGAGCATAGGCAAAACTTCTCTGACATTAACCTTATGAGTATTTTCTCAGTCAGTCTCCCAAAGCAACAAAAATAAATGCAAAACTAAACCAGTGGGACCCAATCAAACTGACAAGCTTTTGCACAGCAAAGGAAATGAAAAAGAAAACAAAAAGACAACTTACAGAATGGGAGAAAATCGTTTCAAATGATGCAACTGACAAGGGCTTAATCTCTAGAATATATAAGCAACTTATACAACTCCACAGCAAAAAAAGCCAATAACTCAATGGAAAAATGGGCAAAAGACTTGAATAGACATTTTTCTAAGGAAGATATACAGATGGCCAACAAGAACATGAAAAAATTCTCAACATCACTAATTATTAGAGAAATGCAAATCAAAACTACCATGAGATACCACCTCACACCAGTCAGAATGGCCATCATGAAGTCCACAAATAACAAATGCTGGAGGGGGCTGTGGAGAAAAGGGAACCCTCCTGTATTGTTGGTGGGAGTGTAAGCTGGTACAACCACTATAGAGAGCAGTATGGAGGTACCTTAGAAAACTATCCATAGAGCTACCATATGACTCAGCAATCCTACTCTTGGGTATATATCCAGACAAGGCTTTCCTTGAAAAAGACACATGCACCCACATGTTCATTGCAGCTCTCTTCACAATAGCCAAGACATGGAAACAACCCAAATGCCCACTGATAGATGATTGTATTAGGAAGATGTGGTATACATACACAATGGAATACTACTCAGCCATGAAAATGAACAAAATAATGCCATTTTCAGCAACATGGATGGAACTAGATACTCATACTAAGTAAAGTAAGTCAGAGAGAGAAAGACAAATGCCATATGATATCACTTATATCTGGAATCTAATATAAGGCACAAATGAACCTTTCCACAGGAAAGAAAATCATGGACTTGGAGAATAGACTTGTGGTTGCAAAGGGGGAGGGGGAGGGAGTGGGATGGATTGAGAGCTTGAGGTTAACAGATGCAAACTATTACATTTGGAATGGATTAGCAATGAGATCCTGCTATGTAGCACTGGGAACTATGTCTAGTTACTTATGATGGAGCATGATAATGTGAGAAAAAAGAATTTATACATGTATATGAAACTGGGTCACTATGCTGTACAGTAGAAAAATATATATTGGGGAATAATAATCGATTACGATTAAGACTGCTTGATAAGAAAAAAATTCTATAATTTATGAAAAACTATTAGTTTATTATCTATTGGAAAGGTCTGACTCAGAAGAGTTATTGGCAGACCTTGTTTTGCAGCCTAAGAAAGCACATGGGAAGTGAATCAAGAAACAGAAATCCTTTCTTACACCATTATGTAATACTAATGCATATTATTACATTAGTTCAACATTTTTTTTTTCATCTGTGAAAGTTACCTTTTTACCCTCATGTTTCTAAAGTGCATTTTTATTTGTTGATAAAAATGTGCAAAAATTTGCATGCATTGAGATCTCTAGGCATCTTCTTTCTAAAAAAAGTAATCTGTATTTCTTAGCAGTACTTGTCAAGATTTCTAAAGCTTTTCAGACAAAGAGTTAAAACAAAAACAAAAACAACAAAAAACCCCAAACCCTCCTTGTCAGTGGCTTTAATCACAGGCTAAAAGAACAGCTAGCTGAGCTATATTTCAAAAGGCAAACTGGGCTGTGGGGAGTGGGACAAGTCACTAAATAAGACTGAAACAGCTGTGATTTTGCAAGATGTGCCAACATTTTCTTTAGCTCCGGGACACCAGACATTATCTGGCTCATAAAGTGCTCTATGTTATTGGCTCAACGTCTGTTTAGGAGAACAAGAGAAATTGTTCTGTATCCTCATTTCAGGCCCTCAGGAGTATTAAAAATTGAAGTCAACATTATTTTTTTTACTTCACAGTACTTAAAAAAATAAACTGCAATTCAGATATTCTCTCTAATTGGGCAAGAATACATTATCATTAAGCCTGCATGCATCAGGTCCATCACAAGATAATGTTGAGATCATTTATAGCATCTCCTAGGAGATAGTCAGTCTTCCTCTCCCTTGACCAGGTAACAAGTGACAGTTATATAGGACTTTCCCATGAGTTTGGGTGATTGTAACAATGCTATTTGCTGCTAATATTTTGTCATTTCCTTTGTCTTACATTATTGCTGTTTGCAAGTAGAGAGAATGTGTCTTTAAGAGGAGGGACATGTTAGCATCCACAGTAGTAAATTCCTAATTAGGGACCTGGATTCCTAACTGAATCTGGGCTTTGGCCACAGGCTACCTGTAAGTTGCCAGATGTAACATGACTTCAAGTTGTGACAACTAAAAATGTCTCCAGATAAGTTTTTTGTTTGTTTGTTTGTTTTGTGTGTATGCATTTTATTATAATTATTAGGACATCACCTGTGGCACATGGGATTTCCCAGCCTAGCAGTCTAATTGGAGCTGTAGCTGCTGGCCTATGCCATAGCCACAGCAATTCAGAATCTGAGCCGTGTCTTTTAATTACACCACAGCTCACAGCAATGCCAGATCCTTAACCCACTAATCGAGGCCAAGAATTGAACTCGCATCCTCAGGGGTACTAGTTGGATTCATTTCCTCTGTGCCACAATGGGAATTCCCAGATATTGTAATTTTTCCCCTGAGAGGTCCAATCAACTCCTAGTCCAGAACCTCTGTTTCAGTCCAGTGATAGAAAATCCCCCATGAAACGTAAGCCTTTTAATTTTCTTTTGTCTTCTCATATTCAGTTTATGAAGATGTTCACTATTAAACTCCTTGGATTAGAATACACTGCAACCTTGTACGATGTTAATCACAGCCCCAAGAGGTTGATGGTTTGGGGAAATGTTTGTTGAAATAAGCCACATGAGGGTCCAGAAAAAGAGCCATTTGCGTGCTGAAATACACATTTTAGGCAAAGAATAAATGGAGGAGCATATGAAAAATGTCAAGGCATAAAAATTGGAATGGGTGATGGTAAATTTGCTTGCAAGTCTATGCTTTCCCTCCTCTGTCCCAGGGCCCAGGATCCATGTCCTTTGAGATGAAGAGCAGTCTGTAAAGAAGGCATCTTATGATCTGGACCATATCAGCGCCACCAGAAGGTCCCCTGACAGAATGGCCAACATCGTGGAGGGTGTTTCCTTATGAGTGGGAGGGGAAGAAGAGCAATGAAATGCATTAGAGGGGATTTGTTGGGCCAGATGCAGTTGGCAGTACATGGGCAGAGAAGGGTCACAATGGGAAATCTAATAAAAGTAGGGAATTTCTCTGTGATAGACTAAGTAATGCTGTAGCAACAAAGTTTCATCAAATCTCCACTGCTTGAAACCACAGAGGTAGATTTTTTTTGTCTTTCTTTCTTTTCTTTTCTTTTTTTTAAGGGCCGCACCTGTGGGATATGGAAGTTCCTGGGCTAAGGGTCAAATGTGAGCTGCAGCTGAGCCCAACACCACAGCCACAGCAACCGTATCTGCAACCTACACCACAGCTTGCGGCAAGGCCAGGTCCTTAATTCACTGAGTGAGGCCAGCGATAGAATCCGCATCCTCGTGGACACTATGTTGGGTTCTTAACCTGCTGCACCACAATGGGAACTCCAAGGTGTATATTTCATGGCTAATGTCTATCCCGGCTGGACAGGACAGCTTTGCTTTTCAAACACACTAGAGACCCAAGGTGATGGGCGGCCTGGATGTTTCCACGGCTCTGCCCAAGTGAAGGAATGTTCTGAAGGGCTGGTACTTACAGTTATAAGTCATTGGACAAAAACAGTCTGTAAAGCAGGGAACTCGAACTGTCTGATGCATAACATTGGTCACTACAGAGGATGGTGTAGATTACAAGTGTTGGCTCTGATTATATTTGAGGCAAACATAACTTATGTCTACTATTTTTTTTTTGTCTTTTCTAGGGCCACTCCCACAGCATATGGAGGTTCCCAGGTTAGGGGTCTAATTGGAGCTGTAGCCACTGGCCTACGCCAGAGCCACAGCAACGTGGGATCCGAGCAGCGTCTGTGACCTACACCACAGCTCATGGCAATGCAGCATCCTTAACCCACTGAGCAAGGCCAGGGATCGAACCCTCAACCTCATGGTTCCTAGTTGGAGTCGTTAACCACTGCACCACAATGGGAACTCCAAACCTACATCTACTACTGTCCATCCAATAATCCTCTTCTTCTGGGGGACCCCCCCACAACCCACCCACCCCATCCCACTTTACTTCTGCCTGTGCCTCCAGGCTGTATTTGAGAAGCTCACGTGACTTCATCTGGGCAAAGTACCATCTCCTTATTCAGCTCTGTTTGCTGTCATAATTGACTGATCCAGAATTGAACACCTGATCTGCCTGGATCGATCAGAAAATGTGCTTCAGAATTTGAGAATTGAAAAAGAGAAAAACCAGGACCCAGGGCTAAAGTCATACTGAGCAATATTCTGGAGATCTTAGTCTGACTTTCCTCTACATAAGCTAGAGAAAGCTGGTGGCAGGGGAGGCAAGGAGATATGGAAGGAAACCATAGGAGCCCATACCAGGGACAGCTGGTACCTGTTGTTTTGCTGTTCCTGTTGCCATGGTTTCCCCAGAGATGTCTTCCATTTCTGGTTTCCTTGAAATGGTTCAGTATCCTTTGCAATTTCACCTTTTTGCTTCAACTGCATCTACGTTGATTGTTTTTCTGATACTTGCCATGAACAGAAAATCCCTAATTGATTTATTTTTAGGTCTTTTTCTAATACCAAGTTTAGAAAGGGTACTGTGATTTTTTCCTATGAGAGATGAAGATATTTATGTTCTTAAATGTACTTCCTCACTTCTCTCTTTCACAAACCAACTTCTAAAATATGTATGATTGTACTCACATCGTTATTCTTCTTACTATTTACCTTCTGGCTTTGACCTATCACAAAGCCCGATGCAAGTGCACGGATTTCCTGCCCACCACCAATTACAGCTTCCTCATTCCTGAGGTCTTTGTTTGCTTTTTCCTCCTTCATCTCTTTGCTGACTGTTTTCTTTATCATATGATTTTTGCAGACTTACTCATGAGTTCTGCTATTACTGGGACTTGTTCACTTGTGAGTAACACTGTTTTTTTTTTTTTTATGGATACAAATGGCATGGCGATAGGAAGTTTAGGTTTTGTACTATTTTTTTCAAAACAAAATGTCCTTGGAGGGCTGTAGATAGTGTAACCCTATCATTTGGCATTGAGCATTGCAGATAAGATTTCAGAAGTCAGCCTGCATTTTTGCCCCTCTAACTTGTAGATGATTTTATTTTCTTACATTTTTAAGATTATGTATAGTTGATTTACAATATTCTGTCAATTTCTGCTGTACAGCAAAGCGACCCAGTCATATGTATATACACACATTCTTTTTCTCATGTTATCGTCTAACACGTTCTATCCCAAGTGACTGGATGGAGTTCCCTGTGCTGCACAGTAGGACCACATTACTTATCCATTCTAAATATAATAGTTTGTATCTACTAAACCCAAACTCCCAGTCCATCCTACTCCCTAACCCCTCTCTCTTGGCCAACAAGTCTGTTCTCCATGTCTGTGAGTCTGATTTTTTAAATTGTTTTAATTAAAGAATAGTTGATTTGCAACGTCCTGATTTGCTTTTCCTTTATTTTTTATTTTTTAATTTTTTTGGTCTTTTTAAGGCTGTGCTGGTGGCATATGGGAGTTCTGAGGCTAGGAGTCAAATCAGTTGGAGCTATAGCTGCTGGTCTACACCACAGCCACAGAAACACCAGATCCGAGCTTCTGTCTATGACTTACACCATAGCATTCTTAACCCACTGAGTGAGGCTGGGGATCAAACCCATGTCCTCATGGATACTAGTTAAGTTTGTTACTACTGAGCAGCCATGCGAACTCTGTGCTTTTCCAGTTTTGATGCATATTGAATTCTTTCTCCATTCTTTAATTTCAGTGAATTCTCAGGACATGTCTTAAAGTTGGTCATTCTACATCAGAATTTTCTGGAACACAATAAAACATCAATATAATATAGATACATATTTTCCTTATTTCAAGAATATTTTTACAATATATATTTGAAATTATTTTGGTTTTATTTGTTCTGTTTTCAGGTAAAGAGATATTTACTATATGTGTATGGAGTCTACTTCTAAATCTATTGTATTTTCCTTATTTGCTTATGTTTATATTTTTTCTTTCCTTCACAGAATGTTCTATTTTCTTAAAGGTTTTCTTTCTATCTCTGACTTTGTTTCAGTATCTATCCTACGTCTTACTGCTTCTAATTAGTCTGAATTTCTCTAATGAATTTATTATCTTCAAATTTCTTTTCGGAAGCTCTGCTTTTATCTTTTTCTGCTTTATTAACTATTGATTTTTAATTTTTAATTCTTTTTATTTGAACTATTTTTGTAAAGGGTTTTAAAATTTTTCTTTGAGGCTGTAGGAAATAGTTTCTGAAACTATTCAAATTAAAATTTTATTTCCTCAGTCACCCTAGCAACATTTCACATGCTCCATAGGTACAGGTGGTTAAATGGATGCTGTTTTATCATATCAGATGGCAGAGATGCAGGACACTTCTATTATTGTAGAAAAGTCTACCTGCCAGAAAAGTCTATACTGTAGAGTGCAGGCTATCTCTGTGTGTCTTTGTGTGGGGTTCTCAATAGCGGCTGCTCTTCCCTGATTTATTCCTCTCTACCTTATCTGCCAGGCAGCACATCAGCTTGGGCTGCCATAACAAAATGCCATACATCAAGATGCCATCAGGGCCAATGTCTGGGAAGGACACTTTCTTGGGGTTGCAGACAACCACCTTCTTACTGTGTCCTCACATAGCCTTTCTTTAGGGTGTGCAGGTGGAGAGAGAGGAAGTAAGCTGCTTGGTGGCTTTTCTTTCTTTTCTTATGGCCACACCTGGAACACATGAAAATTCCTGGGCCAGGGATTGAATCTGAGCCACAGCTATGACCTACACAATGCCAGATCCAGTGTCTTTTCTTCTAAGGGAATCCCACCATGAGGGCCCCCACCCTCATGATCTTGTCTAATCCTCCCAAAGACCCCCATTCTAAAAACCATCACATTGAGCTTAAAACATGTAAATCTTAGGATGACATAATTCAGCCTGTAGCCCTCACTTCAAAATTCATGTTCTTCTTGCCTACAAAATACATGAATTCCATGCAAATAGCCCCCAAATCTTGAATTGCTTCAGCACTAACTCCAAAGTCTCATCTAAAGGTCATCTGAGTCACATATGCAGGAGACTTGAAGTACAGTTCATCCTGAGGTAAATTTCCTCTCCAGTTGTAAACCTGTGAAACCAGACAAGTTATGTACTTCCAAAATGTAGTAATGGGACAGGCATAGGTAACCATTCTCATTCAAAAAGGGACAAAATAGGAAAGAAGGAAGGGGTGATAAGGCCTAAGTAAGTCTAAAACATAGAAAGGCAATTTCACTGGATCTTGAGTCTTGAGAATAATCCTCTCTTGTCAGTGTCCCACCTCTCAGCATTGGCAGCATCAATCACCCCGACAACTCTGCCCCTGTGGCTGTCCCAAAGGGTCCTGCCCACAGGATGTTCTAGGAGGGCCATGGGCAGGGGCTGTCCTGGCCAACTGAAAGCAGAAGGAATTGGTCCTGCCCCTTGAGCCTGTGATGGAGGTAACATATCCGATGATCTCTGAGTCGCCGTCAGCATCACTCTTTCCTTTTCCTGGGGAAGAGTGCACATTCATTCCTGGATGGCTTTATGGTTCCTTCTTGTAGAATCATGCAGCAGTGGAGGCTGAGAAATCCCACCATCTGCAGTTAGCAAGTTTGCCAATTTTCCTTCATTTTCTCCTGCTTTCTCTGTCCCTTTCATTTCAAAATGGCAGTGTCTTCACCGGTGTAGTCCCATTTTCTCTTTATGAGGTTTCTTAGAGCACTCCTGTTTATTTTTAAAGCAATCTGCACACTGCCTTCTGACTTTGGTGACAGTCATTTTATTGCTTCATACTAGAGACAGCATTCTTTCCTATATTGGCATCTTCTTTATTCATTTCGGTCATTTCCAAATAATAATATATATTTTTTAGCTTTGATTTTTTAAAAAAAAAATTATTAGAGTATAGTTGTCTTACAATGGTGTGTTAGTTTCAGGTGTATAGCACAGTGAATCAGTTATACATATACCTGTATCCATTCTTTTTCAGATTCTTTTCCCATATATGTTATTACGTAATATTGAGTAGAGGTCCCTGCGCTGTATAGTGTGTCCTTGTTAGTTACCTATTTTATTTACATTACTGTGTCTATGTTAAAATCCCAAGCTAATTTATCCCTCTCCACCATGGTTTCCTCTTAGTAAAGAGATTGTCATAAAAGGGTCTGCTGGAGTGGATCGGAGTGTGTGTTGGGGGAAAGAATGGTGAAGACATGGATGAGTAATCTAAGGAGCTCTAGAAATTATTCAGGGATATGATAATCAAGGAATAGGAGAGAATGAGTGTGTGTATATATATATATATATTTTTTTTTTTGGCTACACTATTTCCCAGGCCAGGGATTGAGCCTGAGCCACTGCAGTGACCAAGCTGAGACAGTGACAACACCATCCTTACCTTCTGCACCACAGAAGAACTCTGAGGATGAGTCTAATTTTGAAGTATTTTTCATACTTAATTGTGGGTCATTATATATTTAAGATTCAGAAGTAATTAACTAATCACTGTGGGAAAATATCATTGCTTTCTGAGAGATGGCCTGAAAAGGTACTCTAGAAACATTATGTAAAGCAGGCTGCTTTGGACTCTAGATCTGTTTTCTTCAGCTTATTCATCACACTAGTAGTCTTCTATAAAGACTGTATAAACTAGAGGTCACCTGAGTTTGTATCAGTGAAAAAGCTTCAGAGGAGCTGAAGGACTGCCACCCACCCCTACTCCTGCTACACACACCCAGATCAATAAATCCAGATTAAAAAAACAGGTTGTTTTCTCTTTTTGGGGGGGGTTCTTAATGAACAGACTGGTTTCTTTTCATGGTTGATTATAAGCTGAGTGATTTACTATTTTCTGAATTGAGGTCTGACCTCAGTTAAACTCATATCTCAGGATTTTCTGGCCCCATTGACTCTGAGCTGGTGATGATTACAGAATTTATTTGCTAATTTGATTTCTTCAAGGCTTTTTTTACTCATTCACATAACAAATATCTCTCAAGTGCCAACAATGTGTCAGGAGCTGCCTTAGATCTGGGGATCCAGCAGAGGAAAAGGGGGGAACACATTTTTCCTCTGCAGTTTCTTTTTTCAAATCTTGGATCATGAAACTGTAAAAATTAATACCTACCTCTATGTGGGATAACAGAAATCAGAGTCATTAACTAAATGTTTTCATACATAAGAAAAATTAATTTTAAAGTGAGTTCCCTTAGCCTTCCCTTTCTGTTATTCAAATATTCCTAATAAGAAATGTTTTTCAGATACAGTTGTGAACAGAATAAGAATCTCTTGCATAATGTTTCAAACATCCTTCCTGATCACTCCAGCCAGAACATTTTATCATCAGGAATTGTATGTTTTGTGCCGTTTATATTCTGTTCCTCTTCAGTTTTATCTTTGGTAGAAAAAAAAAAAATTCTTATAAATCATGACAAAGACTCCAGCAAGAAAGCCCTTGGTTTTTTCCCAATGTTGGTAGTGCACTTTCAGATCAAGGAAATGTTCTAAAACCAATATTTAAATAGTATATTTGGCAAAATGTTCTGCCCTGAAAGGAACAGATGACATTTTTTTCTGAAGAAGAAGAAGAGTACTGGGAACTAGACAGGAAAGTTCAAGAAGCCAATCTCCATAATCCATCTTCCCTTTGTTGCAACATAATCCCATTAACCACCTTCAAAATCTCAGCTCTCTTTCTCCATGTATAGCAGTCTTCTTCTCCTTCCATTTTGTTATTAGTCCATTGCAGAATTGCTACTTCTGTTTTATTTTATCTCTATGAGCCTCTTCAATGCCATTTCTGACTATTGGAATACTCTTTGACCATATACAGCCGTTTCATTTTTGTAGTCTCCAGTAGTTCCTCCCCTTTTCCATTCAAGCTGATTTATCCCCCTTCACTGAGAGGCAAGGACATAGCTTTTGATATTCTTTCCTGTCTTCCTGCTTACATCACTTCCCCCAAGGTTCTAGCCTCCCCCTTGCACCCTGCCCCCTGCCAATTTATTGATATCAATAAATTCACGGCTTTGTTTCTGCAGCCTGGCCAATGGCAGTTTAGTCAGCTTTGCTTTACTGAATATTTGCACAAATGTCTTGCTTAGCTTATCTCTCAGCTCTTGAAAAGTTTCTTATATATGTATTGTACATCATTTCACCCAATCAACTGAAAGAGCACTTGATAAAGTAAAAGGCGAATAATGTGTAGAATGACACAACTGAAGATCTGGTCATCATTTAAGCTCATTTGGTATAAATTTTTTGTTTTTATTTTGAAATAGTGACCTGTGAGTTTGGGAGAGTTGGGACATGAAAAAAACAAACAGTCAATCTCCAAATTTAATAATGATACCTATCCATAACAGGTTCAACTTTGAGGCTGGCACAGTACTATAGACTTCAAAAGTGTTAGCTTCTTGAATCCTCTAGACTCTGTCTGAGAATAAGACAATGAAAGAACAGAGAAGCTGATTTTTTTGTCTGAGAACATCAGCCAGGAAGTGACAACCTGAGATTCATAACCAAGTTGGCCTGAGTTTATAAGGTAGGCTTATGACACCCAAGCCACAGAGCCTTCTCACTTCCATCTGGGGCTCTCTCTACTCTGTCACGGTGACTCACTTCCCTGGGGGAATTCGTGTCTCTTATACACACCAAGATCAATTACAGAAACCATGGTCAGGTGTCTAAGAGGGAACATTGACTGACAGCCATCTAACAGGGAACAACATCAGCTACTTAATTTTGCAGGTCTTGTTCTACTCATGTGTGTGAAACTGTGGTCCCCAATGGTCCAAATATTTGTATCTACTCTTTAAAACTACTGTCATCTAAGGCCATGTATTTGGGCTTCCTGATTCATAGGAGACAATGAGAATTTCAACTCAGAATTGCAGTCTCAATCCATTTGTCATGATGCTGAATTATCCAGAACTAAGGCTGTGTAAAATAAATACCTCTTTCTGTTCCAGGCCTCAATGAGCATTTTTCTTGATGCATTTGGAATCCTCGGGTAAGAAAATCACAATGTAAAGCCGTTCTTTACATTCGATGTAGTGAGTTTGAACAAAGGGCTGTGAGACCGCTATGGTGTGAAAGCTGGTGAAGTTCACAGAACAAAGGAGGGCAAAGCCCCCTTAAAATCACAGCATTCCACTTCATTTTACTTTGTGTTGTTATGTTGAAAATTGAATTTGCTAGTTTGCAAGTAGATAGAATAGACAGTAGAGCTTTGGTCAACTGATTAGTTAGTGTGTTTTAAAGCAAGAGATTGGAAAAACAATGAACAGATTTAAACTCCTATAAAATCAGCTCTGTGCTGGGAATTTTTACTTTCACTTAGAGTCATGTAAAAAAGTTTATTTTCATGACCCCAATGTGATATTTTATAAAATTTTTGTTACCATTGCTTTAATTGAAAATTTTATTTTTGCATTCCTGTTGCCAATTGTATGAGTGACAACACTCTTAAAAAATGGGATTGACTCCCCAAGCTACAGTCAACAATCCAGTAGCTCTCTTCTTGGCTTAGATCAAGTTTTGGAAAAGTTCTATCAAGGACTGTGGAAGATTGAGAGGTCAAAATAGACATCTCTCTCTTTACAGTAATGAAAAGTTTTTTTAAGATCACTGGGCTCTCCAGGCAGCCATCTCATCATCTCATCGTAAGCATGAAGCAGCATCAAAGCTTACAGCCAACAGGACATCTGAGTGTGTGATGAACAGAGTAATAAAAAATTCATGGCTTCAGTCCAGGGTTTTGGAGGGAGGCGAACACCATGCTCTTTCTTATGAAGCCAACAGACTATCAAATTTGCTCCACTGCCATACAAAGAAATTTCCATAGAACTGGTTAGTACAAGACCCATTTTGCAACAGGCTATTGTTGATAAAACAAAGCTCCATAAATTCTATCTATCAAGACATTCCTTTGTACAGTAATTGATTAATTGCCGTTAATGTCTTTCCCTATGTCCTTCCAAAAAGGAGTTGAAGCACCTAGTTTCACTTGCTTCTAGAAGGTAGGAGTAACAAAACACTTAAGCTATAAAAACACATATTGATGAACTCTTAAGAAGCTAATTGTAGAAAATAAACAGAATAAGAAATAAAGCTCTTCTTCTAAAAGTTTCATATTGGATATAGGACCTCATGAAATAGAAAAAAGTCAGTGGGTTACTCAAGGGCCAGGACAATCACAGGGTAAGGGGACGGGTGAATGTGAGAGAGATGTGTCTTCAATGTCACAGTCACATAGAAGTTTCACCACTGTTAATATTAGCTTTGGAGATTAAAACCAAATTATAATATAAAAGTACATTTACCTTCTATCACATATAAATATGGGCTTAATGCATTTACAAGATCTTTGATTATACATACATATAATGTATATGTCATGTATACATATATTATATACATATATGTGTAGCTATGTATACATTTATTGCACATACATGCCTAAATATATACATATTAATATATATGTGCATATGCTTAAAGATGTATCTGTGTACACGCATGCATTTATAATGTATGTAGTATGCGTATAGGTATCCATATTATAATACAAATAATATAGATTGTAGTATATACGTATCTATACTATCTATATATAATATATATATATTATCTAGATGTATCTATATTACATGTAGTAATAAGTAACTAGATATATTATATATCGTAGTATATATTCAGGCGTATATGCCTAAAAATTGAAGTTCTTGTAGGTTCAAGGGCCATAGAAGCTCTTCAGTTAGTGTGAGCAAGTGATCACTCCTGACACATTTCTGTTGTTTATTAATTCCTTCGATAAATATTCCCTGGGGCCCTGCCATATTCCAGGTCCAATAAGAAGTACTGAAATAAACATACATGGTTCTTGAGTTTTGAAGCTTGTATTTAGGGTAGAATATATGTGATAACTTTGAAAATGCAATGGAAGTTTGTGAGAGGCCATAGGGGAGCTGTGTTAAGAGATTGGGGCAGAAATGAAGCCTGTGGAGGGAGGGCGTGTGAGCCGAGATCTGAAGATTGAGAAGGAATTTCTCTGAGAACGGGAGGAAGAGTATTTCAGGCAGAAGCATTAGCATGTGCAGAATTTTATGGGTGGAAAATGTTTCAACATCTTCCAGAAAAGAAGGCAATGCTAAGTTTTCTAAAAGGTAGTGAATGAAGGAATGGCACAGGAGGTTGATGAGATGCAAGGGCCCAGATCATGCACCTGAGCTGAAGCCTTTGTAAGGAATTTGGGTTTTACTAGAAGCACAGATAACCCTGCTGTCCCTGTGGACAATGAAGGTGAGACAAACAATGGAAGGGAAGGGGACAGGACAGAAGGCCATCCAGCAACTCTAGTGGGAGATGATGGACCATGATGAGGAGTGAGGAGATGGGAAATCAGGTTTTAAAGTACATGTAGGGGGTAACATCGACTATACTGGCAATGAAATTTTTAAGACTGACCACAAAGTTTCTAAATTGAATAATCAGGTTCATTACGGTACCCTTGGCTGTGAGAGCTGGAGATTGGCACTTGCCATCTGCCTCTCCATGGATTGAATCATGAGCTACTGCAGCTGCTGACCTTCAACACCCCTGAAAATGTTCAGGGTGGAGATGAGGAGTGAGGCACTCTGTGCTCTGGGAAAACTGGCAGAACTGGTCTTCAGTTAGTTAGGTATTTTCAGGAGAAGATTTTATAAGCCCAATTCTTGCATCTCCTTATATATAGAAAAGCACTAAAGTCCTTCATGGTGATGTCTCCTCCTCCTGACTAGCAGTAACCTTCATGACACCAGCAGAAAACTTCTGCAAAATATGTGCATGGCTGCATGTATCTCCCCCTTCACCAAAATCACATATGTATTGACCTTCCCCCTTCCTCTTTGGAACAGTTTCTCAAAGCTACCTGAAATGCTGCCTTCCAGGCTCTGGTCCTCATTTTCCCCAAATAAAACATTACTCTCAACTTTTAAGTCAACAGCTAAAGTGGGAAACATCAAGTAAGAAACATTGGTGAATAGAGAAAAAAAATAATCTTCTGTTGGACAGAAGTCAGTGTGCATCGAGTGGAGATGTGAAACATAAATGAGAGCTGAAGGCTGGGTGGGGTCCCTCAACACTAATGCTGTTGGCATTTGGGGCCAAGATAATATCCTGGTAGTTGCAAGATGTTTTAGCAGTGTTTCCAACCTCTGCCCACAGATGTCAGTGGCCCTTGCTATGATGAACACATCTTCAGATATTGCCAAATGTCCTCAGGGATAAAACCAGCACTGACTGAGAATTATTGGCTTTGAAATATAATTTGGGAATTGTTGAAATATAGATAAAATTTAAAATTGTGAAAGCAGAAGAAATTTCAGGGGCTTTCTGTTCCTGCAAATAGGGGAAAAAAAAATCCAAAAAAATTATCAGAAAATGCAGAAACTCTCCCACTACATTTGAAATACTTGATAAACTATAATAACAATGTAATGCAACACTGAGAACATTAAAAAAATGCCCAGGCAATAATATTATATTATACTATTATAATATATAGCATACTAATATCATATCATATCATATCATATCATGTCATATCATATGATAATACTATTATATGGTAATAATAATAAGGAATTGAACTTAATAAACACAGATCAGCTCTTGCTGTAGCCTTGACCCTGGAGGTGGAAGGATTACTCACCCCATGAAGAGAGCACAGAACTTGAAGTGCTTTTCTTTTTGTCTATTTTGGGCCATACCTGCAGCATATAGAAATTCCCAGGCCAGGGGTTGAATCACAGCTATAGCTGCTGGCCTACGCTACAGTCACAGCAATGCCGGATCCAAGCTTCATGTGAGACCTGCACTACAGCTTACAACAATGCTGGATCCTTAACCCACTGAGTTAGGCAAGGAATTTGACCCACATCTTCATGGATACTAATCGGATTCTTTAGCACTGAGCCACAACAGGGACTCCAGAACTTGAAATTTAATACCTATGCATGGCAAAGGCAAAGATTCAGAATCTTTGTGAAAAACATTCTTTCATTAAGTTTGGGCCATAGAAACCTGAAATATCAGTGACAGGTGAACATGAAGTATCTGCCTCTCACCCAGCATTTGACAAGGAAGCTCATATGTCTGCTGTCAGAAAAAGGCTCCCCTCAGAAATTGGAAGCCTGAACCTCTGTCCATTTTGGTTTGGAGGCTAACTTTGCAGGATCTGAAAAGGCCAGAACTGCTCAGCTGAGAAATAACATAAAAGGCAGTCCTTTTGATACCTTGCAATGGATAGAAACAGTAAGGCAAAACTTCCTCAGAGAGTCATTCTCAGAATGAGTCAGCCATGTCACCCCTGCCCCAAACAAGCCCCTCTCAAAAAACGCAAAATTTAAAATTAAAATATAAACAACAAGGGCATAGAAAAGGTACCCAAAATAAAGTTTCTGTGAGAATAAAGGAATATCAGTAATAGTGTGATTAGCCTATGGTGGGAAACAAAACAAAATTCTAAAAGTCTTTGGAGTTTTTGTTTTAACTTTTAAAAATGACATTAACAGAGTGTATGAAATTTTCTAAGATTCAGAGAACATACCCATTTCAACGATTCTTGCAATATTTACCAAATACTGTAGTATACAAAGACTGTTGCAAATAAAAATAAGGCCATATTTGATTATTACAATTTGAAAAAAAATAAGAAAATATTTGACACTGTTGACTCTTTATTACCTTAAAAAAGTAAAAGGAAATTTAAAAAGTCAGACAAGTTACATTTCTTAACAACAAGGAAAAGAATTTGAGTGGAAGCTGAGGGTCTTTGATCTGATATGATTTGCAATAGACAGAATGTCCCAAGATCAACTTATACATAAAAAAGCAGAAGAGCTTTAGTTCTGGTGTTAGATGGTCCATGTGCCCTGGAAGATAAATACTGTATTTAAGGTTTTTTTTTTTTTTTTCTTTCTTTTCCCCATTTCACTTGTATGCAGTGAGTAGCAAAACCATACAGGAACAAAAGTTTACAGGAACAACAAATAGGAAAATCATTGCTTTAATGATCTGGAACAATAAAAAACTTGAAGCTGACTGTAAATTAGTAATGTGGAACATGATAAATAGTATTGAGATATATCCTACCATAAGAGACCAGGAGAAAAAAAGAGGACAAGATGGAATTCTTGAAATGGCAATTATAATAAGTGATTCCAAACATAGCAGAATATGCATCAGCAAGGAGATGGAAATCAGGCAGTAGGCTCTTGCTCTACAAAACCCGAAGAAACTGGAAGATAGAGCTGAGGAAGTATCACAGATTATAGATAAATTGATGGTAACAATCAGAGCTGAAAGATGACTTCTTTATGGAATAGGGCCTGGAAAGATGAGGAAAGACAGGACAGAGAGAAGAAAGATGTGGCAATAACTGAAGAGACATTGGTTGTAAATTTCCAAAATTGACCAAAGACACAAATTCTCAAACTGGAGAAAAAAACAATCCATAAGCTTCAATCAAGAGAAATAATACATTTAGCATAGGCGTTGTGTAGGGAAACTGCCGCACACTGAAATGAAACAGGAAGTATTTTATTACTATATTTTTAAGTAATATATTTTATTTTGGCCCCACCCATCACATACACAAATGCCCAGAACAGGGATCAAACCAGAGGCACAGCAGTGACAACACCAAATACTCAATGGTTAGTCCCACAGAGAACTCCTATTATCCCCATTTGTTTTTAATACCTTGTTTACTGGCTGAGAAGATATTCTTTTCTTTTTATTGTTATTTCCCCAATACAATTTTTTTTCTACTGTACAGCATAGTGATCCAGTTACACATACATGTATACATTCTCTTTGTTCACATTATCAGCTCCGTCATAAGTGACTAGACATAGTTCCCAGTGCTACACGACAGGATCTCATTACTAATCCATTACGGCAAAGCCAAGACCAGCCCAGCAGGTGAGGGCTGAAGAACGGGTGCTGTGAAACTTAAGAAAATGTTAACATAAAGCAAGACACAAAGACATTTATCTTAATCAAAGGTGGGAACCGGAAGTAGGGGACTCAAGGTCTCAGGGAACAAGAGTGCCGCCTCAAAAGACCACACTGGTTTTATTGTGCTCTTTAGGATTACATCAAGTGAGGAGGGGGTTGTAGGTGCAGAATATAGTTCTTTTTATTATTTTAAAAGTTCTTTTATTATTTTAAAAGTCACATAGCTGGTAGAAAGTTAAGCTTTTATTCTGACCTTTAGGCATTTAACAATCATTGGCATTGAGGAAGCTTGGTGTTAGGGAACTATGCATAGCATCTAGAGATTGATCATTGTGCTTCTGCAGATGGCATGCTTATCTGCGGCAACCCAGTGTGCCTACGTTTGCACCTCATTCTCCTTGCTGATGCATATTCTGCTAATGACCGCTCATAAGCCACCTGGAGAAACAGAAAGTATTTTAAAAAGAAAAATCACCTAGTAAAGGGAATAGGAATGGAAGACAAGGGGCAGAAAGACCCTTTCTGCTGAACATCCACAATTAAGAGAGGGTAACTCAAGGGTATCAGAGCAACCAAGACAAGGGAACAACCCAATGTCAACTGGCTTAACAAGATGTGAGATGTGTATAGAGTGGAATATTACTCAGCCATAAAAAGAATGAAATAATGCCATTTGCAGCAATGTAGACAGACCTAGAGGGTATTATGCTTAATGAAATTAATTAGATAGAGAAAGAAAAATGGGATATGATGTTATTTATATATGGAATCTAAAAAATAATACAAATAATAATATTATTAATATTTTAATAATGTATATGATATAATGTAATTACACATATTTATATATCAAAATAGAAACAGACTTACAGACATAGAGACAAACCTATGGTTGCCAATGGAGGGGGGACAAGTTAGGAGTGTGAGATTAATAGATATAACATGCTGTACATAAGCAATAAAATTTTACTGTATAGCACAGAGAATTATACCCAATATTTTATAACAACTAATAATAGAATATAATTTACAAAATCCCATAATCACTAGGATGTACACCTGAAACTAACACAATACTGTAAATCAACTATACTTCAATAAAATAAATAATATTTTATTTCATTTTATTTTTGCTATATATGGTTGCACCTTTGTCATATGAAAGTTCCCAGGCTAGGAGTCAAATTGGATCTGTAGCTGCCAGCCTACCACAGCCACAGCAATGAAAGATCTGAGCTGCATCTGGAACCTATACCACAGCTCATGGTAATGCCAGATCCTCAACCCACTGAGCAAGGCCGGTGATCAAACCCTCATTCTCATGGATACTATCTGGGTTTATAACCGTTGAGCCACAAAGGGAACTCCAAAGAAATAATATTTTAAAGATTAGTGTGTGTATAGGTTTGTTTCTGTGTGGTTTTGCTACTCACTACCTACAAGTGGAAAGGGAAAAAAAAAAAAAAACGAAAAAGCAACTTACTTAAATATAATGTTTTTCCTTCAGGGCACATGGACCATCTAACACCAGAACCAAAGCTTTTCTGTTTCTTTACATATAATTTGATCTTGGGACCTTCGGTCTATTTCAAATCAAATCAAAGAGTCTATTTCAAATCAAATCAAAGAGTCTCAGACTCTGCCCCAAATCTTTCCCTTGGTGTTAAGAAATGTACATTATCTGACTTTTAAAGTTCTCTTCGGTTTTATTAAATTAATGAGGAATTAGAGATTTTATTTTGTGAGATTTTTCTATGTCCTTGTGTGTGTAACATAAGTATAATTATTGTAATTTATGCATTCTTATTTATTTATTTAGGGCCACACCAGCTGCACATGGAGGTTCCCAGGCTAGGGGTTGAATCGGAGCTACAGTTGCCAGCCTACACCACAGCCACAGCAACTCGGGATCCAAGCAGCGTCTTCAACCTACACCATAGCTCAAGGCAATGCCAGGGATTGAACCTGCAACCTCATGGTTCCTAGTCGGATTTGTTTCTGCTGCACCAGGACAGGAACTCCGCATTCTTATTTTTAATTCTTCTGTATTATTTGACTTTAGGTTAAATTCTATAAGCAGCAAATTATCAGTTTTATAGTTCATTTTGAGAGTGTTTGTTTTTAAGTCAGTTAATTTTAGTCATTTAATTTTATTGTCAAAATCATTGTTCTTGGTACAACGTTATTTTTGTACTTTCTGGATATTTTTAGGTTACATGTTTCTATTTTGTCATCTGCCAAGTAAACTATGTTCTATTTATTCATATTAATATTAAGTCGTATTTGTAGCTGCCAGATGTATTTTGTTATAAAAATAATAACTCAAGGGTATCCAGCACTTTGTGTCAAATACTCTGCAGGGATTTTCTTTTTCCTATTTTTTCTTTTTATGGCTGAATCTTTAGCACATGAAAGTTCCCGGACTAGGAGTCAAATCAGAGCTGAGTTGCAGCTGCAGCCTATGCCACTGCCATGGCAACACCAGATCCTGAACCCACTGATCGAGACCAGGGATCAAACCCCTGAACCCCTACATCCTCACGGACACTGTGTCAGGTTCTTAACCTGCTGAGCCACAATAGGAACTCTGGATTTTCAGTTTTAAGTCCCATAACTACCAGTGAAGAAGGAATGAGGATGACCCCTGATTTGTGGGAGGGAAGACTGAAATGAGAGAAACAGACACAAGACAGTGAGGAACAGAGCTGCATTTCAACCCCAGAATGTCAAACTCTAGCCTCTGCTCTGACTGTAAGGCTGGGTGTCCTCCCCTAGGATCACCTCCATTCACTTCCCATATTGACCCCATAAGCTAGATGTTACTTCATCTCTCAGATGAAGAAGATGGTACCCAGGGCAGTTAAACTCCTTGCTCAATTTTACCAGCTAGTGTGTAGTGGGCCCTGGGAGACTAGGAAGGTGAGAGAGTCTATGTTTCCTTAGGAAATGACTGGGACATTGGATGTACTAATTGTTTTTGTTTGTTTGTTTTTTGTCTTTTTAGGGGCACACCTGTGGCATATGGAAGGTCTCAGGCCAGGGGTCGAATCAGAGCTGTAGCTGCCAGCCTATATCACAGCCACAGCAAGGCGGGTTCTTAGCGATGTCTGAGACCTACACCACAGCTTGCAGTATTGCTGGATCCTTAACCCCCTGAGGAGGCCAAGGATTGAAACTACATCCTCAAGGAGACAATGTTGGGTCCTTAATCCACTGAGCCACATGGGAACTCCTATTTTTTTTTTAATCTTTTAAAATTCTAAACCATGTAAGTCATAGGAGGAAGGGATGACCTTTTGCAAAAGAAATGAAGACTTTGGAAGCCATAGGAAAATATTTTTATATTCAAACACCTGAAGAGAGGGAAAATAATTATTCAGGGCTTTCCTCAAAATAGAAACAGAACCTGAGGTTGAAAATTTTAGGGAGCCTAATTTCATTCCAGTTTAAAAAACTTTCTCACACTCATAGATTCTCTGCTTATGAGTTTAAGAATGGTGAATCCCTAGTTGGGTTGCATGGGTCTGACTGCAGATTTTTAGATCAGCAGTTCACACACTTTGCAGATGCAACTCCTGTCAGATACTCACTGGGAAGGAAAAACTGAGACCAGAGAAAAATTGAGGGAATGAAAGAAAAACCAGAGACAGATCAGGGCCATGAAATGGGTACTGTGTCAACCTTTCATGTGAAAACTGTGTTATTTTTGCATACTAATCATTTAATTAAAAATGTTGGAGTTCCTGTTGTGGTTCAGCGATTAGTGAAACCAACTAGCATCCATGAAGATTTGGGTTCAATCCCTGGCCTCGCTCAGTGGGTTAAGGATCTGGCGTTGCCATGAACTCTGATGTAGGTCACAGATGTGGCTTGGATCCTGCATTGCTGTGGCTCTGGTTTAGACTGGCGGCTACAGTTCCAATTGGACCCCTAGCCTAGGAACCTCCATATGCCGTGGGTATGGCCCTAAAAGACAAAAAAAAAAAAAAAAAAAAAGTTTACTGAGTGGAGTTTCCACTGTGGCACAATGGGTTAAGAATCTGACTGAAGAAGGAGTTCCCATCGTGGTTCAGTGGAAATAAATCTGACAAGTATCCATGAGGAAGTAGGTTCGATCCCTGGCCTTGCTGGATGGGTTAAGGATCCGGTATTGCAATGAGCTGTGGTATAGGCTGGCAGCTACAGCTCTGATTAGACCCATAGCCTGGGAACTTTCATATGCTGTGGGTGTGGCCCTAAAAAATAAAGCCCTCCCCCACCAAAAAAAAAAAGAATCTGGCTGAAGGAGCTCAGGTTGCTGCAGAGGTAGAGGTTCGATATCTGGCCCAGTCACTGGGTTAAGGATCCAGTGTAAGTCAGAGCTGTAGCTGGGATTTGATCCCTAGCCTGGGAACTTCCATATGCTGCAGGAGCAGCCATAAAACTTTTTAAAAATTACTAAACGTCTAATTTATAAATAACCATTTACAAATCTCTACTCTCCCAGAGCCTACATTTTAGTGAAGGGAAACTAAAGATGACAAAAACCACAAAGAGTTCCATAGAATGTTGAAAGGTCCAAGTGGACTGGGGAAAAAGCTAGAGTATATTAGAGGAGATGGGTATGCCAGGTTGTAATTTTTATCTGAGTGATTTGGGAAGATCTCCCTGAGAAGGGGACATTGCAGAAACTCTTGAAAGCAGCAAGGGGCTAGATCACAGTTGCTTTTGGGAAGAGAACATTCCAAGTTGAGGGAGCATGCCTTGCAAAGGTCCAGAGGCGATGGCTGCCTCACGTGTTCTGGGAAGAACAAGAAGGCTATGGGTGACTGGAGCAAAGGGAACCATGGGGGGAGCCAGAAGGAGGATTGTCAGAAAATGAATGGGCTGTGTCATGGAGCGACTTAGGTGCCACCGTAAGTTCTTTAACTTTTACCCAGAATGAAGAATTTAAGGGGTGACACCACCCTACTCCCCTTTTAACAGGCTCTTTTTGGTTGACCTGTGGAGAACACATTAACTGGGAAAGAGCAGAAGCAGGATGGCCAATATGGAGGCTGCTGAGAGATGTAGGTGAGGGAGGATGATGTTCTGAACCAGGGTGGTCAGATGCTGATTTTTTTTTTTTCCTTTTTTTTAGGGCCTGCACTCGCGGCATATGGAAGTTCCCAGGCTAGGGTTTGACTCCGAACAGCAGCCACAGGCCTACACTATAGCCACAGAAACACGGGATCTGAGCTGCCTTGCCTCTGTGACCTACATCAGACCTCCTGGCAATGCCGGATCCTTAACCCACTGATTGAGGCCACGGATAGGACCCTCCTCCCATGGATACTAGTCAGATTCATTTCTGCTGTGCCACAAGGGGCACTCCCTGCTGATTATGTTTTGAAGACAGAGCTACCAGATTGCATGTGGTTAAGAGAAATAGAATTGATGATGGCCAAGATGGGGGAGACTGCAGGCTAGACAGATATTGGGGTGGGAGGACAGGCTTACTTATGGACATTTTAAGTGTGAGGTATTTATTAGGCATGATGGCTTCCGAAAAAGAGTGGGTAACAATAGAGGGAGAAAACAGAGCTCTTTTGGCGCCCTGGAATCTAAGAAAAAGAAAAATCGGAACATGGCAAAGACGAAGGGAATGAGAAACTGCATCTGAGAATTAAGAACTAACCACTTATTAGTGACCTTAAAACCAAGTGTCATTGGAGTAGCGGGGGTTTAAATTCCAATTGGAGGAGTTCCCACTGTGGCTCAGTGGGTTAAGAACCCTCCTAGTATTCATGAGGATGTGGCTTTGATCCCTGGCCTCGCTCAGTGGGTTGAGTACCCAGTAGTGTTGTGACTGTGGCTGTGGCCAGCAGCTGCAGCTCCTATTCGACTCCTAGACTGGGAACTTCCATATGCTGCAGGTGCAGCCCTAAAAAAAAATAATCCAATTGGAGTGGTTTTTTTTTGTTTTGTTTTTTTTGTCTTTTCTAGGACTGCATCCACAGCAGTTCCCAGGCTAGAGGTCTAATCAGAGCTGTAGCCACCGGCTTTCACCACAGCCACTGCAACGTGGGATCCGAGCGTAGTCTGCGACCTATACTACAGCTCATGGCAACCCAGGATCCTTGACCCAATGAGCAAGTTTAGGGATTGAATCCGAAACCTCATGGTTCCTAGTCAGATTTACTAACCACTGAGCCACGATGGAGTGTTTTTTTTAAAAAACAAAATGAGTGGAAAGAAACTAGAGATGGCAAATATATACCAAAACATGGTCTGATATAAGTTCATTTTGAAATTTACATTCCCCGGAAAATCTAATTTTCTTAAATTATTTTTTTGAATTTTTAAAATCATCTATGATTTTTTCCTTCTATTTCTCCCTATCCTAGCCATGGGTAAGACCTAAACATTATAAAGAGGAAGAATTAATTCTCTAAAGATCTATTTGTGTGTTATATGAACAATCCAATAGGAAAGTTGAGTGACTTGAATACTTCTCCTATCATAATTAATGGAGTGATCCTTTTTTTTTTCTTTTTCTTTCTTTCTTTCTTTTTTTTTTTTTTTTTTAGGGCCACACTTCAGCATATCGAAGTCCCTAGGCTAGGGGTTCAGGGTCGAATCGGAGCTGCAGCTTCAGGCTTACACCACAGCCATAGCTACACAGGATCTGAGCCATATCTGTGACCTAAGTACTTCCCAGGTTGCGGCAATGCAGGATCCTCAACCCACTGAGTGAGGCCAAGGACCAAACCTGCCTCCTCATGGATACTACGTAAGGTTCTTAACCTGCTGAGCCACAGTGGGGACTCCACTGGAATGATTCTTTAGATAAGGTATACATTTTCATATATGATACCTAACACCATGGTATAGGCTTAATGTTAGGAAGTTGTACTTAATGACCCAAACACAAACAAATACTGATTTGTGATTTTCCTGATGAGCCTTCCTAACTGGCACTGGATTCTGGAGATTTCATGAATATCAAAGAGCCACACACACTGATTTTCCAGTGTAAATGAAAGAATATTCTTATTTGGCAAAAAGAAGAGTCAAACTTGAAAAATAGTTCTCTTTTTTTTAATTTCTGGCCTTAAAAACAGCAACTCCTGGGGCTTTAATGAGAAAGTCCCTTTAATGTTGATGGGGATACTTTAGAGAAGATCTCAGAAGAAAGCTTCAAGTTGTTCTTCTCACTCACAAGTGTCTGTAAACAACACAAATGATAGCAGGTTTCTGGCTCTGAGAACAATAAAGACCAAAATGTACAGTAAGTTTTATATCATTGTGTTTTACATCAGGGATTCCTGTTCTGTGTTTATTGGATGATCACACATCCCTGAGGCACTACCTTGGTTTACGTTGTACATGCCTTTTAAAAAATGTATTAGAGCATGGTTAATTTACAATTTTGTGTTACTTTTAGGTATATAGCAAAGTGAATCAGTCATGCATATACACATTCATCTTTTTCAGATTATTTTCCCATATAGGTTATTACAGAGTATTGAATAGAGTTCCCTGAACTATACAGTAGTTTCCTGTGGTATAGAGTAGGTCCTTGTTGCTTATTTATTTATATATAGTAGTGTGTATATGTTAATCCTAACCTCCTAATTTATCCCTCCCACCAAAATTTCACCTTTAGTAATCATAAGTTTCTTTTCAAAATCTTTGAGTTTGTTTCTGTTTTGTGAATGGGTTCTTTTGTATCATTTTTTATTAGATACTACACATAGTGACATTTGTTTTAGCTTTACTTCACTAAGTATGATAATCTCTAGGTCTATCCATGTTGCTGCAAATGACATTTCATTCTTTTTTGTGGCTGAGTAATACTCCATTGTGTAATATATATATACCACATCTTTATCCATAAATGTCCATATTCTTTCGACAATGGACATTTAGGTTGATCTCATGTCTTGGCTATTGTAAATATTGCTACAATGAATTTTGAAGTCAAGTATATTTTTGAATTATGGTTTTCTCCAGATAGATGCCCAGGAGTTGGATTGCTGGGTCATATGGTAGTTCTATATTTAGTTTTCTGAGGAACCTCCATAGTGTTCTCCATAGTGGTTGCACCAATTTGCATTCCCACAAAGAGAGTAAGAGGGTTCCATTTTCTCTATGCCCTCTCCAGCATTTATTGTTTGTAGATTTTTTGATTATGGCTTCTCTATGCCTTTTTCTTTCTATCATACCTTCCTTGACTTTTCTTGTTCTGCCTCCTTTGATGACTTTCTGCATGTATTTATTGATGCCTTCATGCCTGCATTTTCTGTTACCTGCCTAATCACTCAACGGCTGTAGGACTGACAAAACCCATGAAAAACATAACTGTAAAAGAACTGGGTTAGAGAAAATGGAAGAAATTGGAGGCTACAAGAAAATAAGTAAATCCTGGGCATGGAAACTTAGAAGAGACTAGGTACACTTAATGAATAAGGGATCTGTGTTCCCATACGGCAAGAGGCAAGGAAATGCCAGTGAGGTCTGGTGCTGAGATTTGAGAACAGTAACAAGCCTTGATTATAGCTCTGTGCTGGATGGATGCTGCAGAGACTATAGCAACAGACAAAATGAAGTCTCTACCACTAAGAAGTCTAGGATTTAGTGCTAGGTGGTGTCTCCGAAATAAAATGACTCTCTTATAAAATTAATTAGGGACTTAAGTATTTCAGGATAATCCTTATATTAGTTACATTTAGATCCAAATTTTATTTTATGAAATGCTTCCTTATTGAAGATTTTATGTTCTTTAATATTTTAGGAATATCTCCCATCATTTATTAGCCAAACTGCAGAAAATGAGCTTCCCCCTTTTCCAGGAGGCTATGAAGAAGTAAAGCAATAACTGCTTCCACCTCAGCCACTGGGCTTGTGCTCAGCGTAGCCTCCAATCCCCACACCTTGGAGCAGAGATAAAGGGACTGGGCCACCTGTGAGAACTAGAACCTCTCCTTGCCTGGGAAACCAATGGTAGCCACCACCTCCTGGAACTCTTAAATCTTGGTCAGTTTTTGCTCACCTGAACTTACTAGTAGGAAATGCAAATTGTGCTCAGTCGTAATTCATAAGTTCACTTGTCTCCACAAAGGCTTTTCTCTCTCCCATCTTCAAACACCGAGGCTGGGTCTGGAACCTGGAAATTCACAGCCCAGAGCTGACATGAGCAGTATAAGATAAGCATAAGGCGCCATTAGGAAATACTGAAAACACAGTTAAATTCCATGGGACAGTTGGTCAGGAAGCATTTATTTACCATTTTTACAGACCATTGGATTTCCAAATGGGTCTGCAGAATTACTTTTCATTAGAGCAAATTAATCACTTGGTAGATTTTAGCTTTGATGCTCCGTAACTTTACATGAGTTCATGTTTTTTTTCTTTGGTGGAGGATGAGGTAGTACCCTCAATCCAGGTCCATAGAAGAAACATCTAAACAAACTTGCACAAGAGCAGCATTTGTGTGGCATTTTCTTTGATGTGTGTGGCCAGATGAAACACTCTCCACTGTTCCTTTCAGGGATATTTTTTGTAACAGCAAAACATCTCTTTTAATTCCAGCAATTTGATATTGGATGGATTCCTCTGGTTGTTTGCTCCTCAAGGTAAATCATCTCCTTTGCAGATTGCAGTTCAGATTTACTCATATTTTTAAAAACTATTTTATCTCAATGAACAGCAGGGAAAGGTTCTGCAACATTTCATGAAGCTGGAATTAAGCGTGATAACTGTGACCTAATTACAAAGCCATTTTCTAGATTTTTCCAGTTCCCGGTGGGGGGGTTCACGATAAAACTTACCATAATGAACACTGCTGGTCTGTCTTGCCTCCTCTCTGAGGTCAGTGTAACCCAGCCACAGAATCAATGGCTCCTGCCCCTCTTGTGCATCCTTCATTTTATGTAATTTCTTCATCTGTCCTTTAGTGGATGTTTTTCAGTTAGCTCTGATCTTGGCATGTTTTTTTAATTTTTTTTTTTTTTTGGATAACAATGGGGATCAGCATCTGCTTCTGCATTTGCTAATGCCAGAGTTGTTTGCCAAGAACTGAAGACAGGTTTCTCAACATGTGATAAATTAATGCTTTTTTAAAAAAAGTATTTCGTGGGAATGAGAATATTTTGCAGTTAAATACAATATCACTTATATGTGGAGTCTACAAAATTATACAAATGAACTTATTTATAAAACAGAAATAGACTTGTAGACATAGAAAACAAAGGGGAAAGAGGCGGAGGCATAAATTAGGAGTTTGGGATTCAAAAATACACTCTACTATATATAAAGTTAACAACAAGGACCAACAGGGGACTACACTCAATATCTTGTAGTAATCTCTAAGGGAGAAAAATATGAAAAAGTATATATGTATACATATATATATGAATTATTTGCTGTACATTTGAAACAAACACAATTTTGGAAATCAGTATAGTTTAATTTAAAAAAGAAAGTATTGGAGTTTCTGCTGTGGTGCAATGAGATCAGCAGTGTTTCTGGAGCCCTGTGACCACTGGTTCAATGTATGGCACAGTGGGTTAAGGATCTAATGTTGCTACAGCTGTGGCTCAAGTAGCATCTGTGGCTAGGATCTGATCCCTGGCCTGGGAACTCCATATGGAAACAGCAACAACAGAACAAAAAGAGAAAGTTTTCTTTAAAAAAATGGAAACCTGGCCATTATATTTGGAGATGAAAAAAAATTCATTAATCATATATTTGCTTCTTGGATGGGCATAATAATCTCTATTTCACCTTTCCTCTGCAGAGGTATCTGCATCTGAACTTGTAAAAATTTAAGAATGATGGCCGAAACAATACTATTTCAAGAATGCTTTCTCATTTAGTTTGGTATCACAAGTTCTGCAGGAAGTGAACAGCACTTTATTTTTTCATTCTCCTCTTGAGTACGCATGCCTTCAGCATTACTCACACTGTGGGCTGATGTGTCCTTTTGGGAGTTTCAGGGAGATAGATAAGGAGGTGACCCCTGTCTGCAGTGGGGAAAAAAAAAAAAGATGTCTTTTGCAGCCAGTGCTTAAAATCCCACTTATCATTTTCAAGAGGTGTCTACAGTCACCCCCTTCTCACAGACTGTGAAATATTGAAGAGCTTGGGGCAAAGCCCCAGCTGTTCAGTTTCTTTTAGGACTGATTTGTCAGTTCATGACATTGTGGATTATTCTTACCTCATTTCACCCCCTAGAGAACATTGTCAGGGGCTACACTATCACTTGCCAGCACCCTCTGTATCTTCTCTGCTCACCCATCTCCAGAGAACTTTGTGCAGACAATATGAGGATATTTTACGCTTTTAAACTTTAAGGGAGCAGATGAACAACTTTCTGAGAATGCCACCAGGAAAAAAAAAAAAAGAAATTAACCCAGATTAAATTTTACTAGTGATGGCCAAATTCTCACCATTTGCAACTTTATTAGAGAATTTTATGAAAAGCTCCTCAGCCATCATAGCTTTTTTCCCCCTTTTAAACAAAATATTGTTTCAAAATTCATGTAGGATAAATAATCAAATATCTAGCTTTGACTAGGTAATGTCATTTGACTTTTACATACTTTTAAAATGAGCTATTCATAAATCCACTAATTGTAGGTTGTAAGTTGGCTTTCCAGATAAATTCCTTTGTGGACATGGTTGTTGTACTAAATGTATTTAGATAAGCTGGCATAAATTCCTTCTGAATTTGCTATTGTTAAGAAATAAACATGCAGATTTCTCCCTTTTCTCTCCACCTAAAACCATGTATTATTTTATTTAGACTTCAAAATATTGAACTAGAGGAATTCCTATTGTGGCTCAATGGGGTAAGAACCTGACATGTCGAAGATGTATGTTCAATCCCTGGCCTCACTCAGTGAGTTAGGCATCCAAGCCACAAAGTTGCTGCAAGCTGTGGCATAGGTTGCAGATATCGCTCTGATCCAGTGTTGCTCTGGCTATAGCATAGGCCTCAGCTGAAGATCTGATTCCATCACTGGCCCAGGAATTTCCATATGCTGCAGGTGTGGCCATCAAAAGGAAAATATATATCTTGAACTTGAGTAATCTTGATGTTGAA
This sequence comes from Sus scrofa, assembly GCF_054392235.1. Lineage (NCBI taxonomy): Eukaryota > Metazoa > Chordata > Mammalia > Artiodactyla > Suidae > Sus > Sus scrofa. The sequence goes on along the minus strand of NC_139390.1, from coordinate 47,590,099 downwards.
AAAGCCATTTTCAAATAAAATTAATAGTATTTTTCCCAATTTCTTAATGCAATATTCAATCAATGACAGTTAATTTTAGTAAAATCACAGTTTGACAATATTTTACAAGGAAATATTTAATGTAAATCCAGAATTTTAATAAGATAACATCAATACATATACAAATGAATCAGCTCTATTTTTCTTGAGTTCTGTAGAATATGAGTTTCTAGTCCTAGAGGTATTTTAAAACAGAACCCTTAATCGTAAAGGGCTGGCTGAATGGATGCCATGCTGTGAGTTCTCTGCATGTACCCTGTGGGGTGTAGACTTTGGTAAAACCTTGTCTTGGGGTGAGAAATTCATGTATTGGGTGGGTGTGGGGGTAGGGGGAATTCTGTTTTCTAGAGATTAGAAGTTTCCATATAAAATATATTGAGAATAAATTAAACTTTTCCATTTAACATTTTGGCCTAATGAATTTTGTAACATCGTACTATGTTTTAAAGATAATATAATTGCATTTAAACTTTTTTGGAAACAGAAAAAGAAAAATATTAGTCATAGCTGCTCTACTCTGAAGTTAAGTATTGTGAACATTTTGTTTCCTTTTTTCCATTAATTTTCATTTTCCATATTTCATGATCCAAATGCCTTATTGGACAGATTTTTCAGGCAGATAATCTATGGAGCACTTACTATAAGTACTTTGCATGCATTATCATGTTACATCTATACAACATTCCTGTGAGGCAGGTGCTATTTATTACCTCTGTTGTATAGACAAAAAAATTGAGGAAATCTTATAAAGGTTAATTAATTTGTCCAAGGTCATATGGCTAGTAAATTGCAATGTCCAGTCTTAAATCCAGAAAGCCTAATTTTAGAGCTCTTGATTTAAATGTTACTCTGCAAAGTTGCACTTGGTGGAATTTATGTAGATTGAAAATGAAATTATCTAGCTATTGCTAGAAGAAAAGCCTTTCCCATGTTTATCTGTTAAAGATACAGGTTATGGAGTTCCCCTCGTGGCTCAGCAGAAATGAATCTGACTGGAAATCATGAGGTTGCGTGTTCGATCCCTGGCCTCGCTCCGTGGGTTAAGGATCTTGTGTTGCCATGAGCTGTGGTATAATTTGTAGACGCAGCTTGGATCTGATGTTGCTGTGGCTGTGGCTGGCAGCTGTAGCTCTGGTGGTTCGACCCCTAGCCTGGGAACTTCCTTATGCCACGAGTGTGGCCCTAAAAAGCAGAAAAAAAAAAAAAAAGGTGTAGGTTATGGGTTCCAAGCTCATTTTGTAGATTGACTATATTGTTCAAATTTATTGGTCTAATTTTTCTTATCAAAATTATGGCAATGTCTTTAAAGGCTATTTGGCTTAATAACTAAGGAACTAACTGAATGGCTGTACTTTGAATTTTGGCTGAATTTTCCTTTCTCCTGCCTAGGTTCTCAAACCTTCCCTTTTCTTTACCTGTAATTACCTAATTTAATCAGTGAATATGTTTAATCCTTCGAAGATACTTGCACACTGAAATTCCTTATTTCCTCTTTGGTTTCAAAAAAGGAATTGAGGCAAAATTAATTGCGCTTTCTTTTAAAATTTGTTTCTGCAAGTATAAAGCCACCACAGTGCTTGGGATTTTGGATGGCATAGAAAAATGAAAATTGGAGAAAGGATGAGTGAATTGCAGTAAGGAAGGCATAATTCACCAAAAAATCAATCTGGATTTTTATTGCTCAGTTTCAAGGGCATAAATCACTATTTGATTAAGAACATGATTGTTCTTTGCATAACTGTCTTTTTTATATTCAGAGCTAGACATTAGCTGCTGCCCAAGCTAACCCTTCAGTCCTCTTTGAAGCAAATTGAAATGATGAGAATCAGGAGAGTTGCGTGAAGAAAGCTGATTTTGAGATGGTTTAAACAGTTACATAAAACCTGAGTGAGGTTTTGGCTTTTCTACCAGCTTATTTATTAGATAAAGAGTGATCATAGCAAACATTTGCTGTATTGACATATTATAATGTATTTCCAGGTATAGGTCCTCAGTGAAATGCACAAGGGGGATTTCCTCTCCTGCAGGCAAAATTAGGAGCCCTCTCCTCCACACTGTCTGTTATCAGGCATGAGAGCAAAGGAGAAGGGAAATTGAATGACATTACCCCATGTGTATTTTCGTGAGTGATATAGGGATTGTGGTGTAGTAGTGAGCTAATAGAAAAAATAAAAATCTTAAGAAAAAGGAAAGGAATGCTTAAATAAACTACGAAACTATGTAAACCGAGACATAATCGAGAGATCTAATATAAAGGAAAATTTCTGTAAAAAGTCAGATCTGATATCAGGATTAAAAAATAACAAGTGCACATATGGCTGAGGAATCAGCATTAAAGTATTTCTAAAGAAAAAAAAAAGGATAGACTGTACAACTTATACCTGGGGATGTCTGGCTCTGTTGCTAATCAGAGGGTTAACTTAAGAAACAGCTAACCTCTCTGGGTCTTAGCTAACCTCCTCTGCGCATCATGACAAGATTAGATGGTTTGACCTCTTCTAATATCACATATTTTGCAATTTTCAGTAGCTTCAGAATTCTTAGCTTAGTTCTGAGAGTATAGGAAGCCATGAAATAGTTTCTGATTAAGTGGCTATTGAATCAGATGTAGGCGAACTCTGGGGTAACCATATAATACAGGAGAAAAAGGAATATAAGCTTTACATGATTGATGAATAATACATAAGTGGTATTGAGGAAAGAAGGGTTATACATTTCGTATATTTTTTTGTAGCTTTACCATGGCATATGGTAGTTTCTGGTCCAGGGATGGAATTTGAGCTTCATCTGTGTCCTGTGTTACAATTGCAACCTACAGAACAGCTGTAGCAATGCTGGATCCCTTAACCCACTGTGCCACAGCAGGAATTCCTACATTTCATATTTTAATGGCCAGTGTTTGAACTAAATTTTTCTTGATTTCTATAAGGGCTTTGATGTCTGAGGTGATAGACTGCAGAACGAAACAAAATCACTGAATTCTTTTTTATAATAATTATTCTTTTTTTATTAGAGTCAATTTATAACATGATGTTAGTTTCAGGTGTACAGAAATTTTAGATATATACACACACATATATATATATTTATATATAATCTTTTCAGATTCTTTTCCCTTATAGGTTATCATAAGATATTTAGTTCCCTGTGCTATACAGTAAGTGCTTGTTGTTCATCGGTTTTACATATGGTAGTATATTCATTAATTCCAAACTCTTAATTTATCCCTCCCCCACTTTACACTTTGGTAACCATAAGTTTGTTTACTATGTCTGTGAGCCTATTTCTATTTTGTATATAAGTGTATTTGCAGTATTTTTTTTAGATTTTATTTTATTTTTTCCACATACAAACCATATAATATGATCAAATCCCTGACTTCTGCAAATTACCCAAATAATCAGGCCTAAACAGAAACTTGGCAACAGTAGAGTCATGTTATGGTTGAATTTTGTCCTCTCCAGAAGACATGTTTAAATTTTAATTCCCAGTACCTGTATGTTTGATCCTATTTGGAAATAGTCTTTGTAGATTTAAACAAGGTTAGGTAAGGTTATTGGGGTGTACTTCAATCCAATACAACTGGTATCATTTTGTGAAGAGGGAAACTTGGGCCCAGATGCAGATACACAAGAAAACACTATGTGAGGGTGGAAGCAGAATTTGGAATAAAACATCTACAAGCCAAGGAACACCAAGGACTGATGGCTGTCACCAGAGTCTAGGAGAGGGGCAATGGAACAGAGAGATACTCCCCATCCCCACCCCCACCCCCCACTCCCCGCCCCAGCCTTCAGAAGGAACCAACACTGCCTGCTGACACCTTGATCTCAGTCTTAGGGCTTCTAGAACTCCGAAACAATACAATTGTGTTGCATGAATCTACCCAGTTTGTGATGATTTGTCGTGGTTGCCCTAGGAAACTAAAATAGGGAGGAAATGTTTTCAAGCCATTTTGTCTTGTATGATGATCTTAAAATACATCCAAGTAATATAAAAAAAGTCAGGTAGTCAGCCAGCTATTTGCTCCCTAACAGAAAGAAACTGAATTGTGAGTAACTTGAGGAATGTGGCCTTGAGCTAAATGGTCTCATTAATCACTAGAAAGGGAGTCTTTTTTTCTCCTGTATTAAGAAGCTGTTCACAGCTGCCCCCTGTGTCAACAATTTGTGAAATTTGTATTTTAAGTGAAAGGATAGAGATCATGCCTAGTACTCCAGATTCAGGTGTGCATATGTGCGTTGATGAAGACTAGTGAATTAAATGAAGCTTCTCAGTGTGGCTGACCAGCGTTCCTAGCAACCATATAATACTCTGTCTATTACACCAACACCCAATGTCAGTTGTGTGCTATGCTCCCTGTCACTTCTTCTATATCTACCTCTTCCCAAGTAAATCACGGGAGCATGCTGGGGATATCAAATCTATCTAAACTGCCTAATAGTTAAAGGCATGAAATGAATAAATATTGATCAGGCATGTGTTATGCACTTAAGAGCTAGCTAGCATCATATCAGATGCTTCAAAGGAGTCAACAAAATACTAAGGCATGATCTCTTTCTTCTAGAAACTTAAAATGTGGTGGAAATAGAGATTAAGAGTACAGACCCAGAAGTCAAATTGTCCTGGCTTTGTGCTGACCTCCGTGCAAACTGTTTCTGGAACACTGTGCAAAATTATCTTTTGTGTCACTTCTTCACTGATCAAATGATAGTAGCTACTACCTATGCTAAAAGAGTTATGTAGGTTAGGTCAAGTGCTTGGCTTATAGTAAGTGCTTAATAAATATCAGCAATATTACTAATATTGCGTGCAAAATTAGTTTGAGAGGCAACATTAACAATTTTAGAGACAACTCTTGGGAATAAATGCTAAGAAGCATGATTCAACCCTGAAATATATATATTATGTGTTATTAATTGCATTTATATGTTAATTATATATAAACCCCTGAAATATATATTATAATATAAAACATATATAATACATATATTTCAGGGCTATAATTATAATTATAATTAAATAATGATAATTAAATACAGTTGTAATTAATTATATATACTATATATAACATAAATATATATAGAACTAATTGCATGTTAGACGTCACTATTCTAATCTTGGTGACTGAAAAAGAACTAGTATTATGGGTCTGTAAAGGAGGGCTTACCAGTAGGTTGTATAGAGAAAGCTTTCTGTCCAATTAATTTTTTTCATCAAGTGGGTGGAAAGGGAACACTGGCAAATTTCATTTCTTAAAACTTTGTATTTTTAATGCTTTTACAAGGATTTCTATGAATGGCTTTCTCATTGCTTAAAAGTGAATATAATAGTAAACCTAAGTCACCAAATCTTACTTATGGTTTATGATAGGCAGAATAATTATCTCCTGAAGATATCCACATCCTAAACCTTAAATCCTGTGAATGTTTGACCTTACTTGGCAGAAGGGCCTTTCTGGATGTGATCACATTAAGAATATTGAGGTTGTTGAGAGTATACTGGATTATCCATGTGGATACAACCTAATCACTCACATCCTTAAAGTCAGAGAATCATTTCTTGCTCGGGTCAGAGGGAGATGTGACTTTAGAAGAATGGTCAGAGAGATGCAAAATTGCTGTCTTTGAAGATGGAGCAAGGAAGCCATGAGCTGAGGAATGTGTGTGGTCTTAAGAAGCTGGAAAAAGCAAGGAAGTGGATTTCCCCTAAAGCCTCCAGGATGAAAGACAGTTCTGTTGACATCTTGATTTTAGCTCATTTGAGACCTGTGTCAGACTTTTGATCTATAGAACTATACCTAATAAAATTGTATTGTTCTAAGCCACTAAGTGCATGATAATTTGTAGCAGCAGCAATGAAAATTTGATCTATCAGAAGAATTAAACAGTATGGAAACAAGCTAGGAAGAGGATAATTTCAGCCTTTCCCTGCTCTTTCTTAAATTGCTTTTTGCTTTTTTCTTTATTCCTTTATTTGTTTTTTAAAAGATGAGAGATGACTTCCTCTTCTGCTTAAGATATAGCATCAGAAACTGAAAATACCCTCCAGCTAGATGACACCAAAAAACGAAAACCCCCAAACCATACAGTAGCTGAAAAACTGTTTTCAAGTCACTGGGCATCAGGCTCAAAGCATAAAGATCCTCAAAAGAAACAGGGAAAATGGGTCTTATCATTTTCTCAGTTTACTGCCCCAGGTTGTAGCACAGGGTAGGGGAGCCCAGGTGAAGCCCAATATACACCTGAGTTGAAGAACTCGATCTGAGGATTGATGAGGGGAGAACAAGGAGGCTGTAATTGTCAGGACAGAGCCCTGTAGATGAGAGAGCTGCACAGAGTTAGCTTGCTGGAGATCTAAAAAGTAGATTTACCCCAGGGTAATGGTCAAAGCACTGATTACTGCATGAGGAGAAAAATTTATCCAAGTCTGAGGAAACAACCAACCAAAAGTACTAGAGGGAACAGGGATTGGCACTCACACAGGGCTGGGAATAGTTCCTGTTTCCAGTAGCCAGACTGGAAAAACTCATAATTCACAATATCCTGCCCGAGTACTAGGAAATTATTAGCCCTTGACTAAACACCTCTCAGGATCTGCCTAAAAAAATCAGAAAAGTGAGATCAAAAAGCTTAAATTATTTTCAAGTACTTAAGAGCATCCTAGAATTAAAAAAGGCAAAAAAGGCAAAATTCACCATGTTATTAAAGGGAAGCCTATCAGTCAGGCAAAAAAGTAGGAAAACTGAATGCATAGTGAAGAGAATAATCAGAAAATCAAAACTGACCTAGAATTGCCAGAGGTGTTAGGATTAGCAAAAAAACCCCACTAAAATAGTTATATCTATTGTCCATATGCTCAATGTGTTCAGTAGGGAGATAGAAAAAGAACTAACTCAATATTTTAAAGGCTAAACCTACGAAATATGACATAAAAATACATTTGATGGATTTAATAACAGATCAAACGTCAAAGAAGAAAAAATAGTGAACTTAAAGCCATAGTAACAGACACTATGCAGAGTGAAAAGCAGAGAGAGAAAAAATAATTAAAAAGCATCAGTGAGTTTTATGAAAATTTCAAGCAGTCTCATGTACTTATAAATCAAGTTCCTTATGGAGAGAAGTGTAGGGACTGAAAAATAAAATCTGAAGAAATAATGGTTAAAATGTTTCCAACCTTGATGAAAATTTGAATGCAATATATTGGGAGATGTTTATCAAAAGTGTATAAGAATTCTAAATATTTGTGCCCCTACTAGCAGAGTTTCAAAATACATGAAACTAGGCAGATACTGTAAGGAAAAATAGAAATATCCTCAATGCTAGTCAGAAATTTCAATACTCCCCTCTCAGTAACTAATAGAACAGGAATATAACAGACTTAACAGTATTTTAAACAATCTGGTCTATGTGACATTTATAGAATATTCTACCCAATAACAGAACAATATGCATTTTTTTTCAACTGCTCAGGGAATACTTACCAATACATGTTATATTCTCAGTCATTAAAAAAGTCCCAGTCAAAACCTCATCTGGTGATTTGTAAAAATTGGCAAGCTGATTCTAAAATTCTTATAGAAGTACAAAGGATTTAGAATGGTCAAAAGAACTTTAAAAAAAGAACAAATTTAAAGGACTAATCCTAACTGATCTCAAAACTTTTTATAAAGCTACAGCTACCAAGTAGTGTGGTATTGCCATTAAAGATAGACAAACAGATTAAATAGATTATATTTAATAGATAAATTAAAAGAATAGAGGTCCAGATACAGACCCACAAGTATAGGGACAAAGAATTTTTAACAAAGGTGGAAGAGTAACTTTGTGGAAAAAGTCATAGTCTTTTCAGCAATTGATCCTGGAACAATCAAATATCTAGAATACAGAATACAAGACAAAAAGCAGAATAAAAGAGTAATTTAAATGGATTATAGACCTAAATGTCAAATTTAAAGAGGTAATATTGCTGTATACATAGGTGGAAAATCTTTGTGACCTTGTGTTAGGCAATGATAGCACAGATACATTACCAAAAGCATAATCCACAAAGGAGTAAACTGACAAATTATACTTCATCAAAACTAAAAAAATCCTGCTCTTCAAAAGACATTCTTAAGAGAATGAAGGACAAACCATATACTGGGAGAAAATTAAAGGATTTTTATCCATAATATATAAAAAACTCTCAAAACTCAACAAGTAAAAAAAAAGAATCAACTCATTCAAAACAGGCAAAAGTGGAGTTCCCTTGTGGTGTAGTGGGTTAAGGAGCCAGCATTATTACTGCAGCAGCTTATACTGCTGCTGTGGCAATGGTTGGATTCCAGGCCTAGGAACTTCCATGTACTGCAGGTGTGGGGAAAAAAAAAAAAAAAAAAGACAAAATCTGTAGCATCACTTCAGAGAAGAAGATTTATTTGCAAATGGCAGATATGCACACACAAAAACATGCTCACTCATTAATTAGTAGGTAAATGAGTATTAAAACCACAAAAGAAGTAACTACAGACTGTACAAAAATGATTAAAATTTAAAAAACTGACCATACCAAAAGTAGGCAAGGATGTGGAGGCATAGAACACCCATATGCTGATGGCAGACATGTAAAATGATACAACCTCTTAGAAAACAATTTGGAACTATCCTTAATAGTTAAAGATATGGCTATCACATGAGCCAGCCATTTAGCTCCTAGATAGTTACTCAAGAGAATTACCCCAAGACTTGTACATAAGTGTTCATAGCAGCTTGATTTATAATAACCGAGAACTGGAAACAATCCAAATGTGTATCGCACGTGGTGGGTAAACAAGTGGTGGTGTATCCATACAACACAACTCCACCAGGTAAAACAGACTGATGACCTATTTATATATGCTTCAAAATGATGACTGCAAAATAACTGTGCTGACAGGAAGAAGCCAGACAGAAAAAGAACATGCACTTTATAATTCCATTTATATTTAACACCAGCCGCATTTATAATACTACTACTACTACTACTAATTCTAATTTGTAGTAATCTAATGTATACTAGTTCATAGTCACACAAAGATCAATCTGTACTGGAGCAGGAGGAAGGGAGAAAGGAATGGCAAGTTTGAGGTGATGGATCTGTACATCATTTTGGTTGTAGTACTGAGCTTCCCCATGTGTACAAGTAGTACTATGTACAGGCTATGAGAATTAAATGGATTTGTACCTGGGAAGTCCTATAAAGTGTGTTAAAATGTAGGTGCTTGCAAATCTTAAATACTAACATAGTGTCTAAATAATTATTTCCTGTCTCCAAGTTTTATTGATTTCAACTCAATTTCTCACAATTAGAACCCTTCTTCTCATCTTCTGTGGTTTTGCTTTTTATCTGATTCCTTTCATGTGTTCCCCCCCGTTCTTGTTTTTACTTCTCTTTTTACTTTGCTCTGAAAATACAGTGTTACTATTTCTTTTGCTACCACTAGATTTTTCAGTGAAAGCAATGGATAATGTCACAATTTCTGATTTAAAAAAAATCACCCCCCAAAATATCTTTTGGAAGAAGAAATTTGTTATAAAACAGATTAAGAGAAAGTACCTGCTTTCAACAAACCCCACTAAAGATGTTTTGTATGAATTAGGAAACTCAACATTTAATATGTATGAATAATAATAGAATTAAAATCTCTATTCTTTTCGTTAATGCAAATAAGTAGGGACAAATAAAGTCCTGATAATATTTATGGCTATAGAAGGAATAAAGGGAAAGGTAAGCTTTTTCATAATTCTAGTCCTTGGGCTTTCTTCACTCTGGAGTTATTGCAAGAAGCAGTGTAATAACCCACCAGGAGTTTCCACTGCAGCTCAGCAGTAACAAACCCAACTAGCATCCATGAGGACCCAGATTCAATTCCTGGCCTCACTCGGTGGGTTAAGGATTCAGTGTTTCTCTGAGCTGTGGTATATGTCACAGACGTGGCTTGGATCTGGTGTCGCTGTGGCTGTGGCGTAGGCTCCTAGCCTGGGAACTTCCATATGCTACAGGTGCAGCCCTAAAAAGACCAAAAGTAAAAAAAACAACAAATAACCCATCATATCCTACCTACTTATAGATAGGCAATATAACAGCTTTTTCATTCTCAATTTATTCTGAGACATTAGAAGTTGGCTGGGGTGTAAAGAGACTTGCAGTGTGTCAACTCAAATAATCCATTCTTAAGTATGTCCTTTCTTTCCAATGTAGAAAGGGGATATGGTCTAGAGAAATCCAAAGATGAAGCAAAATAATTGTAGTCATTCTCTCATCTAGGAAGGGCTATGTTGGTGGCACAAAATAGCCCTGCAATTTTCTTTCCACCAAATGAAAGAGAAGGGGAGTTTGGAGAACCAGGGTGATTATTTAATAGAGGTTAGGACTACAACAGGAGTCAAATAGCATTTCATTAGTGCCGTGTAATAATACCTTTCATCTCTTGTGTGTGTTGCCAAACATGTAAATAAAAACATCTTCACATAAATTTAGTTTCAGAAACTATTTTGTAAGAAGTGTGTATTAAATACATAAATACTATAGCAACAGCTTAGGTTGGCTTTCTTTAACCACGCAAATCGTATGAAATACATTAAAGGAGAGAAAGAGAACCAACAGTTTTATTGGCATAGCCTACATTTTAAGAAATGTATAAGTGTCATTTGTCAGGACAACTCATGAATCTTTCAGGATTTGTGGTCTATTGCTTTGGAATATGGTGATTTATTATTTCTTTATTGTTAATAAGATGATTTTTCTATGGAATTGCTTGTGGTCATTATATCTTGAGCTGTAACCACTATTCTTGACAGTTTTGGCCATTATGTGTGTTAGAAATCTATAAAAACTGTTTCCATTTTGGGCCCTCTGTGTCTCCATGGAAACTCTCCATGAGTTTAAGTGTTTATGAATGCTTTGTGATCTTTGATGAAGCAAACTTTCAAAGAAATAAATCCCTTCAGGAACCATTTTGTGTGTGAAAATTTCAGAATATTTTCCTCTGTGCTAAAATTCAGTGCCTAATTTCATTTCATTGGTTTTAGGTTTTTTTTTGTTGTTGTTGAGTTACCAGTGTGCTTCTAATTTTTATTTTATCTATTGTACTTGCTCTTTGCAAATTCCTGTTTCCTCTGTCAAGCAGTTATGTGCTGGTAGTGAGGGCTGCCATGGACTGTCTTGAAAGTTACTGCTCTCCTTCTGACATTTTATTCAGTGCAGAGTCACAAATACACAAAGATGCTTTCAACATCACATCTCGCTAAGATGTTCCCCTGCTTCTTAAATTATTTTTGGAAGGGAATTAATTTCCTTCCTTTCTTCCATTTTCTTTATAGCAAACTTGTAATGAAGCTAGGTGGACATTTTAATTTATGAGGCAAAGCCAAAAGACTTCCATCAACTATTTAAAATTACTAATTTCTCAAATTCACAGTCACTTTTATTAATTTTTTTGTCTTTTTAGGGCTGCATCTGTGTTACATGGAATCTCCCAGGCTAGGGTTTGAATCCGAGCTGCAGCTGCCAGCCTATACCACAGCCACAGCAATGCCACATCCTTAACCTCCTGAGCCAGGTCAGGGATCGAACATGTGTTCTCATGGGTCGTAGTCAGGTTCATTACCACTGAGACACAATGGGAAAGCCTATTAAAATATTTTTAACTTATATCATTATCAGTATATATGTATTTTTAGAATTTTATCCCAGGAATATAAGAATATTTTTGGTAATAGTATTCTAATTACAATACTTTAACACAAGTATTAGCCCCAATAACTTAATATTTCAATAAAATGTTAAAAATGTGTTTCTATAGAGTTCTGGCAGTACAGCCTGTACTAGATGAAAATTTTAGTCATCCTGGTGGAGGCACAGGAGTGGTGTCTTCTGTTTTGATTTGTGTTCCCTGATGGCTAATGAGGTGAACATCCTTTTATGTGTTAGTTAACTATTTGTGTTTCGACTTTGAAGAAATGCCAGTTTGGATTCTTTGCCTGATTTTTAGCTGAGCTGTCATTTTTATGGTTGGGTTATAGCTTTTTTTTTTTTTTTTTTATTAATGAGGATGGCTTCTCTAAAGCTATTTTTAATTGGTAAATTTTAATGACTTAAAAAAATGATTTCTCCTCTTAACATAGAGCCTCTTCTACTTATACCTAATATATAACATAGGTTTTTATATAAAAGCATCCATAAAGTTTAACTTCCATTTAAAAACCAGTCATAGCAAAAGGATTTCATTAGGCAGTAGTTTTAAAATACTGCTATCTTTTCCTTCAAAGATAACATTTCTTGGGAAGAAACATATATGCCATAATTTAGAAAGCAAGAACTATTTATTGCTTAACAAACAGTAGGGCCTGATATCATGAACTTTCACAGTTCCAAGGGAACCTTGGCATTTAGACAATGACAATATTGTTTGAATAGAAGTCACTTTTTAAATGATGCTAATTTTTCCTACCCTGCTTTGGCAATTTCCCCTGAATGTCTTTGTAGGAAGTTAATGTTGTCAACACCAGCTACATGCCTGAATCCTAACAAGTTGAAGTTGGCTGGATGTAATAAAAGGAAATAAAAATGTTTCTACAAAATAACAATATTCTAATATATTGATCCTGCATATCCCTAGAAATATATGTTTGATTTTTACATGAACACTCTGAACACTCTTTATGGAGTGGAAGAGTAAATTACAATATAAATGAAAATACTAAAACATAGTCTAGAAAAAAAGCATTATTAACATATTTTTCAAGATTATTCTCAAAGGATCTTTAAGGATAATATCTGTAAATTTTTTAAAAATTATGTTCTTTTCATTTTCATCACTTACACATATCTATCTTTCACAATAAAAACACACATTAAAATTTTTCAACTATCGGAGTTCCTGTCCTGGCTCAGTGGTTAACGAACTCAACTAGCATTCATTAGGATGTGGGTTCAATCCCTGGCCTCGCTCAGTGGGTTAAGGATCTGGCATTGCCATAAGCTGCGGTGTAGGTTGCAGATGCAGCTCAGATCCTGCATTTCTGTGGCTCTGGCATAGGCCAGCGATTACAGCTCCAATTGGACCCCTAGTCTGGTAACCTCCATATGCCACAGGTGCAGCCCTGAAAGACAAAAAAATAATTTTTTTCAACTGTCAGAAAAGTTTATTTTAAAAATTTAATACTGAAGGGTTAAAATTTTTCAATGTTCTACCATAAGTTTCCTGAGTGCAGAAACCTGTGTTGTAGACCACAGAACCTGGAATATAATAAGTATTTCATATATGTTTATTGAACAAGTGAATTAAAAGTATCTTTTAACTGGTGGGTTTTAACAGATTTAAAAAAGTGGTTCCCACCTTGTTCAACTTAATCATAGTATATAACATTGATTTTATTTAAAAGTATCAATATAATTGTGTACTTTATAAAATAAAGTGTGTCCCAAACTGGGGAACCTTGAGGGAATTTGGTCTGCTTCAACTAAAGCATAATTGTAATTGAAAGATTCAGAGCCATTAGGATGGAGGGAGGAGGAAGTGGGGGTGGGGGGGCTTTGGCAACAAGGTGAAGGGCTTGCCCTTGCTGGAATCTTCCCATCCCCTCAAGTCTGGCAGGTGGGAGCAGGTCTGGGGATGTCAGATGCTCCAGGCAGGGTGCTAAAGAAGGGCTCTTGAAGGAAGCCTGGCCATCCAGATTGGTGAAGCTGCTCCATGCTTGTCTGCAGGGCTCAGTGGTCCTGGATATCCTCCTAGCAGTTAGCTTGGTCTGTTTCAACATCTTCCAAAATGCCTCCTTGGGGCTGGCAGAGATCATTATCCTCTGGAGGGGTCCAGACTCAGAGACCCAGAAGATAAACAACAGGCTCTCTGTTGTCCAAGCTTGGGTTGGAAAAAGAATTTCCAGATTCATAGTAGGGTGAAAATAAAGATCAGTTTATTGAGGTTAAGTGACACTGGTAGCACAGAGGGACAATTTCCTGATAATCTGGGAGATCTGGCCCCTGGGGCATAGTTGTGTCTGTTGTTATAGCCCAGGGAGCAAGGAGAGGTTTTGTGATATAACAGCTGACCTACCAATTGGCTGGGGAAAAAGAGGTCTTATGATATACTTGCATGTTGGTTGGGGGCATAGAAGTTGCCCTGTAGGGGTGAGGTGAGGAGTGGGCCACATACTTTTCCTAGTAGGGGGTAGGAAGTAATTGGAGGTCAGGTTGCTCAAGTTGGGGGAAAAGGCTTTACAATGCAATGGGTGGGGTGATAATAAGGGCCTGGTAATTCTTATCTCAGCCAGAGGCTTTGAGTTTATCTCTTTGGAGAGGTCTTGAGGTCCCACACCCTCCTCCTTACTTTCCTTATTACATTTTTACAAATTAATTTTTCTTCTAAATGAGGCTCTCTATTATGGCCTAGGGTGTCTGAGTATTACTAATAAAAGGAGGAATCAAACCCTTGTAAGCAGATCTCTGGCAGTGCTGCAGGTATTGGAAGAGTGGTCTGTGAACTTGTGCCCTTTAACCTCTCCCCCCTGAGAAGTTCAGCTAGGCCATAGGACTATTTCTCAGCTGCATCTGCATTCCATCCCTTTCAGATTCTTGGGAAAGAAAAGGAAGAGGAAACACATTTTCCTTTTACATTATTTAGCCAAAGATTTACAAAATAAACTAACATTGACTGTGATTGGAAAGACCGGACTCAACTATAAAGCATTTATCTTACACATCATTTCTTCCCCATACTGGATATTTTTAGCTGATGCTAAATTAGTCCTGCAGCAAAGCTGGGTGAGAATGACTATACAAAGCAGTGCTGAGAAATAATAAAAATTGAAAGCATTCAACTGGCAATCAGTCAATTATTTCAACAATTTTTTTTTACTTGTAATGATGCAAACAGTCTTAGGCATGAATTAGTATTTTTAGAATCTGAGTTGTAATAATCTCCTTTTAATTCTAGGCTCCATTAAGAAATTAAAATTATGTAGAAAAGAACAACAAACCTCACTTCGCCTTAATAATGCCCATGAATATATTGCTTTTTCCTCTCTGGGGATGCAGAAATGCTGTGGGTAAGACAATTAAATGTATTCTGAATAGAAAAAGAAAAATTAGCAAGTAAAATATGAAAGAGATTTTGGGGGATAAAGGACCTAAGAGATTCAATCTAGTGATTACTCAACTCTTCTTATTCTACAGATGAGAAAATTTAAACCCAGAAATATTCATTTTGCAAGAACATCCTACATGAGAAACCAGGCAATAAATCTGAAAACAGAGTAATTAATATCTGTCACACATCTTCTAAAGGGAAAATATGCAAAAAATAACTACTTGCTAAACATATGCCAAAAATCCAAGGTCAAAAATGAGGGACAAACAAGGCCAATCTTTCTTCCTGTAGAATTAGCTGATTATCAGGATCCATGACCATCAGTGAGGAGAAATAGATGTTGTGATTTCAGAGAAAGCCATCTGGTTGGTCATCAGCAGCAAAAAAATGATAGGTGTTCTGTCAGTAAAAATAAATGATTAAGACTTTGACTAGTTTTTAACGTCTTGCAAAATTGGCTTTATTATTCTCTCTTGCTCTCTCTGTCTCTCTCTTTCTCTTTCTGTCTCCTGGCCTCTTTCTTACACACACACACACACATTTTGTTATCATTTTTTTATCCAAACCATTTGGAAGTAGGCTGCTCCTGCCATGCTTCCTTATCTATTAGTGTTATATTATGTATTTTCTAAGGACAAGGATATTATCTTATGTAAACACAGTACAGTTAGAAAGTTCAGAAATATTGACATTTTACTCTAATTTACCTTCTTCCTTGCCACAAACTATATTAGTTTCAGATTTATTCCTTTTTAATTGTTTTTACAAAAATAAGCATATCCATAGATATTTTTCTTATTTCCCTAAAAAGGATGGTTCTGTACAATAGGCCCATTAAACATTCACAAGTAACACAAAGCCAAATTTGAAGTAAAGATCATTTGTAGATGTTGAGATATTTTTATTCTTTCCAATGTCTCCATCATTACTTTTTTTCTTTCCTCCCTTCTTTCCCCATTGCTTAAAAGCATCCAAGCATGAGCCTAACCTGATTTCCCAAGGAAATGGTGCTGTGAGGATTGAGAAATCAACATGAGCTTCCAGAGGATGAATATGATCAAGTCTAAGATGTGGCATTTGTATTAAGGAGGAAACAGGGGAGATGGTAGAGATTGGGAGACCAAGTAAGGAAGTTATTGTGATTTTCCAGGTGAGAACTATTGAAAGTTTGAATGAGGATCATGCCTTAGGGGGAGGAAGTGATGGGAGGTGGCCACCATCTGTGTTATGGAGAATGAGCAGGGGCAGGTGAGGATGCTCCAGGGTTGCCTAGCCTTGGACTATGTTGCTGTCATTGTCTGAACTAGGGAACAGAGAAGGCACAGTTTGGGCAAGGAGTGGAATGATTTGCTGTGAACATGGTGAGCTTGCAGTGTTGGTGTTCTAGCCATGTGGAGAAGGTCATGGCACAGTGTGATAAAATAAATCCATGCGGAATATTACTCATCTGTAAAAAGAATGAGATAGTGCCATTTGCAGCAACATGGATGGACCTGGAGATGATCATAATGAATGAAGTCGGACCAGGATAAACATCATAAAATATCACTTAGACGTGGAATCTAAAATATGATATCGATGAGCTTATTTACAAAACAGACTCACAGACATAGAAGACAAACTTATGGTTACCAAAGGGAAAAGGAGGAGGGTAAATTAGGAGTTTGGTATTAACAAATAAACACTACTATATGTAAAATATGTAAGCAACAAGGACTTACTGTATAGCACATATGATATATAAATAGATATAGTATATCTGAATTCTTAGCTATATACAAGAAACTAATGGAACGCTGTAAACTAACTATATGCCAAATGAATGAATGAATGCATAAATCTATGGAAAGAAAACACAGGCTGTCATAAGGGTACTGAAGGAACAGTTTTCTCTATGGTTTCGTTCTATTGCTTTAGTGCAGAGTCATCTTTGTTTTGGGCTTCCACAGGTAGGGCTGCAGGGAACAAGTGGGATGCTTTAGGTTTCCTTGTGGTTAAACCAGTAAACCAGACTGAAGCATTTTGTCTTGGATTTATTTGTTTGTTTGTTTATTTTTGGCTGTGCCTACAGCATGTGGAAGTTCCTGGGCCAGGAATCAAACCCTCATCACAGCAATTACCCGAGCTACTGCAGTGACAATATTGGATCCTTAACCTGATACACCACAGGAGAACTCCCATGTGTGTGTTTTATGTTCCACATAGTTGCAAAAAACTACTTGAAAGTCTAGCCTTTATGAAAACAATGTTTTACCAAAAGCATTTTGTAATCTCATGCCATGGTGTCTGTAAAGAACTCTGACTATTGACTTTTTCTCATTTTCTCCCTGTAAGACTTGAGTGCTATCTGAGAGCGTATGTGGGAGTGAGTACAGTTCAGTGTCCAATTCCCACCACTGTTCATGGGGAAAAGACACACATACAAACACAGACACACATAGACACATACAGAGAGTTTTTCTGCAAAGAACTCAAACTGCTATTTTTACCAAAATTCTTTCCATGGAGAATAGATTTTGCATTTCTCTACATATAGTTTCCTGTTGTACATGGAGAGGAAATCTTTTCTCTTGTTTCTAGCAAACAGTCATGTGTGGACTATGCAAAACCTTGTTTGAAATAGAAATGATTCTCTATTTGGTGGGAGAGAAGACGGTTTTTATAAGAATTCCTAATTGTTAGGAGTAAATCCCCCTGCTTTGCCTTTTCTTGGGACTAAACAGATCAGTCTGGTTGGTAGGTGTACACCAATGTCCATGCCCCTTTGCCCAGGAGCCAGTAGGAAGTGAAAATAAGTTTGACTTTTCCCCCAATAAAGGATTGAGACCCCACAATTTCCAGAAAGATGGGCAGGACAGCTGCATTGACTACCTTTACAGAGAAGCCAGGGTGTTATTTCCAGCTCTCTCTAGGATTCTGAGAAGCAGAAGACACAGATCTTTGTTAGTTCCCACTATCTGGGGCAAGTCTTGCTCTTTTGAAAAAACAAAGCCTTATTTCTCCTCTCTTTAAAAATCATTATTAGATAAGTTGTCATAGAAAATCTTTTCTTGGAGTTCCTGCTGTGGTGCAGTTAAGAATCCAACCACAGTGGCTTGAGCTGCTGCAGATGTGTGGATTCAAAGCCCAGTCCTTCGCAGTGGGTTAAGGATCCAACATTGCTGCAGCTATGACATATGTTGAAGCTATGGCTTGGATTGAATTCCTGGCCTGGGAACTTCCACATATTGAGGGTGCAGCCATAAAATAAAATAAAAAAGTAAATGAAATAAAAAAATTAAAAAAGAGAGAGAGAGAAAAAAGAAAGATATTTTCTTGACTATGTTTCCACCATTTCTGCTCCTGGTCTTTCAAACTGTGCCCCAAAATAGATTTTCTGAATTAAGCCTCTTCCTCATCCTTGGGTAATACCTCAATGTGCTGGGTTTAGGGTCACATTAAAGTGTGTATGATGAGATATTATTATCTACTGTTACTGGTATTGATATTTTAATATTCTCTTAAGATTATTAATTGCTGTGGAGTTTAATGACTTACATACAGTAAGAAGGGAAGAACTTTGGGTTCTAATTTAGATTCTTTTTTCTACCTTTTTTCCTTTTTAGGGCCACACCTGCCATATATGGAAGTTCCTGGGCTAGAGTCAAATTAGAGCTGCAGTTGCAGCCACAGCAACATGAGATCTGAGCCACATGTGTGACCTACACTGCAGCTTGTGGCAATGCTAGATCCTTAACCCACTGAGGCCAGGGATTCAACCAGCATCCTTACCCACATTATGTTGGGTTCTTAACCAGCTGAGCCACAATGGGAACTCCTAATTCAGCTTTTGTCATTAACTCATTTTCTAAGTTTTAGGCATCATTTAGTCCCTGGGAGCTCATCTCTGTATCTGCAAAATAAACATGGGTTTGAATTGCGTGGGTTCGCTACCTTTTTTCCCCATAAATATGTCCCATGGCATGTTGCTGTGGCTGTGGCGTAGGCCAGCAGCTACAGCTCTGATTGGACCCTAGCCTGGGAACCTCCATATGCTGTGGGTATGGCCCTAAAGAGACAAAAAATAAAAATAAAATAAAATAAAATAATAATGTGCCACGGGATTGCACTATCCATTGTTGAGTCCTGGGATGAAGAACCACTGTTGCCGAGGGCTAAGCTGTTTAGTTACACTCAGATTTTTGACTTCTCAGGGGTTGGTGCTTCTAACCCTCATATTGTTCAAGGGTCAACTGTATTACCACTAACTCTAATGCTTCAGAGAACTTAAAAGAATAAATCTTCTCAGAAATGATAAGGTATTTGGAAATATGATGTTATATAAACATAAATTTCCACTGCTAATCAGTTATTTTGAAGGAGTCTAGAATAGATAGCCTCAAGTACCATGTACTGTACTTAACTGAACTTAAATACAATTATTTTGCTATTTAAAAGATCTTCGGGAGTTCCCATTGTGGTTCAGCGGAAATGAATCTGACTAGTATCCTTGAGGACGCAGGTTCTATTCCTGGCCTTGCAAAGTGGGTTAAGGATCCGGCATTGTTATGAGCTGAGGTGTAGGTTGCAGACAAGACTTGGATCTGGCATTCCTGTGGCTGTGGCATAGGCCAATGGCTACAGCTCTTATTCGACCCATAGCATGGGAACCTCCATATGTTGCAAGTGTGGCTCTAAAAAGACAAAAAATAAATAAATCATTTAATTAAAAGATCTTTGTTCATGAAATCCTTTTCTTTTTTCTGTTTTCTATTTGGGGCCTAACATGCGGCATATGGAATTTTCCAGGCTAAAGGGTCAAGTAAGAGCTGTAGCCACAGCCACAGACACAACAATACAGGATCCAAGCCAGGTCTGTGACCTACACCACAGTTTGAGGCAACACCAAATCCTTAACCCACTGAGCGAGGCCAGGGATGGAACACTTATCATCAGGGATACTAGTCGGGTTTGTTACCTCTGAGCCACAATGGGAATTCCATCCCATGAAATATTAAGCAAGGGATTGACCACAATTCTCTTAGTGTACCCCTTAACCATCTAGAAATGTTCATTAGCCATGCTGTTCATAGGGAGGCTTTGGTATCAGCACAATTATAGCAAAGAGATTGCTATGTGTTATAGATGGTGAAGAAATATAGAAATATTTCTATATTTCTGTAGAAATAGAGTAGAATAAAACCAGCATGTATTTGCATCTAGTATGTACTATGCTATTACTCAATTTCTATGACTCACCTGTGCTATCAAAAGAGAGAACAAGATTAAAAGTCCTTAAGAAAAGAAACCATTCTCAAAGTGAAAAGACAACCTACAGAATGAGAATAAATATTTGCTAGCCATATATCTGATAAGGGGTTAATCAAAATATATCAACAGCTCATATAACTCCATAGCAAAAAAACAAAACAAAACAAATAACTCAATGAAAAATGCACAAGGAATATAAATAGATATTTCTCAAAAGAAGATATATGAAAGGCTAACTGGTAAATGAAAAAAAATGTCAACATCACTAGTCATTAGGGAAATGCAAATTAAAACCATACTGACCTACCACCTGACATCTGTCAGAAAGGCTATTATCTAAATAAAACAAATAACAAATGTTGTCAAGGATGAGGAGAAAAGGGAACCCTCATGCACTGTTGATGGAAATGTAAATTGGGCAGCTGCTTTGGAAAACAGTATGGAAGTTCCCCCCAAAATAAAATATTGCCACCATAGGATCCATCAATGCCACTTCTAGGAACACAAATAACAATATTAACTCGAAAAGATATCTGTACCCCACGTTCAGAGCAGCCTTATTTACAATAGCCAATAAGAGAACTGGAATTCTATAAAATATTTGCTAAAACAATATGGTTTTCTTTGTGATATCTTCATAATAGATCAGAAAATAAACTGTGAAATAAAAAAATAGGGAGTTCCCTTCGTGGCTCATTGGTTAATGAACTGGACTAGGATCCATGAGGATGTCAGTTCAATCCCTGACCTTCAGTGGGTTAAAAATCCCATATTACTGTGGCTGTGGTGTAATCTGGCGGCTGTAACTCCTATTCAACCCCTGGCCTGGGAACTTCCATATGCCGTGGGTGTTTCCCTAAAAAGGAAAAAAAAAAAGTCCACCAATTATACTGTTTATAATTAATGTGTACCTGAGGAGAGAGGAGGATTAGCATTAATATAGATTAATAACTTGGTGTCAGGCAGTATCCAGTGGGTACATTTATGAAGTCACAGCACCTTAGTCACAAAAGGCACGTGACTGATGAGATTGGAGACTTGACAGTATTGTTCCCTTCTCACTACACATTTCTGAATCATTTACCTCTATCACTTAGATCAGCTGCAGGCAAACTACCACACACTGCAAACCAAACCTAGCCTGCTTCTTCTATTGGAAATAAAGTTTTATTTAAATACCCCATGCCCACTCCTTTACCTGTTGTCTGTAGTTGCTTTTGTCCTACAATGGCAGAGTTGTGTACTTGTCACAAGACTCGTGTGGCTACCAACATCTAAAATATTTACTGCCTATCCCTTTATGGGAAAAGGTTTCTGATGCCTGAAACAAATCACACAGTTAAAAATCAAACAATGCAGTTACCTCACCTCTCTTTCACATGGAAGAAAAACTAATAGTGATTCATTACTGCTGGTGTTTTAATTTTTATTGCTTTTATTATGTGCAAAAGTTGGGAATTGGATTGTGTTTTCAACTTATCTACCTAAACATATGGGAACATTTCCCTTTGAAAATATTACCATTAGTGGTATTGTCTGTCTAAATTCTGAACATCAAATCGCATTGCTAGTTACTATCCATGTTAGCAATTACTTTCTCAGTCACTAAGCAAGGAATTATTTGAACATCTTAGTAACGTTTTAAGATTAAATAAAATGTTCATTTTTTTATAGTGAATATTTAGTTAATCTAATTCTTTTGATTCTCTAGGAGCCAGATCTGGGGAAGTATAAATCTGCATCAGGGTTTTTCTCTAGTTTTCTTTTCATTCTCTCTTGTCCACTTCTTTCCTTATGAGCACATATCATTTTCAACAAGATCACAGTAAGTTAAAAATAAGTCAATGACCAATTCCTGAGTAAAGGTAGTCTTTGATGTCTTCACCAATTATGGATTCTGCTCTAGAAATGCAAAATGGACTTGTAAGGTTTTCGTAGGGTTGGTGCAAAATGGAATGGCCCCTATGAGTTAAGTGAGGTGTATAGAGAGATTTAGGAAAGAAATTGTCTTCAATTTAACGATTCAGAGCTTTTTGAGTGCAAACTGATGGAAGTCTGAAAGTGTATCAGAGAGTGATGAGTAATGTCTATCAAGGGCAATTTAAGTGAATGGCTTTTGAGATTAAAGTGAGGATCTGAATGAAAGTGCTCCAGAGGGATAGGAATTGGAATTAGTCCTCACACTGTAAGTTGCTTTCACATGACAGCTTCCCAGCACACCTGCAGATTGATGTATCAGCCATTGTCATGGGGAGTTCTTTGAGCCCCTTAGCAACTAGGGATCCTGGGCTCTTTAAAATAGAAAATGCTGGTATATATTCTAAAAAAGGATTGTTATCGTCCTACTAATTATTCTGACTTCTAACTGAAATGCTTACTCATCAAAGGCATAGTCTTACTGACCAGGATTGCAATATAGTAAATATTAAAAAAGTATAGAGTTGAAAGTATGGATAGAGATAGATGTGTTTGAATATAAAATAAAATTTAAATAAAGGATGGGCATTTTTTAGGTACTTTGACTTCTTGGCAGTTCTGCTTCTGTTGCTTTCATTTGTCACTTCAGTAAAAATATCACAGATACTTAGTTTTTACATCTGGCAGTAATGTAGCCTATGATAAGTTCATTGCTGATATCAAAGCAGACAATTATTTTATGGGTGTAAGTTTTCTTAACAATGAATTTAATTTATTTGTGTGAATTGTAGCAAGTAGACTACAGAGTTTAAAATAAATGACATGGTATAAAACGTAAATCTCCTATCCTACTGCCATCAGTTGGCTATTAGTTATCTTTCCTGGAAACCATCAGCATCATGGTTTCATTCTGTGTCCTTCCAGAGTCAGTCTGCATACATGCAAGCACTTTTATTACTTGATTTTACTGAGTTAAATTAATCTTTTTTTTTTTTTTTTTTTGTCTTTTTGCCTTTTCTAGGGCCGCTCTGGCGGCATGTGGAGGTTCCCAGGCTAGGGGTCTAATCAGAGCTGTAACCACCAGCCTACACCAGAGCCACAGCAACGTGGGATCTGAGCCGCGTCTGCAACCTACACCACAGCTCACGGCAACGCCAGATTCTTAACCCACTGAGCAAGGGCAGGGATCGAACCCGCAACCTCATCGTTCCTAGTCAGATTTGTTAACCACTGCGCCATGACGGGAACTCCAAGTTAAATTAATCTTAACGCACTTTGCTTAAAAGTGGCTCTTTATAAGTACTAAATCAAAATTCATCTACCTAACGTGATAGGGTGCCCAGATATATACATGGGAAATGTGGCTTTTTTTTTTAATCTGAAAGAATGAGTATTTTTTAGTTCATGAAACAGCAATAATATAGAAATGAATAAACCAAGTTTCTAAGTTTGAATCATTGAAACTATCTTTATTTATTATTTAAAAATGTGCTGTTTGGAATTCCCATTGTGTCTCAGTGGGTTAAGATCCTGATGTAGTTTCTGTGAGGATCTGGATTTGATTCCTGGCTTCACTCAGTGGGTTAAGGGTCTGATGTTGCCACAAACTGTAGGTTGTATAGGTTGCAGATGTGTCTGGGATCTGGTGTTGCCATGGCTGTGGTGTAGGCCTGCAGCTGCAGCTCTGATTTGACTCCTAGCCAGGGAACTTCCATATGCCACAGGTACTGTCCTAAATAGAAAAAAAAAAAAAAAAGAAAAAATTTGGAGGTTATTGTATGCTGATTATATTTCAATAGATTTTTTTTTTTTTTGTCTTTTTTGCCTTTTCTAGGGCCACTTTCCTCAGCATATGGAGGTTCCCAGGTTAGGGGTTGAATCGGAGCTGTAGCCACTGGCCTACACCAGAGCCACAGCAACGTGGGATCTGAGCCGGGTCTGCAACCTACACCACAGCTCACGGCAACGCGGGATCCTTAACCCACTGAGCAAAGCCAGGGATCAAACCTGAAACCCCATGGATCCTAGTCGGATTCATTAACCACTGACCCACGACAAGAACTCCTTCAATAGATATTTTTAAAAAGAAAGAAAGAAAAAAGAAAGCAAGGAAGGAAGAAGGAAGGAAGGAAGGGAAATTCACTCTTGATTAGCTGATTTGCATATGCCTCTACTGAGAATAATGACTTCTAACCAACCTCTTAGAAATTTGAGAAACACAATTGGCTTCCTCCTGTCCCAGTCTGTGAGTATTCACAAGCTAGAAGTGATGTAACCTGCTTTGCTGGGTCTAATGAAGACCATAAAGCCTGAAGGTGGGTGTGTCTATGGGTTCATCAAAAGCAGTGGCTTTGAATTTTATGGAGTTTTAAGAATACGCTCATTTTCCATGACAGGCAGTCACTTTATTCCCCTTTGTCATGACCTGAGGATCCGGAAACCAGATAAGATTTAAAATTTTCTCTCCCTCACATACTTAGTGCCTAAATTATCCAGTCATCTGCTTATGTATAGGTATGACATGGCAGAAAGCAAGAGAGATGCAGGGCGAAATGGTAGCTCTTGTTTTTGGGTGAAAGTTATTACACTGACATTTCCATGTTCAGTTCTGTTGAGTACATGGCAGGATGTGGATCAATACGTTCCCCCCACACCCTGCTTACTCCATGCCCAAACCCAATATGAGGAGCTGGACAGTGACAATGATAATTATGAGAGAACCAATATACTGTTTGTCATGTGCTGGTATTATTCTAGGTGTTTGCATTTATAACTTAATCTTCACAAAAAACCCATGAAGTTGATACTATTACCTTGGTAGGCATCCCAGTCATCCACTTCCTAATCCCTGGACCCTTGGAATATGATATATTCTATAATATATTACATGGCAAGGGGCATGGTTTCAGATGGAATTAAGGATATGAATCAACTCTTAAGTGAAGGAAATTTCCCTGGAAACTGTCCAGTGGGAGCAATGTAACCACCAGTGTTCTTGAAATGAGGAGAAGGGAGGCAATACGTCAGAGTCAGAGAGAAATTTATTATTTTTTTTAATTCTCTTTTTTCAATTATTTATTTCTTATTATTTTTTAATAGTTATTTCCCCAATATAATTTTTTTTTCTACTGAACAGCATGGTGACCCGGTTACACATACATGTACACATTCTATTTTTTGCACATTATCATGGTCCATCATAAGTGACTAGATGTAGTTCCCAGTGCTATAGAGCAGAATCTCATTGCTAATCCATTCCAAAGGCAATAGTCTGCATCTATTAACCCCAAGTTCCCCGACCACCCCACTCCCTCCGCTTCCCCCTTGGCAACCACAAGTCTATTCTCCAAATCTATGATTTTCTTTTCTGTGGAAAGGTTTATTTGTGCCTTATATTAGATTCCAGATATAAGTGATATCAATATGGTATTGGTCTTTTTCTTTCTGACTTAACTTCACTCAGTATGAGAGTCTCTAGTTCCACCCATGTTGCTGCAAATGGCATTATTTTGTTCTTTTTTATGGCTGAGTAGTATTCCATTGTGTACATATACCACATCTTCCTAATCCAGTCATCTGTCAATGGACATTTGGGTTGTTTCCATGTCTTGGCTATTGTAAATAGAGCTGCGATGAACATGTGGGTGCATGTGTCTTTTTCAAGGAAAATTTTGTCTGGATATATGTCCAAGAGTGGGATTGCTGGGTCATATGGTAGTTCTATGTATAGATTTCTAAGGTATCTCCATACTGTTCTCCATAGTGGTTGTACCAGCTTACACTCCCACCAACAGTGCAGGAGGGTTCCCCTTTCTCCACACCCCACTCCAGCACTTGTTATTTGTGGACTTATTCATGATGGCCATTCTTTTTTTTTTTTTTTTTGTCTTTTTGCTATTTCTTGGGCTGCTCCCATGACATATGGAGGTTCCCAGGCTAGGGGTCTAATCGGAGCTGTAGCCACCAGCCTACGCCAGAGCCACAGCAACGCTGGATCCGAGCCGCGTCTGCAACCTACACCACAGCTCATGGCAACGCTGGATCGTTAACCCACTGAGCAAGGGCAGGGACCAAACCCACAACCTCATGGTTCCTAGTCGGATTCGTTAACCACTGCGCCATGACGGGAACTCCCATGATGGCCATTCTGACTGGTGTGAGGTGGTATCTCATGGTAGTTTCGGTTTGCATTTCTCTAATAATCAGGGATGTTGAGCATTGTTTCATGTTCTTGTTGCACATCTTCCTTGGAAAAATGTCTATTCAGTTCTTTTACCCATTTTTCAATTGGGTTGTGGGGTTTTTTTTGCTGTTGAGTTGTATAAGCTGATTGTATATTCTAGAGATTAAGCCCTTGTCAATTGCATCACTTGAAGAAAGAGAAATTTAAAGATGCTATTCTGTGCAGTTTGTGGATGGAGGAAGGGCTACAAGTGAGGTAATTCAGGCTTCCCCTAGAAACTGTCAAAGGCAAGGAGAAAGGTTCTCCTCTAGAGCCTCAGAAAGGTAACAGCCCCACCAACACCTTCATTTGAGCCTGATTAGATCTGTTTTGGACTTGTAGGCTCCAGGAGTATATGGCAATATATTTATATTGTTGTAATCCATTAAGTTTGTGGTAATTTGTTCCATCAGCAATAGGAAACTAACATAATTATCATCCTTATTTGATAATATTGGGATATGAAGCAGAGGTTAAGTAACTTGTCCTAGGTCACTCAGATATTCACAGGCAGAGCAGGAAATTGAACCTAAGTAGTCTGACTACACAGACTACATTATTATTACTATTATTATTGGAAAACCAGGATTCTTTCTTCATTTCTTCCTCCCTCTCTCTCTCTCTCTTTCTTTCCTTTTTTTCTTTGTATGACCACACCTGTGGCATATGGAAGTTCCCAGGCTAGGGGGAAAATCAGAGCTACAGCTGAGGTCTGCACCACAGCCACAGCAATGCCAAATCTCAGCTGCATCTGTGACCTACTCCAAAGCTTGCAGTAATGCTGGATGCTTAACCCACTAAGTGAGACCAGAGATCAAACCTGTGTCCTCATGGAGACTATGTCAGGTCCTTTACCCACTAAGCCACAATGGGAACTCCTAAAACCAGATTTCTTAAGGTACAAACTACCTATTACAAAATTCACCCACTTTTTAATGTACAATTTTATGAGTTTTGACAAATGCATATAGTCATGTAGCCCAAATCCAAATAAAGACATAGAACATTCTCATCACCCCAGTGAGTTCCCTGTACTTCCTCTATAGTCAGAAGTTTTCTCCACCCCAACTGCCTGGAAACCACTGATTGATTTATTTATTTTTGTCTCTATGATTTTGCCTTTTGCAGACTGACACATCAATAGGATAATAGCCATGTGAATAGCTTGGCAATTCATCTCCACAAAAAGGAAGATAAAACTGGATGAAATTGTCAAAAATAATCATTTAAAGGCATTGGAAATTGACCAAAGGCAGATAACAATTTGAGATGTATTAATTCCCAAAACCCATGAGAGCTTTGGGTAAGGACAGTAGGAATCTGGCCATCTTCCTGTGACTTGCTCCCAGTTTCACAAGTTGTGGCTGGGTGCAAAAACCTGTGGCTTTGCAGTCAAAGAGGGCCAGCTGACTCAATTTCAATTCAGGATAGGAAGAAACCCCCCCGCTTTGCTGATTAACCATGGTGATGGACTCATCTGGGAATGAGAAAGAAAGACATACCAGCCAGACATTTCATGGGGAGAGTCTGGAAATGAGGGCACCATGGAAGTGTTGAGATAAGCTGTTCTCATATTCGCTGGCTTAGTGGAACCCATGCATATGCAGAAGAGGTCTAACAGATCTCAGCATAACAAAACAAAATAAAAAAACAAAAAGTAAGTCTGGAGGCTTGAGAACAGGCAGCAACTTTCAATGAATTTTTTAAATGGTAAGCAGATGGACTGGCAAAAGGTGAAAACTTAGGTGTTTCAGGTATTTGAACAGAATCTCTGCCCAAAACATTAGCTCACCTCTTAGGCAGATACAGGAGGCAACACCTAGGAACCAGGCTGAAAAACAAACATCAGAGTGGAAAACCTGAGCAGAGACATTTCACTGTATATCACAGAACAGGTATATTCTATATTTTAAATCTAGACAATAACCCTCAGAAAAATAAAAGAATTGCTGCAGAGTTGCTATATTAAATCATCTAAAATGTACCCTTCCAAACAAAACTTATGGGACATACAAAGAAATTGTAAAGCATGGCTCATATGCCATTCAAGAAGAAGAAGCTGTCAGGAGATGCTGACTTATTTAATTTTTCTTTTTAGGGCTGCACCCATGGCATATGGAAGTTCCCAGGCTAGGGACTGAATCAGAGCTGCAGCCGCCAGCTTATGCCACAGCCACAGCAATGCCAGATCTGAGCCATGTCTGTGACCTACACCACAGCTCACAGCAATGCCGGATCCTTTAACTAAAGAATATTAATTGGATTCATTTCACTGAGCCATGATGGGAACTCCTGACACTGACTTTAATTGGATTCCTTTGCTGGATTTAGCAAAGACTGAAACTCAGCTGTTATGAATATACTCAAAAATTAAAGGAAATACTTTTAAGAGTAAAAGTAAATTAGGATAGCAATGAGTTAGGAAATAAAAAAAAAACATGTCAGTAGAGAAAATAAATTCTAAAACTGATCA
Organism: Sus scrofa; assembly: GCF_054392235.1. Taxonomy (NCBI): domain Eukaryota; kingdom Metazoa; phylum Chordata; class Mammalia; order Artiodactyla; family Suidae; genus Sus; species Sus scrofa. Next base: position 47,561,086 of record NC_139390.1, on the reverse strand, counting down.
TTATAATAACTGAAATCAACAACAGATTTGAGATGGGGGAAGAAAGAATCACTGTGAATTTGATTTAGATCAATAGAAAATAGCAAATTTAAATGATAGGAAAAGGATTGAGGAACAATGAAGAACAATAACACATTATATATTCCAGCTATGAATCCCACCTGTCTCCCATCTCCAGATAGGAGACAGGAAAAGAGAAAGAAAAGAAAATATTTGAATAATTAATGGTTAAAACTTGCCAAATTTGATGAAAAATAGAATCCCACAGATCTCAGAAACTCATGAAACCTAAATAAGATAAACACAAAAGAACATTTCTGCACATTTTCGAACTGATGAATGCCAAAGGCAAAGAGCAAATCTTGAAACCAGCAAAACAAATATGGTTTGCAAAAATATGATTATCAAGTGACTTTTTACAGGAAACAATGAAGACTGAGAAGCAGGATGAAATGACAAATTCAAAGTGTCAGTGAAGAAAAATAAAGTGGATAAAGTACTAAATGTTGTATGTATGTACTACGGGTAAAACTAAAAATTGACACAAAGTATTATGAAAAGATAACTGCTTGTTTATTGCAAGGGAAGGCAGTAAAACAAGAACAAAAAGATGAGATGTAGAAAAAAATAGCAAAATGTAAATCCAACCCTAACAATGATAATTTTAAATGTAAATAGACTAAATATTCCAATCAAAAGTCAGGGATTGTCAAAATGAATAAGGAAGCAATATCTAACCCTATCCTTTATATAAGAGAAGTACTTTCTATCCAATGAAAAATAATAAAGAGTAAAGTTGTTAAAAGGAAAAACCATTCAAATTTCATCTACAAATAACCTGAAGGAGCTACGTTAATATTAAAATAGAATTTAAGGGAGTTCCCATCATGGCTCAGTGGGTTACAAACCTGAATATATCCATGAGGATGTGGGTTTGACCCCTGGCCTCAATCAGTGGGTTAAGGATCAGATGTTGCCATGAGCTGCAGTGTAGTTTGCAGACACAGTTTGGATCCTAAGTTGCTCCTGCTGTGGTGTAGACCAGCAGCTGCAACTCCAATTCAATCTCTAGCCTGTGAACTTCCATATGTCACGGGTGTGGCCCTAAAAAAAAAAAAAAAGACTTTAAGAAATACTGCTAGAGGCAGAAAGGAATATTTCCTATTGATAATGTAGTCAACACATCACGAATATTTAGCAGATGCACTTAGAGTCCCTCAATAAATTAAGAAAAATCCTATGTTGAAGTCCCCTTCTGGCACTTCTGTTCCCTTCTGAGTTAAGGATCTAGTGTTGATACAGCTATAGCATCACTTGCAACTGAGACATGGGTTCAATCCTTGGCCTGGGAATTTCCACATGCTGCAAGTGCAGCCAAAATAAATAAATAAATAAATAAATAAATAAATAAATACATAAGCTTACATAATCATAAAAGAAATGGAAAATTCAACAATTCTAGTTGGTGTGTTCAATTCTCCTCTTATGGTAATTTTCAAAGGAACCAGGACGATAAAAAAGCAGTAGAGATATAGAAGATTTGAATAACCCTAACACCCAACTTGACCTAATATATAGAGGACTTTTCACTTAACAACGGCAGAATTCACATTTTCACTACTTGTGATTCATTTCCCAGGTAGACCCAATACTAATACCTAAAACAGCTTTCAATAATTTCAAATGGATTGAAACAATAGTACTATATTCTCCTACCACAACATAATTAAAATTGAAATAAACAACAGAAAAAAAGTCTGTGGTTAGAGGAAAATATATACCTTTAAGCACTTATAGTAGAAAGGAAAACATTCTAAAATCAATAATCTCAGTTTTTACCTTAAGAAGCTAAAAAAATGAAAGTGGCAAATCCAACATTAATAAGAGGAAGATGGAAATAATAAAATCAGAGTGGAAATAAATGAAAGGGAAAAAACACTTGAGAAAATCTATGAAACTAAAAGTTAGTTCTTCATAAAGATCAACATTTTTGCCAGACTGATAAGAATAAAAGAAAGAAAGAGTAGAAAATGGAGAGTCAAACATCAGATGTTGACTTTGATCTCATCTCTGCCAAATACAGATTGCAGATAATAGTGTTCCCTTTTATAAATTTGGAAATCAGGATTGGAGGTCATTAGTTTCTCCCTTTCTTTTGGGACACTGGGTGATGTTAGTCAAACAGATATTCCTTATTCTGTAATGACATGAAATCAGTAGGAGGGGGCTTAGCATGATCCTCAGTCTCCTGCAATGCCAGAGTTTCAGAAGAGCATCAAAATGTTCCTCATGCCACAAACAAAATTTGGGAACATAGCTATGAAACACGTAGCAAGATGATCCTCTGGGTTTGATGAGAGACCCAAGAAGGATGTTTTCTTTTGAGAAACACATGGCCCATCTATTTTAATTGTTACATGGCAAAGACATGGCAAATTGAACAAATTCTACTTATTTTCCAGAGACTACTGTACTTTTGCAAGTACATTTGATTATTTAACATAAGGCAAACAAATTCAAGCACGGGCTCTTGGATTCCGGTGATAGGACATTGGCAAAGCCACCCAAAGTCTTTGAGTTTCTTCAGAATTATAAAATAGTGTAAATCACTACCTGCTTACACCTAATTCTACAAAACATAGGGTTGTTTTGATGCTTAAATTATGTAAAATACATGAGAGGTGCTGTTATTATTCAAAGCACTATAAAACATTTATCAATAAATGTAAAACATTTATTGTCCATTTGTGGGCAAAGAGTCTTTTCCTCAATTTTGATTTGACTTTTATTTTTCCTCTTGGGTGCAATTTTTGAAAGTCTTTCAAACTATTGCAGAAATGTATTGCTTTATAGTTTATTTGTTAAAAAAAGAAGCTGATGGTTTGTTTATTTTTTAAGTCCTATAAATAATATATATAAATAATAATTATTATTTTATAATATATATAAATAATAATATAATATTTTATATTCTCATAAGTCTCTGCTAGACCAAACACATAAAAGTCCACTCTTTTCTGAAATTTGTACCTTGGTCCATGGTTATGTTTATGGACCCTTCTATTCCTTACCTCATCAAAATCTTCTTCCAGGTAATTCATACTAAAGTTCAAATGCTGGAAAATGGCTTTAGGTGGGACCTCTGCTAGAAATATGGATGGGATGGAAAGAGGGTTTGGTATTTGGTAGAGATCAAAATTTTCACACATACTTTATCCAAACCCTAAGTATTCTGATACTCTGATGTTTTGGGATGGGGCGTAGACACCAGTATTTTTAAATAGAGTATTTAATTTAATTTAATTTAATTTAATGTCTTTTGGCCATGCCCATGGCATATGAAATTTCCCAGTGCAGGGGTTAAACCCATGCCACAGTGGTGACCTGAGCCACAGCAATGCCAATGCTGGATCCTTAACCTGCTAATCCACCAGAGAACTTAAATAGAGTATTTTAAAACTCTGAAGGACCCCCTTCTGAGAACCTCTGATCAAGGGGATAAAGCATTCTAAAATGTCAGGCATCAGCCAGCCCAAGTGAAGCTTTGGAAGGGCAACCTGACCTTCCTTGCATCCTTGGATCACCCATAGAGATTCTTGCTCACTGCCTTTAAAGCCAGTAAGCACATAGAGCTCTCTCTGACCTCTGATGGGCTCTGAAATAACATAGGAAGTCTTGTCAGAGAAAAAAATAGAAGCACATAGAAAAATAAAAACACAGTTCATCAGATATTTTACTGTATGTTCATTGTCCCCATCTATATAGATACTGATTTTGGTAAAATTGTTAATGTCGATAAGCAGTCAGTTTAAGGTAGGCTGTATTTTCATCACTCATTAAATTATGCCTTAGCCTTTTACTTCTTTCACAGAGGTTAGATTTGACAGATATATGACTGAATGACTTAGGGTTCATGTTTGTAATAATCTTGGGTTCTAATAAGGTCTTTACATAAACTCGTTATTTTGTCCCTGAATAAATTATTGGAAATAGGAACACACTGAATTTGCTGTAATTATACACAAGATGAAAAACTCATGAATAGGGAGGAATTTCTTTGAATGTATTTTAATTTCCTACAGAATTTGAAGATACCTCTTTGGAAAAGTTACCATATATGTCATGTATACTTTTACCATTTAGAGGATAGGCCAGATTTGTCTTATTTTCATAAGCTTTTGTTGATGTAAGATTCCTATAATATTATAAAACCTTGGCTCTCAGCAGCTGGTTCTCCCAGGCATGTAGAAATCAGAGCTGACTTTGACCAAAGATGAGAGCAGAGGTCATTTGCTTTAAACAAAACATGATATGGTTTTTAAGTCTTCAGATGACTCTGGTGTGCATTCAGGTTTGGGAGGCAAAACAGTTTAAAGCACATACAGTTTATTAAATGAGTTTTATTTTTACAAATAGATTTAATAAATTTAATAGTGTTAGTTTATTCACTGGCTTCTAAGTGCCAGGCATTATTCTAGATATTTTCACATCTGTTATTTCTATAATTTCTTTCCAGAGATGTGACTTGGTGGATCAAAAAACAAACAAACAAACAAACATTAGTCTCTCTTCTTCAGAAGGAATGCGAAACAGTCATGACGCCTCGGTCTAAGGAAATAGCTTCAACAGCTACTGTTTTAAAATGAAACAGGCCTTGTCAACATTCCTTTTCCGAAATATCACCAAAATTGTTTTGGTGTTAGTTTGGGAAGTAGTTAAGGAAAGGGGTTGAAGAGAGGACAGAATTATTCTATTTTCTTATTATAGACCTTCTATTCTGTGCTGTATGATGTTGTGACAAATGATTTAAAATACCCACAGTCCCTCAGAAAGTAGAGAGGTACAGTTTTGTAATATTGTGAGGAAATAGGCTCCTGTTGCATGTCCTGGTTGCCTGGAAATGTGAAAGTTTGGGGTGGTGTAAAAGTTCTCCCCTCCCAGTGGGGTTCAATGCCAGTATCATTTAGGAGAATGCGCTGGGAAATGGATATTCTTTTTAAAGGCCCTTATGAGAAGTCTCTGTGTTGCATTTGGTGTCAGGGTATTTGGGAAAAATTTCTTCTGAACAGTTTCTTTTTAAACTGATGGTAGAACAAGGATAAAATAATATATAATATGTCAAAAGTCTTAAAACTCCTGCTTTCTTCCTCAGGACCAAAACCTCAGAGGATCATTGCAAAACTTCCTCTGGAATCCCAAGGCCCTTGATGGTGTTGATTCATTGAGAATCTGCTGAGAGGGAGGAAAACTCTTCCCAAGAGAGCTTGTGGGAAAAAGCTTGGGAAAGTTGGAACTCAAATTGATGTCTCTTCTTTCTTAGTTTTCTGAGATTTTTTTTTAAGACCAACATAGATATTAAGGAAAGAACAAAAACCAAACTTCTTTGCTTCCTCATGCATTATAAATTGAATAAAGAAGCAACTTCGTAGAGCATTTTGTCCAAACACCTACATAGAGAATTAAAGTAGCATACTTTTTTTTTTGTTGTTGTTTAATCTCTGACATATAACAGAGGTCTCAAGAGGCTAAATGCTAAATAGATTATTCCAAATTACTTATTTGGAATAGCTAAATGCATATCTAGCCAATTGTGTTCTCATTCTTGAGAATGATTTTGAGTTTAAACAACTGTCTCTTTAGGTTTTGACAATTCTATAAGAGAGTTTTCTAGTATAACACTCTGTCAATCTCAGCCTAGTGCTGAAAAGGGAGGGTTTATCTCCTTTTTTCTTTTCCTCTCCTCTCTTCTCTCTTTTTCTTCCTTTCTTCCTCCCTTCCTTCCTTCCTTCCTTCCTTCCTTCCTTCCTTCCTTTTCTTTCTCTTTCCTTCTTTCTTTCTTTCTTTCTTTCTTTCTTTCTTTCTTTCTTTCTTTCTTTCTTTCTTTCTTTCTTTCTTTCTTTCTTTCTTTCTTTCTTTCTTTCTTTCTTTCTTTTCCCTGTGAGTAAGGATCATGACTGTCTTGTTCACTCCTCTGTCCTTGGTGCCTGCTGACACCTATTGAATGTTTAATAAATATTGATTAAGTGAATATTGAATAAATGAGTATCTTTAGAGCCTGACTTTGAAACATTTTTTCCATTTTTAAAGTTTTACTGAACTATGGTTGATGTACAACGCTGTGATAATTTCTGCTGTACAACAAAGTGACTCAGTTATACATGTACACCACGTCCATTCTCTTTCAGATTCTTTTCCATATAGATTATCACAGAATATTGGGTAGTTGCCTGTGCTATACAGTGGGTCCCTGTTGGTCCTTCATTCCATATACCACAGTGTGTATATGCCAGTCCCAAATCCCAGTTTATCTGGCCTCTTTGGTAACCATAAGTTTGTTTTCAAGATCTGTGAATGTTTATCTATGCCCTTTTCTGACAAAACAAAGTGTGGGGAATCTCAATCTTCCTTCCCCAGTCAGCTTCACAGTATAAGGGCCCTGATCTTTCAACAGCAAACACCAAAATTTCCCTCTGTATTTTTGGTCTGAGCTAGATTATTTAAAAATTAAAGATGAGGTTCAATATCCAGAGTATCTTTGTTACTCCCAAACTGAATAGCTTTTATGTGCAAAGCATGTTGATGTGAGTTGATATGTTACTGTGTTTTAATCATCAACTCATGGCACGTGCTCATCAACAGGGTGTTTTTTGCCTGAAAGAAAGCCCAATTCGACCTCAGAAAATACATCTTAAAACCCTGAAGTGAGAGAAAGCAGTCATCTAGACATAAAAAGAAGAATTCAGTCATGTCACTCTTTAATTCAATTAACCCCAGGACACAGTTTATGTGGTGATTAAATAAAGGTGGAAATAAAAACTAAAAAAATACATATAATATCAATATTCTCAAATTTTAATTTACCTCTAAATATATCTGCAAAGACAAATGGGTCTTGAATTGCTTTAAAAAAAGTTTTTAAAATTGTAATAGAATACTGAAAATGGTATCTCTGAAAATAGATGTCTTTGATCAAATTTATTCTTCATATTGTTTTCTTCATCTCTTTTGCTCACCTTGACTTATCTATGAGTTAATAAGAAACAATAACTTAAACCAAAACAAAAACAAAAATCCTGGATTGGTCTATAAATATCTTTAGAAAATTTCAGAGTTTTTGTTAAAAGTCATTCTATCACTGAGAAGAAAAAAAATGACTTCATATCAGATTTATTCCTTTAGCTATAACCCTTGTGCTCTGTTGCCTGTGCTTAGTCATGCCAACTCTGAACTTTGTAAAGAAATGTTGCCTGTAGTCTAAAGTGTACATGATAGCCTTTTCTTAAGGCTCTGCCTCCCAGGCTCAACCTTTAAATGTATAATAAAAAAGTTGCAGAACAGAAAATAACAATTGTATTATTGGAGGTTTATAGGAACATTGTGACTAGACCTATGTGGACAGCTGCAAGAACAAAGGATTCCTATATCAAGATATTTGCAACAACAAGCCAAACCTCCTCCTTTTTTAGTATTAAAAAATCCTGAATTCCAACTCTGGTAAAACAGTTCTTTGGGACACTAGTCCTTCATCTTCTTGGTCTGCTGGCTTTCCAAGTCTCTATTACTTGTCCCGCCACCTTCTCTCTAGATTTATTGATTTGTTCTGCAGCAAGGGGTATGAACTTGGACCCAGTAACAATTATAAGCAGGAAAATTTTCATCCTTTTGTGTTTTATTCATTTTTTAAAAAGTCACTTTTAGGCTCTGTATGTATATTCATAAAATTAAAAAAATTAGAAAAATAATAATTTTGACAAAGATTAATTTAATCAAAGATTAAATAAAACAAAAATCTCATATACAACTTTTTTTTTTTGTGGATGAGAGGCAAAAGTGACAAAACTTGCTTACTCAGTTAATATCAGGAAGAGGATCTAGCTTCTTTTATTTAAAAACAAAGTAGGCAGAAAAAGGTAGGTAGTGATATTGTAAATGGAATCCTCACAAACACTTCAGGCTCAAACTCAGGTTTGGGCATTTCTATTTAAGTATCTTTTGTGTGTGTGTGTGCCTACTTTGTGTGCACATTCAAATTTTAAACCTTTTAATAAGTGATAATTTTAAAGGCAGTGACTTATCCTCTCGACACTGCAATTCAGATATATAATGGACAGTTATCTGTTGTTCTCTTCAGCAAAACTGTTTCTTTGAATGAAAAAATTCCAATTTTAAAATCTGAGATAATAAAATGAGATGTTGATCTTATCAATGAATTTATATGCTGGCGTCCAGTTAGAGTGTGTCATGAGTAAAATTTATTAATACAGAACTTTTTCTGAATTGCGTAATAGTCTGTGGATTCGAGTTTGAAATGTAGGTATATGATAGGCATGTGAAATTATTCTTTTGATTAATTGCATGGAATACATCATAAGATAGTAAATAAGAATTACCAATGGAACTCAGTAAAGAAGAGTTGACTTTGGAAAATAGTCTTCACTAAAGAAAATTCAGAAAAAAACAATATTTTTTCAGGAGATTTTTAAGCTATTTTTTGGAATAAACATATTTATACAACATTAAAAAGCCAAGGAAATATTTGGTGAGTTCTTCAAATTCATTCCCTGGTATGTTGAAATCAATTCTTAGTGTATGTAAATAAACTAAAGATGTGTTTGTTACCAAATTTTATGTGTGGACACACTAATTTTGACTTTGTTAAACTAAGCCTGTTTCTTACAGAGAGATTCTTCCTGTGTACTTGTATACATGGAAATCAGTAGACACTGGTATAGCATAGAATTCAAATCTTATTAAGTTTAATGTCTAACATATTTTGATGGTGAGTGAATCAGATTGCATAGGCTGTTGCTGACCCCAGACCGGTAATTTTTTGGAATATTAAATTCTTGTGCATTTCTTGACACCTAGGGGGAGGGAGTGACACATGCCAGAGGAGAAAACAGCTCAAAGCACACCAACTTCTAGAACCTTAGGTCAATAGAAGTTTTTCAACTACTTTATAGGTGTATCTGTCTTAAAGGACAGTTCCGCAGATGCAGTATAAGAAGCAACCACTGAATCTCAGTGATTTAGTATCAGGATATAGTTTTCTGTTCACTCTGTGTGTGCCTCAGTGATCAGCTTTGGGCTCTATGTCCCCTTGTCCTCACTGAGGGATTTTTGTTTGTTTGTTTTTTGTTTTTTAGGGCCCCACCATAACATATGGAAGTTCCCAGGCTAGGGGTCTAATCAGAGATACAGCTGCTGGCCTATGTCACAGCCACAGCAACACGCAGATCCAAACTGAATCTATAACCTACACCACAGCTCATAGCAGCCGGATCCCCAACCCACTGAATGAGGCCAGGGATCAAACCTGCATCCTCATGGATGCTAGTCAGATTCGCTCCCTCACTGAGGAATTCTGGGTGTCAGAGTGTCTGTCTGCCATTTAGGGAAGTGATCACAGGGCTTGTTACTTTCCAGTTTTCCACCTGCAAATGCGTCATAATCCCCCACTCCTCTATACTTGGCTGGCCCAAGCCATATGGCTATGCCCAGGTTTCAGGGGGCAGTTAAGCACAATTTGACCATATGACTAAGAGAGAGAGCCGAAATGGAAATAAAAATATGAAAGGGCAATACTAATTGTTATGCCTGCTTGGAAAGCTGGTAGTATCAAGTAGTAAGCTTATATTCTCCATCCTGCATAAAAATAAACATTTTCCTTCTTGTGGACAAACACAGTTCCCTAGATTACTCAGTGCTACTGTAAAAAGCCCTAGTCGTCTGAGATGAGGCAACATATAGGACATAAAGATAGGAAATGCTAGTTTTTATTTTTCCTGGACACATTTGATTCTTCACATGTTATGAGAATTAGATCTGTGGCAATTTGGACTAGACCCCTAGGTTAAGTCCTGAGGTGCCAGAAAGACTGGAGAACTCTTTTCCTAGCTATTTACATTCCAAAACCTATGAAGTCCAGGACTTGGCAACATCTCTAGGTCACAAAAGCAGGAGACATTCAGTATTTATCTGGGCCTTGGAAAGATGAATTTACATTCCAAAAGTTCAGAGTGGGAATCCAGGATTCCTGCCATCACTTCTCAAAGAAGCAAAAGTTATATATTTTTTCTCCTTTTTTTCATAAAGGGAGGTAGATAGCTGTCTCTCCAATGGATGTAACAGAAAAATGCACTGGTCTCCATTACTTTGGAGATAAAGACTGAAGTTTGGATGCATAAGACGTTATGCATGACTTTCTTCCTGTCACCTCTGGGGTAAGGATAAAGAGGTGAGGGACCACAATGCCGTTGTTTACTTTTATTTTAATTAACTAATTAATTAATTAATTTTGTTTAGGGCTGCACCTGTGGCATATGAATGTTTCCAGGATAGAGTTCAAATCAGAGCTAAAGCTACCGGCTTCCGCCACAGCCACAGCAATGTGGGATCTGAGCAGTCTGCGACCCACATAGCAACTCATGGCAATGCCAGATTCTCTGACCCACTGAGTGGGGCCAGGGATCAAAGCCGCATCCTCATGGACACTAGTCAGTTTCGCTACCACAGGGGGAACTCTATTTTCTTTTGAGGTGAAACATAACAGTCTATCTTTGATACAGAATACCTCTGCCTCATTTGGATATTCAGGATAAAATTAGTAAAGATTGATATTAAAAATCTAGCACTTCTCTCAGGGATACCAGGCAGATGCAGACTCAGCATCAAGCTCAGGCCTCTGATGATGTGCTTGTCTTCATCTCATGGGTGTGCTAGAGGGTCCATCTATGCGTCCAGCTGTGGCACCTCTGGATACAGAGATTTTTGGGGATAAAAAGTATTTGCTTTGCATACATTCAATACACAAGGACTGATTAGGTTCAGAACACCATAATAAAATGTGGGAAAAGAGAAGAATGGAAGTCACAGCCAATTTGTTCATTCAATGATGACATCTGCTGGACAATGTATCTATCACAGGCCCTCCACCCTCCCACTCCCAAGACTACTCATTTTTCGTAGTATGAAAGTTAACTGCTTACCACACCTATTATCTTCTCCATATACTCTGGACTGTGCGCTATTTGTATCTCACCACTTTGCATCCAGAACTTCCCCAGCCATGGCTGGATACACACAACAGTTAATTGAATATGCCGGATTAGAACTCAGTCAAGAATTACTTACTGAAACTAACCCTGAGCAAAGAATCACACCTGGGATGAGGTCCCTGTGAAATTCCCCATCCTCTCAAAAATATCTGATTTTTCACTGTTTGACTCTTTCAAATTGCCTTATACTGCCTGAAATTTACTTTCTATATTACAGATAATTTTTTTAGGGTTAATAATAAACACAATAATTTTTATCTCTATACACCAAACTTACATACATAGAGCCAATGTAAGAAAATAAAACATTTCTAATATCCTCTTAAGGCATCGTGTGAAAAATGACACTGAAATAAATCAAACATGCCACCCAGATGAACAGATATACAACTCTTGGAAATCAACTAAGAAAATTTAAATCAACTTTCATTCTAATTGAAAACTCTAAATTAAGGAATAGTGCTACCCACCTCCAATTTTCTTTTCTTTAATGTTTTATTGTCATTGATTTACAACATTCTGTCAATTTCTGCCGTACAACAAAGTGACCCAGTTATACATATGGAATGAAGCACTTAATGTACTTGCATGCACAGTGAGTATATAGTTTTGAATAATCTCAATAAGTGCACAATATGTATTCATGAGGTGATATAATGCTTCTTGGTTTGATAAGGCATTACTTAAAGAATTTCTTTTGGCACTCCAAAGAAATGCTTACCGATAAGACAACAGATGTTATATTTAAAATTAACCTCAAATAAAAATAGCAGGTGTGAAAACAAAAGTCAAGTGGGATTTATCTCTTGCTCCCTCCCTCTCTTGTCTCTGTCTCTTTAACTTGCTTTCTTTCCTTCCGTTATTTATAGGAGACAATTTTTATCCTTACACATTCATGCTCTCAACAAATATTCAACAAGTACCTATTATGCAATATTTCTATACAATAGTGTTCTGAGGTTTGGGCAATTTTATACATTTTGAATTAATTTTTTTTGAGTTTTTAGTGCATTCATGGAGTTCAAAAATCTACATTATATATATATATATATATGCATTTATATATATAGTCATTGATCCTGTCCCTGGCCACCCTGTATTGACTGAACATTCTTACGGAACTGTGTTTTATAAGTTCCTGTGTAACCTTCTCTATATAAATACAGGCAAATACATACCATTAATTACCTCCCTAAACAAAGGATATGGCTCTGTTACATACCTTAACTATGATCTTTGTTTGTTTGTTTTTTACTTAACTATGTATCCTGGAAAATTTCCATATCAGGGTATAAAAACCTTCTTCATTATTTAAAAATTCTTCACATATGTAGCTATACTATAGTTAATTTAATCCATCCCATTTAGATGGACATGACTAATTGTCATTGGATCGTTTGCTAACAGACAAGTACTGCAAAAAAATAACTTTCTATGTAAAAAATAATTTTAGGTGTTTCTGCAGGGAAAATTCCCATAACAGTGGCTGGACAAAAACATTTTAAATTTTGTTAGGTTTCATCAAATTCCCCTCAAGATAGGTTATGGTATTTTGTACTCCCATTAAGAATGAATGGGGAGTTCCCGTCTTGGTGCAGTGGAAACGAATTTGACTAGGAACCATGAGGTTGCGGTTGGATCCCTGGCCTTGCTCAGTGGGTGTTGCTGTGAGCTGTGGTGTAGGTTGCAGACATGGCTCGGATCTGGCATTGCTGTGGCTGTAGAATAGGCCAGCAGCTGTAGCTCTGATTGGATCCCTAGCCTGGGAACCGCCATTCCTCGTGGGTGAGGCCCTAAAAAGGCAAAAGACAAAAGACAAAAAAAAAAAAGAAAAAAAAAAAGAATGAATAGAAATGCTTTTATTTTCATATATGCTGACCAACAGAGTGTATTGTCATTTTTTTTTTTTTTTTTTTTTTTTTTTTTTTTTTTTTTTTTTTTTTTTTTTTGTCTTTTTGCTTTTTTAGGGCTGCTGCCTGCGGCATATGGAGGTTCCCAGGCTAGGAGTCTAATCCAAGCTGTAGATGCAGGCCTATGCCAGAGCCACAGCAATGCGGGATCTGAGCCTCTTCTGCGTCTGTGACCTACACCACAGTTTATGGCAATGCCAGATCCTTAACCCACTGAGCGAGGCCAGGGATGGAACCTTCAGCCTCATGGTTACTAGTCAGATTCATTAACCACTGCGCCACAACGGGAACTCCATTGTCAAATATTTTGAATTTTGATAAATATTATAGGTAAAATTATCATAATATTTTAACTAAGATTTAATTTATGGTGAATGAGATTGCAAAGTTTTCATTATTTCTCAGGGGATCTTTTCATTTGATTTTCAATGACCTGTTCATGTCTTTGCTGTGTTTTCTCTTGGGTTATTGGCTTTTTTTCTTGGTTTCTAGGTATTTACATACTTGAGAGATTACACTTTGTCTGAAACAATGTTATTTTTATTTTTAGGTTGGCTAAATGTCTTTCTTTTGCTTATGATAACATTATGATCAGTTTTTCTTTTTTCTTTTTGGATGTACCTGCAGCATATGGAAGTTCTTGAGCCAGGGATCAAATCTGAGCCCCAGCTGTGACCTATACCACACACAGCTGCAGCAGTGGTAGTCCATAATCCACTGTGCCACAATGAAACCTCCTGATTAGTTTTTCTTATACTGGTATTAAAACAAACAAAATAAACAAACAAACAAAACCTCTTCTCACTTAACTTAGACTTCTGCATTTTAATGATGAGAAAGTTCTTTCTCCACTCCAAGGCTATCAAAAATGCATCTATGTTTATTTTTGATAACTTTATGGTTTCATGCTTGAAGTTAGTTGATTTTTATTCTATTGATAACTAATCTTGGAGTTTCCAATTTAGGAGTTATATTATCTGTAAAGAGTGTAGATTTTACTTTACTCTTTCATATTTTAAAACTTGTGATTAAAGAAAATTTTTCTACTACAACTGCAATGACCAGTGCCTCTAGCTCCTTGTTCATTGGTCATGTAGAAGTGAACCTTCTCTTCTTCTGGCCTCCAGTGTTGCTGTGCTGGTTTCTGGGATTGACCTGTCTGTGGACACCTGTGTGCCTATGTATGTGCTAATGAGTATTTCAGTGATTTTGATTTTGTGTTTTCTTTCTTTGTAAAATAAAAAATTATTATAAAATTTATCAAGTGCCATTTCAGCAAAGTGATCATGTAATTTTTTTCCAACTTAGATCTATAAATAGAATTAAGCATAATAAAAGATTTTTAATATTTAACTATCTTTTTATACCTGGAATAAATTTCATTTGTTATTGATGCAGGTTATTTTAATGTACTACTAGAAGGGATTGCTACCATTTTACTTAAGATTATCTTAAATATTGAAAACTGGTCAATATTTTTTGCTGATTTGTCCATGATTTTTTTAAACATTTGAAAATAAATGTAACTTATAGTTTATTAAAATAATTTGCAATCTTATTTTTTAATGTGCTATAGAATAGTTTAATTTGAATAATTTGTTTTAAAGTTTAGGAAAATTCTCTGTGAAACTGTCAAAGCCTAGCATTTTTTACTTTGGGAAATAGTTCTTTTATATATAACTTTTACATTGATTTTTTTTTTCTTTTAGGATTTATGGACATATTTGGTAAGCTGTATTTTACTTGGAAAATACTTATTTCATCCTTATTTTAATTTTGTTACACTTAGAGTTAGGAATATAGTCTTTTAATATTTTAAAAGTCTTTTAATATTTTAAAATATTTTAAAACTTCTAAGCTTATTTCTTGAAAACCTTTTTTTGTGTTTATAATTGCCTTCCTTTTTTTTTCTTTTTTAAAAATTTTGCTATAGTTGATTTACAATGTTTTGTCAATTTCTACTGTGTGGTAAAGTGACCCAGTCATCCATACATATACAATTTTTTTCTCATATTATCTCCCATCATGTTCCATCATAAGTGATTGGATATAGTTCACTGTGCTGTACAGCAGGACCTCATTTCTTATCCACTCCAAATGTAATAGTCTGCATCTACTAACCCCAAACTCCAGTCCATCCCACTTTCTCCCCCTTCCCTTGGTAACTAGAATTCTGTTCTCTATGTCCATGAGTTTTCTTCTGTTCTGTAGATAGTTTCATTTGTGCTGTATTTTAGATTCCACATATAAGTGATATCGTATGGTATTTGTCTTTCTCTTTCTGACTTGCTTCGCTTAGTATGAAAATCTCCAGTTCCATTCATGTTGCTGCAAATGGAATGATTTTGTTATTTTTATGGCTGAGTACTATTCCGTTGTGTGTATGGAGAACATCTTTTTAATCCATTCATCTGTTGATGGACATTTAGGTTGTTTCCATGTCTTGGTTATTGTGAATGGTGCTGAAAAAAAAAATATGTGTGTATATTTTGGAATGAAAGTTTTGTCTGGGTAGATGCCCAGGAATAGGACTGCTGAATCATATGGTAGATCTATATTTAGTTTTGTGAGGTTCCTCCATACTGTTTTCCATTGTGGTTGCACCCATTTACATTCCCACCAATGGTGTAGGAAGATTCCCTTTTCTCTACATTTCTCTCCAGTATTTGTTATTTGTGGACTTATTCATGATGGCCATTCTGATTGGTGTGAGGTGGTGCCTCATTGTAGTTTTGATTTTCTTTTCTCTAATAATTAGTGATGTTGAGCATTTTTTCATATGCCTATTGGTCATCTGTGTGTCTTCTTTAGAGAAATGTTTATTTCGATCTTCTGAACATTTTTCAACCAGATTGTTTTTTGTTGAGTTGTATGAGTTGTTTGCATATTTTGGAGATTAAGCCCTTGTCTATTGCATCATTTGCAACTTTTTTCTCCTATGCTGTAAGTAGTCTTTTTTTTATGGTTTCCTTTGCTGAGCAAAAGCTTGTAAGTTTGATTAGGTCCCATTGGTTTATTTTTGTTTTTATTTCGATTGCCTTGGGAGACTGAGCTAAGAAAACATTTGTATAGTTGATGTCAGGGAATGTTTTGCCCATGTTCTCTTCTAAGAGCTTTATGGTGTCTTGTCCTATGCATAAGTTGTTAAGCCATTTTGAGTTTATTTTTGTTTATGGTGTGTTTTATATTGATTTTTTTTCCTTTAGGATTTATGTAGATTCTATGGACAGCTCTAGTAAGCTATAAGCTATATTTTCCTTGGAAAATATTTATTTTATCCTTATTTTAAATTTGTTACACTTAGAGTTAGGATAGTAGTCTTTTAATATTTTTTTAATATAATAATTTTTATTTTATTTTTTTATTCTATCTGGTCTATAGTGTTCTGTCAGTTTTCCACTATGCACCATGGTGACTCAGTTACACATACATGTATACGTTCTTTTTTCTTACATTATCATGCTCCATCATTAAGTGTCCAGACATAGTTCCCAGTGCTACACAGCAGGATCTCATTGCTAATCCATTCCAAAGGCAATAGTCTGCATCTATTAAAGTTACTTTGCTTCTAAGTTTATTTCTTGAGATTTTTTTATGCACATAGTTACCTTCCTTTTTTTTCTTGATTAAAATGGTTAAGGATTAATTCTTTTATTGATTTTAAAATAACAACCTTTGCAGAGAACTATAACTAGTCACTTGTGATGGAACATGATGGAGAATAATGTGAGAAAAAAGTGTATAATAGAAAAAAATATAAATTTTTAAAAAACAAAAAATAAAACAACAAGCTTTGCTTTTTATTACCTTTATTCTAGTTTAACTAATTTTTTCTTGGTTCTAATCTGCTCCCATTTTTTGTATTTTGACTCATTTGTGTTTGCTTTTATTTCTATATTTATTCTTCTCTTCTATATGCTTTGTACCTGAAATATGTAGTACATTATCATTACATTCCTGGATATTTTTGAAGTTTTAGTTTACAGCTCTTTGATCTAAAAGTTTTTTTTATGACAAGATTTTAACTTTCAAAACTTAAATTATTTCCAAGTGGAAGGACTTTTTGTTTCTTATTTTATGTTAATTTATGGATTCATTATATTATGATTAGGGAGTGATTCTTGTATTATTTCTACATATTTGGATTTATGAGGTCTTTTTTATGACCTAATATATGCACTTGACACAGGTTCTGGGTGCCTATTATCAATGAACATATTTGCATATATGCTTCAGACTTATTTTTAAAAAATATATCATTTAGGTCTTCATTAGTCTTAACTATATTTTTATCCCCCATTCTGTCTTTGATTGGCTGTGAATTTTTACAAAGAGTGTATCATGTAAGTATCTAATGCCATTCAACACAATTGAAGTGATTTTCGTATTTTTTGTATCTTTCCCATTTCTTCACATGCTTGCAATGTCATGCAGCTGTTAACTGGAGGATTTCCAGATGGTGTTTTGACTTAACTGTAATTTGTTAAAAGTCAAAAGTCAAGAACTGTCTTGTTGTCAAAGAGCAGATTCTGGACTTGGCGTTCCTGACACAATGTCACATTTGTGATTTCAATGCCATGAACATCCTCCCTTCCTCTAATGAAACTTATGAAAAGTTTAACAATTCTTTTGTTATTCCTTGAAATGAATATAATAGTTCAAGTTGATGAAAGTTACTGCCATAAATCCCTAAATGTGACTCCTGTCTACTTAAGGTCAAATTCCTTCCATTCCAATGATGTGCGTGGCACTCTTTCCCCACAAAAGAAGGCTTTGCCACAATCCATCACATTTCATTGTACTTGTGTAAGTGGGTACATCTATTATGCACAGCCAGGGCTTAGAAAGATGAATGATGTATTGGAGAAAAATGATGACTCCAATCTCTTATAAGATGTATGTATTCTCCTCAAGTTAAACATACAAACATAACAAGTATGCCTAGAGGTCACCATGAAAGAAGAAAGCAAGAACTATCCTTTTGATGCTTTTTTTTTTACATTGAATCTTGCCCTTATTTAGAAATATTGAAGAGTTACCATGACTTATTTGAAGCAAACTCCTTTAATTTTGAAAAGTGCACAAGGAATTTAAAAATATGTAAGAAAAAATTTAAAACCTTGTGCTTACAAATGTATAATAGCAATTCAAAATGCTTTAGGAACTCAATAACAAAATATGAAAAGATCTTAGAGGTAAAATTCACAGAAGGGAAATAGATCTGGCTTTAATCATATAAATCTAACATAATCTTGAAATAGTGTCTCATGTTTCTGTATAATTCTGTTGAAGTTGTTTCTTCACAAGGCAATATCAGTGATGGTAATAGTGTGGTGCAAAGGGCATTGTAATAGACTGCTGACAGGAATGCAACCCCCATTTGTGAAGAAATTTCAATATGAATATAATGGCGAAATACTCTTACCCAATAAAGCACTTCTTGGGTCCAAAGGAAATACTTAGAGATTATTTCTAATCTTTATATACAAGTATTATTGTCATTGAAATACTATTTATGACAAAGACATTCAACCCTCTTCCCTGGACATAAACTAAATGTCCATTATAGGGTTAACAGTTTAAAAAATTGTATCATATTGATAATATTAGAGATAACACAGTCATATAAAGTTAGAAGTTTCAAAGGAAATTTAACAGCATGGAAAAATACAGCATTACATCATGTAAAATGCAAGTTAGCAGCATAGTTCTATTTGCATGTTTATTTTTATATACAGACACAAAACATAAAACAATATTTTAAGAAACATGTTCTTACACAAACACGTAAAAACTAATATTATCAGAAGTAAAATACCAGGATGTTTACAGTAGATATTACTATATGATAGGATTATCTGATTTAATTTTGTCTTTAATTATTTTCCACAGATTTATTTTCACTTTACTTTTTTACTTAGTATAAAGTAAAAATTTTAACTGTATATTTTTGTTGGAGGAGGGACTTATGCTTATTTGTCTCTAATTTTAGCTAATCACCAATCATTTTTGCAGGATTATTAGATAAGCCAATAATCACCTTATTGCAGTCAATGTTATAATTCAAGGAGCTTCAAGGAGCAGGCCCAGATTCACATACTGAGCCTTCCATCTCTGCCCTTGTTTCCTGGTGATTCCTTCCAAACTCCATTCTGAAGCACCTGCATCGTTCTTTCCATCTGCATGGAAAGAAAAATGACTCTCTGTCCCTGCGTAAAGTTTAAGTAGCCATATTGTTAAAAATATAGAATAAAGAAAAAGCGTAACAAAAAATAAGCCACAATCACACAAAACACAAACACAAACAAAACAGTACAGGGCACATTTATTGCAATGAAATATATACAGACAAGGATTAAATCTATAGTACATTTGACTAAAACCATGCATAGGAAATTAAGTGGTGATCTTCATTACTATGGAATCATCTAGCCAAAAAGTTAATGTGGTGAGACTTTTCAGTTTATTAAAGTTAATGCTGGCCAGAAGATGTGTTTGAGCTGTACCTGAGTCATCTCACCTTGCAGCATTTGCTGTACTGCAGTGCTGCTTTACTAGTCTATTGTTGTTGGACTGAATGATTACTTCAAGACATCCTGAGAGGTCTTGTGATCCCAAGTAGAAACAGCCATGACTCACCTGGGAACCATCTGCGAAATGACGTTAAGATGATGGATAAGCCAAGACAGGGTTCTCTTGCCTACAGGGTTTTTGATTTCCACAAAGACTGAGGAGGTGGGGGCATGTACCAAATAGTTTTGCAGATACAGAGCACAAATGTCTGATTTAATTCTCCTCTCAAAATATTGAGCAATATAGAAGGCCATCTCACTCCCTGGATCTAAGCAAAATCTTTTGTAGCATTGTCAAATTCCACATCAATCTCCTTCAATTCTAGTACTTCAGGCAGTGATAGGTTAACATTTTCTTTGCCATATACTTAAATTTAAGACTTTTTTTTTTTGGTCTTTTTTGTCTTTTTTTTTTTTAGGGCCACACCCACAGCACATGGGGGTTCCCAGGCTAGGGGTCTAATCAGAGCTGTTGCTGCCAGCCTACACCACAGCCATAGCAATGCCAGATCCAAGCCGTGTCTGCGACCTACACCAGAGCTCATGGCAATACCAGATCCTTAAACCACTGAGCAAGGACAGGGATCCAAACCGTAACCTCATGGTTCCTAGTCAGATTCGTTTCTGCAGAGCCACGCCGGGAACTCCTAAGACATTTTTTAAAGCTTATATCTATCATCTGTCTATCTATCTATCTATCTATCTATCTATCTATCTATCTATCTATCTATCTATCTACTATCATCTATTTAAGTATCTATCTATATCTTCTATCTATCCCCTTACATGAATAGTAGTAAAGATGCATATTTATTCATGTACCACTATTTTAACACTTATCAGGTGTTATTTCCAACATATCTGTGTTAATTCCCTCTTTTTCCCTCAGAAAACAAACAAACAGGAGTTTCCGTCGTGGCGCAGTGGTTAACGAATCTGACTGGGAACCACGAAGTTGCAGGTTCGATCCCTGGCCTTGCTCAGTGGGTTAGCCATCCAGCGTTGCCATGAGCTGTGGTGTAGGTTGCAGACGCGGCTCGGATCCCACGTTGCTGTGGCTCTTGTGTAGGCCGGTGGTTACAGCTCTGATTAGACCCCTAGCCTGGGAACCTTCATATGCCGCGGGAGCGGTCCTAGAAAAGGCAAAAAGACAAAAAACAAAACAAAACAAAACAAACAAACAAAAAAAAAAACAAACAACAAAACCTGGGCCCCTGACTGGTACTCTTTAACACAGAACTTTTAGCCAACCAGATAGTTATAAGACAAAGGTATATTTTCTTATATACTTGGAATAGTATGCAAAAATGAGGAGTGATTCAAAACATTACTAAAATAGGTCCACATTCTCTTAAAAAACTGGCACCTGGTTACTGTCAGCATTAAAGACGTCTTTGAATCAAGTGCTTTTCTTGAGTTATCCAGATTGGTTTTTTGTGACCAAACCCAGCTCACATTTACATATTCTTCCAAGTCATTATAAATTTATCTGATTGGGAACTAAAATATTAGTAAAAATATTCATCTGATTTAGTTGTTATTTAACCTTATAACATGAATGTAGCATTAGCTCTTGATTTGTATAGCAAAATATTCCTCCAGGCTTCTACATTTGAGATAATCTCTATTTAAACTAGGCATTTAGATAATTAGATAGTTCTAAGATGTCTCATTTATCATGGGAGAATATAGTCACAGAATCCCAAGAAGATAATAATTAGCCCTATATAAAATTTTCACCATCTAATCTCCAAAAATGAGATTTTCCTTCCTAAGACTAATTCTTTCCATTTCAAAATTCAGTATGCAAACTTATAATAAAGAATATTCCTCCATTATTTTTAAAAATTATTATTTTTTTAATTGTTATTTCCCCCAACACACTTTTTTTTTCCCACTGTACAGCATAGGGACCCATTTACACATACATGTATACATAAATTTTTCTCCCATTGTCGTTCTCCATTGTAAGTATCTAGACATAGTTCTCAGTGCTACACAGCAGGATCTCATTGTTAATCCATTCCAAATACAATAGTTTGCATCTGTTAATCCCAAGATCCCAATCCCTCCCACTCCCTCCCCCTCCCCCTAGGTAACCACAAATCTATTCTCCAAGTCCATGATTTTCTTTTCTGTGGAGATGTTCATTTGTGCTGGATATTAGATTCCAGTTATAAGTGATAATATATGGTATTTGTCTTTCTCTTTCTGACTTACTTCACTTAGTATGAGAGCCTCTAGTTCCATCAATGTTGCTGAAAATGGCATTATTTCGTTCTTTTTTATGGCTGAGTAGAATTCTATCGTGTATAAATGCCACATCTTCCTAATCCAATAATCTGTCATGGACATTGTGTTGTTTCCATGTCTTGGCTATTGTGAATAGAGCTGCAATGAACATGTGGGTGCATGTGTCTTTTGTAAGGAAAGCTTTGTCTGGATATATGTCCAAGAGTGGGATTGCTGAATCATATGGTAGTTCTATGTATAGATTTCTAAGGTAACTCCATACTGTTCTCCATAGTGGTTGTACCAGCTTACACTCCCACCAACAGTGCAGGAGGGTTCCCTTTTCTCCATACCCCCCTCCAGCATTTGTTATTTGTGGACTTATTCATGATGGCCATTCTGCCTGGTGTGAGGTGGTATCTCATGGTAGTTTTGATTTGCATTTCTCTTATAATTAGTGATGTTGAGCATTTTTTTCATGTGCTTGTTGGCCATCTGTATATCGTCCTTGGAAAAGTGTCCATTCAAGTCTTTTGCCCATTTTTCAATTTCGTTGTTGGCCTTTTTGCTGTTGAGTTGTATAAGTTGCTTTCATATACTAGAGATTAAGCCCTTGTCAGTTGCTTCATTTGAAACGTTTTTCTCCCATTCTGTAAGTTGTCTTTTTGTTTTCTTTTTGGTTTCCTTTGCTGTGCAAAAGCTTGTCAGATTGATTGGGTCCCACTGGTTTAGCTTTGCATTTATTTCTGTTACTTTGGGAGACTGACCTAAGAAAATACTCATAAGGTTAATGTCAGAAAATGTTTTGCTTATGTTCTCTTCTAGGAGTTTGATGGTGTCTTGTCTTATATTTAAGTCTTTAAGGCATTTTGAGCTTATTTTTGTTCATGGTGTGAGGGTGTGTTCCAGTTTCATTGATTTGCATGCAGCTGTCCAGGTTTCCCAGCAATGCTTGCTGAAAAGACTGTCTTTTTCTCATGTTATGTTCTTGCCTCCTTTGTGAAAGATTAATCGACCCTAGGTGTCTGGTTTTATTTCTGGATTCTCTATTCTGTTCCATTGATCTGTATGTCTGTTTTGGTACCAGTACCACACTGTTTTGATGACTGTGGCTTGGGAACATGGCTTGAGGTCTGGGAGAGTTATGCTTCCTGCTTGGTTTTTGTTCCTTAGGATTGCTTTGGAAATTCTGGATCTTTTGTTGTTCCATATAAATTTTTGGAGTATTTGTTCTACTTCTGTGAAAAATGTCATGGGTAATTTGATTGGGATTGCATTGAATCTGTAGATTGCTTTGGGTAGTATGGCCATTTTTATATTAATTTTTACAATCCAGGAACATGGAATATCTTTCCATTTCTTTACATCTTCTTTAATTTCCTTGATTAATGTTTTATAGTTCTCAGCATATAGGTCCTTTGCCTCTTTGGTCAGGTGTATTCCCACGTATTTGATTTTGGGGGGTGCAATTTTAAAAGGTATTGTGTTTTTGTATTCCTTTTCTAAAGTTTCACTGTTAGTATACAGAAAGGTGACTGATTTCTGAATGTTAATCTTATATCCTGCTACTTTGCTGAGTTTGCTGATCAGTTCAAGTAGTTTTTGGGTTGAGTCCCTAAGGTTTTCTATACATAGTATCATTTCATCTGCATACAGTGGCAGTTTTATCTCTTCTATTCCTATTTGGAAATACAAAAAACATACAAGAATACTATGAACCATTGCATGCCTACAAATTTGATAATATGGAAGAAATGGACAACTTTCTAGAGTCTTACAGCCTGCCAAAACTGAATCAAGAAGAAACAGACCCACTGAACAGATCAATCACTAGAAATGCAATTGAATATGTCATAAAAACACTCCCTACAAACAAAAGTCCAGGACCAGATGGCTTCACAGGTGAAATCTACCAAACATACAAAGAGGAACTGGTATCCATCCTCCTTAATATTTTTCAAAGTGTTGAAGAAGAAGGAACACTCCCAAAGACGTTCTATGATTCTACCATCACCTTAATATCAAAACCAGGCAAAGGTACCACCAAAAAAGAAAACTATAGGCCAATAGCTTTGATGAACATAGATGCAAAAATTCTCAACAAAATTTTAGCCAACCAAACCCAACAACATATCAAAAAGATCATACACCAAGACCAGGTGGGATTCATCCCAGGTTCACAAGGATGGTTCTACATACACAAATCAATCAACATCATACACCACATTAACAAAAGAAAAATAAAAAAAAAATATATGATCATCTCAATAGATCCAGAAAAAGCATTTGACAAAGTCCAACAATCATTTATGATAAAAACTCTTACCAAAGTGGATATATAGGGAACGTTCCTTAACATAATCAAAGGAATTTATTACAAACCCACAGCAAATAGAAACTCAATGCAGAAAAATTGAAAACCTTTCCACTAAGTTCTGGAAAAAAGACAGGGATGCCCACTCTTACCACTGCTATTCAACATAGTATTGGAAGTCCTAGCCACAGCAATCAGACAAACAAATGAAATAAATTTCTCCATTATTGATGTTTGACTGCCAAGAGCTTTCAAAGCCCATCACCATCTCCCTGCTTTACCCTACATCTGAAAAAGCTGATAAGAAAATGCAGTTTTTCCTCCTTTGGCACAAGCAGTGAATTCAAACACTGCAAGTCCTGATCTGCCAGCAAGACTGTTCACCCCAGGCTAGTTGCCTAATTACAGTAAAAGCTAAACCCATCTCCTTTCCCTGTAATTTTTAAAGTCATTTTCACACCTTCTTGGGAGCCTGCATTGCTTTCCCCAGAAAGCCTCATTATGTGAGCAATTACCTTTCCATACCTTCTTAGTGTGTGTCTAGTGAGGCAGTATCTCTACGTCTCACCAAATTTTTAGTGGGATCCATCCTGCCTTTGTGAGCTGATCACAACACAGGTTCAATGGGTTCTACTCAGTGGTAAAAGGAAGACACCCCAGAAATAATTCTAATTCCTCTTTCATGAAGCAAACTTTGAAGTATTTGCTACTGATTATTGCTTTTCTGATTCTTTCTTCTTCAAGCTGCTTATGTCCAGTTTGTTTTGTCATCCTCTGGATCTGGTGGACAATTCACCCTGATAATTTGACCTTTCAATTGTTTTTGTTAAGAGAATTCTAATTCATAAAACCTCTTTATCTTTCCTGTAACTTTCCAGTCCAAGTGCTAGTTCATTCAAGGTGTGAGTCTTGACATGCCTGGTAACTCATCTTCTGTATTACTCTGTCTACTGTTCTTCTACTCCTGTTTCACTTCCTAGAAATTACAGTTCATTCTCTGTACCCCCATGTACTGCATCCTACTATGAAGAGGTAATTGAGTGACAAGTTCAAGGCCTTCTTAGGTTGCCCCATGGAGCTAGCATTATGCTGAGCTCCTACACCCCTCCTACACCTCACAACTACTCATAGATTATATCTCTTCTGCAGCATGATCCATGGACCACAGTTATCAAATAAAATTCCTTCTGTGAGGAGCCATATTTGTCATACATTCCCAGCCTTACACAGAACCCTAATTTAGTCATCTTGACTCCAAATCTTCCTATCTGGGGAGGATCTGAGTAAACATCAGGAATTTCTAGAATCATAATTAAAATTCATCTCTCAGATCCAAAGATATAGAGCCACTCTCTTTCTTTCCTCTTGGGTCATCAGGATGAGTCTTTGTGTGGAAAGCTTACATGCCTGTATCTTTAGGTCTTCCCCTCCATGGAGGCTCAAAGTCCATGTTTAGGGACTTCCAACTTCCTGGAGAGAGTAAAGGGTGGCTTTCAGTGTTGTAAGAACCCAGATGGAGAAGCTACAGTGTCTCAGAATTTATCATTCATTTTTCATATGTTCATGTAAATCCTATTTTTGGAATCCCCCTATTTTTGGTTTATGCTCATCTTTTCAACACATTTCTCCAAGTGTGTGGATCCTCTGTTTTTTTCTTGTCTGTAAAACATGTAGTCTTCCTGGGCTTGGGGATGGACTCTTCTCTGAAGGGGTGGGATGGAAAGGGGATCTAGATATCTAACTACTTATTAAACAGCTTTAAATGCATCCTCTTTATTTCAATATTCCTTTTATCCCAAGTTACAGAGATACTTGGTCCTATCGGTACCTAGCCAAATGAAGATTTTTGAAGTGAGGATTGGATTGGATCTGTGGTCCATATTCTCTCTAGCTTCCCCAGAAATGTTGTTGATATATTCTTCTCCTATTCACATACTTTGGTGTTTGCTTTTCTGTTTTTTATTTTTTTTTAACTTTTGTTTTTTGTTTGTTTTTTTTTTTTTTTTGCTTTTTAGGGCTGCACCCATAGCATATGGAAATTCCCAGGCTAGGGTTCTAATTGGAGCTTCGGCTGCCAGCCTATGTCACAGCCACAGCAACACCAGTTCTAAGGCATGTCTGAGACCTACAGCACAGCTCATGGCAGCACTGAATCCTTAATCCACTGAGTGAGGCCAGGGATTGAACCCACAACCTCATGGTTCCTAGTTGGATTCATTTCGGCTGCGCCATGATAGGAACTCCTTAAAACGTTTTGATTTTAGTTTTAATGTAGTTTCAGGATGGGCCACATTTAGATTTATATGTTCAATCTGCTGCCTTGACTTAACCATCTACTTCTTTGTTCTTGAATTATGTCCTAATCTGGAGTCCACAGAAATATCCAAAACTAATGAAGATTCATCCTGACCCAAAAATGCCATGATCTCAGAGATTTACTTATATATGATGGGGAACATGATGGCTATCACAAACCTTACATTAACCTTGGAAGAAGAAACTACCACCCATGTTTCCTGTCAAACTCCATGCGCACGAGAACATCCACAATTCTGGACTGAGGGACAACCTCAAAAAGTTCTGGTAATACTGGAACCAACAATAGGGTAGCTGTTATGGATGGAATGTTTGTGTACTCCCAAATTCATATATTGAAACTCTGACAGGCAATCTTATGGTATGTGGAAGTGGAGCCCTTAGAGTTAGAAGATGTCTTGGGGGGGGATCCTTATGATGGGACTTATGGCTTTATAAGAAGAAGAAGAAGGATAAAATCTCTTCCTTCCTCCTTCCCTCTCCTTGTGGGCACACACTATGGAAAGACGATAGGAGGACACAGAGAGGATGAAGTTCTGTATGGAAGAGAGTTTTCTCAGCTCTTCAGAGAGAAGTAGAGATGTTAAAGCCTTTTGTCTTGTCTTGACTCTCCAAGCTAGTGGGTTTTTTTTTTTTTTTTTTTGATCTTTTGTCTTTTTAGGGCTGCACCCACAGCATATGGAGGTTTCCAGGCTAGGGGTCCAATTGCAGCTAGCTGCCAGCCTATGCAACAGCCCCAGCAACACAGGATCTGAGTCATGTCTGCAACCTACACCACAGCTCACAGCAACACCAGATCCTCAACCCCCTAAGCAAGGCCAGGGATAGAACCTGCACCCCCATGGTTCCTAGTTAGATTAGTTTCTGCTGTGCCACAATGGGAACTCCAAACTAGTGCTATTTTTACTGGAGTCATGGGACTGATTTTTTTTTTTTTTGAGGTATAGTGAACCAATAAAAACATAAAATTGTAAGGTATTTACAGTGTACAACAAGACCATTTAACACACATATACAGTGTAAAAGATTACTCCCATTGAGTTAATTAACACATCCATCATCTCATGTATTTATCAGTTGTTTTTCTTTTTGGTGAGAATACGCATGTTCTACTCTTAGCAAATTTCAATTACACAATGCAGAGTTATCAACTATAGTCACTATGCTATACATCAGAGCCTCATATTTTATTCACCTTATAACTGAATGTTTTTACCTTTTCACCAACCTTTCCTGAGTTCCCCCACCTGCTGGATCCTGACATCTGCCATTCTACATTCTGTTTCTGTGAGTTGGACTTTATTTTTAAATTCCACATATAAATGTGGTCATGAGGTGTTTGTCTTTCTTTGTCTTATTTCAGTGAGCATAATGCTCTTTAGGTTCATTTATGTTGTAGCAAATGACAGTATTTCCTTCTTTTTAAAAGGCTGAATGATATTTGAGAAATAAAAGAAATCACATTTTCTGTATCCATTCATTTAATGATGGACATCTAGGTTGTGTACATACCTTGGCTATGGACATTTAGGTTGTGTACATACCTTGGCTATTATGAATAATGCTTCTAAGTACAAGACAGAACAGATACCTTTTTGAGAAAACAAATTTGCTTCATTTGACATACACCCAGAAAAAGAGAAAATCAACCCTAAAACTTATATGGAACCATTAAAGATCCCAAATAGCCAAAGTCATCTTGAGAAAAAAGAACAAAGCTGGAGACATCCCATTTCCTGATTTCAAACTATATTATAAAGCTATAGTAACTAGAACAGTATGATATTGGCATAAAAATGACAAATGTATCAGTGGAAAAGAAGGGAGCCCAGAAATAAATCCACACATGTATGGTCAATCTATTTTTGACAAAGGAGTAAAGAATATAAAATGGAAAAATTTCAGTTTCCTCAACAAATGGTAATGGTAAAATTGGATAGCCACATGTTAAAAAAAAAGGAAAAAGGACTACTTTATAGAATATACAAAAATTAACTTAAAATGGATTAAAAACTTGAACTTAAGACCTGAAGCTATAAAGCTCCAGGAAGGAAACAATGGGTAAGCTCCTTTATATTCTTTGGCAATATTTAAAAATTTTTTTTCCTACAAGGGAAACAAAAACAAAAATAAACAGGTGGGACTACATCAAACTAAAATGCTTCTGCACAGCAAAAGGGACCACTAATAAAAAGGAAAGGAAACCTATGGAATGGGAGAAAATATTTATAAACCCAATATCCAATAAAGAGTTAATATTCAAAATTTTCAAGAGACTCATACAACTCAATAGGAAAAAAAGAGCAATAGGCCAAGTAAAAAGTATATGGATGACCTACAGATATTTTTCCAAGGGACGCATAAAAATGGCCAAAAGATACATGCAAATGTGCTCAACATCACTAGTCATCCTGAACATATAAATTAAAATCACAAGGAGGTATTACCTCACACCTATCAGAATGGCTATCATCAAAAGGACAATAATAACAAGTAGTGTTGAGAATGTAAAGAGGACTCTTAGGCATTGTTGGGAATGTGAACTGGTGTGGCCAGTTACAGAGAACAGTATGAAGTGCATTCAAGAAATTAAGAATAAGACTACCATGTGGTCCAGCAATTCCACTTCTGGGCATCTACACAAATGAAAGGGAAGGGAAGAAATAAGTTTAATGAGGAGTTGATAAAATGCATTGAGCAAAACCTTTATGACAAATACTACCCCTTGAATGAATGCTATGAGACTAGCATTTACTACAAAAGGATTCATATGCAACTATCACACCTTCCCTCATGGAGTGGTACTAAGGAGCTGTGTCCCTTAAAAAATAGCTTGAAGGAAATGACAGCCTGACAGCTGAACAAAATGAGTCACAGAGTGGGTAGGAGATAATACAGTGAAGCTATCCAATGTAAACTGTTCTGATAAGCAGGTTAGACTTGACAGGAAACCAGGAAGGGAAATAGCTTAAGTGAGAGGCAAACAGACTAGCAAAAGGTTATTTTTTCCCAGGATAAGAAATGTGAGCTTGTTTTTAAAAGAAAGAAAAAATGCCAAGAGTGAAGGGAGGTTAAAGGTAAAACAAGGGAACATGATTAAGAAATAACATTCTCAGAGCAAACAGGAAGGGAGGAGATTCAAAATACAGGAGAAGGGATTAGATTTGGACACAGGTAGGAATAGAGCTGAAAGAGATAAACAGGGTTTATGATAAGCTTCCTTGTTTGAAGGAATTCATACTGCATAGTATTTTATTTTTCAATTGGAGACTTATCTGTTAAGAATTGATATTAAACAAATTTAAAATAAAATTGTGACAACTGAGATGGAATGGGGAAGTGATATAAGGTAAATATGTTGTGGAGCAGTGCTAATGGACAAGTCTAGGGTCTGTTCTTTGCAGACCTGGCAAGACCTTTGTGGGGCTTACCTGAACATTTGCTCACCATTTCTGGTGGGTTTAGCACTGAGTTTCTACTTATGAGCTATTGAAAATTAGACTTTTATGGGAAATGAAAATTCAGTGATGACTGTTTTTATAAAGGTGATTGGTTTTGTTAGTGTTAAAATAACTGTGCAGTGATGGCATATAATGAACTGACCTGGAATTTGAAATAGATCTAAGTTTAAATGTTGGCTATGCAATTTGCAGTGTGATCTTGAGCATGCAAAGTACTCTCTGAAGCTTGGTTTTTGCAAGTTTTACTTTTTTTTTTTTTGTCTTTTTTGCTATTTCTTGGGCTGCTCCCGTGGCATATGGCGGTTCCCAGACTAGGGGTTGAATTGGAGCTGTAGCTGCTGGGCTACACCAGAGCCACAGCAATGTGGGATCTAAGCCGCATCTGCAACCTACACCACACAGCCCATGGCAATGACGGATCCTTAACCCACTGAGCAAGGCCAGGGATCGAACCCGCAACCTCATGGTTCCCAGTCGGATTTGTTAACCACTGAGCCATGATGGGAACTCCAAGTTTTATTGATTCTTTTACAGTTTGGATTCCTTTTATTTCTTTTTCTTCTCAGATTGCTGTGGCTAGAATGGTATGGGGTTAATGATGGGGTTAAGTGATATACTTTGTTATTTTATTACGTTATGATCTTTGTCATTGCTATAGATGTGTGAAAAATAAGCTTTCATGCAGTCTAGTTCTAACCTCTCAATGAAAGAAGTATGAAAGACATGTTGTCAAGAGACCATGTGGTTTGGGAGATACGGCCATGAGAGATAGTACTCCAAAGATGGTTGCAAGAGCATCCCTCAAGCCACATGATCTTCTAACTGTCTGTCTATCATATTCCTTCTATTGATAGGCTAGAATTATATACCATGCTCTTGAAACAAAGCAGACTCCTGAGACCTTTGACTAGTCAAGTTTGGCCAAAGTGTTGTTTCATCAACTCCAAGACTGGATCATGAGAGCAGTTGCAGATTCCACCTTGCTCACTGAAACACTCCTGCTGGAGTCCTGTGCTGTAATGTGAAGAGTTCTACTGCCATGATGTCACTATTCTGTCAGGAAGTCTGGTTGTCCCATCTGAAACCATCAAATGAAAATTTATAGGACTATATGAAGAGGGAGAGATGATGGATGGCCAGCCCCCAGTCCCTTTTCACCTATAATCTACCTGCAAGTTCACATGAGAATTTGGGCCAGCCTGCCCTGCCAAGTTGTCTATGGATACCTAAAAGAATCATGAGAAATAATAGCATTATCATTGTTTTATGACACTAAGTTTTGGGGAGATTTGTTTTACAGCATTAATAAATGATATGATAATTTTCCCAGCTTTTCTCAAATTTACTTCTTAAAAGGCTTCCTTGATAAATGGAAAGATTACATTCATTGTCACATTATGTGTATAGTCTTCAGAATGAGATATTTAATTTCTAAAGTTGAAATTCTTTTTCTCCTCACATTTATGGCTAGTGATGTATTTTCTTTGATCTGTGCGAGTTAGGATACTCCCTTTCCATCCCTCTTCCTTATTTCCATCTCTTTGGGGAGAAATGAATCTGAATTTCATAAATGAGAGCAACAGGAAGTGAAGGATGCATTGCTTTCTGGATCAGTATATTTACTAGAATCAGCAATCCTTCCTATAGCATTAGGTTATTTGAAGTTATCTTTATACTATGTAGAATGTATTTTCAAAGTGTTTTAATATTTCCCCATCATTTGGAGATGATTATGGTTTTCTGTTTTCTCTACTTCTGTAACCTCGTGATTTTCACCTAATTTTCACACATGGTTGACTCTTCATGTATTTTGCAATGTGGTTTCTCTGCATTTTAGTACTGTCAGTGGCCTTTTCATGTATGCTAATAGAGCTCTTACTTGCAAATGTACCTCATTTGGCCAAACTTTTTTTTCCTTTTGAAAAATTACTCAAACATTAATTAACCATTTGATGTTGGAACTCTCAAGTTTACATTTCAATTAGTTCAAGATTTGAGGAGCAAAACTTCACAAGGAGAATATGTTTGGAGGAAATTTGAGTATACTATTGAAATAAAAGAATATAAAATTAATACAGGTTGAAATTTAGACATTATTTATTCACTTCAACAAATATGTATTGACAATCTACTTGGACATGTGCTTATATGTTTAATGCTAACTTCACATATGATGACATAAAAATATTATTGATACCTTGATGAGGCTCTAATAGGTGATGTAATAGATATTGCTTATTTGGAATACTTTCTTTAGCTCCTATAGAAGATAGGATAACTTCGCCAAACATTCCATCTATTTCTTCCACATTTTCCTGGCACCATGCCATTAAGTAGGACCAAAGAAATGCTCCGCCAATGAGCTGAGGGCAGAAGTGACTTTTTTTGCTTTTCGCCAAAACATGTAAAAGCCAGTGCATAACACGCTGGTTCTTCCTCCCCTGATTATGCAATTTTTTTGGCCAAACTTTCTAAAGCACCTAGTCTCTCTGATTACTTATTGAGCTAGATGATGATGATTATGGTGGTGCTAATGATGTGAATTCTTTTTCTTCTTGTTCTTTTCCAGAGATTTCAATTTACTTGTTTAGTATTAAAGGAGTTAACTATAATTAAAATATCTTCATTCTCTTTGTATATTTTAAAATCCATAATCTTGATTAACCTTAGGAAATTTGTATCATCAAGGAATAATAGAAAGTTTTTCTCATTTTCTTGCTCAGGTAGCCCTGCTTCCTTGTCAAAAAAGGTTGCAAGACAAACTTGGGTTAGGGTTGAAGTTTGCCTTTGGCATTGCTGAGGGTACCTCCCTTTTCTCTCTCCCATTCTGGATATCAGCTCCTCATCCCACCTCTCCCAGGTCTCAGAAACCAAATGTGCTCTTTCTTAAAATCATAGAAAATATTAATCTCAAGTCATTAAATCACACTGACTGCTAATGACAACATATAATCTCTTCATAAATACTTGGAGTTCCCATCGTGGCACAGTGGTTAACGAATCCGAAGGAACCATGAGGTTGCGGGTTCGGTCCCTGCCCTTGCTCAGTGGGTTAACGATCCGGCGTTGCCGTGAGCTGTGGTGTAGGTTGCAGACGCGGCTCGGATCCCGCGTTGCTGTGGCTCTGGCGTAGGCCGGTGGCTACAGCTCCGATTCGACCCCTAGCCTGGGAACCTCCATATGCCAAGGGAGCGGCCCAAGAAATAGCAAAAAGACAAACAAACAAACAAACAAACAAACAAACAAAAAACAAAATAAATACTTTCTTTTAAATGGTAGAACCGTGATAGAAATGAAGACCTCATTGCAGAATTACCAGTGGGTGGTGAATGTTTTTGAAGGTGGCATTTGTTCTCTTTAATGACCCTGAAATAACACTTGAAGGTGATCACTGGATAGACAAATGTGTTTCAAACACACATTCACTGGCATTTGCTTACATAAGATCACTTTTATTCAGATTTGGATCTAAATTGGCTTTTTAATCTCTAGGTAAAAAAGAATATGCATTTGATATCTTGAAACTATTGCTTTTCAACCTACAGGATTTTCCTAAATACAGGAAATACACTTCAGGTATGTGGCATAAAATGAGGACTTTAAGTTCTCAAATAGATGGCCAAAAAACACATGAAAAGATGTTTAACATCACTCATTATTAGAGAAATGCAAATCAAAACCACTCTGAGGTACCACCTTACACCACCCAGAATGGCCATCATCAAAAAGTCTACAAACAGTAAGTGCTGGAGAGGGTGTGGAGAAAAAGGAACCCGCTTTCACTGTTGGTGGGATTGCAAATTGGTGCAACCTCTGTGGAAAACAGGATGGAGATGCCTCAGAAAACTCAAAATAGAATTACCATTTGATCCAGCAATCCCACTTCTGGGCATCTATCCAGAGAAAACCATGACTTGCAAAGACACATGTACTCCGATGTTCATTGCAGTTCTATTTGCAATAGCCAAGACATGGAAACAACCTAAATGTCCATTGACAGAGGAATGGATCCAGAAGATGTGGTACATATACACAATGGAATATTACTCAGCCATTAAAATGAATGAAATACCAGCATTTTTAGCAACATGGATGGACCTAGAAATTATCATGCTAAGTGAAGTCAGCCATACAATGAGACACCAACACCAAATGCTTTCACTGACATGGGGAATCTGAAAAAAGGACAGACTGAACTTTTTTGCAGAACAGATGCTGACTAACAGACATTGAAAAACTTATGGTCTCCCGAGGAGACAGTTTTGGGGGTGAGGGGATGTGCTTGGGCTGTGGGATGGAAATCCTGTGAATGATCATTATGCAACTACAGATGTGATAAATTCATTTGAGTAATAAAAACAAATAAGTTCTCAAAGAACCTCCTCTGCTTTTTCTTCGTGAAAACAGGAAGTCTGTGTCAGTACATAGGATGAGGAGGAACATGTTTCTTACATCGCACATAAATCAGGTCATTTAAACTGCAGCCATCTTGTCCTTGGGGATGCCCCTCTGAAGATGTTTCTTAAAGAATATTCCATTTCCAGAGGGTTAGAGAGAATGTGAGTTACACTGTGTGACCTCTTCTCTTATGAATTCTGTTCCTGTGAGCATTGCTTCTTTTGGATGCTGAATACATGAGAATAATACCATTACAGGCTGGTTCAATGCTGCTGGAATCACAGTGACTGTGATTCTACTTTACTCACCACTTGGAAGCTGGATGTATGTCACAGATACAGAATTGATCTTTTTTAGTTAGTTTTATCTATTGGTTCCGTTAATATTAACACATTTTCCAGGATCCTATTGAGGGCAACATTTGCTTTTGTTTTTGGATGTCTAATTCCAGCACATGTGGTAAAACAGTTACTGATAATGAGATATTATGGGTAGAATGTATCTCCTTGTTTATTGCATTATGTTGCAAGTATTTTGACCCTGTGCTTTGTATATTATAGCAATTTAAAAATATTTGTTAAATAAATATCACTGTGTCATCAAATACCTGGATCTGAACCCCTAGTCCACCATTCCTAGTTGTGTGACATCTCTCTTTCCTAGTTTCCTCATCTATAAAAGGGTGGCTCTAATAATAGTTTCCACGCATTAGGGTGGATTGTGTTACTACAGAGAAGGCTTTTTAAGAGTGCCAGCTTATGAATAGTAAGTGAAGCCTTTACTCACCCAACTTGCCCAGAACTAGCTCCCACCCTCTTGACCATCCCAACAGAATTTTTAAATTTAATTTTAGGGCTGCACTTGTGTCATATGGAAGTTCCTGGACTAGGAGTCAAATAAGAGCTGCAGGCCTACACTGCAGCCACAGTAATACCAGATCTGAGCCACATCTGTGACCTACACTGCAGCTTGCAGCAAGGCCAGATCCTTAACCCACTGAACAAGACCAGGGATTGAACACACATCTTCACAGAGATATTCGGGTTCTTAACCCACTGAGCCACAATGGGAATTCCCATCCCAACTAAATATAATTAGAGTCTTGCAGGAAAAACTGGGAGGGCTATAAAAAATAGAGATGCCTGGGTTCCCACACTGAATGTGTTTGATTGAATTGGTTGGAGTTTGACCTGGGTATAGAGATTTACAAAGGCTTTCTCACCTATATCCTAAAATGCAACCACAGCTGAAGAAACACTGGACTAGATGGGGTAAATAAGGCCTTATCTACCACTATCTTAAGGCTTTTCCTCAGAACATTGGGAGATCACCAATAATATAACAAAATTACTCTGCTTAGATTTACAACTCCTTTTATGCTAGATGAAATCCAGACAGATAAATATCTTTATAATCTTAACATTGTTAAGGCCTGGATTCATGTCTCTTTGGCCCAGGGTATGTGGGTTGTTAAATTTGCTATTGTAGGGCCATCTCTGTGAGAAAGGAACAGCCTGATTAATGATGAATTTTACATGTGTATATACTTTAGAAGTGATGATTGCATATTTTCAAACTTCCTTTGTAGGGTCTACTGCTTTAACTTAGTATCAGGGAACAGGATGGGCTAAGACTCTGGAAAGCCATATGTTTTGCTGTAAGAATTCCTTAAGTATGATGTCAGCAACTGACAAGATGAAAAATGGCCCTGTGATTCATTTCCAGTCTCAGGCTTATAGAACCACTTAAATATTTTGAAATGCCCTCCCACATCCTGTGATTGTACTAAATCAGAACTGAAAAGATCTCAACAGTCTGAACTTGATCCAAGGGTTAAGATAGCATACTCTTTATTTTCTTTTTCACCAGACACTTAAAGCTATAAAAATAAAGTTTATAAAGAAGTATTAAGTATGCTTACCAGACACATTTGCTCTTCAAACCTACTATCATACTCAGTAATAAATTGACTCCTTAAGTTAAAAAAAAATACAGATACCCCTCATAAGATTCTAAGCATCAAGTGCACATAATGAAAAAAATAGATCCATGGGTTTTTGGAGCCATTTGCAATTCCAGACCATTTTGGACCAGTCATTAATATCTTTGGGGCTTTGATGCCTTGTGAAGTTATTCTCAAGCAATGTTCTCACTGACTCAGAGTCAGGGGCTGGGCCAGTGGGGCCCCTCAGTGTGAGGTGTTTCCATGGCATAGTAGGGCTTCTATTGTCCCCCAATATATGGACTTGGAAAGCAACACTGAGAAAATCAGATGGGAAACACATGTTGATCCTGTTTGGAAAACACGGCTCTTTCCTTAGATACAGCATAAGCTTTATATCAAGAAAGAATGCAAGGTCACTGAAGAACATCAGAATCTCACTTGAAAGATGTAAACAGCAGTGTAAGAGCCCACAAAAACAGTTCAACTAAAGTATTTTCTAGCTGTTCTTAGCAAAAAAGGGGGGAGCCTTGACATTTGCAGAGAGCTGACTCTACTATACTCAAATATCAGATTTTATTTTTAGACACAGACTTAGGACTGTAATATTCATTATGCTTTCATTCACCCAACAAGTATGGATAGAGTGCCTACCAGGTGTCAAGCATTAAGATAAGAGTTAGGACCTAGTAGTGAACAAGCCTAGCAATTCTCATTCTTCTTAGAGCCAATTATGAGCATTAGAAAAGCAGCAAGAGAAGTTCTTTTGTGTCTCAGTGGGTTAAGAACCCAACATAGTGTCCATGAGGATGCAGGTTCAATCCCTGGCCCTACTCAGTGGGTTAAGGATCCAGAATTACCGCAAGCTGTGGTGTAGGTCCCAGATGCAGCTCAGACCCCATCCTGTGTTGCTGTGTCTGTGGCATAGGTCCACAGCTGCTACTGCGATTCAATCTCTAGCCCAGGAATGTCCATAAGCTGCAGGTGCGGCTGTAAAAAGTAAAAAGACAAGCACTAAGAGGAAATTAGCAATAAAGCTGATATTGCTAGATCTACCAAAATCTGGGGGAATAGAAATATACCTATAAAACTTAACATACATAAGATACTGTTCTAAATGTCTACACCAAATAGCTCATTTAATCTTACAGCACTCTGTGAGGTGGACTGTGTTAGTAACCTTCTTTAATATTTGAGAGCAATGATACACAGAAAGACTAAGTAATTTTCCTAGGGTGACCCAGCTAGCAAGAGTTAGAGCTGGGGGGGTCTCTTCTTATCAGATGGTCTGGTTTATGTTTAATACTTTCAGCTATATTTTGGGCCAGTATTACAATGATCAGATACTCATTACAATTTTCTAAGAGAAAGCATATTAATTCAAGTGATTCTAATGCAAAAAGGCTTTGGTGTTCTTTATCTGAAACTGTAGCACAAGAACAGCAAGAAAACTTGAATGAAAAGCAACAGAAGGATGACAAAGAAAGTGCTGCTTTAAGTGCTATGCCCACTTCACTTGCTATGCCTTAATACTCAAAAATATTTTTAGAAATATTAGTTTTATAATTTCAAATATAAGAATAATCAACACTCAGAGTTCTCACTGTGGTGCAGTGGTTTGGGGATCTGGTGTTGTCTGTTCTGAGGCTCAGGTTTGATCCCCAGCCCTGCACAGTACGTTAAGGATCCAGCATTGCTGCCATCATGACATAGGTTGCAAATGCATTTCAGATTCAATCTATGGCCTGGGAACGCCCACATGCCGCAGGTGCAGCCAAAAAAAGAGAAAATTACTCATTGTAGAAGAATTGTAAATACAGAAAGGTAAAAAGGAATGAAAGCCATTAATTATTCTCTCCAAATAGAACATTTTACTTCCTTCTATTCTTTTCCTATCTGTATGATATACATGTATAATTATGACAATGTGATTGTGATTATGACTCAAATTTTTATCCTATTTATTGCATCTATGACTGTAATGTGAACATATCTTATGGCATGAAAGGTTATTACTAAACCCTATTTTCAAAAGCAGTGCCCCATACCATCTTTTCAGGAGTAGGGCCTTCCATACTATTACTTGATACCAGTATTATCTAGAACATGATGTTTGGCTGAGCCAGCTTGGTGGTTCAGGAGTTAATATGTCCTTTTTTATCTTTAATGTGTCCAGAAAGACGGTCTGGAAAAACTTAAGTTACTGCTCAATGATTACGTCAGCTATCTATCTAGTGAGTGGTGCAAATATCTCCAAATTAGTGACCACCCTCTGAAGGAGGAAATCTTCTCCATGGAGTGGGTAGTTGCTTATCCTTTGTAATATTATGATGCTACTTTCCAAAGACTGAACCCAGAGTCAGTTCCTGAACAAGTGAGATACATGGGTTATAGCATAAGTATTTTTGATTACCAAGGCATGTAATCCGAAATCATCCTGTTATTTATGTCTCCAGCATTTAATACCACAGTGCATGAATTCTTTGTTATGAATCCACTGTATTGTTGGAGAAAATAAATAATGATGCAGTTCATATAATTATCTTGGAGACTGGGCCTTTGACAAGGGAATCACACATTTAAAGGTGGGTGGCAAATGCTGCCTTGCCCATCAAGAGAATGTCTGAAAGCCTTGGCTTGTCCCTAAATGATCTTTAAAGAAAGCTTCTGTGGCACAAATGATTACAGAGGTCATATAATTTAAGCCCCAAATTCTGCTAGCAAAGCAAGACTCTTGTGTGTTATTGGGTACTTTTATTTCTTAAGGAGAGAGAAAGGTGAAAAGATAGTGAAAGTAGAAAAAGCAATTTCTCAGAGTTTCTGCTGTGGTGCAGTGGGTTAGGATCCAGCATTGTCTCTATGGTGGTGCAGGTTTGATTCCTGGCCTGGGAATTCATACACTGTGCACGAGGCCCCTCCTCCCCCAGAAAGCAATTTCTCCCCAAAACCACCACCACTACCACCAAAAATACGCCCTGCCAAATCCAGTTACAGTAGAAGAGCTGATGAAGTTGAAAGAAGAGAGTAAAAGAGGGGAAAAGGAGATGGAATGCAGGAAGAAGATCATATGGTGAGGAGTATGTGGAAATTCTACTCGGGGGGTATTAATTGAATGAATGGTCTCACCTGGCCTACTCTGTTGTTCAGGGGACTGAGGCTGCATTCAGGCTATTTCATTATGGATTTTGTAACCTTGAAATATGGTACATTTATTTTCCTGTCTTAGAGAAAAGAGCAGAATAATGAGAAACTCCATTTACCTATCAAGGCCCTTATCAGGATGTGGTACGTATTAGACAAAGCTATAAAAATCATTTAAAAATAGTAATGCGAATTCTCACTGTGCACAGCAGAAATGAATTCCACTAGTATCCATGAGGATGTGGGTTCGATCCCTGGCCTTGCGCAATGGGTCGGGGATCGGGCGTTGCCTTGATCTTTGGTGTAGGTCGCAGATGCGGCTTGGATCCTGTATTGCTGTGGCTGTGGTGTAGGCTGGCAGCTGTAGCTCCAATTCGAGTCCTAGCCTGGGAACTTCCACATGCCACAGGTGTGGCCCTAAAGTGCAAAACAACAAAAAATAGTAATGAGGCCCCTTATTGTTTAACAATAAATACCTCTTCCTATGATATTCGTGAATCTAATTTCTATCCTTAATACCTCTATGTGATTGGTACATTTACATGAGTTAAAAAAAAAAAAAAACCCAGCTGTTTACTTGCAGAAAGTCCCATAATAGCGTGCAGTTACTGAGTGATTGCCATGAGGTCAACATGAGTCTAAAAGGTCAAGTGAATTTTCCAGTTTAATTCTCACAAATATTCCATGTGGCAGCATTCTATCCTTTTCCAGGTAGAGAAACTGAGCCTCTGGGAGGTAACTTATTCCATGGTGGGTCACAGTCTGATTCCAGAAGCTATTCTCTTATGTTCCTAACATCCATATTTGGTAAAAAGAAAATGGAAGTTTATATACATTCTTTTTCTCATATTATCTTCCATCATGTTCTTTTCCAATAGCCTGGATATAGTTCCCTGTGCTGCACGGTAGGACCTCATATATGTATGACTTGGTCACTATGCTGTACAGCAGAAATCAACTCAATGCTGTAAATTCACTATACCCTAAAAAAAAGTAAATACAAAAAATAAATAAATGGGGGCTTAAGGCATATTTAAAAATATTATTTAAATTTTCCAACATTGTTTCAAGTGATATTTTCAAGGTAGTGTGCTACACCGGCATTATCATGATAAATGATGCACACAGTGTCCGCACAAGGAGTGTAAAATGTAGAAAGATTATTAAATACAAATCATGGATTTGTTTTCCATGCATTACAATCATAAGTCTGGGTGCTCTGGGCCCCTTTTAATTTTTATACCATAACTATCACTATCAGGTTCAGTACCTTAAGATATATATTTATTTGATTTGTGAGACTTTTATTTTAAACTTCACCTCACTAGGAATGTCGACTATGTTATCAGTCAAGTTGAAACTCCTTTTTACATCAAGTATCTCATCTACCAAATGATGGTAATACCTGACACTGATGGGGGAGAAAGTAATGACATTGTTTTTAGTAGAGTTCTCAGCTCTGCGGTAGGGCAAGGCAGACAAACACAAAACTCCCTTTGTCCACCTTGAATTATATAGGAGAAGCAAATCCTTGATCTCAAGTTAATAAGAGGAAGCTACCTCAGTGGCCTAATTTGATAGGTTACAGGTTGAAGCAGATATAGAGGATCAGGAAAATAGCAGGCATACTGTGAAATAAACTTTTTTTTGTCTGCACCCACAGCATATGGAAGTTCCCAGGCCAGGGATTGAATCCCATCTGCATCTATGCCCTATGCTACAGCTGTGGCCACACCAGATCCTTAACCCAATGTGTCACAGAGGGAACTCCAGAAATAAACTTTTGCTTGCTGTGTGTTTGTTTTCCTAAGGATGTTTAAATAGTGGGTCGAAACCATGGTGACAGAGTGATGCTTTGGAGAAGCTGTTCGCTGGTGGTAACAGAGGTGAAAGGATAAAGTTGCAAACACACTAAAAAGAGGACAGAAAGAGAAGGAAATAACTCTGGCTCTAGAAGGGGAGTTTCCTGAGCTGAAGAGTGTTTCCCAGCACATAGAACATTTTGCTGTTTTTAATGTTGAAAATGAGAGTCTACATTCAAGTTGTTTAGATGTGTTCACATGCTTATGATTTTTGGAGCTCATAATAAGTGTCCTAGGAATGGCTTGTCTTAGTTTACATCAGAAAGTAATTAACATCATCACGGTGGTCAGAAGTGTTCTTCTTAGGTCCCTAAAATATGTGCTGTTTTGGTCCTGAATTACTTGCATTATTTTTTTTTTTTTCTTCTGGCTCTGCTTTCTTAGGAATAACTTAGAGATGACAAATTTTGCTTTAAGTTTTTAGCTCTTCCTCTTCCTCTCCCTCCTTCATCTTGTTGAGTATAACCATATTCTGGCTGGACAGAATTTTCTTACTTTGAAATATTCAGGATAAAATCTAAATTTTTAAATTTCCACAACTTCTGCAACCAAAATTAATGGTAGTAGAGAGTGTATTCATGTGTCAAATGGTAAATATAAATTATTATTTTGTTCATAATGTAAAAATAATGATTTCATTTAAAACTCATTTTCAGGGCATGATACATGTGCGGTGACCCTTGGGCAGGCAAAATCAGCATCACATACTATTTGGTTAAAAATGTAAATTTGTTGGTTTTATTCTAGACCAACTAAATTAGAAAATCTAAAGTTGGAGTCCAGGAATATATATTCTAACTAGCTCTTCAGGTGATTTTCATACAAATTCATTTTTTTTTTTTTTAGGGCTGCACCTGTGGCATATGGAGGTTCCCAGGCTAGGGGTCAAATTGGAGCTGTAGCCACTGGCCTACACCACAGCTACAACAACACAAGATCTGAGCCACATCTGTGACCTACACCAGAGCTCACAGCAATGCCAGATTCTTAACCCACTGAGTGGGGCCAGGGATTAAACCCACATCTTCATGGATCCTAGTTGGGTTTGTTACCACTGAGCCCTGATGGGAACTCCCAAACTTGAGCTTAAAAAGTACCAGTTCATATGCCCACTGGCTCTCTTGGGCAGACACAACCATAGGATCCCACTTGGACCCAAAGTGGAGAGGGCAGCTCGTTCCTCTGCTCCTC
The DNA here is from genome assembly GCF_054392235.1 of Sus scrofa. Taxonomy (NCBI): domain Eukaryota; kingdom Metazoa; phylum Chordata; class Mammalia; order Artiodactyla; family Suidae; genus Sus; species Sus scrofa. Next base: position 47,518,690 of record NC_139390.1, on the reverse strand, counting down.
TGTACACAGAAGTACCCAACTTTGCCCAGAATCTTTGGTAAACAACCAGTCATCTCTAGCTAGCACAGATCTTTCAGAGGAATAGCTGTGGTGTGAGAAAATGAGTTTTAAAAGCTACTGGAAATGTGGGGCTTGCCCAGAAGCCACCCCATTTTCTTCATTTTCACTGCTTTAAATCTAAAATTTAGTGACTTTTTTTTTTTTAACATGTTGTGGGCATTGTGGAAAAATATTCAACCAAAAGTCTTGATAGAGAAGAAAAAGATTTCAATGAAGAGAATTATTCTGAAAGCAGGAGCCCTGAATCTTATTTTATTTCTGTCAACTGCTGAGTGACATAATGAAAAATTGTAACATTTTAAAAATAAATGCAAATGAAAATAAAGACTTGAATATTGAGTTTACTTTCAGACGACATTTTATCACTTTCTATCACTATCACTATCACTTTTGAGTTTACTTTCAGATGACATTTTATCACTATCACAACTTAATATGTTGTGATTATAATTACATTCAGTAATTAAATGGAATGTATTAGGTTGTTTATTTTATGCTTTTCAAAGGTAGTTTCCAAGAATTAAAATCTTTGTCTAGAGACAGAGGTATTAATTACATAAATATTGAAAACAATACACATGTAATATTCCTGTCTTTTCATCAGTTTCATGTGTTTAAACTTAAAAGAAAACTTTTTACCTATCAATATAAAGTATTTACAACTTAGAATTATTCCTAATAGTGTTATAAGGTAGACCACACAGAACTTAGGAATTACGTTTTAAGTATTTTTTCATTATTGAGAATATAGTAATAAATGGGAAAAATAAGCAGTTATTCTAGGATCTAAGGAAACGGTAACTCAAACAACAATCTGGAAGGAAAGTACCTGGGAATATATACTTGTTAAATGAATGAAAAACAAAGTTTAAAGAGTTAAAGGGTAGTAATTTACATATGACACAAAGAGCCTCTTCTTAGTAATTCCCTAGAGTGCTGCGGCTGACAAGTTCTTCTTGACTTAAAGTACCTATCAAAAATGGTCTCCATGTAACCATAAGTGTAGCTGAAGAAAAATAAAAAGAGTTTGAAGTGGTTATCTCTGAAAAGAGAATCAGTGAGCAAGCAGGCACTGATTCTATGTGGAGTTTCAAAACCATCTACATGTATTAAAGTAGACAAGAAATAGAAAAACTGAGTTATAAAACTGTACTTCAAGGTCTCTCTTTCTGGAATTACATTCTGTTGCATATCTCAGTACTGAATTATTCTGCAAGCACTACCTTGCTATAAGTGAACCCATAACTTACAGTTCAAGTTCTTTACCATCACTTTAATCAAACTACCAGGAGTTCCTGTTGTGGCTCAGCAGGTTACAAACCCAACTAGCATCCATGAGGATGTGGGTTTGATCCCTGGCCTTGCTCAGTGGGTTAAGGATCCAGAGTTGCTGTGAGCTGTAGTGTAGTTTGTGAACACAGCTCAGATCCCAGGTTGCTGTGGCTGTGGCATAGGCCGGCAGCTGCAGCTCTGATTTGACCCCTAGTCCGGGAAGTTCCATATGCTGCAGGTGTGGCCCTAAAAAACAAAAGAAAAAAAGAGAAAGAAAGAAGGAAGGAAGGAAGGAAGGAAAGAGAGGAAAGAAAGAAAGAAAGAAGGAAAGAAAGAAAGAAAGAAAAACAAAAGAAAACAAAAAGAAAGAAAGAAATTGAACTACCAAATGATCTAGCAATCCCACTTCTGGGCATGTATCTGGATAAAATCATAATTTGAAAGGATACATGCACCTCGATGTACCTCATTATTGCAGCACTATTTACAATAGCCAAAACATAGAAGCAACATAAATGTCCACCCCAGATGAATGGATACAGAATATGTGTGCATATATACAGTGGAATATTACTCAGCCATAAAAAAGAATGAACTAATGCCATCTGTGGCAACATGGTGGACCTAGACAATATCATAATGAACAAAGCAAGTCAAAGACTAACATCACATGGTACCACTTACATATGGAATGTAAAAAATTGGTCCAAAAGAATTTATTAAAAAGAACAGAAAGAGATTCATAGACTTTGAAAGCAAAATTATGGTTATCAAAGGGGAAAGATGTGGGGAGGGACTGGTATATGCACATTATTATATATGGAAAGGATAGTAAGTGGGGACCTGTTGTATAGCATGGAAAACTCTACCCAATATTCTGTAATAATCTATGTGAGGAAAAAAATCTTAAAAACAATGAATGTGTGTACATGTATAATTGAATCACTTTGTTATATGGCAGAAATTATCACAACCTTGCCAATCAACTATATTTCAATAAAACTTTAAACAATGAAAAAAAGACAAAACAAAAAAAGGTGACCTCAAAAAAAAGTAAAAATCAGTCCAATTTATAAAAAGAAAAAAATAATAAATAATAATTCTGTTTGTATGTGTGAAAAGGCAAGATGAATCAAATGTATTTGAGAGAAAAAAAGCTTTCATTAAAATATTAAAAATATACCTTCAGTTGAAGAATACAATTAAAGTATTTTAGTGTCTTTTAAAATAAAAAAAATAAAACTGAGATAAATATAACTTTTTGTCCTTGATCCTTAACTCCCTGTCCCCCCCACCTGAATCAGAGCACTTCCTAGAAATCTTGGCTTATTTTTAGGAGATGGTGTCTTCTTTCTCTGATTTATAACAACAGTCTGTGTCCTCTTCAAGGCTCTTAATATGAATTACAAAGCTAAGAGTAAAGATTTGCTTTTCTATATCACAAAGGACCATGTCAGGCGATGTACAGAACAGTCCTTATGTGAAGTCTTGCTTTTGTAGTTGTTCCAGTCTAAGGAGAGAACGCCCCGCCAATAGCAGACCCTGGGTGCTAGTGGATTGTTAGCTCTCCCACTAACCCCTGGTCCCTGTCTGAGCATTTTCCATTCAAAACCATGGTGATCAGCACCCTTTGGATTGAAAACCACCTCAGCAACTGGAAACTGCCCATCAAAAGGATGCTTCAAATACTTTCTGAAACAAGATGCACCAACAGTTCACAAACCAGCAACTACCTTTTATATTCCCCTATTCACAATAACTTGCCCCAAATGAGAATTAACAAATGTCCTCTAAGTTTTTAATTTTTTTTCTAAAGCAAGTGAATGAAATTTTCTCCTTTTAAAGGATACATCAGACTCATTTAAGCAAATTTGAATGAGGAAGTTAAAATTTAATTTACTTTCTTAGAAGAAAAAAGTGAAACCATTTTTTCTTTTTGATCATTATTCAGAGTATCATGTTTCTTTGCCTGTCTCTTATCTTAATTTGAATATGAAATATCCTTAGAACTTGGTTTCCCCACTTTCAGAATAGTCCTTTAATTTCTCCTCTTTACTTGTATTTCATGTATTCTTTATTCTCATTCTCCTACTTCTCCAAATACTATGAAGTGGTAGATAATTAGCTATTGAAGGGAACTGAAAGGAAGATTTTCAGCATATTTTCAGGATGTAACATATATTCTTAATATTTACTTTTTTTCTGGATAATTTTTTCTTTCATATAATATAAAGTTTAGAATTAATAAGTCTATTCTAAAGGTCTTAAATTCCTTTATCCTAATGTCAGCTCAGAAAATTTCCAGCAGAAAAAAATACATTTTAAGAAATCATAACTTGAGAACTTGCCAAGCACAGCATGAGCATCTAACCACTGTGCTACTTTGATTTATGTCAAAAGAAAGAATCCGTTCTTACGCTCTGAAGAGTTTCTTTGGATTGATAGTTAAAGAATGAAAATTTTCTAGGAATGTATTAAACAGAGACGATATGAAGCTATTGCCTTTCTTACTAGTGGATGAAGGCAATGACAATCCAAGGGATAAATTCTTCTCCCTACAAATCTTTAAAGATCATCATTAAAGATCACGTCAGTGTTTTTCCAGAGTTACACCAGCCAATCATGTTAAATTCATTTTTTTCTTTTTTTAAAATTTTAAATGATTTTTTTCCCATTATAGCTGGTTTGCAGTGTTTTGTAAATTCTCTACTGTAGATCAAGGTGACCCAGTCACACATAAATACATACATTCTTTTTTCTCATATTATCATGCTCCATCATAAATGACTAGATATTGTTCCCAGTGCTATATGGCAGGATCTCATTGCTTATCCATTCCAAAGGCAGTAGTTTTCATCTATTAATCGCAAATTCCCAGACCATCCCACGCCCTCCCCTTCCCCTTTGGCAAATACAAGTCTGTTCTCCAAGTCCATGATATTCTTTTCTGTGGAAATGTTCATTTGTGCCCTATATTAGGTTTCATGATATCATGTATATCATAGGGTATTTGTCTTTCTCTTTCTGACTCTACTTCGCTAAGTTTGAGAGTCTCTAGTTCCATCTGTGTTTCTGCAAATGGCATTAGTTTGTTCTTTTTTATGGCTGAGTAGTATTCCATTTTGGATGTATGTACCACATCTTCTTAATCCATTCATCTGTCAATGGACATTTAGGTTGTTTCCATGTCTTGGCTATTGTGAATAGTGTTGCAATGAACATGTGGGTGCCTGTGTCTTTTTTAAGGAAAGTTTTGTCCATATATATGCCCAAGAATGGGATTGCTGGATCATATGGTAGTTCTATATTTAGTTTTCTGGGGTCCCTCCATACTGTTTTTTCCATAGTGTTTGTACCAATTTACATTCCCACCAACAGTATAGGAGAGTTCCCTTTTCTCCACACCCTCTCCAGTATTTATCATTTGTTGATTTGTTAATGATGGCTGTACTAACCGGTTTGAGGTGGTAACTCATGGTAGTTTTGATTTGAATTTCTCTAATAATCAGTGATGTTGAGCATTTTTTATGTGCTAGTTGGCCATCTGTATATCTTCCTTGGACAAATGTCTATCCAGGTCTTTTGCCCATTTTTCAGTTTGGTTGTTGGCCTTTTTGCTGTTGAGTTTTATAAGTTGCTTTCATATACTAGATATTAAGCCCTTGTCAGTTGCTTCATTTGAAATGTTTTTCTCCCATTCCGTAAGTTGTCTTTTTTCATTTCTTTTTGGTTTCCTTTGCTTTGCAAAAACATGTTAGTTTGATTAGTTCCCATTAGTTTAGTTTTGCTTTTATTTCTGTTGTTTTGGGAGACTGACCTGAGAAAACATTTTTTTGCTTTTTTATCCAGTCTCCCACTCCATGTCTTTTTATCGGAGCATTCAGTCCATTGACATCTAAGGTAGTTATTGATAAATATGTATATATTACCATTTTAAACCTTGTTTCCTAGTTGATTCTATGTTTTTCCTTTGTTCCTTTCTTTTTTCGTTGGAGAATTTCCATTTATTTTATGCTTGTGTACTTTTTTTTTTAATTTCTGTGAATGTAATGTTTGGTTTTGATTTGTGGTTGCCCTGTTTTTTAAGTATGTGAACCCCTTCCTATATCTTCTTGCTTTAACCTGATAGTCATATAGGCTCATACACATTATTAAAAGAAAAAAAGTCTATATTTTCTTACTTTCCTTCCCCACATTCTGTGATTTTGAATTCCATTTTTAACATCTTCATGTTTGTCCTTTTGCTATTCCTTGTGTTTATCATCATTTTTACAGTAGTTTTTTTTTTTTTTTTTTTTTTTTTTTTTTTTTTTTTTTTTTGCTTTACCTTTTTAGTTCTGCATGCAAATTTATTTAAGCGACTGCTTTCCAGTCGTGGTTTCCTCCATCCTATTTCTTCTTCCTGCTTTTTTTTTTCTTTTAATTTAGAGAAGCTCTTTCAGTATTTCTTTAGTTGGTTTAGTATTGCTGTACACTTTTAGTTCTTGTTTGTTGGAGAAATTATTTCCCATTCTATTTTAAATGATATTCTTGCTTGGTAGAGTATTTTAGACTGCAAATATTTTCCTTTTAGAACTTTGAATATATCTTGCCACTCTCTTCTGTCCTATAGTGTTTCTGTAGAGAAATCAGCTCATAGCCTTATAGGGTTTCCCTTATAATTAATACTTTGTTTTTCTCTTGCTGCCTTTAGAATCCTCTCTTTAACTTTTGCCATTTTTGTTATAATATGTCTTGGCATGGTCCTTTTTGGGTTCAACTGGTTTGTGGCCCTCTGTGCGTCCTGTGTCTTAATATCTATTTCCCTTAGATTTGGAAAGTTTTCAGACATAATTTCTTAAAATATATTTTCAAAATATATTCCTTTTTCATCTCCTTCTGGAATATCTATAATGCATAGATTGGCCCACTTTATATTATCCCATAAATATCTTATATTGCTTTCATGTTTTTTTATTTGGTTTTCTGTCTGCCATCCTGATTGCGTGATTTCCATTATTCTATCTTCCAAGTCACTAATTCATTTCTTTGCATTATTCATTCTGCTTTTTAGTGCCTTTAGCTCAGTTTTCATCTCTGCAAATTAATTTGTTTTTTCTTCATTCTTCCTTATATTTTCTAGTTCCTTTCTAAAGGACTGTTTATATCCACTCTTAATTCCTTGATATTCAACCTTAATTCCTTCGGTATTTTCACTATCTCTCTTTTGAACTCAGTGTCTATCAGACTGCAGAGATCCATTTCATTGTTTGCTGCTTTCGATGAATTCTCCTGTTCTTTTTACTGGGAATGGTTCCTGAGCTTCTTCATCTTGCTTATGTTTCTTTTTGTGTGCATTTAGAGAAGCCCAAGTGTAATATTGGAGGGCTACTACTATGCAAGGAACACCCTTTTTTATTTTGTGGGTGGTCAATTGGCTTGGGAGTTTGGATACTTTCTATCTCTTTCTTTGGTATGGGAATTGGATATTTGCTGTCTCTTTCTTTGGTGTGAGCAGGCTGTTATCCCCAGGGTGCTGAGTGTGTTTCCAGGGAGAAGGAGGCAACAGGTAGGGCTAGTAGTCAGTGCCTGTTTACTGGGCTCTTAACAACAGCAAGGACCTGCAGGAAGGTGGTGCAGGCTACTCCTAGTTGCAGGGCCCTAGAAAGTGATAATGAGCCTTAGGCAGATTTACAAGTTTCCCAGAGCATTTGGCAGTGGCAGTGGCAGTGGCTGGGTGTGTGAGTTTCCAGGGAACTGAGAGCAAAAACAGGTAGTGTTTGGTCACAATAATGTCAGGGACACCTAGCGGCAGTGGGCCACGCCCACTTCTGGAATCACTGATAACTGCAGTGGTTTGCTCCTCCCCCATGTAGACCATGCAAAAAGCACCCTGTCCTACTTAACCCAGAAAGGAGGTGCTGCACAGGCTAATACTAGTTGCAGGGTCCTGGGAAGTGGCAGTAATCAAGAATGTGGGCACTTTCTGTAGCATTCAACAGTTGCAGCTACTCCCAGGGGAGCGAGAGCAACAACATGTGTGTTCTGTCACATCACAATGCCCTCCTCTGTGGTGCCATCTGAGGTGGTTGGGGCCTGAAGTTGTGCCTGTTTAGGCACCCCCAGTGGCGGTGGGCCACACCCACCTCTGGAGTCTGAGACAACTGTAGTGGTTTTTCCCCACCACCTGCAGACCACACAAGAACACTCCATCCTGCTTAATCCACACAGGAGGTGCTGCACAAGCTGCACCTAGTTTCAGTGTCCTGGAAAGTGACAGTGATCAAGCATGTGGGCGCTGCCCGGAGTGTTTGGCAGCAGCAGTGGCAGGGTTGGTGTGTTCCCAGGGGAGTGAGAGCAACAAAGGGTGTGCTCGGTTGCAGTGCCCCCTTTTTTTTTTTTTTTTTGCCAGCCCAGGAGGTGGCTGGGGCCTCAGGTGGAGCTCACCCACAGGACCCCCGTGGTGGCAGGCTACCCCTCCCTCTGGCCTAGACAACCACCATTGTCCATTCTTGCTGCCTGTAGAGCATGTCATACTTAGCACCCCACTGCCCTGAGCCCACACTAAAGTTTCCTGGCCACCCATAGCCCACACAAGAAGCACCTGGTCCTCCATAGCTTGAGCAAATGGCCTTTTACCACCTATAGCCTGTGAGAGAGGTACCCTGCCCTATGAGAGCTTGTGTGGGTGCAAGGAGATTCCTTGAGTGGTCAGCCCCTCCTCCTCTCACCCTCCCCCAAAATGGTGCCTTTCTTCTCCTGAGGACCCAGATCTCCTCCCAGATTCCCTCTGCCATGGTGTTCCACTCCCTAGCCCGTAGCACACCATTCTCCCACCATGGCACACTTCTCCTTAGCACTTCAGGCTGTCCCCACACAGCCAGCCCTAGTCTTATCCCTGGAACTGACCTCAGGAGCCTGAGTCTCAGGACCCAGCCCCCACTTGAACATCTCAGACTGTGAAGCCTGGAGAGGTGGTGCAGATGATCTGTGCAGTTCTCACTCTACTTTGCCCTCCTCAGGTCAGCTGCTTTTCTTTTCTCAGTGACTTTGAGGTCCCTCTATCTTGGCTGATCTCCCCCTTGGTTAGGTGGCTTCCCAGGGTATGGGTTCATTTTCTCTTTCACATCTCCCTCTCATGAATGCTAGTCCCTTTCTGATTCCTTTTCTCTTTCTCTCTCTTCTTTTCTTTTGTTCTACCCATTTATGTTGAGAGTTTCTTTCCTTTTTTGGTGTTTTAAATCTTTCTGCCAGTGTTCAGTAGATGTTCTGCGTGAATTGTTTTACATGTAGATTTTTTTTTTTGATGTGTTTGTGGGAGAAGGTGAGCACAATGTTTTACTCCTCTTTCATCTTGATCCTTCCCCTCTAGAGAGAATTTCTTAGGAGCAAACATCTAATTCAGGAAGGGTAATCAGATGAGACCACTGTGTGGTGGTAAAATCTGAGTCACTACCTGAGTTATGGAACTAAACCTGCTATCAAAAATCTTGGAAACAAGCTTTATATTGTTGAAAAATAGAAAGAAGTTCAAATTGTATGAAGATTTTAAAAAGTATTATTTGAATGAATTACTGAAAGATTGAGGTCATCATCCTTTTTTTCAAAAAACATATTCAAATGCAATCCCCAAAGAGATTCCTGCATTTATCCAACCATTTGGTTTATATTTTCTATAATCAAATTTGGTAGTCTATTAAAATTTAAAAATAATATTTTTTTCAATATCTGAATCTGGACAATGTAATTTGCAATTGAATCATAGGCATTTCCTGGATATTTTAAAGGTAATATTGGCTAACAACTTACTAAATGATTTCCCACAGAATATAAGTTTCTATCAATAAAGTTAATTCTCAAAACAAACATTCTGAGTATAACTTTCCCTGTAGTCTGGCTGATGAAACGTAAAAAATGTGGAGTAACTTGCCTAAGCTTTCAAAGAGAGTACACTGTAGAGAGTAAATTGTGGCACTTAGTAATTTGTCTTAACAGTATAAACCCATCTCTTTGGCAAATTTTAGATAAAACTTACTCCTTGAATTTATAAATGTGAATGGTTATTTATCTAACATGGTTGTATGTGTACTTAATATTCATGGATGCACTGTTTTGTAATTTCCCTCCAGACAAGACAGTGGCATGTACTTAGGCTCACATTACAAGACATATGAGGATTGGTCTCTGTGGCACCAAGGAGTCCCCTAGAGCCTTTAGCATCTCCACCATGGATGCAGGAATCAGAGCATCAGTGCTCTCAGGAGGTGGATGAAATTGCCCTATGGGTTGTCAAGTTGCAGGGCTACAGCTGACAGACAGGGCTACCATTCTTTCTCTGCTGTGTTTAGTTCAAACCTGATGAGCCCAGAATGGGGCTCATCAATTTCAAAAGAAAAGAGTCCTCTGCTTTCTTTGTTTTGGTCTCAGAAGATAAATAGTTCTTGCGTCACCTCTGACATGGCTTTGTGCCCGTGTAGGTCAGCAGTAAGTAGATGGGGTTGATGGATGAAAAGGGCAAAGCAACTGGACAGGACTCACCAAAACCCATGGTGGCCTATCCTAGAAGGGCCCATGAATCTCTCTGTAATCTTTGCCTAATGGTCAATCTGAAGCTTTTTCCACCCAAACAAATAAATATATGTCTGGAACAACTAATATTGATTCCCATCTGGGAGACCTATCAAGCAGGGGTGGTTTTATTAGGTTTGAAAGGGGCAAACATGTCACTTAGTGAAGACAGAGACATGGTGGGGTTCTTAGGGGAGGTCAGAGAGCTAGACGGAGCCAGCAGAACAGCTGCTAAAGAGCTGGAGGGCTTATTTCTGAGTGGAGGGGAAATATGTGTAGTCCTCTTAAGTTTTGTTGTCTTTTTTTTTTCCTTTCCAGAATATCAGTGATCTTTCCTCCCAACCTAAGAATTTAGCTTAGCAGAGTACGTTATATTTGTAAATGTGGGGCAATAATGGCAAAATAAAACAAAAGAGCAATAACAAGAAAATCATGTCTACTGGTTCCTACATGAGAACGGAACTAGAGAGCATTTGTACAGGCATCTAGCCACAAACAAGTACCCACAACTGTTGTGTGTGCCTATTATTTGTTGAATCTCACCAGGCTTTTCTTTTCCTTTTTTTTTTCTTTTTTTTTTTTGGCCATACCCTCAGCATGTGGAAGTTCCCAGGGCAAGGACTAAACCCATGCCACAGCAGTGGCCCAAGCTGGTAGAGTGACAATACTGGATTTTTAATCTGCTGCATCATAAAGGAACTCTTCATCAAGCTTTTTTTTTTTTTTTAAAAAAATATGTGATTTCTATACATTTTTTCTCATATAGTCATAACAAACTTACCAGCAAGTCAGTTTCTTATCTTATAGTCCATGGAATTGAGGCTTAGAGAAGTTAAATGAACCAAATTAAATAAGGAAAAGGCCAGAAATCTGTTACCTAATCCTATTAGTCTGTGTCCAGGGCCCAAGGTTATTTTTTTACATGACATTGTAAATATTTAATGTACAAAAAGTGAGATTCTCATGAATAAAAAGGCAGGAAATGGAGTAGCAATGCATGGGAACTAAAGTAGGAATAGGTTAAAACTCCATTTTCTATTAATCTCCATTTTTCCTTCTCTGATGCTATTTTTGTCTTACATGTAAGCACTCTCACTTGGGGGCTGAGATTTACATATTTTCCAGGGCTTGAGGTATTTTAGGACTTTAGAACTTGAGGCATTTGAATTCCTCTCATAAATTGTAGGGAATCATCAAGATTTTAAGAAAGCATCCTGGAAATGCATTTGCAATTAAGAGACCAACTTTAAACAATGTCGTGTGTGTGTGTGTGTGTGTGTGTGTGTGTATTTCACAACCAAAAAATCTATAATAGATACACACACAAATAAGAAAAAGCAATGTAAACACTAAAGATAGTCATCAAACAACAAGATAAGAGAACAAAAGAAGAGAAAAAAGGCCAACAAAAACAAATCCCAAAACAATTAACAAAATTAGACTAAAAACATACATATCAATAATTACCTTAAATGTAAAAATGGACTAAATGCTCCAACCAAAAGATATGGGCTATCTGAATGGATAAAACAAGACCCATATATATGCTATATAAAGAAGTGGTGGTACCTATATACAATGGAATATTACTCAGCCATAAAAAATAACGAAATAGTGCCCTTTGCAGCAACACAGATGGACCTAGAGCTTATCATACTAAGTGAAGTTAGACAGTGAAAAAGAAAGGTCAAATAATATCACTTATATGTGGAATCTAAAAAAGGATACAAATGAACTTATTACAGAACAGAAATAAACTCACAGACTTTGAAAACAAAATTATGGTTACCAAGGGGACAGGTGTGGTAGAGGGACAGATTTGGGGGTTTGGAATTGGCATATGCCCACAGTAGTATATGGAATGACTGTTCAATGGGAACCTGCTGTATAGCACAGGGAACTTTACCCAACATTCTATGATGGTCTATATGGGAAAAGACTCTGAAAAAGAATGGATGTGTGTATATGTTTAACTGAATCATTTTGTTGTAGAGCAGAAATTATCACAACATTGTAAATCAACCATACTTCAATAAAATTTTGAAGCAGAAAAAAATTGATCCTTGATTATTTTTCACAGTCCTAAATTACAATAATAGATTCAAAAAATGAGAAACCATTGAAAAAGAAAATGACAGACTGACAAGTTCTTTGTACCAAGCTCAGGAGAGTAAAAATACTTAAAGTTTCAGTTTCCAGCATTATCACTGTTGTGTATTTAATTTGGATATCCTTAAATTTAAAATAAAACACTTCCAGCAATTGTCAAGACATAAAAATGTGGATGTTATGTTGTCCATGGTATAGGTTTTCCAGAATTAATGAGGAAGTGGAGGTTCTTGGTTTGTTGCTCTGATGCAACCCAGGGAAAATGCTGTAATACAATGAATGAGCACTCAGCCAGCAGGCCACTTCCCAATAAAAACAGTTAGCATTGTGCCATAAACACATGAAAAATAGCTTATTAAGACACCAATCTGGAACCCGAATTGAGGGAAACAGAGGATGTGCTATTTTTTTCTTACATCCAAACTTAAAAATAAATGTCTCTGTTTTGGCCACCAGGATAACACCTAAAAATAGTCTTGATGATTGTTTTTGTTAGTCATGTCACTTTTCCTCTTGGGTATCAGATGGCACTGAAGCACATAAAGTAAGGCATTTAAAACCTAAACCTTCACAATAGATTGTTGTCAACTTTAAAGTACTCTTGTTTATGGGGCTTTGGAAAAGCACTACTTTCAGCCAATTCAAGTATTTGCCAAAATGGGAGTAAATAAAAAGAAAAGAAAAAATTCTGGAGGGATTTGACAAAGAAAAGTGCACAAAATTGAAACGTAATTAGGAGCCAATATCATTTAGTCTCTGTTCTGTGCAACAAGATTAAAAATAAACATAGTATTATTCAGAAATAACATTCCTGCCCAGAAAAGGAATGATATACGTAAAAAAAATAACATCACAAAACAGATATATATTTTTTGAATCCACAGTGTGACTGCTACCACTGATATCTTGTTACAGATTATTTAAATCTTGTCTAATACAGATGGATGACAAGCACATGAAAAAATGCTCAATGTCACTGATTATTAGAGAAACTCAAATCAAAACTACCATGAGTTACCACCTCACACCAGTCAGAATGGCCATCATTAACAAGTCTACAAATAACAAGTGCTGGAGAGAGTGTGGAGAAAGGATACCCTCCTATACTGTTGGTGGGAATGTAAATTGGTACAAACACTATGGAAAAAACAGTATGGAGGGACCCCAGAAAACTAAATATAGAACTACCATATGATCCAGCAATCCCATTCTTGGGCATATATATGGACAAAACTTTCCTTAAAAAAGACACAGGCACCCACATGTTCATTGCAACACTATTCACAATAGCCAAGACATGGAAACAACCTAAATGTCCATTGACAGATGAATGGATTAAGAAGATGTGGTACATACATCCAAAATGGAATACTACTCAGCCATAAAAAAGAACAAACTAATGCCATTTGCAGAAACACAGATGGAACTAGAGACTCTCAAACTTAGCGAAGTAGAGTCAGAAAGAGAAAGACAAATACCCTATGATATACATGATATCATGAAACCTAATATAGGGCACAAATGAACATTTCCACAGAAAAGAATATCATGGACTTGGAGAACAGACTTGTATTTGCCAAAGGGGAAGGGGAGGGCGTGGGATGGTCTGGGAATTTGCGATTAATAGATGAAAACTACTGCCTTTGGAATGGATAAGCAATGAGATCCTGCCATATAGCACTGGGAACAATATCTAGTCATTTATGATGGAGCATAATGATATAAGAAAAAAGAATGTATGTATTTATGTGTGACTGGGTCACCTTGATCTCCAGGAGAAAATCAACAGAACACTGTAAACCAACTATAATGGAAAAAATAAAAATCATTAAAAAATAAAAAGAGGTATTTCAATAATTTTACCAAAGAACAGAAAAAAAATAAATCCTATTTCGTGAAAGGAGGACAAAACAAATAATAAATGGTAGAAAAACAGAAACTCACTAACTAATTGGCAAACAATTTTTATTACATCTAAGAGATGCACACAACAAATTAACAAGTTGTTTTTGTTGTCAACTTTAGATATGATAATGTAAACATATTGATTCATTGGAAATGCTGGTGAGGAGGGATAGAATTTTACAAAGGAGAGAGCAGGTAAGTGAAACTTAATAGGTAAATATAATTTTCCAGGAAGAAAAGGAGAATGGACATTTGAGTCTGAAGCCCTCCAAGATTCAAGCCTTCAGAATGTGAGACTTGGGTTATGCATTGTCTGACTATAGTATAAAATTTTGGATTGGGGAAGAAGAAATCAATTGAAAATTTTAGTTAGGTTTATTTTCCAACTAGAAGTTAAAAGTGAAAGCAAATTTAATCTCAAATACCTTTAACTGAAAGATGAGTAATTAGCTTATGTGACTGAAAATCTAGGGACAGGTAAGTGTAAGCATTCTGTTTCTCCTCAATTCAGGACCTTTCTTCATCAGCAGGACTCAGTTTCTCATTTGCTTTACTCAGTTCTCCTTCTTCTCTGCTGGGTTTAGGCTTCAGTAGACACACTTCTCTACTTGTCATCCTGGGAGGGCTTTCGACCCCAGGTCCTTTCCTGTTCAAACCTGGAGAAAGAGGGCAAAGCTTCCTGTGGCCACTCCCATGCTTGACCTGTGATTCATTCTGGTTGGGTTGGTTTGGTCAGTTGCCCCTTTCTGACTCCACACTGCTCTGTATGTACCACTAATAGGGGTGGGGTTCTCCTGCAGCTGAGGGTGGAACCTGACTGGGAGAAGCAGGGGTATATGTCATGGCAGCTTTTTAAATTATTTTTTATTTACTTTTGTGCAGTGTGAGAGGTTTTTATTTCCGGCTACAAAAAGTTTCTCAGCTTAACTATTAGTCAACAATCTTTTAGTACATGAATTAATTATAAAGGGCTTATAGTTACATTTATTTTTGAAGAATTGTAAAATGTTTTAGAAATTGCATTTTGTCATTTTGTAATAAATGGAAATCCAGCAATTATCTTTAACCAGACCCACTTCCGCCACATTGCAATTTCCTTTTAATGGTCAGACATTTTGAAATAAGAATATTGCATATTTATTTTATCTTTTTTTTTTTCACTGAGCCCTTTGCATGTAAAACTTCCCACGCCAGGGATCAAACCTGAACCACAGCAGTGACACAAAGGTCTTGTCAGTTTTAAAACAATTGAGGTCTACTGTAGCCTGTTCCTTTGCCACCTAACATATGAGCAAAACTCATTCTTAAGTTATTTATCCCCAGTTATAATATATTACCAAGTTGAAGCTCATATTCCTCACTGGACAACAGGCCAATAAATCAACAGAAAAAGTGTTGGGGCAAAAATTGGAGACTTTATTTGGAAAGCCAGCAGGCAGAGAAGATGGTAGAATTGTGTGCCAAAGAACCATCTTCCTTGAGTTTTGATGCTAGCTTCTTTTATAGAACAAAGAAGAGGAGGTGAGGAGGTAAAGTGAAATAAGGCAGTAAAGTGACTGCAAATATTTCCTGGTTCCTGCCAGACTCCCAAGGGGAGTCTTTCCTGCAGCCTTTCACAGGCGGCCTGGTCAGTTTTCCTGTGAGCTAAACAAGGGAATTTTAGCTTAACCATAGTGATTAACTTGTAGCAAAAACAATGGGATGCAAAGGTTAAAGCAAAAGAAGCAGATCCACTGTGGAGTCAGACTTGCTCCTCCCTGTTACATATCAAGTTCTGAGTCTCTGCTTTTGGTTAATATCATTTCCATCCTCATGGTCCAGCAAACTAAAAGAAAGTTTAACTCCTTTCAATAACTTATCAAGACATAATGATAAAGAATAAATATCTTTGCAATAAAAATTCTATTGGATGGGGCTAGTGAGAAATAAAATACAGTGGCCGAGAGTCCATCCCATATTATCTCAAAAAATAGCAAGGGTTTTTTTGCCTTGTTTGCATGGCTGCTAAAAAGAGTTCTTTTGTTGGTATATTTAAATTAGTTGCCCTAGTTTTGCTCTTCTGGTGGTTACCCCCTCCTCCCTGCTTTTTTTTGTCCTCAGTGGTTATATGGGAGATGGGCATATGGAGAGTGTCCCACCCCTTCCTGTTGTGATAGGATGAGGAATATGGGATGTGCTTGAGAGGGATTCTTACTGTAACCTGTTGGGTTCCAGTGCTGATGGCACAACTTTCTTAAAATTTAACTGGGCTTTCAATCCGCGTGTTCCAGACAATTCCATGGGCTAGCAAAACTGTATACAAGCCCCTAAATTTTGTGTTTTGAAGTAAAAAGTTTTCCTTTAGCCACCCAGGCTTCCCCTCAGTCTCAAAAGGCTGACTCAAGAGTTAATGATTAGAAAATACTGACAGAGCTAAAAACTGGTTAAAACAGTTTCCACTATGTTATGTCCTGCCTTGGCCCACTAATTTACTCTAACTGGTTTTTCACAAATGATTTCTTCCTTGCTTAATTCCTGTCCTTTACTAATGGTTACTTTCTAGTTAGAGTTATATTGCACCTAGTGTTTTCTTTTGTAATCAGAACATTCTCTAACACCGCTTCCCTATAAGCAATCTTCTTTCCAGAAAAAAAGGTCAAGGAATGACAACCCCAAAGACAACCAGAAACCATCACTGGACCCACTGATGCCAGACTTGAGGATTCTGAAATGATCTATGGAGGGGAAAGGATGTAGATACCTAAATCAATAACCCTATCTTCTGAGCTAAACCTATAAAACCCATTGCTATCCCCTCTCAAGGCAAGACATGGTGTTGAGGCATTAGCCTGCTATGTAGCCTACTTTGCCTGGCAAAGCAATAAAGCTGCTCTTTCTGCTTCACCCAAAACTCTGTCTTGAGATTTAATTGGTGCCAGTGTAGAGAGGCTGGTTTATGCTACACTAGCACTAAAAACAAGAGACTTCCTGGAGCCAGAATTTGTATCAGAGCAAGACCCCGTATCTTTCTCCTAAGGCCCCCAGCCTCTTTGCTCTGCAACCCCCTTCATCCACGTTTTCTAAACCTTGCTTCTGCCTTGGGGCTTTTTAATACATTGACGTTGACCATAGACTGGGGCTGGGGTTGGGGGTGGGGGGGTGCCGTGACCACTCTGATTTTTGTTCCCAGGCACACATGTGTGACATCCTTGTGGTGAGGTAATCTCCCTCCTTTCTAATAGTTTAAAATAGGAGCTTCTTTGGAGGAGCCTATTGAAAATGACTTCTCACAGTTTTAATATTTTCTGCTATTGTTTCTACTTCCCTGCTTTTGTTGGCAATCACTTTAGTCTGGAGGAGAGAATTCAGCTTTCTAATCTTTCAAATTCCTCAGTGACCCTGAATGGGTTTCAGGCAAGAAAGTAAAGCCACAATTTTTTCCCCTGTCTATACTCAGAGGCACCAATTTCAACATAAGCTGGTCTTGTTGTTATAAAACTTAGAAAATCCATAAGAATAACAATCACACCCCTATCCTATGTTTTTCTTATCAGATCAGGAATGCTGTTGCCTCCCTAAGAACAAGTTCTGAACACCAAACTAGCACAAGTGTAAATTTACCCATTTCTGACTTCTGTAACCAAATATCCTCATGCCCCTGACATGGAGGCCTCAGAGTCCTCCTTACCCCTTGATTATGAATTTAGTGTCTGTCATTTGTAAGGTTGCATTCTTAGTGCCAGCTTCTTGTATCTCCTGATGGCAAGTGAGAGAAAACACTGTCCAAACTACCCACAAAAACAGTGCACTGACTCAGAGCTGAAAAGTCCATGGCTTGTGTGGTCTTGGGAGATGTTCACAGGATCAAGTTTTCTTCTCCTTGTGTTTTAGATTCCCATTTCCTGTGTTGACTCCTTTTTCAGGTAGTGTGTTGGTTTGTAATGTGTCAACTTTGCCCAAATGGAAGGACAGGGCCTTTCCTTATGTGATTCTGGATTAGGACTTGCTGAGGTAAAAGTGAGCAAGCCTGGGGCAGTGGAAAGGCACCTGCAGACATTGAGCTTTGAGAGTCAGTGTAGGAGGCCAAGTGATGGTGTAGCTTGCAGATGCTGATGGATATCTTACCTTGTTGCTGGGGGACAACCATGTGCCTGGAGCTCTCCCTACACTGCAGCCTCTTTGGGTCCAGTTAAAGCACATGTCAGCCCCATTGTCATGGAAATGCATCAGCTCTTTCAGCAGGGTACCTGTGAAGTCAAGGTTAAGGAGGTGAGAGATGGTTTTAGGCTCCAGTGCATCCTCCTGCGTTCCAGTTTTTTTGTTTGTTTGTTTGTTTTTGTTTGTTTGTGTGTACGTGTGTGTTCCTGTATGAACTCTTCTTTCATTCTCCTCCATTTTATGCCAGTTTTAATTCCTAAATGTCAATTTCAGGGCTGTCACCCGACACTGAGGCAATGTCCTTTGGCAGATTCCTTGAGGAGACTTCATAGTTGAGTAATGCTTTATCATAGTAATAAATCCTTTATTCCATAAGCTTATAGTTCTGTTCTCCTCTCAAACCTTAGCTAATACAGATGGGTTCTCTTTTTTTGTCTTCACTATGTAAGATGATAACTGCAATGCTCCCTCCCAAGTTCAAGTCTACAGGAAAAGGCAGAGTACTGAGGTCCCTTCTCATTGGCTCACCTTGGGTCATCTGGTCATTTCCTATCAACCTCTGTGACCATGAGGAGAGAATTGTCCTGTTGGCTGGGCCTGCTTCATACGTCCACCCCTGTGTGAATGACTGTTGCCCAGGGAATTCAGTATATTGACTGGCCAATTCCGAATCCCATGCTCCCATTCTAAAAACTGGTGCCCCTTTATAAGAAGAGGTTGATTTCCCAGATTTCAACATGTTTCAATCAGAGAGAGAGGAAACAGAGTGTTCATTGCAAGGGTGAGCTATCACCTGTGCAGGCTGATAGTCTAGACATATTTTACAGTAGTGGCAAGTCATCAGGACTTCTAGAAGCAGGAGACAGCTATAGCCCAGTGGACTTCTAACTCTTTAATTTTGAGAACAATATTCTATGTGATTTTTATTTCCTCCACTCTGTCATCATGCCTGCAACATGGTAGTGGATAAACAAAATCACCAGGTTGTTGAATAATATGATTTCTGTTTTTGAAAGATGGTCAGACACTGTGAGGAGGATGGATATATGGGCAGTAGTTGAGCCTGAAGGATGGACTGGGCTAGATAAAAAAAATATGGATGAGGAGAAAGTGGCGTGAGGTTGGGATTCTGAGATGCACCAAAGTTCAATAGCAAAGGAAGATGTGATGAAGGAGAGCAGAAAATAGCAGTAAAAATGGTTAAAGGAATTGGAGTTAGCTTGTTTTGTGATTTCATTAGACCAGGACACAGACTATCACCCTGAGGAAAATTGCATATGTACATGCTAAAGCAATTTTCAAAGGCACTCATGGTTGTGCATGGCTCTGGACAAATAAACAAGAAATGGATTTTTTTATATGAAGGAAATATATTTGAACTAACAACAAAACACAAAAAGATATTATTTTATTTGAAAATAAAAACATCTTTAATGACAGGACCTGAATAGAAAGTAATCTCCTCCTGGGGAAAAAAGTTGTATGAAGATTAGAGAATTTATCAAAGATTATCACAGGATGCCCATCTGAGTTGCATTTTCAGTCTGTAGTGTAACATTAACATTTAACATTTAAGATTACATGTGACATTTTTGGAATAATCCAACTTGGTTATTTATCAGTAATGCTTTTAATTATTTCTTAACAAGAAACACATGTGTCATGTATAAATTTGCTATTCTTCCGTTATTTCTGATTCTTTAGATTTAATTTTCTTAAATCAGTACCTGAGTGTTCATTTAACCAGGGTCATCAGGTAAACAGGGAACCTTTCTGTATTTCAGGCTTTGTGGTTTGTCCTGCAGCTTCCTAAGAAGGTAGACTGAAGTTGAGTCATTCTTTGTATTGTCTAATTCTTAGGGTTACAGTAAACCATGTTCTCATGGCTTGGTTCTGTAATTATAGACCTGCAAAAGCAAATCATGTCATGATTGGTTTAGGAATCTCAGCCATAAAATTGGCACTTGTCAAGTATCAATTAGAAAATTCAAAGCATTATACAGATTCTAGAGGTATTAGTTTGTTCACAGAACATCAGCACATATGCATAACAATTATTGCCATATCACGTATACTTCAAATCCCATTAGTGAGATAATGTCTGCCTCAATAATAATAGTATTTTTCTATCCTTTGTTCTTTCTGCCAAAGCATTATATTACCACTGCACAAAGGTTTTATTTTTGAGTAAATTTTTTAAAAAAGCCAACAACATATAAAGGCCCCCAGAATGATAAAACAAAATTCAAAGAAAATGTAAACTGCTGGTTAAAGATGATAAACAATTGGTTGTAGACTATTTATGAGCTGAGATAATGGTGAAATATTTCAGTGCCAGGATATCAAAGTAGGTACAACAACTCTCAGGCTTTCCTTCATATAAACTTTCTAAGTCAATTCTTTTAACACACACATAAAACTAAAACTCTGATACTATGAAGACAAAATTCAAAAAGTAAACAGCTTTTAAAGCAAAAGTAGTGAACAGAATTTGAACTCTCATTAACTCAACTTTTGAGATTAAAAAAATGTCATTAATATTTTTAATTATAAACTTATATAAATCTTTGGAAAAATAACAAAAATGAGAACCTTACACTACAAAAGTGGTATCATTGACTCAAAGCCAAACTTAGATATGATTATATGAATAAGCAATAAAACAAAAAGGAACTAAGCCTGCAATTTAGAACAGTCCACAATAAAACCTAGAAAGCACAACCTCTCTCTATCTTCCCCCAACGCTGAAAGGAGACAAAAAGGAAAAAGTAAAGGAGAAGTTATTGTAAATGAATTAAAACAAAAACAACAAGACGGGAGTTCCCGTCGTGGCGCAGTGGTTAACGAATCCGACTAGGAACCATGAGGTTGCGGGTTCGGTCCCTGCCCTTGCTCAGTGGGTCAAGGTTCCGGCGTTGCCGTGAGCTGTGGTGTAGGCCGCAGATGCGGCTCGGATCCTGCGCCGCTGTGGCTCTGGCGTAGGCTGGCAGCTGCAGCTCCGATTAGACCCCTAGCCTGGGAACCTCCATATGCCGCGGGAGCGGCCCAAGAAATGACAAAAAAAAAAGACAAAAAAAAAAAAAAAACAACAACAAGAAAATAGAGCAAACTGCAAAGGAATCATAAGAAGTGATTCTTTGGGAAAAAACTGGAAAGTTAAATTTCTGCAAACTGCCATCATGAAATTCTAATTTTTCATGAGAAAGGAGGACTAGAACAGCATATAAATAAGAGACTAAAGTTATAAGACTGTGTACTCTTCAACTTTAATGCATTTTAAAATGTTCCATGACATTTTGCGATTTTGTGAAAGATAACAACTTCTAAAAGTATACCAAGAAATAGAAAATGAAATGAAAAAATACATATATTGAAAAATTATTTCCACATAAAATTCTAAACAGAAACAGATGACATTACAAATTACAAGGAACAGAGTTAACATGTCCATGCCAGAACATGTAGCTAAAAGTATAGGAAAGAATTAATAGCATTTTGAATGCATAGAGCCGTCCAATTAATAGCATTCTGAATGCATAGAGCCGTCATTTTAGTGATTGTATAAGTTAAGTTTCAAAATAAAAACCTAACATATTGCATAAAACAGACTATTAAGTAAATGACACTATTTTCATGCAGTTTCATTCCATGAAATGAATATAATATTAGACACACACAATTGAACATATTTGTATGGCCAATAAAAAAAAAAAGGCACCCATTTCAGAAGAGGCGAAAAAGATACCTGATCACATTCAATATCTCCTATGAGTCATAGCTCTTAGAAAATGGGGACTACATAGATCTTTCTTTGATTCTAGTCTTTTTCTTGTTTCCACACCAGCCTCTTACTTTTGTGGTTCCACCCTCTACTCCACTGTCACCAGTTTCTACTTCAAACATCCCACCTTGCGCTTGCATTTTCTTTCTCTTTTCTTTTTTAAATTTTATAACGACTTTTAAAAAAGTTTTATTGAAGTATGGTTGATTTACAAGGTTATGATAATTTCTGCTGTACAACAAAGAGATTCAGTTGTACATGTACATACATCCATTCTCTTTCAGATTCTTTTCCCACATAGATTATCACAGAATATTGGGTATAGCTCCCTGTGCTCTATAGCAGGTCCCTATTGGCTAGTCATTCCATATACCTCAGTGTGCATATGCCAATCCCATCCTTTCCCCCAACTTTCCCCTTTGGTAACCATAGTTTTTTCAAATTCTGTGAGTCTCTTTCTGTTCTTCAAATAAATTCAGTTGTATCCTTTTTTTAAATTCCACATGTAAGTGGATAAAAACATTTTATTTTTCTGGGGCACTTTCTCTACTAATCCCTGGGTGACCATTGTTTGATTAATACAGGTCTTCAATTTGCTTTTCCTACCACTGTATTAGTTCCGCCCTCTGCATCATCTCATCTCTTAGCTTTTGGTTGAGGTTTTGTTTGCAGGTGAATTATCACACTCACTCCTTTGAACAGATCCATCTACTTTCTTACCCCTGGACTCTCTTGTAAAAATTACCAACACCCTAAACTCAATTAACCCAACTACCTACATGCATGGTACCTGCAACCCAATAGCTGAATACAGAAAAAGTGTAACTGATTTCACTCTAAGTAACCACAAGACTCAGAACAACACTCAACCCTCTCTGATACACCTACTTGATTCCCTCCTATTATCTGAGATGAATTTTCTACCCGGCATCTTCCTCATTACCCCACCTCCTCTGGCAAGTCTGGCTCTCAGAAGGTAATTTAGTTTTCTAATTCATGGGCTCATTCCATGCAGGGTATCAGAAGCTCTTCTTGACTCACCTAGAAATAGAATGGCATAGCTGTGTTTGTATCCATGATGCAGAATTCTGCTTGTTAAAACTGGGGAGGGCACCTGCCCCACCAGGTCAATTCTTCCATCCCTGTTGTGTTTTGTCACATTCAGACACACAGTCTAACACCTTTCTTCCTTCTACTTATGAAGATGGAGGCATCCCTGCTCTTTTCACAGGGGGCTCTTCTGTTCACCTGAATGTTATCCCTTGGTCCTTCTCAAGGACTTGTCCCCCTGCCCTCACTGTGTATCAAGACCCATCTCCCACACTCCGTTCCAGCCCACTGGTGAACAGTCAGATCCTCAGAGTGTTTCTTAACTATCTGCATTCAAAGAGCGACCGTGACCACAACAAAAACAATAGCGTTGGCCCCACGTTAATTTAGTGTCCTGTATTCTCCCAGGCAACACGATGAATCATTGTCCTCACTCACAGCCACCATGTCACTACCTCCCCTTCACTTTTTTGGACTCCTCACGAGATTATTATTTTTTTAACACAATTTTCTTGAGAAGGAGATGCATGACATGGTGCAAAATTCAAGCAGCGCCAAATGTCAAACATTTAAAAGTGATCACCAATACTTAGGCTTCTCTTTCTTGAAGGTATTTTTTTTTTCCGTTTGCTTTTGTAGCATACTTTGCTCTTTATCAGAAATGATCATTGAAATTTCTCATGGATGTGACATAAATATGCTGCGTTCCTTTTTAGGGCCACGCTTATGGCATATAGATTTCCCAGGCTAGGTGTTGAATCGGAGCTACAACTGCTGGCCTGCACCACAGCCACAGCAACATGGGATCAGAGCTGTGTCTGTGACCTACTACCACAGCTCATAGCAACACTGGATCCTTAACCCACTGAGTGAGGCCAGGGATCAAAACTGCATCCTCATGGTCATTTTTGTAACCAACTGAGTCAAAATGGGAACTCTCTGCATTCCTTTTAATGACTCTGGCTTGCTGTCACATAGATGCAGCTCTAAAAATCTTTGTAATTGTATACTTACAGCATGTGTTTATCAAATAAAACTTTTATTTTTTCTTTTTTGGCCACACTGTGGCATATGGATTTCTTGGGCCAGGGATCAGATCCAAGCTGCAGCTGTGACCTAACACTGGATCCTTACTTAACCCATTGTCTGAGCCAGGATGGAACTTGGGTCCTGGTGCTGCAGAGACACCATCCATCCTGTTGCGCCACAGTGGGAATGTCCAAATAAACTTTTAAAAGTGGAAGGACCAAATCTAAAGACATCTTTACTTACAGTTTGGATAGATGTGAAATTGTCTTCCAGAGGGTTGTGCTGACTTGTGTTCTTACCAACAGGGAATGAGAAAGGCCATTTCCCTGTGCCCTTGTTCACACAGTGTATTAAAAGGATTTTGCTTTTCACTAAGAGCATTAATTGAAAACTTGATATGTATATGTAATTTTAAAATAGCTTCATTGAGCTATAATTGATACACAAAAAACTGCGCATATTTAATGTCCATATTTCGGTGAGTTTGGAAATATGTGAACAGCCATCATCACAATTAAGGTAGTGAACATGTCCAACCATCCCAGAGTTCCCTTGTATCCCTTTGTGCATGTGCACTCATACCACTTAACCTCATATCTACCCTCTTAACAAATTTCCAGGTGAACTGTAGGTACTATGGGGGTTGTTCAATGTGCATAAACTGTCAGTTATGCAGCTGGAATGTAAACTTTATGTTCATTTTGCTGTCATTGAGGCTGACCATATTTTAAAAACTTAAAAGGCTATCCATTTTCTTCCTCTCAGTTCATGTCTTTACAGATAAGATTTTTATGGACTTATTGATGATTTTCCCATTTATTTGTATGAGCAGTGCATCTATTAAGAAAAATTAGGGAGTTCCCTTGTGTGCAGCTGGTTAAGGATCCAGCATTGTCACTGTAGTGGCTTGGGTCGCTGCTATGGAGAAAGAGAGAGAGAAAAGAAAAGAAAAAAGAAAAGAAAAGAAAAGAATTAGCTTCTTGGATTATTTTTCTTTTCTTTAATTTGGTATTCGTATATATTGTGATATGGTGACACCATCTTCTCCATATGATTCTTAACCTAACTTACCAGGAATCTTCCCTCTGTCCTATTGCTGTCCCTTCCTCCTTACATGACTTTCAAATGTGGTGATGCTGAGGGTTCTTTTTTCTCAAATAGCTGTACTCATGCTCCCCAAGCCTTCCTTCTGCCTGCCACACACCATCTAACATATTGTATCAGGATCATTGTTAGAGAGGTTTAGATATTTAAAACAAACTTTCCTCCACTGAATCACATTTCTCTAGATAAAAAAAAAGAGTTACCCATAAACCTCCAAAAGAAGGTACACAGATGCTTCTCTAACAAATTCTCAGAAGAGGTAACTGACCCCTTCAGACCTATTATGTGAGCTGTGATTTTCACATTTGACAAAATACAGCTGGCAGAATGGTGCAGAACTTCACTTTGACCCTAGAAAAAGCCATCAATAATACAGTGTCTACTCTGGCTACCCACCAAACTAGTCTAACTTCATTAGTGAAGCTTATGGACAATTGGTATCATCCTCACTTTCCACTTAATTGCCCAGGATTTATGCCACAGGAAAAACTTCCTGCTGTACCTACTACAAGAAAAAAGTATGAACCTATGATAATCTAAGAAAAAAAAATTATTCAACTTTCCAAAACAACTCTAAATGGATTTATTGCCTGGGTTTCATATGTAATACAGAATTGGCTTCAAGGTTGGTGTCAAGGATTAATAATCCTTTTGTATCTGATAACTGATTTGATGCTATTGGCAGAAGTATTCTGTCCTGAGTTTCAAATGCTGCTACACAACAACTGTCACATTGGAGTTTCACCTAATCCTACCAGGAAAAGAACATGTGACAATCCTAGTTTCACTTCAGATGGCTTTCTCTAGAAACACTTCCAGATCAGAAATATCTCACTGGGCCCCAAGGCGAAACAGAAGGAGGGCTAGTCTGGTGCTGTCATTAAGGCTGGTACGTGGGCTGGCCTGACCCTTGTAGGTGGGTCTTGTGCTTTTCTTCTGGTCATAAAGTATTTCCTAGAATATCAACACCAGACAAGGACCTTCTGTGACCAGGAAAATCAAGACAAAAGCAAGATCCTTCGTAATCAGGTCTGAATAGAGACAAAAACAAACACAGCTCCAAACTACTCCCTAGTCTTGGCTAAGATATTATTTGATATCACTTATATGTGGAATCTAAAAAATATCAATGAACTTATTTACAAAACCAAAAGAGACTCACAGACACAGAAAACATATTTCTTGTTACCAAAGGGGAAGGGGAGGTGGAGTGATAAATTAGGAGTTTGGGATTAACATATACACAGGACTGTATATAAAATTGATAACCAGAAGTTTAGGATTAACATGTACACACTCCTATATGTAAAATAGATGAACAACAAAGACCTACTGTATAATACAGAACTATACTCAGTATTTCCTAATAACCTATAAGGGAAAAGAATCTAAAAAAGAGAATATATATGTATATATATACACACATATATATCATATGTACACTACATATATACGTATATATTCTATGTATAACTGAATCACTTTGCCATACATCTGAAACTAACACAGCACTGTAAATCAACTATACTTTAAAAAAATGTAGATAAAGATGAGCCCAGTGCTGTTTTCCACTTACAGACTTAGTCTCAGTCTGGACTTCCCTCCTTCTAGATAAGATATATTACATAAACAATCATAGCTACATCTCAAAAAAAGTAAACAGTCATAAAATATCTCTTGCTTCCTGTTGGCATCTAATCCAGAGCAAAGCTCCATTTCCTCAACATGAACTCAAATGCTTTCATTGCAAGTTTTAGAGATAAAAATCCACGAACTCCAAACCATAAGGAGTTTAAAATCCTTTCTATATCTGGTTTATAATTAGGTACCTACTTAAGAAAAGTGAGTGTAGTCATCTCATGTTCCACAGAAGAAAGGAAAATCATAGCATTTTAAAGAGACATAGGCATAATCATACAATGAAATTATTTATCATTGTATCAACTGAATAAATTAAATGTAGGTGAGAACATTGTAAATCAACTATAATAGAAAAAAACAACTATCTTTAAAAAATAAAAAATGCTAATATGAGAAAAAGAATGTACATTATATGAATGGGTCACTTTTCTATAAGCAGAAATTGACAGAACATTGTAAATCAACTATAACAGAAAAAATAAATATCTTAAAATAAATAAATAAATAAATA
Organism: Sus scrofa; assembly: GCF_054392235.1. Lineage (NCBI taxonomy): Eukaryota > Metazoa > Chordata > Mammalia > Artiodactyla > Suidae > Sus > Sus scrofa. The sequence goes on along the minus strand of NC_139390.1, from coordinate 47,491,544 downwards.
AATAAATAAAAATGTAGGTGAAAGACAAAATTGGTGCCTGGCATGTGTCTGAATTCAAGATTTCAGTGGTAATCTTCAGTGTGAATAGTATTTCTATCACCTAATGATCCACTGCTCTATGATATTTTATACTGGTGTTTTGCACTATTTAATTTTTCACATGTTTATTTTTATACTAACTATATTTAAGTTATTGAATTCCAGTAATTTCATCATATATTTTCTTTATCTTGTTTACATCTAGTATAGGGATGTTTTTCCCCACTGAATTGTTTCGATATTATTTACTGATTCATACCAGTATCTTTTAGAATTATATTAAGTTTAGTCAAAATCAGCAATTCTTTGGACATATCATGGATCAAGTAGACACATACAATGCCAAATAATCCAACTGAAAGAGAGTAGAATTTTTTTAGATATTTGAAATGTTTAAAATAACAGAAATGAAACATTCTTTACAGTTACACCAACTAATGGCTATCTTGTCATTAAGAATACACTTTCATGTATATTGTAAATCAAGCAAGGAAGAAAAAAATACATTTTCAGAAGTCTAGAGTCCACTAAAGGACAAACATCTTCATCACTTTTGAGGTTTAGTGAAGGGTTGGCATTTTTAGTCTTGTCTCTTTCTTGGCTAACAAGCTGCTCTTCTTCCTCACCCATGCTGCTTTAATTAATCGAGACCAGTTTCAAAAGCTTGGTTTTCTGGAGAAAGAAATGAACTGGTTTGCTCTGTAAACACTTTCTGTGGGTGCCTGGATGCATGAGGAGTTGAAGGAACAAATGAAAGATCTTTCCTCACATTGCTAGTTTACCAGAAGCAAACAGAAGATGAAAGCCTCTTTGTTTTGATTTCCATCTTTTCTTCAGAGGAAATGCCTGGCTGTGACTGTTCATTGTTTATAAGTCTCAAGGAATTAGTTTTTTTCAGAGCTGATGATTATTTTTTGAAAGGGAAATGTGAGGAAAAAGGAATGCAGTGAAGACAGAAATACAGTGTGTAGGCTATGTTGTTGGATTTAAATCTCCAAATCTCCAATACTATTCCATTCTTCTCTGGCAAAAATTTGGGCAATATTGACCTTCTCAATTTTTGTAATGATTTCTGTCTGCCCTGTTTGTTTTTCACTAGGTTTTCCTCCAATGCTAAGAAATACGTTAAAGTATTACAATTTTAATTTCCTCATATTAACTCTTTGATATAACCCCCAGCTGTAATTTTGCATCCATACTCTTTCTCAACAGAAGTTAGGCTTTGAGTTCTTTTTAGTTCAACAAATATTTATTGAGGATAAACTTTATTTCTTTACGTTATTTATTGCATTATTTGTAATGTTCTGTCCATTTCTGCTGTACAGAAAAATGACCCAGTTATATATATATATATATATATATATATATATATTTATGTTATTTTTCTCATATTTTCTTCTATCATATTTTGTCACCGTGGTTGGATAGAGCTCCCTGTGCTATACAGCAGGACCTCATTGCTTATCCATCCTAAATGTTTAATAGCAACTTTAAATGCCAAAGTAATGGTTCCTGTGTATGCCTTATTAAGGCATTTAGATGGCATTCTGTAGATTAAGGGAGACTTCTGAAGTTTTTTAAGCAATGGAGCAAAATAATGGTATCTCTTAGCATGCTGATAACAATGTAGATCATGTTTTTGAGAGGACCCTTAGGAAGTTACTACAAGTGACACAATCAGATCTTTTGGAAGCACGATTCAGGGAATATTTACAGCATAAAATGGCAGGGCTTGAAAGTTCTCATTGTGGTAGAGTGGAAAAAATCTGACTAGTATCCATTTGGATGCAGTTTTGATCCCTGGCTGTACTTAGTGGGTAGGGGAATCCAGTGTTGCTGTAGCTGTTGTGTAGGCCAGCAGCTGCAGCTCTGATTTGACTCAGCCTGGGAACTTCCATATCCTGACTAAAAAGCAAAACAAACAAACAAACAAAAAGATCAGGACTTTGTGGTAGGTTTTGGGGGGCTATGAGAGAGAGGAAATCGTTATATCTCTTTCCATTGAGCATGGAGTGAGGCACTGTCTCCAGGACAGGAAGTAGAGGTAAGAAGGGGAGGAGCAGATTTGAGAGAGATGGGATGAGTTCAACTCTGAACATGGTGACCCTGAGATGTTTCCCAGTGCTGGAACCCTGGGGAAATGTGCAGCAGCGAATTGGTTACAGGGAGAAATACTGGCTAGAATATAAGTGTGGTTGTCATGAGTAGTGAAGTGAAATTTAGTTTTACAGTCATGATGAAAAACTTTTTATATGTATATTATGTTTTTATTTATTTTTTTCATTATAGCTGGTTTACAGTGTTGTGTCAATTTTCTGCTGTACAGCATGGTGACCCAGTTACACATATATGTAGAGATTCTTTAATAATGCCATTTGCAACAACATGAGTGGAACTAGAGACTCCCATACTAAGTGAAGTAGAGTCAGAAAGAAAAAGACAAATACCATATGATATCACTTGTATCTGGAATCTAATATATGGCACAAGTGAACCTTTCCACAGAAAAGAAAATCATAAACTTGGAGAAAAGACTTGTGGTTGCCAAGGGGGAAAGGGAGGGAGCAGGATGGATTGGGAATTTGGGGTTAATAGATGCAGACTATTGCCTTTGGAATGGATTAGCAATGAGATCCTGCTGTGTAGCACTGGGAACTATATCTAGTCACTTATGACGAAGCATGATAATGTGAGAAAAAATGTTTTCTTGCACCCCACCTTCTTTTTCTTTGTGTTCTCTCTTATGTCTTACTTAAGAAGCCTTCAAACTAATATCTTTTTCCCCCTCCTACAAATAAATAGGAAGCCTGTAATGATATCCAGAGGCTTTTGTTCCTATTTTTTCATGTGTTCCTCCATTTCCAAATGGACCAGCTCCAAACACATTTACTTGTTTGATAAGTACCTTTGTTACTCTAATTTCTAAGTTCCAAGGAAACAAACTACAACATTGCCAAGATTTCAATAGGCACTAAGTCAAGGCAGCATAACGGAGTGGAGTCAAGGTCAATGTAAGAAGGGCAACATTTTAAAACAAACACGATTTTATTTTTGTTAATTGACAAAATTACATTACATTCTGTTACCTCGTGTGTTATATTTCCAAAGAAATCCCTATAAAATTTGATCTTTTCTGGGATCTTAAAACTACTAAAATAAACACTGAGATAATACTAAAGAATTAGGACTTCCAGCGCATTTTATTATAATTTTGAGACATGGAATGAGAGCAGAGTATATCACTCAAAGGAGAATTAGTAATAAGTTTAGAATCCTCTTCCAATGTGAAGAGAATAGAGGTTCATTTAATGATTTGTAAATATGTATATACAATAAATTGAGAATTTAAAAAGGAAAAGGTAGATTATTGTGAGACTTTCTTATTAGTTTATTAAAATACTATAAAATATTTTCTATTAGTAATTATAATTTATGTAATATTTTTTCCACTTACAAATATTATATAATATCACTTACATGTGGAATATAAAAAATAGTACAAATGAACTTATTTACAAAACAGAAATAAACTCACAGACGTAGAAAATAAACTTATGATTACCAAAAGAGAAGGAGGGAGAAGAGGGTTAGAGTTATAAAAAATAATACATATATGTGGATATTTGTATATAATTGAATCTCTTTGCTGTACGTCTGAAACTAAAACAGTATTATAAATTAACACTTCATTAAAAATATTTTTGTCTTTATAAATATTTGTATTTTTCTTAAAGACCCAGAAAATAAGCCTGTATTTAAAGAGATGTAAATCTGTTTCATTTTGGCTGCTCTAGATGGGGAAACAAAAATCATTAGGAAATATCTGGTCACTCTGAAGAAGCAGAAATCCCCTAGAAAATATCAGTGGACTTATTTCCTAACTATTTCTTTAAAAAAATTGCAACTACCATAATCCTTGGGAAGTAACTGAATAAAAGTGTAGCTCTCCTTTGCCTGAGGATATTCATTATTCACTGACAATCAAATTAAAGTGGCAGTCAACCTTCCCAAGATGGCAGGATGGGGCAACTTTTTATTGCAAGATGATGTAAAAGCATATATATACTTTATGGTTCACAGAAACATTTGGGGAAAGCGTTGGTATTTCTAGAACTTTCAGTCTCATTACCCTGCATTAAGAATTAGCATTTGAATTCATAACTTTTTCCCCGATCTTTGCTGCCCTCTAGTGACAAATATTGCACTTTTTTCTGCTTAAGTCTAATTTAAATCTAATTAATGTTCTAATTGTTGTGCTCAACTAAATATGTATGGGTAGCCAATGTTTTAAGGTTTTCAGTGTCCAGGTAAAACATCAACATTGCCTTAAGGTTAATCCCAGTGGTCTCACAGAGTAAATTGGCTGAGTTACTCCCCATAACTGACAAAATTGTTTGAGAGAAGCTATATTCCAAGTTATTAAAATCATAGCAATGAAAATGTAAATTGTCATATTCTTGGGGGGGTGGGGCACTGTGACAGTGCTTAATGGAGTCATACAAAATTTTCACATCTTATGACAAGTAATGCCATATTAGATATGATTAATACTTAAGAAACTAACTGAATGCTAAACCAAAATAAACTTAAACATTTTTACAAAGATATTAGTAACTTTAATAGAAATAATAGCACAAAATTAAGAATTAAGAATATACTATATGGTCAAAATTGAGAAATTTGTATAGAAGCGTGTGTGTACATATATACATATCTATATATGTGTCTATATATGTATGTATATGTGTATATATACATATATATGTAAAAAGTGGTGTGTCATCACATTACATTTAAAATTATGGATAAGCAATGAGATCCTTCTGTATAGCACTGGGAACTATATCTAGTTACTTATGATGGAGCATAATACTGTGAGAAAAAGAATGTAGATATGTATGTGTGACTGGGTCACGTTGCTGTACAGTAGAAAATTGACAGAACACTGTAAACCAGCTATTATGAAGAAAATAAAAATCATTTCAAAATAAATAAATGAAATTGAAAGTATATAAATTGTATAATTGCATGATTCTCTCAACCATATAGAATAAAGTATCTAAAGTATAAAGTAGTCAGCATATAAAAATGAAGAACGATAAAATTTAAAAATGGGTCTTACCACTTGTAAGTAAAAAGGGAATTTGTATGTTTATATGTGTGCTGATTTGTTTTTTCTGTATGAATGAATAATACACATGAAAAATAAATTAAAAGAAATGGCATGTGCGTGACTGAGCAGGCTTGGTAAAATATTGTCAATTATTTCCATTTCACCTTTCTTGGATCACAGCTGAGCTGTAAAGATTTAGAGTACTGGGGGAATAGCCACCTGGCTATCATGAAAAATTCATGCCTCAGACAAGATTTCAATCATTGTCACATTTCCGAAGGTGAAAAATAAGAGACCCATCTTTATCCACACTTACGCTCCCAAATGGTGACATCTATACTTTGACATCTACCATGATTTAATGAAAAAGAGAGGACAAAAAGCTCATCTTTGGTGAATTCTACAACTTTTTAATTTGTTCTGCTATAATCATTTTTCTACTTACATTCGAAAGTTATTATTGAATTTATAATACCACCAAACTCTTCATAAAATTTTAAAGTCAAGTGGATGAACAGGACCAAGCTGTTCTAGTTTTAGAAACTCATACATTCACTATCCTAGTTTTCCCTCTTGGAAATACTCATCTATGACTATTTGCTACCTCCTTTTCTTTTTCCCTTAGGGTAGGCATTTCTAGTTTTGGCCTCTGTCTTTCCATTTCCACCTCTCTCCTCTTAATCTTTCAAGCCTTAATGATCTCCACATGACTACCTCTCCAATCAGCCTCTCCACTCCTGACTGCCTTCTTAATTCATAGTCGTCTTTAGCATGCTTGGTCATTCCACTGACAACTGCAACTTAAGTTCCTCTTAGACAAATTGGAAGGATGTTGGAGATCATTGAATTTAACTCCCTCGGTTTTAAGATAAAGTGAATTTTCTTTTCTTTTCCTTTTCCTTTTTTATTTTTTAAATTTAATGTAATTTTTTTGTCTTTTTGCTATTTCTTGGGCCGCTCTCTCGGCATATGGAGGTTCCCAGGCTAGGGGTCGAATCTGAGCTGTAGCCGCTGACCTACACCAGAGCCACAGCAACGCCAGATCCGAGCCACATCTGCAACCTACACCACAGCTCACGGCAATGCCGGATCCTTTAACCCACTGAGCAAGGGCAGGGATCGAACCTGCAACCTCATGGTTCCTAGTCGGATTCGTTAACCACTGCACCACAACGGGAACTCCTTCTTTTCCTTTTTTAGAATTGAAGTTTCAGGTGTACAACAAAGTGATTCAGTGATTCACACACCCACACATCTATTCTTTTTCAGATTCTTTTCCAGTATAAGTCATTGCAAGATATTGAGTAGAGTTCTCTGTGCTACACAGTAGGTCTATTTTATGTATGGTAATGTGTATACGTTAATCCTGAACTCTTAATTTATCTTTCCCCAGCCCCTTTCCCCTTCAGTAACCATAGGTTTGTTTTCTATGTCTACTAAATTTCTTTTTAAATTTTTTTTTTACAGCCACAAAAGTGGCATATGGAAGTTTCCAGGCTAGGGGTCGAGTTCTAACTTCAGCTATGGCCTATGCCACAGCTTGCGGCAACACTGGATGCTTAACCCACTGAACAAGGCCAGGGATCAAACTGCAATCTCACAGAGACAACGTTTGGTCCTTAACCCACCGAGCCACAATGGGAACTCCTGTATCTTTTTTTAGATTCACATATAAGTAGTATCATGTGATATTTGTCTTTGTCTGAATTATTTCACTTAACATGATAAAGATGCTGTGAGATATATATCTATATCTCTATATAATATATAAAATGGAATATTAGCCATAGAAAAGAATGAAATGGTGCCATTTGCAGCAACATGAATGGACCTAGAGAAAGTGAGTGTTAGAAGTAAATTTATGTGACCAAACTCACAGAGTAATTGGGGATGGAATGAGAATTAGAAATCATGTTGTCTGCCTGCCAGCCAGTCCGGTGTACTTACTACAGCACTGAATGCCTCATTCTCCTGCTAATTTAAGATTTCCTCTCCATTATTCTAAATTCTCTTCAGTCGTGCAGGCATGAAATCATAGTGTCATTTTAAAATTTCTCATTCTTGGTAGGAAGAGTTCAGAAAGAAGTTTATAAGCCACAGTAAAGAGTTTAAAATATTTGGGAAAAAAACTGGGAGCCACTGAATGATTTAAGCAGGGAACTGCTATAATTAAATTTTCACTTTCTGAAAACTTGCTTTGGCTATAAAGTAGATAAGATGGATTCAAGTGAACTCAGAAGCCCATTGATACAGTTTCAGGTGAGAAGTGATGAAAGATCACAAGAGATTTCAGGTTTATGGGAGCCCTGTTTTCAAATGGAGCACATGTGAGAATCCCTGGAGAGCCAGAAGTTACTTGGGGCCAATCTAAGCCTTCTTTAGTTAAAATAACTCTGCCTAACACACAATGTGATGGGTTTTAAACATAGGAACAGGGTATCTTTCCTACTAGAGATGCTTCTGTGAAACCAGAGACTAAGTGTCTGGAGTCAGATAACCATGGGATTAAATTTAGCCTCTACTACTTCCTCAGGTATGTGATTTGATGAATAAAACTGGAATAATGCACTGGGAACTATGTCTAGTCACTTATGATGATGCATGATAATGGGAGAAAAAAGAATGTATACATGTATGTGTATCTGGGTCACCATGTTTTACAGTAGAAAACTGACAGAACACTGTAAACCAGCTATAATGAAAAAAATAAAAATCATCATATTAAAAAAAATTTCTCATTCTTTGCTCCAATGTCTAGTCATTCTCTTTTACTCCATTGATCCACTGATTCTTCTATGCAATTACATCCATATTTACCCCTTTCTTTAAAAACATTAATCACATGAAGCAATGTCGATGAGTTCTACAAGGTGTACAGCAAAACACAATAGATCATATCTACATTTCTTTTTCATCCTTGAATTCTGTCCCAAGATGGAGTTTTGAATAATTTACCTGTTGTGTCTCTAAAACAGGCATATACTATTATTTTGTGATTTTTTCATCTCTTGGAGTTCCCATTGTGGCTTGGTGGGTTAAGAACTCGACACAGTATCTGTGAGAATGTGGATTCGATCCCTGACCTCACTCAGTGGGTTAAGGATCCAATGTTGCCGCAAGCTGAAGCATAGGTTACAGATGTGGCTCGGATTTAGTGTTGCAGTGGCTGTGGTGTGGACTGCAGTTCCAGCTCTGGTTTGACCCCTAGCTTGGAAACTTCCATATGCCACAAGTGTGGCCTTAAAAAGAAAAAAAAAAAAAAATATATATATATCCTCCCTTGAAAGATAAGAATTTATTTCCTAAAATGTTAACCTTATTCCCATCTCATCTTTTTCAATGATGTAGTTATTTATTTTTTGGTTAATTGGTATTTTCATCATTGCATTTATATCCATGTCATGTACACCTGAGTCACATACGTGCACTGTGATTACACCTTCTTCCTTGTGAATTTTTGGTTTTCTTGAGAATTAGTAATGGTTGTATTTTTGTTTAAGTTTTCTATGTGCCTGTTACCTGGTTTCATCTATAGATGCCTGGAGAGAAGAGGAAGTCTTCCTCAAACCATTGGACATATCAGATAATTTATAAGTTTTTATTTATTCTCAGGGACCTTCCTCCTGCACTCCTGTGTACATCTCTGATCTAGAACTATTGCCCAGCTCCTTCTCCTGGGCTTCCCCTCACTCTCACTGTGGAAGTGATGTAACCTTCTCTCATCTGTTAGACCTCCCATCAGAATTCCAGGTTTCCTGCTTCTTGGTTATGCTCTCATTTTACTTTATTTTATGTCATATTTATTAATTTATTTATCTGGCCACACCCATGACATGCAGAAGATCCCGGGCCAGGGATCAAACCCACACCACAGCAGTGACAACATCAGACCCTTAACCCTCTGCATCATCAGGGAACTCCTATTATTTCATTTTAATGAAGTTCATCTTCCTGTAGCGTTTTGAGAAGTGTATGGGAGATAATTTTTGTAAAGGACTTGCTAAAATTAAAAAGCTTTTATTTTACCATTCTGATTTGATTGAAAGTTTGTCTGGGTTCAAAATCTAGCCTGAAAATCATTTTTCACAAAATATTGAAGGCATGCAGCCTTCTTTCAGCTTCAAAGTTGCTTTGAGAAGCCTGCTGCCATGCCGGTTGCCTGTTTTCCTCTGTATCTCACTTCCCTGAAGTTTTACTGTACTGTGCTTTGCTGTTAAACATTTTCTTTTGATAAATATTAATCAGCCCTTTTAATCTACAAATCCAAACATTGAAATCCTGAGTGTTTTCTTATTTCTTGTATTATTACCTCCCCACCCCCGCCGCCCCATTTCTTTTTCGTCTTTTCCTGGGACTTTATTATTTAGATTTTAGGATTAAACCTCTAAATTTTTATCTATTCTTATCTATTTCTCATTTTGCCTTTTGGTATTCCTTCTGAAAATTTCCTTCTCCTTTATATTTCAAGCTTTCTAGTTAATCTTGTTACTGCTACTGTATTTTTTTTTTTTTTGGTCTTTTGTCTTTCTAGGGCTGCACCTGTGGCATATGGAGGTTCCCAGGCTAGGGGTCCAATCGGAGCTGTAGCCACCGGCCTACGCCAGAGCCACAGCAACGCGGGATCCGAGCCACATCTGCAACCTACACCACAGCTCACGGGAAACGCCGGACTGTTAACCCACTGAGCAAGGGCAGGGACCGAACCTGCAATCCCAAGGTTCCTAGTCGGATTCGTTAACCACTGCGCCATGACGGGAACTCCAGAAAATGAGTTTTAAAAGATACTGGAAATGTGGGGCTTGCCCAGAAGCCACCCCATTTTCTTCATTTTCACTGCTTTAATCTAAAATTTACTGATATTTTTTGTTTTTTTTTTTTGCATGTTGTGGGCATTGAGCAAAAATATTCAACCAAAAGTCTTGATAGAGAAGAAAAGATTTCAATGAAGAAAATTATTCCGAACGCAGGAGCCCTGAATCTTATTTTACTTCTGTCAACTGCTGAGTGACATAATGAAAAGTTGTAACATTTTAAAAATAAATTCAAATGAAAATAAAGACTTGAATATTGAGTTTACTTTGAGACTTGACAGTTTAACACTTTCTAATGTTAATATGTTGTGATTATAATTAGCTACTGTATTTTTAATTTCTAAGAGTTTTAGAATTGAATGCCTCTCTCCCATTTTAATATAATATTCTCACTATCTTCATTTTATGGATACATACACATTTATCCATCTGAGGCTATTACATTTAGGGTTTTTTTGAATGCTTTCTTGCTTTTCCTCCAGTTTTACACATTGCTTATTCTCTTTATCCTTTGCATTTCTGGTTAGTGGCATGGCTTTCCTGATCCTTGCTTGTTATTTGACATTCAAGAGTAGGGACCTTGAAATGGATTAAAAGCTTTGTGTGCAATGTGAGGTCTTATTGACTGGTGGACTTTCCTGTAAGGTAATTAGGAATCCAGTTGTTTTCATTGACATTTCCTCTTTCCCACTGTCAAGTGTTTTTTTCTTGAACCACTGAGGTTCTGAGGAGATGAATGTCTTAGCATTCCACCTGTGAGGGAGGCGTGGTTGCTAAAGTTCTGGAAAGTGGGAAAGTAGTATATGGGTCTCACTGTTCATTTTGTGGACCTTCCTAGAATTCCCCTTGATTTCTGTGTGGTCTCCATCCCCTGACCGTGTCTGCCTCTGGGTCCAAGTCTCTCTAAAGAATTAACTTCCATTTTCTCTTAGCTTGGGACAAAGTTAGTATCTGACTTTTCTTGTTTAAAATTAGAGGGAATGCAAAGGTCTAAATTCTTCTCATGGAAAGTTCCAACCAGTCTTTGTGTGGTCTGTCTGGTCTAAGCACCAGCCTTCAGGGAGCCTAATGCCTCCACCTCACGGGTCCTCCTGGATTCCAGAATGTGAGTTCACAAGCATCTTGACTCCCCAGGCTTGCAGACATTATCTTTCTTTTTCCTCTAGTCTTTGTCTTATGCTTTATATCTTGCAGGGGTTTTTTTTGGCATCTCAGTTTTCTAGTCCTCATTTCTTTTGTAATTCATCCATTTAAAAAATCCCTGCACTGAATCTTTGTGGAACTGTAGGGAGAAATGAAAGTTAATTCTACATGATTCCCCCAAATTCGGTTCCTCTTTTTTATCCAATTGCCATTGTCTTATTTCACCACTAATCACTTACTGCTGGGATAATTAAATTGGTTGCTGGCTAACTAGTTTCCCTCCCTCAAGTTCTTTTCTTCAACTAGTATGTCTAAGTGACCACCACCAAAGACAGGTCTAAGGCATCACCCCAACTATATCACTTGCCTGCTCAAAAAGCTACAGATATTTTCAAATGCTCCAAAAAAGTAATTTTCCAACCCATCCATAATCTACCCAAATTTCCAGACTTTTCTTCATTCTTCAATATAAACACTTTCCTCATGTATAAACTTTAGTTCTTGTTTCTGAGAATATGAATCTGTCTTCCCATTGTTTTAAGAAAAACTCATCCCTCTTCATTTAACCTTATTTACTCTTCTTATATCCTCCAAGAAGTCTTTTCTGATGCCACCAGCAATATATATATATATATATATATATATATATATATATATATATATTTATGCCAATTTTACACTCTATTCCTTTCCTTACAGCATCTGTAATGCTTAGGTTCCATATTTTATCTTTCTCTATTAGATTCTAAGTTGCATTGATGGCAGAGAATTGGATTTTTCAATAAATACTGAGCACCACTGTGTGTCACGTCCTATACTTAAAGTTCTTCAAGCTTTCCTAGGCCTTTGTCTGTCTTTACAGACAAAGACAGGTAGGGAGTAATTTCAGAAAGAGAGAAAGCTAAGAATGGGATCCCAATGGTCAGCTGGCCTTCAGAAAGCAGACTTGAGTTTCTGGAGGATGAATGAAGCCTCATCTGAAGTCCTACAGAACATGAAAATAAGCTAAGGACCCAATTCTTTGAATGATATCTATAAACAGATGATGAATAAGGACAGTTCCTCCTTGTTATTCAAGGGATCATAGGTCAGAGTTGGACTAAGAGCATGAGAATGATGATATAATTAATAGCGTTGAGCATCTTTGAATATGCCTGTTGGCCATCTATATGTCTTTGGAGAAATGTCTATCTAGGTTTTCTTCCCATTTCTTGATTTTTTTTTTATATATTGGGCTGTATGAGCTGTTTGTATGTTTTGGAGATTAATCTCTTGTCAGTTGCATCATTTGCAAATATTTTTTCTCAGTCTGTAGGTGGTCTTTTCATTTTGTTTATTGTTTTCTTTGCTGTGCAAAAGCTTTTACATTTACTTATGTCCCTTTTGTTTACTTTTGTTTTTACTTCCATTATTCTAGACAATGGATCTGAAAAGATACTGGTACAATTTTTATCAAAGAGTGTTCTGCCTGTGTTTTCCTCTGAGAGTTTTACAATATCCAGTCTTATCTTTGGGTCTTTAATCCATTTTGGGTTCATTTTTGTGTATGGTGCTATAGAGAATGTTCATATTTTGATTAGGCATCATCTCACACTGGTCAAAATGGCCATCATCAAAAAAAAAATCTACAAATAATAAATACTGGAGAGGGTGTGGAGAAAAAAAAGAACCTCTTACACTGTTGGTGGGAATGTAAATTGGGGCAGCCACTATGGAAAACACTATGAAGCTTCCTTAATAAACTAAAAAGTAGAGCTACCATGTGATCCTTCAATCCCACTCCTAGGTATATATCTGGAGAGGACCATCATAATTCAAAAAGATAGATGCACCACTATGTTCATTGCAACATTATTCACAATAGCCAAGACATGGAAGCAACATAAATGTCCATCAACTGAAGAATGGATACAGGGGTTCCCATCATGGCTCAGTGAAAACAAATCTGACTAGGATCCATGAGGGCACAGGTTCAATCCCTGGCCTCGCTCAGGGGGTTAAGGATCCAGCGTTGCTGTGAGCTGTGGTGTAGGTCACAGTTGTGATTTGGATCTGGCATTGTTGTGTCTGTGGTGTAGGCCAGTGGCCACAGAATGGATACAGAAGATGTAGTATATATACAATGGAATACTATTCATCCATAAAAAAGAATGAAATAATGCCATTTGTAGCAACACTGATGGACTCAGAGATTATCATGTGAAGTGAATGAGCCATAGAAAACAATTTCATATGATATTACTTATATGTGGAATATAAAGAAAAATGATACAAATGAACTTATACACAAAACAGAAATTGACCCACAGGCATAGAACACAAACTTATGTTGACCAAAGGGGAACAGTGGGGGAAATTTGGGATTAACAGATATGAACTACTTTATAGAAAACAGCCAACAAGGACCTACTGTATAGCGCAGGAACTATTTTCAGTATTTTGTAATAACCTACAAGGGAAAAGAGAATATGAAAAAGAATATATATACATATATATACATATATATGTATATATATTCAGAATCACCGTGCTATACACTTGCAACTAACACAACATTGTAAATCGACTGTACTTCAATAAAAAAAGAGAATGACTCGATATGAAATTGATTTGAGTTGTTGAATGGAGCCTTGACATCCCTTTATTTCACACAGGGTAGGTGTTCAAGTGCCCTAGAGTTTGCAGGAGGAAGCTACTGTGAGTCAGCGAAACACTTGGAACTGTGAAAAATTAGATTCCTCTAAACCTCACAGGAAGCCTTTTGACTCTTAAGATGTGAATGTTACTCTTTTTTTTTCAAGGAAGAGTTCTTTCTATATTCTTCTCCTAAGGACTTTCAAGGGAAGATTCTTTATGCTTAAGAAGGTTACCTTGCTTCTTGTTGAATTTTAAATTAAATTTATATGGTAAAGAAGTTGTCCATATGCTAATCATAATAGTCTTGCATTATTTAGTCTAATTATGAAGATTTTTAGATTTCTACATTGTTCAACCTCATATTGACTATGATTTTATAAAGTTATAGTCTTTTAAGACTTAAAAAATTCTACCCATCTATAAATTATTGGAGTGTAGGGACTGTGGCCATTCATCTTTGACAGCATGTTTAACATATTGAAAATGCCAAACAAGTATAGTGGGGAAAACAGTCCTTTTTAGCATCAGAATATACAAGTTTGTACATCAACAATTCTGTTGACTGATTGTGTAGTTTCAGTCAACTCCCTAACCTCTCAGGGTCTCAGTTTTCTCACTTGTTAATGCAGGAGAATGTCCCTTGCAAATAGGTGGCTGTGAGGATTAAATAAGAAATACCTGAAAATAAGTTTTGACCACCAAAGCATGCCAACCATAGAGCTTTTAGGTATTAATTGAGATGAACAAATGAACAAAGGGTTGACTCTGGTTGACTCCTGTAAGTTATTTTTCTCTTACAGCTGTAACAGAAGAAACTTTCTGCTTGATTAATGGTGATGTCATACAAAAGAATGATTAAAGACTGTTGAAATGTTACTTTTCCTACAGAATTTCCGGTTATCTCTCTGAGAGTATGCCTATTAGAATAAAACTATGCAATATGAATAGTTTTAGTCTTGTTTTCCATTTTTCCTACTCAGTTTTGGGACTTCAATAGACACCTGTTACTATAAAAAAAAGTAGCACAGGGGGAGGTGAATTAATAATGCATGAATAGCCATTTACATATTGTATAGATTAATGCAGTAGCAGAGAGTGGAACCTAAAGAAAAAAAATCCTAAGGAAGATGAGAATAAAAGACCTATACTTCTCTAGAGTAAAAATTAACTAAGATTCTGGGGATAAACAAAAAATGGTATTTTGAGCACATGAATTCCTTTTACTTACTACTTCCTAACTTCGGTTTACTGGATAACTAGTTGTTCTCTCTCTCTCTTGATATTTTTATTGCGTTGACTGCAGTAGATTTATAAAAAAGTTAAGGCTCCTTTGAAAACGTGGTAAAAATTTTATCTACTGCCTAGGAATACTTGCCAAGCCCTCAGAAAGATTATTTGTAGTAAATATTTTCTTAGTTTTGCCCTGTCATAAGGTGCAGTATTGACTAAACCCCCTTAAGAATTTTTAAAAGTTTACCGAAATAGACGAAGTTGAAATAAAGATAGGTATGATTTGCGATTCTATTTAATTCGTTCTTTATGCTATGTAATTTATTATTTTTGAAAGCTATGTACCCCCCCCCATTTTCAGTACCTTCTGAGAAGTACAAACCTCATGAAATTGTAGCCATTCTTGGGTTCTGACCTGCTCTCTTTCTCACCCTGTCAATATGAACTCAGTGAATGAAATACATATTATATATCATCTCTAGTATGTAGTTATCTTTAATGCATGAATCAACGATCATTTATTAAATGCCTGTTAAGTTTAAAATACTCTGTTAGGACAAGTCTGTGCAGCTGTGGGTATGTGTATGGAATGTGGGTAGGTATAAGGAAATGAATAGATTACCTCTTCAGCTTTCTTTTTTCTATTTTTTTTTTTTTTTTGAGTGCATGGCATGTGCTTGACTTTTTACTGGGTACTCGAGCTATAATTTAATCTCTGCTCTCACACAGCTCACATTATAGTGGAGAGGCAGACAATAAACAAGAAGGGTAAATACACAATGCTATACGGTAAAGAGTGCTACGGAGGAAAAGAAAGCAGGCAAGGAGAACAGAGGAGTCCAGAGTGAGATTTGTAATCCAAATAGAGTCAACAAGGAAGGCTTCTCTGACAAAGTGACATAGGATGAAAAATCCTAAGAGGTGAAGGAACCAGCTCTGAGGACATCTGAAAGAAGACTGTTGCAGGCAGAGCAGACAGCAAGTGCAGAGGCCCTGAGGCAAGAACACGCCCCAAATTCATGGTTCAGCAAAGTGGCCAACACAGACAAAGCAGAGCTGGAGAGAAAATGCATAACAAGAATGGTATCAAAGAGAAAAGAGGAGAGTAGATACTTTACCTCCTCTAAATGCCAGGGACTTTAGTTTTCATTATGGATGATGAGGACAGTTCCTGGTGATTTGAAGAACAGAAGTGACATACTATGATGAATTTTAATAAGAAAAATAAAGTGGGAGCTTGTGGATGTTTTATTCTGATTGCTTCATTAAAAAAATTAAAGAACCCAAGAAGAAGAAGTTAAAGATCAGGAGAGGGTTATTTATGCAGTCGACATTGACTTCCTATAGGTGTGAAGGTGGTGAGACATGAGCAGGCTTTGTAATAAATGAAGACCCATCTTACAGGGTTTTCTAATGAAATATATAGGAAGGTGAAAGGGGGAGTTAGAAATAATTTCAGGCTTTAAGGTCTGAGAAACTGTCAGGGAGGTGTTTCCATTAAGAGCAATGAAGAAGAGATGAATGTATCCAGCTTTACGAGAAAAATTAGGAATTTGGTTTTGAACCTGTTGGTGTGGTGATTAGACTTCCCAGTGGAACGTAGGGTAGGTAGTAGGATGTGTGAACCTAAGGTTGAGGAAAGAGGTCTGAGCTAGAATTATATTAGAAATACAACATTCAGGGACTTTGTATTTAAGTAATATTTAATACTGGATGATATCACCAGTGGAAGGAACATCTTTTTCTCTTTTTCTTTGATTGAAATCTTTCCAATGGTAAGGGTTTGGGGAGGTAGAGAGAGAGTAATGGGAGAGATTGAGATGAAGAAATCAGTAATGGAGGAGGAAAACCAGGGTGATATCTAGGGAGTGAGGCAGAGTCCATCAATCTGCCAAGGACTTTCCATGGATCCTCATGCAGACTCAACATCAATCTCCAGATTTGTCATTGAGAAGCTCTTTGGAACCATCTTCAAGAATAACTTTGATGGAGAGTAGAAGTCTTATTGGCATGGGAGAACAAGAGGAATTAATAAGGGAGAAGTAGGTGTTCCTGTTGTGGCCCAGAGTGTTAAGAACCTGACACAGTGTCTGCGAGGATGTGGGTTTAATCTCTGGCCTTGCTCAGTGGGTTAAGAATCTGGTGTTACAGTGTAGGTTGCAGATGCGGCTCAGATCTGGTGTTGCTGTGCCTGTGGTATAGGCCTGCAGCTGCAACTCTGGTTTGACCCCTAACCCAGGCACTACTCTATGCCCCAGGAGCAGCTGTAAAAATAAAAAAAAAAAAATTAAAAAAAGAAGGGTGAAGTAAAAGCATGGTTTATGCTGGTGAAAATAATCTAGAAGAAGAAGGAAGAGAGGAAAATTGTGGAAGCCACATCTTTGAGTCAGTGAGAGGTCTAGGATCTCATGTAAGATTTAGTGTGAGTGTAGGATTTAGCATTCCCAAGGAACATTGTATATGGAATGGACGGTCAACAGAACCTGCTGTGCAGCACAGGGAACTCTACCCAGTATTTTGTAATAACACATACGAGAAAAGAATGTGGAATGTATATGGGCATATGTATAATTGAATCACTTTCTTGTACAGCAGAAATTATCACAATATTGTAAATCAACTATATTCAAGAAGACTTAAAAACAAAAACAAATGAGGGGGTTAGATACACCCAGTTGAAATTAGATGGGGAGATATAGAGGTGGGGGCTTGTGGGGAACTCTATTCTGACAGCTTCTACTTTCTCAGTCATATAAGAAGCATGGTGGTAGGCTTACGCTCTCCTGGAGTTTAAAATAGAGTCAAGGGCACAGAGGAACATACTAAATCAAGGCGTAATGCAATCAGGGCTAACACAGATGTACGTGTTGTGTTGCACAAATAGGACTCATTGGATGTTATCATAAAACAACTTTATTTTTATCTTCCCTTAAATT
Organism: Sus scrofa; assembly: GCF_054392235.1. Lineage (NCBI taxonomy): Eukaryota > Metazoa > Chordata > Mammalia > Artiodactyla > Suidae > Sus > Sus scrofa. The sequence continues at coordinate 47,473,635 of NC_139390.1, read as the reverse complement.
CCTTCTATGGGATCCATGTTGCTTCCCACTAGATGAAAATTAGAGCAAGTCACTACATTACCCCAGTAATTTTCATTCATAAAAATTCCTTGATGTGTAATTAATATGCCCAGAATAATAATCAAAATTTTGAAATTTAATAAAAGTTAAAATGATTTCTCCAATACAGGTTAGTGAGAAAGAGGCCACATAGGCTTATTTGATGTTCTATTTTCAATCCCCTGTCATCCCCCCAGCACATGCACACACACAGACACACACAAACACTCACTCACACACACCGCCACTTCTAACCCCTCCAGAGTTTGACCACGATAGTATGGGAGGCAGAGGAAAGAGGGGGGAAGTTCTTGTGTTATTTAACATTATTAGGAGCTGGTATTATGTAGTGGGGGCCTGCGAGGTATTTAAAACTCACTTGACTTCTCTTGGGGAATCTAGCTCCCTAATGTGTGTGACCCATTCCGGAGGCTGGTGACTGACATCTCATTAAAAAACTGGAAATCAATTGCCTTGTGGCTTCAGCTGAAGCAGAGACTAAATTAGTTCCATTACAGCATTCTGTGGCGTAAATGGCAAATCAAATGTTATTGGTATGTAGATGAGAAAGATAGAGAGAGAGAGGAAAGTGATTTTTTTTCTTAGGAATATGAGGGCAAACAGAAGGGTCCTTTGAGCTGGTCAATGGGATGTAATTATACCGATGATCTTAGAGATTTGCACTCACAATTCTTATATCTCCAAGTAAGAAAGCAGCTGGTGGCTGGTTACTATGGTTACTATGTGCTCTGCTATCTAACTCTGCTACTTCAAGTACATGTGATTGAACAGGGGATGAGGTCTTGAAACAAAGGCCACTACCAACAAGGTTGCCTTTTACAAGTTTTCTATCCAGTACGGGTTCTTTCATGGGGTGCTGACTATTACCCATCAAGCTCACATTCAGAGAATTAAACTAGGATTTTCAAGTCTCTTCTCTATGTCTGTGAGTCTATTTCTATTCCATAAATAGGTATTTTGTGTTATATTCTAGATTCCACATATAAGTGTTACCATATGGTATTTGTCTTTCTCTTTCTGACTAACTTAATTTAGTATGAGAATCTCTAGTTGCATCCATGTTGCCACAAATGCCATTATTTCATTCTTTTTTATGACTGAGTAATGTTCCATTGTGTATATGTACCACATCTTCTTAATCCATTCTTCTGTCATGGTTGTTTCCATGTCTTAGGTATTGTGAATAGTGCAGCTATGAATATTGGGGTGCAAAAATAAATAAAATAATTTAGATGTGAAAAACAGAAGTTCCTGTTATGGCTCAGTGGTTAACAAATCTGACTAGGAACCATGAAGTTGTGGGTTCAATCCCTGGCCTCGCTCTGTGGGTTAAGCATCTGGCATTGCCATGAGCTGTGGTGTAGGTCGCAGACACGGCTCGGATTCCATGTTGCTGTGGCTGTGGTATAGGCCAGTGGCTACAGCTCTGATTCGACCCCTAGCCTGGGAACCTCCCTATGCCATGGGTGCAGCCCTAGAAAAGACAAAAAGACCAGAAAAAGAAAAAAAAGAAGTGAAAAACAGAACAAGGATTTTCAGAATGTGTCAACAGACAATGTGCAAAGAAGAAACTCAACAGTAAGATATTGAGTAGACCACAGGACAAAATAAAACATAAGGAACCAGGTTTCACAGAGACAACAGAGGAGTTAGAAGGAGCTCATTCATTGAAAGGTACGTAACAGAGGCAGATTCATGGTTGTTGGATCATCAGAACAGGGAAACACGAGACTCTCCAGCTGCCTCCACAACATGACTGTGAGTTCATAGCTGTGCGGGCACCTCACTGATGGCTCAGAGGAGCTCAAGGTAAACACCCAGCTGCTCAGGATCATCTCATAAGCAAAGCTGAGCAGGGTCTCCTTCTCCACCCTACACTAGGTGCCCGTGTTCTTTTCCTCCCAGGGAAAGACATGGCCACCCACCAGCTTCCTGAATCTAAACCCATGGGCTTACTCTTTATTTCTCTTTCTCTGGCCCATCCACCAATCAGTGCCCACTCGACACAGGTGTGCAGTAGATCCCCTTCTCCTCTCCACTGATACTCCTTTAATGCATGTGAAAACGGGACCTCTCCATCTATTCCTACCTCACCCACTCCCAATTTACTCTCCATTCAGCAGCCACCTGACATTTATTTATTTATTTTTTCTTTTTAGGACTGCACCTGAAGCATATGGAAGTTCCCAGGCTAGGGATAGAATTGGAGCTGCAGCTGCAGGCCTACACCACAGCGACAGCAGTGCCAGATCTGAGCTGCATCTGTGACCTAAACTGCAGCTCAAGGTAATGCCAGATCCTTAACCCACTGAATGAGGCCATTGATCAAACTCTCATCCTCATGGACACTATGTCACATTCTTAACCTGCTGGGCCACAGTGGGAACTCCCACCTGATCTTTACAACAATGTAAACCTGATTATTTTACTCAAAATGATGGCTCTTACCTAGCAGACATAGAGGACGGTTGGTCACTCATAAAACTTAGATTGTCTAAACCACTTTAATGTCAATATCACCATTTCTAGTTTGTTTTTACCTCTAACTAGTAGGATTTATGCTTCCTATTACTGATTATATCCAAAGGATATAAAATGACTCAGAATTTCTAGCTCCTATGGCTTATATCTATCCCCTAGTACTTGATGATTTTGAGGAGCTTCTGCAGCCAAGCACATGACGTAGTCTTTCTCATGAACAAACCCTGAGCTTAGGCTCAGATATGATAATTAAGTTTTATATTTTCTTCTGGCACCAGAAAAGACCTCGCACAACTCTTTTTGCTCCTGTTTTCTCCTGTTCAGGTAGAGGAGGTGAAGCTCAACCCCAAAGACTGGATCTCCTCCCACAGACCGCTCTGGTGTCCAACTGCTGTCTTCACTGATTACAGCCTGGATTTCCAGTTCTTATGTTAATCTGGTTGGGGAATTCTATTTCACCTTGTTAAACTACCCTGAAGCTGGGTGTCATTTAAAAATAGACTCACAGACAGAGAGGACAGACTTGGGATTGCCAAAGGAAAGGGGTGTGAAGGCTGGGAGTCTGGGATTAGCAGAGGTAAACTACTGTATAGACGATGGATAAACAACAAGGTCTTACTGTATAGCACAGGGAGCTATATTCAACATCCTATAATATACAAAATATAATGAAAAAGAATATGAAAAGAATATGCATGTGTGTGTGTGTGTGTGTGTGTGTGTGTGTGTAAGTATGACTAATCATTTGGTTATATACCAGGGATTAACACAACATTGTAAATCAAGTATACTTCAATAAAATAAATTAAAAAAATAAAGGTTTGGTTGCAACTCACTGAGAAGTTGCCTCAGAGCAAATTAAATAAAAATCCTTTTTTTTTTTTCTTAAATAACAAAAATCCTGGAGATATGTGGTGCCTGATTTTGCTTCAGGACTCAAAGTAGCGGAGCTAGTGTTCTGGTCCTTTCCATCAGGTTTGTAGTGTGGATGATTCAGCTCTAGAAACCGAGGCTGGAAGAAAGGGTAAGGTGTCTGAAAATAATTCTTGCTTGACTTGGTTGTTCCCTGCTGTATGTATTATTACTTTCCTATTTGAAAAGCTAAATATTTGTAAAATATTTAAAGACAAGTGGATGTGTATTCATTAAATAGAAGTTTTATTGGGTAAATGCTTGCATTTATATGTATTGCTTCTTAAATATTATGCTGTAAAAATGTGCTCTGATTTACAGGTTAGACAGTTGTTGCTTTCATTTAGTCTCTAAGCCTTGATTTTTTTCAACCCAGCAGAAAATTTGTCTTAAAAATTCCTTTCCAGGGTTAAGAATATAATTAGTGCAAGAACAATTTTCCCTAATGACAAGCTGACCAGCTAAGAAGAAAAACTTGAGAGACATCTCAGAAAAATTTATGTCTCTTTTGGTTAAAAAAAAAATCATTCTTGACACATACTCAATTTTGGCCCACTCACCATTCTTTCCATTAATTTATTTATTGAATTTATGAAGAACTTTTTCCTTCACTAACTCAATTTAATTTCCTCCAGCTTTGTGGCTGTCAGAGTTCATATTTGTCTATCTGAAGGTTTCAAGCCTGGTCAGGTTTAATTTGGTAAGAACATCAGTCCTTGTTTTCCTTACGCACACGGATATTGGTCACTGGAAGATAATGAAGAGTTAATGTACTTGGAAACAATTCTGAACTCATATTCTAACACCTTTACATTCTAACTGATTAATTGTCCCTTAAAGCAAAGTGGATTTGGATCATAAACTTACAGTTTTTAGGCTTCTGATTTACATTTTCTTCTTTTCCTTGTCTACTAAATCTGCTTATAATAGCAAACATCATTGCTCTACATACCTATCAACAGACATCTTCAAGGCAAAATGCAAGATGTGCTAAATTAAGATTTCCTTCCTTTCTGCAGCTAAAAGAAATTATTCTTTATATTCTCTACAGGGATGATATTGGATTCAGCTATCTAAATAGAGGCAACTAAGGCAGCCCATTCTTAGCATGTCCTGGCTGGCTCATACAGTACAAGGCTTCTAGAAGTTTCTGGTTAAGCTTGTGGGGATAAGAAGTGCTAAGTCAGTGAGAAAAGGCAGAGCTGGAGTGGGAATGAACAGACGGGGTGGATGGGAATTTTGTAAATAATGGCTGGAGCCATGGGCTCTAACAGTAGATGCCAGCAAATGACTCTCAAAGGCCAGAAAGAGCCAGAATCATCAGAAGTTACAGGTTAAGATCATGTACATCACCTGCAGTGGGGACCATCAAAGGAGATCCTGTGGGTCATGGTGGGTCATTAGTTCCCAGGGAAGGGTGATTCTTGTAGACAGCTCAGAGTTTATACAGGTGTGGCCTTCTCAGTCCTGGAGAGATGGCGGCCCTACTGTTGAAGGAATGTCCCACACATAGAAACCTCCAAGAGGCAAAACATTCAGGTCCTATTGTCCCAGTGTTGCTCTAAATACTGGTTACCTCAGTTCTTAGGAGCAGTTGACACAGTCCTGAGTGAGAAATGGTCCTGCTCTCATGGAAATACCAAGCCCACTGAACCTAGACTGACTGGGGCAATCACAGAAACATGAGCGACAACTAAATCCTGATTTGCTCTAGCCCTCAACTGCCCCCCTTATCCTCACCTTTTCAAACATACCCACTACAAAAAAAAGATGTGAAGACAGAAATCTATATTACCTATTTATATAAATGAACGTTAATAACGCTTTTTTGTTGTTTTTTTTTAGCTTTATTGAAGTAGATTTACAATGCTGTGATCATTTCTGGTGCGCAGCAAAGTGATGCAGTTATACATGTACACACATCCATTCTTTTTCAGATTATTTTCCCACATAATGCTTGTAATAGGCTGAAATTTTTAAAAAATTTTAAAATTAAAATGTAGTTGATTTACAACATTCTATCAATTTCTGCTGTACAGCATAGTAACTCAGTCATATGTATCTTATCCTATCGTCCATTATGTTCTATCACAAGTGATTGGATATAGTTCCCTGTGCTATACAGTAGGGCCTTATTGTTTATCCAATGTAAATATAATAACTCCCAATCTGTTCCCTCCTCGCCCCTTGGCAACCACAAATATGTTCTCTGTGTCTGTGAGTCTGTTCTGTACTGTAGGTAGGTTCATCTATGCCATATTTTAGATTCCACATCTTACATACTGTTAAAATGTCAATTCTAGGGTCCCTTATCCTCACAGAACAGAGTGCTTGGATAATGAACATTTCACTCTAGAACAATAAAAAAATGAATTAAATGGCCATGATTGGTGACAGTTTGCTAATCTGCTTTACTTTTTGTCTTAGTATTTTTGCTACTTGGCATTATGAGGGCAATATGTTTGCCCTTTGGGCATTTAAGTAATAATATTTGAGAGTTGCTAACCAGGTGACCATAGAGTTTATCACATAAACCAATTCATTTTGAGAACAAAAGGATGGTAATAATGTCACAAGACGCTTAAACTGGGTCTCTCTTTGGCAAAATGCGGCGTGTTCTTACACTCTGGTATTCCCTCTATGGAAATAGTCGGCGTAAAAATATGAGTTTCTTACAGAGGGGTACCTCGTGGTCTTTAAATTTTATAGAGGGCACTGCATTCTCAAACTTTGTCCATCCTAATGTCTACATTTAACGCTGCAATTGAAATTTTTTTTTTGTGGGGGAGCATTTGAAATGACTCCAGCAGTTTTGTAACTCATGGATTTTAAGCATCCACTCTCCACATGTCCTTCTTTTACGAAATTGACTGTTGAAGGAAAGGCGAAAGGAAGCGAACAAAGGATGCAGAGAAGAAGGAAAGGAAGATAAAGGGAAGGTAGTCAAGAATCAGCTATGTAATAAAAGCATCCAAGTACTGTTAAATGTTTCAGGCAGAAAGCACAAAAAAATCTGGCAAAATGCGGAGATTACGTCTTCTCCTGATGAGACAAAATCGCGGTGGTAACTCAGCAAAGACAGTCCCAGTCTCTGTGATGCTTAAAATGGTGCCTTTTGCTTTCCAGGTGGTGGAAGCCTCTAAATAATTTGGTTCTGAACCACTAGAGGGCAGTAGAGCACCGGGGAGAAAATAGTCTCGAACAAAGAACCTTCCCTCAGTGCCCCCACGCCCGCCCCCAGATAAATCACACATCATTAAAAAGGAGAAGAAAGATAGAAGCCATAGGAAGAAACAGGACAGTAGAAATAAGACGCTTCTCTTTTAAGTACTGACGTCCAGGGAAGAGGGAAGGATTGTTTAAACACGTCCCAACAAAGAATCGAAAGGCAAATTCTCACATCTTATAAGATGAATTATAGGGAGAGTAATGAATTATAAGTTGAGAATTATAGGAATCCTCCCCTGCCCCCATTTCTTTGGGCAGATGACCAAGGATACAAAATGGATTTTTGAAATTCCAAAAAAATGAGAAAATATAGTGAATTGGGTTGTAATCATGGATTTGAAACCATACAGATCTCATATTTTGGAAGTCTTTCTTTTGGTACTTTTTGTAACATTAATAAAAGTAAATGTGGGACTTAGATAATGAAACTCCCCCATCCCCTTTTGTCTTTCCTCCTGATGAATAGTTCAAAAATCTAATTATTATCTTTCAATTGTGTAGGTCATGATAGAGATAGGGACTGAGTTTCTATTGTTTTAGATGATTTAAAAAATCTCCATGTAAAACAAGAGATTATATATATTTTAACAAGAACAGTTTGTTTCCCCTTACCCCCCCGCCCCCACAAAGAACAAGTCATTTTTGTGACTATGTTCTACTGTATCATCCTTAAAATTCAGAGATTTCTCAGTTTCTAATGTATTCTTAGTATCGAGGCATCTGGTTTTTAGTACAGCATATGTTTTAGAGAATTATAGAGATGGCGTTTTGTTCTGATTTAGAAAAGAATCTAGAGAAAAGACTTGTACTCTTAGGGAGAAATATCAGTTCCTATCATTACTATTTAGACTGTTTATATGTTTGCATGTTTTATTCATTCATTACTTAAAAATTAAGACACTGCTGTGTGCTATTGGAAAAAATGTGTTGCTAGATTCTCCAGAGTATGTATCAAATTTACAGAGAAAGAAAGAGTAGAAAAGAATTTGCCTATATGGATCCTTGCTTTAAGTAATACTTGTATTCTACAAAATATATCTGTCAATTGATTTTTTCTAAATAGAATCATATTTTTTATTTGACTTATATGAAAATTTCAGAGATGCTCTAGTTTTATTTGTCAGTGATTTCTAACATTTAGCTCTGAGATATTTCTGTCTGAAAAAACAAAACACCCCCATACACCAAACTACTTAATTAAAGAACTCTGGAAATTTACTTTCAAAGTTAAAAGAAAATTGGCAAATATGAAAAAATAATCCTAATTTATCTCTTTCATAAAATGTAGTCTTCCATTCTTAGTTTTCTGGAAAGTGTTTCTACCTCTTGTTTATACTTTCTGGGCAAGGATCATACTTACCAAACACTTCTAAAGTATTACTAGATATAAATGGGAGGTTTAATTACAATAGCTCAGAAATACCCTGTTCTCCCTTAAAGAATTCTTAAGAGTTATATTTTCCAAGAATTCTTTTGTAATTTTCTGAACTATTTCATAGTTCTATTTCTCTTTAAATGGGGGAAATTTCTGAGGGGAAAATATTTTCTGGGCTTTCCATTCAATGACTGTCAGCTGAATTCTGTTATTTTTCCCTAGTAAGTAGGAACTTATTGTTGAAATAATTTTTACCAGGAAATCAAATGATGTTGTTCAGGACTACCTTTTCTGGGACTAGGACCTTTGAGACTTGGAAGAAAGAGCTTCGAATTTAGTGTATTTGTTTCAATTTTCTAAAATAGCAACCTCTTGCCTGAAAAAAGGAAGGCAGAATATCAAGACTGTTGGGCAATACAGAACAGAAATGTTTGAGATCTAGTTATTCACAGATGCTTGTCCCCTCCTCAAAGAATCTGGGATATAGAAACACTGGATATGACAAAGTAATTGAAATATACAGAATAAATGTGATAGTCAAATCAACCTATATTTAGATAAAGTTGCATTAAGTATATAGCTTCTATTATTCTCAACAATCTAACATTTTTTGAAAAATGAAACTAAGATTTTATGAATTTAAAATTCTAGCATAGGAGCTTGTGTATATACTATATTCAGATCTAAGGTATCAGGTATTGAATGGAATCATCATAGTATTAAAGCAGAATTAATTATAACCCTAAATTTTCTTTCTCTCTTTATCATAACAAAGATGCTAGGAGAATATGTGTGTGTGTGTGTGTGTGTATGTGTGTGTTGGAGTTGTGGTTCCCTATAAAGTTAACTTAGAGAAAGATGAGTAATATATTTATTCATGTGATAGGTCATTAGTTAGATATCCCACTTTTACCACTATGTTCATATTTCTACAAGTAAAAATCATATTGAAACATAATATATAATATCGTATTTATGCAGTTTAAGGAGTTTGTATTATGCTGCTTTATACTGAGGAGGTACAAACATTTAAAATATATATATATATTATACATAAAAGAGTTTTGATTTCACTAGGAATACACAATACATACAAGCTGAGAGACAAGGCAGTAGAAATAATCACTACATCTACTGAATGAGGCATTGTTCTCAGTACTTCATTAGTGCTGTTTTCTTTACAGCTTCATAAGGTACTGGTATGATGCACATTTTACCAATAAGTAAACTGAGGAACAGAGAGATTGATTAAATTATCCAAGATAACACAGCAGATTAATGGAGAAGCCAGAGGTCAAGCCTAGACACTGTGGTCCCATACTTCATGCTCTTCATCATAGCATCCCACTGCCTCTTCATACGTGATTAAACAACCAGGAGTTGCGCTGACCCTCAAGTTCATGGACTTGTATCTGAGTCCCAATAGTAATATTCATTATTGAAATGGTGAACCAACAGATTCAGCATTTGGGTGAACAATTCATATTGCCTTCCTTTCATGCCCCACCTGTGCCCATACTTTAATTGGCATTAAATTAAATTAATTGCTTAGTATTAACGGTGTTTTATGTCTTTTTTTGGGGGGAGGGCACACCCACGGTGTGTGAAAGTTTCCAGGCTTGGGGTTGAATCAGAGCTGCAGCTGCCAGCCTACACCACGGCCATAGCAACACAAAATCTGAGCCCTGTCTGCAACCTTCACCAGAGTTCATGGCAATGTCTGATCACCAACCCACCGAGTGAGGCCAGGGATTGAACTTGCTTCCTCATGGATACTAGTTGGGTTTATTACCCTTGAGTCATGACAGAACTCCCTGTTTATGGTTTTCTTAAATTTTGTCTAAATTAAAAATTACAGAGTTTCTCATATCTACCCATTTTGAGAAGGACTTAATATTGTCTGGCATTTTAACTAGATAAATTAGGAGCAGTTTTCATGGTAGTTATAAAAAAGGCAAAGCTTTTAGTTTTAGAAAGCTTTTTAGTTTTAGAAGAAGTCTTTATTTCTGTCCAGCCATTAATCAAAAAGAAAGGTAAAGCTAGATCTCTTCTGATTGTTTAAGTCAATGACTGTCTTATGATAACATGATAGTGGACTTTTTCATTGCTTAGTTGAATTTTGGGGATCTCAGAGGTCAACATGATGAAATCACTTATTCAGAAACTTCCATCAACAATATAGAGTACTGTTTGGGATAGTTATTTGGTATAGTTCTATAAAAGAAAAGTTTGATACAGTTGTTTGTTGGTATATATTGCTTTTATGTAGATCACATTTGTGCAGCATTCTCAGTTTACTCGAGTTTTATATTGAATAATTGGATGAAAAATAGGATTAGTATAAGCATATGAAGGTTGATAAATCAAGCCATGGGCAAGATTTTTCTTTCTTGTTCTGTGCTATGAATATTTTACATAAAATTGAGTGAAATAAATACAATACATACATATTTTTCTTATAAATTATTTTTATTTCTTAAAAATCTAGTGTTTTTGGCTGATAGGATATTTAGAGACATATTTGCATTGCAACCATAAAAGATATAGCATTACAAGTTACTTTTACCTGCGCTCTCTGTCCTGGCATTCTGTTATTTTGTTTAGCGTGTCTGTTGATTTAATTCTTTTAATCTCTATGTTCCAGGCTTCATTATATAGATATATAGACATTAAATGCAATACCTAGCCCTGTTCAATGATTTTTTTTTTTTGCTCTAATTTCAAGTTATTCAAGTTCTCATTGGGGTGGAAAGAAACGGGAAGACATAAATCTCAAGATGATAAAACAAAAACCATAAATCATTCATTTTCTTTGTCCTTTAGAGTCTCTTGACCTCACAGGTCATGGAGGACTCAGAGGTATGAAATCTGATTACTTCTTACATATTGTAATCATCAAGATTTCCAGTGGGAAGAGGAGGAGTAGATGGTCTGAAAGCATTATTTTTATGGTAAAAATCAAAACTTAACTTCCATGCTCTGCCTCACCTGCCACTACTCACCTTGGAGGCTCCAGATGTGATTTTATGTGGGTTTGAGCTACCATGACATCTCTTGAGGCACCTCAACTTCTACTTTGTCCTGTTCACCTGACTTCTTTTTTAGATGCCAAGAACAAGATGTTGAAAATCACAATTCAGTAGAATCTCCTCCAGGAGAATCAGCAGCCCTGAGCCATCATCATGGCCAGCATGAATTTACCTAGAAAAGACAGATTTATCTTCTCCCATTTCCTAATAACTTATATTTTAAATTTTTTTGTGTGTTTTTAGGGTAGTACCCGGCATATGGAGATTCTCAGGCTAGGGGTCGAATTGGGCCTGTAGCTGCCAGCCTACACCACAGCCACAGCAAGGTGGGATCTGAGCTGCATCTGCAGTCTACACCATAGCTCATGGAAATGCCAGATTCTTAACCCACTGAGTGAGGCCAGGGTTCAAACCCATGTCCTCATGGATGCCAGTCAGATTCGTTTCCACTGAGCCACGATGGAACTGCTCATTTCTTAATAATTTAAATATTTAATAACATATGAATTGAGCTTCAATTATTATTGCACTAGTCATTCTGCCATATTTCATGAGTTGTTGTGTTCCATTATAATCTTGAGTCATACACACACACACTCACACACACACACACACACCTTGTGTTGAAAGGAGGAGATAGAAAATTAAGCAAATAAATAACTAAGGTAATTATCAGTTTTGAGAATTGGAGAAGGTAGGCTAGCTATACCTCTGGGAAGATCTCCATGAGGGTTTCATGAGTATATCAATGTATATATGCTGGTTTTATTATTATTTGGTTGCTTAATAGCTTTCAAGTGAATTCAAAACTTTTATGAAAATAGCAGTATATAAATAACATAGAACAGAAAGTGCTAGCTTCCAAACTAGTGATATAGATATAAATAATATGAAGTCTGGGACTATAAAAAGAAACATAATTTGTAAACTAGTTTCTAAATCAGTGTAGGTAATCTCAGTTACATGACCAGCAGGTGCCTGGCATTAAAATCCTACAAATCCTGTATCTAGAGTGTTTACTCCTATTGAAATCTTCTAGGGTTTCTACATAAAGAGAAAGGAGGTGAAGTAAGCTCTGACATGGAGCACAGAGGATTTGTGCAAGCTCATTCCAAATATCAATGCATGTGCCTTGAACAATGCTAAGATTACAGAAGAAGAAAATATATTGAGTGTGCTTTAAGATCATCAGATAGAGAAAACATTGGATGGGCCTTGCTATATTACAGGGATTTACTAGCCTTCTTCAGGCTCAATTAGAAGTTTCCAGGCACAGAAGTTATCAAATCTCCCACAGAGGCTGAAAAGGAGGGCAAAGAACACAGAGACAAACTCCTACCATGTTTGGCTAAGTCATTAATTTTAACTATGCTGCAGTATGAGGTCTGTTATAAAAGGACTGAAGTGTCAGAGAGAAGCAGTGAAATAGTGGGAACTAGTTAAAAAGTAGGATTTCTGTGACAAGCAGAGGGCCACCTGGAATGACTGTGGTTTAAGAAGTCTTGACTACTTTTGAGGAAAGCAAGTACAGAAACAGTTTTTGGCAGTATATATGATTGATATATATATATATACACACACACACATATATATGTGATAAATATATATTCTAAATATAAATGTATATATAACATATAAATGTTGATATATAAATATATATGTGTATGTGATAAACAGCACTGGATAATAACCTTCTAGGGATTTAACCACATACATACTTCAATTATGTTGAAAGATAAAAAAGAAAAAAAAATTCCTACAATGTAAATGAAGACTCAAAGATTTTATTAATCATTAAGAAAATGTAATTATGTATATAAAAGAGTATCTTCATTCAAAACAAACTGGAAATCCTTTCTGATTTGCTTTATGAAAAATCTGTAAAAGTCAGGGTCAAAGGCATATCCTCAATACCCTTCATATTCATTTACATTTTGTCCTTCAGGCCTCTGACTATTGGGTAATGGTTATTATCTCCTTTTTACCCAGGCTTTCAAAGGTCCTATTGACATCTAGAAGACAGCTTATTTATAGACACCATTTAATAATGTCAATCCACTAAAAGACATAGCCTTAATAATGGCTAAGAAAGGGGTAATCTTACTATTATTTACATAAGGAAATGAATAAGGTAATAATTTATAATACCTATCTGATTGATAAAAGAAAATAATTACAAATGTAAGTTATTTATGATAGGCAACTGAGTACAGTTTCTAATGTGTTAATATAACCACAAGGAAAGATTTGTTCTAGGTTAAATTACAAAATAAATGAACTATTATGAGTGTTTCTCTGTACTGGTTGTTTATTGTAGCATACCAAATGCCCATAAAGTTATTGGCTAAAAGCAACCCCCACCTACTGCCTCCCAGTTTCTGGGGTCAGGAATCTGGGCATGGAGCTGTTGGGTCCTGGGCCTTAGCAGATCTCAGGATCAAGGTGTTGACCAGTGTTAAGATCTCATTTGAAGCCTGGACTGGGGAAGGAGCTACTGCCAAACTTACTTGTATGGTTGTTGACAGGATTCAGTTTCTTTTATTTTATATTATTTAATTTTTTAATTGAAGCATAATTGACTTACAATGTTGCATCAATTTTAGATGTACAGCAAACTGATTCAGTTATACATGCAAATGTTCTACTTTTTTCAGATTTTTTCCTTGCATATTATTAAAGATATTGAGTGCAGTTCCCTGTGCTATACAGTAGATCCTTGTTGGTTATCTATTTTATATACAGTAATGTATATAAATTCTCAATTCCTAGTTCAACACCCCCTTCCCCTTTGGTAACCATAATTGTTTTCTTTGTCTGTGGGTCTGTTTCTGATCTGTATATAAAAGTTCATATGTATCAGTTTTCTTTAGTTTCCACATATAAGCAGTATGACATAACTGTATTTCTGTTTGGCTTACTTCACTTAGTATGCTCATCTCTATGTCCATACATGTAGTTGCAAATGAAAACTTCATTCTTTCTTATGGCTGATAACAGGATTCAATTTTTTGATGATAGTGAAACTGAGGATGGAAGTTCCCATTGTGGCTCAGAGGTAGTAAAACCAACTGGTATTCATGAGGATTCACATTTGATCCCTGCCCTTGCTCAGTGAGTTAAGGGTCTGGCATTGCCATGAGATGTGGTATAGGTCACAGACATGGCTCAGATCTGGCCTTGCTGTAGCTGTGGTGTAGGTCAGCAGTTGCAGCTCTGATTGAACCCCTAGCCTGGGAACTTCCATATGCCTCCAGTGCAGCCCTAAAAAGCAAAAAAACAAAAAAACAAAAAAACAAAAAAAAAAGAAAAAAGGCAAGATGGAAAGGAAGAAACTGAAGGCATGAATTCCTGATGGCTCTTAGCTGGAAGTTTGTTGCTAGAGTGTCTTCAACATGGCAACTTAATTCCTTCATCAATCAGTGAGAGAGAGAGCACACCTTTCGGCAGGGTAGAATTCACTATCTTTTTTTTTTTTTTTAAATTGCTGATTACTGATTGTACCTTCTAAATGTCCTACTATGTTGTTGTTGTTGTTGTTTTGTCTTTTGTTGTGCTGCCGACCTATACCACAGCCACAGCAATACCATATCCAAGCCGTGTCTGTGACCCATACCACAGCTCATGGCAATGCCTGATCCTTAACCCACTGAGCGAGGCCAGGAATCAAACCCATAACCTCATGGTTCCTAGTGAGATTTGTTTCTGCTGCACTATGACAGGAACTCCAGAAGTCATTATCTCATGTAACTTAATCACAGACATGATACCCTTCCCTCTGTGACATATTCTATTGCTTGCAAGCGAGTCCTAGGTCCCAGGACACTCAAGTAGAGGGCATTACATGGAATATGAATCCCGGAGGTGAGGGGCATCACTGGGGTCCATGCTGGAGGCTGCATTCTCCAAGTTCCTTCCCTGAGTTCGCCATTTCTCTGCTTCCTGATGTCTTCACATGCTGAATTTTTATGAAAAACCCAAAACAAAACAACAACAACAAAAAACTAGCCACATAATTCTATTTAAGAATAACCCATTCATCTTTGTCTTTCTGGTTCATTTCACTCAGTATGAGATTCTCTAGTTCCATCCATGTTGCTGCAAATGGCATTATGTCATTCTTTTTTATGGCTGAGTAGTATTTCATTGTGTATATATACCACTTCTTCCGAATCCAATCATCTGTCAATGGACATTTGGGTTGTTTCCATGTCCTGGTTATTGTGAATAGTGCTGCAATGAACATGCGGGTGCATGTGTCTCTTTTGAGTAGAGTTTTGTCCGGATATATGCCCAAGAGTGGGATTGCTGGGTCATATGGAAGTTCTATGTATAGATTTCTAAGGTATCTCCAAACTGTTCTCCATAACTGGAATCTAATATGCAACACAAATGAACATATCTTCAGAAAAGAAAATCATGTACTTGGAGAAAAGACTTGTGGCTGCCTGATGGGAGGGGGAGGGAGTGGGAGGGATCGGGAGCTTGGGCTTATCAGACACAATTTAGAATAGATTTACAAGGAGATTCTGCTGAATAGCATTGAGAACTTTGTCTAGATACTCATGTTGCAACAGAACAAAGGGTAGGGAAAAAATGTAATTGTAATGTATACATGTAAGGATAACTTGATCCCCTTGCTGTACAGTGGGAAAAAAAAAATTAACCAGAAACATAAAAAAAAAAGAAAGAATAACCCATTCAGCAGTTCCCGTTGTGGCGCAGTGGTTAACAAATCCGACTAGGAACCACGAGGTTGAGGGTTTGATCCCTGGGCTTGCTCAGTGGGTTAAGGAGCAGGTGTTGCCGTGAGCTGTGGTGTGGGTCTCAGAGGCGGCTTGGCTGTGGCTCTGGTGTAGGCTGGTGGCTACAGCTCCGATTGGACCCCTAGCCTGGGAAAATCCATATGCCACGGGAGTGGCTCAAGAAAAGGCAAAAAGACAAAAAAAAAGAATAACCCATTCAAAAAATGGGCAGAAGACATACATAGACTTTTGTCCAAAGAAGACATATGGATGACCAATAGGCACATGAAAAAATGCTTAACATCACTAATTATTAGAGAAATACAAATCAAAATGACAGTAGGGTAACATTCGTACCAGTCAGAATGGCCATCATTAACAAGTCTACAAATAACAAATGCTAGAGCGGGTGTGGAGTAAAGGGAACCCTCCTTCATTGCTGGTGGGAATGTAAATTGGTACAACCAGTACGGAAAACAGTATGGAAGTTCCTCAGTAAACTAAGTATAGACCTACCATAAGATCCAGCAATCCCACTCCTGGGCATTCATCCAGACAAAACTATGATTCAGAAAGATACATGCACCCCTATGTTCATTGAAGCACTATTTACAATAGCCAAGACATGGAAACAATCTAAATGTCCATCAACAGATGAATGGATTAAGAATGGACACGTGCATATGTATAACTGGGACACTTTTTTTTGCACAGCAGAAATTACCACAGCCTTGTAAGTTAACTATATTTCAATAAAACTTCAAAAAATGTAGTACATATATAGAATGGAACACTACTCAGATATAATAAAAGAATGAAATAATGTCATTTGTAGCAACATGGATGCAATAGAGATTCTCATACTAAGTGAAGTAAATCAGAAAGAGAAAGACTAATATCATATGCTATCACTTATATGTGGAATTTAAAGTGTAGTGCAAATGAAACTATTTACAAAAAAGAAACAGACTCACAGACATAGAGAACAAACTTAAGTTTGCCAAGAGGGGAGAGAGTGGGATGGATGGGGAGTTTGGGGTTGGTAGATGCAAACTATTACATTTAGAATTGAAAAGCAATGATGTCCTACTGTAGAACACAGGGAACTAGAGACAATTTCTTGGGACAGAAGATGATGGAAGATAATATGAGAAAAAGAATATATATATATATGTATATGTGTGTGTATACATCTATATCTATATCTATATATCTTTGTCACTATGCTCTATAGCAGAAATTGGCACAACATTGTAAATCAACTATACTTTAATAAAAAAGAAATGAATAATTCTATTTTGTTTTTAAAACATATAATACCTCTGCTACAGAGAATATGAGGTGACTTCTAGCACAGGCAATGGAGAAAAACCACAGAAAATATAAAGTAGAAGGGATTGTCAAGATGACATGGGAGAAAAATAGAATGTGTTTTTTATTTGATACATAAGGTTTCATACAGGTGTTATTGCTGCCCTGAGAATTTAGCTTTAATTATCTGGGAGGTTTTAAAGCAGTAAGGAAGAAAAAAAATGACTGTTTACATAGTTCTCCATGTCTTCGAATAAATCGTGTACTATTCTTTAAGGGAAACAAAATCTCTCCTAGTGTTTACTCTAAAATAATATGTTTTTGTTTGGTTTGGTTTTTCGTGGGTCTTTAGGTGAAGGAAACCTAAATAAGTCATTTTTTCAACAAATGAAGATCTCAGTTTGGATAAGTTATTTTTGGTATAATTTTTTCTTGATGAAATTGAGAGCCTACTTTAAACATATAACTTACAGGGGAGTAATTCTGTAGAGGCAAATATAATAGAATTAAGAAAGTTTCTCAAGCTTAGCTTGAGCCCTAAAAATAATTGAGTCTATGTAGATTCCAAGTCTTGCAATGAACTCTAGCGTAGATTATATATATTTTAGCTGGGTTTTCATAACCTCTCATCAGTGGACAGTTGGATGCTTCAGTCTGTAACTTAGGCCAGGTGTGCAGCTCTCTAGTGTGAGAGTTAAGGGTGAATTCACTTGTTCTGGGGATCACATGAAGGTGGTAAAGTTGACATTGATTGAGAAAATAGAAGAAATAGCAATATACTTTAACCTGTTTTCCTAGAAAAGGCAAATAAATTCAGCTAAATAAATTCATAAGCTAAATAAATTCATCTGCTGTTATAAAATTTTAAGTGTGCTGACACACGACTGGGATCTGTTATTTTAAGTACGGCTGTAGATGGAAGAGCTAAGTAATTAGAGGCCTTCCAGGCCATGAATACTCTTCATTTAGGCTTGTCTGCTCACAAAGATTTCTTTGCTTGAGGACTGTTGGGTGGAATCAACTACTTTCTAATCTATTATACTTGTGACTCCAGGGGAAACAGAGGGAAAAAAAAAAAAAACTTTATTTGCCTCTTAGACACTAAAAATACTGATAGTAACAGAATAGGAGCAGGATTATAGCAGCCAATATTTGAGTTCACATTCTGAAACTTCAATGTAATCGATAAGAAATTTTGTCTTTGACTTAGATTCTTTTGGTTAATATTTACTCAAGGTAGAAATGTCAAAATTACATAGTCTTCTAAAAGAGTAGTGGGCAGAATGGCATTTAGTGTCTTTTTATTATTAAAGATAAAACTAATAACAAAATTTTCAAGGAGGTTGGCATGTGCATAGGATATTTTTACATTTATTCTAAATTTATGTAGAAAATGGATGACTGTATTATTTTGATTTTTGTTTTGATTAGTTTATTTCTTTTTGTTTGTAAACATTAGCATCATAAATTTTACCAACAAATATTTGCTCAGTATCTCTTAAGTGAATGTAACTACTATAGGTCCCATAATCCATTATTACTTAAATAAATAGAATCTAGTTGGAGAATCAGCTTATTAATGATAAATACATAATATATTTATCATATTTTATATTAAGCATATGTCCTTATTACATATTAATAAAAGCCAAATGAGTTATGATGTGACAAGTGCTATTGAACTTGATGATAAGAATTAAAATCCTTCTGGACCAAAGAGGCAAGCATCTCATTAGTTCTCTGTAAAGCTATCTAGACACAATCTACATCATAAATAGGCCATTCAAATTACATGGAAAATAAAAGTAGAGTTAGGAAGAAACAGATTCCATCTGTCCTATTTCCCTGACTATTCTCTATGGCCTAAAGCTACAGAGTATTATTGGAATGAGTATAAGTTACATAAATGGCATTATAATATGTTGGTTTAAAAATTGTCTCTCCACTATGAAGAGCCATTTTTAACACTAAAAGCATGTCTTTTTGTACAGGGAAACACATTACTGCTGTAGAATCAACATGCATTCTCTCTTTTGCGATGAATCAAGATGGCACAAATAGAAACCAACAATACATCAGGGCTGAATAAGGGGGCAATCATGTACAGCTTGGTTATATTTTTGCTGTGTTGTTTAGATTTGGGGATAAAGATATATGATTAAAGAAGTCTGTGGTGCAGCAGTTTTTACTGACAGAATGCGAATTGATTTCGTGCCTACTGTGCAGTCAAATGATAGAGGAATCAATGTTTCTTGATTTTGAGGAGCTTTTCTATGGTCTGGGAACCCAAATACAAACAGAGGAAACAATACAAGCATAAATACAGGGGTAGTCAAGTGTGAACATTTTTAGCTGTTTATGACGAATGTTAAAAGGATATAGCTAATTCTCCAAAAGCAAGGAACGGGAAGACTTTTAAGAAAGCATCCAAATTGAGCCTTTTTTGCTACCAAATCATTCACTACTTGTTATGTTTATTATGCTGGCAAAAAGCTTCTATTATCATATTTTTAGGGCCCCACCCATGGCACGCAAAAGTGCCCAGGCCAGGGAGCAAACTCAAGCTACAACAGTGGCAATGTCAGATCCTTAACTTGCTAAGCCACCAGGGAACTCCACTATCAATCATATTCTTAATGTAATAACATTAATATTTGCATAGTACTTCATCATAAATAACTTAAACATTTTATTTTATCTTATTTATGGCAACACCTGTGGCATATGGAAATTCCCAGCCTAGGAATTGAATTGGAACTGCATGAAGTCTACACCACAGCTTGTGGCCATGCCAAATCCTTAACCCACTGAGTGAGGCCAGGTATTGAACCCACATCCTCACTACTACGTTGTGTCCTTAACTCCCTGAGCCACAACAGGACCACCTAAACATTTTATTATATTTGATTCTCACAATAATCATTTGAGGTAGGTATGTAATTTTGATAATCATTATTCATTTAAAAATTATATAAATTAGTAATGAAAGTAAAAGTTGAATAAGTTATTTATTTTCAAATGCCATTGTTTTAGGAAAATTTTGTTTGGCTTTACCTTTTTTACTTCTGGAAGGAAATCTGTTTACCTTTGTTATTTTTAAGGTGGTTGTGTTGGCTAGAAATTCTTATTTGCTTGGTTATACCCCAAGATACACTTTTCTTGCCCACCTAACTTTTGGCTCATCAGAGCATGGCAGGTAGATACTACTTGACTGGAAGATGCTGGAGAGCAAGCCTTTATCCTCTTATTAGTTTCTAGTCAAAGGCAGTTTGCTTGGGAGGCAAGTGGCCACTGTAAGCCCCTTGTCAGAATAAGGAAGAATAGGAAGTTACAGATGTTTACTTAATGCCATTCTGGACTCAATTGGGGAGAATGAAAATAAACATTCTTAATTTAAACTGCCTAAGGGAAAAGCCCAAAGAATTACTAACTCAGTATTGTATTTTCATGAAGTACTGCTATTAAAATCTCAAGTCCCTGCCAAACATGATTTAGTAGTTTATATTGTTTCTCACAGAAATAATGTCTGATTATCAAACTTCACAATTGGTTCAATATACTTTTAAACATTGAATAATGTTATTGATTTCAGAAGGATCTGAAAAGTGTTGATTAAGGTGAAAATAGCAAAATTATTTAATATGTAAGAACTGGTTAAGCAATAATTAAAAGGAAAAAATATATTTATTCAGCTTCGTATGCCTTTTAAGTTTTGTAGATAGAGATAATTGATATATATTTGTGGTTATTATAAAAAGATATCCATGATAATGGAAGGACAATAAAGAAACAGGAGACTAAGTTGTGTCAGAGTTCATGCTGGGATATTGTGAATGCTCACTAAATAATTCAATGGATTCATGGGATTAGGGATATCATGTATGACTTTAAAGGAAAATAAACATTTCTTGTAGAGTGAAGTAAAATATACACAAGCAGTAAGTTTAATCATTTTTCTAACAAATCTTATTTTTCTTGATCCTGACTATTTTATCAGCACAAGGGAAACCATACACTTTATTTCAGGAATTTTGAGTACAATTTCTGTTGTATGCTTCTTGTTTTATGGAATTTTTTTTCTACATCTCAAATTTATGCTTTGTTTTTGAGTAGGAGAAACTCTTCCATTTTTCCAATTAATCTTTTAGATTGTCAGGGATATGGTTTTTATTCTTTCCAGAAAATAGTTAATTTGTTTATTCATGGCTAGAACATATTTTCTTGTCTAAATGCTTGCCCCAGTATAGATCCTGTATTTTTAGACTATTCTTTATGGATCCATGGAGCTTCTCTTTCTTATCAGGCTTTCTTTAAATATATTTAGGAAGTGGAGTTTAATATTTTTAAATTCAAATGGGAGGTTTCGATGGTTAGCTTACAGTTAAGATGAGAAAACAGCCACTCTGGCTTTTGTTTCCATAGCAGGAGAAGAGGAAAGGAAGGCACCCACACATATCCAATTCCACTTCACTTCTACCTAGGGGTCATTAACTATTAATGTTTTTAGTTGCTGACTATAGAATTACATGGTAGTCATTACCGAGATTTACTTAAATGTCACTAAACTAATCAAAAACATTAATACAGATTTAGGGATGAATGGTTGGAAATTCCATATCATGTCAAAGAAGGAATGGTTTCTCCAGAGCTTTAAAATTGTATTAAAAATCAATGGTAAAAGGAAGATTTATTCAGTATGAAGAGAAATCATAGTTATAACTGAAAAATACAGACACTAATTAAAAAAGAAACATGTACCTCAATGTTCATAGTGGTATTATTTACAATTGCCAAGATACAGAAGCAATCTAAATGCCTATCAACAGATGGGTGTATAAAGAAGATGTGGTGCATATGTACAATTGAATATTATTCAGCCATGAAAAAGAATCAAATTTTGCCTTCTCCAGCAACATGGCTGGACTTGGAGGGCATTATACTGAGTGAAATAAGTCAGTCAGGGAAAGACAAATACTGTATGATGTCACTTATATACAGCATTTAAAAAACAACAAACTAGTGAATATAATAAAAAAGAATCAGACCCCAGACTTAGAGAAAAAAAATAGTGGTTACCAAAGAGGAAAGGAAGGGGGGAAGGACAACTTAGGGGCAGGGAAGTATGGGGAGTAAGACAGGCTCAAGGATTTTTTGTACAACACAGGGAATATAGCCAATATTCTGTAGTAACTATTAATGTAAAATAACTTTTAAAATAGTATAAAAGTAAAAAATGAAAAATTCATTGTAGTGAAAAGAAAGAAGAAGAAAATCAATGGTACACGTCAGAAAGAGAGAGAAGCTGGTGACTGGTTTTTGATAATTGTCAAAAAGCAGTAGACTTTGGCCTCTGGCCTCCATTTAAAAATAGTTGATTTAATTGCTTATCTGAAACTGTCTGCTCTTAGGCTGTAACTTTGGCGAAGCACCTGTGAGAGATTTCCAACTTTCTAGCCCTCCAGTCCCCCTCACCTGAAAACTGTCTTTCTCCATCCTCACAGCAGTGCTGTTCTCCAGCAGGGTAGTGTTTACCAGTGGGTTGGAGAAGCTCAGCAGATAGAATAATGGGATGTACTTTCAGAACTTGATATAAACTACCAAATCTGTACCCTGAGTGAAGGCCAAGTTTTCCACAGATGAAAGGTAATTCAGCCTTGGCTTTCATCCCATTTCCCCTCAGGAAAAAATAAATAAATAAATAAAATAAAATAAAACTGCCAATTGAGCTGTTTTGGTTTAAAACAGGATGTCAGGCTAATTTTATCTTTTTTTTTTTTTCTTGTGTTACTTCTTTGTCCAGCTCAGCAATCTGATGTTCCTATTTATGCATAAGACTGCAGCTCAGAGTGAGGAAATGATGGTCTTAGCAAAAGGACAAAACATTCGCTTGGCAGTACAGGAAAAGTCATTCTAATCAAGTACTTCAACATGTCTTGTTTTCTTCCATAGAAATAAACACTTGAGCAGGATGTATGGCTTTCAAGTAAAAAGACCACATTTTTCTTCTTTTCATGTTTCTCTGGGGAAGGGGTTCTAGTCAGGGGGGTGTAAAAGGAAGTGGACTGGGACAGCCTCTAGGACCTTCCTCTCAGAAACACTGGAGGAGGCAGTGTTTTTTCCCTGTATCTCCCTTTTTTCCATCCTGTGGTTTCAAGGTAGGCTGTCCCCGAATGGGCCACTTTGGCAAGTGGATATTTCAAGCTGAAGAGATTTACAGCCCAGATGACTCAGGAAGAGCTTTTTAACCTCCCCCTTAACTGCCCAAAGGAATTTAGACAGGGAGCCTATACCAGGTAGAGGGCTAGTAGTGCAGATAAAGTCTTACATCTGAAAGATTTACCTGCATGGCAGCACAAACACGTGTTTACCAAACATTTACTCTTCCCATCTTCCTATGAAGTGCTTCTTTTTGAAGCCTCAGATCCCTGTCCCATTTTTCTTAGCTCAGGGTGATATATAAGCCTCAGTTGCCTGAATGTCTGGGAGTCTCCTGTCTTTGTGGAATTCCCATGTGTACATAATTAATTTTTTTTCTTTCTCCTGTTAATATGCCTTAGGTCAATTTACTTGCTGGGCTACCAAAGAACCTAGAAGAGAAGAAGGGAAAATCTTTCCTTCCCAACAGGGACATGGACATGATGGCTGGTGCTCCATCACAGTCCTGAGGTCCTCGAATAAGGGAGGAGAAAGTCATAAGAAGTATGTGTATCTGAGGTCTTTGTAGAGTTTTTTGTTGGCTTTGGAGGATGACAAGGGACTTTATAGGCTGCTTTTCCACCTCAAAACTGTAAAAATCCAGACTTACACAAGAGGGGGTATTAAACATCTGACTTATGGAGATTATAGTTTGAATCTTATGTTATTCACAGCTGAAACTAATATTAATTAATGCTTTAAAATTATTTTGTTTCAAAGTAATCATTTTGTTTTAAAAAATGTGTTTATGGAGTTCCTGTCATGGCTCAGCGGAAATGAATCTGACTAGCATCTATGAGGCTGCAGGTTCAATCCCTGGCCTTACTCAGTGGGTTAAGGATCCCGAGCTTGAGGATCCTGTTGCTACAGCTCTGATTCGACCCCTAGCCAGGGAACCTCCCTATGCCATGGGTACAGCCTTCAAATACAAAAAAAAAAAAAAAAAAAAAAAAAAGTGTTTATGAGTTTTGTTTTAAAGTCATTAATATTTCAAACAGTTTTTTTTTATGTGTGTGTTCCAATTGGTCAGGCAGGATTAAATTAAGCATGCCATAAATACCCATAGATTTTTAAAAATTGTACTTTGAAAGCCTACTCTACAACATTACGGAGCTTTAAGGAGTGTTCTTGAAATACATGTATTTTCAAAGGCAGATTTATTCAAATATGAGACAAATCTAGCTTCTGTGTCATAGTTTAATGCAATTATACATGCCTGACAATGGTCCCTACAAAATTACCACCAGTAAGAATTTAAATAATACCATTTATTTCAATTAAGCATTTTAGAGTAGGGATTTTATTTGGAATCCTAAAATTCTCTAATGTGAGTAACAATATTTACACTGGCCATGGCCAAATAAAGCTTTTAAACAACTTGCCTGAAATACAAACTAGAGGAAATTGTATTTTCATATGTTGGTTTCTTCACTAATTTAGTTTTAATCAATAAGTATTACTTTCATTAAAGAGAAGTGGGCGTCTGGACTGAATAGGTATGTCCCCCTAAAATTCATATGTAGAAGTGCACCCTACCCTAATATGATGGTGTTGGGAAATGAGAGTTTGGAGAAGAATTTAGAGTTAGTTTAGGTTATGAGGGTGGGTCTTCATGGTAGGATTAGTGGCTTTAGAAGGTGAAAGAGATCTCTCTACTTATGTAAACTCCCAGCCCCACATCTCCAAAGGAAAGACTATGTGGGACACAGTGAGAAGAAGGCCATCTGGAAGCCAAGAAGAGGGTCTCAGACTTCCAGCACCCAGAACAGTGGGAAGTAAGTGTTGCTTTACATCATTTTTGGCAGCGTGAGTGGACTTAGTGTCTTATTTGATAATAACACATGTAGCCATTATAACACAGGGACGGTGAGTCATTTCAGTGGGACTGATATTTCTTGTTGGCAAATTACAGTCTCCAGTATGTGCTAATTTTTCTCTCTCTGTAGCCAAGGTTTTGTAGGAAATAACTGGGTTATATACAGTAACATTACTGTCAGGTTTTAGAAGCCCTTCTCAGATATTGATTTTTCTATGAAATTAAAATTCCTGTGTATGGTCATACATTTCTCAACATTCTTCTAAGTTTTCCCTCCATAGCTTCAGGTATGTCCATCGTAGTCTTTCAGGATGATTGTGATTTTTTAGTCAGTACTCTCCAGCCCTTCCAGGATGTCTTTGTCTTCCTCCTCCCTTCAACCTTTCTCTTAACTTTGCAGTATCCTCTGGAAACCAATAGAAAGAAACACATGCCGCTTCCACCTCCTTCAAAATATTTTTCATGTAAAAAATCAGTAGAAGAGTTCCTGCTGTGGTGCAATGGATTAAGAATTCAATGTTGCCACAGCTGTGGTATAGACTGCAGATGTGGCTCAATCCCTGGCCATGGAAATTCCATATGCAATGGGTGTCCCCCAAAAGGAGAAAAATAAAATAAGATAAAATAAAATAAAATAAATTCAGTATAAATGTGTGGGAGAGCACTGAGTTTTTAATAAGTTTTTACAAAACTGTGATCTGCACATTCCAATTGGTTGTCAACCAGAAAAGAAAGGTGAAGATAGCATAAGGGGCCATGTTCCTAATTCTGCTTGATTGTCATATTTTATTCATTGGATCATTCTACCCAGAGTCTATTAATATGAGGTTAACATTTGATATGATAATATGCAGTTAACATTTGAAAATAAGCTAATTATACCAATCTTATTTCTTCAAAATTATAGACCATTGTTATAATTTGGTGAAACAGACATTTCGCAGACTTCCCCCCCACCCAATGGTAACAAACCACCAGAGAAATGTTATATGAGTGGCTGATGACAAAGAGAATTCAGTTGGTATCTCAGGAGCATTCTTATTTTGGCTACAATATCAAGATGCTCTTAATAAAATATATTATTCAGACTTGACTATGCTTCACTGACTGTGTTACTTTAGGTATGAATTCATTATTTAAAAGACAGCCTGATATAGGATTCATGTTACCTTGCTATGATTTCTGACAACTCCTAAGTCAGCTAAACAAATCAGCTAAAAATGATTGTGTTGCATTTTACATAAATGGCAGAGCATATTTACAGGAGGAAAGTTAAAACATCAGTTTCATTGTCTATCTTACTCTCTGTACAATGTTTTTTGACAATCACATGGCTTCCTAAACAGGACTTTTACAATTTTCTGCAGCCCTTGGACTTGTATCTTTTAGAGAGAATGGTCTGATTTGTGTGTTTATGAGCCTTGAAAACAAATGGAACTAGATTAACATTTTCTAAGTATCTTCCTTGCAGATTCAGGTTAATCATCATTTATATTAAATATTTTCATCTTAAACTAGTTGTGTTTTAAATAATGCTTTTGAACTTATGACTCTATCAATGTGAGACAATTGAGAAGTTCCCATTTTGGTTCAGTGGCTAAGAAACTGACTAGTATCATTTGGATATGGATACAATCCCGGTCCTAGTTCAGTGGGTTAAGATCTGGCATTGCCACAAGCTTCAAGCTGCAGTGTAAGTCACAGATGTGGCTCAGATCTGGCTTTGCCATGATTGTGGTATAGGTGGGCGGTTACAGTTCTGATTCAACCCCTAACCTGGGAACTTCCCTACATCTCAGGTGCAGCCCTAAACAGCAAAGCAAAACAAAAGACAAATACAAGAGACAACTGAACTTAGAAGAATATAAAACAATATTTTTCTGAATCAAGTTTCCCACATGTATCTGATCTTAAAAAAAAAAAAAAACTTAGTCAATATACATTGATGTAAAAGATCTAATAAGGAACTCAAAAAGCCAAAAAAAATTCAACTGAAGGATGATCGTAGCACCTAAATTAGGTATCTGATTCTGCTCTACCCATTTTCTCTAACTCTATACAGAAATTTTCAAGCCTATGCTTATGGAATTAAGTGAGGTTTGACTGCCTATAATTATGAATTGCCCAATTTAGTAAACTTTATGTCTTTAGTTAAATTAAAAAGAGCTGAAGGAATATATACATTGCAATAACTTAGTTGTTCTTGTTTAGCCCCCAACAATCTGCTTGCAATTAATCTAAATAAAGAGAAAGATGAAAAGTTTGTGTCCCAAAATTATAGCTAAAACTCACTGTCAATCTCTAAATCATAAGCCATTTCCTAATGGTGTTACTCATGAAATGTCATGATTATTTCTTGTGTTAACTGACAACTTCAAACTTCTTGTTGGGTATCAATCAAAATAAAATTTCACTTGCACTCCAAGTGTTAGATTGTTAGGATCCATATGCTGTTAGCAAAGAGGAGCAGGTTGGCTGTGATATTTACCAGGCTACCATGTGATTCCAATACAAACAGGAAACTTTTTAAAATATGTATGTAATATGAAACTTTAATATCAATTTCACTGATTCATCGTGGTTTTAATATTTTCAAAATGCACTTTTGTAATTTTTTAACCTACTTAATCTGAAAAAAGTCACTTGATCCTCATATCTTCCTTATCCCCCAAATGAAAATAAACTAATTTTATTATAATAGAAGTTAAGATTTTCTCTAATGAACATCTGTTTAGTCAATCATTCATTTATTTAACAAATTGTTATTGGGTACCCACTACAGGCTATACTCTATAAACATCAGCTTTTCCTCTATAACCTTTCAATCATAAATCATACAGCTTTATAGCATCTAGGGTAATTTCTGAGTATCATACACAAAAAAACTTAAAAACAAACTTTATAGTAAAGTATTTTCATGTTAAATTTTGTTAATAAGGCTTTTGAGCTTATGACTCTCAATGAACAAGAGACAATTAGATTTGAAAGAGTATGAGATAAAGTTTTTTTGAATCAATTCCTCCCCCAAATCTGATCTTAAAAAAATATATAAAGCACAGAGAATTATATTCAATATCCTATGACAAACCATAATGAAAAGAATATGAAAAAGAATATATGTATAAAACTGAATCACTTTGATATATAGCAGAAATTAACACAACCTTGTAAATCAACTACATTTCAATAAAATAAATTTTTAAAAATTATATGATAAAAAAGTAGGACAGAATCCCCCTACACACAGAGCTATGTCTAATAGCTCAGTTTCTGTGTATAAGCTTTATGTGTATGAACTAAAATTTGAGAAAATAAGGCATATTAAAAATATTTCACTGAATATCTAGTTGCTTTTAAAATAATTTTCTATAAATGTCATAATTTGTATTATTTCTAAAAATTCTTATCTTTTTTTTGATGCCACATGGACACACTTTCTAATAGCACTTTAAAAATACTGCCTTTGTATTATGGAAGATTTTTTGAATTGCTTTGTGTTGAGCTAGTTTTATAGTTATGAAAAATAAATTGAAGGAAATAGAAAAATTGAGAACTCTTCTTTTAAGATGGTTTTCTGCTTTTATTTATTTATTTATTTTTCTGAATCCATGGAATGGAGGTCCAAACCTGCACCATAGCACTGACCTGAGCCACAGCACTGACAACCACTGGATCCTTAACCACTAGACCACCAGAGACCTCTTGTTTTTCTGCTCTTAAAAAAAACCCAAGTCCATATTTCCATTTAGGACCCAGATAATTCATCTTTTTTTTTTTTCTTTTCTTTTAATCATGAACATATGATGAGTCAGATGATAACTTTGCTCTGGTCAACGTGACACAGCCTGGCCCTTAAGTCTGTCTTGGTCAGCAAGAGAGAAGCTGAAGCAGATATGATGAGCTCTCTTTCACTCCCCTACACACCACACACACATGAATCTCATCACACCTCCTCTGCTTGGCTCTAAGGAGGCTCCAAGTAAAGGAAACACAAGCTTCCAACCTAGGAAGTAATATCTTTGGGGCAGAAGGACCAGGGAGGGAGAAGCTGGCATTACTCTGAACAGGAATTTGGTGTTATTGAAGATCCGAGCTCTAGGAAGTTCCCTTCATGGCTCAGTGGTTAATGAACCCGACTAAGAACCATGAGGATGAGGGTTCTATACCTGGCCTCACTCAGTGCTTCATTGCTGTGACTGTTATGTAGGCCAGCAGCTATAGCTCCAGTTCAAGATTCAACCCCTAGTCTGGAAATTCCACATGCTGCAGGTGTTGCCCTAGTTAAGGAAAAAAAAAAAAAAAAAAAAAAAAAAAAAAAGACCTGAGCTTTAGGATCAGAGTGAGGCTGGTCTTGGCATGTTACGCACATCCTGTTAGGATGATGTTGGAGGGCTGGTCCTCTGTTCATCTCAGAACAAGACCAATGAGGACCAGGGAAGGAGTGAGGTTGTCCTGAAGGAACCAAAACATGTCCTTTTTAGTGGCATTTATCTCAAGGGGAAGGAGGCCTGGGTATTTGAAAACTGTCCCCTTGTGACACTTTAATTTCAGTTTTTCCTTTTTGTCCACACATCCACTGAATAAGTCACTTCATTTTTCAGAGCCATGTGTTAAATACAGCTTGATTCTACCAAACCAGGCAAATGACCAAGTTAGACGGGGACTCAATGGATACCATAATTCACATAAAAACCCATCCAAGTCAGTATCCATCAAAGCTTTTTTTTGTGTGTGTGTGGTTATTTCCTGGTAAGCAAAGTAGAGAATATTTTAGTAAAACATACTACATGATATTTCTTTTTAGGTAAAGAAAATTTGGAAAAAAGACAAAAATGAGGATTCCTTGAGCTAGCATAGATGATTTTTTTTTCTATCTCTCCACCATTGTCTAGTTAATTGTGGAACCTCCCTAACCAGTTCGAATCTTTGCAAATGTGACTACAGCTTTCACAGCTCATGGCACACCCTTTTGGTAGTACCTATTTGAAGATATTTTTCTAGTTCTTAAAAATACAATTAGCAATCCTCTTTAGTAGTCTAATTTTGTTAATATATAATATAGAATCCTATCACTTTACAAGCAAATATTACATATTAGACTGCTCTGATGTCTTAAAATACATTTCTTCTATCAACCCTATCAAACCACTCATCCATCCAACTTCCTCCTCCCTCCCCTTTGGCAACCACAATTCTGTTCTTTGTGTCTGTGAGTCTGTTTTTGTTTGGTAGATAGGTTCAATTGTGCCATATTTTAGATTCCACATATACATGATATCATATAGTATTTGGCTTTCTCTTTCTGATTTTCTTCACTTAGTATGAGGATCTCTAGTTGCATCCATGGTGTTGCAATGGCAAATGGAAGGAGTAGTATTCCATTGTATGTCTGTACCACATCTTCTTAATCCATTCATCTGTTGATGGACATTTAGGTTGTTTCTATGTCTTGGTTATTGTGAATAGTGCTACAATGAACATAGCAGTGCATGTTTCTCTTCAAATTATAATTTTGTCCATATAGATGCCCAGGAGGGGGATTGCTGGATCATATGGTAGTTCTATATTTAGTTTTCTGAGGAAACGCCAAACTATTAAATTTAGAATGGGTAAGGATTAAGCCCTTGTCCGTTGCATCATTTGACACAATTTTCTCCCATTCTGTAAGTTGTCTTTTTGTTTTCTTTTGGGTTTCCTTTGCTGTGCAAAAGCTTGTCAGTTTGATGAGGTCCCATGGGTTTATTTTTGCTCTTATTTTGATTGCTTTGGGAGACTGACCTGAGAAAATATTGATGATGTTGATGTCAGAGAGTGTTTTGCCTATGTTCTCTTCTAGGAGTTTGATGGTGTCCTGTCTTATATTTAAGTCTTTTAGCCATTTGGAGTTTATTTTTGTGCATGGTGTGAGGGTGTGTTCTAATTTCATTGGTTTGCATGCAGCTGTCCAGGTTTCCCAGCAATGCTTGCTGAATAGAATTTCTTTATCCCATTTTATGTTCTTGCCTCCCTTGTCAAAGTTTAATTGACCATAGGTGTCAGGGTTTATTTCCAGGTTCTCTATTCTGTTCCATTGGTCTGTCTGTCTATTTTGATACCAGTACCACACTGTTTTGATGACTGTGGCCTTGTAATATTGCTTGAAGTCTGGGAGAGTTATGCCTCCTGCTTGGTTTTTGTTTCTCAGGATTGCTTTGGTGATTCTGGGTCTTTTGTTGTTCCATATAAATTTTTGGATTGTTTGTTCTAGTTCTGTGAAAAATGTCATGGGTAATTTGATTGGGATTGCATTGAATCTGTCGATTGCTTTGGGTAGTATGGCCATTTTTACAATATTGATTTTTCCAATCCACAAACGTGGAATATCTTTCCATTTCTTTACATCTTTGATTTTTTTGATTAAAGTTTTATAGTTCTCAGCATATAAGTCCTTTACCTCCTTGGTCAGGTGTATTCCGAGGTATTTGATTTTTTGGGGGGTGCAATTTTAAAAGGTATTTTATTTTTATGTTCCTTTTCTGATATTTCATTGCTGGTATACAGAAATGCAACTGACTTCTGAATGTTAATCTTATATCCTGCTACTTTGCTGAATTTATTAATCAGTTCAAGTAGTTTTTGGGTTGAGTCCTTAGGGTTTTCTAGGTATAGTATCATGTCGTCTGCATACAGTGACAGTTTTATCTCTCTCTTCCTATATGGATACCCTTTATTTCTTTTGTTGGTCTAATTGCTGTGGCTAGGACTTCCAAAACTATGTTGAAGAGCAGTGGTGAGAGTGGGCATCCCTGTCTTGTTCCAGATTTGAGTGAGAAGGCTTTCAGTTTTTCCCCACTGAGTATTATATTTGCTGTGGGTTTATTGCAAATGGCTTTGATTATGTTCAGGAATGTTCCCTCTATATCCACTTTGGCGAGGGTCTTGATCATGAATGGATGGATGTTGGACTTTGTCAAATGCTTTTTCTGCGTCTATTGAGATGATTATATGATTTTTGACTTTTCTTTTGTTAATGTGGTGTATGATGTTGATTGACTTGTGTATGTTGAACCATCCTTGTGAACCTGGGATGAACCCTACCTGGTTATGGTGTATGTTTTCTTTGATATGTTTTTGGATTTGGTTGGCTAAGATTTTGTTGAGAATTTTTGCATCTATATTTATCACAGATATTGGCCGATAGTTTTCTTTTTTGGTGGTATCTCTGTCTGGTTTTGGAATTAGGGTGATGGTGGCATCATAGAATGTCTAAGGGCTTAATCTCTAGACTATATAAGCAACTTATACAACTCAACAGCAAAAAAACCAATCAATCAATGGAAAAATGGGCAAAAGACCTGAATAGACTGTTCTCCAAGGAAGATATACACATGGCCAGCAAACACATGAAAAAATGCTCAACATCGCTGATCATAAGAGAAATGCAAATTAAAACTACCACGAGATACCACCTCACACCAGTCAGAATGGCCCTCATTAATAAGTCCACAAATAACAAGTGCTAGAGGGGGTGTGGAGAAAAGGGAACCCTCCTGAACTGTTGGTGGGAATGTAAACTGGTACAGCCACTATGGAGAACAGTTTGGAGATACCTTAGAAATCTATACATAGACCTTCCATATGACCCTGCAATCCCACTCTTGGGCATCTATCCGGACAAAGCTCTACTTAAAAGAGACACATGCACCCGCATGTTCATTGCAGCCCTATTCACAATAGCCAGGACATGGAAACAACCCAAATGTCCATCGACAGATGATTGGATTCAGAAGAAGTGGTATATATACACAATGGAATACTACTCAGCCATAAAAAAGAATGACATAATGCCATTTGCAGCAACATGGATGGAACTAGAGAATCTCATACTGAGTGAAATGAGCCAGAAAGACAAAGACAAATACCATATGATATCACTTATAACTGGAATATAATATTCATTGCAAATGAACCTTTCCACAGAAAAGAAAATCATGGACTTGGAAAATAGACTTGTGGCTGCTGGGATGGGAGGGGGAGGGAGTGGGAGGGATCGGGAGCTTGGGCTTATTGAATACAATTTGGAATAGATTTACAAGGAGATCCTGCTGAGTAGCATTGAGAACTATGTCTAGATACTAATGTTGCAACAGAACAAAGTGTGGGGAAAAATGTATACATGTAAGGATAACTTGATCCCCATGCTGTACAGCAGGGAAAAAAAAAAGTCCATATTATACAGCAATTTAAGAAAAGGGAAATTGGCTGATCCTGGTAAACAAACAAACATAAATTATAATTAAAATATTTGAAAGTTAGTTTTCTACATTTTAGAACTTTTATTATGAGAAGTGATACCAAGAGTTTCTCATGCTAAAATTAATTTTTGACATATGAATAAATCCAGGAGAAAATAAATCCATCTATTGGAAATGAAAATCAAAACTTCAAGTGCCCACTGTTCAAAATAGTTTGCCAGTAGGATTGGAAAATTTAATATCCCAAATAGGCATTTCTGTGAGTCAAAGACTGGTGTTTATTAGGCATCTTTCTTTCTTTTTCCATCTACAGAGCTCTTTGTGGGGGGGAGAGCCCTGCCAGTAAAGTGGTTATAATTCAGATCAAATCTTATCTTGGAAAAGTTACAAACCTGGGGCCTCCAGTGTTTTCTATAGATTCTCCCCTGATGAGTAAACTATTCAGGCATCTGTTCCTGCATGAGGTAATAAATCACAAAAACTTTTCTCTACACGTTACTTTAGATTATTTTAGTATAATTCTAGAAATTAGAGTCTATTAAGTCTTAGAGCTAAATGACACTGTTAAAATAATTTGAGTGAATGTCTGGAAGTAGAAAGCAATGTATTCTTTAGTTTAGGGAACTGCTTGTTAATCCAGATTATCATGTCATTAAATGGTCTTTGGACATTGACACACTCACACATGTGAGAGCCCATGTTTATAGAACAAATGAGTCAAACCACACTGGATTCAGTTAGGTTACCTGCTATGGACTAAATTCATGTGTTGAAGTCCTAACTCCCAGGGTGGTGGTACTTGCTGGTGAAGATGTAAACTTTGGGAGGTAATTAGGTTTGATTATGCCATGAAGTTGAGGTCCTCATAAAGGGTTTAGCACCCTCATAAAGAGAGACACCAGGGGGGTTGCAGGATCTCTTTCCACCATGGCAGGACACAGTGGTCATCTGCAAGCCAGGATGAGCATCCTCATTAGAGAACAACCTAACTGACCCCTAATCTTGGACTTTTCAGCCTCCAGAATTGTGAGAAAATAAATGTCTGTTGTTCAAGTCATCCTGTCCATGGTCTTTTTTAATGGCAGCCCAAGCAGAGTAAGACAGCATCTCCTTCTGATTGTACAGGTAAGAAACAGATTTCATTATAAATCTGACCATGACTTAAGAAAGAAATTGCAGAGCTCTGAGTTCTTATTTATTCCCATACTCATGCTTGTCTGTAGTTTAGGCTTATAGGAGTGACTAACTCAAAACAAGTCCTTCTGGCCAGTATGATGTGTTAACTAGATATAAGGTGTGTATGAGGCACCTCAAAGTTATACATTTGAAACTCTTTCACTGAGGTTTTGTGTACAATATAAATAAAATGTTGTTTTCATTTTGTTCTCAAATGATATAGGTGCCTGCCTTCATTTTCTACTTTACTTTCCATGTGATCTGCAACATAAGAAACAGTGAAATTAATACTGTGTCCCTTAGTATCTGTGTGGAAGGGTTGGGGGGAAGGTGTGGGTTCTAGGACCTGACACAGTACCAAAGTCCATGGAAGTTCACGTAACATAGTTCATATCTGTGTTTCTGCATCCTTGGAGTCAACCAACTGCAGATCCTGTAATACTGTACGTATTTACTGGGAAAAAAAATCCATGTATAAGGGGATCCACACCATTCACACGTATATTCTTTAAAGGCCCACTGAAATTTTGTCTACTTAGTTTTTATCACTAAAAATTAATATACATTATAAAAAATGGTTATACTTTTTTGGAGGAAACTTACACAAACATTTAAAATGTTTTCTTTGTTGTAAGTGAAAACTGACAATTTAGCTAAGTACCTGATTTTACAAAAAATATATTATTTCTGGTTCTATTAAAATGACATTGAAAATGCAAGAGATCAGTTTAGCTTAGCTGAAATGTATTTGGTAGCTACTATTTGCTGTGCACTGGATAAATATTGTTATTGTCTATCTTTGTTGTTATTGTCTGAGTTTCATATAAAGTTGATTTTGAGGAAATATTATGTATATGATTTTTGTTTCTTCTTTAGGAGAAATAGGTTTAGAAGGAATCAGAAATGATCAAAACCTGTCTTAGTTTTCTCAGAGTGAAAATAAGTGAGGTTAAATTATTTTTATGGATTACTTTAAATAATGTAAGGTAAGGAGGAATTCCCATTGTGGCTCAGTGGTTAACGGATCCGACTGGAAACCATGGGGTTGCAGGTTAGATCCCTGGCCTTGCTCAGTAAGTTAAAGATCTGGTGTTGCCATGAGGTGTGTGGTGTGGGTTGCTGACATGGCTTGGATCCCGTGTTGCTGCTGCTGTTGCTGTGGCTGTGGCGTAGGCCGGCGGCTACAGCTTGGATTAGACCCCTAGCCTGGGAACCTCCATATGCCATGGGAGCGGTGCTAGAAAAAGAAAAAAGAAAAAAAGGCAAATAAATAAATAAATAAATGAAAATGATGAAATAGTGTCCCCAAAATTATTGCTAATATTTGATGGCATAATAGAGTAATCTTACATTGTCAAATTAAAAATGATGCAAAAGCACATGCTGTTATTTTTATATTCAGATTTTCTAGACTGAATATATATTAGTGTTCTATTCAGCAATCCCACCAATATGTGTTATTAAAAATGGATCATCAAGGCAGTCCTTAGGTTAAGCTGGAGTACATTTAAAGATAACATGATTCATGGTGTTTATTTTCCAGTGCTTCCATAGGAGCCTGGATAATCTATAAAATAAATTTTTCACACTCTAGACTAGCATTATCCGAAATAACTTTCTGCCACAATGGAGATGTTCTTATATCTATTCTGAATGAAATGTGGCTAGTGCAACTGAATAATTAAATGTTTAATTTTAATTATTTTTGATTTAAATATAAAAATAATAGTATATTAAAATATTTTCCATTAATAAAACTTTATTGTTTTGGAGAGACTACATTTCACTGTTACCTTTGCATAGTGTAGGATATTATTTTATTGGAGTGTGCACATGTATTAGTGGTGTGCATATTTCTGTTATTTCACATAGATACATCTTGTATCTAGTTGTAATCAATAGATTGAATCAGTTCAAAAGAATTTTTTTCTCTTACTGATGTAACATAGTTATGTATTTTTTTGATATTTTATGCAGACAAAATGAATTTTAGGAATATCCATATAAATTAGAATTGGTATTTTAATTGAAATACTTGAAATTTTGATTATAATGTGACTACATTTTTTGCTAATTAAAAAGAATAAGTATGGACAAAATTTTAAATTAAAAATAAGATGTGCCATTAATACATATTTGAGTAGAGATATAGAAGCTGGTGCTACTGCCAGACAGTATAGAAGAAAAGAGAACAAAAAAAAGTTATGCTACAAATTTCACAGTAAATAACACCAGCCATTTGCTGTGGCAGAACAAAATTAAAAAATGATATTGCTGTAAAAATAATAAAATAAAATATATGTTAGCAGATATGTAATGAATTTTTTAATGTGTTTTCTTTTGATGGTCAAAAAGAATCAACAAAATTAGTCTCTTGAAATCATAATTGCAAAACAATTGAAAATTATTTTTAATAATAGACAAGCTTAATTTTATTATAAATGGTTAGAATATGTGCATAAAAAAAGAAATTCACATAGTTCCTACCATGGCACAGTGGGTTCAAAATCTGACTGCAGTGGCTTGGGTCATTGCTGAGGTGTGTGTTTGATTCCTGGCTCAGCTCATTGGGTTAAAGGATCTGGTTTTGCCACTGCTGTGGTATAGGTCATAGCTGCTGTCTGGATTTGATCCCTGACCCAGGAACTTCCATATGCCATGAATGTGGCCAAAAATTAAAAGAAAATAAATAAAATAAAAGTTTTAAAAAGAAATTCCCTTTTAGATAGAGAGATGGCGAAGCATGTACTTCAGTTGTAGAAATTCTATTAGAAAATTATGAAGAAAAGACTAAAAATGATTTCAGAAAAATATAAAGATCTTTAAGCTACCAAGCAGTTGCAAAAAATCTTTAGAATACAATAAACTTTCTATCAATATCAAATATCAAATTATTTCAACATTTAGAATGTTCTAAGAATTTTTCTTCACTTTTAGATGTCTTCTAACATGAGACATTGTCCGATTAATACTTTGGATACATTTTTCCAAATTTGTAAAGAAATGCTTTCAATTTTGGCCCCAAATATTAAACTGTGGCATATATATTTTAAAATATTATATATCTGTTAAAGAAGAATTCTCCATTATAATGAGAAACTTAGTTTCAATTGTGGTAGATGATGTTCTAGCTAGGTTAGGTACAAAATCAAATTTTAAAGTAAAAGATTACAAGGTTGTGATAATTTCTGCTGTACAACAATGTGAAAAATAAAGTAAAAGATTACTATTTCCCTTATTGCTTTATTCAACTCTATGATAGATGAAACTATATGTGAAAAAATTATT
The DNA here is from genome assembly GCF_054392235.1 of Sus scrofa. Taxonomy (NCBI): domain Eukaryota; kingdom Metazoa; phylum Chordata; class Mammalia; order Artiodactyla; family Suidae; genus Sus; species Sus scrofa. Next base: position 47,435,788 of record NC_139390.1, on the reverse strand, counting down.
CATGATGTCCTGAAACTGATTCGACAAAGTATGTCCTGGATTAGGTTCTTAGAATCATTTGCTACGTAAAAAATGTTGGAAAAGTAGAAGACAATGTGTTATAGCTAGTGCTTGTTGTACTGTATCGTTACTCAGGTTGAGGAGTTTCCTAAGGAAAAGAAATGTTGCCAAACATTTAATAACCAAAGACAAAATGAGTGTGATTTTTCTTTTCACCAATATTCATTGCATATGAATAAGATTCATTTGAAATCCTGAAGGAAAATTAGAACTTATTGTCACTTTGCTCGACAGGTATGAAACTTCAGTTGAAATTAAAACTTTACCTAGTATGAATCAATAATAATTATATTACATATTTTTGAGCATGAATGCAAAAGATTTTAATCGTAGTTAATCATGTTATGCAAATGCGTTTCACTACAAGAAACATTTGAAGAAAATGTTATTGGTGCAAATACACCTAGAGTTGCCTTTTGATTTATGCAATTCCCTTTTGTGTTCTATGTTAATAATATTGAGTTCATACAAGAATTATTTAATTCACTTGACAGATTCGTTTTGACTTGACATGCTTTGGCTTCAGTTGAATCAACTCTAAAATAAACACACTAACTTTGTCAATATGGAAGACAATATTAAATGAAATGATTTGTACTCAGTTCAGCATTAGGATAAGTATTTAAACTATTTAAGGTCCCTGGTGGCCTTGTGGGTTAAGGATCCAGCATTGTCATTGCTGTGGCACAGGTTTGATCTCTGACCCAGGAGCTTCTGCATGCTATAGGTGTGATAAAACAAAAAACAAAAAACAAGGAGAGAAAAACCATTTAAACTATTAAAAAACTGTTATAATAATTATGTTATTTTTACATATGTTTGAAATGTGTTGGGTGTCAGAATCTACTAAAACAGATCAAGTAGTTGCCAAAAATTTTAGCACCTGAATTAAAATGTGCTGTAAGTATAAAGTACATATTAGACATTGAAGTTTTAATATAAATTATAGGATATAAAATATTTCATTAATAATTTTTACATTGATTAAATATTAAAATTATAATTTTCTGGATATATTGGGTTAAACACAATGTATTATTAAAATTAATTTCTTCTGTTTTGTTTTCCTTTTTTTAATGTGGCTATTAGGAAATGTAAAATTATTTATGTACTTTGCATAGATTTATACTGGACAGAACTGTTCTAGACACTCAACTATCATGAATAAAATATGTTATATAAAAACATACCTAGGATTCCAAATTTCCGTAATAACTTTTTTCTTTTTTTTATTCAGTTGAAAACTCTTCAAAGGCAAGAATTATGTGTTGATTTCTGCATTTTAATTTTCTTGCAAAGTATCTAATATATGATATATAATCAATAAATATCTTTAGGGTATAGAAAAATTATTAAATGAATGAAGAAATGTGCAATTATCAGTCAGGCAAAGATAAATTATATTTAATTTAATATTGATATATTTTTATAGTTATTATTAAACATTGGCTGTATTTCCCATAACAATACATCTTTGTAGCTTATTTTATATGTAATAGTTTATACTGCCTACCCCTCTACCCCTATGTTGCCCCTCCCCTCTCCCCACTGGTAACTGCTAGTATGCTCTCTATATCTGAGTCTGCTTCTTTTTTGTTATATTCACCATTTTATTGTAATTTTTTAGATTCCATATATATGTGATATCAGACCTTTGTCTTTCTCTGCCTGATTTATTTCACTGAGCATAATGCCCTCCAGTTCAACCTATGTTGCTGCAAACGGCAAAATTTTTTTAGTGGTTGAGTAGTACTCCATTATATATGTCTATCACATCTTTATCCATTCATCTGTTAATGGAAGCAAGTTGATTCCACATCTTGGCTACTGTAAATAATGCTGCTATGACAATTGAAGTACATGTATTTTTTCAAATTAGAGGAGTGTTTTCGTCTTTTTTTTTTTTTTTTTTTTTTTAGATATGTACCCAGAAGTGGAATTTCTAGGTCATAGAGTACATTTATTTTTAATTTTTGGAGAAACTTTTATATTGTTTTCCACAGTGGCCGGACCAAATTACATTCCTACCAACTATCTATGAGAGTTTCCTTTTCTCCACTTTCTCATCAACATTTGCAACATTGTGTTCTTTTTGATGACAGTTATTCTGACAGGTGTGAGGTGATATCTCACTGTGATTTTGATTTGCATTTCCCTGATGATTAGTGATGTTGAGCATCTTTTCATGTGCCTGCTGGCCATCTGCATTTCTTCTTTGGAAAAATGTCTACTCAGTTCTTCTGCCCATTTTTAAATTAAGTTATTTGTTTTTTTTTGATGTTGAGTTGTATGAGTTGCTTATATATGTTGGATATCAATCCTTTATTGGTCATATAATTCACAAATACTTTCTCCCATTCAATAGGTTATCTTTTCTTTTAGTAGATGATTTCCTTTTCTGTGCAAAAGCCTTTAGGTTTAATTAGATTCCATTTATTTATTTTTGCTTTTATTTCCTTTACTTTAGGAGATGGATAAAAAAAAAAAATATTGCTGCAATATATGTCAAAGAATGTTCTGCCTATGCTTTCCTCTCAGAGTTTTATAGTATCTGGCCTTACACTTAGGCTTTTAATACATTTTTTTTCTTTTTTTCATTTTAAAAAAGCTTGATTGAAGTATAGTTGATTTACAATGTTGTGATAATTTCTTCTGTGCATATAAACAATCCATTCTTTTTCAGATTCTTGAGTTTATTTTTGTGTATGATGTTAGAGAATGTACTAATTTCATTATTTATCTGAAGCTGTCCAGCTTTCCCAGCACCATTTATTAAAGAGACTGCCCTTTCTCCATTGTATATTCTTGCCCATTTTATCATAGATTAATTGACCATAAGTGCATGGTTTTATTTATCAGCAAAGATGTAGTTTTTGTAGTTGTAGTCTGAATGAATAAATCTTTCTGTGTGATGCCACAGCTTGGCAACTGCTCCTTCAACCCCTTTTCTATATATCAAATAAGTTCCCAAGGATAAAGTGTTCTTACTAGTTTGACCATGTGTCCCAGTTTTCTCAGGAGAATTCCACTGCACACAGGATTTTCTGTTGTCCTAAATAACTCCTATTCAACTATCGGTGAGAGAAGCATTCTTGCCCTAGGACTATGGAGATGGTCAAATGCATGACCCCGGCCTTGGACAGATAAGATTGACAGATGTTAATTAATCACATGTACTCACAGCCTGGTGAAGAGGACATTGCATACAGAACAGGACCACACAGGCTTTGATTTGGAAGCAGATTGAATGCCCAGGAGCTGTGGGAGTCAGGCTTTGCAGGAAGTAGAACATGAGTGTTCACTGGTTTCTGTGGAAGGATGTCCCTGAAATGTTTGGATAATTCTGCAGGGGACTGAAACCTGCCACTCAGGCACAGGCAGAAACCACCTCTTTCCCACTAAGAAGGGGTGTTTGGCTGGGAGACCTGGAGCAGAGTAAGTAGAGGAACTTGGAGTATGGTCCCTGGAGGCCTTCCATATGACTTCACCAGATGTCAAGGCAACACACCACATGGAACCTTCATTTTAGACCTTATACCATAGCTCCCCTCCCCCAGCAACAATGTTCTGTTTTGAACTATAAATTATAAGGTTATCCTGGGACTCATAAATTCATTGATTTCTTGGCCCAGGGTGGGACAAAATGAAATCATCATGTCTCTGATGTTATTTCTCTGGTTTCTAAAGCAAGTGCATATGTATATGTAGGTTTCACGTTTGACAATTAAAAAAATAATGAGTAAAACATCATCTTCCACTCTTTCTGCCTTTTGATGTTCATCTATCTCTAGCTAATACATACCATTTCCTTCCCTCTTAGACATTATAAATGCTATATGTTGATAATATTCTTTATAGACATAAATACCTGAAAGACTCTTTTGTATTTAAGTAGCATATTGAAATTTAAATAATCAGTTGGGCATTCTGTCTTTGGACTTTAAAATGAGGCCATGGATTGTCTTTTGAAAAAATATGAGCGAAGATGGGAGTCAGATGAGTAGGTGGGGGTGGAGGGTGAGAGGATGCAAACTTAGGTTCACACTCTTTCTCCTTTTGTCAACAGGGATGGCCCTCCAGAGTATTAGTTAGGAAAAGAAGACAGTTCAAACTACTCTGAAGTAAGTGGGTTGTAAAAGGAAAGAAACTGGAAAAGAAGTGAAAAGTCCTGAACTATAGACCATGGAAGAGAGTGGGGGTTTCTGCCCTGGAGCCACTGGAATGTGAGAGAACATTTTTTTTTTTACTTCCTCCAATGTACTTTTTGTCTACAACAGCCCCTCCAAACATGCCCCCCTTCTGGAAAAGTCTTCCCTCTGTTTAACTTTAGAGTCTTGCATGTGGTTCACAATAATTGCATGTCCCAAATTGTAATTCTTTGCTGCTTCTGAATAAATTCTCCTTTTCTGGTAAAATAACTGATGATTTTATTGTTTTTGGTTACACATGTCATGGCATAGGCTCAAGTAGGTGCTGTCAAACAATTTTCCAATGTGGTTGTACCATATCCCCAATCCCAATAGTCAGGTAAGGGAGCTCCAGTGAAATGCTCCACACTCTCACTAACACTGGTTTATGTGGTTTCATTTTGGTGGTATCTTTGTCTGGTTTTGGAATTAGGGTGATTGTGGCATCATAGAATGTCTTTGGGAGTGTTCCTTCTCCAACCTTTTGAAAAAGTTTAAGGAGGATGGGTATAAATTCCTCTTTGTATGTTTGGTAGAATTCGCCTGTGAAGCCATCTGGCCCTGGACTTTTATTTGTATGGAGTGGTTTTTTGACATATTCAATTTCCTTTCTAGTGATTGGTCTGTTCACTTGATCTATTTCTTCTTGATTCAATTTTGGTAGGGTGCAAATCTCTAGAAATTTGTCCATTTCTTCTAGGTTGTCAAATTTGTTAGCATACAATTGTTCATAGTATTTTCTCATGGCTTTTTGTATTTCCATAGTGTCCATTGTGACTTCTTTTTCATTTCTGATTTTGTTTATTTGGGTTTTTTCCTCTCCTCTTCTTGGTGAGTCTAGCCAGAGGTTTGTCAATTTTGTTTATCTTTTCAAAGAACCAGCTCTTGGTTTTATTGATTTTTTCTATTGTTTTTTTAATCTCTATTTTATTGATTTCCTCTTTGATCTTTATGATTTTCTTCCTTTTGCTGACTTTTGGTTTTGTTTGTTCTTATTCTTCTAATGCATTTACATGGTGGGTTAAGCTGTTGATTTGAAATTTTCTTTTTTGTGGAAGCCCTGTATTGCTATGAACTTCCCTCTGAGCACTGCTTTTGTGGCATCCCACAGATTTTGAATGGTTTTTTCTTCATTATCATTTGTCTTGAGGCATTTTTAAATTTCCTTCTTGATTTCCTTTTTAACCCATTGGTTTTTTAGTAGGATGTTGTTTAGTCTCCATGTAGTAAGTTTTTTTTCATTTCTTAGGAGGAGCCATGAAAAACTAGAAAATTCATTTGCAGAGATAGAAACTGAGCTAAAGGCAATAAAGCCCAGAATGAATAATGTAGAGGAACGAATTAGTGACATGGAAGATAAAATAATGGAAATCACCCAAAAAGGACGGCAGACAGAAAACCAAATGAAAAAAACATGAAAGCAATACAAGGGCCCTATGGGATAATATAAAGAAGGCCAATCTGTGAATAAGGGAATTCCAGAGGGAGAAGAAAAAGAAAAGGAGATTTGAAGAGATTATGGCTGAAAACTTTCCAAATCCAAAGGATACTGATTTCAAGATACAGGAAGCACAGAAGACCCCAAATGAGTTGAACTCAAACAGGCCCACATCAAGACATATTATAATAAAAATGGCAAAATTTATATGCTGCTGCGTAGCGCTGGGATCTATATCTGGTCACTTATAATGGAGCATGATAATGTGAGAAAAAAGAATGTATACATGTTTGTGTAACTGGGTCGACATGCTGTACAGTAGAAAATTGACAGAACCCTGTAAACCAGCTATAATGGAAAGAAATAAAAATCATTATATAAAAAAATAACAAAGTTACAGATAAAGAGAGGTTTCTAATGGCAGCAATAGAAAAGCAAAGCATTAGTTATAAGGGAGCCCCAGTAGACTATCAGCTGATTTTTCTACAGAAACACTACAGGCCAGAAGAGAGTGGCAAGATATATTTAAAATTCTGAAAGGAAAAAATCTGCAACCTAGAATACTCTATCCAGCAATAATATCATTTAAAATAGAAGGGAAAATAAAGAATTTCTGCAACAAACAAAAGCTAAAAGAGTACAGCAATACTAAACCCATTCTAAAAGAAATACTACAAGGGCTTCTCTAAATTTCCAAAAAAAAAAAAAAAAGGAAGAACTAGAATGGAGGAAACCACAATTTGAAAGCAGTCACTTAAGCCAGCATACAGATCCAAACATGAAGATATTAAAAAAAAAGACATCAAAATCATACAATGTGAGAAAGGGAAGTAAAAAAAATATAGATTCTTTTTTATTTTAATGATGTGTTTGAGCCTATGTGACTATCAGGCTAAAGTAAGTAGATATAGGAAGGGGTTAAGATACACAAAAAACAGGGCAACCACAAATCAAAACAGAACATTACATTCACAAAAACTGAAAAGAACGGTACTCAAGCATAAAATAAGTGGAAACCATCCAACCAAAAAAAGAAAGGAAGAAAAGAGAAACAGAACCAACTGGAAAACGAGGTTTAAAATAGCTATATATACATATCTATAAATAATCACATTAAATGTCAATGAACTGAATGCTCCAATCAGAAGACACAGAGTGGCTTGATTGGATAAAGAAGGAAAAACCTTCAGTCTGCTGTATACAAGAAACTCTCCTTAGTGCAAAGGACATATAGATTGAAAGTGAGGGAACAGGAAAAGATATTTCATGCCAATGGACAAGACAGGAAAGCAGGAGTTTCAATACTCATATCAGACAAAATAGACTTTAAAACAAAGGCCATAAAGAAATACAAAGAAGGACACTATTTTATGGTAAAAGGATCCATTCAAGAAGAGGATATTACAATCATCAATATATATGCCTCTGATATAGGAGCACCCAGATACCTACAACAAATACTAACAGACATAAAAGGAGAAATTGATGGGACTACAATCATAGCAGGAGAATTTAACACCCCACTCCCATCAATGGACAGATCCTCTAGACAGAAAATCAAAATCAATAAGGCAACAGAGATCCTACAGGACACAATAGAAATGTTATACTTAATCAATATTTTCAGGACATTACATCCAAAAAAAAAAATCAGAATACACATTCTTCTCAAATGAGCATGGAACATTATCAAGAATCGATCACATATTGGGGGCACAAAGCCAACCTCTGCAAATTTAAAAGTATAGAAATCATTTCAGGTATCTTCTCTGATCAAATGGCATGAAAATAGAAACCACATCTTCTTAATGCACTCGTCTGTTTATGGACATTTAGGTGGCTTCCATTCCTTAGCTATTGTAAATAGTAATTTGCAATGAACACAGGGTGCAAATATCTTTTTGAATTATAGTTTTGTTCAGATATATGTCCAAATGTGAGATTGCTGGATTATATGGTAGTTCTATATTCAATTTTCCAAGGAATCTCCATACTGTTTTCCACAGTGGTTGTACCAATTTATATTACCATCAACAGTGAGATAATTTAAATTTTTCTGCATGGTATATATGTAATCTTAGAGTATTTTGAAAGGAGGTTATTAGAAGTTGATATTATAATATCTTTTTACAAATATTTCATGTCTTACCTATTTTCTATAAAATTAAGCCAAGATTTTAGTGTATTTGGAAAAGGAAACATCTATCTGGAGTAGGCTGGTAAGTATTTTCAGTAGAATTTTGACCACTGAAAGCAACTAAGTCTTCCTCCACCACTGCCACACTGAGCTGACAAATTTCCAAGTGTGGATAATTCAGTTCTCTAGGAAGTTCATGCCTGTACACCAGCCGCATACACACCAATCACATACATAGAGCAGACAAATAGTCTATGGGAAAACTGAAAGAGAAAGCAACTTATTAAAGTTATAAGAAAATATGGAGTGTTTCCAATTTATGAATAACTTGAATGCTTCATGCTTAAGTGGTTTGCAAGACAAAAGATGTCTTTGAAAAAGCAAATGAAGAGAGCAGTAAAGAAACAGGATTTATTTCAAATTATGTATTTAATTCATATTAGGTATCAATACTTTTATACTCACTGTGTTAATTAACTCATTTAATCCTCAGAAAGTTCTTGCAGAGTACATACTCTTGTTATTTGTATTTTATAGTTGAGGAATTGCAGTTAAGATCAATCGAGGGAGAGCAGAGTTCCATCAGGATGGGCGTTTGTGTGAGTAGAAAGGTTGAGTGGCTCTATACCTACTAATTTCAGCTTCCACTCATGAGCATATTTAAAAATAACTTTTATTTCAGACAATATACCATTTCCTATTATTTAGGGCACTGTGGGAATGTGTGAAACAATTATTACAAAATATTTCCTGGAGTTCCCGTCATGGCGCAGTGGTTGGCGCATCCGACTAGGAACCATGAGGTTGCGGGTTCGGTCCCTGCCCTTGCTCAGTGGGTTGACGATCTGGCGTTGCCATGAGCTGTGGTGTAGGTTGCAGACACAGCTTGGCTCCCGCGTTGCTGTGGCTCTGGCGTAGGCTGGCAGCTACGGCTCCGATTGGACCCCCAGCCTGGGAACCTCCATACGCAGCGAGAGCAGCCCAAGAAATGGCAAAAAGGCAAAAAGGCAAAAAAAAAAAAAAAATTTCCTAATCTGTAGAAAATTTTTACCAGTATTACAGATATTGACCCAGTGCTAGCTCCCACACATCTACTGAAGTTTCTTCATGCAAATCATGAATTTGGCCAAGAATAGTTCAAAAACATCTAACCAATGTGAATTTAGCATAGCAAGCTAGGAGAGTCAAAAAAAAACATTTAAACATATGTGTGGTTAGAGAATATTTTTAGACCTAAGGGAATACTCTAATATAAAAGACTTTGACTTTAAATATTGTCATATTGTTATTTACGTATTTTGTTTTTAGCCCTTCTCACCTCATAAAAGAACACGTATAATGCATTAAATTGTCTCATTTTTATTTTATTTTAAAATCAACCCAGAGCTTTCTTCAGATGATGCATGAGACTGTACGTTTTTCAATTAAGAAAGGACAGGCTAAATGACCCTGCAATCCAATTCCTGGGCATATATCCAGACAGAGCTCTAATTCAAAGGATACACACACCCCTATGTTCATTGCTGCACTATTCACAATAGCCAAGACATGGAAATGACCTAAATGTCCATCAACAGATCAATGGATAAAGAAGATGTACACAATGGAATGCTACTCAGCCAAAAAAAGAATGAAATAATGCTGCTTGCAGCAATAAGGATGGACCTAGAGATTATCATATAAACTGAAGTAATTTACAGAGAAAAAGAAAGATACCATAGGATATCACTTATATGTGGAATTGAAATATTATACAAATGAATTTATCAATGAAATAGAAACAGATTTACAGACATAGAGGATAGACTTGTGGTTGCCAAAGGGGAGGGTTGGGAAAGGTTTGGGAAGAGAGGGAGTGGGAGTTTGGCAATAGTAGATGCAAGCTATTATATACAGAATGGATAAATAGTAAGGTCCTACTGTATAGTACAGGAAACTATATTTAATATCCCATAATGAAACATAGATAAAAAATTATGAAAAAGAATATGTACATATATGTATGTGTATATAGATATATACATATATGTATACCTGAATCACTTTTCTGTGCAGTAGAAACTAACAAAACATTGTACATCAAATATACTTTAACAAAATAAATTCAAAAAAAAGGACATTCTACTAATATGGCACATATGACTTTGGCTCCATAATTTTATTCATGATGATGCAAAAATATAGAAATATTTGGTGAAAATATTATATGTGAAGTTAACCATGTACTTTAGTGCCTGTTGTTTGAATTGCCATTGGTATCAATTATATTTAAAGAAAATGAATTGATTATTTATTTCACAACTTAATTTGAAGACAGTTTTAGCAGCAAAGCTAAGGATTGATGGCCCCAGAACAGTCAAATTAGAGAAAGGAAGGAAAGAGAAACTGCTTGGGAAGTGAACAAAGAAAACCAAACAGTTGGGAAGAAAACACAAGGCCCAGCTTTTGTGTTAGCTCAGGTCTTAGCTCCTGTTGATAAGGGATGTGTGTCACTAAAATTGTGTTTTAGGGAGGCATTTATAGTAATTTAATCTGGTTTCAGACAGTTTATCTTCAGGAAAAGTGTAGAGGAACATAAGATGATGGGGTAAAGAAACAGTTGAATCAGGATTTCTTTTTTTCCAACATATTTAAAAATCTGTGGAAATTTCCTCCAAACCCAATTGTGTATCTATCATCAAGACCTGAAATTAAAGCGGTCTTGTTTAATATCTAATCTCAGAAAATACAGGACTTTCCAGATAAAAAGAAAGATGTATTCATCAGTTTCAGAAAGCTAACACAACATTTTTGGTAATAGGACCTGGCATGAAATCTTTGTGTTATCAGATCTGTGCAATTATATGAATGGTTTGGAGATGATATAGAAAAGTTATCTGAATTGTCAGATATGAAGAAAGTGAAAACATTTTTTCTTGAATTTTTTTATTGAATTACAGTTGATTTATGAAAGTGAAAACTTTTAAGATGATTTTCAAAATTCTTTATCCTCTCCAAGTGTCAATCAACTGATATTTATGAGGATAGGACAATAAATCAACTTGATCCAGGAAACACAAATGCAATTAATTTCAGTGGGCATACTTTATTTCCTTGGAGTGATTTATCATTCCTTTCTTTTGTGTGTGTGTGTTTGTGTGAGTGTGTGTCTTTTTAGGACTGTACCCTGGGCATATGGAAGTTCTTAGGTCAAATTAGAGCTGTAGCTGCCACCAACACCACAGCCACAGCAACACAGGATCCAAGCTATGTCTGCGACCTACACCACAGCCCATGGCAACGCCAGATGATTAACCCACTGAGCAAAGCCAGGGATTACACCCACGTCCTCATGAATGGTAGTCGGGTTCATTACTGCTGAGACACGAGGGGAACTCTCCTTTCTATTTTTAATAGAGGACTATGTATAAAGTATGACAGTGAAATTAGACATTTAAATCTTATTCAAATCTATACAGGTCTATAATAATAATAATAATAAAAACAATTTTCTCTTCTAGCAATTTATTATAGACATGCTTATTTCTTATTGGTTGGCTACTAAGTTATTCCACTAACACACTCCCAGAAAAAAACTTTCATGAAATAAGGACACATTTTCAATATCTTTCTAACTCAATCATTTGTGCTTAAAAAATCAGAACATAAACCCCCTGAACTTTAATTTAGTTAATCATCAGTTATATCATTTTGGAGTTCCCCTTGTGGCTCAGCAGCTTAAGAACACAACATAGTGTCTGTGAGAATGTGGGTTTGATCCCTGTCCTCACTCAGTGGGTTAAGGATGTGGCATTGCCACCAGCTGCATTGTAGGTTGCAGATGTGGGCTCTGATTCAACTCCGAGCACAGAAACTTTCACATGCCACAGGGGCGGCTGTAAAAAGAAAAAAAATTAATCATCTTTTCTTGAATAAAATCTGGTGTGAACATTCTTTATTCTCGTGGCTGATGCCTCTCTGTATTTGTGCAGGCATTTCCTTATCAGACTGATCACCTGACTCACCACCTCACTGAAGCAAATCCTGGTAGGTCTCAAGATCTAAGAATTGGGTCTCAAAGTTAAGCCTCAGTCACTTATAGGCTTTCTGGAGAACTCTCCGTTTTAGTCCATTCAATTCATTATTTTATTTTTTTCTCAGAGTCAGAGCATAATTTTCAGGTATTTTAAATAGAAATTTGGAGAAGATAACTTTAAAACCCTCAAGAGACATGAATAATGCCTATTGTCTATCATTTATTTAATTAAGATTTTTTCCGTGCAGTAAATAAATTAACTGACTTTAGCATAAAACGTTCTATATTTGGTGGTACAAAAGCTCATAATTCTGTAGTTCTTGGGCCAGTCCTATACCTGTTACTGGTAACTGGCATGGTTTTCCTCCCTTTCAAAGACCTCTTTAAAAGCACTGTGGGTATACTGCTTTGCTGACAGCCACCCAGATGTGGACTCAGTGATCAAGGAAGCTCTCATATCCTTTGGTTTCCCTTGATCTGGGCAGCCTTCTTGACCCTTGGCGTCTTCATCTTCCTCATTGTTTACCTTGATTTATTTCCCCTAGTGTTTGAACCCACTGCCCTATAGTTGCCTGTGCCATAACTATTCATTTTCAGTGAGCCTCTCTATGTGTACAAAGTTAAGTAATTTTTTCCTAATAATAGAAAATCAAATGATCTTGCTGTCTTCATATAAATATGACCTATGAATATAAAAATTTAACAATTTACCCCTAAATTGTGTTTGGGCTATACAGTTGTTGACTGAGTTCTCATTTCACATTAGGATCCCTTGTTAGAACAAGTGAAGAAACAGTTCCAATTGAAAATTTGTAGTGTTAACTCAGAAGTTAGAAGAATGAAAATCTCATTACATTAGAAATAGTGAGTCCCAAGGACGGTAGCTAGGTTCAATACTGTACCCAAGCACAATAAAGGAACAGTGGAAGGATGCGTAGGAACATAAGAATAGTGGGTACCCAGTAGAGTTTGGGGACGGGAACCAGGCAGAAAGGGGAAAGTCTGGCAGAGGGATTTTTTTTCACTATATACCCGAATATACTAGCTGTTCAAAAAATTGAAAACAAATAAAGCAAATCACAGACTGTCGGACAAGATATGACCTTCTCTTGCCTTACATCACTGTTCTTTCTGTTTGAATGGCAGTACTATGAAAAAATTGGCATGGCAGCTTCTGTGTTGATCGGTAGTCATAGCCTTAGCCATACTAGAAAAAGGTCAATTTTCCCTACAACCAGGAAGGGATGTTGAATGGTCAGAGGTGGCAGCCTTGAGTAAGGGCATTAACAATAAGAAGTGAACAGAATGGAGAAAGTCTTTTAAATGGCTGCACATTCTAGATAGAGTGTAGAGAACCAAGAAATTTTGTCTAATGACATGTCCAGAAGTTCCTAGGATTTGCATCTTAAATGCTGGATCCCCCTCCCCAACCAACCCATACAAGGCACTAGCACTCCCTCTCCTTCTCCAATACCTTACAATATGTCTGTGGTCAATTTGACATCTGGCTTGCCCACTGTTTCTATAAAGAAACCTTTATTGTAATCCAGCCAATCTCACTTGTTTTTATATTGTCTGTGGCTACTTTTGCATGAAAAGGGCATAATTGATTTATTATAATGAGACCATATGGTCTGCAAAGCCTCAAATATTTACTACTTGGCCCTTTACAGGAAAAAGTTGGTCCATTCCCTGCTCTGAAAGATGTAGGCATTCTTTCCTCCTGGTCTAGAGATATTGCCTCAGACACAAAGAGGAAGAAAGGAAAGAAGAGAGAGAGGAAGAAGGGAGAGATGAAGGAAGGGAGGCCAGAAGGGTATTGCATTGGTCAAGGTTACCCAAGAAACCCAAGCCTCTGAGATGGAGATTTGGAGCAGGAAGTTCACTAAGGATGGGTCTCAGCAGTACCAGTGAAGGAATGAGAGGCTGGGGACAGGTAGAAGGTGAATTGAAATGCACATCCCCATCATTGCCACCATGACCAATGCATGAGATGCCCACTGGAGCTGTCATTATGCTGGCAAGTTGATGTCAACTAGCCCTGCCATTTCATCTACTTGGCCATTTAATACTTTAGTGTTGGCTGCCCTCTGGGCAGTGCTATAAGATCTCACATGTCAAGATCCTCCTGTAACTTCCTCACATTTTCTTGCCTCAATATTCTAATCTCCTCCCAGGCCTCCGTCTAACTAACCAAACCATTAACCACCACCTTTGGGTCAATGTATATTTTTCTTGCAGGCTGCTCTTTGTCTATAAAGTGGATGACCAAGTCAATGATAAAAGCCCCTTGGGTGAATTTCTTCTCAATGTTGTCTTTCAGGGCCAACAGGCAGCCACAGTTTATTTTTGATTTTTACTCACCCATCGAGCCAACTCACTGCTTAATCCAGCTGAGAAGTTAGGTCGCATAGTTTCATATAAGGACATTGTACATGGGTGAGCTGAAGGAGAAGCTCTGGGGCAGACCAGAGGGTTTGGGCCACTTGCTCATGTAGCTTTCCTGTACATTCTAGCTCTGCCATATCCCTCATGTACAAGTCATATCTTTTTTTGTCTTTTTCTTTTTTTTATCTTTTTAAGTTCCATTAAAGTAGAGTTGATTTACAAGGTTTTGATAATTTCTGCTCTACAACAAAGTGACTCAGTTATACATGTCCACACATCCTTTCTCTTTCAGATTCTTTTCCCATATAGATTATCACAGAATATTGGGTAGAATAACATCGTATGATATCACTTATATGTAGAATCTTAAGGATACAGATGAATTTATTTGTGGAACAGAGACAGACTCACAGTCTTTGAAAACAAAATTATGGTTACCTAGGGACATAGGTGGTAGGGGTGGACTGGGGGTTTGGAATTGGCACGTGTGCTCTTCTAGTACAAGTTCTATCCTATGACAAACTGCTTCTGAGGCTGCCTGGCCTTAAGACATTGCTAGTGTGGCAGAACCCGGTTCCTAGGGTAGTGCTGGCTTCACAGTCTCCTCATATCTAATGGTCAGTTGCTCTGCTTCTATTAAAACTCAGAAGAAGACCAAGAACTTTTAAATTTTTATTTTTATTTATTTACTTTATTTTCTTTTTAGGGCCGCACTGGCAGCATATGGAAGTTCCCAGGCTAGGGATTGAATCAGAGCTGTAGCCACTGGCTTAGGCCACAGCCACAGCAACATGGGATCTGAGCTGCATCTGCAGTCTTCACCAGAGCTCACAGCAATGCTGTATCCTTAACCCACTGAGCGAGGCCAGGGATCGAACTTGGGTCCTCATGGATGCCAGTCAGGTTCCTTAACCTCTGAGCCATGATGGGAACTCCAACCACCAGTATTTAATCCTCTGTTGTAGATTGCTGGGCTTGCCAAAGAATCCTAGGTGATCCATTGTGATTCTCCTCTGCTCCGACCTTTATATGACATTTTTTTCCCTCACAGGTATCTGAAACCACCCTTTCTTCCATATCCTCTGGTCAAGCAGCAGGGCAGCTGACCCCCCTGACAGGTCACAAGAAGGGCCTCTTCTTGTTCTGAGTTCCCTGTCATTCAGTAACAGTCAGTCAGGGTTCTGTTGTACCCAGACCACTAGACCCCTAAAACTGCACTGATGTGCAGCTCTTTGCACCATTATGTGTTTTAGTTTCCAGCCTCTGGAGTGCACCTGTCTAATCAAAGCCTTTTACATTTAGCTACTTCTTGCTGGTGCAATTGACTAGCATGATGTCATTCATATGTAGGACTGATGTAATGTTTTGAAGAATGCCCAGATAAGTGGCAGAAGGTGATTTCATATGTTATTTTTTTCATTCAAATGTTTTAAATTTGCAAACTAGGTAAAGTATTACAAAAATGGCATTTTCTCTAACATTTATAACATTTTTGGAGTTTAGTTTAATTTCATTAAAATAGAAAAATATTTTGCAGAGAGCCCATTGGATTCAACAGGAGCTGTATTTAGTGCCATCCTTTGGCTCTGTAGGAGGGCCTCTTCACTGGGCCCCATATCTTGGAGGTTTACTCGCCACAAGAGGTGTCTGCATTGCCATGGGCTATGCCCACAGAGAACAGCTTCCCCCATCTTCCAGACCCCCACACCAGCTTCAGCAATCTTGGAATTTCTTACCCAAACATCCCAAGCACCTTATAGATCCTGTGGCTCTTTTCCTGGATCTGTCTTCCTACGCCTCATTCCTCTTTGTCCCTTGAAAGATTAGGTATTTTCTTTAATATAGAACTGTTCAAAACAGACAAAAGAATATTTAAGGGGATATTTATTTGATCTCCAGTTGCAGGGAGAGAGATCTGTTTATATAAAACTGCAGTGGGAAAGCTTTGTCCAATTTTTCAGTTTCAGAAACATTTCACTTCTTGCTTGGGAGCAGAATGACATTCAGTGCTTGATTGAACATCTGCATTCCAGACATGCTGCACACACCTCAGTGTTTTCCCAGAGAAAGTAGACATATACTCTGATCTAATCCTTATGAAACAGACACAAAAATAGGAGAACCAATGTGCATTGATTAGA
Organism: Sus scrofa; assembly: GCF_054392235.1. Classification (NCBI taxonomy): domain Eukaryota; kingdom Metazoa; phylum Chordata; class Mammalia; order Artiodactyla; family Suidae; genus Sus; species Sus scrofa. The sequence continues at coordinate 47,419,422 of NC_139390.1, read as the reverse complement.
ACAGACTATTTGCATATAAATAATATATAATATGCATTATATGCATATATTTTATAATTTGTATTAAAATTTTGGTTATTTTTATTGTTTAGAAACTTCAATCTTAAGTGTCATAATTGCACGGTAGTTTTTATACAGAGATAACTCCTATTTGGGTTGCTTTGAGTAGTTTTTCTCACAAAAGCAGGCATAAGGAGTTAATAAATATGCGTCAGTGCTGACGATGAGAATGCTGGTTGAAGATGCTATGCTTCAATATTTTTTTCAACACTCCTCTAGAAGGTGTAATTATAGCAGACAAAGAGCTCTGTTTGAAAGAATGTGATGTATTCCTTATAACTTGCAACAAAACTATGTAATTATTCTGTTATTTAAATTTAAGGATTTGTTCCCTTGAAGCCTGAGAACCCATCTGTTCCTGAGTCAAATTTCCCTGATGTTAAATGCTGTAGCACTCAATGTTGGCATCATCTACACCGCAGAAGCTATATTCAAATTACAGCAGTTTTCATTAGCTGTAAATGGAAAGCCATCTTTCTGTTTCTTGAGTTTTCCTAAACGTGGTTCTTAAGTCTCATATGTGCACCAACAAATTCACCTTGTCTGTTTTGTGAGATGCGCCATCAGCTGATGGGTCTCACTTCCTGAGACCTAACTCCTCATATCGCCTGGAGACCAGTCAGTGTGAGCTGTGAGCAGAAGGTAAGCGACATCAAGATGTGCTATGACAGCCATACTCTACTCATTTCATTCATATCAGAATAAATTTTAATTTCTTAGGCCTCAAACAAAACAAACCAAACCAAAAATTCCAAATTCGAGAAGCCCTCACCTCATTTGAAGGCACTTCAGGATAGATGCTTTTCCTACAGAAATCAAGCTCCCAATCCTCCATCTAGTCCATAAAGATTATTCATCATAATTGAGAGTTTAGCTACTGGTACTAACATATGGCTACATGGTGGCCCAAGCATAGTCATGGGGACTAAGAAAATGATCATCAATCTGTACTGTTTTTAGTTTTCTTCTTTTTCCCCATTCTCAGTATGCAAAATATATCGTTTCCACAATTATTTGGAAAGGAAAAAGCAATTGCTCCTCCAGGATGCTTATAATTTCTCAAGCAAGATGTTCCATTTCCTCCTTGTTCTCTTCCTAATTTTTTTTTTCTTTTTTCTTTTGAAGTCTGTACCTGCAGGCATATGAAGTTCCCAGGCCAGGGGTTGAATCAAGAGCTGAAGCTGATGGCTTACACCACAGCCACAGCAACCTGGGATCTGAGTCAATCAAATCTGTGACCTATACCACAGCTCATGCAATGCTGTTTCCCTGACCCACTGATCAAGGCCAGGGATCGAACCCACAATCTCATGGATACTAGTCTGATTTGTATCCGCTGTGCCACAATGGGAACTCCCTTTTCTCCCAACTTTATGTGACGAGATTTTTAGATTATGTTCACTTCTTACATCTCCCTGCCTTTTCTTATGAGGAGAGCTTTGGAAAGTTGACCTATCCACCTCCATCAAGCCAAGTCCTTTATTTTCTTAACTGATTCAATACTCCCAGTTCGATAATGTTATTAGAGTTTCTGCTATACTGTACTTCATCTGTCTCAAGAATTTTATTGAATTTTCTGTTGCCTATTGCCAGGTAGTCTATTTTTTTTTCAAGATTTAATTTTTCTGTGTTTATTCATTGTAAGCAAAAGTTGTGCAAGACTTTGAAAAGTAATGGGGGCCCTGACAAGCTCTACCATCTGGATTGTAGCTGTCTTTGTCTCTGAGTGGGCTGTTTCATGACTCTGCAGAGAGAAATGTTAATTTGTAGAAAACCGAGAGTAATGCAAATAATTTCTGTCCATTGAAATGCAAATCACATCAGATAGAATGTAATTAAGTTACTGCCCTGAGAATATTGACTAGTTCTGCCAGTTTCTCATCCTTTTGTAAATTCATTCCCCATGCTTTATCTGATTATAAATAAGCTTCATTTATCAGGTCTCTTTTAACCATGTGCCATTTTTCTCTTTTCCGCATTCATTAAATAGTAATACTTATTAATTTGATGAAACTTTTGACAGATGTTAATTTTAAATTTAATGAGAGTCAGGATTTTGCCTTATTTTGGAGAATTATTCTTTATGATCCTTTCCAAGGCTTCAACCTGCTTCTCTTGAAATGTACCCAGCCTATTTGGAGAAAACAAACAAACCTTTGCTCTCCTCTTTTCTACTGGAAGCCACCAGAGGCCACACCTTCCCTTGTGCTGTGCTCACCTGCTCTTAAGTCCCAAGTGCAGCTTTAATCAGGAACAGCAGACAGCTTAGGTTTGGGAATGATGCAATGGGAAAGGTCTTCAGCTCTTCTGCATCCCAGAAACTTTGCCTCCTTTACTGGTTTTAATAGTCTCTCCTGGGTGCTAGACAATTTGTATTTCAAAGGCAGATGACTAACAACCCTGCAAGAAAAATGTATCTGAATAATTATCAGATATTATAAATAAATGTATCTTTAAAAATTATCATGTGCTCCTTATTTTAAAAGAATATTGAATCACTCATGTGTTTGAGTTACTTATATACAGAATGCTGAGCTGAAAGGACCCTTAAAAGATTACAAGGTCAGATTCCATGCCCAGAGATATTTATATGTCATAGGTAAAATTATTAGGTCATCCTTTAAACATATCTTGTTCAGTCTCAATTTTAAACTTTCTTGGTTAGAACTTTGCTTCTTTCTCCTTTATTTTCTTTTTAATAGACCTATATTTGTCCTTATACTTTTTAAAGTGTTGGTCATGCAGATTTGATTACTGAGGAGAACCAGCCCATGAAGTTACATATTTTCCAAAGCAACCTGCTTTTAAAAACATATTTTCAGAAATAATATTCATTATATAACATATGAGTTGGCTAAAAGAAAGTCCTGTATCATCTAATGCTGATTTATATTATTTTTTAATTCTCTTGTATTTTGAAAATTTCTAAAAAGCAATTTATCATTTCCAGCAAATTAGACTCTCTGTCATCTCCCTTTCACAGCTTTGAAACCAAAAGGAACCAAGAACTCAAGATTTCAGGGACTAAGTTTATAAGTACTTTCAAAGCAAGCCCTAGGTAGCATTAGGTTTTCTGCCATCTGTCACTTCGCTTTGCCTCCCTATGTCTCATCATCTTTCTCACTGCAAGTTTAGTGAAGGCAGATTCCATCATTTTTTTATAATTCCTTAGGATCATACAGGGGCACACGGTTTGATTGCTGGCTTTAGCACATCAATCTTGTGCCCTCTGCTCTGTGAAATAGGGCTAGGCAGCTTAACCCTCCTAAGCACAGGGCATGGGTAAGAATCAGTGGATTGCACAGTTGATGTGAAAAGCAAAGATAGGCACAATGTTCAGCATGAGTAAATGATGGAATGAATGCCTATTAGATTGGACTGGCATCTAAAATTTTATGGATTCATTTTTGGAGCTTTATTGTTCTTTGTCTTCAAACTTGTAAGGGTGACGAGAAGGGGTGGCAACTAAAGCTCTAAGAGTTGGTGTAACTGGCCCTCTGAACCAATATAAACAAAACACCCTATGGCTTAGGAGTGCTTTAGTCTTTTATGTTGACACACAAGCTGGGATCCATGATTTTAAAGCTATATTTATGGTAAAGTAATTCACAGCATTGTATCTATCATTACAAAACTGAGAGCATCTGCAATTTCTGTGTTATTGATTGAAATAATCATATATAATTAAAATGACCTATATGAAATTTCTTTTGAAAACCTAAGATTTCAGTAGGTTTGTATGTCCCACATGACAGCTTCATACTCAATTCACATTTCCCCCTACTAAATAATAGAAACCTGATATTGTTCAGTGTAGTAATAGGTGGAGTTAAAAAAAATTTTCAAAAAAAAAAGTTTTTCATTAAATAACAGTAATCTGTTGCTGGGAAAAAAAATGTTCTGTAAGTCAAAGGTATTAAATAGGATAAATTTAAATGTTTACATTTAAAAACTCAAACAATATCTTAATGTAATTGACTCATTAAAATGCCCATATAATCTTTAAATGGCTCAGTATCTTCTTAAATCGGATGGTGAAACACTAGGTTTTCAGGTCCTCTAAGGCAAAAAAAAGAATGCCTTGTTTATTCTTTTGTCCCTTACTCATTGCCTGGAATACTACAGGTGCACAATAAACACTTGAGAGTATTTTTAAAAATGCCTATATATGTAAAATATATATGAATGTGTAAGTGCAGCAAAGTAGCATGTTAGGATATAAAATGTTGGGACCAACACATCCTACTCAAAAGTTAGTGCTGTTAGAGAAACAGCTTTTTTAAATCCATTAACATGGGATCTTTAGCATCCAACAATATGTGAGAGACATCTTTTAGATTCTGAGGTCCATTTATTAATGTTCAGTGTGCTTATTAAAATGTCTACACTTGACTCCTCAAGTTGTATTTGGAAGTAACTTAAAATTATTCTCCACATTTTTGGTATATAAATTTAAAAAGTATGTATCTTAGCTTATAAGTATATTAACAGATACATACATTCAATGAAGCTTAAATATTAAAATCGTCTTTCTTCCTTTTTTTCCTTTTTTTTTTTTTTTTTCCTGCTGTACCCACAGCATATGGAAATTCCTGGGCCAGACATCAAACCTGCACCAAAACAGTGATCTGAGCCAACAGGGATCTCCTTAAAATCCAGCTTCTTCTCCCCTTCTATGGGGTGTCCTTTCATTTTATTTATGGTTTCCTTTGCTGTGCAAAATATTTTAAGTTTAATCAGATCCTGTTTGTTTATTTTTTGTTTTTGTTTTCATTACTCTAGAATTGTATCCAAAAAGATACTGGTGCAGTGTTCTGCCTATGATTTCCTTTAAGAATTTTATAGTATCTGGTCTTATATTTAGGTCTTTAACTCATTTTGAACTTATTTTTAGGTATGGTGTTATAGAGTGTTCTAATTCCCCAGATATACAAACAACTCATGAAGCGCAACGTCAAAAACAAATAACCTAATCAAAAATTAGAAAGAAGACCTCAGTAGACATTTTTCCAAATAAGACATACAGATGGCAAAAAAAAAAAAAATCATGAAAATATGCTCAACATCGCTAATTATTACAGAAATGCAAATCAAATCTATGATGAAGTATCACCTCAAACCAGTCACAATGGCCATCAGTAAAAAGTCTACAAACAGGAGAAACAAATCTGACTGGTATTCATGAAGACACAGTTTTGATCCCTGGCCTCACTCCGTGTTTTGGATCCAGCATTGCAGTGAGCTCTGGTGTATGTTGCAGAGGTGGCTAGGATTCCTAGCCTGGAAACCTCCTTATGCAGTGGGTGCAGGCCTGAAAAGAAAAAAAAAAAAAAAGTCTACAAACAATAAGTGCTGGAGAGAGTATGGAGGAAAGGAAATCCTCCTTCACTGTTGTTAGGAATGTAAATTGGTGCAACTAATATGGAAAAAATTCTTCAAAAAGCTAACAATAGAACTACCATATGATCCAACAATCCCACTTCTGGGCATCTGAAAAGACAAAAAAGAAAAAGAAAAAGAGAGAGATATTGAGAAGACCCTAAAGGTAGAAATAGTCAATGTTTGTCAATTTCTACTGATGTTGGATTTCATGGTCAAATGTACTTTGACTATCATGATTTAAGCATATTTTATAATGTCACATGAGGGATATCATGGGTTTTTGGCAACTGCCACATGATTGAAGTTTTCATCTTGTGAGTTCACCTATTTCTTCTTTATAGAATAGCCTCTGTTCCACAGAGGATATGTCTTCTTAACATTTCAATTCTCCTGACCTTGATAGAATTTTAAAATGTTTGGGAAATTAAAAATTATATTTGGAACAAACATGTCCATTTTAAAGCTCTCCAACCAGATAAGGAGAATGTACTTCCCATTTTTCCTTCCTTAATTTCCCCTATGATTCTTCTGCTTAGAGTGTTTTACATCCATTATTTAGTTCGGCATTACATTCTCATAAATTTTATGGTAATATTCTATATTTTGATGCTCATCTCTTTATGTTATTGTGATTACAATGAATTTATTGCAAGAATTCAATAGGAGATACATTATTTGCATATGACAAATGTAAAGCAATCTTAATTTTTTTGAACACAGTTTTAAATCTTTTTTATTTATGTGCTAGTCTTCCTATTCATCTCTAATGGACTGAGGTATTCTTTTTGGCCAACAGAGATATTTTGTTATTCTAGTAAAGGGCATGTTTATGTTGTGATTATTGAACTCATGCCAAAAAATAAAATGAAAAATATATGCATATGGGATTCTGAAGCAGTTGGGGATTTGCAGCATGCCCTCTTTTGAACATCGCTGAGTCTAAGGACCTAAGGTTTATACATAGAGAGAGATGACAACAGAATAATCCCCCAAATATTTTATTCTCCATGACAGCTATATGTGGGGCAATAAAATGCAATGATGTAAAGGTTATACGGATGCTTATGATGCCCTTGACATTTTGCCAAATTATCAAGCTGATCACGAATGTTACAACAAAGGGTGTTCTTATCTTCAGAGTTTGAACAATATGATTGAAGCAGTAGCAGTCACTTTGAAGTTGAGACTGAAGAGGATTTTTTTTTTCAAATGAACTCTTCAATAACAGTTTTACCAGAGACTGCCATAAATTTTGTGAGATTCCCATCCATCATGTCGCCAAGTGTTTCCTTAGGCCTCTTTAGCCCTAATAAAAATAATCATTCTTGAGCTGAAGCACTACTTTTGGTCAAATAAAGTAGAGCAATATGTTGACAAGGCATATGACCCATCAGTTTCACTGTGTGTTCTGTGAGTGGCAGAGGGATCAGCAGGATTTTCCAAAACTACATTTTGAAATATGCACAGAGTATCAATCCAGGTTTTTTCTATATGGGAGGATCTTTGGCCATCTAGAATCCCATGTGTTATGAACTTAAAAAGATGTTGATTTGGGAGTTCCCATCGTGGCGCAGTGGTTAACGAATCCGACTAGGAACCATGAGGTTGCGGGTTCGGTCCCTGCCCTTGCTCAGTGGGTTAACGATCCGGCGTTGCCGTGAGCTGTGGTGTAGGTCGCAGACGCGGCTCGGATCCCGCGTTGCTGTGGCTCTGGCGTAGGCCGGTGGCTACAGCTCCGATTAGACCCCTAGCCTGGGAACCTCCATATGCCGCGGGAGCGGCCCAAGAAATAGCAACAACAGCAACAACAACAACAAAAGACAAAAAAAAAAAAAAAAAAAAAGATGTTGATTTGTACACCTGAAACTAATACAACATGGCAAATAAACTGTATTGCAATTTAAAAAATAAATAATTTGTTTTCCTTTTATGGTTGCACCCATGGCATATGGAGATTCCCAGGCTAAGGGGTCGAATCAGAGCTGCAGCTGCAAGCCTATGCCACAGTCACAGCAACATTGGATCTAAGCCACATCTGCAACCTAAACTGCAGATTGTGGCAATGCTGGATCATTAACCCAGAGAGCAAGGCCAGAGAGAGATAGAACCTGCATCTTGACAGAGATGTCAGGTTCTTAACCCATTGAGCCACAATGGGAACTCCATAAATAAATAAATAAATTTTTTGAAAGAGTAAAAAAAATATATATAAAAAAGTCCATTCCCCACCCCCCAAAAAAATTGTTGAAAGCATAGGGATTATTTGTTTGTTTATCCTCTAAATGAGGAAACTTTTATTAGCCTCTCTTTTTCAAATAAGAGAAAAAAGGCAGGGAAGTTTTGGCAAATTATGAAAAGAGATAGAACCTTGGATATGACTCCCTCCAAATCCAGGGTCCTATTTGCCTCTTTGAGGTGAAGCTCTATGTTTTACTTCTTAAAAGATTAGTTCAGGGGAGTTCCCATCATGGCACAGCAGAAATGAATCCAACTAGGAACCATGAGGTTGTGGGTTTGATCCCTGGACTCGCTCAGGGGGTTGAGAGTCTGGCATTGCCATGAGCTGTGGTATAGGTCGCAGACACAGCTCAGAACTGGCGTAACTGTGGCTCTGCAGAGGCCAGCAGCTGTAGCTCTGATTAGACCCCTAGCCTGGGAACCTCCATATGCCATGGCATGGCCCTAAAAAGACAAAAGAAAAAAAAATTAGTCCAATATCTCTTGTCCCATCTTTAATTTATGCCAATTACAAATTAATTTATTTTAATTGACTCCTTATAAAATTTTAGATCACCTGCTTAACTCATATTTTGGAAATTGGTTCTTTGCACGTGAATGACTTGAGTTGTTAGTTATGAGGTCTTAGAGATGAGTACCTGTATCCAGTATCACAGTAATCTCTGTGACTTCCCTTGATTATTTTGGGCCTTTTAGACATTTCCAGAAATTTTGACCATACAAAGTAGCACTTTCTGGTCTTATTTTAGATAATAATCCCTTTACCTGAGCCAAAACTTTCTTCCTGAGGTTTTATTTATTTATTTACTTATTTATTTATTTATTTTTAGGTAAATCAATGAATTAAATTATTTAAAGAATGAAACTTTGGGGTCAGATGGCCAAGGACCCCCTTCTTAAGTGGCAAACCACTTGCATAAAATTTAAATTGATACTTGTGAGAACGAGTTGTCCGAATCGTCCTCCTTTAAGGAATTTGGACCGAGAGGGATCACTTGTCTTTCCCACACTGCATCCAAGGTCACTCTGAAGGTCATCGTTTTTCCTGCCATCAGATGTTGAGAAGATCATAGTCATAAAAGGGCATGTGTGAGTCATTTTTATTGGCCGTGCCCAAAAGTGGAGAGTGACACTTTCAGTAAAAGTTCATTAGCTTGAACTTAGTCCTGTGGCTACATCTAGTAACAGAAGAGGCTGGGAGATAAAGTCTGGATGCGGGACAAGAAAAGAAGATACAAAACTAGAATCTACTAGTCATCTAGCAATTTCTACCACAAAAATATGGTTGTTTCTTCTTCTTTTTTAAGGCATGTCTAATTATAAAATTAACACAAAAATATTGTCTCATGAATAATCAGAGCAGTAGAGAGAAATGTTAAAACTTCCTTTGATTACTACCAAAATTTCTTCTAGTTCTCCTTCAGGCATAACTGCAGTAAAATGTTTAATTGTCAATTCTTGCAGATTCAATTTCCTTTAATGTAAGAGACACAATCACTCTCGGAATCTAGGTCAAAGGATATATGGAGAAGCTGGTGTAATAACATTAATCACATAATGCTCACTACATGCATATGCTCTTCAAAGAGCTTGGCACATATCAATTCACTTAATCATAACAGCCCATCATTTAGTAGGTACCACTGTTATCATCCCTTCTTTCTTTTTTTTTTTTTAAATGAACAAAAGGCATAAGAAACCAAAGACACTGTTCTAGCTCACAGATTTAGTGCTTTGTAGATTGACATTGAACAGTATCATTTTCCACCAAAATCAGTGTACTTGACCAGTGTACCTGACTGCCTCCACCCCAAATGATATAGGAAGAACTCTGGTCACAAGAGAGTAATAAAGGCTGGAGTTATCCTCCTGTCATCAGCAAATAGAAAACTGGACAAAATGTGGAATAGGTGTACTGGAAGATGGGATAATAGGCAACGTAGATATGTGATCCTTAGGAGTAGAGAAACAAATGGGTTACATCTTAAAACAGCCTTTACTTATCAGCTGGAAGCAAACTTTTTTTTTTTTTTTTTTTTTTTTTTGTCTTTTTAGGCCCGCACCTACAGCATATGATAGTTCCCAGGCTAGGGGTTGAATCAGAGCTTCAGCTGCCAGCTTATACCACAGCCACAGCAATGCAGGATCCTTAATCCACTGAACAGGGCCAGGGATCAAACCCTCATCCTCATGGGTACTAGTTGCCTCCATTACCACTGAACCACAGCAGAACTCCCTGGAAGCAACTTTTGTACTGATGCAGAAAAGGGAGTACAAATAGAGCCCTCCCTCTCATCAACTCTATGAAAAGTAGACCAGAGTTCAGGGAGGCTGAAGCAGTGAAAATTATGGGGCAAAGTAGCCAGAAGAGAACGCTACCAATAGAAAGACTTCCAGAAATCTGCATAGAAGATTCTGTTGAGTCTGAGTATCAGTCTACACATGCCCAGAGTACATCCTTAAAAAGTTGTTCCAGAGGAGTTCCCATCATAGCTCAGAGGAAATAAATCTGACTAGTAACCATGAGGATGCCGGTTTGATCCCTGGCCTCACTCAGTGGGTTAAGGATCCAGTGCTGCTGTGAGCTGTGGCACTGGTTGCAGATGCAGCTCAGATCCCAAGTTGCTATGGCTGTGGTGTAGGCTGGCAGCTACAGCTCTGATTCTATGCCTAGCCTAGGAACCGCCATAAGCCGGGGGGTGCCACCCTAAAAAAAAGACCAAAAAAAAAAAAAAAAAGTTGTTCCAGAGAGAGCAATTACCACAGACAATTAAAGAGAAAGTTGTCCTGAGATCTCATAGGAGCAAGAATCATTCCATCTTCCACCATCTACAGAGGAAAGACAATGTTGAATACAGGGAACTTTCAGCACAGACCCCCCCAAAGGATTGCCTTACTGCGGTTAAATAAGCCAAGAAGAATACTGGAGATCTGCCCTTCCAAAACACTTAAAAAATGGTTCAAAGAGAAGACAAATAGTAACATACTGAATATCAACCCAACAATATCACATCTTAAATCTGAATAGAATAAATCAATTGAAAGAAAAAAACAAACAGCCACAAAAATAAACTTCTAGGAAACAAAAACAGTTCTGTAAGACACTTATTGCCTGCCAAAGCCCAAAACTCTTTAAAAGAATAAACAAAATCCAGCACTCAATAGCATAACATTTACGAGGGCAAAAATGAAATCCAAAAATTACTAGACTTTTAAAAAAGGAGGAAATGTGATACATTTTGAGAAAATAGTCAATATATAGAAACAGACACAGACATGACAGATGGCTTAAATTTGTAATAAGGAACATTTAAAATTATTATTGTAAGTATACTCAATATGTTCAAAGACTTACAGGAAAAAAATGGTGAAAAGAAGAATGCAAAATATATATAAAAAATAAATAGAATTTTTGAGTTAAAAGTCATCATCTGAAGTAAAAATCAGACTGGATGGAATTAAGAGTTAATTGAATACTGTAGGATGAAAGATTCTTAAACTTGAAGACAGCAATAAAAACCATCCAAAATGAAGAGAACAGAGAAATATAAAAACTGAAAGTAGATTAACAGAGCCTCAGCACCTTCAGGGAAAATGTAAAACAATCTAATAAAAATGTAATTTGGTCCCAGAAGGACAAGTTATGGGGAAAAAATTTACTTGAAGAAATAATAAATAAATGATTTCTAAATTTGATGAAAACTATAAACCTACTAATGCAAAATGTAATGAATTACAAGCCATATAAATACAAATTGAACAATACCAAAATATACTAAAATCAACTTGCTGAGTGCAAGTGATATAGAGAAGTCTTAAAGTTAGCCAGAGAAAAATGATATATTACTATAGAGAAATACATGTAAACATAAAAAATTTTCCATCAGGAACTATGCAACCCAGAAAAAAAAATACTCAAAAACCTGTCAATGCAGATATACACAGTGAAAATATCTCTCCAAAAATTAAGGAGAAATAAGATTTTTTTAAGAAAAATAAAAGCAAAGAGAATTAATTAAAATAACTTCACTACAAGGAATGTTAAAGCAATTTCTTCAGTGACACGGAATATGGTACCAGATAGAAATTTGGAGCTACACAAAGAAGGGTGAGCTCCAAAAATAATTAAAATAAAGATGAATATAAAAAGCATATTAAATTATTTTATATGCTCATAGAGACCACTGACTTTCAAAAAAATTAGTAGCCATGCACCTTGAGGTTAAAACATACAAAAATGTAATTCATAACTAAAATAACATAAAATGCAAATTAAACCATATTTTTACGCTCTTTCACACCCATCTAAATGGCTACATTTTAAAATAATAACTTGAGAAGTTACCAGTAGCTGGCCCAGTAGGTTAGAGATCCAGCATTAGAACTGCTGTGGCTTGGGTCACTATTGTGGTACAGTTTCAATCCTTGGAACTCCTTTATGCCCTGGGCACAGCCAAAAATAATAATAACTTGCAACTACATCAAAGATGCTGGAATGTATGGGATCATCTATATAGGTTGTAGAAGATGGTTGTGCCCAAAGTCCTGTCTAAGCTACACTTGGACTTCTGATTAGAGAAGCTACAAACAAATAAATGGTGTTTCATTTTGCTAACTTTGCAGTCATATTGTTATACAGTAATAGGTAACCACTGAAGACTTGGACCAAGAAGCAAGTCACAGATTGTGCCCACACTCCCCTGGATCTGCTGTACCTTGCTGGTGAGACAGGAAATTGATACAACTATTTTGGGAAACATTCTACTCTTAGTCATTTTCTCGAGAGAAATGAAAACATATAACCCACAAACCTTGTGCACAACCAAAACTCCACTGATAGCCATGACAGATATACAAACTACGATGTAACTTGCGGAATACCACTCCACAATAAAGTGGAGCAGACCATCAACACATCTAATAAAAGCATTATACTGTGTCAGTATGATGACTTTTACAAAGCCAGTCACAGAATGTATGATTCCATTTACGTAAAGCTCTAGAATAAAGATTAATCTTCTGTACTGGAAAACCATTCAGTGATTGCTTGTAGCCAAGAGTGGAGAGTATAGTCTAGAAAGAAAACTTTTTGAGGTAATAGAGTATCCTATTATCTTGATGGTGAAACTATTGTAACCACTTGTCAAAATGTATCCAACTTTACAATAAAAATAAATGTACTTCATAGGTGGAAATTACATATGAGTAAATTTAATGTTAAAAAGAAGGAACTATATCTGATCACTTGTGATGGAACATGATGGAGGATAATGTGAAAAAAATATGTATATACATATATAACTGGGTTACTTTGCTGTAGAGAAGATATTGACAGAACATTGTAAATCAACTATAATAATAATTTAAATAAAAAAAGAAAAAGAAAAATAAGGAAAAACTAGATGAAAGTCAGAAGACTTCTATGATAGTTTTTTTTAATTAACACAATGGGTTTTATTACATTTATAATTGTACAATGATCATCACAATCCAAATTTATAGCATTTCCATCCCGAACCCCCAGGCCATCCCTCCCCTCTATGATAGTTTTTGTGTTGCCACTTCTTCTTATAAAAAAGCTTGGGGAATTTCTGGACTATTAAGCCTCAGGTTCCTCATCCATAGAAGGAGGGTTATAAGCACTTTCTCATCCAACACATAAGGTTAATTAACATGTATTATCTGAGGCAAATTAAATTGTGTATTCTTATAAAAACATAGTCTTTATGATTTCTTCTTCCATTTTCCTGGCACTCAAATCACTCCCACATCTTCTAGTCTGAGTCAATAATGTCTTCTATTAGAGAAAAAGGAAATTTGGTTTCTCTATTTTTACTGGCATCCTCCAAAACATTGTTACATATACAAGCTTGTAAAATTTGGGATTCTTAATAATAGAAACATAGACTTTGAAGCTAGTTGATTTATTCAGCTTTGAAATTTTAGCATTTATATGCTACAATGATTGACTATGGCTTTAGTACAAAGAATTTTTAAGAGTACACTTGAATATTTTTTCTCTCTTACTATGCAATGTGAGAACTGATAATTAATCATTTCAAAAATTAAGATATAAACACCATGTTCAGAGTTGCTAAAATAAAGAAAAGTGAATATTAGACTGCAGTTGACAAAGATAAAATGCAATCAGAGGCAAATGTGAATGTATTTCTACTGCTTTTCTTTATTTTGTTTTAAATTTGCTAAGTGTATCCTGTTGCTCTTCAAGATGTGAAGCTGAGGAAGGGAGAGGCAGTGGACTTTGTGGAGGGCAGTGAGAAAGTGGCCTAGGGTCCCCGGTGAACAGTCCAAATTGGTCTATTGCCAAAGGTTAGCCTGATACATAAATCATTTAGAAAGGGTCATAGTATCCTTCTTATAGAAAGAGGGTCACATCTAATCAAAGGCTCTAGGACTTCTATTAAGTTTTCAGATGTCTTGGCACTAGCTTCCCTATATCCACAACTATTGCTAACCTTATCCCCATTTTATGAGTCTAGACACTGGGATGAAATAGCATCTGCAGTCTCTCAACTACTTCCTCTGTTCTGTCAGCTAAGAGTGCACTTTTTTCTTGGCTGCCAGGTTTGCATTTGATGGTTTCCAGGAACAACTTTTTAACAGTGAGATCATCCTTGAAGTAGCCACAGCCAGAGGAAGGTAAGAGGTAGAGGGACCTGACAGTTATTCTTTCAGCTCTATATCAGGAGATTACACAGGGAATGTCCAGTGAAAATTTCATGAGCCTCTTCTCTTTCCTCAAATGACCCATATTTTGGATTTTGTCAGAAATTGATAAAGGTAAAAATAAACATAGACCTCCTAACATACCGCATTACCAAAATTACAAGAAAGGTATTACAGCAAAGACTTTGTGGGGAAAGAGATAAGAAAAATAAAATATGTGATATAAAATTCAAGATAATGGATGCTTCACAGCATATCCTGAGACCAAACTTAAAGAGCTCATGTAGTCTGTGGGATTGACTATCTTTCACTTGCGGTCCTACACTCTATCTGCTTTTCTCTTAGTATTGCACACATCAAGTCTCCTTAATGAAAAAATCATGGTAGGGTACAATTAGATGTTTTATTATAGTTTTATTATAGAGGAAGCAGATGAGAACAATGTGCAAACAAAATACCTTGAAATGTAATTATATGAGATTAGTGGTCAGCATAGTATAGTAAAAGTAAAGACATAGAGCAGTGGGGGGAAATATGACTTCCAGTTTTAAGTATACATTAACTAGCTCATTGATATCTGGTTTGAGTTGGTGTCTCTCCTACAATATACATAGGGATGATGTGTAATAGCTTTGAATCTCTATCATAGGGGTTTATAGGTGACAAATCACAATGTCTGTAAATCCATCTTGAGATACACAAGATGTACACACACACATTTATATATCTCAAGGATTCCTAAAAGTAAATATTTAAAAAATAAATCTTGCCAAATCTATGCCTTATTAATACCTCTTTGGAAAATAACTTTACCATCCATATGGTCATCTATTCAAAAATGTGTGAATCCTACCTAAACCCTTATCCACTTTTAAAATCCTCTTTAATTGTATTTTGACAGAGCCACACTGAGAATCTGATGGGCCAGCATGTAGAGTTGGGCAATACTGTCTTCCTTTAGAGGTTCTCAAGCTATAGCAGACCACCTATTTTTTTTAAATTTTGTAGTTTATTAACTGACATAAAGAGTAACTTACAAGCTGACCCCATTCATTAATGTGTTTGGGGCTCAGAAACTACTGAGAAAGAGTTTGATCATAGTACACTTTGAATCTCAGAGGCGTTTGATAGGTAGGAGGACTAATGGAAGCTGAATTAAAGGGAGAACGAGGATCTGTGAACATTAACTTGACTCAGTAAAAGCCTTGGTGATGTGTGTCACAGTGAAAGGTAGGATCAGAAGGCTGAAAGGAATTTTGGTCCCAGACTTAATATATTCCTGACTCAACCAATGTCCTCACTCTTGCAGGAGGTGGAACATGGCTGAGAAGAACCACAGTGGTCCATGATGCTGAAGGGAAGAGCAAAAAGACAGGACCTCCTGTATATTTCGGATGCTTTATCTTTGAGTCTCAAAAGGAAAAGTAGGGCCAGACTCTAAATTTACAAGTTCCATGGATTTACATATTACATCACCATCTATTCTCTTGCTGAAGCTCTAGATTTGAGCTTTCTGTATTTAGGAACACTACCTCCTTCCTGTGAGTCCACAGAATCCCACACCTTTGTGCTCCCTAGCCAATGAAGATAGGACACAGCAATTGCACTTGTGTCTCTTGAATATTTGCTGTCTCTCTCTCTCTCTTTTTTTTTTTTTTTTTTTTTTTTTTTTTGGTCATTTCTTGGGCTGCTCCCACGGCATATGGAGGTTCCCAGGCTAGGGGTCTAATCGGAGCTATAGTTGCCAGCCTACACCAGAGCCACAGCAACGCGGGATCCGAGCCGTGTCTGCAAGCAACACCACAGCTCACGGCAACGCCGGATCGTCAACCCACTGAGCAAGGGCAGGGACCGAACCCTCAACCTCATGGTTCCCAGTCGGATTTGTTAACCACTGCACCACGACGGGAACTCCTCTCTTTTTTTTTTAATCTCTAGTGATATTGCCATTTAGACAGTTACTTAAAATGGATTTTTTTCAGAAGACTCCTACTGATATAATGTCTTTTGATGTTGTCCATTCCCAGTCATTCTCTACTCTGCCGCCAGAGTTCTTTATAACTTGAGAATCAGACCAGTTTACTTTTGTGCTTTTAATTTCTTCAGTGGCACTCTCAGACTTATGAAATGAAATCTCTTTCCGAAAGCCATAAAAATATGTCTAACCCTGACTCTTGCAATTCTCTTCATGAATTTTATATATATATACACACACACACACACACATATGTACACACATATAAACACACATACAGACACATATACACTGAATATGTATATACATATATATATATAGGTATATATGAATATATAATTGTATACATATATACTGTATAATGCATATATTTCTAATACTTATATATATCTACATTTATACTGTATATATGTATACATATATAAATGTATACTGAATATATATGTATATATAGGTATACATGTAATATATATTAATGTGTATGTATGTGATTATACATGCATAATCATTTTACAATGTAAAATGTAGCTATTGTATTTTTCATTAACAGAATGTTCATTTCCAAAGGCAAGGATAGGTAATAAACAAACTCTTCCCTAAAAACACCACATTAGTAATAATGCATGTTCTGAGGAAAATGGAAGACGGTGTGGAATAGAGTGACTAAAGTACAGCGAGGGATAAGGGCTACTCCGGGTAGAGTGGTGAGGGGACACCATCCAGAGGAAGTGATATCTGAGTTGAGTCCACCTGCTCCATTTACACAAAGAGCTGGGGTAAGAGGAGTCCCAGGAGAGAATAAAAAGTGTAAAGACCCCCCCCAAAAAAAAAAAAAAAACAGCAAAGGGCAGAGTAGCTGGAAAATAGCTGGGAGTAGGTAGAGAAGATTTGTTGAAGGTAAAATTTTAAAAGTCAATAGGGCCAGATAGTGTATGATAATAACCATTCTATTAGCAAGAAGAGCATAAAGGTTCCAATAACATATAACATCCACAATGGACCAAACGTTATTTTAAGACCCACTAACTCATCTATTTCTAATACAATCTCTATGACAAAGGTATTTGCAATTTTGCAAATTAGAACACTGAGTAAGGAGAAAACAAATGGCCTGACTGAGATCATATAGACAATTTTATAGCTACTATGTGGCAGAATCTGTTCCTAACACAGAAGAGATTATGATCTAATCTCCATTTCTATAGTATAGATAGGAATTTGTCATATTGAATAAGTATTTTAATTGCTTCTAAGTGAATGTGAAGCTAATGCAGAGTATTAAGCAGGAAGGTAAGATTTATCGTTTACAGTGATTCCTCTAGACACTGTGTGTGTTCATTGGAGAGAGAGTACTTGCAAAAAAAAGATCAGTTAAATACAAATGCTACCGTATGGACAAGAGATGATCGTGATTTGGAGAAAAAGGTAGCACATGAGCAAATGAGAATATGATCTGTTCCAATGGATTTTGAAGACAGAGACACAAGTTCTGTTGATCAGTGACAAGGAGAGATTTTAAAATAAGTCTCTCAAGGAAGACAATTTTGGCTCATTAACTGTGTAGATAATGATTCCATTAATGCTAGATGGAAGGGTAATTTGATGAGTAGGACAGAGAGGATTTTGCTTGAGAAATGTTCAATTGGATATCTACGTGGAGAGTTTAAGGAGACAGTTGAAAACAAATACTGGGTGCTCAGGGTGAGGTTGCGACTGAAATATAAATTTGGGCCTTTTCAGTATAGGGGTAGCACGTAAAGCTAAAGGGCAAATGAGTTCATCATCTTGAAAAATAGCATGGTCATCATTTTGATTTACTTGTTATGCCCTGAATGTTCCTCAATCTCTCGTGCCTTTGGAATTTTGCAGGTAGTTAGGTAATAATTCTCTCTAAAAAATATGCCAATCTTTTATATCTTATCTTAAGGCATCCATCCCCAGGAAAGCTTTTCTGATTTACTTATGAAGAGTTAGAGACTGCTGCAAACATTTATTCCTTCCTTTCTTCCTTCCATCCATCTATCCATCTATCCACCCATTCTTCCTACAGGCTTATGTTGGGTTATGGTAGCATACCTATACTAGAGAGTTTGATAAGCATTCAGAGATGCCATAGTAAATACAGAGTACTAAATCCCTGTCTTTTTTTTTAGGGCCACATCTATGGAAGTTCCCAGGATGGGGTCAAATCAGAGCTGCAGCTGCCAGCCTAAACTATAGCCACAGTAATGCAAGTTCTGAGCCACTTCTGCGACGTACAGCACAGCTCACGGCAATGCGGGATCCTTAATCCACTGAGCAAGGCCAGGGATTGAACCCACATCCTCATGGATAGTAGTTGGGTTTGTAAACTGCTCTGCCACAATGGGAACTCCCAGTTCCTGTCTTTTGGAATTTTGTTGTCTCCGTAAAAAAAATGAAGCCATCTTTTTGAAACATAGTTGATCAGTAAAACGATTTCATAGATGGGCTTGAAGAAAAGTAATAGGAAAAATAAAATAGGAAACTTCAGAGTGTATCATGCCTCACAGCAGTTATTGCTTTGTGAATCATTTCTCCCCTGACAGTATGTATCTACTAAATTGAAACATAGTACATACTTTTTTTTTATTATGGAAAATTTAAAACATTCTTTCAAAAATTCGAAAGAGACTGTAGTGGACCTTGCTTATATGTCTCTCTCCCCATATGAATTAACTGAGGTGGAAGGAATCAGATATTTTACAAATCTTTTCACATTTGAATGCTCAGAACATCAACTCCTGATGTCGGTTAGTTAAGCAATAACGTTTGTGGGAAAGATGGTGGGAGGGAGAAAGGTCAGAGAAAGTGAACCATCTGAGCTAGGCAGAACAAAGGCATTCATGAAAGTTGGTTTCTGCAGTCAGGGGTTGTTAGGCAAGCACTAGGAGTGCTTGCATTAAGGTGGCAAGACAAAGGCAGTGTAATTCCAGAAATAGCTGCATCATGTTAACTAACTATATCACAGAATGAAAGACCATCAGGATTTCGAATAAAGCCATTTTAATGTCTTGTCCTGTACTGGTTGTTGTAAAAGACTGACGTTTTATTTAACATCAATTCCATTTCTGTTTTGGAAAATAAAGAACTATTAAATAGTTGTCGTTTGTATTATCTCCAATTAATTGATGTGAAATTTTATCCTCTGGGCTAATGTGCATCTCTGATTTGTAGATAACTTCTATATCCTACATATCTATATATAAAAATAATTTATGTTCTTAGGAGAAAGAAATATAACTGTAAATGGAATGCTTAATCTCAGAAAATGGAAAAGAGTTCAACCTCTGGTTACTTTATGACAAGGATATTCCATTGCCAGGAAGAATGGTGAAAGCTTTTATCTTGATTCAGTCCTTGTTTTCAATTCTTCCATTAAATCCAAATTTTAAGTAATAGGCAATAAATATGCATTTTTAAAATTTAATTTTTTGCATAAAATATTTATTTCCTCATCCTTCAAACTGGAACAGTATTTGTTCATGTATGCTTAAATTTAAAACACCATCTTGACCAGAATCTGAATATGTGGAAAAATATCTGTAGACCATTTTCTTTTGAATAGCAACTATTTTCTTAAGAACTTTTATAGCAAAATATGCTTACTATTTTCACAGTATTTATAGAAAAGAATGCTAGAGGGAAAAAAAGTTCCAAATACATAAGTATCTTGATAATGTTTTGATTGAAAGAGGGGAAAAGGAAAGAAGAAAAGAGAGTGAGAGAAAGAGGAGTTAGGATCATAGAAATGGAGGAGGCTTCTAACATCTATGTGCTGCCATGGGAACAGCATCCCACTTCTTCCTGAGCAACAGCAATAATAATGAAGTTTACCCGAAAACAAAAATAGCCTTCTAAACGAGCCTACTTCTACTTCAGCACTGTCTATTCCTTAAATTAAAAAGGTGTTCATATTAACTTCTGGCATTTTTAGACATTTTAAGTCTAATATAGGACAAAATAACTATTCATTAAATACTTTGATTTTTGGTATCAGTAGGCACAGCAGCCCTGGCAATGTGGCATATACATGCGGTGACAGTATGGATGTACAGGAAAAAGAAACTGTATTCCCATGGATTCTTTCTCAGAAGAAAAAAAATACTTTCTTTTTGGCTAAAAATCTCGGGGGTTGGGAGGGGAACTCAGTGAACTGAATTAGGGGAGGGAGATTTCAGAAATATGGAAATTAAAGGAAGGCCCCCTTCCTTCCTGGCCCTCCCATACACATTTCTTCTGTGGTTACATCACATGTTTGGTGCACTGATTGGCATATAGGTAGTGCTTAATAAGTGTTAAATGTTATGTTGAAGTAACTAAAATTGATGGCTCTGGTGCAACACCCTAGAAGATAGGGAGAGGCACATGGGTGTGGTGGGCACAATAACAGGCTCCCAAATCCTCATCCCTATGACCTGGGATAGGTTTTGTTGCATGTGAAGGGGAATTCAGACTTTGCTGGGATTAGGGTTGCTAATTGGCTTATTATTTTCTTTATTTTATTTTATTTTATTATTTTTTGCTATTTTTTTGTATTTTTTTTTAGGGCCACATCCACCGCATATGGAAGTTCCCAGGCTAGAGGTCAAATCAAATCCAAGCTACAGCTGCTGGCCTACACTATAGCCACAGCAATGCAGGATCTTTAACTACTGAGCAGGGCCAGGGATTGAACCTGCATCCTCATGGATACTAGTTGGATTTGTTTCTGCTGAGCCATGACAGGAACTCCAAATTGGTTTATTTTAAAATAGAGATACTATCCTGGGTTAGTTGACGGGCCCATGGTAATCCATAGTGTCATTAAAAATGGAAGAAGGAGGCAGAGAGAGGAAATTAAAATGATGTGATGTGACACTGAAGGCAATTTCACTCTCTTTGCAGATGGAGGAAAAGGCTAGGGGTCCAGGGCCCCAGACTCTCTTGGAGCCTCCAGAAAGAGACACAGTCCAGTGACACCTTGATTTTAGCCCAATGAAATCTGACTTTCGACCTACAGAATTTAAGATAACATACTTTGTGTGTATTTAGACCATGAAATCTGCTACATTTTTGTAGCAGTACAGAAAGTTATTAGTAAGTAAGTTTAGAGAAATCTGCAGACATGGTTTTGTTAGCGATATTTAGGCAAAGAGTAAACAGACTTCAGGGGGTTGTAGACATCTCATTGAAATATTCATAGTCCTTTTTTTTTTTCCTTGCTTTTTAGGGCCTCACCCATGGCATATGGAAGTTCCCATGCTAGTAGTCAAATGGAATCGGAGCTGTAGTTGTGGGCCTACACCACAGCCACAGCAACTTGGGATCCAAGCTATGTCTGCTACCTACACCACAGCTCATGGCAACACTGGATCCCTGTTCTGCTGAGCAAGGCGAGGGATCGATCCTGCGTCCTCATAGGTAATAGTCCGATTCATTTCCACTGTACCACAATGGGAACTCCAAATATTCATAGTCTTATGGGTACAGGTAAACTTAAAAAAAAAATTGATTCACATGTGTTCAATCTCTTGTCAGGATTAAAAATCTGTATTTTAACCATGACGTCCTTCTCTGTCCTCTCCTTCACTACTTCTATCCTCACTGCCAGCCTCATAGCTATATATGCATATATATGTACATGTGTGTACTTCCACACACACACACAAACACACTTATGGTGTTTGTGGCATTTCAATTGTATGTCCATTAGGCACTTCTCAATTATTTTTATATTTAACCATACTTATGACACATCACCACATTAACAAATTCTTTATTTTGTGAAATTCTATTTCTTTTACATCCCAAATACCATGCTTTCTATTTTTCTCTTCTTCTCTCATCTCTCCCTTTTATTTTTTATTTCATCTTGTTTAACCTTTTTATTGTTGCATGGAATGGGTACTCTCAGTAATTCAAGCACTGGGAACAGGGTAACCTTTGAATCTATAAAGAAGCAATAGGAGAGGGAAGCATGAAAATCTTAGAGCAGCAAATGTAGGGACTTCAGGCCAAAGAGACCCTCACACTGAAAGACCTAGAAATTTAGAAGGAAGAATTTGTGCCTTTTTATTTATTTATATTATTTTACTCCATTTATAAGACAAATGCTTCAGTCTGTGATTCTTTTGGTATATCTTCAAGCTTTTCTCATGACCACTTTTCTTAATAGACTTTATTTTTAGAGCAGTTTTAGATTCTAGCAAAATGGGCCAGAAGATACAGAGATTTCCATATACCCTGCTCCTCCCACAGGCATAAGTTATCAGCATCCCCCACCAGAGTGGTACAGTGTGTTACAAGTGATGAACCTGCATATGTCATTATTACTGAGAGACCAGAGCTGACATTAGGATTTAGACTTCATCTACATGTCTTGGGATTGGAGAAATATGTACCCTGTATCCACCACAGAATGTAGTGTCTTTCCCAGAGCAGAAATTATTTTTTATGAAAGTATAGTTGACAAAAATGCTGTGCAAATTTCTGCTGTATAGCAAAGTGACTCAGTCATATATGTACATACACACACATGGTATATGTTTGTTTTTTAAATACTATTTTCCATGATGGTCTATTTCAGGAGACTGGTTATATTTCCCTGTGTTATACATTAGCACCTCATTGTCTATACATTCTAAAGGTAATAATTTTCATCTATTAATTTTACTGAAGCCCAGCTTAACAGTTCTTCCTTTCTTGGACTGTGCCCTTGCTCTTGTATTGAAAAGTTCACCCCCACCCCCAAACCTAAGATTGTTTAGATTTTCTCTTATATTATCTTCTAGAAGTTTTATACTTCTGTGTTTTACATCGAAGTCAGTAATGCATTTTGATTCAATTTTTTAAGCACGGTATAAGGTCTATGTTTACGTTCACTTTGTTTGTTTTTTGTGAGTATCTGGTTTTTCCAGCACCACTTGATGAAAAGACCATCTTTGATCCATTGTATTGCCTTTGCTATTCTGTCAAACATTAATTGACTTTATTTATATAGATCTATTTCTGGGCTCTTTCTTCTCTTCCATCGATCTATACTTCTATTTTTGATCATTGACCTATATGTCTATTTTTTCATCATGACCTTACTATCTTGATTACTGTAGCGCTACAATAAGTCATGAAGTCAAGCAATGTCAGTCCAAAAACTTTGCTCTCCTCTTTCAATACTGCATTGGCTCTTCCTTTTGCCCATCCATATAAACTTTATTTTATTTTTTCTCCAGTTTTGTTGAAATACAATTTATATATAGCACTGAATGTATTTAAGGTGTACAGCATAATTTGATTTACATCATTATTGTGACGTGATTACCACAATAAGTTTAGTGAATTCATCATCTCATATAGATACAAAATAAAAGAAAAAGAAAAAGAAAAAAACTTTTTTCCTGTGTGATGAAAACATTTAGGATTTACTCTCTTAACTTTTCCTATATCACATTGTCAGTATTAATAAAATCAATCATGTTGTACATTGTATCCCTAGTTCTTCTTTATATTCTAACTGGAAGTGTCTAGGAATTTGTTTCTTCTAGATTTTCCATTTTACTGATATATAATTGTTCATAGCAGTCTTTTATGATCCTCTGTATTTTTGTAATATTGGTGTAATTTCTTTTTCATTTCTGATTTTATTTATTTCTTGATGAATCTAGCTAAAAGTTTATCAATTTTATTTATCTTTTCCAAGAACAGCTTAGTTTCATTGCTCTTTTCCATTTCTTTCTTAGTTTCCATTTTATTTATATGTGCTCTGATCTTTATTATTTCTTTCCTCCTGCTAAATTTGAGATTTGTTTGTTCTTTTTCTAGCTCCTTAGGTGTAAGATCTGGTTGTTTATTTGAAATTTGTTGTTGTTATTTCCTTAGGTAAGTGTTGTATCATGATGAACTTCCCTCTTAGAACTGTTTTTTGCTGTATCCCATAGATTTCAGATCATTGAATGTCCATTTTATTTGTCTCCAGGTATTTTTTGATTTCCTCTCTCATTTCTTCAGTGACCTCTGATTGTTTACTAGCATGTCATTTAGCTTCCATATCATTGTCTCTTTTTACATTTTTCTTATAATTGACTTCTAGTTTCATACTGCTGTGGTTGGAAAAGATGGTTGATATAATTTCAAATCTTAAAATTTATTGAAACTGTTTTATATCTTAGCAGGTGATCTATCCTGGACAATGTTCCATGTGTAGTTTGAAAGAATATGTATATATTCTGCTGCTTTTGGTTGGAGTATTTTATGCACACACACATACAAACATACACACACACACGTGTGCTGAGTGTGCCCTTCTGTTGTGGTGGGATGATTACTGTGTGTGTGCTGGTGGTTGGGGCTTGTCCCCAGTTCAGTCAGCTGCCAGATCCTTATGAGGAGGTTGCCAGTGGCTGATGGGTGGGACCGTATCCTGGCAAGGATGTCTGCAAGTTCTGTAGGTTCTGGGATCTGCTACTGGCCTCATAGTGGAAGAGAACTTGGGGTCTCTGGGTTGATGTCAACCTGTTAGGGGGTCAGGCCTAGAGGATCCAAGGGCTGCTGTTGTGGGTAGAGCTGAGTTCTGGGCCTATTGATAGATAGGTCCTGACCTTATATCAGCTGGGGCATGGTGTTCAGGGAGACCTACAGCTGGTGACCACCTTCTCGTGAGTTAGCCTATGTCTCCACGTGGCGGACTGCTTGACCTAGGGCTCCTGGGAAGGTGCTGACATGCTGGTGGGTGGTAAGCCTCTGATGCTAATGGATTGGAGAGAAGACTCCAAAATGACACTTACTAGCACCAGCGTCCCCATGGGAAAATAAGATTCCCCAAATGGGCTGCTGTAAGTGTCTACTCCCCGTGGGGAGTTCCAGTTGCCTCCTGACTCTTTGGGAAGATCTCTGAGGTCAGCAAGTGTGTTTGCCCCAGGCTCCATTCACATTACTTCCTCTGTACTGGGACTTGGAGCGTGTGAGATTTGGCAGGAGCCCTGTGAGAATAGTCTCTGCTGCCGGGAGCCTTCCCATTTTCTGGTTTGCAAACCTCACTTTTGACTAGACATTTGGAAGTTTTTCTTTCCAGTATAGGTTCCTCCTGGATCCTAATGTGCGACTTAGACCCTTTGCTCTCTGGGGAGAACCTCTGCAATTGTGGTTATCCTCCCATCTGTGGGTCACCTACTGGGGGGTGGGTCTTGACTATACCATGTCTCTGTGCATCCTACTCATCTTGTTGTGTCTCCTTCATTGTATCTTCAGTCATAAGAATTTTTTTTTAGATTTTTTTTAAAGTATTGAGTTATAGTTGATTTGCAATTTTGAACTAGCTTCTGGTTTACGGCAACATGAATTCTTTTTTCCCATATTGATTATTACAGAACTTTGAGTAGACATTCCTATGCTATATAGAGGTCCTTGCTATCTATTTTATATATAGTTGTGTGTATATGTTAAACCCATTCTCCCAATTTTTTTTTTTTTTTTTCTTTTTTCTTTTTTTTGTTTTTGTTTTGTTTTTTTTGTTTTTGTCTTTTTGCCATTTCTTGAACCGCTCCTGCGGCATATGGAGGTTCCCGGGCTAGGGGTCTAATCGGAGCTGTAGCCGCCAGCCTACGCCAGAGCCACAGCAACGCAGGATCCGAGCCGCGCCTGCGACCTACACCACAGCTCACGGCAACGCCGGAACCTTGACCCACTGAGCAAGGGCAGGGATCGAACCCGCAACCTCATGGTTCCTAGTCGGATTCGTTAACCACTGCGCCACAACGGGAACTCCCCATTCTCCCAATTTAATCTCCCCTCCACAGTTTCCCCTTTGGTAACTCTGATTTTGAAACTGTTTGTTTCTGTTTTATAAATAATGATTTTTGTATCATTTTTAGTACATTCCACATGTAAGTGATACCTGCTAGTCTTCACATCATTCTCATCAATAGTTGCTCTGTCAATATCTGTAGTTTAGATGTGCTCTTGGGAGTAGGTGAGCTCAGGTTCTTCCTACTCTGTGATCTTGTCCACTCCCCTGAGTATAAACTTCCAAATCAGTTTGTTGATATTCACAAAACAACTTGCTTGGATTTTGACTGGGATTGCATTGAATCTGTAGGTCAATTTGGGAAGAATTTAATCTTGAAAATACTGATTCTTTCTCTCCCAGAACATGGGCTATCTCTCCACTTATTTAGCTTTTTTCATGTTAATCAGAGTCCTGGAATTTTCTTCATATAGATTCCATACATACATACTTTATTAGATTTATACCCAAATGTTTCATTTTTGAGGATATTAATGTGTATATAATCCTGTGTGCTAATTTTTGTTTTTCTGGGTTGTTGGTTTTTTTCCCTTTCAATACATTAAAAATTTCACTCCATCTTCTCTTTACCTGCATGGTTTCTGAGGTAAAGTTAAATGTAATTCTCATTTTCGCTCCTCTATATGCAAAGTGATTTTTTTTTCCTGACTTCTTTCAGAATTTATATATTTTTTTTCCTGTGGTTCAAAAATTATCTATGTCTTGGCATTTATCCTGATGGGTATTCTCTGAGCTTCCTCTATCTATGGGTTGCTGTCAGACTTTATTTGAGAGACATATGTATGTATTGTTTCAAATACATACTGTTTTCCCTTCTCTCTCTTATTTCGGAATTCTCACTATGTGTATATTACCCATTTGTAGCTGTCCCACAATCCTTGGATATTCTGTTCTTTTCAGTCTTTTTCATCTTTGCTTTTTTGTTTTGACAGTTTCTCTTAGAATGTCTTCAAACTCAGAGGTTCATTCCTCAGCCATGTCAAGGACTAATGAGCCCATAAAAGGCATGCCTCATTCCCTTTATAGTGCATTTGATTTCTCACATTCCTTCTTCGTCTTTTGTTAGGATTTCCGTATTTCTTCCGACACTGCCCATCTCTTTTTGTATGCTGTTTACTTTATCCACCTTAATTGTAGTTGTTTTACATTCCTAATATGCTACTTCCAACAAGACTGCCATATCTGTGTCTAGTTCCGATGTTTGTTCTTTTTTTATTTTTCTGACTGTGTTTTTTGCTTTTTAGTATGTCTTGTAATTTTTCATTGAGGTGCTGAGTAAAAGAGGTTGCTGTGAATGGGCCTTTAGCAATGTGGTGGTGAGGGAGAAGTGTGCTCTGGTATATCTCTGTGGTGGTGAGGGAGAAGTGTGCTCTGGGTGGTCTGGCATATCTCACAAAAGAGAAGCCCAAGGCTATTTTTCTCTGATACACACTCTGAGAACCTACTTGAGCTCCTAGTTGAGAAATTCCCTGAAGGGGGGGTCTCCAGTGACTTAGCCCCCAGTGTCTTCTTTTTCTCAGCCTTGTCCATGCTGAGCCTCTTGTGCTTTGTCAGATACTGCTCAAGTGCCCAGTCTCTGCACTGGTTCCTATGGAGATTTCTGCCCCTGTAATTGTGATTTTCTGTCTCTATCTCCAATACTCGAGGCAGCAAATTGCCCTGTGATCATACTTCTTTGGCAAATCTAAGAAGAGTTTTCTAATTTTTCAATTTATTCACCTTTTCACCTGTTAGGACAGAATGACTTACATAATAGATGGAAAACTGCAGGCTCTGTGACCACTTTTTTTTTCTCCTCTTCTTTCTTTATTGTCCAGTTTCTGATTATCTTTAAGCATGACATGTTTTAGTCATAAACTCAGTCATGACCTCTAATTAATTTGAGATATTTATGTGCCATCTACTGTGTGCCAGATGTTAAAACCCAGAGCAAAATGATTATTACCAAGATAGAAAACATATCTTACAAGCCTCTTATAACTTACTTTTGAAAGGATAATTCTAAAATAAAAACAAAAATAAGTAAGTACACATATTTAGTGGCAGTGCTTTTTGAGCAGGTGGGTTGATAAGGGTGACATTTATTGAACTGAAAGAGGGAAGGTTATTGGAACAAGAACTTTGAAGGCAGATATGAAGAGTGTTAGCAGTTCCTGCCGTTGAGCAGTGGGTTAAGGATCTCTGCCCCAGCTTGGTTTGAGACATGGATTTGATCCCCAGCCCAGCATAGTGGGTTAAGGATCTGGTGTCATGGCTGTGGTTTAAGTCACAGCTGTGGCTCAGTTTCCATCCCTGGCCCAGGAAATTCTATGTGCCTTAGATGCGGGGGAAAAAAAAAAAAAAGAAATGAAGAATTTCATTTTTGACTTACTAATTTTGAAATATCTACTGGAAATGCAAGAGTCCAGATCAAATAGGCCTCATGGATACATGGATATCAGCTGCCTCATCTACTCCATATTTCTCAAGTCCAATTACCAAGCAAGAGCATTTCCTTAAATCATCTAATTGTTCCATTATTTGTTCATAGTCTTGTTTCTTTTGGGTCATTTCTGCAACCTTAACTAAATTTGTCCCCACAGTTCTTTTTTTTTTTTTTTTTTTTTTTTGTCTTTTTGTCTTTTTGCCTTTTCTAGGGCCGCTCCCACAGCATACGGAGGTTCCCTTGCTAGGGGTCTAATCTGAGCTGTTGCTGCCGGCCTATGCCACAGCCACAGCAATGCCAGGTCTGAACCATGTCTGTGACCTACACCACAGCTTACAGCAATGCCAGATCCTTAACCCACTGAGCGAGGCCAGGGATCAAACCCACAACCTCATGGTTTCTAGTCAGATTTGTTAACCACTGAGCCATGAGGGGAACTCCTCCCACAGTTCTCGATTTCATTCCACAGGGCATGATATTTCCCTTAGAGATATGCATATCTGGGTTCAAATGCTGTTGACTCAGGAATTTAAAAGTATTTTAGACCTCTATGCTCAGTTTTCTCACCTTCAAAGATATCTAGTAATGCCTCCCTCACAAAGATTTTGTGAGAATTAAATGTGATATGTATATGGAACTGCCTAAACCAAATGATAGAATTTCATTCACATGAAAGGATTAATTCAATCATCCACATTATTATTTTATTTTTTAAATTCTATATTCTATAATGATTATCTCTTGTTCTACCTGTAAGATTTTTGGGCTTCAATTAACTACAATGTATATTAATTGGGGGAGTTAGTAGGGTTCTGAAATCCTAATAGAACTATATATCTAACAGAAGAAACAATTCACTGACATAATTTTAGGATAATTATTTGCAACAGATACAGCCTCTGGTCAGGCCACTATTCTCTTAGGAAATCTAATTTACCAGTAGTATCAGTTCCTCATTTATTTTCTCCTTTCTAAGCATTTCAGTTTCATTCTGTGACTCTTCTTTTTTCCTTTGGACATAGATATAAAGCACTGTAATCTGAAAGTCACATTCCATGAACTAGGCAATGAGACTGTCCATCTATGGAATATTAATTTTAAACAGGAGAATACATAGACTAAAAAAGACAGTCATACCAAAAGTTACATGTTAACTATACCATCCTGCTAAAAAACTTTACCATAATTTTTTCCTTTCTAATCCTGGGCTGTGAGTCTTAGTTTTGATACACTTCTAAACTTGTGCTCCAATTTACCCTGTTAATCACTAAGCTCCCAATGAGATTTTCAGTAAGTTTCTTACTCCATAAAATAGCCAGAATGGCTTCTCATGCTTACAAAAGTCATAACTGTTACACAAATGTTATTATAAACATGTCCTTAAGGGTTTGAATCCCTTTGAGACCTGAGGCTTGACTGGATGCAGATAGAGCTTCTTGGTGTTAAAGTTGGAGCAGAACTTTTGTACTTGAGGAGAGCCAAAATTCAAGGCATTGAGAGATGAACACGTATGCAGTATAGGGAAGGGGATGAAAGATCAAAGTGCAGAGTCAACGGATTAAATGGGGCCACAGGCAGACATCAAAGCCTGGAGTATGGTCACGGGAATTTGGGTCTAAGAAGAACCAGGACCAAAAGAGCAGACATGGAGGAGAGGAGGTGTCATAGGAATCTAAGAATATAAATCAGATGTTGGCTGGGATTGCCTCTTATGGCCTATGATCTGAGTGGGAAAGAATACCTGAGCCCATCTTAAAATGTTTAGAAAAACAGTATCTGTTGAGAAGTGAAAATGAGATTTCTCTCATTCAGGTTTATCTATAAATAGACTTTCTCGCCACACATTCACCTTCACCCTCAGAAGCTCTTCACCTGGGGATGGGTTAGGTTTATTTCTCTTTCTTTCTTTATTCTTCTTCTTCTTCTTCTTTTTTTTTTTTTTTTTTTTTTTTTTTTTAGGGCCATACTCAAAGTTCCCAGGCTAGGGTTGAATCAGAGCTGTAGCTGCCAGCCTACGACTCACCCACAGCAACGCATGAACTGAGCTGCATCTGCAACCTACATCACAGCTCAGAGCAACGCCTGATCCTTAACTCACTAAGTGAGGCCAGGGATAGAATCTGCATCCTCATGGATCCTAGTCAGGTTCACTTCCGCTGAGCCACTATGAGAACTCCAGGTTTATTTCTCTTTCTTATGACAACTCTTCTTCACTCCACCTCAAGACATGTGCATATATATATCAGTTTTTGTGTACATCTGACTGCATTTTAATTGGCGTTATCATCCCTTTTACCTTATCATGACTTTATACCATAACCCCAGTTATCCATGTAGCTTTCTGTAACATCCATATTATTTCAATCTTTAGCCGCAATGCTTTCGGCCAAAATAACTTTTTTCTTTTAATAGTAGAAAATATTCTTCACTATTTTTGTAAGCTACATAAGGTGTTATAATAGAGTGCCGTGGCATAATGTCCTCAGTTGTGAAGAAACTTCTAGTTAACTTTATTTAATTTTTTTATTAGAGTATAGTACGTTTCTTCAATTCCTGTTATACAGCAAAGTGGCAGAGTCATACACATATATACACATTATTTTTTTTTTCATACTATCTTCCATCATGTTCTAACCCAACTAACTTTATGGAATTCCTTTTTAGGTGTTTTTTAGCCCCAGAAAGTGTGTTTTATTTATTTATAAGACCAGGCACAGGTAGATTCTCTCCATCATATAAGGGGTGTAAAAATTCACAGTAATGTTGAAGGTTATTTTTCTGTAGGGAAATTTAAAAATAAAGATGGGTCTTCCTAAGGACTTCTAGACAGGTTAATGATATTTTGCACTATAAAATAATTGACTCTAAAATTTAGCAAATGGTACCAGGAACCATTTTCCTCATACTTAAGGAGGAAATTTTTCCAAGTTCCTCCTCACATTTACTGGCAGAAAATGAAACAGAATGTTAGTTACAACAATGTATTTCCAGACACTAGGAGTCTACATGTTTTTTAATGGCAAATGTACATGTTTGGCATAAATCTCTTCCTATGACTATAACAGAATCTAGCAAAATCTAGTGCGGATTGTAATTATGTGTATGACTTTTGAATGCTAGTCTTTCAAATAAAAATTATATAAATGAAAACTGACGCAGGGATCTTTAAAAATCCGCATTAGCTTCTACAATTCCATGCAGAGCTTTCTGAAGCTTGCACAACACATTTTTTGGGGAAATACACAGATAAATTTATACTATTTGGAGCCTATAAAGATTATATCGAGATATCTGCAGAGAGTCAGCAGTTTGAAAGAGGTAGGAGATGAATTATATTTAGAAAGAAAAGCTTGATAGAGATTTTTTTGCTCTGCTGTATAGAATTGTTTCACAGAAATATTATCTTTTGTTTGCTATTAAGGTTTGTCAGACCTGAATCCAAAAAGCTTATTGATTTGTTGTCAGTAAGTTGCATATGTTGGATGGATCTGTTTATACCACTATTGTGTAAATCTTATTTCATTCTACTTGCTTGGGGCTGATATTACCAGAAAAGAAGCTCAGATTTAACACCCCACTGTTATCAAGTAATTCCTTCATCCATTTTGAATTTGATTTGTACCAGACAAAAGAAATTATCTCATAAATATGGGCACTGGCTTGGGCCATTTTGTTGTGATACATCCTGAAAATAATTTTCTTTCTTCACTTCCACTATTGATGCTAAACTCCTAGAGTGCATTCCTTGGTCTCTCTTAGGAGATGATATATTAGTCATATTTAATTTATTAGCTGCAAATTTTAGTTCCTTTGCTCCACATTTGATTACCAAAAGGACCCCAAATAGAAAATGCATATGGTATTCTGGCAGTACTGGCTGAACATCTGTGACAACTCATGCAATATTTCACCTGTATCAAGTAAATTGCTTATGTAAATAAGGTAATACTTTACCATTGACCCATTAGGTTGAGTTGACTATTTATGCTTTTATATCATAAGCTGCACAGGAGGTTCTGTCCTGTGGGAAACAAGAAGGACCAGAGAGTGACAAAAAAACATTGTCTTGAGTTTTGAGTGTGGATGGAAATACTTACAAGAAAATCATAGCACTTTCTATAAAGGAAAAGAAGTGTTCCAGTGGAGAGGAACAACAAAAGAAATTCAGTGGTGCAACCCTAAGTTTGCAGAAGTACATACCTACTAGAAGAGCAGCAACTCTTCCCTCCCCCTCCTCTTCTCCTCCCTCCTCCTCCTCCTCTTCCTCCTATTCCTGAGAGGACAGAAATCTTCTTTGAGCATTTTATTGGGTGATTATGTGCATGCATATGTCTATTCAATTCAGGAACTGGGTATATGTATAAATAGCAAAAAAAAAAAAAAAAAAAAGGAAAAGAAAAAAGAAAGAAAGAAAAAGAAAGCTCGCTTGGAAGAATATGGCTTTCCCTTATTTCACTCACTGTCAGCTTCTCCAAGGACCCAGCCCCTTCATTCAGAACTAGATGTCTAAAATTATCCTTCTTTTTTTAGGTTTATTATTATTAGGGTATAGTTGATTTACAGCGTTGATTCATTATCTGCTGTGTATATATATATATATGTGTGTGTATATATATATGTATGTGTGTGAATATATATATATTCTTTTTCTGATATTATCTCCCATTGTGTTCTATCCCAAGAAACTGTATATCATTCCCTGTGCTGTGCAATAGGACCTCATTGCTTATCATATGGATTAGTTTGCATCTACCAACCCCAAACTCCCAGTCCAACCCATTTCTTTCACTTTCCACCTTGGCAACCACAAGTCTGTTCTCTATGTCCCTGAATTTGTCTCTGCCATAAAAAGAACAAAATAATGCCTTTTGCAGCAGCATGGATGCAACTAAACATTCTCATAGTAAGTGAAGTAAGTCAGAAAGAGAAAGGTAAATACCATATAATATCACTTACATGTGGAATCTAAAATATGGCACAAATGAACATCTCTACCAAAGAAAATTCTCCTTTGTAATGATGTACTCAACTCTGATTGATTTTCCTCATTGACAGTGTGAAATTCTTCATACTGTGTATCTTTCTGAAACTTTTTTATATCTTTATCAAAATTTTCCTAGGACTTTCTTTACATATAACATGAATGCACTCCCAAAATACTGTGCTCATATTGTGTGTTTGAGAATTTGGGGGGGGTCCATTTTTCTATTTAAAAAAATGATGGCATCATTACCTCAGTTCTTCTGAATTCTACTCCACGGAATAATTTTATTCTAATAATTTGGCTTATATCCTTGCAATAATAAGTATTGAAAATTTTTTTTGTCAAGTAGATATTTAATTTTTTTTTTATTTAAAAACTTCTTTCAGATTTACATCTTATTCGCAGAGTGCCTTCCTCTGTGTTAGAACATACTTCTAGGCACTGGGATATAGAGGTGGACAAAATTTATCCTCTTCAGTTTGTGTATGTGTATATGTATGTGTGTGCATGTGAGTATGTGTGTGTGTGTGTGTGTGTGTGTGAGTGTATGTGTGTGTGTGTGCATGTGAGTACAAGGGAAGGTGAGGCAATGCTAAGTCAACACATCAAACAGGATCATTCCCAAGAGTTGCAACTGTCAAGAAAGAAACCCGAGCAATTTCCCAGGGTGTGATTGGGTTGGAGGGAGGCGGATTCAATGGGGACAGTCAAGGAAAGCTTGTTTGAGGAGATGTTACCTGAGATAAGCTTTGACTGATCCAAAGAGTATGTAAACATCATTTTTGTAGAATGAAGGACACGTGCAGGAACCTTAGAGAAGAAATATGTCCTTTGAGCTGAGGAAGATAAAGAAGACCAGTCTGAATGGCCTGTAGGAAACAGGGCAGCGTAGCAAGAAAAACATTATGGACATATAGGTCAGATCACCTTTGGTCTTATAGCTCCTCTATAGGATTGAAATGAAATGAAATGAAAATTTCAGGAGTTTTCCTTGATTCTAGGTGAGGCAGGATTCCACTGGTTGCTTGAAGGCAGGGAGAGACAAGATCATATTTAGCACATACACTCCTTTGTGAAGAAAGGGTACCCATTATAGAGTTTTATTCATGGAGTCCTTAGTTACAAGCAGGAAATCCAGCTTTCTGGTTTACTTGGAGTTTTTGTTTTTGTTTTTGTTTTTTTTTTTTTGGTCAGCAGATTAGTGACCCAAGAGAATCACCCAAAAATGTGAAGAAACAGGTAGGAACAGAACTAAGATCCCATCCCCTCCCTGGTTGAGAGGGCTGCAGCTGAGGCCTTCTTCAGCTCTGCAGATCTGCAGTGTCCAGTCTCTGCATACAGACTACAGACTTGACCCCACAGACCTTCTGCCTGCTCACTTCTACCTGGCTGGTCACTGGCTTCAGATTCAAGATTCTGTGCAGTTGTCTCCAGTTTTCTGAGGTTTTGCAAGAAGAAAGACTGGGTAAATTTGTGTTTTTTGATTTTAGCTTCTATAGCAAAAAGTGAATTTTGCATGACACATTCTTTAAGCCTAAGAAACAGTTCATAGACTGGATGGCTAATAAAGTGATGTGTCCACCCAAGAGGTTGGTGCAGTGATCTAGGGGAGTGGCCATTTGGGCTTGGACTAGAATAATAGCAGTAAGGAGAGAAATATGAAATTATAAAGTTTTGGAAGTAGAGTACACAGGGATTTATTTTGAAGTGAAAGTGGGGATTCAGAGGAAAAGAAGCATCAAGTATAATCCCTAAGTCTGGACACTGAGATGGACGGGGGATGATGATGACATAATGTGAGAAGAGGGAGCCTGGCCAGAGGTGGGTACATATCTGGTCAGAAAATCAAAACACTCTTTGGTTACTGTGTTTTTGAGGCAGCCATGAGACATTACATGGTGATTCTATTTTAATTAATTGTAAAGCTTAGCGGTGAAGTCAAGGGTAGATGTATAAACATAACCTCATAGGCCTTTAGTCTCCCTTTCTGATAAGATTTTATGTTTATTGCAGCCATTCTAGATTTTAAATATTTGCTTTAATAGTGCAAATTATCTTTTTAGTTAATAACTGAACACAGCCCTGCAAAATGGCATGTGGCATGAAATGAAAACTCACTTGCTGAGCTTTTCTGGCCCCTGTGCCACAATGCCAGATACTTACCCCACAGCAGTGCCACATGGGAAATTTGCGATGTGAATTTCTGTTTCTGATTTTTTTTTGTCTTTTGTCTTTTTTAAGGGCTGCACCCACAGCATATGGAGGTTCCCAGGCTGCACCCGCAGCATATGGAGGTTCCTGCCATCCTACACTACAGCCACAGCAATGCAGGATCTGAGGTGCATCTGCAACCTACACCACAGCTCACAGTCACGTAAGATCTTTAACCCACTGAGTGAGGCCAGGGATCGAACCTGTGTCCGCATGGATCCTAGTTGGGTTTGTTGACCACTGACCCACCACAGGAACTCCTTCTGTTTCTGATTTTTGTTGTTATTCTCCCAACTTAGAAACATTATAGTAGAATGTTCATGAGAATTTTGCAGCATGGCAGGCCAGGGTGATTTGTAGCTTCCCCAGTTATTGTCTGCCTAATCTGTGAATTCATTAAATGTCTGCAATTCTCATCTGTAAAAGGAAGATGTGTTCATGGGGATAATAAGACAATATTTATCCCATGGGGCTGTAGGAAAGACTAAGTAAGAGTGTGTTTATAAATACTTGACACACATTGCAGGTACTCAGTAGATAATAACTTTAATTATTATGGTTAGTCCTTCATTCCCTTTCTAAATGCACAAAATTCAACCTTCAAGAAAAAAAAATCCATCCTTCAAGGGTAAGCTCAGGAAGGTTCTTGCATAGCTCCTCAGCCTCCTCAAGGCTGTCATGGGAAGCAACACCTACAAAGACTTACTGAACAAAGAAAGAGTGTCATGGGACTTCCTGTCATGGATCAGCGGTAATGAACCTGACTGGGATCCCTGAGGATGTGGTTTGATCCCTGACCTTGCTCAGTGGGTTAAGGATCTGGCGTTGCTGTGAGCTGTGGCATAGGTTGCAGACTTGGCTCAGATCTGGCATTGCTGTGGCTGTGGCACAGGCCAGAAGCTATAGCTCTGATTTGACCCCTAGCCTGGGAAATTCCATATGCCCTGCCAGTGCAGCCCTAAAAATGACCCCAAAAAAAAGAAAGAAAAAGAGAATAAAAGAAAGGGTCTCATGAATATGCAAGGACTAAATGCACAGAATCAGCCCTCTGAGGCTGAGGCTGGGGCTAGGTCTAAGCATATCCTTCTGCAGATCCATAGACTGAGGTTGCACGGGTTCATCCCTGCTTGCCTCTGTGTATCTAAGCCATTTTCATAACTTCCCTGTGCTTACTCAATTCCTGCTCTTGAAGGACTTCCCTGCTCCCCAGAATGTATGACTGAATGTGCCTCTGGCTTGTTTTGATCTATTGGCACTCTATCTCTAACAAGAGTTTGTAGGTTACATGAATAGTAACCCTTAATTTATCTTTCTTAACCTTAAGTTAAATTCTCTAGAGCTAGAAGGTTTGGCCTAACCCCTGATTTCTCTTTGGGTGGCTGTCCAGCTGCAGTCTGGGTGTCAAAGGATGCTACTGGCTTGGTATTAGGCTTACACACTTCTGGAATTTAAAGGCAATTTAAGTTACAAGGGTTTGGGGGCACAGCCAGCAAGGTAATTTGTGGGCAAGAGGTACTTTATTTATAAGGAGGGGAAGGCCACTCAAACTAACTCAGGTAATAAGGGACTTAACTAAAAAGATCCAAAGGAAACATAAGTGAAGGGCATGAAATACGAGGGTTGCAGAGGATCAGGAAACCTGTCAGGCTAATGGCATCTCAACATCTCATAGATGCAAGCTGATTTGCATGTCTCTGTCTTCCTCTCTGCAGCCTGGTTTTATTTACTCATTCAAGAATATAGGAGTTCCCATTGTGGCTCAGCAGGTTAAAAACCCAACACAGTGTTTCATGAGGATGTGAGTTCGGTCCCCGGCCACACTCAGTGGGTTGAGGATATGGCATGGCTACAAGCTGTGGTGTAGGTCACAGATGTGGTTCAGATCCAGTGTTGCTGTGGCTTTGGTGTAGGCCAGCAGCTGCAGCTCCAATTTGACCCCTATCCTGGGAACTTCCATATAACTCAGGTGTGGCTGTAAAAAGAAAAAAAAAAAATGAATTGTTCATTCAGCATAAGCAAACATGCCATCCAGGCACTGTGCTAGGTTTTCTCTGCCTATTCATGGTGTCGTCTCCAACATTTTGTCTGGCTTTGATTCTTCTCCATTGATTAGACACCATAACATAGCAGTTTCCATGGCTCAGTCCTCCAATCTCCTCCTGTGCATACCACACTATTTCCCCTGGTGACCTCACCCAGCCTCATGGTTAAAAATCCCACATATATTTTTGACAATTCCTGATTTGTATCTCCTGTGAACTCCAGATCCATACACTCAGTTGCCTACTTTACATCTTGATTTGGATTTCTTTTTCTTTTTTCTAGTAAAATGGGTAAACTCATATACATAATTTTTGTTTCATTTTATCTTTTATTTCCATTCATATTTAAAGGTTATTTGCCATTTAGCACCATTGTAAAATATTGACAATACTCTCCATATGGCACAGTACATCCTTGAAGCTTTTTTTTTTTTTCTAAAAGTTTATACCTCCTAGTCTCCCACCCCTACTTTTGCCCATCACTCCTTTCTCACTGGTAAACCCTAGTTGTTCCTCTGTATCTGTGAGTCTGCTTCTTTTATGTTTGATACACTAGTTTGTTGCATTTTTTAGATTCCACATATAAGTGATATCTCTCAGTATTTGTCTCTTTCTGACTTATTTCAATTAGCATAATGCCCTTCATTTTCATCCATGTTGCTGCAAATAGCAAAATTTCATGCTTTTTATGGCTAATATTCCATTGTGTACATGCACCAAGTCTTATTTACCCATTCATTTACCAATGGACACCTACTTAGGTTGTTTCCATGTCTTGATGATTGTAAATAATGCTGCTGTGAACATTGGGATTCATGCATCTTTTTGAATTAGTGGGTTTTTTATTTCCTGATATAAATCCAGGAATGGAATTGCTGAGTCACATGCTAGTTCTATTTTCAGTTTTTTGAGAAAACTCCCTACTGCTTTCCACAATGCTGCATCACTTTACATTCCCACCAACAGTGTATTAACTTGGATTTCTGATCAGCAACTCAAACTGAACATGTCTCACAAATATTACTCATGATCCCACTTCCCTTTGCAAACCTGTTCTGATCACAGTCTGCTGGGTATCAGTGGATAGCAACTTAATCTTCCCACTTGACCAGGAGAGAAGCCTTGCTCTTCTTCCACTAATTCCTTTGTCTCATATCTTATGAGAGAAGCATCTATTGTCTCACTTTAAAAAAAAAAATTAAGAAAGAGTTGATTTACAGTGTTGTGCCAATTTCTGCTGTACAGAAAATTAACGCAGTCATATGTGTATATTTATATATCTTTTTCTCATACTATCTTCCATCATGTTCTATTCCAAGAAATTAGATATTATTTCCTACTCTGTAGTAGGACCTCATTGCTTTTCTATTCTAAATGTAATAGTTTGCATCTATCAATCTCAAACTCCCAGTGCATCCCTTCCCCCCACCCTTGGCAACTGCAGGTCTGTTCTCTATGTACATGAGTCTGTTTCTCTTCTGTAGGTAGGTTCATTCGTGCAATAGTTTAGATTTCACATATAAATGATATTGTACAGTACTTGTGTTTCTCTTTCTGGCTTACTTCAGTTAGTGTGAATAGCTCTAGTTGCATCCATGTGGCTGAAAATGGCATTAGTTTTTTCTTTTGATGGCTGGATATTATTCCATTGTATATATAAAACACATCTTCCTAATCCATTCATCTGTCAATGGACATCTGGATTGCTTAACCTTTAAAATACCTACAGGGATCCAACTACTCACCACCTCTGTCACCAGAGACCACTGTCACGTCTCACTCGAATTATTTCACCAGACTTCTCACGGGTTCCCCTGCTTCACCTCTGGATCCCTCTATAATCTCCTCTCAGTAGATTTCCCAGAGCGATTCTGGTAACAAAGAATCAGACTGTGGCTCCCTCGGCTCAGAAGCCGCCTTTGGCTTGGCTCCTTCTGCCAAACAGAAATGATGTTCTTACAGTCCTCTGCAAGGTGCACAGGAACTCTCCCTCTGCCCTTTACTTCTGACCTTCTCCCTTACTGTTTGCCCTGCTTTGCTCTTGTTCTTCTCTTGCTTCACTGGCCTCTTCGCTGTCCTTTGACAAGATCTCGCCTTGGGGGATCTCTATTCCCTTTTCCTCCTGCCTGAAAGTTCCTCTCCCACAATGTTTACATCCTTCTCCCTTCAAGCTTTCACAGAAAGGTCACCCTCTCTGTGAGGCCCTTTTCTCACTCTGCACCCCTTTCCTTCTCCCTGCTTTATTTTATTCTAGAGCGCTGATCAGGATTTGACACACTGTGTGTCTTTTTTATTGATTAATGGATTCTGTCCCCCTCCAGTAGAAGGTAAAGTCTGCAGAAACAGGTTTCTGTTCATCACTGTATCCTCTGCACTTAGAGAAATGTCTGGCACTTGGAAGGCACTGGGTGACACAGACTGAGTCAGGAAGGGCACTTATTCATTTTTTTATTTATTCATTTATTTTCATTTTTAAAATTTTATTTAAGTATAGTTGATTCACAATGTTGTGATAATTTCTGCTGTACAACAAAGTGATTCACTTATTCATGAACACACATCCCTTCTTTTTCAGATTCTTTTCACACATAGATTATCACAGAATACTGGGTAGGGTTCTCTGTACTACACAGCACAGAGCAGGTCCCCGTTGGCCAATCATTCCATATACCTCAGTGTGCATGTGCCAATTCAAATCCTCCGTCCATCCCTCCCTCCACTTTAACTCTAAGTGTTTTAAAGTCTATGAGTTTGCTTCTTTTCTGCAACTAAGTTCATTTGTATCTTTTTTTTTTTTTTTAGATTCCACATATGAGTGATATCATGTGATCATGTGATGTTTGTCTTTCACTATCTGCCTAACTTCACTTGCTATGGTAATCTCTAGACCCATCCATGTTGCTGTAAATGGCATCATTTCATTCTTTTTTTATGGCTAACACTCTCTAACATCATACACAAAAATAAACTCAAAATGGATTAATGGTCTAAATATAAGATCAGATACTATACAACTCAGAGGAAAACAGGCCAAACACTCTCTGCCATAAACTGCAGCAATATCTTCTCAGATCCACCTCCTAGATAATGAAAATAAAAACAAAAATATGTATAACCGGGTCACTATACTGTACATCATAAACTGACATTTGTAAATCAACTATACTTTATTAAGAAATTTTAAAAACAATTCAAAAATATAAACAAATGGGAACTAATTAGACCAAAAGTTTTGGCATAGCTAAGAAAACCATAAACAAAACAAAAAGAATGCATTAATGAATGAAGTGGGTATGGGTGATTTGCCATGTTTTTGTTGGGTTACTCTAAGGGGTGTTCATGGGAAGAAGATCATCTTTCATGTGCAGCTAGATATATGGGAGAAACTGGATATTTCCTGTTTGGTTCGTATCATCTAGTCTATGTACTACACAATATTCACCCCTTTTCACCAAAAGGACATCAGAATTCTGACTAAAAGCAACAAGCCCAGTGTGGAGTTGTGATGTGAACCCCACTGCTGGAACTAAAATTTCTCTCTTTATAATCTTTCTCTTTTCTTTCTTTCTTTCTTTTTTTTTTTTTTTTTTTTTTTTTAAGGGCTGCACCCATGGCATATGGAAGTTCCCAGGCTAGGCCAGGGGTTAAATTGGAGCTGCAGCTGCCAGCCACAACCATGCCAGATCCGACTGTTTCTGCCACCTACACCACAACTCACTGCAATGCCGGATACCTGGTCCTCTGAGCAAAGCCAGGGACCCAACCCACATCCTCATGGATTCATTTCTGCTGTGCCACAACGGAAACTCCACCTGTTTCTCAGTGATAAGTAGCATTTCCCTCCTCTTGTCCTTGAAGAAACAGCATTAGATAAAATACCTGTAGACTTACTTTCTTTTGTGGTTAAACCATTGAAAATAAATATTCTCACAAAAGATAATAAAATTGAAGTGGGGATCAATTCCCCTATTGCTTTCACATTCCTTCTCTGGTGGTCATTGGTGAGTTTTATCCTTTTCTCTAAATATTTCTCATCACACCCTGACCATCTCCTCTCCACAGCCTGTCTTTCTTTGCAGCTGAGCCCTTTCCTGTTTAAAACTCAGTCTATTCTAGGGTTCTTATGTGACAAAAACAATGCTTTTCGCCAATGTTTCTGAGAATAATAATTGTAGGTTTTTTAAAAATTTCATCTGCTCCTCGAATTGTGTTTCTTTTTTCTGAGATTGTTCCCTTTTCATTTTGTTTTCCCATTGGATTTCTTTCTTTTCCTTTCTTTCTTTCCTTCTTTCCTTCCTTCTTTCTGCCTCCTTCCCTCCTTTGTTTCTTTCTTCCTTTTTTTTTTTTTTTTGTCTTTTCTAGGGCTGCACCTGTGATATATGGAGGTTTCCAGGCTAGGGGTCTAATCGGAGATTAGCTGCCTGCCTACGCCAGAGCCACAACAACATGGGATACACATGGGATCCGAGACATGTCTGCGACCAACACCACAGCTCATGGCAACAGGATCCTTAACCCACTAAGCGAGGCCAGGGATTCAACTGGCAACCTCATGATTCCTAGTCGGATTGGTTAACCACTGAGCCACGATGGGAACTCCCCCACTTTGTTTCTTTTCCCTTCTTCCTCTCTCCCTCCCTTTATTTCCCTTCCTTTCTTTCTTTTCCTTCCTTCCTCTCCCTTCCGTCCTTCCTTCCTTCCTTCCTTCCTTCCTTCCCTCCTTCCCTCCCTCCCTCCCTCCCTTCTTTCTTTCTTTCTTTCCTCATCTGCATTCAAGGCATATGCAATTTCCCAACCCAGGGTTCAAATCTGAGCCAGAGCTGCAACCTATGCCACAGCTACAGCAACACAGGATCCTTATCCCGTGGCACCAGGCCAGAGATCAAACTGGCACCTCCACAGGAACAATAAGGATTTTAACCAGCTCCACCACAGTGGAAATTTCAGGTTTCTATTTTTAATGTCACCAAGATATCTTGGTTCTTCATTGGTGCTACATTCATGTTAAAGAGCAAACAGAAGCTCTGGGTGCATGAGTGGAGCTTAACCATAAGTCATACCAAGAGGCAACCCACTTCCAGCTGTGGATATCCCTAAGCCTTCTCTCAGCATTCTCCCTACCAAGTCTTCTGCATGGTGGTTGTGTGCTGCCATCAAGAGTGTGGAGGGGGATGGGGATCTTGTCTCTCAGTTTGTAGAATTCCTTTAGTCCCTAGATTTTGGCCCAGCACCTCAGCTCTCCTTGAACTGCACCCTTAGGTCTATAGGAGTTATCATTTCCTGATAACTTGTCCAGACTTCCTGCTTACCCTCCTCTATCCTCAACCATTTCAGAAGTCTGTGTCACCAATTTCTAAGTACTGAGATTCCTTGGCTCAGATCATATTTTCTTCACAGGGAGGCAAAGAGGGCAGAACAGTCTATTTTCTTCTAAATCATTTACCCCTCAGAGCAGTAGAACAAATAGTGTTCAGGTGTCTGTGCACTGGAGATAAACCGCCTTGAGTCAAAGCCTGACTCTGTGGCTTATTGTGTGGATAATATTGGGTAAGTTCTTCCATGTTTCAGGGCCTTCCTTGCCTCTAAGTTGTGGACAATAATAGTATCTATCACACAGGGATATTACAACAATGAAGACATTTACATAAGCCACTTGCACATAACAAATGCTAGATAAATATTCGGGTTTGTAATATATTTTCAATCTTTCTGAAATCTGCTGATATTTCCAAGTTATTGCAGTCCCCTCTCCAATTCTTTAGTCTTGTGGATTTAAATAGTTGTCTCTATTCCTACCGAGGAATAGGGATGGATGGATTTCATAATGTTTGGAGAATAAGTTGGCATAAATGCACATTGTTTTATACTGCATAAGTAACTCTCTAATGATGGAACTCTCCCCAACATATCACCCTCTTATGTATCTATATGTAACCAACTACCTGCTTTGAAGACCTGC
The DNA here is from genome assembly GCF_054392235.1 of Sus scrofa. Classification (NCBI taxonomy): domain Eukaryota; kingdom Metazoa; phylum Chordata; class Mammalia; order Artiodactyla; family Suidae; genus Sus; species Sus scrofa. Next base: position 47,375,660 of record NC_139390.1, on the reverse strand, counting down.
CAGCCTCTTGCTGGGCTCTAGGACATGGCTTGCATTCCAGTCCCCTTCCTAGGGACCAGAGTTCGATTACTGACTCCAAGCCAGACTATTGTTGGACAAGCATCTCTGACTGTAACCATCTGCTTCTTAGGCTCCCCAGGTTCCCTGTACTTAGAGTCACCATCTCCGTGTCCAACCTAGAGACACTTCTACTTTTATATGTGGGCATGTTCAATGCCTTTGGCTTGTCCTCCAATCTACTAAACACTACAGTATGGGTGGTTTTAGAAACATTTGGATCCTTCCCAGGTTTTGACTGGGCCATGCCAAGGTGTGAACCAAGCTATAGCACACCTTCTTTTTTGATCTTTTCTTTGTTTCTATTTCTGAATTCTCACTTCCCATTTTCAATTTTCTCTTTTATCTCATATTCCCTTCCTTTTCCAACATTTGAAGTGGCACTTTTAAGAACTCTTTAAAGTCTAACTTGATCACCTAGGATGACAGATGTATTTGTATGATATGCACCAGAAATAAGTTTAAGGGCTAAGTATTTGGGAGATAATCAGCAATGCATTACTGGTCAGGGAGGTGTGATTGTTTTCTTATTTCTATAATAAGAGACATTTTTAATTTTTATTGTACATTAACCAAAAAATCCCATTTCACTCTGGTTGCGCTTTAAGCATCATATTCCAAAATGAGAAACAGTAAAAGGATTTTATTCATAGTTTACCACAGTGAAAGTTATTTTGTGAAAATGTCATTTTCATAATCACTCTTCCTCACCACTGCTGCCATTACTATTAAATTAAGAAATACACAAATATTTACTTAGAAATTTCTGTGAATGTGGTTTAAGATTGTATTATATTTACTCTAAGATTGTACTATATTTACACTTCCTTCCCATGGGCTTTTGGGAAACAGCCACTGTGAAGTGGACAAAAATGACCTGATATTTACAAAATGTGTGTAACATATTTAGGGATGTAAGCTGAGGACTGCTAGAGAGGAACAGAAGTAAGTGTATGCTGATCTTCAACATGGATCCTACCAGGTCTGCAATGGGGAAGACCACTTGCTCGGTTGTCATATACTGATTAGAATACAATGACATTTCTTTTTGATTGATCACTCTGCTTACATGTGTGTACGCAATTGTGCCAATGCTGTGCTATTTGTGAGGGAAAAGGTAGCTTCTTCACTGTGCAGAGATCAATAGGTTTCCATTGCAGAGCTCAGACAAAGTAGAATCCAGCTTATAGCAACATACCTCATGGGGAAAAGGAGGGAAGGAAGGAAGGACGCCTGAAGCACAAGTAACTATTGAGAGCAAGTCATCTGTTTGCTAACATTTTGTGTGCTCTTGTGGACTATGGGTTAAAAAGCCCATCATCTAAACATGAGAATCAGGTAGAAAGTCAAATCAGGTCAAGTGCTGCTTCTAATTTGAAGTTATACTCATCATTGGCTTTGTACATGCACCATCAAACTGACAGGGAATAGTTGGGAGAGATTTACTATTTGATAATAATTTATATTTAAACAGTTTGTCAAGGTTTAGCATTTTCTAATAATTTAAATGTCATTTAAATGTAAAAGATATATTAAAATTAAGGTAGGAATCCATCATGTGTTAATTTTATTATCTGCCTGATCCTGGAGAGACAGATATATTTTATTGTGTCCAACCCAGTTATCTTTATAATTCACACATTATACTCCATTCTACTATAGCAGCTCAACAGCTCTATAATTTCATTGTTATAGTAATCATTTTTTTGAGAAAATGAGGAGCTCAAAAGTAGAGAATACAAACTTTCTTATTTTCTTCTCATATATTTGTGTGTGCTGCTTTAGGAACTCTTCCGTTTTAGCTCTAGAGAAAAACTGAGCTTCTTTAATAAATAATTCTTTGCAAAGCGCTTTGATAGCAAGCCATTTTGAGTTAGCAAACCCTGTTAAGTTATGGGTTTATGTATGTTTTCCATCCTATTCATGAACTTCAAGGTTGTGGAAAAATGACACTTTTCAAAATTAAAAAATAAATTTTACATCAACATAGTATATCAATCTCTCCCTTTCCAAAATGTCAGTCTCCAGAGTTGTACAAGGTAAAGGTGGACCTTCTCTGAGCCGGTGAGAGATTACGGGGAAGTGAGTTAGTTCCGGCATACTATTGAAGTACTTATGGTTTCCTGCAAAGCTGTAAAGTGTGGTTGGTGGAAGGAGACACATTTAATCTGCCTTACCTCTAAGACTCAGCAGAAACAAGTCCCAAAGCCATAGATGCTTTTCTTCTTTTCTAGATTGACTTGAATGACATAAAATATGTGGAGTTCAGAGCTGTTTAGAGCATGTGACCTTGGAAGCAAATGAGGCTGAGAGTTGCATCCCTGGAGGAGTTTTTTTAGTTTCACCCTTAGAAACCACATGCCCAACTATATCTCAAACTTGAGCTCAGCTTGTGAATCTGTGGCCCACAGGTCAGCTCTAACCTTCAGATGTGTCTCTTTGGGGCCACATTTAAAAATGTTTGTTGTTGCTAACATGTGACAGAAAAAAATCCCAATTTCTAATATTTCTTTTAAAAAAGTTAGAGGATCTGTTTGAGCTTAGATGTACATGCTCTGCCTGGGATCAAATGGCCTGAGTGGAGGAGGGCTGCTTCCTTTGGTTCTTTCTATACAAAAACCTTATTCTTCAGCCCACACATTTTTTAAATTATATTTTATATTTTGTTTATTTATTGTTGAAGTATAGTTGATTTTCAGTGTTGTGCCACTTTGTTGTACAGCATAGTGACCCAGTCATATATGTATATACATTTCTTTTCTTATATTATCTTCCATCATGTTCTATCCCAAGAGACTGGATATGGTGCCCTGTGCTGTACAGTAGGAACTCATTGCTTATCCTTTCTAAATGTAATAGGTTGCATCTCCTAATCCTAAACTCCTTGTCCATCTCACTCCCTCCCCCTTGGCAATCACAAGTTTTCTCTCCATGTCTGTGAGTCTGTTTCACCTACTGGAGACAGGTTCATTTTGCTTTGTTTCTCTTACCCTGCCTGGGCCCATGGCCAATGCAGTTTACAAAACCTGTTGTGGCTTTGGGGCAGATGCTGACTTAAGCAGTACCAGTTTATGATTTAGAAAAAGGGGACTCCTGAGGCCCCCTGTAGGACACAAACTGTATTTCAGTCTCCTTTCATGCCCTCAGCCCAGTGGCCATGTGCAGTAGGCAAGCTGCCCAAGCATATTGGGAACATGTACCCAGAGCCAAGGGTGTTGAGTTGAAATGGGGGTTCGGCAACATTTGGGAGGTTGAGTGAGCAAGGAGTATAACTGGATCAGCACGAAGTCAATCATCATTACTTGTAAGAAAAGGTAAAAGACAAGAATGGCAGGAGCCACTGCCTTGTTTTAAAGAAACAGAGGAGTCACCAACTCCTGCAAAGTGCTCCTGACTCATGTCCTCTAAATGAAACTTTCACAGAGACTCTCCGCATTACTGTCTTAAAAAGCTCAAAGATCCCTATTTTATAAATGTGAATCTTTTTGTGAGTGCCTGAGGCTCATGATCCTGGCAGTGACTCACACTGACAGATTATTCTCTGTTTTTAAAGGCGGCGCTGTGTGGAGACATTTGAAAACCAAATTCGTAAAACAAAGTTCATCTCATCATGTGTGGGCCTGTATAAATAGCATAGCCAGGGAGAAGAACACTTCCTTTTCCAGTTGTGAAGCAGGGCTGAGGAGCCTCTGCAAGTGTGGTGGCAGCATTTTGATGAAGACTTGCATCCTTCCCAGCTCGGCCCTGAAGGCTGATTTGACAGGGAACCTGCAAGCAGGCTTCAAGGAGAAAGGTTTGCCTGGGCTTTGCTTACTGACCATTCTACACAAAAGCCTGGTATTGATCTAACATCAGAAGGGGGAACCTGTAAATCCTGGAGATTCCTGAAAAGGATAAATTGATGGAGTTACTTAGGGGAAAAAAAAAAAAGAATTAAGCTAGGTTTTCTATGGTGACTAATCCATAAATGCTTTTAGAGAGAAAAGTTCAGTATTCAGGTGCCTGGAGAGGCACTGGGCAAATTTCCTCATGTACTCAAGGCAGGGGATCTAGGCCAGATATTTACAAGATCCTTTAGCTTGTCAGCTACACAGCATGCAAAATATTGCAAGCCAGGGTTATTCTTGAGGTAAACACCAGGACTGCTGAGATGGAGTGGGTCTGCATTTTGTTGAGTATGTGTTATTGTGAGTGACCCTGAATTAGGTTTGCCTAAGATCATATGCAAGATGAAAGGGATTCATGTAGGCAGGAAAAAAATTCCATCAGGTCTATGAAGGTTCTGAACTGAACCCAGGGTCAGACAATCAGAAAATGAATGTAGTTCAAATGTTTACTGTTATTTGTTGTTGCTAGTGTTATTTAGCCTGGACTGCTCGGAAGTAAACCCAACCAATTAGCAGTGTGGCTACCCGGGCCGGCCTCCCAGTGAGCCTTGCCAGGGGTTTTCTGGGTCTCTAGGATGCAGAATGAAGGCTGGGGAAGGTGGACTGCATAGTTTTCCATTTTAACACACCTCCCACACTCTGAGTTCAATATTTCATAGATTGGGGTTGACAAGCAAAGTTGTCTGAAGAAGGCAGCGTGATAGTCACATAGGATCTGTCAAGGTAATATATCCCTTAGGGTTTTTGCACAAAGAATCCTTCCAACCTGACATTTAAAAACACTGCAGGTTTCAGCCTGTCTACCACCTCCCCCTGCCTCCCACCCCATTGCAGAGGCCAGGATCCAAATGTTATACCATATGCCAACATCCCACAGATGCAAAAGAGAATAGAGATGCATCTGACACTGTTTGAGCCCCCTCTCTTCAAAGAGTCCTGGATGTCATAGGCAGGAAAAAAGAGAACTCATTTTCTGTTAAATCAGGCCTCCTCATCAACCCAGCTTGACTTACATTGCATCAACATGTCAGTACTGATGAAACTTTCTGCAGTAGTCAGGAGATATTTAACTACCTAGGGAAAACTCACTGCTTGGTGTGTGCCTGACATAATAAATCTTTCCATTTTAAATACTTTCCGAGTTTGGCTAGCCATGTTTAGATGCAATCTGATAGTTAGAATATGAATTTTAAAAACATATCTTTGCCCCGAGGGAACATAATGGTTATCCTGGGAAAGTGTTAGTACAGCCTTCCTATAAAGTGTGAAATTACGAATTAAATGCATTAACTGGTTCTCATGTACCCTTAGTGCAGCTCATTTTCAGTATGGAGCATCCTTTTTTTCCTGAGCTCATACCACCTCCTCAAAAAGAAAACTTTCCTTAAAAAATACACATGCACCCGCATGTTCATGTTCATTGCAGCACTATTCACAATACCCAAGACATGGCAAGAACCAAAATGTCCATTGACACATGATTGGATTAGGAAGACGTGGTATATATACACAATGGAATACTACTCAGCCATAAAAAGAACAAAATAATGTCATTTGCAGCAACATGGATGGAACCAGAGACTCTCATACTGAGTGAAGTAAGTCAGAAAGAGAAAGACAAATACATATGATATCACTTATATCTGGAATCTAATATAGGGCACAAATGAACATTTCCACAGAAAAGAAAATCATGGGCTTGGAGAGTAGACTTGTGGTTGCCAAGGGGGAGGGAGTGGGATGGATTGGGAGCTTGGGGTTGATAGATGCAGACTATTGCCTTTGGAATGGATTAGCAATGAGATCCTGCTGTGTAGCACGGAGAGCTATGTCTGGTCACTTATGATGGAGCATAATAATGTGAGAAAAAAGAATGTATACCTGTATGCATAACTGGGTCGCCGTGCTGTACAGTAGGGAAAAAAAATAATGCATTGGGATATATATATAATAAAGAATATGATTAGATCTTCATAAAAAAAGAATAATTCTGATATTCAGCTCATAAAAATAGATATCTCAGATGATCCATCTTCGCCCTCTCCCTTTGTTGGATTAAGGCAGTTAGAGCACCATCCTTGCTGGGATTTCCCAAATCCATTTTTGCCTCTTGACCATCAAAGTCTTTAGTATCCATAATACTATATTCTGTAATTTTTCTTGCCTGCTTCTTTCCATTCACTTCTCTTGTATATGACTTTGTTCAAGCTCTTGTTAACTCATGACTAGATTACTTAGTTGTCTCAGTTTTATTTTTTAAATTTTATTGAAATATAGTTAATTTACAAGGCTATGATAATTTCTATTGTACCATAAAGGGATCCAGTCATACATATACACATATCCATTCTTTCAGATTCTTTTCCCACATAGATTATCACAGAATACTGCGTAGCCTTCCGTCTGCTATTCAGCTATTTTAAATGTATTCTTCACCTTCAAGATTTTGACCTTTGATATCATACTAAGTGAAGGAAGTCACAAAGAGATAGACAAATACCATCTGATATCACTTATATGTGGAATCTAAGATATGGAACAAATGAACCTATCCACAGAACAGAAATAGACTCATATTCATAGAGAATGGACTTGTGGTTGCCAAACAGGGAGAGGAGGGTGTAGGATGGATGGGGAGTTTGGGGTTAGTAGATGCAAATTCTTACATTTAGAATGAAAGGCAATGTGGTCCTGCTGTACAGCACAAGGAACTATATCCAGTCTTTTGGTATAGACCATGATGGAAGAAGATATAATAAAAGGAAAGCATACATATGTATGACTGAGTCACTTTGCTGTACAGAAGAAATTAACGCAACATTGTAAATCAATTATACTTCAATAAAAAACGTGAAAAAGATTTTGACCTTTGAGAATCTATTTTCCTATAGCCTAAGGTGTGTCACCACTGTAGTGATTCAAGGTGTTAGAGCACTTGGCTAATGGACACGTCTCATCAATCCGATCAAATATACATACTGATTTTCAGACTTTAAGTCATTTTAGCTTACTCTTTTACTTTCTAAATACATGTGACATCTTTTATTTTTTTTTGTCTTTTATAGGGCCACACCTGAAACATATGGAGGTTCCCAGCCTAGGGGTTGAATTGGAGCTGTAGATGCTGGCCTACATCACAGCCACAGCAATGCCAGATCCAAGCCATGTCTGTGACCTACACCACAGCTCACGGCACTGGCAGTTCCAGATCCATAACCACTGAGTGAGGCCAGGGATCAAACCTGTGTCCTCATGGAAACTAGTCAGATTCGTTTCCACTGAGTTCTGCTGAACTCCCATGTGCCATCTTTTATATTGATTGCCAGGACATTCCCTCCAGGAAAGCCAGAACTTCTATGTTTTACTGTTTGTTTGTTTGTTTGTTTCCATGTACACTCCTGCTGAAGCCATACTCAAATTTTCTTTTATGCCTCAGAAAACCTAGGAACTATTATTGTTCTTCCATTTTTCTATCTTTCATCCTCTCCCCCCTCTTTCCAAACCATAACCTCAATGCATATTTAATGGTGGTGTTTTACAAAGAAATCATTAAGAATAAGCTTGTAGTGAGTGAAAAAAGGTAACAAGAAGCTTATAAACTGAAATACTTTTAGGCTATCTCCTGTCACAAAGAGCATGTGATTCTGTACTTCATTCCCCCCCACACACACCATCTGTCACAGTAGAATTTCTGTTTGCTAATTTAAGATTTCACTCTTTTGTAGTTTCTCTTAAGAATCAATGGTCAAAACAAGGTTCTCAATTCAAAATTGTGCTATTAATACAGTAGCTGCCATATTTTAGGGCATTGGTACCCCATCCTTAATCGTTTTTAGTTTAAAGTTAATTAAAGGAAGATGGTGTGTTAGAGTAGAAGTTGAAAGATTGATACCTCATATAATTTCTCTGTGAGCAGAGAGAGCGAGCCAGCTCTACTTGAATAGGATAACTTTTAGCTGAGGTGTACACATGTATTTGGGGGTGGGGTTAGAGTTCAGATAGTATTCAGAGTGATTATCCAGCTACATATGAAAAAAATGCTCTACTGCTGTAGATCTCTAGCCACCAGCCTATACCTAAGCCACAACAATGCAGGATCCAAGCTGCATCTGGGACCTACATCAAAGCTCACAGCAACACTGGATCACTGACCTGCTAAGCAAGGCCAGAGATTGAACTTGCATCCTCATGGATATTAGTCAGGTTTGTTACCACTGAGCAAGGATGGAAACTTCCTAGTGCTTTTTCATATTCAAACATTATAAACATTTTAGGATTTTTGCTTTGTTTTGTTTTACAACTGTTTTTCTTCATCTACGATTCCATTTTTTTTGAGATCTAATACAGTTCAGATTAAGTTCTGGTGCTGGTATCTGGTTAACAGTGATTTTTAGGGAGCAGTGGGAGGTTTAGTGATTGGGAGGAGGCTTATGTCCAATCTCATTTTAATATCCATATTTATGCAAAATATGCAAGGCAGGGGTTATTTTCACATGAGATGTGAGGAAACTGAGTCATGCAAAGTGTGACTGGTTGTTTAAAGGTCATATAGCAAGTGAGGAACAGACCCAACAAAGACGTGGCTACAAATCTGAATAAAGAAATACATACTTTTTTTCTATGAACCCACTGAAATTAAGCCACCTTCTAATTGCTTTGCTGAACCATATGTGTCTCAGACTTTGAAAGAGTTCAGTAAATAATACCAACTTCCCCACTGAAATTCTGAATGGAATAAGAAATAGAATAGAGAATTAGCAGCTGTAAACCAAAACTTCTCTAATTCTGATGAAACTGAAATTCATGAATGAAGCAATATGCATTTAACTCCAGCACCAGAAAGACTTGCTCACTTAATAGCCCTAGTTGTACACCAACTGGCCATTATGAAGAGGAAAAAGGAAGGGTCTGGGCATCACACACTGAGATTCTCTTTCCAAGTTCCTTAATAAGATTACGGCACAGCCTCAAAGAAACACCAGGGGGAGAACAGTAGGAACAGAAATAAGGAATCGCCCTATATAATCAAGAATTTATTCATTAGCAAGTGTACAGGGTGGCCATAGGGAAATAGTTATGAGCAAGACAGAATATTCCCAGACTCCTCCTGATGGCTAGATTCTGAAATAGTAAAGTGTTTCCTATATAAAATCCAGTATTTCCTAGTTTTGGATAAATCATAACATGATGGTAAAGTGTGAATCATCTAATATGGACAAATTAAAAGCTTCAGGCTCTCAGTTGCATGAAGATGTATATGGACTACTTTTTATTGCATTATGCTATTGGAAGAGACAATCTAATAGAAGACTTTCATATCAGATAATCTAATATCTGTATGACTCTCTTTGCCCACAAAGAAATATTCACCTCCCACTTCCAGTCTCTGCATCCCTATCATTCCTGTGTCAAAGAGGAACAGATGCCTAAGTCCCATTCTCTCTCAGTGGTAAAAACATATTTCATTAATGTTTTGTTTTTGACCAAGTGACAGATTTAAACTTTTCTCATCTTAAATAAACAAGCAACACACACACACACACACACACACACACACACACACACACACACACACACACACACACACACACACACGTTATTGACCCAACAGGTTTGTCTACCTACCCTCTTTCTTGTTGCCTTTGCAAGAGGCTTCTAAAAAGAGAGAACAGTCTAAAATCACACATTCCTAATTGATCAATTCTAGCTTTTTTCACTACCCAACGAGTACACAATTTACTTTCAATTCTAGTTCCTGCCTCTTTTTATTGTCCTTTCCTGTTGCTTCACAGTCTTGGGTAATGACTGGCTTCCCAGATGAAACTATCTGGGTCCTGCCTTTGTACCTTTGCACATGCAGACCCCTCCCTGTTAAAAATCCTCATCCTCTTCTCTACTCAGTGTAGACCTTACCTTTTATTTACTTTTATTTTTTTAATTTTATTTTTCTCTTTTTAATTTTTAAAGTTTTATAGAAGTATATTTGATTTACAATGTTGTGATAATTTCTGCTATAGATATTACCTTTTAAAAAAGACTCAACCTAAGCTTTATATACTGGTTGACACTCCTTTCTTAACTGAGTAACTAACTCATATATGTGCCCCTTTAGAACTCTCTATCTCTATGATTCCTCTACAATTTCATTAATGTTCATTATATCCCATGGACTGATAGTGTTGTTGAGTTCAACTATGTCCTCAATGATTTTCTTGAAGGTGAATCAGTCCATTACTGAGAGAGGGCTGTTGAAGTCTCCAACTATTTTAGTGGAGTCATCTAGTTCAACCTGCAGTTCTATCAGTTTTTACTTCATGTAGTTTATGAGGTACATGCATGCTAAAGATTGTTATGCCTTCTTAGAGAATTGACCTCTATCATTTTGTAATGCCATTATTTATCCATGACAACTTTCCCTGCTTTGACATCTCTTCTGTTTTCTCTTGATTAATATTAGCATGACATACTTTCCTCCATCCATTTACTTTTAGTCTCTATGTGTCTTTATATTTACATGTTTTTTTTTTTTTTTGGTAGCAACTTATAATTAGGTCTGACTTTTTGACCCACTCTGACAATCTCTGTCTTTTAATTGGTGAATTTAGACTATTGATATTCAAAGCGATTATTGATACAGCTGGATTAACATCTACTAGTTACTGTTTTCTATTTGTTGCCCTTGTTCTTTGATTCTATTTTTGTCTTCCACACTTTTTTCTGCTATTGAAGCATTTTACATAACTCCATTTTCTATTCTTTCTTAGCTTAATCAGTTACAGGTCTTTTTTGGTGGTTGTCTTAGAGTGCAATACTGATCCAAGTCCACTTTTAAATGACACTATATCAAGTATTGAAATGAGTAGCAAAATTATGCTGATCCCTCCATCCCAGCACTTGCATTATTGCTGCCACCCATTTCCAGTTACATATAAGCAAACATAATTGAGTATGTTGTTATTATTTTGAACAACTATTATCAGTTAGATCAATTAAGAAAAAAATGTTTTTCTTTTACCTTCACTTACTCCTTCTCAGATACACTTCCTTTTTTTATATAGCTGAGAGTTTCTTACCTGTGTCATTTCACTTCTCTCTGAAGAACTTCTTTCAACATTCTTTTCAAGGCAGATCTACTGACAACAAGTTGCCTCAATTTTTGTTGATTTTTATTTTCCCCTTACCTGTAGAAGTTAATTAGACTGGATACAGAACTCTGGGTTGCTGGGTTTTTCTCAGTGCTTTAAATACTCCCTCCCTGCTTCCATGGTTCCTAAGGAAAAGATGAATGAAATTATTATCTTTGCTCCTTCATATGTAAAGAGGTTTTTTCCTTTGGTTTCTTTTAGGACTTTCCTTTAGCTTTAATTCTCTATACTTTGAAAGGGCACATGGATGTAGTTTTTTGATGCTTGTCCTTCTGCACATTATCTGAGCTTCCTAGTTCTGTGATTTGGTTGGTGTCTCTAGATCTGGGATTTGGTTGGTGTCTGAATTTATTTTGGGGAAATTCTGTCATTATTTTTCAAACATTTCTTTTGTTCCTTTCTCTCTTTCTTCTTCTGCAAGGTCCATTACTCTTATGATACACCTTTTGTAGTTATCCCATAGTACATAGATATTCTGGAGAGTTTTATTTTTTTAGTGATTTTTTTCTTTTCTTTTCACTTTTGAGGGTTTTATTAAGATGTCCGTAAGCACAGAGATCATTTCTTCAACTGTGTGCAGTGTCCTAAGAAACCCATTAGTGGCATTTTTTTAAATTTTTGCTGCAGTGTTTTTGATCTCTAGCATTTCTTATTGGTTCATTCTTGGCATTTCCATCTTTCTTCTTAATCACCCATCTCTTCTTGTCTGCTGTCTCCTTTATCAATTAGGGCCTTTTGCACATTAATCATTGTTATTTTAAATACCTGGTCTGATAATTCCAATATCCTTGTCATATCTGGGTTTGGTTCTGATGCTCATTCTGTCTCTTCAAATTATATCCATTTATTGCCTTTTGATTTTCCTTTTTTTTTTCTTGATAGCTGCACTTAATGTGCTCAGTAAAAGGAACTTCTCTAAATAGTCCATTAGTATTGCTGGGGATGAGATTTAAAGAGAGTAAATAGACTCAAAGTTAAAGCTGTCATTTCCTTCAAAAATGGATTAAGAAAAAAACTGAAAAAAATTTGATGTACATAAAGAAATATGGTTTAAAAAAATAAAGAAAATTAGGGAGCAAGGAAAAAAAGGCCCTAGGATCTACTGAAGCTGAGGACATTCCTACAGAATGCCATGTTTATCTTGGGAGAAAATGAGGAAAAATAAACACATAATTTCTAATATAACTTAGTCAATTTGAGAGGCCAAATTTTATATTCACAATACAGTTAGAGAATCCTCTTCTAAAAATATTTTTAAAAATTTTGAGTAATGTTTTGCTACAGGGAAATAAATAGGGGGTTTTAATGAGACCTGTATTTATATCACAGTACCATCACTTACTAATTGACTAATTGTATCACTTAGGGCAAATTATTATTTTCTCCTAGACATCAGTTATTATATGTTCAATGAAGATAATTCCTACCTTGAAAATTAATTTCTATATGTAGCAATATATGTGCTAACTGATAATCAGTAAATGGCAGTTACTATTAGAACATTATATACAATACGTATTCACTATTAACACACACACACATGAATAAGTCCCATTTTTGTCTCCAGCGTGGTCCTCTTTCTGAGTTCCAAGCCTGTGGTACCAACCACCTTATTACCGTCATCAGTAATTGAGCATGCCTAGAAGTAAATTTCTGTTTCTCTCTGCAGTTTGAAGCATGGGGGTCATAGCTGAATACATTTCATCTGTAAATCAGATCTGAGATTATGTGAGTTTGAGACTGAAAACTAGGGTGAAAATAGAGGTCAGGCATTGTGTGAAAGATTAATAATGGAGGTGTAAGTCGAGCTGGAAAATGAAGGTGAAGAATTTTGGCCATGAAAGGGAGTGTCTGCTCTTGCTTGGAACATGTGCATTCTCAAGTTAGCCAAAACACAGGCATTGGGAAGCCATTACCTGAAATGTGGCTTTTTACTAACCTACATTGCTGTTTAAGCAAATTGCTGTTTGCAGTGCTCTTTATTTAAGAACATCTTAATATTGAGTATTAACTGTTTTGAATGTTAGTATAAAAGGAACATCTGGTAACCCTCTGCTAACCACTCTTGCTTTTGTTACATGACTGGCTAGGTTTCAGTGCAACGTTGATTGTGGTGGTAATAGTCGCATTTTTGTTCTACTTCTGATTCAAAAGGAAATTCTCTGAATATCTTCACATTTAGAAGACATTTATTGCAGTGATTTTTTTAAATGTATCTATAACCTTTATCAGGTCAACCATTATCTTTCTGAAACTACTTATTTATCCAAAATTTACCTGCCTACACTAGAAAAATGTAGCAGGAAGAACAATTTCTTTTCAAAAACGTAAGTTGTTTTTTTTTTTTTTTCAATAACACAAAGTGGAGTGAATGTTTTGTGTTATTGGAACACTTATGTAATCATTGCCTAGGAGACTGAAATGAGATGAATTCATGATTCATCTGCAACATATAAACTAGTAAGAAAAATGGTCTTGGTTTAAAAAGGCTGAAAATTTTTGATGAGAAAAGGCATAAGTCCCTGAAACAAGATATTTTGCAATTCTAATTGGAGTCCTATCACAGTAAATCCTTTGGTTGCCATTTTCATATTTGCATATATATTTCAGACTTATGAATATACTCAGAATAATCCCTCAAAGAAAAGAATCCTACTCTTTCCAGACTGAATAAGGCTTTTGACTCCAAATTACTTAAATATTAATTAACTCTAAGATTAAATATAGCAACATCATAGGGTCTTTCTTGAGAAAACTCACTGCACTCAGTTAAATTCAAGTTTATGTTGTTAATTCCTGTCTGAAAGGGTACAAAATATAATTTGTGTTCTAAATTATTGAAATTACTTAAATGACTGGAGTGATTGAAAGCATTTTAAATTTAAACTGAGATTTAATATTAATATGAGAAAATAAAAGCATACATTAAGCCATTAGGAAAGGCTAGCATAAGGAGTAATTATGAGCATGGGATTTATAATCTTGGTACCTGGCGTGGGCATGTCTTTGGATAAATTAATTGACCTCTCTGTGTTTCAATTTTCTTTCCTGTAAACTGGAGATATTAATAACATGAGGTATCATGAGAATTTTAGTGTGTTAATATAGCAAAAGTTCTTAGAACCATGCCAGACACATGGCAGACATTCTCCACATTTTGATTCTCCTTACTGTCATCATCACAGGCCTAATGTCATGATACAGGTCATAAATTATGATTTTTTCTAGTATCTCAAATGTAGCATCTATTAGAGTTTTAATAAAACATCATATAGGTTGATACAGAAATGACTTGAATTGTCTGCCTTTGGTGATTAAAATTTCAAGGGTTGTCATTTTTTACATTTAAAAATAAAACAAGGGAGGAGTATGGCATTTGGTGTCTTTACCCTTGTGACTCTATAAGCCACCTAAATAAGCATTTTTGCATTCCTATAGGCTTCGTGACCAGCAACCCTATTATCCATCCTCTGCTAGTCTTCTTGAGGGAAAAATGCTCATGTTCTCATTGCCATAACAACCAGCTAGTCTCCCTAAAACAAGATATGCTACCAGTCAAAGTAAAATTGTTTCCATGGTAACCTCTACTTATTTAAGTACAACAGCCTGGTTTTTAGTGGGTAAAATTGTCCTTTGTCAAAAAGCAAGCACATATTGTTACTAAAATAATTACCTACACTTTGAGGGTGTAGTTAATGAATAAAGTAAACTAGATTCTCACAAAAATTGATTATAAACAAAAATTGAATATAAACAAAATTAAAATAAAATTCACTAAAACAAACTTCAATATAAAGAAAATTGATTAAAACTTTTCAATAGATACACTTTCTTGTTCATGGAATTAAAATCGCCACTGTATATACAGGTGCCAATCCATAGCATAAATGTATATTTGATATAAATTGATTCTATTTCTTACATTTTGACCATGTTTAAATAGATGAAAATCCTCATCACCGAAAATGAAACCATCCATGACCCAAATATGTTTCATTCTTCTCTTCTCTTCTTTTTCATAAACAATAATGTCCAAATGTGCCTTGAGTCTTCTACTGATTTATTTTATCCTTTTTTGTTTCAGATAATCTCTTAACCAAGTAAGTGAAATAAACATTTCTTTCTCATCAAGTAAAGCAGATTCAGAATTGACTTGGTTATTCATCATTCCTATGTACTTTCTTTCCTTCCTTCCTTCCCTCTTTCTTCTCTCTCTCCCCCTCTCTCCTCCCCCCATCTCTCCTCAAAATAATATCATAAAATGAAACGAAACATTGTGGAGAAGCTGTAACTATGCCAATATTAGTGACTTTGTCACACACTCTATTAGGGTTCAAGTCAGATTCATGATTATGATAATAATGATTACCATTAGCAATTGAGTGCATTCTACCTACCAGGCACAGTGCATGTACTAAGACCTCTAAGTACATTGCCCAATCTAATTCTCACAATACCCCATAAAGCAAGCATTTTAACTCCATTTTATGAATGAGGAAATTTAGGCACAGAATTATACAGTTAAAAAAACAGAGTAGGATTCAAATCCAATTCTTCTAAAAACAAGGAATCTGGCTATGGCCACCATTATAAATGAGAAATTAGAGTTCTCTAGAATATAATTTAAATGACACCCCCCTACATTCTTCTTCTTCTTCACTTGCTTTCTGATGGTTCTCCTCAATGTGAAGGTGAAAAGGTTGAAACTGGCTAACCTGGGAATTAAGTTTGGGAGTTGATGCCATATTTACCTTACCTGCCCGGTAGGGAAAAAAAAAAATGTAAGGCAGTTTTGTTTCATTTTTTTAATATTATTTTGAAAATATGAAAATTCATATAAAGTATAATTGTATAATATACATTATATGGTAATATAACAAAGAGGGTTTTTTTTTACCAGCCTGAGATCAAAATTAAAATACTTGATGTAACTTAAGATTATTTTAATTACTCAGTTTTTCTTTTTGATTTAAGACAAATTGAGTCCACAGTTTAATTTCTCTCACAATACCAAAGGGACCCAGCAGATCAGGTAACTTTAGACTGAGATATGTCTCAGATTTTCTAGGACAGTCTTGACTCTAAATATCCCTTTCATTGTTCTCACAGGTATAGCTGTACCTGCCAGGAATGGTGTCCTGGCCTTTGGGTAAAATATATTGTCAGTGTAAATGCAAGACTTGAACTGTGCCTGACTTTGGCAGGTGATTGAAGTCAGGGTCCCAGGTCTCAGAGCGCAGATGGCACCTCAGCAGGTCATTGTGCTGCCACAAAACACACTGGCAAATTTCCAGGATGCCAGCCTACCTGACAAGAAGCTTCAGAGGACAGCAAGAAACTCTTGTTCACACTTTTATTAGTTTCTATGAAAAGGGCAAACAGGGCATGTCATCTGTAAACTCAGTGATTGGCAGCCAATCTCTGTTACATGGTTCAATATATTTTTTTTTTATTGAAGTACAGTTGATTTACAATGTTGTATTAGTTTCAGGTATAGAACAAAGTGATTCAATCACACACACATGCATGTTCTTTTCAGATTCTTTTCCATTATACTTTATTATAGGATATTGAGCACAGCTCCTTGTACTATACAGTAGAACCATCATACTTATCTATTTTATTTATAGTGGTATGTGATTAATACGCTACTGTATAAGGTTCGATTTTAACACTTGCTGTTAATCTGACAATTATTATGCAAATTATTTCAGCAAATGCTTTAGAAAATAACACAAAGGATGCCCTTTTCTGGGATCTGCTGCCCCTCCTGAGAGAAGAACAAAGATGCATAACCCTCTGTCCTTTGGGATCACTGGTTGAAATCTGAATCACTCATTTGACTGCCCAGGTAGTAAGGATAACTGTGACCACATTTCTCCTTCTTCTGGAATCTCCAGCCCCTCCCTTACCTTTTTTTCTTTGCTTTTTAGGCCTGTACCTGTGGCAAATGAAAGTTTGCCATCTAGGGAACTCCCATTCCCTAAAATTGGAGCTGTACCTACCAACCTATACCGCAGCTCACAGCAACGCTAAATCCTTAACCCACTGAGCAAGGCCAGGGATTGAACCCACATTCTCCTGGGTACTAGTCAGGTTTGTAACAACTGAGCCACAATGGGAACTCCCAGACTCTCACTTTCAAGGAAGATTCCATTCACCACCTCTCTTCCAGCTCCTCTGCTTATGGAAAATATTTGAGATCCCATGAACCAGTTATCTGTGCATCAGGATTTTCAAGATGTTTGAGGGAATGCAGGCCAAGAGCAGAGAAGATTAAAGAGCTTGAAATTTTAGCATAGACAAGAATAGTTTTGGACAGAGGAAGGCTTTGTAATATGGGAAGCATTTTAGGGTTCTTGGGTAGGATAGAAAAGATAGATTAAAGGAGGACATGTGAAATACATCTTCAGTCATTAAGTCCCGTTACCTGGCATATTTGTTTTCTAGGGCTGCAGTAATAAGTTACCACAGACCGCAAGAGTCGAAACCATAGAAATCTATTGTCTCACAGTGCTGAATCCAGGTGTTAGCAAGGCCAAGTGTCTCTGAAACTTCCACGGTACGACCTTTCCTGGACTCATCTTAGCTTCTGATGACTGACAGTACTCTGTGGCTTGTGGAGACATTATTCCAATGCCTGTTTCTGCCTTCATATGGACTTTAGTCACTCTACCTATCTTTGTACTTCTTCTTTTCTTAGAATGACACCAGTCATGCTGGATTGGGGCACCCTAATCCAGTCTGTCTTCCTCTTCGGCAGTTATATTTATCACAGCCCTATTTCCAAATGAGGTCACATTGTGAGGTTTTGGGATGGTCATGAACTTAAGAGGGACATCACCTAACTCAGTACAGGTTTTCTTTTCTCTCTCCCCACATCTTGTCCCATGTGATGACATTTCGGGGAGAGCTGGGGGTACTTGCAGAGTATAAGTCAAAGACCAGAGAGTGGCGTGGAAAGAGAAGGATGACATGAACATGTGGAACCACAGTTTGGTTGTGCAATTGTGAACTGGCTGGCAGACCTGGAAGAAAAATAGTAATAAGTACAGTTATCACCAATAAGCTTGATTCCATTTCACAAGACACATGGTAAGTGGAAGCAACACAGGCTTGCAGGAGAGATTTAATTTAGAATTATGGTTGGCAAGTGACTTATCTAAGAATTTTCATGGATAAATAAGGATAAGGTTGATCTCATTTAATTACTGTGAATATCAAATGTGATCATACTTATGCAAAGCATCTAGTCAAGCAATTCCCATACTGGTGATTTTCCCCTTCCTGGTATCCGGGCATATTGATACACTCGTGGGGTTCAATGTCAGAGTCTCTGCCTCTGGCTAAGTAGATGTTTATGTTTATTCAATCCAAGTGAGAAACAAGGCCTGCCTCTTCTAGCCACGTAGTACAACTGAAAGAGAAGGAATCTTATAATTTTTCTGCTCTTGCTCTTCATAGAAATACTTCTTCGTTTAGGAAAGAAAAATGGATAAACCACGCTTCAGATTAATTTAACTGCTTCATCAGGTTTGAATAAAAAATAGTATACCAACCAAGGAGCTCCCTTTCTTGCAAGGATCTAAATAGCTGTGATGCCAGGTTAAGTGGACTCTCTTTTACATCTACTTGCATACGAGGAACAGATGTTTATACTGAGGGTCAGCCCTAAGCCTTAGAATTTAACTGCATTAAAGTGCAGCTTCTGCATCTATCCTTTGTATCCTCTTACTCACCCTGAGTTCTGCATGGAACAGCTCGCTATTATCAAGCTGCTGAGTGGGAGGCCAGAGCAGGACATGTAAGTAAATCTGGTAAACAGTGTTTAAAATTAGTATGTGACAACTACCATTTTTTTTTCTTTTTCATGGCTTCCCTTGGGCATTAATTAAATACAGCATTTTCAAGCATTTTCTCTTGCAGAATCCTTTCCTCCTCTATATTAAAATATTCAGACTGTGAACGCAACAGACAGAAATATTAAATTCTAATGACTATTTCTGAAATAGCAGGGAGTTGGGTCATACCCAGTCTGTAATACACACCAGCAAAATTGAACTATTTTTCCATTAACATGCAGATGAGTCAAGTTAGAGAATGACTTCCTTTGTGGGAAAGTTTCTTTTTCCCAAATAAGGAGTTAAAAGTAGGGCCTATTGCTACTATGCTGGGGAATTTCTTTTTCTTTTTTTTCCTTCTCTTCCTTCTTCCCTTCCTTCCCCTCCTTCCTTTTCTTTCTTTCTCTCTCCCTTTCATTTCTTCCCTTTCTTTCTTTTCTATTCTTTGATGTCTTTCTCCCTTTCCTCCCTCCCTCCTTTCATCTCTTCCACTGTTTCTTGAATGTAGACTGTTGAATTCTGCAACTATATTATTGATGGTTTGTGCTTTATCTCTCTATCTTGTGTGGGATGAGTAGAAATAACTAAAATTTATCTAATGTATATTACACTTGGAAAGAAAAGTCTGCTTCATTTTTGTTACTAAAGAACATTTTGTTTTAGAAATACATTGCTATAAGTAGAAATATTTAACTATTTCTATGTATTGATTTTAAATCTTCCTATGAATATTGTTTAATTAATGTTTACTTATATTTGCTATGCAAGAAAATTTTACGACCACCAGTCCTTAACCTAAAATTCCTTTTTTTTAATTAAAATTTTGAAATTCTTATTCTTTTTTTTTTTGTCTTTTTTCTATTTCTGGGGCCGCTCCCACGGCATATGGAGGTTCCCAGGCTAGGGGTCGGTTGAATCGGAGCTGTAGCCGCCGGCCTATGCCAGAGCCACAGCAACACGGGATCCCAGCCGCATCTGATATCTACGCCACAGGTCACGGCAACCCACTGACCAAGGGCAGGGACTGAACCTGAAACCTCATGGTTCCTAGTCGGATTCGTTAACCACTGCGCCACTACGGGGACTCCCGAAATTTTTATTCTTAAAAGCACACACACACACACACACAAAATATTCATTTTGCTGAATGCCTAAAATATCTCTGAAACACTCTTTCATCTAGAGACAATTTACTAAATGGCTAGTTTTATCTATTTATCCACTTACTCTTTCAGAAAACATTTTACTGACCGTCTGCCCTATGCGAAACACTCTGACACTCTGCTTCCTGTTGCAGAGGCTGCAAAAATACAGTTTCTTGCTTTCATGAATTTTAAATGTGCTAGTGGATATAATATGCTAGCCTATATTATCTATAATACAGGTATGAAAGTGTCCATGACTAGAAGATGGAAACACATAAACAACTAATAAAAATTCAGGGAAGATTTCTAGAATGTGAAGATTTGGCACGGATATTAGGAAATAGAGAATTCTGGGGAAAATTGATGAGATAAATTATAGATGTATAGCAATACAAAAGATTCATAAATCTGCATAACCTGAACATACAGAAAAATTAGACCGAGTTTCAATTAATGACTGCTGAAGTGAGTTTTGGTGGGTTCTTTCTGTACCTGTGCATTGTTCTGGGGAATGGAAACAGGTGCTGGGTTACTGAAGTGTGTTGTTTTACACTGATTATGAATAGATCTTTTGGAAAGCAATGAAGCAGGGATGAAACTAAAATAATGTGTATTCTGTCTCAGTTTAGTCTGCCACTCTAAAGAGATTTATTCACAGGATAGTAACTCTCTCAAGAATCAAGTTACTAAAAATCAAACTAACATGCTTTTTTCCAGTGTCATTCCTATGTCTGAAGGAAATTAGTTCCAGTAACAGGAGTTATCTGGTATAGAAACTGTCCTGTAAACCAGAAAGGTACTCTAATTGTCTTGGGATCCACACCTGAGTATAATTAGTTTTTTTTTGTTATTTTTAAAAATATAGTTGATTTACAATATTGTGCCAATTTCTGTAGTGCAGCAAAGTGACTCAGTCATACAACATATATATATATATATATATATGCATGTATATATATACGTGCACATTTTTTTCCTATATTTGCTCTATCCCATGGGATTAGATATAGTTCCATGTGCTGTACAGTAGGTGCTCATTGCTTATCCATTCTAAATGTAATAGTTTGCATCTACTAACCCCCGAACTCCTTATCCATCCCACCCTCTTCCCCCTCCCTCTTGGTAACCACAAGTCTGTTCTCTGTATTTGGGAATCTGTTTCTGTTCTGTAGATAGGTTCATTTGTGCCATATTTGAGATTCCACATATAAGTGATATTGTATGGTATTTGTCTTTCTCCTTCTGACTTAACGTCACTCAGTAAGAGAATATCTGATTGCATCCATATTGCTATGCGTGGCATTATTTTTTCTTTGTTATGGCTGAGTAATATTCCATTATATATATACCACATATTCCTAGTCCAATCATCTTTTGATGGACATTTAGATTGTCTTAGAGTATAATTCTAATGATTCAACATAGACCAAGAGGAAAGGTAGAGTCACATACAAACATAGCAACTTTTAGAGTCACCAAAAAATAAGGTTTGGTAATATTTTTTATGCTCTGATAATTTCAGATGAAAACTATTAAAATTTTTGCCATCTCTTTCCTGTTACCCTCCTCACATATACACTTCTTGAACCATATTATCCACTGTGGGTGAGACAATCAGTTATGCCCGTGTTTTATAAGGTGGCTGTCTTTATTTTTATTTTATATATATATTTTTTTACCATTTTGTGCTTATATTTATTTCATAGTTTTCTTTCTTTTTTATTGTTATTTCTCCAACACAATTTTTTTTTTCCCACTGTACAGCATGGGGACCCAATTACACATACATGTATACATACTTTTCCTCCCATGATCATGCTCTGTTGTAAGTATCTAGACAGAGTTCTCAGTGCTACACAGCAGGATCTCATTGCTAATCCATTCCAAAAGCAATAGTTTGCATCTGCTAACCCCAAGCTCCAAATCCATCCCACTCCCTCCCTCTCCCCCTCCCCCTTGGCAACCATAAATCTATTCTCCAAGTCCAGGACTTTCTTTTCTGTGGAAAGCTTCATTTGTGCTGTATATTAGATACCAGATATAAGTGATAATATATGGTATTTGTCTTTCTCTTTCTGAATTACTTCACTCAGGATGAGAATATCTAGTTCCATCCATGTTGCTGCAAATGGCATTATGTCATTCTTTTTTATGGCTGAGTAGTATTACATTGTGTATATATACCACATCTTCCTAATACAATCATCTATCAGTGGACATTCGGGTTGTTTCCATGTCTTGGCTATTGTGAAGAGAGCTGCAATGAACATGCGGGTGCATGTGTCTTTTTTAAGGAAAGTTTTGTCCAGATATATACCCACGAGTGGGATTGCTGGGTCATATGGTAGTTCTATGTATAGATTTCTAAACTACCTTCATACTATTATCCATAGTGATTATACCAGCTTACATTCCTACTAACAGTGCAGGAGGGCTCCCTTTTTTCCACCCCCTCTAGCACTTGTTATTTGTGGCCTTATTCATGATGACCATTCTGACTGGTGTGAGGTGGTATCTCATGCTAGTTTTGATTTTCATTTCTCTAATAATCAGGGATGTTGAGCATTTTTTCATGTGCTCATTGGCCATCTGTATATCTTCCTTGGAAAAATATCTATTCAGGGGTCTTTTGCCCATTTTTCAATTGGGTTTTTGGCTTTTTTGGCTGTTGAGTTGTATAAGTTGTGTGTATATTTTAGAGATTAAGCCCTTGTCAGTTGCATCATTTGAAATGATCTTCTCCCATTGTGTAAGTTGTCTTTTTGCTTTCTTTGCTGTGCAAAACCTTGTCAATTTGATCAGGTTCCATTGGTTTATTTTTGTTTTTATTTCGGTTGCTTTGGGAGACTAACCTGAGAAAATATTTTTAAGGTTGATGTCAGAGAATGTTTTGCCTCTGATCTTTTCCAGGAGTTTGATGGTATCTTGTCTTATATTTAGGTCTTTCAGCCATTTTTAGTTTATTTTTGTGCATGGTGTGAGGGTGTGTTCTAGTTTATAGACTTGCATGTAGCTGTCCAGGTTTCCCAGCAATTCTTGCTGAATAGACTGCCTTTTTCCCATTTTATGTTCTTGCTTCCTTTGTCAAAGATTAATTGACCATAGGTGTTGGGGTTTATTTCTGCATTCTCTATTCTGTTCCATTGATCTGTCTGTCTGTTTTGGTACCAGTTCCATACTGTCTTGATGACTGTGGCTTTGTAATATTGCTTGAGGTCTGGGAGAGTTATGCCTCCTGCTTGGTTTTTATTCCTCAGGATTGCTTTGGCAATTCTGGTCTTTTGTGGTTCCATATAAATTTTTGGATTGTTTGTTGTTGTTCTGTGAAAAATGTCATGGGTAATTTGATAGGGATTGCATTGAATCTGTAGATTATTTTGGGTAGTATGGCCATTTTTACAATATTAATTTTTCCAACCCAGGAGCATGGAATATCTTTCCATTTCTTTACATCTTCTTTAATTTTCTTGATTAATGTCTTAGAGTTTTTGGCATTAGATCCTTTGCCTCCTTTGTCAGGTGTATTCCCAGGTATTTTGTTCTTTGGGGAACAACTTTAAAGTGTATTATATTTTTGTATTCCTTTTCTAATATTTCATTGTTAGTATACAGAAATGTGACTGATTTCTGAATGTTAATATTATATCTTGATACTTTGCTAAATTTGTTGATCATTTCAAGTAATTTTTGAGTTGAGTCTTTGGATTTTCTGTATATAGTATCATGTCGTCTGCATACAGTGACAATTTTACCTCTCCTCTTCCTATTTGGATTCCTTTTATTTCTTTTGTTTGTCTGTTGTGGCTAGGACTTCCAATACTATGTTGAATAGCAGTGGTGAGAGTGGGCATCTCTGTCTTGTTCCAGGTTTTAGTGGGAAGGCTTTCAGCTTTTCTCCACTGAGTATTATATTTGCTGTGGGTTTGTCATAAATAGCTCTGTGTTAAGGAATGTTCCCTCTATACCGACTTCGGTGATAGTTTGTATCATAAATGGATGTTGTATTTTGTCAAATGCTTTTTCTGCATCTATTGAGATGATCATATCGTTTTTGACTTTCTTTTTGTTAATGTGGCGTATGACATTGATTGATTTACATATGTTGAACAATCCTTGTGAAAATGGGATGAATCCCACCTGGTCGTGGTGTACAATCTTTTTGATATGCTTTTGGATTCAGTTGGCTAAAATTTTTTAGAGAATTTTTGCGTCTATATCCATCAAAGATATTGGTTGATAGTTTTCTTTTTTGGTGGTATTTTTCTGGTTTTGGAATCAGGGTGATGGTAGCATCATAGAATGTCTTTGGGAGTGTTTCTTCTTCGAACTTTTGAAAAAGCTTAAGGAAGGTGGGCATAAATTCCCCTTTGTATGTTTGGTAGAATTCACCTGTGAAGCCATCTGGTTTTGGACTTATATTTGTAGGGAGTGTTTTTACAACATATTCAATTTCATTTCTAGTAATTGGTCTGTTCAGTTAATCTATTTCTTCTTGATTCAATTTTGACAGGCTGTAAGACTCTAGAAAGTTGTCCATTTCTTCTAGATTGTCAAATTTGTTGGCCTATAATTGTTCATAGTATTCTCATATGGGTTTTTGTATTGCTGCAGTATCCATTGTGATTCCTCCTTTTTCATTTCTTATTTTGTTTATTTGGGTTTTTTCTCTCCTCTTTTTGGTGAGTCTAGCCAGATATTTGTCAATTTTGTTTAACTTTTCAAAGAGCCAGCTCTTATTTTTATTGATTTTTTTCTATTTTTTTATTCTCTATTTTATTGATTTCCTCTTTGATCTTTCTGATTTCCTTTCTTCTGCTGACTTTAGGTTTTGTTTGTTCTTCTTTGTCTAATTCATTTAGGTGGTGGGTTAAGTTGTCAATTTGAGATCTTTCTTCTTTTTTGAGGAAAGCCTGTATTGCCATGAACTTCCCTCTGAACATGGCTTTTGCTGCATCCCATAGATTTTGATTGGTTTTGTCTTGTTATCATGTTTCAAGGTATTTTTTAATTTCCTTCTTGATTTCCTCATTGACCCATTGGTTTTTTAGTAGCATTGTGTAGTTTCCATGTAGTAGGTTTTTTCTCATTTCTTTTCCTGTGTTTAATTTCTAGTTTCAGGCCATTGTGGTCAGAGAAGATACTTGAAGTGATTTCTATACTATTAAATTTGTTTAGGTTAGCTTTGTGCCCCAATATCTGATCAATTCTTGAGACTGTACCATGCACACTTGAGAAGAATGTGTATTCTGATTTTTTTGGATGTAATGTCCTGAAAATGTCAATTAAGTCTAACTTTTCTATTGTTTCCTTTAGGATCTCTTTTTTTTTTTTAATTGATTTTATGTCTAGAGGATCTGTCCATTGATGTGAGTGGGGTGTTAAAGTCTCCTACTATGATTGTATTCCCATCAATTTCTCCCTTTATGTCTGTTAGTATTTGTTGTATGTATCTGGGTGCCCCTATATTTGGGGCATATATGTTGATGATTATAATATCCTCTTCTTGAATGGATCCTTTAATCATTAAATAGTGTCCTTCTTTGTCCTTTATGGCCTTCATTTTAAAGTCTACTTTGTCTGATATGAGTATTGCAGCTCCTGCTTTCCTGTCTTGTCCATTGCTTGAAATATCTTTTCCTATCCCCTCACTTTCAATCTATATGTGTCCTTTGCCCTAAGGTGAGTTTCTTGTAGCCAACAGATGGAAGGTTTTTTGCTTTTTTATCCAATCAGCCACTCTGTGTGTTTTGATTGGTGCCTTCAGTCCATTGACATTTAAGGTGATAATTGATAGATGTTTATTTACTTCCATTTTAAACCTCGTTTTCCAGTTGATTCTTTGATTCTCCATTCTTCCTTTCTTTTTGTTTTGGTTGGATGGTCTCCATTTATTTAATGCTTGAGTACTTTTAATTTTTTGTGAATGCAATGTTTGGTTTTGATTTGTGGTTGCCCTGTTTTTTAAGCATGTTAACCCATTCCTATAACTGTGTGTTTTAGCCTGATAATCATGTAGGCTCAAACACTTCATTACAATAATAAAATCTAAAAAAAAGAAAAAAATAATCTATTTATTCCTTTACTTCCCTTTCCCACATTGCATAATTTTGATATATATATATTTTAAACATCTTTATGATTAGATCTGTATGCTGGCTTATTTAACTGACTGCTATCTAATTGTGGTTTCCTTAATCCTAGTTCTTTCTCTCTCTCTCTCTCTTTTTTTTTTTTTTTAATTTAGAGAAGCCCTTTTGGTATTTCTTTTAGAATGGGTTTCGTATTGCTGTACTCTTTTAGCTTAGAATACTCTACCCAGCAAGAATAAAATTTAAAATAGAAGGGGAAATAAAGAATTTCTCCAACAAACAAAAGTTGGCCATATTTAAAGCAGTCCCTTGAGTTAGAACGAATCCTTAGTTTAGCACAGCTGGACCAGGTTACTTTTAGTTATGATGCATATGTAATAGTATAAGTTGATAATAGTGGCAATTTGAGGTTTAGGAGAAGTTTGCTGTTTACAGAGATTTTCTCATTAAATTGTCTCAGCCATAGATGTAGATGAGGCAGATTGTTTTGTATAACACACCTGTAAAGTCTTGAGAACAAGATTTTCCATGAGCTGCCCATGCTTAATCATCACACCAGTAATAGAACTGGGTTGGGAAAAAGATCTTACCTTTCTCTCTACTAGACTTTCTCCATGATATCACTCTGTTAGCTATGCTTTTCCTCCAACTCATGGCATATTGTAATTACCAATATTATCTGCAAATATTTTTAAATGTTTTTAGTCAATACAAGAATTAGGCTAAGGCAGATTAAAAAAGGTAACCTATCTCTAATTTGTCTCATTGGAAACATTGCATTATTATTTTGGTTACAGAATTGTGATAATTCTATTGTTGATTAAAATCATATGGTTGTCTTATTTTGCATAGTCTCAGAGTTCATGACCAACAGTCATGACCAGACTTGACACCTGCTTTTATTGCACAACATATAGTTGAACAAATTTCTCATTTTATAGATGTATTTCAATAAAGAAGCTTGGGATATTAACTAGTATTAGGTGGCTTGTCCAAGATTATTATGCAAGTGAGATGAGACTTTACAAAAAGCACTGGAGCTTCTACCACCTTGCCTAAGTCCCTGAACTGTGACATTTCCCTGATGCTTAGTCATTTAACTGGTAAAAGAGCTGTGGTCTTTTTTCAAACTTTTTATAATAAATTTAAACAAAATTTATTGTAGCATAGTTGACTTAAATGTTGTGTTAATTTCAGGTGTACAGCAAAGTACATCAGCCACACATATACATATCTACCCATTCTTTTTCTTTCTCCATATAGGCTATCACAGATGATTGAATTAATTTCCCCAAGCTGTATAGTAGGTCCTTGTTACCAATGGATACTATATATAGTAGAGCTATGTTTTTTGAATGAAAGATCATGCTGTTTTGTTATGTTTAGCATTTGTAATTAACATGTATTTGTTTGCCACTATATCTTTGGATAAGGATTATTTTAATTGGATCAAGGTAAACAACTACACCTTGATTTTACTAAGGGCTGAGTATACATTGTCTGTTTAATAAAAGTTAATGTAAAAAGAATTAACAGTACTTTAATTTCTAATTTTCCACATGCATAGTTATAACATTTTGAACTAAGCTACTTGGCAAAATATTTCATGGGAAATATTTCTTCTTCTTACTGAAGATAAGAAGGCAGATTATGTTCTTAATGAAAAAACAGTAGGTTGATGTGTTTGGATGTGTTCACTAAACTAGATCATTTAGACAATCTTATACCATATACTTAAATATTAAAAGAAATTTTAAGCTACATTACAGGATTCCATGTAATAAAAAGATAAAAGATTCAAGATGCCTATTACCTGCAGCATCCTGTGAATGTGTTATAATCACTAAATATAGATATATTTACTTGGGCAGCATTTGGATTTAATTTATTTCAATTAAAAAGACATCTCCACTTAATTACTTTTTCTGCTATAAGAGAAAATAATATATTGGTGGATTCATTTCAAGCATACAACTACTATTTAATGTGTCCTATACTAAAAGAAAATGCATGTATTTTGTTTTTATCTAACATGAAAACTACAATGTTTGGTCCATTTTCTTCTAAATATCACTTAACATTTCTCAGGTATGTTCAGGAAATATTTAATCCAAATTATCCTGCTCACAGTGAATAATTAATAAAAAATTCTAATGAAATATCTTGGGGGGGGACTATTTATACTTGAAAATTATAACCATCTGAATCTTACTGGAGGCATTCCTGGGAATCTGGGTGGACCACACAGTTTTTGTCTTAGACTCAGTGCACAGTCCTGGAGAAGGAAATTGAGCAAAAGTCAAGGAGCACAAAAGTGGAAATATATTGTGATGAAAATCATGGTGAAATATCACCAGATGAATAGTATAATAATCAAAATTATAAGTCAAGATCCATTTAATTTTTTTTACTTCTGTTACCCACTGCCTTATATCTGTTAGCATGGGGATAGTAACCAAGATCTGGTTCCTGGAGAATTCCCAGTGTAATATTAATACATATTATGAAACATGTGGAGGACATGATTGTAAGTCCTCTCAGAGTTTTGCTTTCATAAACCAAAGACCTGAATTAGCATCAGAGAATGAAAAGTTTTCACTATATTAAATTGAAAACCTCTATCACTGTGGAGGCCATGATCTCTGGTTTGGTTTTAATTAAATACATACTTGCAATGGAATTAATAACTCTTTCTGAATCTTCTGAACAATCCAGTCAATACATCAAAAATGAATGCAGAGGAAAAAGCCCATTTCGTTCCTAATATTATGTGAACAAGAATACAGGTGATTAAATAAACTTCTCACGTTTTAGTGAGTTGCTTGGTTATATTCAGATGCCTTTTTCATCTCCTAAGTATTATTGTCAGCCAACAATAGATGAGCAGGTCAGTGGCTTCTTGCTCAGCACAGGGCATTTTAGAGCCTATGGAAAAGGGTTTCCTTTGTGTGTATGTGTATATAGTCACTTGTAAAAAGTGATTCTTTTTAAGAAATTATGGAATTATTATTTCAAAATAATCCTAAAATTAATTCATTTATTCACCATATATTTACTGAGAGCCTGATGCATACAGGACAAAGTGGTGGAACCTAGGTCTATGAAAACAAATGAGATAAATAAAGCTTTCAATATATTTAAAAAGATGAGCATTGAAAAAGTATAGGAAACTCAAGATAGTGTCCTATGAGAAGACACCACAACTGAAAATAGATCCTATTCTTGGTTGGGAAATCAGGGAATAATTCTACAATCCAGTATTTTTTTTCCCTTTTTTACTTTTCACTTTTTTTTTTATTAGAGTATAGTTGATTTACAGTGTTTTGTCAATTTCTGCTGTAGAGCATATCAACCCAGTTAAACATATATACACATTTTCTCATACTAGCTTCCCTGTGCTGTACAGTAGGACCTCATTACTTATCCATTCTAAATAGTTTGAATCTACCAACACCCAACCCTCTGAACATCCCACTTCCTCCCCCCTCCCCTTGGCAACCATAAGTCTGTTCTCTATGTCTGTGAGTCTGTTTCTGTTTTGTAGATAGGCTCTTTTGTGTTATATTTCAGATTCTGCAAGTAAATATTTTGAATTGACACTTTGAAGATGAGGAGGAAATTACTATGGGACATATGAGAAAAGATATCTCAATAGAAAGAAAAGCAAGACGGCCAGTGTGACATGTATTCAAAGAATCAGAAAAGTCAGTGAGATTGTGCAGAACAAAGAAAAAGGGATAGAATAAAGTAAAGAGATAAGATGTGTACAATATAAATACAATAAAATAAAATGCAGGAACTTAGGACCTTTTTATGTATCATATCATTATATCATAATAAACAGATGTATACTTGTTAACCACCATGGTTATGCCTTATTAATTTCATTGACATTTTGAAATATAAGACTGACAGTAACTAAATATGTTATTTACCAGATTGTCCTAGTTTAAAACCCTAGTCTCTACGACTAAAGCAATCATTTACTGAAAATAATTTACTTTAATCACATTTTCTATATCCTTCAAGCTATTTCTAGCCAGTCTGAATTTTTATTGAAGGTTTTGAAAGTGTAACTGAAAACTTCAACCGGCAGCTAAATAAATACATAGTGAGATGGCGAGCAGGGAAGGAATAAATCAAAGCCACTTCCACTCATCTCGTCACCCACCAGAAGATGAATTGCTGGTACAAAACAGAAGAAATACATGTTGCACCACTGGGTGATCAAAAAGAAATATGAAGTTAACAGAATCACTGGTCTTAGGACTATTTTATAAAGCCTGCTTTTTCTCTTCCAATTTTTTCTCCTTCGTTCTTCCATCAATCCTGTAGGGCAACTACATTACAGTCACACATAAATATGTAACCTAAGGCAGGCTAACTAGAATGGCAGGTTAGATCAAAGAGTAACACCCAATGTAAGTTCTGGAATGTCATTATTCCCCCATTATCTCAGTGGCACATTGTTTTCTTCTAGAATAATTGTAAGTTAGAGTTTATCATTGTGTTCATTGTTGGCTGGGCACATGGAGGCAGAGTGTTGAGCAGAACCTTGTCTCTACGGAACAGGAGAGGTAGTGTAGTGTAAATGAGGCAAAAGAAGGCACTTGCAGAGGGAAGGGACATGGGGATTAGAGATGAACACAAATTGTAGCTTTCCAATAAATCAGCACACTTTTCTCTGGGGAGCTCCCCTCCCCATTCTCTGCACTGGTGGACCTCAGACACTGATGAATTGACAGTTTTGGGAAGTGACACAACTAAAGACAGTATCAGGAATCTCTGTTTTGTGTTTATTTCATGTGGTTTTGTCCTGGGAAGATAATGCATTGCAGAATCTTTATGTGCCCACCCTATATATCCTTTTTACTTTCAGTCTGTTTTTTTTAAAAATAGAACAAAGTAAATTGGATGTGAGTGGATAGAATACAATGGAAAGTGGAATTTTTTTTTTTTTTTCACTCAAGTGGGTGACAGGTCTGGGACACACTGCTGGATGTGAGATAAAGGAATTATATTATTTATAAGTCCATTGGAAATGTGCTATTACCAAGTAAAGAATTATATTTATCCTTCCACAGTCAGCAACACTAAAACTTGATAATGTTTATGAGGCAACTCTGTTAATGTGTTAGAAATGGACAAATACGATCCTTGAGAGAAGGAAATGTAAGAGGGTGTGCTGCATAATCACCCCAGCTTTTTGTCTGGAGCATTTTTCAAACCTTAGCACATGGAAGTGAAGCCCAAACAGACAGCAGCAGACTTTCTGGGAAGCAGAAGCAGAGATCAGCTGAGGTGTCTGCATTTATGGGGCAAGTTGCCAAAGGTGAGTTGGTTCTGTAAGAAAAAGCCCAGAAACCTAAAAAGGTGTTTCCTTGAGTCTTTGGTCAAATACTAAGCTGTATACATGGAGAGAGAGGTTCTGTGTGGTCTAGAAAGAAGAAGAAAAAAAACTAAAACCAGACAAATACTCTTCAGAGGGCTCTGAGCTGAATAGAGAATTCTTAATTCAAACAGGGCTAGAAAATACCAGCCAGAATTGAGAGAGATTGGGGAATATTTCAGTTATTCAAATGAGCTCCCAGAAAGACCATATCTTATGAGTAGGGTAGTTTAGTCTTAGGGAAAAAACTAATTCAGACTTGTCCTTACAAAGCTTACAAACTTTTTTTAAATTAATAACTATAAGACCATTTTGTTTTGATAAAAAATTTATAGTTTGAGTACATGTCTCACTAGTTAAATCAAAATTCACTTTCATTATATATAAAGGTTGTCCTTCCCTGTATGATTTCATTACAAAACAAAATAAGCAACTTATTTTCAACAGATAAAAAGCATTATATAGCACAATGAAGACAATCATTTTAATAAAAATGAAAATCAATTATCATATCTTTTTCTTGAGCTTTTCAAAATAATTATCCTTTGATCCTGACTTCTTTTTATGATTGAATAATATATGTACATTTTTTCAGATTTTATATAAAAATCATTAAAAAGTTATTAGTAAGTACATTAACTGCTGGAGTAAAACTCAATATTCTCTAATTGGAAAAAAACAACCTCTCAGCAAAGTTGCATCCACAAATCCATCGTATAGTGAAAAATAACAGACATACAAAGAAGCAAGAAAGTGTGATCTATAATTAAATGAAAAATACAGTTGATAGAAACAAACCCAGAAATGATAAGGATGTTGAAAAATATATTATAAAATCTATAAATAATTTGAAGGAAAAAATGTACATAATGGACAAAAAATGAGGGATGTCACCAGAGATAGAGATATAATGAAAAAGAGCCAAATGTAAATTCTACAAATAATAAAAAATGTATGAATTCAAAATTTAGGCTGCCCGCTTGGGCCTTTTGCGCCGGTGTTGTCGGCCACGTCTCGCGCGGTGGCCGGCGCGCTGCGGCCTTTGGTGCAGGCCACGCTGCCCGCTACCTCGGAGTCACCAGTGCTAGACGCGAAGCCGTCCTTCCTGTGCCGAGAGTCGCTGAGTGAATGAAGTAAATTGAGTATGTTGCACACTTTCAAGCAGTCACCTAATAAAGCCACTCTTAAACATTGTTATGCTCAAAAAAAAAAATTTACTAGATAGACTCAATAGAAGTTTGGACATTGATGAAGGAAAAAATAAGATTAACTTGAAGACTAAGCAATAGAAGTTTTTGAAACTGAAAGATTGAAATGGAAAAAAAAGTAAAACTTCAGTAACTTGTGGGACAATATCAAGTGGTCTATCATTAAGTAATTGGAGACTCAGAGGAATTGAAAGAGAAGTTGAGAAATAAAATTTATATAAAGAATAATATCCAAAATATCACCAAACTTAATGGAGAATATGCTCCATATTCTTCAAATGGGATTGAACAAAAAAGAACACACATCTACATAATAGTCAAATTGCTGAAATCAAAAGTAAAGAGAATTGCTTCAAAAATAATAAAATATCTAGAAATAAATTTGAAGGGAAGTGAAAGACCAGTTCATTGACAGCTATAAAACACTAATGAAAGAGATTGAGGACACAAATTATGGAAACATATTCCATATTTAAGAATTGGAAGAATTCATATTATTAAAATGTTTGTACTACTGAAAGTGACCTACAGATTTAATGCAATCCCTATGACAATTTTAAAGACAGTTTTCAATAGAATAGAATAAACAATCCTAAAATTAACATAGTACCACAAAAGATCCTGAAAAACTAAAGTAATCTTGAGTAAAAAGCAGAAAAATGCAGTCAATATGCTTTCAGATTTCCATTTATATTAAAAAGCAACAGTAATAAAAACAGTATGGTGCTGGCATAAAAACAGACATATAGGGGAGTTCCTGTCGTGGTACAGTGGTTAATGAATCTGACTAGGAAGCATGAGGTTGCGGGTTTGATCCCTGGCCTTGCTCAGTGGGTTAACAATCCGGCATTGCTGTGAGCTGTGGTGTAGGTCACAGATGCGGTTCGGATCCCACATTGCTGTGGCTCTGGAGTAAGCCAATGGCTAAAGCTATGATTAGACCCCTAACCTGGGAACCTCCATATGCCATGGGTGCAGCCCTAGAAAATGCAAAAAAAAAAAATCTTATATGATACAGTCTAGATAATTACAGGAGAAAATGCCTCTTATTTTGCCATTAAAATAAAACTAGAAAAAATGTTCCCCTTCTTTTTTCACACTTTGTTTACTTTCTGGATCTTTTTGAATCCTGAAGAGTGAACCTTCTTTAACCTCCATATGCCACGGGAGTGGCCCAAGAAATCGAAAAAAATAAAATAAAAGACATATAGGTCAATGGAACAAAATGGAGATCACAGAAGTAAACCCATACTTATATGATCAATTAATTTACAGTGAAGGAGCCAAGAATATTTAATATGGAAAGACACACCCTTCAATAAAGTTTTGGGAAAACTGGACAGCCACATGCAAAAGAATAAAATTACATTACTGTCTTAAACTACACATAAAAATGAACTCAAAATGGATTAAGGACTTGAATATAAAACTTGAAGCCATAAAACTCCTAGAAGAAAACATGGGAAAAAATTTCCTTGACATTGGTCTTGGTGATATTTTTTGCCTTTGACAACACAAGCAAAAGCAACAAAAGAAAAAATTAACAAAGTAAGACTACATCAAAATAAAATGTTTCTGCAAAAGAAAGTATCAACCAAAAGCAAAGTCAACCTATAGAATGGAAGACATTTGAAAATCATATATAGGATTAGGGATTACTATCCAAAATATATAAACAACTCATACAATTCAATAGCAAAACCCATAGTAGATTCATTAAAAATGGGTTAACGTCCTGAATAGACTTTTTTTCCAAAGACATGCAAATGACCAACGGGTACATGAAAAAGTGCTCAGCATGACTATTTATAAGGGAAATGCAAATCAAAACCACAATGAGGTTTTGAAGACCACATGTTATGATGGTTTTTATCCTAGAGCCAAAAGATAGTAAGGATATGGAAAAAAGAGAACTCTTACACTGTTGGTGTCAATTGGTAAACTGGCGCACCTATTATGGAAACCAGTATGGAGTTTCCTCTCAAAGTTAAAAATGGAGCTATTGTGTGGTCCAGCAATCTCACATCTGGGTGTATAGCCGAGGGAAATGAAATCTGGATCTCAAAGAGATAGATATCTTCACTCGCAAGCTTATTGAAGCATCATTTACAATATCCAAGGTGTAGAAACAACCTAAATAGTCATCATGGATGAATATAGAAAAAGTAGTATATGCACAGAACATAATACCATTCAGCCATAAAAAAGGGAATTTTGCCATTTACGACAATATAGATGACCATGGAGGACATTGTGCTAAGTGAAATAAGCTAGAAACAGAATTATAAATATTGCATGATTCTACTTTTATATAGTATCTAAAAGAGTTGAACTTATAGTAAAATAGAGTAAAATGGTGTTATCAGGGTTTGGAGCATGGGAGAAATGGGGAGATATTTGCTAGAGAACAAAATTTCAGTTGTAAGACAAATTATTCTATTGACCTAATGTACAGATGTCAAAAATAATTGGCTATAATCAATAATAATATATTACACATCTGAAATTTTATGAGAGTAGACCTCACATGTTCTCACCAGACACACAATGATAACTATGTGAAGTGATGGATACATTAATTAATTGTATTATGATAATAATTTCACATTTTATATGTGTACCAAAACATCATCTTGTTCATATTAAATATGTACAATTTTTACTGGTAAATCATACTTCAATAGGAGTTCCCCTGTGGCACGGCAAGTTAAAGATCTGATGTTGTCACTGCAGTGGCTCAGGTCACTTCTGTGGCATGGGTTCTCTCCCTGGCCTGGGATCTTCCACATGATGTGGGCATGGCCAAAACAACAACCAAAAAAACATACTTTAATAAAGCTGTAAAAGATTATGTATAAAGCCATAGATTTATGGGGGGATTGGGGTTGGTAGAGGCAGATATGACATTTGGAGTGGATGGGTGATGGAGTCCTGCTGTATAGCACAGAGAACTGTATCTGGTCTCTTGGGTTAGAACCTGATGGAAAATGAAAAAAATAATAAGTGTATATGGGTGGCTGGGTCACCTTGCTGTACAGCAGAAATTGGAAGAACATTGTAAATCTTAATAAAAATTATAAAGGAAAAAAGATGGAAATATATATAATGTACCCTCATAAAAAACAATTGGAATGGCTATGTTAATATCAAATAAATTGATTTCAAGAAAATTACTATTACCAAATTCAAAGAGTGACATTTTTTATTAGTAACTTTTATTATGAAGTCACAAGGTACTCTGAAGAAAGGCTAAGTACCTCAATGATACAATAGAAAAAATCAGAATATTTTGTTTCTTTTTAAGTTTCAATAACCATGATCATTTCTTAGAGTACCTAGACCTAGAATTGCATATCAGTTTTAGCAATTGTGATGGCTTTCTTTTAGGATTTTTCCAATTATAACAGGCATCTTGGCTGTCTTCCTCATAGTCTTTCCCCATTCTTCCTTGCTCCAGAACTCTGATTTTATTTGCATGGTAATGTAGCCCATCCCAGAGGATATATTATGATTAGTCCATATCAAAGGGAGCAATCCCTTTCCACTCTTCAAATGATGGAAAAAGTTATGTGCCTGTGTTTAATGTGATTTAATTAAAACACTTCAGTATCTACATATATATTGTAGTTTATTGTTATGAAGTAAAGACAGAAAATATATTAAAACAGTAACACATTGTAAGCTAGTAAGTTAATTTAGTTCAGTTAGTTATTTATTAAGTTATTTCAGCTAGTGATTTAAATGCTATAAAAGGGAGTATGTATGTATTATAGCAACACTGAGGAGAGGCATATGATTTAGCTGTTCTGAACTGAGAGTGGGAGAGATTTAAACACTTTGAGTGACATTTTACCTTTACTTTGTAGAAAATTAATTGGTAGAATGTGGCCAAAGGTGGCACTATATCTTTACTCTCCCATAGTATGATGTTTATGGTAATGCAAATGCTCTATATTTGCACATGTGGCTGATCAGCACTTTAATTGTGGCTGGGTGTGACTGAGAAACTGAATTTTAACTTTAATTAAAGTAGTTCATATGGCCACATAAGGCTAGTAAGCATCATTTAATAGTTAATCTCTAGAATAAGAAAAAGGCATGGAAGGTGGCCTGTAAGTTTGAGCTCTATTGATTTAAGTGTATGTGATAAGATGCTTTGGGAAAAGAAGGTTATTCCTCAAGTTATAGAGGATCATAAAGCTATGCAAGAGAGTTTGAAATTTCAATTTCTAAGGGCAATGTGCCCATCAAGGTCTTTTAAGAAGGGAATGGTAAAGGCCAATTTACATTTCAAAACACCATCCTTGGCAGCAGAAGGACTGAAGCAGAAGATCAGTCACCATGGTAGAAGATTTATCCTTATGATGCATGAGGAGGATAGGGATTAAGGCAGAGGAAGAGAGAGAGAAACAGACAGACATACAGAGAGGAACAGCATATATTCATTTGCTATGAAGGAGGTAAAATCGATCAGAGTAGGGAATATATTGAATGTGGATTGCCAGGGAGAACATTATTAAGGGCGACTCAGGTTTGGCTCAGAAGATGTGTTTAATTTTACATAATTGAGGTTGCGGTGGATCTGAACTTCAGAAGAGAGTTGACCTCTTACAACATTGATGACTACGTCTCTGTCTTCTTAGCTGGCTCTGAAAAAGGATGGAGCATCCCAGGACTCATTACCACTCTTCTCCCTGTGCTTTCCAAACTGTTAACCTTGGCTGTCACATGGCTTTACAGGCTGATTACTCTCAAATATATACTTCCATCCTGATTACTCCACTGATCTTCAAACTCATATGCTTGTTTCCTACTTGAATTTCTAATTTCATGTATAATATAAACTTCCTATTTAACATGGAAAAATCATTTTTATTAAAATTTTTTGTTTTTAATTTTTAAAATTGAAATACAGTTAATTTATATAATGTTTTAAGTGTACAGCAAGGTGATTCATTTATATACATGAATATATACATTTTCAGATTCTCTGCAATTATAGGTTATTATGAAATATTGAGTATAGTTCTCTGTACCATAAGTAGTTCCTTGTTGTTTATCTTTTTATAGAGTAGTGTGTGCCTGTTTTTTTTTTCAATTTAAAAGGAATATTTATTTTGAAATTTTATTGAAGTATAGTTGGTATATAATGTGATAATTTGCTGTGCCACAAAGTGATTCAGTTATACATATACACACATCCATTATTTTTCAGATTCTTTTGAAAAAATAAAATTCTTGTTTGTTTTGTTTGTTTGTTTGTTTTGCTTTTTAGGGCCGCAACTGTGGTATGTAGATGTTACCAGGTAGATGGTGAATCTGAGCTACAGCAATGCCAGATCTGAGCCACGTCTGTGACCTACACCACAGCTCATGGCAACACCAGATCCTTAACCCACTGGCCGAGGCCAGGGATCAAACCCACAACCTCATGGTTCATAGTCAGATTTGTTTCTGCTGCTCCATGATGGGAACTCCAAAAATAAAATTCTTGATGACTGTCATTCACCATATTCCTCCAAGAAACAACGCTTCCCCAGGTGCTTAAACTCGAAAGCTAGGACTCAGCATTGATTCTTTCCATTTCTTAGCCTCCTCTATCCAAGTTATTTTCAAGACATTTCAGCTCTGCTCAAAAATAGCATCAATATCTATTCATTTTTCAATATCCTTCCTCTGATACTTCCCAGTTTCAAGATATATCAGCTTTTTTTTTTTTTTTTTTTCTTTTTTTAGGGCTGCACCAGTGGCACATGAAGTTCCCAGGCTAGGGGTGAAATTGGAGCTGCAACTGCCAGCCTACACCACAGCCACAGTAATGTGGGATCCAAGCTGCGTCTGTGGCCAACACCACAACTCACGGCAACACTGGATCCTTAACCCACCGAATAAGACCAAGGATTAAACCCATGTCCTCATGGATACTAGTTAGGTTCATAATACTGAGACACAAAGGAACTCCCAAGATACATGAGTCCTTAACAAACTATCATCATTTGCTCCTTCCTGGATGTCTAGCACTCCTTGTTCACATGTATTGTATTCTTCAGCAAGCAGGCAAGTGTACCATTGTCAAAACAATCTAATAATGGATAGTTATGTGGGATAAAACTTCAACTTCCTTCAGCTTTCCTCTCAGAATGAGCTACCTTCTCTGTCTCTACATATTTAACCTACCCTTCTACCTCTTTTACCTACCAGGTCTACCTTCTTTACTTTAGCTTTCTCTTTAGCTTTCCTTACTTTTAGCTTTTTCTCTTTACTTTGTACTTGCTGATCCCTTTACCTGGAATGCTTTGCCTCCTATTCTTTCCTTAGTCAGGAACTGCTTATGAAAGTATCAGCTCTGTATGAACTTTTCTGATAGAGTAACTAGTCCAAGTTACTGTGACTTAATCATGTGTTGCTTTTTTTACTTCCTAGCATTTCTCCTACGAAATTATCATACTTATTTACTTCTTTATTTACTCTCCCCTCACACTAGCAGGTAATAGCTGTAAGATAAAGGACCTTGTCTCTCTTGTTTACTACTACTTCCAGCAAGCAGAACCATCCCTGATACCTCCTGATGAGCCTGTGATCAGTAATTCTTGAAAGATATAGTGAACCACTGCATAACAAGTGAGAAGAGAAGATGCAAGGGACTATAACACAATGGTATTTTGATATTTAAGTGGAGAATAGTTGAAAGTAGGAAAAAGTCAGGAGAAGAAAAAAGAAGGACAATTTGACCCCTAGTCTGGGAACTTCCATATCCTGTATGTATGGCCCTAGAAAGACAACAACAACAACAAATGCTGGGGAAATCAAATCCTCTAGATACTGGAAATCACAAAGGCCATATATTGGGGATATTTTAGGAAGGAAACTGAATGAATATGATTTTAGTGCTAGTGAGATGGGACCAAATGGAGATCTTTAGCTTTATAGATTTGAAAATCATGAGCCTAATAATAGTTCCAAGAAAATTCTTGCTGGTTTTTGTGATAGATAATTGACTGCGTAGTGTGATTTTGATGGATTTATCAAAATTTATGGCTTTGGCCTTCTAGGTTTAGAAACTAGTCTTTATCAATATAACCGAAGATGGGATACTTATGGGACATCTGCACAGAGAGCACTATTCCTTTCTGGCACCCAAAATGCTCATACATATTATCCTTCTCAGAGCCCAGTTTGTGGGTGTCTGGGAAACCACTATGATAATAAGATTTTTTTCTTTTTTAGTGAACATGAAATTAGAACAAATGAGGTCCCAAATCTTCAGTGTCATTTGGTACAGATCATAATGATGTGCATTCAAGTTCTCCACCCTGTAAGAGAAAAGATAATTCTAGTAATTAGAACACTTGTGTGCCAAGATGCTGACTCTCTTTTCACTAATCCTGACCCAAAATGGCAATTGTGTTTCTCTGAGCTGTGCTCCCCCATATTCTCCAGCTTCTCCTCTTCATCTTTTCTTTAAAAAATATCATTAGAGTAGGTGGTAGTGATCATTTAAGTACCTACTTTTCTGTTCCAGGAAATAACCTGTCTTGTCCCAGCATAAATTGATGTAACCAATTTAGCTCTCAGAGGGATTTCTCTTTCCCTTGTTTTAAAGTCTTGAGGAAGCTTTTCTGTCAACTCTATGAGCTATAAACATTTACCTAGGGGTCCATTGCATACACAGATTTTGAGTTCAGGATATGGAAGGGAATGAAAAGAAGGCTGTGGGAATTATTAATCTACTTAGTTAATCCCAACCTTGTACCATTACCAGAATCATCTGAGAAT
Source organism: Sus scrofa (assembly GCF_054392235.1). Lineage (NCBI taxonomy): Eukaryota > Metazoa > Chordata > Mammalia > Artiodactyla > Suidae > Sus > Sus scrofa. The sequence goes on along the minus strand of NC_139390.1, from coordinate 47,335,123 downwards.
ATTTTAAAAATATAAAGATTCCAAGATTTCTTCAGCAGATATGGTATTTCAGTGAACGCAGGTCAGGAACTGAGAATTTATATTTTTCTATAATCAATAGAGGTTTCTAATTAAATAGAGGTGTGAAAACCATTTTTAGAGATGGTATTGGGACTTGTGAATGTGTCCAAAGTCAGGACCGAATTCAGAATCCTGTGGAATTCAAATACTTGTCTGGAGATGTATCAAGGTTGACCAAATGTATAGAAAACTGAGTGTAAAGGCAGAGAAGGAAAATGAGCAGTAGATAAAATGATACTCAGGATCAAAGGACAGCAAGCTGGTCATTGTTATTTAAGACTGGAAGAAGGTTATGTTTATGTATTAAAAGCATGTAAGGGTTGGAGTAAGAAAGAGATTGATTGTACAGGAGAAAGAATGAAAAATTTACACTAAAAATGTCTAGAGAAAAAAAAATGTCTAGAGAATAGTTGGAAAGGGGGCATCAACTGAGTCATGATTTTTATTCGATGGTTATATGTACCAGAAAGTAGAAGTGCTACCATTTTCCCTAATAGAAACTCTATCAGGTAAGTGTTGTCCCATTAAATAACGAGGAACTGAATATTTAAAATCCTTAAATAAATTTCCTGTGTTCAGCAACTAATAAATTGTATAGACAGGAATTAGAAGCAGACTTGCCTGGATTCCTCTTCCTTTTACTTCTCAACAATGTGTAGTATAAAGAGAAAGGGAAATTCATTAATGTTTAGGAAGAGGGACATTTCTCCATCAAAGACTCAAGAGAAAGAGGAAGAATGCATAGGAATGAGGAGAAAACTGTTACATCTGGAATGGATAAAGTCCTATTGTATAGCACAGGGAGCTATGTCCAATCTCTTGGGATAAACATGATGGCAGAGAGTATGAAAAAAATGTATATATACATGTGAGTGGGTCACATTGCTATACAGTAGAAATTGGCATGAGACTAAACTAATCTCTAATAAAAATAAAGTAAAATAAAATAAAATTATATAATTAAAAAATATACAGTATAGGTTTGGGGAGGTATTGGATTTAAGGAAAACAGTAAAACTTTTAAATAGCCATCAGGGATAAATAAGCAAGAGACTTGACCAAATATAGGTAAAGACATATTTTGCCAGTATTCTGAGCTACATTTTTTATTAAAGTCCAACTTTTGAAAGATTTTTCAAGTACTTCTGAAGTTATATATGAATACACATTTCTAAGAACAATTAGTCATAACTTTTCATTATTTGAAAATTCTGTCCTTGAACAGTGAGCCCAAAGAGATATACATCCCTTTAAAACATAGATTATTGCCTTAAAATGGAATAAATTAAATTTAAAGAAGACAAATTATACTTTACAATCATCAGAGAACCTGATTATGTAGCAATATTTTCTTGAGCATCAACTTATAAAGGAAGAAACCTAACAATCTAAATAATCACCATTTAATACATTTTATAAATATGAATTTTCTACTGTGAGCATGTATTTTTTAAAAGTAGGTCATACTTACCATAGAAAATGTGAACTAAAAGGAAGATTTTAAGCTCTAGATTTTGTGTTTATATATTTATTTTCCATTCATATTTATAGTATATAGAAACAAAGAAAGTAATATAAGCTTGCATATATGTATATATCTGATCTCTAAAATGTCATGAAAAATGGCATTTTTGATAGAAAAATTATAGCACATATTTTTTGATATAATTTGCATTCAACCCACATGAAAGCTGTAGAAATCTATTCCTCTTGAAAATGAATTATTCCTGTGTTCAATATTGCCTTTGACAAAGAAACAGTTGGATTCATTCTAATTTGTTTCAAGTGGTGGTCATTAGAGAGGGTGTGAAGAACAGCTCTCCACTCAATTCTCTCTAATTATTATAAGATACATAATAAAACTCTTAGAAAAGCAAATTCTCAGAGTTCATTATCGCCACCCCTCTGGACATATAACATCTCTATCTATCTTTCAGTTTCATTTAAGGATAAATATACTACTGAGAAGCCAGTACATAATTTTATAGGAAACCATTTTTGAATGCATTTTAAGTGGCATTCTGGATAAATATTCATTTCTGATAACTTTGATTTGGTTTCTGTTCAGCAGTTGAGCCTATTAAGATAAACTTGAACTGGATTATTCTCCCTATGACTTCCGTGCCCAATTTTGGGTCATGTGCATATGAGAAGGATGTGCCTTGAATGCCTTCTTCCCCATCACTATACCTACCCAAAAGAAGCCCCAGCTCTGTGATGCTTTACTGGACTTCTCAACATGCTGACCAAATGCCAGTACCCTTCCTTCCTGGGGACACAATGAGTCTTACTTTGACTTGTTAGCCACATGATTGTTCATTATTTAATCCAAGCTATGTCTTAGGAGACTCACATCATTTTTCCACAGTTTTCTTGTGACTAATTAATTTCTAGAATTGGCAAAAGTCCACAAATGATGACGTGAAGAGTTAGAGAATACAGTTGGGTTGAGAAGAGGCTGGGAACCAGGCTTTAGACTCCAATACATATGACCTTATACGACAGTGGCGTTTTGGAAGGGCCATGCCATTTCTTTCTGCCATCAGGTAATTGTGGTAGGCAGAATTGCAGTCCTCCAAAGATGTTGGTGTGCTAATCCCTGGTACCTATGAATATCTCAACTTACACAGCAAAAGGGACATTGAAGATGTAATTAGGGTTGTGAACCTTAAAGCAAGGAAATTGTCTTGGATTATTGGTGTGGGATCCATCTAATGACTTGAGACTTTAAAGGCAGAGGATACTCATCAGCTTGCAGTATTTTTCCTCTTAAAGTTAAAAACTTTGCCATAGTCTATAGCTTGGCTTGAAATGCTATGTCTGCATGATAATTTGAAATGGGAAATTTCAACTTTACACTCCAAAAGCTTATTTAGATTTTTTTTCTTTGCATTCTTTTGTGTCTTACAGAATAATGATTTTATTTCTAGAGCATTGTAGATCCTAACATTTATGTATACTTATATTGTGTAAGAATTTTTAATTATTAAATAGGCTATTTTATTTATTTCAAATGCAGTTGAGTTGGTTCTAATTATTGAACTGTCTGTGCACTGCATGTAGCAAGCATTTTTTATCTACTGCATACAAGTGGAAAGGGTATTAGAAAGGTAACTGTGCTATTATTTCAATAAAGACCTTTGGACTCCTAAAAAAAAAAAAAGAGGAGAAATGCAGCAGAGAGGATTCTAGGCATCAAAGCAATTTAACACAGCAATTTGACACATTGTTGCTGGCTTTGAAAAGGAGAATCTCAATTATAAAATAGGGGAGAAGATTCTTCCAGGAGCTGAGAGGGGCTTCTAGCTGAAAGTCAGAAACCAATGGGGACCTTAGTGCTACAACCACAAGAACTGGATTTTGCCAACACCCTGAAGAAGCCAGGGGACAGATGAGCCTATAGAGACTCTCTGTAAGCCACTTAGCAAGAAAATACTGATTCTAGCCTGGTGAACTCCAAAGCAGAGGAGACAAAGCAGACTGACCCAACTCAGACCCTGACCTAGAGGATTGTGGGAAAGTCAATACGTGTTGTTTAAAGCCACTTAATCTGTGTAGCAATAATAAAAAAAAGTTAATACTATAATTAATATCCTTAACAACATTGAAGCCAAGTTTGGTTGATTTTACTTAAACAAAATGACAGTAGTTATTCCCTGAAGGAAAAGTTTTCCTTAATGTTATAAAAATGTGATTTGTTTTTATGTTTCAAGTTTACTAATCTAAACTAATCTAAAAATTTACCTATCATTAATATTAAGTATAGGCAACATAAACCTGTCTTCAGTTTTATGGGGAAGTGCTGTCACTTAGATTAACCCAAATTCTTACAGAATTTGAGGAGTAGAAATGGAGGACCTTACTTTCTCATAATCAGAATAGTTTTCATGAAAAATTTTAAGTTGCAGTTGAACGTGTTCTTTTTTTCATTTTATCTTTTCAAGTTTTATTGAAGTATAGTTGCTTTATAAGGTTGTGGTAATTTCTGCTGTACAATAAAGTGACTCTGTTATACACATATGCACATTCATTCTTTCAGATTCTTTTCCCATACAGATTATCACAGAATATTGATTAGAGTTCCCTGTGATAAACAGCAGGTCCCTTTAGGCCATGGTGTGCATATGCATATTATCAAACCCCTAGATCATCCGTCCCTCTACTACCTGTCCCCTTTGGTAACCATAAGTTCATTTCCAAAGTCTGTGAGTCTGTTTCTGTTTTTCAAATAAGTTCATTTACATCCTTTCGATTCCACATATAAGTGATGTCATGTGATGTTTGCCTTTCACTGTCTAACTTCACTGTAAGGATATCTGGGCTCTTCAATGACTGACTTACATCTGCTAGTGTCCTTGAGCAAATTCCTTATCTCTTGGGATATTACTTACATCATCTAGAAAAGAGAATTATTCATGAAAACCATCTGCAGGAACTTTGCCAACCCTGAAAGCCTGCCATTCTTTCTGGGATCAGTGCAATGAGGGACAGGTGGGGACTGAAATTGGAAATGGAAAGTGGAAGGCTGCTCCAAATTCATCTTTCTCAAAGAGATGTCAAAAGATGAAAACGCTAACAACAAAATGTTTTCCCTTTCCACCTCCAGGTGTTTTCTATCTGGGATTAGGCTTTAATTCCCTTGGTCTAGCCAGGTGCTCACTGACCATCCCACTGTTTTTCCTGGACTATGCATTCTACCGTATATTGTTTACCCCACCTTTCTGATCTGAAAAATGGTTAATATTTGCTGGAAAGGATCAAATCAACATAAGTTTTGATATTACCTTATGTTAGTCATCCATTAACATTTTGCTATAGTCCCACTTCAGTGAAATTTGGCATTTATTTTTCTATCTCTACATAGTTTTAAGAATTTTTTGGAACATTTTATGACATTTCTAAAAATTTCTTTGTTTTACTCTGATGAAAACTTAGCTGAACCAGGCACAGTAGTCAATCATATTTTAAAATTGAAGTGTAGTTGATTTACAGTGTTTCAGTTATATAGCCAAGTGATTCAATTTATATATACATATTATATATGTATTACATGGATTATATATATGTATGTGTATACACATATATATTCTTCTCAGAATCTTTCCCATTATAGGTTATTCCAAGATATTGAATATAGTTTCCTGTGCTATACATTAAGTCCTTGTTTATCAATTTTATATATAATAGTTTTTATCTGTTAACCCCAAACTCCTAATTTACCCCTCTCCTCCCTTTCCTCTTTGGTAACCATCGTTTTGTTTTCTATGTTTGTGAGTCTGTTTCTGTTTGGTGAATAAGTTCATTTGTATCATTTCTATTAGATTCACATACAAGTGATCTTATATGATATTTGTCTTTCTCTGCCTGACCTACTTCATTTAGTATGATATTCTCCAGTTCTATCCATGTTGCTGCAAAAGACATTATTTCATTCTTTTTTTATGGCTAAGATTCCATTGTGTTTATATATACCACTTCTTCTTTTTCCAGTCTTCTGTTGCTTCCATGTCTTTGCTATTGTAAATACTGCTGCAATGAACATAGGGATGCATGTATCTTTTCAAATTAGTTTTTACCTTTTCCTGATACATGCCTAGGAGTGGGATGACTGGATCATATGGTAACTCTGTTTTTAGTTTTTAAAGGAACCTCAGTACTGTTAAGATATTTTTGTTTAGATAGGTATTTACTGTATCTTTTTATATTATGCTCAGATTCACCTTAGCATCAACACATGTAGCTACAAATGGAGCTCACATTGCATTTACAACATGAAAAAAATGACCAATATGTTAAGTTAATCAAATGTAGGTAAAAATTAAATGATCTCAAATGCCTGAGTCACTTAAAATTTTGAAAAACCAAAATGTTATAGAATTTTGTAGATTAAATATATTTGGTAAAATGCAATAGATTGCCCACAAGGGTCTGGGAAACCCTGTTGGATTCATTGTATTCCGTAGTTGCTTAAGGCTGAGATGTTGTGTTGCATGAAGCATGTAGATTAACATAAATGTGGACCTAGAGGGTTAAGGTTTTGTTTCGATTGGTTTTGTTTTGTTTTACCAACTCTGGATTATAACGGTCATACTTTTAAAATTTTTCTTTTTATGGCCACACCTGCAGCATATGGAAGTTCCCAGGCTAGGGTCAAATTGGAGCTGCATCTGCTGGCCTGCAACACAGCCACAGCCACAGCAATGCAAGATTTGAGCTATATCTGTGATTTAAACCACAGTTCACAGCAAGGCTCAATCCTTAGCCCACTGAGTGAGGCCAGGGATGGAACCTACACCCTCAGGGATACTAGTTGGGTTCATTAACATTGAGCCACAATGGTAATTCCATAACAGTCATGCTTGTAAATTACTTTTTTTCAGGGTATTGTTTCCTGAGAATGTGTGTATGTTAAATGTGGATGAAATATTTGGTGTGTCTTTCTTTTAACTTGCTGTCTGTTGTGCTATGGGGTCCAGGGAGGGTCCTCAAATTTCAGAAGGACCAGCCTCTAGGACACCAGGCTACAGTGAGTCTTCCAGAGCTGCATACACTACTAGTAGTGGATCTGGGCTTTCACTTGAAATAATTTTCCTAAACTTCCTACTATAATCCTTCCATGAACCCTAAAAACTCACATTGGTTTGAGGAAAGCATCCATTCCTTAAGCAAGCAACCCCCCCAACCCCTCTCCCCTCCTACACCCTCTCAATAATTCTCTACCTCTTGTCCAGGTTTTCCCTTTCCACTTCTCCTTTGGATTTTTCTCATTTAAACACGGTCAGGTTTCTCGCATCTTAAAAAATTCTCCCATTCCAGCTGTGTTCTATTTCTTTCTTCCTCATATCCCCAATTCTCCAGATCACTCAGGGTGTGCAGTTTCTAATTCCCCACATCCTATCTCCCTCTCAGCCCACTTCATTTTGATGTCCAATAGTAACACTTACTCCTAAGAGGCTAAATGCAATACAAAATTTCCAGAACTTATATCTCCCCTCTCAGTGGCAGGGGACACTCTGAAAATCTCTTCCTTTATTCCCAGCATGATATTCTCTGATACTCCTTCCATCCAAGTGGCTGCTGTGTCTCCTCTGATAGTAATCAAAGAGTAGACTTTCTAGTAATTTGATGGTAATCATATTTTGTAATCAAATATTGGAATTCCTCAAGGCTATGTTCTAAATGCTCCATTCCTCTTTTCCTGAGTCCCGTTCCTACCTAAGGCTTCAGTGAAGTAAGGGCCATTTCCACATTGATGCTTTAGAGGTGTGTGAACCCAACATGTCCAAAACTATGACCGCACACACCACCTTCTCTCCTACATCTGGTCCTTGACTGGTTTTCTGCCTTGTATAATCACAACACAGTCATCAAATTAGGCACCCCAGAAACAGGAATTATTTTTGGTACATGACTGTCCCACCTCCTCACACCTGTCCTGTGTCAAATCTATCACCAAATCCTGTGAATTTTTCTCTCATAAACATTGCTTTGAATCTGCTACTGTCTGTGTGCCCTGTAGTTCATACTACATCCTCTATCTCCTTAAAAAAAAAAAAAAATTTTTTTTTTTTTTGGAAGTGGAAAAGAATTTCCATGGCATGTGGAAGTTCCTGGGTCAAGGGATTGAACCTGTGCCACAGTAGTGACCCAAACCACTATAATGACAACACTGGATCTTTATCCTTTGTGTCACAAGGGAGCTCCTCTATCCTAGGCAGTTACTTTAGCCTCCTGACAGAAGCCCTTGAATTTCTCTGGTCCTCTCCTCCACTACAATTCTTTTGTACATTTCCACTAGGTCACATTTTCAAAATATGTATCTTTGCCACCTTTGATGGTAAAACTCTTGGATAATTCTTCACTGGAGGATTAAAAGAAAACACAATATTAATTTAGTTAAAAACAAAACATACCTCTCTCTATGGCTTGACCCTTGCTTGCACTTGAAGTCTTATCTCATGTGATTCTACCCAGTCATTCTCTTAGCAACCATCCTCATGTCCATCTTTAACCTCTGGAATGTGAAACACCAACATTTATCTACAGTCCCCAAAGTTTTTCTCCTACTGTTGGCTTTTTCCCACAAAGTTTAACTCCTACTTACTCTTCTGTTCTGAGCCCAAAGTAGCTTTCTCACCATTCTTCCATAGAACAATATTTTTCAGCCCTGGGTATTTTGCCCTTATTTGGAATACTGCTTACTTCAATCTGTACTCATGTATTAATGCAATACAGGAATAACTTCTGCATCCCACTGGATTAACAAGGCCATAAAATTTGAAAATATATCAATTTTCACTTTTTTCCTTTTTAATTTATTTATTTTTCTCTTTATGGCTGCATATGGAATTCCTAGGTCAGAGGTTGAACCAGAGTTTCAGTGGCAGGCCTATGCTGCAGCCATGGCAATACCATATTTGAGCCACTTCTGTGATCCACACCACAGCTTATGGGAACACCAGATCCTTAACCCACTGAGAGAGCCCAGGGATCAAATCTGTTTCCTCATGGACACTATGTCAGCTTCTTAACCCATGGGGACACAATGGGAACTCCCAATTTTCACTTTTAGCTAAATCTGTTGTACCTAGGACCTCAATACATATTTCCTTTATATTGAATGAATGATTTCTGTCATCTTTAAGCTACAACCAAAATTCAAGCTCCTGTGCAGGACATTTTAGACTTCCAAATTTTCTTACCCACTGTCCTCCCAGTACAAGCCCCCTTGTTCAACCTTGCCAATTTTTCATTATTTTGCATTTCTGATAAATATTTCAATACTCAACCTCTTCAAAACAAATGATTTTTAACTATTTGCATTATTGGTACTTCTCCTGTCTCTAAGGCTGGCATCTACTATGATAATGTTCATAGAGGTAAGGTAGTTCTGAAATATTGATTTTCTAGGCCTCTATAAAGTTCTCTGGTCTTTAGTTTAATGAGAACGAGCTCCATCACCTTCTTATCTTTTCCATTGTTGTTGCCCATTGTCATCCAGTTCTTTCGTTCCTCAACATCTTGCATCCCATTAATTTATACATTCATTTAAAACACTTAATGAGTTCTTACTCCATCTGTACTCTGAGATTGCATTGTTAAACAATGCATTGAAGGCCCCAGCTGTTGTGTGGCAGTGAAGTGTGGGAAAGGGAACCATATGGTCAAGAAATAAGAAAATTAAGGAATGGGTGATTTTCAGATAGAGGGACAAAGAGAAAAATAATAAAAGGCTTTTTGGAAGAGAGAGGCTGGGACAGCATTTAGATTCTGTGAATGGTCTGGGAAATACTATGAACAGGTGCTTGCGAACAGAGAATCCTTGAGTCTTTAAAAAAAAAAAAAAGCCAGAGTCTCCAGATAACTTTAAGTAATAGGAAAAGGACTCTGAGAAGTGCACCTAGAGACACACAGCTTCTGGTGCTACCATTGTGCCCTAAGTTTCTTGTTTGCCTTTTCTCTAGTTCCCCAATCAATCACAACACATACGGAGACATTCAGGCCAGATGCTTTCCCTCCTCCCAATTTCCTTGCCTCTTAGAAACAACCCAACACATGAGGGAAGGAGCGGACCAGGAGGAAAGATCTGATACTATCTTAACTCTAAGGTCCATGAGCTCAGAACAGATAGTAATCTGACTGGGGCAATGAGGAGCTTTGGAAACTTCTCCAAAAACTTTCTGCTTCCAACATGCTTGACTTTTCTCTGTTTCCAGTGCCCCTTTTGCTCCCCCATATGCAACAGCAACAACACCATCTTCTGTCTCCCTGAGTTTTCTATTATTTTTTCTGTATGTGTGAGTGTATGTACTCGTAGGAGAGATGGAGTGAGAAAGAGTAATCTATGGTTCATTGCTTCCCATGACATTCTCTGACATCACTAGTTAAACTAAAACTGGAATCCAGCAGCTTTCATCTAGGTAACATTCTAGTTAGAAAAGAGAGTCCACTGGTTACCTAATTGCAAAAGGTGGGGGGGGGGAGAAACAAAAACCTCTTTTAGTTTTATTTGCACTTGACCTCTGTGTAAAGCTAGATTCTGTTGTCCATTCACTCTACCACTTGGAACTCTCCCTTCTCATAGGTCCCACAGCATCATTCTCCTCTGATTTACCTCTGATCAGGGTGTTTCAAGATAAAATATGAGAGTTTGGGGTCAGTAAGTGCAAACAATTACATTTAGAATGGATAATCCATGAGGTCCTACTTTACAGCACAGGGACCAATCTCTTGGGAAAGATCATGATAGAAGATATCCCCTCCTCCACTACCATATTTGACTTCATCATTTTTATCTTGCTCAAGTGTTTGATTGACATAACTCCTCTCATCTCCATGACTGCACTGTGAGCTCCATTGTGGAAGAGGCTTTATTCTTTCAACAGTCTGGGGCAGATACTAGTTAGTTAAATATTTGCTACATTCATAAATATGAAACACAATAAATATTTCCAGTAAACAAGGTTATCATAAAAATAGAAAATTGGCATGTTGATAACACAATTTTTATAGAAAAATCAGTGTGATTTCTATTTTGTTTTTTGTTAAACTTCCTCTTTGTACACAATATGGCCAGATTTCTACTAGATTAGAACAATAGGTTGGGATTTTCTGAACGCAAAGACATAGATATCAATTATTGCAGAGCATTTGTTCATTTTAATGAAAAATGTTCACTGCATACATGGATTTTATATTGGCATAATTTAAGCACTACTTAAGTAGTTCGAACTTAGATGAAGTTTGAGTATATTCGTATAATTAGACAAAACAGAAGAAGCAACATATAAGTGAACACATCTGAATTTCAGCTACCTACTTACCCTAAATAATTTAGAGGAAGATAGTCAAGGAGATCATTCATTTCTACACATCGAACTACTCTTCAAATGTCTTTGTGTTTGAAAAATAAAGTTGAAAAGAAAGTCTTTTCCTGGAAGTGAACTATAACATCAGAACATGCCTTCTCCCTCTTGCAAAGTGAATGATATACTACTGTTTTAGAGGACTTTAAAGCAGCTTAAAGTCAAAATAATAATAATAAAAATCACTTATGATTAATTTAAATCTTTCCCATGTATGCTTGGCATAGTAATGTTTTTCATCATTTTTCTTAAAATATATGCAATATTAATGCCTAATAGTATCATTCTAGAAGGCTCAGCACACTTCTTAATAAGGAGCAATTTCCTTTTAATTAGGGCTAAGAAGAATTACCTACATTTTAGAATTGATTCATGATGAATCAGTCATATTTTCTGAAGACATTTATTTTGATTAAAAGGTAAAAAAAAAATATGAACTTAGGATAATTCCCACTTAATTTGGCATGCACTCTCATCGTGTTAGTGAACCTAGCTATTTTGAATCCATAAAAATACTCCCACTTCAGTTGCTATTACTTTTCTGCATGTTTAGCAATTAATACTTTTAATTTTTTTTTTAAACTGCTACCTACTGCTGAACTAATTTTCTTGCCGATCATGCTTGTCAGTTTCATTCTATTTTTATCCCACTGGAAAGTGACTCACTGCTTTCATTTAACAAGTCTCATGTTCCCTAGTACAGTAACAATGTGGCCATGTGAAGACTAGCACAAAGCAAATTCATTTTAAATCTGTATCCTGTTGCAAAGCGAGGGTTATTTCTAGAATTTTGCATGTCTGTCACTTTTAAATTACTGTCCCAGTCAGATACCAAGTCTGTACTGCTATGCTGATTTTGAAGGATTGGGTAATGCTAAAACATGCTGTGATTTTTGCATTAGATGTGAAAACTCCCTATTTGTCTACTGTGTGGTGTTTTTCTGTTCAGCTTCAGTTAATATTATTATATAATTATATAATTATAATAGAAGCAGTCTGACTGCCAGAACCAAGACTGTGTCAGCATTTTCTCTGTAAACACTTCATCTCAAAAGCTTGTAATAAATCAATGAAAAAGTTGATATACCTTAGAATGCAAATTTTCACATCAAAAATAAGTTGGTTATTCTTACATAGATCCCTTTCCTATCCCTTAAGTTTTCTTTTGAAGTCCTCAAGGTAAGCTTATGTTTAATATAATGATTTTTATAGTGAATATTTCTCATGGGAGATTGTTTCCTTTTTTATTTCTAAAAGCCATCATCAGTTATTTCTTTTATCATAATATATAACTTTCTCTTTCATGGGCACCCTAGGTCTTGTTCCCTATCATTGCTGGAATTCGGCCTCTGTCTGCCCGGTGCTGAATTGAAACAAAGAGACAGAGTTTTGGGTAAAAGAGAAAAAAAGCTTTATTGCTTTGCCAGGCAAAGAGGGTCACAGCGAGGCAGAATAATCACTCAGGTGGTCAGTGTGGGAGCATGGGCTTCAGTGCATTCTTTGATACGACTGTTGATTAACATTAGTGGCTTAAGGGCTCCAGAGAGTAACATCCCCACAGACCTTGTTTACTATAGGGAGTGTACCTATGCCCAGATGGATATTAATCTCTAACCACCTGTGATTATGTCTAAGGGAAAAGAAGGGCAAAGAATCCATTAGACTTATGGGACATTTCCACCCTAAGACCCCCATTGGATAAGAATTGATATAGGTAATTGGATAAGGCCAACAGGAGAAAACCACATCTTTTCGGACCCCACGTTGGTAACCCCCATCTTTAAGGGATAAAAACCCCTATAAGACAAGAGAGAGGGGCTCTCTTCTCACCCCTCCCAGGCTGTCCTGGAAGCTCTTTGTTTTTCGGTAATAAAGACTTTGCTTGCTGCCTGTGTGTTTGCAAAGTTCATTCTTTGGTTCCCTGAACAAGAACCAGGATTCTGGTAACCTCTCTCTGGCATCAACAGCAGGCTAATGCCTTAAAGACTGTGCCCCCTCCCCCAATTAGAAAGAATTGTGAGTAGTTTTATAGTAAAAAGGAGAAAAACAGGTTTTCAGATAGGAATCAGGGTTGGACAAGCATGCATTCTTCTTTCTTTGGGGGACCATTAGTCATCAAAGCTGGAGTCAGGAGATCTCAGCATGATCATGATGGTGGTCTTCTGGGTTATTGCCTAGAATAACAGTACTTTTGAAAGGGGCATATTGATCACAGATTAGAAGAAACTGGGAAAGTTCCTGAAAAACATCATGTGCTAATAATCTTTAACACACAGGTAGTCATGCTCAGGGTGCCTAATCTTTAGCTTACAGGTAACTTGTTTAGGGTGCAGTTAAGTCAGGAGGAAGGACAAGGGAATACTCTAAGCTGTTCACTTTCAAAGTATTCATTTCTAAAAGAAGCATAAAGAATATAACTTTTTCTCTCAGGTATATAAGATGCCTATATTATTATGTGTATTCCTTGAGAGGGAACCAGAATACTGCCCCAAGGCTGTACTATTGTTGCTTGACTATTCCTCCCTTTGCTGATCAGCAACTGTCTGAACCTGTCCCTAGGAACTCAGGGAAGGCCGTGGAAGCTGAATGAGGCCAATTTCCTAAGAACAAGAAATGAGGGACACAGAAAAGTTTTGCACCCAAGAACCCTACAGGGCAATGCCCAGTTTCAATATCTTTCATGCCTTTTCAATAGAGGTCCCTTGCAAATAGTGGGGGGGGGAGGGCATTTCTAAATAAAACATATGATAAAACTACAAAAAAATATGTATATACAATAGGATATTACACAGCATAAAAATAATGAAATAATACCATTTTCAGAAAAATAGATGGACTTTGAAATTATCACACTAAGCAAAGAAAAGCAGAAAGAGAAAGACAAATATCATATGATATCACTTAAATGTGGAATCTAAAATACAACACAAATAAACCTATCTATGAAACAGAAACAGACTCACAGACAAAAAGAACAGATTTGTGGTTGCCAAGGGGGAAGTGAGTGGGAACGAGGAGGATCAGGAGTTTGGGATTAGCATATGCAAAGTATTATATATAGGATGGATAAACAATAAGGTCCTACTGTACAGCAGGGGAACCCTATTCAATATCCTGTGATAAACTACAATGGAAAATAGTATGAAAAATAATATATATGTATAACTGAATCACTTTGCTGTTCAGCAGAAACTAACACAACAATCTAAATCAATTATACTAAAATAGAATTTTAAAAAATTAAATGTATGTACATAATTTATATATATACTTATACATATATGTATATATAAAATCTTTACATTCCCTCTATCTGATATACTTTTTTGACAACTTTAATGGATTTTTAATACTTTATTAATATAATAAGCATTTTTTTAATATGGAAGTTTTTAAGAAAGTGCTGTTTAACACTGACTGAACTGCTTGTTGTAAATGATTAAAATTAATGATGTCTTTATTTATAAGTAAATATATTTGTCAGAATTTCCACTTTCATTTTAATTGTGTAATCGTTTGTGACTCCATATGAGGTTTCTGCCTGTCCTCTGGTGCAGAGACCAGCTCAGCAGGATGGGGCTGAAGAATGGGTGCTATGGAACTTAAGAGAAAAAGTTAACATAAAACAAGACACAGAGACATTTATCTTAAGTAAAGGTGGGAACCAGGAGACTCAAGGTCTCAGGAACCAAGAGCCCTGCCTCAAGAAACCACACTGCTTTTATTGTGCTCTTGAGGATTACTCAAGTGAAAAGGAGGTTGTAGGTGCAGGATATAGGTTTTTTTTTATTATTTTAAAAGTTACTTAGCTGGTAAATGGTTAAACTTTTTATTCTAAACTATAGGCATTTAAGAATCAGCATTTGAGTTAGCTATCTATGCATAGCATTTCAGAGAATCCTCACTGTGCTTCTGCAAACTGCATGCCTATTTGTGGCAACCCTGTGTGCCAAGGTTTGCAACTTGGTTCTCTTTTCTAATGCATATTCTGTTAACCACCACTCATAAACCACTTGGTCATGAGGTTCCTCTTTCTCTTATTCTTTAGAGGACATATCATGCTTGTGCAAATGGCGTGCCAATGTGCACAGGTCCGGTGCGCCTAGACCATTGTATTATGTCCTCATTCAGCTGACCCCGCAAATAACCCATGCCCTTATGTCTTTGCTCTTAAGCTTAAGTCATTTACCATCACCGTGACTGTTTCTCAAGCAGGAAGACGGGACAAAGTAAGGAAAGATAAGATGGAATTTTCAGCAAAGAGGCTAAGAAAATTCCATAAAAACATGTCTCGCAACACTCTGGTTGTGAAGATGTTTTTGTTGGTTGGCTTTTTTTCACTATGCATTTCAAACCTCTTCAACCTAAGTCCCTCATCCCTTTCCTGCAGAGATTGGAAAGTTTAAAAGCGCATTTCTCAGGCCCTCATGTAGCTAAAGTTCTCACTGAGACTTACATTCTGCTACTGTGATGTACAATTGGATTTGGGACTGAGTCATATGGGGAAAGAGGCACAGCATGAAGGTTCATTTTGTTGCTATGAAACAGAAGTGTTATTGCCCTTGAGTAGGCAAGTACAGAGCCAGCTTCCAAATTTAGTAAGCAGCTTCCTTATCCAGTGGTTCTGAAGCCAGTAACTTCTTAATACAATAGCTGTCACAGGTAGCTGCTTTCTTGGCAGGAAATTTGATGTTGCAAGTTATTCTCAATAACTTATTTTAGAGTCTATATCTTTAGCCCTTCTAAAGATTCTATGACCATTTATTACTTTAAAAAATAACTAGAATAGATTCTGTGCTATTTAGCAAACTCTTAATCATTGCAAGTAGTTTAGAATTTCTTTTATATGCAACCAGTTAACAGTTAAATCACACTACCAAAATTACAATGAACTTGAGAGCTTTGGAGTCATTTCTAAAACACTGACCATGAGAAGAATAAAAGTGAAAAGAAAAGAAAATGAGGAACTTTAAATTTGGTGGAAATATTATTTCAACACACTAATTTATATACCAAAGGATTTCTATAGCATCCTATATCAAAGATGGTTAAAAAAAAATTTGGAAAAATTGGGAATGGTGAAACCAGTCAGGACCCTGTGGGGATCCTGGGCACAAAAGCTTTTCTGTCTTCTCCATTTCTTGCTTTTTTGGGGAATAAACTTCATCCTCCATGAGTGAGTTCCAAAGGGAAGATTCAAACAGTTGTTAGTCAGGAAAGGGCGAGGATGCAAAGACAAGGGAGGAACACACAAGAAACCATAGTGCAGCCTGGAGGCAGGGTCCTGGTTCCTCTTCAAGGAATATACATAACAGTATCTCTGAGCTCTTTTGCAGAGATAAAACCCCCTACCCATGAAAGATGTTATGAAGACTTCTTCACTCCAGGACCACCAGAACCAATCTCAGGGGCCACTAAACACCAATTTTGGAGAATAATTCAAGCTTGTCTCTACCCTAATCTTTGTCAGTGGTCCTATTTTCTACTTCCAAACTATAAAACTACTTCCTATTCTCTCCCAAAGGAGGGCACAGTCTATAGGGCATTAGCCTGCCATGGCTTCTTTTGCCTGGCAGAGCAGGGTTTTTTTTTTTGTTTGTTTGTTTTTAGGGCCTCACCTGCAGCATATGGAAATTCCCAGGCCAGGGGTCAAATTGGAGCTGTAGATGCTGGCCTGTACTATAGCCACAGCAACAGTGGATCTGAGCCTCAAGGCAATGCAGGATTCTTAACCCACTGAGTGAGGCCAGGGTTTGAAGCTGCATCCTCATGGATACTAGTCAGGTTTGTTAACCACTGAGCCATGATAGGAGCTCCCTGTCTCCATGTTTCTATTCAGCCCTGGTGGACAGAGACCAAGTTTCAGCAACAAAGGTAAAATACTTATGTTGTGGTCCATGCATGTAGGTCAGAAAAAGAACTTTCCAGAATAGTGAGATAAAAAGAAAGAAAAGTATATTGAAATGAGATGCTGCTAGTGCAATGGGAGCACTCCTGATAATCAGGGAGAGCCAACCTTGAAGAGAAAGAAGAGTTTATTGAGATTTGAGATGCTGCTAGCTCAGCAGAAGGACTTCCTGATAATCAGGGAGCGCTGACCACAGGGTCATGGTATGTCTGTTTTTATAGCCCAGGGAGAGAGGAGAGGTCTTGCAATACACCTGATGATCTGCTGATTGCTTGGGGAAAGAGGGGTCTTCCAATACTCTTGACGAATGGTTGGGGGCATATAATGCCTCAGTAGGGGTGGGGTGACAACTGGGAAACATCCATTTCCTAGTAGGGGTAAGAAAGATTAGGCCAGGTTGCTTAAGTTGAGGGAAGGGAACATTGCAATGAGAGGGGTGGGGCAATAATTCTTGGGTCTGGTTATTTTTGTCTTAGCCAGAGACTTTTCTATCTCCTTAAAGAGGCCTTTAAGTCCCACAATTTACACTTAATTTAGTTGGTGAAATAGCTTCCCTTCTTTGGGTATCTGAAACAGCTATTGTATGACCGAGAGACCAAATAAAATATTTTGCCTGCTAAATTAATACAGAATGAAGAAATAAGGGAGGTGTTAAATTTTAAGGCATTCAAATGCAGTTATGGACCAGATAAGTCCAAAGACTGGGCCTGCTGAGTGATTCCCCTGGGAAACTGACATTCTCTTTACCCAGCATACTGGAAGTACCAGAAATGTGCTGTGGTTATTTTCCACTTATTATTAGCTCTGTGGGATCCAAGTCACTAAGAGACATGCAGATTATTAGAACTTGGGAAGCCATTCCTCTGTCTGTGTTTCTTCTTACTTCATATAAAACTCTATGTATTGCCATAGCATTTGCCATGAACCATGGATGATGGTCTCCTTTTAACACTCATGTCACTGTCATCCCAGCAGTTAGATATACTTCCAAGGCCAATTGCTAAAATTATTTTCTAGTTGTAAGATAACACATATGAATTTGGTATTTCTCAAAATTGATCAATTTTCTCTATGTATTGCCATATTTTCTATATGATTAACTTCTATAAAATACCAGCACTCTATTTATACTGTTAACTTCCTTTTTTGAATAAATTTGCAAGCAACCTAAAGCAGGTTTTGTTGGGGTCCTTAATATTTATGATTAGTTTTAGTGTTATAGATTTCTTCAGTCATTAGTGAACATTGTATTATGCTTTAGAAATTGTATTCCCTTTATTATGCACATTCATTATTCAGTTATTTTTTTAATTTATCTATTAATTTTATTTTTTAATTTAAAAAATATTTTAAAGTATAATGGTTTACAATGTTGTATCAATTTCTGCTCTACAGTAAAGTGGCCCAGTCATACATGTATATATTCACATATGCATTCCCTTTCTTATATTATCTTCCATCATATTCTATCCCAAGTGACTGGATAGAATTCCCTGTGCCATGCAGCAGGGCCATTGATTATTCATTCTAAATTTAACAGTTTGCATCTACTAACACCAATGTATTAATACTTTAGAGTCATGTTCCTGTATTCATTTTGATTGTTATTATGTGAACCTCCTTAAAGTAGTTTGAAGAATGATTTTTTTCCTTTCAGGTCTTGGATAGCATTAAAAATGATTACCCCATTCTTGGCTTTACCTGGAGAATTTTACCAGCTATGTTTGTACTTCAGATTCCCTGTGTCTTCTTAGCTGCTATGGTCTGAATGTTTGTGTACCTCCAAAATTCATATGTTGAAACCTAATGCATGATGTGTTGGTGGTTGGAGATGGGGCTTTTGAAAGCTGATTAGGTCATAAAGGTGGAGCTCTCATGAATGGAATTAGAAAAAGAGACACTACAAAGCTCTCCAATCCCTTCAGCCATATAAGGCTACAATGAAAAAAGGCCATCTAGGAAACAGATTCTCACCAGACACCCATCATCAGTAGGCTTCATGACCTTGGACTTCTCAGTCTCCAGAAATGAGGGATTCAATATCTGTTATTTATTGGGAGTTTCCACTGTGGCACAGTAGAAACGAATCTGACTAGTATCCATGAGGATATGAGTTCAATCACAGGCCTTGGTCAGTGGGTAAGGGATCTGGCATTGCAGTGAGCTGTGGTATAGGTTGCAGACATGGCTTGGATCTCATGTTGCTGTGGCTGTGGCATAGGCCAGTAGCTGTAGTTCTGATTTGACCCCTAACATGGGAACTTCCATATACCACAGGTACAGCCCCCCCCCCCCAAAAAAAAGGCAAAATCTGTTACTTATTAACTATCTAGTTATGGCATTTAGTTATAGCAGCCCAAACAGATTAAGAATACAGATTCTGTGGGGTGTACAGTAAGGATTGGGTTACACTGATCCTGAAGTGCTCTTTTCAGGTGCACTACAGTTTAAAATTTTTTTTATGTTGATGAATGCTGATTTTATCATTCATTTCAATTGTTGGTTATATTATATCCTGTTCAATAATAAATGTCCTATCCACTATTGGTGTTTAAATTTCTTATTCTAGCAAAAAAGCCTCAGTGAAATTTTTGTACGTGTTCCATAGGGAACATGAGTAAGATTTTCCTCTGTTAGTCACAAAGAATCAGAATTACTAGAAGTAAAATATGTGCATCTTCAACTTGACCAGATTGTGACCATTTCTCTTTAAAGTTCTTATACCACCTTAAATCCACATAAGCAATGTATGTGCTTGTTCTCACTTGGTATTGGCATTTATTATCTCAAGGATTTTCTAAATCTCATTTCTCTTTTAATTTTTATTTCTCCAATGCAGTTGATAATCTTGTCACATCTATTGTCAATTTAGACTATTTCTTATCTACTCAAGTCTCTTGCCCTTTTTTATATTGTTCTTTTTCCTAATTTATTTGAAGAAATCTTTATATATTTTAGATATTATTTCTTCGTTATTTTTTTTTTCCTATTGCAAGTATCTCCTCCAAAACTGTGGCTTAACATTTTACTTGGTGTTTGATATCTTTTGTCATACAAACAACTTTGTTGCAAAATAATGTGGTTTGTTATCTATAGATTATATGTCTCAATAAGGAAATCATTTTCTGTCCCAAATTCATAAAGACTTTTTTTTTATTCTGGGAATTTTAAGGTTTAGTCTTACAAACTTTAATCCACAGGGAAATTATTATTTTACTTGTTTTTAAGATGAATAATTATTCACCTCTGAACATTTATTGCATAATGCCTAATTTTCCCACTGATTTTAGTGCTACTTCAGTTATAGTTCAAGTGTGGATGGTTTCTACAAGTGCAGATTTATCCCTTTTCAATCTGTTGCTTTTTTTTTTTTTTTTTTTTTTTTTTTTGTCTTTTTGTCTTTTTAGGGCCACATCCATAGCATATGGAGATTCTCAGGTTAGAGAATTGGAGATGATGACCTACACCACAGCCACAGCAATGCAGGATCCAAGGCATGTCTGTGACCTACACCACAGCTCATGGCAACACTGGATCCTTAACCCAATGAGTGAGGTCAGGGATTGAACCCACATTCTCATGGATACTAGTCAGGTTCATTAACCACTGAGCCACAACAGGAACTCCCATGTGACTATTTTATTTAAGGTATTTCTACATAAGTTTATCAGTGAGATGAATGTGCAGTTTTCTTTACTCAAACTGTTTTTATCTGCTTGTTTGTTTGTTTTTGCAGTGATGCTACAGATCTAGACATGACTTTGGAGCATAGATACAAGAACCAAACTTTAGGGCTAGCAGAGCAGGGAGCTGGAACATGGGCACCCCATAGACTTGAACTGCCTTTTACATGACAACAGAAGAATTCTAATTTGCAAGAACCCTTTGTGGGGACTCTTTCTTACTTCTGGCTAAAAATCTGATCCTAAATAATAGCTAGACACAGTCTATATTGTCTTGAGTTGGCCTTGGTAATTTGCATTTTTCTGTATATCTGTATTCATTTTTAAAGTTCCCAATTCATTGAGGTGAGGTTTTTCAGAATAATTTCATGATCTTTAAAAATCTCTACTCTAGGAGTTCTCGTTGTGGCTCAGTGGTTAACGAATCCGACTAAGAACCATGAGGTTGCAGGTTCGATCCCTGGCCTTACTCAGTGGATTAAGGATCCGGCGTTGCCATGAGCTGTGGTGTAGGTCGCAGATGCGACTCGGATCCGGTGTTGCTGTGGCTGTGGCATAAGGCCGGCAGCTACGGCTCCGATTCGACCCCTAGCCTGGGAACCACCATATGCCACGGAAGCGGCCCAAGAAATAGCAAAAAGACCAAAAAAAAAACCAAAAAAAACTCTACTCTACAGTTGCATAGCATTGCATACCTTACTTTATTTAAGACTTAGCTTTATTTTTTTCCTCAATCAGTTTTGGTTTTATGTGTGTCTTTTAAATAAATTTTGTTGATCGCTTCTATTGATCTTTGTTATATTCAGGATTCTTGCTGATTTTTTTTTTTTCAGGAAGAGATTCTATAGCAAAAGCAGCTTTGTTATTTTAGGTGTTAATACCGCATAACTCAGAATTCCTTTAAGGAGGCAAGATATTGATAATTTAACCTAATTTTTTGTAATTATTAGACTTCACTTTCCAATAGCTTTGGTTTAGGGAATTGATGCATTTTCAAAAAACATATAGATTTCATATCTATTAACTATAATTTTAACATGATTCACTTATAAAAATCTTTTATATTATGATAGTCTCTTTCTCATTTCCAATGTTGTTTAAATTGTTATTTTGTGTCCTAGAGATTAGTATATATTTCTGGTTTTCCAAAATTATTTCTAGCTTTTATTTACACATTGTATTATTTTTGAATACCACCTCATAATATTTGTCAGCTTATAATCATTTTTAAATTTTTTTTCATTTTTTTCTAAAAATATTGTTGATTTTCAGAGTTCCCGTCATGGCTCAGTAGTTAACAAATCCGACTAGGAACCATGAGGTTGTGGGTTCGATCCCTGGCCTCGCTCAGTGGGTTAAGCATATGGCATTGCTGTGAGCTCTGGTGTAGGTTGCAGACGCGGATCAGATCTGGCATTGTTGTGGCTCTGGCGTAGGCTGGCGGCTTCCGCTCTGATTGGACCCCTAGCCTGGGAACCTCCATATGCCACAGATGCGGCCCTAGAAAAAGACAAAAAAAAGAATAAAATAAATAACAAGAATAAAATATTGTTGATTTTCAATGTTATGCCAATTTCTTCTGTGTAGCAAAGTGATCCAGTCATACATATGCCAACATTCCCTTTCTTATACTATCTTCCATCATGCTCTATCCCAAAAGCCTGGATATAGTTCTCTGAGCTATACAGTAGGATCTCATTGGTAATCCATTCTAAATAGTTTGCACCTACTACCCTCAAACTCCCAGTCCCTCCCATTCCCTCCTTGGCAACCATGAGTCTGTTTTCTATGTCTGTGAGTCTGTTTCTTTTTCATAGGTTCATTTGTGTCTTATTTTAGATACCACATTATAAGTGATATCATATGGTATTTGTCTTTCTCTTCTGACTTACTTCACTTAGTATGAGAATCTCTAGTTGCACCAGTTAAAATAATCTTTTAATTATATTTTGCCCTGGTTACTATTATTATTATTGTTACCATTATTTTATATAACCACTTCAAAAATTGTTTGAAACATTTTCCTAAGTGTTTAGATTATTAGAACAATGGAGACTTTAGCAGAGGAATGAAAGGACATTTCTATAGAAATGTTTTCAGAAAAATAAGTTTTCATCATGTCCTTTGTTAACTATTTAAATAGCTTTTGCAGAAAGTTTGGGTTCTATTTTTATACACACTCTTCCTCTGTATATCTCTGATGAGATGAAAATCATGTGATTTTACTAAGTGATCTGCTTAAGGGACAGATTGCAATTACATTCAATTACAGATGAACATATTTGATTCATTAGGCCCCTGAGCCCATGAGAGATAATAAGGAGTCAGAAACTTGAAGAGAATTCCTGAGTTTTTATTTTAGCACATTTCTCCATGTGATTTTGATACACAGACATCCTTCCCACTGCCTTGAAACAGCAAAGTGTTTTGCTTACAATATGTTGACATTTATGTGGGATGAATGGAATTTACTTCCTAACCATATACAAAATGGAGTTTTGAAAAAAAAGTCATTTTTAATCTAAGACATTAGATGAAGGCCTAAAAGGTCCAGAATTTTGCTTCATTACATTATCTGGTAACAAGTATCTGGTAAATCCTTGTCTAATCACAGAAGGGAAAAAGCAGGGTTCTGAACATGACCAGTTAACCTGAAAATATAATGCATTTTAAATTTGTGAAGAAAATTTTGTTTTCTTTTTTGTTTGTAAGTTTACAAATTGTATTTAATGAAAACTATAAAATTAATGAGTAAATTACATTTAATTGTGTCATACTAACATCTGGTTCTGTGTTAAAGTATTTTAACTTTGATTTCACTAACAAAGTATTTTCCTCAAAAAATAAAAATGCCTGGAATAACTTCAAGATTTCTTTTTGGTTAGATCAGTATAAGCAATCCTTCAACTTAGTCAAATTTAAACCCAGTGAATCTTACTTGAATGCCAATTTTATTTATTTTACATTATTTATTATATTTTATTTTGGCTGTTATTTCTTTTCTTTTCTTCTCTTTTTTGGTAAATGTTGAATTTTAAATGTCTCCACTTTCAAGTACATTTTAAAAATGATTCTGGCTTCGTTAGCGGTATGGTAGTTGCAACAATAGGGTGTAAGATTTGAATGACATTTGAGAGAACCATTCATTTCTGCTAAATTTGTAATAATCCATGCTATTTTCAGTGCTCAGTGATGTCCACCTCAGAGTTCTAGGGAAGTGATAGACTTAGTCTCAATTCTCTTATTCTTTCATATTATATCCAACCCCCCCACCTGTCCCCTTTGGTAAACATAAGTTTTTCAAAGTCTATGAGTATGTTTCTATTCTGCAAATAAGTTCATTTGTATCCTTAGATTCCACATATAAGTGATATCATATGATGTTTGTCTCTCACTGTCTGTTTAACTTCACTTAGTATAATAATTTCTAGATCTGTCCATGTTGCTGCAAATGGTGGCATTTTTTCATTCTTTTTATGGCTGAACATTAATCAGTGGGGTGAAGTGAGTACATATCATGTAGAATCCATTGTTTGGCAGGGGTACTTGTGGAAACTAGTGCGTTCACTCTCAAAGGCTGAGCTGCTGTGCTTGTGCTCAGCAAGAGTGATGGCAAGGTTATCCCTAAGGAAACCCTCCCTCTGTGGGTGGTTTTCTGGTCTACACAGCTGGGCCTGACTCTTAGCCTTCTTAGAGACCCTCTGAGCTTCCTGACACTCTTCAGTTATTTATTAAATGATGAGGATGGATTCTCATCTCCGTTGCACAGAACTCCGAGCTTGCATGTTATCTCATGCTTGATAACCACATTTCAGGAGTTCTGGTTTTCTTTCTGTCTTTTTTAAAGCATCATTTAGTCCTCACCTGAGGCTCTTCAATTTATGTTCCTTCTGCCTCCAATACAGATGTTCTCAGAGTCAGCTCTTCCCACCTTCAGGTCTCTGCTCCAACACCATCCTTTCAAAGACGTTGGCTTCATCATGTATCTCTTCTCCCATTGTGTGATCACTATCACGTTCCTTGGTTAGCTGGTTGGTTTGTGGGTGGGGTTTTTTTTCATGTATTCTTCATAGCATGAGGATGGGACACTTTTTGTTCTCTTTACTGAAGTATTTCTGAAATCTGGAGTAGAGCCTGGCAAATAGTTGACATTCACTCATAATGAACAAATGAAAAAGTGCATGAATGAATGAGTGAATATGCCCAATGTATTATTTAATGTTCAAGAGCTTTTTGAGGACAACGTTAAGAAGCTAGAGGTAGAAAGAATATGGAGAAAAGTTAGGATTTTTTAAAAGGAAAAATTATGAAGCAAAGGATGAAACCAAAATATAAGAATGTGAGGAAGTTATCCCATATACAGGCCTAGTTGCTGCATACTCAGAGCCTCAGAAAGAACTTCAAGGGACAAAAGAAAATCTAATAAATTTAAGATGTCCCTGACACTTTAATGTTTTAGGATATTTAGTGAAGAAGAAGAGTTCGTGGACATGTAAAAGGAAAAGAGAAAAAAAGTGAGTGATGTGGTCCTGACATGGTTGGAAGTAAGTGCCCCTAAGAATTTACATTGCTCTGAGTGAAAAATTTGATGCCCTTCTTTGGGGATAATTGCTTCACAAACAGAAATTATTGTTTAGGATTTGTATTCTAAAGTTAATTCTTAAGAAACAGATGATGAAATCTGAATATTTTTGAGAGAATATTAATCTTGATAAGCTTTCATACATTAACAGTGGAGTCCTACTGAATTCCTAATGCTAACAAACTTGCAAATTAGGCCTCTTCAATCAGTTTTGTAATTAGTGGGGAGACATCTTGCAGCACATGATCATTCAGATTTTAATTGTCAGACAGTGCTGTCTACACTTACTCCATATGTTGCAGCAAAAAAAAAAAAAAAAAGAAAAGCATTTATGCCAAGATAGCAACTATAGTTTTGATGATCGTGGCTAATTGGGTAACTGGTCATGATTCAGTTCTATTGCTTACCCAGTCAGAACATAATTAGGATCACATTTTCCACTCTCCCATGAGTATATTTATTTCTGTCCTCTCCAAAAACACTTAGTATGTAATGTAAATAAATAAATAAAATTTCTCTCCCCAGCTGAAGAACAGATTACATTCTATTTTTTAAATATTTTCCTGAGTTTTATTTTCTATTTTATTTTTGAATTTAATATTTTTTATTGAAGTATAGTTGATTTACAATGTTGTGTAACTTTCAGGTGTACAGCAAAGTGACTCAGTTAAACATACATACATATATGTACATATGCTTATTCTTTTTCATATTTATTTTCCTTATAGGTTATTATGATTTATTGAGTATAGTTCCCTATGGTATACAGTAGGTCCTTGGTGCAGATTATAGTTAAATTCACTTAAAATATAGTCAGAAATTATGCCACATGCTAAGTGACATACTCATGTACTTATGTAACAAAATTCATTCATGAGATAATAATAACAGCAGAGGAAATTTATTGAGCTCCTATTATGCACAGGGAAATCTTACCAGGGCTTTACATATATGAATACACTTAATCCTCACAACCGTCTATGAGATAGCTTCTTTATTATCCACATTACAGATGAGAAACATAATTTTTGGGAAATCTAATGAATTGTTTAAACAATGAATGAGGTAGGTCCGGGGTTTTCACCCAGAAATACTGCCACCAAGTCTGTGTCCTAATCACTGGGAGATACTGCCTTGGAAATGGAGACAATAGGGGTTTTGAGTTAGTCTCACTTACATTTGTTATCTACAGCATATTCCCCAATTTCTTTCAAATTTAAAATCTTCATCTATGATAAATGAGTAAAAATAAGTAAATGAGTGATAATCACAAATAATAATTTTGGTAGATAATAACATCTACCAAAATGTGTTAGGTTGTTTGAAAGTAATATAATTTGTAAAAGTGCCCAGGATGCTCCCCAGGACATACCATAGCCCTGGTTAGGGTCTTTGCTTCCTTGCTGATCTGCCTGTGTTAGAAAGTTTTATGCCTAAACCAGGAATACTTTGTTTTGCTATTTTCTCCTTTTTGCACCTTGAATGGGAAAGGGCTACTGTGGGGCAGAGACTCCTAAGTGGACATGATTGTTGAGCTAAAGCATGAACTGGGAATTGTTACCTCTTCATATTCTCCTTCTTCTTCTTCTTCTCTTTCTCCTTCTCCTTTTTACTGTCTTACCTGTGGCTATGGAAGTTCCCAGTCTAGGGATTGAATCAGAGATGCAGCTACAGGCTCGCTCCATAGCCACAGAAACACTGGATCCATCTGAGCTGCATCTGTGCCCTAACGTCACAACTTGTAGATCGTTAACCTACTGAGCAAGGCCAGGGCTCGAATCTGCAGCCTCATGAACACTGAGTTGGATTCTTAGCCCACTGAGCCACAGGGGGAACTTGACTTCTTCATATTCTATGATCCTTCGCAGCATCACTGCTAGTGTTGTGACTGGTCTCTCTTACTCTGAATGTTTCCTTATTTTCCCCTTGGATGATTTTTAAATGTAATATTTAAGAAGATCCCCTCCTTCATGGTACACCTGCTTCTTAATGTTATTGGATGGAATTATCTGTCTCCAAAAGGTCAAATTTGTGTTTTTCCTTCTTTCATTCTTTTCTTCCTTCCCTACCCTCCTTCCTTCCTCCTTCCCTCCTTCCTTCTTTCCTTCCTTCCTTCTTCCTTATCTCTTTCTTCTTTCTCTTATTTTTTTTTCTTGGCACAAAATTGCCTTTTCATTTATCAATTTTAGGCTTTTAGGCAATGCATTTCAAGTATAAAGCAGAGTTCTTAAAGAACTATCATTTTATCACTTTTAGAAATATATAACAAGCCCTCTATTGAAGATTTCTTTACTTCAACAAATAAAATCTTTTAAAACCTCCCCATAGTAACATTTACCTTTTTCATTCGCATTACTGGAAGCAATCTACAGACCTGAACATATTTTTCAAATCAAGGTTCGCAATATTTTGAGAAATAATTCTGAAGCTTTAGGTTAGAACACCCTGTAGTCTTGGATTATCCCCATTATCTGAGTTTCTGCTAACCACTGTGGCTTACTCCCATGTTAAATACTCAACTATAGATCCTATCATTAAAAATACTATTAATAGCTGACTGCATTGAGTTCCTGAGAAAACCAGAAATTGAGGACATTTAAATAAGTCTAATACTTATAAAGGCTGGCCTATAAGGATTATCTTGCATGAAGGAAGCCAGACACAAAAGGACACTTTTCTATAATTCCATGGCTATGAAATCCAAGAACAAATGGAATAATTTTAAGATAATAGAAATCAGAGAGTGGTTAACTCTGACCCTGAGGTGGTGATAACTCAAATTTTTACTGACTAGCAATGAGCAGGAGAAACTTTGTGCAATGATGAAAATGCTACATACCTTGTTTCGTTTGGTGGTTACATGAGGTACATATAATTGTCAAAACCTATCAAAATGACACTGGAGATTAAGCACTTGTCAGCTACATTGTTTAAAGCTATTTTTTCCCATTCCACAGATTGTCTTTTTGGTTTCATTTATGGTTTCCTTTGCTGTGCAGAAGCTTATAAATTTGATTAGGTCTCAAACATACAAACAGCTTACACAACTCAACAGAAAAACAACAACACAACAACAAAAAAAAAACCCCAAAACAACCCAATTAAAAAATGGGCAGAAGACCTAAATAGACCTTTCTACAAAGAAGATATACAGATGGCCACTAGGCACATGAAAAAAATGCTCAACATCACTGATTATTAGAAAAATGCAAATCAAAACTACTATGAGGTAACACCTTACACTGGTCAGAATGGCCTCAAATAACAAATGCTGGAGAGGGTGTGGAGAAAAGGTTACCTTCCTTCACTGTTGGTGGGAATGTAAATTGGTACGACCTCTATGGAAAACAATAAGGAGGTACCTCAGAAAATTAAGTATAGAACTACCATTTGACCCAGCAATTCCACTCCTGGGCATATATCCAGACAAAACTTTCCTTGAAAAAGACACATGCACCTGTATGTTCACTGAAGCACTATTTACAATAGCCAAGACATGGAAACACCCTAAATGTACATTGAGAGATGAATGGATTAAGAAGACCTAGTATACATACAGAATGGAATACTACTCAGCCATAAAAGAACAAAATAATGCCATTTGTAGCAACATGGATAGAACTAGAGACTCTCATACTGAGTGAAGTAAGTCAGAAAGATAAAGACAAATACCATATGATATCACTTATATCTGGAATCTTATAAATGGCACAAATGAACCTATCTACAGAAAAATAAACTTATAGACTTAGAGAACAGACTTGTATTCATCAAAGGGGAGGGGGAGAGAGTGAGATGGACTGGGTGTTTGGGATTAGTGGATGCAAACTATTGCATTTGGAGTGGATAAGAAGTGAGATCTGCTGTATAGCACAGACAACCATATCTAGTCACTTGTGATGAAACATAATGGAGGATAATGTGAGAAAAAATATATATATATCAGAAATTGGCAGAACATTGTAAATAAAATGTAATAGAAAAAATGAAAATCTTACAAATAAAGACATTGGAAGTCTGTACCTTTCATTGTACGTCAATAATTACTAAAACTCATTAGAGGACCACTCAAAGGAATAATGGAATTTTATCAATGGCAAATCTAATGTTAATAGCTATTTCACAAATAATGTACATCAGAGTTGGACTGTCTGATAACTGTAGCTCTGTCCAGTGGCCATAGCAAGCTACTTACACATCATTGGAGCAGCATTACCTTGACTTGACCTAACACACAAGTAATCCTTTAACAACAACCAATATTTTTTGTGTGCTTATTTTGTTTTATACACTTCCTGGGTGCTATTTCACTTAATGAATCATTAAAGGCCAGCAGATATTTTCTTTATCAAGTGAGCATGCTGCTTTATCCCCCTGGATATTGAAGTCAGTAAATGTAAACCTATGACTTTATTATTGGTTTTTTTCCTTCTTAGGGCCACACCTAAAGCACTTGGAAGTTCCCAGATTAGGGATTTATCAGAGCTGCAACAGCTACAGAAACACAGGATCCAAGCCAAATCTGCAGCTTGCAGCAATTCTGGATCCTTAACCCACTGAGCTTGGCCAGGGATTGAACCCACATCCTCACAGACACTATGTCAGTTTTCTAACCCACTGAGCCACAGTGGGTACTCCTGAATCTATGACTTTAAAAAGCTGAAAATTCATCAAAAACTAATATGTGTATGAATAGATGGTAAAGGAGAAAAAAGATCCCTAAGCTAGCAACGTGTTAATGCCAGGTTGGTTTAATGCCTGGGACTAGGTCTAAGCAAAAGTTTTAATAAAGTATTATCTTCAGCACCCTATGAACACTTTTTTTTTTTTAATAAAAGTCACTTCAATTTCAGTGCTGTCTGGAACACTACTTTTTCACCTCATGGGACTGATCCTCCCTAAAATACCTTGAGTTTGTTGTTGGTCCAGCACATCAGCACCTTTGCTCTATTTATATGTACAGAGCCACAGCTACACCAGATATGAGCTGCATCTACACCACAGCTTGTGGCAATACCAGATCCATAAGCCACTGAGCAAGGTCAGGAATCCAACCCACATCCTCACAGAGACTACTTGGGTCCTTAATTTGCTGTGGCTTCATCAACCTTCCCTGGATAATCCAGAATTATCTCTCCTTCAAATCTTTCATTGAATCACATCTGAATCCTTTTTGCCAAGTATGGTATCATATTTCTAAAGTCTAGGGTTTAGAGCTTGTGCATCTTGGAGGTATAGACACTTCCTGACTACTACATTATAGGAAAATCTTCTTCAAGTTATGTTCCCCAAAACTCTCTGGGAGTTCCCTGGTGGCTTAGTGGTTTAAGATCTTGCATTGTCACTGCTGTGGTGTGTGTTTGACCTCTGGCCTGGAAACTTCTTAAAAAAAAAAGAAAGCTCTCTTTACTGGAAATATAGCTCTCCATAAAATTATGTATTTAATAGGCAAGATGTTTGTTATTTTCTAAAGTCAGTTACTTTTAGACTACCCCAAAAATGCCTCAGAAAGAAAGAACAATCTGAAAACATTCTTAATTGGCACAGAAATCACTCCACAGAAATTTTAGATAATAGATTTAAAATTATTAAAATCTTTTAATAATTTTAAAGATTATTTAAATTTTTTAATTTAATAATCTCTTAGTGTCTTTTCCCCTCTCTTTTGCCAGCCATCTGTTTCTTTTCCAATCCCATCTCTCTTTCATACACACAAGCAGGCACACACAGCTAAGTCTCCTCTACTTATTATTAGCAGCAAATGCACAGTGATAAAGAAGAGATCTAGTTTAGAAATGTACATCACTTGGTCTTAAATAGAAAGCACTCATACAGGAGAAAAAATATTTTAAATGTCCAGGGGATTGCCTGAGGAGTGTAAAATATCCTTCCCAGGAGAAATAATCTCATCGTTGAGGCTAAATTTATGGCAGGAATATGATGGGTCGGCTCACTTTCCAGATGCCTTTGGGGCATAATGCAGTGTACTGGACTTGGCAGATGAGTTAGAAGGCAGGGATTCACATGAATCCTTCTCCTGAGAGGGGAAAAATAATTCCTCATTAACAGGTGCTTTGGAAAGTGTCCTTGAGCTATAACCTTAGTGGCTGTTGGATTTAGGACCATTAAGCACAATCCTCCCAAGTTAAGCACAGTCCATGGGAGGTAATGTTTCCTCCAGATATGAATTGCAAATGGATTGGTTTACAATAACCACATTTAAAGAATAACAAAATTAAGTAGTGAGTTAACTATGTAAGCCTCTTTTTCTAAAAGTATAAGAACAAAAAAACCCATCAAATTTCAAATTTGAAAAGCACTAATTGGATACATTTATCCAACTCAAAAATATTATAAGTGTATTATTTAAAGTGACTAGCAGACAAAAACGATAGGATTTGATTTTTAAACTTAATCTTCAGAAGCTGGGTGACCATCCTTAATAAATTAACCTCACTGCATTTCAGTTTCTATACGTTTAAAATAAGGATTAAAACATTTGCCTTGCAGAGCTCCCTTGTGGTCAGTGGGTCAAGGATATGGTGTTATCACTGTAGCCACTTGGGTCACTGCCGTGGTGCGGGTTCAGTCCCTGGCCCAGGAACTTCCACATGTCTTGGGCAAGGCCAAAAAAAAAAAGTTGTCTAGCCTACATTTCAGTGATGTTATGCAGTCAGTGCATTTCCATGTGAGTTTTATAACTGTGAAATTTTAAAAAAATATTTATTTGAATGTTCATTGACTCTGTGTTGCATCTATAGATCAAATTGGGGTAAACTAACATTTTAAAAATACTCATTTTTAAATTCATGATTATAGTTTATCTTTCCATTTACTTAGATGCTCTTTTATTTCCTTCAAACTTTTGTAGGTTTGTACTCATTTTGTTAAAATATCCCTAAGCATTTTATGCTTTTGAATCCTATTTTAAATTGAGTTGGGTTCTTAAGTTTTATTTAGAACTTTTATTGCTTTCATATATAAATATCTATATATTGATCTTATACCTTATGGCCTTGATAAATGTATATTCATTATTTATAGTGCTTCTTTCATAGGCTCCTTATGATTTTCTATATGATACAATCATGCATTTATGAAAAAGACCATTTAATTTCCTCCTTCCAATCTTTGTTTGTTTTTAGTGTATTTTATCCTGTCTTATTGAACTCATTGGCTAGGACCTTCAGTATGATCATGAATATCATTGGCATATGTGGACATCTCAATCTTATTTCCAATCTTAGGGGGAAAGGGCTCAGTCTTCTATAATGAAGTATGATGTTAACTGTAATTTTTCTGTTAATGTCATTAGTCGTGTTGAGGGAAGTGCTTTGCATTTTGTTTAATTGCTCTGGGTTTTATGATGAGTAATGACTTTTAAAAAACAATTTTTTACATTTACTTAGATGATCATCATATTATTTCACCCGCCTTTATTTGGTTATTAAGACAAATGACATGAACTGACTTTTCTGAATAGGTTAAACCAACTTGGCATACCTCAAATAAATCTGGCATTGTCACCTATATATTTCCTTTTTTATGTATGACTAGAATCCATGTTTAAGTATTTTTTAAAGAATCTTTGTGTGCATGCTCAATAAGAGTATTGGCCCATAGTTTTATTTTCCTATAATATCACATTGGCTTAATTTCTTTTTAACCAGAGAGAGGAGAGGAATCCCCATCATGGCTCTGCAGAAACAAATCTGACTAGTATCCATGAGGGTGCAAGTTTGATTCCTGGCCTCACTCGGTACTGTTAGCTGTGGTGTAGATTGCAGAGATGGCTTGGATCTGGCATTGCTGTGGCTGTGGCATATGCCAGTGGCCACAGCTCTGATTCGATCTCTAGCTTGGGAACCTCCATATGCTGCAGATGAGGCCCTAAAAAAAAAGACAAAAAAATCAGAGATAGAAGAGAAGAAATATTCATAGAAATAGACTCTGGGGGTGGGTCTAATATATTATCATAAAATTACCACATTGCACACAGCTTTTAGTTATCTTTCTCCATCGATTTAACAGACCTCAGAAATAGAATTCTCTTAATCATCCCATAGCTTAGATGAATGCCTGGTTACGAATTTGGTAGAACAGATTATCATTTGGTAAATATAAACTCCTACCTCCTCCATGTAAAGGGTATACTTTCTTGCCCACTGAAGTTGGTTTTGGTCATATGATTTACATCGACCCATTGGATACGGGGAGGTAAGGGTCTGTGGGCCAGTTTTAAGTCTAGGCCTTAAGAAGAGCTGCATTTTTCTGCTTACTCATTTCCAACTTTAACGTGGGAGAAGACCATGCCTTAAATAACTACTACTCCTTCAGCATAAGCCCAGAATAAGACACAGGGAATGGACCTGAATTTGACTTGCAGCTGAAAACAAGCTGTCCCAAATAAGATGGAGACTTGTGAATAGGAGTGAGTGTTTACTGCTGTCTGCCACTGATATTTTTGTGGTTGCTTGTGTGAAGAAAAGCTGACATATATACACTTAAAAATGAGTAGGTATAGAGTAGGAGGTTCTGAGTAACTCCCGTTGGAACAACCTTCCTTAAAAACAATAACTTCAAGCTGCATAAAATATATAAAAAAAGATAATTGCCTAAAACCCTGGAGAGTAACCAAAATTAGGAAGATACTAGAGGGTGCAAGGGTTAAAACTTAGAATAAAGGAATTGCACATTGTGAATTTTCTGGACTTTTTGTGGAGGGGCTTTTGTCTTGAGACTAGACAGCAGTCAGTGCCATGGGGAGTGACTAGAACACAGATAAGGAGAACTAGAGGAAAGAGTAAAAGTTAACTGTTACATGTGGAAAGTGAGGAAAAATGTTTTGTAAGAGAGCTAAAAGAGAGATCCCAATTCTGTTCTTGAATGCTACTCAAATCTGTGATTGATCCCCAAAGTCTACATGTACAGAGCATTGTATGAGAAACTCTCCTGGGAGTAAAATAATTGAACTGAGATTTTATAGTTTAGGATTTGAGAATGGCTGAATTAATTACTTGCTAATACCAAAAAGCCTATACTTTCCAGAAGAACAAAAAGAAACCAGAATCTCTAAAACACATGACTCATAGGTCTTAGATAGAATAAAAAAAATCAATTAAATATAGGGAGAAACTGAAAAATCTGATCAAACATCAAGCAGAAAGAACATTGATGGAGACTGACACAGATATTGGAATTAGCAGACAAAAATTGTAAAGCACTTGTTGTAACTAACTGTTCTCAAGGACATCAAGTAAAATGTGATCATGATAAACGAAGAGCCATGAATGCTCAACAAGGAAACAGATTCTTTAAAAAAAAATTAAAATTTTTGAACTGAGCATATAATTTTGGAACACACACACATAAAAACTGGCTGGATTTATTAGCAATTTGAAATTACAAAAACAAAGACTTAGTGAAACAGAAGATAGATTAATAGAAACATTTTAAAAAGGAAAAAGAAATTAAAGAAACATAAAAAGAGCCTATGGAACTAGTAGGACAAACCATAAATTCCAGCATTTGTATAATTAGGATTCAAGAAAAGGAGGAAACATATTTCAAAAAATAATACCTGGAGTTCCCACTGTGGTGAAATGAGATTGGCATAATCTCTTGAACACAGGGACACAGGTTCAACCCCTGGTCTGGCATAGTGCATTAAAGATCTGGCATTGCCACATTTGCAGCATAGGTTGCACTGCAGTTGAAACATGAGCACCATATGCTATGGGTTGGCCAAAAAAAGAAAAAAAAATGCATAAAAAGTTTTCTAATTTGATGAAAGACATAAATACTTCTATTTAAGAAGTTAAGAAAACTGCAAGTATCATAATAAAACCACATCACCTTTAAATTATTAAAAATGAAAGATAAGAGACAATGTTGATAACAAATAGAGCAAAATAGCAGGATACAACATTTAGCGAAGTAGCAGGATAAGTAGCAGGACAAACATTCAGCAGAGTAAGAGGATACAGATTAACAATGGAACAGGATACTAACAATGGAACATTAGAAAAGGAATACAAAAATACAATACTTTTTAAAATTAACCCCCCGCAAATTAAATACCTAGGAATAAACCTGACCCAGGAGGTGAAAGATTATGTGCTGAGAAGTATAAAACATTAATCAAGGAAATTAAAGAGGATTCAAAGAAATGGAAAGCTATTCCATTCTTCCCAGTAGGAAGAATTATATTGTAAAAATGACTATACTACCCAAGGAAACCTACAGATTCAATGCAATCCTTATCAAATTACCCATGCCATTTTTCACAGAACTAGAACAAACAACCCAAAAATTTATATGGAACTGTAAAAGACTCAAAACTGCCAAAGCAATCCTGAGGAAAAAATTGAAGCAGGAAGCATAACTCTCCCAGACTTCAGTGTGGTACTGGTACCAAAACAGACATACAGACCAATGGAACAGAATAGAAAACCCAGAAATAAATCCAGACACCTACAGTCAATTATCTTTGACAAAGGAGACAAGAATATAAAATGGGGAAAAGAGAGTCTTTTCAGCAAGTGGTACTGGGAGAGCACCTGTGTCCCAGCCACAGGTAAATAAATAAAACTGGGACACATGGTCACACTATGCACAAAATACACTCAAAATGTCTTAAAAACTTAAATGAAAGACAAGACACCATCAAACCCCTAGAAGAGAACATAGGCAAAGCATTCTCTGACATCAACCTTACAAATGTTTTCTTAGGTCAGTCTCCCAAAGCAACAGAAATAGAAGCAAAAATGAACCAATAAGACCTAATCAAACTGACAAGCTTTTGCACATCAAAGGAAGCCATAAAAAAAAGACAATTGTACAGAATGGGAGAAAATAATTTCAAATGTTGCAACTGACAAGGGCCTAATCTCTAAAATATACAACATACACAACTCAAAAGGAAAAAAAACAAAACAAAACCAAATTGAATAATGAGCAAAAGACCTGCATAGACATTTCTCCAAAGATATACAGATGCCCAAAAGACACATGAAAAAATGCTCAACATCACTAATTATTAGAGAAATGCAAATCAAAACTACTATGAGGTACTACCTCACACCAGTCAGAATGGCCATCATTAACAAATCAACAAATAACAAATCCTGGATAGAGTGTGGAGAAAAGGGAACCCTCCTGCACTGTTGGTGGGAATGTAAGCTGGTACAACCACTACAGAAAACATTATGGAGATACCTCAGAAAACCAAATATTGAACTACCATATGACTCAGCAATCCCACTCTTGGGATTATAACCGGAAAAAAAACTCTCCTTGAAAAAGACATATGCACCTGTATGTTCATTGCAACACTATTCACAATAGCCAAGACATGGAAACAACCAAAATGTCCACTGACAGATGAATGGATTAAGAAAATGTGGTATATATACACAATGGAAAACTACTCAGCCATAGAAAAGAACAAAATAATGCCATTTGCAGGAACATGGATGGAACTAGAGACTCTCATACTGAGTGAAGTAAGTCAGAAAGAGAAAGACAAATATCATATGATATCACTTATATTTGGCATCTAATATAGGGCACAAATGAAACTTTCCACAGAAAAGAAACTCATGAACTTAGAAAATAGAATTTTGGTTCCCAAGGGGGCAGGGGAGGGAGTGGAATAGACTGGGAGTCTGGGGTTAATAGATACAATCTCTTGTATTTGGAGTGGATAAGCAATGAGATCCTGATTCATAGCACAGGAAACTATATCTAGTTACTTGTGATGGAAAATGATGAAGGATAATGTGTGAATATATATATATATATATATATATACGTATGTATGTATGTATGATGGGGTCACTTTGCTGTACAGTTGAAATTGACACTACACTGTAAACCAACTATAATGGAAAAATAAAAATCAGAAAATTAAATAAATAAATATGCAAATAATTCAAAGCAAACTATAAATAAAATTCATATAAAAATACTAAAACAAAAAAACCTGTCAACTCAGAATTCTTTATCCAGTAAAAATATCTTTTAAGAATGAAGTTACAATCATAATACTTTCAGATGAAAGAAAACAAAGAAAACTAAATATAGAACTACCATATGATCCAACAATCCCACTCCCAGGCATATATCCAGACAAAACTTTCATTCAAAAAGACATATGCACACCTATATTCATTGCAGCAATATTCACAATAGCCAAAACGTGGAAATAACTGAAATGTCCATCAACAGGTGAATGGATTAAGAAGATGTGGTACTATATACAATGTAATACTACTCAGCCAGAAAAAGAACAAAATGATGCCGTTTGCAACAACGTGGATGGAACTAGAGATTCTCATACTAAGCAAAGTAAGTCAGAAATAGAGACAAATACCATATGATATCACTTATATCTGGAATCTAATGTACTACTCAGATGAACCCATCCACAGAAAAGACACAAACTCATGGACATGGAGAACAGACTTGTGCTTGCTGAGGGGGGAGTGGGAGGGAGTGGGATGGACTGGGAGTTTGAGATTGCTATATGCAAACTATTGCTTTAGGAATGGATAAGCAATGAGGTACTGCTGTATAGCACAGGGAACTATATATCCAGTCACTTGTGATGGAACTTGATGGAGATAATATGAGAAAAAGAATGTATATAATGTAAAACAGGTTTACATTTCTGTAGAGCGGAAATTGACAGAACACTGTAAATCAACTATAAATTTAGAAAAAAATTAAAAATACAATATCCTATCAAGGAGAATTGTAAGTGAATTATAAAGGATAGAACTCAGCACTTGTAAAAGAATGAAAATGTTATTTGAGAGGCTTAGAAAAATAACAATAAAAGCAATGAATAATTGAAATTAAAGAGTCCAATAGAGGATTTAACCTTGAATGGAACATTGAGTGATATTCTGAAATGGGAAAATATGGTGATATGGACAAAAATATGTAAAAATACAAACAGAACCATGCATACTAATTTAAAATAAATTGTAGCTATCCAGACAGATATGTTCCATTCTTACTCTCAGCAGTTATGTTCTGTAAGGTTGCTTCAAACACTGAATTAGGAAATACAGAGCCATTGCTGCTACGGGAAATGAGTTAGGTTCCTGCCAGCCTCTGACAACATTCTCATCAACCAGTCAATACATAACTTTGTTTTATGTCTATTTCTGTTTAAAGACACTTTAATGCATTTTTATGAACAATCTGCTGCATGACTTTAGAATGATTTAAACCCAGGGATGTTAGAGGCCATTGACATTGTACAAGTTTATTTGCCAGTGTCTTTTATAAAAGAAGCTAGACTCCATTCTCATCAGTGTTGAAAGCCTAGCCTCTTAGACCTACCAGGTAATTAAACCATTTTCCCCTACCTTCTCTATCTGCACAATTCTACATTGAAATATGTGAGCCAGACAGCAATAGCCAAGAAGGGGTTAACGTTTTCCTACCATTTCATGACCACAGATTTGTTTGTTTGTTTGCATTTTAGCCTCATGACAATGCTGTTTACACTGCTTTTTTACAAAATCAGTGTTCATTTCATTAATTCACAAATGTAACTGCTTTTCTATCTTTTCCATAGTTTTATCCCACTCTAGAGATGTTACTTAGCACTTCCAGAGTGGCCTCACATACAGATTGGCAAATTTCCTCCTTTTTTTCTAGTCGTAGTGCATTGTTGATTCATTAACATTGAACTCAATAGCCAAGAACGCTATAACTCATGCCTGAACGATGGTTATAACACACATATTTTCTCCATAAAGCACATCATAGCCATCTTGCATTTAGGAACACTAGAGAGTGCTTTAGTGCCTTGCTCAGGGCCTATTTAAATACTAACAAAAAGCACAGAAATGAGAAAAATGTGGCAATAAATAGACCATTAAAAGTTCACCTGTTTACAGTGTGAGAAGTGAAACACAA
Organism: Sus scrofa; assembly: GCF_054392235.1. Lineage (NCBI taxonomy): Eukaryota > Metazoa > Chordata > Mammalia > Artiodactyla > Suidae > Sus > Sus scrofa. The sequence continues at coordinate 47,296,093 of NC_139390.1, read as the reverse complement.
AGATTTTGCCTCACTGTGTTAGACAACCACTGAGAACATCAGTGGCTCAGTTTTTTTTTGGCACTTGCCATGTCTGTAAAGGACTATGCAAGCACTACGTGTGTTGATTTGGGGATTACAAATAAATGTTCACAAGTGTGCAAGTCATGGTTGTAGAAACCCTCAATAACAAATCAGATCGACTGTACTTGGATTTGCTTCTCAGAAAAACTTCCTTGCTGGCAAATCTTTATTGAAAGATTGTTTGTAACCTGAATCAGTAAGGAAAAGCAAAGTGAATTATTTAGATGAATCTAGGGCTACTGGTAGAGCTAATAGATTCTGGAAAATTCTCTATAAACAAGTATTTTTAAATGGAAGATTATGTGCTATGAATGAAGCACTGTTCTAAGTGTTTGAACCTTAATTTGCATAGGAACTCCATGAGGTGGCTGTCATCATCATGCTTATTTTACAGATCAGGAAACTGAATTACAGAAAGTTTTAGTAACCTTACATTAAAAAAAAATCATGTCAGGATATATTTTGTCCTTAGGATAGAGGTAATTCCTAATCTACTTTAGCTTCATTTTAAAATTTAAAGTAATTCTTTTTAAATATATGGTTTTTGAATATATGGTTATTATCACAAAATAAGGACAAAGAAAAAAGTAAGATATACACACATAGAGACATTATTTTTTCATGCATATAAATAGTTTTCAAGTTTAATTTTTCAATTTTGTTGGTGTTATTACATAATACCCTCTCTTTTCCAGAAATTTTAATAAATCTGCTTGCGTGAAGGAGGCCTGGGGAAATGGAGGAAGGAGCTTTTGCTATGATCTGATTTACCTGGAGAGAGGATGACAGGTGAGTAAAACTGAGGATTCCATAAGAACAGGAAATTAGAACAAGGGAAAGCCTGAGAAGTCAAGTCCAGAAACCTAGTGATAAAATGGGTTTCTGTTCAATGAATGGACTGGTTTTCATAAATAAGTATTGCATCATACCCAATCCTTTTTAAAAGTGTTTTTTGAACATAGTGTATTTTCCTGAACTTTTCAAAACAAAAAAATAGTCATTTCTATAATATGTTGCATGTTTTATAGGTGAAAAAAATGACTTGTTTCAGTTCATAATATTTGGTTACTTGTGACGAGGTGGAATTTTTTTTATGTTTGATGTTTGTCAACTATTTCTGGAAAAAATATGCTATACCAGTCAAGCCTATACATACATATAATCAAAAGGTTAGGATAAGAAGAAATATTAGCTAGATAATTTCTCCAAAATAAGACAAACTAACCTTATAAACTATACTTTTTACACTTCTGATTCAGTTAGAAACAAAAACACACATATCTTGGTTTAAGTACAAGGATTTGCAGTACAAACCAGTTGTTCTCAAACCAGGATTCAGATTATAACCACCTAGAGGACTTTTAATAAACAGAGATACAGGTTCCCATATTCAGAAAATCGAGTGTGTGACCTCATGATGATATTAAAAGCCTCTCAGGTACTGGAAGTGTTCCCAAGGTTGGGAAATGTACATTGTACCTGTACATAGAATTATACATCTGTATAGACAGACATCCTGACCATATCTGTAGTCAGGTAATATAAATGTTAGTTATTATTTTCAACATCATCTAAAACTACAACCTTAGTCTTGATTCTATAATTTTCTCACTTTTATATAATAATTATCATATTAAATTGCATCTTTTGTTGACATTTCAGACTCTGCTTATTTCTACTTTTCATGTGGGAGAAACATCCTTACGAGTACAAATATTTGATTACATCTCATACTTGAGCACTTTAGGAGTTGAGCTCTTCAGTTTACCCAGTTATTTCCCATTATTGAAGAGGCTGTCTTTCCCAATTGGATATTATTGCCTCCTTTTTCATAGATTAATTGACCATAAGTGTGGGTTTACTCTTGGTCTGTCTATTCTGTTCCATTTATCTTTGTGTCTGTCTTGTGCCAGTAAAATATTATTTTGATTACTGTATTTTTTTAGTATAGTTTGAAATCAGAGAGCATGCTGCCCTCAGCTTTGTTATTTTTCTCAAATTGTTTGGACAATTCAGAGTCTTTTGTGTTTCTAGAAAAAAATTAGAATTATTCATTCTAGTTCTGTGAAAAAATGCCATTCGTTTTTTTGATAGGATTGCATTAAATCTGTAGATTGCCTTGGGGAGTATGGTTATTTTAACAATATTAATTCTTTCAATGCATAAGCAAGGTACATATCTTTCCATTTGTTTCATCTTCAGCTTTTTTCATCAATGTCCTATATACCCTTCCAAGTACAAGAATTTTACCTACTTGGTTAAGTTTAGTCCTAGGTATTTTATTCTCTTTGATCAATTGTAAATGAGATTGTTACCTTAATTTCTCTTTCCAATATTGGATTGTTAGTTTATAGAAATGCAACTTATTTCTGTATTTTAATTTTGTATCCTACAAATTTAATGAATACCCAATAAGGTTTTTATTTGGTGGAATCTTTAAGTTTCTATATATGGTATCATGTCATCTGCAAACAGAGATAGCTTCTAAGTGTGTATTAATAGATAAGTGGATAAAGAAGGTGTGGATACATAAAATGGAATATTACTCAGCTATTAAAAAGGAAATTTGGCCATTAAAAAAAAAAAAGGGTGGAGTTCTTCTTAACCCATCATCAAATAGGAGGGTCATAAACTCAGGAGACCATCATCTAGTAGGGCTCATATTAGAGCTTAGAGAAAGGAGTTACGATGGATTTCTAAGCTTCCCCTGAGTCAGTGCTTCAGATTTGCCTTCTTTTTATGTGTAGTGAACACTCAGAAAGTCATTTTTATCTTTTTAAGTATAGTGTATTAACATATTCTACATCCAAGTAAAAATAGTATTTTTTTTTAAATTTCAGGACTTTTGATTGCACCTTTATCTTCCATGATATGTATAATTTATTTGTAAGTGACTGCCTAGAATAACTTTCCTATGTCAGCATCAGGCTATCGGACTATGTGAAAAGTGGAGCACTGTACTTTTCAGTCCATTGGTGTGACATCTCAAGGGAAAATAAAGTACTGCAGTAGAAATGACTGCTATGTTTTTGTGTCTTAATTTGTTACTTGCCTTCAGCACTGTCGCCTAGATTCTAATTAGGTCTTTGTGCAGGGTTCTAATCCTTTGAGACAGATGGTTTTATTTTCTCTAGCCTGTTAACTATCAACGAGCAGACATGAAGGATGACTCTGTCCTCCTTCTCTCAGACCTACTTTCCTTTCACATCTTTGGAAAATAATATTTTTATTTTTGTCATTTATAATCTGGTACTGCTGGTCAATTCTACACCTTAGGATGTTTGTGTTATTAATGCGTGTGGTTCATCCTGCTTTTCTACTGTATCCTATTAACATTACAAATTCTTACTTCAAAAAGAGTAAAACAATTTCTCCTGTTATTTGGTTTTCTAAGAGTGGTTGACTTCAGTTTACATTCCTGAAAAAGAAATGTAAATATCCATTAATGTAATAGTCTGTTTGACCAGATGAAACTGTACCTTGGCAGTTTCTCATGAGGCAGAGTCTCATACAACCATGACCTGTATTCTCAGAAGCTATAAAATCTGGATGTAATGTTGTTGACTCTATTTCTAGTTCAAGCCACTTGAATTTCAAGAGTAACTAAATGCTATTGATACAGATTTAAGCAAATAAATGTAACTGTAACTAAGGTGGAGGTAATACAGGGCTCAATTTTCATACTCAAAGTATTCTAAGTCTTAAAGAAAAAAAAGGTTTAGATTTGTAAGAGAAATAAAATTTTACTTGGGTAATTTTATCTAAACCAGTAAATGACATTGTTTAGTATGAAACACTGTATTTACATCACCTAGCTATGTTCTGTTACTACCATAACCAAAGTAAAATAAAAGATGTTATTATACTCAAAATATCTGATGACATTTTTTTTACACCATAAAAGGTAGAGCAAGAGTTCCCACTGTGACACAGTGGGTTCAGAATCTGACTGCAGCAGCTACGGTTGCTGTGGAGATGCTAGTTCAATCCCCAGATCCCTAGGCCCAGAACTTCCATATGCTGTGGATGTGGCCTTAAAAAAAATGTTCAGGCACATTTTCAAATTGAGGAATTTTAATGACAGACACTTACAGACTTCCTCTATTTATCAATGTACTGATATTTATCAACACTTATTTTTAGTGATGATACATGTTCCTTGATAATTAAGCATCTCATGGGGTTTCTGAGGTTACCCATTCCTACATTTGATGTGGACTACACTATAGATTCCCTTTATCTTAAGCAACATGGAATTGGTAGCTATACTTAAAACCTTTTCTGGATGCAAGCCCACATAGAGGGCCAGAAGAGCCAGTGTTACAGGGGTCTGCTTTTCCTTCTTTTGTTTCTATAATTTCTAAACCATAATGTTTTGTTTTGGTCCATAGAGAATGCTGTTTTTCAAAGACAAGGCCAAGGAAAACCATTTTTACTTATACTTTCTTTTTCCTGCTCATCCTTTTGAATTGCTTACAATCTCCTTTGCTAACTTTTTTGGTAAACTTCCATCTTTCAAAACATATGATCCCTTTGCTGTCAAAATTTTTGAAACCTGGGGTGATAATTTCTATAATCTTCAGAAATCTCTGAAAAATTCCCTGAAAAATATGTCACTTGCTCAATCCTGAAACAAAACTCATTTCAAAAAAGTCCTTTGTTAGAGGAATTTGAAAATAAAAAGACCCACTCCCCTAAACTACCTGCAGATTTTTTGCCCTGCAAAATTCTTCAAAAATGTTATAATCTAAAAAATATGTTAAGATTGGAGCCTCCTTAAAAATACAACCTTGTAAACTGAATGGAGATTTGTGTATTAGTCAGATTATAATGTATTTTCTCTGTCAGAATTTAAATTTTTTTAAATATTAATTTAATAGTTTGTCATTTTCCACTGGGGGAAAAATGTTCAATTGATTGAGTGTTGCCTTACTTTAAGGAGCCAGAGTTCTATAACTCATAAGTATTTTATTCTCTCTATCCAGAATGTTAAATATTTCCTTATTCTATATTGGAATGAAATGCTTCTAGTTGAACCATTGGTTTCTGTGACTGAGTCAAAGCAGGGAATATTTCTGGTAAGAATACTGCCAGTTTGCTCCCACATGCTTCAAAAATTCCACAGCAAGCATTCAATAAAGGAAAGTTCTGGTGACAAGAAAAATGCATCTGGTGGAAGACTTAGGAAATACCCTGGTCCCTGAAACTTTCTTGCTTAAACTTAAAATTGAAATAACATTTTCTTGCACAGAAAAATAATAAAATTTAACACTGTGTTGAAACACAAAAAGTAAAGGTGAGTCATTCAATCTCACGCAGAATAGAAATAATATCTTGCTGATTCATCCCATATAGCACCTAATCCAACAAAACATGCAAGTTGCTGGCAATTTATAGATGTTGACAATGGTGTGCTAACAATTAAATCTTTGTCCATTAGCTCAAACTATGTTCTTCATGTTTCTCTCCAAGAACATCCTCTTGTGTCATGGCCATAATGAAAATAGTGGAACATTGGTTATCATAGAAAACATCTATGATCCTGTTTAGCTATAACATTTTAGTTCAAGTAGCTAAGAGGTAAACGACTAAGGGCAACAAATATGTGATCCTGAAAAAGCTATGAAAGGGCAGCCTGTGACTTAAGCAGTCTCTGAGATCCACCTTCTGGGTAGAACATTTCCCAAGACTGCGCCATTTTAATGGTAGTATAAGGCTAGACAACCCCCTAATATAAACCAGAAGATGGCTAATAATAAGACACTAATTTTGTAATACTGCAAATCCAATACTACTCCTGAGGTGTATGGGCTTGGACAAGTCACATCCCATGCTTCAATATCATCTCTTCCCATTTTTCTTTAAGAATAAGCAGATTATGAGCCCAGAGGACTTTTTTTTTTTTTTTTAACTTTTTAGGGCTTAACCTGTAGCATATGGAAGTTCTCAGGCTAGGGGTTGAATCTGAGCTGCAGCTGCCTGCCTACACCACAGCTATAGATAGTAACATGGGATCTGAGCTGCCTTTGTGACCTACACCACAGATCATGGCAATGCCGGATCCTTAACCCACTGAGTGAGCTCAGGGATCAAATCGTCGTCATCATGGATAATATTCAGGTTTGTAACCCACTGAGCCGAAAAGGGAACTCTGAGATTTTTTTATGTGTGACTCTCCTACTAGATAATAATGAGAGCTAATAATATTTTTTTTTTAGTATTTTATTTTTAATTTTTTAAGTAGAGTTGATTTACAATGTTGTACCAGTTTCTGCTGTATAGCAGAATGACCCAGTCATTCATATATGTATTTACAAACACACACACACACACACACACACACACACACACACACACACATTATTTTCCTTATACTTTTTTCCATCCATCATGTTCCATTCCAAGAGATTGGATATAGTTCCCTGTTCTGTAGCATAGGGCCTTATTGCTCATCGATTTTAAATGTAATAGTTTGGTCTTGCTGTATAGCACAGCCAACTGTATCCAATCACTTGTGATAAAATATGATGGAAGATCATATGATAAAAAGAATGCGTACCTATGTATGTGATTGGGTCACTTTGCTGTACAAGAGAAAATTGACAGAACTTTGTAGGTCAACTATACTTTAATAAAATAAATAAATAAATGTAGTAGTTTGCATCTTTGAACCCCAAACTCCCCATCCATCCCACTCCCCCTCTCACCTTGCCAACCACAAGTCTATTCTAGATGTCTGTGAATCTTTTTCTGTTTAATAAGTATCTATAAGGTGCTAGTCCCTGTGCTAAGTTCTTTAAATACCCTATCACATTTAATTATCAAAACCATCCTGACATGTCCCCAGTGCCCAAAATAGCACCTGTCACAAGGTAAGTATTCAATAAACATTTGCTAATAAGTGTGCAAGTATGTGAAAAAGAGATTAGCTACAGATAAGAGCACTGAGATTAAGAAGGTGGAGTCCTTTGCCCAATTTTATACCATTGGCAAGAAAGTGAGGCAAGATATGAAGACAGGTCTATCTGATTGACCCCAAAGTTCATGTTTGATCCTCTATATACACAGCTTTACCTCAATTCTCTGAGCCTTGGTTTATTATTAGGAAAATAAAGGTACTTACCAAGTGACTTATTAAGGTGATTTCCAAATTAAATACAAACATATTAAAGAGATCCATGTCGGATCTTTGAAAAATTAACATCAAACACAGACTTGAGAAGTGGATAGGGATATTGAGAATTAATTTGGATTTATTTCACCTTGAAAAGTTGGCACTTTTGTTGGATTCAGGCTGTGTGGAACTCATGAAATTTGGGTCTTTCATTTATATATTTATACACTCTGTTACAAGCAGTTCTGATATTGGAACAACTCTGAAAAACAGAACTTCTAAAACTCATTAGGATGCAAATTCTGGATTGACTTTGTACTGATTTGGTTGCAGATGCTAACCTGGACCAATGCGAGATAGTTTCCCGTGTTTATTTATCACACTTGTAATATTTGTTTGCTTTGCTGCCAAAATATGAATGTATTTGGCTATGGTGTGCTGCACCCACTCCTTGAGGTAAGGAAGGCTAGGACATTAACACATTATACAATTTATGCAATGTTTACCTCTCTATACATTGAAACATTGAAAAATATCTGAATTAAAAAGCACGTCCAGTCAAAAGTTTCTGAGATGGGGGATGGGGGGGATGGTAGGTTTGTTCATGCTCCAGTAACTAGAGCTGTGTTCGGTGGAGGAAGAGAAAAATGGAACAAGCAAACTTTAAATTTTTATAAGGTGCTGGTTTTACTTCATTAAGACACCTACTTTAGAACCAAGTTTTCTTATGTGTGTCAAGGAGGACCACAGAAATCACAACGTAATTCAGACAGAAATACTCCTCACCAGCATGGGACACCCTTGATGATAAAGTGTGGCATTTTGGAGGCTGAATACAAGGTGGAATCCTGGGGGCGGGGGGTAACAAGTTCATTGTAACACATGCTATAGCAGCAAACCTGGAGGGTCTATTCCCTATATACAGCTACCCATTCTTTGAGGTGGCTCCATTCTGCTTTTAACTTTTAGCTGTGTTTTCCTCCATTCTTGTCCTAGTTTTAGAGCAACTGGGGCATTTCAAGGTATAATAAGAAGAGACAGGAAAAAAACCACCACCTTGGATCTATGTACAATCTCCTGGTTTTAATAGTTTTCTCACTGACATTATCCTCCTGGGTATTCACATGAAACAAGTAGCTGAAGAAGGAAGGGGGTCCCTGTGTCTCCATTTAATAGATGGCAAGACTTACGGTCCTACAGGCCAAGTGGAAACTATTTAGTGATAGATGAGAGACTAGACTAGATTCTTAACGAAGTCAGTGTTCCCCTGTTATAACAATGACTCTGCAACTTCAATTTCATCATTTGACTCAGGCTACCCACAGGATATTTCTCTTTTCTAATACATGTTATATAAACACCATGCCCAGTATTCCACAAATATCATGGCAACAAATAAGAGAAAATTATACAAAATGATATTGCAGTATGACTCATAAGATTTCTTGATTGCATCCCCATATGTTTTTCCTAGTCTATTCAAGATACAGCACAAAGTTCCTAAAATGACACTTAAAATTCTTATACATCTTTAAGAATTTGGTGACTGGCCAGGCATTCATTTTGATACTGCTGGAACTAATGCTGTAGTTTATAAAGTGGGTCACAGCAAGCTCCTGAGATGTTTTAAAGATGCTGTGGGCTTTGACGATGGTGAGCAGAGCTAGTTCCTGTCCAATGACTGACTTCAGTGGTTTCTTGCTTGCCTTCATGTGGGGATTCACATGGCAGTCAATAGTCCTTGGCAATTCTGTGTCTATGCTTCAGAGTCCCTAACAGCAAACTCCTTTTAAAATTATTAACCTTCTTCCTTTTTTTTTTTTAACTAACAGTACAGAAATACAGTAACTTCTGTTATTTTTTTGTATGAGATCAACTTTTTTATTTTTAAATTTAATTTTAGTTTTATTAGAGTATAGTTAATTTACAGTATTGTGTCAGTTTCTGCTGAACAGCATAATGACCCAGTCATGCACATATACATTCTTTATTTCATACTACCTTACATCATGGTCTATCCCAAGAGACTGAATATAGTTCCCTGTGCTGTCGAGTAGGACCTCATTGCTTATCCATTTTAAATGGAATAGTTTGCATCTACCAACCTCAAACTCTCTGTCTATCCCATTTCTTCCCTCCTCCCCTTGGCAATCATAAAGCTGTTTTCCATGTCTGTGAGTCTGTATCTGTATTATTGATAGGTTCATTTGTGCCATATTATATTTTATTTTATTTATTATTATTTTTTTTTGTCTTTTGTCCTTTTAGGATCACACCCTCGACATATGGAGGTTCACAGGCTAGAAGTCTAATTGGAGCTGTTGCTGCCGGCCTGTGCCAGAGCCACAGCAACATCAGAACCGAGCCGCGTCTGCGACCTACAGCACAGCCACGGCAACGCCAAATCCTTAACCCACTGAGTGAGGCCAGGGATCGAACCCGCAACCTCATGGTTCCTAGTCGGATTCGTTAACCACCGAGCCATGACGGGAACTCCCTATTTGTGCCATATTTTAGATATCTCAAATAAGTGATATATATTTGTCTTTTTCTTTCTGCCATATGATCCAGCAAATCCACTCCTGGGCATATATCTGGACAAAACTTTCAATCAAAAATATACACTGCACCACTATGTTCATAACAGCACTATTTACAATAGCCATTAATGGACAGAATAAGAAGAGTGGTACATATATACAATGGAATATCACTCAGCCATAAAAAAGAACAAAATAATACCATTTTCAGCAACACAGATGCAACTGCAAAGTCTCAAATGTGGTGAAGTAAGTCTTAAACAGAACTTCTGTATCTTTTAGTTAGGTTGCACTTTGCTAGAATTATGTCCTTTCCCAATTCCTATGTTGAGGCCCTAGCTCCTGGGAGGTAGTTAGGGTTGATGGGGTTATGAGAGTGGGGATTTCATGATGGGATCAATTCTCTGAGAAGAAACATCATGGAGATTTCCATCTTTTTTCTTTGCACCATGTGATGACACAGGAAGAAGGTGGCCAACTGCAAGCCAGGAAGAGGGTCCTACCCAGAGACTGGCCATGTGGGCACCTTGATCTTAGACTGCCCAGCCTCCAAAACTGTGAGGAAATAAATGTCTCTGGCATTGTATTATAGCAGATCGAGTCCACCAAGATGGTAGTTACAGCATCATAACTGCCATCTCACTGGAGACATTGACTTTAATTTATGCTTCTATACTTTTTGAAACTTTGGACCTGTTAGACTAAGTTATTTGTTAAGTACTTAACTCCAGGTTAGTAATATATATTTCCTAGGTATAAGAGGAACATAACACATGGTGAGTCTAAAATAAGCATGTCACTTAGTTGGACATGCAAGAAATTTTTTGGACCAATTTTCATCCTTTTACTGAGGAGGAAAATATATTTAATATTTTTCTTATATAAGGAATAGCACCTAAGGAAGATACTTCTGCTAGGTCCAACTGCCCCTGCTTTATAAACCTATAGGACAGAGCAGAGTCGGAAAGGAAAAGAAAAGTGGGGGAGAAGATGTCAGATAAACTGGAAAGGAGCAGGAGGATAAAGAAAGAATGACAACAACTATGTGTGTGCCAAACAATTTTAGTCCCTGCAGAAAATCAGAATGATGCCAGCCCAACCTCTATACTGGCTGGTTGCCATGGATACAGGAGAAAATATTCAATACAAAGGGAGTGCTGACAACACTCTGAGCCACAACTATAGTCAGACAATCCAGAGGGAAGGAGGAGTAGCAGATTTTGCAACTTGTGTCATACAAGCTAAAAAACCCTCCCTCCCCCACTGCTGAGTCACACCTGTATTCCACCCATCCCCTCGCCTTAACCACCCTATACATTCCTCCTCTTAGAGAGCTGAGACCCTGGCTAGACATTCCACCCTGGGATAAGGCTGAGCAATCCTAATTCTGTAGACTGCCTCTTTTATAAAGATTGGATTAGGGTGTGTGAGAATCATAAGGTTTTAAAAAAGTGAAATCTAGAGAAACCAACACTGCCACCACATAGCACTAGTGACATACTTGCACTTTTTTCCTTGTTTCAATAATACTCTCTGCAGAAGGCATAATCGGGAAAGATCGTGTTGTAGCTCAGTGGGAATGAACCTGAGTAGTAACCATGGGGATGCGGGCCCCACTCAATGGGTTAAGGGTCCAGCATTGCCATGAGCTGCAGTGTAGGTCATAGATGTGGCAAGGATCTAGTGTTGCTGTGGCCAGCAGCTGTAGCTCCAATTAGACCCCTGGCCTGGGAACTTGGGAACTTTCCATATGCTGTGGGTGAGGGCCTAAAAAAGGAAAGATATAGTTGTAACAATTCTGTCTTCCTATAAAGTCTCTACTGGCCCCAGGTTATAAACTGGACTGTGTGGAGTGTCTCTCTTAGGACATTTTATAAAGTGGACTATGGGTAGTGTCTGTCTTAGGCTGGTTTGTGCAAGAAGGTCACCTTAGTTTTCCTTGGGGACATTTATCTTGGCCCAGATCTTGAGATCAGGGCCCAGCTTGATGTCCATGGCACTCATAAGATGCTACGCCTTAAAGAATAAAAGGGCCTGCCTATCAATTTCTGGGAAAGAAACTCCTTTGCAATCTTTTGGCAGCCCTGTAGAGAATCCATAAACACACACCTCCTCTGCCCTCCAACAGCTAGGATTACTAGACAGGAACACAAGGTTGATGCTGTGTGTGGGCAGAGCTGCATTGTGGTTCCCCAAGTCATGTTCTCTGTGCCCCACTCTCATGGATAAAGGCCCAAGAAATATTGGAGAGAGTGCTTCATCATAACTGAAATGATATGAACCCCAGCTAAATCTGAACTCTCTTTTTTAAAAATTTTATTTTTCTTAAAGTATAGTTGATTTACAGTGTTGTGTCAATTTCTGCTGTATAGCATAGTTTCCTAGTCATACATATATATATATTCTTTTTCTCATACTATTTTCCATCATGTTCTATCCCAGGAGATTGGATATCATTCCCTGTGCTATACAGAAGGACATCATTACTTACCCATTCTAAATGGAATAGTTTGCATCTACGAACCTCAGTGGAATGTACACTGGTACAACTACTGTGGAAAACAGTATGGAGGTTCCTTAGAAAACTAAATATAGAACAATCATATGACCCAGAAATCCTGGGCATCTATCTGGACAAAACTATATTTCAGGAGTTCCTGTTGTGCCTCAGCGAGTTAAGAACCTGACATATATCCATGAGGATTAGGGTTTGATCCCTAGTCGCTCAGTGGGTTAAGGATCTGGCATTTACATGAGCTGCAATGTAGGCTGGCATCTGCAGATCCAACTCCACCCCTAGCCTGGGAACTTCCATATGCCACAGGTGCTGCTGTAAAAAGAAAAAAATATATAGTTCAACAAGATACATGCACCCCTATGTTCCCTGCACCACTATTCACAATAGCCAAGACATGGAAACAGCCTAAATGCCCATTAACAGATGAACGGATGAAGAAGACATGGTGTATATATACACAGCAGAATACTACTCAGCCATAAAAAATAGAGTCCTCTTGACCCCGGAGTGTTTACCCTTGATCTTAACCCTGGGGGATGTCAGAGGAGCTGCAGTAGGGTCTGCAGGTGGGTGAACATGAGCCTAGCTGGCTTCTTGAAATTCTTTACTTTTTTCCCTCTTCAGCTGGAGAAAAGAATTACAATTGTGACTTACTGTCACTGAATTAAATGACTTTCTGGAATGATTTTTCCATGCCTAAACTCCTGGCTGCATATAGCTCTCCTGCTTTCATCTCCCACTCTCTTTCGTTTTCCACTATTCTCTTGCTTCAATATATTTTATCTTATATGTTATATGTATTTTTACATATAAATATGTTGTATGTAGCATCATTACAAACCTCTTTATAACCTTTTTTTAGGAACAAAGTGGGGCACAAATGAATAACAATACAAATAATTAAATATATGCCTCAACCTCAAATCACTTTACTGAAAAGCTAGAATAATGCAGGTTAGTTATGCATGAATGTGGGGCAAATCATGACCAGTCCAGAAGCAAATATTGAAAAAGCCCCAGTATATGCAATCACGAAGCTCTGCAATATGGAAAGTATAGGCAGGTCTTATTTCAGAAGGAACAGGGCAGTTCAGGGTCGTTCACAGAGGTTCAGTCCAGCAGGCATGAGCTGGATATTTACTGTCTCAGAATGGCATAAATTTATTAGATATCAATTTTTGATGACTCTTTATTTTTATATCAGAAACCCAAGTATAAAACACTAGTTGACTCATGTGAAAGAATCATTGAAACTGTTTATTGTGTTGTATAGAAAGAACTATGCCAAGTAAAGAGTGCATCTTCCTGTCGTTTTGATCTGTTGTGGGTATTGTATGAATCTCTGATCTTAATAATTTGGAACCACTGGCAAAATTTTTTTTCCATTTTAAATTTTTTGAGAATCTGCCATACAAATATCCTTATAAATACAGAATGACAGATTAAAATTTCACATGTATGTCATGACATGAACATAATAAAAAGACATCTCATGTTTTTTTATTATAAACAGCCTATGATATGTAGTTTAATATCACCTGTAGATATTTACTCTAAGAAGAAAATAACTTCCTATATTTTATTTACTAGATGATGCTAAAACTTACTTTTATGGTCTGCATTATTCTATTTAATTTTCTTCTTACTAAGATTCTGTCTAAACTACCAAGATGAATAATAAATTCTTCATGGTGAAATTAGCCCATTATGAGATACCCAAAGGTAGTTTTATTCTTCATTTGAATAACTGATATATTTTTTGGAATGTCTGGATAAATTTAGAAATTTATCAGTATTCATGAATGTAAAATATTTTGTTGGTGTTCGTTTCTTAAATCCTCTAAACCAAAAAGCAAATTTAAGTCTTCCAATCCCAAGTTTCTATGTGCAAATTATTTTAGTTCAAATTCTATTAAAAATATGTTAAAAGGATGATTTAAATCTATTTTTGAAAACAAATACTTTTCAGTTTGACTAATAATATGTTAATTACAATGAAATTGACTAAGTCAGAGTTCCAGTTATAGCTAAAAACCCAACATAGTGTCTGTAGGGATGTGGGTTCAATCCTTGGCCTCTAAGGATCTTGCATAAGGTGCAGCATAGGTAGCAGATGTGGCTCGGATCCAGTGTTGCTGTGGTTGTGGCATAGGCCGGCAGCTGCAGCTTGGATTTGACCTCATTCCAGGAACTTCCATATGCCACAGGTGCAGCTGTAAAAGGAAAAGCTTTAGAAAAGAAATTTAAAAAAGAATTTGACTAAGTCAGACAATGTTATATATTTGCTAGTGCTTCAATTTTCATCAAGAGAGGAATGAATATGACTTAGTATTGAAATGCTACCACCATGTTTAAATCCATCTCTGTGCTGTGCAAACAGAAACAACTAAAGCAGCTGTCTGCCTCCTCCACATTTAGCAGAGCACTCAGTAACTCTCAAAGCTGGCAGGATTAGATACTCACTATAAAACAAGGTTGCCCAATTCTGTGCTATAGATTTTTTTTAAAATATCCCACTTTTGAATAATAAAATGCAAATATATGTAAAATATGCACACATTTCCATTTGCAAGTTATAATGAGAATATAGGAGATAAACCAGTTAGTCTACTTAGTATAGCAGAATTACCAGTTTAACTCAATTCACTTATTAAAGACATGATCTTTATTAAGAACTGAATCAGAATGTATTATCCAAAATGAGTTGCCAAACAGTACTTCTTTCCATCAGTGAGAAAGTTCTACTAACCTTTCCCCCTTTACCAGTTGGGTACTCTGCCTTGTCTTTTAGGTTATGCCAACAGACCACAGCAGTCTTTTAGATGGTGAGTAAAAACCAGTTACACAGCTAAAGCTTTAGCAGTGCTAGCCCAGGAGCATGCTTAAAAATATTATACTAGAAATATCCTGACAGTCACAACTTCAGGACAATTTGGGAACTAACTTCAGCTCAGATACAATCTGAAAATTGGCCTTCCTGCCAAAAAGCTAAACTTTATAAACTTTTCCCACAGGCAGAGAGAGGACAGAGAAGGACAGACCAAAAGACCATGTACACACAAAAGGGAAGATGCTGTGGAATATTGACTATAGTCCAATACAAATACCATTTATAAATGTCATGACATACAGAGCATGGTTTTTTCCCCCTGGCACTTGTCACCCTTTTATTTACCCATTTTAAAGAGACACAAGACAATTTTGTAAAGTACTGTAAAATACCTAATACTGAATCTTTCCCTTGGAAACAGGTGAAATATACCTTGAGATGCATTAATGACTGTAGCTTGGTAGGTCTGAATAGCTGCTGTACTTTTTAGAACTTTCTGCCCAGACAAGGCTTGAGTTATACTTAGAGAAGAAGTGTAAACATGCCATGTTTATCCTCTATCACATTCTTCATAGTCACTATCTCTCCTCCTGTATATCTGATAGGTTGAACTTGTGCAGACACCAGTTCTGCATCTAGAGGGGCAATGGCCCTGTGCAATGAGCAGGGGAGAAACTAGAGTCAGGAGTTCCCATTGAGTGTCAGTGGAAATGAACCCAACTAGGATCCATGAAGATGCAGTTTTTATCCCTGGCCTAACTCAGTGGGTTAAAGACCCCAGCATTGCTGTGAGCAGTAGTGTAAGTTGCAGATATTGCTCTAATCTGGTGTTGCTGTAGCTGTGGTGTAGGCTGGCAGCTGTAGCTCCGATGATTTGCCCCTTAGCCTGGGAACTTCCATATGCCACAGGGGCAGCCCTAAAAAAAGGCAAAACAAATTAAAAAAAAATAAAGTCATTAGGAGTTCCCCTGCAATGGCTGTATATTCACAGAAACAGTGGAAACAAGCCTGTCCTTTTCTTGCAGCCTCAGGTGGGAGCTAGGAGAAAGAGGACTATAAATGTTCTCCTAGATACAAAGGCAAAGAACAAATAAATGCAAAAAGAACTAGTGCTCTTTTCACTAAATTAGTTTAAAATCCCTAGGACATTGCAGGTAGCCATGTGATGAACATAACACAGTAAAAGGAAAATGTTGGGAAGTTTAGCAGAGTACCACATCAGCTATTATTAATCTGATGAACTTTTCACTTGTAACATTTGAAAGTATGATTATCATAAAGCATGGAAAAAAATTCCTGTAGAAGATATTTTTAGGATTTCAGAATGTATAAAGATGGGCAACGTTAAGTAACAATTTGAAGCTCTGTTAAATTTTTTCATGGTTAAGAACTTTTAATGAATTGTATTACAGTTAGGTTGACACACATCCAATTACTTTTAAAAATAGATAAAATGTGTGCTCCTGAACATCTTTGGAAAGTTATATTTTAAAGTGACTTTGCTATATTGAGGAATTCTATAGAAATCACTGTTTTAAGGCACTTGTATTCCAATTAATGTCCTCTCTTTTCAACCTCTAGGTCTAATTTTATTATTTGTTTACAGAAGGTAAGTGCTTACGAACAAAATATATTTTAGCTGTACAATATATGGAGTCTGTGGAAAAACAAAACTGGCTTAAAAATTCCTGGAAGATTTCAGCTTTTGGATGTGATGAAGTACTTGGGACCAGATTTGTCATTCTCTCATGAACATCTACAAAATCAAACATAATAGACGACACTTCTGTACCAAAATATGGGACAACAGGCAGCATGATTGTGACCCATTGAGATAAGGGACAGAAATAAGGCAAATTTAGGTCCCAGCTTTCTGCCTGGAGGCACCCTCCAGACCACGCACAGGAGGATAAATCAAAGTGCAACATGATGATTCACTGAGTGAAAGAGTCAGAGGAGAAAGCTCAGGGAGGTCAATGTGACTGTAATTCAGAGATATTGGAGCTATGCAAATGGAGTTCCCCAAAATCTCTCCAAGAGGCCCCTGGAGCTGGTTACTGAATACTAAGCAAAACTGTGAGGTCAGGTAAAGAGCGAACGGGGAGCTGTAAGGGAGAAATTCCCAGAGCTTGTTCAGGTCTGGGAGATGTTTGAGTCTGACACAGACTTTGGAGTCTTCTTGGAAACTTGAAGACATTCTGGATACACCTTATAAGAGTTACATCTTACTAGCGTGGGAATGCTGCTATTCCAAGAGGCCTGCAGTGGTCCACACCTCTTGGGATTCATGAACTCTCCCCCTTAACTGTGAGCAAGGCTTGGTGACTTGCATATCATTAATAGGGTACAATGAAGTAATGATAGCTTATTTCTGAGATTAGATTAAAAGATGCTGGCTTGACAGTTCCCTTTATAACTCAGCAGATTAAGACCTGACATAGTGTCCATGATGATGCAGGTTCAATCCCTGGCTTCTCTCAGTGAGTTAAGGATCTGGCGTTGCTGAAATCTGCTCCACAGGTTGCAGAAGCAACTATGATCTGGTGTTGCTGTGGCCATGGTGTAGGTCTGCAGTTGCAGCTTTGATTCAGTCCGTAGCCTGAGAATTTCCATATGCCACAGGCACAGCCCTAAAAAGAAGAGGGGAAAAAGGAAAAAAAAAATAGAAAAGAAAAAGATGCTAGCTTGGTGCCAGCTTGGAGTTCCCACTGTGGTGCAGCATGTTAAGAATCTGACTGCAGTGGCTCAGGTCTCTGCAGAGACTCGGGTTTGATCTCCAGCCTAGAGCAGTGGGTTAAAGGATATGAGGTTGCTGCAGCTACAGAATCCTTGGCCTGGGAACTTCCATATGCCCTGGATGTGGCCATAAAAAATAAAATAAAATAAAAAAACTCTGGCTTATGTCTTACTTGCTTTCTTTCTTGATGGCTTGCTTTGGTGAGCTATACTATAGACAGGACCAGATGGCAAGAAACTGAGGGAGGTCTCCAGCCCATCAGCTGATGAGCAAACAAATCTTGTGCACAACTACTCAAGCAATCTGGGAAGAGAGTCGAGCACTGAGTGACTGCAACCCTGGGTGACTCTTATAGCCTTAGGAGAGACCCTGAGACAGGGAAACTCATGCTCAGATTCTTCTCCAGCAGACACCATGGGATAATAAATGGGTATTTTTTAACTTCTCTACTTGGGAAAATTTGTTATATAGTGATAGATAACTGCCTAGAAGTGGGGATTTACCATAATAAATATTTAAATATAGATAATTAGCACAAAGGCTAAACTATCCTGAGACTAAAACTATTACAGACAGTTAGCAGAGCGTAAAGCAAGCTTTGAAAAGACCAAGTTAATTAGTAACAATGTATACATTAATGGAGTAATGTCCAACTTTTTAAAAGGAAGGAAATGGAAGAAGCTAGCATGTGAAATTCACAATATCCAAATTCCAAAAAATTAATAAGTGAAAACAAAGGGAAATGTAACCTGCTAAAGGGAGAAACAGATACTCAAATGACAGTAATAATAGAATTAATAGACAGGAAGTAAAACAACTGTGTTTAAGAATGCTCAAGGATTTAAAGAAAAACTTGAATATCATGTTAAAATAGAAATTAAAGCTGTATGTGAAAGAGTTAAATAGAAACATTTTAAGCTTTACATATCTCATGCACTAAACTCTAAAAATTACTCCATGATTTTAATAGCAGACTAGGCACTGCAGAAGAGATCAGTGAACTCAATGACACAGAAAAAAAATTTTCTAAAGTGACTACACTAGGGAAAAATACAGAAGCCTACAAAAATATACAGTTCCTCTGAGATCTGTGCTATTTCCTCAATGTTTCAATTAGATGTCAACAATAGAAAAACATTCTAACATCTGCATAATTAGAGTCCCAGAGATGTGGATAAAAGTTAAAAAAAAATAGATAAACATTTTCCAAATTTGCTAAATACTAGGTATACTAACTTTCAGAAGCTCAGTAAGTTCCAGATGACTACACATCAAGAAAATAAATATACCAGGGCATCTCACAATCAAATTGTTGAATACCAGTGATGAGTGGAAAATCTTTTAACATAAGTCAGAGAAAATATAAATTATTTAGAGATGACAATAATGCAAGACGATAATAATGAAATATAATTTTCAAAGTGCTAAAAGGGAAATCTATCAACCTAAAATTCTATACTCAGAAAAAATGTACATCTAAAATAAAGGCAAAATAGAGATTTTTCAAAGAAACCAAAGCAGAGAGAATTTTTCCCCAGCTGACTTTCACTATAGGAAATATTAGAGGCCGTCATAGTGGTTGTACCAGCTTACATTCCCAAAAACAGTGTAGGGAGTTTCCCTTTTCTCCACACCCTCTCCAGCATTTGTTACTTGTAGACTTTTAATGATGGTTAAAATAAGTCAGACAGAGAAAGACAAATATTGTAGTGTATGGTTTTTATGTTGAATCTAAAAAAAATGTACATATGAACTTATTTACAAAATAGAAATAGACCCGTGGACATAGAAAACAAACCTGTGGTTACCAAATAGGAAAGTGGGGCGAGCCACAAATTGGGAGTTTGAGATTAACAGATACACAATATCAAATATAAAATAGATAAACAACAAGTTCCACTGTATAGCACAAGCAACTGTATTAATATCTTGTAATAAACTATAATGGAAAAAATAAAAAATATAGACATATACATATATATGTATATGTAAATAAGTATAAGTCATTTCACTGTACACCTGAAACTAACACAATATTATAAATAAACTAAACTTTAACAAATAAATAAATAATAAAATAGAGTCTTTCAGATGGAAGAACAATGGTACAAAATAGAAACTTGGATTTCTTGAAAGTAATAGTGTTGGGAATGATAAATATGTGAGTAAATAAAATGGTTGAATATTCTCATTTTTAAATTCTACAGACGATAAATGACATTTTAAAGGAAAAATAATAGAAAGTATACTGTAGAATTTATATGTATAAATTATAAATCCTATGTATACAAGCAAAAGCAAAAAGGATGAGGGAATGCAATTATGTCGTTAAGATTTTGTTACAGGTTACCTGAAGTGATGCAACAATAACTGAAGACAGAGGGGCATAAATTAAGATGCCTAAAGAAACTTTAGAACAAACCTTTAAAAACGAAACAGAAAGCTATTGCTATTAAGACCATGGAGAAAATAAAATGGAATAAGGAAACAATAAGAAGTTGAGGAAAGAAGAGGGAAATAGCACAGATACAAATAAAAAACCTGTTATGAAGGCAGCAAAAAAACCAATCAATCAATGGAAAAATGGGCAAAAGACCTGAATAGACATTTCTCCAAAGAAGATATACAGATGGCCAACAAACACATGAGAAAATGCTCAACATCACTGATTATAAGAGAAATGCAAATCAAAACTACCATGAGATACCACCTCACACCAGTCAGAATGGCCATCATTAATAAATCCACAAATAACAAGTGCTGGAGGGGGTGTGGAGAAAAGGGAACCCTCCTGCACTGCTGGTGGGAATGTAAACTGGTACAGCCACTATGGAGAACAGTTTGGAGATACCTTAGAAATCTATACATAGAACTTCCATATGACCCCGCAATCCCACTCTTGGGCATCTATCCGGACAAAGCTCTACTTAAAAGAGACACATGCACCCGCATGTTCATTGCAGCACTATTCACAATAGCCAGGACATGGAAACAACCCAAATGTCCATCGACAGATGACTGGATTCGGAAGAAGTGGTATATATACACAATGGAATACTACTCAACCATAAAAAAGAATGACATCATGCCATTTGCAGCAACATGGATGGAACTAGAGAATCTCATACTGAGTGAAATGAGCCAGAAAGACAAAGACAAATACCATATGATATCACTTATAACTGGAATCTAATATGCAGCACAAATGAACCTTTCCTCAGAAAAGAAAATCATGGACTTGGAGAAGAGACTTGTGGTTGCCTGATGGGAGGGGGAGGGAGTGGGAGGGATCGGGAGCTTGGGCTTATCAGACACAACCTAGAATAGATTTACAAGGAGATCCTGCTGAATAGCATTGAGAACTATGTCTAGATACTCATGTTGCAACAGAAGAAAGGGTGGGGGAAAAAACTGTAACTGCAATGTATATATCTAAGGATAACCTGACCCCCTTGCTGTACAGTGGGAAAATAAAAAAAAAAAAGAAAGTAGCTTTACAAAGTTGGCATCACTAAGGCAAAGGTAAACTTCCACTAAGACAAGAGAAATAAAGTTGGATTAATATGTATTAATAAAAAAAAAAAGGAGAGAATACCACTGGATAAAAGAGATAAATTCAATGATATGGCCTACAAGAAATGCATTTCAAATGCTAACACATGGGTGTTATAATGAATGCAAATGAAATGTAAATATGTCCTCATAGAGAATATACCACTGCTGAGAAGAAAACAGGCATAGCTATATTAATATCAGAGAAAATAAACTTTAGGATGATAAATTATACCTAAAAAGAAAGATTACAATGATAAAGCAGAAAATTAATTAAGAAGATATTACAACTGTAAATGTGTATGCTCGGACTAAAATAAATTCAAAATGCATAAAGTAATAGTTGACTGAACTAAAAAGCAAAACAGAAAAATCCACAATTATATGTGAACATCTCCTTCTTCTTTTCTTTTTTTTTTTTTCCTCCATGGCATATGGAGGTTCCCAGGCTAGGGGTCGAATAGAAGCTGTAGCCACTGGCCTACACCACAGCAACATCAGATCTGACCCTCGCCTGCAACCTACGCCACAGCACACAGCAATGCTGGATCCTTAAGCCACTGAGCAAGGCCATAAACTATCTGAGGTGAATAATCTCCAAATACAAGTTAATTAATGTATTTACCTTGAGGGGAAAAAATAGTGAAAAGTTCAAATCTTTTTTTTGTCATTGATACCAATGGTTAACTGCCATATTCCTGAGTTAATATCTTAAAGACTGTATTTACTACTAACTTTGTATGAAGAATAATGGGTATGCTAGTGAATACATTGTTGGCCCTTAATGTCATTATTTATTAGAGAATATAGAGTACGACCACTGTGGGATTCCAAACACAGCCAGTAAAATGGTGCCATTGAGAAGCCTGCACACCGACACTGAAGAAGATGGGGAAGAGTTGAGGCTTCCATGCATTGCTGATACAAAGTGCATGGTAAAACCACTGTGGAAAACAACTTGGCAGCACAAGCTTATCACACAACCCAGCCATTCCACTCATAGGTATTTACTCAAATGAAATGACAGCATATGCTTGGACATAGGTTCGAGCTCAGAATTGGAATCCAACAGGTGAATAGATAAACTATTCCATTCATATTAACCTTAAAATAGAAACAAACCAAAAATCCATCAATAATGAGTGGATAAACAGATTGCGGTGCATGCAATGAAATACTACCTATGAATAAAACAAGAAGAAACTACTGATGACACACATCATGCATAAATCTCAAATACATGCTGTGATACTGGAGGCTGACACAAAAGAGGACAGAGTATATGATTTCATTTGTGTGAAATCCTATCACATGTAAAGTTTAATTCACAGCAGCAGAAAGGTCATGCTTACCTTGAGCCAAGGTGGCAAAGTGGGGCCTTTTTTTTTTTTTGCTTTTTAGGGCTGAACCCATGGCATATAGAGATTCTCAGGCTAGGAGCCACAGCTGACGGCCTATGCCACTGCCTCAGCTCTGCAGGATCTGAGATACGTCTGCGAACTATACCACAGCTCATGGCAATGCCGGATCCCCAATCCACTGAGCTAGGCCAGGGATCAAACCCACATCCTCATGGATGCTAGTCAGATTGGTTTCTGCTGTGCCACAAGGGGAACTCTGAGTGGGGACATTTAATGCTAAAGGGTACAAGGAAACGGTCTGTATTTTGATTGTGGTATATCCAATGTCAAAATCCAATAGTTTGTGCACTTAAAAATATGCATGTATTTTATTGTATATAAATATTTCCTCAGTGGAATGGAGTAAAACATTTTTTTAAAGAAAGGAACATTCTTAAAATATTTTTCTCAATACTCAAATATTCTAATATGACAAAAAATAGTTATAAACTTTAATAATGAAGACAACAGAATCTAACTGTTAGGAGCAAAATCACAAAACTAAATGTATTTGAACTTACCCTACATACTAGACACAAGGATCACTTCATTGCCTTTGCTATAGTCAAACACTGTAGAGAAAAGTGAAATTTTAAGAAACATGATTTTATGTTCAGTCCAAAAAAGGAGAAAGGAAGAGGAGTGAGGTAAAATGAGTGAAAATAAGAAATAAAGTTGTATTATATGGTTATAGCATCTGCCATAGATAACATAGTGCTCTAAATTCCCTGAACTGGGAGAGATAAGAAAAGAAATCATTGCTTGGGTCAGTGGCCTGAAGGAAAAATATTCATTTTCAAATTGCGTTAGGTTACCTGAGGCCCATACTTGAAAATGCCTGTCTTAGCTCATAAATCCCTTTGGGGTAGAGTCTCCAAAGATAGAATAGCTTACTCAGAGGAAGAGGAATCACGCATAACACATTTTTGGAGTCTCATGGGGAAATCTGGAGAAGAGTTCTCAAAGTGTCTTACACACGTGATGCAGGCATGGGGGTGATCCTTCATAGAGACTCAAAAATGCATGTGAAACTTCTATCTTTTAATCTAAAATTTCAATTAAGGTTTATGATAATTTATACATTGATTGAGGATTGTCATCTTTTCCCAAAAATGATTGGTTTAGGTGGGTCACCATGGTAGCCATCACTTCTGCAAGTGCTTACCTTTCTCTGTGAGAATACTGTCAAAGATTCAATTCTGCCATTGCACTGCGAGGAGGATGGATTTTTCTAGCCGCAAAAGAAAAAAAAAAGGCAAGGAATTTTTCTTTTTCAGATACAAAATTTTTCCTTAATATAGCACTCCCTCAAAAGCCAAACATAGCTCTTTGAGGCCAGGATATGAGATGAGGATGCACACACACACACACACACACACACACACGCACACACACTAGTGATTTGTTTGGTAGAAGCAACCTCCCCCCTTGATTTTCTAAATACTTCCCTGGGGCTTAGCTTCTCCATTGGGAAACTCTATCTACCCCCAAATTCCAAAGTAGGACCTGTAGAGAGACTTACTGCACAAATATATATATTTGAGCCACACCCACAGCATGTGAAAGTTCCCAGGCCAGGGATTAAATCTGAGCCACAGCCGCAACCTATGCCACAACCACAGCAACATTAGATCCTTACTCCACTTTCCTGGTCAGGTATGAAAACTGTACCTCAGCAGTAACTTGAGCTGCTACAGAGACAATGTAAGGTCCTTAAACTACTGTGACACAGCAGGGACCCCAAAAATACATATATATTTTGGTCATTTTAGGACCGCACCTGCAGCATATAGAGTTTCACAGTTTAGGGGTCAGTCGGAGCTACAGCTGCTGGCCTACACCACAGCCACAGCAACACGGGATCTGAGCTTCATCTGCAACCTAAACCACAGTTCATGGCTAGATGAACCAATGCTGGATCTTTAACCCACTGAGTGAGGCCAAGGATGGAACCTGCATTCTCATGGATACTAGTCAGATTCGTTTCCATTGATCCATCATGGGAATTCCCCAAAAACATATTTTTAAAATGACAGTGGATTATTAGGGGATAATCTGGACAGATTTGTACAAAATTCCACTTAAAACCTTTGTTTACTTTGAAATGCAATTAGTGTTCTTAAGTGCATCATCACCCTGACTTTGGAGTTTCTAGAAAGAAATCATTTAGTAGAATCAGAAAAGCACATTTTTGTATTCAATAGCTGTTTACTTAAATGCACATTGCAGTTTTCAGAAGCGGTTTTCCCTCATTGCCTGTATTTGCATAATGTTTATGTCAAGAAGGTTATTTAAGAGCAATGAAAGTTTGAAGTTTGGAGTATGTGCTTTAATCAAGTCTGTGGTTACTGAATCTGGAGTCATTTGGTTATTCAGAAAGTCTAATTTGGTGTGTGATTTTCTATAACTTTTTAACAATAAGTTGTCTCCCCAAAAATAAAGAACTCAAGTTTTAGAATAACACTACAATTAATTTATAATGTTCTTAAGCCACTGCTTATTTGAATTGATGATAGTTACCTAATTGGAATATGATTTTCTGAAGAAGGATATAGTCATCTTTTCAAACGGAGGAAGTAAGATATTTGGAACTATGAATAAAAAACATATTATTCCTGGCTCTTCATTGACTCTTTGGAAATTCTTAGACTCATGGATAATTTCCATTTCACCATCTATAATTCAAAATGCTAATAGAGCAATAACATTATTCATCAGGCATGAAATAGGTTTATCTTGTATTATTTGTATTTTCTGAAAATGAAAACACTATTCAGGGTTTTAAATAACCCCTTGTAATTTCTAATCTCTCTATTCTAACATATATAGAACAATTCAACTCTTGTTTCCTTTTAAAATGTTTATTTTTTAATTCAAAAAGATACAAATCCTGCATTCTAGTGCCCTGCTAGTAAAGGTATAAAATTAGAATTATATTCTTTTACCTAAGTACACATCATCAAGTGTGTTTCCTGAGTCTGGGGAATGAAGTAATTCACTCTACAGTTCTCACAATTGTTTATCAAATTCTCTTGCCTCCACAGAGGAATGGAGCTTCCGCTGGTGCCAAGGACTACACAGTCTATCAGGAAAAAACTGATTGACCATATTAAGATGAAATTTTCCTTTTTATAAATAATGAAAAGATTAATGATTATTGATAACAATTTTCACATTTATTACTTTTAGAATTCTCAGGTCAATATTTGGTCAATTTTCTTTAATTTCCCTGTTGACTCCAGACTTCCTGAAATGTTTCAGTGGAGATCAGTCATATCCTATAAGTTTTTGTTCTGTATCTGTTTACTTTATTCAAAATGGACCTAGATATTAAAAAATTATCATCTATATGATTTCTTATTTCCAAAGCTAAGAACTATTTTTTGAATCAGAAATCTATGAAAACACATGCACACACAGATTCCCATATTTGTCTCACATGGAATTATATTCTTGAGCTACCAAGCCACCCCACATTTCGACTGCTGTCTAAGGTCCTTCTTATTTTTCATCTAAATCAGTCAATCAGCCAACATTTATTCCATGCACATACAAAGTTTTAAGCTAGGCTTTGGGAATATACTTACTTTGACTTTAAGTGAACAAATACAATTTTTTTGCCAAAATATAATTTTCTATAAAGAAATATAATCTCAAAGTAAGAAGTAGAGTCTAGGATGAGAGATTCATAAAAGAAATCTCTGGGAGTTCCTGTTGTGGCACAGTGGAAATGAATTTGACTGGTATCCCTGAGGATGTGGGTTCCATTCCTGACCTGGATCAGTGGGCTGGGGATCTGTGAACTGTGGTGTAGGTTACAGGCCTGGCTTAGATCCTGTGTTGCTGTGGCTGTTGTGTAGTCCTCAGCTGCAGCTCTGATTCGACCCCTAGCCTGGGAAATTCCACATTCCATGGGTGCGGCCCTAAAAAACAAAACAAAACAGACGACAAACAAAAAAGATATCTCTGTAAATTACAGTAAGTCTCTTTTCTTTTGGAAAAGACTGAATCAGAAACTTATCTTTGTGATGAATAGATACAGCATAAATAGAGTTTTTACTTAAATTTTATGGTATGTAATAAAGAGATCTTTCTAACTTCTCCATACAAAAAAAAGGATACTGGCTACATTAGTGCTTTGCAGTCACTGTCAAAAATTTTATATTTGTTCAAATATTCTCATTAACTTCATTTGGAAGTTGAGGCCCATGTTTTCTTTTTTTGACTTTTTGCCATTTCTTGGGCTGCTTCCGCAGCATCTGGAGGTTCCCAGGCTAGGGGTCGAATAGGAGCTGTAGCCGCCGGCCTATGCCACAGCCACAGCAACGCGGGATCCGAGCCTCATCTGCGACCTACACCACAGCTCACGGCAATGCTGGATCCTTAACCCACTGAGCAAGGCCAGGGATTGAACCCTCAACCTCATGGTTCCTAGTCGGATTCATTAACCACTGAACCATGACGGGAACACCCTGAGGCCCATGTTTTCAAATCAAAGTACTAACTAAAGTTTTATAATCATTTGAGTTTTTTCTTTTAATTTCCAAAATTATACTTCATGGATATAAAGTATTCTGATAAGCAGATAATGGAGAAATACAATCTCATTTGAACAGACATACCCCTCTGAACCCTAGAACCTCCTCCAAAGTCACCTCTTCATTGTATGTTACTGGTTCTCATGGCCTTCTAGTGGTTCAATCCACTTCAGTCCTAACCCTAAAGAGCTATTTTTAAAAACTTTTATTGGGGGGTTCCCATTTTGACTCAGTGGAAACAAATCTGACTAGCATCATGAGGATGTGTGTTCAATCCCTGGCTTACTCAGTGGGTCGGGGATCCAGCACCGCTGTGAGCTGTGGTGTAGGTCACAGATGCAGCTCAGATCCTGCATTGCTGTGACTGTGGCATAGGCCTCAACTGCAGCTCCGATTCAACCCCTAGTCTGGTAATCTCCAAATGCCTTGGGTGTAGCTCTAAAAAGCAAAATGAAAAAATTATTAAAATATAGTTAATTTATAACGTTGTGCCAATTTCCGATGTACAGTATAGTGACCAAGTCATATGTATGTCATGTGTGTGTGTGTGTGTGTGTGTGTGTGTATGTATATACATTCTTTTTCTCATGTTATTTTCCATCATGTTCTATCCCAAGAGATTGAATATAGCTCCCTGTACTATACAGCAGGACCTCATGGCTTATTCATTCTAAACGTAAGTTTAAATCTACCAACTCAAACTCCCTATCCAGCCCACTCCTTCTCTCCACTTTAGCAACACAAGTCTGTTCTCTATGCTTTTTTTCTTTTTTCTTGTCTTTTTAGGGCTGCACACATGGCATATGGAGATTCCCAGGCTAGGGGTCGAATCAAAGCTGTAGCCTCTGGCCTACGCATGGCCACAGCAATGTGGGAGCCAAGCCGCATGTTCAACCTACACCACAATTCACAGAAACCCTGGATCCTTAGCCCACTGAGTGAGGTCGGGGATTGAACCAGTGTCCTCATGGATGCTAGTCATATTTGCTTTCACTGAGCCACGACAGGAACTCCCCATGTCCATGATCTGTTTCTGTTTTGTAGATAGGATAGGATTTGTGCTGTATCTTAGATTCCACATAGAAGTGGTATCATATGGTATTTGTCTTTCTCTTTCTGATAGATTCAGTGCAATCCCTATCAAATTACCAACGACATTCTTCACATAACTAGAACAAAATAATTATTTAAAATTTTCGTGGAAACACAAAAGTCCCTAAATAATCAAAGCAATCCTGAGAAATAAAAATGGAGATGAAGGAATCAGGCTCCCTGACTTCAGACTATCCTAAAAAGCTACAGTCATCAAAATAGTATGGTACTGGCACAAACACAGAAATATAGATCAATAGAACAAGCTATAAAGCCCAGAAATAAACCCAAGCACTTATGGTCAACTAATCCATGACAAAATAAAAAAATAAAAAAACTATTTTATGTGAAATTAGAAGAAAAATTTCTTAACAGAACGTGAAAGAGGGTGTGACTAATAGTAGGCATTACATGTGTGATAGTAGTTACTGGCAAGTATGTTTATTATTCAAATATCTGAGCCATCCATATGCATACCTTTTCTTCCATTTGCCCAAGCTCTGTTGTGAAATCTGCTTCCTTGGACTAAAATCCTTCTGTTTCCCTCTCAAGAGTGATTTCCCTCCCAGGACCACATTCTCTGCCATAGTCATTTGATTCTGTCAGCTTGAGCTCCCCAGGCTTCTAGGCACATCTGTGGATATGTGAGGCCCTGAGAATAGAATATACCAATTTTGTCCTGGATGTTCTCTTGCCTCATTGATTCAAAAATTACCAGAGCTTTATGTCCCAACTTATAGTAATGATATGTGTTTTCATTAGTCCAGTTATGGTCCTCTTTAGAATATTCTAAGGTAATAGATTAGAGTCAAGGTTAATCTTAACTCTGAAATATATCTGAACTTTTCCTTATTAACCATCATCTACCAAGTCAATCATCTTCCCCAGAATCATCTGGGGAGCTTTTAAAGCTACAGATGCCTAGGCCACCAATCCCTGGATTTGGGGCTTGGAATTTTTTTAAGTTTCTCAGGGGATCCCAATATAAAGCCAGCATCAGGTACCAGTAAAATAACACACTCACTGGTCAATCTATTGTGGCCAGATGCCAACCACTGGGAAGCTGTTCACCTTCCTCAGAGCAATCGCTTAGGTTCAATAAGTCCTTGTCACATCAATTGCGCAATATTGCTACCTACCAAATTGAAATCCTTGTGCTCAGAACTGAAGAAGCAAAAATAAACAAGGCATTGTTTCTAGCAAAAACAACAAAAAAGAATATTCTCAATATTTCTGCAGGAATAACGTCTCCCGCCTTCATTTCTCCCCAAATACACACTCACACCCAAATTCATTTTTTGTTTTTAATTCTATGAATTGTAAGAGCAATCAACATTACTTAAGATGATTTGTAGCATCTGTTATGTTTATCATTCACCACATTAATAATACTATTTGCATACTTGAACAGTATTATGGTTGATAAACACAGTTTTAAGATGGGACGGTGAAACCCAGAAACCCCTGGACTCTGACCTCACTTGTAGTGACTAGATGAAGGAAGTAACTATATTTGACAGCAAAATCTTTCCAAGGATAATGTCAGAAATCAATGCGCTAATGAATGAGTCACAAAACAGAGAGCTTAGGTCAGATTCTCTGCAAAATGCTTGCAACACTAAAGATCTGTGATTCTATAAATGTAAGTAATATGTGGTCCAGACTTGATTGCTGCATGTGGTCACTGCATGTAGATATTTAAGTCCATTTAAATTAAATCTAATATAAAAGGCTATTTTCTCAGTTGCACTTCCAGACTTTAAATGCTCATTAGGCACATGTGGTTGGTGGCTCAATATTAGATTGTGCAGAATTATAGAACATTTACATCATTACAAAATGTAATGTTCTGTTGGACAGCGCTGATCTAGATAGGTTTTTTGGGGTTTTTTTTGTTTGTTTGTTTGTTTGTTTGTTTTTTGAGCACTAAGTAAAATGAGTAGCAGAGTGAAAGGACAATTCATATGGAAGACCCAATGATCCATTTCACATTATACCATATGGAAGAAGTGTAGAATCAGTGATAAGTCCTGCACCCCCCCCCCAGTTTTTTTTTAGGGCCACACCCTTGGCATCTGGAGGTTCCCAGGCTAGGGGTCGAATAGAGCTAGAGCTGCCAGCCTATGCCACAGCCACAGCAATGCAGGATCCGAGTCATGTCTACGACCTACACCACAGCTCATGGAAATGCTAGATCCTTAACCCACTGAGCAAGACCAGGGATTGAACCTGCAACCTCATGCTTCCTAGTCAGATTCATTTCCGCTGCACCACGACAGGAACTCCTGACCCCCTTTTCTAATTGCTGTCATTTATGCTACTTTTGATGGAATTTCCTAGAACACATTTCCTACATTTACTGCCTTTAACTGTGACCTAACCATTGAAAATGTCAAAATCTGCTGGTGTAAATGAGGCACTTTTTTAAAATATTTAATTGTGTTTTCTAGAACTGTTGTTGATTTCAATTGTATTAAAATCATTTGCTACTAAATTTGTATTGGGGCCAGAAGGCACAGCTGGGGAAGTGACAAGCTACTTTTGCTAGGACCAAGCCATAAAGAAGAGACTAAGGTAAACATTTAAAGTCTATTTACACCATGCTCAAAGTTTCTATTTAGTCTGTATCTAGGCATTTGATATATGGGTCCTCTCATCACAGAAGCAGAGCCCTTGTCTACAAAGTAACTCCTTGCTGGACACAAGGTCAGGGCCTGGATGGTGGTAAAAAGCAGGGCATGTCTGATAAAGACTGAGGTATGACTGTCCAATTAGAGCACCAATGAGTCATTTTCTATACACACAAGTGGCTGCCAATGAGAAATTCATGGCTGTTTATCTTTTTTTTTTTTTAACAGATTTCAAACAAAACAAAACAAAAAAAAATCAATGGACACAAGCTGAGCCAAAAGAGATGGAATTTAAAGTAGGATAAGAGTGGAGTTCTCACTGTGGTGAAATGGGATGGGCGGTCTCTCCACAGTGTCAGGACACAGGTCCAATCCCAGGCCCAGCGTGTGCGTTAAAGGATCCGGCATTGCCACAGCTGTGGCTTAGATATCAACTGCTGTTTGGATCTGATTTCTGGCCCGGGAACTCCATATGCTGCCAAGTGGCCAAAAATAAAAAATAAAATGATAGTAACATCTATCAGGTAACCCTTCCAAATAAAGCCCATGCCCACCTGTAGGTCTGTAGGCAGCAGAGTATTGTGGTCTCTCCTTTTTTATTCAACCACACTGTTGGGAAGCAGCTGAGTGTGGTTACTAAAATGTAGTAAATGCAAAAGCATTTGACCTTATTCATCCCCATCCCTATGATTCTGCCAGCCCACTGAAAGGTCCAAGAGACTAAAAACTAGATGAGTCACTCTTTAGTCTTTGCAATCAAAGCCTCTGGGTGGCAGTGGGTGTAAGTCCTATTTTAAAGGCAAGAGAGTGAGTAGGAAGGCAGTATAATCATCCCAAGGATGAGCAGTCTCAGGATCTGCACCTGTCAACAGAAGCTGTTTTTTTCTGTTTGTTTGTGTTTTTTTTGTTTTTGTTTTTAGGACCTCACTGTGCGGTACCAGAACCACGTCTGTGACCTACACTACAGCTTGAAGCAACATTGGAGGATCCTTAACACAGTGAATGAGGCCAGGTATTGAACTCGTACTTCATGGCTGCTAGTCAGGTTCTTAACCTGCTGGACCACACTGGGAACTCAAGAAACTTATAAAATGTTCTGTTTAAACTGTGTTCACAGACAGCTTTAGAGAGTGGAGCCAGTTCAGAAGTAGGTGTGATGAACAGTGGATGATGGAAAATGATTTCTGAAAAGACTCTGTTCTAGTATTTGACATGCCCTTTGTACAGCATCCAACCAAAGGGGGCATTTTATAATTCTCCTGCCCTCATTATTTAATTGTGGTATATACTTGCAAAGCTCACCAAAGGACTTTATAATATATCCAGAATGTTCTGCAGGGGTGAAAATTTTTATGTTCTAGCTTATTGGCAATAAAGAAAAATTCACAGGACTAATAAATTTCTCTATATATGGGGAGGGGGCAGGGATAAGCAAATAGAGGCACCAGTAGAACAGTGTGCATGTCTGTCAAGTTAGACACAATCATGCTGCAACAAAAAACAGCCTGGGGATCTCAATGTCTGTACCAGTGAACTCTTACTTGCATGTTCATTACTGTCTGGTGGCCTTGTTTAGTGTCACCATCACCTGAGACTCACACTGTAGGAACAGTCCCACTGGGGACACTGCTAGTTTTAGGGAAAGGGAAAACAAGAAGGTGGGGAACCCTGTGATGGCTTGTAAATCTCTCATTTGGAGGACCAAGCTTGGAGTCTGTGAGGTTGGAGGCTCTGGTCTTCATAGCAAGGGGAGCAGCAGCTATTTGAGCAGGTAACATCTCCCACATGGGTCCCAGTAGCTGCTGGAGCCAGACAAACTCCAGTTCAAATCCCACACAACAACTATCTGTGGGACAGTGAGAGAGCTCTCTGCATCTTAGTTTTTATTCTATCCTAAGGTGCTTATTTCACAGAGTCATTATAATATTTAAACAAGATAATGCATGTAAAAGACTTAGCACAGTGTCTGACACTTATAAACACTCAGATGTTAGTTATAACTATAGTCAAGTTCTGTTTAAAGGATTTTTAATGCTTTAGGTTTCTTTAACTTGCAATGAAATTCTTTCATACATTTGAAAAACAATTGTTCTAAATATTCCCAGGTGGCTAATGGAAACTAATAGAAGCTATTTGTTTCAAATTCTCAATAGGAATTCACATAATACTTGACTCTTCTTTTTTTAGCTGGGAAGAAGAAAGGATCTGGAAAGGGATTTTATACAATGTCTTCTTTTATAAAAAAATAAAGAGAAAATTCTAATTAATTAACAGACTCTTTGACATAGAGAACAGACTTTGTGGTTGTCAAGGGGGAGGGGTAAGGGAGTGGAATGGACAGGGAGTTTGAGGTTTGTAGATATAGACTATGACATTTAAAATAGATAAGCAATGAGGTCCTACTGTACAGCACAGGGAACTATATCCAGCCTCTTGGGGTAGAACATGATGAAAAATAGTATGAGAAAAAGAATGTATATTTTTGTATGATCATGTCACTATGCTGTACAGCAGAAATTGACATGACACCATAAATCAACTATACTCTAATAAAAATAAAATAAAAAGGACTAAATAATTAAATATAATTTCTTTAACTGACATGAATTAATATAGCTATTATATAGGAAGTGAGTATAACCTTATTTTCAATGCATATAATTAGGCAGATGGATGTGGGTGTCCCTGCATAATTGTAAAATGTTAAGTAAAGTTTTTAATTAAAGCAGTGATTCAACAAGAAAAATAAATAAATTCTACCTCTAAAGTAGCTGTGCTACACAGCTTTATTTCAGACTTCTATAACAATTTTTTGATAAAGGATCTTCTTTCTATTTTTCTAATCCTACCAATTTCAGATAATTTTTTAATCTAGGGTTTTGTTCCAAATCCAGATTCAGCCCGTATAGTAGCACATTAGTATTTCTGACATTTAATAAAACAATACTGAAAATAAATTCCAAAAGAAAGCTTATGATAAAAGAATTCAGATCATACCTGTGTGCTTTATTCAATATCACAGTTTTAGCTCTAGAAATTACGTTGGGCAAATGGTAAAATTTTGATGATCACTATTCATAAGGTCTCTGTTGAAAGTAACTAAATTTAAACAACTGAAAAGTCTTTGTCTGAAATATGAAAGGTTATAGTAATAATAAAGGTGAGAGGGAATGGAATGTTTTTAAAATCCAAAGAACATTACTCTCACATTTAAAATTCATAAGCAAAATTTTCATAAAAACTGGCATTTTATTCTGCTGACATTTGAGTTGGAATTTTGCCTCACTTCAAGGTCACTGGCTAAATGTTTAATGTGAAAAAAAAAAACTTTATAGATCAAAATAAGGCCTATACAATACTAATGAGTAAAATGATCTTGCTTAAAACAAGCTTTTGATGTCCCTTGAACTTCTTCCTAAACAAAAGAGCAATCAAACAGAAAAGAAAGTTTTAGCTTTCCTTGGAGAAAAGCAGGAATTTCAAAACAGAACTAATTAGTATACAGAAAATACACAAAAAACGAACATAAATGTGACAGACTTATTCAAACAAAGACCATTCAGTTACTCAAGCTTGAGGAGCATACACCCAAATTTATTCCTCTAAGCACTTAGAATGTCGTGGATTCACCTCTTCTGCTCAGAAGCATCTTCTTCCCTATGGCCACCTCTCTCCAAGTCTTTCCAGTACCTCAGTTTGAATGTGGTCACCTTCCAGAATTTACTGCTGACCCTGATTTTCTTGCATCAGCAAAGTTGTCTAATGCAAAGGTCAATAGATACACATGTCCCACACACCAGGTTTTCCTCTTCCTTTCTGTGCCCTGGAATCCCTGCCCTTTATCTCTTTCAGACTTCATCCCTGTTCTGTTTTTCTCTCTTACTCCTATCTGCATGTCTCTTATTTGCCTTCTGATATGAGGAATATTCCATGAAGAAGTCAGAAAGTTCCATTGACAGAGGAATAGTGAGAGGGGAGAATTACCCATCACTGTCAGAGGAATGCATAGGAAGAAAACAGAAATGATATTTTCACCTAGTGGAGTGTGTAATCAGCACAGAACTAGTCATTTATTACTTCACTCAGCTGTCTTATACCACGTGGTGGTGAGATTTTTCTAACATTTACTTTTATTTTTTGCTTCTTTTTTATTTTTATTAGAGTATAGTTAATTTATAGTGTTAATTTCTGCTGTAAAGCAGAGTGACCCAAGTCATATATATATATATATATATATATATATATATATGTGTGTGTCATATATATGTCATATATGTATATATATTTACTCTCTTTTCTTCATACTATCTTCTATCATGTTCTATCTCAAGATATTGGATATAATTCCCTGTGCTACAGAGTAGGACCTCATTCCTTATCTATTCTAACCTAAATGTCCATCAAGAAGTTGTGGTACATATATACAATAGAATAGTACTCAGCCATAAAAAAAAACCAGAATGATGCCATTTGCAGCCACATGGTTGCAATTACAGATTCTCATACTGAGTGAAGTAAGTCAGAAAGAGATAGACAAGTACCATATAATATCACTTACATGTGGAATCTAAAATATGGCACAAATGAACCTATCTACAAAACAAAAAACAGACTCTAGCATTTACTTTTAGATGTCTACTTTCTCCCTAAAAGTAAAAATAAGTAAAATCACAAAAGAGGCATCAAATATCCATGTGTCTTTCTTATTGACTATAAAGTTCTATGCTAGGATCTGAGGATCTGGCCACACAAATATTAATAAAGCATGACCTATAAGAGATCTCTTTTTTTTTTTCTTTCCTTTTTTTTTTTCTGTTTTTTTTAAGGGCTGCCCCCATGGCATATGGAAGTTCCCAGGCTAGGGGTCCAACACTAGCTGAAGCCTCTGGCCTATGCCACAGCCAACAGCAATGCGGGATCTGAGCTGTGTCTGTAACCTAGACCACAGATCATGGCAACGCTGGATCCTTAATCCACTGACCAAGGCTGGGGATTGAGCTCACAACCTCATGGATACTAGCAGGGTTCATTAACTGCTGAGCCACAATGGAACTCCAAGAGACCTCTTATTATTGCAAGAAAGATAAATAAGAACATGGCTACTATAATGAATGTGCTGACTGCTATAAGACAAGCATGAAAAAGATCATGAGAACATATAATATGAATGACTCATTCATTGTTTGGGGTATTTATGTGGTTTTTTGTAATAGTAGAGGCAAAGCTTATTGTGTCCTTCTTTGGATGGTCTGATATTGTAAGCCATCCATTAGCTGTAAATTATCTTCATAGAACATGCTTTCACTTGCCATCCATCTTCATCAAAAAGACTGCTCCTCCATAAAACAATTGCCCAGGAAAATAAATGTTGCACAGACAGCATCAAATTATTTATTCACCAAGACTCTTCATAAAATTCTTGCCTGAAATTTTCATCTTGCTGTGTCTACCAATCCTACACTATTATATCATGATCCTTGCCATTCAATTAAACACCCACATTGAAAGAACTACTTTAAAAAAAATCCTCATAAATATGCTAGTGTTTTCACACCCCTTCAAGATGTTACTGATCCCCAGACTACAATGTTCTCCTTTACTGCAGGAATCAATAACATCCACTTTGCCTTATCAACAAATTATTTTGATGGCCTGGCAATAGTGGAAATGATACAAAAAAGTTTTTTTTTTAATTTTTTGATTTGCCAATAGATTTTTACATTTAAAACCCAGTGTACAAATACATATTTTTTTTTTGGAAAAGAGAATACTACTGAGATATCTGGGTCATGGGTGTGACATAATCTCATAGTTTTCTATGGGCTCACTTTAGCTGTTCTTTGGAGAGTAGACTGAAGGATGGAATGTGAAAGAAAAGCTAGAAGATTCTTTGGTCTGATCAAACAGAATGGAATTTCCACATATTAAAATGAGGAAGATTGAAGAGGAGAAATTTTGAGCAAAATAATAGAAGCTTCATTTTAGACCTGTTACATTTAAGATACTAACCTGACACCCAAGTGGAGAAGTTGAGTAGGCAGTTGGATATTGGAGCCTGAGGAGAGATAGTGTGGTGGAGCTAAGCTTTGATGTTTTGAGCATAGGGTTCCCCTTCTTCCCCTTCTCCTCCTGCTCCTTCTCCTATTCTTCTTCTCCTTCTTCTACTACTTCTCCTCCTTCTCCCGCTCCTCATCCATCTTCCTCTTCTTTTTTCCTTCTCCTCCTCCCCTTCTACTTCTTCTCCCCATTCTTCCCCCCGCCCCAGTATTTAGATGACCTTACTTTCTTAACATTTTCTATATTTTTGTACTTATCACAATAAGAATATTATTTCTACAATGAAAACATGACTTTATTTTGAAAAAGACTTGAAACAAATACTGCAAAATTATAAATAATAATTGTCAGGTGATTACATGGGTTGTTTCCTCTTTTCTATATTTTCTAAATATACCATAATAATTTTATATTTGTGGATGCTCTTTAGTGGATGCCACCGTCAAGTTACTATGTATACGTAGAAAACAGAAGAGAGAATACCAAGAGACTCCAATGTTTAAGAGCCAGATAGGTAAAAACAAATAAAGGAGGAAAAGAAAAAAATGATCAGGAAGAAGGAGGAAAACCAGTAGAGTTTTTACTTCTGGGAAGTACAGAAAGAGTTTCAGGAGGAGAGTGTAATCACCTAGGGTGGAGTTGTTTGTAGATCAAGGAAAATGAGGTCTGGTGAACTGAATATTGAACTTACCAACTGAAGGAACATTGGTGACATTGATAAGAGTTTCCTAGCAGAAGTAGAAGTAAAAGCCTGATTGAGTGAGTTTGCAGGGAATGGACTCAGCATACAAAGAAGAACATTTTGAGAAATCTTTCTCTGAAGCTTGGGAAAATGTGATGGTGGAGTTGGAGGGCAAAGTGGACTCGCTTTTTAAGGTGAGAGAAATCACAGCATAGTTCCTGTGCTAATGAGGAGATGAAATGGAGAGAGAGAGAGACACTGGTTTCAAAGGAGGGATAAAGGTCACTGTGAGAGCTGAGTTTCTGAGCAGACAAGACCAGCTGTGATCTAGTTCAGGGCAGGAACAGATCTAGGCTATTGATCCCTAGCAGCAGGTGCAAAGGGGGTCATAGATTCAGGAAAGTGAGTAGAGGCACTGATTAGAACTTGTTCTGACGGTTTTTTCTGATTGCTTTAGGAAATAGAACACAAGATCATCTCCTGTGAGTGAGAAGAAACCAAAAGATTTTGGAAGATTAGATAAAAAAGAAAGTTCAAAATAGTCATGTGGAAAAGTACCAGATTAAAAGAACAAAGGGTATATTATAGTCTATTTGAGATCTGTGACCTTGACTGCAAAGTGAGGTCAGCTAGTTGGATGACTATTCTTCCTAGCTACTTCCAGATGTGCAGTTGAGAGCCAGATTAATCCAGGATCTATTTTGGCCTGAGTGAAAAAATGGAGAATAATGAGAAAACAAAGTAGAACACAAACAACCATGAAACACAATGTCTGCTTCCAATGAACAGACGAAATAATTAAAGTGACCAGATATATATGCTTATGAGAAATCCATAAATGTGAAAATACATAATATATGAAATATATTACAATGCATAAATGTGAAATTAAGAACCTTAAGAGTAATTACAGAGCAAGTTTGTAGAGGAATTCAGTGAAAGGAAAAACACAGCAGTTCAGGTTCAGAAACCCTTTGTGGTACAGGATAGACATGATACGGATCTTTGTTTCATCATTACCCCAAAGAGGTTTTTCTCCTTATTCAAAATGATTTCTCCATTCACAAGATTTACTTATTACAGCTATAAAAGCAGGAATATTTTACTTTAGGAAGCTTTTCATTAGGAAATTTCAAATATATACAAAAAGAGAAATAAATACCAAAGTAAAACTCCACATAAAGGTACAACAATTATAAACTAGGAACAACACATGTATCTTTAACTTTTCATCGCTAAGGCTGACATTGCCAAAATATTTGGATTCCAATTCCCCAAAAAGTAAAGTAAAATAAAAATAAACACCTGCAAATATAGATAATTATATGTGCAAGATTTATTTATATAACAACATCTATATGCATAATACAGTTATATATAAATTATAAATGCACAATCATTTATTATTTTACTATACATCATAAATAAATATGTTAATATATATTATAGATATCTTAAAATGTATCTTAAAATAATATATAATATCCATAAATAAGCTATCATTTACAGTTATATAATTCATTAATAAATCAGATGCATAGACTACCAGAGTAATATATGTATATATTTTATAGTCTATATAAATGGGAAAAAAATTAAGACAAGATGAAAATGACATTTAAAATTATTACATTAATTTGTTTTAGTCATACCCAAACATGTTTGAATTTACTAAAGATTATTAAAAATGCTTTAATATATTGAAAAATAAAGTTTAACCCTTTAATTTTAATGATATTTTAAAGTTTTGGTTCTAAGTTCAGTAGATTTTTATATTTGATTTTAAAGAGTTTTTTGACATAGCTGAGAAATATATATATCTAAATGTCAAAGTTCAAAATTGGCCATATTTGATAATTATGTTATTTATTTTTCCTTTCCAATAATGAAAGGCAGTTACTTGAGATAAGCTATACATTTTCCATTATAACTGATGTTGATAGATTATTCTTGAAATGTTTCAAATGCACTGTATTTTTATATTTTAAGCAAATCATTCAAAGCTCAATAATTACCTCCATTTGGAGAATTTGAAACTGATTGGAAATTTCTATTTCCATGTTTTAATGTAGAAATGTTAAATTTTATGTAAATGACAGATTTTTGCAATAATATGTCATATTGAGAGAAACTTTAACCAATACTCAAATTTAGCACAGTTTCTTTCAAAATTAAGTTACTTTCTCACTCATTAAATTATGATTTTTATCTTAAGGGCACAGTAAATATTGCATTTAAAAGAAAACCTGCCAGCTGATAAACCACTGACAACAACTTTTTATCACCAAAAATTCGGTATATTTGGAAACACCTTTTTAAAAGAAATCCGGTTAACTTATTTTTGCATGTGTCAGCTCTTTTAAGTACTTTGGCATGACAAAAACTGTGAATCTCTGAATGCTACAAAAACAAATCAGGGTCACTTCCCTCCTCTCGTCATTGTCTTAAATTTAAGTGTCTTAAATTCATCACTTAAGCTAATATTTAAACCCATCTAATATGGTACACTTAAACTATTATAATTTAACTTTTGCTAAAAATTTAAGATAAAAAGTTGCGGAGTTCCTGGCATGGCTCAGTGGTTAAGGAACCCTATTAGCATCATGAGGACGGGGGTTCTATCCCTGGCCTTGTTTAGTGAGTTAAGGATCAGGCATTACCACAAGCTATGGTGCAGATCTCAGATCTGGCTTTGGTATAGCCAGCAGCTACAGCTCCAATTCAACTCCTAGTCTGGGAACCTCCATATGCGGCAAGTGCACCCCCCAAAAAAAGTCATAATACCGCTGTAAATCTCTCCAACTTATAAAGCCCTCATTCTTCCCTTAGTATGTCTCGCCTCTGTATACATAGGACA
This sequence comes from Sus scrofa, assembly GCF_054392235.1. NCBI lineage: Eukaryota > Metazoa > Chordata > Mammalia > Artiodactyla > Suidae > Sus > Sus scrofa. The sequence goes on along the minus strand of NC_139390.1, from coordinate 47,255,483 downwards.
GCTTACAGCTGACCTGTAGGCTAGCCAGGGCACCAATGTTATTCTGCATATTCTGCATAGTAAATGCTAATATAGTCTGACTTTAAAATAATTTAAATAATTTTGTTACAAAATAATATCCCAATATTTTTTCCACAATAATGAGTCATCTTGTGGACCCTCTGGGGTTTATAACCTTATTTGGATGCCTTGCTTTAAATATATGGAGTGAGGCTGTCTGATATTCCAAGAAAAACAAATGTTGAATTCCTAGTATATTACCTTTGTTTTTCAGTTAGAGAAACCAAATTTAGCTACCATAAAATAATTTATTGAAGAAGATATTCTAATGTATCATAGAAATCATGTAAATGTTTTCAAATAAACCTCAAGAATAGTAAAACCCAGTGTTGACTAGGGACCTTCTTTTGTCACAATTCAATGTTATTCCACTACCCACAGAATCTAGCCACTATAACTCTGTTCAGAAACCCAAGTTCCTGAAGTTCCTATTGTGGCTCAGAAGGTTAAGAACCTGACTAGTATCCATGAGGTTGCAGGTTTGATCTCTGGCCACACTCAGTGGGTTAAGGATCTGGTGTTGTTGCAAGCTACAGCATACATCAAAGATGTGGCTTGGATCCTGCATTGGCTGTGGTATAGGCCTGAAACTGTAGCTCCAATTCAACCTGGACCCTGGGAACTTCCATCTGCCATATGCCAAAGGTGCAGCCCTGAAAAGGAAAAAAAAAAAAAGAAAAAGAAAAAGACAGAGAGAGAGAGAGAATCTGTATGCAGTGTCTCAGGTCTCTGTGGAAGTGCAGGTTTCATCCTGGGCCTAACATGGTAGGTTAAAGGATCCAGTGTTGCTGCAGCTACAGTGTAGTTGGCAGCTGCACTTGGGTTTAGTCCCTGGCCCTGGAACTTCTATATGCCACAGGTACAAATATTAAAAAATAAAAAAAAAAAGAAAAGAAATCCAAGTTCCTTAGAACTGTGATTGCTCAACCTGAATCTTGAATGTATGCCTGGCCTGGTCTTTTATGGATGGAGAAGAAGGTCCTATAGAAGGAATATTACTGTTAATAGTTTAATAAAGGACATGGAGAGCAAATCTTTGAGCCAAGGGTCTGGTCAGTGAAGCTAGATTACATTCTCTAGCAAAGAATGGATGTGGAAAGGCATGGGATTTTTGAAGAAGTGAGTGATGTGGGCTGATCAGAAAATAGTGTTTGTGGAGCTCAATGATAAAGAATAATTAATAGTGACATATTAGGGCTAAATTGAGCAGTGCACTATAACAGATCTGGAAAAGTAGACTTTATATGAATTAGAAGACGTTTGGAAAAATCTATTTGGGAAGTAGCATGATTAGAGCAGTCAGAATCTTTTTTTTTTTTTTAGGAAACAACTGAAGGGATACTTGAATAATGTTGAGTGAAGAGAGGTTTTAGAAATGTACTGGTAGGATGAAGGGAACACTAACCTGGGGCTTAGCAGCATCAGACCAGGAGAAGCAAGAGGGAAGGTGATTGCTAGAATTTGAGGAGCAGCGAAGCTACTGAGACCAGAATTCCATAGGAGTTGTATCCTTTCCTTAATGAAGTATGACTACCAGCTGACCACCACGCAGTAGGTGGGGGCCAGGGTGAAAGACACACTTACCTTTCTGTCCCCCTACTTCCTGACCTCTGATTAGTGATTCTCATGGGCTAACACAATTACTGATCAGTGCTGTTTGTACAGGTTTGCTTCTATGGACCCAGAGAAGAGAGTAGAATGGGTAGAAATGAATGCAAAAGGGGCAAATAAAAAATATCTCAGCCAAGTTATCAAAGCACTATTTTAGGAAGATAATGTTTTAACATTGACTGAGGAGTACTATAGAAGAGAAATTATGGTTAGGGAGAAATTAAGTATTTCAATAGTCTTGATAAGAAGGAGTCAGGGAGTTCTGTTTGTGGCTCAGTGGATTAAGAACTGGACGTAGTGTCCATGAGGATGTGGGTTCAATTCCTGGCCTGGATCAGTGGGTTAAAGATCCTGCATGGCTGCAAACTGCAGGATAAGTTGCAGATGCACCTGGGATCCAGTACTGCTGTGGCTGTAGTGTGGGCTTGTAGCTGCAGTTCTGATTTGACTCTAAGTCTGGGAACTTCCATATACCACAGGTATGAACATAAAAAGAAAAAGAAAAAAAGTCAGAATACTCATATTTGGAAGGTAGAAATGGAAAGAAAGCAAAGTTTAAGAGTCAAATAAAAAATATATTTTTTAAAAAGAGATGATTTAGTGGCTAACTGATTATAGTGAGAGACATAAGGAGAAAAAAAGTTGAAAAATTCTCTTAAACTACCATCCACAAGAATAACATAGAAATATTTATAGTCAGTGTGTACATGTATGTGGTACAGGAAAGGATGATGACAATCCAGTAAGATGACCTCCAAAATAATTTAAAATTTTACAATTTGCTGAGTAAGAGAAATATTATTATTATTATTTTTGGCCTGGTGTTCATTTTAGCCATCATTATTTTTAAATGATTACTACTATTTGATTTCATATACATGTATACATTCTTTTTTTCTCACATTATCATGCTCTATCATAAGTGACTAGATATGGTTCCTAGTGCTATACAGCAGGATCTCTTTGCTCATTCATTCCAGAGACAATTGTTTGCATCGAATAACCCCAAATTCCAAGTCCATCCCACTCCCTTCTCCTGTCCAAAGGCAACCACAAGTCTGTTCTCCAAGTCCATGAATTTCTTTCCTGTGGAAACTTTCATTTGTGCCTTGTATTAGTTTCCAGATACAAGTGGTATCATACAGTATTTTTCTTTCTCTTTCTGACTTACTTCACTTAGTATGGGAGTCTCTAGTGCCATCCATATTGCTGCAAATGGCATTATTTTGCTCTTTTTATGGCTGAGTAGTATTCCATTGTGTATACATACCACATCTTCTTAATCCATTCATCTGTTCATGGACATTTGTGTTGTTTCCATATCTTGGCTATTGCGAATAGTACTGCAATGAACCTACAGGTGCATGTGTCTTTTTCAAGGAAAATTTTGTCTGGATATGTGCCTAAGAGTAGGATTGCTGGGTCATATGGTAGTTCTACGGATAGTTTTCTAAGTTATCTCCATAATGTTTTCCATGGTGATTGTACCAATTTACATTCCCACCAACAGTGCAGGAGGGTTCCCTTTTCTCCACACCGCTTCCACCATTCGTTATTTGTGAGCAGATTAATGATGGCCATTCTGACTGGTGTGAGGTATTACCCCATAGTATTTTGAGTTGCATTTCTCTAATAAACAGTGATGTTGAGCATTTTTTCATGTGCTTGTTGGCCATCTGTGTATCTTCCTTGGAAAAATGTCTATTCAGGTCTTTTGCCCATTTTTCCATTGGCTTTTTTGCTGTTGAGTTGTATAAGTTGTTTGTATATTTTAGAGATTAAGCCCTTGTCAGTTGCATCATTTGAAATTATTTTCTCCCATTCCATATGTTGTCTTTTTTTTTTTTAAGTTTTCCTTTACTGTGCAAAAACTAGTCAGTTTGATCAGGTCCCATAGGTTTATTTTTGCTTTGATTTCTCTTTGATTTCTGTTTAATTTTAGCCTTTATTCTCTTCTGACATTTAAGGACACCTATTTTCCTCAATTGCTAATTTATCTGAATCACAATATATTTGATATATGGTGTATTCATTATTATTGATAGTTACAAATCATTTTAGTTTTCCTATTCACATATCATTGTGTTTCTGTAATGTTAAATATATTAGAATTTTAGTTTTGTTGTTGTTATTTATATGGAACTTAATTTCACTGAGCTCCAGGTCCATGCTTCTGTTACACTAGTTCCTTAGAATTTGCTTTATATTAGTTCATGCAACTTTGAAAAAAAATTTTGTAAATGCTGAGGAAAAATATGTAATATATGTGGACTATTTGTCAATGTATATCTAGCAAATTAAGGTTATTAATTATGTCTATCAAGCTATATGTAATTTTCAATCTTTTATTTTTTTCCTGATTTACTTATTTACTAAAACAATTATGTTAGTTTCTTCTGCTTAATAGAAAATGTCCCAATTTGTTACTGGAGTTATACTACATCTTGGTTCAGATATTTAAATTTGTTTTTTAGATGCATGCTAATCAAGCTCATTAATTTTCAAATTTAAGTATATACTAAAGCCAAGAATTAAAGTAAAATAAACAATAGAATAAAAAAGAGAGCCAATAGTAAAATTTAAGATTTGTACATTTTTTTTCTTTTTTTTTTTTTTTTGGCTATACCCACAGCATATGTAAGTTCCCAGGCTAGTCGTCAAATCAGAGCTGCAGCTGCTGGCCTATGCCACAGCCATAGTAATACAGGACCTGAGCCACATCTGTGACCTACACCACAGTTTGCAGCAATCCTATAACCCTAACCCACTGAGTTTGGCCAGGAATTGAACCTGTATTCTCATGGATACTATGCAGTTTCTTAACCTGCTGAGCCACAACAAGAACTCCAATATGGATATTTTTCCTGTATAAATGCAATGATAGAAGAAATTTTGTTTGCCCTTAATATAAATTCCTGAATTTCCAGAAGAGAACTAAGATTTGCAAAAACTAGTGTTATGTTTCAGTGCTTACTTATGCTAATTTAGATAATATTATTATTATAGATTTTATGTGCTATATCTCTGTATTTTAAATCGAAGCCCATTTCACCACTTCAACTTTGTCGATTTTGCATGTCCCTGATACCATGCAAATCTCTGGTTGACTATTTTCTGTATTTTTGGTTTTAGGAAAATTCATTTTTATGTAAACTTTGCCATATTCTGATATGGCATAAAATTACTTTATATGGGTATTAAATTGCTTATGAATATGATATAGCAAAATAAGTTTAAAGTGAGAGAGAAATGTAAGAATAAATGTAAGAATAAAAATATAACCTGTAATAAATCTACAGTATCAATCTTAAAGTATAAAAACTTCTGAGTAGTGGTAATAATATCAACAGGAAATAGCTTTGTAGAGCTTACTGTGCTGGCCACTATCCTAGGTGGTTAATAAATCAAGATTTTTAATACTTACAAAAATATGGTAAGGAAGGTACTAATTTCCCATTTTTCAAATGGAAAATCTAAGAGTTAGTAAAATCAATCCATACAAGATCTTGAAGACACTGAGAGGATTAAGTGTCCCTAGAATACATATTCTTAACCACATTTTACAATTCAATATCAATATTTTGCTGTTCTGTATATCTGGGTTATGGTTCCTTACATAAAGGAAAACTATTAAGACTGAATTAGCATGAAAACGCAAATGTATGAAAATATACATAAGAAAATTACAAGTGCTTTTAAAACTGCATTTGACCTTTATAACTTTCCTGTTTCAGCTACAAATGCTGTCCCTACACATGTGCAAAATCTTTCTCTTTTTTTATTTTTATTTTTTTAAACTTTTAAATTTTTAATTTTTTTAATAGTTATATCCCCAATACATTTTTTTTCTACTGTACATCATGGCAACCCAGTTATACATACTTGTACACATTCTATTTTCTCACATTATCATGCTCCATCATAAGTGACTAGACATAGTTCCTAGTACTACACAGCAGGATCTCATTGCTAATCCATTCCAAAGGCAATAGATTCCATCTATTAAATCCAAGCTCCCAATCCAACCCACTCCCTCCCCTCCCCCTTGGCAACAGCAAGTATATTACACAAGTCCATGATTTTCTCTCCTGTGGAAAGCTTCATTTGTGCCCTATATTAGATTCCAGATATAAGTGATATCATATGGTATTTGTCTTTCTCATTCTGACTTACTTCACTCAGTATGAGAGTTTCTGGTTCCATCCATGTTGCTACAAATGGCATTATTTTGTTCCTTTTTAGGGCTGAGTGGTATTCCATTGTGTATATATACCACATCTTCCTAATCCAATCATTTGCCGATGGACATTTGGGTTGTTTCCATGTCTTGGTTATTAGGAAATGTGCTGCAATGAACATGTGGGTGCATGTGTCTTTTTTAAGGAAAGTTTTGTATGGATATATGCCCAAGAGTTGGGTTGCTGGGTCACGTGGTAGTTCTATGTATAGTTTTCTAAGGTGTCTCTGTACTGTTCTACACAGTGGATGTACCAGCTTACATTCCCACCAACAGTGCAGGAGGGTTCCCATTTCTCCACCCCGCCCCCAGCACTTGTTATTTGTAGATTATTAATTCTGACTGGTGTGAGGTGGTATCTCAAGGTAGTTTAGATTTGCTTTTCTCTAATCATCAGGGGTGGTGAGCATTTCTTCATGTGCTTGTTGGCCATCTGTATATCTTCCTTAGAGAACAGTCTATTCAGGTCTTTTGCCCATTTTTCCATTGGGTTGTTGGCTTTTTTGCTGTTGAGTTGTTTAACTCAAGTTGTTTGCATATTTTAGAGATTAAGCCCTTGTCACTTGCATCATTCAAAGCTATTTTCTCCCTTCTGTAAGTTGTCTTTGTGCTTTCTTTTTGGTTTCCTTTGCTTTGCAAAAGCTTGTCAGTTTGGTTAGGTCCCACTGGTTTATTCTTGTGTTGATTTTTGTTGCTCTGGGAGACTAACCTGAGAAAATATTCGTAAGGTTGATGTCAGAGAATGTTTTGCCTATGTTCTCTTCCAGGAGTTTGATGGTGTCTTGTCTTATATTTAGGTCTTTCATCCATTTTGAGTTTATTTTTGTGCATGGTGTGAGGGTGTGTTCTAGTTTCATTGATTTACATGCAGCTGTCCAGGTTTCCCAGCAATGCTTGCTGAAAAGACTGTCTTTTCCCCATGTTATGTTTTTGCCTCCTTTGTCAAAGATTTATTGACCATAGGTGTCTGGGTTTATTTCTGGGTTCTCTATTCTGTTCCATTGGTCTGTCTGTCTGTTTTGGTACCAATACCACACTGTCTTGATGACTGTGACTTTGCAATATTGCCTGAAGTCTGGGAGATTTATGCCTCCTGCTTGGTTTTTGTTCCTCAGGATTGCTTTGACAATTCTGGGTCTTTTGTGCTTCCATATGAATTTTTGGATTGTTTGTTGTAGTTCTGTGAAAAATGTCATGGGTAATTTGATAGGGATTGTATTGAATCTGTAGATTGCTTTGGGTAGTATGGCCATTTTTTTTTTCTTTTTTTTGTCTTTTTGCCATTTCTTGGGCTGCTCTGCAGCATATGGAGGTTCCCAGGCTAGGGGTTGAATCAGAGCTGTAGCCACTGGCCCACGCCAGAGCCAGAGCAATGCGGGATCTGAGCCATGTCTGCAACCCACACCACAGCTCATGGCAATGCCGGGTCATTAACCCATTGAGCAAGTCCAGGGAGTGAACCCGCAACCTCATGGTTCTTAGTTGGGTTCCTTAACCACTGCGCCACAATGGGAACTCCAGTAAGGCCATTTTTACAATATTAATTTTTCCAACCCAGGATCATGGAATATCTTTCCATGTTTTACATCTTCTTTAATTTCCTTGATTATTTTTTCATAGTTCTCAGCATATAAGTCTTTCATCTCCTTGGTCAGGTGGATTCCCAGGTATTTGATTTTCTGGGGTGCGATTTTAAAAGGTATGTATTTTTGTATTTCTCAATTGATTTATTTTTGCTTTTATTTCTGTTGCCTTGGGAGTCTGAGCTGAGAAAATATTTGTAGGCTTGATATCAGAGAATATTTTGGCTATGTTCTCTTCTAGGAGTTTGATGGTGACTTGTCTTATGTTTAAGTCTTTAAGCCATTTTGAGTTTATTTTTGTGCATGTTGTGAGAGTGTCTTCCAGTTTCATTGATTTAAATGCAGCTGTCCAGTTTCCCCAGCACCACTTGCTGAAAAGAATGTTGTTTTCCCATTTTATGTTCTTGCCTCCTTTGTCAAAGATTAATTTGACCATAGCTGTCTGGTTTTATCCCTGGATTCTCTATTCTGTTCCATTGGTCATATGGCAGATTTGGTACCAGTACCACACTGTTTTGATGACTGTGGTTTTGTAATATTGCCTGAAGTCTGGGAGAGTTATGCCCCCTGCTTGGTTTTTGTTCCTCAGGATTGCTTTGACAATTCTGGATCTTTTGTGATTCTATATAAATTTTTGGATTGTTTGTTGTTGTTCTGTGAAAAATGTCATGAGTAATTTAATAGGGATTGTGTTGAATCTGTAGATTGCTTTGGTAAGTATGGCCATTGTTACAATACTGATTTTTCTAACCCAGGAGCATGGACTATCTTTCTATTTTTTGAATCCTCTTTAATTTCCTCGATTAATGTTTTATTGTTCTCAGCACATAAGTCTTTCACTTCCTTAGTCAGGCGTATTCCCAGGTATTTGATTTTTGGGGGTGCAATTTTAAAAGGTATTGTATTTTTGTATTCCTTTTATAATATTTCATTGTTAGTACACAGAAATGTGACTGATTTCTGAATATTAATCTTCTATCCTGCTACTTTGCTGAATTTGTTAATCAGTTTGAGTAGTTTTTGGCTTGAGTTGTTAGGGTTTTCTCTAAATAGTATCATGTCATCTCCATACAGTGATAATTTTACCTCTTCTCTTATAATTTGGATACCTTTTATTTCTTTTGTTTGTCTGATTGCTGTGGCTAGGACTTCTAATACAATGTTGAATTAAAGTGGTGAGGGTGGGCATCTTTTTCTTGTTCTGGATTTTTGTGGGAAGGCTTTCAGATTTTCTCCATTGAGTATTATATTTGCTGTGCGTTTGTTGTAAATGGCTTTTATTATGTTAAGGTAAGAAAAACATTATTTGATGATTCAGGTAATCTTGGATTTCTGCACTGACTTTTCAATGACAAGGTATCTGATACGTACTAATCAGCCTAGTTCTTACCATGTCTTTGATATTCTCTGGTACAGCAATTTGAAACTACACTCAATTCCATTTGGCAAAATGTCCTATGATATTTTTTACAACTGTGCATTAATTTCTTACAGAACATTAATGGTACCCTCTAAGAGAACTAATAGCATTAGTGGATATCTTTTCTTATGTTGTAGAGTCAGTCTAAATTTTCTCTGTTTTTTGAAAATCATTTAATCTGCAAGATTGGTTTCCTAACTAAATTTTGATTATACCATTTAAAAAAAGGTTGTTTCCAAGGGGAGGGTGGAGGAAGTGGAATGGATGGGATTTGTGCTTAGTAGATGCAAACTATTACATTTAGAATGGATAAGCAATGAGGTCCTACTGTACAGACTAGGAAAATACATACAATCTCTTGAGATAGACCATGATAGAAAATAGTATGAGTAAAAAATAGTATGACTGGGTCACTGTGCTGTATGGCAAAATTGACACAACCCTGTAAATCAACTATGCCCTATTTTTTAACAAGGCAAGATTATTTTTGATTTTATATTAAACATCTCATAGGTATGATATACTGAATAAATGCTATTTATAATTATGGAGTATGATGGAGATGATGATTGTGGGATTGCTTTTATGGCTCTCAGGTACAAGGATACTGCATGAAATATTTTAATTTATCCTTTGTATTCTCAGATGAAACTTTTTGATATCCCTGACAATTAAGTCCAGTTAAAAATTGTTTTTCTGGGGTTACCATTTTGGCTCAGCCCTAACAAATCCTACCAGTCTCCATGAGGATACAGGCTTGACCCCTGGCTTCACTCAGTGGGTTAAGGATCTGGCATTTCCAGTGTAGGTCTCAGATGCAGCTAGGATCTAGTGTTGCTGTGGCTGTGGTGTATACTGGCAGCTGTAGCTCTAACTTAACCCCCATCCTGGGAGATTCCATATGCTGAGGATGCAGCCCTAAAAAGGAAGGAAAAAAAAAAAAAAGTTTTTTTTGCGATAATCCCAAAAGAATTGAGTCTATTTTAGAACTTCTTAGACTTTGCACATTTGAGTCCATAAGGTTAAGTTATCTTTCAAAACCAGTTAGGTAGCAGCTGGGAAGAAGTTGAGGACATCAGCACAGGACACTGTGTAATGTCACTAAGGTTGTGTGGGAAGGAGAACTCCTGATTTTTTTCTTGAACTTTTGAGAAGTGTTCTAAGTTACATTGATGGATCTCTTACAAAAACATCATTAAACCAAAATTAAAGACTTCATACATTCCAATAATAGCTAGAGGGTTCATAATAACATATTTGCCAGCTGAAAATACCTCTGAATAGCTCTGACACTGCTGGAAGTCTTGTTCTCCCTACCCATTAAGTTTGTGCATTTGAGTACCAGACAGTGGCAGCTGCCTGACATGTCCCATTGTGCTCAAGGACTAGAAAGTGATAAGGTTAATGAGACTTTGTATTGATGGTGTACCATTTAGAGGAGAGTGGGGCTGGGCAAGGACTGCCTTATAGGTTCTCCAGTGATTTTAAAGTGTTATTAAGCTTACAAAAGTGCTTAAGGAGAAAGGACCTAATTTTGGAAGATAATGTGCTTTTTGAATTCAAACTTTTAATACTTTTATATAAAAGTTTTATATTTAAAATCTTTAATCCAAATCATTAACACGATTTGGTAAGGTTATGGCAACACTCTTTTTTTTTCCAATGTGTTGAATTTAAGGAAATTCTGACTGATGAATAGATGCATTTTTTTCTCCAAGTTTTGGGAGACAGTTGTATGCAAGATATGTTTGTTATGTGTTGTTTGTGCACAAAAATGATTGCTGTTAGTTTCTTGGGATGAAAACGACCAATCCGGATTGAAGTTTTCCTTTATCCCCAAAGGGATTATGTTTAGAATGTTAGGTTTGGGGAGACCGGTAGTTTCAGGTCCTCTGCTAGGAATGTGACACTATTTTGTATAGATATTTTAATTTTGTTACTCTCAACCCTTCCTGCGTGGACACAAAAAACATACAGGGCTTTTTCAAAAACTGAAAATATCTGGATCTCATCCTTTGAGATTCAACAGGTCTAGGTTAACTGTGATGTTACTATAATTGTTTGTAATATGTTGATGAAGAAAACAATGCTCATGATGGTGCATTGATCTGTCTAAGCCATATAGCTATGGGAAGAGTTATAATTCAGCTCAAGCAGGCAAGGTTTCAAAACCCATTGTAGGTCCATCACACACTGATTCTCTTCTCTGCTACCAACTCCTTATGGCACTGGCAAGTTCCAGGGAAGTTCCATTAGCTTTGTATCAGAGGTCAAATATTTTGTTACATAGATTTTAAGGTAATGATTAAGAAGATGTGGTACATATATACAGTGCAATATTACTCAGCCATTAAAAAAAGCAACAAAAAATAATGCCGTCTACGGCAACATGGATGTGAATAGGGATTCTCATACTAAGTGAAGTAAGCCAGGAAGAGAAAGACAAATACCGTATGATATCACTTAGTGTGGAATCTAAAATACGGCACAAGCAAATCCATTCTCTGTGAGAATGGACTCACAGAGAAAACAGACTTGTGGTTGCCAAGGAGGAGGAAGAGAAAGTGGAATGGACTGGGATCTGGGGGTTAGTAGATGAACTGTTACATTTAGAATAGGTGAGTAATGAGGTCCTACTGTACAGTACAGGCAACTATATCTAGTCTAGGGGTAGAACACGGTGGAAGATAATATAAGAAAGGGAAAGTATATGTATGTATGACTGGGTCACTATGTTGTACAGCAGAAATTGGCACAATATTGTAAATCAACTATAATTAAAAAAAAAGAAGGTAAGAGTATTCTGTTTAAAATTGCATACTTCCAAGCTAGTAACCTATGCACTCCTCTGTGATCATCCTGGGGGCAGTGATGAGTAAGCCACCAGCAGTAGTTAGTGTCCATAAAAACCTTATAAAGGACTCCTTACTTCTGGGACTCTTCTAGGGGCTCTGTATGTCTTACTAGTAGTGAATGCTGGACAGTCAGTACTCCAGAGACAAGTGTGACAGCAATGAAAATGTTGCTCTAATCAGGAAGCTGGCAATGTGGGGAGAAGTCAGACTCATGTTCCAAAGTCAGCTCGACAGGTTCTGCTTGGCCATGAAAGTTTTTATAAGTAAAAAGTTGAAGTAATTTCAGTTAATTTTTGAGGTAGGGGATCAGATTCATCACCATCTCCCACTGGGTGCAGATGTGTTGACTCCTTGAGATTTTTTTTTTTTTCCATTTTAGGTCACCCTGCAGCACATGGAGTTCTCAGGGCAGTGATCAAATCTGAGCCACAGTTGGGATCTACTCTGCAGCTATGGCAATGCTGGTCCTTTAACCCATTGTTCCTGTCCAGGGATTGAACATGCATCCTGGCACTGCAGAAATGCCACCAATCCCATTGTGCCACAGAAGGAACTCCTTATGATATTTCATCACACAGTTTGTTCCAGAGATTGTGGAAAGGGAGGCTGTGGAACACCTCCTGTCATCTGTTGATCACTTATTCCTTCATTTATATATCTTTGATCTAAGGAAAGAACAAAAAGCTTAGGTGAGGTATTGTGTAATCCAAAGATTTGAAAGGTGTATTTGTGATGCTGGAAGAATGTTACCAAAATTTGGGTTCTTGTTCATGGAGCCAAAGAATGAACTTTGAGAATACACAGGTAGCAAGCAAGCAAAGTCTTTATTACAGGAAAGCAAATAGTTCCCAGGACAGCCAAGAGCGGGGAGAAGAGCCCCTATCTCTATTGTCCTATAGGGGTTTTTATCCCTTAAAGATGGGGGTCCAACATGGGGTCCAGAAAATTGTGTTTTTTCCCCCATTGGCCTTGCCCAATTACCTATATCAGTCCTTGTCCAATATGGGTTTTAGGGGTAGGCATATCCCATAAGTCTCATGGTTTCTTTGCCCTTCTCTTCCCATAGACTGAATCACAGGGGGTTAGAGATTAACGTACATCTGGGCGTAGGTACACTCCCTATAGTAAAAAAAGGCCTGTGGGGATATTACCCCCTGGAGCCCTTAGGCCACAAGTGTCAATAGCCATATCAAAGAATGCATTGAAGTCCATGCTCCTACACTGACTACCTGAGTTATTATTCTGCCTCACTTGGGCTGGAGATTACTTAAAATATAGTTTAGCTAAAGGGACAAAACAAAAGCGGCTTCCAGAAAAGAACTCTTTCCTGCCAATCTGCTTACAATACATATTAATGTTTGCAACCACCCTATGAGGTAGTTAAGGAAATTGTTAAGAAACATGCCTACATCATGGCTAGTAAGTGCAGACCCAGCACTCAAACCCATTCAGTCTTGTTCTTGTGCCAAAGCTTATAACTGCTAGCCCAAGATTGCCAAACTTTCAGTAAAGGGCCATATAATAAATCTCTTAGCCTTTGTCAGCATATAGGCTCTGTCATAACTAGCAAACTGACACTATAGTGCAAAATCAGGGACAATACACAAATGTATGAATGTAATGGTATTGTAGTAATGCACTGAGACACTTAAATTTGATTGTGATATAATTTACATGTCTCATAATACTATTCTGTTTTTTTTAAGCATTTAAAAATGTGATAATCATTGCTAGCTTGCAGAGTGTACAAAGACAGGGAGCAGGTAAGATCTGACCTGTGGGCCATAGTTTGCCAATGCCTTGACTCTGCTACACAGCCATGTCTCATCAGTAGGGTTTGAGCGACTAGTAAGTGTGGAAAGGAACACTCACCTCTGCTGTTGCTTTATTTAGCATTCCATTTATTCAGCTTATAAACAATTAGGCAAATGTCCTATATATATTGACACAGTACTTACATTTCTAATGACTACAAATACACATTTATAAATCCAATATTCCAACCATTTAAAAGTTTATTTCAACCAAGGCAAGTTCTGAAGGTCAATAAAAATAAGAATCTAACATAAGGGATCTTTTAAATGATTCAGCCTCTTAAAATAATTCATATTTACACAAAGGAGCTCACTGATCACAAATCATATTGAGACACTGACACTTACACCATTTCAGTTATACAGATACTGTTGGTTCGTGGGGTTACAAAGTTTGCCTTTATGTGCATTCCCTTGGGCAACACAAGTTTACAGAACTCCCAAGTTGTGGTGTTCTCTCAATCCAAAATTCCATGTTTCAACTGTGAACTGGAAATTGGCACTTACCATCACTTGCCATCTGCCTATACATGAGCCACTGCATCTGCTGACCTGTAGCACACCTGAGCTGAGCTCAGGGTGGAGACCAAGAGTGAGGCACTCTGTGCTCTGGGAAAACTTGCAGAATAGTTCCTCAGATAATTAGATATTTATGAGATTTTATGAGCCTGATTCTTGCATCTCCTCATATCTAGAAAAATACTAAAACCCTTTATTGTGATTTCTGCTCCTCACGACCAGTAGTAAATTTCATATCAGCAGCAAACTTTTGTAAAATATATGCATGGTTTCCAGCAAGCCCTCAGGGAACTCAGGAAGGAAACAAAGAACACCTGCCATCTAGCAGCCTTCACATTGCTATCACTCCTAACAGGGAGCCCTAAAAAGACTCAGGCTGTGAAAACACAGGATATTGGCACCTGATAGATGAGGTGCATATCAAAGGAATGATTTCAGTGGTCCCAGACATTTGCATCAATCCACAGAAAAGTACTAAATTGGAGTTCCCATCATGGCTCAGTGGTTAGCAAACCCAACTAGCATCCAAGAGGACACAGATTCAATCCCTGGCCTTGCTAAAAACCCAACTAGCATCCAAGAGGACGTGGATTTGATCCCTGGCCTTGCTCAGTGGGTTAAGGATCTCGTGTTGCCATGAGCTGTGCTTTGGGTTGCAGACACGGATTGGATCACGCATTGCCTGACTGTGGCATAGGCCAGCAGCTACAGCTCTGATTGGACCCTAGACTGGGAAACTCCATATGCCATAGGTGTGGCCCTAAAAGAGACAAAAAGACAAAAAAAAAAAAAAGAAAGAAAAAAGAGAAGTACTAAATTGCTTAACTTGAGATATCTGGTTTCTCTTAGCAGCAGTAATCTTTTTTCCCTACTACCTGCCCTTTGTTGGAAAATTCCTATATATTTTAGCTTACCCCTCATCTCCTCAGAGCATTTTCTCAGGGTCACTTGAAATGCTGCCTCCCCAGCTTAAGTCCTGATTTTGCCCCAAATAAAACCTCTCAAATTTTAGGTTGTGCATTTTTTTTTTTCTTTTTAAGTTGGCGCAGTCTATAAACTAGTTGATTCTTAGTCTGAAGACAAAGCTTGGTTTTACCCCAGTGGTAAAATTCAATTCCAATTCTATACTAGTTGGTAAAGCTGGCTCATGTGTTATTTTATGGATTTCTAAACCTAGTCCTTCTGGTAATTTACATTTTACCTTGTTAATACCTCTTGGAATAATAGAGTCTTACAGAAACGTCCCTGCCCCAGACTTCATTCTGAAGTCAACTCCTTATAGACATGTGGTTAAACTACTGTGTAGCAACCCACTATTAAAACTTGTTTCTACCTGATTATTTGATGTGACAATTTCTGCTACCCATTCTTCTTGTTTACAATGCAGTTTTTGATTTCCTGGTTCAGCTTTTCTTCATTCAGGACTCATGTGAACTGGAGTTTGGCACTTTCCATCTGCCTCTGCCTGGATTAAATCATGAGCCACTGTAGCTGCCAACCCACAACACCACCTGAGCAGAGCTCAGGGTGGAGACCAGGAGTGAGGCACACTGTGGTCTGGGAAAACCGGCAGAACAGGTCTTCAGATAGTTAGATATTTTTAGGAGATTTTAAGAGCCCAATTCTTGCATCTCCTCATATTTAGAAAATCATTAAGATGCTTCATGGTGATGTCTGCTTCTCCTAACTAGTAGTAACCTTCCAGACCAGAAGCAAACTTTTGTAAAATGTTTGCATGGCTGCATGCACCTCCCCCATCACCTTTATCACATACACTGATATTATTTCCCTCTACCTCTTTGGAGAGGTATTTCAGAGCTTTCTGATATACTGCCACACAGGCTGGGCTGTGGCTAAGTCAACAAAACAAAGGAAATCATAGTCATCTGAGAATTCTGCCACACCAAGGATGAGCGGGTGAGCCCTGAGGGAATTCATGAAAGAAAAAAAGAATGCCTGCCATTTAGTAGCTCACCAGACTTCAGCCACTTCCAACAGGGAGCCCCAGGAAACTCAGGCTGTGAAAATAGAGGATACTGGCCCCAGATAGCTGAGGTTCATATCAAAGGAATAATTTCAGTGAGCCCAGATGTTTTCATCTTCCCATAGAAAACACTGAATTCCTTAAATTGAGATATCTGATTTTCTAGAAATCTTCAGTTCCTACTACCTACTCTTTGTTGCAAAAACAAAAAACAAACAAACAAGAAAAAAAACTCCTGTATATCCTGACTTGTTCCTCCTCTCCTTAGAGCAGTTTTTCAGGGTTATTTGAGATGCTGCCTCCCAGGTTTTTTGCTCCAAATGAAAGTTAATGCTCAACTTTCAAGTTGTGCCTTTTTTTTTTTTTTAATCTTTTTTGCAGCTGTATTTGTGGTATATTGAGGTTCCCAAACTAGGGGTCAGATCTGAGATGTAGCTGCCTGCCTACACCACAGCCACAGCAGCATGGGATCCAAGTCATGTTTGTGATCTACACCATGGCTCATGGCAATGCTAGATCCTTAACCCACTGAGTAAGGCCAGGGATTGAACCTGAGTCTTTATGGATACAAGTCAGGTTCATTAACTTCTGAGCCATGTCAAGAACTCCTTTAATTTTTATGTGTGTATGTGCATTTTTTTTAAGTCCACACTCATGAGCCTCCTAACTACTCTTCCTAGTCATGCAGTTAAGAAAAAACATATATCTAGGAAAGGGGATTAAGATGGCAGAATGGAAGGACTGGAGCTCAATTTCTCTCCTAAAAACAACAAAATTACAACCAAATGCTGAGCACTCTTCAATCAAATGTACTGGAAACTTTCAAAAAGATATCCTACTCCAGAAGACAAAGAGGAGGCCACATTAAGAGGTAGAAGGTGTGATTATGTGATATAAGCAACCCCATAACTTCTGGGTAGTAAGCCCCACAGATGGAAAGTAACTGTATCACAGAGATTCACCTACAGGAGTGAGAGCACTGAGCCCCACACCAAGTCCCCATGCCTGGGGAACTGGGATTGGGCGAAAGAGCCCCTGGAGCATCTGACATTGAAGATCAGTGAGGCTTGTGTGCAGGAGCTCCATGGGACTGGAGAAAATGGAGACCCCATTCTTAAAAGGTGCACACAGACTTTCACGTGAACTGGGTCTCAGGGCAAAGCAAAGTCTCCAAAGGAATCTGGGTTAGACCTGACTGCAGTTCTTGGAGGGCCTCCTGGGAAAACAGGGGATGAATGTCACTTGTTTTGAGGGAAGGACATTGGAAGCAAAGCTCTTGGGAATATTAATCAGTGTACATTTATTTGGAGGTGGCCATTTGGGGAAAATCTGATCCTGCCCATCAGCAATGAGAAGCCTCAGGCCAAACAACAATCCAGGTGATATCAAAGCCCCGCCCCTCAGTAAATGGGCTGCCTAAAGACCCCCCAGGCACACAGCCACCTCTAATCTCACCCAGAGATAAAGCCCCACCCACCAGAGGGATAGGAATCAACACCACCTACCAGTGGGCAGGCATCAGTCCTTCCCATCAGCAAGCCCCATACCAACTTCAGCCACAAGGGGGACAGACACCAGAAGTAAAAGAGGCTACAACTTTATTGTCTGTAAAAAGGTCACCACACCAAAAATCTAAAAATGAAAAGACAGAGAACGATAACTCAGATGAGGGAGAAAGAATAAACCCCAGACAATCAGCTAAGTGATCAGGAGATTCTCAGCCTCCAGGAAAAAGACTTTAGATTGTTGATGCTGAAGATGATGCAAGACATTGGAAATAAACTGGAGGCAAAGATGGATAATTTACAGGAAACACTGAACAAAGAAATATAAAATATAAAACTTAAGAAAGAAGAGATGCAAAATACAATAACTGAAATAAAAAATTCACTAGAAGCAGTGAACAGCAGAGTACAGGAGGCAGAAGAACGAATAAATGAGGTGGAGGACAGATTAGTGGAAATCATGGATGTGGTACAGAAAAGAGAAAAAAGATCAAAAAGAAATGAAGAGCGTCTCAGAGAAGTCGGGGACAACGTGAAACGCACCAACATCTGTATTATAGGGGTGCCAGAAGGAGAAGAGAGATAGAAGGGGACAGAAAAAATATTTGATGAGATAATAGCCAAAAATTTCCCTCACATGGGAAAGGAACCACTCACTCAAATCCAGGAAGCACACCAAATACCATTTCAAATAAACCAAAGGAGGAACACCCTGAGACACATATTAATCAAACTGACCAAAATTAAAGACAAAGAGAAAATCTTGAAAGCAGCTAGGGAAAAGAAATAAGTAACATACAAGCGAGCCCTGACAAGGTTATCAGCAGATTTTTCAGCAGAAATTCTGCAGACCAGAAGGCAGTGGCATGATATACTTAACATGATGAAAGGAAAAAACCTTTACTAGATTACTTTACCCAGCAAGGCTCTGATTCAGATTTGAAGAAGAAATCAAAAGCTTTACAGAAAAGTAAAAGCTAAGAGAATTCAGCAACACTAAGCCAGCTTTACAACAAATACTAAAGGAACTTCTCTAGGCAGAAAAGAAAAGGCCACAACCAGAGACAAAAATACCACAAATGACAAGGCTCACCCGTAAAGGTATATATACAGCAAAGATACAAAATCATCCACACACAATTATGGATGTGTGGATGAAATCAGAAATAGTGAGAAGAGGAGGATACAAGCACAGGACACTAGAGATGCACTTGCAGTTAAGAAACCCACAACTTAAAACAATCTCATATATATAGAGAGAGAGAGACTCTTGTATCAAAACTTCAGAGTAACTGCAAACCAAAAATCTGCAATTGATACACACACAAATAAGAAAAATCAACTCAAATACAACACTAAAGATAGTCATCAAACAACAAGAGAAGAGAACAAGAAAAAAGAGCAACCAAAAACAAATCCAAAGCAATTAATAAAATGGCAATAAGAACATACATATCCATAATTACCATGTTAATGGACTAAAAGCCCCAACCAAAAGACATAGGCTGGCTGAATGGATACAAAAATAAGACCCATATATATGCTTTCTTCAAAAGACCAACTTCACCTCTAGGGACACATACAAATTGAAAGTGAGAGGATGGAAGAAAATATTCCATGCAAATGGGAATCAAAAGAAAGCTTGAGTAGAAATACTCATATCAGACAAAATAGACTTTAAAATGAAGACTATTTTAAGAGACAATGAAGGTCACTACATAGTGATCAAAGGATCAATCCAAGAAGAAGATATAACAATTTTAAATATTTATGCACCCAACATAGGTTCAGCACAATATATAAGGCAACTGCTAACAACCTTAAAAGGACAAATCAACAACACCATAATAATAGTGGGAGACTTTAATACCCCAGTTACAGCAATGGACAGATCATCCAGTCAGAAAATCCATAAGGAAACAGACCCTGAATGATGCATTAAACCAGATGGTCTTAATAAATATTTATAGGACATTCCATCCAGAAGCAACAGAATACATATTCTTCTTAAGTGCACATGCAACATTCTCTAAGATTGACCACATCCTGGGCTACAAATCAAGCCTTGGTAACTAAGAAAATTGAAAGCATATCAAGCATCTTTTCTGACCACAACACTATACAACTAGAAATCAACAAGTAAAAAAACTGCAAAAAACACAAACACATGAAGACTAAACAACATGCTACTGAACAACCAATAGATCACTGAAGAAATCAAAGAGGAAATTAAAGAATACCTAGAAGCAAATGACAACAAAGATATGACACTCCAAAACCTATGGGATGCAGCAAAAGCTGTTCTAAGAGGAAAGCTTATAGCAATACAATCCTACCTCAGGAAACAAGAAAAAGCTCCAACAATCTAACTTTACATTTAAAAGAGCTAGAAAGAGAAGAACAGACTAAAGAAGACATAAAGTTAGTATAAGGAAAGAAATCATAAAGATCAGAGCAGAAATCAATGAAATAGAAACAAAGAAAACCATAGAAAAGATCAATGAAATGAAAAGCTGGTTCTTTGAAAAGATCAACAAAGTTGATAAACCCTTAGCCAGACTTATAAAGAAAAAAGAGAGAGGACTCAAATCAATAAAATTAGAAATGAAAAAGGAGAAATAACAATGGACATCACAGAAATAGAAAGGATCATGGGACTACTATATGCAACTACACACAAATAAAACAGAAAACCTAGAACAATGGACAGATTCTTAGAAAAGTACAATCTTCCAAGACTAAACCAATCACAAAAACTGAGATTGGACCAATCACAAAAACTGAGATTGAAACTGAGATTTAAAAACTTCCAACAAACAAAAGTCCAGGGCCAGATGGCTTCACAGGTGAATTCTATCAAACATTCAGGGAAGAGTTAACACCTATTCTGAAATAGTTCTGAAACTATTCCAAAAAATTGCAGCGGAAGGGACACCCCTGAACTCATTCTATGAGGCCACCATAACTCTAATACTAAAATCAGACAAGTATATCACAAAAGGAGAAAATTGTAGGCCAATATAGCTGATGAACATCGATGCAAAAATCTTCAACAAAATACTAGCAAACTGAATCCAACAATTCATTAAAAGAATTGTACATCATGATCAAGTGGGATTTATCCCAGGGATGCAAGGGTTCTTCAATATCCACAAATCAATCAGTGTGATACACCACATTAATAAACTGAAGAATAAAAACCATATGATTCTCTCAATAGATGCAGAAAAAGCCTTTGACAAAATCCAACACCCATTTCTGATAAAAACCACTCAGAAAGTAGGCATAGAGGGAACCTACCTCAACATGATAAAGCCCATCTATGACAAACCCACAGCCAACATCATTATCAATGGCAAAAAACTGAAAGAATTCCCCCTGAGATCAGGAACAAGACAAGGATGTCCACTCTCACCACTACTATTCAACATAGTTTTGGAAGTCCTAGCCTCAGCAATCAGAGAAGTAAAAGAAATAAATGAATCCAAATTGGAAAGGAAGAAGTAAAACTATCACTATTTGCAGATGACCTGATATTATACCTAGAGAATCCTAAGGACTCTACCAGAAAACTGTTAGACTCATCAATGAATTTGGCAAAGTTGCAGGATACAAAATTAATACCAATGCATTTCTATATTCTAACAATGAAAGATCAGAAAGAGAAATTAGGGAAGCAATCCCGTTTACCATCACATCCAAAAGAATAAAATACCTAGAAGTAAACCTACCTAAAGAGACAAAATACCTGTACTCTGAAAACTATAAGATGCTGATGAAAGAAATCAAAGATGACACAACTCTTTTCATGAGACTTGTTTCCAAAATTGCCTAAGGAAATGAAAAGCAAAGAAAATTACAGGTCCATTTTCATTTATTAACATAGTGATCATAAGTAAACTATTTGTTAAACTCAACAGTATATTGAAATATATTATGATAAAGTAGTTTTTCCCAAGAAAGAATGGGGTTTATTTCTGAGAAATCTTTTATGTAATTCATTGCTTCAATGCAGTAAAAAAGAAAAATCACACATTTATTTCAATAGTTGTAGAAAAAGCAGTTGATAAAGTACAACACCTGAAATAAATAAGAAACAAATAAACAAAAAACAAGAAAATAGATAAACTCTAAGGAACAGAGAGTTTCCTTAATTTCATGAAGTCTAGTAATTCAAAGCCTAATGGTAATCTTTCTTTTTGCAATTTGGCAAGAAATAGATTTATTAAGATAAGATGCTTGTGAAAGATACAAGTGGACAAGCAAGGAAGCTCTTGGTAATCATCTTTCTAAATGGAGAAAAAGTTAGATACATTTTTTTTTAAGCTCAAGAAACAAACAAAAAAACAGGGATTCTTACATTACCACTATTTTGTTGCCATAGTAACAGATCCTGACTACTGCTATAAGTCAATCGATTGAGCAAACAAAACATAAATAAAAAGAAAGGTAAAAAAAGCTGTCGTTTAATGGCAGATTAAATAATTCTGTACAAAGAGAATCCAGGAGAATTGACAGATACATTATTGGAATGAATAGTGGAATTCATCATGGTTCCACAGTTACAAATGGGATTTTTATTGTATTAACATTTAGTAAGTCAAGATTTATTGCATTAACATTATTTATTAATTTGAAAAGATAAACTTTTTATCTGATTCTACCTAGTTACAAAATAATAATAAATATTTTTATTATTTAGGTGTTCTTCACCTCAAAGATCTGGTATTCATTTTATTATAGTTTTTCCTCAGTTCTTTCTGTTTCTTATTGTTCTTAAAAATGATTCTTTATTTTAAAAAAATTATGTTGTGCTAACTTACTGGTGTAAAGGAACATAACTGTTTTTTGTATAAGGCCTGTATCCTAGGGACTTTTGCATAGGCCTACAAAGGGGTACATAGAGAATGCTCATTGCAGCATTATTTGTGAGGCAAATAGGTGAAAGTCATATTCATGTCCATCAGCAGGAGAGTGAATAAATAAATCATGATGTCATACTAATTTACTGGTCATGTGATCTAGAAATAAAAATTTACCAGGAGTTCCCGTCGTGGCTCAGTGGTTAACGAATCCGACCAGGAACCATGAGGTCGCGAGTTTGATCCCTGGCCTTGCTCAGTGGGTTAACGATCCTGCATTGCCGTGAGCTGTGGTATAGGTTGCAGACACGGCTCAGATCCCCGTGTTGCTGTGCCTCTGGCATAGGTCGGCGGCTACAGCTCCTATTGGACCCCAAGCCTGGGAACCTCCAAATGCCATAGGCAGCGGCCCTAGAAAAGACGAAAAGACAAAAAGACCAAAAAAAAAAAAGTAAAATCTACCAATAGCAGCAGCAGCAATTAGTAGAAGTAGTGGTAGTAATAACAGTAGGTGTATATAGCAGTACAATAAATGTTTCAATAGAGCTTAATTGTACAAATACAGGAAGAGGAAAAAGAAAGCTGTAGTAGAATATATACAGTAGAACACCATGTGTATAAAGTTCCTTCCTTCCTTCCTCTTTCCCTACCTCTTTCTTTCATTCTTTCTCTTTTTCTTTTTTCTTTTTGCTTTTTTAGGGCCATACCTGGAGCACATGGAACTTCCCAGGCTAGGGGTCAAATCAGAGCTACAGCTGCCAGACTACACCACAGCAACTCGTTATCCCAGCCACTTCTGTGAACTACACCACAGCTCACAGCAACACCAGATCCCCAACCTACTGAGAAAGGCCAGGAATCAAACCCACATCTTCATGGATATTAGTGGGAGTCATTTCCTCCGCATCACAATGCATCACAACCATTAAAGCTATAGAATTGTAAAAACACACATAGGAATAAGAGACACCAAATTCTGGATGGTGATTACTTTTGAAGCTGGAGAGAAGCAAATGGGATAAAAAAGCTTCAGTAGTACCTATTTATTTTTGTATGGCTGAAAATGACAACTTTTAAAAGTGTTACTTGGGCTTGGACCTACACATTGTTCACGGACTATTACACATTGCCTGCTTACAAGCATGATTAATTTAAATCTCAGAAGCCTTTATTTACAGTGCCCAAGGCAGGAGCTCCCATTGTGGTGCAGCGGAAACTAATCCGACTAGTATCCATGAGGATGTGGGTTCTATCCCTGGCCTTGATAAGGAGCCGGCATTTCCCTGAGGTTAAGGAGCCGGCATTTCCCTGAGCTGTGGTGTAGGTCATAGACTCAGCTCGGATCTGGTGTTGCTGCGGCTATGGTGTAGGCCGGTAACTGCAGCTCTGATTTGAACCCTAGCCTGGGGGTCAGCTTTTTTCCCAAGTCCTGGCAGTTTCATTTTCTAAATATTTCCCCCTAATTTTCTCTTCTTTTAACCCTTACACTGGAGAAGTAGAGGATGATGAGTCAAGTTTTTGGACATTTTGAATTGAGGCTCACAGAGAACAGGCTTCATTTCTTCCCTCCATTTCATTGCACGTATTTCCCTTTCTGCCCAGAACACACTGATAACTCTTTCCCAACTCCTGATGTACCTCCAGGCTTTTGACAAATCTCGAAAGCAAATACTATGTTGCCAAAAATAATTATAAATTGATGGAAATATTTTGTTATGAAGAGAATATTGACTAAAAAATAAGCTTCAGTAGTGCATAGTACAGATAAGTATAAACATTTTGATAATATGTTTCCAGAGTCACACACATGTTTTAAGTTTGAGTGATGAAAACAGTGTTATTTCCAGAGTATGCCTTCAAGATTTAGTTGAAAATTAGGGTCTTTCCAGTGCATGAGAGATCTGGGAACTGACCTGTCTGCCAAAATCTCATTCTGTTCAAAGCACAATGTTTTAGGATGGTTAAAATTGTCAACAATGAGCCAACCCACAAACAGCTTTGATCCGTTATTACCAGATTTTAGGGTCTGTTCTCTTTTTGCTTTCTTCACCTATACTGCTTTCTCTTCCACTCCACTCTAGTTTATTAATTTTTCCCTGTTTATGTGTTGAGTTTAAAAAATCTTTTAAAATATTTGAAAAATTTTTAATAAAAATCTGTATATTATAATGTGAGATAATATATATATACATACACACATGTCTCTGCTCCTGGTTCCTGGCACAGTGTTTCTAAAATCCCTGTAAGTTCCTAAGTGATAAGACCACTAGGAGCATCTTTTGTTCTAATGACTCTGGATGGGCTCCAAGTTTGCTCCTGGATGAGGGTTTGCCCCCGAAGAATTAAGGCATGATTAGAAGCTTGGAATTTTCAGCTTCAACCTCCAATATCTTGAAAAGAAAGAAGGCTGAAAATAGAGTTAATGACCATCATGACTACATGAGGAAGCCTGCATAAAATCCCATATTTATAGAGTCTGGAGAGCTTCCACGATGGTGAACATCTATTTGGGAGGGTAAGGTACCCCAGCTGCACAGGGACAGAAACTCCTGAGTGCCAGATCCTCCCAGACCTTACTCTGTGTATCTCTTCATCTGGCTGTTGATCTGTATCCTTTCTTTCTTGCCTTATTTTTTTAGGGCCGCACCTGTGGCCTGTGGAAGTTCCCAGGCTAGGGGTCGAATCCGAGCTGCAGCTGCTGGCCTATGCCACAGCTATAGCAAGGCCAGATCTGAACCATATCTGCAACCTACACCACAGCTCACATCAATGCAGTATCCTTAACCCACTGAGTAAGGCCAGGGATCAAACCTGCAACCTCATAGATACTAGTCAGATTCGTTTCTGCTGAGCCACAACAGGAACTCCCATAAATCTCTTCCTGATGGGTGTATGCCTAGATGGAACAAAGCACAATCTCTAAACACCAACCTGGGATTTGCAACTCAAGTGCCAGCTCTGAGGGACAGGTGTATACCATCTTTCATTTTGCAAAATGCATCATCTAGTTGGGAAGACAGAACTACACACAAGGAACATGAGGGAATAATGCAAGGGAGTATGCAATTCAGTGTTAACTCTGTGGAATATAGAGAACTGTTCTGACATAACAGTTTGATATTTGCTTTTGACATCTTCACTTCTCTTCTCTTCTCCTTCTCACCGGTTCTTCCTCTCTAAACTGCCAGACATGGAGAATATACATTCTCCTTCCTACCACATCTGAACACAAATATGTATTTATTGAATTCAAGGTGCTATAGATGATAAAATATGTCATTACTTTTTGTACCACTATGAAAAAATCATGTCGATTAAATTATAGCACAATGCTTTATATTCAACTTTTAAAATCACTTACAATTGGACTTTTTATATGGAATGCTCTTTTGCATACACAAGAAGGAAAATAGAGTTAGTGGTTAAATCATTACAGTTTTCTCAAATCTTCACAACTGCCAATAAAAGAATGTAATTAAACTAATTTTTATTGTTATAAATGACTAGTCCAAAATTCAATTTCATTTAAAGTCAACACACTTCTTCAATTTTAAATCAACACATATTTATTTAATATCAGTATATATCCCACATTACAGAGGATCAGAGAAGTTCAGATAAGTTAAACAAAGAGGTTAAGAGTTGAACTGAACCCTGTGAAATGGATTCTTTGGAGAATTAGATGCAAGAAATAAAAAAGGGAGAAAGTTGAAAAAGTAAACCTCTGTGATGTGAATGTTCAGTTGCAAAGAGATATTGCAAGTACCAAAATAATTAACATAAAAATAAATAAAACAAAAAACATATGAACACAGAGTTATCCATTAAAACTACCTACTTCTCAACCATATGTCCAAGCTAAAATAAAATTCTTCATTACAGGCAATCAAAAATGAATACAAGGATAAAAGATATAGCATGGACTTTATATTGACATATAAAAAATGGAAGCTATTCATGGTATAGTATAGTATCAAGTAAAAAACTGGGATAGAAAATTACATCGTAAATACAACAATAAAAAATATATTTGCATATAACCCAAATTGCAGCAAGAACTTATGTACAAATACATAAGATTCTTCCTTGCAGATTTTTTGATACTCTTTTTATATCCTCTTCTTAATGATCAGTTTGAAAGTACATTTAGGAAAAGTGAACTCAGTAGGTTGGCTGGCAAGGAAGAATGATACAATGGGTAAATCAAAAGAATATTGCATAAATTACATTGTGGCTCAGTGGGTTAAGGATCTGGCATTGTTATTGCTGTGGTGTGGGTTCAAACCCTGACCTGGGAGTCTCTGCATGCTGTGGTGTATCCAAAAAAAAAAAAAAGAAGATTATAAAAAGAGAAGAAAATTATTATTATTATTATTATTATTATTATTATTTTATTTTTATTTTTTGTCTTTTTGCTATTTCTTGGGCCGCTCCTACGGCATATGGAGATTCCCAGGCTATGGGTCCAATCGGAGCTGTAGCCACTGGCCTACACTAGAGCCACAGCAACACAGGATCCGAGCCGTGTCTGCAAACTACACCACAGCTCAAGGCAATGCCAGATCATTAACCCACTGAGCAAGGGAAGGGACCGAACCCACAACCTTTGATTTAAATGATAACATAAGCTTATTATACTTCTGCTTCATTTTCATATAATAATCTAGTAAATTAGCCAAAAGACTCAAAAAGAAGCATAGCACAACAGAGATTGCATTAGTCAAATGCCATGTATTAATGTTGCATGACCAATGCCAGATGGTGTGAACAATGCCCTTGGGATCCTTTGTTTGTATCACAAACCACATCTCCCAGAAGAAGCAGACCTCATAGAATTCTCAAACAGACCTCATAGTATTCTCAGACAGTCTTCCAAAGGCACAGCTGGAGCATCAGCTCAGACGCAATACTCAGAGAAGGCAGGGTGTAATCCTTTAGCATGCAGCATGTGTGTTAATTGAGACCTCTCTCTGCATGGCACTGTGTCCCCATTTGAAATGATATATGGATTGGGATACCAAGGGGTAGAGGCATGACTGGCCCCTTCTGTCACTCCCAACGATGACACAAATAGATGGAAAGACATACCATGCTCTTGGATTGGAAGAAACAATATTATCAAAATGACTATACTACCCAAGGCAATCTACCGATTCAATGCAATCCACATAAAATTACCATGGACATTTTTCACAGAACTCGAACAAAATATTTTAAAGTTTGCTTGGAAGCACAAAAGACCCAAAATAGCTAAAGACATCCTGAAAAAGAAAAATAGATCTGGAGGAATCAGGCTTCCTGACTTTAGACTATACTACAAAGCTACAGTCATCAAAACTGTATGGTACTTGCACAGAGACAGAAATAGAGATCAGTGGAACAAGGTAGAAAGCCCAGAATTAAATCCACACACCTACAGTCAACTAATCTATGACAAAGGAGGCAAGAATATACAATGGAGAAAAGACAGCCTGTTCAATAAGTGGTGCTGGGAAAACTGGATGACCATATGGAAAAGAAATTAGAACACTCCCTAACACCATACGCAAAAATAAACTCCAAATGAATTAAAGACCTATATATAAGACCAGATACTATAAAACCCTTAGAGGAAAACATAGACCAAACACTCTCTGACATAAAATACAGCAACATCTTCTAAGGTCCACCTCTTAGAGTAATGATGGTAAAAACAAAAATAAACAAATGGGACTTAATTAAACTTAAAAGTTTCTTCACAGCAAAGGAAATCCTACACAAAATGAAAAGACAACCCACAGAATGGGAGAAAATCTTTGCAAATGAAGCAACTGACAAGGGATTAATCTCCAAAATTTATAAACACCTTCTGCAGCTCCATACCAAAAGAACAAACAACCCCATCAAAAAATGGGCAGAAGGTCTAAACAGACAATTTCCAAAGAAGACATACAGATGGCCAAAAAACACATGAAAAGATGTTCACATCATTCATTATTAGAGAAATGGAAATCAAAACCACGATAAGGTACCACCTTACACCAGCCAGAATGGCCAGTATCCAAGGTCTACAAACAATAAACGTTGGAAAGGGTGTGGAGAAAAAGGAACCCTATTACACTGTTGGTGGGATTGCAAATTGGTATAACCACTGTGGAAAACAGGATGGAGATTCCTCAGAAAATTAAAATAGAATTAGCACTGATCTAGCAATCCCACTTCTGGGCATCTATCCAAAGAAAACCATGACTTGAAAAGACACATGTACTCCAATGTTCATTGCAGCACTGTTTACAATAGCCAAGACGTGGAAACAACCTAAGCGCCCATCGACAGAGGAGTGGATTTAGAAGATGTGGTACATATACACAATGGAATATTACTCAGCCATTAAAAGGAATGAAATAATGGCATTTTTAGCAACCTAGGAATTATCATGCTAAGTGAAGTCGATCAGACAATGAGACACCAACATCAAATGCTTTCACTGACATGTGGAATCTGAAAAAAGGACAGAATGAACTTCTTGGCTGAACAGATACTGACTCACAGACTTTGAAAAACTTATAGTTTCCAAAGAAGACAGGTTGGTGGCAGCAGGATGCACTATGGGTTTGGGATGGAAATCCTATAAAATTGGGTTTTGACAATCACTGTACAAGTGCAAATGTAATAAATTCATTTAGTAATAAAAAATTAACAGTAAAAAAAAAGAAAAAAGATCTATCTATTATTACGCATATTCTTTTTTTTTTTTTTTTTGTCTTTTAAGGGCCCTCTTTTTATGGAGGTTCCCAGGCCAGTGGTTCAATCAGAGCTGTAGCTGCCGGCCAACGCCACAGCCACAGCAACACAAGATCTGATCCATGTCTGTGACCTACACCACAGCTCACGGCAACACCCAATCCTTAAGCCACTGAGCAAGACCAGGGTTCGAATCCGCAACTTCATGGTTCCTAGTCAGATTCACTAACCACTGAGCCATGATGGGAACTCCATATTATGCATATTCTTAATAAAACAAATAAAACTATGAGATATGGACACACATATTTGCTGATCCACTCATATATTAATCTATTATATTTAAAATGTATAAGCTAGGAGTCCTACTGTAAAGCACAGGGAACTATGTCCAATCTCTTGGGTTAGAACATGATGGAAGATAACACTAAAAAAGAATATATATATATATGACTGGGTCGCTTTGCTTATAGCAGAAATTGAAGGAATATTGTAAATAAACTATACTTTAAGAAAAAAATTTTAAAGATTTTAAAACATGCATTAACCTTAAGCTTCTTTTTGCATGTAAATACCTGTCTTTACATTGGTGTAGCCTTTCCCTTTTTAGGGTGTGTTCATAAACTGAATTCATTTGCATTAGTCAAGATTTCTCAATCTCAGTACTATTGACACTGTGGACTCTAGTAAATTCTTTTCTGAGTGGTGGCTTATCTGTTTGTTGTAGGATGTTTAGCAATACCCCTGGCTTTCGCACATTGGATAGCAGTAGCACTTCCCCAATTGTGACGAACAAAAATGTCTTCAGACACTCCTGATGTCTTCTGGGGTCAAAATTGTCATTGGTTAAGAACCATCATAATCAACTATCATTATTTTTTTTTATGTTCAATATATCAGAACATGATCAATATTAGCCCTTTCATTTGTTTCCTTTGTTCTTTTAGCATTATTGTAGGCATTTTAAAAATTATACCTTGCTTTATGGAAATGAGATATTCCATCATCATATTTCCCTTCTCCCTTAGTGAGTCTCAAATCTGAGTGCCAAAGTGTTGCCAGAACTCAGCCTCTGCTCACCGGTGCTGAAGAGAAACTTGGAGACAGAGTTTTGTGTGAAAGAGAAAAAAAATAGCTTTATTGCTTTGTCAGGCAAAGGGGGGGGTCACAGCAGGCTAATGCATTGAAGACTATGCCACCTCCCTAGGAGAGATTGGGAGGAAGTTTTATAGTTTGGGGAGTGATAAATAGGGTTGAAGATAAGGATCAGGATAGAGGCAAGCTTGCATTGTTTTCAAAGCTGGTGTTCAGTGGTCTGGTGGTCTTCTTTCCAGAGCAAAGTATACTTCATTAACATCTATTTTTTGGGGATTTTAGTTTTATGGAAGAATTCAAAGATATTATTATCTATATTCCTTGAGGAGGGACCAGGACCCTGCCTCCAAAATAGCGCTATTATTTGTTTGTTTCTTTCTTTTTTGCTTTTTAGGGCTGCACAATTGGCATGTGGAAGTTCCCAGGGTAGGTGCTGAATTGGAGATACAGCTACCATCCTAGGCCACAGACACAGTAACTCAGGATCTGGGCCACATCTGCGACTTACACCACAGCTCATGGCAATGCCAGATCCCCAGCCCACTGAGCAAGGCCAGGGATTGAACCCACATTCTCATGGATATTAGTTGTATTCATTTCTGCTGTGCCACAAGGTAACTCCATCACTATTGTTTCTTGACTGCTCCTCTTTGGCTTTTTTTCTTGACTGCTCCTCTTTGGCTTTTGCATACCCTCCCTTCCCTGATTAGCAACTGTTTGAACTTGCCCTTTAGAACTCAAGGAAGGTCATGGAGGCTGAGGTTTTTTCCCCAAAACAAGAAATGGGGAACACAGAAAGGCTTGTATTCCCAAGAGCCCACAGGGCCCTACTTGATTTCAAAAGTACACATAATTTTGGAAGGAGGAGGTTGAGCCTGCTGACAGTAAGACCACTTAGATGACCAAGCTGGAAGATATATTTGAAATCATAAGTGCATGATGAAAAAAAAGTGCATAATGATGTTTACAAAATACACCTGAATATTAATACATCTTTTAGCATTTTATTATAAAAAAATTCTCTAATTTAGTTTTTTTCTATATACTTAGTTATATTTAACCCCTCCCAAATCATGATTTTCTCCTATGTTTCCATCATTCAGGTATTCAGAAGGTAACTAGAGTAGTTGGTTACCAGAGGGTCTACCACCTAACTGTGAAGTATGTCATGAATGCATCAAGGGTTCTTTTTTTTTTTTTTTTTTTTTTTTTGTTGTTGTTGTTGTTGTTGTTGTTGCTATTTCTTGGGCCGCTCCCGCGGCATATGGAGGTTCCCAGGCTAGGGGTCGAATCGGAGCTGTAGCCACCGGCCTACGCCAGACCCACAGCAACGAGGGATCCAAGCCGCCTCTGCAACCTACACCACAGCTCACGGCAACGCTGGATCGTTAACCCACTGAGCAAGGGCAGGGATGGAACCCGCAACCTCATGGTTCCTAGTCGGATTCGTTAACCACTGCGCCACGACGGGAACTCCAATGCATCAAGGGTTCTTAACGCTGACTCTGTATTTTAGGTAGGCAGATGGTTGAAGTAAAATCCTCTGTAGTAAAAAAATGATGTTCATCTATCAACTAGAGTCATTTCTGAATTGCAAATAGCATGCAACTTATTTAGTACTACTTGACATTAGAACCAAACTTGCTGATTAATGTTCTTTATAACCTCGTTACCTTTAGCTTTATTGTAAGTAAAATACAGATGAAAATAACTCTGTCTAACCTGCCATGTTTTCAGTGTGGCTTATAACTGTGAACCTTTCACTTGTTCATCAAAAAAAATCTTTCATGATACCACATTTCTCATTGCAATTGATTCAAATGTGTGTATAATAATTAGATGGAATACTTTTAAAATATATGTATTTGCCTGGGTCCACAACCCCCAAAATTCTAAATTGAATTGATTTGGAGATTAAATTTCTGGTAAATGCTCCAGGTATATTTGATGTAGGTGATCTGAGGTCTGAGAAACACAGAAAAATAGAAATATTGACTTATAGAATAAGTAAATAATTTAACCTGGCTTTTAAGAAGTTCCAATCGACATCCAGCCTGTCTAATTCCATCAGAAATTAATGACAAGTTGACTGAAGTCTTACTGGATCAGTAAGCTCTGAATCATGCTAAGGATTCATTTCAAAATTATTTGAGATTTATCTTAGTGTTCCACTTGACTAAAGTAAATTCTAGCTTCTGTTCTTGGGAGTGAGTTGTGGGAAGGGGTAAGTCCTACACATTCTTGAACATTCATATCAAATGCTACCTTTTTTACTGTATACCCTTCTTGAAATTCATAACATCTTTTTATATCTCTTTTATGGAACAGATATTTTGCTTTATATTATAATGAACAGGTCTTCGTTTCCTTAATAGAGACTGTAAGCTCCTTAAGAGTAGGCATTATTTTTTACTCATTTTATGTTCCCTGAAATGCCAGTTTCATATATTAATGGCATATACTAGATGCTCAATTAAAATTTGTGGAATTAAACTAAATATGTAGGAAACCAAACTAATAAAAATATATAAATATATGAAATGTTCAAGAAATCACTGAAGTTTTTACATTAGACCATATACAATAAATAATTTATTATTCCTGCTATTAAAAAAAAAAAGTCATGCTAAGGATTGTTTTTTCAGTAATAATAGTAAGGGTTAGCTGAACCAGAACCAAAGCAAGGTGACAACCTTCCCTTAAAAAAGATAGTGATGTTAAATAGAAAAACCACACCTAGCAGAGCAGAACTCTGTCAGTGTTGCCCTCCTTGAAAAAATGGCATCATTATTCCTTTCTTTTGTTAATATTTAAAAAATAAATCAAAAGAGAAAAAAGTACACCAAAAATAAATGTACAGCACAATGAATTACCACCAAGGAACACCAATGTGATATATGATCCATTCAAGAAATTGAAATATGACCTCATCTCCCCACATCCCTCAATCAGAGCTGTGTCTCTTAAGCTCAAAAGTAACCTCTGCTACTGTTGTTATGATGTATGTGTCCTTGCTGTTCTGTACAGCTTTACCTATACTCAGGTACACATCCCTATGTACTACGTTAAATTATTTTATTTTTGGAGTTCCCA
The DNA here is from genome assembly GCF_054392235.1 of Sus scrofa. Classification (NCBI taxonomy): domain Eukaryota; kingdom Metazoa; phylum Chordata; class Mammalia; order Artiodactyla; family Suidae; genus Sus; species Sus scrofa. Next base: position 47,222,122 of record NC_139390.1, on the reverse strand, counting down.
TGGTGGCTCAGTGGTTAACGAACCCAACTAGCATCCATGAGGATGCGGGTTCAATCCCTGGCCTCTCTCAGTGGGTTAAGGATTTGGCGTTGCTATGAGCTGTGGTGTAGGTCACAGACACAGCTCGGATCCTGCATTGTTGTGGCTAAGGTGTAGGCCGGCGGCTAAGGCTCCGATTCAATCCCTAGCCTGGGAACCTCCATATGATGTGAGTGTGGCTCTAAAGAAAAAGGACAAAAAAAGCAAAAAAAAAGGCATAAATTACTTTATTTTTGAAATTCATATAAATTAATTTACATGGGATATACATGTCTAGCTTATCAACACTTTTGCAGATTCATTTATATCCTTGTTGTAATTCATTTATTTTTAATGCTATAATGGGATTCCATAATATAAATATTCTGCAATTCACTTATTCCTCTTATTGTTGATGAACAATAGATTTTGGGGTATTACCCACAATAGCTTTGGGAATATTACCACTTTTATTAGTAATATACCACTTGTGTACCACTGCACACATTTCTTGAGGGGGAAATGCTGAATCATGATTTCCAACCTAAGTAGATAATTTCAAATTATTTTAAGTGGTTTTAACAACATGCACTAGCAGTTTATTGAATTTTCATTTCTCCACATCTCCACAGAAATTGGTGCTAATAGTCATATTTTATTTTAGCTACCTTGGGTTCTAATTTGCCTTTCCTCAATGACGAATGAATTTGAGACTCTTTTACATGGCTGTGGCTATTTGAATATGACCCACAAACATGGGTATAATAACCTGAGAGATAACTCTTGTTTAAGTCTTTGGCCCATTTTTCCCTTGGGTTTTGTTTCTTTTTCTTATTGATTTGTAGGTCTTTGCATTATTTGAATTTCAACCATCCATGAGTTGAATGTGGCAACCATTTTTGTCCAGTCACCCTTTCACCCACTTAATTATGTCTTCTAAATGTCTTCTTAATTTTAACACCATTTTCTTCTTTTATGGGGCTAATGCTTTTTGTGCCTTGTTTAATGCATCTTTGCCTATACCAAGTCATGGATATATTCTCCTACATCTTCCAGAAGCTTTATCATCTTGTCTTTCAAATTTAAATCAATAAAATATCTGGAATTGATTTTTCATGTGGCTTATATGGTTTCAATGTTTTTTTCTATGGATTTCCAGTTAGTCCAGCACCATTTCTCCACTTTTTTCAGTTGTATCTTTCCTTAAATCAGTGGTCCTAATTATATATATTTCTTTTTCTGGACCCTTCTATCTATTGGCCTATATCTTCATACTGCTCCAACACTGTCTTTTCTTTCTCTCTCTCTCTCCCTTTCTATATTTTTGTTTGAAATAGTTGCACCTGTGGCCTATGGAGGTTTCCAGGCAAGGGGTCAAATCAGAGCTGCAGCTCTGCCCTAAGCCACAGTCACAGCAACATCAGAATTAAGCTGCATCTGTAACCTATGCCATGGGATTAAACCAACATCTTCACGAGAAAATGTGAGGTCCTTAATCCACTGAGCCACAATGAGAACTCCCAACACTGCCCTTTATTGATTACAGTAGCTTTAGGATAAGACTTTATTTCCAGTGGAGAAGTTATTCATTAAAAGTTTTCTTCATTAAAAGTGTCCTGACTATTCTTTGTAATTTTGTATAAATTTTAGAGTCTGCTTTTACCAGTAAAGACTGCTGAGATGTCAACTGGCATTGCATTAAATAATAGATCGATGAGGGGAAGACTGAAACATTTATAATTTTGTCTTTTAACTTGTAAAAATAGAACACTTGTGAATTTACTTAAGTTTTTCTTCAATTATTTTAATGATGCTTTATTATTTCCTATAGAGAAATCTGCCATATCATCCTCATCCATGAGGTTTTTATGATTGGTTTTTTAGAATTTAATAATTTTGAGGATATTGTTAAATTTTTAAGATTACATTTATTTCTAAAAGTATATTTAATGCTTACCTCTCTAATACACACACACACACACACACACATGTATAAAAACTGATTTTTGCATTATAAGGTGATAACCAGCAAATTTGTTACACTCACTTATTAGTTCTAATCATTTATATGGATTCTATTTTTGATTTTCTTAAAAACAGTCATATTAGTGAATCATGAGAATTTTAATTTTTTGTTTATAATTCTTACATTTTTATTTTTTTCCTGTGATATTATAAAGTAATGCAGAATAGAAATAATGATTGCAGGTATCTTTTCTCATTTCTGATTGCAAACTTTCAAACTTTACTGTTAAGTATAATGACTAGAGTAGGTTTAATGGCAGATATCTCCTTCAAGATTAACAGATTTATCTTCTTCTCCTGGTTTACAAAGCATTCTATCATGAATGAGTGCCAAAGGCCAAATTCCTTCTTCTTCAAGATGCCCTTTTTGAAATCCCTAATTCTTTTTCTTGTCCTTATTATTTATACCTCTACATTTATCAATATTTTCTATCTCATTCTATTTAAAGTATATAAATCCTTTCTTAGTATTAGACATTCAAGTACTTTAACACTAGAAATCATGTCTTATTTTTTAAGAGTACACTGACTCTCTCAGCAGAGTATTAAATAGGGAACAATTACATATAAACTATGGATTGAATTCCCTCAAAATATCTTAATACATTCTGGGTTAATAACTGAAATTCTGTATATTTATTTTAGATTGACCCTATTTTAAGGCAATATAATCATAATTCTGCTTTCATATCCCTTACTATGTAATGATATAAATATTTTAAATTTCAGATTGCTCTTAGGGTCATAATGACAATTTTATAAAATATGTGTCTCTAAATCGAAAAGTATATTCCTGTCTAATCAAAGGTTTAGGGCAGATTCGAACTTGTTTGATAAACTCTCTGAGTCCTTTAAAGAAGCCAAAGTAAAACAGTGGGACCCCCAAGGTTACAAATACCAATTGAGAAGCAGAATTCTGGGAAGATGGAGCAAGGATGAGAAACAAGGCTCATGTTTCAGATGACTTTATGGATCCTGGAACAGGAACAATGCACAGGGTTGCCCTGAAACAATGTTTCCCAAACCACCAGCTCCCAGAATTCTCCTGACAGTCTTTACTTTGAAGAGATGATTGTGTTCTAGAAGATGAATTGGGTCATTAACACCTCAGCAGCTCCATTTGGGGAACCCCAAATTGTCTTAAGAAGCAGAACAAATTCATCTTCAGGCCAGAGAAAGGGAAGCTAATTGGAGTTCAGCATTTTAAATGAGATCTATAGATGTGCATGTAGCAACTGCAAGCAGCTAGTGTCCTGGCAGCCTGGTAACCACAGACAGAGAATGATAGGAGATGAGACCTTCCTTTCCTCCAGGCACTCTGAGGGGAGTAACAGGAGTGTGCATCACAGGGAAACAAGTCTCTGTGCTAATTAATCAAATAGGTAAGAGCACTGAAATCTGAAGCACGCCACAAAAGAGTCTGGCAGAGGAAGGTGGAGGAATCCTGGCCTACTCCTCTTACACTTTATGGAGAATTTTCATCATTATTACATAGTTTGATTTTTTTTTTTCCACTAACTTGAGAAGCAAAAAGGGACATAGAATGTCATTCCCATTTTTCAGGCGAGGAAACAAACCCAGAAAGTTAATTAGTTTTCTTTAGATACAGAACTAGCAAATGGATTTATCTCAAATGAGAATCTAGGTTTTTTTGATGCTTAGAGTAGTATTTCTTCCCATTATTTAAATGGGCTGCCACCTTGGAGAAATTACTTTGCAACTATACTTCAATTCCTATTTAGCATTAGGAGCATTATAATAATACTTACATGATGAAAATAATTAAATGAGATTTTATGCTATGCTATGTGTGTATGTATGTGTGTGTGATAGCTAAGGCCCTGTTCTCATCTTGTAATCAGTTGTGATAACCACTACTTAGTAATAAAGAAGCTGATTCATTTAGAATATATAGAAAAATGTCTTTAGCAAAGTCACATACCCAATTAATAGTCAACATTTGTTGTGGGTTTAAAAAACATGTAATTTCTTCTAAGGACTTTATAGTTAGAATAAACTTTGGAGTTACTGCTATTTCAATATTCACAGTACAACTGAGGAAATGTGATAGAGAGTAGCTTACCTGAGATCACTTGACCAAGATCAAGGGTGAAGCTGGAGGTCAACCCAGGTACACTGGTTCCAAAGTCTGTGCTCTTGACCTGTTCTGTCCCTTCTTGTTTGGTATGAGCAGGTATACATGATTTTTATTAATGTATAGAGCTTAAGACAATTAAATAATTTTATTCATTTATCTTTTGATGGATTATAGTTTTGACTATATTTTATGTGTACTTTAGATATATAAATCTATAAATCTTGAAAATTTTCTAAACTATCTTTTACAAGCATGACATTCACAACCTCATTAACCTGAATAATCAAGTATTAGTGTCTACTTATAACATTTCTTCACCTTGGCCAAAGATAACTTAAATATATGACAATACGTGGAAAATTATTATCCGATCTCATTATATCATAATGTGGTCAAGTGCTAGGACTGTGATTCTCAGGTTCACTGCATTGTGATCTAGGTATTTTTCCACTTTCATCAGTGTTTTCATAAACAAAAATCAGGTTTAAACCTACAGCAGGAATATATTATATTAGGAAAATCAATCATAAAAGAGGAGCTTAGAATTTAAGGGCAAGCCATAGAGAATACTTTCAAAAAAAGTATGACTCTGTAAATAATGACAATTAAAAGAATAACATTGCTGTAAGACATCCATGCAAATAGATTTCATTGTTTTTTGTCTCTTACTTTGTAGTGCCAGCTGTTGGAATATCTGTCTGTTTTTCCCAATCATAACAATCACACAACACTCTAGAAGCACCAGGGCTGAGGCAGAGGTATATTTAGTCTCAGCGTAGGAAGAGCTGTGTTCCACCTGTTTGGACATGGTGGAAGCTGCCTTCAACTTAGCTTCCCTTTGCCTGCCTTGTAAAACTCTATAAGAGACTAGTGGAGGAATTTCATCTCCCCCAGTGGACAGGGGTCAATCCATAGTTTGCAGTTTATCAGATTTGCTCTGGAGGCAGCAAAGAGGAATAGTCAGATAGAAATACAGACTCATGGTATATAGCCTGTGGAAATAGTCCAGTTCCTCTATGGCTTATGTGATTTATATTTTAAATGATGTTGATGAAAAGCAAAGGGAGTAGAAATATCAGATATACATGAGATTATTATTGAATTTAGAGTGTTTATTAATGTTTAAGAATATATTTCCCCAGAATGCTAATTTTGACTTAGAAGCATTGCCATATATATACTTCGAAAATAGGAGAGTAGCTGTCACTCCTGAAGATTTAAAATTAGGTATGAATGGTGCCTTCGTGTCTGGCAACTCAGCAAGCAGTATAGTGCTCAGAACATAATGAGCAATGTCAATTCATTTTATGAGAAACAGAAAACTCCTTTCTCTGAATTCAACTAAGAGTTCAGATACAAGATTTTATGCATCTAAAATTGGCTGCCAGAGTCAAGCATTTTCTATTCTGGACTTAACCTATTTCATCTGGTTTCCCATTCCATGATCCCACCCCATCCTCAAGAGAGCTACATACCTAGATCAATGACAAATACATTTCTGTTTTTTACAAAGGATGCACAGTGAGGTAGAAATACAAGATGCATATGGTATTTGATGGAGACATTAGGAAAACTTGTTAACAATGTTAAATTTACCATGGTCCTCTGAACCTGGAAAGCAGTGAAGGGTAAGAGATCCTTCCAGCATTCCATGCTCTAGGGAGAAGCTTACTGAAAAGAACAATTCTTCCCCCCATATAACTTATATAGTCATGGATGGCCCTTGTCTACCTCAGACACTCCGGATGACTTAATTTTTGCCTCATCAATAATTAGATGAAGGATAACCTGATCCCCTTGCTGTACAGTGGGAAAATAAAAAAAAATTTTTAAAAAATTAGATGAACTGCTGTCCCCATGGATTCTTTGGAACAAAATGCTTATTAATCAAACTATCCTAACACACCAGTCTTCCCTCCCACTTACCCAGAGCCTGCTCTCTCTGGCCTTTTCTTTTCTCTCTGCAAGAAAAAAGCACTTTTGATTCACCCTAAGAGGCTTGCTGGACTTACCCTCAAGCTTTCTCTCTACAGCAAAAGTCAACCCCTTTGCACTGAAACAGCCCTTTTTCCCTGCCTTAACAATTGTCCTTTCAAATAAAATCTCCCATTACTAAGTCCAGGTTTGTTCTTCATTTGATATATGCTTAGTTTCTAGGATTGTGGTTAGAGGCCACCTGTTTGTTTATTATTTATTTATTTATTTTAAAGGAAAAGTATTAATTCACCACATCTTTTTAAAAATGATTTTTGTTTTTTTCCATTATGGTTGGTTTACAGTGGTCTGTCAATTTTCTACTGTACAGCATGGTGGCCCAGTCACACGCATACATATATACATTCTTTTTCTCACATAATCCTCCATGATGCTCCATCATAAGTGACTAGATACAGTTCCCAGTGCTATACAGCAGGATCTCATTGCTTACCCATTCCATAGGCAATAGTTTGCATCTATTAACCCCAGATTCCCAGTCCACCCCACTGCCTCCCCTCTCCCCTTTGTCAACCACAAGTCTATTCTTCAAGTCCATGAGTTTCTTTTCTGTGGAAAGGTTTATTTGCACTGTATATTAGATTCCAGATATAAGAGAAATCATATGATATCTGTCCTTCTGACTTACTTCACTCATTATGAGAGTCTCTAGTTCCATCCGTGTTGCTGCAAATGGCATTATTTTGTTCTTTGTTATGGCTGAGTAGTATTCCAGAGTGTATATATAAAATATCTTCTTAATCCATTCATCTGTCAATGGACATTTGGGTTGTTTCCATGTCTGGACTATTGTGAATAGTGCTGCAGTGAACATACAGGTGCATGTGTCTTTTTTGAGGAAAGTTTTGTCTGGATGTATGTCCAAAGGTGGGATTGCCAAGCCATATGGTAGTTCTATATTTAGTTTTCTGAGGTGTCCACCACATCTTAATGTAAAGGGCTTTCTGAAAATGTTTATGGCTTGTTAAATCTCTAGTTTTTCTGTCTGGAAGGATCATGTAAGTGGATTAGACAAATTTTCTGTTGTGTTGAATCATTTTCCTTAGTTTTTAATAATGTCCTCAGTCTGGTCAAAATAAATATTTCCATTTCTTATCAGCAATAGTTATAAATATAACCAGCGTTGGCTCACGATGCCTAAAAATTCTCCAGGATACTTCACTGACAGCAATAAAATAAATTTAAAACTAATGACTTTGATTTCAGAGTGACTTGATGTTTTTTACAGTTACTTTATTATTATCAAATAATATTATTTAGTAATTATTATTTAAAGTTATTATAATTTAACTATTCAGAATATTTTCCATTATAGATTTTTATAAGATATTGAATATAGTTCCCTGTACTATGTATTAGGCCCTTGTTTATTTATTGTATATATAATTTAATGAATTTTATATATACACTTTATACAAATTTTATATATAAAATTTGTCCCTCTCCTCCCTTCCCCTTTTGGTAAACATAAGTTTGTTTTCTATGCCTATGAGTCTGTTTTTGTTTTGTAAATAGATCCATTTGTATTATTTTTTAGACTCTATATATAAGTGATATCGTATAAACTGTGTCTTTCTCTGTCTAACTTACTTCACTCAGTATGATAACCTCCAGGTTGTAGCAAAATACATATTTCACTCTTTTTATGTCTGAAGAAATATTCCATTCCATTTTATGTCTGAGGGAATATCTCACATCTTCTTTATCCATTCATCTTTTGATTGATATTTAGGGTTGTTTCTGTGTCTTGGTTGTAAATAGCGATGCTATGAACATTGGAGCACTCATATCTTTTGGAATTAAAGTTTTATCTGGATATATGCCCAGAATTTGTATTGCTTAATCATATTGTAACTCTATTTTTAGCTTTTAAGGAAACTCCATATCCATACTTTTCTCCACAGTGGCTGCACCAACTTATATTCCCACCAACAGTGTAGGAGAGTTCCTTTTTCTTTACACCCTCTTTTTGGCCATTCTGACTGGTGTTACATGGTACCTTTAGAGTTACTTTAATCCCTAAAGAATTTAAAAAATGCAGAAAAAATTTTTCTTTATAAGAATAAAGTTATATTTTTGCAATTCAAGATAATACAAAGGAATTGAGCTAGCACAGTATATTATATCCACAGGGGTAGGATGGTGTATAAGTATGGAACTCTAATCCTGGTTTAGCTAATGGTTTTGCTCTCCTTTGTGTCAAAACTTTTATCAGATATTCTGCATGGACTTCAATCAACTCAGTTGAACTTCACCTCCATTCTTTTCCCTGCTGTGAAAATACAGACAGCAGAGCCAACATACTGAAAGCCAACATAGCAACAAAGAAAATTTAAAAAGTTTGGGTTCTCAGGAAACCAGTGATGGTAATCTGAACAAAGTAATATTCTGTTTCATCATTTTAAAAAACTTTGAACAATTTTTTGGTTATCACATCTGCCATTATGATGGGGCCAGTGACATAAACAGTGTTTCTTATGTAAACTGCACCCAAGCCTTGCTGAGCTGGTATGTTCTGGTGGTCCATATTTTAAACAGCCTTCATGGATTATTCCTATGCACTCAAGTTATTAAACCATTGATGGACCATCACAGAACTAATGAAGTATTAGAGAGGCAAAGAAACATGTAGGATGCCTTACCTAGAATCCAATGAAATTTATTGATCTTCTCTCCAAAACAATGAACACAGGAAACAACAAATAATTTTGCATAAAATTCTGGGACATTCAGATTTCTTCAAGGTGGGAGCTCACATATAGTTTCTCAACAAAAGATTCATTGATCCCACTAGAAGGGTTTATTTTAGTCTATCTCATATTCATGTTACAGATAAGGAGACGGTAGCCTAGAGTATTAGATTTGACTAAGATCACACATATAAACTATACATATTTTCTGCTTTAAACAATTTAAAAGTCAAATTTACTAGATTGCAGGCAGAGTGATTTTTAAATACTTTATTCTAATATATTAGTCTCTCTAATGCAAACATAAAAATCACAGTCAGTTAATTCAGTTTGTGAATTCAATTTGAGGATAAATTAACTTTCCACTAGACATTATTATTATTTATGGAGCTACTTACTCCTGACTTTGAAGCCATTAAAATTAATGTTGGTAGTTATATGCCACTTTTAGTGTCAATATAAAATGCTTTGACTCATATTGATGAAAATTTTATTTTGTATTCTGGGTGTGCTAGGGGATAACCAATACCATGCTAAGTTAAGTTTTCTGACATTAGAAAGCAAACATGAGAATTCTAGGCATTTTTATAATCACATTTTTTGCCTTTTCATCCTCAAAGAATTATTCCTCATAGATTTCCTCTCTTTACAGAATTCATTTTATTTAAGTTACCTTCACTTTGAGAAATGTATTAGTGAATATCCACCTAGTCATGTTAATGAAACTTGGTTTTAGAAATCCCAGAGGAAGAACAAACATAAATGAGTTACACAAATGAGGAGATCCTGAAAACAGATTGCAATCTTTCAAAGGAGGGGGGCCATTGTGGTACATAATAATGAGTCACAGAAAATCACTGAGTGGTTTTTAATGGGAAGAAGGAAATGGGGAGAGAGGAGAGACACACAAAATGTTAGGATGGTGGAGTCAAGAGAAAAAGAGGCTGGAGCCGTGAGATCCCAGGCAGGTTTATCCATCAACAGAGTGGCTGGGAGCACTGAGCTGAGAGAACTCAGACTCCACACTATTGGAGCAAGAGCTTTTTTATAATTAGGCTTTTGTCTGATAGGTCATGTAGTCTCAAGGAGAAAGGGGAAGGGGGCTTGGGAAGCAGGGAAGGAGGATTTATGTCTATGTCATTAAGTGTGAATTTTAACAGTCCTATTGGCTCTGTTTATTCTGAGGTTTAAATTATCTTGGTCCTGGGGCCTTCATCCACACTGGAGTCTGTTTCTTTTTTGTTTGGTCAACTGAAATCATGTCTGGAGACTGGGTGGAATCTTGATGGTATGGTTGTTTTCTGTCCTCCATTTGGTATTCTCCCTCCAATTTATAGATACCACCCAACACAAAGAGAGACAGAGAGACCTGGAGAGATAGAGGGAGACAGAGAGACACCCAGAGAGACAGAAAGCAACAGAGAAGGGGACACAGAAAAAGCAAACTGGACCAGTAGAACACAGCGCACAGTAGACATTTCAATCTCATATTGCAGTCAGTTTCTTTCATCCTTATTTGCTTGGGGGATCCTTGCATGCCTGAATTTTCCCATAAATTACTTTAAATTATGCTCCAAATTTAAATTACCCTAAATATTGGTAGAAACTGTGTACACCTGTGCTTCCCTGTTGGATGTTCCTGCTCTGATGTACTTTATAAGCATTTACAGCTTTAATGAGGCTGTTTATTTGTAATTGATCCCTATAGGAACCTGCAGCTCCATTTCATCCAGTTTGAGTTATTTTCAGTTTTCTCTGAAGATTTAATTTGAAATAAAATATAGGAAATTGCTAATGATCTTGGAGAGAGATAGAAGACTTTTTTAAAGGACAGATCAATGACCACCCTCTCACCCTGCCTTCAAGATCTCACAATGACCGTTTCCTACATTTCTGCTCTGTCCCTTAACTGGCCTCCTCCAATCAATGTTATGGGACAGAAGTAGGCTTTAAGTCAAGGACATCTGAGTTATTGTGTTTTCTATTCAAGTTCCTTGACACTTGCTCCTTGGCAAGACAAGTCAATTTCTCTGTGCCTGTTTAGTTCTCTATTAAATAAGAAAATGTTAGATCGTCTAACTCACTGTGACCATTTTAAGTCGCAATGGGATAAAAGAGGTTAACAAAGCTTTGTACTTAAAAAATGGACATAAAAACATATTCTGAAATCCAAATATATTTGGAGTCTTCAAAGGTATTCAGTATAACAAAATTAATAAACAGAAATCTCAATTAAATAGAATTAGGAAACGGGGAGGGGTTCTTGTGCCCTGCAACAATGTCAGCCCAAACAGGAAGAGGAAAGACACATTTCCTGACAAAGATTTAGCCAATGAAAGGACACAGATATTTATTTTTGCTATAACCCTTCCAAATTCCTTTTTCACTTTATATAAAATCTTTCTCCTTCTTTTGCCATGCAGGACTTGTGGCTCTTCATGGTTGCAGACCCCAAATTTCAATTATCCACTCATTCCCAATGAAATCATCTTTGCCAGAGAAATATCTGGCCATCTATTTTTTTCAGGTCAACACAAGTATTTCCTTCTTTTTTTCTGAGAGCACAGAACCTCTCGCTCCATAAGAAAAAAGCTGTGGATTCTGATTTGTTTTGTTTCTGTCTTTCTCTTCTGTGTTCACTATATTAGCAGGAGTTTTTCTTAGGGCCTGTGATCAGATTTTCATCCCATTAGCTCTATTATGGGCTGTAATATAATTGTCTCAAACAGCTGTTTTGATTCTTATTTTTATTTCTTTGGTGCTCCCTTTTAAGATAAAAATTATTTTGTAATCTCATTGTCATGGTCTTACATTATTGAATATGTGTTCTAATTTTGTTGTTTTTTTATTTTCTTCCAATTACTCCCTTATGTTTGCTCTCCAAATAAGTTCCCTATTTCTTTCTTTCTATGTACTACTTTTTTTTTTTTTAAATAAGGCCTTTTCCAGGCTAGTGGTTGAATCAGAGCTACTGCTGCTAGCCTGTATTATAGCCACAGCAACACCAGATCCAAGCCACATCTGAGACCTACTCCACAACTGACAGATCCTTAACCCACTGAATGATGCCAGGGATAAAACCCACATCCTCATGGATACTAGTTGGATTCATTTACACTCATCCACATCAGGAACTCCTACATGTCTTTCTTTCTCCTTTCATTTGTCTTTCTCCAATAGCGTATGGAAATTCTAGGGCCAGGGATTGAATCTCAGCTGCAGCTGCAACCTATGCTACCGCCATGACAATGCCAGGTCCTTTAACCCACTGAGCCAGGCTGGGGAAGGAATTCATGCCACACCGTGACCTAAGCTACCACAGTCAGATTTATAACACATTACTCCATAGTGGGAATTTCTCATTTCTCTTTCTTATTATCAGTTCTTCCCTCCTTCCTTTCTTATCAATTATATAGTTTTTATTGCAGATTCCGTGATGCTGTGTTGTGCTACTCATCACTTACTCATATTCAAGGGACCAGCCCTCTACTTACTCTGTCTTGGAAGTAATTTTCCTTTATATCAAGAAAACCCCCACTTATATAACTGGAACTGTTTGTCTCCCCTTTGAGTTCCGGGAGAGGGATGTTTTATCCTGAGCATGTGGGAGAATTTCCATTGGGTCTTCTGTTCTTTCTTCTAAGATTATGGTACATATGAGGATACCTGATTTGACACACCTATTTTTATGAAAAGAATAACTCTGGGGTTCTAGTCATTACCACATTTCTACAAGGACACCAGAAAATGTCAGATTTTGACCTTTTTCATGCTTCTGCTGAAATCCTGCCTGTTATATAGAAGCACCTACACTCTATTTTTCTCTTTCTGTATCTAATTTTTAAAATTTTATTTATTTATTTATTTATTTATTTATTTATTTATTTATGGCCGCTCCATGGCATATGGAGTTCCCCAGGCCAGGGATCAGATCCAAGCTGATGCTGTGACCTACTCTGTAGCTGGGCCAGGGATCAAACCTATGTCCCAGGTCCCAGTGCTCCAGAAATACTGAGACACTGCATATCCCATTGTGTCACAGCAGAGTCTCTCTTTTTAAATTTTATTTTATTTTTTTACTTTTGCTCAAATTGCCTACTTCTTTGTTTCATCCACTTCTATCCCAATTTAAGTGCGATCATGAATATTCTCATAGTCATGTTACTCAGGCCTTCATCTTCTTTCTTGGTGTTCATTCTGACGGTGATGTGTGTAAGTGTGTATAAGTGTGTATTTTGGGTGTACTATGGAGTCTGGATGAGGGCACCACAATCTTTATTTTTTTTTTTTTTGAAATGAAGTTTTATCTTTCCCTTTTTGATTACCACTGTGGATTCCCCTCTTTTATGATTCATTGCTTTATATTTGTTGTATTAGGCATCGGGAGTAGTAATTCTCATTTGAGTTCTCCCCATGGCCTTTGTCTTACTTTCCAGAGTATTTTTTAAGTCTTTTGTATATACACTTGTTGATTTCAGGGATGAAATCTAGACTTCTTTTCTAACTCCTCTGGTAGAATCCTTTGGCTTTCCCCAGCCCCACATAGAGCTAACTAAATATAGAAACAAGGACAGTTATTATTGTTATTGCATGCTCTTGTGTTGATATATATTCAGTCATTTAATTCTCACCTTGTAAGTACCATGGCAATATATTCCACAAAGGTAGATGCTCTAAGATTAGTGGGGACTTGGGAAGGAATACCCTCTGGCATCTTGAGATATAGACTATATGAAAACTAAATGCAAAGATAAGGAAATGCAAATATCTTCCTTACAATTGGGAGAAATGACTTGTCAAGACTTTACCTGAGACAGAAAGACTAAGTTTTTTAGTAAATCAAGCATTTTCTTCCATTTATTAACCTGACTAATGCATAAACAAAATCATCTAGGTAAATATGTTTTAAAAAGCAGGCACTTTAGAAAGAGTGATTTTTCAGTATCTGGAATGTTTTCACTCTACATTTTATTTGCAGTTTCATTATAGTCAAGTGCACAAAACTCTCCAAGATTTAAAGTAAACGGTAAAACAAAATTGTCAATATTCCAGCATGGAATCATGTCTAGCTATAGTGTTGTATTTACCTTCAGTCATGATTAGATGCCTTCAGTGTATTCCTTGCAATCTGTATCTACTTTTGATTCACTAATAAATGTTGATGCCATAAGAGAAAAATGTCATTTCTTCAAAACAAAACTTCCCTGCAGGTGTTTAAAAAAAAAAGTCAGGGTGACAAGTGCTGTAAAATAATAAACTTCTCATTTATTATACATTCTTTCTCTTTCTCTGCATAACATGAGATTGATGTGATGGAGGGAGAAGTTGAATAATGGATCCAGAGTAGACATGTTCAACATTATTCTCTGAAAAATGAGCACATAATTGAAAATAACAACACTTCACTCTCCAAAAATATGATTGAAGAGGGGCAGTATTTTACCTAGAGGGCAATTAAGCAGCAAGAATGATTCTCAAGTGAATTTTTTTGTACTTAGATGAATCCTTTAATGCTTTTTACCAAATCTAATTATTGATAACATCTCTGTAACATCATTCCATTGTGTGACATATTTCAAACTTAGATTTTTTAATATACTATAATATATACTTTGAGCGATGACATGTATCTCCAGGTGATAGCTGAATATGAAGACTGTCTCCAAGGAAGATACTGTGGCAGCAAAAAGTTTGAAAATGGAAGAAATTCATTTTAGTATCCAAATTTGAGGGAAAAACTTTGGGCAATTTTGTCATTTTTGTTGTTATCTAGCTTTCATGTCCATTGTCAACCAATTTCTTACATGCAGTCATTGAAATTTTATTAAACTTTCATTTAGTTTAAAAATACTCAAAAATATGTGTTACCTCTTTATATAATTAAGCATAAAAATGTTCCTTTACAATAAAAATAATGCATTTTATTATATATGCATTTTTGAGGGAATGAGATTTTAGGAAAGCAGTTTTATGCAATTTTTAAAGAAATAGCATATCAAGAAAGAATAATTCAGTAGTTCTTAAGAGTATTTTCCTTGTGTAAGACTAGAGGCTATTTAGAAGGATATTCATAACTATATTATTAATCTGAAAATTTTTATTTCTTATTCATTTTATTCATATATACATATATAATGTAATATTATAAATACATTTAGATAGATAGATAGATAGATAGATAGATAGATAGATAGATAGGTCAATCAGAGGTCATTCTGTCTAATCTTTCAAAGCTTTGTCCTCACTTTAATATTATGGAAAATGCTCATTTTGTGCCAGACACTGTTCTAAGTAGTTTGCAAATGTTAACTCATTTAATCCTTATGACAATCAGATCAGATAGGTATTATTACTGTTGCCCAAATCTCAGGTTCTGCATCTGTAAATTCAGTCAATCAGGGATTAAGATATTTGGAAAAAATTTCCAGAAGTTTCCCAAAAGCAAAACTTGAATTTGCTGTAGGCTGGCAGCTGGTCACATAGCATTAACATTGTATTAAAAGTAATCTAGAGATGATTTAAGGTATAAGATGATTATACATAGGTTATAAGCAAGCACTATATGATTTTTATATAAGGGCTTTGAGCATCTGCAGATTTTGGTACCTCCAAAGATCCTGCAACTAGTACCCCTTAGATACTGAGGGACAATTGCACATTCATTGTCAATTCATTCTTTTTCCAACAGGAGGAAGGTGGAGGTAGGATGCTTGTCTGTGGCCTAAGGGAGAATGTCACAGATGTGTTCCTCCCCTATTCCCTTAAGGAAATGTACTACTAGAATCAGAATTTATGAAAACTGTACCAAGGCCTCCTTCATTTCCCTACTTTCCACACAGCCTTAGAAGGGAGGAATGTATATATGTATTTAACTATTTATCATTTATAATAATAATCAAAAATTTATTTTTAAAGTCCTTGACTTCATTAAGGTTTGTAAATGCCACCCTTATCTTGTCATCAGTAGCACCTTCAAGTTGTTCACTTGGGCATTCTATTATTATCATATATTCATTATTATTCTTATTGGAGAGTTTTCATCATGTTAGGTCATCTGGGGTCTTACATTATCATCAGAAATACACAATGTGAGTAGAGTCAAACTAAAATTAATTTTGATGGTATGAAATTTGGACAAGTTTGGGAATTGAAGGCAGTAAAAGTAATAAAACTGTATATTTTATTGTTCTAAATAATTATATTTATTAGTTATACTCTATATATTATATATAGTAATATATATAATATATAGTAAAGTCTATATATGTATATATAGTATAATATATAGTAAAGTCTATATATGTATGTATATGTATGTATACCTATATGCTACATATATATGTACATATGTGTGTGTGTATATGCCTAACCTTTTAAAACTTTATCCTCACCACTTTTTAATTATTAACCAGGTACAAAATGCCTTCCTTGTGATAAGCACTATTCTAGCTAGTTTGTAACTAGTGATTCCTTAAATCCTATGACTCTCAGATGAGATGGGTATTACCGCATCCAAATCTGACAGAGACAATCAGACTCAGAGAAGTTAAGTTCCTTCCTTGATGGCATGGAAAACTCTAGAAAGCAAAGACTGGGACCCATGTCATATGCACATAATTTATGAAGGAAGCAAACTTAGGAAGCAAAAGTGAAGAATGAAGGGAATGAAACAGGAAGGGAGAAAGCCAGAATACAGATGTATCACTGCAGACCACTGTGGGTTCCATTAGGTCCTCGTGAGGAGTTATATCTGCTTGAGCAACCAAGAGGAGGATATCCACTAGCTCAATTCTCCCATTCCTTGAGACTCAGTCTTTAGAGCATAAACTCCTCACACTCGTGTGATATTTGTATGAGTGCCAGCTATCTTTTTTAGATGTCCAATTCTGCATTGGAGAAATCTTGATGCTCACGTATGGTCCACACTTCACTTCAGTCACCGTGTGTATTAAGGAAGTTGAAGGCTGCTCAGAGCTGCACACCACAGCGTGGCTGGAATCAGAGGGTATGAGCCAGTACAAAAAAATGTATATATTCCTGTGGTCCATCCTGGCTTCACTTGGATCTACTCACAAGGTGATTAAGCCTGTAGTACTTGGTGCAGAACAAGCTATTACTTTCACTATTTTAACTAGTGCCAAAATCACACCTTATATTCCATTTCTCCCTCTATTACCATTTATTCTGTATTTACCTCACATTCATGCATCATATCAACTGGGCTTATGATTGCCTCATTAATTGATCTACACCTCAAAGCAAGGCTTTTGAGGCATTAATAACCTTGGCTTTCCCAGGCTAAGGTTGAATTGTAATTAACCAATCACTACTATAATTGAGTGTGTGAGCATCACAAATATAATAGTGAACCCCTAATTCAAGACACACTCTTTTTTCCCCCCCCGTCACTATTAGCGTTCTTAGCACTTTATGGTAATAAGGGTTGATTACCTACCTCCTAGTATAATTATTGTATTTTATTCTTTCTTCTCCTCTAATTAAAAAAAAAAATGTCAAAAGTGATCAATCCAGTTGTAGCTGGCCAACTCCCCCAAGGTAATGCACTATATTACCTCGAATGAAATACAATATATAATGGGCAATGTGGAACCCATGTAGTTCCTATTTTTTCATAAAGTGATTCCCTTGTTCTGGGGCAATATGTAGAGGTAACAGGTTCATAGAGCAAAGATTCTGTGATTTCGGAACTAGCAGGGACCCTGCAAGCAGGAAAAAGAAATCTAAATTAGCAGATGCCAATTCCAGTAAAGATGAATCACTGTTTCTTCCAGGGTAGAAAGAGGCTCAATATAGGTCACACTCATCAGTCTCTGAGGCTAGCATGTTAGGCACTCAGTACCTAGACTGACTGTGGTGAGAAGGAGCCAATAACCACTCTGTATATGGCCCTTTATTGCATGTAGTGGGACTGTTGAAGCCAGAGACAGACTAATGACCAGAGGATAATTCATCTCATCTACTTGGTTGTTGAGTTTCTCCTGTATTGGATGCTTCCTGGGTCAATCGATAAAAGACACATAAATCTTCATACTTAAGACCATATCTGTATATTCCTCCCCATGCCCCTTGCCAGAATTTCTTGTCTCAGATCTTTTAATTTATACTTCCTTAAGCCTCTGATGAAAGAGTCAAGCCATCCATCATTGTCTAAAATTCACATATGTGTGAATCTTAGAGACTCTTCTCTTCCCACAAATCAATCAAATGTGCTCCTGGCAGCTTTATCAGTGATAGGACTTCCAATGACTATCCTTTAGGACTACATATGCATAACACCCTCCTGTCCAGTCTAATTGATTTACAGTGTTATGCCTTTTTCTGCTGTACAGGCAATTGACGCAGTCATTCATAAGTATACACATTATTTTTCTCATGGTATCTTCCATCATGGTCTATCCCAAGATATTGCATATAGTTACCTGTGTTGTACAGTAGGACTTCATTGCCTATCCATTCTTTTTTGCTTTCTACTTTTTAGGGCTGCATATGCAGTATATGGAAGTTCCCAGGCTAGAGGTTGAATCTGAGCTGCAGCTGTCAGCCTATGCCATAGCCATAGCAATGCAGAATCTGAGCCGTGTCTGCAACCTACACCATAGCTCAAGGCAATGCCGGATCCTTAACCTAATGAACAAGGCCAGGGATCAAACCTGCATCCTCATGGATATTGGTCAGGTTTGTTATTGCTGAGACACAATGGGAAATGCTATCCATTCTTAATGTTATATAGTCCATCCTACTCCTTCCCTCTTCCCTCTTGGCAACGAGTCTGTTTTCCATGTCTGTGTGTCTGTTTCTGACATTCTCATACTCAGTGAAGCAAGTCAGAAAGAGAAAGACAAATACCACATGATATCATCTATATATAGAATCTAAAATATGGCACAAATGAACCTATCCACAGAACAGAAACAGCAATCTATTTTCAATTTACATTTACATCTTGATGCAAAACTCCTTCAAAGAAGGCTTTCCCTCTTCCGTAAGTTGGTGGTATGGACTAGGGACAACCCTTCCACGAGACAGGCTTTTCAGTGCAGCAGAGGCAGATGATATGAGAATCTGGTCACTTGATCCTCTAACTTGCTTATACTCTATAACCTTACTTGTACCATATATACCTCAGGTATGATCTCAAATATACTGCTTGCATTGCATCATGGATTGTGTAGTACCACAAACTCTATAACTGGGTGAATCTGAAGATAACTGATCCAAGTTGGCCATTTCCATATGTTCTTTCTTGACAAGGTATGTTTTTTTCAGTCTTCTGTGGCCTTCATCCAGAACCCCACAGTTCTCTTATAATACCTGTTGGAAATTTCCAGAGACTCCATATGTCATCCTTTTACTCCACAGATGCATCTAACATCATCAGATCTGCTGGTTCATATGACTTGGGTGGCTGGGTAGCTTTCTCTATAGCCCAGGACCTACTGTCGAGTCCTTTATTGTTTGTTCCTGGCCCCATTTGAAATCAACAACCCTGCAAATCCCATGAAAATGGATTGGAAGATTTGCCTCCAAAATCTAAGGGGGGCCAAGTGCTATACACTAAGTGACTTAGAGATAAGGGAGCAAAGTGTGACAGTTTGTCTTTGACCCAAGATGAGATGTCCTTGCTTGTCATAGACTAAGATATTTATTCCTAAAAACTTTACATACATGTCAGCCTCCTGAATCTGCATGTATTTCCTCCTATCTCCAGCCTGCATGTGTTTTAAAAATATTCAGAGTTCTTAGCACTTTCTACTCACCAATCTGTTTCACTGATACTTCTTATAATGGATAAATGTGTTTTTCCACACCAAAGAAGGTCAAGATCATAAAATAGCTAGAAACTGTATTGTAAGTAATTGGATATTTCTTTCTTATACCATTTAGTGTCTAAGAAAATATTATTTTATTCAAAAATAACATTTTTTATAATGAGACTATTCTCTAAGTGAATTATAAATACTGTGAGCACAAGAGAACATACAGCTTTATTCCTTTTATAGCCACATGTGTAAATAAAACATCTTGGTTGTTATAGTTGCTATAAAGATGATGAGTTGAATTGAGTAATACTCGTTCAGTGATTATGAAGATCATGATCTGAGGAAGTGTTAAACTGAGCCAATTAAGGGCAAATAGGATAATATATGCATCAAGGGTGAAAATGAATGAGGAATTAAAAAATCAAATATTTGTCTTTCTCTTTCTGACTTACTTCACTTAATATGAGAATCTCTATTTCCATCCACGTTGCTGCAAATGCCATTATCTCATTCTTTTTAAGATATCACTTATATGTGGAATCTAAAGTGGGCACAAGTAAACCTACATACAAGATTGAAACAGACTTGTGTTTGCCAGAGAGGAGGAAGAGGGATGGATAGGAGGTTTGGGGTTAGTAGATGCAAACTGTTACATTTAGAATGGATAGGAAATGAGGTCCTACTGCACAGCACAGGGAGCTATACCCAATCTCTTGGGATAGATCATGATGGAAGATAGTATGAGAAAAATAAGTAAATATATGTATAACTAGGTCACTGTGCTGTAGAGCAGAAGTTGTCACAACACGGTAAATCAACTGTACATTAATAAAAAATTTAAAAATCAAGTATTTATAATGTGCCTGTTGTGTGCCAACTGCCTGTGCTTTGTCTAGGATAGCGCCAGCAATGTGATCCTCTTGGTTGAGGAGCAAACAACATTACTGAGATTCAGAAGTAAGCCCAGGATATTTAGGCATGACCAAGTCTACATACCTTGATAATTTTTTATTAGCACTACAAAAATACAGACTTTCATGTTCAAGTATATTTTTAGCCAATGGCATACTTTACCATAGAAATAGTATAATTAAATATTTTAGAAAGAATAAAAAATCTCAGAATTATTTTCACATAAAATATTTACTATTTCCTCTTTAACAGCTGCTGCAGTTATTATTAAAAATTCCTATTACTATATGCTCAAGAATTACTTTCCCATATTCTTTATTTACATTCTGGAACTGGCTTATGTTGCCACTACGCACTGCATCAGGGAATTTTTTTTCATTTATTAAAGTTTTAAATTTTGCAACTGTTTTTTGTTTTTATTTATTTTATTTTTTATTAAAGTACAATTGATTTACAGTGTTGTACCATTTTCTGCTGTACAGCATAGTGACCCAGTAATACATATATATATTCTTTTTCTCATACTATCTACCATTATGTTCTAGCCTAAGAGATTGGATATAGTTTCCTGTTGTACTATATATATATATATATATATATATATACACACACACACACACACACACACATACATATATATATATAGACACATTATGAGCATTACATTAAATGATATCAAAAAGGGATTCAGCTACAAGAAGAATAAATATCACCTAAAGATGGAAAAAATGACATATGAGACTATGTATTCTTTTAGGGTCAAAGTTAGCTATTTTCAGTTGTCTTGTGGGGAATGTTACATTCATAGAAGCAAAGTCGAATTTTTTTTTTTGAAAATTAAGTATCTTCTCAAGAGTGATGTAAGGATGCCAATTTGTAAAGAAAAAGACTGGGGTAAATTTGTACTTCGTCAGTGTAGCTAAGCTGAACTGTCTTTTCTAGCATTCTCTGTGGTTGCAAGTTAGCACTGGCTGCAGGTAAAACCTGCATGAGATTTGAGAGGCAGAAGAGAAGCAGCAGGTTGGTACCTAGTGCCAGGTTCTACTGCACCCCCTCTGTTGTTGCTGGTGGCTCACTTTGTTGGTGGGGGCAGCATCCAGGCCTTTTGCTTCTCCGTTTTTGCCAGATCTCCTCCTTTCTCTAGGCCAAGCACTTGGTGAAAGGGACTAGTTTCTTGTGTGTATAACCTGTATCATTGCACTCAGAGAAAACTAAGTTTTAGTTTCTCGTCATGGGTTATACTTTTTCATCTTAGATTCCAACTTGGCTTTATGGGTTCCAGGCTGTCCTTGAACCTATTTTGTTGGTTAGTATCTACCCTCACTTTCCCTTGTTTTGTATCCACCTGTTACTGGTCAATTACTGTCTGATAGACTCATGGCAATTTCAGGCACCCACCAGACTCACAGAAATAGCTGTTCATATGCTTTCCCAGCTACTTTCTGAGTTCATTATCAGTGATTTGTCTTTGGTCATCTGGCCCTATTTTATTTTCCTGGGTCCCCCCACAATTGCGTAAAGTCCAACTATTTTAATAAATTTTCTACTCCATAGAATTCATATTGATCTTGCTTTTAGGCCCTCACTAGAAAATACAACCCCCTTCGTATTTTATCTTTCAAGTCTCCCAAGCTGAATGATTTTCTCAGTTCCCTCTTGGAGTTCACCAGTTCTGTATTTGCTAGCAATGATGCTATTAACTCATCTCTGATTTTACTTTTTATTCACTTTTTAAACTACATATATATATACTACTAGTATATATATATATATACATATATATATATATCTTTTTATGTTTAGAAGTTCTCTTTGTGTTCTTTCTCTAAGTTTCATTTTCTTATATTTTTCTTTGCTTTACATTTCTTATTTTATAATTTTAATAATTTTTTTTTCTTTTTAGGTCCACATCCACAGCGTATGGAGATTCCCAGGCTAGGAGTTTAATTGGAGCTATAGCTGCCAGTCTACACCACAGCCACAGCTGCACAAGGTCCAAGCCACATCTGCAACCTATTCCACAGCTCAAGGCATCGCCATATCTTTAATCCACTGAGCAAAGCCAGGGATCGAACCCACATCTTCATGGATTTTAGTTGGGTTCATTAACCACTGAGCTATGAAGGGAACTCCCAATTTTAATAATTTTAGATGTACCATTGTATATTTTCTTTCAGATATTTTATAGTTTCTTTCAATAGGTCAACTATTTTCTGAAATTTTCTAGAGAATCTACTATTTATTGTGTCTACAGACACTCCTTTGTAGTAAAATCTTGTGAATTTTGTAATTTTGAAATGTGAGTTTTTCTCTATGGACTTTTTTTCAGGGTAAATCATAGTTGACTTGGGGTAACATTATACTCTTTGCCCTGTGGTTTCATTTCCTACTTGTCAAACACCCTGATGGTTTCAATGGTAAGGACTATTTTACATTACATTTTCGCCTTCAATTTATAGAATGTGAAAGTAGTCTAGTCTAACCGCATGTTGTCCAAGGGGATGCTTCTAATCAGGGTAGGCTAACCACCCTCTTAATCCGATATGCACCTAGACTCAGGTAAGCAATCTCATTATCTCCCCATATCTTGGGAATTTTTTTATTGGTACATACTGACTAGTATCACTAAGTTTTGTCATCAAGACAAATTATATTGCATATTTTAGTATGGACATTTGAATAAACATTGCTAGTCAAGCATAGATTATATAATTCAATAATGAGCAAGCTATTTTTAGTATTAGGTATTATTAGCTGATTTTATATAATTTAGTAATAATCTATATTCAATTAAGCTTGTACCAAAAATAAAATCTTATAAAATTTAAGAAATTTTACACAATTTTAGCATTTTGATATGTATACTGTTGTATTTTAATGCATTTTGTTTCTTTTGCTTTGATAGGTTTTTAGTTAGAATATGAATCCTTTTGTACTAGAGCTTAATGTATTAGACTTGATGGATTACTTTATATTTCTGAGAAATCACCACTTAGAAATAATAATAAATCCAATACAGAAAATTAATTGATTTAGGGCATAAATGCTAATGAAGAAGTTTGTGCCTGCATAATTATATTGAATTAAGCAGAGACTTCATAAACCAAACACATTTTAGCTCTATGAGAACCATTAATCTAAAATAAATTCACTCATTTCTTTTTCTAAAAAAGTTTATTGATCACCTAATATGTGTCAGGCATTGTGCTGGGTGCTGGGAATTTGCAATGAACAAGATCTCTTTCCTACTATTATGGCTCACACACTAGTGGAAAAGCTGAGTGCTGGGGAGATAATGACAGAAAAACCATGTAAAATTATTACCGAGTGATAAATTAAAAATGAAAT
Organism: Sus scrofa; assembly: GCF_054392235.1. Lineage (NCBI taxonomy): Eukaryota > Metazoa > Chordata > Mammalia > Artiodactyla > Suidae > Sus > Sus scrofa. The sequence goes on along the minus strand of NC_139390.1, from coordinate 47,198,255 downwards.
AAACATGGGTGTATGATAGGGAGTGCTTCCTTGAGAATGTGATACTTCGGGTGATATTTAAAGAAGTCAACAACAAAGACAGCAGACTTGTGGTTGCCAAGGTGGAGGGGGAAGGAAGTGGAAAGGATGGGGAGTTTAGGGTTGGTAGATGCAAACTATTACATTTAGAATGGATCCTACTGTATAGCACAGGGAACTCTATCCAATCCCTTGTGATAGGCAATGATGGAAGACAGTATGAGGAAAAGAATGTAAATATATATATGATTGGGTCACTACACTGTACAACAGAAACTGACACAACACTTTAAATCAACTATACTCTAATAAAAATAAAATGAAATTTAAAATAAAGAAGTCAACAAGGAGAATATGCTAGGCAATAAGGGGAATGAACTTTTGGAAGAGAAATTTTATATGCAATTGACATGTCTTCAGTTTCAGAAAATTTAAAATAAAAGGGACAATTCAGCCCAGGCTGAGAGCTAGGGGACCATGATACATGATAAGATTTAGAAGCAAGTTGGGGATGTAACAGGCAGATTTTGAGTTTATACTGAAAGTATCGTTCTTTAAAGTAGAGACACTTAGGATCCATAGAAAGTTATATGGGTGTGCATGGGGTGGGGGTAGAGATTTTAAGAAAGACTGCCACACACTAAGTGGCCTATACTGCAACCACAGCAGTGCAGGATCCTAGCTGCATCTGCAACCTACACTACAGGTTGAGCCAACACTAGATCCTTAACGCACTGGTGGGGCCAGGGATCAAGCCCCGCATTCTCATGGATACTACTTGGGTTTGTTACAAATGAACCACAATGGGAACTTCAGACATCCTATCATTGAATTTGGTCCCCATATAGATTAAAAACTAATTTATATACTTAGTAAGTACTCATATTTTTGCATGGTGCACTATTATTTTGGCCACCTGGGAAATTTGGATTTGAAATTGTAAGTATTTTATGGTGACAAAATTATGGATATCTCTTTCTTATGATATATATGTATACATATATGTATATATATGTGTGTGTGTGTGTGTATATGTGTGTGTGTGTATATACGTGTGTGTGTGTGTGTGTGTACACCCACAGTGTGGGCAAGTTACAGTGACAGGGATCAAACCCTTACCACAGCAGTGACAAATGCCTCTGCAGTGACAACAACTTCAGATCCTTAACCCACTACATCACAAGAGAACTCTGAAAGTGTATACGTTTTGTTTGTTTGTTTTTGTTTTTTAGGGCTGCACCCTCAGCATATGGATGTTCCTACTCTAGGGGCTGAATCAGAGCCACAGCTGCCAGACTACACCACAACCATAGCAATGCAGGATTCGAGCCACGTTACTCAAGGCAACGCCAGTCCTTAACCCACTGATCGAACTCTCAACCTCATGGTACCTACTCAGAGTCCTTTCCTCTGCGCCAATATGGGAACTCCTGAAACTGTATACTTTTGGGGGAGAAATTCTGTTAGATAGGCACTATTGTGTTTTAGTGTAAGACATTCTTAAATATTCAAGTGTTTTCATTATTAAATATTCCTAGTATGAAATAGAAGGCAAATGATGTCTGGAACTCTAAGTTAAACTTTTGTAGATTATATATTTTTCAGTAGTAAATCCAAACCATGCACAATAAATTAGGGCATACTTCTGAGAAATACATTTTTTAAAGCAATAATTCTGTCAAAAGCACAGAGTTTTTTTGACCTGAGGTTATGCTTTCATTGTAGTAACTTTTCAACTGATGACAATATTTTCAGAATAAAAATTTTTAAGAAAAGGACATAGATCTTCTATTTTAAAAAATAAATATTTTCAGCCTGCAGAATAACAAAATATCTTCCACCAGTTTTTCTTTTAAATATTAGCTTCAGATTTCATGCATGTATATTCAGAGAGTCAAGAAAGATTTTTTTTTTCAGATTTTTATGTTTTAACCAAATGCTTTTGTTTATATCTTTGTTGACAACTTGTTTTGTTTTCTGTATGTGTTTTTAGAATAAGTAATGTTGACATATGCCAGCCCATGTCATTCATTTAGACCTCAGGGTAGCATCAGAAAGATTATTTTTCTCTGTCTTTCAAATTCATGGAACTGGAATCATACCATGTGCTATTCTGTGTGTACCTTCTTCCACTGAACTTTCATTCTCTGCAACTTGCCAGTTGTTCTTTTTATTGATAATAACTGTAGCTGCTGGAGTGTTTACTGATATGTCGCAGTAGTGTTTATTGAGAAGGTTGCTTAGCAATCATGAGACGACATGAGACGTTTGGATACAGACCTTGGGGACCCCATTTTGAGGTCACCTGATGCTCAATACGATGCCCCCTCACTCTGAAGCTGCTTTGCCTCCCAGATCTCTGCCCAGTGAGAGTACAGCCTTCTTGGATTCTGTTGTATTTTTTTTCCTTTTTTTGCATTTTTAGGGCTGCACCCATGGCATATGGAGGTTCCCAGGCTAGGGTTGAATCAGAGCTGTAGCCGCCAACCTATGCCACAGTGACAGCAATGTGGGATTCAAGGAGCAACTGTGACTTACACCACAGCTCACAGCAATGCTGGATCCTTAACCCACTGACCAAGGCCAGGGATCAAACCTGCCTCCTCACAGATACTAGTCAGATTCATTTCTGCTGAGCCATGATGGGAACTCCAGCCTTCTTGGATTCTAAGCTCCTGCCAGAAGAACTTGGAAATGGCCTCAAGGAAAAGACAGGGCTAAGGAGGATTTTACTTCCTGTGCTTCTCTTTTCCCGAGAATAGTACTCTTAGATATTTTCTTACTGTTTCAATTTCTTCAGCCTATTTTCTCTTATTTTGTCTCATCTTGATGGTTTTTGACAAAAAAAGTTATTCTGGTACCAGAAAATCCTTTCTATTTATATGTTTTAAAGTGCACTATGAGTAAATTTATCTTTTCCTTTCAGATTTTTGGTCTTTTTAGAAAAATTTAATTATGCAGTTACAACATATTTTACTATTTTTTTCTTGTACATTTTTTCAACCATGCTTTTTGATTTTTAAAATCTATGATTGACCTGAACTTGATATTTGTATGTTTAGTATTTGGATATATTTCTTTTTTTCTCATATAGACAAACAATTTTTTGAGCAAACTATTAAATAATGTACATGTATTTTTATACAATTCTGCTTAAATATGCATAGGGAATATTATATATTTAATAGGGTTAGTCTTTTAAAATATTCATTTAGTTTGCTTTTGATGAGATGCTTAATATGCCAGTCACTGCACAGATTATCGTGGAGAATAAAAAAAAATGCATTTTGGGGATGGATTATGCTAATTCAGAACACTCAAATTCCAAACAGTGACATATAACTCAGGTTAACCTCTTCAAAGACATTCTTAATTAATCAGAAAATCACTTTGGCTGTAGTCACACAATGCCTCTGTTTAATCAGAACTCCCCAGAGGAACAGAACCAATAGGTAGGTATAGCTCTATTTCTGTCTCTGTCTCTGTTTCTGTCTCCATTGCCATCTCTGTCTCTGTCTCCATCTCCATCTCCATTTCTATCTCTGTCTTCATCTCTGTTGCCATCTCCATCTCTATTTCCATCTCTGTCTATCTAGGAAAAGAGAGATTCACCACAAGGAATTGGCTCATATGTTTATGGAGATTGGCAGGTCCCAAGGTAAGTTAGTGAGCTAGAGACCCAAGGTGGCCAATGGTGTAGTTCCAGTCCAAGTCTAAAGGCTTGAGACCCAGGAGAGCAGGGGGTGTCATCCCCATTGAAGGGCTGGCAGCCTCACAACCTGAGAAGTGTTGATGTCCTAGTTTGAGTTTGAAGTTAGGAAACAGCCAGTATCATAGTTTGAGGACAATTAGGCAGGAAAGAGTTCTCTCTTGCTCAGAGGAGGGTCAGCCTTTTTGTTCTATTAGAAGAGGCCCACTACCCAAAAAAGAGGGAAATCTGCATTACTTAGTCTATCGAAGTAAATGTAAATCACATAAAAAATACCTTTGCAAGATACACCCAGATTACTGTTTAACCAAATAGCTGAGCACCCGTGGTGGCCCAGTCAAGTTAAAAAAAGTCATACTTCAGTAACTCTTTTTTTTTTTTTTTTTTTTGCCTTTTCTAGGGCTGCATGTGCAGCATATGGAGGTTCCCAGTCTAGGGGTCGAATCGGAGCCATAGCCACCGGCCTACGCCTGAGCCATGTCTGTGACCTACAGCAAGCTCACGGCAATGCCAGATCCTTAACCCACTGAGCAAGGTCAGGGATTGAACCTTCAACCTCATGGTTCCTAGTCAGATTTGTTAACCACTGAGCCATGACGGGAACTCCAATACTTCAGTAACCTTAATCTCCAAGTAGAAGGGTACTATAACTACCACTTTCAGTAATTTGGTTTCTGCCCCCCCCACCCCCCTTTATTTTTGTCTTTTTAGGGCTGCTTCAATGGCATAAGGAAGTTCCCAAGCTAGGGGTCAGATTGGACCTGCAGCTGCTGGCCTACACCACAGCCACAGCAAAATCAGATCTAAGCCATGACTTCAACCTACACCACAGCTCACAGCAACCCTGAATCCTTAACCCACTGTGTGAAGCCAGGGATTGAACTTGCATCCTCCTGGATACCAGTTGGGTTTGTTGCCACTGAGCCACAAGGGGAATGTCTTCTGACCATTTTATTTGCCATAATAAGCAGTAAAGAGTCATTACAGAAATACCCTTCATTAACTTATAACTATAATTTGAGCCCCATTAAGACCCAAGCATTGCAAAAGACTGTGGAAAATCACAAAATACTTTGATTCTAAAGAAATGCTCATAGGATACGATATGAGTGACTAGGCCATGAAGACACTTGCAGAGAGAGGAAGTGGGCTGCCCACATCTCTCAGGTAGGTAAAGAATTTGATCATTCAAGAAACAGAAAGAAAGTAAATGTAGCAGATCATAGTATATATAGATCAAAGTAAAGATTGGAGTCTACATTTTAAGTGAGACAAGAAGAGATTGACAGCTTTTAGGCAGAAGAATACCATATGAAATTTTCATTTTTGAAAGATCATTCAGTCCTCTATGTGGAAAATAAATGAGATGGGAGTCAAAATTGGAAGAAGTACAGATATAAAAGATCTAGACAGCAACAGAGATAGAAAAAAGGAAAATGCAGGAGTTCCTGTTGTGGCTCAGTGGTAATAAACCTGATTATTATCCATGAGGATGTGGGTTCAATCCCTGGTCTCACTCAGTAGGTTAAGGATCTGGCATTGCCCTGAGCTGTGGTATAGGTTGCAGATGTGGCTTGGATCTGGGGTCGCTATGGCTGTGGTATAGGCTGGCAGCTATGGCTCCGACTTGGCCCCTAGCCTGGAACCTTCCATATGCCATGGGAGTAGCCCTAAAAAGGCAAAAAAAATAAAAAATAAAATAAATAAAAGAAAAAGAAAGAAATGCATGTACAAATAGATGAACTAGAGGGAGGATTGACAGGACCTAGCAAGTTAAAGAAAGGAGTCAGCAATGATTCTTGGGCTTTTGATCTAAGAAAATGCTCAAGTAATTCCAATGAGAATTTGCTGAGATAAAGAACCTGACCTGGAAGAAACAGGTAACGATGGGAGAGGTCATGAGATATGATGAGAAATCTCCAGCTAAATGTGAGGTCCATGTATAAGTTCCTTGGAGTGGGTATAAATTGATGAATGTATTCTTCAGTAAATGGTATTAACTCTGTACGCATATATATGGATGATTAATACCCTATATTATGGGAATAATTGAGGCTACCTCGGAAAGAAAGGCAGAATTTGATGAGAAGGGGAAGTGATCTGAACCCTGAGAAATATAAGCATGTAATTTCAACCTGTAGGATATTGGATCCTACAGGTTGAGCCCTATAGGGGCTGAGAAGAAGCTATCATTTCCTAGGAAACCACCTGACTGTGGAGCAAAAAATGTAAAACGAGGAGAGGGATTGAAGCAGAATGGAATAATAATGTTGATAATTGCAACAGTTTTCAGAAACATGTTTTATTTACTACATTCCAAGTCTGCTTTTATGAACTTCATAGGCATGATCCTATTTAATCCTCTGCAAAGCATGTGAAATTAGTTGCACTATTCTCACTGCTTTACATATGATGTCACTGAGCTTCAGGAAGTTAATCATTTTACCCAAAGTCACACAGGAATCATGGCTTTGCAATTCTCATACTTATGTTTTTAGCCATGCTACTGCTCAAATGTGTGCAATGCTTAAATTATAGAGGAACTTTTCATTTGCTATTGAGAAAAGCAAAAATAGAAGAAAAGAGACTTATTTGAAAATATGTTCATGATAGTTTCAAGAATGCTGGTATCTAGGGGCTTTAAAAAAATCAAAGTAGAAATTCCCATCGTGGCTCAGTGATAACAAACCTGAATAATATCCATGAGGATGTGGGTTTGATCCCTAGCCTCTCTCAGTGGGTTAAGGATCCGGCATTGCCATGAGCTGTGGTGCAGGTCACAGATGCGGTTTGGATTCCACGTTGCTTTGTCTGTGACAGGCTGACAGCTGCAGTTCTCATTCAACCCCTACCCAGGGAACCTCCGTATGCCACAATTGTGGCCCTAAAGGGAATAAAAAAAAAAGCAATACAAAGAAAACACCAGAAATTTAGTCCTGTTCTTAATTTCAGCTCCACCCCCTATGATAGTATGATCCATAAAGTAGTAAATTCGCATAGGGGGACAAAAACCCAAAAGACAAGTTAGTAAAAGTGTCACTCTAAATAAAGACATAAAATAAGGCAAGCTTGGATTATCTGAATTTGAGTTTATTCAAGAAGAGCAAAGGAATTGTAATTTGGGACAAGTATGCTGTAGCAAGCTACAGGCAAGTCCATGGAGGGTCTTGGGTGGGCTGTATTTATAGGCAAGGGGTGTCAGGAGGGAATGACCAGCTAGAATCCATGCAGCAAATGCATAACCTTGAGGGTGGGGAGGTATTCTTGGCAGATGTCCATGGGTCAGGAAATAAAGTCAGTGTTCTGTAAATCAGGCATTTATAGTAAATCCATCTCTCTGTTCTTAAGTTCCTTTCTTCTTAAAGCACGTGGGTGGGACTCTGCATGCCATATCCCCTCATTCCATTTTAGATTGAAATATTTTCCTAAGGGTCATATTGAAGTATTTGCCCTTTGTGATTTAATCCAGTCTCCAGGTTTAGAAAAGTGATCATTTCCTGTCTAGTCAGTAAATCTAAAGTCTTAGAATTTGTTCTGATGTCACTTTGTCATGCGTCAGGTCATGTGTCAACCCATGAAGCAATTATAGATGCGCAAGATATTATAATTCTATCCTCTGATGAGTCAGTTCTTGGCTACGTGTCTTTGTCTAGAATAGAGCGACCCCCCAGTTAAACTCCGTATATGTATACTAGGAGAGTAGAGAATGCCGTTGCTAAGAGAGTACGTGGTAAATTGCCAACGGCTTTGTTTCTGAAACATTAAGCCAGATAGGGATTAAAAAGTATCCATTATATCTGACAACAGTGAGCAGTTTTAGTCAAGAAGTAAATATGGAAGATAATTTGAGGGAAGAAGAAGAAGGAGGATGAGGAGAATAAAGAAGAAGGAGAAGGAGAGGAAGAGGGAGAAAAAGAAGGTGGAGGAGGAAGAAGAGGAAGATGCATGTGTAGGCAAAGGAAAATGTATGACTGAAGCAAAGCAATCAAATCCCTGCCTTAGTTGATTACTTTGTGTGGGGAATCAGTGACCAATAATGAAGATGTGATGACCTGATACCTTGCTGATCATCTTGAAATCCCAAATTAAATACTCTGAAACTAGAACTTGAATAATCAGCACATCTCTCTTACAACTCCACACACTCACACACATGATCACCATAATTGTTTAACTAAAAGATTTGCTTAGATGGCTACAGCCATGTTCGCTTTTAACTTCCTTCATATATCAATAAGTTTTAGTCATTCCTTACCTCATTTCTTCACATGGGCCCCATACTTTACCATCTCCACTCCACCATTTATAGTATAGGAACCAGACAGCCTTCTTTTACTATAATGCAAGTACCAATTTGGTAAACTTTTTTTTTTTAATGCAGTTGTTGTTGTTTGTTTGTTTGTTTGTTTGTTTGTTTATGGCTACACCTACGGCATATGGAAGTACCCAGGCTAGGGGTTGAATTGGAGCTGCAGCTGCTGGCTTACACTACAGCCACAGCAATGTTGAATCTGACCCATGTTTGTGATCTACACCACAGCTTTCAGCAAGGCTGGATCCTTAACCCACAGAGTAAGGCCAGGGATGGAACACGCATCCTCATGGATACTTGTTGTGTTCTTAACCTGTTGAGCCACAGCAGGAACTCCCCAGTTGGAAAACTTTTGATTGACAGGGCACTGATTTCAAAGACCCCCAAACACCTTGCCAGCTATACTATAGATGAAGATCCAGGCCACCCACCCTCAAGGTCTCTTATTTTAGAGATCTGTTTGACTTAGATAGCTATCAATATGACTGCTTCTTTCTCCCTTCTCACACTTTAATTTCCCCCTTATATTTAAAATTCACTAATACTGTAAACCAACTACCAGGGAAAAAATAAAAATCATTTAAAAATAAATAAATTAATTAAAATTATTCCAGAGTTTAAAAAATAAGTAAAATAAAATTAAAAAATTTGCTAATGAAGAATAAATTCTTTAAAATTGGATTGTGATGATCATTGTACAGCTATAAATGTAATAAATTCATTGAGTAATAAAAAAAAGAATAAACCCAGGAAACCCTAGCTCTCACCCCTCCACCCCAATTAAATTAGAATCCCAGTCCCTCTCTTCCTCTCTCTTTCTTTCTCCTTCTTTTCCTACAAAATCACTGTGTGGCCTCAGGCATGCGTGTACCCTCCAGACTTTGTGAGTAATAAGGCTTGCATTATTTTTTTGTTGTTGTTGTTTTTTTTCCCCCAAATATCCCCAATGACTGTTGCTGTGTCAAGTCTTTCCATCATAATAAGAACATAAGGGGAGTTCCTATTGTGGCTCAGTGGTTAACGAATCCAACTAGGAACCATGAGGTTGTGTGTTCGATCCCTGGCCTTGCTCAGTGGGTTAAGGATTGGGATCCAACATTGCCGTGAGCTGTGGTGTAGGTCGCAGACATGGCTCAGATCCCACATTGCTGTGACTCTGGAGTAGGCTGGTGCAGCCCGAGAAAAGACAAAAAAAAGAACGTAAGGGCTATCCAGCACAACAGTAGCTCCAGAGAGAAATGTCTGTGGGAGCTGCCAGTGGGAATAGGTGTGCACCCTCAGGCATTTCTAGCAGGTAACATCACTGTGGATAAGCTGAACTGGACAAAGCAATCATTCCACCCCCTGATTATTTGCTATCCTAGCCTCTCCTTTTACTGCCATCCTGATATTTCCATCACATGTCTTGTATGTTGAAGATCCTACCTACTTGAGCCCATGTCCTCATGATCTCAGCTATTGAAATCACTCCAAGAGCAAATCCTCCAGAACTTTCCTTCAATGAGTACCTGCAAAAGGTAATATTTAGAGATTTTTTTCTTGCCTAAAAATGTCTTAATTTTACCTTTATACTTTTTTAATTTTCATTGCATTGATTTTATTTTTTATTTTTATTATGTTTTGAGTATAAATGATTTACAGTGTCGTATGAATTTCTGCTGTATAGCATAGTGACCCAGTTATACATATATATATGTTATTTCTCGCACAGTGTCTTCCACCATGATCTATCCCCAAACAGTAGATCTAGTTCCCTGTGCTACAGAGTAGTACCTCATTGCTTATCCATTCTAAATGTAATAGTTCACACCTACTAACCCCCAAATTTCTGCCCATCCCACTTCCTCACCTTTTTTTTATAGTAGGGTTTACAATAAAATTCAAGATTGAACGTAATCTTCCTTCTGCATTTTGAAAGCTTTACTCACATCTGACAGCTTCTTGGAAGCCTGGAATACTTGTGGCATTTGAATGTTGATTCTCTGCACATGAGCATGAGGTTTTGTTTGTTTTCCCTTAATTTATGGAATTTAGTAAAACTTCTTTTGGTCTTCCATGTGCTAAGATTTCATATAATGTACCTCTGTGTTAGTCTAGTTGTATGCTGGGTACTCTGTCAGCTGCTCCAGTCTAAAAGGTTATCTCCCAGTTACATTAAACTTTCTTGAATAATTTTTTGATGATCTCCTTTTCCCTTCAACTGTTTTTGCTATTCCTCACTGAGTTTTAATCAAAAGCAACTTTTCTCCCCAAATATTTCATTCAAGCAAGCAATGCAAAGTAGGTCATATGATTTCTTTTTCATATAACTTTGAGAATCTTACTGTAGTGAAAGAGGTGGCTGATTTTTGGTCCTTTTACAAAATAAAGAGACATCTACCTTTTGCCCTTCCCTGCCCTAAAAAGGTAGAAATGGAATAGGATATCAATCAGAACGGTTATCCCACAAATAGCACTAAAAAGATCCTGGAACGTGTGATAAGATTACAAAAATAAAATAAACTTTCATTGTGAATTTGCTGCCAAACCATAGGATCTGGGAGTCATACAAAAGGAACAATGGCTCTCAGGAAATGTAAACAAACAAAAAATCCATCAGTTTCTAGTTGTACTCTTATGTCTGGTGAAAGTGTTTCATAAGATATGCCCATTATATAAAGCCCCTAAACCATTAATTTGAAATTATCAAGAGGCAAATTATTGTCAGACCAATGTGTAAAAAATTATTTGTCAAACTACAATTTAGATGGCTAGACTTCACTCTTTAAAGTTTTGGATGATGATCCATGGATCGGTAATAAGGGTTATTGTAAGCAAGTTTGCTCTGCATTAAAAATTGAGTCAGATTTAAATTTATATGTTTAGCTAATACATTTTAACTTCCTGAGTGATTATATTCTTTGTGTCTGTGAATTCATGGAACAAAAACATTCATATATCAAAAAGACACAAATCCAAACCAAGACATATTATTTCTCAGACAAAAAAAAAAAAAATCTGCATAAATAAAGGCCTTAACATTTATACTTATGGATATATAATAATTTAAATTTTATTTTATTAGAGAAGTTGCCATCAACATTTTCTTTTAATAAAATTATAGTCAAAATCCTAAAAAAAAAATCTATCAGTTTCAATCACTTGTCCTAACTAGATAGAATTAGCAGGGCTGTGTGTAAATTCACTCATTCACTCTATGGCTATTAGTTAAATGAGACAGCTTTGAGATAACACATCAAACATTCAATCTCATAAAGAAGATTTTTTAAAATTTTATTTTTTTATTAAATTATAATTGATTTACAGTGTTGTGTCAATTTCTTCTACACAGTATAGTTACCCAGTCATACATATATACACATTTCTCCTCATACTATCTTCCATCCTGTTCCATCACAAGTGATTGGATATAGTTCAATGTGCTGTACAATAGGACCTCATTACTTATCCATTATAAATGTAATAGTTTGCATCTACAAACCCCAAACTCCCTGTCCATCCTACTCTCTTACCCTTTCCCTTGACAATCACAAGTTTGTTCTCTCTATTCACGAGTTTGTCTCTTTTATGTAGATAGGTTCATTTGTGCCATATATTAGATTCCACATATAAGTGATATCATATGTAAATTGTATTTCTCCTTCTGACTTACTTCACTTGGTATGAGAATCTCTAGTTGCATTGATGTTGCTGCAAATGGTATTATTTCATTCTTTTTTATGGCTGAGTAGTATTCCTTTGTATATATGTACAACATCTTCTTAATCCATTCATCTGTCAATGGTCATTTAGGTTGTTTCCATGTCCTAGCTATTGTGAATATTGCTGCAGTGTATGGGTGCTTGTATTTTTTTGAATCATAGTTTTGTTTGATGCACATTCTTTGTATATATATGTATATATATACACATATATATACATATATGTACAACATCTTCTTAATCTTAATCTTTTTTTTTGTCTTTTCACCATTTCTTGGGCCACTCCCTAGCATATGGAGGTTCCCAGGCTAGGGGCCGAATCGGAGCTGTAGCCACTGACCTACACCAGAGCCACAGCAACTTGGGATCCAAGCCACGTTGGCAACCTACACCACAGCTCATGGCAATGCCGGATCCTTAACCCACTGAGCAAGGCCAGGGACTGAACCCGCAACCTCATGGTTCCTAGTCGGATTCATTAACCACTGAGCCATGGTGGGAACTCCCCATTCTTAATCTTCTTAATCCATTCATCTGTCAATAGTTATTTAGGTTGTTTCAATGCCCTGGCTATTGTGAATATTGCTGCAATGTAGGGGTGCTTGTATCTTTTTGAATCATAGTTTTATTTGATGCACATCCACAGAATGTAGAAAAAGATGCAGGCCTTTGGACATTCACCAAGGCTGCTTTGGAAACAGAGTGTTAAATATTAACACAGGCCTAATTTAACAGTTTTCTCCTCTCTTTTTGGGAAATGATAGTTTCCTCAATCATGCTGTTGTAGCGAATCTTATATTTTAGTTATGTCACATCAACATATCTGCTCCAAAATGTTGATCAAACAAGTTTCTGATAAATTGTACAATTGTTAAAGCTAACATTTTAAGTAGTGAATTCACAGCCAATAGGGTCTGCATCTTTTTTCTAAGCTATTACATAGCTTTAGTAATATGACTTTAAAATATTACAAATTTAGAATAAAATTTCAGATATTTTCTGTATAGTCTTTATTATTGAGATCATAGAGTAGTATTTATCATGCATTTGTGTGTGTGCATGTATGTGTATTTTTTTTTTTTTGTCTTTTTGCTATTTCTTTGGGCCGCTCCCGCGGCATATGGAGGTTCCCAGGCTAGGGGGCTAATCCGAGCTGTAGCCGCTGGCCTACGCCAGAGCCACAGCAACGCGGGATCCGAGCCGCCTCTGCAACCTACACCACAGCTCATGGCAACGCCAGATCGTTAACCCACTAAGCAAGGGCAGGGACCGAACCCGCAACCATGGTTCCTAGTCGGATTCGTTAACCACTGCGCCACGACGGGAACTCCTGTATGTGTATTTTAATCACCTGCAGTAAATCTTCTTTTTATAGATTTCTTTTTAACTTTTAGATTTCAAGTTTTATAACTCTTGGCTTCTCATGCCTAATCTGAATTTATTATATCAAGAAGAGTAATCTCTAAACTGCCTAGAAAATATTCATAAAAGCAGAAATTTGTTCACGATAATTTTTTCTTCTGGCACTACTTTTTTAAATTCTGTCTTCTGACTTAATGTTATTATAGCCCTGGAATGTTTGTCTGTGGCTCTGGCCATGATTGTAGTTGAAAATAACCAGTGGCACATCTCCAGAGTGTGGAGGATTTTACATCAACAGAGTCTGTGTTAACAACGCATAAATGAAAAATATTTGAATGGAGCAATTAGCATCTGTAAGGCAAGCTAAGGGAAAACTCATTCCCACTTGTCAATTTACAAAGCCATAAGTGAGAATAAACTGGCAAATGAGCCTCAGAAATAGGAAGTAACTTAGGAGTTCTCTAGTGGCACAGGGGTTGTCACCATTGTGTCTCAGCCTATTGCTTTGGCATGCGTTTTATCCCTGGCTGTTGGTCCCAGAGTTTCTGTGTGCTGCAGAAGCAAACAAAAAGGTGACTTAGCTGCCTGTGGCCCCTGAAATATTCACACAAAATAGAAATTAAACACATTTATTGACCTGCACTTATTTTATGTAATTCACATTTGTCTGTGTCATTATTGAGACATGGTTCAGAAATGTTATGGGAAGTAGCAGATAGTTTTCCCATGACCCATATAACCTGCAGATGATTCTTAACCTCCATAACTTCCAGGCCATGCTTAATGGTCCTTAGTCCTGGATAAACACTGTAATCACCCAGGCAGCATTTAATAGTATGATCACCCAAAATAAATCACTGTGCTGTATACCTGAAACTAACAGGAAATTGTAAATCAACTATACCTCAATAAAAAATGAAATTAAAAATAATATGATCATCCAGACCCTATTCCTAGAGGTTCTGTTTTAGTTAGTCTGTTGTTTTTTAGGCATTGATTGTTCTCAAGTATTTTTAAAAACTCTCTAAGGGAATATAATATACTGCCAGGGTTAAAAATCTCTGCTCTGTATTATGCAACCTTGTGTTTTCAAATGTGTACATTTTCAGACACTCAAGAGCATAAAAATCTAGAATCAAAAATAAACTTTTGTAAATAAGTTCAGAATATATTAACATATTCTCCTCAGCCAGGCATCTGTCTTATCACATTCCTGATGGGTAATGATCCAGGGTTGGTCAAGTTTCAGTTCCATTATATTTCTGACAACTCCACACTTATTTTTTAGTCTAAGCCAAAATATCTTTTCTTTTCCCTCAGAATTTCCTTTGTAATTTTTTTTTTTTTTTGGAGAAGCTTTGGGACAGGATAATTTTACTGAGTATTTATTCTTATATCTTTGTGATTTCCTTATGAATACTAGTGGATGTATCCACTGAACATCAGTCTGAAATATTTTTAGTGGATGCACATTTTGAATTATTTCTTTGCTATTTATAACAAATCTCCCTGTCCTCCTTTTTAGTGTTCATTATTTCATTAGTTTCCTAAGACTGCTATAAAAAAAATGCTACAAACTAATTAGTTTAAAACAAAGAAAGTTTATTTTCTCATAGGTCTGGAGGCTAGCAGTCTGAAGTCAAGGTGTTGGTAAGGTCTTTCAGTGTGCTGGAGAAAGATAATTCTTTTCTTTTAGATTCTGGGTTTGTGATGCCTGTCTCTTCCTGCATTTAAATAGGGTTGAGTGTTCTGTTTTTTAAAGTGTAGAGGACAAATACTTCCCTTTACCAGGACTCTGATTCCAAAGGCTTATAGCTGGTTAGCTGCAGTTTCATTCAACTGAATTGGAAAATCCAAAGTCTATGTTTAAGTTCCAGCTCTGCCATTCATTAACAGATGAACATGGATCCCAGTCAGTACCCATTATATACTCAGTGTATTGGTATTGGCAGAGTTTACAGAAGTATAAGAGTAGAAATATAATAACTTAGGTGTCCATAGTATATCTTAGAGAAACTACAAGTTCCTTCCTTGGAATATGTTCTAAATGAGTTAAAGAGATAAGAATACAAGGAAAAAAAACAGTGAATGATACAGGGCAACATTCTCAATAATTTCTATGATAAACTATGTGCTCTGTTGGAGTTGAAAGCATAGGGAAGTGAATAATGGTAAGTATTTGTGAATGCCTTCAGAAAAGAGGAGAACATGAAAATGACTAACTCTGTCTTCAAATATTTTAATAGAGAATATAAGTGGAGAGTAACTAAGGCAGACTCTGTAAGATGTGTGTGCATGTGTGTGTGTATGTGTGTGTGTGTGTGTGTGTGTGTGTGTGTGTGCAGGGAGGGAAGAAGATGGGGATAGATTGAGAGACAGGAACAGAGAGGGAAAGACAGACTGTAAATGGAAGGCAAATGAGAAGAGGTAAAGCTAAGTAAGTAGTGTGGAAGCAAACAGCAAAGCGATGAAGAGCACCAACTTTGAAGTTATGTTGATACAGATTTATTTTTTTGTGTTGTTATTTTTAATTTTTCCCATTTTTTTAAAATTTCATTGAAGCATGGTTGACTTACAATGTTGTGTTAGTTTCAGGTGTACAACAAAGTGAATCAGTGATATATGTGTGTGTGTATATATATATATATTCTTTTTCAGATTTTTTTTCTCATTAACATCATTAGAGAATATTGAATAGATTTTTTAAAAAATGTTTTTATTAAAGTATACTTGATTTACAATGTTGTCAATTTCTGCTGTACAGCAAAATGATCCATATTATCTTAGATTTTTAATTGTAATATAATTGACATGTAACATTGTATACTTTTAAAACGTACAGTATGTTAATTTGTTACATTTATTTTGCATGGGAACTGAGATAATCCCTATCAGGTACTCAGCTCAGTGAATGTGTCAATAAATATTAGCTGAAACATAAATGAAAATGAGCAAAGAAGTAACACATTTCATTTGGTTGGAAATTAGCTCTCCCTAAAGTCTGCAAATCAGGGAACCATATTTGAGGTTGTTTAGTCTGGCATTAAAACACAGGATAGAGATAGAGAGAATTTAGATTCTGAGAGAACCGTGGCATCGAATCTTTCAGCAATTCAGACTTGAAGAAGTAGAGCACAACACTAGAGGGAGCAGAATTATTTTTATAATAGGAATAATGAAAGAGATTTCAAAGAAAATTTTCAAGCCTTCCTGATTCATCAAGGCTGCCTTGGTTCTTGGAGGTGAAAAGAATCTTTGGTTAATGTTGGTTAATGTTGTTTCAAAGGCAGGAAGAAAAAGAATCTAAAAAGTAATTGAAAATAATGGCTGGAGTTTGAATGGAAGAACAGGACTGGACTTACAGATATGGAAACCATTGGTGATAAAATAAAAGTTCAAGTCACAAAATGAATCTCTGAGTAGGAAAGTGTAGTGATTGAGCCTTTAAGGAAGAGTTTGTAATGGATGGAACTTATTTGGACCAGATTCCTCTCTGTTACAGGCCCTCAAGAAAAATGTATGAGAGGATCATTGATTACTGCTATTTTCATCCACTGCTTTTTCTTTTTCTCTTTTTAATTTTATTTTTTTATTTATTTTTTTATTACTCAAATGAATTTGTCACATCTGTAGTTGTATAATGATTATAACAATCCAATTTCACAGGATTTCTATCCCATAACCCAAACTGTCTCCTCCAGAGACCATAAGATTTTCATTGTCTGTGAGTCAACATCTGTTCTGCAAAGTTCAGTCTGTCCTTTTTTCAGATTCCACATGTCATCCACTGCTTTTTCTATTTTCCCTTCTTTCTTCCTTCCCTCCTCCTCTCCATCTTTAGTTTCATATTTACTAATTTGACAGATGCACAGTTTCTCATAAGCAGAAATGGAAGCTGCTACTTTTTTTTTAATTTTTTCTTTGCATTTTTCTCATTTCATCTCTTAATCAAGTGATGTTTTGGAGTGAAAATTCACATGAGTCAAGCTAAGAAAAAAATTGGACATTTTATTGCTGCTTTTGGCTGTGAAGTCCAGAAGCACATTATCAAACACATATTGAAATTCTATGGTTTAATCTTCATATGACTATATACATGTCAATTTTATGTTCATTTCTTTTCTTGGACTTAAATTTTCTTCTTTTGATAAATACTATCTCATTAGTTTTCCCTATAATTGGAAAAATGGAAGGGAAAAATTGCATGCACAACTTTTTCTTTTTCCTCAACATGAAGTAAAATTCCTTACACCCAAGGAAGATTAAAAAATAGTTGTCCTAGATGCTCAATATCACTAATTATTAGAGAAATGCAAATCAAAACTACCATGAGGTATCACCTCACACAGTCAAAATGGTTATCATTAATAAGTAAATAATAAATGCTGGAGAGGGTGTAGAGAAGAGGAAAACTTCCTACTCTGTTGGTGGAAATGTAAATTGGTACAACCACTATAGAAAACAGTATAGATATGCCTCAGAAAACTAAATATAGAACTAACATATGATCCAGCAATTCCACTCCTGGGCATGTATCTGAACAAAAAAAGGTACATGCACACCTGTGTTCATTGCAGCACTTTTCACAATAACCAAAACATGGAAACAACCTAAATGCCCATCTATAAATGAATTGATTACATAGATGTGGTACATATACACAATGGAATACTACCCAGCCATAAAAATAAAAACACAAAAAATGCAACTTGTGGCAATATGGATGGAACTAGAGAGTTTCATACTAGGTGAAGTGAGTCATAAAGAAAGACAAATACCATATGATATCACTTATATGTGAAATCTAATATATGGCGCAAATGAACCTATCTACAGAAAAAAAACAAACTCATGGACATGGAAAACAATCTTGTTGTTGCCAAGGGGAAGAAGAAAGGAGTGGGATGGACTGGGAGTTTGGGGTTAGTAGGTGCGAACTATTGCATTTGAAGTGGATAAACAATGAGGTCTTGCTCCATAGCACAAGAATATCCAATCACTTGTGATGGAACATGATGAAAGATAATATGAGAAAAAGAATGTATATATACATTGCTGTACAGAAGATATTAAAAGAAAATTGTAAATCAAGTATAATAAAATTATTTTTAAGTAATTGTTCTTTCTTGGTATGCCATATTGAGTAGATGGAGTGGCTCTCTTCATCTTCATGCTTTGAGTCTGCGGTTGTGTTTGGAAAATATGATCTCTGGAGTTCTAGGCTGCAATCAATACCTTCCAGGTCAGCAGAGACTCTAAAGATACATTATTTACCTTTACATTTTTATTGTTTACCTTTTCTCTTTGGCATGAGCAAATGTTATCCATGCTCTTACTCCCTTTTCTCACAAAGTTTTGGCCGCAGAAGTGGAAAAAAGTGAGAGAATTTGCCTTTTCCCCTTTTCCTAGTTGTGTCTTCTGGAAGTAGATCCTTGATGGTAAATGAATGTTTGTGTAGTTACAAGTAGGAGAAAGTAACAGCAGAGATGACTAGCAGATGGTGTGCTTCAAAGGCTTTATGGTTGTAGAGCCGATGTGATGATTGTTACTTGGGCTCTGGGCCAGAGAACAAGTGTGCATGGTCATTTTTTTAGTGGAGTGATGAGAGTTACAGCCTGTCTCATTCACAGCTGACTTTTGCCAGCCTGCACCAAGCACAGGCTATATTAAGGGGCACTGTGAGTGGTTTGTAAGGGATGCAAATGTGGAGTCATTATGAAAATGAAACTTCACTCTCATTAACTCTCACAAGGTGTTTATGAGGGTCATCACGCCCTTCATTTGGCACCTAGTTGAGGTCTGCTCCTTAGGAGATGGTGCTAATTCATTTGCAAAGGTGATTTTTACTGTAGTCACAGACTGGTCTTCTGAAAACTTCCCAAATGAATGTGAGGAAAATAGACTTAGTTTTTTTAAAGAGGCAGTAAATGACAAGTGGAAACAGAATCAGTTCTCATAGGCTTAACAGAAAGGTGATCTATTGTATATATACACTTTCCTTGTTCTTCAGAACAGCTACTATAGTATTATTTAAATAATTTACTGACCAATAAATGTATATAGATATAAATCCATTGCATTTACTTTTACAACAAATATTTAATTTTCTTTTTTATTTTGAAGGAAAATATATTTGGCTTGATCTATGCCTACTTCAGATAAAGTAGCAATCTCAGTGCTTCAAGTGAAAATACATATGTTTAGAGGCTTTAAAAACTAAATCATAATTAGATCAAGTAAAATAGAATATATAATCAGCAATTGAATATCTGCTCATAACTGGTAGGGATTAATTCCTAAACTTCAAAGGACATTTTCAAAAAATTAGAAGAAAACTAGGCTACTTTATTTTGAGCAAACACACCTTAAAGGCATATCTTTCCTTTTGAATTAGATATTTCATATGAAGTGCAAAAGACATTGGAAAGGCAGGAAAAAATGTGGAGTGGTGAGCACAGTCATAAGTAAGTAAACATCAATCTAGATTCTTCTAACAATGCTGAAGGAAATTTAAATTGCCAATGTAATTGAAAATGCTACTTTTACAAATTTTATTTTCAAACATTAACTTTGCTATTTATGAATGTGAAAATGATAAATAACTTTCATTAGTTTTACAATTCTTCCAGGAATAAAAAGCAGTGTTTTATTATAATATTTTTTCATGTTGATAATAAATTCTTACTTCTTATAAGATGAAGTGCCATAGTTTAAGAGAAAGAAATGTGTGAGATTCAGAGTCTTTTTGTAAACAATATGTTATACTCCCATCAAAAGCTGTTTCAGGTCCCTGACAAAACTACATTTTAACTATTTTTGTATTAATCATTTTATATTAGTTTATTAACATTTACTTCTAGCATTTTTATATAAATGATTTTCAGTAATAAATTATTTATTCACAGTATTGATTTGGGAGGGGAAAGATGAAGTGATGGAGACAGTGATGATAGAATTTATCAGAGCTACATTTAAGAGCTCAGTTAACTCAATCGTTAGTAGTTTGAGATGAAAGTAGATTAATAAAAGCATAAAAATCACAAAATAATTTTGAAAGATTCAGCACTGAATATTTCAAGGAGTTTAAAATTTGTGCAGACTTTAAAGCTGTTCATATTTTTTATTAAGTTAAAAATGTGTTTGCCAATTTCAACACCAATTAATTATGAATTTCTCGGTCACTAGAAAAATATGCAGTTGTAGCCTATTTTTCTCTTAAATGATGGAAATTAAGGTTGATGTTCTTTACTTTTATTAAAGTTATCCTTGTACAAAAACAATATTTTTTATGCTTGTAGACATAGAAATTGGTATTTTCTAACTCCCCTTCACTAACTAATCCATTCATTCTAGCTTTCAAGCATAGTTTTGGTTCCCTGCCATGTACCAGCTCTAAAATGTGCTTCAGAGTTACCCAGGACACCAGAACCAATCTCTCTTGGGTGGGTCCCATTTGTAAAATGAAAATGTTTATTTTTAACAGCATTACTCTGAGTTAATACATGGTATATTTTCCAACTTACTTTATTTGCTGAGAGTTTTCCAAAGAAATCACTCTGTTTAAAGTTAGATATTAACTGTGTTCTTGAGAGATTCTTAATTATTAGGATGAAATATTTGAGGATACCATCAGTGACCTAAAATCATGGGGCTTCACTACCCCTTTGTCCTAGTGATTGAGTGAACTAAAAAGGGTTTTCTGAGTTAGACTGATATCAGATTCATATCTGTGCCCTTGGCCTGCTTTCATCTGAAGGTGATTTTGGAAACAGCGCAGACTGTCTGGGATTCTGCAAGGGCTCTCCAGAGCTGACAGAGAGCGCAAATTACCTAGTGGGAGGAGAAAGTTATTTCTGAAGCAGCATGGAGGGGCAGGATTCCATAAGGTGCCTCCTGGGGTAGGGGTGGTGGCGGTGGGGGGGGGGCGGCTAGGACATGAGAGGTGGAGAAAGTTACCTTCAAAACATAAAAAGATCCTGGGAGTCTGCAAGGGGGCTTCTGGGTGGGCACAGAGCAGAAATTTCCTTAGGGGACAGAGAATGATTTGGGAATCAGAGCAGACTGTCCAGGATTCTGCAAGGGGCCTCCTGTATGGGTGAACAGCCATAATTTGCATAGGGGCAAAGAAAGTTATCTCTGAAGCAGCACAAAGGATACTAGAAATCTTCAAGGGTCCTTCTGTGTGGGTGGAGAGCTGTGAAAAGCCCATTGAATTGGTAAAGCTATTTCAGAGAGTGCAAAAAGTCCTGATCATCATAAAAGGCCTGGTGGGCAGCTGAAGAGCTATAATCTGCAAAGGGGGTGGAGAAAGTGAATTTGAAAATAGCACAAAAGATCCTGAGAGGTGCAAGGGAGAAGTCGAGTCATGTAGAAAATACCAAAAGACCCAGAAAAGGGGCAAAGTTAACTTGGAAACAATGCATATAGCCTGGGAGACACTAATAGACACTGGGGGATTGGTGGAGTGATCTCAGGAATAGCACAAGCTCCATGATCCCTGCCAACAATCAAACAGGGGACCATGGAAACTGCGAATGGGCACAGCTAGCCAAAGGAGCTGAGAGAGGCCTACTGGCACATGTTTTTACTTCACAAGGGCTACAAGCAGCCTGGTAGGAGAAGGGAATGCCAGAAAGGTACAGGCCTTAGAGTTACAGACAAAGCCTCTTAGCAACAATTAGGGAGTAGCCCCTGCCTCTGGGGCTATGAAAAACTCTCCCTAGACCAGCCAAACAAAGGGAGTGACTACAGAGAGGAACCTGCCCCCACTCCAGCTATAGAGAGCAGTCCCTAGAGCCTCCCTGACAAAGGGAGGGAATGCAGAATCAAGTGTAGACTTTGTTAATTACAGGGAAACATCCTGAGAGCTGCCTGAAAGCAGGAGGGGTCACAGGAGCCACAATCAGGGAGTCCTGATTCCTCCCGACCCCACCACAAAAGCAATCCTGTGAACCATGAACCACTGTCAATACCCACACAGACCCCATTCCTAACAGCCACCCAGCTTCTGGGGAGGTAGCGTGCTCTAGGGACTTGAGAGCTACTACCATCCCTGAGAAATCCAAGATGAGGCATCTACATACCAGTCATTAAAGAGACAAGAAATACAGAAAATTAGGCACTGGGAGATGACAAAGAAATAGCTTTCAGACAAAGGAACAGGACAAAAACACACAAAACAAGTAAATAAAGGGGAGATAGGCAATCTATCTGCAAAAGAATGCAGAGCTATGATAGTAAAGATAATCCAAGACCTTGAGAAAAAAATGGAGACACAGATAGAGAAGTTACTAGAGATGTTTAACAAAGAGCTAGAAGACCTAAAGAACAAGCAAACTAAGATGGATAGCACAATATCTGAAATGAAGTATACGCTGAAAGGAATCAATAACAAGATAATGGAGGTGGAGGAACGAATAAAAATGACATGGTAGACAGAGTGGTGGAAATCACTGCCACAGGAAAAAAAAATAAAGAAAGAAGAATGAAAAATACTTTGAGTCAAGGATTTAAAGATAAGCAGGTAGTATAGATCTTCCCTTTCTGATTAAAGACAATAGATATTATCGACTAGTGTGGGAAAAAATAGTATTGGGTTTCATACATGATTCTGTCTTTGGATCAACATAAAACTATAAATAAAATTAGGAAATTCATTTCTATGTATCAATTTTTTAAATATAAATTTTATGACATTCAGACTAAGAGTGAACTGGCTTGGACTGAATAAAGCTTGTGGGCACTTATTATGAGTACTATAATTAACTAAACATTTTTATCTGATTTAATTAAAACCTCATAAAACTGGAAAGTTACTGAACAGATGCCTCAGTATTTAGTGCAGTCTTTTCTATTAAATATTCCACAAACTGTTCAAAAAGAGATCGATCTGAAACAATGTACCAAATAAATTTGAGAGATTTTGTATGTATTACCTTGTCTTGGACACTCAATTTACATTAGCTCATTAAATCCTCTAAGTCTTTTTTTAAGATAATTTGCAGTGATGTGTTAATTTCAGGTGTAAAGCAAAGTTCAGTTATACATTTATATATATATATATATATATTCTTTCTCAGATTATTTTATATATAGGTTATTATGATATATTAAAAATAGTTCCTCATATTATACAGTAGGGCCTTGTTGTTTATTTTATATATTAATCACCATATTCCCAATTTATCCCTCCTCCCCTTTGCTTGAGCAATCCATAATATTTTTTTCTATGTCCGTGAGTCTGTTTCTTTTTGTAATTAAGTCCATTTGTATCATCTTAGTCTCTGATAAGTCTTAAGAAAGAGACATATAACTTTTAAAATGTATTTCCTAAAAAGTTTGACCATATTAACATCCCAGGGGTTAGTGTTTCTTGGAAAACACTTTAAGAACATTGATATAGTGAACAACTTGTATCATTTTTATATATATCCTGAGAAAGGAAAATAAAAAGAATGTTCTTAAACAGAATATGGTGCTCTCTTGAAAGTTCTACTTTTCATATTAGAAAATATTAAAATTGAACTTCTAACACAAAAACTGCCCATAGGAGCTGTTGCTGTAGAGTTAGGCATCTGAAAAAGTACATAAATAAAAACAGGTCTGAAAATATGAGACTGATAAAAGGGAAAATGAGGAGCACAAGTCTAACAGTGATTGCCTTCAAGAAGGTAATTATTAAATAAAATGAAATAAAACTGCAGGGGAAAAAAAAAACAAGAATAAAAGATGGAATCAGCTTGAACTGAAATATATATGCCCTTTACTCTAACTAAAACTAACAAAGAATGTAAATTCTGCAACTCTTCCTCCTCATCTATTTTTCCAACCAGCATGCAGAAATTCATTTTCTTAACCTTTCCATTTAAATGATGGCAAGTCAGGACGGCATATTAAATCACCACATATTAGAGAGGTTTTCAGGGGTTAGAATCTAAGCATCAAGCTATTTTTGAAAACAGACTGATGACCTGTGTTTGTCAGGTCTGCCAGATGGAAGTCATAAATATTGAATTCTCTCATCTTAGTTTATATTTCAGAAAAATATGATCTCAACTACTGTGGCAGTTTTGCATTCTCAGTATGTTGTATATATATTCTTCACTTTAACCTATCTATATCATATTCTATACTTTTCAATGCCACAAATGGGAATATATTTCACTGGAGATATTTAAAAAAAAAACTGAAGAGCAGTTTTGCTTTTATAGATATTAACACTAATTGTTGGGAAAGTATTGTTATACTAATATTTATACAAGTAATCACAATATAACAAATGTAATAGAATTCAGAAACAATATCAGAGATCTATAGATTATTATCGTGGGGTTCTATTATTAAAAATGAACTTCTAGCCACTTCCAGAAAGAGGATTCGGGATGCCTGAATATCCTGGAAATTATAGCCAAGAATCTATTGTCACTTACTAACAGCTATCAGGAATAGGAAATTAGGAATTTATTAGTTGATTCATTCAAAACAAGATTATTGAGTATCTATATGAAGACCATCAGCCCAAGAAATATTGTTAAAGTCAGCTTGGCAGATATGATTTTTTTCTTTATAAAATTGTTTATTATTTCTTATTTACATAAATGCTTAATGTGGAGAGTAGAAAAATCAGAAGATCCAAATGAGAAAAGAATTAAAACAAACAAACATAGAAACCATTTAGTCCCATCATTCAGCTTCTCTGAGATGTGTTTACTGATAGGAAAGACACTGATAGTGAATGCTCAAGCTGAAAAAGCAGATTCTCTGATAGGATAAATGCTAATGACCCCATCATTTAAAACCACATTCTGAAATATGCACATATATCTAGAAGATTGTTTTAAATTAACTTTAATTATAATATTAAAATAATATTGAAAAATCAGATAAGTAAAAGAAAAAATTTAAGTTGATCATGACCTACTATGTATCTATAAGCATTGTTCACATTTTGGTGTATGTATTATCCTCACAGAGTTTATTTATTTATTTAATTTATTTATTATTTATTTTTTCCATTTTAACTGGTTTACTAGATATGGTTTTAGAACTCAAGAGCCTTAAATGTAGTTGGGAGTATGGAAAAGGAAGGAAGATAAATTTTGTAGACTATATCAATGCTAATTTAATAAATTATCTTCTATTGGAGGGGGTTACAGAAGGATTCTCAGAGAAATTAAAATCTAATTTACGAATCAAGGTGTGAGTATGTGCTAGAAAAATTAAGATAAGATGAGGAGATGGATTAAAGAGAAACTAAAGTTGTATGTGAAGCCCTAAAGGTAAGGGAAATAACAATGTAATATAGGAAAGCATTCAAGACTGAAATAGGAGGTATGTACTAAGTTACAATAGTATTCCAGGAGAAAGGTAAGCTGGGATAAACCATGAGAGAGGCAAAAAGTGGAAGAGTAGATATGTGCGAAACATACTAGAAATGTGTGAAACATACTAGATATGAAATAGATAATCTCTATTGAGTACTACCTGTTAAGCACTGTAGTAAATGCTTTTCGTGCATTATGGTATTTATTCCTCCCAAATGTCTGTGAAGCAGATATATTCTTTTATTAAGACAATGTTTTTAGAACAGTTTAATGTTCACAGCAAAATTGATGGGGAGGTATGGAGATTACTCCCTGCCCTTTTACAATCATAGCCTCCCCCATTATCCATATCCCCATCAGATTGTGCAGGTGTCACAAGGGATGAACCTGCATTGTTACATCATTGTCACCCAAAGTCCAAAGGTTACATGAGGGTCCATTCTTGGTGTTGTACATTATTTGTGTACAACATTATTTTGGACACATGTCTTCATTGCTATAGAGCCTTACAGAGTATTTTCACTGCCCTAAAAATCATTTGTGTTCCACCCTTTCCTGCCTCCTCCCACACCAACCCCAGGGGGAAGTCAGAATTTATTTCCATTGGTGAGACCAGAATAAAAAATGCTGAAATCAGAAATGTGTCTTGATTGATCGTGGCTAGAAGGAATTGACATATATGGCACCTCCAAGGGTCTGTCATTTAAAAACATACTTTTCAAAACATGGGGGTTTCTTTTCATATATTCATTAATTCATTTAGTCATTCATCTGCAACAGGAACTAGTAAAATAAATTAATTCAAGTGCATAATTCATTCAGAAATCTATAACAAATGTTAGTATGCTATAGGAATATATTTACATTATTCTTTGCTTTCAGATCGAGAACAAATGAGTTTAATACTCTTCTGAGACTAGCTCCTTTGTAATCATTATTTGGGAAACAAAGTGATACAGAAGCTAGGATGAGTTAAAAGGAAACTAAGGCCATTTAGAATGGCCAAGCCATGAGGTCCTACTGTACAGCACAGGTCTCTTGGGAAAGAACATGATGGAAGGTAGTATGAGAAAAAGAATATATATATATATACACACATATATATGTATATGACTGGGTCACTTTTCTGTATAGCAGGAATTGGCACAATATTGTAAATCAACTATGCTTTAAAAAATTTTTAAGCAAAGAAAACTAAGGCTAGTCTATATTGCAGAGGATGAATTAAAAAGGTACCCGTAAGCAAAAAACTTTTCTTCTCAACAAAGACATCTTTGAATATTACATGTAGACTCTTCAAGATGTCGGGCACCCACAAAGGTCATGCCAGTAGTAGACTCTCAGAAAATATTCAAATTTCTGTTAAGACAGACAGAGTAAGTATGGTAAGTGTTTTTTTGTTTTTGTTTTTTTGTTTTTTTAGCTCTTGTTGTTATTATAGAATAGTCCTATAGCTATTATCTGCAGCTCTCATTTATTTGTTTTCTAACCCTTTGTATGCCCATAAATAAAACAATAATTTAAGAATACCCCGGATTACAAAGGATAACATAGTTCAACCAACTTTCTTGATACAGTTTGAATGACATTTTTTTCTCTCTGGACAGTTCAACAGAGAACATTTGGAGGAATAAAAACTAATCTGTGTGAAGCATAAGGGGGTTAAAGGGTTATGAATTCAGTAAAAATTTAGAGGAAAATGAGGCAGTTAGACCAATTTTGTATAGTTTTATGGGAGTGACTTTGATAACGGAGCACAAAGAGGGGCAGAAGGAACTTCTTCCAGGTTGGAAGGCATTATAGGATCACAGTTAATGAGCAGGGAAGATTGTGTTGATTATTCTGGGGAGATGGATAGCCCCCACTTGACAGCGGTAGAATAAAGCTTTACCTTCTGGTCAGAGATGATTAGCAAAATAAAGAACCATGTTTGTTAGCAACCTGACATGAGAGCAGAGTGTACATCTATTTTACAATCTCCCTTCAGCTCTGAATTTGATAACACTTCCATAATATGACTGATTGTGTTTCTACATGATTTATTTGCACTTTTATTATGTGTGGCTGGATAGTACATATTCTGTCTTCCCAGCACCTCTGCAAAAAGACATTGACCCATGGCTCTTTTCTAAAATCAGACAAGGCTGCAATCCCAGGATGAAAATGTATAGCATGCCCCAAATATTATTATTTGTACATCGCCCCTAATAGACTTAATGGTATGCATTTCCCTGTAATAGAAATACATGATAGCACTGAATAAAGAAACTCTTTGAGGTGACTGCAATGCTGTTATTTTCAAACTGGAAAAAATTCATTCCAATTTGTACACTTTATTGTCTGTTGCACTGAATTGCCTCATTGATCTTACACTGAGCTACAATATTCCTCTTTAAGTAAATTTTAATTTTGATCTCTCCAGGCAAGTGCATGAATATGATGAAGTGTTATCAACAATGACAAGATGGTAATAAATATAAAATTAAGGCAGCCTTCTAATTTTGTAAACAGTTTTCTATTATGCTTACTTGGCTATAAACTCATAGAGCAAGTGGCAGCCTAGTTAATCATAAGCACCATGGGGTAATTTGTTATGACAGAACACTATGTGAACTCATTAAACGCAGTGACTCTCCATCCCTTTAATCTTACCTACTTCCTTTTATGATTCTTATCTACCAAATCTGAGGACTATGTAACAATAGACAGCAAGAATTAATAGCCAGGCCTACCATTAGATAAAATTCTCCAGAATTTTTCTCATTAAAAATGTGGCAAACGTAAATACTTTCACAAAATGACACTGAAATTATCTACATTTAAAAGTCATGAATTGAAACCCTGTATGTTGAATTATCCACAGTGTAATGATGATCAAACTCTAAAGCAGACTATATATAAAACCATATTTTTAGTAAAACTGAGTATGATTACATTAAATATGTAGGATTCACTAAATTGCACAGGTCCTTTCGTCACGTTATTAGAACAACTTGTGTATGGGTTATAAAATGTAAGAATGTGAACTCTTTTATATTTTGCATGTACCTCTTTTTGCAAAAGTCGTAATATATGTTTTTGATTTAGTTCTACTTTATTCATTTTTTTGATCAGGTTGTTTGATTGCTTGACTTGGGCTTAGAGATTGCAGTCACTTTGCACATGTCTTTCTTTTTTTTTTTTTTTTTTTCTTTTTTTTTTTTTTGCCTGCACCTGGGACATGCAGAATTTCCCAGGCCAGGGATCAAACCTGTGCCACAGCAGTGACCCAAGACACTGCATTGACAATACCAGATCCTTAACCCACTGCACTACAAAAGAACTCACTTTGCACATTTCTTAAAGTAGTCCACTATAGTTGTGGACATGTGTGGGGTTAATTTCAGACAAACCCGGCTCTGAACCCTGGCTGTGTTACTTTACTAATCACCAACTG
Source organism: Sus scrofa (assembly GCF_054392235.1). NCBI lineage: Eukaryota > Metazoa > Chordata > Mammalia > Artiodactyla > Suidae > Sus > Sus scrofa. The sequence goes on along the minus strand of NC_139390.1, from coordinate 47,169,394 downwards.
GCAAATTACTTAATCTCTATGAAGTCCTAGTATTCCTCAACATAAGCATTAAAGGAAGCAATCTCTCAAAGCTATAGTATCTAGAAGGGGCAGGCTAAAAATAATCACTTGTTAGACACTTTGCATCTTTGTATAGTTATAGATAAATAATAATTATGGAACTGAATGGTACAAAAATGTTAGGGAATAGTTTTGTTTTTTAGCAACAAAATCAGAAAATGAGTAGGGCAAATAAGTATGAGAATATATTTTTGTCTCAATTAAAAGAGATCCAGAATTATGCACACCAGTCCTGAGGCATTAAGAAAAAGATCGTAAAGACACAAACAACCTTTTCCAGGTAAAAAAAAAGAAGAAGTTTTTATTTTAGAAGTTGAGACACTAAAACTAATAAAAGGATGCTATAAAACTGTATCAATGTCTTTGATAATCGAAATGAAATACACAAATTGCAATAAAAATAAAATGACTCATAAAAATTAAAAACTTTAATAGTTCATTATTAAAGTATTGATTCAAGGAGTTCCCTTTGTGGCTCAGCAGATCAGGGACCTGACATTGTCTCTAGGAGATGCACATTCAATCCCTGGCCTCTCTCAGCAGGTTAGGGTCCAGTGTTTCTGCAAGCTGCTCAGATCCTATGCTGCAGTAGTTGTGGCTGTGGTATAGGCCAGCAGCTACAGCTCTGATTTGACCCTTAGCCCAAGAACTTCCATAGGCTTCAGGTGTGGGCTTAAAAAAAAATATATATTGATTCAATAACCAAAATCTTATTGCCATGGAAATTTATGGCTCATTTTTCTTCAGTGGTGCATTCCAACAAATATTTGAGAAATAATTTCAATTAAATTGTTACACAGTAACAATATTCTAAAAATAATATTTCCTAATATAGTTTATGAGGGTAGGCCTTTTTTATGATAGTAAGACTTTACAATAACTATGTAAACATGTAAACACGCTATTCTCTAGAGCAGCCCTGCTCCTTTAAAAGTCACTTCCAAACTTCCCTAGATTAAAAGCTAGTGATTATTCAATTTTTTTTGGCTCTCACACCTCTTCAAAACACAGAGATGCAGAAAACGTCCATATTCTTAAACTCCAGATGGGCATGTCCAGTGGATGTCCCTGAAGGAGAGGTTGTGTCAGTTATACCACAATGGCTGCAGGCCTTTGTCTCCTTTTCAACATTCTCCATCTTTTGATGAATACCGTTTATGTGAATTTGTGTCCCTGTGTTTTATAGGGCACATTTACTTCTAAATCCAACACAGTGCGGGTCCAGTGTATGTGTGTATATTTACATATGCAATATAATTACCTTTAGAAAAAGTGACCTGTGCTGAGGGTCGCTGCTGTGGCACAGGTTTGATCCCTAGCCTGGGATCATTGCACATGCAGAAGTTCCCAGGCTCTTTCTCTTTTGTAAAAAATTTTTGGCATGGATGTTATAATCTAAACCATAAGAATCAAGATAGTTTTCAGTAGGGCTCTTAGTTGTTAGACTGAGTGAGTGATATGTCAATTTGATAGATTGATTGTAACTGATTTAGCCACTTTGTTTAGGTCATTTTTAATCGTTGTCTTTTCAACTTTAATTAGCATGGACAGGGCCATGGGAAGACAGAAATTGTTTCCACACTTTGCCTTTATCACACATGGTCACATAAAATTGTTTAGTAGTTATGTCAGGATGATGTAAAATTAATTAGTTTTTGATGGTAATAAAAGTGGAGGAGAACTTTTACGTGCTAGTGAAATGGAGACTTAGTGATATGTAATAATTTATACTGTAATGCTAATATGCATGAATTAGAATAATGAAGCATTTTAGTAAATAGTCTAAAATAATAAATGATGATATGACATTTTCTATTTCAGTCAAAAATGGAGTATTCACCATTTCCTCAATTTATCTTTTGCTCTTGTGTTACAAAATTTGCTGATACATTATCTCAACAATATGATTGGTCCCCTTCTTTCTCTTTACCTACCCTTCTGAATTTCTTTTCCCACATCTATGCAATCTTCTAGAAAGATGAACTTTGACATAAGTTTTCTTCTTTCTGAGTGTATTTTGTTCATAGATATTTTTGCTATTCAAATCCTTATATAACTTACATGTCCAAATTGAGTGAATTTGTAGATGTGTGCAGGTTGAAACTAATGAGGGACTGAATTGAACTTGTGCATCATGTCATGAGTGCCACCAAGGGGGACCTAGGATGTAGTTTAAGGAAGAGACTACCTGTCTGCTTGAGAATTGGGTGCCAGTTGACAGAAAAGAATTCTGGTTCTTATCAGAGCACAGAAAGAAGCATCAGAAAAATCAATCCAAGGAACTAGGTGTGAGCCATGCACACCTGTGCTTTTCTGTCAATCTTCCATTCACCCAGCCATACACTTTGGCAACAAGTACATATCAAGTGTGTTCTCTGTGCTTGGCTCTGTGGTCTGCATGGGGAATACAGCAATGGACAAGATAGACTATGTCCCTATGCTCATACATTTTACAGCACAGTATGGGTCACAAGTAAAGAAAGATAGAATTCATCAGAAGGATGGTAATAAGAGAGCTATAAAAAGTAAATTGTAGCAGTAAATTAGCCTGATTGTGAATGATCTAGACTAGGTGGCCAGGGAAGACTTTCCTGAAGATGTGACATTTCAGCTAAATTTTCAAGGATACCTTGGAACTGCTGTGCTGAGATAAGAAAAAAAAAAAAGAGAGAATTTCAAAGTTAAGAAAAAGCTGGCTCAAAAATCATAAAGTGGAACAACAGTATATGTAAATATTACTGACTGATAAACTCTGATATAGGGCATGTGAAGTTGAATAGATTTAGAATTTTTTTATATATGTGAGAGGAAGATGTGGGAAAATTTTATTCATCTTATTAGAGGGCTAACTTTATATTTTATATACTAAAAATGATAATCCGGCTCCCTTGGGAGGAACAGACTTTTTTGGGGGGCCGAGTACAGCAAGCAGGAGCATAAAATAATTTTTTTTGCCTTTTTTTTTGTCTTTTCTAGGGCCACATCCACAGCATATGGAGGTTCCCAGGCTAGGTGTCTAATCAGAGCTGTAGCCGAAGGCCTATCCCAGAGCCACAACAATGTGGGATCCGAGCCGCATCTGAGACCTACACCACAGCTCACTCAACCCCAGATCCTTAACCCACTGAGAAGGCCAGGGATCAAACCTGCACCCTCATGATTCCTAGTCAGATTTGTTAACCACTGAGCCATGAAGGGAACTCCTAAAATAATTTCTGTTGCAATATTCTAGAGTAGAGATGGTTGTGACATGTCTAGAGTGGTGTGGTTGGAAATGGAAAAACCTCGTCAGAGGATGGAGAAAAGGGCGAGGTTACCCCTTACACTCTCTGAAAGGATGAATGCTTTGTTGCTGCTTAATGCAATTTAGAAATTATATCTGGTCAATTGATACATAGTGGCTGAGAAAAAAATGTTTCTATTTCCTCTCTAGCTTCAAAGTGCATTTAAATTGAAGATATTATTCTCAAGGAATTTTATGTATATTATTTTTATATTTTAATATATATATTTAATTTATACATATAATATAGAACAATACTATGAAGAAAATAATAATTTTTCATTAGTGTATTAGAAATTTTGAAGAATTTTCAAACTCTAGGAAAACAGGGATAAGATTGAAGAAGAAATCAGAGCAGAAAATTTGAGTCACAAACACTTGCAATTTAAATCCAATGATGAAATAAGAACTGTTTCTCTACAGAATCTCAGAGGAATGTAAAGTACAAAGTAAAAGTTTCAGAAGGGTGGAATAATTGAAAAAATTATCAGAGCATCTAATTGAAAGACTGAGTCCAATGGGGACATTTGTTTTGTTTTGTAAATAGAACGAGGTTTAGGATGGACATTTTCTCCAAGGCTTCAGACCTAAAAATGACCTTCTAACTAAAACAATCTGCTCAGTTAGAACCTCAGCCACCTAATTGGTACAAAAGATATCAGCAGAATCTGAGACAGTCAGAAATTTTTATGGAAGAAAAGTATGTAAATGTCAGGAGTAGCAGGTAATGGCAATTGGCTCCAAACCAAATTATCGCAGATCCACCTTTTACAGTGGGAGTTTCAACCCAGGTAATAGCCAGAGCTAAGTGCTATGGCTTGGGAAGTAAAGGTGAGCATAAGATCATACGTTCACCAGGTAGATAAAATCTAAATCCGAAGACAACAAGCTATCTGTCCACCCTCTCTAGCTAGATGCCTATCTACAATAATGTCCCTCTGCAAACACCCTCACATACTTACACATAAGGGGTGGATTTCAATGGGATCTTCTTTTATGTTCAAGAGAATAGGGATTTTCATTTGAATTGAGGAAATACTCAGTATTGTCACAATTCTTAATAAACTGAGATTTATCAAAGATTTGGAAAAAATCACCATGAAGATGGAGATAAACTCATTATAAAATAATGTTGGTAATCTTTTTATTATATGTCTGTAAGAACGTTTGCTATATTAATAGATTTAGGCAACCACTGGTCTTAAAAATGGTAAATATTTTCCTTATATGTAATTTACATTTTGACTTTGTTTATGGTGTGTATTATGTTTTTATGTTTATGTACACAGGTATTTCTTTTTTCATTTAGTTTATGAATATAGCATCATTTTCAGAAAGTCTTTTTTCACAAAATAATATAAAATTATTATATTTCCATTGTGTTATTATTTTTTAATTAATCCATAACACACAGAGGTTTTTTTTTTTTGTATTTTGTGAAATAGGGATCTAGCTTTCTTGAAAATATTTGCATATTAGTGCAATGAAATTTTTTGATTAATTTCTTTCTTGGTCTCCTATCTGAAGTATTTCATTGAACATACATTAAACTCAATTTCCTGAATCTACAGATATAATTTTTTAAAATTTATCCTTCAAGCTCATTTTTAAGAACCATTTTGACATCTGATTGATTGTTTATCTGTATTAACATTTAAAAATTTTTTTGTGTTATGGTTTTGTTTTTGTTTGATTTCTTTGATTTACTATGTAGGAAAACATGATATTTGTAAATAAGAATATATTATCTCTCTAATTCCATCTCATTGTGTTAACATGATTTACAAAATGTATGATAATGTGTGCTTTTAAGATGTAGTTTTTTCCCTTGATTTTACTGCAAATTGTTCTATAATTTTAATACTAGATATATGTTGCCTGTTTTACATAAAGAAAGCTTTTCTATTACAATTTATTGGGGGTTGCATTTTATTCATTTATTTTTGAATGGTAAATTTTCTCTTTATAATTTGTGGATGTTGAATTTTATCAGAAGACACATTGGATTCTATTAAAGTAATCATATATTTTTTTCTATTTAGCAATGAATTGCATTAATGTATTTCCTAATATAAAATCCCTCTTGCATACTAAACTAAACCCAGTTTCATCATGGTATATTAGTTTTTAATAACACAGATGGATTCCATGTGCTAATATTTTATTTAGGGCTTATCCATCTACAACTAAATTTAACCTATATTGCTGTTCCAAAGATATATTCCTCAGAATATTGGTTTTCTGTAGTAACTATTAAGTTTTCAAAGGTTATCTTTTTTTTTCAGCTTAGTTCTGAAAATTCTAAGATAGTAATATGAAAGAATAAATGGTGTATTATAGATGTCTGATTAAGGCAAGGCAGTAAGATAAAAGAATCTGAAGATTTTTCATGTGCAAACACCTCCAAATAGCTGAACAAAATGAGACCATAACTTGAAAATTACAAAGTCTATGCTTTAAGAACTGAAATAATAGTGAGAGATTTAAGATTTACCCTTAAAAAATAAAGTGCATTATAAAGCCAGAGAAATGAAAATGGTGTGGGACAGGGAAGAATAGACACATAAATGAAGTGTCCCAAATCACACCCATGTGCTTACATGAATGAAAAAGACCCCTGCATGTATGAGTATTAGATACATTGTAAAAAAGAAGAGCAAAATTGGAAAAAAGACAGCTCATTTAATAAGTTATGTGAAAAACTGCCACATCAGCATATGAATATTGAGATCAGCTGCAAATAAAAGATTGAATGTGAAAATTAAAATAAGTAATGAGGTCCCACTGTACAGCACAGGGAACTAGATCCACCACTTGGGATAGACCATGATGAAAGACAGAATGAGAAAAAGAATGTACATATATGTGTGTCTGAGTCACTATCATGTACAGCAGAAACTGGCACAACACTGGTGAATCAACTATACTCTAATAAAAAATAAAATAATAAAAATAAATAAAACATTAATAGAAGATACAGCATATAAAATATTTATAAACTATGTATTGAAAAACACAGTGTAAATATGCCCTTGAAACATAGAAGAAATATAGATTTTAGAAACACTAAAAAAATTTAATATAAAGATATATGAGAAAAACATTAATAAAAATAAGAGTTGTAAAGAAGAATTAATCAAAATTGACTTTAAACAAACAAGGTTATTTGGAATAAAGAAGATTCTATAGAGGGGAAAGTTTACTGGGACCATATAATAGTTTTGAACTTCTTGCAGCTAACAACGTTAAGGCAATATACAAGAAAATGTGCAGTAAAAAATATGAGCAGCATTTTTAATACAAATTTATTTACCTAATGCTTAAGTACACACAAATATTTATTAAAATTGTACTTGGGGAGTTCCTGTCATGGCTCAGCAGAAACAAATCTGACTAGCATCCATGAGGACGCAAGTTCGATCCCTGGCCTTGCTCAGTGGGTTAAGAATCCAGTGTTGTCGTGAGCTGTGGCATAGGTCACAGACATGGCTCAGGGCTGGTGTTGCTGTGGCTGTGACAAAGGCTGGCTGCTACAGTTCTGATTTGACTCCTAGCCTGGAAATCTCCATATGCTGCAGGTGCAGCCCTAAAATAAAAAAGACTTAAAAAAAAAAAGGAAAAACTATACTTGGGCTTAAGAAATGCCAAAAGAAATTGATAGAAACATGGTCAGTATGGGACATTAACATACTACTCTCAGTAAAAGGCAGATTTAATAGACAAAATCCAAATATGGGTATGGAAGACCTACACAACGCAATCAACAAGATAAATCTTTTGAATAAAAGGAATTAGCACCCTCATAACAGAGAATGAAACTTTTTCTTCCATCTACAGGGAACATTCACAACATTGATTATATATTAGGTATAGAGATACTACAACCAATACCTCCAACCACAATGCAAGCTAATTAGATGTTATACATGATTTCAAAAAAGTCTTCAACTTGGAAATTATAAAATTTTCTATTAAACATGTCTTGAGTGAAGAGGGAGCTATAAATTGAAATTACAGAATCTTTGAAAACTAATGAACAAAAATTACATATCAAAATCAGTAGGCTATTCTAAAGCATTGAAGAAAGGAAAGCTCACAGCTACAAAAACTTATATCAATAAACATGAACAGGTGAAAATATATGATTTAATTTTCCAACTGAATATGTTAGGGAAAAGAAACTAAAGTAATACCATAGGAAATCTAAGGAAAGAAATAAACTTAAAAACAAAGTCATGAGATAGATATTAGGTAAAGATTATATCTAATTATTACATCAAAATCCATTTATTTTTAAAAAGTAAGAAAACATATGTATTAATTAAGGTTTTCCAGAGAAACAGAAATAAGAGGATATATACCTATATGTGTTTGTGTGTGTGTGTATATTTATTTACATTACTTATATAGAATATATCTTTATAGGGACAGAGACTTTTTTGAAGTTCTTGGGTCAGGGTTCATATCTGAACCACAACTTCAACCCATGCCATAGCTGCAGCAACAGCCGTGACGATTGCAAATCCTTAACGCGTTACTCTGGGCCAGGGATCAAACCTGTGCCATGGAAGGGACAACTCTGGATGCTTAACCCGAGAGACATAGCAGGAACTCCAAAACAGAAATTTATTTTAAGGAATTGAATCAGAAATTGTGGAAGTTGGTAATTCTGAAATCTGCAGGGCAGGCTGAAAGCTGGATATTCAGGTAGGAGTTGAAGTCTCAGACCCAGGGGCTAAAATAGGGATAATTTCTTCTTCATATACCCCAGTCTTTGCTCCCAAGGCTTCCAATTTATAGGATGAAGCACATCTTTATTACAGTAATATACTTTACTCTAAATTTACTTATTTAAGTATTAATCACATCTAAACAATATCTTCACAGCAACATCTTAATTGGTGGTTAGCCAAAAATCCAGGTATGGTAGCCTTACCAAATTGACAGATAAAATTAACCATCACAATAGACACACAGTTAACTTGTTCAAGTCAAAAATATCCAAGATAATGTCACGAGGCAAGTAACCAAAAGAAGGAATTTGAAAACAAGCAACAACAACAAAAACATGACTGCGGATTTGCAAAAAGAAAGAATATTGCAAATGATGAAAATAAATTTGGAAAACTAGATTTAAGTAAATAATTTCCTAAGAAAGTACACATTTCCAAAACTAACCCCATGAGAAAGAAGTTTAGGCAGAAAATTTTCAACAGAAGAACTGGAGTAAGTTATAAGAAACTCTGCCATATCAAAGCAGAAGTCTCAGTGGATTCACAAAGGAGTTACAGGAAACCTTCAAAGATAAGTTACCCAATGCTTCATAAATAATTACAGAGCATAGAAAATATAGAAAGACTTCTGAATTCTTTTGTTGAAACCAGTATTATATTTATACTTAACCTGGATAAAAATAGTACTAAAAAAGATAGTCAAATATTTGTGACTATCAATATAAAAGAATACTAAATAAAACAGGATATAAAGCCATCTCAAGAAAGCTGTAATGTACCATGACCAAATAAGATTTATGTCAGTAAGGAAATTTATAAATACAGAACCCCTATTAATAGAGCTAAAAAGAAAATCATATGATCATTCTCACAGATACTGAGGGAAACCTTCAATAGAATACAATTATTCTTGATAAAAATTATCAATCACCTGGAATTAATACTTCATTAAAATTTCATATATATGTGTGTGTGTGTGTGTGCATATTACATGCATTTACCTAAGTCCTAAAATCAGTATATAACTTAATGGGAAAGAGAACACTAGGAACTAGCCATTCATATTAAGGACAAGGCAAGAGAACCTAATTTGTCCAGTAATATTTTACATTGTACTGATTGATTTCCCTTATTATTAGATTGTCTTATAATTAGGTAAGAAATATCAATCAATTAAAGGTGTAATAACTGGTGATAAAAATTAAGATGACTTCTATTTGGAGAAGGATAATAATGTGTTGAGAAAATCCTATGGAATCAGTCATGTTGAAAATAATAGTAATGATGATAACAACCATTTAGGCAACAAAATAATTGAGTGGATGGCAGGATATAAAATTTCTATTCAGAAGTAAATAATACACAGCAAGAGGAAACTAGAGATTGTAGTATTAGATAAAAACACTATCTACAATAACAAAGAAGAGTAAAATTTATGTTCAGAAATAACTCATACACGGCAAGAGGAAACTAGAGATTGGAGTGTTAGATAAAGAACACTATCTACGATAGCAACAAAGAAGATAGAAAGCATTTAAAAATTTTCAAAGAAAGTGAGGAAGTTTTAAAACACACATTATTCATTTTAGTGTTTTCTTCAAATCTTCATATTTAGAGCTATGTTATTAATGCTACATAATGGTGAATTTATCTGCAGATTAATCCTTATCGAACTGCTGTCTACAATTAACATATATATATGCCATAAACCTAAAATACAAAATATTCCTACTTCCCTGTCTCCCAATAAACTTTTTTTAATCAAATCTTGACAGGAAATTTTGAAGTGTTCTCCCTCAGGCTGTGATGTTTAAGTGCATCTTGTTATGGGAATTCCCGACATGACAGAACTTTCTGAGCAATGCAAGGTGTGAGAACAGAAGTGATGGATTGACTCTTAGAAGTGCCCATGTGAGAAAATGAAAAAGGAGATTACAAGAATAGGTTGCAATGCCAAAGTACCAAAATCAATGTAATTTTGGAGAAAAATAGGTTCCGTAAAACTCCTTTATTCCACTGTAGACAGAAAATCTTCCAAATACTGTTATCTCATAAACAGTAGATTAAAATGAGTTATTTTAATTGTTACCTTTACCAGAAATGTAATGCAGTTCTCTTTGAAGGTAAGATTTAAAGATTTTAAAATAGTGCAACTTTCCTCTTTAATTTGGCAATTCAGCTTTGCCTCTGAGGCAGAGGACTACTTTGCCAAGCAATGGTGAGTAGGTATGGTACAAACTACTTCAGTGAACACCTTAAATTTTTTTTTTTTTTTTTTTTTTTTGTCTTTTTGCTATTTTTTGGGCCGCTCTCGCGGCATATGGAGGTTCCCAGGCTAGGGGTCGAATCGGAGCTGTAGCCACCGGCCTACGCCAGAGCCACAGCAACTCGGGATCCGAGCCGCGTCTGCAATCTACACCACAGCTCACGGCAACGCCGGATCCTTAACCCACTGAGCAAGGGCAGGGATCGAACCCGCAACCTCATGGTTCCTAGTCGGATTCGTTAACCACTGCGCCACGACGGGAACTCCAACACCTTAAATTTAACTGTAAGTCAGGTTCTAGGAAATGTTAAGTGGAAAAGAGCTAATAATGAGGAAAGGACACAAAAACTATGAAAATCATAATTTTTAAAACTCATCATAAACCTGAGATTGTGAGACAACCAAGAATTCAGGCACATCCAGGAGGGGTGGGCAGATCTGCTCTCTTGTAGTGAAGAACAGAAGCAAGACGTTCAAATGATTAAGAAGAAATCAGCTAAAAGGTCAGGTGTGACCTATCATGACAGTAGTGAACCCTGAAGAGGAGGAGGAGGGGTAGGGGAGGGGTAGGGGAGGGGGGAGGGGAGGTGGGGAAAGGGAGAAGAAAAGGGAGGGCGAAGGGGAGGGGGAAGATGGCAAGAGGGAAGGCAAGGAAAGGTGGGGGAGGGAAGAGGGGAGTGGAAGAGGAGAAGTGAGGGGGCAGGGGAGAGGGGAGGAGGGAAGGGAAAGAAAGAGGGGAGGGGAGGTGGAAGGTGAGGAGGCAGGAGAAGGTGGGAGGGGGGAAGAGGAAGAGGAGGGGGGAGAGGAGACCCTCTATCTTACACACATATTAATTCAAAATGGCTTGTGGATGTAAATGTAAAATTTGTAGAAGAGAAAATTTTCTTAACCCAGGATTAGGTAATGAGTTCTTAGATGTGGCACCAAAGGCCTGATCCATTTTAAAGTAAGATAAATTGGACTTTACCAAATTAAAAACTTTTCTGTCTATGGATCTCTAATTCTTTCAAGTAAATATTTTTAAAATGTAATAACTGTATTTCTGTACATCTGCTATGAAAAAATGCATTTTGAAATTCAATAGAAAAATACCAATTATGACTTGTACTATATAGCTTTGTATAGTGATAAATACTAATAAAAAAATGCCAAAAAAGATCTGAATAAATGGAGATCAATCTAGTTCTTGACAAGATAATTCCTTAATTTATGTGAAATAGCATAGGGACTAGAATAGCCAAAACAATTTGGAAAAGAACAGATCTGAAAAATCTACACTACCTAAGTCCAAGATTTACAGCTAAAATAAAACAGAAGTTATCTTGTTTCTGGACAAAAACACAAGTCCATGAAAGATGCTCAACATCGTTAGTGATTAGAGGAATGCAAACTAAAACCACAGTGAGAAATAAAACCAAACCGAACAAATAGTACCATGTGCTAATAAGTATGTGTATAGTAGCTTTTTTCCTAAGTGCCCCAAACAGGAAATAGCTCAACAATCCACCAACTTATATGCAGATAAACTGATTGTAGACTATCCAATAAATGGAATACTAGTGAACAATAAGAGAATGAAAATTGATATATTCAGTAACATGGATTACTCTAAAATGGATCATTCTAAGTGAAATGCCCTGACTCATAAGCTATACATTTCATGAATCTATGGATTTGATATTCTGGAAAACTCAAACTATTTGGCCAGTTTGTCAATTGCTACCAGGTGCTGGAAGTGGGAAGACTGGCTTTATCATAAAGGGGCCTAAGCAAACTTTGTAAGGGGTTAGTGAACAGCTCTATATCTTGATTGTGGTGGTGGTTATAGGTTACACCAGAATTGTGAATGGCAGCCCAGTGTGTCATCAGAGGCTGATGTGGACAGTTAAAAGTTCTCCCTTTCTCTCTCTCTGCTGCAGTAATCTCACCGTCAAATGATGAGATGACCAAGTCACAGCATGGACAGTCTGGATTGCTGGTGCCATGTGGAGAGGCAACCTGGACAGCAATTTGACCGGAATTGTCCATATAGGATGAGTGGGAAGTTAGCCTTCATGCTGTTAATCCACTGGGACAGTGAGTTAGTTACCCATCTCATTCATTGTTTGTGTCTAGTTTACAGAGGGCATCTGGGATCTGCCCATTACACATAACTGCCAACCTGCCAATTCTGCATCGACATTTGCACTTTTCCCACTAGAAACACCCTGAAAGAGTCATGACATGCTCCACTCACTATACCCTTGTGGCACTAAATAAAACTGTGAAGTGGTTATTTGCTTTCAGTACCAAATTTCCTGCATCCACTGTACCCACTCACTTCCCTCAGTAAAGCCTTCATGACTGAAGCAATGACTTGCGTGGTATTTTTATTGTAATTATCTAAGAAACACTTTAAGAAGGAATTGAAGCTCTGAGTACTGAAATTCTGACATTAATGCATAAGGAGGCCATTTGGAAATTGTTTCATCCTGTCCTACACCTTTTCACAGTGACTATTTCTCACCACCAGCTTCCTCTGGCATGATCTATAAGGAAAAAAATTGAAATACAAGTTAATGTAGGGAAAGCACAAACTTAGGACTTCTAAAATGCCATAGAATAAAATTTCAGTCATCTAAAGGCTTCATTTTTAATCTTTCACTTTAATTTCCATTATATATATATAATTAAAATGCTAGATGGAGGAAACTACCTTTCACATATATTCGTGTATGATAGACTAGTTACAGAGGCTTGAAATTCCACTGCTTGTATGCATTTTTTCAGAAATAAATGCTTTCTAAAAAATACATTGAACAATTTAATAAGATAATTAGCATTCAATGCTTATTCTCATTTGATCATTTTACTCAATGAAGACAAAAAGTTTTATCATTTATTTGCAAAATGGAAATATAAAAATATTACTCTCCATTTTCATTGGATGGTAATCAGATAATCTTAGTCTAAAGGACTCTGTGGATTTTCTCCAGCTCTCTGGCATGGGATACATGTATTTATGTTCCAAGAGGCTAATAAAATCCTTAATTACATGGCATGTCTGATTTAATTTTTAATCATATTGTAATGTTCAAATATCACTAAATAATTAAGCTACAAAAGTTATTTTCCATGATAATTTAAGTATGGGATTTTTTTTAACCATGCCCCTAGACATGTGAAAGTTCCCAGGCCAATGATCGAACTCACACACAGCAGCAACCCAAGCCACAGCAGTGACATCAATAGATCTTTAACCATAAGGTTACCAGGGAACTCTGATATATAGACAATGTCTTATTTATTTTGAGTCAAGTTTAATTGAGAAATAAAGTGGGATAATGAAGAATCTGTAGAAACCTATGGGATTTTATAGCACATAGAATTACAGCAAGAATAAACCAATTGATCTCTAAAACCTGCCTATTTTATTTATTTTTTTTTAATTTTGTAATTATTATTTTTAATAGTTATTTCCACAATACAATTTCTTTTCTGCTGTACAGCATGGTGACCCAGTTACACATACATGTACACATTCTATTTTCTCACATTATCATGCTCCATCATAAGTGACTGGACATAGTTCCCAGTGCTACATCACAGGAGCTCATTGCTAATCCATTCCAAAGGCAATAGTTTGTATCTATTAACCCCAAGCTCCCCAACCACCCCACCCGCTCCCCCTCCCCTTTGGCAACCACAAGTCTATTCTCCAAGTCCACGATTTTCTTTTCTGTGGAAAGGTTCGTTTGTGCCATGTATTGAAATACCTATCAACCTTAATTTTTCATTCACATTCAGCCCCATCACTGAAGTTCAATTATAGAACTATTCATCTTAGCTTATTTATCATTTTGACTGATTCTTTTGTCTATATATTTCATGTCCATAAGGAAACTAGAATAAACATTCTAAAGCATAAATCTGGTCATGCCATCATCCCTCCTTTACTGTACTGGCTGTTGTCTGCTGGTCCTCGCCATTGTCCATACTTATCCCAAGACTAGAAAACCCTGGATACTCTTGCCAGCAGGGTTCCAGATATTGTTTAGGTTCTGTCAAATATGATGCAACCCTACAGGATGAGAGTGGTAAGACAAAAGGAAACATAATGTTTGGGGTAGAGGCAATAAATAAGTGGATCTTAGCATGCAGAATTTCTGCAGTCATCAGCTAGGCTTTCTTTCCCATCTTAGGGCCAGAGGGCAGATGTGATATTGGCACCAGCTTCCTAAATTTCACTGACCTCTATGTGATGGTGCAACTTTTGCATTTGCAGTGCAACTGGAAAAGGGCAACTGAAAACTAGTGTTTCAGGAATTTACTTTTTTAGATTTTCCAATAGATTTATCGGTATCCACTCCCCTCTATGAAATTGCTTCTGCTTGAAACACATAGACTGCTTTCTATTTTCCTAGCTTAACTTTGACTAATGTGCCTACTTCTTAAATCATTCAGTAACTTTCTATTGCTCTATGAATGAGGGACAAATTCCTCTAAATGATTCTGTCCCAGCCTTGTCTTATACCAGCTACACATGTTTTGGGATTTTATAGCAGCTTAAGTCTTCAAAAAGTCCATGACCTCACTTATAGTTTTCTGACATCTGGTAATGATCAGCATGTCTCACCCTTCCAAGTGCTGAAGTAAATCATTGCTCTTTCACATCCTCCTTTCCAGCTTAGCCTTTTACAAATGCCTCTAATGATGCTACCAGAATTTTCTTCGTAATACATCTCTGCTCAGAACATTTTAAGGATTTCCTAATCTCTATCAAAGTACAAACATGAACTTCAAAGCCAAATAGCTACTCTACATTTTCATATATAGAAATAAACACAATATGCATTTAAGATGTTGTTGCTTTCATAAAACACTACTTTTGCAAACTATTATGCACTTAAGATATCTCTTCCCACCAGACTTTTACGAACTATATCAGCCAAACTTTTATCCATTAAGTGATTTAAACTTTTCTGGGAGTTCCATCATGGATCAGCAGGTTAAGGATCTGGCATTGTTACTGCTGTGGCCCGGATTCAATCCCTGGCCTTGGGAACTTCATCATGCCATGGACACACACACAAATTTTTTTCTGTTGCTTCCAACTAGACGTACATTCTTTTTTATTTGATTACAGATACATTTGGCTTATGAATATGGTGATCCCTTACACTGAGATTTGGAGGTGGATTCTTCTTGTCGAAGACTATAATACAAGGGAAGCTATTTTCCCTTTGTCCTGAGAAAATATTCTGATGCAATAACAAAAATGTACAATCTATTTTTAAAAAGTAATATGTAAAATAACTTCAGTAATCATCTATCTTTAAGACTGTCAGACACAAAATTTGTAGTGAAAATGTGTACTAGCCCTTGAGTACCAGGGCCTCATCTACCATATAATGGGATCTATGTGTCTCATTTATAAATATCTTAATATCTTATCAAGAAAAATCATAACATGATAATTAGTTGAAGGAGTAACAGAGTTTTAGTCTTAAGTACATTGTTACCTCAATGTGCTACCTCACACATTTTTCATAAAACATTAATTCTTACAAATTGAATTATAAAAGCTTTCAAATTATGACATTGTTTCATTCTGAAAACAGCTCCATAAACTACACATTATACTATATATTTAAATATATTATTATTATACTATATATAGTATTGTTACATCATATACACTATACATGAAACATAGGTAAAATACTTATCTGGAATATTAAAATGTCTTATTTGATGTCAGACATTGTTGGGGATTAAGCCAGATTCTTTTCATTCATATTTGATTCACAATATTGTCTTATAAATTGGTTGACTGATTAAATATGATACCCATTGGATATAGTATTGTAAACTTTGAAGTTTTTTTTCTCCCCTTAATATCCTTTCTATAGTGATGAGATTGGTTCAAATGGCCCATTTCCTAGGAAGACATACTTTGCTAAAATAAGGGACTGTAGTAATTGTTACCCAAACAAATGGGTTGATGCCCTATCAACAGTAAATATCTGCTCTTCACTTGTAACATGAAATATTTGAGATTCAAATACATTCAAACCTAAAGGCTTTTAAAAGTGGGAAAAAAATCTCTTTCTTGAACTACCAAGAAAATAATGAAGCTAAGCTCACTAACATTTCAGTATGGAGTCAAACTCTGGTTGTTCTATATAATCAAACTCATAGAGCAAATGCAGTTAACATTATGAAAAAAAATAAGTGAATAAGCTGTGTAATGAATAAGCAACATGTTCTTGACATTTTCTACCATTCAACGACACTCTAATTGAACACTTTCAGTTTTGTGTTTTAACAGTGAGGTGGCTGCCTTATTATGCTTTGTTTCTGGCTGAGAGTGAAAGGAAAAGTAGGTTTGTGGGGGCGGCAGCCTTTACTTCTATAGAGATGTTGGCAGAAATAGAAAGTGGAGGATAGAAAATTACTGGTTAGGTACTGTACATCCTGTTTATGAAAAAGTTCTCTCTTTCAAATGAATGTCAATGGGAATTCTCTCTTTTCCCCTAAATTTTCTAGTACATAGTTTCTATATGTCCCGACATTCATTTTAACAAATGTTAGAAGAGCTTTATATAAAATCCTTCTATGTACTAGTCCCTCTAGATATTGTATTAAACTGTTTTGCTTAAATTTTGCTGCCTCATGTTGACATCCAGCCCTGACCCAGTTTGCATTATTTCCCTTCTCGGGGCCACTAAAGTCACTTAAAAGAGATGGTGACTTGTCTCTGTCCTGATACACATCATTCTTTTAGGTCACTAACTCCATTTTATGCCGCATAAATTTCTTAATAAAATACCCTTTGTTTTACCAGTTCTGTTATATTTCATTGTATTCTAAGAAGAATGGGCTTAAACACTAGGCAGGTGTATAAGACGTATAATAAATCACCCAATAAATAATAAAATAATTTTCCTTTATTGCTTAGCGAATATATTTTAAAGAGCTAGTATTATTGATTCTGGGTGTTTGGATACAGTAATGCCTGTATCCTCAGTTAATTGAGAATAATTGGTTAAAGAGAGACTGTACAGTGATGACAAATCAGGATGAAAAATCTACAGCTGTTTCATGCATTACCAAGGAGGATACATAAATTTAATTAAAATTAAGCTTTACCCTTGTACCTTATATAGAAGGCAGTTAAGCCATAAAACAATATAAAATATCTACAACATCTAAACACAGTATTAAAAACTTATCAATGATTATGTTTTACTATATTTCCCTATAGACATTGAATTAATGTTTGCTTTTAAGAATGATAGACCACGGTGGAAGATAATATGAGAAAAAGAATGGGTATATATATGTATATATGTGCATGTGTACGACTGGGTCACTAAGCTATAAAGCAGAAATTGCCACAACACTGTAAATCAACTACACTTTAATAAAAAATGATCTTGAAAATAATTAGTCTTATGCTAAATACACACAATTCTAAAAACACACACACACACACACACACACACAGTAAAAAAACTAATACAGAGTTCACATCAAGGAAAACGCCATTTATTCTCCATTATGTTCTCATTTGGTGCAATCCAAAATTATAAAAGCACATTCATAAATATTGGCTATTAGGAAAAGAATCTTATTTAGAAGTGTGAAAATATACTTCAGCCAAAGTGCTTCCTGAATATTCACATTAAATTGTCAAATACTAAAATAAGAGGCATAAAAGGTGTCAGGTACTCAAATTTAGGGAGTAGACACTGAAACTTAGCAGGACTCTGTGGGGCTGTCCCAGTGTCCCCACATCTTGTTTGTAGAAAAGCTTCAGCCTCCTAAGTCTTCCCCAAGTTTCAAAGAGCAAATTTAACCAGAGAAGTGAGAAAATGCAAAAACAAAGGAAAACAGTCAAGCAAGACAAATAATAATAGTTTAGCCATAAACCAGTCAAGGAGCTTTAGTTCCCCCTAAAGAGCTCTAGGGGGAAGCATATCCTTGAGTTGTTTGCAGATACCAAGACCTCCACCAGGTGGAGGAAGTTAACTGCATGCTACTCACCAGCATGTAGACCCCAGACTGGTTGGAACCAGAAGTTTGATGATGTTGACTCCTGAAATGCCACCTGGTTATCTCACCATCAAATAATCAGAGAAATGTGCAGGAGCTGATCACATACCCTGTGACCTCCTCCTTCATGCTTCCTTTGAGCCCCTTCCCTGAGGGCCATCAGGGAGTTCAGGTCTTCTGAGTCTGAGCTGCTTGTTTTTCTTGATTTGCCCCATGTTGGATGCCTTCAATAAACGCTGTCTTTTCCATCTTCACATCCTAGTGTCAGTAGATCAGCTTTGCATTCCTGGGGCTAAAGGACTCAAGTTTGCTTTGATAATAACACCTCCTAGAGATGTTATAAGAAACAAGAGAATAACTTCTACCTCACCCATCAAAGTACCAAGCTCCCTCCCACTACGTGCAGAAGAAGCAAAAGACCAGCGAGATATATGATCACCAGCATCATGAGGGGGATACCATGGCATTTTCCTTCTGTGTTAAAAGGAAAGGACATAATCCTTCCTAAAAATCAAATTTAGGATATCTCAATAAAAACCTGTGCAGTGAAACTGAGAACAAAAGAGATACATTTTCCCTTTCCCAATGTCTGTGTGCTTATTACACACACACTATGAACTATTTTTTTTTTTGTTTATGTAATTAAAAGTTAAAAAGAGTGGCAGACAGTAGGGCCGAGGGGGCTTGCTGTGTGAGGCACTGCCTACCCACTACTTGGTCTCAGTTATTATACAGAGATTTATAATTGCATCTTCAAAATAGAAATAACAATATCTGATTTTACAAAATAGAAGAAATATTGGCACAAGTGGATCTTATAAAAAATGTATTAACTCTTTGAAGTATAGATGACGATAGCAATCCTTACTTTTTGTTATATTTTTTATTTATTTTTTTATTTTTTAGGGCCTCAACCATAGCATATGCAACTTCTCAGGCTAGGGTCAATTCGGAGCTGTAGCAGCTGGCCTATGCCACAGCCACAGCAACGCCAGATCTGAGCCACGTCTGTGACCTACACCACAGCATATGGCAGCACTGGATCCTTAACCTACTGAGGGAGGCCAGGGATCGAACCTGCATCCTCATGGATGCTAGTCAAATTCATTTCCATTGAGTCACAATGGGAATTCCAATTTCTTATATAATTTTTAAAGTTTGCTTTCACTTACAGTTATTACAAATATAAGCTATGTTCCCCGTCTTGTACAACACATGCTTGAGCCTATCTTACATCCAATAATTTGTACCTCTACCCTCCTACCCCTCTATTCCCCCCTCCAATGGTAACCACTAGTTTATTCTCTATATATGCAACTCTACTTCATTGTTTGGTACATTTTTTGTTACATTTTTTAGATTCCACATCTAAGTGATATCATACAGTATTTACTGTTTTACATATGACTTATTTTACTTAAAGCCCTCCAAGTCCATCCATGTCACTGCAAATGACAAGATTTCATTCTTTTTATGGATGAGTAGTATTCCATTGTGTATATACATTTATATAAGACAACATCTTCTTTATCCATCCATCTGTTGATGGACACTTAGGTTATAACAATCTTTATTAATGACTGAATATGAAAGATTTTTCCATGAAATCTGAGCTTTCAGAGGTCATCTGAATCTGAAGAAAAGCCAAATCTATTTCCAGATGACTTGATCTTCATGACATCACTAGGAAAACTCTAAAAATCAATTATTTTTTTAAAAAGAATACATTAAAAAATTTAAAAAGAAGCAATAAAGGAATTTAAAATACATAAAACTAACAAGCAGAAATAAATAGCCTTCACATTGTAACTGGTTTAGAAGATATAATAGAAGAGAAAATCTTGTTTAAAAATCAGCAAAATCTACAAAATGATCCATAGTAATCTTTTTTTTTTTTTAGCTTTCTTTAGGGCTGCACCCATGGCATATGGGAGTTCCCAGGCTAAGGGTCAAATTGGAGGTGTAGCTGCTGGCCTACATTACAGCCCAATAACGCAGGATCAGAGCCACGTCTGCAATCTACACCACAACTCAAAGCAACACTGGATCCTTAATCCACTGAGCGAGGCCAGGATTGAACCCACATCCTCGTGAATATCTAATAACAATTAAGAAAAAAAAAGGAAAGAAATAACGGCATTTGCAGCAAAACGGATGGACCTAGAAATTATCATGCTAAGTGAAGTTAGACAGTGAGACACCCTTGTCATATGTTATTACTTACAAGTGGGATCTAAAAAAAGGACACAATGAACTTCTTGGCAAAACAGATGGTGACTCACAGACTCTGAAAACTTACGGTTTCCAAAGGAGACAGGTTGGGGGATGGGGGGATGGGCTGGGGGTTGGGATGGAAATGTTATAAAATTGGGTTGTGCTGATTGTTGTACAACTATAAATGCAATAAAATCATTAAGTTTAAAAAAAATATTCTTAACAAGAAGTGTTTGAAACCACTTACACTTACAGAAAGGTACTTTATATGTTCAGAAAAGTCGTAAAAATAATACATGTATCTATACCCCAACTTCTCCCAATGGTGATATATTGCCTGACTAAAACACAATGATCTGAACCAGGATATTAACATTGGTGCAATATCGTTAGCTAAAGACTTTATTCAAATCGCATCATATTCTCCACTGATGGCCTTCTCTATGTCCAGGTTTTGTTATAGTCCTACCTTTCCTCTAATCCTTATTTCTCTTAGTTTCATGAAGTCTGATGTTTCCAAGTTTTTCTTCTTTTTCACAGTCTTGATAACTATGAATAGTGTTGGTCAGCTATTTTGCTGAACATGCCTCAGTTTCAGTTCATCTTGTGTTTTCTCATGATTGAGTTAGACTTTTTTTTTTTTTTTTTGCACTTTTTAGGGCCACACCCAGAGCATATGGAGGTTCCCAAGCTAGGAGAAGAGCTACAGCTGCTGGCCTACCCCACAGCAATGCGGGATCTGAGCCATGTCTGTGACCTACACCCCAGTTCAGAGCAATATCGGATCCTTAACCCACTGACCAAGGCCAGGGATTAAACCCACAACCTCATGGTTCCTAGTTAGATTCGTTTCCGCTGCTCCACAACAGGAACTCTGAGGTTAGACATTTTTGATAAGAGTAGATAGAAATGTTATTGTGTCCTCAGTGCATCATATTTTCAGGTTAATTTTTATCAGTGTCTTATTTTTTATGACATTCACCTTATTTACCTAGCTCTCCTCACTGTCAAGATTCTGCCAGCTGTAGAAAAAGTCTCTTTTTCACTGTAGTTTTCTTGTTTGCCTGAACTTAATGGATATTTTGGAGGAGATTCTCATTCTCAAATGTTCACTCACTGGTTATAGCATCTTGTAAATGGTGCTGGGCAACTCTGTAAGCATCTGGAAAAATACAAAAAAAAAAAAAAAAAAAGAGAGAGAGAAAAAAAAAATACCAAAAACCCTTAGAAGAATAGGCAGGAAACACACAGGAATAATTCACATGAAAGTATGCACATGTCCTAACTTCAAATACAATAAAAGAAATGCCAATTAAATCTTCTCTAACATTTATTGGTCCTCATGTGGCTAGGAGCTAAAAGCTTAGCAATACACTCTGTTGAGGAGGCTCTGGATAAACAGTCACTTTCGATCAGTAATGGTGAAAAACCTGCGACACTGTTACATGACACAGCAGAATACTTCACAGCCATAAAACAGATTGAAGCAATTATTTGCAGGTTATTGTTAAGTATAAAAGTAACGATAGTGAAGTGCAAAAGATAAATAGTGTGCTACATTTCATGTAAAAAATAAGGAGAAATAAAAACAAACTAAAATTCACCTCTCTATATCTAATGAGCATCAGGAGGATAAATATCAAAACAATGAAACTGATCACTTTCAGGGGATTTGGGGGAGAATAAGTTCAAGGTATGGAGAGGAAATAGCACCGCTTTGGGCACACTTTGTTGTAGAAAAATGCTAGAAAATTTTAATAGCATAAAATTTTATACATTATAGTTTTTCCTTTAACAGTCTGATGCTTGAAGCTTGTTTGTGTTCTACATCTTAGAAATACAATGAACCATAAAGGGTCAGGGAAAATAACTAAGACTGAAAGAGAACACAGACAAATGAGCATTCTACATACTAAAGAAACGTAAATAGCTAATGAAAGTAACTTTTTTCTTCAATTCTCAAATAGATACTTTATTACTTTTCTACTGCTGCACAAGAAATCATCAAACATTTAGTGATTACCCACTTACTCCTTTACAGTTCTGTAGGTTAGAAGTCAGTCATAGTGTGGCTGCAATGTCTTCTCAGGGTATACAAGGTGGAAATAATCAAGGGTTTTGGTTTTTGTTTGTTTGTTTTACTTTGCTTTTTGAGGGCCATACCTGTGGTATGTGGAAGTTCCCAGGCTAAAAGTCAAATCAGAGCTGCCAGCCTACACCACAGCCACAGCAAGGCCAGAACTGAGCCATATCTGCAAACTATACCACAGTTCATGGCAATGCCAGATCCTTAACCCACCAAGTGAGGCCAGGCATCAAAACTGCATCCTCATGGATCCTAGTTGGGTTCATGTCCGCTGAGCCACAATAGGAAATACTTCTTTTTTTTTAAGTAACTTGTCAAACGATATTTTCACTTATACTCTAGGCCTAGGGAGAAAAATGAAAGAGAACTACAAATAAATCAAGAACTATTTTTTCATAATTTTACATATTGATATGAAAGTAGCAGTTCTGAAACTATTTTATGTGTATTTGAGATTAACAAATAAATAAAACTAACTTTTTGATATCAAAAAATATCAAAACTAACAAATAAATAAAACTAACTTTTTGATATTGTTGGGAATCAGAGATTTCATTATATTAAAAAAAGGAAACATGAAGAAAGAAGGTAGCTAAAAAGAACTCTAAAACATTTGGACTGGAATTAAAAGGATCAATGTGAATTCATGATTTCCATTATCATATATACATATTGCTAATGCTTCCTCTGTACAGAGAAAAGCAAAGTATTGGCAAAGTTTTAAATTTAAACATAAACAAAGTCAAAATACCTATTGTCTTACTTCTGCCATTTATGATTTCATTTTTAATTAATTAATTAACTTGATATATAGTTGATTTGCAATACTTAAGAATATATATTTTCTGAAAAGGATAATATATATAATACATATAATTATATATATATGTTCCTTTTCAGATTATTTTTCCTTGTATATTATTACAAAATATTAAGTATGGCTTCCTGTGCTATACAATAGGTCCCTGTTGTTTATACATTTTATAGATAGTGGTATATATATGTTAATACCAATCTCCTAATTTTTCCACCCCCCTTTTTCCCTTTAAGTAACCATAAACTTATTTTCTGTGTCTGTTCTTTAGCTATGAACAAGTCACTGACATCTCAGAGCCTTATTTTGTCATCTATAAAATTGAATCCCAAATCTTCGAGAACACTTGGAGATTCTAATTTAGTTACATTTAAAGGTGATCTTTTATGGAAACATTAAGACCATACTATGATTATTTTTCTGTGCGTTTGTGCTGTAATTGAAAAACTAACTTTTTGTTATCCACTATGGACAATTCATCATAAGATATATTTTACCCATACTTACTTTCTTGTCATCTAGGACAATGCCTCTACTTCTGTAAAACATTTACAGTGAAATAACTCTTTAAGCTTGAAATTCTTATCCCCAGTTTCCTCTTAGACATACACACACACACACATACACCTCTCTTCCACTAAAAAAACTCTTGCCTCGATATTAACTATAGTTGGCATTTACACCTCAACGTTAGAAGAACTGTGATAATAAAGTGAAATTGCACTTTCTCCATTTGAAGATTATGTGGTGACTACCATTTTTAACACAAAATTTCTCAAGTAGTTGATTTGATGCTTTATTGAAAAGGTAGTTTGCTAAAACTGTGTAAGAATTCCTATCTCAAAAGCCACAGGGGATCCAGAGCATATAGTTCATTTCTAGAATACTAACACAGTTTCTTTTGTGGAGGAAGAATCATATCAGTATTTTATTAAATGCAGGTGCAAATAGACATCAATGTTTCAAAGAGAGTCAATTGCATTTACATACAAAATCTTTTAACTTAATAGCTTGTAAAATTTCCCAAGTGCCATTAATTTGTCAAGAGATCTCATTTTCACTTATATAATGGAAGAAATTATATTAAATTCAGTGTTAAATTCAATATTGTATTTATTATTCAATTATGCCTTTGGGAATATAAAGAAGTAATTATTTTAAAATAAATTTTTGGTTTAAAAATTATAGACAGTTTTCATTTATATGGTTTATCCTTTCAATAAGCCATCCAGCTATGATTTTATGAAGTGCAAATAATATGTTTAAGATGAAGTTTATGAAAAATGCAGATAAAATAAACTGTATCTGAATTCTTTAGTAGGTGTTTAAGTCAGCTTGGCTGCTATAAAAATACTGTATACTAGGTCACTTAAACAACAGAAAATTCTTTATCACAGTTCTGGAGCCTAGGGAGGTGAGACCAGTTGCCAGTATGATTGAATTCTGGTAAAGACCCTCTACTTGACTTGGAGATAAAACCTCACAAAGCTGTCAGTAAACAAACTTCTTCATATTTTCCTGTAAGAACAATAATTCCGTCATGAGGACCCCATGGCCAGGATGTCATTGAAACCTAATTATCTCCCAGAGGTACACCTCCCAATACAGTCACATTGTGGGATTAGAGATTCAAGATCTGAATTTTGAGGGGACACAAAACTCTAGTCTAAAAGAGTAGGACACCAGGCAAAGAATTTATAAACAAAACTGGTATTGACTTTCCCAAAGGTTGTTGGCTTACCATTTTACCATTCTGCACTGAGAAAGGTAAGGTTTCACTCTCTGCACTGCTTTTTGTACTCTCAGCATGGTGGCTTCTGGTTGTGCAATGGTGACTCAGGATGGACCACACCTCAGCTTATTCACAGAGCAGGTCTGGGGCCAGAGCCTACACACTTTAGTACAAGTTCTAGAAGAGATACATCCTTCATTTAACATAATCTCTTTACTGTATCATAGTTTGGTCTTAATGCCTCTAAAAAAGACCACCTTTACATGTTACTGAATTGGAATCTCCAAGGGTTCTCAAAGATTTGGGATTCAATTTTATAGATGACAAAATAAGGCTCTGAGATGTCAGTGACTTGTTCATAGCTAAAGAACAGACACAGAAAAGTTTATGGTTACTGAAAGGGAAAGGGGGGGTGGAAAAATTAGGAGATTGGGATTAATATATATACACCACTGTCTATAAAATGTATAAACACCAGGGACCTATTGTATAGCACAGGAACCCATACTCAATATTTTGTAATAATATACAAGGAAAAATAATCTGAAACTAAGTCTTTTCAGCATATATATATTCCTAAACATTGCAAATCAACTATATATCAAATTTATTAATTACTTTAAAATACATCATTCTGTAATATAACCTGCAGCAGCAAAAACTACATGGAGCCTTTAATATAGAACTTAATGGAGATTACAAAAATATTTGTTAAAAATGCTTGAATGCACATTGATAAGTAACATTCACTGTGCATATTTTACTAAGCAATAGAGTTTTTTTTAATAACATGATTTTTAAAAAGCCCTATCATTCCAGTTCTTTGTGTTGTCATGCCAGCGGTACGTTGATGGCACTCTATACCCAAAGCAGCTAAGGAATCTACTCTGGATTTCTTAGAAATTGCTCATCTTCATCCTTGACTCACTTTGTACTTGTTTCAAAAACTACAGCAACCTTTTTTTCTGGCATCTCTTAGTGCCTTCAGACTTTTCTGAAAAGCATTGAACTGATTTTTTAAAATTCACTTCAAAACTAAGTCTTTAATCCATTGTTTTTCCTTTTTCTCTTTTTTTTTTAATATATTCTTCAGTGAATGTGGAACTCCTGCTTGACGTGTTAGCCCCGAGAACCACATTTTCAGTTTGTTCAGTACTATTGTCTCTTTCTAACTGAGAATCTGGCTCTATATCCAGTGCTTTTGGCAGCATCAATGCTTTTTTTACTGTAATGATCAGAGGTAATATTCCACTCTTTCTGAGAGAGAATATCCTCTGATTAGCTTCTAAGCTAAATGTACATTCATTATTGTGTAACTCAATCGTACTTTCTGTGTAACACTTTATTTGTTATGAGACTCAGATATATATTTGACTTTAATTAATGTTTACTTCCCAGTAGAAAACTGCTACTTTTACAAGATGTATGCATTATTTGAACTTGTTTTTATACTTCCAAATCTCCCATCTCAATAATACAACTAACAGCAATGATAATAGAAAAATATATTCTTTGTAACATCTCCAAGTCCAATGGGATAATGTACTTCTAAAGTTTTATGTCATTAAACCAATGCTTGGGGACAGTGATGATTATGTTGTAAGCTCACTTCAATGTTCTAGTTTTTTTTTTTATTGTCATCTTCTCTGAAGAACCCTAGGCACTAAAGTAGCAATGATCAGACAGCCGAGGGTGTATGTACTATCAGACTGCGCCTACCCAGTGGGCTTGTAAAGCACACACTCAGGTAATAATGCTGGCGGTAAAGGAAATGAAAGTGTCAAAGAGAAAATGAAGGCAAATGGTTGTCAGATGGTATGTAATACTAATGGGAACAATTAAAAGAGAAAAAATCAGTTCAAAAGAGAATAAACCTAAGTATTCCAAATAAAAATCCAATTAAATAAGTGCTTACTAGAGATAAAATGCATTTACTAGAAAGATAGCTACACTTCCTGTTCATTCTGAAAAAAAAAAAAGGTGCTAATTGCTAATGCTTACAACTTGGGACCAGTGAATAGATGGTCTCCCTAAATAAACACACAGAGATAAAAATAAACTACTGCAATTATATTAAGAATGTTGCCCAAAGCATGATTTACCTTTCAAAGTATTTTCCATCATGGTTTAGACTCCTAATAACTCCAGACAATTATTGAGATTAAAACAAAGATAAGGGAAGATTAACTGTACTTAAAACAATCAAGATGAGGCTAGGAGAACCACAACTTGACTGATGTTAAGATAATTGTCAGAGCTGAATGTGCTGCTCTGCAGGTAGCTCCTCCCTCCACCTATACACCCATGCAACTCCGATTTAAAAGTTCTTACCCACTGATGGACAGTGCTGGGTCAGCATTTGGATGTGAGTTCACCTCCCTGGGTTGCCAGCCTTCAGAATAAAGTTGAAGTTCCTTTCTACCAATGTGTACCTCTCAAGTATTGGCTTTTGAGTGGAGAGGAGATGAATCATTTCAGTAACACTTTGACTCTGCTAATGCAGCTAACAAAATGAGATTTGGAAAAATACCCACCACTGACCAACACTGGGGTTCATAAAGCTATACATGTAAACATATTTTAAAACTCAGAGAAAGAAAATAATTAATAAAGAGAAAGGCAATCTAACAAATAACTAAAATACACTGTTCACTGCCCCAATTACTTTGATGAGAAAATGGATAACTTGAGGGTGAAGCTGTGCCAAAAAATATGGTATTTTTGACCCCCTGCCAACACACTCGCAAGTCTCTTACTTCTCACAAGCAGGTTAGTCCATAAAGTCATTGAGAAACTGATGAAATCTAGAAAGGACAATCTATTCTAATCCCCCTTTGTCGAAAATGAGGGCGTTTGAGTTCCAGAGAGCATATTACAGCCACAGAATTACATGGCCACACTTATATTAGAATACTATATTTTTGAAAATATATTGCTTTTTTATATTTTTGCTATTAAAATGTGTATATCGTTCTCAGCTTCTTGTTAGTAACACCTTGTTTATTCTGTCTCACCATTTTAGCAATACTTATGCATTTATTCATAATAGACGCTTTTGTGGGGAATTCTGCATTGTTGGAAAATAATGAGAAAGCAGGTATACAATTAATCAGATTTTCTTTTTGCTTATTTAAAACATAAAATTTAATCATGAAAGGAGGTTCAACTATAGAAGCTCTCAACTTTTAGACTGCTTAAAACAGAGCAACCACAAATCAAAACTGAACATTACATTCACAAAAACTGAAATGAAAAGTATGCAAGCATAAAATAAATGGAAACTATCCCAACAAAAAAAGAAAAGAGGAACAGAATCAACTGGAAAACAAGGTTTAAAATGGCAATAAATATGTATCTATCTATAATCACCTTAAACGTCAATGGACTGAACGCTCCAATCATAAAACACAGAGTGGCAGATTGGATAAAAATGCCTTCAACATGCTGTCTACAAGAAACTCACCTTAACACAAAGGACACATATGGATTGAAAGTGAGGGAATGGGAAAAGATAGTTCATGCCAATGGGCAAGGCAGGAAAGCAGGAGTTTCAGAACTCCTATCAAACACAGCAGACTTTCAAATGAAGGCCATAAAGAAAGACAAAGAAGGACGCTATTCAATGGTAAAAGGATCTATTCAAGAAGAAGATATTACAATCGCCAATATATATGTCCCTTAACATAGGAGTACCCTGATACCTACCACAAATACTAACAGACATAAAAGGAGAAATTGGTGGGAATACAATCAGAGTAGGAGACTTTAACACCCCACTCACATCAATGGACAGATCCTCTAGACAGAAAATCAGTAAGGCAACAGAGATCCTAAAGGAAACAATAGAAAAGTTAGACTTAGTCGACATTTTCAGGACATTACATCAAAAAAAAAAAAAATCAGAATACACATTCTTCTCAAGTGCACATGGAACATTCTCAGGAATCGGTCACATACTGGGGCACAAAGCTAACCTCAACAAATTTAAGAGTATAGAAATGATTTCAAGTATCTTGTCTGACCATACGGCATGAAACTAGAAATCCACCACAGGAAAAGAAATGAGAAAAAAACCTACTACATGAAGACTAAACAGCATGCTACTACAAAACCAATGGGTCAATGAGGAAATCAAGAAGGAAATTAAAAACTACCTCAAGACTAATGACAATGAAGACACAACCACTCCAAATCCATGGGATGCCACAAAAGGAGTGCTCAGAGGGAAATTCATAGCAGTACAGACCTTCCTCAGAAAAGAAGAAAAATCTCAATTTGACAACTTAACCCACCACCTAAATGAATTAGAAAAAGAAGAACAAAAATATCTAAAGTTGGCAGAAGGAAAGAAATCATAAAGAACAAAGAGGAAATCAATAAAATAGAGATTCAAAAAAACAATAGACAAAATCAATCAAACCAAAAGCTCGTTCTTTGATAAGGTAAAAAAAATTGACAAACCTCTGGCTAGACTCACCAAAAAGAGGCGAGAAAAAAAAACAAATAAAATCAGAAATGAAAATGGAGAAGTCACAATGGACACTACAGAAATACAAAAAAAAAACCACGAGACATACTAGGAATAATTGTATGCCAACAAACTGGACAACCTGGAAGAAATGGACAACTTTCTAGAGAGTTACAGCCTGCCAAAACTGAATCAAGAAGAAATAGATCAACTGAACAGACCGATCACCAGAAATGAAAGTGAAGATGTCGTAAAAACACTCCCTACAAATAAAAGTCCAAAACCAAATGGCTTCACAGGTGAATTCTACCAAACATACAAAGGGGAATGTACACCCATCCTCCTTAAACGTTTTCAAAAGTTTGAAAAAGAAGGAACACTCCCAAAGACATTCTATGACACCACCATCGCCCTAATTCCAAAACCAGAAAAAGAGACCACCAAAAAAGAAAACTATCGACCAATATCTTTGATGAACACAGACACAAAAATTCTCAACAAAATTGCAGCCAACTGAATCCAACAACAGATTAAAAAAAGATCATAGACCATGATGAGGGGGGAATTCATCACAGGTGCACAAGGATGGTTCAACATATGTGAATCAATGAACCTCATACACCACATTAACAAAAGAAAAGCCAAAAACCACATGGTTAAATCAACAGATGCAGAAAAAGCATTTGACAAAGTCCAACATCCATTCATGAATAAAACTCGTATCAAAGTGGCTCTACAGGGAACATACCTTAACATAATCAAAGCTACTTATGAAAAACCCACAACAAATATAATTCTCAATGGAGAAAAGCTGAAAGCCTTCCCACTAAACTCTGGAACAGGACAAGGATACCCACTCTCACTGCGGTTATTCAACATATTACTGGAAGTCCTAGCCACAGTGATCAAACAAACAAGAGAAATAAAAGGCATGCAAATAGGAAGAGAAGAGGTAAAACTGTCACTGTATGCAGATGACATGATACTATATGCAGAAAACCCTAAGGTCTCAATCCCAAAACTACTTGCGCTGATCAACAAATTCAGCAAAGTAGCACGATATCAGAAGTCAGTCCCATTTCTGTATACTAACAATGAAATGTTAGAAAAGGAATACAAAGGTACAATACCTTTTAAAGTTGCACCCCCAAAAAATCAAATACCTGGGAATACACCTGACCAAGGAGATAAAAGATTTATATGCCAAGAACTATAAAACATTAATCAAGGAAATTAAAGATGTAAGGAAATATAAAAATATTCCATGCTCCTGGGCCAGAAAAATTAATATCATAAAATTGGCCATACTACCCAAAGCAATCGACAGATTCAATGCCATCCCTATCAAATTACCCATGACATTTTTCACAGAACTAGAACAAACAATCCAAAAATTTATAGGGAACCACAAAAGACCCAGAATTGCCAAAGCAATCCCGAGAAACAAAAACCAAGCAGGGGGCATAACTCTCCCAGACTTCAAGCAATATTACAAAGCCACAGTCATCAAAACAGTGTGGTACTGGTATCAAAATACACAGACAGACCAAGAGAATAGAATAGAGAACCTAGAAAGAAACCCAGAGACCTATGGTCAATTAATCTTTGACAAAGGAGGCAAGAACATAACATGGGGAAAAAAAAAAAAAAAAAAAAAAACAGTCTTTTCAGCAAGCATTGCTGGGAAACCTGGACAGCTGCATGTAAATCAATGAAACTGGAACACACCCTCACACCATGCACAAAAATAAACTCAAAATGGCTGAAAGACCTAAATATAAGACAAGACACCATCAAACTCCTGGAAGAGAACATAGGCAAAACATTCTCTGACATCAACCTTACGAATATTTTCTCAGGTTAGTCTCCCAGAGCAACAAAAATCAACACAAGAATAAACCAGTGGGACCTAACCAAACTGACAAGCTTTTGCAAAGCAAAGGAAACCAAAAAGAGAGCACAAAGACAACTTACAGAAGGGAGAAAATAGCTTCGAATGATGCAAGTGACAAGGGCTTAATCTCTAAAATATGCAAACAACCTGAGTTAAACAACTCAACAGCAACAAAGCCAACAACCCAATGGAAAAATGGGCAAAAGACCTGAATAGACTGTTCTCTAAGGAAGATATACAGATGGCCAACAAGCACATGAAGAAATGCTCACCACCCCTGATGATTAGAGAAAAGCAAATCTAAACTACCCTGAGATACCACCTCACACCAGTCAGAATGGCCATCAGTAATATTCTACAAATAACAAGTGCTGGAGGGGGGTGGAGAAATGGGAACCCTCCTGCACTATTGGTGGGAATGTAAGCTGGTACATCCACTGTGGAGAACAGTATGGAGACACCTTAGAAAACTATACATAGAACTACCATGTGACCCAGCAACCCAACTCTTGGGCATATATCCAGACAAAACTTTCCTTAAAAAAGACACATGCACCCACATGTTCATTGCAGCACATTTCCTAATAACCAAGACAACCGAAATGTCCATCGGCAAATGATTGGATTAGGAAGATGTGGTATATATACACAATGGAATACCTCTCAGCCATAAAAAGGAACAAAATAATGCCATTTGTAGCAACATGGATGGAACCAGAGACTCTCATACTGAGTGAAGTAAGTCAGAATGAGAAAGACAAATACCATATGATATCACTGATATCTGGAATCTAATATAGGGCACAAATGAATCCTTCCACAGGAAAGAAATGCATGGACTTGGAGAAAAGCCTTGTGATTGCCAAGGGGGAGTGGAGGGAGTGGGATGGACTGGGAAGCTGTGGTTAATAGATGTGGACTATTGCCTTTGGAATGGATTAGCAATGAGATCCTGCTATGTAGCACTGGGAACTATGCCTATTCCCTTATGATGGAGCATGATAATGTGAGAAAATAGAATGTGTACAAGTATGTATAACTGGGTTGCCATGATGTACATTAGAAAAAAAATGTATTGGGGATATAACTATTAAAAAAATTAAAAATTTAAAAGTTTATAAAAAAATAAAAATAAAAAAAGAGAAAGATTTTGCACATGTGTAGGGACAGCATTTGTAGCTGAAACAGGAAAGTTATAAAGGTCTAATGCAGTTTTAAAAGCACTTGTAATTTTCTTATGTATATTTTCATACATTTGTGTTTTCATGCTAATTGAGTCTTAATAGTTTTCATTTAAGTAAGGAACCATAACCCAGATATACAGAACAGCAAAATATTGATATTGAATTGTAAAATGTGGTTAAGAATATGTATTCTAGGGACACTTAATCCTCTCAGTGTCTTCAAGATCTTGTATGGATTGATTTTACTAACTCTTAGATCTTCCATTTGAAAAATGGGAAATTAGTACCTTCCTTATCATATTTTTGTAAGTATTAAAAATCTTGATTTATTAAGCACTTAGGAGAGTGGCCAGCACAGTAAGCTCTACAAAGCTATTTCCTATTGATATTATTACCACTACTCAGAAGTTTTTATACTTTAAGATTGATACTGTAGATTTATTACAGGTTATATTTTTATTCTTACATTTATTTTACATTTCTCTCTCACTTTAAACTTATTTTGCTATATCATATTCATAAGCAATTTAATACCCATATAAAGTAATTTTATGCCATTTCAGAATATGGCAAAGTTTACATAAAAATGAATTTTCCTAAAACCAAAAATACAGATAATAGTCAACCAGAGATTTGCATGGTATCTGGGACATGCAAAATCGACAAAGTTGAAGTGGTAAAATGGGCTTCGATTTAAAATACAGAGATATAGCACATAAAATCTATAATAATAATATTATCTAAATTAGCATAAGTAAGCACTGAAACATAACACTAGTTTTTGCAAATCTTAGTTCTCTTCTGGAAATTCAGGAATTTATATTAAGGGCAAACAAAATTTCTTCTATCATTGCATTTATACAGGAAAAATATCCATATTGGAGTTCTTGTTGTGGCTCAGCAGGTTAAGAAACTGCATAGTATCCATGAGAATACAGGTTCAATTCCTGGCCAAACTCAGTGGGTTAGGGTTATAGGATTGCTGCAAACTGTGGTGTAGGTCACAGAACAGGTCCTGTATTACTATGGCTGTGGCATAGGCCAGCAGCTGCAGCTCTGATTTGACGACTAGCCTGGGAACTTACATATGCTGTGGGTATAGCCAAAAAAAAAAAAAAAAGAAAAAAAATGTACAAATCTTAAATTTTACTATTGGCTCTCTTTTTTATTCTATTGTTTATTTTACTTTAATTCTTGGCTTTAGTATATACTTAAATTTGGTGAAAATTAATGAGCTCAATTTGCATGCATCTAAAAAACAAATTTAAATATCTGAACCAAGATGTAGTATAACTCCAGTAACAAATTGGGACATTTTCTATTAAGCAGAAGAAACTAACATAATTGTTTTAGTAAATAAGTAAATCAGGAAAAAAATAAAAGATTCAAAATTACATATAGCTTGATAAACATAATTAATAACCTTAATTTGCTAGATATACATTGACAAATAGTTCACATATATTACATATTTTTCCTCAGCATTTACAAAATTTTTTTTCAAAGTTGCATGAACTAATATAAAGCAAATTCTAAGGAACCAGTGTAACAGAAGCCTGGACCTGGAGCTCAATGAAATTAAGTTCCATATAAATAACAACAACAAAACTAAAATTCTAATATATTTAACATTACAGAAACACAATAATATGTGAATAGGAAAACTAAAATGATTTGTAACTATCAATAATGATGAATACACCATATATCAAATTTTTTGTGATTCAGATAAATTAGCAATTGAGGAAAATAGGTGTCCTTAAATGTCAGAAGAGAATAAAGGCTAAAATTAAATTGAAACAAGCACTTATGAATATGAATCCAAGATAAGTAGAATAGAGATAATGATTAAAATTGCATAAATTGATGAACTAGAAAGCAAAGAACAAGCAGAAATAATTAACTAGGACAAAAAATAAGATTTTAAGTCTAATAAGATTTTAAGTCTAATAAGATTTTAAGTCTAATAAATATTTAAAAATCTAATAAGAATAATCAAGCCAAGACACAGAATACACATATAAACAACTATATGATTTAAAAGTGGGTTACAACTAAATAATGAAAAAAAATACAAAAGCAATAAGGAAATGCTATAAAATACTTTGTCACAATACATTTTAAAATTTAAACAAATAACTATACAAATAAATTTTTTAAGTTACTCCAGAAAAAAACTATAAAACATATATATCCCTTAATTACACAAAGGATGAACAATACATTCATCCTTTGTGTAATTAAGATAATTAATTACCTTAATTAATTACCTTGTGTAATTAAGGTAATGCTGATATCTTTTCAAGGAAATCTTTCTTTACAATTTTACAGAAAGGGTCTCAGAAACCAGAAAATTTCAGTTCATTTTAGTAGATGAGTTTTATCCTTGTCTTCAATGGGAAAATATAAAATTAAAAATTAAAAATACAAAATTATTTTACTTAGAAACATAAAAATTACCAAGAAAATATTAGCACACTGTATCCAGAAATTGACCAAGATATGCCATGAATGAAAAGAAATTATTACAAGGCCGAAGGCTTGAATCAACAATATGGAACACCTAAATATATTGTGCTAGATAGTATTATTTTTCCTATCTATCTATTGTCTCTACTTGGGAGAAAATTATACTTCTCCATCCCATTTATGTCACCCATAGACATGTAGGTTGCCTTAGATAATGAAGTGTAACTTCAGTGACAGGCAGGAACTTCAAGAGGCAGTATGGGCCTCCTCATGGTTATTTTTCTTCCCTTCATTAAACCAAAAATTTTTTATATAGAAGATATTCCATCAGCATTGATTTTGGATTGAAAATGAGGTGAAATAGGGCTGCAGCCAATATGTGATGGGCACTTAGCAGGAATGAGAAATAAGCCTTTGTTGTTTGAAGCTATTGAGTTTGGGGGGTTGTTATTTCAGCTTAGGCTAACCTATCTTGATCAATTTAGTAATTAATCACATTAAAAACTTAAAGTGAAAATTTTAATGAACTGCTCAATTGTTCTGTAAAAGCCTGCAGTTAAAATCAAAACTTATTTCTGTTAAAAAAATAAAATAAAATAAAAGGAAGCATCCTTAACCTAACTAACAAAAAACCTACCAAAAACAATAGAAAAAAATAATGGTAAGATGTTAGAAACATTCTATTTAACATTGAGAATGTGAAAAGTATGGTTATTATATAAGTATATAAATAATATACATAATTGTATACAAATATATTACTTCTCATATTGGTTTTCCTTAGCCACTACAAAAAGTCAAAGAAACAAAAACAAAGTAAGTACTAGAAAAGAAGAAAAATTACTTTCATTACTTATGTTTACTTACATAAAATATCCTTAATAAGATTTAAAATATCAGAATTAATATGAGAGTTTAAAGACAAGCTATATAAAAACTGACTGCATTTCTACAGACCAACAGAATGTAAAAAGCCTGATATTGTGAAATCATCTAGGAATAATATTTAAGAAATAGTATAAGACCTTTTTTTTAAGATAACTATAGAACTATACAGAAAATCATTAAAAAAGACCTAAACCAACCAGAGAGAAACATATCATATTCCTGATGACGGTAAATAGGCCATTTTGTTTCAAATTGATTTATAACGTGCAACTGGGATTAAAATTCTAACATTATTGGCGGGGACTCTATAGTAGTGATCTAAAATTTATACAGCAAAGTAAAAGTCTCAGACTATAGAAAATATTCATGGAGAATGGCATATTGGAAATACTTCCCTACTGGATATAAATGCTTACTATAATGCTATAATAATTCAAAGTAAACACCAATGACATAAGAATAAAAAAGAGATAAACTGAACAGACGAGTGGGAATAGAAATCTTTCTGCATGCGTATGCATATATCATTTATTATAGAGATGGCATTCTAGTCCACTTAAAAAGGTTTTCTTTAAATAGTGTGCTGATCAGAGTTCCTACTGTGGCTCAGAAGGGTTAAGAATCCAGGACAGTGTTCCTGAAAATGCAGGTTTGATCCCTGGCCTCATTCAGTGGGTTAAGGATCCTGAGTTGCTGTAAACTGTGGTGTAGGTCTCAGAGGTGGCTTGGTGTTACTGTGGCTGTGGCATAGGCTTGCAGCTACAGCTCAGATTCGACCCCTAGCCTGGGAATTTCCATATGCCATGGGTGTGTCCCTAAAAAGAAGAGAAAAATTGAAAAAAAGAAAATAGTGTGCTGATAGTATGCTGATTATACTTATCAAAAATAAACAAAATGGATCCGTATTTCAAATCATAAACAAAATTCAATTCCAGGCAAATTAAACACTTTCATGTAAATAAAGAAAAATATTCAGGGATTTTATTTACTTAAGGTCCTAGAAAATGCCTGGCACATAACTGGTGCTCAATAAATTATTTGAATAAATATAGAAATATATAAAATCAGTGAATGATACCATAAAATACTTGTCACTATAAAAAGCCATAAAGGAAATGATTGATAAATTCTGATAAGTTAAATTAAAACTTTTTGTTCATCAAAAGACACCACTAAAATTATCAAAACATAAGTCACAATCAGGGAAAAGATATATGCACTGAATAGGCATTAAAGTATCAGTATTTAGAATATATAAAGAACACTTAGCAATAAGAAAATGACAGTAAACTCAATTTGAAAAAAATTTAAAAAGACGTGAACAGGCATCTGGTGAAGAGACAACAGTAAACATATGGATAGGCAGGAGACAGCTCTATTAGTAATATTTTATATTTAGGCTGGAGGTGGAAACATGGGTGTTTAGCTTATTAATCAGTAATAAGTAATCAATTTAATTTAGCTACATTAATATCTATATGTATAGAGATACAACCATTTAAAAGTCTGAGATATAATAATGAAAATGATAGTAAAACTAATAAAAAGCAAAGTCTCAGTAGGAACACTTTAAAAAAATACTTATTATTATAAGCAAACAATAATCTTAAAAACAATGGGAGCTAAATTTTGAGTGCTTTTTATTTAGCCATCGACTTGATAATTTTACATGTGTTGCATATATGTTGAATAAGATAGTTCCCCTGTCTAATAAAATAAGATTTTAATAGATAGACCCTATCAAACAATGAACATAATTTAAGGATTAAGAAATATACCTTGCTCCAACTTTTTGGAATTAAGATAAAAAACCACAAATAAAAATGGATAATGGCAGGTGTTACCTTGATGAATTTCAAAGACATTTCTCCACATGTAATTTCAATGTGTAGTGAATAGCCACTCACAGGCACATTCATGACCAGGGTGCCTCATTAGGGTAATGTTCTGCAAACTAGGTTTCATTACTTCCCTCCTCCCATTCCTTGATGGTTTGGTATTCATTCATTAGCAATGAAGAAATTCTCAGAAATCTGCAGTGTGGAATAACTAACCACCACCATTCATTTGTCTCTTCAGTATTGAATGTCTGAGAAAGACCAGAATCTGTTAAAAAAAAAAAAAAAAACAAAAAACAAAAAACAACAATGACCACAAAAAAACGTAAAAAGCTCTTCAGGAGCTTACATTTAATTACTCTCAGAAATTAATTCATTTTTTACATATTACCAAAACATTTTTCTCCAGACAATATTTTTTCTTTTTTTAATGATTCTTATTTTTTCCCATTATAATTGGTTTACAGTGTTCTGACAATTTTCTTTTTTTTTTTTTTTATTATTATTATTTTCCCACTGTACAGCAAGGGGGTCAGGTCATCCTTAGATGTATACATTGCAGTTACAGTTTTTTTCCCCCACCCTTTCTTCTGTTGCAACATGAGTATCTAGACATAGTTCTCAATGCTATTCAGCAGGATCTCCTTGTAAATCTATTCTAGGTTTGTCTGATAAGCCCAAGCTCCTGATCCCTCCCACTCCCTCCCCCTCCCACCAGGCAGCCACAAGTCTCTTCTCCAAGTTCATGATTTTCTTTTCTGAGGAGATGTTCATTTGTGCTGGATATTAGATTCCAGTTATAAGTGATATCATATGGTATTTGTCTTTGTCTTTCTGGCTCATTTCACTCAGGATGAGAGTCCCTAGTTCCATCCATGTTGCTGCAAATGGCATGATGTCATTCTTTTTTATGGCTGAGTAGTATTCCATTGTGTATATATACCACTTCTTCTGAATCCAATCATCTGTCGATGGACATTTGGGTTGTTTCCATGTCCTGGCTATTGTGAATAGGGCTGCAATGAACATGCGGGTGCATGTGTCTCTTTTAAGTAGAGCTTTGTCCGGATAGATGCCCAAGAGTGGGATTGCAGGGTCATATGGAAGGTCTATGTATAGATTTCTAAGGTATCTCCAAACTGTTCTCCATAATGGCTGTACCAGTTCACATTCCCACCAGCAGTGCAGGAGGGTTCCCTTTTCTCCACAGCCCCTCCAGCACTTGTTATTTGTGGATTTATTAATGAGGGCCATTCTGACTGGTGTGAGGTGGTATGTCATGGTAGTTTTGATTTGCATTTCTCTTATGATCAGCGATGTTGAGCATTTTCTCATGTGTTTGCTGGCCATCTGTATATCTTCCTTGGAGAAATGTCTATTCAGGTCTTTTGCCCATTTTTCCATTGATTGATTGGCTTTTTTGCTGTTGAGTTGTATAAGTTGCTTGTATATTCTAGAGATTAAGCCCTTGTCAGTTGCATCATTTGAAACTATTTTCTCCCATTCTGTAAGTTGTCTTTTTGTTTTCTTTTTGGTTTCCTTTGCTGTGCAAAAGCTTTTCAGTTTGATGAGGTCCCATGGGTTTATTTTTGCTCTAATTTCTATTGCTTTGGGAGACTGACCTGAGAAAATATTCATGATGTTGATGTCACAGAGTGTTTTGCCTATGTTTTCTTCTAGGAGTTTGATGGTGTCCTGTCGTATATGTAAGTCTTTCAGCCATTTGGAGTTTATTTTTGTGCATGGTGTGAGGGTGTGTTCTAGTTTCATTGCTTTGCATGCAGCTGTCCAGGTTTCCCAGCAATGCTTGCTGAATAGACTTTCCTTTTCCCATTTGATGTTCTTGCCTCCCTTGTCAAAGATTAATTGACCATAGGTGTCAGGGTTTATTTCCGGATTCTCGATTCTGTTCCATTGGTCTGTCTGTCTGTTTTGGTACCAGTACCACACTGTTTTGATGACTGTGGCTTTGTAGTATTTCTTGAAGTCTGGGAGAGTTATGCCCCCTGCTTGGTTTTTGTTTCTCAGGATTGCTTTGGCGATTCTGGGTCTTTTGTGGTTCCATATAAATGTTTGGATTGTTTGTTCTAGTTCTGTGAACAATGTCATGGGTAATTTGATAGGGATTGCATTGACTCTGTAGATTGCTTTGGGTAGGATGGCCATTTTCACAATATTGATTTTTCCAATCCAGGAACATGGAATATCTTTCCATTTCTTTACATCTTCTTTGATCTCTTTGATTAAGGTTTTATAGTTCTCGGCATATAGGTCCTTTACCTCTTTGGTCAGGTGTATTCCGAGGTATTTGATTTTGTGAGGTACAATTTTAAAAGGTATCGTATTTTTGTATTCCTTTTCTAATGTTTCATTGCTGGTATACAGAAATGCAACTGACTTCTGAATGTTAATCTTATATCCTGCCACTTTGCTGAATTTATTAATCAGTTCAAGGAGTTTTGGGGTTGAGTCCTTAGGGTTTTCTAGGTATAGTATCATGTCATCTGCATACAGTGACAGTTTGATCTCTTCTCTTCCTATATGGATGCCTTTTATTTC
Source organism: Sus scrofa (assembly GCF_054392235.1). Lineage (NCBI taxonomy): Eukaryota > Metazoa > Chordata > Mammalia > Artiodactyla > Suidae > Sus > Sus scrofa. Next base: position 47,128,869 of record NC_139390.1, on the reverse strand, counting down.
TTTTGTTTGTCTAATTGCTGTGGCTAAGACTTCCAAAACTATGTTGAAGAGCAGTGGTGAGAGTGGGCATCCCTGTCTTGTTCCAGATTTGAGTGAGAAGGCTTTCAGTTTTTCCCCACTGAGGATTATATTTGCTGTGGGTTTATCATAAATGGCTTTGATTATATTCAGGAATGTTCCCTCTATACCCACTTTGGCGAGGGTCTTGATCATGAATGGATGTTGAACTTTGTCAAATGCTTTTTCTGCATCTATTGAGATGATCATATGATTTTTGACCTTTTTTTTGTTAATGTGGTGTATGATGCTGATTGATTTGCGTATGTTGAACCATCCTTGTGAACCTGGGATGAACCCAACCTGGTCATGGTGTATAATTTTTTTGATATGTTGTTGGATTCGGTTGGCTAAGATTTTGTTGAGAATTTTTGCATCTATATTCATCAATGATATTGGGCGATAGTTTTCTTTCTTGGTGGTATCTCTGTCTGGTTTTGGAATGAGGGTGATGGTGGCCTCATAGAATGTCTTTGGGAGTATTCCTTGTTCTTCAACCTTTTGAAAGAGTTTAAGGAGGATGGGCACCAATTCCTCTTTATATGTTTGGTAAAATTCACCTGTGAAGCCATCTGGTCCTGGACTTTTATTTGTAGGGCGTGATTTTATGACCTCTTCAATTTCATTTCTAGTGACCGGTCTGTTCAGTTGGTCTGTTTCTGCTTGATTCAGTTTTGGCAGGCTGTAAGATTCTAGAAAATTGTCCATTTCTTCCAGATTGTCAAACTTTTTGCCATACAGTTGTTCATAGTATTCTCTTATGGTTTTTTGTATTTCTGCTGTATCCGTTGTGATTTCTCCTTTTTCATTTATAATTTTGGTTATTTGGGTTCTTTCTCTCCTCTTTTTAGTGAGTCTGGCCAGGGGTTTGTCAATTTTGTTCACCTTTTCAAAGAACCAGCTCTTGGTTTTATTAATTTTCTCTATTGTTTTTTGAATCTCTATTTTATTGATTTCTTCTTTGATCTTTATAATTTCCTTCCTTCTGCTGACTTTAGGACTTTTTTGTTCTTCTTTTTCTAATTCGTTTAGGTGAAGGGTTAAGTTGTCAATTTGGGATCTTTCTTCTTTTTTGAGAAAGGCCTGGATTGCTATAAATTTCCCTCTGAGCACTGCTTTCGCAGCATCCCATAGATTTTGAGAGGTTGTGTCTTCATTATCATTTGTTTCAAGGTAGTTTTTAATTTCCTTTTTGATTTCCTCATTGACCCATTGGTTTTTTAGTAGCATGTTGTTGAGTCTCCATGGAGTAGGTTTTTTCTCTTTCCTTTTCCCATGGTTGATTTCTAATTTCATGGCATTGTGGTCAGAGAAGATACTTGAGATAATTTCTACACTCCTAAATTTATTGAGATTCGCTTTGTGTCCCAATATGTGGTCGATTCTTGAGAATGTTCCATGAGCATTTGAGAAGAATGTGTATTCTGCTTTTTTTGGATGTAGTGTCCTGAAGATATCAATTAAGTCTAACTTTTCTATTGTTTCCTTTAGGATCTCTGTTGCTTTATTGGTTTTCTGTCTAGAGGATCTGTCCATTGATGTGAGGGGGGTATTTAGGTCTCCTACTATGATTGTATTCTCATCAATATCTCCCTTTATGTCTGTTAATATTTGTTGTATGTATCTGGGTGCTCCTGTATTTGGGGCATATATGTTGACAATAGTAACATCCTCTCCTTGGATGGATCCCTTAATCATTAAATAGTGTCCTTCTTTGTCTTTCTTTATGTCTTTTGTTTTAAAGTCTATTTTGTCTGATATGAGCGTTGTGACTCCTGCTTTTCTGTCATGTCTATTGGCGTGAAATATTTTTCCCCACCCTTTCACTTTCAATCTATATGTATCTTTTGTCCTAAGGTGAGTTTCTTGTAGGCAGCATATTGAAGGTTTTTGCCTTTTTATCCACTCAGCCACTCTGTGTCTTTTGATGGGGGCATTCAGTCCATTGACATTTAAGGTGATAATTGATAGATGATTATTTATTGCCATTTGAATCTCGTGTTCCAGTTGATTCTATGGTTTTCCTTTTTTTTTTTTTTTTTTTTGGTTGGATGGTCTCCTGTTATTATCTGCTTGAGTGTTTTTTTTTTCATTTTTTGCAAATGCAATATTTGGTTTTGGCTTGTGGTTGCCCTGTTTTTTAAGTATGCTAACCACTTCCCATAAATATGTGTTTTAGCCTGATGGTCCTGTAAGTTCAAACACTTCATTACTATATTAAAATTAAGAAGAGAGACATACATATAAACAAAAAGGGTTATTTACCTCCTAACATCCCTTGCCCACATTTTATGGTTTTGATGACTCTTTTTTATTTTTTTCTTTTTAATTTTATTTTGTTTGAAGCATGTTCATGACTAAATCCGTATGCTGGCTTATTTGAGTGACTGCTCTCTGATTGCGGTTTCCTCAGTCCTAGTTCTTCCTCTTCTTCTTCTTTTTTTTTTTTTTTTCTTTTCTTTTTTCTTCCCTTTCCTTCTTTTCTTTTTGGTTTAGAGAAGCCCTTTCAATATTTCCTTTAACCTGGGTTTTGTGTTGCTGTATTCTTTAAGTTTTTGTTTGTTGGGAAAAATTTTTATTTCCCCTTCTATTTTAAATGATATTCTTGCTGGATAGAGTATTCTAGGTTGCATATTTTTTCCTTTGAGCACTTTAAATATCTCTTGCCATTCCCTCCTGTCCTGTAGTGTTTCTGTAGAGAAATCAGCTGATATTCTTATGGGGGTTCCCTTGTAGGTAACATTCTGTTTTTCTCTTGCTGCCTTGAGGATCCTCTCTTTATCACTAACTTTTGCCATTTTTATTATGATGTGTCTTGGTGTGGGTCTGTTTGGGTTCAGTTTGTTTGGGGCCCTCTGTGCTTCTTGTATCTTGAATCCAGTATCCTTTAGACTTGGGAAGTTTCCAGCAATAATTTCTTCAAATATATTTTCCATTCCCTTATCTTTTTCTACTCCTTCTGGAATTCCTATTATGCGTAGATTGGCCCGCTTTATATTATCCCATAGGGCTCTTATATTGCTTTCCAGTTTTTTGATTCAGTTTTCTGTCTGTTGACCAGATTGAGTGATTTCCATTATTCTATCTTCCATATCACTGATTCGTTCTTCTGCATTATTCATTCTGGTTTTTACTGCCCCTAGTTCAGTTTGCATCTCTGCAAATGAATGTTCTAGTTTTTCTTGGCTCCTCCTTATATTTTCTAGTTCCTTTCTGAGGGTATCTGCATTACTGTTCATATCTTCTCTTAATTCCTTCAGTATTTTCATTATTTCTCTTTTGAACTCCAGGTCTGTCAGACTGCCGAGATCTGTTTCATTGTTGACTGTTTTAGGTGAGTTCTCCTGTTGGTTTGACTGGGGGTGGTTTCTCAGCTTCTTCATCTTGCTTGTTGTTTTCTTTCTCCTGAGGGAGTTGTACTCTCCGTGATTGGGCAGTGTTTGCCTTGTCACTGCCGTGGAATATTTCCTGAGGGCTGGCGTTGTTGGTCAATTTTTTTGAGGCAGTGTGGCTTTCCTGGAGTGTTGATGGGGCTAACCGTGTTTTTTTGAAGCAAAGGAGGACTTCCTGAGGGCAGACAGGACTGAGAGGTCCACACCGCGACGGTAGCAGATTTCACTTGGTCATGCAGAGCTTGCTCTGGTGTTTTTAGGCTGTGGGGTTCTTGCAGGGGGTTGGCGGTGTTGGGCAGCTGCTCTTTAGGGGTGCATCACCCACTGGGGGCTGGAGCAGCTATCTGGAGCACTGAGAACCTGAGAGGCTCTTCCCTAGGGCAGCCCAACTCAGAATGACAGCCTGAGAATGTAGGCGGATCTTTTCACAGTCTGGCTGAGCTTGTTGCAGCTTTTCTGGGCTGCAGGGGGTCCTGCCTGGAGCTGGCAGTCCTATGCAGCTGGTCCACTAGAGCATCCCCTGGGGGCTTGGGCGGGTAGCAGGGCCGTTGGAAACCCAAGAGGCTCCTCCCCGGGGCAACCCGACTCAGAAAAACCATCCGAGAATTAGGCCGATCTATTCACAGCCTGGCTAAGCTTGTTCTAGCTTTTCCAGGCTGCAGGCCTTTTCTCGGGGGCTGGTGCTGTTTGGTGCTGCTCTGCAGAAGTGTAGCCCCTCCAAAGGGCAAGCAGGCCTGTGCAGGGACAGCCCCTGTGGTGGTAGGCTTCAGGCAATTGTTGAGGCCAGCCCTCCTGGATGGCAGGCAGCCCCAGGTCCGTGAGAGCGTAGGGTGTGGCGGGGGTGGGGGGAGGGGATGCACTGGGAAGAACAGCTTTCAGCTAGCTAGTGGGCCTGTAAGCTTGCTGTGGCGTGGGGGGTATTCTATGGGGACCCACCCCTTCTTTTCTCCCCTCCCCAGCACGGGCATAGACCAGGCTCTTCTCCCAGGTTCCCTCTGATGTGGCTTTCCCCTTCCCCACCCCTGAAGTATTGCTCCCTTCCTCTGCGACAGCTTTGTTTTCTAGTCTCCCAGGCAGTCTCTGCCCCGTCAACTGGTTTCTAGACCTCCCAAGCAGTTTCCGCTCTGCCCCGCCCCCCTAGCCCGGGGACTAATCTCTGGAGCCGAGGTCTCGGTGCCCAGCCCCCACCCAGGCGGCGCCCCCCAGCCCTTTCTCGGGGACTAACCTTCGGCGGCGAGGTCTCGGTGCCCAGGCCCCACCTGGCGTCCCCCGGCCCCCTCTCGGGGACTAACCTTCGGCGGCGAGGTCTCGGTGCCCAGCCCCCACCCGGCGTCCCCCGGCCCCCTCTCGGGGACTAACCTTCGGAGGCGAGGACTCGTGCCCAGCCCCCACCCAGGCGTCTCAATTTTTGGTGACTGTGCCCGTAGTTCAGATGGTCCGTTGGGTTCTTGATCGGCTTTTCCGTACTCCAACTTACTGCTACACTCTTCTCTGCATCTGGAGATTCCTCCGGTTCGTTTGATCTTTCGCCCGGTAGGTGACTTTCCAGGGTGCGGGATCCCTTTCTCCTCCGCAGTTCCCTTTCGGGAGCCCCTGTCCCGCTCGGATTCGCCTTCTCTCACTCTCCTCTTTTCTCCTGTTCTGCCCAATAATGTCACGAATTTCTTGCCGTTATTGGAGTTTAGGTTCCTCTGCCAGCAATTGGTTGCTGTTCTGTGCGAGTCATTTATTCTGTAGATGTGCTTTTTTTGTTGTGTTTGTGGGAGAGGGCGAGCGTGTCTTCCTACTCCTCCGCCGTCTTGTCCTCTCTCACAATTTTCTACTGTACAGCACGGTGACCCAGTCACACATATACATATATATTCCTTTTTCTCACATTATCATGCTCCATCGTAAGTGACTAGATATAGTTCCCAGTGCTATACAGCAGGATCTCATTGCTTATCCATTCCATAGGCAATAGTTCGCATCTATTAACCCCAGATTCCCAGTCCATCCCACTCCCTCTCCTCCCCCTCAGCAACCACAAGTCTGTTCTCCATGTCCATGATTTTCTTTTCTATGGAAAGGTCATTTGTGCCCTGTATTAAATTCCAAATATAAGTGATATCATATGGTATTTGTCTTTCTATTTCTGACTTACCTCACTAAGTATGAGAATATCTAGTTCCATCCAGGTTGCTACAAATGGAATTCTTTTGCTCTCTTATGGCTGAATAGTATTCCACTGTGTACATTTACCACTTCTTCTGAATCCATTCATCTGTCGATGGACATTTAGGTTGTTTCTATGTCTTGGCTATTGTGAATAGTGCTGCAATGAACATACGGGTGCATGTGTCTTTCCAAGGAAAGTTCTGTCCAGATTTATACCCAAGAGTGGGATTTCTGGGTCATATGATAGTTCTATATACAGTTTTCTAAGGTACTGCCATACTATTTTCAATAGTGGTTATACCAGCTTACATTCCCACCAACAGTGTAGAAGGGTTCCCTTTTCTCCACACCCGCTCCAGCATTTGTTATTTGTGGACTTATTAATGATGTCCATCCTGACTGGTGTGAGGTGGTACCTCAAAGTAGTTTTGATTTGCATTTCTCTAGTAATAGTTATGTTGAGCATTTTTTCAGGTGCTTGTTGGCCATCAAATATTTTTTTCTATAATGGATTTGGTTGGGGCCAAGTTGAGACATCATACAAACATTTCAAGAAGCAAAACTGCAGGGACATGGAGTTCCCGTCATGGCGCAGTGGTTAACGAATCCGACTAGGAACCATGAGGTTGTGGGTTCGGTCCCTGCCCTTGCTCAGTGGGTTAACTATCCGGCGTTGCCGTGAGCTGTGATGTAGGTTGCAGACGCGGCTTGGATCCTGCATTGCTGTGGCTCTGGCGTAGGCCGGTGGCTACAGCTCCAATTCGACCCCTAGCCTGGGAACCTCCATATGCCGTGGGAGTGGCCCAAAGAAATAGCAAAAAGACAAAAAAAAAAAAAAAAAAAAAACTGCAGGGACAAAATAATTAGGTCCAAAGATTGCCGGGGCTAGCTCAGCAGGATGGGGCTGAAGAACGGGTGCTGTGGAACTTAAGGAAAAATAGTTAACATAAAACAAGACACAGAGACATTTATCTTAAGTAAAGGTGGGAACCCCGGGGGACTCAAGGTCTCAGGGACCAAGAGCGCAGTCTCAAGAAACCACACTGCTTTTATTGTGCTCTTTAGATGAGATCAAGTGAGGAGTGGCTATGGGTGGAGGATACAGGGTTTGTTTACTATTATATAAGTTCTTTTACTAGTTAAAAAGCCACTTAGGTGGTAAAGGGTTAAGCTCTTACTCTGACCTCTAGGCACATAACAGTTCTTAAGCTTAAGTCACTTATGCCTTTAGGACTTTGTTCTTAAGCTTAAGTCATTTACCAGCACTGTGACTGTTTCTCCAAGAAGGAAGATGGGATAAAATAATACAAGAAGATGGGATAAAGTAAAGAAGGACAAGATGGAGTTTTCAAGGAAACATGTCAGCTACTCTATCTACCCAGAGCTTAAGGTACTGCAGTTCTTTTTCCTGTCCAAGGCCCTGAAAATCCATGCATCTATTCAGGGTTCTTTCCTGAGCCATTTCACAATAAACAGTCATTCCATCAATCCCTTCCCTTGTCCTTCTGTAGAAACTTCTGCTTGTGTTCCATGGAGATGTTTTTTGTTTAAATCACCTTTTGGTCTAGATTACTGACCATTTTGTTGTTGTTTTCATTTAACTTTTTCACTTCTGAATGCTGTGTTGTATACAACATTGACAACCTGCTTCTGGTTTAGGGAGCCCATTAGTCATCAGGGTGAATTTCAGTTATGTGCACACGTGCAGTGGCGAATGCCAAGGAACGTTGCTGGGAGGGTTTAATCTATACTTTCTGCTTGGGTACCTCACCCCATTTGTAGCTCCTCTGAGCTAGTGTCCCCATTTCTGGGGCCCTGTAAATGAGAGAGGCTGAACAGTTTATCTGCACTCTGTGTTTTGCACAACAGATGGCTGGCTGGTTGTTTTTACACAGGAGAAGTAAGTGGAAGCAGCATACAGAATGCTCTATAAATAAACAGCACATTAAGCAGTCTTTTGCCAAGTACTGTACAGAGCCTTTTTATTCTAATATGGAAGGAGATCCTGTCCCAGGTTTTCTGTTATGAATGCAAATGCAAGGCGTAATTATATTCATGGTAAAAATAGGATGATGAGGACAAGTGCTCATGCCTGCTCTTTCATCTTCCACACTAAGCTGCCTCTGTGTCCTTTGTTAGAGGAATGGGACCTGCTTGGCTGGGTGGACTGAACTTCACAAGGTCATTTTGTTCATTTCTCCAATGGGAACGATCATATCCATAGAAATAAATATCCAATGTCATTCTCATACATTGACAAATGCCAATGTTCATCTGTTACAGTGACTCAGTGGCCTCAGTCAATATCCATACTTCCAAGATTGATTAAAGACTTTCCTATGAAATGCTGTGATGGGAGGGAACAGAAAATGTCAGAAATGTAGACAGTAAATTACAACCATAAATGCTTCCTTGAAATAAGATTTTTGTTTGGTCTCTTGGGGATGACAATAGAAGCTAAACTATTCACCGAAGTGATTTAAGATTTACAACAAACACTTTCCCGAAGCGATTCAAGATTTACAACAAACGCTTTCCCCCAATAATTATTCATGTTACTAATTCTGATAATCATGATAGGTGTTAAGAAAACCTCCTATAAGCAGGCAGTACCCACATTTCCCACATGCTTTCACTATTTTTAAGATAGCACATATTTAGAACTGCTTCCTAAGCAGGGTTTAATGATTGAGCTATAGAAAATATTCATATATTCAGACAAATCTTAGCATCTGTGTCTGAGTGTGTATATGTGTTCTCTGCATTTTCAGTGGGTGGTCTAGTCAAGTTCTAAAATGAACAAATGCAAGCTAATAAATAAAAAGTGAAAATGAGTAAACTGATGGCAATAATGATCACATTTGTAAAGAAGGCAAGTACATTCAAAAAATGTAATACCGTAATGTTGATGCGTGATGTTGGTAGCTTGATTTGAAAGATAACGAACTATGTATCACCAACAGAGTCAGTCTGTGATTTAGCTGATTAGAAAATCTGAAACTAGTTATTCTTTTAATAGAATAAATTATAAATAAATATTTTGTAAAGGAAAACACAACAGATGCAAGATATATCATGATTACCCATCAATTTTTTTTTTCATCCACAGAGTTTGTCTTCACTCTGTGTATTTTCTTGCTCACATAAATTATGGTAGATGAAGGAAAATTTATCCATGAAGAATAATTCTGATAAAGTACAAAACAATCAAGTTTTCCTCCATTAATGATGTGCCAGTGTGAGTAGTGACTGTCAAGAGTTTTTATTGGCCAAGAAGATGGTCCACACTTGCTGAGAGCTGGGGACACACGTGTAAAACTTTCTGTAACACATGTGAAAAAAGTGGGCATTGATGCTTCCCACGTCATAGACAAAGCAAGACTGTGAGAGTGGAGAGCTTTGACACTGTTTCTATTTAGTTTACACACCTCTATTGGTGATTAATCTATTCCATGTTCCCATCCCAGAACATCTGCACATCCATTCTGCCCCAATCGTCTTCTCTGCCTGCACCACTTGACTCCTCTCAGTGACCTCACACAAGGTACCCTCCCAGGCATAGAAGAAAGAGTAGTTTAAATTCTCAACCAATTCCATTACATCATCTCTGCTGGAAATATTTCCAGAGGAAGAGAGAATCAGAGCAGCCATAGCTTATTGTAAAACCTCCCCATGAGAGTGATATGGTGCCTTTCCTGCCCTTCCCCAGAGCTCAGCTATCAGAGGTTATAGAAGCCTTTTAGTGGCAACTAAGACCCAAACTATTAATTTCTCATGTTTTTATAAAATGAAAGTTAAAAGACAATTTAATCACTGGGAGAAAGCATTTGAAAATGATGCTGTGACGGGGGTTAATTTCCACAATATACAAACAGCTCATACAGTTTAATTTTTAAAAAAAAACTAATCAAAAATAGACAGACTTAAATACCTCCAAATAAGACATAATGATGGCCATTAGGCACATGAAAAGATACTCAGCATCACTAATTATTAGAGAAATGCAAATCAAAACTACAGTGAGTTACCACCTCCCACTGGTCAGAATGGTCATCAATAAAAAATTCATTAAAATAATATATTAATCATTAAAATAATACATCAGTAAAATAATAAATGTTGGAGAGGGTATGGCAAAAAGGGAAACATCATACACTGTTAATGGGAATGTAAATTGGGGAGCCACTATGGATAACAGTATGGAGTTTCCTTAAAATACTAAAAATAGACCTACCCTGTGATCCAACAATTCCACTCCAGACATATATCTGGAGAAAACTATAATCTGAAAAAGATATATGCACCCCAATGTTCTTTGAAGCACTATTCAAAATAGCCAAGACAGAGAAGGAATCTCAGTGTCCATGGAGATTGTACAGATGATGTGGTACATATATGCAATGGCATATTACTCAACCATAAAAAGGAATGAAATAACGCCATTTGCAGCAATATGAATAGACCTAGAGAACATTAAGCAAAGTAAGTCAGAGAAAGACAAATATCACATGTATTACTTATATGTGAAATCTAAAAATATGAGACAAATTAATTTATTTACAAAACATAAATAGACTCATAGACATGGTAAACAAACTTATGGTTACCAAAGGAGAAAGGGGATAGGCGAGGGATAAATTAGGAGTTTGTGATTAACATATACACAGGACTATGTATAAAGAAGATAAGCAACAATATCCTAATGTATACACAGGGAACTTTGTTCAATTTATTTTAATAACTTGTAATGGAAAATAATCTGAAAAAAAATATCTGTATACCTGAATCACTTTGCAGTAACATGAAGAAGAAATGCAAATCAAATTATAAATTTGATTTATAATTATAAATTATAATTACACATTATAAATAAATTATAAATTATAATTACATATTATAAATTAAGTTCAATTGAAAGTGGTTAAGAAAAAGGAATTTAAATAAAATTCATCTGTGATGAATAATGAAATGTGAGGGGGAAAAAACAACACAATTTTGCAATCAGAGTCTAATATCCATTTTCCAGGAAAAAAAATTACAATTTTATAGGATTCTGGATGGTAAAAAACCCATTTTTATAGGTTCACTGTCTAGAGGAAAAAATTAAACAGTGATAATAAATAAATCTGCAATACATATTTCAAAGAAATAAGATTATCATAACTAATTTAAATTTAAAATCCCATTTCCTTATATGTAAATTATAAATAATTGTTGACATATAACATTAATATTTATATATCAATAAATTAAATTATGATGAAACTGCTTTAGTAAAAATATTATAAAATAGAATTTTTTAAATGTGAGTCATTGTTAGCATAGTAATTAAGCACAAACTCTGGAGTCAAATTGCTAATTTTCATCTGGGCTCTGTCACTTACTGTGTGAATGTCAGGATTTATTTAATTTCTTTATGCCTCTGTTTTCTCATCTGTAAAATGGGAAAATATTAAATGAGCTAGTTGATGAAAATTATTTTGGAGGATATTTGTACTCACTAAAGGCAAGCTATCATTTTTATTAAAAGTATGTAAGTGACCAATATATAGTATTATAATAAAACAGTAGTCTGTGTAACACTGTTTGACTCCTCATTGTATTTAATTTCCTTGCTATTCTTAATATTATTTAATGGTACCCTATTCCTTCCTGGCTAATGTTGATACTCTTGAGTATCCTGCAGAGAAACTTATGATATAACTTCACCCTGAGCTTCTCAACAGATATAGCCATCCTTGCTCCGGATCTTTGCTCACCTTAGTTTCTCTCCTAGATGTCTTTTTTCACACCTTTCTTACCATTATTTGCTACTTCCATCACTCCTGCTCTGGAACACATTCTGAACTCTATACCAGGGCTACAATTGTTGCATTGTGTCTGCAGATTCCACATCTGCAGATTCAACCAAATACTAATGGAAATTAGAAAACACATTTCCAGAAAATTCCAAAAAGTAAAATTTGAATTTGCTTCACACAGGCAACTAAAACTACTTACATTGCATTTACATTGTATTAGGTATTGTAAATAATTTACAGAAGATTTCAAGTAAATGGAGGATGTGTGTAGGTCACATGCAAATACTATGCTATTTTATATAAGGGACTTGAGCATCTGCGGATCATCTCTTTGTTAGATTGGTTCTTCCACTAGTGTATAAAAATTTGAGTGCAGAAATTATGTTTCATTTTTTACTCTTATGCCCTCCAAACCTACCTCAATAAATTCATATTTTAGATGTGCCATAAATGTTAGCTAAATAATGAGGATTATCAACTGATATAAATGCATCATTGTCTTTTTGAGAAAGATATTCTCTTCCACATCTAGGCCTGCGGTTCTCAAGTGTGGCTGTGCTGAGAACCACTAGGGAGATTTTCAAAAATAGCAATGCTCAGGACTCATTACTCTAATTATCGGAATCCCTGAGAGGTAGTGTTCAGGCATAAAATTTTAATTTATATATATTTTTTTGGACATACAGATTTGTAAAAGATCCCAGGTGATTCTGTTGAAATATTTTAATTGAGAACTGTGGTGTGAACTTTGAGAAAAATATACATAGTTTTTCTATTGTGAACAGTCTACGACCCTCTAAATCTAAATTTCTGTCCCTGGTGGTACACCCTGAAGAGATTCTAACTAATAACAATATTTAAAAGCCAGTGGAGTTTTAGATGTTATGAATGAATTTTGCAGTTATTTTAGGTGGATTATTACCTTACCACCACTGAAGTTAATTTCTGTCAGGTACCCTAGAAGAGTGAGCACAACTGTGCCTGCAGGATTTTATTTAGCCACAGAACTAGGTTGTTAAGATGTCAGTTCTTAAATGCCCTAACTTCCATTTGGGTCATGGTTAAAAAAAAGTCCTAGGTGAATAATAAATTTTAAAATTTATGTAAAAATTTCCTCTCTTGAATGTCCTACATGCATCCAAAATTCCCAATTTAAACTCTAGTCTCTGAAACTTCTTCCTGGTATTTCAAAGTTCAAATATTGTGCTCTTCTTTTTAATAACCTTGTCAAGGTTAATAATCATGCTACCAATGATTACATTCTTACCACTAATTAGTGTGAGGAATATACATGTAAAGTTGGAGTATCTTCCATTTTTTTTACTTTATTTATATTTTTATTTTTATTAAAGTGTAGTTGATTTAGAATGTTGTGCCAATTTTGCTACACAGAAAAGTAACCCAGGGAAGATATATATTCATTCTTTGTCTCATACTACCTTTTATCATGTTCTGTCCCAAGAGATTGGATGTAGTTCCCCGTGCTATACAGTATGCCCTCATTGCTTATCCATTCTAAATGTAATAGTTTGCATCTTCTAACCCCAAACTCCCCATCCATCCCTCTCCCCCTTCTCCTTGGCAACCACAAGACTTACCTCTATGTCTGTGAGTCTGTTTCTGTTTTGCAGATAGATTCATTTGTGCTATATGTTAGATAGTTGGAATTTCTTATACATTGCTTCATGGTTGATAAGAAAGTCAGAAAGGTCAGCTAGATCATTAATTATATTTATGTTAGTACAGCATTTTATGTCATACAAACATTTAACTCAACATAAAAAAAATTCATTTTTAATCCTTGAGGTTTAAAAGATGTTAAAGCTATAGATCTTAATTTTATTTTTAAATAATGTATCTATTTAAAAAGTGATAATTCTCCATGTTGATATTTTGATAGAAAAATACTGCTATTAATATAAATTCTTATATTATGAAGTCTTTAATCTTCATGTCATTGCTATTTATAAACACTTGCATATCTAAAAATTTAACCAATGAAGCTATTTTAAGCTTGGATTTTCTTTGTATTTGCAATTTGATCATTTACTGATTGGTATCAAATTTTCCTGTGTTTTCCATACTCAACTGAGAAGTTGAAACTAAATTTAATTTTTAACACATCACAAAATTTGTAAGGGTAAGGTAGAATTTAGAAAATGAATTTTGATAATCTAGTTTGTATTGTCAAAGTGAAATGTTTTTAAAGATAGACCAGAAAAATCTAACATTGAAGGACAAAATGTAATTTTGGGACCAAATGTCCTGAGAAAACTTGAAAAGCAAAAATAAATGTTAAATGATTTCCATTGGTTTCAGGTCTAACTCTTAGTGCTTACTTCCAACTTATATTCCACAATGTTGTTTATATATGTTTAAAGCATTAAAGAAATGGAAGAAGAAAGAATAAAAGGGATATCAACCTGCCAATCTGAACGCTTTATAAGTTACTTTTTTTTTTAAGTTGTCTTCTGCTTTTGAGTACTATTGCTATTATTGGAAAGTAATATGTAGGTTCCAAATTGTGCTTGGGTTCACAGAAAGTAAATATTAGCAATTCTATTCATACTTTATGTAACCCACACTATGTGGTCTCTGAATAAAGTGTTAGAGAAGGCTGATTGAATAGGCAACATCTTGAACATAAAAACTGACATTATTCAAAACTTACTTACAATAATAGTAGGAGAGTTTAACACCACACTCACATTAATGGACATATCCTTTAGACAGAGATCCTAAATGATACAATAGAAAATTTAGACTCAAATGATAGTGTCAGGAAATCACATCTAGAAAAAGCAGAACTAGAATATTAAAAAATTATAATATACATCCTTTTCAAGTGCACATGGAATGTTCTCAAGGATTGCCCACATAGTGGTGCACAAAACTAACCTCAACAAATTTAAGAGTTTAGAAATTATCACAAGTATCTTTTCTGACAACAATGGCATGAAACTAGAAATCAACCACAGGAAAAGAAAGGAAAAAAACACTGACTATAGAGAGACTAATTAAAATCCTACTAAAAAACAAATAGTTCAATGAATAAATCAAAAGGGAAATTAAAAAATAACTCCAGCCAAATTATAATGAAAACGTAAATATTCAAAATCCATGGGATGCTACAAAGGGAAGGTCATAATGATACAGGCTTTCCTCAGAAAAGGAGAAAAATATCCAATTAACAACTTAATTTACTACCTGAAATAATTAGAAAAAGAAGAAAAAGCAGAACCTAAAGTCAGCAGAAGGAAGGAAATAATAAATATCAGAAAGGAAATCAATAAAACAGAGATTATAGAAAAATCAATAAAATGAAGATCTGGTTCTTTGAAAGGGTAAACAAACTGACAAACCTGTGGCCAGACTCACAAAGAAGGAGGAAAGAAAGAACTTAATAAACAAAATAAGAAATGAAAAAGGAGAAATCTCAACAGATACTGAAAAAAATAATAATAAAAATAAGAGAATACTATTAACACATATATGCCAACATATTTGACAAAAAATGGACAACTTTCTAGAGACATACAGGCCACCAAAAATGAATCAAAAAGAAGTAGGTCAAATTGAGATTTTTCTTCTTTTCTGAGGAAGGTCTGTACTGCTATGAATTTCCCTCTGAGCACTCCTTTTGTGGCATCCCATGGATTTTGAGTGGTTGTGTCTTCATTGTCATTAGTCTTGAGGTAGTTTTTAATTTCCTTCTTGATTTCCTCATTGACCCATTGGTTTTGTAGTAGAATGTTGTTTAGTCTTCATGTAGTAGGTTTTTTTCTCATTTCTTTTCCTGTGGTGGATTTCTAGTTTCATGCCGTATGGTCAGACAAGATACTTGAAATCATTTCTATACTCTTAAATTTGTTGAGGTTAGCTTTGTGCCCCAGAATGTGACTGATTCCTGAGAATGTTCCATGTGCACTTGAGAAGAATGTGTATTCTGATTTTTTTTTTTTTTTTGATGTAATGTCCTGAAAATGTCGACTAAGTCTAACTTTTCTATTGTTTCCTTTAGGATCTCTGTTGCCTTACTGATTTTCTGTCTAGAGGATCTGTCCATTGATGTGAGTGGGGTGTTAAAGTCTCCTACTCTGATTGTATTCCCACCAATTTCTCCTTTTATGTCTGTTAGTATTTGTGGTAGGTATCAGGGTACTCCTATGTTAAGGGACATATATATTGGCGATTGTAATATCTTCTTCTTGAATAGATCCTTTTACCATTGAATAGCGTCCTTCTTTGTCATTCTTTATGGCCTTCATTTGAAAGTCTGCTGTGTTTGATAGGAGTTCTGAAACTCCTGCTTTCCTGCCTTGCCCATTGGCATGAACTATCTTTTCCCATTCCCTCACTTTCAATCCATATGTGTCCTTTGTGCTAAGGTGAGTTTCTTGTAGACAGCATGTTGAAGGCCTTTTTATCCAATCTGCCACTCTGTGTTTTATGATTGGAGCGTTCAGTCCATTGACGTTTAAGGTGATTATAGATAGATACATATTTATTGCCATTTTAAACCTTGTTTTCCAGTTGAGTATATGTTTCTCTTTTCTTCTTTTTTTTTTTTGGTGGGATAGTTTCCATTTAGTTTATGCTTAAGTTTTCAGGGTTTTTTTTTTAAATGTAATGTTCAGTTTTGTTTGATTTGTGTGTTGCCCTGTTTTTTAAGTGTGTTAAGACCTTCCTATATCTGCTTGCTTTAGCCTGCTAGTCACATAGGCTGAAACACATCAATAAAATTTTTTAAAAAATCTATATTTTTCTTACTTTCCTTCTGAATGTTGTATGATTTTGATGTCTTTTTTAACATATTCATATTTATATCTATATGTTGGCTTATTCTCATGATTACTTTTCAATTATGGTTTCCTCCATCCTACTTCTATTTTTTTTTGGTTTCCTCCATCCTACTTCTATTTTTTTTTTTTTTAAGTTAGAGAATCCCATTCAGTATTTCTTTTAGAATGGGTTTAGTATTGCTGTATTCTTTTAGCTTTTGTTTGTTGGAGAAATTCTTTATTTCCCCTTCTATTTTAAATGATATTCTTGCTGGATAGAGTATTCTAGGTTGCAAATTTTTTTTCCTTTCAGCATTTTAAATATATCTTGCCAATCCCTTCTGGCCTGTAGTGTTTCTGTGGAGAAATCAGGTGATACCTTATGGGAGTTCCCTTATGATTAACACTTTGCCATTATCTTGCTACATTTGGAATCCTCTCTTTATCTTCAACCTTTGTCATTTTTATTAAAATATGTCTTGGTTTGGGCCTGTTTGGGTTCAAATTGTTTGGGGCCCTCTGTGATTCCTGTATCTTGCTATCAGTATCTTTTAGATTTGGAAAGTTTTCAGCCATAATTTCTTCAAATATATTTTCAATTCCCTTTTCTTGTTCTTCTGCTTCTGGAATAACTATTATGACTAGGTTGGTGTGCTTAATATTATCCCATAGGTCTCATACATTGCTTTCATATTTTTTTATTTGGTTTTCTGTCTGCTATTCTGATTGGGTTATTTCCATTATGCTATCTTCCACATAACTATTTTGTTCCTATACATTGTTCATTCTGCTCTTCATTGCCATTAGCTCAGTTTCCATCTCTACAAATGAATTATCTATGTTTGGCTGATCCTTATATTTTCTAGTTCCTTTCAAAAGGCATCTGCATTACTTTTCATATCCTCTCTTTAATCTAAAAACGACAACTTAACCCACCACCTAAATGAATTAGAAAAAGAAGAACAAAAAAATCTAAAGTTGGCAGAAGGAAAGAAATCATAAAGATCAAAGAGGAAATCAATAAAATAGAGATTCAAAAAAACAATAGACAAAATCAATCAAACCAAAAGCTCGTTCTTTGATAAGGTAAAAAAAATTGACAAACCTCTGGCTAGACTCACCAAAAAGAGGCGAGAAAAAAAAACAAATAAAATCAGAAATGAAAATGGAGAAGTCACAATGGACACTACAGAAATACAAAAAAAAAACCACGAGACATACTAGGAATAATTGTATGCCAACAAACTGGACAACCTGGAAGAAATGGACAACTTTCTAGAGAGTTACAGCCTGCCAAAACTGAATCAAGAAGAAATAGATCAACTGAACAGACCGATCACCAGAAATGAAAGTGAAGATGTCGTAAAAACACTCCCTACAAATAAAAGTCCAAAACCAAATGGCTTCACAGGTGAATTCTACCAAACATACAAAGGGGAATGTACACCCATCCTCCTTAAACGTTTTCAAAAGTTTGAAAAAGAAGGAACACTCCCAAAGACATTCTATGACACCACCATCGCCCTAATTCCAAAACCAGAAAAAGAGACCACCAAAAAAGAAAACTATCGACCAATATCTTTGATGAACACAGACACAAAAATTCTCAACAAAATTGCAGCCAACTGAATCCAACAACAGATTAAAAAAAGATCATAGACCATGATGAGGGGGGAATTCATCACAGGTGCACAAGGATGGTTCAACATATGTGAATCAATGAACCTCATACACCACATTAACAAAAGAAAAGCCAAAAACCACATGGTTAAATCAACAGATGCAGAAAAAGCATTTGACAAAGTCCAACATCCATTCATGAATAAAACTCGTATCAAAGTGGCTCTACAGGGAACATACCTTAACATAATCAAAGCTACTTATGAAAAACCCACAACAAATATAATTCTCAATGGAGAAAAGCTGAAAGCCTTCCCACTAAACTCTGGAACAGGACAAGGATACCCACTCTCACCGCGGTTATTCAACATATTACTGGAAGTCCTAGCCACAGTGATCAAACAAACAAGAGAAATAAAAGGCATGCAAATAGGAAGAGAAGAGGTAAAACTGTCACTGTATGCAGATGACATGATACTATATGCAGAAAACCCTAAGGTCTCAATCCCAAAACTACTTGCGCTGATCAACAAATTCAGCAAAGTAGCACGATATCAGAAGTCAGTCCCATTTCTGTATACTAACAATGAAATGTTAGAAAAGGAATACAAAGGTACAATACCTTTTAAAGTTGCACCCCCAAAAAATCAAATACCTGGGAATACACCTGACCAAGGAGATAAAAGATTTATATGCCAAGGACTATAAAACATTAATCAAGGAAATTAAAGATGTAAGGAAATATAAAAATATTCCATGCTCCTGGGCCAGAAAAATTAATATCATAAAATTGGCCATACTACCCAAAGCAATCGACAGATTCAATGCCATCCCTATCAAATTACCCATGACATTTTTCACAGAACTAGAACAAACAATCCAAAAATTTATAGGGAACCACAAAAGACCCAGAATTGCCAAAGCAATCCCGAGAAACAAAAACCAAGCAGGGGGCATAACTCTCCCAGACTTCAAGCAATATTACAAAGCCACAGTCATCAAAACAGTGTGGTACTGGTATCAAAATACACAGACAGACCAAGAGAATAGAATAGAGAACCTAGAAAGAAACCCAGAGACCTATGGTCAATTAATCTTTGACAAAGGAGGCAAGAACATAACATGGGGAAAAAAAAAAAAAAAAAAAAAAACAGTCTTTTCAGCAAGCATTGCTGGGAAACCTGGACAGCTGCATGTAAATCAATGAAACTGGAACACACCCTCACACCATGCACAAAAATAAACTCAAAATGGCTGAAAGACCTAAATATAAGACAAGACACCATCAAACTCCTGGAAGAGAACATAGGCAAAACATTCTCTGACATCAACCTTACGAATATTTTCTCAGGTTAGTCTCCCAGAGCAACAAAAATCAACACAAGAATAAACCAGTGGGACCTAACCAAACTGACAAGCTTTTGCAAAGCAAAGGAAACCAAAAAGAGAGCACAAAGACAACTTACAGAAGGGAGAAAATAGCTTCGAATGATGCAAGTGACAAGGGCTTAATCTCTAAAATATGCAAACAACCTGAGTTAAACAACTCAACAGCAACAAAGCCAACAACCCAATGGAAAAATGGGCAAAAGACCTGAATAGACTGTTCTCTAAGGAAGATATACAGATGGCCAACAAGCACATGAAGAAATGCTCACCACCCCTGATGATTAGAGAAAAGCAAATCTAAACTACCCTGAGATACCACCTCACACCAGTCAGAATGGCCATCAGTAATATTCTACAAATAACAAGTGCTGGAGGGGGGTGGAGAAATGGGAACTCTCCTGCACTATTGGTGGGAATGTAAGCTGGTACATCCACTGTGGAGAACAGTATGGAGACACCTTAGAAAACTATACATAGAACTACCATGTGACCCAGCAACCCAACTCTTGGGCATATATCCAGACAAAACTTTCCTTAAAAAAGACACATGCACCCACATGTTCATTGCAGCACATTTCCTAATAACCAAGACAACCGAAATGTCCATCGGCAAATGATTGGATTAGGAAGATGTGGTATATATACACAATGGAATACCTCTCAGCCATAAAAAGGAACAAAATAATGCCATTTGTAGCAACATGGATGGAACCAGAGACTCTCATACTGAGTGAAGTAAGTCAGAATGAGAAAGACAAATACCATATGATATCACTGATATCTGGAATCTAATATAGGGCACAAATGAATCCTTCCACAGGAAAGAAATGCATGGACTTGGAGAAAAGCCTTGTGATTGCCAAGGGGGAGTGGAGGGAGTGGGATGGACTGGGAAGCTGTGGTTAATAGATGTGGACTATTGCCTTTGGAATGGATTAGCAATGAGATCCTGCTATGTAGCACTGGGAACTATGCCTATTCCCTTATGATGAAGCCTGATAATGTGAGATAAAATATGTATACATATATGTATAACTGGTTCAGCATGCTGTACTGTGGAAAATTGACACAACACTGTAAACCAGGTATAATGGCAAAAATGAAAATCATTATACTTTAAAAGAATAGTAGATCAATTTATAAGATACATAAGTAGAAATGAAATTGAATATGTAATAAAAACACTGCCTGCTAACAATAGTCCATGACCAGATAGCTTAAGAGCTGAGTTGTACCAAGCATACAAAGAATAACTTATACCCCTCCTTCTTAAATTTTTTCAAAAGTTTTTAGAAGGAACACTCCCAAAGATATTCTATGAAGCTATCATCAACCTAATACCAAAACCAGACAAAGATGCTCCAAAAAATTATTATAGACCAATATCTTTGATGAATATAGATGCAAACATTCTCAACAAAATATTAGCCAACAAAGCCATAAACATATACAAAAGATCATACCCCATGAGCAAGTTGGATTCATCCCAAGTTTACCAGAATGGTTCAACTCTGCAAATCAATTAACACCATACCACACATTAATAAAAGAAATGTCAAAACCGCATGATCATCCCAATAGATGCAGAAAAACATTTGACAAAATCCAAAGTCTATTCATGATAAAAATTCTTACCAAAGTGGGTATAATGGGAACATACCTTCATATAATAGAGCCATTCATGACAAACCCACAGCCAGTATAATACTCTACAGAAAAAAGCTGAAAACCTATACACTAAAATCTGGAACAAGACAAGGATACCCACTCTCACCACTTTTATTCAACATAGTATTGGAAGTCCTAGGCACAGCAATCAGAGAAACAAAAGAAATAAGAGGTAAATTTTTTACTCTATGCAGACAAGCAGATAGTATATATAGAAAAGCCTAAGGACCCAAGACAAAACCACTCTATCTGATCAATGAATTTAGCAAATAGTAGGACACAAAATCAACATTCAGAAATCAGTTTTATTTCTGTATACGGACAATTAATTATTAGAAAAGTAATATAAAATACAACATGTTTTAAAATCACACACCCCCCCCAAAAAAATATCTAGGAATAAACCTGATCAAGGAAATCAAAGACTTGTATGTGGGAACTATAAAACATTACTCAAGGAAATTAAAGAGGATTCAAAGGAATGGAAAGATATCCCATGCTTCTGGACTGGAAGATTTAATATTGTAAAAGTGGCCCTACTACCTAAGGCAATCTATAGATTCTACGTAATCCCTATCAAATTACCCATGACATTTTTCACAGAACTAGAACAAACAATCCAAAAATTTATATGGAACAATAAAAGACCCAGAATTTTCAAAGAAATCCTGAATCAGAGGGAAAAAAAAAGAAAAGAAAAAAAAAAGTAGGAGTCATAACTCCCTCAGACTTCAGACAATATTACAAAGCTACATTAATCAATACAGAATGGTACTGGTACAAAAACAGAATTACAGAGCAATGGAACAAAATAGAGAACCCAAAAATAAAGCCAGACACCTATGGTCAATTAATCTTGGACAAAGGAGCCAAGGATATAAAGGGGAAAAGACAGTCTCTTCAGTAACTGGTGCTGAAAACGGTACACTGCATGTAAATCAAAAAACCTGGAATACACTTATAAAACATACACAAAAAAAAAACTCAAAATGGATTAAAGACTTAAATATAAGTCAAGACACCATCAAACTCCTAAAAGAGAACATAGGCAAAACACACTCTGATATCAACTCTACAAATATTTTCTTAGGTCAGTCTCCCAAAGCAATAGAAATAAAAACAAAAATAAATCAATGGGACCTAATCAAACTGACAAGCTTTTGCACAGCAAAGGAAAACATTAAGAAAAAAGACAATGTACAGAATGGGAGAAAATAGTTTTGAAAAATGCAACCAACAAGAGCCTAATCTCCAAAATATACCAACTCATACAATTCAACTGCAAAAAAAATCCAACAACTCAATTGAAAAATGGGAAGAAGAATTGAATAGATGTTTTTCCAAAGAAGAGTTACAGATGGCCAACAGGCACTTCAAAAAATACTCAACATCACTAATTATTAGAGAAATGCAAATCATGACTACAATGAAATACCACTCACGGGGGTCAGAATGGCCATCATTACTCTACAAATAACAAATGCTGGAGAGGATGTGGACCCTTGGTGGGAATGTAAATTGGAAAAACCACTATGGAGAACAGTATGGGGGTTCATCAGAAAACTAAATATAGAATTACCATATGATCCAACACTCCCACTCCTGGGCATATATCTGGACAAAACTTTCATTGAAAAAGATACATTCACCTGTATGTTTTTGCAGCACTATTCACAAGAGCCAAGGCAGGGAAACAATTTAAATGTCCATCGACAAATGAATGGATTAAGTAGTTGAAGAACATACACACAACGGAATACCACTCCGCCATAAAAAAAGAATAAAATAATGCCATTTGCATTATATATGGAACTAGAGGCACTCATACTAAGTAAAGTCATAAAGAGAAAGACAAATACCATAGAGTCACTTATATGTGGAATCTAATATATGGCACAAATGAACCTATCTACAGAAAAGAAACATACTCATGGACATGGAGAACAATCTTGTGGTTGCCAAGGGAGAGGAAGTGGGAGGGACTGGAAGTTTGGGGTTAGTAAATGCAAACTATTGCATTTGGAGCAGATAAGGAATGAGATCCTGCTGTATAGCACAGGGAAGTATATCTTGTCACTTGTGATGGAACATGGTGGGGATAATGTGAAAAAAATTAATATATATATATAATATATTTAACTGGGTCAACTTGCTGTATAGCAGAAATTGACAGACCATTGTAAATCAACTATAATAAAAACAATAAAAATTTTAAAATAAGAGAATCAATCTCAAATTTTTGGAAGTAAATATCTTTGAAAGATTTGTGTGTTTTTTTGTTTGTTTTTTTGTTCATTTGTTTTGTTTTTCTTTTATGGCCTCATCTGAAGCATATGGAAGTTCCCCGCTAGGGCTCAAATTGGAGCTGCAAATTCCAGCATCCGCCATAGCCACAGCAATTCCAGATCCAAGCCACATCTGTGACCTATGGCTCAGCTTGCAGCAATACCAGATTCTTAACCCACTGAAGGAGACCAGGGATCTATCCCACAATCTCATAGATACTAGTCAGTGTTCTTAACCTACTAAGCCACAATGGGAACTCCTGAATGTTTTTGTTTTAATTTAGGAAATAATTTCTTCCTTCCTTCCTTCCTTTATTTCTTCCTTTCTTGCTGCCCCAGTGGCATGTGGAGATTCCCAGTCTAGGAGGTCGAATCAGAGCTACACCTGCTGGCCTACACCACAGCCACAGCAGTGCAGTATCTGAGCCATGTCTGTGACCTACAACATAGCTCACAGCAATGCCAGATCCTTAACATCAGTAGAGCAGAAGTCAAGTGTTAGGTTAAATGTTACATAGATATCTCATTTTTATAATTAAGATTTAAAGGAAAATGGAATAGGCAAACAGGAAAGGGGCAAAAGAACTGCTAACATTTTTCAGAAATTCAATAATTTTTAAAAAGTTCTTGTGGCATCTTGAAAAGAGGAAGCTTTGGAAATTATACGATTATAAAGTTTGCTTGTGCTTTATATGTTTATTTTATATGTCAAAGATATTAAAGTTAATGCAAATATTTTTAATTGACTTATTCATGCATTTTTGCCTTGGATTTTTTTTTTTTTTATTTTCCCACTGTACAGCAAGGGGGTCAGGTTATCCTTACATGTATACATTGCAATTACAGTTTTTTTCCCCCACCCTTTCTTCTGTTGCAACATGACTATCTAGACATAGTTCTCAATGCTATTCAGCAGGATCTCCTTGTAAATCTATTCTAGGTTGTGTCTGATAAACCCAAGCTCCCGATCCCTCCCACTCCCTCCCCCTCCCATCAGGCAGCCACAAGTCTCTTCTCCAAGTCCATGATTTTCTTTTCTGAGGAGATGTTCATTTGTGCTGGATATTAGATTCCAGTTATAAGTGATATCATATGGTATTTGTCTTTGTCTTTCTGGCTCATTTCACTCAGGATGAGAGTCCCTAGTTCTATCCATGTTGCTACAAATGGCATTATGTCATTCTTTTTTATGGCTGAGTAGTATTCCATTGTGTATATATACCACTTCTTCCGAATCCAATCATCTGTTGATGGACATTTGGGTTGTTTCCATGTCCTGGCTATTGTGAATAGTGCTGCAATGAACATGTGGGTGCATGTGTCCCTTTTAAGTAGAGCTTTGTCTGGATAGATGCCCAAGAGTGGGATTGCGGGGTCATATGGAAGTTCTATGTATAGATTTCTAAGGTATCTCCAAACTGTTCTCCATAGTGGCTGTACCAGTTTACATTCCCACCAACAGTGCAGGAGGGTTCCCTTTTCTCCACACCCCCTCCAGCACTTATTTGTGGATTTATTACTGATGGCCATTCTGACTGGTGTGAGGTGGTATCTCATGGTAGTTTTGATTTGCATTTCTCTTATGATCAGCGATGTTGAGCATTTTCTCATGTGTTTGTTGGCCATCTGTATATCTTCTTTGGAGAAATGTCTATTCAGGTCTTTTGCCCATTTTTCCATTGATTGATTGGTTTTTTTGCTGTTGAGTTGTATAAGTTGCTTGTATATTCTAGAGTTTAAGCCCTTGTCCGTTGCCTCATTTGAAACTATTTTCTCCCATTCTGAGAGGTCCACACCACGATGGCTGCAGATTTCACTTGGTCATGCAGAGCTTGCTCTGGTGTTTTGAGGCTGTGGGGTTCTTGCAGGGGTTTGGCAGTGTTGGACAGCTGCTCTTCAGGGATGCATCACCCCTTGGGGGCTGGAGCAGCTATCTGGGTCACTGAGAACCTAAGAGGCTCTTCCCTAGGGCAGCCCAACTCAGAAGGACAGCCTGAGAATGTAGGCAGATCTTTTCACAGTCTGGCCGAGCTTGTTGCAGCTTTTCTGGGCTGCAGGGGCTCTTCCAGGGGGCTGGTGGTGCTGAGCAGTTATTTCACGGGAGTGGGGCTCCCCCTGGGGGCTTGGGCGGGTAGCAGGGCCATTGGAGACCCAAGAGGCTCCTCCCCAGGGCAGCCCAACTCAGAAAAACCATCTGAGATCTTTTCCCGACTTGGCCAGGATTGTTGCAGCTTTTCTGGGCTGCAGGGGGTCCTGCCTGGAGCTGGCAGTCCTATGCAGCTGGTCCACTAGAGCATCCCCTGGGGGCTTGGGCGGGTAGCAGGGCCGTTGGAAACCCAAGAGGCTCCTCCCCGGGGCAACCCGACTCAGAAAAACCATCCGAGAATTAGGCCGATCTATTCACAGCCTGGCTAAGCTTGTTCTAGCTTTTCCGGGCTGCAGGCCTTTTCTCGGGGGCTGGTGGTGTTTGGTGATACTCTGCGGAAGTGTAGCTCCTCCAAAGGGCAAGCAGGCCTGTGCAGGGACAGCCCCTGCGGTGGTAGGCTTCAGGCAATTGTTGAGGCCAGCCCTCCTGGATGGCAGGCAGCCCCAGGTCCGTGAGAGCGTAGGGTGTGGCGGGGGTGGGGGGAGGGGATGCACTGGGAAGAACAGCTTTCAGCTAGCTAGTGGGCCTGTAAGCTTGCTGTGGCGTGGGGGGTATTCTATGGGGACCCACCCCTTCTTTTCTCCCCTCCCCAGCACGGGCATAGACCAGGCTCTTCTCCCAGGTTCCCTCTGATGTGGCTTTCCCCTTCCCCACCCCTGAAGTATTGCTCCCTTCCTCTGCGACAGCTTTGTTTTCTAGTCTCCCAGGCAGTCTCTGCCCCGTCAACTGGTTTCTAGACCTCCCAAGCAGTTTCCGCTCTGCCCCGCCCCCCTAGCCCGGGGACTAATCTCTGGAGCCGAGGTCTCGGTGCCCAGCCCCCACCCAGGTGTCTCAATTTTTGGTGACTGTGCCCATAGTTCAGATGGTCCGTTGGGTTCTTGATCGGCTTTTCCGTACTCCAACTTACTGCTACACTCTTCTCTGCATCTGGAGATTCCTCCGGTTCGTTTGATCTTTCGCCCGGTAGGTGACTTTCTAGGGTGCGGGATCCCTTTCTCCTCCGCAGTTCCCTTTCGGGAGCACCCCTCCCGCTCAGATTCACTTTCTCTCACTTTCCTTTTTTCTCCCGTTCTGCCCAATAATGTCACGAACTTCTTGCTGTTATTGGAGTTTAGGTTCCTCTTCCAGCGATTGGTTGCTGTTCTGTGCGAATCATTTATTCTGTAGATGTGCTTTTTTTGTTGTGTTTGTGGGAGAGGGCGAGCATGTCCCCCTACTCCTCCGCCATCTTGTCCTCTTCTGCCTTGGCTTTTTATAGCTTTTAGATAGCACCAAATAGGTACAATACTGACAGTGTAATTTAATCCTTTGTAATTTTGCTGGCACATGATGACTTAAAGTAAAACTAACCTACAGAGATTTTGACGTGTGATAGGATAAATAAGCACTAAATTTATATTTATAAGCCATGATATGTGGCTGACTCCATTACCCAGTTAGATTGAGAAATTCATATAAATATATTTAAATCATTAAACACTGTCTCTCTTTTTTTATGAATTCTCAGCCAGAGGTGCTGAAAATATATTCAACCCTGCATTATACCATAGAGAATGTAAGAATTCTGCATGGCCAAGGCTAAGTGTACATTTTATGATCGTTCCACAAATTTTATTTTCTATTCTTAAATTCAGTTTTTTGTTTTGTTTTTTGCTGTTTTGTTTTACCCCTATTTCTTATTGACCCTTGTTTAACAAGAGAAAGCTCCTCCTTAAAAAAAGGAGCCTAGGATTGGTGTTTGGACTGTAATTATGATTGTTTTTAATAAGGAAGGAAACAATTCAGCAAGATTTTCCCAT
The DNA here is from genome assembly GCF_054392235.1 of Sus scrofa. NCBI lineage: Eukaryota > Metazoa > Chordata > Mammalia > Artiodactyla > Suidae > Sus > Sus scrofa. Next base: position 47,101,774 of record NC_139390.1, on the reverse strand, counting down.
TGGAAGGTATTCCCATGATTTGCATAAACTCTACAGATTTTAAGACTTATGGTAAAATTTTATTTGAATTTTCATCAGCTCATACAGCATTGACTCTGCTTCTGTCAGTTGAGTGCCTGACACAGACACAGCTGTCAGCAGAAGCCAGGCCAGACTACACTGTCCTGTTCATCCTGAAGATATTTTTCATGATAAAGAGTTGTGGTGAAGTGGGTCCTGTATCTTATCAATTCTTCCTGGATTATTGTTCTTTAACAAAGACCCTTCCCTTTAGCATCCATAGTAGGAAAATACTTTTTGGTAGGATTATTTTACAATTATACTAATGTTGAACTGCACACAAAGAATACTTAATTTAATCTATTTTAAGGTTAGTATTGCTCAGGGAAAAAAGAATTGACTATAGAGTCAGATTTGAATATCCAAAGGAAATGGCATCAGGCAACAGCAAAGCAGCAGAAGCTAAGAATAGTTATCAGGAAGCTTTCCAGACACAGAATAGTAGAGGAAGGGAAGTATTTAATGACTTACGGCCTCATTCCCTATTCACCTACCACCCTGCCCCATGGCCACATGTGGAAGTGAGGAATGGCCAGTAGAAGAATGAAATAACCTTCTATCAAGGAATAATTTTGGATGAGAATTTGTGCTAAGGGCATTCATTATATATACATATATATATTATACACACACATATATATCTGTGTATATGTGTATATATATATTTAATAACAATTTATAAATATATAAAAATATATGTTTTTAACAGAATTTATTTTGAAGGAGAGGGAGGTAGGCTTTTCCCAGGGTGATCAGGACAGAATAGAGGACAGATGATGATCATCCTGACGGAGGACACCATTTGTGTTTCCATCTAAGCAGAATTCATTGCCATGGCTTACCCAGTTCCATGAAATATCCTGTTCAGCCACATGTGTTTCAAATTGGTAGTTCTGAGCTTTAGGAATGGGCCTTGTGAGAGGGAAGAGGCATCAGGTAACTTCATTGATCCTTTTGTTCTAAATTCCATCACATACTCTGTTCCTCTCATCTGTATTGCATCTCAAGCCCTGACTTGCCACCTGACACAGTGCCCTTCTAGACATTGCACTCAATGGGTGGATTATATTGTTTACATTCACCTAAACATTGTCTCTATGGTGAAGCACCAGTCATCGTGTAGCAATGCATTAACTAAAATCTGCCAGAATTTTTTTAAGGTTAATCTTTTTTTATTATTATTAAAGCATAGTTGATTTACAATGTTTCTACAATTTCTGTTGTATGGCAAAGTGACCCAGTCATACACAGTTCCCTGAGCTGTACAGTAAGACCTCATTGCCCATCCATTCCAAACATAACATTTTGCACTCTTATAAAGTATTCATGCAGTTATTAGGCCCTCTCATGAGGAAGTAAGCAAACCCAAACACTTGGTTAGAGGATCTTAATTAAAAATTAGCTATAGTGCTCAAATGGATCAAATTAGCAATTCACAAATCCAGAATTTTATCTGACAATATAAAATAATGAAGCTTAAAGTCAGTTAATTGCTTGGTTCAGTAAGACTTTTTAGACTAAAAATATAAATTTAATGCCTTTGAAAAGCTCATGTGTTAAAAAAAAGAAAATTTGAAAGGGACGTAATCCTTGGGAAATACTGACTGACAGTGTTTATGTCTGTCACTGAGACTCACTCATTAAAATGATCAACAAGGCAACATGAATGTAATGAATTCTGACATCTGGTGCATTGCAGTGAAAAAATATTACTAAGAATGTCTAAACAAACACTCTTAAGTATGACTTTTATAAAATTATAAAAGTGTCATATAAAATAGTAGAAAAGAACATTCTTATACTTTTCCTCTAGACATATAAAAATTAAATTCTCAAGGTTTTTTTTCTTGTTCATTTCTTAGGCACTCAAAACCATTTATTGAATGGAAGTTTTTCAGTATTTATAACTAACAAAATAAGAACTTTAAAATTCTTAGGACTTTGTTCCTCTCAGAAAAATATAAGGTTTTGAGATGAGGTGTTAAGTGTTTTTTTCTGATCTGATAGCAGTTCTAAAATCAGTACTCAAGGTTCTAAGAATATCTACTCTGAATACATAAGATTCCGTTGTCAGCAATGACGGTAACTATAATGATACCTGGCAAAACGAAATTGGTTTTAAGGAGAGATAATCAAAATATGATGATGACAAATTATTCCTTTATCATTTTGTGGATCTGATGCACTTATTTTAAACCAAAGCTACAATGTAACTGAAAATTGAAACATATTTGGAAAACTGACATTTAATGACTTCTAGAAATCAGAACTTGATAGTACAGATTACAGAAGATGCATGGAGTTTCTTAAAAAGGATTTTATGAAATAAGGATCCATACAAAGGTGTTCTCAAATCTAGGGCGAAAAATTTTAACTTCTTTAATAATCTTGTGCTCCTATTTAATTCTTCACATGATTTCCCAAGGCAGAAAAAAAGGTAAGTATAATTGTTTGTATACATTTTTAACCTTAATCAACTTAAAAAATATGCATAACCTAAAAGGTGAGAGTGACCATATCTTCTCATCCACCTCCTAGAGTGATGATAGTAAAAACAAAAATAAACAAATGTGACCTAATTAAACTTAAAATTTTTTGCACAAAAAGGAGCCATAAGCAAAATGAAAAGACAACCCACAGAATGGAGAAAATATTTGCAAATGAAATGACTGACAAGATATTAATCTCTAAAGTATATAAATACCTCCTGCAGCTCAATACCAAAAAAAAAATCATCCAAAAAATTGGCAGAATATCTAAACCGATAACTCTCTAAAGAAGACACACTGATGGCCAAAAAACACATGAAAAGATGTTCAACATCACTACTTATTAGAGAAATGCAAATCAAAACTACTATTAGGTACCAGCCAGAATGGCCATCATCAAAAAGTCTACAAATAAGATATGCTGGAGAGGGTGTGGATTGTAAATGTAAATGTAAATTGGTGCAACCGCTGTGGAAAACAGTATGGAGATTCCTTAAAATACTATAAAATAGAAATACCATACGATCCAGCCATCCCACTCCAGGGCATCTATCCAGAGAAAACCACGTCTTAAAAAATACAAGTACTCCAATGTTCATTTCAGTACTATATACAATAGCCAAGACATGGAAGCAACCTAAATGCCCATCAAGAGGAGTAAGAAGATGTGTTCCATACACAATGGAATAATAAGGAAGGAAATAATGGCATTTTTCAGCAACATGGATGAACCTAGAAATTATCATGGTAAGTGAAGTTAGTCAAGCAGTGAGACACAAACATCATTTGCTATCACTTATATGTGGAACCTAAAAAAGAATTATGCAATGAATTTATTTGCATAATAGAAACTGACTCACAAGACTTTGAAAAACATGGTTACCAAAGGAGACAGGCTATGAGGGAAGAGATGGGCTGGGGGTTTTGAAATGGAAATGTTGTAAAATTAGGTCATTATGATGGTTGTACAACTATATACATAATAAAATTAATTGAATTAAAAAATAAAACAATAAAACTGGACAGTTAAATGTTATTTGGGGCAAAATGAGGACTATAGCCTGGAAGGCAGTGTTTCAGAGAGCTCTGATAAACTGATCCAAAGGGGTAGGGAGGAATGTCAGTATATATGTGACTTTGGTGAAGGGAGGAGATACATGCAATGAAGCACAGATTTTAGAGAAGGCTGCTGCTAGTCATAAGGATCAGACGTCATCAAGGATTATAGTGTGTTTTGAGCTATGAGGCAATGGAAGAATTATTCTCATAAAATCTTCTACTGAAAATATATAACTATCTGAAGACCTGTTCTACCGTTTTCCCAGAGCACAGAAGGCCTCACTCCTGATGTCCACCCTGAGCTACTTTCAGAGGATGTTGAGGGTCAGCAGTGGCTCACAATTCAATCCTTGTAGAGGCTGATGGAAAGTGTCATTCTCCAGTTCACAACCTACTCAATCTCTCTCTACATACAAATAACTACAAGTGCATGCATACACATACTGATATATAATGTCAAAGGCAAGATAGGTACTGTATTAGCTAGAGGAACATAAAAATATATACAAATGTGAACTTTTCATATAAATTCAAAATTAAGAAAAAATCAGATTTATTAAAATTCATGACACAGTTCTTTGGATGCAACTATGACAGATTTGTTAGATCACTTTTACCTTCACAATGTAAGGAGCTATTTAAGTTGAACAAAGTTCAAAAACAATGTTAGCCATTTTTGGACAGCAGCCAATATGGGCCTGTAATATTTGAGAAAATAACATATCAAATGAACCATGCATTTACACAGACTTTATCCCTAATGGGATTTTCCAAATCATAGCACAAGAAGTAGGAATTATACTCTCATTGAGTAGAAGAAAGAATGGCTGGAGTGTAAGCATTTGAGGCAGCTGGGAATAGGGTGGGGTTTGATGATGCCAGAGAGAAGGGAGCTGAGAATTAGCACAAAAATCTATGAAAAATTCTCAAGTCTTTGATCATCTTCAAAATTCCACATACACACAGCAAGAATCTAAAATTTCTGGCTAGGAGTTGTCATTATGGCTCAGTGGTAATGAAACTAACTAGTATCATGGGTTTGATGATATGGGTTTGATTTTTGGCCTCATTCGGTGGGCTAAGGGTCTGGCATTGCTGTGAGTTGCAGTGTAGGTTGCAGACATGGCTTGGATCCCACTTTGCTGTGGCTGTGGCATAGACTGGCTGCTATAGCTCCAATTTGACCCCTATCCTGGGAACTTCCATATGCTATGAGTACAGCCCTAAAAAGAAAAGAATAATTTAAATTTAAAAAAGTTTTAAGTGAAAATTCTGTCTGAAAAATAATCCTATTTTTCCTGAAAAACATATTTCAGGAACATTTTAGATTTTAGGCACAGGCAGAATACACCTATCTTTCAAATGAGAACCCAAGACTTTTCACTGAGAATTGCAAGTATGCTCTAGTAAAAAAAGATGATTCCAGAGGGAGTTCCTATTATGGCACAGAAGAAATGAATCCAACTGGTATCCATGAGGATGCAGGTTTGATACCTGGCCTTGCTTGGTGGGTTAAGGATCCAACACTGCTCTGAGCTGTGGTGTAGGATGTAGATGCAGCTTGGATCCTGCATTGCTGTGGCTGTGGTGGAGGCCAGCAGCTGTAGCAGCTGTGAGTGTAGCCCTAAAAAAAAATCCAGAGAAATAAGGGAAAAACTAAAAAAGACATGGTTTAATGAGGCCTAAAACTATTCACAATAGCCAAGACATGCTCAGTGTTTCCTGTAAGTTATCCATCTTTGCCTCCAGTTTATTTCCAGTGTCTTGCATCATCTTCAGCATCAACAGTCTAAAGTCTTTTTCCTGGAGGCTGAGAATCTCCTCATCACTTAGCTGATTTTCTGGGGTTTTTCCTTTCTCCATCATCTGAGTTATCATTCTCTGTCTTTTCATTTTTATAGGTTTTTGGTGTGGTGACCTTTTTACAGATAAGAGTTGTAGCCTCTCTTACTTCTGGTGTCTACCCTCTGTTGTGGCTGAAGTCTGTATGGGGGCTTGCTGTAGGCTTCCTGATGGGAGAGACTGATGCCTGCCCACTGGTAAATGGAGCTGATTCTTATCCCTCTGGTGGTGGGGCTTTGTCTCTGGGTGGGATTAGAGGCAGCTGTGTTCCTTGGGGGGGTCTTGATGCAGTAAACAAGATTATTCAAAACATGATGAAAGACATCAAGCCGCAGATTTAAGAATCTCAGTGAAAACCAAACCAATCCGTTTAAAATGTGTTTTCTTTATATGGTTCCTCTCCATCTGAAAATAGTATGGGCGGATTAGAATTACTGTGATTCCATTGTAAAGTAAGAAGTGACTATTCTTGACTCTCACTAAAAAACTAAAAATAAATTGTACAAAAATTCCTCAAATAATCATAGAAGTCTCCATGTTTATGTATATTGCTAGCTAGCTAGCTCCCAATGATGTCAAATCACAAACCTGTTAGTTTGCCTTTGCCATACATGATGACACACCTCTACTAAAGCTCTGATTAATTGACTGATTTTTTTTCTGGTTACCAATTATTTCAATGGATATTTAGTAAATATTTCATTGCATCCTTTACACAAGAAATATAGAAAAAAATTCATTATTCAAAATTTTCTATTTATACAGACGTGCTTGAGAAATTTTGTGGGTGCCATTTCAGGTCTACAATAAAGCAAATATCACAATAAAGTGAGTCACATGAATTTTTTAGTTTCTCAGTGCATATAAAAGTTATGTTTACATGATAATGTAATGTATTAAATAAGCAATAGTATTATCTAAAAATGTACATATCATTTAAAAAATACATCATTGCTAAAAATTGCTAGTTATCATCTGGCAATGAAGAATTGCTACAAACCTTAAATTTGTTTTAAAGAATGAAATATCTTTGAAATGCAATAAAGCAAAGCACAATAAAATAAGGTATGCCTATATGAAAAACACAAATCTGCGGTAGATTGGAATAAAGAGCATTAGAGCATGGACTCTTACTTGAAAAAATATTCCAAATATAATTACAATCTTTACCATCTACAGTTAATAAGGATGTATATGCCCCAGAGCTACTGAAGAATTATAGTAAAAGAGTTAATGATTTAACACAGAATATTGAAATGAAACATGGAAAGTCACATTTGAATCATTAATTTGGTGGCCACATGTGGCTATTGAAATTTTGAAATCAGTATTTGTAACATTTTTGTCTGGCTGAAGAGGATGTATCACCTATAATTTTTTTTTTTTGTCTTTTTTTGCCATTTCTTGGGCCGCTCCCGCGGCATATGGAGGTTCCCAGGCTAGGGGTCTAATCAGAGCTGGATCCGCCAGCCTATGCCAGAGCCACAGCAACGCGGGATCCGAGCTGCGTCTGCAACCTACACCACAGCTCATGGCAACGCAGGATCCTGAAACAACTGAGCAAGGCCAGGGATCGAACCTGCAACCTCATGGTTCCTAGTCAGATTCATTAACCACTGTGCCACAATGGGAACGCCCTATCACCTATAATTTTTACCTACAGTAATATTTACAAAAATATTTACCTGTTTTTTGTATCAAATATTCTACAAATATTGTGGATTTGTCTGTTTTGTAATTGTGGCCATTTTTGCTTTATATATTTTGAGGTCTCCGTATTAATTCTTACACATTTACCACTCATAAATTTTTGCTAAATAAAAGCTTTTTTTCCACATGTGGGTGACACTTTTATAAATGCCATTGCTTTTTAAATAAATTTTATTGGAATGTAAGTGACAAAATATTGTATTCACTTCAAGTGTATAGTAAAGTGAATCAGCCATAGATATTAATATATATCCTTTTTTTTTGATTCTAGGTGAAGTCAGACAGAGGAAGGTAAATGTTGTATGAGATCACTATGCTTTTATAACAACTGGTACTAATGTTTTTGTTTTGCCTCGAAGTCTATTTTGTATGGTAAAAATATGTCAACACTGTCTTCATTTTGGTTGTGGTTATATGGTATCCTTTTATTTATTAAACTAGAGTTCACATGATGTTTTTCAATTTCTGTAATACGGAAAAATGACCCAGTCATATATAAATGTACATTCTTTTTTCATACTATCTTCTATCAAATTTCAAATCGAGATTGGACATAGGACTGTACGGTAGGACCTCATTGCTTATTCATCCCAAATGTAACAATTTGCATCTACTAACCCCAAATTTATCGTCCATCCCACTCCCTCCCCCATATCCCCTGCAACCACAAGTCGGCTCTCCATGTCCATGTTCTGTTTCTGTTTTGTAGATAGAATCATTTGTGCCATATTTTAGATTCCACCAAGTAAGCTAGATCACTTGGTATTTTTCTTTCTCTTTCTGACTTACTTCACCTAGTATGAGAATCTCTAGTTCCATCCATGTTGCTGCAAATGGAATTGTGTCCCATGTACCACATCTTAATCCATTAATCTGTTGATGTACACTTAGGTTGTTTCTATGTCTTGGCTATTGTGAATAGTGCTGCAATGAACATAGTAGTGCATGTATTTTTTTCCAATGAAAGTTTTGTCCAGATATATGCCCAGGAGTAGGATTATTGTATCATATGGTAGTTCCATATTTAGTTTTCTGAGGTACCTCCGTACTGTTTTGAAAAGCAGTTGCATCAATTTACAGTCCCACCAGCAGTGAAGAAAGGTTCCCTTTTCTCCAAACCCTTTCCAGCATTTGTTTTTTGTTAACTTGTTAATGATGGCCATTCCGACATGTTGTGAGGTGGTACCTCACTATAGTTTTGATGTGCATTGATATGGTATATTTTATCTGTTCTTTCACTTTAAAGATTTTGTAAGCTCATGTTTTTGATGTGTCTCTTGTAAGCAGTCAGCAGGTATTTTTTATGCAATCTTTAATTAGATAGTTTATGACTAATATAAGTGCTAATTTTTGTTTCACATTTAACATCTTATGTTCACATGCCTATATATTGCCTTTTTTGAAATTATTTCTGCCTTTATTTTTAATGCTTATCTTCAATCTAAGTTTTTATCTTTGCAAAAGGTTAACATCTTTACTAATATTTTCTAATAAATTATTGCTTACCCTAGAAGTTACAACATGTCACCTAGACGTACCACAATGTAATATTAATTGGTACTTTTAATGATATAATATCCTTGGAACACTTTACCTCTGTTTAGTTTTCTTTTTTTTATTTTTACAACTGAACCTGTTTTATTGAAGTCTTTACATCAAAGACCTTGAAAGTTAACCACTTCTCTACATTTCTACTCACAATTGTTTCTCAAGGGTTATAACAATGAATGAACACAAAACTTCAAATACGAACTATAAAATATAATTTTCTATGAAATTTATAACTTAAAAAATGTGTTTTTATAAAAAAGATGGTTTTGTCATGTCATTTCACAAGATATTTTCCTTATTATTTATTTATTATTTCACTCATTTTGTCTTCCTTTGTTACTTTTGATATTTTCTTCTGATTGCTATTATAGTTCATTTTCTTTTTGTGTCTTAATCTATCCATATATCAGTATTATTTTTATATTTTCCAATTATATTACTTCTAAATCAAATCTTTTTCAACTCTCAAAATACCTTTACTTTCTGTTTCCATGCTGAAAATGAAAGTTTAACATTTTTTTAAAAATATTTTTATTTTTTTTTCTTTTTATGGTCTCAACTGCAGCATATGGATGTTCCTAGGCTAGGGGTTTAATCAGAGCTGCAGCTGCAGCCTATGTCACAGCCACAGACACACCAGATCCAATTCACATTTGTGACCTATGCCACAGTTTAGCAATGCTGGATACTTAACCCACTGTGTGAGGCCGTGGAATGAACCCACATCTTCATGGACACTATGTTGGGTTCTTAACTGGCTGAACCACAACAGAAACTCTGGAAAGTTTAACATCTTTGTATCTTTGAGTATCTTAGTCTGTGTATGGTTATTCTAATTTTTGGAGAGAATGTAGTCTGCTTTTTGTACCTATTATTTACTTTGATTATCCCTCTTGTAATCATGTATCATCATATGTCTATATATTTTTGATTGTGTGCTAGACTTTGGATTACAAAATCATTATTTAAAAAAAAAAACACTCAGTGCCAAGAATGATGTTATCTTCTTCATGAGAGGATTTATGTTGTATTTCTGCCAGATGCCTAAAGAGACTTCAAAGCTGGCATCATCATAGCCCAACATTAGCCCTGAGATTTACTGCGTGGCTATGTGGCAAAAGAGGGTTCATTTCTGGCTTACCCAGACTCCTGGATTGAAGCTCTTGAGGTTTCACCTCACCAGGAAGTCTACCAGAGTGAAGTTCAGGGCTTCACTCTGAGTAGATTCTGGACCTTATTTGCTTTTCCTCTACCGAAGTGAGGTTATTAAAAGTGTTGTTCAGCCTTTTGACTCTCTCTTCTGGATCAGCAAACAGACACAGAGCAAAAATTATTCTTAAGCCAGTTTACTCTATCTCCTAATGCCTCAACATTAGGACAGAGTTCCTCATATTGTGGTAAAGATGAAATGAATCAATGATATAAAACATGTAGTGTCTGGAACATAGCAGGAACTAAATTATTATCTATGAATATTATTTATAATATTAACTTCTCCAAAGTGATTTTGGTAGTCTCTGTTATCATTGTTGCCTGGACATCTGCCAATATAAATCAGACTGATTTATCAGTTTTATTCTACAAATATTTATTGTATAATTTTATGGATTAAATTACTTGTCAGAATATGGGAAGCACATATCCCCATGAAATTTATAGAATAGCAATGAGTATTAATATAACAGTAATAAGGGGCAATTGTGGAAGTATCAAATAGTTATTGAGTAAGAGTTTTCTAAGAGGCTTTTTTTCTTGAAACCATCCAAATAAATACAAACTTTATATTTAAAATCCCAGATGTTTCTGGGGAAAAAGTTACTATTTGCAATGAAATAATGAAATTTTTGTGGTAAGCCCTAAATTAATTGCAATCAACTATCATGCACAAGCTAGAATAATTAATCAATGTTATAATATTGGAGTTTGTGTTTTGTGTTGCTTTTTTTTTGCCTTTCTCTTTTGCACCATTTTGCTAAGCACTAAATGTCCTTCAGTAATATGTTAAGTTAGATAAAAGAGTAAATACCAATTCAATCATTAGTTCAGATAACTAGTCATCTTTTAAAGCCTTATATTAATACATTGTCACCTTAAAATAAAAGTTCACCCTGAAAGGACAGAAAATCATCATGATTTAAGGATAATTTGGATGAGATGCAAACCGATTAAAGCCAGATCCTGCTATATCCTAGTATTAGTCATGGTACCATTTTTTAGGCTGAAATGTTTTATTCTTTGGTGCTATTATCCACTGACTCTTTTATTCTCCTCTACATGCTATGTTACCAGCATGATGAATACTCCAATTGTCACTATGCAGATTGCCTCTTCAACACCTGCCATGAGGAAATCAACATCCTTTGTTAGCAGAGATGAGTATCCACTTCAATTTTACAGTTAAATGAACTAATGTGAATATTTATGTCACCTGTATGATAATCAGGAAAAAAATTATTCATATATTCTCTTAAACTGTACATTTATTAGGGTTCCTGAAATTGTTTTTTTTTTAATTTTTATTTTAAAGTAGTTAACTTGTGAGATGTAGGACACTGAAGGTCCTCTATAATCCAGTCCCTCCCTAACTTGGAAACTGAGCACATACATTCCCCTCTGCCTTCCAAGGGATTTGTATCCCTAGTAATTAAGATCTAATGTTTTTTTTATCACTTCAGCATGGACATAATAGTGGCGAAGTATGGAATGTGGTCCCCCCAGAAGGCAGGTGATGTGGAGGGAAATTGTCTAAAGAGTTTTCCAAAACAAAATAATGCCATTCAAAATCAGTCTACTTTTAGGAAAAAATAAAAGAAAACATATTATACTGTTATAAACTCAAGGAATGAGAAATGCAATGGCCCCACATTTCTAACACATTTTATATTTTTATACAATCATCTTGAAGACGGAGTTTGGATTTCTCTGCTTTGTGTGAATTTGTGAGTGCTAATTGTAATGTATATATTATATATATATGTATATATACATATATATATATGAAAGGGGCAAAAAAATTAGTCTATTTTTTTATCAACAAAACAAATTGGAAATTCTAAATAATATCAATAATAGTATTCTCCAGCCAAACTTTTTTTAGGATAAGCTCTGAACAATTGCAGTTGTTGCTGTATTGTCCCATAACACCTGACAGCATTCTTTACACATTGTTTATAACCAATAGTGTTTATTACAGAGATACATACAAGTTAAAGTGAATGAAACATTTTCCTCACTTCTCCCTTGTATTCTTTATTCTACAAAACACAAAAAATGAAAGAAATTCTACTGAAACAACAAACAGTCTAGGGAAAGGAAATCCTACTTGATTAATTCAAATATTATTTTTTACAACTCATTAAGACAAGATATAGTCTTTGGTACGTTTTATCTATACTTTTCTGGAAATACACAAACATTTTAAAATCTCTATTCCTTAAGATATAATTCAAGTTTATAATATCATTTAAGTGAAGTTCTTTAGGATTCTTTATAAACACTTCTTACTGTTCTATTTTGCAGCCTAAATTTTCATAAATAAATTATTTTAAATGCATTTTGTTATTCAATTTATTCTGTAGAACAATATCTTAATTGAATATTCTGAAGAAGTTTGCTTTATTGAAAGTACAGAGAATAGTTTTGACTAACATAACCATCAATGGCTTTGCATGCTTCTACATTTTAAATCCATGGTACCCATCACCCTCACACACACACACACACAAACACACACACACACGAAGAGTACTGATTTTTAAGTTTATGAGGCTTGAATTAATGAATATTTATAATGGTGATTTAACAACACTGGCTAATCAGAATAATTAGAGAAGTAAGATTAGGTTCTGAGACTGCAAAGAATAAAATCATATTAAACTTCAGTATTTTTAAATGTTTAAATAACTGGCACCTTAGTGAGAAAAATTATATTGATGTAGAAATAAAGACATATTTTCCACTGTGCTTTCAACATCAGTAAGAGGAGTTAAATTTCTAAACAATGATTTTGTGTCGGAACTGTTTTAATTGCTTTATTTGCATTATCAACCCCTTGAAGTTGGGGATATTACTATTCTCATTTTATAGAGCAAATTAAATTGATAAAAAGTTAAGAACTAGCCTAAGGCAACATAGCTCTAACTAGTTGATATGAATTTAATCTGCTGACTCCAAGAACAAAATATTTTCTGAAATCATTCTGTACTAAATATGACTGCTGAGATTTCTCAGGGTGATACATCAGAAATAGAAGTTTAGTTTGTTAGTGTTTGAATTACAGTGATTTATCATGGGAAAAATAGCCATTCCAAACATGGGATAGAAATCATTAATTAGATTTCAATACTTCCAACTATGACACCCTGAAATTAGAAACCAAGATATATTGGATTTCCAGATAGCTAAAGACAGTAGCAGTTGCCTAGATCCACATCTCCCAATATTTTCTCCAAAAACAAAAGAACAACCAAAAAGAACAGGTAAATTAGAAACACACATACACAAACACACACACAAAGCAAGTCATTACCAAAATGTAAAAACAAATGCACAAACTTTAAAAAACTATGATTAAAAAAAATCTAATCTAATCAGGCAACCTTCCACATACCTATCTCACTCCATGCCTTTGCATAAAGCAAAGAAAAAGGACAGACAGGAAAGGAAGCTAGCAATAGGCCAAGGGTACTGCACCACAGATCAAAAGGAGAAGTCTATCTTAAGTGTGAAAACACAAAAGTAAATCCCAGCAGAGCAGGGAGGACCTAAAGGAAACTGAGAGATACATGTGATTCTATTCAAAACACTGGACTTTGAATAGCATAGCCTCTCAGTGTGTGTGTGTGTGTGTGTTGGGGGCAATGAGATTCACTCACTGGCAAATGGGTGAAGAAGAGGTTATGAAACAAAAAATAAAAGTTAGGGTTCAATAAGGCAAAAAATATTATAAAAATGTTAGATAACACAAGATCTGTCACTCCCAACAAAAACATCAAACTAAAGAAGCTAACTTTGCCACACTTAGAGAAGACAAAAAGTCTTGGAAATCCTTGTAAATTTAAAAATCATAAATAGGAGATAACTCTTTGCAAGGGTATGACTTTATTATTTTTTTTAGATTCCAATTTTTTGTTTTTAAATTTTTTTTGGTTTTTTTTTGTTTGTTTTTTTAATTTATTTTTTCCCACTGTACAGCAAGGGGATCAAGTTATCCTTACATGTATAAATTTTTCCCCCCACCCTTTGTTCTGTTGCAACATGACTATCTAGACATAGTTCTCAATGCTACTCAGCAGGATCTCCTTGTAAATCTATTCTAGGTTGTGTCTGATAACCCCAAGTTCCAGATCCCTCCCTCTCCCATCAGGCAGCCACAAGTCTATTCTCCAAGTCCATGATTTTCTTTTCTGTGGAGATGTTCATTTGTGCTGGATATTAGATTCCAGTTATAAGTAAAATCATATGGTATCTGTCTTTGTCTTTCTGACTCATTTCACTCAGGATGAGAGTCCCTAGTTCCATCCATGTTGCTATAAATGGCATTATGTCATTCTTTTTTATGGCTGAGTAGTATTCCATTGTGTATATATACCACTTCTTCCAAATCCAATCATCTGTTGATGGACATTTGGGTTGTTTCCATGTCCTGGCTATTGTGAATAGCGCTGCAATGAACATGCGGGTGCATGTGTGTCTTTTAAGGAGAGTTTTGTTTGGATATATGCCCAAGAGTGGGATTGCGGGGTCATATGGAAGGTCTATGTATAGATTTCTAAGGTATCTCCAAACTGTTCTCCATAGTGGCTGTACCAGTTTACATTCCCACCAACAGTGCAGGAGGGTTCCCTTTTCTCCACAACCCCTCCAACACTTGTTATTTGTGGACTTATTAATGAGGGCCATTCTGACTGTTGTGAGGTGGTATCTCATGCTGATTATAAGAGAAATGCAAATCAAAACAACCATGCGGGTATGACTTTAAAAAAAAAAAGGCATTCAACAAGTTTCAATTAAAGAATCTATCTTTCCTTTCCTCCAAGAAAACAACCATGAAGCAGAATAAACAACAAACATATAACAACAAATGCAGGACACTCAAAGCTGAATTAGATACAATCAAGCAAACATTGAATATTAAAAATCAAAAAAGCAAAAGAAACAAAAAAACTTAAGCTACAAATGCAAAAATTAAAAGCATAAATAAGTGTGAACTCAGACATGAAAAAGAACAAAGTAGAATAAAAGACAAAATTATCTCAGAAATAATTACTGAAGTACACAGTGACCAAGGGGTATTGACTCAAATGAAAGTGTAATAAATCATTGAAGAAAGTCAAGAAAATACCCAAGAGAATGAAACTGAGATAAGGGAAGTGCTAAAATGTGTTAGAGAAAAGGTGGTGGAAACATAAACAAAGAAGGAATAATATTTGATAATAGCAGTCCGTGAAGTATGAAACAATTTAACATTGTAAAACTTAATCCAAGAAGACCTTACAATAATAAAAGACTCAGATACTACTATTGGGGGCTCCTACCAAGTAAATAAGTAAGTTGACCCAAAGCTATCCGTTCTGGGATGTATTCTAGAAAAACAACTTCAATTATGAGTAATCTTCAACACCTCCAAGCATACATATGTGTATGTAAGTGTGTGTGTGTGTGCGCGCATAGTATATAGGACAAAAAAAAAAAAAAAGATGGGTAAAAGGGGTAGAATGCCACTATTTGAATAGTATATGTGGCAACATTATAGAAATATTGCAAATAAAAATGGAAAAGAGGAGACGAAAACAACAAGGTAGAAGAATGTCATTGATTGTTGTTGTACAGGCAATTGGTGTGAATAAAGGATACTATTAAAAGTGACAAAAAATTATAAAATATTGAATAATAAAACATGGGCTTAGATCATTAAAATTATATGCATATTATAATAAAAATACTAGAGTAAAAAAGCTACAGTAAAATCATGTAAATACAACAAAATAGAAACCTTCTTAATTATCAAAAATTAGGTGAGTTAAAGCCAAAACACATCTCTTAGAAAAGGAAACACAACAAATATAACATACATAATTATAAAATGTTTTGACAGAGTTGAGAACATATTAATTCACCTACTAGAATAAAAGAATCAGTTTATTTGACAATGTAACATTGCATATTTCTCTATCACTAAAAACATACTTAAATTGATTCTAAAATGCTAAAATTGAAGAGAAGGCAAAGGCAAATGAGGAAATAGAGACATAAGAAAGGAGGTAGAATAATCGAGACAAAAAGTGCATTTAACATAACAAAGAAAGACATTATTTTCATGTTAAAAGTCAACACTCATGATGAAGATATAACAGAAATTACAAGAGGTGAAAGAAGACAGATAAAAACATATTAGTAATAGTTGGTTTTCATATACTTTTCTCAAAATAAGACAGGTAGAGTGGACAAAAATAAGTGTATAGAAGACAACAATCACCAAAATATTCAAACATCTCATGCAGCTTTAAATCAAAAAACCAACCCAATCAAAAAATGGTCAGCATACCTAAATAGACATTTTTCCAATTAGGACAGACAGATGAGTAAAAAGTACGTGAAAAAGATGCTCAACATCATTAATTATTAGAAAAATAAAAATCAAAACCACAAAGAGATATCACTACACAACAGGCAGAATGGCCATCATTAAAAAGTTTACAAACAACAAATGCTGAAGAGACTGTGGAGAAATGGGAACACTTTATATTGTTAACAGTAATGTAAATTAGTACAGCCATTGTGGAAAATAGTATGGAGTTCTTTAAAAGACTAAATGTAGAACTACCATACGATCTAGCAATCTCACTTCTGGGTGTATATTTGCAAAAAAAAAAAAAACATAATTTGAAAAGATACATGTACCCCAATGTTCACTGCAGCACTATTTAAAATAGACAAGATGTGGAAGCAAACTAAATGTTCAGTGACAGAAGAGTGGATACAGATGTGTTACATATATACAATGGAATGTTACTCAGCCATAAATAAGAATATAAGAATGCCATTTTCAGAACATGTACGGACTTAGAGGTTATCATACTAAGTGAAATAAGACAGAGAAAGATGAATATCACAAGATACCATTTATATGCAGAATCTAATAAAAATGACACAAATAACTTATAAAACAGAAACGAATTCATGGATTTCAAAATCAAATTTATAGTTACCAAAGGGAAAATTATATGGGAGAGGTATCAATTAGGGGGATGGGATTAATGAACACACACAAATAGATATAAAATAGGTAACTAACAAGATCTGTTCTATAGCACAGGGAAATTTACCCAGTATTCTGTAATAAACTCTATGAGAAAAAAGAATGACTATATAATTATGTATAGCTGATTCATTTTGTTATAAATCCAAAAATAATACAACATTGTAGGTCCACTGTACCCCAATAAAATTAAAAAAGACCTAAGGAAAATACTCAATTTGGTGGATTTTATGGATGTCTATCAAATTTTATGCCCTGATAAATGAAAAGATACCTTCTCCTAAGCACTCACATGAAATTTGCAAAATTCACCATATATTAAGTTGCATACACACAAAAATCACTGGATTCCATTAAGTAGGTTTATTAAATAACCTCTCATCATAATACAGTAAATTTAGACATTATTAACAAAACTGAAAAGTTTCAGCCAAATCAAAAACAAAAAGAAAATTAAAAGCCTAATTCTAATCAACTAAGGTAAAAAGGGGAGTTCCCGTCGTGGCGCAGTGGTTAACGAATCCGACTAGGAACCATGAGGTTGCGGGTTCGGTCCCTGCCCTTGCTCAGTGGGTTAAGGATCCAGCATTGCCGTGAGCTATGGTGTAGGTTGCAGACACGGCTCAGATCCTGCGTTGCTGTGGCTCTGGCGTAGGCCGGGGGCTACAGCTCTGAT
The DNA here is from genome assembly GCF_054392235.1 of Sus scrofa. Taxonomy (NCBI): domain Eukaryota; kingdom Metazoa; phylum Chordata; class Mammalia; order Artiodactyla; family Suidae; genus Sus; species Sus scrofa. Next base: position 47,084,127 of record NC_139390.1, on the reverse strand, counting down.
TAGACCCCTAGCCTGGGAACCTCCATATGCCACGGGAGCGGCCCAAAGAAATAGCAAAAAGGCAAAAAAGGCAAAAAAAAAAAAAAAAACTAAGATAAAAAGGAATATAAACTAAATTACCTCTATTTATGATACATGTCAAGGCAATGATCACAAGAAATTGCATGGCGCTAAAAACTTTTTCAGGTAAAATTAAGTGATTGAATAAATAATGAAATTATGTCATTTTATAAAAATTTTATTTATTTATTTTTTCAGGGCCGCTCCCATGGCATATGGAGGTTCCCAGACTAGGGGTCTAATTGGAGCTACAGCTGCTGGCCTACACCACAGCCACAGCAATGCCAGATCTGAGCCGCATCTGGGACCCACACCACAGTTCACGGCAATGCTGAGCGAGGGCGGAGATTGACCCACAGCCTCATGGTTCCTAGTTGGATTTGCTTCTGCTGCACCATGACAGGAACTCCCTTATAAAAAATTTAAAGTTGTAATTATTAATAAATTGAATACAATCATGAGCTCAAAAATAAAAGGAATAAGTAAATAAAAAATAATATAAAATGGAGGAAATAATTTAAAAATTTTAAAAAGCTAATGAAGTAGAAAATTAAAATCAGACCTATTTAATACATTAAAATCCTGTTTTGTGTTTTGTCCTTTTTTTAAGTAACCAAGGAGACAAAATACCACTTAATTTGATCAGAAAAAAAAAATGAGAAAATACAAACACAAAATGAAAAATGTCAAAGAAATTTAAAGAGAAAACATTTTTAAAAATCATAGGAGACTATTTTGAAATGCACTGTGCAAATAACTTTGAATGAATGAATAAATAGTCACCATTTGGCAAACAACACAATAATACTTGTTTCAAGAAAGAATCATCATTGGAGATTGAACTCTTTCTGTTAAGTACGATGAAAAACAATATTGACGTAGTTTCAGGCATTTTCTCAGTATATCCTTTTAATTGCACAGTGGATAATGTTGCTTTATGGTGGAAAAACATAGCCCACAGCCCTTATACAAAGTGATGAAAATTAACACCCCAAATAAATCAAATCAACATCACATTAATATGATAGATTGAAAACTGTGGATCATCACTTTTGTGGTACTCTTATCAAAAGTACATAACTTGAATTTAATTCCTGAGAAAACATCCAACAAGACAAAATCGATGACCATTCTACAAAATAACTGTTCAGAACTTGTAAAATTAAGAGTGTTCGTGTAAGGCAAAGGACTATCCTACACTGAAAGGTGACATAATAACTAAATGTTATACTGAATATATTTCAATCTAGATAAAGAACACTGAAAGGACAATTGATGAATTTTTAATAAAGCCAGTAAAAGCAATTTATAGAGTTATATCATTGTTAACTTTCTGATTTTTGATAACTGAATTATGATTATGGGATATTAATATTTGAGGAAGCTGAGTGGTATATGGTAATCCTTTGTAATATTTTTCACAAGTTTACTGTATCTGATTTTATTTCAAAACAAAAAGTTAAATACTAAAAATATAATGAAAGAAAATGAACTTAGGCAAAGAAAGTCTTTGTTAAGTTTTTAAATATCTAGAACCTTATAAAAACAATAAATCAATTTTGGATTTGGGAAAGCTGTTTTTTCCTAAATAAACTAAAGAATTGAACAACTTAACTACTAGATTTTAATCTAGCAATTAAAACATATATATCATTTTGGCAAAGAACCTACATTTACTTCTGGAAAATAAGTAAAGGGGAAAATAATGTAAGAATGAGAATTTGTTAATATGTAGAGAAATGGAGTGCATTAACTTGACATAAACATAACATTCTGTCAGGAATTATAAAAGTCATTTGAGAAAAAATGAAGATACTTGATAAATATAATTTAACTTCAAACATTCAGCTAAGCAATGGGAATTTAGAACGTCCATTTTTATATACTCATATTATTAGTTAAAAATACATGTACGTGTACATTATTTACATATACATGCAAATATAATAGTTTTGCATTGTAAAGAACAATTGTCTTCAATTCTTACCAAGATATCACTTCAGGATTTTTTTGTCATTAATTTAGCAGAAAAGAATAGATAATTTTAGGGCATTATGAAAAGTTTTAATTACTCAGTTGCCTATATAAGAAACGCTATAAAGAAAAGAAGAAATATTTTCTTTGGGGGGCAGCTGTGCTCTAGAAAGCTTTATTTAAACTAGTCATTGTGGATTTAAGAAAACTATATAGTTCTAAAACAACAAACAGATTGAACGACTAATTTAAGTAGCAAAACACCTTAAATTTATATTTTAAAATTATATTTTAGAAAGGGTTAATAAAGAGTTATCTCTAGCTGACAAATTACAGCTAGTTAATTATATGAGGGGGATCAGACTTTCATTTATACTGAAAGCCCACCTGCAGGTAATTGAGTTTGGCTCCCACTATTTCTCTGAAAATTTAAAGGGTTTTAAAACCATGAATTATAGTGTAATATTAAAGTTGATGCACTGCAATTCCACACACATAAAACTCAGTCAGAGGAATTTATAAGTAAATCACTTGAGATAAAATGAAGATGATTTTTAAATAAACTTAAGAACAATGAACTTACAGTAAAATCTATGGTGCCCAAGACAAAATATGAGCATATCATGTTTATCTATATGGCCAAACTCTTAAAATTGCAGAATATAGATCAGTATTTATTGTGGAATTAGGAGATATCTCCTACACAGGGCAAACTTCCTAGGTAAAACAAATGATGGCAGGCCATAAAATATACTAAATGTCAGTAATGTGAACCACATAAGCAGGATCACTTCAAACGGCCTGTTTAAAAAGACAACAGCAGGTCATTATCATCAGAGACAATTATCACCAAGCTTGAGGCTGAACACCTGCCAAGGTTGTATCAAAACATATTTTAGTTTGAACATGGAGAATAATATTCATATTTGTCTTACTGAATACAGGACAATGACCCAAAGCTTCAGGAAAATTACCATTTTAATCAACTATGAGAAAACTGTAATAGGAGTTCCTGTTTTGACTCAGTAGGTTAAGAACCTGACATAACATCTGTGAAGATGTGGCTTTGATCCCTTTAACCATTCAGTGGGTTAAAGACCCAGCGTAGCAGTTAACTGGTGTGTAGGTTGCAGATGTGGCTTGGATCTGGTGTTGCCATGGCTGTGGTGTAGGCCAGCAGGTACAGCTCTGATTCGACCCCTAGCCCAAGAATGTCTATATGCAGAGGTGTGGCTGTAAAAAGAAAAAAAAGAAAAAGAAAAGAAAAGAAAAACTGAAATAATCTCGTATTAGTAATTCCAGTGAAAAATAATTCCAGTGAAATCTTGGTCAAATAATATTTTTCCTATGTTTTCAAAGATGGGCTTATAAAGAGAGTATTTTTTTTTTAAATTCCACTCTATCTGAGGGTAATTTTTTTTAATATATGAGGAAAGAAAACAGCAATGTTCATAAGCATAAAACACTGGGAAAGAACATCAGTTACACAGGTCATTTTTAAAACAATTTTCTGAATGATAAAGCTGAAATAAATTACTCAGAGTCCCTTAGTGTTTGTCATTCTTAGCAGGGTGAACTATCTGTATACTGTGGATTGCTTTTAGTTCCTGTGTGGTTATTAAAGGTGTATCCTTTTTTTTTTCTCAAAATGCCCCAGTTTAGTTATGTGATGTCTATACTATAACCCATATAACTGGACAGACAGTAACTCATCGATGTTGAAAAATTACCAACTAACTGAGATATTCTGATATAATTCTTATGAGCCCACCTGTATGTTGAAGACAAATGCATGACTTTTACCTCAGATAACTTAAGGAAAATAAGCCAAGGGAAATGCACTCAAGCCTGTGCAATAATCTAGATGGGAAAAATATCTAAAAAGGAATGGCTGCATATATATGTGGAATTGATTTACTTTGCTGTACCACTGAAATTAACACAATTTTGTTAAGTCAAATACATTCCAATAAAATTTAAAGAGAGATAAGATGAAGCAACCCATTTACTGGAAATAAAAAAAGGTAACTTGACTCTTACATTAGGGTCAGCCAACGAGCAAAATGGCATCACTTGGAAACCTGTTAGGAACACAGGTGACATCATCTTAGACCTGCTGGTTCTGCATTTTAACAAGATTCAAATTGATTCATGAGTGCATTTTAATTTAAGATGCACTGGTGTACAGGGCGCCTAGACAGAAAGCTGCTTGAGTCCATCCCACCCCGCCCCACCCCATCCCCATTCCAACCCCTACCCAGAACCAGATGCATATTGGCTACGGACAACACCAGTTTAAACTGCTCCTTCTGAATCATGGGTGGGCAATGTTGGTACATTTCCAAGCCAAATATAACTGATGGAGGAGGATTTATTTTCCATATGAATTCCTAATGAAGTCAGTGTAAAATAAAACACCCAGCTGATTGCAATAGCCACATGCCTCTCCCAGCTCCTAAGATCAACATAGTCAAAGAAATTCTATGAGAAACCAGGATGGGAAGGAGTAGTAGGGTGTATCTTGGTGGCTTCTTTCCCCAGAGGACCCATCCATGAGTGCCAGTGCTCTTTCTTATCTAGGAAAACATATTTTATGAACCAGATTACCCTTTTGGATGGAAACATTAACTTCAAAAGCTGTTTTATTTTTGTTCATGATACAATTTGAGCTAAAGCCACTATTTAAGTATGCCATTGGAAACTTTTTCCACATTCTTCCCCTAGGACAGGCTAGGTAAGGGATTGTAGGGGTCAACTTCAGTAGATGGAGCATGAAAATGAAAGTTATCTGCAAATGAAGATTTGCACAAAAAGCCTTAAATGGGATTCAGGCTTTTCTTTCCAATTCTCTAAAATAGGTAATCAGGGTAAGAGATTTAAGAAATGCTCTTAGTAATGGTAAAGTTGCAAGTTGATGTTTGTAAAGCTACTTTTTGGATCTTTGCTTTTTTTAGGTACTTAATGTGGAGAAGCAGTTTACCAGAGTCTTCAAAATGCCTCTTATGATCACCACTTTTGGATAAGTCATTCAAAATAGTGACAATTCAAAATCAAGCAATTGATAGCCAGAGAAGAAAAAAAAAAATCTCTAATCAAATGAGCATGTAAAAACAGATAATAGAGGATAGGGACCTTGTGTTTGCAGAAACATTAGAAAGAAGCAATGCTTTTCTTTGCTACAAACTCAAAGCACAAAAGTACAAGCAAAGAACTGATATAAGGTAGAAGTCATACAAAGAGGATTCATTTTTTTTTCACCAGTGGTAAGAATTCCGTTTCCTTAATAAAGAGTACCTGACTCTAATGTGAGGATATTGGATGAAAAAAGAGATATTTAATGTTTAATGTAAACATAGACTATCATAACTACAATATATATAAGTAAAAGACTAAGAGACTGATTAGTCTTCAAGCTTAGACATCCTAAAATACAGATATAAGCATTTTTCATTCTGTCTACTTTGATCCATTTAAAGAAACAGATGGTTTTTCTAGTAAAATTCTGTTCTTTAAGAATAAGCCATGCATTGAAGCCATGTAGGATCCCTCTGGTAGAACAGAAGGGTTTATATTTCTATGAAAGAAATAAAAAGCGGAAGAACTTAAATTCTAGGTCAACTTGTACTCTAATGTAGGTTACTATTTTTTTTTTCAGGAGTGCAGAACATCAATAGCGAACTTGAAGAGTCGGAACCTCAGATCCAAGAACCATCCCTTTTTGCTGTTGACCTGTTATCCTTCTTTTATAATGTCAGACATTCCTGCCCCACTTCTGTTCCCTTTCCTGTATCTTTTACTCACATTGACCTCCTGTCCATCCGTCTCTTCTCACAGTCATTACTGCTCTCTCCTCTTATACCTGATGTTTTTGTGCCATCTCACATTGGCATCTGTCCTGTCTTGTTCTCCACTTTTAGTCACGAATGCATTTTTACCGTTTCCATAAGGAAATGTATACATATAAATGCAAAGAATCAAGAGGTTCTACCCTCCTCAAAACTTATCTCATTCCTTGGTTTCTGAAACATGGACTGAATTCTATGGACGGCTAACTAAAAATACGATGTAATTGAAGATCACAGGCAACAGAGATAAAGATTTAAGTGTCAATTGATGAAAAGTTCATTAAACTCATTTTAAGGAGATGAATGATTCAATGAAGTTATCAAACAACATTTAATAAGTTACCTTTTTCTAGACACTACATTATATCCCTGCTTAGCTAAAATGTTAACTTCTTAAAATGCCCTTTTCTTCATGAAATATTTTAAAAAGTCTTTTAAAATGTATTTTACTATATTCTAATGCCTATTACTATACATCAAACTTGCTATTTAGTGATTCAAAGATTGCCCCAACTTTTAAAATCCCTTCTTTTCCAAAAGTCTAATCAAGTATATCAACATATTGGTATATCTGTTTTAGAATCTAATAAATACTTTTGTGATTTAATATGATAAAATCAATGTCAATTTGCTATTTTACAAATAAAAGATACAAATTCATTAATTTTGATACTGTATTTTAATTTAAATGTTTTATATAATTCATAATTGAACTTTGGATGATATTTGTAAATTATAAGCATACATTTTTCACATTCTCATTTTATTTTTCAAGCATGTTTTGTATTAAAGACATAATATTCACATGCCTCCTCACTTGTTATGGAGAAAAAAAGATTCAATAATCAATTAATCAATGTGCTTATCCTTGAGAGGTGATTGTTCAGAGGATAGAAGACATAAATAATGTAATAAAGCATGAGTGGTATACAATTATGAACAATGGTCCAGCTCAGCATGGGAGTCAGCTGTATCAAATAACCCTGGAGGACTTCTTGGAGGAGGTAATACATATCTAGGGTCTTGCCAAATAGGTACAGATATGGAGGGTGTCAAGGGCCAGAGGATATTCTAGGCATAGTCAAATGTATAAAGATATGAAATTATAGTAGGTGTTGAAGGGAAAATTAGGAGGTATTTTTGTTGTTGTTGTTTTTATCTTTTTTTAGGGCTGCATCTGTGGCATATGAATTTCCCAGGCCATGGGTCGAATCGGAGCAGCAGCTGCCAGCCAACACCATGGCCCACAGCAATGCTGGATACTTAACCCACTGAGTGAGGTCAGAGATTGAACCCACATCCTCAAGTATACTAGTCGGGTCATTACCACCAAGCCATGATGGGAACTCCAGGAGTAATTTTTTTTTTTTTAATTAGGCTGCAAGATATGTTTGGATTTTGAGGATGTGACTAACTAGAAGAAATGGACTTTATGTAACTTTCTAAAAACATTTTCTCACAGCAAATAAGAAGCCAGTAAAAATACCTGAGTAGGAAAGAGATACAAAGTGTTTTTTTAAGTTTTGTTCTTTTTTTTTTTTTTTTTTTTAAGATAGCCCATGAGTAGTTTGAACAACTAATTAGATTGAGGGAGCAGGCAAGAGATAGTTGCAAAATTCCCATAAGGGGTAGGGGCTTAGAAGCAGGGGAAGAAATGATGCATCAGGCCAGGAAGTGGAGAGTCTATCCATCTGAAAACTGACATATGGTATGTGTGGGAGAGTGAGGCATGTTCAACTGTGCTGTGATAAAGATATCATCATAGCTGAAAGTACAGCACTAAGAACAAGTGAGTAAGGTACTTTTTGGAGTATGTGGCTACCCTAGCTACCTCAATTGCCTGCTTGACTGGTGTCAAGGGGCAGCTCTCAGTAAGGCTGTCTTTCCCTTAAGAGAGATCAAGAGAAAGATGTCATTTCCTCCACTTCCTCACCCATAAGTAGGTTCAAAAAGGAGCCCCAGGCACCCACCCATCCTACCATCCAACCACACATCATGGTCATCCTCATCTTCCTTGAGTCAACCAGCTCTGAATTCATCAAATACTTCACATCACTTAAAGAGCACTTGATACACAGGTCACTCTTCACCTAAGAACACTGTGTTCCTTAAGACTTTAGACTTAGCCTATGTGGTTTTTTCACACCAAACCCCCAACTGCTGAAATTATTTACTATGCTGTAGAGAATTTATGCTCCACCATCAGTAAGATCTCTGTTTCCAAACCTGCTTCGAGTGTTCTTTTCACTTACTGTAATAAGGACATCCCAATATAATATAATATAATATAATATAATATAATATAATATAATATAATATAATATAATGACATCCCCATATAATGCAATACCTGCTGTATTCACAACTGGAAGTTTTATTCCAAGAGCACTCATACTATTGTTACTTTGAGACCATTTTTTTCCTTTCACCATAGAATACCTCCTCCAGCTTTGAACTTCATGTCATCCATCAGAGTTCATCCATCACCATTTCTTGGTGCAGTCATCTACTGATCTTCATTTTCTTGACAATTTTTAGCTTCCAGATCATTGTTGCTCCTCCAACACTCTATAAGATTTCAACACCATTTAGATGATTTTTCTAACAGCATGGTTCTTAAGCCCACAAATTTTTGCTTCAAACATCATGTCCCTCACATCATGGCCACCATTTACTCCCATATCAACATTACCGATGAAAACGATACTTCATAATCTTAATTTCACAAACCTGATTCCATGCAGCTCACTCAATATAGTGTACCAATACCAGCAGCCTTTCTATCCCACCAAAACATCCAACCCACTGATTGTATTATCTTTTCACGCTCACTGACCCAGTTTGCATCCTCTTTCCTTTTTCAGCTTAAGCCTGTGATCAATAATTCAAATCAGTCTTTTTCATTCACCCTCAAATATCCTGACTTTTACATTTGTTAGCATTTTCTTGGAAAAACCCCAAGTCAAAATTTCCACTTAAACTTTGCTGAATCTGAATATATATATGTATACATATATATACATACATATATATACAAAAAAAGCTTACTCTTCTCATTTTGATTTTATGATTACGATGTGATAATTTTCTCTTAATTGTAGATAACAACCATGCTACATTTCCCTAACTCATTTACTTTCACAGTCTCTTAAATATCTAGTTTACATCTTTTCCTGTTTCCTTTTCCTTAAACCTCTAAAACCTCCTCTCCTTGATAATTCTCAAGAACTGATCTTGCTTTCTATTTCACTGAGAAAATTGAAGGAGTCAGAAGAAAACTTCCACAAACTATCTAATCTGTATCTGTTTGTATATCTATACTCTGGCTTCCCACCTTTTTTCACACAACTAAACATAAATGTTATATTGTGATTTATAAGAAATGTGTATTTGGTCTTAATCCTAATTTCTGGCTAAGAGCTCCTGAAACTCTTGGAATTTCCTAAATTTGTGAGAGTGATAAAGCTGTGTTTTACGATGTGAATGACGTGACTTTTGGAAACATCTAGGGATGGGGGCTGATTGCCAGGAAAAGCACCCATGTAATAAGAAAGTTGGAAAATTCAATCCCACCTCCCAACTTCTGGGGAGGTTGAATAAATCACCATTTACAATAGCCATGATATGGAAGCAACTAAAATGTCCATCAACAGGTGAATGGATACTATAACATCATGTAGATTTACTGAAGTAATTTTAAAAGTCAAAGCTGTCTGTTAAAATTTTTATTTCTTCACAGAGCTCTGATTCTCTTGCTAATATTAAATCAGAATTGAATTAGGGAAGGATGCAGTTTGATATGTTAATACCCAATGGAATATTACTTACCCATAAAAAGTAATGGTATTTTGCCACTTGCAACACCATAGACGTATCTGGAGGATATTATATTTAGTAATACCCTCTGAGACAGAGAATGAGAAATACTATGTGGTTTCACATATATAGGGAATCTAAAAATAATGCAAATGGACAAATATAACAGAAACAGACTCACAGATATAGATACAAACTGGAGGTTACCAGAGAGGAGAATGGTGGGGGGAAGGGGCAAAACAGGTAAATGTAATTAAGAGGTACAAACTGCCAGTTATAAAATAAATGTTAGAAGATATAATGTACCAAAAAGGGAATTATATGAAATATTTTATGATAACCTTGTATTACAGCAAATACCAAATTACTATGTTATATATTTGACACTAATATGATACTGTAAGTCAAGGATACACCAATAAAAAGGTAAATAACCATGGGACATATGTTAAGGGCTGTAACAGAGAAGTGTAGCAGAGTGAAAGAAGTGCAGAGGACAACCAGAGAAATGATGACCACTGCAGGCCAGAGAGCAGGGAAGGCTTTATTAAGGGGTTGACCTGCACTAGAATTTTTTTTTATTACTCAATGAATTTATTATATTTATAGTTGTACAATGATCATCAAAACCCAATTTTATAGGATTTCCATCCCATACCCCCAGTGCATCCCCCCAGCCCCAAAACTGTCTCCTTTGGAAACCATAAGTTTTTCAAAGTCTGTGAGTCAGTATTTGTTCTGCAAAGAAGTTGTCTGTCCTTTTTTCAGATTCTACATGTCAGTGAAAGCATTTGATGTTGCTGTCTCATTGCCTGACTGACTTCACTTAGCATGATGATTTCTAGGTACATCCATGTTGCTAAAAATGCCAGTATTTCGTTTCTTTTTAATGGCTGAGTAATAGTCCATTGTGTATGTGTACCACATCTTCTTAATCCACTCTTCTGTCAATGAACATTTAGGTAGTTTCCATGTCTTGACTATTGCAAATAGTGCTGCAATGGACATTGGAGTACATGTGTCTTTTGGAGTCACGGTTTTCTTGGATAGATGCCCAGGAGTGGGATTGCTGGATCAAATGGTAGTTCTATGTTTAGTTTTCTGAGGAAATCTCCATGCTGTTTTCCAGAGTCGTTGCACCAATTTACAATCCCACCAACAGTGTGATAGGGTTCCTTTTTCTCCACACCCTCTCCAGCACTTACTGTGCGTAGACTTTGTGATGATGGCCATTCTGGCTGGTGTAAGGTGGTACCTCGTCATGGTTTTGATTTGCATTTCTCTAATAATGAGTGATGTTGAAGATCTCATGTGTTTTTTTGGCCATCTGCATGTCTTCTTTGGAGAACTGTCTGTTTAGATCTTCTGCCCATTTTTTTATGGGGTTGTTTGTTTTTTTGGTATTGAGTGGTAGGAGGTGTTTGTAAATTTTGGAGATTAATCCCTTGTCAGCTGCTTCATTTGCAAAGATTTTTCTCCCATTCTGCGGGTTGTGTTTTCATTTTGTTTAGGGTTTCCTTTACTGTGCAGAAAATTTTAAGTTTAATTATTTTTGTTTATTTTTGTTTTTACTGTCATGACTCTAAGTGGTGGATCTGAGAAGATGTTGCTGTCATTTATAACGGAGTGTGGTCTGTTTTCCTCTGAGTTTTATAGTGTCTGGTCTTATATCTAGGTCTTTAATCCATTTTGAGTTTATTTTTGTGTATGGTGTTAGGGAGTGTTCTAATTTCATTCTTTTCCATGTGGCCATCCAGTTTTCCCAGCACCATTTATTGAACAGTCTGTCTTTTCTCCATTGTATATTCTTGCCTCTTTTGTCATAGATGAGTTGGCTATAGGTGCGTGGGTTTAATTCTGGGGTTTCTATGCTGTTCCACTGATCTCTAGTTCTGTATTTGTGCCATTACCATACAGTTTTGATTACTGTTGCTTTGTAGTATGCACTAGAATTTAAAGGAAAATCAGAAATAGGACAAGTGGAGAAAATGGGGAAAGCATAGTCTGAGTAGTGAGAAAATCTTAAAGGAAGACAGCATGATGAGAGAGAGCTGGACAAAGTGGGTTCTAGAAAGAGTTCAATGTGGCCAGAGGTGGGAGAAATTAGAGGAAGGGATCTTGGAAAGGCAGTATGGAAAATGCACACTATCCAATAGAACAAACACATCCAATAGAATAAGCTTTAATGACATAGACTACAGTGATATGTCAACAAAGCTTCTTGAGTTGGAGGCTACATCAGTCTTGCATTTTAAATAAACAAGCTCTAGAAACAGTAAAGCTGGGGAACTGGAAAATGCTAAGATGGAAGCCCTAGGAAAACCAGGCACAAGACCTTGGTCAAGGAACATGAGGACTTTAACTTCAGGCACTGGGAAAAGGGATGAAGACAAGATGACATGGTCACAAAATATTCAGATGATGGAGAAAACAGGATTTGGGAATTGAGTTGCTTTGGAGAGTCAGGACAGTCTGCTACCTGGTGAGGGTAGGACACTGACGGCAGTGAGTTAGAGGGTAAAGGGAAGAAAAGATGAGGCAGCTGTGAAGATAGATGACTCTTTATTTACAGGAGCTTGAAGATGCAGAAAAAAGAAGAAAGGACACAACGGACTTTAAACTCACAAACTTGCAACAAGCATCTTAGCGGTGCCAGTCCTGCTTCTGTTTGTGTAGGCCTCCCTGGAAGGGATGAGAAATCCATTTGAAATGGGAGAGTATGTACTACCTGCTGGGGGAGGGCCAACACTGAGTCCAATGTTTGATTTTCCTGACCCTAGTCCTAAACAATGGTTTCCTGTCCTTTGCACTCATTGTTTTTAAATCTGTGCGCTTTTCGTTTTAATTTGAAAAGATATTTTAAGAATTAAAGTATACTTATGATTTAAAAAAAGATTTATGTCAAAGTTAACCTGTTCAAAACTTATTAATAATATTAATAATTTATTAATAAATTTGAACTTTTAAAATATTTACCAGTCAGAAATATGACAAGTCAAAGAAGGGCCCCATTCTATTACTTCTTTAAAGGTAAAGCCATGGGAGTTCCTACTGTGGCTCAGTGGAAGCGAATCCAGTTAGTACCCATGAGCATGTGGGTTCATTCCCTGGCCTTGCTCAGTGGGTGAATGATCTGGCTTTGCTGTGAGCTGTGGTGCAGGCTGGCAGCTCTGATTCAACCCATAGCCTGGGAACTTCCCTATGCCACAGGTGCAGCCTTAAAAAGCAATAAATAAATAAATGAATAAATAAATAAATACATAAAAGTTAAATCACTACTTGAGCTTAAAGAAGACAGAGTGGAGTGGCCATGTCTGACACTTCCTGTCTGAATTGGAAAAATAAAGGCAATCGTAGCAAACAGACAAGGCTGAAAAACTCTAGCTCACACTCCATCCTTCCCCAATTCAAGTCTGCTTTAATAGTAGAAGAAGCAGAGCTCTGTGAAGAAGCACAACATACATTTTAACAGATGGCTCAGCCTTTCCTCGTCTGTAAATCTGCATGATTTTGTTGTTTTTAAATGATTGCATATATATTATTTTTAAACATTTAGATAACCATTATAGAACAATAAACTTGGTCCTAGCTGCTGGATATAACTTTAACTAAGTTATTTTAAATCAAAGCAATTTTAAGATAATATAAGATAATGTTTCAAGTGCTGTTTGTTATGTATGATTTATAATCTCCTATAATTCTGGCTAAAATAAATTTTTTCTCTAGAAATTACTTAGCAAAATTTTGTGTTCATATCATATATTAAATTTAAATACAAATATAAAGTAAATAAAATCTAAGTAAATTATTAATACACATTTTATAAAAATAATATTCTTTCATAACCCTGGTAGGATAAATGCACTTCCAGTCAGTATATTTATTGAAAACCTGTTAGGTGCAGAACATTATTTTGGGCACTGTTTGGAATAGGAAAGCCAGATAGTACAGACATTGAACTCAGTCTTGCAGAAGAAATAAAATACACACATATATTTTTTAAAATAAAGAGGTTTATATGGAATGTGAGTTAAAAAGTAGGCATTAATTATTTTCCATGAGTGTCCTCAGGGGAATGGTATTTGTACATATTAAGAAGAGAGATTTCCTATATATTTTATATTTATGCTATTCCAGACTTGCTCAGCATGCATTTTCTTATTTAACACCAAAACACTTTGTAAGAAAAGTATTAGATATTATTATTATTATTTTTGTCTTTTTGTCTTTTTAGGGCTGCACCCACGGCATAGGGAGGTTCCCAGGCTAGGGGCCTAATCGGAGCTATAGCCGCCAGCCTATGCCACAGCCACAGCAACACGAGATCCCAGCAGCATCTGCGACCTACATCAGAGTTCAAGGCAATGCCAGATCCTTAACTCACTGAGCGAGGCCAGGGATCAAACCCATGTCCTCATGGATGCTAGTCAGGTTCATTAATCGCTGAGCCACAGTGGGAACTCCTAGACATTATTAATAAGATTTTTTAAAATCAGTTTTTAGTTCTGATCATCTTAGCTAATACATGGGGCATATATATATATATATATATATATATATATATATATATAACTGTTATATATATATATATATATATATATAACTGTTATATATATATATATAACAGTTGTCATTTCAAATATCGTTATTTCACCTATTAAGTTTATAAGGAAGCTAATAATTTGAATATCAATTAAGAGAGAAAATTGAATATGGAGAATAGAAAGAAGAGGGGCAAGTTTTGCTTCAGAAGGACATGAGTAGTTCTGAATCAGGAAATGATGGGGTGCTGTGGGAGTTTTTTCCTCTAGTTGGATATATGATAGATATTTGAAAAATTAATTTGTTCTCAGATCATAAATATCTTTGAACACTGAGATGAAGACTATGTTTTATTGCAGAAGTAATTGGGAGTTCTTGAAACTTTTTGATCCGATAAGAAGACATGGAACTGTATACTCAAGGAATACAAGGGCAAGAATGGAGATAGGATAGGTAGATTTTTCAAAGAGAGAGATTAAGACATAGTCGAGAGTAATTAGTACCTAGATGGGGAACAAATGCGAAAGGAATTTCAAAGGCAAAGATAGTCTCAGATAAAGCATATGGCACATTAGTAGTCTGTTGTCAGATATTGTAGAAAATGAAAAGTGAGAATTAATGAGCAAATCATCTGGCTAATTGTTCAATACTAGATTATTAGGAATAAAAAGTACCTTCAAAATGTTCAAAATATTAAGAAAACTATAAATTTAAAAAATAATTTAAAAACAATGATTTTGTCAGGAATAAAAACAAATATAGAGTGGTATCCAAAATGTTAATAACTGAGTTTCTTGAAAGAAAAAAATATTTTGTAAAACCTTGTTCTGTTTATAAGGAAGATGTGTTAGATGCTTACAAATGAATATTTGGAAAAGATACTGAGGAAACTGATCAAAAATTTAAAACACATAAAAGGAAAGCAAAATTTTAAAGTATTAAAAATTATAGACCATAAAATATTTTCAAAATATGTACACATAAGTTGTAAGGACTTTTAAAATAAAAATTTCCATAGATACCCTTTAACAGTTAATGTCCTTCTCCATTTTTGAATATCATGTTAACTACCAACACAACAAAACAATGACAAATGCCTCCTCAAAAATCCTGACTTTCAGCTACAGCCAATATTTTTGATTATCTAAGAGTAAATGGAATAGCTGGAAAATTGACCCTGTTTTAATTAACATAATATATTTGAAAAGTATAATGAGATCATAAAGAGATAAAAACTGCTGCACATCAGTCAAATTATGGTTCTTTATTTCCTATCAAGTCATTTATATCAGCATAATGTTGTACATGGAACACTTGTGATCAGGAAACCTTATACTTATCTCAGCTCTAAATTTAATTAGCTCGATTTAATGATCATGACAATTTCTCTTGTTTTCTTCCTGTATTTGTAAAACTTGAAGAAGTTAAAGTAAGGACACTTGCAGTAGAAGAGTTTAAAACAATCTTTAAAAAATTTCCAACTAATTATTAAAATTAAACAGGTTACTTACAGATGTGAAATTCAGAAGAGTGTGTTTTTAATTTCTTAAGGGAAATATTTCCATATTAGGCAATGTATTTTATATATATATGTGTGTGTGTGTGTGTGTGTATGTATGTATGTGTGTATATATATATATATATAATAGTTGATTTGCAATGCTCTGTCACTTTCTGCTGATCAGCAAAGTGTTCCAGTCATACATATATACACATATATATTCTTTTTCTCACATTATCCTCCATCATATTCCATCACAAGTGACTAGATATAGTTCCCTGTGCTATATATACAGCAGGATCTCATTGCTTTTCCACTCCAAATGCATCTACTAACCCAAAACTCCCAGTTCATCCCACTCCCTATCTCTTCCCCTTGGCAACCACAAGTCTGTTCTCCATGTCCATGAATTTATTTATTTATTTATTTTTGTTTTCTGTAGATGGATTCATTTGTGCCACATATTAGATTCCAGATATAAGTGATACATTATGGTATTTGTCTTTCTCTTTCTGACTTACTTCACTCAGTATAAGTGTCACCAGTTCCATCCATATTGCTGAAAATGGCATTATTTTGTTCCTTTTTATGGTTGAGTAGTATTGCATTGTGTATAGGTACCACATCTTCTTAATCCATTCATCTGTTGATGGACATTTAGGTTGTACTTCATGCTGGTCATAATGTACATAATTAAGAAGTCAACAAATAACAAATGCTTAATAGACAATCCAGTCTTATTGATGACTATGAAGGGAAGCCAAGTATGCTACATGAAGCATTGTTTATTTTGAATTAAAGTTACTAAAACTAAAAGCAGGAGCAAGAAGGACTCTGATCCTCCATTGCTCCCCTGAAAGTAGGAAATGAATGTCTCATATGAAAAGTACCCTCTGTTCACCAGGAGGTAGAGGTACATAATTCTCACCAAAGCTAGGAAATTCAGGGCAAAAGGCTGTATAAACAAACTCTGCACCTTTTTTACTACTAGCTACTCCAAACCCCAAACTGTTTGTTTCATCAGTTCTTCTCAAATGTATTGTTCCTTTGTCTAAAAGACATAAAATCTGCCCATTTGCTCATTTATTTGTCTCATATTTTTGTGAACTCTTGTACATAAGAAATGAAATTTGTTCTTCTCCTGGTAATCACTCTTAGGTCAATTCATTATTAGAGCAGCCAAAAAATCTATAAGAGGAGAAAGGAAGTTTTCCTCCTTTATGTTTTTTTTTTCTCCACTTAATGTTATGTTCTTACTGTTCAACCATATTGATGGATATGAGAACAGCTCGTTCATATTCTCTGTTGTATAGTACTCAATGAGTAGACTGCGATGTATCCATTATCAAATTGATATACTCAGTAGACTTTTGAACTGCGTCCCATTTTGACTTTATATATACTGCTTTAACCATGCATGGCTGTATCTTTGGGGCATTTGCCAGAATCTTTTTGGGTGTGTACACAGCTCCTAAACCATAAGTTACAAGCCTATTTCAACATTTTTAGGTAATGTCAACCAATGTTTCATAATATTTCTACAAACTGACAAGCCAATATGAGAAGAGTGAGCATGTCTTTGTTCCACATCCCCATATTTGTCAGACTTGAATTTCTGCCAGTGTGGAGATGGTGGTTAAATGATATTTTATTGTGATTTTAATTTTCTTTTTGGAAGAGAAAGAAGAGTTTATTGAGATAAGAAATGCTGATAGTACATCAGGAATACCTCCTGATAATCAGGAAGAGCTAACCCTGAGCACATGGTGCTGTATGATTTTATAGCCTAGGGAGAGAAAAGAGGTCTTAAGATGCACCTGTTGACCTACTGATTGGTTGGGGAAAGAGGGGTTTTCAATATTCTTGCTGGTTGGTTGAGGCATGTAATGACCCTATGGGGGCAGGGTGAGTAGTGGGCCACATATGTTTCCTAGTGGGGCTTTTAATTTCTATTCTCCTAATTTCTGCTGTGGTTGAGAAATTATATTTCTACCTTTTCCCCTTTTAATTTATTATACACATATACATACCTATTTAGAGCTTCTTCAATATTTTCCTATAATATTTTGGAATTTTATACATCAAAATATACATATTTTGTTAAAGCTTCATTATTTAAATAATTTGGGATACTAATATAATTATTGTCCTTAAAAAGTTATATTCTCTATTTGTTAATAGAGAATATAAATCAAATATTTAAAACTTCTTCTAAGCTCTCTGATCCTTATTTTTATGTATACTTTATATTTATATTAAAATCATTATACTATACGAAAAGAATAGCAACTTGATTTATTTTCCAATATTTTAATTTTTAATCAATTCATTCCCACAATTAATCCTAATTTGGCCATGAGGAATATTTATTTCTCAATATATTGCTGTATTTTGTAGTTAATGTTCTGCTTAGAATTTCTGATTTGTGTTTATAATAGAGCTTTATATATAGTGCTTTAATCTCAATTTTTTTATTGACTGTGATAACAATGCTACACTAGTCTCATGAAATAAGCTGTAGGCTGTTCACATTTCTGTTTCTTTGGACAATGTGCTATTTATCTCAATTTATGTATTTTCTAAATGTTTTTAGAAGTCACAGTAATGACATTTGTGTGTTGTTTTTCATATGTGGGAGGATTTTTAAACTACTGATTCAATTACTCTAGTGGTTATCTACTTCAAGTTTCAAATATCTTCTTCAGTTAATTTTGGTAATGGGATTGTCCATTTCATCTAAGTTTCAAAATGCATTGACATCAGGTTAATAATATCTTATCACATTTATTTCTGTAGCATCTGACATTATGTCCTCTTTTCACTCTTCATGGAGTTTATTTTTATTTATTTTCCCTTGATGAACCCTGCTAGATGTTATACTGTTCATTTTATTTTACATTTAAGAATGAAAATATGAGTCTAAATATTAGATGTTTATTTCATTATTATTTTCTCTGATTTTGTTTTTCCTCCTTTTATTT
The DNA here is from genome assembly GCF_054392235.1 of Sus scrofa. Lineage (NCBI taxonomy): Eukaryota > Metazoa > Chordata > Mammalia > Artiodactyla > Suidae > Sus > Sus scrofa. Next base: position 47,065,408 of record NC_139390.1, on the reverse strand, counting down.
CTCTAGTTTTTGTTCATTAATCTCCAGCTTTTTGTCTTTTCATATTAAGCCTATAAATTTCCTTTTATCATTACTTCAACTGCATTCCACAAGTATCAATATGGAAAACATTTGATATTTGTCAGCTCTAAATACGTCCTTATTTCCATTATGGTTTTAAATTCAATAGGAAATTACTTCCTAGTAAATTTTTTTAATTAGATGGGATTTTTTTTACTTTTATTATCTAACCAGCCTAATTATATTGTTTTCAGTGACATTATCTAAATTTTATTCTTTTTAATTATATGGGATTTTTTTTTACTTTTATTATTTAACCAGCCTAATTATATTGTTTTCAGTGACATTATCTGAAGAGTAGCAGTCGTGAAATTTGGTAAGGTTTATTCAGTGTTACAAAAATCATGTTGAAGAAGCTCTCAGATTGCTCAAAAAGAATGAACATTCTTAAATTGTTGCAGACAATATTTTAAATAGGTCCTATAAATTAATTTAATATTTCATGAATTTTATTCTTACATCTGTTACTTCCTTTCTTCTACTTAATGTATAACGTGTTTTTTTTCTATATTCTTAAGGAGAAAATTCAAATATTGATTCCATATCTTGTTTTTTTCAAATACAGGCGTTTAGTGCTCTATATATCTCTCATAAACATATTTTAGTTACTTTTTTTACAAATTTTGATTTGTTGTGCTTTCATTTTCATTCTGTTAAAAATACATCTAAATTTCTTTTAATATTGTCTTTGACCTATAGGTTATTTAGAAGTATGTTTTCTAGTTTCTAAGAATTTGAAGGTTTTTTGCTTTTTAATTATTATTATTATTATTATTATTATTTTTGGTCTTTTTTCTATTTCTTGGTCTTGGGCTGCTCCGGTGGCATATGGAGATTCCCAGGCTAGTGGTCCAATCGGAGCTGTAGCCACCGGCCTACACCAGAGCCACAGCAACGCGGGATCCCAGCCGCATCTGCAACCTACACCACAGCTCACGGCAACGCCGGATCGTTAACCCACTGAGCAAGGGCAAGGATCGAACCTGCGACCTCATGGTTCCTAGTCGGATTCGTTAACCACTGCGCCACGACGGGAACTCCTAGTCTGGTTCTTAATCCACTAAGCCACAACAGGAACTCCTGGAGGTGTTTTAGTTATTTTATATCAGTTACTTTGATGAGGAAGAATACTTTTCATAATTTGCATCCTTTAAACTTGCTTAATGGCAAGGATATGTTCTATCTTGTTACATATCCCACATTCATTTAAAAAGCTGTACACACTTGCTTTAGAGTAGATTGTTCCTTAAATGTCAATTAGGTCAAGTTTGTTTGATAGTGTTGTTCAAGCTTACAAATCGTTTCTGATTTTCTATACAGTTGTTTTTTAAACTATTAGGATCAGTGTGTTAAAATCTCAGATTGTAGTTGTGTCTTCATCTATTTTTTCTTTATGGTTCTATAAAATTTGTTTCACTCATTTTTGGATTTTATTTTGCAATTTATAAATTACATACACCTTTACAATGGTCATATCTCTGATGAATTAATCACTGTATTTCTTAATTGTCTACTGCTGCTTCAGAAATAACTCCAAAATTTAGCAGCTTAAAAAATAAAAATGTACTATCTCATAAATATGTGAGTCATAAATTTGAACATCCCTTAGCTCTGTCTGAAGATCTTACATGAATTTTCAGTCATACTTTATTGCAGCTATGGCAGTGGTCTCATGTAAAGTCTTGACTGGGGCAGGGAGTAATGTCCATGCTTACTTAGAGGATAAGTGGAAGGGCCCTCACTAGATAAGTTTTCCACAGGGAAGCTTCATGACATAGCTTCTGATTTCTCCATATGAGCAAAATCTGAAAGATAAGGAACCACCTTTTACCTTTTTTTTTTTTTTTTTTTTTTTGCCACACTAGCAGCATGTGCAAGTTCCTGGGCCAGGAATCAATCCTGTGCCACAGCAGTGACCCTATCCACTGCAGTGACAGTGCAGGGTCCTTAACCCACTGCAGCACAAGAAAACTCCAACTGCCTTTTTAAATCCTAACCACAGGAGCCACATCATATCACCTGGCCATGTTCTATTTTATAGAAGCAAATTGGTAAACCCAGCCCATACTCAGAGGAAGTAACTACACAGAAGCCTGAATACCAGGCAGTGGAGATGCTTGGGAACCATCTTAAGGGCTGCCAAGCTTGTTTTTAACTTGAGCATGGTATAAATAAATGTGCTTTGGGAATAAAATAGCCAGCCATCATCAGAATTTATCTAGTCTTGGTTTCTCCAGACTTCTGATGTCTTCAAAATATTATTTTTGTAATGGATCTATGCTTTCTTGTTGTTGCATTGAGAGCAATGGCTGCTATTACCTGCTATATCCTCACTGGAAGTGAAATGTTTTATCTTAATATATTCCTAATTATAAATGTTAAGGTTGATTCCTTTTCAAAAGTCTGTTCATTTTTTTAAATTATATCTTCCATTTTCTTATATTTTAGAAAATACATAATATTCTGAAAACTCTATTGATAACACTAACCTATGTTATTACATATATCAATATCCTTCCATGCTATTTCTTCCATCTATTTCCTTCTCCTATTTCCATGGATAACTCATGCTGTAACTGTTGTCACTTGACATTTATTCAAACCTTTCTCTGTAACATACCTTCTCAAATTACGGAAGCCAGAAAGTTAAAATGACTTTTCCCTAACTCCTTTGCTCCTCATGCAAGCCTGTGAATCTTTAAATCTTGAAATCAGGACTTAACAATAAGAGAGAGAAAGGGTGGCAGAATATAAGACATTGATTTCGTTGTAGTACAAAGGCAGATTTAGCTTCCTGATTCAAGCAGCTTCCTGATTGTAGCAGAACTGTATGGTTCTAGAGTGAATACTTGTAGTGATACAATTTCTCAGCTCAGCAGATGGCTTCCTGATTATAGTAGGTGTCACAACCCAATTGAAAAACCAGTCATATTAATATGGTTTTGGGAAATTTTTCTGGAAGCTTAGACTAGATTCTATTTCATCAGTATTCCCAATGATTAAATGTCATTTCCTGATCCATTACACATCCCTTTCTCTTTGAACAGTTTAGATAAAAGTCAAAACTTCCCATACTGATGGGCCACCTGTTTGTACAGGTGGATCTCAGATATTACCACAGAGAAGGAGGAGCTGAAATGCGGGGTGAATCATGCCTCCTGTGTCCTAGTTCGTACAGCTATGCTTTTAAGTCTACTTTATGTATTAGGTTTTGACAAAGACTTTCCTCTTGGCCAAACTTTAGTCAGGCTTCTCTGAACCCTATTCTCGATGAGGTCTTGACCTTTGTACCTTTGTGTTTGTCTTTTCATCACCCAATTTTAGCAAAAATTCTGCTAAGTGTGTTTAGTGAGAATCCCCATTCTTGATATCTGATCATCCAGGTCACCTTAAACAAGAATCCTGTCCAGTCAGTTTAAGCAGATCCCCATTCCCTGTGCTGTTTCTTCTTAATGATTTCTCACCCACTGACCCCAACCCTGCTCCCTCTCTATAAATCCCCACTCCCAGGCTGTATCCATAATTGAGCCCAGTTCTATACCAAGATGTCCTTTCCTCTATTAAAATAATTCCTTTGTAAAATCTCTTTTTTACCACTTTTACAAATTTTAAGCTTTGGTTTTCTTTATCAACCTCCATTTAGGATGTCATGGGAGGAAAATACCATATAGCTAAAACTTATAATCTATTGATATTTGTTACATGTGCAATATTTCTTCATATGGAATACCCCTAAATTTATTGGATCCCATATTTTAGTTGTCTGTGAGATTTGTAGCATTTGATTAATGATTCTAGAGTCAAAATTTTTAATATATGATCATTAGTAATTGAGATTCTAGAAGTTATGTTCTACCTTAACTTCTTTACAGGGAAAAATTCTTGTAAGCTTTTTCTATAGGGAATAGGCTCAGGCAACCAGATGTGAAAGGAATTCTATTTGTGAATCAAGTTTAGCCATTGGAGTTATTAACATAACAGATATTAGAGCTTGGAACATCTGTTTGTGAAATCAGCCTTTATTGCTCATTCCCTCAGAAAATAACATCTACAAATGATTACTACTTTTATGGCTTTGCTATTACCTGGTGAACATATTGCTAGGAACTATGTAAACTATTAGTGGTCTTAACATGATGTTACTGAATTACTTCATTGAACATTTTACTTTATTTTATTATTATTTTTAATCACTCAATGAATTTAATACATTTCTAGTTATACAATGATCATCACAATCCTGTTTTATAGGATTTCCATTTTACTTTAAATTGAGGATGATTTGCTTAATATATTACAGTTTTCTCTTAAGATCATCACATACAGTTATGAACTACCTAAATCAAAGAGTCATAATATATACATACACATTTTATTTAGGATTACAGTTGATATAGTTCTATATTAGCACAGAAAGTCAACATGATACCCTGTCTTTTGAAGATTATTTTTGTAGGATGTACTTCTTTAGTAGGTAGTGAGCAGTCTATAATGGAAAATTTGAGGCAGAAAGTTAAGTTGTAAATTTCAATACATTTCATTCAAGACTTAACTCTCAGACTTAATTATATGTGCTTATATATATAATTTGAGTGCCAAAATTTGGTAAATTTGTCAAGCTTTACAACATGCTAGAGAGATTTCAAAATGGCAGCCTACCCCTCAAAAGAACAGAAAAGCATATGCACAGCTGACTGTGTGCTGCTCTCACAGGAGAGCAAATAATTCTTCAATGTTTGTCACACTAGAGATTACCAATGGCTCTAAAATATTTTTGTCAACAGTTGAATGTCTGTCTATACTAACACAGCTTAAGACACATCATCATGCTCTGAACTGACGCAGGAACAAGTTAAAAAATCACATTCCATTTGGCAGGATGATATTTGTTGGGATCATAGGTTGAAAACCACCAACTCAAAACTAATAAAATAAATCTTTTCCTTTAAAGACCAGTTTTAAGGATAAACCAAGGATTCAAATTATCTTAGTACGGCCAATATAATCCAATAGTGAAAGCCAGGATTTTGGATCCCTACAAATGTGAGACTAGCAAAGATTTAATAGACTAAAAATGACGCACTTTCAGGTCTCCCTAAAATTTTCAATCCCATTGAGAATTGGATGAAATTCCTTTGGGACTAAATTGCTTTTGACATGTGCTATTTTATCCACCATAATATGCTATCTCATTTACAATACTAGTTGATATCTATTCATATTTATAATTTGCAAGTGAAGAAAATGTATCTCATGACTTAAGATGCTGATCTGACAGATCCCATGTACTAAAAATAAGAAAACTCCAATGAGCTTCATGAAACTTGGAATTAAATCTACCCCATTTTGAATTACAGAAAACCCTAGATATTTCCTTATTTCTCCATTTGTCCCAAATTTTCATGGTAAGTGGAAGCACAGTATAGTTTAGACTGAAGTCTCTCAAATCAGACCATGCATAGAATAGTTAAACAAGGCATTAAAGTCATAGTTCTACACACCATGGTTTAAATATTCCATGTATATTTCTTTAACTGTGAAATGGAGAAAACAACAATTCCTAATAAGTAATGGCAGTTTAGAATTTTCAGTGAGCTAAAAGAATTCACATAAGCACTGAGATTTGTATTAACTCAGATTGATGGTAACAGAGAAACTTATTAATTTATTTTGCTCAATAAGTAGAGGAAAATAATTATGCTACCAAAGAACCAGACTCCTAAAGTTTTGCTCAACTATTTTGCACATTACTTATGTTATCATTATTGCAGAATGAACACTGCACATCAATATGCATGCCTGAATCACTGAATTAATACCTAAGAAGAAGAGAGGAAGTCAGGCAGCAAAAGGAAGTCCTCTGGCAAAGAATAAAGCTTATATCTCATCAGCAAGAACAGATTTAAACATGTAGCCTAGCTACAGAGAGGCTGGGTAATAAATGTTTTAGTTTTATAGCTTCTGTGGGAGAGAAAGAAATGAGTATGTATGATTCAGACTGAGTGCTGAATAAGTCAATCAACAGAATACACTACAGGTACATAGGAAGGATGCAATAGATGTTAGTAAATATACTCATGACTTCCCCGTGAACATCTTGCATTTGATTACTGAGCTTAATCATCAGCCCTCAGTCCAGAGTTAATTTTAATTTTTTTTTTTTTTTTGTCTTTTTGCCATTTGTTGGGCTGATCACGCGGCATATGGAGGTTCCCAGGCTAGGGGTGGAATCGGAGCCATAGCCACTGGGCTACGCCAGAGCCACAGCAACATGGGATCCGAGCCATGTCTGCCACCCACACCACAGCTCACAGCAACACCGGATCCTCAACCCACTGAGCAAGGCCGGGGATCGAACCCTCAACCTCATGGTTCCTAGTCGGATTCGTTAACCACTGTGCCACGACGGGAACTCCCAAGAGTTAATTTGAATTTTGATTCAGTTAATAAGCTCATTGTTTCTTGACCCTCATCCAAGTTTCCAGGAGAACAATGTTCAACTCTGTGTTGGCCAAACTTCCACTGCTAAACTGGATGTCTTCAACATAGTTTGTAAAATATAGTTCTAGTGCTATTTTTAAAACAACTATAGATGCTGGGTTTAGTGTTGATTGATAGTTGGGGAGAAATAAGTGTGTGTTGTAAATAGTATATGTTATGTCTCCCAGAGTACATATAAAATTGATAGCAATTTCTATTGGTAGATTTCTAAAATAATCAGAGAATAAGAGACATTTAGCTAACTGTCTGATATAGCACAAAATAAATTAGGTAAATGGCCACTAGAATGTTTGTTGAATATTTCTTCAATATAACCATAAAACATTGTCTCAGACTCTGATAGATGATATATTACTTATATGTGATAAAATATATTACTACAAGTTTATTGTGCTTATGCAAAAACAAGTTCTTTGAAAGATCAGCTATAGGTTTAATTTGTGCAAAATATTTTATGTTAATTAGATACCTTCCTAAAAGTCTATGCTCTCTTAATAATAATTAATTCATATACCTTAAAGCATATTACTAATAATTAGTGTTATTGGAAAAATCTGACAGCACATTTTAAAATTTAATCTTTTAATATATAGAACTTTCCATTTTAATTCTTTAGTTTTACAATCATGGAAGAATCAATTCACTTTCATATCCTATATATCATTTTTTTAAAGTTATGGCTCAGCTTGTTAAGGACCAACTGCTGTCTCTGTGAGGATGCAGTTTCAATCCCTAGCCTCACTCACTGGGTTAATGATCCAGCATTGCCACAAGCTTAAGTGTAGGTCACAGATGCAGCTCAGATCTTGTGTTGCTGTGGCTGTAGCGTAGGCCTGCAGCTGCAGTTCCTATTTGACCCCCAGCCTGGGAACTTGCATATGATGCAAGTGTGGCCCTAAAAAGACATAAACAAAAAACAAAACAAAACAAAAGTAATATTTTCTATTATTTTTTTACTATTTCTTATATTCCAAATGAATTTTCCAGTGAGGGCACTTAACATATTAGAATATTCAATGAATATTAGCAAAAAATTATGATTTATTAACTATTTAAGTTGACACATGGAAGATGAGTGTGATATTACAAATATATATCTAATTATATATACCAAGATTTTTTCCTAGAGTTTCCCATAGGCACATGGTGTGACTTCTTATGTTTCTTCTCAAGAGGTTTTTCTTGTAAAGTGGCAGTTAGAGCAAGAGTTTTGATAAGATTTAAGGTTGACTGCTTTGCAAGACTACATCATAGATGACACTTTAACTTCTATCAGAAAGCACATGATGCCTTATTGTCTCTTTCTTTATATTGTTAGCCCTGATGATCTTTATATCATTTGATCTGTTATTTTATTAGAAGAAGAAAAGTAGGGACATTCTAATTTTATCATTTCATTTTCTCTTATAAGCTAGAATACATCTATAAAGAAAATGTCCCTTCATCAACATTTGGTAAACTTGAGGTAGTATTCATAAAGGCAAGATGGGATAAACTCCCACTTCTTCGCCTTGTTAGTTTTCAAAGGAATGAATTGACTATTTCAAAACAGTCAGCAGACTTCTCTTACAAAGGGCCATAGCATAAACATTTTAGGCTTTGCAATCCATACATTCTCTGTCAGAGCTATTCAATTCGGCTATCCTAATAGTAGTGTAGTCAAAGACAATAGGTCAACAAATGGTTGTGCTGTCTTCTAATAAAACCTTATTTACAAAACCAGGCATTGGGACTGACTCATGGTACATAGTTTAGAACCTTTCACTTAAAATCTCCAGAAATAACCAAAATAACTTTTTGGTTTCTTTTGGAATGTGTTTAGTACATTAGCAACTCATAGATTTAAGCTAAAATTGTTTCATTCCATTGCAGTTATTACTATTTCTAACCCTTCTTTTTATATTTTAAAGGTAGTGTATTTACAATGTTGTGGCAATTTCTGCTGTACAACAAAGTGCCTAAGTCACACACACACACACACACACACACACACACACATTTTTTCTCATTATCTTCCATCATGTTCTATCCCAAGAGACTGGATATAGTTCCCTGTGTTGTACAGTAGGACCTCCTTGCTCATCTATTTTAAAAGTAGTACTTTTCATCTACCAACCACAAACTTCTGGTGCATTCCATTCCCTCCCCTCTCCCCCTTGGCAACCGCAAGTCTGTTGTCTTCTTTTTGAATGAAAAGTTTTGGATTCACAACAAAATGGAAAGGAAACTACAGAGATTATTCATATATCCTCTGTCACAATACAAGTACAAGCATAGACACCCCCGTTATCAACACTCCCCACAACAGTGGATTTGTGACCACTGATGAAGCTACATTGACATGTATTTATCACCCCACATCCATAGTTTACATTAGGGTTGATATTCTAGCAGTTTGAATAAATGCATAATGACTTGCATCCATTAACATAGTACCATACAGACTATTTTCACTGCCATGAATATCCTCTGTGCTCTGCCTAATGAATTAAAATATTAAGAAAAAATAATGAAAATATTAGAGTTATTGTTTAAATTGTTAGGTGGAGAAGTTCCTGTCATGGCTCAGTGGAAATGAGTCTGACTAGGATCCATGAGGATGCCAGTTCAATCCTTGGCCTCACTCAGTGGGTTAAGGATCTGGCATTGCCATGAGCTGTGGTATAGGTCACAGATGTGGCTGAGATCTGCTGTTGCAGTGGCTGTGGTATAGGCCAGTGGCTACAGCTTCAATTTGACCCCTATCCTGGGAAACTCCATATGCTGCAGGTGCAACCCAAAAAGACAATAAATAAATATATAAATAAATGAATAAATAGTTAGGTGGAAACATGCAATGGGCTAATTTAAAAAGAGAGAGAACAGATTTTGTATTTTAGAGACATATTCTAAACATAAATGGACAAAATAAATGATAACTAGAATTTGCTTCAAAATGACTATGGAAAGGGGTAAAGTGAGGGGGTAAAGAAAATGTGTTATTGATACTTGTTAAGGTGGGATAATTACATGGTGGTTCTGGATACTACTTTCACTGTGTTTAATTTTTTTTTAAAAAGAGGATAATGGGAAAAAATAAGTCAAGTAGAGGTTCTTATAGAAAGGAGCTTATTGAAGAATTGTTGTAAATCAACAGAGGAATGGATAAAGAAAAGGTACATATATTTTATGAGATAGTATTCAGCCATCAAAAAGAATGAAATAATGTTATTTGTGGCAACATGGAAGGACCTAGACATTATCATACTGAGTGAAGTAAGTCAGACAGAGAAATACAAATATTATATTGCTTATATATGGAATCTTAATAAAATGATGCAGAAGAATTTATTCATAAAACAGAAACAAACACAGATTTCAGACCCAACCTTTTAGTTACCACAGGTGAAACTCTTGGGAAGGAGGGAAGAACTGGGAGGGTAGGAATAACATATACACACTACTGTATAAAATAGATGATTAAAGAGAATCTACAGTGTAGGACAGGAAAAATCTACTCAATTGTTTGTAATAACATACATGGGAAAAAAGAATGGATATTTATCTGCACGACTGAGTCACTTTTCTGTGCACCTGAAACTAATACATGTTGTAAGTCAACTATAGTCCAATAAAATTAAATATTTAAAGTTTTTCATCTAATGTCTCTAGTAGAACATAGGATTTCACTTTAGACCGAAGACTGAAGTGATAGCAATTGAAAAATTGGCCAATATGCATGTGAAAATGAGAAAATTTGCTTACAAATGTAGCACAGCCAAGTTATATTCAGGAAAATTTCCAAGTACCTGTCACTTACCCTATCCATCTGTTTGCTTTCTACATTCAATATTTTTCACATTAGAATATGGCAGAATTTCTATTCTACAAAGTGGTGTATGTGTGATGGAAAAATGACTCAGTGTGGATGACTTAGAGTACCTTACAGAAATGTCGGCCTGGATCACTTAGTAATTATATCTGCCTTATACTGACACAGGACAAAAATAACATTGTTAATGATACGAAGATGTATTCTTTCTCTTATGAAAATCAGAGGAAGTCAGTTTGAAGATATTATAGATTCTTTGCCATTTTCTTAATATCACAAACTCCATCCTCTTTTCTGATCAAGTTCATATCCTGAACAGAAAGGATGAACATGCAATGATAGAGATGTTTCCCAGTTTGTCAGACCAATATTTATGAAAATTTCTGGAAATATAGGCAGTTGTCTTTATTTCCATTACTTTGTCTTCCCTGATTGCAAAGCAGCTTAAAAAAAAAAAAGTCAGTTTTAGTACCTCAGCAGATTCCCACTTGGAGCAATATAGACATTTACTTATTGAAAAATAGGAGAATGGATATTGATTAAGTATTTGGACTCTTAGCCGCAGAATCTCACCTACACTCTGATGTGGGAACTGCCTTTTCTTTTGGTTGCTGCAATCAAGCACCATATAAAATAAGCACAAAGAACAGACAACTTTCTACTTACATCTTTCAAGATCAATACTGATAGAAACAATGGAAGACAGAGTCAATGGTTTTTGGAAATGTAAAGATACAGAATCCTTTGAAATATTTTAATACTGCCAGAATATGGGAGAATACGTTTGTATGTTTTCTTATTTTAATTTTACTGGAGTATAACTGACTTATATTGTTGTATTAGTTTCAGGTGTACAGCAAAATGAATGTCACACATATACATGTTTATATACAACATACACATATATACATATGGACATATATATGTGTGTATATGTATGTACACACACACATATATACATATATATCCATTATTTTTCCCATATAGGTTATTACAAACTACTGAGTATATTTCCCTGTGCTATACGGTAGGTTCTCATTAATCATGTAGTTTATACAGTAGTATGTAGATGTTATTCCTACCCTCCCAATTCCTCCCTCCTCCTCATGGTTCTCCCTATGGTAGCCATAAAATTGGTTTTAAAATCTGTGAGTTTACAACCTTGGAATTTTCTGACATTTAAGGAGAGACCTAAGTAAAGGACCTGAGAAATAGCAATTAGAGATGTAGAGCTGAGAAAGAAAAATGTCACAAAAGTTGGGGAAGTTAGGAGTTTGAAAAAGGAAGTCAGCAGTATTTTATGCTGTACAGAAAGTGAGTAGTTTGGGGAATAAAAGTACGCTTGAAATTTAGCAAATAAGATTTCATCAGTAATTTTTAAGAAAATTGGTTGTTGAAAAGTGTAATGTCATAAAATTTTGTCATTTTTCTCATTTGTTTTAAAAATATTTTGTAAAAAAAAGCACTTAGAATCTGCCTTTGTTAGCTAAATAATATTTTAGATTTCCATTTATTACTTCCTAAACTCACTTGAAAGTAGTATTTCTTTCCTATAATAAATTCTTCTTGAATAACTGAAAAAAATCTGAGAGTTTGTTTCTGTGTTATAAATAAGTTATATTGTATATTCTTGCTAGATTCCACATATAGGTGATATTATATAATATTTGTCTTTGTCTGACTTACCTCACTCAGTCTGATAATCTCTAGGTCCATCCATGTTGCCACAAATGGCATTATTTCACTGGATATATATATCACATCTTCTTTGTCTATCTTTCTGTTGATGGACCTTTATGTTGCTTCCATATCTTGGCTATTGTAAACAGCTGCAAAGAACATAGGGGTGCATGTATGTTTTTGAATTATGGTTTTCTCTGGATAGATGCCCAGGTGTAAGATTGTTGGGAGAATTCACTTCTATTCAAAAGAATATAAATTTGACCTAGCAACTGAATCTCTTTTAGGTGGATCTGACTCATCACAATGCCTTTTCAGAAAAAAATCACCCAAGACTTGGAAATGTGTTTTAAAAAAACAAAACTGTGTATCATTTCAGAGAAATGTCATTTTCAGTGCCTAATGGACCCACCATCAATTGGTTTATCCTTTAGTGCTGCACAATTTTGAATGTCTTTACATGGCAAGTTCATTAAATAATTTTGAAAAGACGGCATTCAAGATGAAGGAAACAGATTATAATGTAAATGCTACTGGCCCATAACAAGGCAAATGATTCCTGTTCCTGTCAATGCAAAGGAAACATGTCAGATACAGAATATAGTCTTTTATAGCTTAAATTTTCATTTTCTCTGGTTTTAACATCTGGCTGAATTGCACATTAATTAGTGAGTTAAAACATTTGAAAAATTGTCATTTTATATTGGAATGACTGTTATTACCTTAGTTCTTTGAAAATTATTTTTGCATAGTTTTGGAGATTCCACTGAGCTTGTCAACAGACTCACTTAAGAGATCCAGGTTCAGTGGGTTGGAGAAGGGCTGAAGAAGGGCAGCCAATGGATCTTTGAGGCAGAGATTATCTAGGTTCCCAAGTGACAATGGACTTTAACTTTCATGGTTCTGTGTAGTATTTCACAAATATCTATTAATTTTACAAAATTTTTATTAAATACTTTTATTATTATTTTCCATGCTTGAACAATTTCAATATTTTACTCTGCATATACTTTTATTTCATTTTTTTCCAAAAAGCATACTTGTACACTCTAAAGAATACTATGCTGACATGTAAAATTGGTTCCATTTACACAATATTTTCTCAGAACTAGAGAGAAATTTCAAAGAGGAAATGTGAATTCTTTTTGTATAACATAATATTCAAAAGGATAGCCAAATATATCATTAGCATATCTATGTCCATGACAAAGCATATTATTTTTGTTAGCAATTAGAGAAGAATTAATTATTTATTGCACCAGGTAAGAAAAAAACGCTGATGGCAACATTTTGCAGTTCATTTTCCGTTACATATTTTGGCTGCCTTCTGTGTTTAGGAGTAGGTTTGAGGATGGCTAGAGGAATTTATTTTTTCTATTTGTGCTTGTGCGTTTCAGGCTAGTAGAAGTATGAGGTAAACAAGTGATTTTTAAGAAGAAAAATAAAAGTTAGAAAAAAAAATCCTGTAGTAAAAGCTTTACCAATATCCAACTTCTGAATATTTCATTTATACCTACTCAAACATTTTAAACCACGTTATCATAATTCATAGAGCTTTTGTAAAATATGAAGGCATTATGAAGTAAATTTTAACATTTGAAGAAAATGCACTCTCGTTAGTATGCTTTATTTTGCTTCACAAATGTTAAGTAAAGTTGTGTATAACTCAGAACACTGCAGTTATTTTCTGTTTCTGTTTTCCAGAAGAAAAAACTTTGTACTGCATTGATAATTGTAATGAGATCTTTTGTATCATTTATTTTAGTTACCCTTGTTATGTTCCTAGCTCTAAATTTACATTGGCTGAGAACACAATTGGAGGACACTGGGAGCACGGGATATAGTCTGCTTATGCTTCTAGATCTATTTTCTCCTGGTCTCCTTCTTTCTGCCTTGGAGTTAACCTGTGGACTCAACAAAGGACTCTGTTGATTTCTCCCTCCTAGTTGGTTTTAGCCAATGGATGGCCTGGGAGGAAAGTGCAGTTATTACTGAGTCCAAGTTCCTACTCCTCAACCCGTGGGAGGCCAATAAATTGAGAGATGCATTTTTTTGGGCTAGGAATACTGACTTTGGTCAGAAAGACAGTAGACAGAGAAGATGGTCTAGTGTTGCAAAGAACCATCTTATCTGAGTTAGAATTCAGGCTTGTTTTATACTGAAATGGGAGGCGATGAAGTTGGTTGAGGCAAACTTCTTGGTGTTGGAATCCTTTGTTCTCGAAGCTGTCCATGTAGGTCAGGCCATCATATTCCTATAAACTTCCAACAAAACAATGCTATTCTCTGTTCTGCTACTTTTTATCACTATTTGAATGAAAAATTTTATATCTTTAAAGGCTTCATAGCCTTGAGAATGGCTCTCCTGTATATTTCAGGCTATAGGCAATATTCTTAACTTGTACCAAAATCAATAAAGTACAAAGGTTAAAATAAAAGTAACATATCTAATATGGAATCAGACTCCGTTCTTCCCTATTACAAAGTTACTAAGCAAAAAACTTTTATTGCCCTGGCTCTCAACACATAGCCCTACTCTGTTCATCAACTGGGGTTCTTTATTTCAAATTCTGTTTTCTACACAATTCTGTTTTTCAAGGTATGGTGACCACCTTTTGCTCTTGTTTGGATCTAGAGTTGCTTTTGCTCTGCTCTTACCAGCATCATACACATGAAATATCTTTTAATATTCTTGTGGTTTCCTTCTGCCCTGCTTATACATTTATATGAGGTTCTTTCAGTAAATCATTCTCAGAGGATCTATTTATTTATTTATTAAGTTTTTATTATTTTTGATTTACAATGTTCTGTCAATTTCTGCTGTATGGCAAAGTTACATTATCCTCCATCATGTTCCATCACAAGTCATCAGATATAGTTCCTTGGGCTATACAGCGGAATCTCATTGCTTATCCATTTCAAATGCAATAGTTTTCATCTCCTAAGCCCAGACTCCCACTCCCTGCCTCTCCCTTTTGGCAAGGTCTGTTCTCCATGTAACTGGGTTTATTTCTTTTCTATAGATAGGTTCATTTGTGTCTTATATTAGATTCCAGATATAAGTGATATCATATGGTATTTGTCTTTCTCCTTCTGGCTTATTTCAGAGTGTGAGAGTCTCCAGTTCCATTCATGTTGCTGCAAAGAGCATTATTTTGTTCTTTTTTATGGCTGAGTAGTATTCCATTCCTATATGTAACACATCTTATAATAAAGTGTGACATCTGTTTCCCACCAAACTTGACAAGGAAAAAAACAAAAAGGAATCTTTAGTAATGATCTATGTAGCCACAGGTAAAATTTATTCAATCCGGTTTTAGTCAGCGAATGTTTACTAAGAGCTTGTGAAGCAATTATGTTCTTGAAGATGGAGATGAGACTGTGGAAATAGAAGGCAGAAACGCAAAGTAGTGTCAAGTACGTATTCTCAGAGAACAGTGAGCACCATTTACATCCCCCCCCCACGATGTTATTTTTGCCAACCACTCCTTTTCCATGTTTACTTTAAAACCTTTTTGTTCTTTTCTAAGTCATAGTTTTTACTAGGAGAGTGTCATTTACATACCCACAAACCATTCTGATGATATTGATAATGGTGTATCTCTGCTATATTATGGTTTAAACAGATGTTCATATTATCTTATAAATATGATGGTTCTGCACAGGTCGTATTAATGTAAAACTGAAACTTTTCTTCCAAAGACACTTGCGTTCCTCTGTTCCCCTTACCACCTCCAGATCCCTTCAGCTTGGGACTAGCTGAACTTGGGACTAGCAAAACTTTATTTGTTTGGTATTTTTAGACTAACCAGGTATTTCCATAGCTCAAAATAAAGTAAGCTAACAAATAAAGAGAAGAACGAACATATTTATGTGTGTTCTTTTCTTGGTTAGCTTACTTTGTTAGCTTATCATGAAATACATATATCATGAATAAATGTATATATATTATATAGCCATTATGACATGACTATGTTAGAATAAAGTAAGAGGTTTTTAAAATAAGAATATCTGGGTGTTCCCATTGTGGCTCAGTGAGTTAAGAACCAAACTAGTATCTATGATCATGTGGGTTTGATCCTTGTCCTTGATAAGAGGATTAAGGATCCTGCATTTCTGTAAGCTGTAGCGTTTGTAGCAGATATGGCTTGGATCTGGCATTGCTGTGGCTGTGGCATAGGCTTGCGGCTACAGCCCCAATTTGACCCCTAACTTGAGAAATTCTATATGCCCCAGGTCCAGCCCTAAAAGAAGAAAAAATAAAATAAAATGAAATGAGTGGTACCTCATTGTAGTTTTAATTTGCTTTTATCTAATAATCAGTGATGTTGAGCATTTTTTCATGTGCCTGTTCGCTGTCCATATATCTTCTTTGGAGAAATGTCTATTTAGCTCTTCTGCCCATTTTTCGATCGGGTTGTTTGTTTTTTTTTTGTTGAGTTGTATGGGTTGTTTGTATATTTTGAAGATTAGGCCCATGTCTTGCATTTTGCAAAGATTTTTCTCCCATTCTGTATGCTGTCTTTTTGTGTTTTTAGGGTTTCCTTTGAGTTTAAATTTTGAGTTTAATAAAGCCCTATTGGTTTGTGTCATTATTTTCATTATTCTAGGAGGTGAATCAAAGGAGATGTTGCTGTGATTTATGTCAGAGTGTTCTGCCTATGTTTTCCTCTAGGAGTTCTATCGTATCTGGCTTTATATATCTAAGTCACTTATCCATTTTGTGTGTATTTTTTCATATGGTATTAGATAGTATTATAATTTCATTCTTTTACATGTAGTTTTCCAGTTATCCCAGCATCATTTATTGAAAAGGCTATCTTTTTTGCATTGTATGTTCTTGCCTCCTTTGTAGTATATTACTTGACCATAGGTGCTTGAGTTTATTTCTGGGTTTTCTATCCTGTTCCATTGATCTATATTTCTGTTTTTGTGCCAGTACCATACTGATCTGATAACTTTGTAGTATGATCTGAAGTCAGGAAGCTTGATTCCTTCATTTCCATTTTTCTTTTCCAACATTACTTCAGCTATTCAGGGTATTGTATGTTTCCACAAAATTTTAAAATATTCTGTTCTAGTTCTATTTAGAGTGTCCTGGTTAACTTGATAGGGAGTGCATTGAATCTGTAGATTGCCTAGGGTAGGATAGTCATTTTGACAATATTGATTCTTCCAATCTAAGAGCATGGTATATCTTTCCATCTGTTTTGTTTTTAATTTCTTTCATCAGTGTCTTTTAGTTTTCACAGTATAGGTCTTTTGCCTCTTTTTTTAGGTTTATTTCTATATATGTTATTCTTTCTGCTGTGGTGGCAAATGGGATGGTTTCTCTGATTTCTCCTTCTGAAATTTTGGTGTTAATATATAGAAACGCAATTGATTTCTGTGTATTAATTTTGATTCCTGCAAATTTGTCAGATTCATTGATGACTTCTAAGTTTTACAGTACTATGTTTAGGGTTTTCTAGGTAGAGTATCATAGCATCTGCAAACAGTTGATAGTTTTACTTCTTTTCCAATTTATATTCCTTTCATTTCTTTTTCTTCTCTGATTTCTGTGGCTAGGACTTCCAAAACTATGTTGAATAATAGTGGTGAAAATGGAAATCCTTGTCTTGCTCCTGATCTTGGAAAGTGGAAATGCTTTCAATTTTTCACCATTGGGAGTGATGATAGCTCTGGGTTTTTCATATACGGATTTTATTATGTTTAGGTAGGTTCCTACTATGCCCACTCTCTGGAGAGTTTTAATCAGAAATGGGTGTTGAATTTTGTCAAAAGCATTTTCTGCATCTATTGAGATGATCATATGGCTTTTATTTTTCAGTTTATGTGGTGTATCACATTGATTGATTTGCAGATACTGAAGAATATTTGTATCCCTGTGATAAATCCCACTTGATCATGGTGTATGTTCTTTTAATATGTATCTGGATTTACTTTGCTAGCATTTTGTTGAGGATTTTTGCATCTATGTTCATCAGTGATATTGACCTGTAATTTCCATTTTTTGTAGTATCCTTGTCTGGTTTTGGTATTAAGGTGTTGTCATAGAATCCTCTGCTATTTTTTTTTAACGAATTTCAGAAGAATAGGTGTTAACTCTTCTCTGAATATTTGATAGAGTTCACCTGTGTAGCTATCTGGTCCTGAACTTTTGTTATTTGGAGGGATTTTAATCACATTTTCAATGTAATTACTTGTGATTGGTTTGTTCATATTTTCAATTTCTTCCTGGTTCAGTCTGATTAAGTTGTATCTTTGTAAGAAATTGTCCATTTCTTCTAGGTTTTCCATTTTGCTGGTAGTTTGCATATGATAGTCTATTATGACCCTTTGTATTTCTGTGGAGTTAGTTGCAATTTCCCCTTTTCAATTCCTAATTTGATTGATTTGAGCCCTCTCATTTTTTTCTTGATGAGTCTGGGTAAGGGTTTATCGATTTTGTTGATCTTTTTAAAGAACAAACTTTTGGTTTCATTGTTCTTTTCTATTGTTTTCTGTCTCTTTATGTCATTTTTTTCTGCTCTGATCTTTATGATTTTTTTTCCTCCAACAATTTTGGGCTTTTTCTGTTCTTTCTTCACCAGTTGTTTTAGGTGTAAGTTTAGGTTGTTTATTTGAGCTTTTTCTTCTTTCCTGTGATAAGATTTTATTCCTATATACTTCCCTCTCAGAACTGCTTTTGTTGTATCCCATAGGTTTGGGGTGTTGTATTTTCATTGTTATTTGTCTCTAAGTATCTTTTGATTTCCTCTTTGAATTCTGCAGTGATCTATTGGTTGTTTAGCAGCATATTGTTTATCTTCCAGCAATATGTGTTTTTTGCTGTCTTTTTCTTGTAGTTGATTTCTCACCTTATAGCATTGTGGTTGGAGAAAATGCATGGGATAATTTCAACTTTGTAAAATTTACCAAGGCTAGATCTGTGGCACAAGATGTGGTCTATCCTGGAGAATGGTCCATGTGCACTTGAGAAGAATGTATATTCTGCCACTTTGGGATGACATGTTCAATAAATATTAGTTAAATTTATCTCATCTATGGTGTCATTTAAGGCCTTTATTTCCTTGATGATTTTCTGTCTGGATGATCTGCCCCTTGATGTAAGTGGGCTGTTAAAGCCCACCACTATTATTGTGTTTCTTTCCATTTCTCCTTTTATGGCTGTCAGCTGTTGCTTTATATATTGAGGTGCTCATATGTTAGGTGCATATGTATTTACAATTGCTATATCTTCCTCGTTGTTTGATCCATTGATCCTTATGCAGTGTCTTTGTCTCTCCTGATCTTTCTTTCTTTCTTTCTTTCTTTCTTTCTTTCTTTCTTTCTTTCTTTCTTTCTTTCTCTCTCTCTCTCTGTCTCTCTCTCTCTCTCTCTCTCTCTCTCCCTCTCTCTCTTTTTAACACTCCACCCACATCATATAGAGGTTCAGGCTAGGGGTCTAATCGGAGCTGTAGTCCCTGGCCTACATGGCAGCTCACAGCAATGCCGGATCCTTAACTCTGAGCAAGTCCAGGGGTTGAAACTGTATCCACATAGATGCTAGTCAGATTCGTTTCCACTGATCCATAGCAGAAACTTGATCATCTTTGTTTTAAAGTCTGCTTTGTCTGATATGAGTATTTCTACTCCCACTTACATTTGATTTCCATTTGCATGTAATATATTCTCCCATCCCTCACTTTCAGTATGTATGTGTCCTTAGGTCTGAAGTGGGTCTCTTTTAAATAGCATATATATGGGTCTTTTTTTTCTATCCATTCAGCCAGTCCATGTCTTCTGGCTGGAATATTTAATCCATTATAGTGTAATTATGGATAAGTATGTATTTATTGCCATTTTGTTAATCATTTTGAATTTTTGCTTTTGGTCTTTTTTTCTTCCATTGTTTGTGGCCTTATTGTGATTTTCTAACTATCTTTAGTGTTGGGTTTGGATTATTTTTTCTTTTTTATGTTTGTGTCTATTATAGGCTTTGGTTTGTGTTTCCCATTAGATTTGGATATGACCATCTTTATGTGTACAGAATTATTTTTGGTTGCAGTTATCTTGTTTTCAAATGCATTTTCAGTGTCCTGCATTTGTTTTCTCCTCCTCTCATGCTTGCCAGTTTCAATATCATACTTGTCAATGGATAATTTTCTACTTTTATATTATCTTTGTCTTTACCTGTGAGTTTCCTCATTTGAAATTTTCTTGTTTCTAATTGTGGCTTTTCCATTTCTGCTTAGGGATATTACTTTAGTGGTTGTCGAGCTGGTTTAGAGGTGCTGAATTGTTTTAGCTTTTGTTTATCTGAAAATCTTTTGATATCTCCATTGAATCTGAATAAGAGCCTTACTGGGTACAGTATTCTTGGTTCTAAGTTCCTCTCTTTCATCACTTTAAATATACCTTGCCACTCCAGCTGTTATCTTTATGGGAGTTCCTTTGTACGTTATTTGTTGCCTTTCCCTTGTGGCTTTTAATATTTTCTTAATTTAATTTTTGTCAGTTTGCTTAGTGTGTGTCTTGGCTGTGTTTCTCTTTGCATCTATCCTATGTGGGATTCTCTATGCGTCCTCAACTTGAGTGAGTGTTTCCTTTTCCATATTGGGTAAGTTTTTGGCTATAATCTCTTGGAATATTTTCTCTGGCCCTTTCTCTCTCTCTTCTCTATTTGGAACCCCTATAATGTTAATGTTATTATATTTAATGTTGTCCCAGAGATCTCTTAGACTCTTCTCAGTTATTTACATTCTTTTTAATTTTTATCTGTGGCTGTGATTTCCACCCCTTGTATTCCACATCACTTATTCATTCTTCTGCCTCTGTTATCATGCTGTTGATTCCTGCTGTGTATTCTTCATTTCAGATATTGTGCTATCCATCTTAATTTGCTTGTTCTTTAGATCTTCTAACTTTTCAGCTGCTTCAGAAATAACTTTCTCCAAACTATAGGTAAATTGTAGCTCTCAATCAGCTCAGGAGACCACTTATAGAATCCTAGAGAGTCTGTACTGTTTCCAAAATCACCTTCTGTCCCCTAGGCAATTTGTACCTCTCTGAATGCCCAGGAGGTCACTAGTGGATTCCCAAGATCTTTCACTGTGTCCAAGTTAATTTCTCCACTCACCTAATGCCTTCCTAGAAGCCCCCTTGTGAAATCTCATCTTCTGAAATAGTTTTCTCCACCCCCTAGGTAAATTTCAGCTCTGCACTTGCCAAAAGGGCTCCTTGCACACTCTCAGGACCAAGATCTTCTGCACTGCTTTTCTCTGCCCCTATGCAAAATGCAGCTCTCTGTCTGCTCAGGGGGCCACTTGCAGTATCCTACCCATCTATGCTCTTTCCAAAATCACCTCTGTCCCCTAGGGAAAACGGGACTCTCCACCCACACACTCAGTCATCCATGATCCCCTGAGCCTTCTGCACTGTTATAGCAGTCGCTCTAGTGTTCCCCCATTGAGATGCTGGTGAGGGTCATGCGGATTGTGCTGTTCCCAAATTCCCAAGAATCTGCTCCAAATGTTCCCTCCACTTTGTCCAGCTTTTCTGTAGCCTTAATGCCTATGGGCTGCTGAGAGAGGATTAAGATGGTGGAGGACAGGAGCTCAACTTCTCTCCTAAAAACAACAAAATTCACAACTAAAGGCTGAACAATCTGCACCCAAATGGACTGGAAACCTTAAAAAAGATACCCTACTCCAGAAGAAAAAGAGGAGGCCACATCAAGAGGTAGGAGGGGCGAATTTGCAGTATAAACAACCCCATACCTTCGGGGTAGGAAGCTCCACAGACTGAAAACTAACTGGTTCACAGAGACTCGCCTACAGGAGTGAGAGTTCTGAGCCCAACATCAAACCCTCACTTGTGGGGATCTGGCAATGGGAGAAAGAGCCCCCGGAGCATCTGGCATTGAAGGCCAGTGGGGCTTGTGTGCAGGAGCTCCACAGGACTGGGGAAAATAGAGACCCCATTCTTAAAAGGTGCACGCAGACTTTCACGTGCACTGGGTTCCAGGTAAGAGCAAAGTCTCCATAGGAATCTGGGTCAGACCTGACTGTGGTTCTTTGAGGATCTCCTGGGAAAACAGGGGTGAATGTGGCTTGTTGTGAGGGAAAGACATTGGAAGCAAAGCTTTTGGGAATATTCAGCAGCATGCATTTCTCTGGAGGTGGCCATTTGGGGAAAATCTAGCCCTACCCATCAGCAATGAGAAGCCACAGGGCAAACAACAATCCAGGTGGGATCACAGCCCCACCCCTCAGTAAACAGGCTACCTAAAGACCCCTCATGTTCACAGCCACATCTAATCCCATCCAGAGACTAAGCCACACCCACCAGAGGGATTAGAATTGGCTCCACCCACCAGTGGGCAGGCATTAGCCCCTCCTATCAGGAAGCCTACAGCAAGCCCCCATACAGACTTCAGCCACAACAGAGGACAGACACCAGAAGTAGGAGAGGCTACAACTCTATTATCTGTAAAAAGGTTACCACACCAAAAACCTATAAAACAAAAAGACAGAGAATGATAACTTAGATGAGGGAGAAAGGAAAAAACCCAGAAAATCAGCTAAGCAATGAGGAGATTCTCAGCCTCCAGGAGAAAGACTTTAGACTGTTGATGCTGAAGATGATGCAAGAAATTGGAAATAAACTGGAGGCAAAGATGGATAACTTACAGGAAACACTGAGAAAAGAGATACAAGAGATAAAACTTAAACAAGAAGAGATGCAAAATACAATAACTGAAATAAAAATTTCACTAGAAGCCACTAACAGCAAAATACAGGAGGCAGAAGAATGAATAAGCAAGGTGGAGGACAGATTAGTAGAAATTTCAGATGAAGAACAGAAAAGAGAAAAAAGACTGAAAAGAAATGAAGGGAGTCTCAGAGAACTCTGGGACAACATTAAATGCACTAACATCTGTATTATAGGGGTGCCAGAAGGAGAAGAGAGAGAGAAGGGGACAGAAAAAATATTCCAAGAGATAATAGCCAAAAACTTCCCTAACATGGGAAAGGAATCACTCACTCAAATCCAGCAAGCACAATGAGTACCATATAAAATAAACCCAGGGAGGAATACCCGGAGACACATATTAATCCAACTGACCAAAATTAAAGACAAAGAGAAAATCTTGAAAGCAGCTAGGGAAAAGAAACAAGTAACATACAAGGGAACCCCAATACGGTTATCAGCAGATTTTTCAGCAGAAACTCTGCAGGCCAGAAGGGAGTGGCATGGTAGGAAAAAACCTCCAACCAAGATTACTCTACCCAGCAAAGCTCTCATTCAGATTTGAAGGAGAAAACAAAACCTTCACAGATAAGCAAAAGCTGAGAGAATTCAGCAACACTAAACCAGCCTTACAATAAATACTAAAGGAACTTCTCTAGGCAGAAAAGAAAACACAGCAACAGGAAACAAAAATTCCACAAATGACAAGGCTCACCAGGAAAGGTATGTATACAGTAAAGATACAAAATCATCCATGCACAATTATACCACCAAAATCAGAAATCATGAGAAGAGGTGGGTACAAATGCAGAGCAATGGAGATGAACTTGCAATTAAGAGAACAACAACTTAAAACCATCTCATATACATATAGACACTTATATCAAAACTTCAGAATAACTGCAAACCGAAAAGCTACAATTGATACACAAACAAGGAATATCTGAAGAAGAAATATATCTCATAGTAAATAAGTGCATAATCCACCATGAAGGGGGTCATTTGACATCATTCTTGGAATGCTGAAGTCTTCTTACATCTGATTCTGATTTCTTCTCCATCAAAGAATTTATGATAATTATAATTAAATAATGCAACTGTATAATTAAATAATACAGTTCTACAATTGTATTATTAATAACCATTTCTCTCCATGGAACAATGTAAGGTCTATAATGTCTTGTTTATCACATCACATAGAATGGTGTAATGCCTATATTGAAGAATCAATAACATGTAACAAATTGTGAGGACATATTTATATAGTTATACTGTTTTTTTAACCAATTTATGTATTTTATATTTTACTTATTTTCAGAGGGTATATTATTTTTGTTATTCTTACCAGTTATTCTTTTTATTATGCTGTATAAAATATTTAATGGTATATAAGGCTATCTTTATAAATTTTAGTTGCATAATATACACAATTTTAATATAATGCTAATATTTACAGAAAAATTGAAATGTAATAGATAATACTAAATAGTAAAGATGAAAGCCATACAAAATGGGATAAAGTATAGAATAAATTTCCTATTTGTCTCAGCATATTTTCCATTCCACTTCTCCATAGGGAGTCACTTAATCTGCTTCTTAAGATCCATGATATAATAATCTGTGTGAATGTAATTGTGTTTAAACATATGTATTTTACTCTGTAAAAAAAAAACAGAAATTAGAAAAAAATAAAATTGTTCAAATTTCCATGCAAAAAAAAAAAAAAAAAAGGTCTGTGGACTGCCCCAAAACTGTTGCTAAACAGCCACTGCTTGAGGGTAGATCCTGGAGCTGTGGCAGTTGGGGTCTTTCAGTCTGATAATGTTTGCAGGGGGTAAGGCTATGGTTGTGGATCCCCCCCTTCCTTCCAGCACCCCCTAACAATGGTGCCTAGCCTCCAAGCCCGAATAGGATTGCTCAGCTTACAGCTTCAGATGTGGTCACTCTAGACTCCAGTCCCTCCAGGCTGTCTCTGCTACCAATCCTACTTTTTCCCCAGATGACCAGCCCCAGAATTCTGTCTGATCTCCAAAGGTGGAGTTTCAGTTTCTGGCACCTGGCCACACCAGCTTATGGTTGGGAAGTGCAGGGGAGGTGACACCAACCATTTATAGAAGACCATTTACATTTTAACTGCTTTATACCAATTTCTGTTCTCCTTCAATACACCAAAGGTCTTCCTATGTCTCAGCTGGTCTTCTCACTGGTGTGGGGGACTTCCCAGGGTGCAGAGATTTTTTTTCCCTTTTCCAGCTCCCTCCCAGGGATGCAGGTCCTGACCTGTTTTATTTCTACTTTTCTCTCCTTTCTTTTCGTCTTCTTTCTTTTGTCCAACCAAATTTCATTTCTATCAGAATCCTGGGGCCTTTTTTCAGCATTCAGCAAATTTTCTGGGCAAATAATTTCACATATAGATGGATTTTTGATGAATTTGTGGGAGTAGGAGAGCCTCACACCCTACTCCTATGCCACCATCTTTTTATCCCCCCAGGTTCATTCATTCTTAATTTTAAAGTACTAATTTTAAAAAATGGTGGAAAGTCTTTCAACACGATATAAACTTTTCTTAGTAAGACTAATACTGTACTTAATAGTGAAACATCTGAAAAATTATTTTCAGTTGTAAAAAGAAATAACACCTATAACTTATACAATTTGACATTTTACTAAAATACTATTTAACTAATTATTTAAGATATTAAAATTAACCTAGCCAATTAGACAGGGAAAAGAAATAAAAACATTAAAATAAAAATGATGAGATAAAACTATTTTCAGGTTATATGTATATACTGAGAAAAGACAAGAGAAACAGTTAAAAATTCTCTATATATCCAGTCATTCAGGATAGGTAGAGTATATTAACTTACAGAAATCAATAGTAATCAAACATAAAACCTATAGCAAATACTATGAAAAAAGCCTCAACAAAAATAAAATTTCTAGAAATCTATGAGAAATATGTGGAGCTATATTAAGATCTTAAAACTGTCCTGGAGGAACATAAAAATTAAGCAAATAAAAATAACAGAAAAAAATAATCTCCCCTAAGCTTATTAATAACTATAGGATTATCTCATTTATGTACCATTTATAAGCTACATAAATTAATACCAAATTTATACTTTTTTTTGTCTTTTTCTAGGGTTGCACCTTCGGCATATGGAGGTTCCCAGGCTAGGGGTCTAATCGGAGCTGTAGCTGCCAGCCTATGCCAGAGCCACAGCAACGCGGGATCCGAACTGCATCCGTGACCTACACCACAGCTCAGGGCAATGCTGGATCCTTAACCCACTGAGCAAGGCCAGGGATCGAAACCATCAACCTTATGGTTCCTAGTCAGATTCGTTAACCACTGAGCCATGATGGGAACTCCCAAATTTATACATATTTTTAACAATTAAAATTCTTGAAAAGAAAAGCAACCAGGCGTTTTTTCTTACATATAACGTATAAACTCAAGTTACTAAAACTATGTAGAGACAGATCAATGCAATAGAACAAAAAATTCAGATACCAACTCTAATAAAAATCTGAAGTGAACAGAAACAGATGTTCTAATCAACAAGCATGGTTTGAAATGACTGTGTTGAGCTCTAGGGGATAAAAAAAATCTGGTTCATACTCACACAAAGACAAGTTACAACTTAGCAATGATTTAAACATAAGAACCCATAAAGTAGAAAAGAAAGCATGGGAGATTTCTTTTATAAACTCAGAGTGGAAGGCATTTATACATTTGACACAATATTCAGAAATTATTACAAAGCCTGACAAATTTAATGACATGAGCATCAGAAGCTACTATATAGCAAAACAAAACGAAACAAAAATACACAAAGGACAAAGACCAACTGGGAAAATACCAGTACTCTGAAATACATAAAGAAACACTACAAGGAGGTAATAAAGTCAGTAGAAAAGATAAAATCAGTCACAGAAAAGGAAATGTGCCCTTAAGAATAATAAAATAGTCAAACTCTCCTTTATAAGAGAAATTCACACTAAAGCTACAGTATTATTCCATTTTTATTTCATTAGACTGATAAAATCCTAAAAGCTTGATGTAATACACAAGATTGGTGACCAGAGACAATGCAAAGTCCTCTTTCAGGATGTTGACTCACACTGCAGCCTATTTGAATGGCTGTTCACTACATAACTCCAATTGTGCAACAGGTAGGAGTGTTTGGGGGGTTGGGGGATTGGGGGTGGGCCTTCTCATACGATATTGTGGAAGTGTGACATTGTACAGCAACAATAGAGGGTGACTTCATAGTTTTTAAAATAATGTAATATGCATGCATCATTGTGACATCAATCCTTCTGGAGTTCCTTATTCATATCCACTGGTGCATATGCAAAATAGATTATGCACAAGTTTTGTTTTTGAGGTATTGTCTCTATCAGCAAAAGATGAATGCTAGTTAGGTAACAACAAGATTTGCTTACAGGAAGATCTTAATCAACCACTAATAAAGGAGTAGAAATCTCTCTATGAATTTATAGGAAAAGATGTCCTAATTTTTATGTGAAAAAAAAGAAAGAAACATCAGTGCAGGATGCTACCATTTATGTAAAAGAGAGGGAAACAGAATATATAATCTGTACAGGCTCAAACACATGTACACACAGAAAAAAATCAGAATAAAAAAAGTAAATAACAGTGGTGGTTGACCTCTTGCTTGGAAGTGTTAACAAAGCAGTTTGGGATCAAGGGTGGACAAGTGTCTTTGCTTGGACTGTAATAACAGAATACCAAAGACTTCAGGGCTTAAACAACAAATATCTATTTCTCACAGTTCTGGAGACTGAAATTCCAAGATCAAGGCTCTACCAAATTTGGTGTCTGGCGAGGACTCCCTTCCTGATCTGCAGACAGCCTTCTTCTTAGGTCCTCACATGGCTGAAAGAGCATGTTCTGGTCTCTTCTTCTACTTCTAAGGTCACCCATCTCATCATGGTGGCTCCACAGCTATAACCTCATTCAAATCTCATTCTATGATTCAATACACATGATCTATGTTGGGTGTTCAACATGGTTGAAATGATGTACACATCCCTGCTGACTGATCTAAATTTAAATTCATGACTGCTAACTTCCAGGGTCCAGGAGTGTACATTCAGCTTCACCATATTTAAACAATCTTTTGACACCATCCCCAATTTTGGGTCCTGAATTAGATCATTTCCATCATTATTCCAGTATGCTAGAGTTATATTTAAATATCCCCTGTTACCATCAAAGATACTCACAGGTATACATTATTCCTTTACAGCAAATACCTTGAATGAATTATTGATGTTTTCTGTCTTAATTTGATCTTTTTCTATTTTCTAAACAAATACAACAAGACCTGGCCTCCACTGATACTTCTCTCATCAACGTCATTTGTTTTCAACTGCCAAACCCAACAATAGTTTTTACCTTCCTACTCTATGTATCAATCAGCATTTGGAAGAGTTTATTACACTTTGTTAAAAGTTGCTTTCACATGCCCTCTAGGAGTTACAGTCTCCTAACCCTCCTCTTAACATTATTGACTTCTCTCTCTTCAACTCTACACATCAAAGAAGACCAGGCCTTGGTGTGATATCTCAACTTGAGCAAACTCACTGCAAACACAGCCTCTTTATGTCTCATGATTTTATATTCCATCTACTTCTGACTATTACATTTAGAGTAGCTAAGCAATGAGGTCCTACTATATAGCACAGGGAACTGTATCCAACACCTTGGGATAGAACCTGATGAAAGATAGTGTAAGAAAAAGTATATATATATATATATAAAGTGTGTATATACATATACATATGTGTATATATATATATATATATATATATATATATATGACTGGGTTACTATATTTTACAACAGAAATTGACACAACACTGTAAATCAACCGTACACTAATAAAAATAAAATTAAATTTAAAAAAAAAATCAACAGCCTGAACTTTGACCTAAAGTTTAAGACATAAACTTCTATAATACCATTAGCTATCTAAACAGTATTTGAAATTTCACATGTAAAATAAAAACAACTTCTTGATTTGGACCCCCACTGACTCATAAAATAGCTTCTTTCTTGGTCTTTCCAATCTCCATAAAGAGGAATTCTGCTCTGCCGTTTGCTTAGACCAAAATTATCTACAATACCCTTGACTCATTTCTGTCACATGCCATGTGCAATCTTCCTTCTAACAAGAACATAGTCCAAGAACAGATGCCTTGCACATTTCCTTGCATTGTTTCCTCCTTTGACTGTAATGCTCTTCCCGATGGACACACAATTCACTGATACCTCATTCAGATTGCTGACCTCATATCACAATACCATAGTTCTTTTCTGAATGATAACTGCTTATCTCTAATCAGACCTTAGTGTCCTTAGACTCCTTGAATCTTGTCTTCTAACCTTCCTTCCTCCCTACCTTCTTTCCTTCCTTCCTTCCTCTTCCTTCCTTCTTTCCTCTCATCTTTCCTTACTTTCTCACTCCTTTCCTTCCTTCTTCCCTCCCTTCTTTCCTTCCTCCCTTCCTTCTTTTATCCCTCTTCCTTGCTTCCTTCTTTCCTTCTTCTTTCTTTCCTTCTCCCTCCCTCCATCCCTTCCTTCCTTCCTTTCTTTCTTTCAAGTAGAGAATAAAAATGAGACAACACCTGCAGGCACCCTGAATTAAGCCCCAGGGATAAGTAAACAGTTTAGAGGAATTTAGGTTTCTCTAGTCTTTTGGATTGAGGGCTTCTAAGCAATCCTACATAAATTCCAAAGTTCAAAGAAGACTCCATTAACATATGAATAGTGATTATAAAACACTTTTGACTTTTCTGTCCAATCTCACTCCCAAGAAGCACATTTTCATCTGCCTTTCCCTGTCCCTCAATTTGAGAACCTCATATCCTAATGTTCACCCCACTTTTCTCTCTTCCTCCTATTACCCTCTTATTTTATCTTTCTTTCAGGCTTGAATTTTTTTTTACCTTCTGTACCATTCACATGATAAGCAGATTAAAATGAGTTGCACTTTCTGATATCTAGTCTTTGGTAGTGTTTCAAGAAGATGAGGTTACAAAAAATATCTGCCATGGTAAAACCTGCCTTAAATATCCTTCCCAGAAACCATAAACTCATTGTTAAACTTGCCCAGACATCTAGACTCTTGGCACATTGGAAAGAAATCATGTATGGTTTAAGAAAATCCTATCATTAGAAAGAACACTTATCTTTGGATAGTAACAAATATAAGAAGAGAGTTCACCTTATTACCTGGATAAGTATTCTAGAGAATAAAGGCACATTTTACCCCAGAATTCTAATCTCAATTAATATGTGTATTACTCTTTAAACACACAAATAGAAAATTAAGGTCCTTTTGTTTTCAAGTCTTTTCTGGATTTTTTTCTTTTTATTTTTCTCTCTGTTTTGTGGCAATAGGTGTATAAATAAAGCTCCCTGTAGATGATGTTGTATGGTAAGTCTTTTAATGAAGCAACCTCCCACTGGAAATTTATCAAACTTCTTACCCAAATGCAGCTTTTATTTTGATAGACTAGTGACTGTGGTCAATCAAAACATAGCTACAAAATACTTTTTATTTTCTTCATTTCATTGTGTACTTAAAGAGTAGCATAATCAGGAACCCCATTGTGGTTCAGTGGTAATGAATATGGCTAGTATCCATGAGGGCACAAGTTTGATCTCTTGCCTTGTTCAGTGGATTAAGGATCTGGTATTACTGTGAGCTATAGTGTAGGTCACAGAAGCGGCTCAGATCCCATGCTTCTGTGACTGTGGCATAGGCCAGCAGCTACATCTCCAATTCAAACCCTAGCCTGGAAATGTCCATATGCCACTAAAAAGCAAAAACAAACAAACAAAAAAAAACTAGCATAATCATTTCATAATGACCATAATTTCTTCTGCCAAATAAATTAATCATTTTGGGGGTCAGCACTTACCACATGCCTCATATTACTGCTTAAGAAAGATGTAACTTTCTTGGACTTCCAGTTGTGCCTCAGCAGGTTAAGCAACTGACATAGTGTCTGTGAGCACACAAGTTTGATCCCTGGCCTCACTCAATGGATTAAGGATCTGGCCTTGCTGCAAGATGCAGCATAGGTCACAGATGCAACTCAGGTCCAATGTAGCCATGGCTGTGGTGTAGGCTGGCAGCTGCAATTTAGATTCAACCCCTTGCCCAGTAATTTCCATATGCCACAGATGCGGTGGTAAAAAGAAAAAGAAAAAAAAAAAAAAAAAAAAAAAAAAAGGACAAATGTAACTTTATATACTCCGGGTAATTACACCTCCTGAACAATGTATTGTGTTTAAACTCAAATACAATATGCAAAAATACTGAATCCTAGAACAAAACCTATATAGTGGGTTAGTGCTGCTGTTTTATGTCAATTACCAACTGTTCTAGAACAATACTTTTAAATAACACTTTATTAGTTAAGTGTCTGTAGCAGAGATTGAAAAAGAGGTTCTGCCACAAAAGATGTCCCTTTGATTAGCTGAAAAGAAAATTCAGTTTTAGCAAAAGAATGAATTTAAAGGCATAATGCATTTTTGCTCAAATCTGTCTAGTACAACAGTACCAAGCAAGGTATTCATTAGTTCTCTGACAAGTCTATGTTTAAGTTGTGCCCTGATAAGCAACTGGCTCCTCTTAGGAAGCAGTGTGTGGGGGAGAAAAGAAGAGATAATGTATTACAGAGGCCTTGATTGGAAGAAGCCTACTGGGGATTCATTGTGAGGGAAAATATAGGTAAGGAAAATCTTTGGTTAATCAGCCACATTAAAAGATTAACTGCATTTCCAGTTTCACTGAATCCCTCACATTCTTTAGAAGTCTGTTTCTTCTTTAGACCTTATCTCAAATGTCCTGGTTTACTGGATTACTGTTTTTGAAGATGTGTCTCTCTTGTTTGATCTTTGAAGCATCTTGAGCTTGCCTTGGGCAAAACCTGGAACCATTATACACTTGTTCTTCTGCCTCCAAGTGCTTTTTGAAGAAATGCTCCAGGCTCCCCACTATCTGTAAATGTCATGGTGCCCAGTAAAGTGTCACTTTACAGATCTGATTAAAGATATTGTAAATTTAATCAAAGTTTATTTAAAGTGCATTAATTTATGTCAATGAGCTTTAAAAATCTTAAACTGAATGCTATATTTATAAATATTCCAAAATATCTATAAATATTTTGAATCTTCCTCATGGAATCCTATTATGTTAAGTTTATCAACGATTAGAAGTATGTTTAATAGGCAAGAATATACCATTTTTCATGTCTTATAAGGTTTTAAAGCATACCAACTCTTAATTATTAATATTATATAGTATTTTACATTGATATAAAATGCATCTTTATTTTTATTAACTCACAACTCCATTTATGTGTATTAGCCCTCTTGATAATCATGGTGTCTAAGCTAGGCATAAAAATGAGGGTATAACATATGATGAAATGTGAGGTCCAGAGGGATTATAAGTGGTTTTCCAAAATTAGCTGGGATGTCAAAATTAAGGAAGCATGTCATAGACAATAAACTTCCCCCACCTCCCCACTTGGGTTGATTACATTGGAGACTGGGGCACAAAGCCACCCTCACAGAAGTGAGTGAAGGAACCCATTCTCCACACATCACTTTGCCCAGTTTCATGGAGCTGCTCTCACAAGCTGAGCAGTGGCCCTTGGGATCTAAGTGCCCATAAAGACTGTTAATAAGTCTTCTCAGGAAACAGATTGTCTGCCAGGGTATCCACTTTAGTCGCCTGTTTCAAAAGAGAAATAATTTGGAACCTCATTAGATGTGTAAGTTCCTTGGAAAAAGCAAGGCATGCATCACAGTATCACATTCACTTCTCTTCCCTTCTCCACAGACCTGTTCCCAAACATGCATTCGTCCAAACCTCACCTAGACCCAAGAATTACAGATTTATTCATCATCCTCTTATCTCCAAATGTGCACATGGAAGGGAGTTCCAGGCTGGAACTCTAGAGACCTGTCTGTTTTGTTGTCTCTTTTATTATTAGCTCACTATGGGGGCAGTTTACCTATTTTTTCTCTTCTAAATCCACTTTCCTTATATGTAAAATTAATGATCCCAAATTCGTAACTATCTAAAATCTCTTCAGTGTTTCCAAATCTGTAAGAAAATGTAAGAGTATGTTAAACAAATTTTAAACTGGCCGTATAGTAAATGATTAAAGCCATGACACTAAATAATGTCTTGATTCCAGGCTTTGCTAAAAGTGTCAATTTGGAGCAGAGATATAAGCATCCAATTTTAGTTGCCTAATGTAATTTCAGTAAAATGACAGAACCACTGATTCAACACCATTTCTAAATTAGTTAGTCCTTAAAGTGCAACACAGAACACCATTAAATTACACACTAATCAATGGTACATTTAAAAACATTTGTAGAAAGAGCCCTTGCGCAATCTGATTACAAACCATGTTTTAACCTTATAGCTCAATACTCCTCAAGGCACCCCATGTTTTAGCTAAACCATTGCTCTTACACACACACATATGGACCATGCATCATTCCTCACTACCCACACCTTCATTTTAATAAAGATGTTCTCTATTCACCATCTCTCCCTCAACTGACCCTTTAGCATCAACTCAAGTTTCACCACATAGAAGGATGAAAGAAGGATGAAAGGAATATGTATTTTTTCCCTCCAATATTCAGTCACATCTGTTTACTTCAACTTCCAGTCTCAAAGCTACTGATGATATTGGTTCTCTCCTGGTCCTAATGCTTTAAGTCATACTCTGCCCACATCAGTTCTGTGTTGGTCTATCATGCCATAGCTGAGTTTGTTCCATAATGATTTTCCCAGGGATTATTGCTGTCTTTCCTCCCTCACTAATTCCATATTCTTTGGACTTTCATCATATTTTTCACTAGTTCTAAACTCTTGGTAGTGTGACCTCAATTTTGATACCTATCTCTTACCTTATCTGATACAGAAATTTGTATGTTTATCTTCTATCTCTACTATTTGCGTTTCAGTTATTCCTGCTGACTTTTGGCTGAGTTCACTCAAATTATTTTCTTTGTATTTTACCTAATTTTCCCATATATTAGTTAGTTGCTAGCACATAAAATCATTATTTACATACTTAATACAAAACTTTATAGGAAAAACATTTTTCTATCTTTACCTAAGTCTGTACACATATACATACATATCCATATGTGTGTGTGTGTGTGTGTGTGTGTACTGCGGACATCAATAAGCAACAAAATATATTATTATTCTACTATATCAGCTACTAAATAATCTGGTCAAAAAATGCCTCAGCTTTAATTTTTCCTTCTACCCATCCTCTGTATTTATACTGACACCATTTCAGTTGAAGTCTTTAATTAAAAATTGGAAATAAATGTCTTAAAGTAAAAGAATTACCAAAATTGTCTTATTTTTAGTCACTCAAAGGAGACCTTTTGATTTCTAAAAAATCCTTTAAATTCTTTTTTTCTCTCAAACCACCTTTTCTTATTTGTTTTTATTAATTAAAAATGATCAAATTAGTCTGACACAGAACATATTCTTAAAAATATTTTCTCTCTTACATTTAAATATTAGGACTAAGAAATATGTTTGTTCTTAATTTAAATATAATGTTATGGTAAATTGATAATGTGGAATCAAGTGATTGTTTTCTAACTATAGCCTAATAAATCAGTATATTATAACAGCTGCTACAAGCAGTAAAGTGGTGGTAATAAATGTAATAGTCAGAACAATATAATGACTTTAATTATGCTTGACTATTCAAGGGTATCATTTTTTTCACACACCCAATTTTTAAAAAGAATGATGATAGTCAAGTAAGGTAGATAGCTGCCTGTATGACGCTTTATCCAAAAAATAAAAAGCTGACTACTTACTGATATAGAAAGGTATTAAAAATAAATATCAAAAATAAAAACTTGTCACTTTATGTTGAAATATTGATCTACTGATTATACTTTAAAATTATAAACTGAATGTGAAACAGTCCAATATTTTGTTGTCTTATTTTATTTCCTTGTTATATAATCTGTCCTGGAATCTATGTTCTATTTTTATTGAACATTTTTCTAATAGCTTAGTAGCTTTAGGGGAGTGAATTTCTACAGATATTTTTGGACTTTAAAATATAATCAAGATCATTTTTCAAATTATTTTTACTCAGCTTGTCCTCAAAATGTATGGAGCATTACAAGCTTTGGCATTAGACAGTCCTCAGCTCTTTTGGCTTTGCCACTCATTAGTCATGTAACTTTAGGAAAGTGTCTAAACTTCTCAAAACTTTATTGCCCTCCTTAATGAATGGTAGATAATTAAAGCACCAGCCTCACAGTGTAGCTTAATTTATTTTAATGGGCTAGGTAAAGTATTTAATACTGACATGTATGCCATACTCAAAAAACATTAGTATTAGTTTTTAAATAGTCACAACATCTTATACTTTAATTGTTCCTTCATTTATTTATTGGTCTTATCTTTAGAAACATTCTTCCTTCGTGGTACTTTAGAAGGTTATAAGAAGAATGATTTGGGGACCATGTAAAACTAAAAAGCTTCTACACGGCAAGATAAATCATCAATGAATTGAAAATCTGCACAATGGGAAAAGAAATCCACATGCCATATACCTGATAATGGGTTAATATCCAAAGTATATAAAAACTCATACAATTCAATAGCCAAAAACAAAACAAAACAAAACAAAAACCAAACAATCCAATTTTAAAAAATGGACAAAGGACATGAATAGATATTTCTCCAAAAATATACACATGACCAGCAAGTACATGAAATGATGCTCGATGTCATAAGTAATTAGTGAAATGCCAAATAAAACCACAGTGATACATCATCTCACACCTGTTAGAATGGCCATCATCGAAAAGACAAGTGATAACAAATGTTGGAAAATATGTGGAAACCCACTCACACCTCACTCTTGTAATGGCCCTTGAGGAGATAATTATGGAAGACAGTTTTGAATGTTACCCCCCAGACTGTTTCCATACATGGAGGTTATCTTTCTGGGCTAGTGTTGAATGCAGAATCTCATTTTGCAGAAATGGCAATATTTAAGAATTTTATTAAGAAAAAATCTTTACCCAAGGAACAATATCTGATCACTTCTGATGGAACATGATGGAGGATAATGTGAAAAAAAAAAGAATGCATATAAATGTATAATTGGTTCACTTTGTTGTACAGCAGAAACTGACAGAAATTTGTAAATCAACTATAATAAAAATATTTTTTTAGAAATCTTTAGGAAATACTGAGGAGGAAAGGGAGCAGAAACAGGAAACGAGACTGTTTCACACACAGGAATTCATTGATTCCTCACAATATCCCCGGAGGCACATATTGTTTTCTAAGGTTCCATGCAAATCAAGAGAAACTCAGGCTAAGAGACATCCTCAAGGATTTTAGGAATCCTCAAGGCACATTAGGGAATTCAATAAAGTTCTATTTCATTCCAAAGCTTCACACTTAGCTGTTGAGATGGCAATTCTCAATATCTTTTTCTATTAGATCTTTGTTTTTTTGTTTGTTTGTTTTTTTTTTTTTTTTTTTGTTTTTAGTACAAGAAGTTTCTTATAAATATACACACATGTACAAAAACACATACATGCATATGAATCTTAGCATATACAGAAAGTGGAAATGCTATCTTGGCAGAGAGAGACATGAATAATCCAATAACTTTTTGAGTTTACCCTTTAAGAAAATTTCAATGAGACCAGTGGGAATTTTTTTTCTTAAATGTCTTAAATTTATTAATTAGATTTTACTAATTCAGACAATTTTCCAGTAAAATTCATTTACCTTAATGAAGCAAAAATAATGAATACTCAAATTTGTGATTATCAATCCCAAAATTAGCCGCAATTTTTAAAAATTTAATTCAGGTATAGTGGATTTACAATATAGTGTTAATTGCTGCCATAACACAAAATGCTTCAGTTATACATATATATACGTTTTCATATTCTTTTCCATTATAGTTTATTACAGGATATAGCAGGACCTTGTTTTTACTCATTCTACATATAATTGCTGATTTTCTTTTTTTTAACCTTTATTTTATTTATTTTTTTTATAATGTTTTTTTCCCCACTGTACAGCAAGGGGATCAAGTTATCCTTACATGTATACATTTTTTTCCCACCCTTCGTTCTGTTGCAACATGACTATCTAGACATAGTTCTCAATGCTACTCAGCAGGATCTCCTTGTAAATCTATTCTAAGTTGTGTCTGATAACCCCAAGCTCCAGATCCCTCCCACTCCCTCCCTCTCCCATCAGGCAGCCACAAGTCTATTCTCCAAGTCCATGATTTTCTTTTCTGTGGAGATGTTCATTTGTGCTGGATATTAGGTTCCAGTTATAAGTAAAATCATATGGTATCTGTCTTTGTCTTTCCGACTCATTTCACTCAGTACGAGAGTCTCTAGTTCCATCCATGTTGCTATAAATGGCATTATGTCATTCTTTTTATGGCTGAGTAGTATTCCATTGTGTATATATACCACTTCTTCCGAATCCAATCATCTGTTGATGGACATTTGGGTTGTTTCCATGTCCTGGCTATTGTGAATAGCGCTGCAATGAACATGCGGGTGCATGTGTGTCTTTTAAGGAGAGTTTTGTTTGGATATATGCCCAAGAGTGGGATTGCAGGATCATATGGAAGTTCTATGTATAGATTTCTAAGGTATCTCCAAACTGTTCCCCATAGTGGCTGTACCAGTTTACATTCCCACCAACAGTGCAGGAGGGTTCCCTTTTCTCCACACCCCCTCCAGCACTTGTTATTTGTGGACTTATTAATGAGGGCCATTCTGACTGGTGTGAAGTGGTATCTCATGGTAGTTTTGATTTGCATTTCTCTTATGATCAGCGATGTTGAGCATTTTCTCATGTGTTTGCTGGCCATCTGTATATCTTCCTTGGAGAACAGTCTATTCAGGTCTTTTGCCCATTTTTCCATTGGGTGATTGGCTTTTTTGCTGTGGGGTTGTATAAGTTGCTTATATATTTTAGAGTTTAAGCCCTTGTCTGCTGCCTCATTTGAAACTATTTTCTCCCGTTCTGTAAGTTGTCTTTTTGTTTTCTTTTTGGTTTCCTTTGCTGTGCAAAAGTTTTTTGTTGTTGTTGTTGTTGTTGTTGTTGTTGTTTTTATTTTCCCACTGTACAGCAAGGGGGTCAGGTTATCCTTACAGGTATACCTTACAATTACAGTTTTTCCCCCACCCTTTCTTCTGTTGCAACATGAGTATTTAGACATAGTTCTCAATGCTATTCAGCAGGATCTCTTTGTAAATCTATTCTAAGTTGTGTCTGATAAGCCCAAGCTCCAGATCCCTCCCACTCCCTCCCTCTCCCATCAGGCAGCCACAAGTCTATTCTCCAAGTCCATGATTTTCTTTTCTGTGGAGATGTTCATTTGTGCTGGATATTAGATTCCAGTTATAAGTGATATCACATGGTATTTGTCTTTGTCTTTCTGGCTCATTTCACTCAGGATGAGATTCTCTATTTCCAACCATGTTGCTGCAAATGGCATGATGTCATCCTTTTTTATGGCTGAGTAGTATTCCATTGTGTATATATACCACTTCTTCCGAATCCAATCATCTGTTGATGGACATTTGGGTTGTTTCCATGTCCTGGCTATTGTGAATAGCGCTGCAATAAACATGCAGGGGCATGTGTCTCTTTTAAGTAGAGTTTTGTCCGGATAGATGCCCAAGAGTGGGATTGCAGGGTCATATGGAAGTTCTATGTATAGATTTCTAAGGTATCTCCAAACTGTTCCCCATAGTGGCTGTACCAGTTTACATTCCCACCAACAGTGCAGGAGGGTTCCCTTTTCTCCACAGCCCCTCCCGCATTTGTTATTTGTGGACTTATTAATGAGGGCCATTCTGACTGGTGTGAGGTGGTATCTCATGGTAGTTTTGATTTGCATTTCTCTTATGATCAGCGATGTTGAGCATTTTCTCATGTGTTTGCTGGCCATCTGTATATCTTCTTTGGAGAAATGTCTATTCAGGTCTTTTGCCCATTTTTCCATTGATTGATTGGTTTTTTTGCTGTTGAGTTGTATAAGTTGCTTATATATTCTAGAGATTAAGCCCTTGTCAGTTGCATCATTTGAAACTATTTTCTCCCATTCTGTAAGTTGTCTTTTTGTTTTCTTTTTGGTTTCCTTTGCTGTGCAAAAGCTTTTCAGTTTGATGAGGTCCCATGGGTTTATTTTTGCTCTAATTTCTATTGCTTTGCGAGACTGACCTGAGAAAATATTCATGTTGATGTCAGAGAGTGTTTTGCCTATGTTCTCTTCTAGGAGTTTGATGGTGTCCCGTCTTATATTTAAGTCTTTCAGCCTTTTTGGAAATTTTTTTAATACCTCAAAATTTAACTCATAGTTTAAATTTAACTCATACTGAGATTGTGATTATAACTCATAATGATAATGAGATTAATAGCTATCCATGCTTATGACTATTTTTGCACAACAAATATGCTGTTGACTAAAGACATTACTATGGGGTGAGTATAGAAAATGCATTTGAGTTATCACTAAATCACTGTTCTCTATTTTCAGATCTTTGAATACTTGGTCTGGATAGAAACTTTCTTTCTTATTCTTTTTTTTTCTTTTTATGCTTGCACATGCAGCACATGGAAGTTCCCAGGGCCAGGGATTGAATGATAGCTGCAGCTGTGACCTACACTTGTGGAAATGCCAGATCCTTAACCCACTGAACCAGGCTGGGTATCAAACCCGTATCCTTATGAAGACAATTTTGGGTCTTTCATCTGCAGAGCCACAATGGGAACTCTGGGATAGAAACTTTCAGCCAGAGCTGATCTAAATTTGCCACTGGCCACCCTCTTGAAGGAAAAAAGAAACAAGCTGATTCTAGTGCATTTCCTGTCATGATTCTGGCCATTCATATTCAGGGTCTCCCTCTGGTCAGTCCTTTCTGGCCCTCTGTCTCTCCCCACAGATTTGGATACCAGCATTCAGGCTGTTCCTGGGCATCTCTTGGTGAAGACACAGTCCTTATAAAAGGTGACCCTTAATCTTTCTGAGGTGGAAACTGCATCTCCCTCCCTGAGCTTGAGCTCAGAATTCCACTTCAAATTTATAGCTGAAGAACCCTCTCTTATATCACCTTGTCTTCAAATCTAGCAACAGACAGAATGAATCACCATTGAATTAGCTCTGCTGAATATTTCTAAATGAAAAACTCAGACATTTATCAGTTATGATGCCTATCTGAATGGTTTCCATAATGTTCCAGATCTGTGTAAAAAAGAAAGATTCACAAAAGGGACAGCATAAATATTTAGTACAGATGAATTAAAAACACATACATTTTCCTTAAT
The DNA here is from genome assembly GCF_054392235.1 of Sus scrofa. Lineage (NCBI taxonomy): Eukaryota > Metazoa > Chordata > Mammalia > Artiodactyla > Suidae > Sus > Sus scrofa. The sequence goes on along the minus strand of NC_139390.1, from coordinate 47,025,188 downwards.
TTAATCAGATATGTTTCTTCTACCTAATATATGCATTAGTGTTTTCTAAAGGCAGGAGAAACAAGATGGGAAAATAAGGAGGAAGGGAAAAAGAATCTTTTAGAGAAATTTTAACTATACTATATGAATTTAAATTATAATTGCAATATACAGTTTTATCCTACATAGATTTTAGAATTATTTGAAATTCCAAATAATTCCACTAAATACAGAATACTTAAACATGCTATCTATATGACTAATAAAACCTCTGAATCACTGTGATTACTGTTTTTACTTCACAATCATTTGCTGGTGACAGAAAAAAGTTAAGAGTTCTTTCATTCATTGAATTATATATATTTCTGATGATTGGCTCTGTGTACATATGTTATTTCATAAAAATATTTCAGTCCTAGTTGATAAATGCTCAGAGTTCAAAAGACAGTATGTACTTTCTCATAACTAATATACTTTATGCTTAAACTCCTTCTCTGGTGAAATATTTAGTGGCTAATTTCTTATTCACTTTTTTCTTTGAAAAGCATACAATCTTTCTTTTGGAGAAGGTCTTATGGAAATGTCAAGAAGGGACAAATGCACAACATAGTAAATGAAGCTTGAAGGCAATGTATAATTCATACCGAATAGTGGAACTTTAGTTTAAAAATTCAGAGACTGATTTGCTGGTTCAAAATGATATTTTTTTTTCTTTTCAGTTCAGTGAACCTAAGAATTATTCCTAAACCAATTTAGCACCTTTCTCATCTGTTTCTAATTAAAAAGATCTTTATTTAAAAGTCCAGTGGATGGATACTGAGCACATGCATGTGAGGTCTCTGGAATGTTTACACATGCTCCCATATCCACCCTGTACTTTCCACACCTGATTCCATGAATGGGGCACTTTAAAAAGAAAAAAGAAGGATGCTTCCCTTCTTTTATTTCATTTCTACAGAGGTCTGAATGTATTAAGCATAGCACTTTAGAAAACAAATTTAACAATAACCTATCATTAGACTTGTAATTCTCTGATCAATCATTTTTGATTCTAGGACTTCTATGACACATCTGCACGATTTCATTAACTGATCATCCCATGCACATGTCCCTTCTCTTCCCCTCGGAATAACTGGAGCATGAAAATATTAAAAAAACAAACACAGAGAACCCTATAGTCTCTATTTGCCTTATTATTTTCTGACAGAGCTGGGCAGATTACTTTTTCAAGTGACTCACACATAAACACCTTTCTACTAGTCCATTGGCTGATGTTACTTTCTCAATGACACTTATCCTAAGGGCTTTGTTTGAAGTTGCCATGCTTCCATCCCATTCCATCCTGCTTTCCTTGTTCTTTTGGCCCCAGCATTTACCAATATTCTGATATCTGATGAGAGTAAAGATCCGTATTTAGCACGTGAATAGATCCCAACCACCTAGAACAGTGTGTGGCATACAGCTCCCTGTTACTGAATTTTTGCTGAATAAGAGAATATTCACCTTGCCAATGAGAAAACTTGGGCACAAGTAGTGAGTTATGGTACCAGGATCATACAGCTCAGAGAGGGTACTTGGTTCCCAGTCTCAGCCCCATACTACAGTTGTTCTTGTACTTATGAAGATAAACATTCTCCAGCTTGAGCAACCTGGCACTCCAGTGCAGTAACTCCCCACTGGAACAAACACAATTTTGCATTGTCATAGCACAATATTAAAAACAGATGGACTAGAGAAATTAGTGCTGATGAGATATTCTTTCTTTAAAAAGTAAACTGAGATAAGTACTCTCCAACACTTATCAATCAGTGATCTACCTAGCAAATTCACAAGTGAGTTGGGTCATTTAACATTGTCTCTATCATGTGCTGATCCTTATCCCCTCCCCCCCCCCACATATGTTCAACTCCTAATGCCCAGAATCTCAGAATATGACTCTTCAATATGGCTGGTGTCCTTCTAAGAAGTGGAGTTTAGAAAATAATAATAATTTTGAAATAGTAGAGCTTGCTCATTCTGAGTAAGCATCAGGCAAAAGACAGAAAGATTGAGAGTCAAGAACAAAGCTGCATTGATGCTAAAATTCCCCTATCCTTGAGGTTTAGTTGTTTGGTTAACAAATGCTAATGTGCTAGGTATTTTTCTAACTTAATATGATCATATTTAATATTTGTCACAGCAACATTCCATTATCTAAATGGGGAAGTTGGAGCACAATTCTGTATAATAACTGGCACAAGGTACCCACTTAATAGGTGGCTGGCTAAACCCACATCTTCAACCGAGCACCTGTCTCCAGAACTTGTGCCAATGGCCTCAAAGCTGGGCAACTTTTCATAGGCACACAACCATTTCCCCCAAACAAACATGTGTTGAGTTGAGTTGAGATGGTTTCTGGAATCGTGTACAAATCTCCCAATCCTGAAATTTTTCCAATGATCTATTTCTTGGTACTGAGTCCAGCTCAATGTTACCCACTCTCCATCTGCTGTAATTTGCTCTCTTCTTTTGGGGAAATTTCTTTACTTTACTTTGTGTCTTTTCCTGCCATCTGGTGTCCACTGGGGTCACTCATGGCTTTTAAATGTAATACTTCCCTGACAATGAGTAGAGAAGGACCGACAGTTATGGAGCTGCATGGAAATTTAGGTGGATACGTCCCCAGAATATTGTTAGGTGCTTTTGAAAAATATTTCTAAGGTAGGAGAAAGTTCACTGATGTCTTTAGGAAATCAAGCATGTTGAGGATCATTTAAATCTGATGCAATGAATGTTGGGATTTAATCTTCAATATCTTCAAGATTCGTTTATTCCTTCAGTATTTCCAAGAATGCCAAATCTATGTGTTTGCTTTTTCTTCTTTTCTTGACAATCCATAGTGCCAATCTGCTACCATATAGGATTCCCTAGTCTCTTGATGCATCTACTTAAATATATTTGATTTATTTTCTCCTGTCTCTCATTCTGGAAATAAAATTTAAAAAAAAAACCTCCAATTTTCTCTCTTAGTAAGAGAGTAAAAAAAGAAAAACACAAGACAGAGGTATCTGAGATGATCAATGAAACTCCCTGTTCCTTTCTCCCTAGGATAGGATGCTCTAGTTTCAAATTTAACCAGTAAGGTTGTAAGTGATACACGTCAGAATGAGAGATACTTGGGGGGTATTGTGATGGTTAGTTTTGTATGTCAACTTAACTGGACCACAGAGGCACCCAGATGTTTGGTCAAATATTATTCTGAATGTGCCTATGAGGGTGTTTACAAATGAGATTAACATCTGACTCCACAGACTGAGTAAAGAACTTTGTCCTTCCTCATGGGGTAGGTCTTATCCAATCAGCTGAAGGCTTGCCTAGAGTAACAGCTGACTTTCTCACAAGTAAGAGAGAATTCCCCTCACCTGACTGACTTTGATCTGGGACATCAATTTCTTCCTGACTTGGATGGTAACCACACCCTCATCTCTTTTGGTTCTTAGGGTCTCTGACAACTGTAGATTTTGGGACTTCTCAGTCTCCATAATTGCATTGCCCAGTTTCCAGTAATAAACATATGGTCACACATATAAACATATACATTTTCTTTTTCTCTATTCACTCTTCCTAAGAGAAAACTTTTTTCTTTTATAACAACAATGACAGAAAAAATAAAACAAATATATTTAAACAAATTTAATTTATATAATAATTTAATTTATAAATTCTAGGTATATTTTATATTTTCATCCATCCCATTGGTTACGTTCCTCTGGAGAATTCTAACACAGATACGAATGAGTCATATCAAAAACGAAAGATCTTTTTTTTTCTACTCAATGCACTACATAGCCTTGGTAAAATTTTCTTTCTTTTTTTGTGTGTCTTTTTTGAGGTTGTGCCCATGGCATATGAAAGTTCCCAGGCTACAGGTTGATTCTGAGCTGCAGCTGCTGGCCTACACCACAGCCACAGCAACACAAGATCTGAGTCGAGTCTGTGACCTACACCATAGCTCACAGCACCTACTGAGTGAGGCCAGGGATGGAAGCCACATCTTCATGATACTAGTCGGGTTCGTTATTGCTGGGCCATGATGGGAACTCCCCTTTGTGAAACTTTCTAGGGAGCTATTCCTATAAATACATACATTTGAAGCTTACTATGCATATCCTGCTAAAACGTTTTACTGCTAAGGCTTCCTTACTACCTGTATTATCCCTATTACTAATAAATATCATTAGTGTTCACCTAGAGGTCTGCAGTGAATGTTCAAAAGGAGATTTAGCTCTATTTTGGGACGTGCCTGGTAACAGGAGAAATAAGTCACAGGATTGCAGCTAACACTTCCTCCCCTCTCCCCTAGTACACTGGATAGAGATGCACTTTTTACAACATAGCGTTCAGATCACAGAGGAGTATCACACACTGGATCAACCCCAAACATCTCAAATTTAGGAGGACGACTTGGCCTTTCTAGGTTGAAGTGACAATTAATCAATTTTTAAGATTTGGTTGACATGCAGACTCTGGTTTGATGAGGAAAATAACCATTGTGTTTCTTGCTCACAGGTAATAATGTTTCTCTATATGGTTGCAGAAGTATTTAACACACAAGAGAGGGAAACCCTAGAGAAGGGTCCTAAAGAGCTAGACACACCTTGGAGTTCCCTTCATGCCTCAACAGTTAACGAACCTAACTGGGATCTATGAGGATTCCAGTTCGATCCCTGTCCTCGCTCAGTAGGTCAAGGATCCAGCATTTCTGTAAGATGTGGTATAGGTCACAGACATGACTGGGATCCTGCATTGCTGTGGCTGTTGTGTAAGGCCAGTAGCTGTAGCTCCGATTCCTAGCCTGGGAACTTCCATATGGTGCAGACACAGCCCTAAAAAGAAAAAAAAAAAAGGCGGGGAGGAGCTAGACACACCAAAGAATGAACCAGAAAGACAAAGACAAATACCATATGATATCACTTATAACTGGAATGTAATATCCAGCACAAATGAACATCTCCACAGAAAAGAAAATCATGGACTTGGAGAAAAGACTTGTGGCTGCCTGATGGGAGGGAGAGGGAGTGGGAGGGATAGGGAGCTTGGGCTTATCAGACACAACTTAGAATAGATTTACAAGGAGATCCTGCTGAGTAGCATTGAGAACTTTGTCTAGATACTCATGTTGCAACAGAACAAAGGGTGGGGGAAAAAATGTAATTGTAATGTATACGTGTAAGGATAACTTGATCCCCTTGCTGTACAGTGGGAAAATAAATAAATAAATAAATAAATAAAAAGAAAGTGATCACTTTGGAATGGGTACCTTTGCTGGGGGAAGTTCTAGAATTTTCAATACACAGTCTGTGCCCATGAAAGTTGCGTGTGCATATGAATGGAGAAAGAGGTGTGGCCACACAAGGGATTCAGCTTGCTTTCTAGGCTATTAAATCAGGAAAATTCAGCATTATCCGATGAATCAAGGTAATGTATCTTCCTTGCAACACAACATACACACACCTACACACACACACACACACACACACACACTCTCTCACACACACAGCTCTCACCCTGGTAATATTAAGTGATAAGGCAGAGTTACAACTCTCTACAGAGTGTGTAGGGAACCAAGTTTTCCAGCTTCCTCCAACACAGTTTAATTATTTAGACTCTCACAAAATATTTCACTCTCAGGTCTCAAATCTCTTGACTTTACAAGAAACAGAATCCTTCATATCACTTTGGGCAGCCTATTAATGGACAAGAAATTTATGTGAAGAAAGAGTCTTCTTTTCAAGAGGAGTAAATCTTTTGACTCACGGGTTTCAGTTAATGACTTTCAAACTTCAAATTCATGTTTATATTGTGAAAGAAATAGATGGTCTACTTTCAAGTGCCCATGCAATACCTTGTAGGATGAGGATGTGTGCATTAGATGAAAACATTAGTAAAAATAAAAGGTACTGGCAGAGAGCAAAATATTTTAAATGTTGCATTTTTTTAACATTTTTGTTTTATTTTTACAAAATATGAACTGAAGCAAAAAACTCCCTCCCCTACAAAGTGCCAAGACACAGAAATATATTTGATGCTAAGAAGTGCTTGATATAGAATTTTAACTTATATGGCTTTTATATGCCACACTTTACATGCAATAGATAAATTCATGCAAAATTTAGATTTCTACTGCTTCTTAAACTAATGTTAGAAAATATCCACTTTTCTAAAGACATAATGTCTCTCTTCATGCAAGTCTAACTAAATGCTTGTTCTTTTCCTGGAAGAACAATAAATCTCAAGCTTTAGAGCTTTTCACAAATGTTTTAATATGAAGTTATATTCAGCAACACAGGACAGCAAGTTACTCTAGTTTTAGGAACCAGTGATTAGAACACAGAATTTGGACAGAAATATTTTCAATGGTCAGACTGACAGTGTTCTTTCTCTAATCTTATTTGCTTATTTTCTCTAACTCATTCTTTCCTTGTAAGTAAAATTTTTGATTGGAAACATATAATTTTTGACTGGAAAAATATGTAAAAGTAACTACTCATTTCCAAACTATATCTTTCCATTGTGAAGGCAATAAATTCAAATAATTACTGCTCTTATCAATGGTGTCCTACATTTTAGAATGATGTGTGTTCTACAATTGAATGCAAATAAATAAGAATGTATATATGTGTATATAATTATAATATGTTAATGTATAAATAAGTATATAAATACGTATACTTAAACTTAAATATCCCTTTAGGAACAATTAGTCCCCTATCATAAATATATTAACACTTTATTCCTAATTTTCATTTTATTTTTTTATTCTCGTTTGGCCACACTCAAGGCATGCAGGAGTTCCAGGGCCAGGGATTGCACCCCACCACACCAGAGACCCAAGCTGTAGCAGTGACAAAACTGGACCCTCAATCTGCTGAGCAACTAGGGAGCTCCTACTTTTCATTCTAAAAATAGAGATTTTCAAAGCAGGCCACCTTCACAAAGCTTTCACTTATCATTTGGAATTTGTCCTTGACAAGTGATATCAACTCAATTTAAAAGTATTGCTCATAAACTTCACATAGCAGAGTGAATTTTTTTTCAGAAATTAGAAATCAGGTACCTCTGGGAATAGTGACTTTGCTGAAATCAAAATGTAACTAATATTGTTAAATACATGAGCAAATCATGTCTCTAATTTCAGCTAAAGATGATGATTCTATGTCAGAGAAAAATGCCACATTTTCAAAAAAATGATGAACATTTTTATGCTGATTAAAAAATTAACACACAATTTTAAAGAATGCAGAAAACATATCTTCTTATTTATGATAACAGAATTATCACTCAAAACAATCCTGTTAATACTATTTTTATTATACTGAGGATTTTTTTTCAAATGAAAAAATCTTTTGAGTAAAACATCTGTATCTGATTTTTTCCTCTACTATAGACATGTTCTAGAGAAGAAAGACTCAAGTGAATGTGTCTGTTACAGTTTCTTTAGCAATAATTCTGACATTATTTGTTATACTACTTAACATATAACATGTTTTGCTTTTTAAAAATAGGAATGAGGTTAATATGTTCTTCCATCAAAAATTTTATAGATGCTTGTTTTATAGGAAATATTCATTAGTAAATTCAAAATGTTAAAACTAAGGAACACACTGAATTCTGTCAATGCTAATTTGCTCAAAGATCCATTAATAAAACCAAAAAAAGTGTGCCAATAAATACTTAACATTTTTTTTCTGAAAATGATCAATTTTTACTAACTTGAACTATTGTTTTAGCATTTTAAAGACTATCTACTTATTGGAAATAAACAATATTTGAGGGAAAGGGCACCAGGCATTCATGTGATTCTGATATTAAGATTATTAAAATTGAATTGCAAATTCTGAAATGCTAAAGCAACATTTTCCAGCTGAAGTCCCAAAGATGTAAAGTTCTTCACCATAAAATATTTTTAGAACTCAATTTCATATTGCTGGCATAGTTTTCACTGGGATGCTCTAAAGAATGATATAACAACTGGGTTAAATTCTGCATAAATGAAACTCATAACTTCTTCATATACGGCAGCTATGAGCAGGCAAATACCACAGACTCACCAGATTTCAAACACAAGTAGTTACATTCCCTTCACTAAGCTGTAGTTTCTTAATCATCAGAATTACTGTCTATTAAGATTTAATAATAAACAAATACCGCAAAATTGCCTGTAGTTCATGGTGTACTGATAATTCACTGATGATCTGAACACTTTTAATAGAAATAGGAAGGCATAGCCTTCTCAAGTTATGGAGACTAGAGCCATTTAACTTTATCTAATATCAAAAAGCATATGTCAGATCCAATTTTCCCTCATATACTTGCTGCTTTAACAGAAAGAAGAGAGAAGAGGCCATTAAAGAATAAGAGGAGATGGACCGATGTGTTTTTTTCTGTTTGCAGATATAAAAAGCTGAACATAACAGTAGCAACACAAGAGAGATGATATTGATTGTATGTAATAGTTCTACTGAGGTCTAGTGAGAGTTATATCAGATTTGATAAATGCGAAGATTTTATTTTTTAAGGTACATCAGCCCTATTGATTGTGTATTATTAATCTAATTCAATGTTAGTGATTCAGTAAGAGAACTGGAAATGCTTGGTAAATGAAGTATAATTTGCCTCAGAAATCAAGACTATTTTGCATATCATTTCAAGGCCAAGTCTGTCAAATGCACCTTTAGGAAAGTGGCTGTCTCTGGATGTAAGTTAGATTCACCCACAGCAGGAAGGGGCATAAAGAGTAACATTTGTGTGGGGGGTGGAGATGGGAGAAGAGTGGTTAACATTTAAGTAAATTGGATGGCCAAAGGAAGCCAGGATGGATCATCACAATTTGTGGTTTGAGAATAGTGGAAGGCAAAGCAGAGATGAGCATACTTGTTTTGGGGGTCACGACTAAGTGCATAGTGTTATCTTTAGATTGGAAAATTGCACCTTGCTTTAGGTAGGTGGGAAATGCTGGAGGAAGATGGGGTTTTTCTGGCCCTATGGTTAGACTGTGGAATTTTGCATTAATAGCTCTGTGCTATAAGGAGGAAATATTAATGCAATTGCCACTGGCCATGAGGGGGTACCCGGGACATAGGGAGGGGTGGAAGTTTGGAAGAGCTTTTAATGTCCTACCACTTTCCATCTCCAGGACAGTTAGGTGTGTTGTATGGCTTATGTGGAAGCTGGCTGATGGCAAATCCAGCAGTTACAAGTGGCCCATACATGAGAGGCTCAGTTCATTGCATGTACATGTTGGAAATCTGTGTAATATCCAAAGGACTGGGGTGCTGTCTTTGGATGTTATTTGACATGTAGTCCTTTGGAGAGCAAGAGAAATATGGAGTGTTAGGATGGGAGAGACAAAACACTTTTTTCTTAAGGGCTGTACTTGCTGCATATGGAAGTTCCCAAGCTAGAGGTCAAATCAGAGCTGCAGCTGCTGGCCTATGCCACAGCCACAGCAACACCAGATTCAAGATTCCTCTGCGACCTACACCATAGCTATGGCAAAGTGGGTTTTAACCCACTGAGTGAGGCCAGGGATTGAACACACATCCTCGTGGCTAATAGACTCCTTCTTAACCCACTGAGCCACAAGGGGAACTCCCAGAATACATTTAATCTAGTATGACTGAGGCATTCCAATGCAGAGTCTGATCAGCCACCATTGTTCCTACTTTTCTGAGTGATAAGGGGATAAAACCCATGGGGGTGTCTCTGTAGGCAGAGATTCACACTCAACAAAATTAAGGTTGCCTCCTCTGAGACAAGGCAGTCTGCACCTCAGCCTGAATTATTAGACCCTTGGAATGGCATGCAGTGGCACTTTGCATAATTGGACCACTTTGGGTGGTATTTTGAAGGATTCAAGGAAAAAGTATCCATTCCTCTGTTCCCTTTGAAATAATCGGAGGCCACTGCTGTCCATAGGTGTGACCCATCATATCCCTGAGTGTCTGGGAAACACAAAGTTTCCTATCATCAGCAGTAAGTTTGCAGCAGCAAAGAAAATGAGAGGCTGCTGTCTCCACCTGAAAGTCATCTAGGAGAATAGGTTGCCATTTCTGTACCTTGGGAAAACCAATCAGCACATTCCTCTAAAGCAGATACAGCTTCCCAGATATAACAGACACTAACGCCCAAGAATATAGGCACCCAGGCTGGCCTCTGGCAAGTACAGGCTGAGATAGGAAACACATGGGCTCTCCAGTCCTGGAAAGTGGGCTCAGTAGCCTAGTACTCCAACTGTCCTAAGATGGGCCCCTGCCTGGGCTGGCATCTAGCTCCTGGAGTTTAGCCAATTAGTACTGTTCACTTTGAATATTCAGACACCAAAGTTTTGTTAGGGAGAGAGGCAGCAACCACCAGCAGACAGTACTACCTCAAGCCAAGTTCACCGATAGGCAGCCACCATGCAGGGCTGCAAGGAGCGTTGCACCTGGGGAAGAGGTACGGCAAGCTGGAGGTGGGGAATAAATAGCTTACCCATGGCAAGCAGGGTGGGATCAGCTCGGTTTGGGTGGCTCGGTTGTAGTTGGCTAATTGAATAAGCTCATGGATGTAGGTTAGACTCACACATCTAAGTGTCTATTGCCTGTCCACATAAAGTGGAAGCGTTATTGGGGAGTGGCTGGTTGCTTAAAACATTAGTGGCCCAGAAAGTGGGAAGTAACTGGGGAGGGGGAGTTTAGAAAACTGTCTGCCAAGGGGGATTGAGATTTTTCAGCCATGAGATCAATGCTGGGTCTAGACAATAGTTGTGAAATATCATATTAAAATAGATGCCCTTGGTGCAATTGTTCCACCTACTTTAATATATCAGTGAAACTTCCATGAATACCACAGATTTGGAACAATACAACATATTTATTCCTTTTTATTTATTTATTTTTTTGGTCTTTTGTCTTTCTAGGGCTGCACCAGTGGCATATGGAGGTTCCCAGGCTAAGGGTCCTATCAGAGCTACAGCTGCCAGCCTATGCCAGAGCCACAGCAACGCCAGAGCCAAGCCACATCTGTGACCTACACCACAGCTCACAGCAATGCCAGATCCTTAAGCCACTTAGTGAGGCCGGGAATCGAACCTGAAACCCATGGTTCCTATAGAATTTGTTTCTGCTGTGCCATGATGGGAACTCCTCTTTTTTAATTTTTTAAAATCTGTTTTCCCTTTTCAGTATTCAAAAGATCCAGAAAGTAAACAAAGTGTGAAAAAAGAAGGGAAACATTTTTTCTAATTTTATTTGACTTTAATGGCAAAATAAGATGCATTTTCTCCTGTAATTATCTAGACTGTATCATATAAGATTTTTTTTTCTAGGTCCGCACCCACGGCATATGGAGGTTCCCAGGCTAGGGGTCTAATCGGAGCTACAGCTGCCGGCCTACGCCAGAGCCACAGCAACTCGGGATCCAAGCCTCATCTGCAGCCTACACCATAGTTCACGGCAACGCCAGATCCTGAACCTACAGAGCGAGGCCAGGGATCAAACCAGCAACCTCATGGTTCCTAGTCAGATTCGTTAACCACTGAGCCACAACGGGAACTCCATATAGTGTTTAATCTTTGCATTGATGTTAAATATTTTTAGAAAAAAAATTCTAAATATTTCTGAAGATTTCTATTTGAAAGTTAACTAGACTTGGTCTATTTGTTAGAGTCTGTCAGATCTAAAATACATACACTTCTATTTAGTTTCCTTCTTTGAGGCTAATGCCTTTCCTTATTCTTTTAGGCATATTTTACTATTATATTATAAATTTATAAATGACCTCCAAAATCATGTAGTACAATAGTCTCATATTTCATCATTCATTCATTCATTCAAGTTTTATGGCTTATTATGTAGCATGATCCTAGAAGCAGTGTTCACAGTGGACAAAAGGTCCAAACCACCCAAATATCCATCAAAAAATGAATAAATAAATAAATGGAGATACAAATCTAGTGAAATATCATTCAGCAATATAAAATACTAAAATACTGATATATGTGACAACATGGATGAACTTCAAAAATATTATGCAAAATGAAATAGTTTATTTAAAGAGATTGCTTATTGTATGGTTCCATTTAACTAAAATTTCTGAAAGAGAAAAATACACATGGACAGAAAGTAGGTTAGTGGTTGCCTGGAGCTGGTGTTTGTAATGGAGAGAGATGGAAAAGAGGTAGAAGTTTCTTTTTTTTTTTGAAGCAATGGAAATATTCTAAATAAGGCTGTTGTGGTAGTTACACAACTCTGTAAATACACTAAAATTCATTGAATTATATACTTAAGATAAGTGAATCTTATGCTATGTAAATTAAATGTCAGTAAAGCTGTTAAAAAATCATGGCCTATATCCAAATAAAGAAAACTACACAAAGTAAATGATAATGATCTAAATAGTAATAACAGTAAATTACATTAAATAGTAATAAGCAAAAACAGGCATAGCATCTACTTGCTGGAACTTGAAATCAGCATGACAGGACACATTTTTATAAATTATTAACATAAATGATCAAACTTGCCCCTGTGATACAGTGCATGATGTCTCTGAAAACCCATGACAGGGGCTCTAATTTGAGTCTGGGAGATCAGTGAAACCAAGAAATATTTATGCTGAGGGCTAAAAATTAGGAAGTAACTAGGGAAAAATTGTCTTCCAAACAGAGGGAACTAAGTTATGCCATATGTATTTGCAAGGCCAGTAAGATGGACCAAAACAGTGACCCCATAAAGATTGAAAGGAGAAAAGTCAGAGCCAGACCACGGTCTAACAAAAGTTTATGTCAGATTCAGTCTGAAGTCACTGCAGTATTTTAAATAGAGGGGATGACATTTTGGAACTCGTATTTTGAAAAGATCCTCATGACTGCAGTGCAGAAACTGGATTTCAAGGGTGTCAGAGAGACAAGTGCTACACAGTATAGTTGTTACGGTTCCCTTGCATCAGAGTGTCAGAAGTGGAGGCTGGAGAAGACAGGCATATAGAATTTTAGGAAGTGAAATCAGTGGGTCTTGAGGATGAGACACAAACTTGTCAGGAGGAGGAGTCAAAGGGAATCCCAGGTTTCCAGCTTGGGAAGCAGCCTGAGTCACAGTGGCATTCCTTTTCTGAAATGTTGGGCTGTAGAAGAGGATGAAGTAGGGTGAGGAGATTATAAATGACCTTTGTTGAACATAAGGTACCTCAGGCTCTATTCTACACAATATAAATTGCGTAGAATTTATATTCTACACAATATAAATTGCGTAGAATTTATATTCTACACAATATAAATTGCGTAGAATTTATATTCTACACAATATAAATTGCGTAGAATTTATATTCTACACAATATATTCTTCTATATAATAATTGTGTAGAATTTATATTCTATGCAAAATAACATCTTGATGGCAAAACCAATTTTGAAAATATTTGAATGAGAGCCCAGCTTTTCTAGACTTTAGTCATGTCTGTAGAATTATATCAACATCATTAACTAAAAAGTCCATGAGAATCATTGTTAGTCATTGTGATTACACATTTTAAAAAATGAAGAATTTCATGAAGCATTTTAAAAGGACAAATGATGCAAACTAAAAAGAAAAAAGATACAGGGTATTGTGCCTTGTCTGTGTGACTTTCCAGGCCCTCCTTACTCTACTGTCCCCAACTCATTTCTACGCATCTCACAGTTTATACTTCAAAGAAATTAATTGCTTACAGTTTCCTGGAATACACCATGTTGCTTTTAATCTGGGAACTTTTTTTTTTGCCTTTTTCTAGGGCCGCTCCTGTGGCATATGGAGGTTCCCAGGCCAGGGGTCTAATCAGAGCTATAGCCACGGCCTACACCACAGCCACAGCAACACAGGATCCAAGCCGTGTCTGTGACCTATACCAGAGATCACGGTAATGCCAGATCCTTAACTCACTGAGCAAGGCCAGGGATGGAACCAGAGTCATCATGGATAACCCACAACCTCATGGTTCCTAGTTGGATTGGTTAACCACTGAGCCATGACGGGAACTCCTAATCTGGGAACTTTTTTTTTCCCTTTTGGCAATGTTCTTCCCAATCCCCATCTTTACCCATGTTGCCTTGCTGTTAGATTAAAGCACATATCTACAGTTTATGCTTAGAGCTTTCTCATCAGTTCCTCATTGCACGTGATGGATACCCTTTCACCAGATCGCATTCAGTACACAGCTCTCTAATCATCTGTGTCTATTTCTATTGGTTTCCCCACTCTGTTGGCACCTTGCATCTATGTCAGTTTATATACTCAATATTTAGCACAATAGTGTTAGAGAGTGATACTTATCATGTACTTCAAGTAGAATCTTTAAAATAAGATTTATCTAATTTCACTCCCCACTATCTAATTTCAAAGAAGTTGTCATGGTCACCAAAAACTGTTGACTTAAAAAAATATGTCTAAATGGAAAAATAAACAAATAAATAAAAATACTATAATAAAAAAGTATGCCCAACTTAAAAGTTGAGAGTTATGTGTTTTATTTGGGGTAAAATGTAGACTATAGCCTGGGAGGCAGCATTTCAGGTAGCTCTGAAGTGCCACTCCAAAGAAGCAGGGGGAAGTAGTATATATGTGATTTTGGCAAATGGGGAACTTTATACAAACAAGCACACATTTTATAGAAGTTTGCTCCCTGCCATGAAGAGCATATGTCACCATGAAGGATTTTAGTGCTTTTCTAGTTACCAGGAGATGCAACAATTGGGCTCATAAAAATTTCCTCCTGAAATATATGACTATATGAAGACCTGTTCTGTCAGTTTTCCCAAAGCACAGAGTGCCTCACTCCTGATCTCCACCCTGAGCTCTTTTCAGGAAGATGCTGAGGGTCATCAGCTTCAATGGCTCATGATTCAATCCTTGTAGAGGCAACTGTCAAGTGTCAACCTCAAGTTCACAGGCTGAAGAATAAAACTAAGATAAAAGCTAAGGCCAAAACATGCTTTTTATTACCAAAAAAGTTCAAATTGTTGGTTGCTTAGTTATGCATGGAGATGGACCTACTAATGCCAAACTCCTAAATTAGACAGGCACACCCACTGCATCACAGGACACATGGGACTGGACACTCACAGTAAACCAGGATTGTGAAGGGGGTGTGATACAAGCCTGCCTTTACACTCAGTGAACTGAACGAAAAAATCCGGAATGGAAAGAGACATTCTTTCTATAGTGGTCAACAAGCATGTGTAATTGATGTGTAATTGACACCTGCCTAGGGTAAAAAGTGAAAACATAAGGAGGGGAGGAACAAGGGTCCCTGTAAAGAATGACTTAAAGATACTATCCCTGTGTTATTCCAAAAGGTATGATTAATTTAAAAAAATATATTAATGTAGTAAATATTAATTTCCTGAAGTGACTTTTATTCCTGACGTAAATTGAATTTCTTCAGTGGTCAGTCATGGATAGCAAATGCAACCTTCCAGCAGGCTTATGCTTAGGGCAACTATTCAATTTTAAACTTCACAGTTTTATTTTGTGTGCCCTACCCCAACAAATATATTCGGTTTCTATGGACCAAGAGGAAATTCCATTAACAATAAATTAGTTACAAGAGCCTAAAATTATGAGCCAGAGCAAACTCAGTTGTTGCTTAGCAACAACCTAGTAGGCTGAAGTTTAATTTTGGATCAGTTAACCCTGAATGAAATTCAAAATTAATTTTTCATATTGCAATATCTTTGAAAGGTTGTCAGTCCATGTATAAATTTTTTTCCCTCTCAGTTATTCAATCTTTCATAACTGCTCTCAAGCATCAAATTGTTATTTTTATATTTTTAAGAAAGTAAAATTATCTTTTAGATTGGAATTGACCAAAATGTTTGAGTAAAATCAAGTCAGTTGTGAAGTCAGTTTAAAATACGGCATTTTTCTATCGTTGCACCTCACAGCTGGAGAGGATGTCAAAATATAGTCTACATAGGGCTATTTTCACACTATTTCCATCACTATCAAAAGTTTAACATCCTACATGGACATCTGTCCTAAAAAACTCCTTCACTCTCAAAGAAAGAAGAAAAATTACTTCAAAAACTACATGGAGTTAAAAACATCTGTCCAAACCTTCTATTTTGGCTGTAAAAACTGCAGCTACAACAACACTTTTTGGTTTTCTTCCTTTTTTTATTACTTCGAATGATGGTGACAAAAATCTTTCTACTTTCTTAGCTACTGATGTCAAAATATAAAATTGAGATAAACTGTACCTAAGACAGGACACCATCAAACTCCTAGAAGAGAACATAGGCAAAACACTCTCTGACATCAACATCATGAATATTTTCTCAGGTCAGTCTCCCAAAGCAATAGAAATTAGAGCAAAAATAAACCCATGGGACCTCATCAAACTGAAAAACTTTTGCACAGCAAAGGAAACCAAAAAGAAAACAAAAAGACAACTTACAGAATGGGAGAAAATAGTTTCAAATGAGGCAACGGACAAGGGCTTAAACTCTAAAATATAAGCAACTTATACAACTCAACAGCAAAAAAGCCAATCACCCAATGGAAAAATGGGCAAAAGACCTGAATAGACTGTTCTCCAAGGAAGATATACAGATGGCCAGCAAACACATGAGAAAATGCTCAACATCGCTGATCATAAGAGAAATGCAAATCAAAACTACCATGAGATACCACTTCACACCAGTCAGAATGGCCCTCATTAATAAGTCCACAAATAACAAGTGCTGGAGGGGGTGTGGAGAAAAGGGAACCCTCCTGCACTGTTGGTGGGAATGTAAACTGGTACAGCCACTATGGGGAACAGTTTGGAGATACCTTAGAAATCTATACATAGAACTTCCATATGATCCTGCAATCCCACTCTTGGGCATATATCCAAACAAAACTCTCCTTAAAAGACACACATGCACCCGCATGTTCATTGCAGCGCTATTCACAATAGCCAGGACATGGAAACAACCCAAATGTCCATCAACAGATGATTGGATTCGGAAGAAGTGGTATATATACACAATGGAATACTACTCAGCCATAAAAAAGAATGACATAATGCCATTTATAGCAACATGGATGGAACTAGGGACTCTCATTCTGAGTGAAATGAGTCGGAAAGACAAAGACAGATACCATATGATTTTACTTATAACTGGAACCTAATATCCAGCACAAATGAACATCTCCACAGAAAAGAAAATCATGGACTTGGAGAATAGACTTGTGGCTGCCTGATGGGAGAGGGAGGGAGTGGGAGGGATCTGGAGCTTGGGGTTATCAGACACAACTTAGAATAGATTTACAAGGAGATCCTGCTGAGTAGCATTGAGAACTATGTCTAGATAGTCATGTTGCAACAGAACAAAGGGTGCAACAGAAGGGTGCAATAGAACAAAGGGTGGGAAGAAAAAATGTAATGTGTACATATAAGGATAACTTGATCCCCTTGCTGTCCAGTGGGAAAATAAAATAAAATAAAAAATGGGAACAAAATAAAAAAAGGAGAAATTAAATTTTGAAAAATCAATAAAAATATTTCAGTAAATAAAAAAAGAGATAAACTGTACCATATTAAACTATTCGCTAGCTTTAATGTTTGTAAAACTGATAATCTGTGATAAAATTACTAAAGCATTTTTGAGTGCCTTGAAGGAATTAGAAAACCTTTACAATGTAGATAGACCTGAATTTATGTATCAGTACTCTCATTGCAAAGACCCCTACACACACACACACACACACACACACACACATACACACACACACACTCACACACACACATATTAAAAATTACTAGCATTTTGAAAAAAATTTAGGAAAAACTTAAAAATATATTATTGGATAGATTCCACTAAAAGGAGCTTGTGATTTCCGCGTAATTTGTATGAATTCAATTTCTAGGTCTAGGTCTAGGTTTTCATGTGAAGACGTTTAGTTTTTAAGTAAAGTATGAAAGGTGCATACGGAGATCCAAAAAAACCAATGAGGAACCCACTGCCATATTAGATAATGAGACATCTCCAAAATTGAATTCCTGGTTAAAACATCATTAGAAAGACCACTCTTGTGGGATTATATCACAGAGTCAAGGTTCTATTGAAAGTGCAGATCTTTGTCATTGACCAATATGAAAAGTCAACATTAAAAATAAGCTGCAAAATACACAGCAAGTTTTATCTGTCAAAGAACATATTTATGGGATGTAAGCTGTTCCTTAGAAAACGTTTAAAAATTTTTTATTATAGTTGATTTACAATGTTCTGTCAATTTATGCTAGGAAACTTTAGAGTCTGGTATAAACTATTGCATCAAAGGATGATCTTTTAAAGATGGAGGTATGTGCGCTTCCTATAACATCTGCCTTAATCTAAATATGATCTGAGATTATTTTTCTTTAAACTAACTTCTTTAACTTAGTTAATTCACCAAATTCTTCTTCAGCAAAACGTTGGGAATTGTTTAAGTTTTAAAATTGTAAAAAGCAATTTGTGCTCAACTATGAAAACCATTTTTTTTTTGTCTTTTTTTGCTATTTCTTGCTATTTCTTGGGCCGCTCCCGCGGCACATGGAGGTTCCCAGGCTAGGGGTCGAATCGGAGCTGTAGCCACCAGCCTACGCCAGAGCCACAGCAACGCGGGATTCGAGCCGCGTCTGCAACCTACACCACAGCTCACGGCAACGCTGGATCGTTAACCCACTGAGCAAGGGCAGGGACCGAACCCGCAACCTCATGGTTCCTAGTCGGATTCGTTCACCACTGCGCCACGACGGGAACTCCTGAAAATCATTTTTAAAAAGAAAACAAAAGAAAAGGGAAAGAAGGTATCATTAACTATAAGTCAACATGGAAAGAGCCACATAAACATTTTATAGAAAAACCCTCTTGGTTATTCTGTGCATAAATGTGCATATTTATATGTCATTTTAAATGATCACTTCCAGCTCCTTGGTAGTGTCCTCACTTAATAAATCATGCACATTTTCCCTCATCAAAAATATTCTTCTTAAAGTTAAATTTAATTGCTTCACTATATGCCTTTAAATGGTGATATCAATTTCCTATCTTTTACACAAATGTTATTTCCAATATCTTATTATTTTACATTTATTTATTTATTTAATGGTGACGCTCGTGTCATATGGAAGTTCCTGGACCAGGGCTCAAATCTGAGTCACAGCTTTGACCTATGCCACAGTTGCAGCAATGCCACATGCTTTAATCAATTTGCTAAGCCAGGGATTGAAGCTGCACCTCCACATTGCCCTGAGCTACTGCAAACTTATACCACTGATTCTTAGCCCACTGCACCATGGTGGGAACTCCCTTTTATTTTAAATATTACTTCAGTAACCTTCTTGTAGATTCTTCTTAGCATACATTGTTATTGAAGCTGATTGTTTTACTTTTTCTAAATTCAGTTTTTATTTTAAAATAACTTTAGATCTATCAAAAAAGTAGTTCGGTTTTCCCATAGACCCTTTACCCAGCTTCCCTGATCTTAAAACTTAAATAATCATACAGCAATATCAAAACCAGAAAACTGATAAATTGGTAAATTAAATAACCTATCATCCTTATTCAAATTTCACTATTTGAAATATTCCTATGTTTTCTCATTATTAGACATGTGTTAATGCATTTTGAACCAAAAAGGCACATTTTCAGTACATGTCAGAGAAGCATGTCACAACGTTTTATTTCTGTTAATGTTAAGTTTGACAACTTTGTTAAAAGAGTGGATGACACATTCCTCTTTGTTAAAAGAGTGGATGCATGGATATGTGTTTTATTCTACTGGTTATAATTCATTATCATAATTATTTCATTATTACTTATTTTGTTTCTAAAATTATCCTTTGTGAGTTTTCTTCAGTGGCTTCTGTGACCTTTTAATAAGTCCCCATAATTTTCTGAACACTCCTTTACTTTCTGTTATCAGAATATTCCAGACCCATCTTGTATTTTCATTGCCCCAGCCCTAGAATTAATAATTAACCCAAACCAAGTTCTGGGGTTAACAGTGCTCATTGCTCCTAATATAGTAAATTGAGCTAGAAAATAAAATTCTACACACTAACACCGATGAACCCTTGCCTCCATATTTATTTCTGTGCCTATCAATACCTCTATATAAATAAAAACATGAATTCTTACAGATATCCCCAATTCCAATCCAAAAACACAGGGTTCTTTCTAGCCTTCTTTTTCCTTATTTGTGATTTTTTTCTGACTATGATAATCTGGATATTTCTACAATATATTTCTATGTTTGTTCAATAGTAAACACATACAGTATTTTAGAATCACTAACCAAACCAAAAGTGTGAAACACATTTACAAACTAGAACACAATACCTATGTACTGTTTTTCTTATCTTCAAGCCACTAGCCTGTACTGAAAATATTATATACCATGGAGTTCCTTTTCTGTCTCAGCAGGTTAAGAACCCAATTAATATCCATGAGGATGTGGGTTTGATCCCTGGCCTCACTCAGTGGGTTAAATATCCAGCTTTGCCACAAGCTACTGCATATGTTGCAGATGAGGTTTGGTTCCCATTTTGTTGTGGCAGTGATGTAGGCAGCAGATGTAGATTTGATTCAACCCCTAGCCTGAGCACTTCCATATGCCACAGGTGTGGCCCTAAAATAAATAAATGAATTAAAATTTCAGTATTATATTGGGTAGAAATGGGAATATAGTAGAGGAGATTAAAACAGGGTAGGGTTTTCTTCTCCAGTAGAAGAAAGTTCAGTCAGTCCTCTGTATTGGCAGGTTCTGCATCCACCAACAAGGATCCCAGTGCATGACACCACTTTATAAAAGTGGCTTGAGCATCCATGGATTCTGGTACTGGGTGGGTCCTAGAACCATTACTCAGCAGATACAAAGGGATGACTATAACCACATGGATACATCTGCACAGTTTAGAGGGTTATTGGTAAGTGCTTCCTGCTTCTCATATTAGCTCCCTTTATTTTTAAAAAAGAAGAAACGGAGCAATGAATAGAGACAAAGAGAATGAGAGGCAGAGACAGAGTGGGAAGTCACATTTGATTTGATATTTCATCCAGTCTAATTGCTAATCATTTAACCTTATCCCACAGGGAAATGGGTTTTTTTCTTTCCATTATTGATTATTAATATATAATGTATATATTAATATTTTCAGAATACAGAAATATCAAATTGTTAATAGGAGTATATTATATATATTTTACTGATATAAAATTTTTATGAGGAAAAATTGAGTTAAAATCACATTTTTTAAGAAGAAAACTGTGCATTGATGAACATTTTTAATTAAAAGTATATGTTTATTAAGTTTGCTGTGATTTTAACAAACTTAACAAATATACACATTTTTTTCCACACCACCAAATGGAATCTAATGTCCCAAAGGTAAAAGCTGATTCTAAAATTAGGGTTTGAGTGGTGTTCCCTTCATGGTTCCACAGTTAACGAACCTGACTAGAATCCATGAGGATGCAGGTTCAATTCCTGTTCTTGCTCAGTGGGTTAAGGAGCCAGCACTGCCATGGGCTGTGGTGTAGATTGCAGACACAGCTCGAATCCCATGGTGCTGAAGCTGTGGGGTAGGCCATTGACTGTAGCTCCAATTTGACTACTAGCCTGGGAACTTCCACTTGCGAAGAATGAAGCCTTAAAAAGCAAATAATAATAATAATAAAATAAAATTAGGGTTTGAGTGAGAAGGATCAAGATGGTGGAGGAGTAAGACATCATGCTCACTGTTTCCACAAACACATCCAAAAAAAAAAAAAAACCATCTACATATAGAACGACTCACACAGAATATCTACTGAATAGAGGCAGAGGAAATTAAACCTCCAAAAAGGGCAATAAACCCTCCACATAACTTGGTAGAACAAAAGAAAAATAAAAGAGAGAGAGAGAGAGACAAAGAAATCAGGATGGGACTAGTACTCTTGACAGGGAGCTGTGAAAGAGAAAAGGAACCCACACCCTGGGAAGCCACCTTATTGATGGGGAGATCAGCAGAAATGAAGGGACCTCAAAGTCTCCAAGAAAACCTAAGCATCTGGACCAAGGAGGGCAAGGCAGAGTGAGAGCCACACAGACCGTCTGAACCACCATCACAGACACCACAGCCTGATGCTCAGGAAGGGACTGGGCAATGTGACTCAGACTCCCGAGGTCAGTTCTGGGGAGGGGATTAGGGTTAGCTGTGTGGAGACAGCCTGAAGAGCTATGGAGCAGTGTGCCACAGACTGAGGAGAAGAATGCCACAGCTAAGCAGGGAGGAGGTTTGGACCTGCAGGAGAAGCAAGGTGCCATTGTTGGGGAGGGAAGAGGAGGAGGGGCAGAATGTCATAGGAATCTCTTTCCCTGTGCATGCATAGAATCATTCTACATGTAGGACTCTACAGGGAGGACAGGCATCTCTTGTGCAGTTCACAGGTAGCCAGGCACTTAGCACATGATCTAATGGCAGTGTGGGGCTAAGCGCAACACAAACAGTAGGGACAAACCACAGCACTCATCTGAGAAATAAGAAGAGGGCGTGACCTGCCACCACTAGGGGTCTGGGAATAGGCTCCACCTGTGGTCCTTGTCTCCTCAGAGACTGGCGAAAAAGAGTGCACTGCAACTGAGCACCACCTTTTGTTTCTCTCATTCCCCTGGGAACACACCCGCCCTGCTGCTACCATTGCCAAATGCTGCAGGCAGCACACACACAAATGCCTGATCATTGTGACTTCCCAGGACCCCACAACGCAGCCTGCACAACACCTCCTGCATGTGCTAAGCAGGATGGAGTGTGTCTTGCATGGTCTATAGGTGGCATGGGCAAACCACCACAGATATCTCTAATCCAGAAGTTGTTGTGACTCCAACCACTAGGGGTCCATGAACAGGCACCACTTGCCTCAAAGGGCACATGGAGGAGGGCATTGTGACTGAACAGACTACTTTGTTATTCTTACTCCCCTGGGAACTCACACACCCTGCCACTGCAACTACCAAATGCTCCGGGCACTGCCTAAATCTTCCTGAGGCTCATTACCACGTCCCAGGGCACTGAAACTAGGAGTAGCCTGTGCCACCTTCTTACAGGTCCTTGCTACTGTCAAGAGCCCAGCAACCAGGCACTGATTACTAGCCCTGCTCGTTGCTTCCTTCTCCCTGGAAACACATTCAGAACCCTATCAAAGGGAAAACAGCTCACACTGAAGAAAGAGATAGCAAACATTCAAATGCCCATAACAAAGATAAATAGTAATGACACAAAATACAAAGGGCTGCTCTTTCATATAAATAGCCCTCCAAGACTACAGTAATTGGTATCCCTAAACTCACAGAATAAGAAAAATATAAATGAAATGAAGAAGCTCAGTAACCATTCCCATTTAAAAGAAGAGGAGAATTCACTTGAAGCAGCAAATAATGTAATAGACTTATGCAATCTAATGGACACTGAGGTTAAAAAGTAGAGAGTGAAAATATTGAAGGAATTAAAGGTGAATATGAAGGATTTAAGAGCAGATAGAAACAGTAATATAGATTTGTTTAGAAAGGAACTAGAAAATATGAGGAGCCAAGAAAAATTAGAAAATTCATTTGCAGAGATGCAAACTGAGTTAAAGGGACTAAATAGCAGAATGAATAATGCAGAGAAACAAATTAGTGACTTGGAAGATAGAATAATAGAAATCACCCAATCAGGACAGCAAACAGAAAACCAAATGAAAAAAAACATGAAAGCAATGTAAGAGATCTATGGGATAATATAAAGCAGGCCAATCTACACATAATAGGGATTCCAGAAGGAGAAGGAAAAGAAGAGGGAATTGAAAATATATTAAAGAAATTACATCTGAAAACTTTCCAAATCTAAAGAAAATGCATATTAACATACAGGAAGCACAGAGGGCCACAAACAAGTTGAACCCAAACAGGCCACACCAAGACGTTATAATAAAAATGGCAAACATTAAAGATAAAGAGAGGATTCTAAAGGCAGCAAGACAAACACAAAGTATTAATTATAAGGGAACCCCCATAAGGCTATCAGCTGTTTCCTCTATAGAAACACCACAGGCTAGAAGAGAGAGGCAAGATATATTCAAAGTTCTCAAAGGGAAAAATTTGCAGTCTAGAATACTCTATCCAGTAATAATATCATTTAAAATAGATGGAGAAATAATTTCTCAAACCAAGAAAAACTAAATAGAGTTTTAAAAACAGATAAGAACTAAAAGAGTACAGCAATGCTAAACCCATCCTAAAAGAAATACTGGAAAGACTTCTCTAAATAAAAAAGAAGTAGGAAGAAACAGGATAGGGAAAAATCGCAATTGGAAAGGAATCACTTAAATTAGCAAATATATGATGTAAAAGAAAAAATCTATTGTAAAATGATGATAAACACAAGGAACAGCAGAAGGACAAATATGAAGATGTTAAAAAAGGACTTCAAAATCCTAAGATGTGGGGAAGGAAAGTAAGAAAATCTAGACTCTTCTTTTTGTTTTTCTTTAGAACGTGTCCCTATATGACTATCGGGACAAAGCAAACAGATATAGGAAGGGATTAACATATTTGAAAAACAGGGCAAACACAAATCAAAACCAAGCGTTACATTCACAAAAACTAAAAAGAAAAGGACGCAAGCATAAAACAGAAGGAAATCATCCAACCAAAAAAAGAAAGGAAAAAAGGAGAACCCTAGAATCAACTGGAAAACAAGATTTAAAATGGCAATAAATATATATTTATCAATATCCTAAATGTCAATGGACTGAGTGTTCCAGTCAAAACAGAGTGGCAGATTGTATAAAAAAGCAAAAGCCTACATATAATATGCTGTCTAAGCAGACTCACCTTGGGGCAAAGGACACAAATAAACAGAAAGTGAGGGGATGGGAAAAAGATATTTCATGCGAATATAAAAGACAGGAAAGCAGGAGTCACAATACTCATGTAAGAAAAAATAAACTTTAAAATGAAGGCCATAAAGAAAGACAAAGATGGACACTGTTTAATGATGAAAGGATCCATTCAAGAAGAGGATGTTACAATCATCAATATATATGCCTGTAATATAAAAGCACCCAGATATATACAACAAATACTAATAGACATGAAAGGAGAAATTGATGGAAACACAATCATAGTAGGAGACTTTACCACCGCACTCACATCAATGGACAGATCCTCTAGGCAGAAAATCAATAAGGCGACAGATTCTAAATGACACAATAGAAAAGTTAGACTTCATTGACATTTTCAGGATTTTATATCCAAAAAGATCAGAATATACATTTTCTTCATTTGCACATGGAACATTTTCAAGGATTGACCACATAATTGGGCCCAAAACTAACCTCAACAAATTTAAGAGAACAGAAATTATTTCAAGTATCTTCTCTGACCACAACTAGAAATCATGAAACTAGAAATCAACCACAGGAAAAGAAATGAGAAAAAAACTGACTACATGAAGACTAAACAAAAAAATCAATGGGTCAATGAGGAAATCAAAAAGGAAATTTAAAAAACACAAGACAAATGATAATGAAAATAAAATCATTCAAGATCTATGGGATGCTTCAAAAGCAGTGCTTATAGGGAAGTTCATAGCAATAACTTAACCTACAATCTAAAAAAAAAAAATAGGAAAAGAAGAATGAACAAAACCTAAAGTCAGCAGAAGAAAGGAAATCATGAAGATCAGATAGGAAATCAATAAAAAGAGATTCAAAAGACAATGGAAAAAATCAGTAAAACCAAGAGCTGGTTCTTTGAAAGGGTGAACAACACTGATAAACCTCTGGCCACACTCACCATGAAGAAGAGAGAAAGAATACAAATAAAAAAAGTAAGAAATGAAAAAAGGAGAAATATCAATGGATACTGCAGAAATACAAAAAAATAAAATAAGAGAATACTATGAACAGTTTTAGGCCAACAAATTTGAAAATCTAGAAGAAATGGACACCTTTCTAGATATTTATAGCCCTCCAAAACTGAATCAAGGAAAAATAGATCAGCCAAACAGATCAAGCACTAAAAATGAAATTGAATATGTAATAAAAACACTCCTACAAACAAAACTCCAGGACCAGGTGGCTTCACAGGCAAATTCTACACAACATACAAAGAAGAGCTTATACCCATTCTTCTTAAACTTTTCCAAAATGTTGAAGAAGAAGAGATACCCCTAAAGTTATTCACTGAAACCACATTCACCCTAATACCAAAACCAAAGATACTACCAAAAATGAAAAATATAGGCCAATATCTTTGATGAATATGGAGGCAAAAATACTCAACAAAATTTTCAGCAACCAAATCCAACAACATATAAAAAAGATCATACACCATGACCAAGTGGGATTCATCCCAAGTTCACAAGGATGGTTCAACATATGCAAATCAATCAATGTCATACATCACATTAACAAAAGTAAAATCAAAAACCACATGATCATATCAATAGATGCAGAAAAAACATTTTACAAAGTCCAATTTGTGCTTAAAAACTCTTACCAAAGTGAGTATAGAGGGAATATATCTTAACATACTAAGAGCCATTTATAACAAACCCACAGCAAATATAATACTCAATGGAGAAAAGATGAAAGCCTTCCCACTAAAATCTGGAACAAGACAAGGATGCCCACTCTCACCACTAATAAATCCTGTTTTATTCAATATAGTATTGGAAGTCCTAGCTACAGCAATCAGACAAACAAAAGAAATAAAATGTATCCAAATTGGAAGGGAAGAGGTGAAATTGTCACTGTATGCAGATGAAATGATACTATATATATAAAACCCTAAGGACTCCACAAAAAAAAAATTGCTTGAACTGATCAAAAAATTCAGCAAAGTAGCAGGATACAAGATTAATTCTCAGAAATCAGTTGCATTTCTGTATACTAACAATAAAATACTAGAAAAGGAATATAAAAATACAACACCTTTTAAAATCACATCCAAAAAAAATTAAATACCTGGGAATAAACTTGACAAAGTTGAAAGACTTAAATGCTGGTGACTATAAAACATTAATCAATGAAATTAAAGAGGATTCAAAGAAATAGAAAGATAGTCCATGCTCCTGGATTAATATCATAAAGATGGCCATACTGCCCAAAGCAATCTACAGATTCAATGCAATCCCTATCAAATTACCCATGACATTTTTCACAGAACTACAACAAACAATCCAAAAATTTGTATGGAACCATAAAAGACTCAGAATTGCCAAATTAATACTGAGGGGAAAAAAAACAAGCAGGAGGCATAACTCTCCCAGACTTCAGGCAATATTACAAAGCCACAGAAATCAAGATAGTATGGTACTAGTACCAAAACATACAGACAGACCAATGGAGCAGAATAGAGAACCAGAAATAAACCCAGACAGCTTTGGTCAATTAATCTTCAGCAAAGGAGGTGAGAATATAAAATGGGAAAAAGACAGTCTCTTCAGCAAGTGGTGCTGGAAAAACTGGACAACTGCATATAAATCAATGAAACTGGAACACACCTTCACACCATGCACAAAAATAAACCCAAAATGGCTAAAAGACTTAAACGTAAGATAAGACACCATCAAACTCCTAGAAAAGAACATAGGCAAAATATTCTCTGGACATAAACCATACAAATGCTTTCTTAGTTCAGTCTCCCAAGGCAATAGAAATAAAGCAAAAATAACCAATGAGGCCTAAGCAAATGGACAAGCTTTTGCACACAGCAAAGGAAACAATAGAAAAAGACAACCTATGGAATGGGAGGAAATAGTTTCAAATGATGTAACTGAAAATGATTAATCTCTAAAATACAGAAATATCTTATACAACTCAACAGCAAAAAAAAAAGCAAACAGCCCAGTTGAAAAATGGCCAGAAGGCCTAAATAGGCATTACTTCAAAGAAGATATACAGATGGCCAACAAGTATTTCAAGTGATGTTGAAAAAATTCTCAACACTTCTAATTGTTAGACAAGTGCAAATAAAAACTACTATGAGGTACCACTTCACACCAGTCAGAATGGCCATCATTAGACACTCTACAAGTAAAAAGTTCTGGAGAGGGTGTGGAAAAAAGGGTACCCTCCAATACTGTTGGTGGGAATGTAAATTGGTACAATCACTATGGAAAACAGTATGGAGGTACTTCAGAAAACTAAATATAGAACTACCTTGTGACCCAGCAATCCTACTCTGGGCATATATACAGACAAAACTTTCCTTGAAAAAAACATGTGCACCCCTATGTTCATTGCAGCACTAGTCACAATAGCCAAGACAGGGAAACAACCTAAATGCCCATCAACAGATGAATGGATTAAGATGTTGTACATATACACAATGGAATTCTTCTACTCAGCCATAAAAAAAGAACAATGTAATGCCATTTGCAGCAACATGGATGGAACAAGAGGCTTTCATACTAAGGGAATTAAGTTAGAAAGAGAAACAGAAATACTTTATGATATCACTTCTATCTGGAATCTAATATGTGGCACAAATGAAACTTTCCACAGAAAAGAAACTCATGGATTGGAAGAATAGACTTGTGGTTGTCAATGAGGAGGGAGAGGGTGTGAGATAGACTGGGAATTTGGGGTTAGTAGATGCAAACTACTGCATTTGCAGTGGGTAAGCATTGAGATCCTGCTATATAGTACAGGAAACTATACCTAGTCACTTGTGATGGAACATGATGGAGGATAATGTGAGAAAAAGAATATGATTTACAACCATAAATCAATTATTACTGTAAATCAACTATAACAGAAAAAATAAAAATCATAAAATAAATCATAAAATAAATCATAAAATAAATAAAATTAGGGTCTGATTAAATTATTTACTCGTGAAATATCCTCCTTAAAATACGTCTGAATTTTTATTCTTTCATAATATACCCCCTTTCTACCAAGAGGGATTTTTTAACTATCATTTCTATTTCGCTGCTAGTTGATAAGGAGTGATGGGGTAAGAATCTTCAGCCCTGCTGTAACACACATTGAAATTACAAATGGGCTTTATGCAAACCCTTAAGTTTCTTTGTTCTATTGCCCTGCTTTTTTAAAATATCATGTGGTATCACATATGTGTGGAATCTAAAATATGGCACAAATGAACCTATCTACAAAACAAAAACAGACTTGTGGTTGCCAAGGGGGATGGGGGAAGGAGTGGGATGGACAGGGAGTTTGGGGTTGGTAGATGCAAACTATTACACCTAGAGTGGATCAACAATGAGGTCCTACTGTAAAGCACAGGGAACTATTTCCAGTCTCTTGGGATAGAACATGAAGGAAAACAGTTTGTGAAAATGAATATGTGTGTGTGTGTGTGTGTGTGTGTGTGTGTGTCTGGGTCACTATGCTGTAAAGCAGAAATTGGCACAACATTGTAAGTCAGCTATACTTTAATACAAAAAATATAAAAAAATAAATTTAAAAGGACATTTAAAACTGCAGGGAATTCTAGATTTGTTATATAGGGCCTTTGGGAAATGCATTCAAACATAATCCTTTTTGCAAACCCAAAAAGAGGTGGTAAGCAAATTGATCGAGATTGTTTAAAACACTGCAGAGATGTTTAGGTTTCTATACTGTGTCACCTCATTTATTTGTGGAATCTTAAAAACAAACAAATACAAATTACTATGAGCTCAAAAATACAGAAAACAGATTAGTTCTAACCAGAGGCAGGGACTAGGGATTTGGGTGAAATAGTTAAGGTGAAAGGTACAAAATTCCAGTTATAAAATACATTAGTTCTAGGAATATACTCTACAGTATGGTGACTACAGTTAATAATACTGTACTGAATATTTGAAAGTTGCTAAGAGAGTAGATCTTAAAAGTTTTCACCATGAGAAAAAAATTAATTATGTCTGGTAATAGATGTTAACTAGACATATGATCATGATCATTTTGCAATATATAGAGGTATTGCATCACTATGTTGTACAACTGAAACTTGGTTTTATATATTAATTATACCTCAATCTAAAATTTATTCTAGGAATTCCCATTGGGTTCAGCAAGTTACAACATGACTAGTAACTATGAGGATGACTATTTGATCTCTGGTCTTACTCAGCACGTTAAGGATCTGGCATTACCATGAGCTGTGGTATAGGTCACAGACACAGCTTGGATCACATGTTGCTATGGCTGTGGTGTAGGCCAGCAGCTGCAGCTCTGATTTGATACCTAGCCTGGGAACCTCCATATGCCACAGGTGCAGCCCTAAAAAGCAAAATAAATTAATTAATTAAAAATAAATAAATACAATAATAAAATTTATTCTATACGTGGAACCAATATGGCACAAAATAACCTATTTACAAAACAGGAACAGACTTACAGACATAGAGAAGCCTTGTGATTGTCAAGGGGATGGGGAGAGGAAGTGGGATGGACGGTGAGTTTGGGGTTCATAGATGCAAACTATTACATTTAGAACGGATAGCAATGAGGTCCTACTGTATAGCACAGGGAACCATATACAATCTCTTGGGATAAAATATGATGGAAAATAGTATGAGAAAAAGAATGTGTGTGTGTGTGTGTGTGTGTGTGTGTGTGAGTAAGAGAGAGAAAGAGAAACTGGGTCACTTTGCTGTACAGCAGAAATTGACACAGCTCAATTGTTAAAATTGTTAAATGAATGAATATAGCTTAAATTTTATGTATCAATTATACCTTAATTTAAAAATTATTCTAGGAAAACTGATTTCTACTTCGTGTTTTGTCTGTATGAAAGGTGGAGTATAAGCTTCCTATTGATAAAATGACAACTCGGGAACAACTCTTTGCAAAGTGTGATCCAGGGACTCCTCAAGGATCCCCATGATGGCCCAGGGGTTCTGTGAATTCAAAACTATTCTTATAATAATTGTAAGATTATTTTTGTCATTGTTATTCCCATTTTCTCTTTTTAAAACAGTTTTAGTGAGGTATTATCGGCATACAAAAAAAACTGTTGGTATTTAACATCCGCAATGTGAAGTTTGCTCTCATTCTCTCATCACAGCTCAGTGAACGTTTGCTGGAAGCTACATGATAGGGAAGACATCTTTGCTCCAATGAATATCGGAATGTGTGCTTGTAAAATTTGTGCTTTTAAAGCTTCTCAACTTTACTTTTTAAGCAATAAATATTAACAGATATAATTCACACAAACCAAAGCTTTGGGGAGGTCTTTAATAATATTTAAGAGCGTAAAGTATTCCTGAGACAAAAAATTTTGAAAACCACTGATCTCAAATTTTGTTTATAGGATTCAAGAATAAAACATCACCATTTATTATAATCAGGCAGTATCCTGAGCACTAGAAAGTTAACTTTTGAGCAACACAGTCTGAACTGCACAGGTCCACATATATGTGATTTTTTCTTTTGATTACCCATATTACTGTGTTCATGATCCATGACTGGTTGAATCTGTGGATACAGAATCTGTGATTACAAAGGACTGACTAAAGGGCTTGAGAATCCATGGGTTTCAGTTTTGCAATGGGTCCTGGAGTGAATCCCTTACTGATACTGAGGGGAGACTGCACATCTGCAAGAACATATTTTAATTATGATGGCTTATGGAGTCCCCATTGTGGCTCAGCCACAGTAACAAACCTGAATAGCATCCATGAGGTTGCAGGTTCCATCCCTGGCCTCACTCAGTGGATTAAGGACACTGCATTGCCTGAGCTGTGGGGTAGGTCACAGACGCAATTCAGATCTGGTGTGGCTGTGGCTGTAGCATAGGCTGGCAAGTGCAGTTCTGATTCAACCCCTAGCTTGGGGACTTCCATATGCCATGGTGCAGCCCTAAAAAGACCAAAAAAAAAAAAAAAAGATGAAGGCTTGCATCATGGAGGTAGACCTCAAATTCAACCAAA
The DNA here is from genome assembly GCF_054392235.1 of Sus scrofa. Taxonomy (NCBI): domain Eukaryota; kingdom Metazoa; phylum Chordata; class Mammalia; order Artiodactyla; family Suidae; genus Sus; species Sus scrofa. The sequence goes on along the minus strand of NC_139390.1, from coordinate 46,993,283 downwards.
AAATGAGTAAACATTTCCAAATATGTAGAAGCTTTCACATCTATCTACAATGTGAAATTTGTCATGAGTACCTCTGATTTCAGTACTTCTCCATCACAATGAAAATTTACCAATATAAACATATTGCTTCCATTTGGGGAAAGCTCATCTACGGTTTCTCATCTAGAGACCACTTTTCCTCACAATATTTCAACATACTGTAATGAACAAGGGCTGAAAACTACTGAAATAACATGGGTATTCCTTTTCATCTTCTTCCTAAAATTCATTATCATTATGGAGAGCCTACATGGCTAACATGGAGAAGGTAATATATTCTAGTTCTAACTAAAAAACATTCAATAATAAGAGTTCTTAAATATTATACTGTGAAATATGTAGGGAATGCAAAATGTCATGGAAGGTACAGAATACTAAGAAATATAAGCAGCTTTCAGTTGAACAAGGGGAAAGAAGATGCAGGCTGTGATGATCGAAACATTAATACTCCAAAGTTCTTAAAGCAGAAAGTGGAGTATAAATCACATCAACAAGACTCGAGAGCTCCCACTTGAAGGTATCTTCTGCCATTTGAGATAGGTTCTTCTCCTGAAAACACATATTTGGGGCCAATTTAATTGGCTTGACTAATAAAACTGTATTTTATTTATTTAGTTAATTAGCTGGTTAATAAGTTATGTTTTACAGGCATATTTGCTGCATATGGAAGTTCATAAGCTAAAGGTAGAATTGGAGGTACAGCTGCAGGCCTATGCAACAGCCACAGTAACACTAGCTCTGAGCCACATCTGTGAAATATGTTGCAGTTTGTGGTAACTATGGATCCTTAACACACTGAGCCAGGCCAAAGTTTGCAACCATATCCTCATAGATACTATCTCACATTCTTAATCCCCTGAGCCATACTGGAAACTCCCATAAAACTGTGTTTTTAAATACATTGCATCTATATTTATTGGGTAAGAAGATTCTAAATTGTAGCAAATCAGTTTTCCTATTATCCAATATATAGTTAATTCAAAACATTTGTTTATTAATTAAACAATGAATAAACTCCAAAGGATTTGTTTTGATTGGCAACTTGAAATGTAGAATTGGCTAACTTGGATTTTTTTAATAAAATGAGGGCTCTGTCAAGCTCCAGCAATCATTATAGAAGTCAATTATTTTGCGGGGAAGCAGGGATTCAAGACTCATGGCATATCTTCTTCAAAATTTCCTTAAGGTAAAATTAATTTGCAGAAGGAAATTAAGAGCTAAATAACAAACAAAAAAAAGCAATAACAGTAAGTCAGAAAGAGAAAGACAAATACCATATGATATCACTTATATCTGAAATCTAATATAAGACACAAATGAACCTTTCCACAGAAAAGAAAATCATGGACTTGGAGAATAGACTTGTAGTTGCCAAGGGGGAGGGGGAGATAGTGGGGTGGTTGAGGAGCTTGGGGTTAATAGATACAAGCTATTGCCTTTGGAATGGACTAACAATGAGATCCTGCTGTGTAGAAATGGGAAATCTGTCTAGTCATTTATGATGGAGCATGATAATGTATGAAAATAGAATGTTTACATGTATGTGTAATTGGGTAACCATGCTGTACAGTAGAAAAAAATGTATTGGGGAAATAACTATTAAAAATAACAATAAAATAAAAAAAATAACAATGATTATAAAGTTTTCTTAACTAGCCTGTACCATCTAAATGTGTTGAATATCATAAAATCACAGACATAGAGAACAAGATCTGTGGTTGCCAAGAGGGATTGGGGAGGAAGTACGATACACTGGGAGTTTGAGAATGCACACTATTTCATTTATTTATTTATTTATCTACTTTTTATGGCCACATCTGTGGTATATGGAAGTTCCCAGGCTAGGGGATGAATCAGAGCTACAGCCGTGGCCTACACCATACCACAGAGACATGATCTGAGCTGCTTCTGTGACCTACGGCACAGCTCATGGCAATGCTAAATCCATACCCACTGAGTGAGGCCTGGGCTCAAACTCGCATCCTTATGGATAGAGATGGCTTCATTACCAATGAGTCACAGCAGAAACTCCCACATTTAGACTGGATAAGCAATGAGGCACAGTGAACTATGTCCAGATAGAACATGATGGAAGATAGTCTGAGAAAAAGAATGTGTGTGTATATATATATGACTGAATCACTTTGCTATACAGAAGGAATTGACACAACACTGTAAATCAACTTGCTTTAATATAAATAAATACATTAATTAATTAATTAATATCTCATGTGTTATAGAAGAATAAATTTACCTCTGGTCTCTATGAAATCACAATTTATGTTAAATTTGCCTCTTTCTCAGTCTTCTAGAATCCTTTTTCCTGTTTTAGCGGGGCAGACACCAGAAGTAAGAGAGGCTACAACTCTATTATCTGTAAAAAGTCACCACACCAAAAACCTATAAAAATGAAAAGACAGAGAACTATAACTCAGATGAGGGAGAAAGGAAAAAACCCCAGAAAATCAGCTAAGCGATGAGGAGATTCTCTGCCTCCAAGAAAAAAGATTTTAGACCATTGATGCTGAAGATGATGCAAGACATTGGAAATAAACTGAGGCAAAGATGGATAACTTTCAGGAAACACTGAGAAAAGAGATACAAGAGATAAAACTTAAACAAGAAGAGATGCAAAATACAATAACTGAAATAAAAATTTCACTAGAAGCCACTAACAGCAAAATACAGGAGGCAGAAGAACGAATAAGCAAGGTGGAGGACAGATTAGTAGAAATTTCAGATGAAGAACAGAAAAGAGAAAAAAAGCTGAAAAGAAATGAAGAGAGTCTCAGAGAACTCTGGGACAACATTAAATGCACTAACATCTGTATTATAGGGGTGCCAGAAGGAGAAGAGAGAGAGAAGGGGACAGAAGAATATTCCAAGAGATAATAGCCAAAAACTTCCCTAACATGGGAAAGGAATCACTCACTCAAATCCAGCAAGCACAATGAGTACCATATAAAATAAGCCCAAGGAGGAATACCCCAAGACACATATTAATCCAACTGACCAAAATTAAAGACAAAGAGAAAATCTTGAAAGCAGCTAGGGAAAAGAAACAAATAACATACAAGGGAACCCCAATACGGTTATCAGCAGATTTTTCAGCAGAAACTCTGCAGGCCAGAAGGGAGTGGCATGATATACTTAATGCAATGAAAGGAAAAAACCTCCAACCAAGATTACTCTACCCAGCAAGGCTCTCATTCAGATTTGAAGGAGAAATCAAAACCTTCACAGACAAGCAAAAGCTGAGAGAATTCAGCAACACTAAACCAGCCTTACAACAAATACTAATGGAACTTCTCTAGGCAGAAAAGAACAAGAGAAGAAGGAAAGGAAAAAAGAGCAACCACAAAGAAATCCAAAGCAATTAATGAAATGGCAATAAGAACATACATATCCACAATTACCTTAAATGTGAATGGACTAAACACCCCAACCAAAAGACACAGGCTGGCTGAATGGATACAAAAACAAGACCCATATATATGCTGTCTTCAAGAGACCCACTTCACTTCTAGGGACACATACAAATGGAAAGTGAGAGGATGGAAGAAAATATTTCATGCAAACGGGGATCAAAAGAAAGCTGCACTAGCAATACTCACCTCAGACAAAATAGACTTTAAAATGAAGACTATTTGAAGGGACAAAGAAGGTCATCACATAATGATCAAAGGATCAATCCAAGAAGAAGATATAACAATTTTAAATGTCTACGCACCCAACATGGGTTCACCGCAATATGTAAGGCAACTGCTAACAACCTTAAAAGGACAAATCAACAATAACACAATCATAGTGGGTGACATTAACACCCCACTTACAGCAATGGACAGATCAACCAGCCAGAACATCAATCAGGAAACACAGGCCCTGAATGATGCATTAAACCAGGTGGACTTAATAGATAGTTATAGGACGTTCCATCCAAAAGCAACAGAATACACATTCTTCTCAAGTGCACATGGAACATTCTCTAGGATTGATCACATCCTGGTAACAAATCCAACCTTGGTAACTTTAAGAAAATTGAAATCATATCAAGCATCTTTTCTGATCACAATGCTATACAACTAGAAATCAACAACTAGAATCCCTATTCCTGTTTTCATAATGTTAAAAGCCTTGCATCTGAGGACTAATTTCCTCTCTAGATTTTGTTCTTGGTAGTGACATAACACATTCCCAGTTTACCTTCCAAATTATAGCCTATAGACACGGATTTGTGGTTGTAATATAGGAACATCTCAATTGAGGGAAATACTAAATTAGTACAATGCAAACAAATCTAAAGTAAATTGAAAGAAATAGAATAAATGTCTGAAAAATTTAGTGGGGCTATAAATTTTTAAAGAATTCTATATTTGTATTGTTATTTTTTCAATGTTCTTTTTTCCTTATGCTCTTTAATTCGATTTACAGATAAATTCACAAAGAAATATCTTGTCCTAAACTTTTCTACTCAAGTATAAATTTTAATTTTATTTTTTTAAATTGACATATTTACAATATTATATTAGTTTCAAGCATATGGTGATTCAATATCTTTATATATTACATTTGTTTAAAGTTATTAAAAATAATGGAAGATTTCCATGTGCTGTACAATATATCCTTGTTGCTTATGTTTCATACGTAGTAATTTGTATCTTTTAAACCTATATACTTATCATGTCATCCCCTCTTTTCACTCCCTAGTGTTATCCCCTAGTTTATTGTATATGTTTCTGAGCCTATTTCTGTTTTATTATATTCATTGTTTTATTTTTAGACTTCACAATAAGTGTTAACAACATGTTTTTCTTTGTCTAATTTATTTCATTAAGCACAGTACTCTCTAGGTCCATCCACATTGTTGAAGATGGCATACTTTCATTCTTTTCTATGGCCAAGTAATATTTCATTGTGCATATACACCTCATCTTCTTTATCTATTCATCCATTGATGGACACTCGGGTTGCTTTCACATTTTGACTAGTGTAAATAATTCTGCTATGAACATTGAGGTACATTGAGGTACAAGTTTTGAATTAGCATTTTCATTTCTTTTCTCAGATGCATACCCATTAATGGAATTGCTGGCTTATATGGTAGTTTGATTTTTAGTTTTTTGAGGAAAATGCATACTGACTTCCATATTGGTGGTAACAATTTATATCCCAACCAACAGTGTACAGGGGTTCACCTTTCTCCACATCCTCGACAACATTTGTTATTTTTTGACTTTTTGATGATAGCCAGTTTGACAGGTGCAAAATGGTATCTCATTGTGTCTTTGATTTATGTTTTCCTAATAATTAGCAATGTTGAGCATTTTTCATGTGCCCATTGGCCATCTGTATATCCCCTTTGGAAAAATGTCCATATAGTTCTTTCTGCCCATTTTTTACTTAACTTGTTTGTTTCCTGATAATAAGTTGTATGAGCTGTTTATATGTTCTGGTTATCAACTCCTCATTGGCCATACCATTTCCAAACATTCTCTCATGTTCAGTAGATTTTCTTTTCATTTTGTGAATGGTTTCCTTTGCTGCACAAAAGTGTTTAAGTTTAGTTAGGTCACATTTGTTTACTTTATTTCTTTTGCCTTTTGATATCAATTCAAAAAATATTGCTACAAGTTACATCAAAGAGCATTCTGCCTATTTTCTCTTCTAGGAATATTATGATTTCAGGCCCTACTTTAAGTTAAATGCCCTGAAGGACTTGGTGGTAAGAAATGATTTTTCCACAGCCTGACCCATCTCTTCAGGAATCAGTCCTGTTAGGTAGATTCTTTTCATTATTTCCATTTATACATCAGAGAATTAGATTAAGTTAATTCTCCAAGTAATAACTAGTACAGAGGGACTCAGAACTCACAGGTCTAATATTAAATCTACAATAGCATGATATCCTCGGCACTGATGTAATTCAAAAAGAGTCAGGAAAGCAATTGTTGATGAATTTTTACAAGACACTTAACCATGAAATATAACTTGGGCATTTAGATTTCTTTCAACTGAGAAAACAATAATTTTATGGTCTTTGAAATTTAGTGACAATCCCAATCCAAATCAACAGTTCAAGTATTTTAATGTTAATACCTATTATTTTATACTTACATATGTGTTCTTTTTTGTTAAAAATACTCATTCCTACCACTATTGACAGATTCACTTATTTGTGGCATGTGGAATTTCCCAGGCCAGGGAACTAACCCACACCAGAGCAGCAACCCTAGCTGCTTCAGTGACAATGCAAAATCCTTAACATGCTGTGTTACAAGAGAATTCCCTCACTTGCTTGCTTTTTTCTCAGCTTTATCAAGCCATATAAGTAGCATAATGTCAAGTAGCATAATGTCAAGAATCATAACAGTAATATTACTAAAAATTAAATAAGTATAAGGCTTTTTACATCTTTTTTTCACTTTACAAGACATTCAATTTAGGAGTTTTATGTTCAAAATCACCTGTAACAATTTCATTTTCCTGTGTGCTATGGTACCCATTTGCTATAGAGATAGATCCACATGTTTGCATCTGTTTTTAATTTTGCATTGTAAATAGTTTGCTGGTAGGAATTAAAACATGAAAAAATAAGCCCTATTAAAAATTGGCAATAATAACAAGTCAATCATCCTTTGCTTCATCAGTCTCACAGAAACCATTCCAAAGATGTGCTGTGAAAAGTAATAATGATTTTTGAATAAGCTTGGTTGTTGAGAAATTTTTATCAGAAATAATTATTGAAAACACCAGATTAAAGTCAATAGAGATAGGGATAAATAAAGTTACCATAATATATACATTTTCCGTACATATTTGCCTATGATGCACATTTCAAACTGTTGTATTTTTTCCAATACGATAGATGAATAATAGTAGAATATTATAGTTTTAATTAGATTTTTTTTTTTTTTTGCGGGGGGCCCATGCCTACAGCCCATGGAAGTTCCTGGACCAGGGATCAAACCCATACTACAGCAGTGACCCAAGCCACAGCAGGGAGAACACCAGATGTTTATCTCACTCTGCCACTAGGAAACTCCATTTTCTTTAGGAGTGAAATTGAGCAGAATTTACAAGTACAATGGTCCTTTGTATTTTTTTCTTTGTGGATAAATTATTCCTATTTTATCTCCATTTTTCTGTGTAGTTGATTTTCTCATCTCGATTTTTAGTAGATTTTTATGTATGCAAGTAATAGCTCTTTTCCTGTGAAATAAATGCCACTATTTTTCTCATTTTATCTTTTATCTTTTGATGTTGCTTATGGTAATTTGGACAAGCAAACATTTTATATTGGGGTTTCTGAAATTAAGTCTAGCTTAACCCTCTCTTCTTACTGTTTCTGGATCTGAGTCATAGTTATGCGGCTTTTCCACACTCTGCCAGACATGAGACTGAGGTCATCTTCTAACAAGCTCTCCAGATAGTCCTCGAATCCCTTCAGACACATGAGAATTCTCAGCAAGGGTTAGCCGACCAATAGAAGCGTCCACTGGATGGATTTGGAAAATAATAAAAGTTGGCTAAAACACTGAATTTTGAACTAATATCGGGTTTGGGTTCTGGTTTGATATACACATAAAAGCTAATTTGTACACTATCCATTGTTCCTAGTAATATTTGTTTAAAGTTTAAAAAGCCAATTTTTTTAAGCTAATGATTTGCCATGTCATCTTTATTGTATAACACTATATAAATACTTGATACTTGGGTCTATTTGGAAATTGCTATTCTTTTCTATTGGTCTGTCTAAATGTGTGCTCTATTTAATATTCATTTAGAATAAGAGGTTTTACCATGTTTTAATATGTGTGATTGCTTTTTTGGAAAAAAAATAGTGTTAAAATTTCAATGGAGTTCCTATTTTGCTGGCATATATTTATACTATTTGTTGGAATGAGATGAGAATTACAAGGCTTACTTTTTTTTTTTTTTTTTTTTTTTTTTTGCTATTTTAGAGCCACACTCGTGGCATATGGAGGTTCCCGGGCTAGAAGTCTAATCAGAGCTACAGCTGCCTGCCTACACCACAGCCACAGCAACTCAGGATCCAAGTCACGTCTGCAATGTACACCACAGCTCACAGCAATGCCAGATCCTTAACCCACTGAACAAGGTCAGGGATGGAACCTGCAGCCTTATGGATTATAATTGGGTTCATTAACCACTGAACCATGAGGGAACTCCTGAAGGCTTACCATTTGTAACACCAAAATGTCCTAAACATTCAAACAAATCATAAATAGATAATTTATTTAAGAGTTTGTCTAGTAAAAATATTTGTGGAAGACTATCTAGCACAGGGAACTCTATCCAATTTCTTGGGACAGACAATGATGGGAAGATAATATTAGAAAAAGAATGTATATATACGTATGACTGGGTCACTATGCTGTACAGAAGAAATTGACACAACACTGCAAATCAACTACACTCTAATAAAAAATGCATCAAAAAGAAAATTTAATCTCTATGGACTTACAAAATTTTTCAAATGGAATTATATGTTTTCTATCAAGAAGTGAGAATCAATAATATACTTCATTGAACAGATGTCCTCTGAAATTTCAGGGTGATTTAGCACATGAGAGGAGAAAATTTTCTCAATGGAAAATATTATGGTCTACAAAAACTAATTAATTGAATATGTCAATTTACTAACAAGAACATGGCACTTTGAAAAATATAGTAAAATGTATAAACATTGAATACAATAAGAACATTTTTGGAAAAGAATCCAGAAAAATACTAAGAGTACAATATAGAGATAGTGGCAGGTAATACATTGATTTAATGACTACATGAACAATAATAATTTTGCTTATGTTGCTTTCTTAATTTGTCAACTTTAATGAGCTTTAATTTGCATAAAATAAAACATACCTCAAGACACACACAAAAAAGTACTGCATCGTTCCAGTTATGTGAGTACCTAGAAAGTCAAGTTCACTAAGGTGGAAAATAAAATGGTGACCAAAAGGGGATGAGGAGAGAAGGAAAGAGAATTATTGCTTAATGGGGACTGAATTTCAGTTTTGCAACATGAGCAGTTCTGTATGTGGATGGTAGTGAAGATTGAATTATGTGTATGTTCTTAATACCATTAAGTGTATATTTTAAATGCTTAAAAGAGACAATTTTATGTTTACTGCACTACACTTTTTAAGTACAAAGAAAAAATATACTTATTTAACTATATATCAATTGTTCATATTTTTGTATCCATTACCACAATCAAGATATAAAATATCTCTCATCTCAAAAGGCTAACTCTTTTCCCTATGCAATCAACCCTCTCTTAGCCCCAGAAACATCTGATTTTTTTCTAACCCAGATTATTCCAAGACGCTGTACAAATAAAACCATATAGCACATAGGTTCTTTGTCTGACATCATCCATTCAGCATGTTTTTGAGATTTATATGTGTTTCTACATGCTACAGTACTTCTTTCTATTGCTGCAAAGTATGTCAGATTTTGGATACACCACCTCCTGATGGATATTTTATGTTTTTTTTCCCCAATTTTTGGATTTATGAATAAACCTTATACAGACAAAGAAATAGAGTTTTATTTAATCTTAAAAAAATAGACAAAATTGGGGATGTTGCACCTTTTCCCCCCTAAAGGCATTTGGTTAATTCTAAAGTTTCACAAAATCTGTGCTTAGAGATCTGGAGAGAGAACATTAGACAAATAGAGCAGATATTTTAGAAACCCTCCCTGGGCTTATGGGACAAGGATTAACCTTTAGGACCTATCAGGAGAAAGGAGCAAGTGAACACACAAAAGTTCTCAATGAAAAGTTCTGATGAAATTTTAGAAATAAGGATTAATTATAGAAGATCTGATTTTTACTCTTTACTAAAATTACAGCCTGACCTCAGCTCAGTCCTTAACTGGATTCAGATAACCTGCCCCTACTCTATCAGTCTAGCAGAGAAGGTACTGAACACTCTGTAGTGCAAGGTGTTATCCACAGCCCCAGCAAGGCTGCACACACGTGGCTGCCATTCTCTGATAGTTATATATAAAAACATGACAAAAAAAAAGAACCACCAGACCAAATACCCACGTTTAAAACAAACAAGAGACAGATGTAAAAATGATACAAATACTAGAAAGGACAGAGATCTCAAAAATAACAAAAATTAGTAAGCTTAAGAAATAAATGCAACTTTAGGTAACAGACATCCCATAATGTTATGAGAACATATGTAAAAATATGTGTATATATGAGAAAATAGTGAGAAAGAAAGAGAGAAATGGATTAATTTGGGGCACAAAAGTGAAAAACAGAAGACAGCACATGTGAATAGGTAGATGCAAACCACAGAAAATATCTAAATTGAAACAGAGAAACAGGAAGTAATGGAAAACACAGAACAGTACATGAAAAAAAATACATATAAGAGAGCATAAGGTTCAGAGTTCCCATGGTGGCTCAGTGGTTAATGAAACTGACTAGGAACCATGAGGTTGCAGGTTCAATCCCTGGCCTTGCTCAGTGGGATAAGGATCTGGCGTTGCCATGAGCTGTGGTGTAGGTTGCAGATACAGCTCAGATCCTGTGCTGCTATGGCTGTGGCATAGGCCGGAGGCTACAGCTCTGATTAGACCCCTAGCCTGGGAACCTCCATATGCCTCCAGTGTGGCCCTAGAAAAGATAAAAAAAGAGAGAGAAAGAGCATAAGGTGTCTAATATATACGTAATAGGAATTTTAGAAAGAAAGGAAAGAAGGAAAGCAAGATTTGAAAATATAATATCTGTGGATTTTCAAACTAATGAAATACTTTAACCTGAGGTCCAGTAAGCTTTGTAAAATCCATGATGGATAAATACAATGTTGCTACATCACAGTAAAACTGCCAATTATCTCTGTTTAAAAAACAATCTTAAAAGAAACATTGCAAACACATTACTATCAGAAAATAAAACCATGACTAACAGTTGACATTTCAGCAGGAAAAAAAAAAATAGAAGCCAGGAAATAATGGAATGACATCTTTAAAGCCAACAGATATTATCTGCCATGTGGACTTCCATACTCTTCACAGTAATAGTGGGAAAGTGAAGATAACAATGTTTAGAGGCAAAGAAAATGGATGAAATTTGTCCCTGGAAGCCTTGCAACAAAAGATACACTAATGGATGCTTGTCAGATGGGAGAAAAATTATCCCAGAATGAATCATGCAAATGCAAAAAGAAAAGAAGAGGAATGGAGGTGGTCAGTACAGGGTAAATATAAACATTTACATAAAAATAAATAAAATACTCTCCTGGGGGTTTTATCTATGCAAAATTAAAGTGCACGACAACTGAAATTCAAAAGGCAAACAAAGGGATACATATAGTGAAAAGGATCCTTATTCTTAATGTTTGCTTTTTTGTTATTTCTGAAAATAAAATGTTCTTTACTTTGTTATTTCTGCATAACTTGTTACCCTGGAACATAGTGCTTAAATGATAAACATTTATTAGCTCGCAGAGTTTCTGTGGGTCAGGAGTTTGTCAACACCTGAGCTGGTTAATCCACACTCAGGGACTTTCATAAGGATTACATTCATCTGAAGGCTTGGCTGGGTATGAAAGCTCACACAGTTGGCAAATTGGAGCCAGCTATCTGTTTCTCAAAATGGACCTCTCTGTAGAACTGCTTGAATGTCCTCTTGTCATGATGACTGGCTTGCCCCAGAGAATGTAATACAGGAGAAAAGTCAAGGCCAGAAGCTATGGTCTTTTATGACCTTGCTTTGGAAGTCATTTACTATCATTTCCATTATATTTTATTGATTATATAAATCAACTACAGCATGTGGGTGGGTACCACTCAAAGATATAAAACCAAGAGGCTATATTAGATTCTGGTACCCACACTGAGAAAATGGTAAATATTATTTCTATTAGGCTGCATTAAGTCAAGAATGTCAGTTGTGGATTTCCCATAGTGGCTCAGTGGTTAACAAACCCCACTAGAATCCATGAGGATGAGGGTTCAATCCCTGGCCCTGCTCAGTGGGTTAAGGATACAGTGTTTCCATGAGCTGTGGTGTAGGTCATAGATGTGGTTCGAATCCCGTGTTGCTGTGGCTGTGGTGAAGGCCCGCAGGGTACAGCTCTGATTGTACCCCTAGCCTGGGAACCTCCATATGCTGTTTGTGTGGCCCTAAAAAGATAAAAGAAAAAAAAAAAAAGAATGTCAGTTGTAATCACCAAGGTGACAATTAGCATAACAGCAAATGGCTGTATGACCAACAATCTAATAGATGGAGAATGGGGATAAGAAAGAAAGAAAAGAGAAAAATAAAAAGAATGATGGGGAGTTCCAATTATGGATAAGCAGTAATGAACCTGACTAGTATCCATGAGGACTTAGGTTCTATACATGGCCTCCCTCAGTGGGTTAAGGATCCAGTGTGCTGAGCTGTGGTGTAGGTCACAGACTCAGCCAGATCCCTTGTTGCTGTGGCTGTGACCTAGGCCGGTGGCTACAGCTCCAATTTGACCCCTAGCCTGGGAACTTCCATATGCTGTGAGTGCAGCCTTAAAAAGAAATGTGGTGTTTAAAAAGAAAGCAAATAGTAATATCTTAGAATAAATCCCTTACATAATCACATTAGAAATGAAACAATTAAATAGAAACATTGATAGACTCAATTAAAATGATTTATATGCTCCTTACAGAAGCCATATCTTGATTATAATGATATAGAAAGATTAAAACTACAAGAATGTGGAGTTCCCTTGTGGTGCAATGGGTTAAGGATCCAGCATCATCACTGCAGCAGCATGGGTTGCTGCTATGACACAGGTCTGATTCCTGGCCCAGGAACTTCTGCATATTACAAGCACAGCCAAAAAAAAAAAAACAAACAAACAAAAAAAAAAAAACCTGCAAGAATGTAAAAATATATGTGCAAATGCTATAATATTATAATACAAAGTGTTCTCTAAAACAAAATAGATTAATAGACCTATAAAGAGAGACTTAGTAAGGAAAAGAATCAATCCATTACAAAGACAACACCATTCTAAATCTTTATGCATAGCATAAAACACTTAAAATTATAAAAGCAAAGAAAGTCACAACTTAAAGAGGAAATACTGAGAAAAGCAGGAAAAAGATAAAGACATACAAGATCTGAAGAACCAAGAAACATGTTTTAGCTTACTGGTAAATATACAGGTCCCAGGTTAAAAAAAAAAAATTAGGCAGGTAGGGCATAAAATTTAAACAAGCATGCCTCTCATTAAAGCTTACCATCCACTTGCAGGATCCTAAAGCACTGACTTAAATTTTGTGCCCTAAACACTTCTCTTACTCTAGACTCCACCCTGAACATACAGCACATCCCCCGAAAAGGATGTGACAGAGGACACAATATTTTTTAATGGATGGGAATATTTGCCATTGTTAATTTAGAAAGGGTCATACAGCCTTTAAATCAATCAAGCTATATTCTCTGACCACAGCCTAGAATCAATAACAAAATAAAACTAAAACATGAAGAGTTTGAAAGTTAAGCCTGTATGTCTAAATGACCAATAAAATAAAAGGGATATCACAATATAAAATAGAAAAGTATTTTGAAGTAAATCAACTGAAGATACAACATATAAAAATCAGTTGTATCCCACTGAAACAACACTTAGAAATGTATATCTTGACCATATATATTAAAAAAGAGTATATGTTAAAAAACAATTGTCTAGGATCCCCCATGTGGCATAATGGGTTAAGGATTCATGTTTGTCACTGCAGTGGCTTGGGTCGCTGCTATGGCTAAGATTTGATCCCTGATCTCTGGCCTGGGAACTTCCAAATGCAGTAGGCATAGAAGACAAAAAAAATTTTTTTTAAATTGTCTAGGCATTTCAAGATGCTATTAAAACAATAAAAAAACAAACTAAATATTTATATATAAACATTTGTGAACATGTTTTATTTCCTTGGTATATCTTCCCATACATAGAACGTAATGACTTTTATGATTTTAGTTATATATTGATAGATTGTGCTTTATTCACACATTTAAACACACCCATAATATATACATCTTTCCTTTATCTTTCCCCTATTGCCTATTAAAAATGAAAATAATAGGTGATACATTATGTCACTGATTTTAAAATCCACACTTATTTGGTTGTAACAAAGTTACATTTTCTCTGTTTTTCACTGTTCTTCTTTGAATAACCTGTTTCTGTACTTTGCCATAAAAACTAAAAAAGAAAAACAAATACTGCTGGAGTTCCCTGGTGCTCAGGGGAGTTAAATATCTGGTGATATTACTGCTAAAGCTCTGGTCAATACTTAACAAGGGTGTGATCCTTGGCCCTGAAACTTCTGCGGTGGGTGTGGCCATAAAACAAAACAAAAAATTTTTAAAAAAACAAAAAACTTCTGATTGTTTTCTTCACTATTTAACACGACAGTAGACAGTAACAAAAGCATTCCCACATATATGTGTACATTTAGAGAAGTCCTTTCAATATTTATTTTAGCATGGATTTTCTATTGCTGAATTCTTTTAGCTTTTGTTTGTAGGAAAAAAAAATTATTTCCCCTTCTATTTTAAATGATATTCTTGCTGGATAGAGTATTCTAGGTTGCAGATTTTTTCCTTTTAGTGCTTTAAATATCTCTTGCCATTCCCTCCTGGCCTGTAGAGTTTCTGAAGAGAAATCAGCTGATAACCTTATGGGGGTGCCCTTATGGGTAACATTCTGCTTTTGTCTTGCTGCCTTTAGGATCCTCTCTTTATCACTAACTTTTACCATTTTTATTATAATGTGCCTTGGTGTGGGCCTATTTGGGTTAAACTTGTTTGGGGCCCTCTGTGCTCCCTGTATCTTGAAATAAGTATCCTTTAGATTTGGGATGTTTCCAGCGATAATTTCTTCAAATATATTTTCCATCCCCTTATTTTTTTTTTTACTCCTTCTGGAATTCCTATTATGTGTAGATTGGCCTGCTTTATATTATCCCATAGGTCTCTTATATTGCTTTCATGTTTTTTCATTTGGTTTTCTGTCTGCTGACCTGTTTGTGTGATTTCCACTATTCTATCTTCCACATCACTAATTCGTTCTTCTGCATTATTCATTCTGGTTTTTATTGCCTTTAGCTCAGTTTATATCTCTGCAAATGAAGTTTCTAGTTTTTCGTGGCTCCTCCTTATATTTTCTAGTTCCTTTCTGAGGGCATCTGCATTACTCTTCACATCTTCTCTTAATTCCTTCAGTATTTTCACTATTTCCCTTTTGAACTCCAAGTCTGTCAGACTGCAGAGGTCTGTTTCATTGTTGACTGCTTTAGGTGAGATCTCTTGTTGGTTTGATTGAGGGTGGTTCCTCAGCTTCTTCATCTTACATGTTGTTTTCTTCTTCTCGGTGGAGTTGTAGTCCCCGTTGCTGGACAGAATTTGACTTGGCACTGCTGTGGAATGTTTCCCAGGGACTGGCGTTGTTAGTTGTCTTCTTTGAGGCAGCGTGGGTTTTCTTGGGGGTGGGCAGAGCTGACAGAGTCTCTCTGAAGCAAAGGAGGACTTCCTGAGGGCAGACAGGACTGGGAGGTCTGCACTGCAATGGAAGCAGATTTCACGTGGCTGGGCAGAGCTTGCTCTGGTGTTACTGGGCTGTGGGGCTCTTCTAGGGGTCTGGCAGTGCTGATCAGCTGTTCCACGGGAATGCAGCACCCCCCAAGGGCGGGAGCAGCCAGCTGGGCGGCTGAGAAGCCAAGGGGCTCTTCCCCAAGGCAGCAGGGATTGGCAGGATCACAGGACAATGGAGGCAGATTTGTATGGCCAGGTTGAGCTTGTACTAGCTTTTCTGGGCTGCAGGCCTTTTCCCGGGGGGCTGGCGGTGCTGGGTGCTGCTCTGCAGAGGTGTAGCCCCTCCAGGGGGCAGGCAGACCAGGGAAGGGAGAGCCCCTGCAGTGGTCAGCTTCCTGCAAACGGTGATGCCAGCCCTCTAGGATGGCAGGCAGCCTCAGGTCCCGCCTGAGGGTAGGGGGTAGGGGGAGGAGGGGATGCACTGGGTAGTACAGCTTTCTGATAGCTGGTGGGCGAGTGAGCTCACTGCGGTGTGGGGAGTATTCTATGGTGGCCCACCCGTCATCCTCTCCCCTCCCCAACACTGGTGACTTGTCTCTCCTGCCGATCCAGCTCTTCTCCCAGGTTCCCTCTGATGTGGCTTTCCACCCCCAGCCCTTAGCGTATTGCACCCTGCACATGGAACACTCAGCTTCCTAGTCTCCCAAGCAGTCTCTGCCTTGATAACTGGACAGACCAGTTCCTGGTCTCCCACGCAGTCTCATCACCACCCACCCCAGCCTGCTTCTGGGGATTAGCCTCTGGAGCCAAGGTCTCGGTTCCCAGCCCCCACCCAGGCGTCTCAGTTTTTGGCGACTGTGCCAGTAGTTCAGATGATCTGTTCAGTTCTCACTCTGCTCTTTAGAACTCAGACTTACTGCTGCACTCTTCTCTGCATATAGAGATCCCTCCGATTTGGTTGCTCTTTCTGTCGAGTAGGTGACTTTCTATGGTGTGGGATCCCTTTCTCCTCCACAGTTCCCTTTTGGGAGCACCTGTCCAGCTCTGATTCCCCTTCTCTCACTCTCTTCTGTCATTGTTTGATTTCTGACTAGCTGAATGAATATTTAAATAAAATCTTGCTCCAATTCATAGAAGTTCTACAGAAAAAGAGACTTTAGAAATGCTTCTCAGAAAAATACCAGCTATTCGAAATTCATAATTTAAACAAATGGAAATATCAATGGTTATATCATTACTATGCCCAGATACTGTGTCATAATATATAAATCAATTGTATATTCCATTGGGCAGGAAATAAATAGATAAGCATAAAAGCACTCTGGGCAGTCTCTCAGTCCAAGTTTGCTCAGTAAAAGAGAAGGCATTAAGACATTTCAATAAGTAAAGGATTTAATGAAATTAAGTGTTTATAAACCATGGGGCAAGGTTTAGCTTGAAGGTCAGTGATGGCTGCTGATAGTCTCGGCTCCACCACTATCTTTCAGAGACTCAGAAATTTCCAGAAACTTAGCAATGTTACTAGAAACCATCTCGCCTGCCTTGTGTACACAGATACAGGATTTCCAGAAAAAAAGTCTGAAAAGTCTTTGCAGATCATCAGGTTTTCCTAAGAACAGTTGGTTGGTTCAGTTTTGCCAAAGGTTTGGCTGTGGTTTTTATTCTTTCTTTCAGTTTACACGTCAGGGCTTCTTTTCCTTGTATCCTGGTGTCTTCAGTTCAGCTTTGTGATGCAAAGGCCAGTGTGTATGGAGTTGGTGTTGTAATGCCAAAAATAATCTGGCAATATAAAGATTAATCTTGGGTCCAGGAAAATATGTAAAGATAGTTAAGTCATTAAGAGAAGAGGTTTTTGTTTGTTTGATTTATTTTTTTATAAATGGTAATCTACTGGAAACAATTCTAAAAAATATTCAACAAGCATGGTTACCTGGTCTGGGGATTGTGATGGAATAAATGTGAACTATATGAGAGTTACTAATTAGCTCTGACAATACTTATTTTATGTTGCATTTTCAGTTGTGTTTTAATGGCAGATATTTATCATATTTATATACATTTATTGATTGTAATCCCTTAGATTGGTCCCTTAAATGGATATCTAATAAATATTTGCTGAGTAATGTATTAACTCTTACTTATTTAGGGAAGTTGTGACAAAATCTGTTCACTCCTTCCCCTCCTTCCACTATCATTTCTCTTTATAATGCTCAGAGCTGACTTTCATGGAGATTCAAAAATACTCAAGAGTATTATGCTCCTTTATAAGATAATAAATTAAAAATCAGTAAAATAAGAAAAACTACAACAGATTGGAGAAGAGGTTTAAAACAGAAATCTTACAGAGCCAATATTCAATGGAAAAAGTTGGAAAAAGTTGTCAAAGTTGTATTTTACCCTGCAAATAATAAAAGGCAATAACTAAATAATTTTAATAATATTGTTAATTTAAAAAAACTAAAATTTCCCTTACTGATGAAACATGAAAATCATAGGAAAAATTATATACTCCCAAATTAAAACTATCAAGCTCTGACACAGTTTGATTTTATTCAAAGAAAGATAAAGGTTTTGTATAGCTTCCCTATGGATAAGCAGTGCTATGACTAGGGGGAGTACAAATAGATAGACGTTCAGCATACCTAAAAATGAACACAGCAAAGTCAAGACACCAAGATCAGAAATCTTACTCTATGACTTCTTAGCTCTGGAGCTACGGACAAGTTTATTTTTTCACCCTAAGAATCAGTTTTCTTCATAGAATGCATTGTAATTTGCATCTTTACTAAAAAAATATGATTCTGACTACTTGGCTGCCACTGTCCCTGTGGCCATGTTGGTGATATTCATCACTCAGTTACTGCACTCTTGAGTTCTTCATGCAAGATTAGCGTGCAGTGCGTTAATAATGATCTAGCTTGTCTCTGTGGGGGCAACAGTTCCATCCCTGGTCCAGCCCAGTGAGTTAAGGATTTGGCATTGCTGCAGCTGTGGCATAGATTGCCGCTCCAGTTTGGATTCAACCCCTGGTGATGGAACTTCCATATGCCATGGTGGTGGCCCCCAAAAAAGATTAACTATTTATGGTAAAATTTCAGAAGCAACCCAGGATTAACTGTTTTTTTTTTGGAAAAACCAATCCAATGTATTAGATAAGGATGATTTAATACAGTTCCTTCAGGAATTCTCTTTGTGGCTCAGTGGGTTAAGGATCTCATATTGTCTTTGTGAGGTTTAGTTCCTGGTCTGGCTCAGTGTGTTAAGGATCCAGAATTGCCATAAGCAGTGGCACAGGTCACAGATGCCACTTGGATCCAGTGTTGCTGTGGCTGTGGCATAGGCCACAAGGGCAGTTCTGATTCAGCCCCTGGCCTGGGATGTTCCATAGGGTGTAGGCGCAGCCATAAAAAAGAAAAACAATGGTTCCTTCAAGCTAAGATATCTTGAGATGAGTGACAATTTTGCAAAACAAAAGTGATGCCATGTATTGAACAACAATTCTTGTTTGGGAAAGACAGTTTCAACATCTGGTGAGTAATCTGATCCAGTGTATATAAACACATGAGTATGTTTTGGAATGGAACACAAAATGTTCTGAATGTCTTCATAAGCCACAAAAGAATATAACTTTCACATGCAAGTGTGCACACTCAGCTGTCTCAGGTAATTCTGAGCAGTCTTCATCTAGCTCAACAAGAGAAAAACACCTAGAAAGTCATCAATAAAAGGAAAGTTTTAAGGTAGCAAAGTACATATGTTTCTCCATTCTTCACCACTCAGAACTAAGCTAAATTTAATAAAAAAGAAACAGAACACCAAAAATGTAGGAGATATTTGCAATTATAAAACAATATACAAGGAAATTCTCAAATGTGTGAAACTTTAACAGGAATGTTGGCTATGCTTCAGACAAACAGGCAAGGTGCAGCTCCCCAAGTGAGAGCTCCTGCTTGTGTGAAGAAGAGGGCAAAGTTATTGCTGGTAGGCACTACCCTGGGGTAATTTTAGTAATAGTAAAAAAATAGGTATTTTTAGTAGTAGGTAGCAGGCTTGAATAGGGAAAGAGAGGTGGTATAGTTTTAGAGCAATTTCTGTCAGCAAGGGGGAGTGGAGAAGGAAGGAAGGATAAACTAGAAGCAGCACAACAAAGGCTGACTTCTGTTATCTGGGAAGAAGCAAAGTTAGAAAGACATATTTATCTGCCATGGTTTTCTATGCAACTAGCTAGGAAGCCTCAAGACTTCCCAGTCATATCTAGCCCTGCTTCTGGGCGTCTTTCAAATGAACTTCTTATGAACAGTGGTCTCCAAAAACATTATCTCATTCAAAGATGAGTGTATTTAAAAGGACCTAACAAAGTATCCACATTTTTTAAAAAGCATAACAGGACGTTCCCCTTATGGTTCAGTAGGTTAAGAACCATACATAGTGTCCATGAAGATGCAGGTCTGATCCCTAGCCTCACTCGGTGGGTTATGGATCTGGTGTTACCATTGCTATGGCATAGGACTCAGCTGCAGCTCTGATTCAACCCCTAGCCTGGGATCTTCCATATGCCACAGGTGTGGCTATCAAAAAGGAGGAAAAAGCATACCAATAAGAGGAAAATACACAGCAGACAAGAATATGGACTAGGAATATGGAATAGAAAAACATCATGAAGCAGATGAAAAATATAAACAAATGTATTGGCCTGAATGAAGAAAATATGCAAGGAGTCACCCACTTTATTTTTAAGTGCTCAGTTTAGTTTTTAGGAAATCAGTGCAACAACAGGTAGGATGAAAGTTGAGCTGGTGCAGCTTAAGGAATGAGAGAAAAATACAACCTTCACAGAAATTAAAACCATATTCAAAAGTGGAAGTAGAAGACACTAAACTATCAATACAGGCACTAACACAGAGGATACATATGAAAAAATTTAAAAATAGAAATAAGCAAAATTAGCAGATATAGAAGGGAGATAACATACAGAGAATATGTGACAGAAGACATGATCTAAATAAATAAAATAGTAAAATGTTCAATGATATAAAGTACACATTCTCAAAATTGCTCGTAGCCTTGAAACTAAAAATAACAAGGAGTGATATTTGAATGGGGGGGAAAATGATTTAGGTGACTAACTCAACACAAGTCCTAGCAAAGTTGCTGGACTTCAAAGGTAAACTTTCAGATGTCTTGACTTACCACTTGCTAATAGGAAGAATACAAAATACCTTGGTCTAACATCTTCATAGTAGCATGCCATGAAAAAGACATCAAATGGCTACCCATCTGCATGGGAAATAATTTATGACAAAATCATTTTCAACTCAGCCAAACTTCAGTTTCATTATATGTAACAATAGCATTTTTATTAACAATAAGGAGGCATTCTGTAAGATCATTTGTAAGAGAGAGGGTGAATTCAGGCAATAAGAGCTGAAAGATTAAACTACTATATGTACATATATATCCATTCAATTTATTCAACCGTAGGGCCAAGTACTTACAATCTGTTCATATAAAATGAAAAATGAACATGAAAGTTCAGAAATAATGCAATCAAAATGCTAAAAGTAAGAGGTAGTATCAATTTCTTTTATAGGTGGTCAATAAATATAATTTAACATTGAGATATTAAGATAAATTAAGATAGAGATATTAAGTATATTTGAGGAAATATTCCCTTTGGGTCTCCTGCTATGAGGAGAAGCTGATGGCCTCCTGAAATTCTTCTGCACTCTTCATTCACTCCAAGTGCATCTTCCTGTAGGATGTTTCCAGCAAAAGTGAGCAAACATGGGAATCATACAACCTCTTTCTGGTAAAATGTGAGACTTCCTTAAGGGATACCTGTCTGAAAATTTCTCCTTTGGACTGGCCAAAATTTTTTGAGAATTCCTATGAGGTCTAGGATATTTCTTACACAATCACACTCTTCTCCCTCTCACATAGGAGTCAGCCACGGTTTGGGCTGAAGCCTGTCCCCCTTCATTCTTCATGAATATTTACCCCATAAATCTCACCTATTTCTTATCTCATTTTAGCAGCTATGTCTTAAAGGATCTGCACTAGCACACACACACAGAGTAAACACTGAAAGAACAAAACAAATAGTAACAACTCTATTTATAGTATACGATGAAGGGAAAAGGGGAAATTTTAAAGCAAGTAGAAATATACTAAATTGTCTTTTTGCCTAATGAGAATTCAGCAAGTAGTCTCTAATGTTCTACTAATTTTATTATAGCAGTTTTCTTTTTTTTTTAATTTCATTACAGGACAGGAACACAGAGCTACTTGCTCATGCGCACACACACACATAAAATCAGATTATAAAGCAGTTCATTTAGCAAAATAAACCATACAAAAGACCACATAAAATACAGAAAATACATGGCAGAAGACATAAAAAATTTAGTCAGGACTAAAACCAAAAACATTTGTAAGTCAAAAGCAGCAAATGTAATAAACTTAGCTAAAACACACACACAAAGTAGAGGGAGAGACAATTGGATTACCTCTGTGTTTGTAGTTATTTCACTATTAGGAGAATTTTTTTTAGGTTTTGGTATATTTTTCTTTGTCTCTTTAATTAGATAGTAGTCAAACTATTACCTTGTTTTAATTTAAGCAAAGATCTCTTGTGCATATTAATTCTACCAAAAAAGCCTCATTATTTCATTATGTGTGTTTGAAGTATACTTTCTAACTTCATGAACTGAGTGTAGAATTTCCTTATTAATATCCTTTTTTCCTCATAACTACTTAAGGCTATGAATCTTCCTCTGAATACTAGTTTAGCTGTATCCTGTATATTTTAATATATGTAATATTCAATATTCCATATTCTAATAATTCTTTGATTTTTGTTTAATACTTTTTTTTAATTTTGTATTTCTAGTTAGAAAGGCTTATTATTATTTATTATTTTACTGGTGGAGTTTTATTAATTTGTGATTAGAATGTGTTATATAAATTGTTTTTACATTTTATAATGTCTGTATAGTGGCATATGTACAACTTTAGTTTGCAAATGATACATGAGCAGTGTGAAGCTATATTTCAATTAGCTCTCTTTTATGAATTATAGTTTTGGAGGATTTCTATATCCTTACCTTTCTATATCCTGACAGGAAGCAAATGACACTATTAGTATTTTAAAGAAAACTACCATATTGGCAAATTATTCCCACAGCTGCCACCTTCAAAACCTCACTGCTTCACATTGATAGAAAGAAGCAATAATAAGGGAATATCCATAATCAAGAAGACATCACATTCTAGGAATCCGCTAAAATCAGGAAAACTGCCAAGAATAAGATTCTAAAAAGATTAGAGACTTTATCTGGAAAAAATAGACAAAAGTCAGAAATAGCAAATGTATGGTATTCTCAACTCTGCCTTCAAAAAATCACTCAAATATTTCTAATTGTTTTCACATGCATTCAATCCAGGACCTCATCTTCAAAATGTCTTTAAAATATAGCTGTGGCTTACCATTTTCTGGTAAACTAAAAGCGATAGGGACACTAAGGGTCAAAATCATGTTTTATGCAAATCCATCATATAGGCCAATGCCACTCTTTCTAGGAATACTGAAAGTTCTAATGAATAAAAGTGTGTGTCTCCATCTAAAATGATGCAACTACTCTATCTAGTATCATAAAGAACATATTTATCCTCTTCCCAAATTGGGAAACCCATAGTCCCAATGGTCACTGTATTCTTGTCCCAGGGATAATTATTTATCTGCTAGATTAAACCCAAGGGAATTTTTTCTATCAAATAAAGTGTTCAAAAATACATCTTCTATAAAATATTAGGAGAAAGGTATTGGGAAAAGGAAATTGGAAATGATAGATTAAATAGATATAGATGATTGACTGATGATAAATGAGAGATGATGATAGACAGATAGATAGATAGATAGATGATAGATAGATGATAGATATAGATAGATAATCAGAGAAAGGAAGAAGAGATATATAACTATTACATGGAAGTTTACTTCCATAATTGTTGATGAGAGGTTAATTGTATTTGGGTTAATATCTCCTCTTCTCTACTACCCCATCCTATGTTCCATTGCACTCAAACACTTCAACTGACCCAAAATTTCATTCCTGTGATGATATCTTTGCTCTTTACAAGATCTGGATAATCAGTAAAACCAGTGGGCTCTACACAAGAACCATTGAGTACCATACCTCTGGTCATGTATTCCCACAGGAAAATTGGGCACCTTCATCCACCAGATTTCTACCCACTGTAAGAAATAACATTCTTGACAGTCTTCCAAAGTTACTCCCTGATAATATTGCAATGTTGCTCTTCCCACTTGTAGAGTGGGTGAGATGAATTTGTCTCTCATCCTAGGTATCTGTCACAGTGGACCTCTGAAGATTCGACAGTTGAAAGTTAAGAAAGTGGTGGCGCTATGTGGCCACCTCCACAATGAAAAACCAACTTCGATGAAACCACATTCTTCTTCCAATAGAGAAGAATAAACACTACTTGCTCTTCCTTCAAATTAACAATTTTTTTTTTTGCGTTAATCAAAACCAATTTTCTTATGCTTGATTATTGTTTGTAGGTTCCTTTAAGTGTTCACTGAACAATACAGCGATATTTCAATATCTTTTTTTTTTTTTTTTTGTCTTTTTGTCTTTTTGTTGTTGTTGTTGTTGCTATTTCTTGGGCCGCTCCCGCAGCATATGGAGGTTCCCAGGCTAGGGGTTGAATCGGAGCTGTAGCCACCGGCCTACGCCAGAGCCACAGCAACGCGGGATCCGAGCCGCGTCTGCAACCTACACCACAGCTCACAGCAACGCCGGATCGTTAACCCACAAGCAAGGGCAGGGACCGAACCCGCAACCTCATGGTTCCTAGTCGGATTCGTTAACCACTGCGCCATGACGGGAACTCCAGATATTTCAATATCTTGATGCATATCCTTCACAGAAAAATTAATCAATGAGGAATTAAATTTTTCTGATGAGCCAGTGGTCCCACGTGGGTTGAAATTGTGAATTAATTTCACAAATTCAATATGTAAGACCAAAAGAAAAAACTCTAAACTTTGCAATTTAAGCAGAATAAGTTCTACAGCAAGGTACTTTGAATAAGCTCCAGCATGAATCACAGACATTTCTGAAGTAGCCCAACCTATCTATCTTTCTAATTATTACTTCAGAAGAATCAGAATGCTAGGCCGAAAGCATGTCTCAGATTTTCTTTTAAAAAACATTTATATAAAAACTGTCAGAAATGTGGCAGTATATGAATGCTAAATCCATTTGTTACTTTATTATTTGATTAATTTAGATTTAGCTCATTTGACAATGATAATATTTTATTCGTGAAAGAAGCTAATAAAGAAAATATAATTTGACAAGCCTGTAACATATAATGGGTTACTTTTTAGAGTAAATTGTATGTTAGAATGGCTCAGATGTTGATCTTCAAAAAAGTAAAATATGTTTTAGTAAAATTCAAATTTCTACTAATTCAAGTGGAAAACATCAAGCATCTTTCAAACACTATGTAATGGAAAAAATGACAGCAGTAGCTAACATAAATATATAAACATTTTGTTTTACCTTTCTGGCAGTAACTAAATGTAATAACCTTTTGTATAAATTAAGAGGAAGTGATTCTCAGTAATAATGAATAGCCCTATAAAATAATTAATTAATGTCTCATTTGTGTACTCAGTGAAAAAAAATTCACTCTTGCCAATGTAAGTACTTGAAATGTTATCATAAAAATTATTTTTAGTGTGAGTCAGTTATGATGATTCAATATTTTACCAGATCTGAATGAAATAAGTAACACCATGACCTTTAGAACTAAAGATGGTCCAAACTTGCAGAATGTAAGATTCACAAACAAACAAAATGATGGCTGGAAGAATAAGTGGATTTTTTTTTCCACTTGATGAATACTGAAAAGTGTGTTGCAAATACCACAAGTCTTTTCTTAATATGTAAATCTCTCCCATGAAACAAGGTTGCTGTCTATGTAGGCTGCCGTGTGATGGTGCCTTTCTTTGGCAGCAGCATCTGCATCCAAGAGCACACTAGAACTCTTTTTTTCCTTTGAAAATGTCCTCTGGTGCTAATTGAAGATTTTTGCAATGAGCACTGAATGTGCAGGAAATGCCTATTAGGAGTCTAGGCATTTGCAAATGGAATTTCTGGCTAGCTTATTATTCACTATTTATGCAAGTATTTGAGCTTTAAATTTATTGAGTAATCCCTTCTGTACTTTTAGTTTAAACCATCTTTTTCCACTTTTAAAAGTGAATGTATCATACATGTAATCTGAAAAATGTGATTTTAATATAGTACCTAATGGATGGCTCAAAGTTGAAGTATGATAAAAATAGAAGACAGCAAATTGTCTGAGGAAAAAAGATTCAAGGTCACAACATTTATTTATGCTATAATTTCCATTAGAATTATGAACATATTGTATTTTAAATGATGCATATACTTCATTTTTTTAAGTTCCATTATTATTGAAAGAATAAAATACCTGAACTGAAAGAATTATATTTTTAGAGCTAACAAGTATTGTATTTTTCAGAACTGTCAAGTAATGTAGCCTTTCATAATAAGCTGTAATGAGTTGCTAGTAAAACAAAGAGCTCCTACATCATTTAAAACCAAAAAGAATGTGCTTCTCTGTAAGAGACAGAATAAGAACAAGGGTTTTACTATTATCAAAGGCAGAAGGATGTCATGGGAGAGTGGGAAGTGAGACTGGGATGGAGGAGGGCAGGAAAGATAGAGCACGAATATTGGAAAAATAGAGTAGGTACATTATGGTTTGTCAGATTAGTGCAAATCCACCAGCTCCTTCCAGGCTTCTCTTCGCAGTTTTTATCATAAGCAATTTTTAATAAACTATTGGATGTTAGCAGTAATTAAAGTCCTCTGTTAATTATAAACAATGTCATCAACACATCTTTAATCAATCAACTGACAAATTAATCACCTGTTGCAGGTAACATATTTGCTGACTATGATAACAGAGACCCATAAACCAACATTGAAGGCCATGTGGTCTTAATAGTGGTGTCACAAACAGAGACTTCCAGACTGATCACTTTGAACTAGAGCACACATTTGGATATTTCAGCTGTGAAGGTAAGAATGCTTAACATTAAATCTATCTTCCTAAAACATTTTAAGTGCACAGTACAATGTTATTAACTACAGGTTCAATGTTGTAAAACATATTTCTAGAACATATTCATCTTGCATAACTGAAACTTTATATTTGTCTGACAGCTAAGGTGTTTTTTGTTTGTTTTTATTAAGTTCAGTCTACCTGAGAAAGTCATATGATAATTTAAAAAAAAAAAACCCAGTGGCTAGGGCCAGGCGGTGGCTGGCACCGCAGCCCCTACCCAACCGCCCACCCACCTGCCCCTCTGTCCCGGGCTTGGGGGCCAAATTTCCTGCTTCAGACTGCTGAGGGGAGTGCTCGAGGAAGTTCCACTGGCTCAGCAGTTAAGGATGCAGTGTTATCTTTGCTGTGGCATGGGTTCAATCCCTGACTTGAGAACTTCCATATGCCTACATACATGTTATAAGAATCTTCCTTTAGGACAGGATTAAGATTGCAGAATATAAGGACTGGAGCTCAACTTCTCTTCTAAAAACAACAAAATTCACAACTAAAGAATGAGCATTCTTCACCCAAATGGACTGGAAACCTTAAAAAAGATATCCTACTCCAGAAGAAAAAGAGGAGGATACATCAAGAAGTAGGAGGGGTGATTTAACGATATAAATAACCCCATACCTCCTGGGTGGGAAGCCCCACAGACTGGAAACTAACTGGTTCACAGAGACTCACCTATAGGAGTGAGAGTTCTGAGCCCAACATCAAACTCTCATGTGTGGAGATGTGGCACTGGGAGAAAGAGCCCCTGGAGCATCTGGCATTGAAGGCCAGTGGGGTTTGTGTGCAGGACAAGGGGGAAATATGGAGACTCCATTCTTAAAAGATGCACACAGACTTTCATTTGCACTGAGTCCCAAGGCAAAGCAAAGTCTCCATAGGAATCTGGGTCAAACCTGACTGCAGTACTTAGAGGACATCCTGGGAAAACAGGGGTGAATGTGGCTTGTTGTGAGGGAAGGACATTGAAAGCAAAGATCTCAGGAATACTCAGCAGTCTTGCTTTTATCTGGAGGTGGCCAATTTGGCAAAATATGGTCACACGCATCAGTCAGCTGCTTAGAAGCCCCAGGGCAAACAACAACACAGGTGGGATCATAGCCCCACTCCTCAGTAAACAGGCTACCTACAGACTCCTCAGGCACACAGCTGCCTCTAATCTCATCCAGAGACAAAGCCACACCCACCAGAGGGATTAGAATTGGCTCCACCCACCAGTGGGCAGGCATCAGCCCCTCCTATCAGGAAGCCTACAACAAGCCCCCTTACAGACTTCAGCCAGAGGGGGGCAGACATTGGAAGTAAGAGAGGCTACAACTCTATTATCTGTAAAAAGTCACCACATCAAAAACCTATAAAAATGAAAAGACAGAGAACTATAACTCAGATGAGGGAGAAAGAAAAAACCCAGAAAATCAGCTAAGCGATGAGGAGATTCTCTGCCTCCAAGAAAAAAGATTTTAGACCATTGATGCTGAAGATGATGCAAGACATTGGAAATAAACTGAGGCAAAGATGGATAACTTTCAGGAAACACTGAGAAAAGAGATACAAGAGATAAAACTTAAACAAGAAGAGATGCAAAATACAATAACTGAAATAAAAATTTCACTAGAAGCCACTAACAGCAAAATACAGGAGGCAGAAGAACGAATAAGCAAGGTGGAGGACAGATTAGTAGAAATTTCAGATGAAGAACAGAAAAGAGAAAAAAGGCTGAAAAGAAATGAAGAGAGTCTCAGAGAACTCTGGGACAACATTAAATGCACTAACATCTGTATTATAGGGGTGCCAGAAGGAGAAGAGAGAGAGAAGGGGACAGAAGAATATTCCAAGAGATAATAGCCAAAAACTTCCCTAACATGGGAAAGGAATCACTCACTCAAATCCAGCAAGCACAATGAGTACCATATAAAATAAGCCCAAGGAGGAATACCCCAAGACACATATTAATCCAACTGACCAAAATTAAAGACAAAGAGAAAATCTTGAAAGCAGCTAGGGAAAAGAAACAAATAACATACAAGGGAACCCCAATACGGTTATCAGCAGATTTTTCAGCAGAAACTCTGCAGGCCAGAAGGGAGTGGCATGATATACTTAATGCAATGAAAGGAAAAAACCTCCAACCAAGATTACTCTACCCAGCAAGGCTCTCATTCAGATTTGAAGGAGAAATCAAAACCTTCACAGACAAGCAAAAGCTGAGAGAATTCAGCAACACTAAACCAGCCTTACAACAAATACTAATGGAACTTCTCTAGGCAGAAAAGAACAAGAGAAGAAGGAAAGGAAAAAAGAGCAACCACAAAGAAATCCAAAGCAATTAATGAAATGGCAATAAGAACATACATATCCACAATTACCTTAAATGTGAATGGACTAAACACCCCAACCAAAAGACACAGGCTGGCTGAATGGATACAAAAACAAGACCCATATATATGCTGTCTTCAAGAGACCCACTTCACTTCTAGGGACACATACAAATGGAAAGTGAGAGGATGGAAGAAAATATTTCATGCAAACGGGGATCAAAAGAAAGCTGCACTAGCAATACTCACCTCAGACAAAATAGACTTTAAAATGAAGACTATTTGAAGGGACAAAGAAGGTCATCACATAATGATCAAAGGATCAATCCAAGAAGAAGATATAACAATTTTAAATGTCTACGCACCCAACATGGGTTCACCGCAATATGTAAGGCAACTGCTAACAACCTTAAAAGGACAAATCAACAATAACACAATCATAGTGGGTGACATTAACACCCCACTTACAGCAATGGACAGATCAACCAGCCAGAACATCAATCAGGAAACACAGGCCCTGAATGATGCATTAAACCAGGTGGACTTAATAGATAGTTATAGGACGTTCCATCCAAAAGCAACAGAATACACATTCTTCTCAAATGCACATGGAACATTCTCTAGGATTGATCACATCCTGGTCTACAAATCTCACCTTGGTAACTTTAAGAAAATTGAAATCATATCAAGCATCTTTTCTGACCACAATGCTATATGACTGGAAATCAACAACAAGAAAAAACTGCAAAAAAACAAACACATGGAGACTAAACAACATGCTACTAAACAACCAATGGATCACTGAAGAAATCAAAGAGGAAGTTAAAAAATACCCAGCAGCAAATTACAATGAAGATACAATACTCCGAAACCTATGGGATGGAGCAAAAGCTGTTCTAAGAGGAAAGTTTATAGCAACAAAAGCCCACCTCAGGAAACAAGAAAAAGCTCAAATAAACAATCTAACTTTACATCTAAAGCAGCTTGAGAGAGAAGAGCAGACAAGACCTAAAGTGAGTAGAAGGAAAGAAATCATAAAGATCACAGCAGAAATCAAGAAAATGGAAACAAAGAAAACTGTAGCAAAGACCAATGAACTGAAAAGCTGGTTCTTTGAAAAGATCAACAACATTGATAAATCCTTAGCCAGACTTATCAAGCAAAAAAGAGAGAGGACTCAAATCAATAAAAGTAGAAAAGAAAAAAGAAGTAACAATGGATATCACAAAAATACAAAGGATCATAAGAGACTACTATATACAACTATACACCAATAAAATGGAAAACCTAGAAGAAACAGACAAATTCTTAGAAAAGTACAATCTTCCAAGATTAAACCAAGATGAAATAGAAAAGATGAATGGACCCATCACGAGAACTGAAATTGAAACTGTGATTAAAAAAACTTCCAACAAAAAAAAGTCCAGGACCAGATGGCTTCACAGGTGAATTCTATCAAACATTTAGAGAAGAGATAACACCTCTCCTTCTGAAACTATTTCAAAAAATTGCAGAGGAAGGAATACTCCCAAACTCATTCTATGAGGCCACCATCACCCTGGTACCAAAACCAGACAAAGATACTCCCAAAAAAGAATACTACAGGCCAATTTCACTGATGAACATCAATGCAAAAATCCTCAATAAAATCCTAGCAAACCACATCCAACAATACATTAAAAGGATTGTACATCATGATCAAGTGGGATTTATCCCAGGGATGCAAGGGTTCTTCAACATCCACAAATCCATCAGTGTGATACACCACATTAACAAACTGAAGAATAAAAACCATACGATCCTCTCAATAAATGTGGAGAAAGCCTTTGACAATATCCAACAACCTTTTCTGATAAAAACCCTTCAGAAAGTGGGGATAGTGGGAACGTACCTCAACATGATAAAGGCCATATATGAAAAACCCAGAGCAAACATCATTCTCAATGGTGAAAAGCTGAAAGAATTCCCCCTGAGGACAGGAGCAAGACAAGGATGTCCGCTCTCACCACTACACTTCAACATAGTTCTGGTAGTCCTAGCCACAGCAATCAGAGAAGGAAAAGAAATGAAAGGAATCCAAATTGGAAAGGAAAAAGTAAAACTATCACTATATGCAGATGACATGATTCTATACCTAGACAATCCTAAAGACTCTACCAGAAAACTGTTAGAGCTCATCCATGAATTTGGCAAAGTTGCAGGATGCAAAATTAATACACTGAAATCGATGGCATTTCTATATAGTGAAAATGAAAGAGCAGAAAAAGAAATTAGGGAAGCAATCCTGTTTACCATTGCATCCAAAAGAATAAAATACCTAGAAGTAAACCTACCTAAAGAGACAAAAGACCTGTACTCTGAAAACTATAAGGCACTGATTAAAGAAATCAAAGATGACACAAATAGGGGGAAAGATACACCATGCTCGTGGATTGGAAGAGTTAATAGTCTCAAAATGACTATACTACCTAAGGCAATCTAGAGATTCAATGCAATCCCTATCAAATTACCAAGGACATTTTTCACAGGACTCGAACAAAATATCTTAAAGTTTGTTTGAAAGCACAGAAGACCCAGAAGAGCCAAAGACATTCTGGAAAAGAAAAATGGAGCTGGAGGAATCAGGTTCCCAGACATCAGCCTATACTACAAAGCAACAATCATCAAAACCATATGTGGTACTGGCACAAAGACAGAAATATAGATCAGTGGAACAGGAGAGAAAGCCCAGAATTAACCCCCCACACCTACAGCCAACTCATCTATGACAAAGGAGGCAAGAATATACAATGGAGAAAAGACAGCCTCTTCAATAAGTGGTGCTGGGAATACTGGACAGCCACATGGAAAAGAAGGAAATTAGAACACTCCCTAACACCATACACAAAAATAAACTCCAAATGGATTAAAGACCTAGATATAAGACCAGACACTATCAAACTCTTAGAGGAAAACATAGACCAAACACTCCCTGACATAAACAACAGCAACATCTTCTCAGATCCACGTCTTAGAGTCATGACAGTGAAAATGACAATAAACAAATGGGACATAATTAAACTTAAAAGTTTCTGTACAGCAAAGGAAACCATAAACAACACAAAAAGACAACCCACAGAATGGGAGATTATCTTTCCAAGTGAATCAACTGACAAGGGATTCATCTCCAAAATTTATAAACACTTCCTAACACTCAATACCAAAAAAACAAACAACCCCATCAAAAAATGGGCAGAAGATCTAAACAGACAGTTCTCCAAAGAAGACATACAGATGGCCAAAAAAACACATGAAAACATGTTCAACATCACTCATTCTTAGAAAAATGCACATCAAAACCATGATGAGGTACCGCCTTACACCAGCCAGAATGGCCACCATCCAAAAGTCTACAAACAAGAAGTGCTGGAGAGGGTGTGGAGAAAAAGCAACCCTAGTACACTGTTGATGGGATTGTAAATTGATGCAACCACTGTGGAAAGCAGGATGGAGATGCCTCAGAAAACTAAACATAGAACTACCATTTGATCTAGCAATCCCACTCCTGGGCATCTATCCAGAGAAAACCATGACTCGCAAAGACACATGTACTCTGATGTTCATTGCAGCACTATTTGCAATAGCCAAGACATGGAAACAACCTAAATGTCCATGGACAGAGGAGTGGATCCAGAAGATGTGGTCCATATACACAATGGAATATTACTCAGCCATTAAAATGAACGAAATACCAGCATTTTTAGCAACATGGATGGACCTAGAAATTATCATGCTAAGTGAAGTCAGCCATACAATGAGACACCAACATCAAATGCTTTCACTGACATGTGGAACCTGAAAAAAGGAGAGACTGAATTTTTTGGAGAACAGATGCTGACTCACAGACATTGAAAAACTTATAGTCTCCAGAGGAGACAGTTTGGGGGGTGGGGAAATGTGCTTGGGCTGTGGGATAGATATCCTGTGTAATCAGATTGTTATGATCATTTTACAACTACAGATGTGGTAAATTCATTTGAGTATTAAAAATAAATAAATAAAGGAGAAAAATAAATAAAAAATAAAAAACCCAGTGGCTAAAACCCTCATTATCATCTTTGAATTATCCCTTTTCTCATACTGCCAAATAAAACCTGTTTGGTTTTATTCTTAAATTTGTCTCAAGATATTATCTCTAATTGATTCTTAGAACTACTTTTCTAGTTTAAGTCTTTGTTATCACATGGTGATCTAGGATCTACCCTGATTTCCCTGCCAATGGATCTCTCATGCCAAATTCACCCTTTTCCTAGAGGATAGTTTCTTTAGCTTAAAGACAGTCAAATACAGTTGACCTTCAGCGTCCATGGGAGACTGGCTCCAGGACCCCCTCAAGATATCAAAATCTACAGAAACTCTAGTATCTTTATAAAATGACATGGTATTTGCATATAATCTATGCAGCCCTCCTGTATACTTTAAATTATCTCTAGATTACCTATAACACCTAATGCAGGGTAAAAGGTATATAAATGGCAGTAATTGCAAAGTAATTGCAATATAGATAGTTGCTGGCATGAGGAAAATTCATTTTGCTATTTTTGCAGATTCCTGGATTTTTTTAAAAAAATATTTTCAATCTGCAGTAGTTTGAATCCACAGATGTGGAACCCTAGGGATGATGTAACTTCCTTCCTTAAAAATCTTTTGGCTCTAGGATTTCCCCTGCATTTCAGCAGGTTACTAACCCAACTAGCATCCATGAGGATGAGGGTTCAAGCACTGGCCTCATTCAGTGGGTTAAGTACCCGGCATTGCCATGAGCTGTGGTGTAGGTTGCAGATGCAGCTTGGATCTGGCATTGCTGTGGCTATGGAGTAGGCCCAGAAACTACAGATCCAATTCAGCCCCTTGCCTGGGAACTTTCATATATTGCATGTGCAGGCCAAAAAAGCAAAAAAGAAAAAGAAAAAAATCCATTGGCTCTAGAAATAAACTTCTTCAGATCGTGCTGTGTTAATCTTTCCAGCACATTTTTCTCTTGTTCTTTATCTAATTATAACTGCTGAGAACTTATCTTAGTGGCAATGTGAAGAAGATTTGTTGTATGTGGGCTCCCTTTATCTTTATTTTCTTTTCTTTTCCATTATAGGTTACTACAAGATATTAAATATAGTTCCTGATGTGATACAGAAAGACTGTTGTTTATCCATTTTATATATAGTACTGTGTACCTGCTAATCCCAAACTCCTAGTTTATCTCTCTCTCCTAACCCATTATTTCCTTTAGTAACCATAAGTTTTGTGTCTGTGTATATGTTTGCAAATAAGTTAATTAATACATTTTCATATACCAATATAAGTGATATGATGACAATCTCTAGGTCCATCCGTGTTGCTGTAAATGGCATTATTTTGTTCTTTTTTATGGGTTAGTAATGTTCCATTGTGTATATATACATGTTTATATATGTATTTATATATATATTTATATCACATCTTCTTTAATCATTTATCTGATGATGAACACTTAGTTTCCATGTCTTGGCTCTTGTAAATAGTACTCTTATGAACATTGGGGTGCATGTATCTTTTCAAATTAGAGTTATCTCCAGATATATGCCCAGAAATGCGATTGATGGGTCAAATGACACTACTATTTCCAATTTTTTTAAAGGAAACTCCATACAGTTTTATTTTTTTTTATACTGTTTTTTATAGTGGCTGTACCAGTTTTCATTTCTACCAAGAGAGTAGGAAGTTTCCCTGTTCTCCACACCCTCTCCAGCAGTTATTGTTTGCAGACTTTTTGATGATAGACTTTCTGACCAGTGTGATGTGATACCTCTTTATAGGTTTGGTTTGCATTTCTTTATAATTAGTTTTGTTGAACATCTTTTCATGTGCCTCTTGGCCGTCTGTCTGTTTTCTTTGGAGAAATGTCTATTTAGGTCTTCTATCCATTTTTTAATTGGGTTATTTGTTTGCCATTGCTACTGAGTTGAATGAGATCTTTGTATATTTTGGAAATTAATCTCTTATTGGTCACATCATTTGCAGATATTTGCTCCCATTCTATGGGTTGTCTTTTTGTTTTGTCAATGATTTCCTTTACTGAACAAAAGCCTATTTGGCTTATGTCCCATTTGTTTATTATTGCTTTTATTTCTTTTGACTTAGGAGACTGACCTAAGAAAACAGTGGTGCAATTTATGTCGGAATGTTTTGCCTGTGTTCTCTTCTAGGAGTTGTATGGTGTCATGTCCTATATTTAGATTTTAAGCCATTTGAGTTTATTTACATGCATAGTTTGAGGGAGTGTTCTAACTACTTTGATTTACATGCGGCTGTCCAGTTTTCCCAACACTACTTGCTGAAGAGACTGTTTTCTCTGTTGTATATCCTTGCCTCCTTTGTTAAAGACTAATTGACCATAGGTGTGTGAGTTTATTTCTGTGGCCTCCTTTTCTAAGTCTTGCTGCTTAAATTAGGTTGCTGAAGCCCTAACTTTATGTGTGGCTACTAATGGACTCACAATATAGTTGGTCAAAATGACAGGATAAGCAGCTTTTAATGTTAAATAATATGTTAATGATACTACTGAAAAATTCTAAGATGATGATGAAGAAAAAGTCAGACTGTTTCAATCATTTTGTAATGTTATTATGTGTACCTGAAATAAGCATTTGGCTGAGACATATTTTCCAGTCTTAACAATATTCCTTAAAACTTGGCTTCAAAATCCTGTGAAATGCAAACACTTTGTATCTATTTTAAAGTAGAAATGATAACTATTTTATGGAATAGACAAAAAAGGAAAGGCACATTAATTAAGGAGTAGTAAATAGTATGAGACAGATCGAAAGACTAGCTGCATACAGGGAAAATATGGCACCATTTCTTACGTAGTTTGAATTGTTACATCATTAAGTGTAAGATGAGTCCAAAAAAGGCACTTTTAAGAACAGATACAGAAACTCTAACCACTGTGGGAACATACACCTAAATTTTTAATTTTGAAATATCTTCCTGTCAGAAAATATGGTGCCTAGGAGGCTCAGTTCACTCATGCATGAGGAGATCAGTGATAGCAGGGTGGCTACTCAGTTCCTTTCTTCCATCTTTAGAAAGATGGTCCCTGACCTTAAATGATAGGTGAACCACCTGAGGTTTTGTGGGTTTTCCTCACATAACAGAGGAACATTTTGTTTCTAAACTCTCTCTCTTTTATACACAAATTTATATGTTCCAGGAAATCACATCCTCCTTTCCAGGAAGTCAGGTCCATGGATTCTGAGCTCATTTACTTTGAGCAAATACTTAGCCAGATATATCCCATTAAAAACATGGTATAGGTAATGACCTTCCTGGTGGGAAATATCATTATCTCTTTCCTAGTATGTTGACAAGCAGATTAGACTGAGTTGCCTGCCTTCTTTTATTTCCTGAGAAGCCACTCCCCATACCTGGATAAAAAGGATTACAGATCAATAGTTTTACCTCCTTCATTGCCAACCATCAATTTCTAAATCAAAATTGTGAGAAACATTAGTAGTTTGAATACTGTGAGTCCAAAAAAAATGTGCTATAACTTCATGATCAGGTTTTAATATATAAATTGGGATTTGGTTTTTTGGTTTTGGTTTTCTGATTTTTTTACTTGAGATAAAAGGCATGCTGTTGGAAAATATTCACTTTAATAATCTCTGAATATTTTTTCAAGGATCAAAGAACAAAGGGGTAGGTGAATCATTACAACAGTAGCTCAGCAATTATTCTAGAAACTTCAGAGTTCCTACAGAAGTGAAGTTATATCCTAACCTACAAAGATGCCTAAGAAATGAGAGTCTTGCCTCTGTGCTTCACCATGCATGAGATTCTGATCTCATTTTCTTCACTGCTATGTTGTAAATGCATGTGATTCAATACAGCAAAGCCTCAGCTGCTCAGCCTGTGAAAGGTGTTTGAAATTCTTAAATAAAATATATCAGAAAATCCTCAACCACTGCTAACTGGGAAGAACTTACACATCAATCTGAAAATAGCTCGTTTGGTCCAAACTATTAAGCCCTATAAAATTCTCCCCTTCCTGGGTACGAGAGTCAGGAAACAGACTAAAATATTGTGCATGGTTAACCAAGGAGAAGATTCTGTGTAACAGAAACTATAGCCTATGTTTGATTGGCACCTGTATTCAATCTCCAGAAGTTTCACAGAGTGTGGGAGTGGGTGCAAGAGGAGACAGAATCAAAATTCAATTTCTGTTTCAAGTAATAACAGAGATGAAGAATGTCCACCAATTCTTACAAAAACCCAAGGATTACAAAGCATCAGTAAAAAGGATCCAAACAATAGTAAAGGAAGAAAAGAAATCAAGACTAAGATGGTCATTTCACTTTGTCACAAAAGGCTTATGGTTTTGTAACACACACCCACATACTCACAGGGACAAAAAAAAAAATGTACACTTCCCCTAAGACAAAATGTTAGAGTAAATATTAGACTATATTATTTAGTCACCTTAAGTTAATCATTTTACTTTCATTCACAGTCTTCAGCCATAAGATTCTTTATGAATTGTTTTAAAAATACCTGGATAGAGTCATATCAAAAGGACGAGAAGCTAAGCTGTAAGGTGGTCCTTAGCTTCTCATCCATTTGACATGACTCCATCTAGGTACTTTTGAAACAATTCACAAAAAGAATTGTAAAACAATCTATAATTTTCTATTTTCAGGTTGATGTGTAAGTTCTTCTTCAGTGTGCAAGTTGGAACAAATTAATACTCCTTGGTATATGAGGCTAAAACCCCAAAGGAGAGAGAAAGAAAGAAAATAGTTATATCATAGATACATGGTATTGATGGATAATGGCTAGAAAGATAGATAGATATGAGAAAGAAACAGAGACAAAGACAGAGAGAGAATGACAGGGAGAGAGAGAGGGAGGGAGAGGGAGACGGTAGAAAACATTGAACATTGAATGACCCATAATTTTTTCCCTTTGGGGTTTTAGCTTCATGTACCAAGGAGTATAACAAAGAAGACTCAAATAAGTTTTCTAGTAAAGTGGACAAAAAAATTAATACTTGAAAGTGAAAGAATATATAATTTACTTTCATCTATGATGCACTAATTAGAAAAGATGTATGCCCATATGTTCTCTGCAGCATCACTTACAATAGCCTAAATAGGGAAGCCACCCAAGTGTCCATCAGCAGATAAATGGATAAAGCAGGTGTGGTACATATTTACAATGGACTACTACTCAACATTAAAGAAGAATGAACTCTTGTTATTTGTGATAACATGATGGGCCTAAAGGGTATTATGCTAGATGAAATAAGTCAGAAAGAAATATACTGTATGATTTCACATATACGTAGAATCTAAAAAACAAAGCAGTTGAACAAACTTAAAACAGAAACAAAGCCGCAGATATAGAGAACAAACAGCTGGTTGCTTGAGGGGAGGAGAAAAATAGATGAAGGGTCTAAGAGGCACAAAGTTCCAGTTGCAAAATAAATTAGTCATGGGTATAAAATATGACAGAGAATATGGTCAATAACTATATAATAGCTTTGTATGGTGACATATTGTAACTAGACGTTTTGAAAATTGTAGAAATAGAAAATCACCTGCTATGTAACAGAAACTAACATAATGTTGTAAATCAATTATACTTCAAAACAAACTTACGGAAAAAAGATCAGATTGAGGGTTACCAGAGGTAAGGGTGGGTGGAGAGGAATTGGATGAAGGTGTTCAAAATGTATAAATATCTAGTTATAAAATAAATAAGTACTAGGGATGTATTTATAACATAATAAATATGATTAACACTGCTCTATGCTATATCTGAAACTTAAGAGAGTAAATCTTAAATGTTCTCAACACAAAGAAAAAAATCCACGTCTTTACTTTTGTATGTATATAAATATTTATTTATATATATTTGTGTGATATGATGGGTGTTTACTAAACTTATGATAACCAATTCATGATGTATGTAAATCAAATTGTTATGCTGTACATTTAAACTTATATAGTGTTTTACGTCAATTTTATCTCTGTAAAACTAGAAGAAAAAAAAAAGAAAATCCTCCATATAACCATTTAGATGGATCATAGAGATTGTTGCAATGGTGGAAATGCAAAAGAAGGAATGGATACTGTACACATGCAGCTTGAACAGATTTTGGAAATTTCTTAGATGTCAGAGTAGGGAGAGTTTACTTGACATGGAGAGGATAACTAAAAGAAAACTCCAAAATAATCTTGGATGACCTAAAAAATGGTAATGCTGTTGAGATATGAGAGATTTAAAAAGAAAATATCTGGTTTGGTGAGGAGAAGGAGGTTTGAGACAATGGAGTAAATATTTGTAACATCTAAGTACATAGCTCAGCGGACACTTGAAAGAAAAGTCAGGGCTGGAGGTATTTATTGGGGTTTAACTACATAAAAACAGTAATTGAAGGTAGGACTGAGGCATGTAAAATGGTGATAAGGGTGAGTTTTATCTTTTTTTCTATATCAATATGCTCCTTTCCCTTTAATCTTCAAAGTACTTGTAAGTGATTTCCTAAGTACAGCAAAGACAAAAATTTTATATAAAACACCTTAATGTGTTTCAACAATTTTTTCTTTGTCTTTTGTCATTTTAGGGCCACACCCGCTGGGGGGTCTAATCTTAGCTACAGCTGCCAGCCTACACCACAGCCAAAGCAACACCAGATCCGAGCTGCGTCTGCAAACTACATCACAGCTCACGGCAATGCTGGATCCTTAACCCACTGAGCGAGGCCAGGGATCGAACCCACAACCTCATGGTTCCTAGTCAGATTCATTTCCACTGCGCCACAATGGGAACTCCCTGTTTCAACAAATTTTAATGAAAACAGAGCAGTATTTCACAGCATAGCTCAAGGCTGCTTTGTTTCCAAGTTTCTTTCTGAATGAAATTATTCCATTCAGATCCTTTTAAGATTCATCAAGTGTTACAATAGTAAGGGGTTTCTAATGTTAAAGATATTATCATTCAATATGGCACATTATCATGTTAAGGGTTGTCAATGACAACAAAAATTATCCAAAGCCTAACAAAAACAAAATCTTACCATTCCTTTCCCATCATGACTGTCCAAGACATGAAAATTCAGCTCTGTTGATAAATATACCAGGCAATAAAATATATAACAACCACTCTAAAATACCTAGGTCATATCAAAGTTAACCTACTTAGAAAAAGAGAGTTTAAAGAGACTCTTCCCTATTTGCTCCCACACTGAGCAGAGGCTTGGCGGCTGATGTAGCCTTAAGAGCAGCACAGAGATTGATGAGACAGAATACTTTTGCTGAGCTAACTAGAGCCCTACAGATAATGCCTTGCTCAAGATAGAAACCACAAAAATTGAACAACATACCCTTTGATAAATGTGCTGACTCTCTTTAAAAGTGTGTTTTGATTGAGTGTATAAGGAAGAAATGCATTTTAAAAAACACTTTACAGCATCCCAAATAAATATGTCATATTTGTCAGTTCCCACCTAAGTTCATATTATTCTTATGGAAAGAAAGGGGGGTAGAGTGGAAAGAGAATTTTAAAAAGTGACTTAGTTTGATTTTAAAATAACAAGGTACTTTAATATTCTTCCAATCATTACATTTTGCTCAAGGTCTTCAGGGTACAGTAGAGAGCTATA
Source organism: Sus scrofa (assembly GCF_054392235.1). Taxonomy (NCBI): domain Eukaryota; kingdom Metazoa; phylum Chordata; class Mammalia; order Artiodactyla; family Suidae; genus Sus; species Sus scrofa. The sequence goes on along the minus strand of NC_139390.1, from coordinate 46,952,509 downwards.
CTCATCTACGGCTCAGCCTCCAAGGACTGGAAACTTCTTACCATTTTTAATGCTGCAATTCAATTTTCACTAGCCTAGGCATCATCACTATTCAAAGGGGATTTCTAAACTTCAAAACAATCTTCCAACTGATGACATGGATATGATTATATAAAGACTAATTTACTTATGCCTGAAGTCCCGTTATCACCTTTGAGCTGCTCTCTTACAGAGTATGGGCAGAAAGATTGTTTTACCTTGAAAAAAAGGCCTTACACACTGCAGGGATAATCTTTCACAATTTCTACAAATCAACATTGTGCTCAAGTATAACCACCGTGTTCATAGAACAGTTCCTATGTATACACAGTAAAGAAGCTAAATTAGAAAGTTTTTTGTGAACTTATGAGCAAAGTAAACATAAAAAGATTAAAAATGAGTAATTAGTGTAAAGAATGAATGCCCTGGGAAGTCCAGAGTCTATGATACTCTGTGGCTTTGGTAAATATGTTCCTCTCTCTGGGTTCAATTTTCTTGTTTTGCAAGTAAAGTTTGTGGCTTACAGGATGCCTAAGAGCATTTTCAGTCATAACATTTCCAACCTCTATAATCCTAAATCCTATTTTACATAATGTGTAGAACTGGGGAAAGAGACTAAGGGATAAATATTGCTATTAAAGAATAGAATTTTTTCATTTTCATTTACTTCAACATAATATCAACCCTTGGATGAATTCCACACACCCTATTTCCTCTCCAGTAGCTCTGGTTGACCTGCTTCCCTTCCATGGAGACTAACCTCTTAGGTCTTTAATGAAGGAGCTTGTTGCTCCTTTTGTAAATGCTCTCATACTTCCTAGCAATGAAAATGACCTAGGGGAAATTTTAAACAAAAGGATTTTAGAAATTCTACGAGTGTTTGCTTTTTTGAGAGCTAGGTAAGGTTCCAGACAATTTCCCATAAAGTCTCTGTTATAGGACCATATCTTTACCTTTTGTCACTTCTCCTAAGGATGACCAAGTGGAAAAGTGTAGCCCAGTAATGAAGGCTACAGGTTTTGGGGTCAAGTGAACCTACTACTCTCATTCTATATTTTGCAAAGTGTGTCTGGTATACTTTTCTCTCCCTGGACTTGCAGAAATATAAAATCTTAAGTTTGGGTTTGTGCAGGATTAGGAGAGAAAAACCTCCCCATCCTCAGAACTGGTAGAGAAGTATGCCAACAAATGTAAGTCCTCAGAATAACACAGGATTTCAAGACATCAGGTGACAGAGGCCAGAGTGGATGGAAAAGAGGGAGCAGTTTTATGTATCTGAGGTAGGAATAAAGCAAAACCCTTAGCCACTTCAAAAAAATAAATTTATAATTCACCATGAGATATGTATGATCTCAGTTTCATTTTTATTCACAGTTTGAGGGGGAGCATAATACATATTTATGAAGCTTACAAAAATGAAGACTAATTTATACTTGATTTGTGTGTGTGTGTGTGTGTTTTTAGGGCCACACTATGGTGTATGGAACTCCCAAGGCTAGGGGTCAAATCAGAACTGTAGCTGTTGGCCCACACAGCCACAGCAAAACAGTATCTGAGCTATGTCTGCCACCTAAACCACAGCTCAAGGCAATGCTGGATTCTTAACCCTCTGATCAAGGCCAGGGATCAAACTTGCATCCCCACAGATACCAGTCAGATTCATTTCCACTGAGCCCCGATGGGATTGCCTATAGATGATTAAACTGAGAAGATCTTCATAGCCTTAAATCAAACTTCATGTAGGTCCACCCACAAAGGAATGGCCTTGCCAGAGAGACGACAGTGTCCACCACTAAAAGTGTGCAGTTTAGAGGGATGAGGAAAGTCAGATACTTGAGGTGAGTTTAGCAAATCACATTTAAAGCCTTTTTACTTTAAACCTGTCCCTAGATCTATCCTTTTCTCCTATTCTGGGGGCAAAGATCTTATCTGAGATGTATTTTTGTGCTATTCACAGTAGGACAAACAAGATGTTTCAATGACACATTATCCTAACTAGTACCCGATTATCCTAAACTCTTTCCACTTGAAGAATAGAAGAAAATCCTTTACTGTGCTGTCATATAATATCCTATAGCATGTATCCTATACCATTGTAATTTGAAGTATTACCAAATTAGCATTGCAAAGATTTATAAATGTATGTCTTTTCTTAAAGGGAGACACTGATAATTATAGGATTGTCTTCCTTATAATTTGTATTTATAATATTAGATATTCAAAAATACATGGGATATATATGTAAGGTATGAGGACAAACAATAAAATATACCTACCCAGAGTTCCCATTGTAGCTCAATGGTAACAAAACTGACTAGAATCCATGCGGATGAGGGTTTGATCCCTGATTCTTCTCAATGGGTTAAGGATCTGGTGTTCCCATGAGCTATGGTGTAGGTCACAGACTCGGCTTAGATCTGGCATTGTTGTGGCTGTGGTGTAGGCCAGTAAGTTATAGCTCAGATTTGATCTCTAGCCTGGGAACTTCCATATGCTGCAAGTGAGGCCATAAAAAGCAAAAATAAATGAATAAATACTAAAATAAAAACTATCAATAAAGTTAGGAATTTGATTTTACCAGCTTTGTAGAATCTATTTCTGTGATTTTCCTCAATCCCATAATCTTTTCTCCTTTCAGTTATAAAAACTATTCTGATTGTTTTCATACTCTCTTTTTGCTTTTAAAAATATCATGTTTAGAACAGATAGCATCTGTTATGTGTACCCCCATATAAAAGTACTTTAAAAAGAGTAATATTCTGTTAAGAATATCAACAAGAAAAAAAGGAGAGTGCTCAAATTAATAAAAGTATAAATGAAAAAAAAATTACAACTGACAACATGGAAATACGACAGACCATAAGAAACTACTATAGGCAAGAAATGGACATATTCTTAGAAAGGAATAATCTCCCAAGACCGAGCCAGAAAGAAGTTGAAAATATGAACAGATCAATCAGAAGTACTGAAATTGAATCTGTGGTTAAAATAAATAAACTACGAGGATGTACTGTATAGCCTGGGAAATACAGCCAATACTTTATAATAACTATAAATGGAATATAATCTCCAAAAATTGTGAATCAATACATTATACATCTGAATCTTGGACATCAACTATGCCTCAATTAAAAAAAAAAAAAAGGAAAAAAAGAACAGAATACACCTGGAGATAAAGAGATTTATTTAAAATGCCATATGTTTGAAGCACTGTATTTCCCTATGAATATCAGGTCCCAGTATAATAAATAGACTTTAACATCCAAGTAAGACCAAAGGTATGGTTGGTCAAATTCTAATCATTTCTAAAATAGTTCAATCTACCACCCTGAAAATGTCCTATATTCTTCAACTTTGCCACTACACTATAGGAATCATATATGTATTATATTTGGAAATATTTTATTCATTTAAAAATACTGGAAAAACATCTTAAGAAATGGACATATTAGCAAATACTGAACACTCTATTCATCTAAACTCTGGGGGAATGTATATCTTTGTTTTCAAATTTTCATAATTACTTCTTTAGGGTAAATTTCTCCAAGTGAGATTACCATAAATGATATACATGCAGCACATATTGCTTAATTACCTCCAGGAAAATGTAAATAGCCCATCAATGTTACATTAGAACATGCACCCTACACTGCATATTATCATTCATTCCAATCTAATAAGCTTGTAGGCAAAAATACAACCTTTTAAATTTGCATCTGCTTTTACTACAAACTTTGAATATACTTTATGTTTACTGACCATTAGTATGTGGAGCATGCATTTAGTCCATATTTCCATTGGTTTATTCAAATTTTTCTTACTGTCTTCATCAATATATGTTTACATTAATAATTTGCCACGTACTTTCCCATATTGTTCAATAAATTTTATGAATTAAGCCATTACTTCTGCATTTATTTAAAAATATATTTTAATCAAATAATGAGTTCCTATCAGGAATCTGATTCCTGTCTGCTCCTTACTTACAATTTATATTTAGAAACAGTTTTCAATCTATTTCTTGGATTTACTATCTTACTGGTTTGGATTTTTATAAAAATTGACTACTTTCAGGAGTTCCAATTGTGGCTCTGCAGGTTAAGAATCCAACTAGTATCCATGAGGATTCAGGTTCAATCTCTGGCCTCTTTCAGTGTGTTAAGGATCCAGAGATGCCTTGAGATGCAATGTAGGTCACAGATATGGATCAGATCACACATTGCTCTTGTGTGGTGTAGGTTGGCAGCTGTAGCTCTGATTCCACCCCTAGCCTGGGAACTTCCATATGCTACAAGTATGGCCCTGGAAAGAAAAAAATAATTAATTGCTTTCATGGATATAAAGAACATGGAATAGTAAAGCAATCTTCTAGATATTTTAACAAAAACCATTTTAAATACTCACAAAATCAAAGGAAAAGTAGATCTGAAATTCACATACTATCACCTACTTTTTAGATATGTTACTCAAATTTGCACATCCAGGCTTAAAACTCTTTTAGTCTTCAACTCTGAAAATAAGTTACAATAATACTTACTACATTTGTTCAATTTCCAGCCACACTAACAATTCTATGTTGCAAACCCTTGAATTAATAATACATGCTGGAAAGTAGGAAGATGGCAAGGATGTTTTTAAAGGCTGACTTTTTGATCAAATCTCCATCACTGTAGAGAAAAATAGATAACCTTAAAAAAGAATTTTTAACAAAAGTGTATTTCTATGCACAGAGGGATAAATCCTAAAAGCAATTTCTAACCTTTCAAAATAGGTGGCAGAGACAAAATAAACACTTAGATTTGAAAGGGAGAATACATTTCTACTTGCCATAAAATGTGCCAGTTAATGATTACATTCCAACTTTAAAACTACTACAATATATTTCAAAACTTAATATAGCATTAAATATTTGTTAAAATTTTGTTGTTAGCCAATGCATAAGTCTGCATTTCTACTTGATAATCTCTAACAGAAACTAAAAAGTTGAATTAAATAAAAATTCAGCAAAAAAAAAAACTCAATTCAGCTGAGCTGCAATTATCTAACCTTTTATTATAAAAAGCAAAATCACATTTATTTGATGACATAAATATTTGTCAAATAATTAAAAATCTCTCAATTTTCCCTTATAACCCTAGTCTGTTGAAGTGAACCAAGAGATATGAAGGAAATAAGTTACTTTCTTTCAGCTGATGCAGAACAGAGGAAGCTCTGCAAAAAAATTGCTTCAAAGAAATTGAACATATAGTATGTTTTAAAGGGTTTGGGGGACAGAACACCTCTGAGGACAATGAGCAGAATTTAGGAAATTAAAACCAAAATGTCTCGATTAAACACTTTGACATAGTTTTTAGCACAAAAGCCCATTGGTTGGTGCATTTAGGAGTAAAGCAACCCCTTTTGCCCTTTGCTCTTACCAATTTTAAGATAAAGTTGTGAAGGGTTGGAGTTCTCATCGTGGCTTAGTGGAAAGGAATCCAACCTAGTATCCATGAGGATGCGGGTTTGTTCCCTGGCCTTGCTCAGTGGGTTAAGGATCTGGCATTGCTGTGAGCTGTGGTGTAGGTCGCAGATGTGACTTGGATCCCACATTGCTGTGGCTGTGGCCCAGGCCCGTAGGCTGGCAGCTGTAGCTCTGATTCAACTCCTGGGAACTTCTGTATATTGTGAGTAAGGCCCTAAAAAGGAAAAAAAAAAAGTGAAGGGTTAATTCTTAGCAACTTAGATATTATTAAGGTACATGAGGTCTTTTTATATTTTGGAGGTAAATCTCTTGTTGGTCACTTTATTTGCAATATTTTCTCCCATTCTGTGGGTTCTTTTGTTTGTGGTTTCCATTGCTGTGCAAAAGATGTTGAGTTTAATTAGGTCCCATTTGTTTATTTTTGTTTTAATTTTCATTACTCAGAAGGAGTATCCAAAATTATATTGCTGCTATTTATGTCAGAGTATTCTGCCTGTGTTTTCCTCTAAGAGTTTTATAGTATATGACCTTACATTTAAGTCATTAATCCATTTTGAGTTTACTTTTGTGTATGGTATTAGAGAATATTTTAATTTTATTCTTATTTTTGGCCACACCCATGATATGTGGAAGTTCCTGGGCCAGTGATCAAACCTTCACCACAATTGTGGCCTATTCCACAGCTGCAGCAACACTAGATCCTTAACCCTCTGTACCACAGAGGAATTTCCTAATTTCATTCTTTTACATGTAGCTGTCCAGTTTTCTTAGCACTGTATTGAAGAGACTATCTTTTCTCTACCATATATTCTTCCCTCCTTTGTCACAGATAAGCCTCCCATAGGTGCATGGATTTATTTATGGGCTTTCTATCCTGTTCCCTTGATCTATATTTCTGTTATTATGCCAGTGCCATGCCATTTTGATGACTGCAGCCTTGTAGTATAGTCTGAAGTCAGGGAGCCACATTCTTCCAGGTCTGTTTTTCTTTTTCAATATTGCTTTGGCCATTGGGGGTCTTTTGTGTTTCCAAAAATTTTTTTTTTAATTTTTTTAGTTCTGTGAAAAATACCAATGGTTATTAGATCTTGCATTGAGTCTGTAGATTTTCTTGGGTAGTATAGTCATTTTGAATATACAAACAGCTTATGCAGATCAATGTCAAAAAAAAAACCCAATTGAAAAATGAATATAGGAGTTCCTGTCATGGTGCAGTGGTTAATGAATCTGACTAGGAACCATGAGGTTGCGGGTTCGGTCCCTGCCCTTGCTCAGTGGGTTAACGATCCGGCATTGCCGTGAGCTGTCATGTAGGTTGCAGACGTGGTTTGGATCCCACATTGCTGTGGCTGTGGCATAGGCTGGCAGCTATAGCTCCAATTAGACCCCTAGCCTGGGAACCTCCATATGCCACGGGAGCAGCCCAAGAAATGGCAAAAAGACAAAAAATAAATAAATAAATAAATAAAAATTAATATAAAATCTAAATAGACATTTCTACAATGGAGACAGACAGATGGCCAAAAGTACATGAAAAGGTGCTCAGCAATAGAGAAATGCATATGAAAACCATAATGAATTATCATCTCACACTGTCAGAATGGCCATTATCAAAAATTCTACCAATAATAGATGTCAGAGAGGATGTGGATTAAAGAGAACTCTCCTAAACTGTTGGGGAGGATGTAAATCAGAACTGTGTGGAAGTGTCTTAAAAACTAAATACAAAGCTACCATATGATTCATCAAATCAATTTCTAGGTATATATCCAGAGAAAACCATAATTAGAAAAGATACATGCACCCATTATTCATTGCAGCACTGTTTACAATAGCCAAGACACGGAATCAATATCAATGTCCATTGACAGAGGAATGGATAAAGATGTTGTACATTATACAATGGAATATTACTCAGCCCCCCAAAAAACAATGAAATAACACCATTTGTACCAACGTGGATGAACCTAGATATCATCATACTAAATGAAGTAAGTCAGACCTAGAAACACAAATATCACAGGATATCATATGCGGAATCTAATTTTTTAAAATGATACAAATGAGTAGAAGTTGGCACAAAACTGTAAATCTACTATATTTTAATAAAAAATTAAAAATAATAAATGTAAAATTATACAAATGAATTTATTTACAGAATTCAAAGTCAAACTTATGGTTGCCAAGAGGGAAACATTCAGGAAAGGATAAACTAGGAGTTTGAGATTGACATATACACACTACTATGTATAGAATATATAACTAACAAGGACCTACTGCATAGCACAAGGGACTCTGTTCAATATTCTGTAATAACCTACATGGGAAAATAATCTGAAGATGATTCACTCTGTTGTACACCTGAAACTAACACAATATTGTAAATCAACTAAACGCCAATAAATTTTTTTAAAAATTCCTTTTTTTTTTGTCTTTTTGTCCTCTTAGTGCCACACCAGCAGCATATGGAGAGTCCCAGCCTAGGAGTCTAATCGGAGCTGTAGCTGCTGGCCTACACCAGAGCCACAGCAATGCCAGATCCGAGCCGCATTTGCAACCTGCACCACAGCTCACGGCAACACCAGATCCTTAACCCACTGAGCGAGGCCAGGGATTGGACCTGCAACCTCATGGTTCCTAGTTGGATTCGTTTCTGCTGCGCCACGACGGAAACTCCCTAAAAAAAATTTCTTAATAACTTATTTCTAACCTAGGACCAAATGGAATTCTTCAGTATCCACAGGGGACCAAAGAATCTTTGTTATCACCTTGTTCCCTCTTTCCTTTTCCACCTGGTGGGGGTTTGATCATTAGGAAAATGGGATGGAACCAGGGGAAGTGGTAGCTAGTGCCAAGAAGGAAATGCTTGAATAGTGAGGGCTCCTGGTGCAGATTCTAACACCCACACTGTGTCTCTTTATTAATTAGTGGACTAAGCCAGGGCACACCACAAACTTTGTTATTTTTCATTTTGACATCTACGTCAAATTTGCTCTAAGGACTCCGTTTTCAAGACTCCCACTCAACTCCATCCCCTTGAAGGATGGGGGGAAAAAAGGGTAAAGTCTTATGTGTCTTTGTGCTACACAAATAAAAGACACTTGATCCTTCAGAAAATATTCACTCATGTTATTTAATATTAAAAAAACTTTATGGCCCTACTATGTGCAGGATTAGAGAATTAAATGAAGGAAAACACATTCATTTTCTTGTATTTATGAAGTTGACAGCCTAATGAAGTAGAGATAAAAGAATTCAACTTTACTGGAATTTAGTTGGGCAGCTGGAACTGAGGTTTTGCAATGTGCCTGGCCTGAAAGGGTTCCTGGAATAAAAGACAAATGGAAAATGAGTGTTTTCTACAGACACAGTGGGAAAAGACTGAGGGAAGTTCACATCGTGAAGGAAAGGATGTCTAGTTTGGCTGTAAAGTAGGCAAAGAGGAGATGACACTTAAAGAAATTTCAGTAATATCATGCAGCAAAGTGCAGTTGATTTATTGAAGTAAAAAATATTAGACTTCAAAGTGCATCAAGTTTGAAGGAAAAAGAAAAAGGTATTTCAGAGTCTATACTTTAGAGATGAAAAAAATGAAAGGACAAAGATCTTATGGGATATTAGTAAGATACCATCTGAGTCATTTTGGAAGAGCCAACACAAATTTTTTTTAGATGTTTGGTGAGTGAATGATCATTTTCTGAATGATTTTTAAAATTACACTACTCTGTGTAACCAGTTTTTTTTGGAAAATAGAAATAAAGTGTCTTAGCAATGCTTTCACATTATCTCATTCTACAATCTATATGTCTATATAAAAGTCTGCATAAATGTTTACATCTAATTTCCCAGGAATTGAAACAGACACACAAGAATTCCCATGGAGGCTCAGAAGAAATCACCCCAACTAGTATCCATGAGAATGCAGGTTCAATCCCTAGCCTTGTTCAGTGGGTTAAGGATCTGGCATTGCCGTAAGCTGTGGCATAGTCCATAGACATGGCTTGGATCTGGTGTTGCAGTGGCTGTGGCATAGGCCAGCAGCTACAGCTCTGATTCGACCCCTAACCTGGGAACTTCCATATGCTGCAAGAGCATCCCTAAAAAGACAAAAAGAAAAACACACACACACAGTGTCAATTAGAATGATACTTCAGTGACTTTTGTTGAGTAAGAATCTATTGAAAAATTAATTGTGCCAACCCAGAAAAAAAAAATGTATTTCAAAAGCCAAAAGAAAAAAATCACAATCCCATTGGCATTTTTACTAAGTTAATTTTATATGATAGATGCTATATCCTAATCAGTCACTTATTTTATGATAACATGTATTGTGATAAGTGTGCTGTGGAGAAAGTAGGAAATGGGGTTAGGGAGTCAATGGTTAGAAAAAGGTCATTGGTGACGGCCTGGAGATAACATTTCAGTAAAGGCTTTATGTTGGTGATTTACCTTCAACTCTACTCTGTTGAGATTGAACTGAAACTTGGCAGCGGCTATAATGGGGACACTTGTCAGGAGGTTTTTAAAATACATCTAGTAAGAGATGACGATGGCCTCTTTCAGGATAATCATATATGATTATGAAACTAAGTGAAATGAGAAAAAGACAAACACATGATAACACTTATATGTGGAATCTAAAATACAGTACAAATGAACTTACTTTCAAAACAGAAACAAACAGAAGTAGAAAACACATTTATGTTTACCAAAGGGTAAAGGGTGGGACAGGGTTAAATTAGGAGTTTGGTATTAACAGATACACACAAATATATATAAAGTAGATCAACAACAAGGTCCTACTGCATAGTACAGGGAATTATATTTAATATGTTGTAATAAACTATAATGAAAATAACTTTAAAATAATAAAGATTTGTACATACACATATGTAATCAAATCACTTTGCTGTACACAAAACTAACAAACATTGTATATCAACTATACTTCAATTTTTAAAAAAAGGATAATAGTAATGGAGGTGGTACACCTCAAAATTATTCCCTCAAATTTATATACACAAAAACATTAAAATATTTAATATTTCAGTTCATATAAACTGGCAGTTATAAAAATGTAAATATATTTAATATATATAATTTTTTCACCAGATAATCTCAAAATTTTCAACAAAATGTGCCTTAAATGCTAAGTATTTAAGTATAATTCAACTTTTCTTCAAAGCTAGCAGATGTTTTATCATTTTATTCTGTTTCACTTATTTATTTTTCCTGCCACACTTATTTTTGTTTTATATCTAAATAGAATAGCTATATGTTTTCAAAAGGATATGTCATTGAAATTCACAATTATTTTCTCTAAGAGATGAGCCATGAAGTTCATGATCCTTGATATTTCTTTTCCACTGAAGAATACCATCATTGAATGATAAAAATAAAAATTAATGATCTGTGTTGTTTTCAGGTACTTTTTGTCCCAATTCTACCTTATTTTCCTTTAGCAATGTATAGTTTTAGTATATTTGCTTATCATATTATTTTTTTTATTTTACTCAAATTAATCCACGTGCATAATTTAAGAATCTTTCAGTTTTATGATCTTTAAGATAAAAAACAGTGTCCAGTCTCCTTCTTTATCCTTCATTTCTGCTTCCCTAGTAGTAATTATTTGCCCTTGCGTTAAGGGATTGTTTTAACATTTAGTTTAAGGCTTCTCAAAAACATGCTGGTGTGAGTATTTGTTCTTTTGTGAGTTTTAGGCATTATTTATAGGTTTCCCAATATAGAAATAATAATTTAGCCCCTTCCTTTATCCTATGCAGATTTCACATTTCCCAAATATGTATCCTTTTATCAATGTTATAATTATGACTGGAGCATCATTTAATACTTACATTATTATAACTTTGTTTTATATTGACAATTATCAATACAAATGTACAGTATTTTCTGATGTCTTCTTTTCCTGCACAGAATTTTGTATTTCCTGGGGTTAATGACTATTTTTTGGCTTAGTTCTGCTATATACTTGAAATTCAAACCCCACCTTTTCCCAGTCATATAAAATTCTCTCAATTAGTTCAAACACATATTTTTACCAAATTTATCTCACTGAAGAAATCTTCCCAATCAGCTTTCTGCTCCAGTTTGTCCTGGGGCACAACTTTTGTCTTCAGAGCCCCCTTCAACATCATCCCAGGTGTTTCCTTTACCTTTCTCCGTTGTTACATCCCTTGTTTTCTGGAACCTCAGGCCTTTTATTCATTTGTTTTCCAAGATGTTCCTGAGAAATGGTATGAGGAAGGTACATTTGCTTAATCTTTGTATGTCTGAAAAACATATTTATTCTGCCTTCTCCATTGGTCAGTATTTGATAGCATATAGGCTTGAAATAATTTGCGTTCAGCATTTTAAAGGCATTAATCAATTATCTTCAGACTTCCTACATTTCTATTAAGTTCTTAGATATGTTCCTGATCCTTTTCATGTATTCTGGACAATAGATCCTTATCACACGTGACCTTCAGAGTTCCTATTGTGATTCAACAATAACAAACCTGACTAGTATCCATGAAGATGCAGGTTCGCTCCCTGGCCTTGCTCAGTGGGTTAAGGATCCCGAGTTGCCATGAGCTGTGTTCACAGATATGGCTTATATCCAGCATTGCTTTGGCTGTGGCATAGGCCTGCAGCTAAATCTCCATTTCAACCCCTAGCCTGGGAACTTTCATATGCCATGAGTGCCGCCATAAAAAAAAAAAAAAGACCAAAAAAAGATCTCCATGTATTTTCACTTTCTGTAGGTTATCTTTTAAGTCTCTTAATAGCTTCATTTAATAAGGGAAAGTTTTAAATGAAGTCAACTTTTTTTTTTCATTCTGTTGCTTATACTTTTAGTATCACATCCAAGAAACCATTATGAAATACAAGATGATGAGGATTTATTCCTATATTTTCTCCTAAGAGTTTAATAATTTTAGTTCTTTTATTTAGGCCTTTCATCCATTTTGAAATAATTTTTGCATATGAAATGATTTACATGTATATATCCAGCTGCCCCAGCAACACTGGTTGAAAAGATCACTATATTTCCTCCATCGAATGTTCCTGGCCATTTTCAAAGAGAAACATTGGTTAATTTCTGGACTATTTATTCTATTTTGTTGATCTGTTGGTCTATCCTTATGGCACTGATAACAAATTCTTACTACAATTCTCAATAATCAAATATCACACTGATTATTGAGAATTGTAGTAGGCTTTGAAGTTGGGATGTTTGAGTTTTCCACCTTGGTCTTTTCAAGATCACTGTGTTTATTCAAGGCATATTGCAATTACCTAAGAATTTGGGGATCAGTTTTTTCTTCTTCACTTCTGAATAAAACATCATTAAGGTTTTGATGAAGATTTCATTGAATCTTTAGATCAATTTGGGGCATATTGTCACTTAAACAATATTAAGTCTTCCAATCCATGAACATAGATTTTCTCTCCATTTATTTAGGTCTTTATGTTTGTTCAGCAATGTTTTGTAGTTTTCAGTGTACATACCTTGCCCCTCTTTGGTTAAATTTATAGTTAACTATTTCAATCTTTTTGATGATATTGTAATTGAAATATTTTGTTAGTTTCTTTTTGAATTATTTGTTGTTATTATATAAAAATGACTGTTTTTTTCTGTTGATCTCGTAGCTTGTTGTTTTCTTGAATTTGTTTGAAAGTTTTAAAAGATTCCATATGGATTCTTTAGGATATTTTATTTATATCATGCTTTGTCGGTGGACAGAGATAATTTCACTTTTACAATCTAATTTAGATGCCCTCTGTTTCTTTTTCTTACCTAATTCCTCTACCTAGAAATTCCAGGGAAATAATTAATGGAGGTGGTAGGAGTGGGCATACATGTCTTCATCCTGATTTTAAGGGACATCTTTCAGTGTTTCACCTCTAAGTATGCTGTTATCTGTAGTTTTATAAAAAATTCCCTTTATCAGGATGAGAAAGTGCCCTCATGCTTCCAGTTTGTTCAGTTTTTATTTTAATGAAAGAGTGTCAAATGTTTTCCTGCATCAATTGTGATGATAATTTTTCTTAATTCTATTATATGATATAGCATATGTGTTAATATGTGTATATTGAATCATCCCTGCATTCCTAGAAAAAAATCTCAATCTCCATGGTATGTAGTCATTTTAATGTGCTACTGGATTCAGCTTGCTAGTACTTTGTTGAGGAACTTTGCATCTATATTCTTAAGGGATTATGGTATTCAGTTTTGTTATTTTGGGATGCTTTTGGCTTGATATCTGGGTAATCTTATCTTCAAAAAATGACTTAAAATGAAATATAAAGTCCTATCTGCTCTTCAATTTTTTTACAACTATTGGAAAAGAATTAGTTTAATTTTTTTAAATGTATGGTGCAATTCACCTTTGAAGCCATTAAGTTCTGGACTTTTCTTTATTAGGAGTTTTTTTTTTTTAATTACTGATCCACTTTTTTTAACTTGTTATAAGCCTGTTGACATTTTATATTTTCTTTTGGAAATTGTAAAGTTTTTGGTAGTTTTGTGTTTCTAAAAAGACATTTTGTATTTTTGACATGCACTTCTATATGGTATTCTTATATATTCTTTTTATAATTGAAACATCAGCTTTAGTATTTCATTTTCATTTCTGAGTTTTATAATTTGAGTTCGTTATCTTTCATTTTGGTCAATTTTATTGATTTTTTTCAAAGAACAAAATTGTGGCTGATTGAATTTCTATTTGTTTTTCCTTCTATTCTCCATTTAACAATCTGCTATAATCCTCTTTTCTCCTTCCTTCTGCTATCTTTGAGTTCAGTTTATTCTTCTATATCTGGTTTATCCAGTTATAAAGTTAAGTTATTGATTTGAGACCATTTTTCTTATTTTTTAATGGGGGCATCTGAAGGCCAATGTTGCTGTATCCCACAAATTTTGGTATGTTGTCTTTGCTTTCCTTCACCTGTAAATATTCTAATTTCCTTTGTGGATTATTCCTTTATCCTTTTGGTATTAATATGTGTTTTTTTAATTTCATACATTTGTGTATTTTACATTTTTTCATTTGTTATTCATTTCTAGATCCATTCCATTGTGGTTGGAAAAGTTATGTTTTATAATTTAAAAATTTTGTTTGTTTGGAAGCACAAAAGACCCAGAAGAGCCAAAGACATTCTGGAAAAGAAAAATGGAGCTGGAGGAATCAGGTTCCCAGACATCAGCCTATACTACAAAGCAACAATCATCAAAACCATATGTGGTACTGGCACAAAGACAGAAATATAGATCAGTGGAACAGGAGAGAAAGCCCAGAATTAACCCCCCACACCTACAGCCAACTCATCTATGACAAAGGAGGCAAGAATATACAATGGAGAAAAGACAGCCTCTTCAATAAGTGGTGCTGGGAATACTGGACAGCCACATGGAAAAGAAGGAAATTAGAACACTCCCTAACACCATACACAAAAATAAACTCCAAATGGATTAAAGACCTAGATATAAGACCAGACACTATCAAACTCTTAGAGGAAAACATAGACCAAACACTCCCTGACATAAACAACAGCAACATCTTCTCAGATCCACGTCTTAGAGTCATGACAGTGAAAATGACAATAAACAAATGGGACATAATTAAACTTAAAAGTTTCTGTACAGCAAAGGAAACCATAAACAACACAAAAAGACAACCCACAGAATGGGAGATTATCTTTCCAAGTGAATCAACTGACAAGGGATTCATCTCCAAAATTTATAAACACTTCCTAACACTCAATACCAAAAAAACAAACAACCCCATCAAAAAATGGGCAGAAGATCTAAACAGACAGTTCTCCAAAGAAGACATACAGATGGCCAAAAAAACACATGAAAACATGTTCAACATCACTCATTCTTAGAAAAATGCACATCAAAACCATGATGAGGTACCGCCTTACACCAGCCAGAATGGCCACCATCCAAAAGTCTACAAACAAGAAGTGCTGGAGAGGGTGTGGAGAAAAAGCAACCCTAGTACACTGTTGATGGGATTGTAAATTGATGCAACCACTGTGGAAAGCAGGATGGAGATGCCTCAGAAAACTAAACATAGAACTACCATTTGATCTAGCAATCCCACTCCTGGGCATCTATCCAGAGAAAACCATGACTCGCAAAGACACATGTACTCTGATGTTCATTGCAGCACTATTTGCAATAGCCAAGACATGGAAACAACCTAAATGTCCATGGACAGAGGAGTGGATCCAGAAGATGTGGTCCATATACACAATGGAATATTACTCAGCCATTAAAATGAACGAAATACCAGCATTTTTAGCAACATGGATGGACCTAGAAATTATCATGCTAAGTGAAGTCAGCCATACAATGAGACACCAACATCAAATGCTTTCACTGACATGTGGAATCTGAAAAAAGCACACAATGAACTTCTTTGCAGAATAGATGCTAACTCACTGACTTTGATAAACTTATGGTCTCCTGAGGATACAGTTTTGGCAGTGGGGTATGTGCTTCAGTTGTGAGATGGAAGTCCTGTGAAATTGGATTGTGATGATCATTATACAGCTACAAATGTGATAAATTCATTGAGTAATTAAAAAAATTAGATCAAAAAAGAAAAGAACACTCCCTCACACCATACACAAAAATAAACTCAAAATGGCTGAAAGACTTTAAATATAAGACAAAACACCCTCAAACTCCTAAAAGAGAACAAAGGAAAAACATTCTCTGACATCACCCTTACAAATGTTTTCTCAGGTCAGTCTCCCAAAGCAACAAAATAAAAGCAAAAATAAACCAATGGGACCCGACCAAACTGATAAGCTTGCACAACAAAGGAAACCATTAAAAAAAGACAATCCGAAATGAAAACAAAATGACAACTTATAGAATGGAGAAAATTGTTTCAAATGATGCAACTGACAAGGGCATAATCTCTAAAATATACAAACTTATACATCTCAACAGCAAAAAAGCCATCAACCCAATTGAAAAATGGGCAAAGGACCTGAATTGACATTTCTCCAAGGAAGATAAACAGATAGCCAACAAGCACTTGAAACAATGCTCAACATCCCTGATTATTAGAGAAATGCAAATCAAAACTAGCATGAGATACCACCTCACACCAGTCAGAATGGCCATCATTAATAAGTCCACAAATAACAAATGTTGGAGGGGTGTGGAGAAAAGGGAACTCTCCTGTACTGTTGGTGGGAATGTAGGCTGGTACAACCACTCTAGAGAACAGTACGGAGGCATCTTAGAAAACTATACATAGAACTACCATATGGCCCAGGAATCTCACTTTTGGGCATATATCCAGAAAAACTCTCCTTTGAAGAGACACATGGACACGCATGTTCATTGTAGCACGATTCACAATAGCCAAGACATGGAAACAAGCCAAATGTCCACTGACAGATGATTGGATTAGGAAGATGTGGTATATATAAACAATGAAATACTACTTGGCCATGAAAAGACCAAAATAATGCCATTTGCAGGAACATGGATGGAACTAGAGACTCTCATCCTGAGTGAAGTAAGTCAGAAAGAGAAAGTCAAATACCATATGATATCACATATCTGGAATCTAATATAGGGCACAAAGGACCTTTCCACAGAAAAGAAAATCATGGACTTGGAGAATAGACTTGTGGTTGCCAAGGGGAAGGGGAGGGAGTGGGAAGGACTGGGAGCTTGGGGTAAATAGATGTAGAATGTTGCCTTCAGGATGGATTGGCAATGGGATCCTGCTGTGCAGCACTGGGTACTCTGTCTAGTCACTTATGCTGGAACACATAATGTGAGAAAAAAGAATGTATACATGTACGCATAACTGGGTCACAGTGCTGTACATTAGAAAATATATATATATATAAATAAGTGATAATAATAAAAAATAAAATAAATACTATTACATAATAGAATCAGGATATAACTCTTTAGTGTAAAAATTTTTAATTGAATACTGTTGTTTATAGCAATTTTAGGTTTATTATAAAATTAAGAGCATATACAGGAGTTCCCGTCGTGGCGCAGTGGTTAACGAATCCGACTAGGAACCATGAGGTTGCGGGTTCGGTCCCTGCCCTTGCTCAGCGGGTTAACGATCCGGCGTTGCCGTGAGCTGTGGTGTAGGTTGCAGACGCGGCTCGGATCCCGCGTTGCTGTGGCTCTGGCGTAGGCCAGTGGCTGCAGCTCCGATTCGACCCCTAGCCTGGGAACCTCCATATGCCGCGGGAGCGGCCCAAGAAATAGCAACAACAACAAAAAGACAAAATACCAAAAAAAAAAAAAAAAAAAAAAAAAAAGAGCATATACAGAGTTTTCCCAAATACCTCCTGCCCCAACACATCCCACACATGCTTAGACTCCCTCATTATGAACACCACTCTCCAGTGATGGTAGATTTTTACCAGAATAAATCTACAGTAACCCACTAAGGTCCATAGTTAAAATAGCAACTTCTTGTAGTGGGGTAAATTTTATGGGTTTGAACAAACATGTATATTCATCATTATAGTGCCATATAGAATGGTTTCAGGGCTGTAAAAACCTTCTGTGTTCCACAGGTTCATTCATCCCTCCTCCCAAACACTGGCAGCCACTGATATTTTTACTGTCTCTATAGTTTTGCTTTGTTCAGAATGTCATATATATAGTTGGAAATATACAGTGTTTTATCTTTACGGTATGTTACCTTTACAGATTTTTTACTTCTGCATAGGAATATTCATTTAAACTTCCTCCATGTCTTCTCATGACTTAATGGCTTATTTCTCTTTAGGGTTGAATAACACCCAATTATCTGTATGTACCAAAATTTGTTTATTCATTCACCTATTAAAAGCCATTTGATTGCTTCCTAGTTTTTGCTGATTATGAGTAGAACTCCTTATAAACATTTGTGTATAGGTTATTGTGGGGTCATAGTTTTCAATGCACTTGGATAAATACCTAGGAGGTTGCTGGACTATTTGACAAGAATGTGTTCAGTTTTTATGAAAGTAACTGTCTTACAAACTGCCTATACCATTTTGCATTCCTACTGCTAGTGAGAAAGAGTTCCTGTTGCTCCATATTTGTATCAGTATTTGATATTGTCACTGTTCTGGATTTTGGTCATTATAACAAATGTGTGAAAGATATAACTTGTTTGTTTTAATTTTTATTATACTTGATTTACAATGTTTGTCAATTTCTGCTATATGGCAGAATGACCCAGATATATATAGATATATATAGATATATATAGATATATATAGATATACACACACACACACATATATACACACACACACACACACATATACATTCTTTTTTCATATTATATTTTATCATGTTCTATTACAAGTGATTGGATTGGAAGAATTAAGATCATTACAATGGCCATACTACCCAAAGAAGTCTACAGACTTAATGCAATCCCTATCAAATTACCCATGACATTTTTCATAGAACTAGAACAAACAATCCAAAAATTTATATGGAATCATAAAAGACCCAGAATTGCCAAAGCAATCCTGAGGAACAAAAACAAGCAGGAGACATAAGTCTCCCAGACTTCAGACAATATTAAAAAGTTACATTAATCAAGATAGTGTGCTACTGGTACCAAAACAGACATGCAGACAAATGGAACAGAATAGAGAACCTAGAAATAAACCCAGACAGCTTTGGTCAATTAATCTTTGACAAAGGAGGCGAGAATATAAAATGGGAAAAAGACAGTCTCTTCAGTATGTGGTGCTGGAAAAACTGGAGAGCTGCATGTAAATCAATGAAACTAGAACACACCCTCAAATCATGCACAAAAATAAACTCAAAATGGCTTAAAGACTTAAAAATAAGACAAGACACCATCAAACTCCTAGAAGAGAAGATGGGCAAAACATTCTCTGACATCAACTACACAAGCATTTTCTCAGGTCAGTCTCCCAAGGCAATATAAATAAAAACAATTATAAGCCAGTGGGACCTAATCAAACTGACAAGATTTTTCCCAGAAAAGGCAAATATAAAAACAAACAAACAAAAAAAAACAACCTATAGAATGGGAGAAAATAGTTTCAAGGGATGCAACCAACGAGGGCTTAATCTCCAAAATATACCAACAATTCATAAAACTCAATAGGAAAAAAACAAGCAACTCAATTGAAAGAAGGGCAGAAGACCTAAATAGACATTTCCCCAAAGATATATGGAGAGCTAACAGGTACATGAAAAAATACTCAACATCACTAATTATTAGAGAAATGTAAATCAAAACTGTAATGAGGTACCACTTCACACCAATCAGAATTGCTGTCATTAATAAGTCTGCAAGTAACAAATGCTTGAGTGGGTGTGAAGAAAAGGGAACCTTCTTCCACTGTTGGTGGAAATTGAAATTGGTAAAACCCCTATGGAAAACAGTATGGAAGTGCCTCAGAAAACTAAATATAGAACTACCGTATGATGTGGCAATCCCGCACCTCAGCATATATCCAGATAAAACTTTCACTCAAAAAATACAGGCATCCCTATGTTCATTGTTGTTTTAATTTGAATTTCTTTGATAAGCAATTTTTCATATGCTTCATTAATATATGTATATGTTTTTGGTGAGGAGTGTATTAAAATCTTTAAATTTTTACTCAGGTTTTTTCTTATTGTTGAGTTTTAAGTGTTCTGTGTATATTTTGGATAATAGTCCTTTATCAGATGTTTCTTTTACAAATATTATTTCCCTGTTTGTGACTTGCCTTCTCATTCACTTGGAAAAGCCTGTCACAAAGCAGAAGTTCTTTAAAATTTTAACAACAAAAGCTTATCGTTTTTTGTATAAAGCATGTCTTTAAAAGACATTATTACAACTAATTTATCTATATTTCTGTTTTGTGTTTTGAGTTGCATAGTTTTATGTTTTAATTATGTGATCCAATTTAACTTAATTTTCTGGAGGGTATAAGATCTCTGTCTAGATTCTTTTTTTTTTCTTTTTGGATATTGAAGTCCAATTGTTCTAGCACCAATTTTTGACAATTGCTGACAAGTCTATCTTTGCACCACTGTTTTGCATCTCCTCTGTCAAAGATCTATAGACTATATTATGTGAGCCTACTTCTAAGCTCTCTATTTTGTTGCATTTGTCTACTGGTCTGTTCTTTTATCAATACCACACCGTCTTAATTTCAGTAGTTTTATATTGTCTTGAAGTCAGGTCCCATCAGTCCAACTTTATTCTTCTTTAATATTGTGTTGACTATGGAGCTCCCATTGTGGCACAGCAGAAATTAATCCAACTAGGAAGGATGAGGTTGAGGGTTTGATCCCTGACCTCACTCAGTGGGTTAAGGATCCGGCATCACCATGAGCTGTGGCATAGGTCTCAGATGCAGCTTGGATCTGGCGTTGCTAAGGCTGTGGTGTAGGCTGGCAGCTGCAGCTCCAATTAGACCCCTCGCCTGGGAACCTCCACATGCCATGGGTACGGTCCTAAAAAGACAAAAAAAAATTCTGTTGACTATTCTATATTTTTTTAATTATATGGAATTATATAATTTAATTTATATATAAATTAAAATAATATATAAATTCAATTATATAATATAAAACTAATACAAATTTAATTATATAGACTAAATGTATTATAATTATTAAAAATTATATAGAATATAATATATACATACATTGTATAGAATATATTTTAATTTTAATTATATATAATTTTAATTTTATATTTATTTTAATTTTATTTGTAAATATATACTACATTATACATTATTTGTGTGTATGTTTGTAATATATAACATATAAATATAATATTTATATTACACATAAAATATAATATATTTACTTTATATTATGTATAATTAAATTTTTATATAATTAAATTTTATATGTGTTTAATTATAGAATACATTTTAATTTTATATATTTTGTCATTTTCCTATACAGCAGAAATTGGCAAAAAATTGTAAATCAACTACACTTTAACTGAAGACAATATACATTTTCTTTTTATCTTATTGTCTTCCAACAGATTGGATATAGTTTCCTGTACCTCAGTAGGACCTTAATGTTCATCCAACATTAAGATTGGATATAGTTTCCTGTACCTCAGTAGGACCTTAATGTTTATCCAAAATTAAGATTGGATATAGTTTCCTGTACCTCAGTAGGACCTTAATGTTTATCCATTCTAAATGCAGTAGTTTTCATTTACTAACACCAAACTCTCAATCCATTCTATCACCTATCTATCTATCCACCTATCTATATTTTATATATATATAATATATTTTCTATACTATATGTTTTGTCACTCCCTATGAAATCTAGAATGTTTGTCAATTGTCTATTGGTTTCCTGTTTTCAACTTCATTGATTTCTGCTCTAATTTTTAAATTTATTTTATTTTGATAACTTTGGATTTATTTTGCTCTTCTAATTTAGTTTCCAAATGTGGAAACTTAGATTGTTTATTTTAGATCTTTCTTCTATTATATTAATCGAGTACTCCAAATTTCCCTTTAACCACTCTGTTTGCAGTATTTCTTGAATTTAGAAAAATTGTGTATTTATTTTCATTTATTTCAAAAGATTCTGAAATTCTTCTTGAGATTTCTTATTTGACTCATGTGTTATATATCAATGTGTTGTTTAACCTCTACATATTTTAGATTCTCTAGCTATTTTTCTGTTATTGATATGATTTTTCTCTCACCATATAGTTATACTTCTCTTTTTATTTTTTAATGATTGACCTAGAGTTCACAATACACATTCACAACATATCCAATCTGCTTTCAAATGACACTTCACCACTTCATGGGCCAGTATGTATACTGAAGAGTAACAAAGGAATTCTAATTCCTTTCTCCTGTCTTATCATTGCTGTCATTTGTTTCATTTATATATATGCATACATAAGCATATGTAATAAAATGCATTGTTGATACTATTTTGGATGAAATTTTCTGTTAGGTAAGAATAACAGAAATAAAAGTTTTTATTTTTCTTTTCCTTCTTCCATGCTCTTCATAAATAGATACACAGAGATAGGTTATTTTTTTTCATAAACACTAAACATTTTACTTTACTATCTTTTTGCTTTCATTGTTTTTCGGAAGTCAAATCTCATTCTTATATTTGTTCCTCTATAGGTAAGCTGATTTTTTTTTCCTCTGACTTTTTTTTGGGGATTTTTAATTTTCTCACTCATTTTCTGTAATTTGAAAATAATATATCTAGGTTTTATTTTTGGCATTTATCCTGCTCAATATTCTCTGAGCTCCATGGTAGTTTACTGTCTCATATTAGCTTGGGGAAACCCCCAGTAATTATTGTTTTAAATGTTTATTCAATTCTTTTCTCTCTTTCTTTCTTCTGGTGTTCCCATTATGCATATGTTACACCTTTTGTAGTTGTCCAACAGACCATGGATATTATGCTTTTTTTTCCATTCCTTGCTCTTTTTATTCTTTGGATTTTAAGGATTCTATTAAAAGAGATTGTCTAGCTCAGAGTCTTTCCTCAGTCTTGTCCAGTCTACTGATAATCCCATCAAAGGCCTCTTCCTTTCTGTTATGATATTGTTTTATATCTACTGTTTCTTTTTTGTTCCTTCTTAGAACTTTCATATCTCTGCCTACATTGACCATGTGTTCTTGCATGCTGTCTACTTTAGAGTCTGCGGTATATTAATTACAATAATTTTAAGTCCCCGATCTGATAAATCCCATACCCCTGTCATGTCTGGCTGATATTTGCTTTGTATCTTCAAATTTTGCATTTTGCCACTTATGCCTTGTGATTTTTTTCTGATAGCTCTTCATGGTGTACCAGGTAAAAGGAATTACTATAAATAGGCCTTTAGGGATAAGGCAATGAGGTGTGGGCAGGGGAGGTATTATCTGGTCCTACTATTACGTGTCAATCTTTTTTTTAAATTTTTTCTTCTCTTCCTTTTTTTTTTCTTTTTTTTAATGGCTGAACTTGTGGCATATGGAAGCTCTGAGATGAATCAGAGCAGCAGCTGCATCCCACACCACAGCCATGGCAATACTAGATCTGTGCCGTATCCGTGACCTACACCACAGCTTGTAGCAACATTTGATTCTTAACCCACTGAGTGAAGCCATCCTCATAAAGCAAACTATTGGGTCCTTAACAAACTGAGCCACAATGGAAAGTCCAAGGCATCAGTTTTCCAATGAGCCTGTGCCTCTGGATTGGGGCCTTTTTAAGTGCTTCTGTTTTTTTCCCTCCACCTAGGTGAAACAGGATGGCTAGAGTAAGCTGGAGTAGTGTATTTTCCTTCCTTAGCTCAGTTAGGCTCTGATAATCCTCCAGCAGGTTAGGCTCTGATTAACAAGTTTCTCCTGACTGCAAACCTTGTTAAGGAGGAGAATGTTCTGGCATATTTCAAATAATTCTTTTTCCCCTCCACCTGCCATACCACCAAGGGTATTTTTCTCTGATATTTGCTGTGGGAACAGTGTCAAGCTTCTGGAGATAAATTTCAAATATTGTGGGTCCCCTCTAATGGCTGGACCGCCTCTGGAGTTTTAGCTCTGAGTTACACAGGCCCTCCACCAAAACATCAATTATAGTTTAGGCTTCCTACCCAACACTGGTTTCCATGGTTTTTTCCACTTGTGAATCTGGAAGCCCCAACTCCCGTGTGTGGACCACAGTGGGTGAAACGAGGCAGTGATTATCTCTGCCCTAATAATTATGCCTAGTGTTCCAACATCCAAACACTTGTTCTTCATTTGTTCCTCAGTAAAGTTTTCAAGAGAGGTTATAATTCATTACTGCCTGCAGTAACTTAGTAAACCCAATTTACCTAATAGAGAAAATTTAGCACACAGACTAAGCTTATTTAGTACATATTTTTTTCATTCAAATAGAAAAGTCAGTTATCTTGTTAAGCTGTTGTTTTTTTTTTTTTTTTTTTTTTTTTTTCTTGTTAAGAATCCAGGCTTATTTTCTTGGTAAATTTTACATCATCTCTGGTGCGGGGTGTTCTGACTGCAGCCATCAAAGCCTCTGACTGTTCCTCCTCCACAAATAAGTAATGACCTCAAAAACAGTGCTCTTTCTTACCTCCTGTAGATCAGAGAGCCCAGAAATTTTCTGAGGTGTAAAAAGAAAGCTGAAAATTTCAGGGTTGAGAATTTGGTGAAAACTACCCTGAAGTCCTGGATGTTTTTGTTTTAAAATGTACCTCTAGGTAATGTTTCTGCCTGGGCTCATTTCTGGTGAATAGAAAAGCTGTATTTTGCAAAAGTAGCAAAGCACAATTTTGGAATTGTGGAATAAGAACTGAGGAATATTTTGACACATAGCCTTCTCCGGCTCCCCCATTCCCATGCCTCCTAAACTTTTTTTATAAAGACCTATTCCTCTAGGTTACTTAGATGTGCTTTTGACAGAATTGGTCCAAATTGGTTCTACTAAGCTCCCCAAAGCCACACAGCACATCATATGACCTTTGCAACTTTCTTGTGAAGGGATCCATGTCAAATTTCACTGAGCCTTGACAGAATTAGCTCTGCTAGCTCTGGCAGAGCACGTTTTCACAAGGAGCATACAAAGCTTCCGTTTGCCCAAAATAACAGCTTTTCTCTCTTTCAGTCTGTGGGTGTTTGTGATTTATGGCTGAATGCACATTAATGTCTGTATAATGCATTCATGCAGCTATTGCCATAAACAAAAAGTAAATCATTCTAGTGTTGAAGGGCCTGTTTCCAAAGAGGGGAAAAATTATAACTGTTCTTTCAGATATTCAAAGGACTATTAATCCCTTGATCAGATTTACCTATAAGACAGTGGACAAAGTGCCACCTACGGGTAAATGTAAAAAGGCAAAGAACTTGTCAATGTTATTTTCCTTCCTCCAGGGAGCAAAAAAGAGAACACAGGTGTTTGCATTGAATGGCTTCTATAGAAACAGAAAAGAAAAAAAAGTACCTTTGAACAGGTAAATATTTTTTAAGATGTAAGGTTAAGTGCCATATCTCAGATATCCATCTAGGTTTTCCTACCAGTTTTGTGAGTCCAACTATAATAAACATTATTTTTATCTTAGTCCCAAAGGTAATGTAATAAATGGAAAGTACAAAGCAGGGTTAATTATTACAAAGCATGTAATTTCTTAGAAAATCCTTAAGTTAATTAATTCAGTGAAATAACTTTAAATCAATTTTAACAACCATCTGTGATTATCCTTTATTGTCTCTTAATCAGGCAAAATAGTTGTTTGTTGTTTCTTGATAATATTGGGATATGGATGATTCCTATAAATGATATTCACCCTGCTTTAGACCCTGATCCCAAATACAACTTTTAATATAACATGACAAATGCGTTATATGTTCCAAGTGATTGGTTATGCATTCTCCTACAAATTTTCCTTCAGTGACTCAGGGTGTTAAGAACTGTGTCTCTTCACAAGGATTTATCATATTAGCCAGCAGTACAACAGCAGTTTTATCAAACTCATGCTGAATTAATAGTAAAATGACCCAGATACCATTCCCCTCACTACATGTATGGTATGGTTGTTTCATGCACACATACCCCTGAACATTTGTGCTGTGGATATGTCTACCATCGCATACATTGGAGAATGTATTTTACAACTATAGATGAAGAAGGGAAATTAGAGCTTGGCAATGTTGAGTTAAGAATGAGCAACTAAGTGGACCAGGAGGAAAGAAGAGAGAAGAGAAGGATAAAGTCTATGGAAGTGGTTTGGTCCTTTTCTTGATCCTTTGAACTGATTTTTAACTCTAATGAAGACTAGAGACAGAGACATCTGTAGAAGTGTGGAGTCATTCCTTGTGTATGTGTGTCTGTCCAAAATGTGGCACAGAACAGATTGCAACTTCTTGCTTGAGCATATTGCAACTCAGTGGAGCATGAAAATGATGATTTGCTTGAGGAGTTCATCAATGTCCCTTTTTTGACAAAGGCACCGGCATTCCAGACATGGGGGATGACACAAGACCCTGTACTACTAAGGGGCTCTTGAGCAGGAGTCAAAGCAGAATTTAAAATCTAAAAAAAGCAATTCCATTTACATAAGTGCCCAGGAAAATCAAATACCTAGATATTTGATATAAGAAATTTGATGTAAGAATATATCAGAATATGTACAAGGCCCATATGAGGAAAGCTACAAAAATCTGAACTGTCCAAAGGGGTCTGAGGTGGGAAGTGATGAATAAAAATTCCCTTAAGTGCCATGGACTTCATACATACGAAATATATTAATCATTAAACATTTAATAAACCAAATCTGTGTATCTTACACTTATCAGTGTATTGTTTTCTGAATAATTTTATATTATTTCTGGAGATAAATATTCTGCCTACTACAGAAGAACTTTAAAAACTCCTAAATATAAATGTTGATGGGAATGCAAATTGGTGAAGCCACTGTGGAAAGTAATTTGGAATTTCTTTAAAAAAGTAAAAATAGATTGATCCTGAATCCCCACTCCTGGCCATATGTCCAGAGAAAACTCTGAGTTGAAAAGATACATGCATCCTAAAGCGCATACCTCCTCTATTTACAATAAGCAAGACATGGAGGCAACCTAAATGTTCATCAACAGAGGAATGTATAAAGAACATGTGGTACATATACACAATGGAATATTACTCAGCCATAAAAAAGAATGAAATAGTACTATTTGCAGCAGCATGGGTGGGCCTAGAAATTATCATACTGAGTGAAGTATTTCAGACAAATATAAATATGTAAAAGTTAATTAGAAGTAGTTAATTTAGAAAGCTGAGAGACAAGAAAAGTATATGATTTAGGCTGGCATCTCACTTACACATATGGGGATATGTCTGCACTGGTAAAACAGAGAGTTAATTAACTTTATTGCTATCCAAGCCTCTCCCTTGTGTGCAAAGTCTCTCTCTCCTTCTCTTTTTTTTTTCAAATTCAATAACAAAACTTGTTTATTCACATGTAACAGATCCAATTCATTTTAAAACTTCATTCTAAGTTAATGTTGAAAAAATGAGAGTTTAAATACTTCAGCATAATTATATTTTGGTCCAAGCTATTTGTTTCAGAAACTTGCATACCAAGAGAGTTTCTAATGGGATCAAATTTTATGACTCCTAGTGACAAATACACATCTGGAAATATGTTAATCTTGAACTTTTAGAAAATGAATATAACATCAAAAATAAGGTGCTATAGTTTACCAGCATATCACTGGTTATATAAAATATTTTTGACTGCTAAAATCCTATACAGATTTGCATTTTTAATTTAATAATTATTAGAATTTTAAATTTTGATTTTCTATTTTGCAGTTCTTAACAATGAGACTGAGATTTACCTCCCATATCTCTATATTAATGAGTAGTTCATAAAAACCATTTTCATGTAGTTCATTTTTGCAAAATATTGCTTTATATATGCACACACATATAAAACTATATACAATTATACAATTATACTATTGTACAATATTATACTATTACATACAATTTCTTATAATATTTTTGGCTGCACCCTCACCATGTGGAAATACCTGGGCCAGGGATCTATTCCCTACACCACAGCTGCAGCAATACCAGATCCTTAACCCACTATGCCACAGTGGGAACTTGATATAATTTATTTTTATTATTTTTACTTTTTAGAAAAGCATTTGATTCACAGTGAAATTAAGAAGGTACAGAGATTTCTCATATACTACCTACTCCAAAACTTGCACAACCTCCCTCATCAGCACTCCCCACCAGAGGGGTACATTCATTACAATTGATGAACCTGAACTGAAAACATTTTATTTGCTCAGTCTCTAGTTTTCATTGTGATATTCTCTTGCTGGCCTATTTTGGGGGTTTAGACAAGTATAGTGACATGTATCTATCCCTATGATATCATATAGAGTATTTTAACTGCCCTAAAAAGGTTTTTATCTGCCTGTTTATCTCACCCTGACCCCCACCCCAAGCAACCAATCTTTTACTGTCTCAATAGTTTCACCTTGTTCAGAATGTCGTAAAATTGGAATCATACAGCATGTAGTTTTTTCACATTGGCTTCATTCCCTTAGTGATATTCATTTAAACTTCTTTCATGTCTTTTATGACTTTATAGCTCATTTCTTTTTACTGCTGAATAATATTCTACTGTCTGGATATACATGGTTTATTTATTCATTTACCTATTAAGGACATCTTAGTTGTTTTCAAGTGTTGGTGATTAAGAACAAAACTGCTATTAATTCCATGTGAAATCTTCTGTGTGGTCATATTTTCTTCAACCCTTTTGGGTAAAAAACAAGGAGGATCATTTCTGAATTGTATAGTAAGAATGTATTTAGTTTTGTATGGAGCCACCAAATTGTCTTCCAAAGTGGCTATGCCAGTTTGCATTACCCCCAGCTCCACATCTTCACCAGGATTTGGTGTTGTCAATGTTCCAGATTTTGGCCATCCTAGTAAGTGTGTTGTCCCATCTTATTGTTTTAATTTGCATTTCCCTGATGACATATGAGGTGGAGAATATTTTCACATGCTTATTTGCTATCTCCATGTATTCTTGGGGGCAGTATTTGTTCAGAACTTGGCCCTTTTAAAAATCTGTTTGCTGTTTGAGTACCAGTGACATATTTGTTTGTTTGCTTTGTTTGTTTTGTTTTGCTTTTGTTTTTGGCCACATGCATGGCATGTGGAAGTTCCCTGGCCAGGGATCAAACCTGTGCCACAGCAGTGACATACTGAATCCTTAACCCCCTGCCCCACCAGGGAATTTCTGATTACCAATGTAATGCTTGCCTAAGCCTTCTAATTTATTGAAGAACTTGTGTAATATTAGTATTATTTCTTCTTTATAAAATTGGTAGAATTTGCCAAAAAATCCATCTAGGCGTCTATAGAGAATGATTCTTTTTTCTCTGATTGTTTTCTAGATTTCCCCTAATCTTTACTTTTTAGCAATTTGAATATGGTGTCTCAAGGAATTTGGGGGAAAGAGGGCTTTTTTCAGCTTTATATTCTTTGAGTTTCTTGGATCTTCAGCTTCATGGTTTTCATTATTTACAGGAAATGCTTAGATGTTATCTGTTCATTTTTTTTTTTCCATTTCCTCCCTTTTCCTGTGAGATGCTAATTGCACTCATGTTCAATCTCTGGATGTTGTTCCAAAGTCTCTCCATTTACTCTTTGTGTTACAATTTGGGTGAATTGTATTAATCTACCTTCACAAGTACTGATTATTTCTTTGGCTATGTTGAATCTACAGAGGAAACTTTTCAAAGCATTTTTCACTTCTGCCACTTGTTTTTCACATGATTATTTCTTAGGGTTTCCATTGCTCTGCTGAAATTTCCTTCTGCTCACACACACTGAAGCTTTGTTGTAAGAGCCTTTATCACATTAATCCTAGTTGTTTTAAATTCCCTTTCTGATGGTTCAAAAGTAGGGGTTATACATCAGTATTGTTATTTTGATTGAGTTGGCTTTTAACAGTGAGCTCTTATTCTTGTTCTTTGTGTGTCATTGAATTGTTGGTTGAAAGCCAGATAATCATGTGCATGGCTTTGGAAAATGTACTTCTCTTGTTTGGGTGGGGCATTTACTACAGGGGTCAAACATTCCAGTCAGGAATGGATCTGGGTTCATGTTTTGTTGTGTTTGCCATGTTTTACAAAATTAGCGTACCACCAGCTTTAAATCTTCTTGTATTCTTTGTGTCTGCAGCTTCTAAGCCTTCTATGACAGGATGTTATCCAAAAATATTTTTCTTTTCAAAATTTAGCTTAATAGGCAGACCCACCTTACTTTCATGATTTTCTCCAGGTATATCAGTGTGCACATGGCCGTTTGGTTGTAGAGTCACAATTCTTTTTCTTACAGTATGCTAATAAGTTGTCCTGAGACTCAATCCTAAATGCATTTATGGAATTTTATGGCTTTATAGATTATCTAATGTTTTTCCTTATTCTTAAGATAGGTAAGATATTCTTTCCAGCATTTTCTATTATAGAAACAGTTCTATTCAGAAGCTGAAAGTTCTTTTTTTAACATTTGCTTGCTTTGTTTTCCTGGTTCCATGGGAAAACATGTAACCACATTTTATTTGAAAGAACTATATTCTGAACAAAAAGAAGGATGGGAAGAAGCAATT
Source organism: Sus scrofa (assembly GCF_054392235.1). Classification (NCBI taxonomy): domain Eukaryota; kingdom Metazoa; phylum Chordata; class Mammalia; order Artiodactyla; family Suidae; genus Sus; species Sus scrofa. The sequence continues at coordinate 46,921,867 of NC_139390.1, read as the reverse complement.
AGAATGAGTGCTGCTAAAATTAAATGTATTCTTAGCATAGCAAGGTACCTATAAAACATGGTCTTCTTTGAATCATTTATGGAAATTATATTTTATAACGACATGACAATTTGGTTTTTATCAGAAAAAAATATATCCTACAGAGACTAATCAGATTTCACACTTGCAGTCCATGGAGTTTTTAATTTGGAACACTTTATAGCAGCATTCACTATCCAAGTTTTAGTTTGCTGTTCTACCAGATATACACTTATCTTTTAAAATGAGAGAGAAGAAAAAGAAATAAAGAAAAAGAAGAAAGGTGTCAATTATCAACTGTGATGCTATTGGAAGCCTAGCTATTTTGAGCATACCCTTCAGTGCAGGAATTGACTTCACTTATCTCTTACCAAACAACTCCAGCTTTAGAAAGCTCCAGTTCATTAAGTACTTTAAAATGTTATCCAGTTGAAATGAGGCCAATCTCAGAAAGTGACATCTGGGTAACTGAACAATTTGGATCAAGATTTTTGTCTCCTCCAGATAGTTCCTCTTGAGATTCATAGTCTGAAACTTATTTTTAAGTAAATATATAATGAAAATTTCATTCATCCTAGACTGCTTCTTTTTTCTCTCTAGCATATATGGATTCTTTTTTATTTTTTTTTTTCCATTTTTTTTCCCCACACATCAAGTGGAATATCCTGGGCCAGGAATCTAACCTTAGCCACAGATCAGGGATTCTTTACTGAATCGTCTCTAGGCAGCAGCAATTTCTATTTTTTATATGTCATTTTAATGTTTACATTTCTTTTAAACTAAATCTGTAAAACACTTTCAAAAGGAGAGAGAGCTTTGATTTTACTTTTAATCTTGCTTAAAGTGTTGGGGGCAAAACATACAAATAATGCGGTTTTACGTTTTCTTCTTTTTTTAAGGCTGCATTACAGCATATGGAAGGGGTCAGGGTTCAAATTTGAGCTTCAGCTGCAGGCCTACACCACAGACACTTCAATGCAGGATCCGAGGCACAATTGTGGCCTATGCCACAGCTTGGGCAATGACGGATCTCTAACCCAATAAGCAAGGCCAGAGATTAAGCCCTCATCCTCATGAACACTAGTCAGATTCTTAACTAGTTGAGCCACAATGGGAACTCCACTTTTACATATTTTCTTTGATTAAAAAAGCATTAAATGCTGTTTTTTAATAAATTATGGAAATATTAATCCATAAAAAGTTAAGTATCACAAAATCTTAAGTTAACATTCAGCCTGAGAGCAGAGTAAAATTCTCTCTGTATATTTTTATTTTTAAACCAATCAAAACTGTGGGAATTGACAGGACACAGTAAACCAGCTATAATGAAAAAAAAATAAAAATCATTATATAAAAAGAGAAAAGAAAAACAAACTGTGGGAATAAGAAATCAAAATAGAAACTACATTTCTGATGATGCATCTCTGTTTACACCAGAGGACACCTTTGCTCCCCCGTCACAAAAAGAGTAAGAGGCTGTCAAAGGTAATAAAAATTACGCAAAATTAGGAAAAGACTCCAAAAAAGTCTGGTTCCTCATGGCAATTATTTCCTTTCAACTTTAGTCAACTGAGACACAAGTTATCACTAGACACTTATTACAAAGTAATTTTTTGGAGTTCCTGTCATGGCCCAGCAGAAACAAATCAGACCAACATCCATGAGGATGCAGTTTTGATTCCTGAATAAGTTAGTTGGTAATATTAATAATCAGTGGGTTAAGAATCCAGCATTGCCATGAGCTGTGGTGCAGGTCACGGACACAGCCCAGATCTCACTGTTGCTGCGGCTATGGTGTAGGCCAGCAGCTATATCTCCAATTCTACCCCTAGCCTGGGAACCTCCATGTGCCACAAGTATGGCCCTAAAAAAAAAAAAAAAAAAAAAAAAAAGACAAAATAATTTTGGCATATTTGTTCAATGATACTAATTAAGGAAAAGAACAAATATTAAAGATAAATTAGAGACACTGGTGCAGTTTATTTTTCTGATTTAACTTCTTGAGAAATAATTAAAAGCCAAAGTCTAATCAGAATATTTTACCAAAATGAGGAACAGTAGGCTCCACCCACATTAACATAAAGTTGTTTTATTTTTAAATGGCTTCTCATTCCACTTAACAATCCTTGTTGGGATTTTATTATAAGAACTTTCTCATAAGTAATATCTTCCTTACCTCAGCCACATAAAATTTTCTTTGAAATTTAGTTTATAAAATTCCTTCCTCATTATTCTATGTTGCTGATTTCATTTCTTATATCACAATAATTAATCTCCAAAATGATATTTCATTTGAATAGGAAAAAAAGTGATGGCTTTGAAAGACATAATGCAATATTACCAACCAACTTGTTCAGGGACGCTCTTTTCGTGGACCCATGTTCCATTAAAGTGACCAGAAGAGACAATTACAAGAGTGTAACAAAGTTTAAAGAGCTAGAATTCAGTCATTTTCCTGGAGTGCTGACAAGAACTGAGACTCAAGATCTGTATCGGTTAACAGATGTTCCATCGAATCCAATATCTCAAAATGACAAATTTCCTTTTATGTTTAGTTACTCAAGCAAAGGCATTCTTTTAGTAGGAGGAAACTTCATCTGAATATCTTTCAGTTTTATGAACTCAAGCTCTGTATTTTGTTTATGGCCCATTTAATAACATCAAAAGGTCATCACGTTTTAACTCACTTTATTCTCTCCTTTTATCAATGATTTCTAGAAATATTTTTAATGAAAAGCATCTTAGTACATGTACTTTACTCCCACTTTTTCATAAACTTAAAGGCTGTCACTTTGAATTTATATCTCTTTTAATTTCCAGTTGCTCTGAATACTCAGCTCATTAACTTTCCCTTGTCTTTGTTGACATGTATTGTGGTCGTTTCACTAAGCAAATACATAAATATTCATAATTCACCATGATAATTAATACCTAATTTATTATAGTCCAAGCTTGTTGAACTTTTAGATTTATATTGACTATATTTTATAAAGCTAAGAAGATAGCTATTCTAAGAGAAAAGTGTTGATCATGAATCATAAGCTAAGCATTTTCCCTAATTTGTTTGGGAAGATGAATTCAGGAATCAAATGAAGATAAGGCGGAGAGGTTATTTAATCTAATATAATACAACTTAGGAAAAAAGTCACTGTGGCGAATAAAGCAGATAAATTTTTTGATGCTGGAAATTTTTGAGGGAGGTTTTGTGACTTATTTATTTTTGTATCCATAAAGTCTAACATAGTGACTGATCCCTAATAAACTGTCCTTAAATGTACAGGGTTTATTATTTTATTGACTAAAACTCTCACTGACTCACTAAATAACTGAATACATCAATGGATGTACCAATTTTCTGGCCCGTTTGGTAATACTTAGAATTTTCCACGTTAATTCAAAAGCAACACTGATCTGGATCTATTGTCTGTGACTACCTGGTACTAATCTCCAGTCTATCCCAAGGCAAGATGCTCAGTCCTTGAGGTTTTATTTTCTCATCTGTATCTGGAGATGCCCCACTCATCTTTAATAACCTTCCATCCATGTACCTCAAAAAGTTTCATAAGCTGTACAAATTGTTTCACAAGACCTTTAACTTCCAAGCTGGTATTCTGTGTTCATTTCTCCTTTCCTCTCAACCATGTGGATTTTCTTTTATTTCATTTTGTAAAGTTTTATTGAAGTATAGTTGACTTACAATGGTTTGACAATTTCTGCTGGGTAACAAAGTGATTCAGTTATACACACATTTATTTTAAATATATACATATATATATGGAAAGAGTCAACCACGCCATGTTTTTCTACTCAGTATATTATACCCAAATTATAATCTCCCCCTGTATTGGTAAGGCTGGAGTTCTACCAACAGACAGAAGCAGTGTCTATATAAAAGCACCAATATGGTGACAGGGTGAAAAACACAAAACAATTCCACTGACCAGAAATGATGATGAAAACTACGAAAGATTTTGTTTTCTCCTATTACCTGCAAGGACCTGTCAGCAATGATCTATGTTTTCAAAAAACATCTCCTTTCTTTATCATTTATTATTTGGGGCTAGCCCATGATCTTTAACAGGAATGTATGAAAGCTCAACTTGAGCTCAATGGTGAACATAAATGATACATCAGCAGTTTTGCTTCCCACATGCAGGAAGAAATTCATGAGCAAAGTGACATCAGAACTAATGAAGGTTATTTGTAGTCTTTTCTCAGCCATGCAATAAACTCTTAGAAAACTTTATCACTGACACAGGGAAAAAAAACTTACCAATATTTCCTTTGTCTGCTGAATTTAATGTAACTGATACCATTAAACTTGCTGTGACCAGAAGCAATGAAGCCTCTTTTCATGGACAGTAGGGAAGTAGTGATGGATGTTTCTCAGCATAACTTATATTCTAGTCATTAACAGTTAGCTCCTTGATGTATTCACATTCAGGGATGCTAATAAAACATTTACTTGTACTTATCTCTGTGTGACACTTCTTTGGATGTCTAATATAATCCAGCACCATCTTAGTGTAAGAAATTACCTCTCTATTTTGTCATAACCTCATTCAGAAAATCTTCATTCCTCACTAAATTTCACATCACTACTCTACAGCTGTACTTCTGTGTCCTCCAGATACAAGTGTGAACAGGATTTTTGGCTACTGAAATTTCTCTTTCATATTATCAATCACAATATATTGAAATTCATTAAATTAATAATTTACACTCTCTTTTCTGGTATCTTTTGATACCTCTTTCTGTTTCCTACAAACTGAATGATGGACCATAATATAATAGACAGAATATGATTCATCTTTTCATATGCCTATAATAAGAATGCTAAATTTTTCAGCAAAGCTTAACTTGAATAGGATAGTATAATACCAACTATTATTGCAACCCCGCCTCAAGATAATCTTCACCATTTTCCCAAAAACATTAGCTCACTTTGTGTCTCTGTGTCATATTTTTGTGATCCTTATAGTATTTCATACTTGGTTGTTATTATTATTATTATATGCATCATGGTGACCTGTCATCAGTGATCTGTGATTGGAAAACTTTGATGTTACTTTCATGATTCTCTGAAGGTTCAAAAGATGGTTAGCATTTTTTATCAATAAAGTATTTATTTTCCCTTTTTATAGCTGCACCTGTGGCATATAGAAGTTTCTGGGCCAGAGGCTGAATCGGACTGCAGCTTCAGGTCTATGCCACAGCCACAACAATGCAGGATTCAAGTTGCAGCTGCAGTTTCACCACAACTTGCAGCAACGCTGGATCCTTAACCCACTAAGCAAGGACAGGGATCAGAATCACATCCTCACATACAATATGCCAGTTTCTTGTCTGCTCCTCCCTTGTCTCTGCATCCCCTCCCATCTCTAAGTAGCACCTGTTTGAACCTGCCCTTTGGAACTCAGGGAAGGTCATGGAGGCTGAATGAGGCTTATTTCCTCCAAACAAGAAATGGAGGACACAGAAAGTCTTTTGTACCCTGGAGCCCCACAGGGTCCTGTTAGATCTCAGAATCACTATTGTGTCTCTTTGTGGATGACTCCCTCCCTTTTGGAACTAAGATCTCTGGGCCAACAGAACATAAAGTTGTGGAAATAGAAAGCAAAAATTTTGCTAGTACATCAGGAGGTCCAGGATTCTCAGATGCATGAATCCTGACTCTAAGAGAAACAATATCATATGCTAGAAGCTGATTCAGAGCATATGTTGATTCCCGGAGAACACTGCCCCAGCCCTGAAAGGTATCATCTACCACCTGGTGCTGTAACTAAGTCTTCAACTGTTTTCTCAGTTGTGGGCAGGACGGTGGGCAACATGGTAAGACTAGTGAATTCCTTGAGCATGTGCCCATTGCTGTGTTTCTTTTGCTGTGAACTGAGTTCCTAATCAGAACAATGCTGTTGGATACCACAGCATTGAATAAGGAATTCTATAACACTAGAGATGGTAGTTTTGGCAGAAGAATTGTGTGCCAAAAAGGCCACTCTATGTCCAGAGTAAGTGTCTATTCTAATAAGAACAAAACACTGCCCTTCCATTATGTGTTGGAAGTGGTACCATGTGTTCAACCTGTTACCAATTAGCTGGTTGATCACCCTGGAAAAGGATGTCACATTGCAGGCCCAGTATTGGGCACTCAGCAGTGGCTACAAATGGGTCAGCCTTGGTACGTTCAAGTCTGTGTTTCTAAAGCCACACAAAGCCTCTATGTCTGCCACTTTGCCCACTTTGTTCATGAGACCATTATGCAAAGGCAAGTGAGAGTAGGAAAAAGGCTGACTCATTTGCACACAAAGGGTCATCCTATATACCTGATTATTTAAATCTCCATCTGCTGAGATATTTGTATCTGTGCTGGAACACAGATATCTTAATCTTTTGCCCTTTGAGAGAAGAATATCCATATAGTCATCCTGGAATTAAGAAAATATCCCCAGTATTCCAATAATGTTCCTTCCAAATCTTTGGCCATACAGCCAAAGCATTCATTTGCTACAGCTCATGCATTGGTATCATTACACGTCAGACTATTTTTTGTGTGTATGAAATTAATAACCAAGTGCACTGCCTAAAGTTCCACCCCTTAACTTTGTCCTTTAGGGATATACAGAGAAGGGCTGCAGTGCTACAGCTGCTCAATTTCAGATGGGGTATTGTCTTTATCTTCTGTAGAACTATCTGTAAAGACCTTAGTCTTTTTTTTTTTTTTTTTTTTTTTTTTTTTGGCTTTTTTTGCCATTTCTTGGGCCGCTCCTGCGTCATGTGGAGGTTTCCAGGCTAGGGGTCAAATCGGAGCTGTAGCTGGCAGCCTATGCCACAACCACAGTAACACGAGATCTGAGCTGCGTCTGCAATCCACACCACAGCTCACAGCAATGCTGGATCCCTAAGCCACTGAGCAAGGCCAGGGAACAAACCCACAGCCTCAAGGTTCCTCGTCAGATCCGTTAAGCACTGAGCCACGATGGGAACTCCGTTAGTCTTCTCTTCTTCCCTGTCAACTAGTTTTAGAGAACTCTCATTGACAAGAAAGGTATAGGCTTGGAGGTAGAAGGCAAGTAGCAGGGCTATGTAGCCCTTGGGGACCACAAGTCTTTGTGCCACTTCTTCATGTAACTTACTTGTGCTTTATGGGCCTGATCCCATGTATGTCACTTACATTCGATGATAAAATGTGGCTCCTCAAACTCAAATCCATGGCTTAATGGGCCAGATAACACCCAATTCATGACAGGCAGTCCAGGTCACATGGTAACTTGATAGCCCAGGGTCAAGTGTTCAGTCTTCACTAATACTCAGTAGCAGACCAAGAGCTGTTTCTTAAAAGGAGAGTAGGTATCTGCAGATGATGGCAGGGCTATGCTTCAAAATTCTCATGGCCAGCGCTGAGATTCACCTATGGGGTCTTCCCAGGCTCCAAACAGCATTATTACATATCACGGACACTTCTACCTCTGCTGGACCTGCTGGGTCAGGTGGCCCTACTGGTGGAGCAGCTGGCATAGTGGCCTGGCCCCTCTCCTCTGCTGAGCCTTCTGTGTTCTGGGACCCATCAAAGCTCACAGATTTTCAGATTTCTCCATAAATGGTCCAGAGTAACACACCCAAATGAGGAATATCTTGCCTCCCAAATCCAAAGAGACCCAAGCAGTGCTGTGCTTCTTTTATGGTTCTGGTGGGGGAGGGGGTCAGATGCAAAACATATCCTTCACCTTAGAGAGGATATTTCTACATGCCCCACATCCCTGGACTCCCAAGAACTTTCACAATGCTAAAAGCCCCCTGAATTTTAGTCAAACTTAGTTCTCACCCTCTGACTTGCAAACATCCGAAGAATAAGTTTAGAGGCGTTGCCATGTTGATCTCACTGGTTTCAATGAGATAAAGAGATCTGGATGGATTTAATAAAAATATCTTATGTTGGGATGCAGGGGCTCCTGTGTTTGTGCACTTCTGATGAAACAGATAATGTTCCTAAAATAAGAAGTGTTGCTAATGCCATTTTGGAATGGAATGAAAGGAGAAGATAAACATGGAAAATGATCTTAAGTTTTGAACTGATTGGCTTTTGTGGAATATTTTAAATCCTGTCTATCCTATTCAAGCAAAGGAGAAAAAAAACAAAAAAAAAAAACAAACAGCAACACGAAAAATAAACAAAAACCAAAGGGACAGAGTAGCAGTGACTTAATCAAAGAGGAAGTGGTGGGTATCCCATGTATTCATAGGGGAACACTTTGAATGTTACTCCTCTTTGCATAAATCTGGACCCAAAATGGGGATTTCACCATAGTCTGCAGCTCATGTTGGCTCAAGCAGCAGTAGTTTCAGAGAGAGAATTGCTTATGGCTGAAGCTACTCCATCATCTGGAGAAGGTTGAGATAATGAGTCTATGCAAAGGAGGGGTTATTATTGATGGGGTCTCATATGCATACACTGATGGGTAAGCTTGTACTACACCTAATAAGTAGAGATTCACTCATACACAACAACTCAGCTAATACCCATGTATTTATTATTAACGCACAGAATATTTGTACTGGAAGGAATCCTATAGATCCTCTTTATGGTCAATTAGAGTACAAACATTAGGAGGTGCATACAGGACAACTGACCAACATCTTTTCATGTGCAACAAACTGTCTTATATCTAAGAGTGTTATGGAAACACCAGAAACTGAAATTTAAAAACTTAAACAATAATGAGTTTCTTTAAAGGAAATTAATAATGTCTGCATTTATCACATTTTGTTAATAATTACAGATCAAATTTCTGTATTTAAATACCTGTGTCTTTGTAATTCTATTCTTATACCCAAGTATTTTCATATAATAATTTTTTTTACAATTATAAACTTATTAAGGTTATGTTTTAGTTATCATCAAATCCTAGTGCTTAGTAAAATGCTCAAAAAGGAACTTGATTAATGTTTATAAATATCACAATAAGCAGACATATTAACTCTAAATTGTCCTAGACAATTTTATGGAGCTTGAAAAATATCATAGAGTTTAAAATAGTTACATTAAGTAGCATGGAAGAACATGTTTCTCAGTGAAACAATAAATCTTTTCAACTATATCCATCATCTCAAATTCATAAATATATTGTAATGAAAAGACATTTGGCAGTGGTTTTTAGGGTGCATGTGTTTGGGGATATAAAGATGATTCATTCTGCTAAAACAACATGGTGCAAAATCAGGACTTCAGATTTCTCAAGAAGAATTTCTAGTTGGTCCCAAAAAACCGAATATTATTTCCCCCTGGCTCTTGGCAACAACATATTCTTGGCAAAAATATTGGTCTAATCTAATATTCAAACAAAAGAGAGGAAGATGAATCAAATTTGAGGGAAAAGTTCATGATATTTTATCATGTCATTTCATTTCATTTGAATATGCTATATTGTTTTTGGCCAGAAATATTATAATGATAACCCTCACTTCAGGCCAAATGAGCAGAAGAAATGTTTTTGAAAGCATTGTTATCACAGTTAAACTTAAGCACAAACAGTAAAGTCAAGAGATGGTCAGTATATTACTCCTCCAGATTGCTTCTATGAATTTTTTTTTTTTTTTTTTTTGCTGCCCTGTGGCATATGGAGTTCCCAGGCGAGTGATCATATGAGATCTGCAGTTGCAGCCTATGTCACCCCTGTGGGAACATGGAATCCTTTTGCCCCTGTGCCAAGCCTAGGATCCAACCTGTGTCCTGGTGCAATAGAGACACCGCTAGTTTAATTGTACCACACCTGGAACGCCTGAAGTATTTTTTTTATGCTACTCTCTATTAGTTACACTTGAGAAGTCTGAATTGATTATTATTTCCAAGGATCTAATTATAGTATGATTTTATTGTTATTTATAAATGTATAGAAAAAATTTTCTTCTATCAGAACATTTATTCAATGTTCTTCAAGGAAATAAAAAATAATTCAAGTATTTAGAATTCTCCTATATGAAGACTTTTGAAAATTTTTTTATTGAATTCTATTTTGCAGATCCAAATACCTTAATTTCAGTGCCTTTCCATCTCATATTTTCTACATATTGGATTTGTGTTTAACATTCTGTATGAAACCACATGCTATGTCAAGACTTGGATCTTACATGAAGGACTATTTAATGAGCCGTGCTCTTGGTTATTAAAGGGTCAATGCCTTGTAACCTTTATTCTCTAATTCCCTAGTGTTTGAATTGACAAAAAGATCATAGAAAAATGCAGACTGGGAGACAATATAGCCATTTTCTTTCTTTTTCTTTGTTTTTAGTGTCATACTTGTGACAAATAGAACTTTCCAGGCTAGGAGTTGAATTGGCACTACAGCTGCAGACCTACGCCGCAGCCACAGCAACACCAGCTCCAAGCCACATCTGCGACATATGCCTCAGTCTGAAACAATGCCAGATCCCTAACCCACTGAGTGAGACCAGGGATCAAACTCCTCACAGATACTATGTTGTGTTCTTAACCCACTGAACCACAATAGGGACTCCAGGCCACCTGACTAAAGAGCTTTATTGTGGGAAAAGCATCATTGATCTTCTGTAAGCTGAACAGGATTCCTTGTTACTGGTAAGTGCCTCCTTATCTTTAACCTTAACATTGTACTAGCATTTTTCTCTTGTGGCTGGTGGTCCCCTTGCAGAACACAGTCTGGATATGCTAACACAATGTGCCAGTTGTCCTCTTCAGTTCATCTCAGAGGAGAAACAGCAGAATTTTCTCCTAGGATTATAGTCAAATGTTTGTTCTTATTGAAACAGCTGTCCTGAATGGATTAACCTTCAAGCATCTGTCAAAATTGTGTTTGCATGTTACCATCTGATAAAACAGAACATTTATCTGGGAGTAAGGTCCTTTTGGAGAGTGCTTGATAGTAGAGTTTAGAAACCTCAAACTGGGTGCTCTGAATATGGAAAATATATTAAATCAGAGTGAATGTTTATAGGCAAACATATAATAGAGTTTTATTAGCTTATACAGAAGCATATAACCACGATTGTCTCAACATTCCCCTCAATTTGACTAAACGTTAGACAGGTTTCTTCCTTGCTTACTTTTTTGGGGTATTTATTTTATAAAACATGCAATTTCAAATTCTTCCTCTGCCCCTTTAGGGTATAAATCTTCTCTCAGCCTCTTGTCCGTTTTGCAAACCAGGAATGTCTTTATCAAGGCCTGGAAACCATCCCTTATAATGGAGCCACTGAAAAAATGCCCTCATCTCCCAGTTCCTGTGGGATTATAATGATCAGTTAGTAAAGACCTTGACCAACCTCCCCTCTAAAGTCTTCCAATACTTTTCCAGTAACTCACCGCAGCAGGTAACATTGTACAGTCTTGTTTCAGCAGAATTTAGCTCAATCTCTCTCCTATAGCAATAGTCTTGAGTAAACTTTTCCTTGCCTGTTTAACTTGCCCTGTGCATTTTTTCCTTGACACATATATGCCATGGTTACTTTAACAAGACCACAACAAGACAGACATGAAAAGTGTAACACTTTACAGGCCCATAGAACTTTTTGTCAAAAGTAGTATTCTTTACTAAAGGGCATAGGTGGCCACAGCAATGATTGAAGTTATTCTGTTTAACTCCCTTCTGGGTTGATCTACACTAATCTTACCTAGGGTATAGGAGTCCATGTCAGGTGTGGACCAAGAAAAGACACTCTTATCTCTGAAGAGCCATTCCAACTTTCTGTATCTCAAAGATAAGACACCTGCAATTATTTGATTAGAAATCTTATGGTGGATGAGGAACAACAGAAAAAGAGGAAAGGTAGAGGCGGATGTGTAAATCAGCCTTTCTACAATAACCCAGGGGATGTCCAGTGCATGAACTGATGAAAGAGGACTACTAAAGCTGGAACACTTTGGGCCACAAAGGAATTAAAGTCTTGCAATTTCCTATAATATTGGAAACTTTTCTTTCTTAGAGAAATGCTGCAAAAGAAGATACCTCTGGGGCCCCTACATTGTGAACAAGTGATTTGGCCAGGTTCTGAGGTAGCCATCAGAGGCAAGATGACAAACTATGATTGAGCACACCTCCTTGAGGTCAGATTTCAGGTGAAGAGACTGCCTCCTTCTCTATGTCTGATTTCATCAGCCCTCCCTATCTCTGAATCACAAAGGAATTAAGAGAACCTTATCTAAAAGAAGCTGAGAGAATTTATGACTAAACCCCCTGACCTAAAAAAAGCAATCAAGAGTGAGGCACTTAATACCTAATGATTTGCTTCTGGAGGGAATGTGTTCCCTTGGCATCTATGTCCACTGTAGAAGCCAATACTTCTACTCGAAATGATGTCACTACTAAGGCCAAATTCTTCCTCTGCTGTTACAGTCAATATCTGATGACAAAACCAATCCAGAATGGACAGCTCTCCAAGACTCCCCTAAGAATTATGCCAGAACAGAAGAAGGAAAGTAACCTTAGAAGAGGATAGACTATACTTCCATTACGATAAGACACTGATTCTTTACACTGCAGAGAGATTAATACATGTGATTTGTAGCCTGAACTATGTAGGACAAGTCTAATGTTATGTAGGGCTTCTGTGTTTGTCAGTTTAGTGACTTAAATTTTCTTAATTAATGCTTTATTTTTCTTTAACTTTGGCTGTTCTGTATATAGTTAATATCCTTCACTGTAGCTTTTGACAGGTTATTGAAAGGTAACACCTTCAAGGTTCATTTTGGTGTAGCTTAGATTTTTTTTTCAGCCTGTATCAGACATTGTATTCTGGCTACTGAAAATATGTTTTGCTTTTCTTTAATGTTTATTAAAAAGTTTATAGTGTAGTGAGGTGAAAATTTTTTTACTGATTGCCTTTTGTTCTTCAGATTTTTGGATTTTTGATTATTTCTGTTTTGTGGGTTTTTTAATTAATCACACTCATTAATTTTTACAAATTGTGTTTTAAAGAAACAGTATCAATTTTATATCATGATGCTATGGAAATTTCATCCTCATATAAGCCCCTCTACTCCATACACATGAACAGATGAAACAGAAAAAGATAAAGTCAAAATAACATAGCTGAGTTCAAAAACATACTTAACATTTCTTTGAACTAGAACCAGAGCACAAATAGACAGAAAAGTTAATTTTTCTAGAAGCAGGGTGAGATTTCTGGCCTGGGAATCTCTAAGTTTTATAGAAGAAAGGGACCAAAAATGCTGCACACAAGAATCAATGCAAGACTCTTTTCTTAAAATCAGTTTTTGCAACCATAAGAACTGTTTTGGGGAGTTCTTTCTGGCTAGGTATTATAATGTTGAACATTTCCCACGTAAAGAAAAAAATTTTTAAGGGCCAAAGGTAAAAAAATAAATTACATAATTATGTTACTTTGTGCTTCCTTCTTCAGAGATGATTATTTCCATTATTTTTTATTTTATTGGGCTATATTTGTTCCTTGAAAGACTAGATTGTAAGAATTTAAAGTTTATTTAAGTAATACTTTTTTCTATACTATTATTCTCCTTTTTGCACAAGCTGTATTATTTTATCAGACCTTCTAATACATTTTATTTTCTTCTATGATTATAATATCATGTACAAAGATGTACTATATTTAAATTTGTCTACACAGATCATTTCCTAGCATTGTTCTATTGAACTAACCCCTGGAGCTGCCTAAAAGTTTAGATAGAATGTCTATGGACATTTCATCCCTTGCCTCTTTGGGGTTTTCTTTTTCTAACAGTGCCTTCTAAGTAGAAGATTATGTCCAACTTATTATAAATAATGCCTGGTTCACCATACTTACTCTGTTCATTTTTCTGTTGTTTCTCAGGCTTAGCTTTGAAATCATAGTTTTTAATCCTGTGGCGTCATTCCCATGCATGCATTAAGCCTTTAGGGTTTCCAGCAGATGTTTTGCTATAGAGCTGTTTATTTGTTTATTGTTTCTTCTGATAATTGCATAGAAATCATTAGTATTTTCTTAATTTATGCTTGCTTTTACACATGTATATAAAGGTTCTGAATATCTACTTAGATATAAGTAGATATTCATAAATTAAATTAATTTAATCATGCTTAATTTGACTACCTTTTTGATGATTTCTGGTATATGTTTTTCAAGGCCCCAGTGTTGTAGCATACCTGAGAAATAGTCTATGCTTCAAATACTCATATTCAAAGTTTGGGGAAAACATTACATTCATTGACATTGGCTTTAATCCGTGATCAAATATTTCAGCCTTACTTCTGGTGCTCAGAGATGAAGATGTCTATGGCTTCCTGGTATAGACTTAGAAGCCCCTGAGCCACATGACAGCCTGGCTCTTGACAGATTTTAGTGAATGCTCTAATTCTGTCCTGTTATGTTCCCTCATTTTTTCAGCTTCTTTGAGCTTCCTTCTGTTTCAGCATTGTTCTCCTAAATAATTGGTCTAGCAGATTCAGGACACCAGAGCCATCAAATAGGGTACAGAGCTTATTTTTAACAACTAAGAAACTAAACTCAAGTTCATGAGCAAGAAAAAACTTTATGTTTTAAGCCACTGAGTTTTGGAGGGATCCATTGCACATCATAATTGTAGCAATAACTAATGCTATACTCATTTTATACCACTATGTACATATTTAGACAAACCTCAGGTACACAAATACAAAAGTATTAATGTAAAAAGCAAGTTTGATTTCTGCTTATTAACTTGTTAATTACAGTAGAAAAAATTATATTGGGGAATACAAAAAGAGTAAATAACTTGTTAATTTTATTGGATCTAAGTTGGATTAACAATAGTATTTGGGGAAGACAATGTATACTTAAACTATTTCATATTTTAAATAAGATAAATGATAAATGAATAGATGAATTCTATTCTAATGGATGAATGAATAAACCAAACTGAAGATGTTTTAAAATAACTTTCACAACATTCACTTAAAATTTTTATCCCAAACTGAAGTTAGTGATCCCTTTTTTTTTTTCATTTTTAAGGTTTTATTGAAATATAGTTGATCTACAACAAAGTGACTCAGTTTTACATATACACACATCATTCTCTTTCAGATTCTTTTCCCATAGATTATCATAGAATATTAGGTAGAGTTCCCTGTGCTATACAGCAGGTCCCTGATGGCCAGTCATTCCATTTACCTCAGTGTGCATATTGCCAATCTCAAACCCCCTAATCCATCCCTGTCCCCACCTCCACCTGTTCCTTTTGGTAACCATAAATTTGTTTTCAAAATCTGTATCTATTTCTGTTCTGCAAATAAGTTCATTTGTATCTTTTTTTTTTTAGATTTCACAAGTATTTCAAAATGTACCTTTAATTCTTAATCAATGGCTATTTATCCTGTAAAGTTTTAAAGATACCTAATTTCCTACATCTGAATTTATCTTTAATGCAAATTTTAAATATTGCTATCAAATCTCTATTAAGTAATACTTTTTCTTCAATACACAATACCATGGATTTTACCTATTTCAATCAAAATTACTGTTTCAATATGGAACATGTCATAATAATCTGTAGAAACTCTTCCTCTAAACTTCCTACTTTTATTGCTGCCTTATGATTCTATCTGCCATTGAAAAACATAGTGATTTTTTTCTCACATGGGAGTATTAATGTCATTAAAAATTCTGAAGACAATAGTCAACATATCAAGTCAGTGTGCAAATTATTTCTTAAGAACGTGGACCCAAACTGATTTCTGGTTTTGTAGAAATACCAAAAGCAGATCTCCACAGAATTTTTCCTTTGATAACCATTGTACCTCATTTAGCAATAGTGGTTGTCTTGGATCAGCTTCCATATTCTGAAATAACACAGAGACTATTCTCTAATTTATTACGTTAGCATTTACATAATTTACAGTTTTTATTGTTACTAAACTCACTGTTTAGTTTAGCTGGTTTTTATTTTTATAGCAATGCTTTCTTTCTTTTTTTATTAAAGTATAGTTGATTTATAGTCAATGTTTTAGTTTCAAGTATACAGTAACATGATTCAGTTTATAAATATTATATAACATTATTGTTATATAAAATAAATAAATTACATATATTTTATATATATATATTCTTTTGTAAATTCTTTTTCCCTTATAGATTATTGTAAGATATTGAGTATAATTCCCTGTGCTATGCAGTTGATCCTTGTTGTTTACCTATTTTATATGTAGTAGGGTAAAATATATATCTGTATCTTAAAGAAGGAAGTACAAACTCCTTCATCTGAGTAACTCCTCAGAATGTTTTCATGCTATTCCACTAGCACCACTCAAACATATTCCAACTTTAAATTCCAAACCATTTTTATAGTGTGATTCTTCATAGTTGTACAAGATTTATTTTTGTTTTTAGGAGATGGAATAAAAGAAAAAATTTGGACTTCATCTAATCATCATATTAAAATTGCACATATACAAAATGAATTGCTTTTTATTTTATTTTATTATTATTATTATTGCTTTTTAGGGCTGCACCCATGGCACATGAAGGTTCCCATGCTAGGGGTCCAATTGGAGCTTCAGCTGCTGGCCTATACCACAGCCACAGCAACGCAGGATCCGAGCCATGTCTGTGACCTAAAGATTTTGTTTTTGATATTCCTATGTGTGGTGTTTGCATTTTTTTTCTTTCATTTGATAGTATATTTTAGAGTAATTTATTTTTTTAACCTTTTTATTATTTTTTTCTACTGTACAGCATGATGACCCAGTTACACATGATGTATACATACTTTTTTGCTTTTCTTATCTACTAAAATCTAATGCATGGTCCAGGGACTGGTACCTGGCATGAACTGCTACTAAGCCACCACAAGAAAAATCGAGAGTTAGCATTTAGCAACTTTTACAGCTATATAGCATGTAATTACCATCCATACCTCATTCAGTGAATTATAGGTTATTAAGCAGTCCAGGTATTATGCAATTTGCAAATGAGTCACCAATGGCAAGAGCTGCATATTCCTTGCTAGCACTAAGTAGGAACATATTACAATATGTGAGCCTTCAGAGTTACATGTCAGCTATAGCCTGAAAGTATATAAAATTTTTAGAAAATGTAAATGGATAGTTATTTTGTAATTTCTTATAAATAATTTTAATTTTTAACAAAGGAAATTTTTTAAAATAATGTGCCATTTTTACCTAAATTAGGGAAGTACATGATATGTTATGATTTCCAATTCGAATTTAATGATAACAAGCTTCATTGGAAATTTGTGTCAAGAAAAGATGCAATCATTCTGAGTCTCTGCATATTTCTTTCATTATTTACTCCAGTACCCTGTCTATTTACTCCAACCATCTCAATAATATCAAACTCCAATTTCTATATTCCCTGCTCAGATAATGGTGTCACTTCTACTCGTATATTGCAGCCTAGAATTTCTGGGAAAAAATACAGGTGTCATCTCTTTCTGTTAACATTTCCAGATACTAGAGGCCTGCATTTTGTTGCCTAAAATCTAAAAACACTATTTCTTATATTGACATACATACTAAGCATATATGTCATGTGTTTTATTGAGATCAAACTTGGATATGATAATTTAATGGATGACAATGACATTCCTATAAAGGAAATTGACATCTCTACTTAGGTAAGCAAAAATGTACTTACTTTCTTGTTGTTTGAGTTAAACCATCTAATTATGATGGTTAGTAAAATACAGGATTTGCTTATTTTCTACTTTATGAAGAACAGTGTGTAGTAATACAAAAATGGAAATCATGAAAGATTGACTGTTGATTATGATTTTGTCAATAATGATTAATTCTATATGAATGAAGACCTCTGCTCTTTAAACTGCATAAAGATCCAAATATATAAATTTATTTTTTATTTCGTTTGCATCTGCATTTTACAAAATATATGTGATTTTATATATATATATAATATTTGGATAATATTTCCTAACATGAATATTAATTGATATGGGTCAAGAATGAAAACAGCTAACAAATTACCCACAATTATAATTAAAGGAATAGAAATTAACATCCATTGGAAAAATATGATCATATTTAAAAGTAATCTGATGTGAAAATTACATTTATTATGAGTATGAAAACAGTCTTTACTTACATTTGCAATTTATAGCACCTTTTTTTGTTTAATTTATACCTGCTTTCTTTATAGTTGTACATAATGTGATTTCAAAGTCTGGAATTGTTTAAACAAACTTTAATTTGTCTAATGAGGGAGACTGCAAGTATTAAGAATGTTTTCTTTATGAAGAAAAAAATCTACAGTATTACAAAAAGAATAAAATTAAGCAAACATGGGAATTACTGTGTTACTTTAAGAGAGGGAGAAATATAAGGCCAAAGTTGTGATTGCTTGCTGACAATACACCTATTAATTTATTGGATAAAGTTTACGAATATATGATGCTGTAATTAGTCTGAAATATTTGATACTTAGTCATTTATTAGAATAATCTAATTTGAACACATAATGATTAATAGAATTAGAAACTGTTTATCTAAAGTATATATTACTTTAAGACAGTCTAACACAGTTTAAGATCATTTAATTAGCTTATAATTTATATCTACTAAATCAATTCTGAAGGTATTTTTAGATCCAAATAAATTATAATCATGTAGATGCCAATAGATAAACAACTGGTATATCATGATATACTTGTGTTATTACATATGTCTGTGTACAAAAAAAGGAAATTATTATCTTGATTTTTGTTACTTAACAATAAATTTGAATGTGAGCATCTGATTATTTTCTAACTGAAGTTTCCTCTGGCTTGGAGAATTGTATGATTTTGTATATAAAACACCTCAGCACATGTGACAAGGCCCAAGACTCTTTTGAAGAAACTACCCAGTTAGCATTATTTTTAGCATAATTTTCAGTGACCTCTAATCAACCTAGGCCATGAAACAACAAAATGAAAATTTTAACAGAAAGAAAAGTGTATAAAGCACTATAGAGTCCTGTGGAGGTGCATTTACAATATCTAGTCACTTGTGATGGAACATGATGGAGAATAAGTAAGAAAAATAATGTGTGTATGTATATATATATATTCATATATATATGAATGACTGGCTCACTTTGCTGTACAGCATAAATTGACAAAATATTGTAAATCAACTATAATATAAAAAATAAAAATCTTATCAAAAAAGGAGTGTTGAAACTGAACATATTAGAGCAATATTACTTTTTCAAAGTCTCCTAAGAAGGAATTAGATATGCATATACCTGAGTAAGTGATGTTTTCTTTCTTACCATGTAGAATGCTAGAGTGAAATGAAAGCACAGTGTCTGTATAATGAAGGCCATCAGCCAGATTCAGAATATCATACTAAAAATCAGGGAACTAAACAAGATTATATATACACCATGTCCACCCACTCAGTTCCCAGAAGGGGGTAAATCATTTTGAACCTGGAACAGTCTTCCCTGAGGATTCTGACCAGCTAAAGTGAAAACCATGTTTGACTAATTTTTCTCATGTGATCAGAATTCTAACAGACTTCTTAGTGCCTCATCCATCAATCTAAGTGGCAAAAAAGTGATCACCAGACATTTCAGAAAATATCGTCTATGAAAGAGACCAAAACAAACAAATATGGAAAAAGGAAATTTAGAAGACAGATCATGAAATTTGAGAGAAGCCAAAAAAAAAAAATTAACACCAATTAATTGAGAGAGAAAAGTAATGGTGTTCCAACCATGAAACAAGAATAGAACACAATAAAAAAGGAATACTTGGAGAACAAAAAGTGTTCTTGGCAATTGAAAATATAGAAATAGAAATGAGAAACTCAAATAAATGAGGAAAACAAATTTGAAAAATCTTTCAGAAAGAGAGCAAAAACAAATTTTTGGTTGGAAAATAGTGAAGAAATACAATGAGCAGATGAGTTAGTGGAAGATCAAAATCTAAATAGCAGTTTTCCAGGAACTGAAAATTACTAACACAATAAATTAGAAAAATCACAAATTTGAAAAACAAGAGTTTCCAGATTGTCTAGCACAGTAAATAAAAATACACATTTATTAAGCATACTGTTATAAAATTTCAAAGCACTGGACAAGAAGAAATAATACAGTAACTCTCCAGAGAGAGAAAGAGAGAACATCTAACCAAGGAAGAATATGATTAGGAAGTAGGCTTTCTTTTTTTTTAATTTTTTTTTTATTTTCCCACTGTACAGCAAGGGGGTCAGGTTATCCTTACATGTATACATTACAATTACATTTTTCCCCCACCCTTTCTTCTGTTGCAACATGAGTATCTAGACAAAGAAAACAAAAAGACAACTTACAGAATGGGAGAAAACAGTTTCAAATGATGCAACTGACAAGGGCTTAATCTCTAGAATATATGAACAACTTATACAACCCAACTGCAAAAAAACCAATCAATCAATGGAAAAATGGGCAAAAGACCTGAATAGACATTTCTCCAAAGAAGATATACAGATGGCCAACAAACACATGAAAAAATGCTCAACATCGCTGATTATAAGAGAAATGCAAATCAAAACTACCATGAGATACCACCTCACACCAGTCAGAATGGCCATCATTAATAAATCCACAAATAACAAGTGCTGGAGGGAGTGTGGAGAAAAGGGAACCCTCCTGCACTGTTGGTGGGAATGTAAACTGGTACAGCCACTATGGAGAACAGTTTGGAGATATCTTAGAAATCTATACATAGAACTTCCATATGACCCTGCAATCCCACTCTTGAGCATATATCCGGACAAAACTCTCCTTAAAAGAGACACATGCACCCGCATGTTCACTGCAGTGCTATTCACAATAGCCAGGACATGGAAACAACCCAAATGTCCATCGACAGATGACTGGATTTGGAAGATGTGATATATATACACAATGGAATACTACTCAGCCATAAAAAAGAATGACATAATGCCATTTGCAGCAACATGGATGGAACTAGAGACTCTCATACTGAGTGAAATGAGCTAGAAAGACAAAGACAAATACCATATGATATCACTTATAACTGGAATCTAATATCCAGCACAAATGAACATCTCAGAAAAGAAAATCATGGACTTGGAGAAGAGACTTGTGGCTGCCTGATGGGAGGGGGAGGGAGTGGGAGGGATCGGGAGCTTGGGCTTATCAGACACAACTTAGAATAGATTTACAAGGAGATCCTGCTGAATAGCATTGAGGAAGTAGGCTTTCGATACTATCACATGGCTGATTTCTGTTACACAAAACACAATTTTATTGTTGGGTTTTGAATACAAAGCATTGAGACCCTAGGGATTTCCCATTGTGGCTCAACAGTGATTAACCGGAGTAGTAACTATGAGGAGGCAGGTTTAATCCCTGGCCTTACTCAGTGGGTTAAGGATCTACCATTGCTGCAAGCTGTGGTATAGGTCACAGACGTGGCTTGGATCCCATATTTCTGCTGCTGAGGTGTAGGCCAGCAGTTGTAGCTCTGATTCAGCCCCTAGCCTGGGAACTTCCATATGCTGCATGTGCTTCCTTAAAAAGAAAAAAATAAATAGATAAATGATTAAAATAAAAGTAATGAGACCCTACCCCATAACTCAAGGAACTATATACAATCTCTTGGGATAGAACGTGTTGGAAGATAGTACGAGAAAAAGAAGGTATTTATATGTATGACTGAGTCACTTTGCTGTACAACTGAAATTTTCACAACATTGTAAATCAACTATACTTTAATTAAAAACATCTAATAGACCTTTTCCATCTCGACTTCTACACAGGACTTTTTCCCTTTGTGTGTCACTTTGTTAGAACACCACAATCTATTCACATTCCTATAAAATGACACCTGGCATTAAGTGGTCTTAATGAGTCTAATAGTTTGTAGCAAAGCCAGTTAAAAAGCAGATACAACAGAACAATAAGAAAGAGAGAAAGGAAATTCAGACTCATGAGTGATGTATTTCAGTTCAAAAGGGAGGAACAATGTCTTCAAATTTGCCCTATTTCTTAGAACGTATCCTCAACTATTTGAAGTTCTAAAACTACCTGTGTAGAAAAAATATCCTGAAATCCTCATGGAAAAATGACATATTATAGGTCACTATAAATATCTGTATGAAGAATGAAATAAAGAAAGGGGTGAGTGAGAGATGGAAAGGAAGGAAAGAAGGAAGTTGAGGAGAGGGAGGAAAGACATTTACCTCTCTTAATGAAATTTTATTTTCTTTCTTACTGGTTTTGTTCCTGAAACCATATCATTCAATAACCAAAAGAAAATTCTACAATGGGTCCAAATCTCTGAGCTTAATTACACAAAGTATACAAGTAATTAAATTGTATAGCAATCATATAGCAAAATGATTGTGTTGTGCAAGCTTTCCTTTCACATATATTTCTCCTATAAAATCATCAAATTTTTTTTCCTTTTAAAAACATTTATTTTTAGAGCAGTTTTATGTTCACAGAAAAATTAAAAGGATGGGACAC
Source organism: Sus scrofa (assembly GCF_054392235.1). Classification (NCBI taxonomy): domain Eukaryota; kingdom Metazoa; phylum Chordata; class Mammalia; order Artiodactyla; family Suidae; genus Sus; species Sus scrofa. The sequence continues at coordinate 46,899,391 of NC_139390.1, read as the reverse complement.
AGATTTCTCCTGGAGCTCCTGCCCTCACGCATGTATGGGCTTCCCCAGCATCACCATCCCCCACCAGATGGAGTGGGAGCTACATACAAGAAAAGAGAGGGAGCTGGAATCAATCGCATGGTAATAGGGTTGATTGGAGTGAATAGAGTTGATTTACCATGAAATCATATTCAGTTAATATACACAGAGAAGCATAAATATATAAATAACCCTAGACACACATGAATGCACAGCTTAGTATATACACATATACATCCAACCTAGGTTTGTTCACTGAGATTAGAAGAAAACACACCCCAGTGACAACTAACTCACTAAGCATCCAGACCTTGGTTTTTAATATAATTTTCCAATATAAGAAATCAGGGCTCTTTGGAGAAACAAAGGATTCTAGGAATGGGCAGGGTATAAACAAGTTAAGCCTGAAATATATTTATAAAGTGATAAAGTACTCATACACACATACACACACACAAACACACACACACACATCCACATGCACAAAAATACATGTTTCATATACAAATGATGAAACAATGTCAAAAGGACATGGAAGGCAACTGAAAACACCTGATGGCCAGAACTCAGGCTATTTGAGCACTAAAATAAGTAGCATTCAATTATAACCCAAAGTATAAAATAAATATCCATGAGTCTATACTGATATAAATAAATTACTGAATAACTAATTGGGGAGACTATTCTAATTATAATAAGTAAAAGGAGGAGAATTGTGTGAGAAAGAAATACAGATAATTTAAGTAGATCTTTCACCCTTCAGAAGGGCACTCACTTTTTGAAGGAGCACTGGGCATAGTGACTTTCTTCCAAAGAAAAGGGAAAAGAAGAGAAAAAAAAAAGTAACTTTACCAAGAAGAAACCCAACAATCACAGCCTCAAGCCAGAAGACTGAGATTAACTCAACAGTGGAGTGTCCTAAGGGCCACAACTGTGGCATATGGAAGTTCGCTGGTTAGGGGCTGAATTAGAGCTACGGCTGCTGGCCTATACCACAGCCACAGCAATGTGGGATCCAAGCTGTGTCTGTGAACTACACCATAGCTTGCAGAAATTCTGGATACTTAACCCACTGAGCAAACCCAGGGATCGAACCCACAACATCATAGATACTAGTTGGGCTCCTTACCACTGAGCCACAATGGGAACTTCTGATAGGACAACTCCTGATACTTTGTGATAAGAATGGTACTTTACCTCTCTGGATGGCCTTTCTCCCCACAACACATTACCCCAGTCTAACCCTGAGAAAAAACTATCAGAAAAAGCTCATTTAAGGAACATTTTACAAAATATTTGATCAGTCATCTCTAAGACAATGAAGATCCTTAGACAAAGGAATATGAGAAACAATCACAACAGAGAGGAGCAAAGTGTCACAAGAGGACTAAATGCAGTGCATATCTCAAGTGGAATGTTGGGACAGAAAAGGACATTAGGGAACAGAGAATACATTTGAAGAAAGTATGGATTTTAGCCCATCAAGAGATGAATGGATAAAAAGATGTGGTACATATACACAATGGAATACTACTCAGCCATGAAAAGAACAAAATAATGCCATTTGCAGCAACATGGATGGAACTAAAGACCCTCATAGTAAGTGAAGTAAGTTAGAAAGAGAAGACAACTATCATTGGATATCACAAATAAGGAATCTAATATCTGGCACAAATGGACCTATCTACAAAATCATGAACATGGAGAACAGACTTGTTGTTGCCAAGGGGAAGGAGGAGGGAGTGGAAGGAATACAGAGTTTGGGGTTGGTAGATACAAACAATTGCATTTGGAGTGGGTAAGCAATGATGTCCTGCTGTATAGTATAGTGAACTATATCTAGTGACTTGTGATGGAACGTAATGAAGGATAATGTGAGAAAAAGAATGTGTATATATGTATATGTGTATGTCTATGTATATGTATAACTGGGTCCCTTTATTGTACAGCAGAAACTGACAAAACATTGTAAATCAACTGTAATTAAAAATTTTAATAAATAAAAAATGAAATAAAAAACAAGAAAAAATAACAAGGTATCAGCATCAATTCATTAATTGTGATATGTGCACTATACTAAGATGTTAATAATAGAGGAAACTGAGTATGGGATATTAGGGAACTATATCTTAGTTCTCTGTACTATCTTCGCAATAATCCTGTGCATATAAAACTATTTCTAAAAGAGTTTATTTTTTAAAATGTAATAGAAACCAAACATGAAATGAGATAAAAAAATTTAAAAAGTATTTTCATGAAACATATTAACTGAAAAAAATACCTAGCTAAAATGAAACATAAAAGGCTCAAAAGCACAAAATATATCAAGAATTTAAAGCACAGTAATCCTGATATTTAGAAAATAATGAGAATCTTAGAAATAATTTTGTTCCTTTTTAAATGTGGAAAAATCATGCATGAAAACAAGTAAAACCATGCAAGATCATGTCATGAAGATACTTATTGAAAATATTTTCATACTGCTTAGAAATGAAGATTCGAAAAATTAAGCCATAAACTTATATAGCACAGACATGATTATTATTACAAAAGACATGATAACATCATCTTGAGAAGAAGAGGAATAGACTTGTAAGTAAGAGGAACCGTATGATACACAAAGAGCTGGCAATGTTGTTTCTTGACATGGGTGATGGTTTTGCTGGTGTTTTCTTCATAATTATCCTTTACTCTGTACATTTATATTTTTTGCAGTTCAAGGCCAACAGGAAAAAAAAAAAACAATTCTCTCTGTCATGTGTAGTAGGGATAAATGTGTTGCAAAACTGGAGGCATGTGCATTATTTGGGAGAGCTTTGCACTGATCCACAGAGGCATCAGGATGTAAGTAGAGGGGACAAGGCTGTACACCTGCATCTCCAGGGGATTGGCTTTATCTTGGAATTTGATGTGTGTGACTTCATTGGATCCCGGCAACTCAAAGACCAAGTTGAGGGAGACAGATGTTGGGGTGTTCAATGAGAATAGTTAGCTAAAGCTGTATTAGAAAACTAGAATTATCATTATGTTATTATACCATATTAAGGAGTTTAATGAAATAGTATAATAGTTTGGGCTAGGATCTAAAGGCAAAATTTTTAAAATTTCCTCACCGAAATGTTGTATTCTTCTGATTCTTTTCAGTACTTTCACTTTCCCATATCTGCAACACAAAAGATGATGTTTTGTATGGAGAACTTTATACTTTTAACTTCAATACTGTTTTCCTTGCATTATTGTCCATCTCTCCATCCACATTAAGCAGCCACCAGTAGCCAAGTGACCCTTCCAGTCACTTACCATAATCTACACACAGTATATCATCAGTCACCAAGTTGCCTTTCTGCTTCATCTGTCCCATCTTAAGGTGCCCAAGGCATATGTAAGTTCCCAGTCTAGGAGTCGATTTGGAGCTGCAGCTGCAGGCCTATGCCACAGCCACAGCAATGTCAGATCCAAGCCACATCTGCAACCTACACTGCAGCTTGCATCAACACTGGACCCTTAATCCACTGAGCAAAGGCCAGGGATTGAACCCACATCCTCATGGATACTAGTTGGGTTTTTACCCCACAGACAACAATGGAAACTCCTGAAAAGAATCATATTTAGAAGAAAAAGTGTGGATTTAGCTTGAGGCATTGTTTAATTCAGTAGTTCTCAATCAAGGGTAATTTCTGTTCCCCCAGGAGACATTTGATAAACTTTGGAAACATTTTTGGTTGTAACAACGGGGAGGTGTGCTGCTCTTTGCCAGCACGTGGAAGCCAGGTGTATTGCTAAACATCCTATGATACACAGGACAACCTCCTGCATCAAAGAATTCCACCAAATGTCCACAAAGCCAAGATTTAGAAACCCATTGAATTTGAGGTAACTGTGAAGAAGTCCAGGATATGATACACTCATCTGAGCTTCAGGAAAGATACAAGTAGGAACCTTATCTAGCCAAATACCAGAGTCCTTCCCTGTTTTCACATATCAACCTGTAAATGCTGAGGGAAAATACTGTGCCCTAGTTTAGAGTGTGAAACTCCTCAAATGATAAATAAACTTTAAGAAAATATGCTCCTCTTCAAATATATTTTCCCTTTAGGTTTGCTTTGAAACAGCAACAAACAAGTGTGAGAAAAAAAATGTATATATGTATGTGTGACTGGGTCACTTCCCTGTACAGTAGAAAATTGACAGAACACTGTAAACCAACTATAATGGAAAAAATATAAGCATTTAAAAATTTTTTTAAAATGAAATATCAACAAATGACAGTAGTTCCAAGAGCTTTGAATGGGACTACATAACACTGTGAAAATTTGGGTGTGCAATGCAGGTTATAATTACTGAGCATTTAAGTGAATGATTATGTGCGAGTCTCTGATAATTTTGGTCCTGGCATTAACAAATCCATTCTTCCTGAGAGACGTGGTTATTTGTCTCTTCGGATTCCATTTTTCATTCAGTTGGAAATGGGGGAAATTCCTATAAGAGCTTTAAAGGGATGTTCCTGTCAACCTGAAATCATGATTTCCTTTGGATGTGATGTTCATTCCTGGTAAAATAATTTAATTTGAGTCTTCAAGAGGAAGCCAAAAAGGGAGTGTTTGGATGCAACATGTTCATCTAATTCATTGCACATAATGCTGCTGTTAGAGGTCAGCATTTCATATCAAGTTCTGCAGGTTTTTTCTGGCAGAAACCTCCTTCATCATTCCTGGTCTGGTTTTCTCTGCTTGCAGGTATGGTATGCGGGTGACCTTGGACTTGTCTGTACAGCAATGAACAGCTCCTTCAAGACTCCATTGTCTTCATTTCTTTCCCCATATTGCTGTGTAAAAGAGACATCTTTGGGAGTTCCCATCACGGTGCAGCAGAAATGAATCTGACTAGGAATCATGAGGTTGCAGTTTCAATCCCTAGCCTTGCTCAGTGGTTTGGTGAGCCAGTGTTGCCATGAGCTGTGGTGTAGGTCACAGATGCGGGTCAGCTCCCCCGTTGCTGTGGCTCTGGCATAGGCTGGCAGCTACAGTTCTGATTAGACCCCTAGCCTGGGAACCTCCACATGCCGCCGGTGTGGCCCTAAAAAGACAAAAAATAAAAATAAAAAAAGTTTTAAAAAAGAGACATGTTTGTTGCCATGAAAATCTCAGGTACTTCTGGAAAAATATCTCTGAGAGGCAGGTGCCCTGGCCTGCTGCTGCTGGATCTGGGACCTTGGACACTTCTCTAGAGAAACTCTCTATTAGGTGCAAAACAAGAAAAGGAAGAAGACATGGAAGGCTTTGCTCATGAAATTTTGTCTCAGAAAATTCTCTTGGAACAACTCTTGAAGTACTTAACAGAGCTCTTGTTATTTTTAAAAAATTATTCTATTGAAGCATAGTTGATTTACAATGTTGTATTATTTTCTGCTGTACAGCAAAGTGGCATCTATCTTGTTGGTTATCTATTTTGTATATAGTAGTGTGTATCTGCTAATCCCAAACTCCTAATTTATCTCTCCTCCTGCCCCCACTATCCCCTTTGAAGACCATAGTTTTTTTCACTATGCCTGTGTGTCTGTTTATGTTTGGGAAATAAGTTTATTTGTATTACTTTTTAATTACTCAGTGAAGTTTATTACATTTATAGACGTACAATGATCATCACAACCCAATTTTATAGCATTTTCATCCCAAACCCCCAGCCTATCCTCCCAACCCCCAACCTGTCTCATTTGGAAAACATAAGTTTTTTGAAGTCTGTGAGTCAGTATCTGTTCTGCAAAGAAGTTCATTGTGTCCTTTTTTTAGATTCCACATGTAAGTAATAGCATATGATGTTGGTATCTCACTGTCTGACTTACTTCACTTAGCATGATAATTTCTAGGTTCAGCCATGTTGCTGCAAATATCATTATTTCTTTCCTTTTAATGGCTAATATTCCATTGAGGATATGCACCACATCTTCACAATAATAATGATATATTCATTATCACTATTTGGACATTTAGGTTGTTATCATGGTTTGGCTATTGTATATAGTGAACATTGGAGTACATTTGTCTTTTGGAGTCACAGTTTTCTCTGGATAGATGCTCAGGAGTGGATTGCTGGATCAAATGGTGGTTCTATTGTTAGTTTCCTGAGGAATCTCCATACTGTTTTCAACAGTAGTTGCACTAATTTATATTCCTACCAACAATATATGAGGATTCCCTTTTCTCCTTGCCCTCTCCAGCATTTATTGTCTGTAGACTTTTTGATGCTGGCCATTCTGGCTGGTGTAAGGTGGTACCTCATAGTGGTTATTTGATTTGCATTTCTCTGATAATGAGTGATGTAGAACATCTTTTCATGGGTTTTTTGGCTGTCTGTATGTCTTCTTTGGAGAATTGTCTGTTTAGATCTTCTGCCCATTTTTTGATGGTGTTGTTTGTTTGGGTTTTTTTGTTTGTTTTAGTATTGAGCTGCAGAAGGTGTTTATAAATTTTGGAGATTAATCCCTTGTCAGCTGCTTCATTTGCAAAGATTTTCTCCCATTCTGTGGGTTACCTTTTCATCTTATTCAGGGTTTCCTTTGCTGTGCAGAAACTTTTAAGTTAATTGAGTTCCATTTGTTTATTTTTGTTTTTATTGTCATTACTCTAGGAGGTGGATCTGAGAAGATACTGCTGTGATTTATGTCAGAGATTGTTCAGCCTATGTCTTCCTCTAAGAGTTTTATTGCATCTGGTCTTATGTTTAGGTCTTTAATCCATTTTAAGTTTATTTTTGTGTATGGTGTTAGGAAGTGTTCTAATTTCATTCTTTTACATGTGGCTCTCCAGTTTTCCCAGCACCACTTATTGAAGGGGCTGTATTTTCTCCATTGTATATTCTTGCCTCCTTTGTCATAGATTAGTTGATTATTTGTATCATTTAAAAAAAAAAAATTTGCCATACCCATGGCATACAGACTTTCCCAGGCCAGGGATCAAACTTGTGCCACAACAGCAACCCAAGCTGCAGCAGTTTCAACATCAGGGCCTTAACCCACTAAGCCACCAGCGAACTCCTCATTTTTTAATTCAACGTACAAGTGACATCATGTGATATTTGTCTTGCTCTGGCTTACTTCACTTAGTATGATAATCTCTGGGTCAATCCATGTTGCTGCAGAAGAGGTATTGCTTTTATTCAATCTACCCAAATTTTCATTCTATAGTCAACTCAAACCAATTTGGGCTTTAGGAAATATCTAAGATGGGCTCAGATATTTCTGGACAAAGATGTCCATGGCATGCATGGGTGCATAAAAAAAACATGCGCACAGAACAACCCAAATCTCTAGCAATAAATAATAAGATGGAAGAGTAAGATGTAGAATTCTGCAACCATTTTATAATTTGTGTCTACATGTTTTAAAATAATTCACTCATGGAAGCATGATATACACATGCAAAGGTGGCATATTATAAGTACGCTTATCAGCAAATTATCATCAAGTACATTCCTTTCATGATAACTTAGGGAAAACTGAACATGAATCAGTAGTTTTAACATAAGATTTCATGCCATCTTTACATGCAGTGTACACTTCATAAGACAGACTCTATTTTTTCTAACTTTATCAATTTCTTTTTTTCCTGGTTGTCTTAATATTTCTAGTTAATAAAATTACTGTACATAAATTGACAGAACATTGTAAATTAACCATATTTAATAAAAATTTAAATATTACTGTCCTTTTATTTTCCATGTCTCATGTAAATGTGAGATCTCTTCTATTTTTTGCATTTCTGCTAATGGTTACCTTGTTTTTCTATATGTCATCACCAAAGCTATACCATCACCAAATATATATCAAACACCAGTATCTTTATCTTTCTGTTATAATGTAATCCAAGAACCTGGCACATAGTGCACACTCAATCAACATTTAAAAATTAATGAATATATCACCATTATTGTATAAATTTTAAAAAATTATTTTGTCTCATCAAAATGCTCTTTTCTTCAGATTCCCTTGTGGAATGCTTTTAATTTCTCCACTTTTCCCTTCCCCCAGGTTATGCTTTTGTTGAGGTGACTTTATATTTTGCTTTCAATTACTCTTTTTCCTTCCATTAGGTCTCATGTACATGAAGCATCTTCATGTGACATATTGTTAAACCATCCCAGTCACTGTGGTGAGTCATATAGGTACATGTAACGAGCATTACTTCCCTGTTTCATCTATACCATCTTGAAGAGACTTGATTAATTGATTATAATCATTATTTGAGTACTTCTTTCCATGGATAATATGGTCTTAAAAGCCATCTACAAGTAAATCTGTATCTCCTTTAACTTGGCTGATAAATGATAACTTGGCTGGAAATAGAATCTTTGGGTGGAATCCCTTATCTTTCCATCCTCTGAAATCTTATCCCATAGTATTCCAGCTTCTGGTATTGTTGATGTGAAGTCAGATATAAAACTAATTATTTGGGTGTGCAAGGGAGGGATGGATTGGGAGTTTGGGGTTAGCAGATGCAAACTATTATATAGAGAGGATGGATAAAAAACAAAGTCCTACTACATGGCACAGGGAACTATATTCAATATCCTATAATAAATAAAACAAAAGAAAGCAAAAAAAAAAAAAAAAACCCTACTGCCTTGTTTCCTTTATAACTATCTTCCTGCATCTAAAAGCTTATAATGTTATCTTCTTAAACGTGGACTTCATGAATCTTCTCAGGATAAACATAGAGCCCGCTTAAGATGAAATTTTCCTCTCCTTAAATTTTCAACTCTTCTCCTTCACTTTTTCTACCCTTTTTTTTGAATGTTTATGAACTCAAACAATTCTACATCTTTTCTGTCCTGAATTCTATGTCATGAATGTCATATCTCTGTTTGAGATATTTCTTCTATTTTATCATCTAGTGAATTTTTCCCAGGTCTCAACTGTGAAAGTTTAGTCTTTTATATAATCTCTGAAATTTTAATATTAAAAATAATGGCTTAGTTTGTTTCCCAGTCATCTTGTGGCTATATTCAAATCTACTAAAACAGTTTATTCATTTACTTATCAAGTTATATAGCCTGCCTTTCCCAGTAAATCTGAATCCCTAGGAACAGCCTGTTTTGCTTTTTTTTCCTCTGTATAGTTACTGAGTACTCCTAGTTGAATCATTATTTTCCTTCACCTATGATTCAGATTTATGTTTGCCTTTATCCAAAATCACAGCCAAGTCTGAGCTTACTCTCTAACCTAGGAATGAACCTCTAAATTTTCCCAGGGTACAGGTAAAAAGTACTTGGGAGTAGAGAAGATCCAGGCACAGGTTCCAACTCCTGGCAACCATTCTGAGCTCAGAGACCTCAGGGACCCCCAGGAACCCTGGCACAGCCTATATCTGCCCTCTTTGCTCTCCTGGTCCCTGGCAGTCAGAGGACCAGGCTTTCTGCACAAAAATCTCATCATTGCTGTTAATTTCTTCACTGCAGATCTCCAAGCTCCCTCAGGCCCATAAATTAGGGAGACCAGTGCTTTATTCCTGTCAAGATCCTGGTAATGTCAAAAGCCTTCCCCAAGCTTCCCAGAAATGACTCCACTAATTGGAGATGGAGTTGGTACAACTGAAATCAGATGAGTGACAGATTCACTTTCAAGCAAAAACTTTTCCAGACTCCTTTTACAAAGCACCAAATGGATCATTTATACATTTATTAGCATAAATGACTAAACTAAGATTTTGCGCTTATTGTTTTTGCAATAATGGTAATATTACAGGAAAAAGTTATGGTACATAAGGGGAACTTTTCAGGATTTAGATAACATGATCAGCATTATTTCTATAAATTGATCTAAGGTATTCAAATGGAATTCTTGTGCCTCATAGTAATATTATTCTTATGCCTCATAAGCAGAATAGAATTAAAATGTGCTAATTGTGCTATGTCCTTACTAAAAGAAAAATCATACATTTCATGCTCAATAAAAACAAAACAATGAAGAAATTTCTTGGAGTAAGTACATATGGCAGAAAGCAGAACAGTTCCACAGCATTCTAAATACAAAAATATGATGCCACTATTGCAGAATCAACATTTATTCTCTATTACTACTTTTTTTCATGTTTTAAAATTTTACTGAAGTATAGTTGATTCACAGTGTTGTTATAATTTCTGCTATACAACAAATTTCAGTTATACATGCACTTTTGTTACATGTGAACAACATAGCTTAAAAACAGAGATGGCCCTCCAGTTATTAAAATTGTACAGTAGCATTCAGAGATTTCTCCCATAAAATAGAGAACCAGAAAGTGAATCCCCACAAAATAGAGAAGCTAAAAGCTAAAAAGTCTCCAATTTTTCATATTGAAACAATCTAATATGAACACTTGCTTAAGACCAAAGACCAACACAGAAAGAGGAAAAAGCAACAGTTAGAAGACAACTGTGTTCGATAATCAAAACTAATTTTTGATTTATAAATATAACATAGCTTGCATTTTTAGAAAGAATACTGGATGACCGTTAAATAAACCAGTAAATGATCATTTTTAACAGCTTAAGTTCTCAAAATATAGAAATTCATAGTATTATAACAACATTCTTCAGTATACACATATATATCAGTGTATTTAATTAAAATCAGACATAGGTACACCTAGTTTACAACCCACCTCCACAAAAAAAAAAAAAAAAAAAAAAAAAAAAAACTTGATTCTTAACTCAATGCTACCTTTCCCTAGTTTTCTTTCCTTTCTTTTTTTTTTTTTTTTTTTTAGTTTTTAAGTCAGCTACATAAAGCAATGCTTCTAGACTTTAACATGCACATGCTCACCCAGGATCTTGTTAAAATACAGATTCATATCTAAACAAGTTTCTAGGTGATGCTGATGCTGCTGACTCAGGACCACTGTTTACAAAAGAGAGGACCATTGACCTCACTAAATATGACTGAACTCAATGTTGATGAAGGTTATCCTGATAGTTTAGAAATATGAAATTTGCAATTGGCATTCTTTATGTATGAGCATTGTGTTTATTTGGGTCTGGAAAGACATGTTCTGGAACAAATAATAACTGATCTAAGGCATTGTAAATTTCTTTCCTGTATGGCAGGTTATGAGTAGAAAGAGCAGAACATTAATTGAAACACTGAAGTGGAAAATGACTGAAGGAAATGTCAGCGGTGGAGTTATTTTCCTAAAATATTAAAGAGAGTCCTCCCTGATAACAAACACTCATAATAAAATGTAATGTCAACTGCAAATTAAGGACAATTGCACTAAAGAAAATGCTTAGACAGCTCTTGTTAAATCTGATTTTTACATGAAGACAGGTGTATAACAGCTTGAACACAGCTTGATTTTTCTTTTTCTTTTATCCTCAGTCTTATGTTTTGCTTCCTTGTGCTGTAGTTTGGAAGTCTGCACAAATCCTTTTCCTGATGGTTGTTTGAATGATAAATACCAGCCTCCTAATTCCCTAAGTATGGCTCTGTTTAAGCTGCATGACTTTTGTTTCTTCTAATCAGTGTCATGTGGTTTCAAGGCCACAATTCTTTGAAAATCATAGAAAGAGAAAGCTGAATTTTCTTTTTTCTTTCCAAGCTGTGTTAGGATATTCCATTACATGTTGGCACTTGAGTGGGAAGACTAGATGATGAATAGCCCCCATACGTGTGGCATTTCAAACCTCACTTGACTCAGCAGTGCTCTGAGGAGTTCAGAGTTTTATTCACTGAACAGTTCTCAAATGGTTCCCCATGATGCATTGTTTTTGCTGGTGTTTTGCCTTTCTTACCCACCTAGTAAAATGTGATTTGTTTTCAAGTAAAAATATATAAAAATGACCTTTCAGTCCCTGTTGATATAAAGAAAGCCATTTCTGAGACCAGGAATGAACATTTAACTACCTCAGAGATCTGTTACTTTCTGCTTATTTTTGCCTCCTCCCTGGGGCAGACTCCTATGTGTTCTCTGCTTGCTTCTGTGGATGATTTTTGACCATTCTATCTCTTGGATCACCTTTTATTCTTTTATTCTAATGTGTATAAATAGGTGCAAGACTTCCAGTGTCTTTGTTTTTCTTCTCCACACTCCAGATGTTTATTCAGTCATTTTTCAGGGTTTTTTTCAGTATTCTAAATATGCAAATAAATGTATTAACTAAAAGGAGAAGAAAAGGGAAACAAGAGAAGACTTTTTTGTGAAGACATTTTTAGTAATTTAAAAGGCTATATTTGCAAGACAATATCCCAAAGTGTAGATGATAGATAGATAGATAGATAAATAGATAGATAGATAGATAGATAGATAGATAGATAGATAGATAGACAGACAAATTTTTGTATTGGGGCAAAAACCAGCAAAAGCAACATTTGCTATCCCATTATTAAAGTGGCAAAAATAATACAAAAGAAATCTACAACCAAAATAAGAGATACCAAATCTACCCAATACCACACACACACACACACACACACACACACACTCACACACATACACGAGTCACTACTATATGGTAAGCATTGAAGAAAGCTCTGCCAAAAAGGAAATATATGTAAGTTATATAAAGTTTTTTATTTGTTTAAGTACAATCTAGTAATTTGGCCAAAGTAAGTTGTTATTAAACAAGTCTACTTTTCTTTCTATGTGAGATAATTTATTGATCCAGCTACCAAAAAAAAAAATGTATACTAGATATGCTACACCTCTGCTATAAGGATTAAGAGGATTGGTTCAACTGTGTACATGAGACTAAAATGTTCCAATTGCAACACTGTGTTTGTCCTCTACATTAAGCATGTGGATTTGTTGAGTTTTTTCAGCTGGAAATTTCTAAAAGATAACATAGCAGTTCTCAAAAGGTTGACCCTAGAATAGCAGCAATGATTACCTGGGAAATTGTTATAGAAGCACATTTTCAGGTCCCAACTCAAATACTCTGAACCAAACACTCCAAGAGTGGGGCCCAGAAATTTCTATTTTAATAATCAGCTCCCTGGTGATTCTGATGCACATTGCTTCTTCTAGCCTAATTCCCTCTTTATGAAAGGAGTACATTAAAATTAAGGAGTTAACAAGATCATAGAGTGAGGTAAAATGTTGCAGAATATAAAGTGCAACACACAGAGGGCATCCAGTTACACAGTCTGATCCATGGCATAACTGAAGCCATAAAATAATTACATTTCAAAATGAGATCACATTTTATAATCTGTATTATTCCAGATTTGGTGTGGGGGGAGTCACTGCATTATTCTAATACCAACAACAAATCAAAAACTGAACCCAGGGAGTTCCTGTTCTGGCACAGTGGATTAAAGAATCCAGTGTTGCTGTAGATTCAGTATGTATGTCACAGCTGTGGCTTGGATGCAATCTAAGAAAGTCCATATGCCATGAATGTGGCCATAAAATTAAAAAAAAAGAAGCAGTTAACAATCGTGGCTCTGAGGGTTAAGAACCTCACATAATGCTCATGAGAGTGCAGGTTCCATCCCTGTCTGGCCTTGCTCAGTGGGTTAAGGATCCACAGAAGCAGCTTGGATCTGGCATTGCTGTAGCTGTGGTGTAGGCCTGCAGCTGCAGCTCCAATTTGACCCCTAGCCTGGAAACATCCATATGCTGGGGGAATAGCCCTAAGAAGAAAAAGAAAAAAAACAAACAAAATTTAATCCATTCAGTCAGGTCACATTGTATAGTTGCTTAAACAGCTGATGATAATAAGGTATTACACATAAGATTAGGTTCTAGTACTAAGATCTTTCATAGTTGGTACAGAAGTTTCTCAGTTTTGTGTGTAAGTGGGGGGGAGGTTGTTGGTTTGATTTTTTGTTTGTTTGTTTGCTCGTTTTTGCCTTAGTCTGACCCTAATTTGGGTCTGAATTCAGGAGGTCTTATTTTGCCTACTGAGAAAGAATTGTAGAAGACACTGAGCTGAGACACATAAACGGCAAAAAGTCATTTACCAAAAAGTAATAAAAGGAGTTAATGTATTTTTTTAGTGTGAAGGAAAGTCAGTAATCAGTGAAAAGATAAAATTCTGGTTGCCTTTAAGCACATGAACTATGTACATCCTCCTCATGTTATCTCCCATTTGCCTCTAAATATACCCAAATAACACTACCTTCAACATAAGTTAGACTTCTCTAAATTTTTATTTAATCCACCATGCTAACTTCATCTTTTCCTTCACTGCAAATTTCATTTTTTATAACTGTAAAGTTAATACAGATTAAAAGTTGATAATTTCCCTTGTGACAACAGTGGGTTAAGGATCCAGTGTTGTCACTGTGGTAGCTTGGATAGCTTCTGTGGCACAGGTTTGGTCCCTGGCCTGGGAACTTTAACATGCCATGGACACAGCCAAAAAAAAAAAAAAAGTTGAAAACTTAGAAAGGGTGGAACATATCAAAGGTATATGACAAATATTTGTATGAAATTCCTCTAATTGATGTGTGCTGTCAGGGAATGTATATATATATATTCATTTGTTTGCCAAAAGGCATGAGGTAGTAATTGCTTTGAAGCTTTTTAAAAAATTAATGAATTTTGATATTTTCCACTTCACTAAATAGTCTTTTAAGGTGTAATTGCAATGGATATTTAATATCCCACTATGTTAACATACAGTAAATTAGCCAATGTCTTATTTTTAGATATTTAAGTCATTCCCAAATGTTCATGATTATGCTTAATCCTGTGATGATAAATATCTCTGTAACTTGTAAATAAAATGTTTGAGTAGTTTATCTCATAAAATTCCTAGCATAAAATCTGAAAAGTACAATTAACCAAAACCATTTAGAATTTTGATATACATTTCAAATTATCTTTCATATGTACCTAGAAGTGCATAAAATTTATATTCAGCAGGTAGTATTTAAATCTGTTAATTCTTTTATATATTTAACAGTTTAAAGAGCAAATAATAATATTGCTGTTTCTTTTTCATTAATTATTATTACTGTGGTAGATTAATATTCTTAAATATGGGTCATTTGTATTTCCTATTCAATTACTTTGCCAATTTTTAATGATGTGTTCATATGTTTCTTATTATATGCAAAAATATCTTTATATATTAAATATTTTACATTTCTGTTATAATTACTTACTATCAATATTTTGGAAAGAGCAGTTAAATCACTGCCTAATTCAACCTGCATTTTTACCTCCACAAATTTTAAAACTTTCCTTTCCTACTACTGCAAAACATCTCTTGCTAAGAACATGATCATGATCAAAACATATTTCACTCCTCCTCCATTAACTGTCTGCAGCTTGTAGTCCTATTGCTCCTGCACTACACCCTAAAATTCTTCCACTTTAATTTCCCTGGTTCTACTTCAATTGATTGAACTATATCGTTTCATCTCTGGGTCCTCTTTCTTTGAACTCTCTTGAAAACAGGTTTCTCAGAGTCCTTCTCTTGACTCCATGAGTTTGGTTCAATATGCTCAAGAACAGGGATACCCATAAGAGGCAGGAGGGCATTGAGTCAGACTCAGAAGAATATAGTTCTATCTGAAATCTCCACTGCTACCAGCAGATAACCCATTTTCAAATAAAAATATTAATAAATGAAGCCAATGACTCTGAGCATTTACCAATTAACTTCATTCTTAAAAGGTTTTCCTCCTCTTTTCTGTTACAAAAGAAAATTTCAACCTGTTTTCCTTGGTTAAAACATCTCCTACACTACTAAGAATTGTTTAAAAAACAAATGAAAAAGAAATAACACAAAATAACACCACCAACAAAACTCCATTAGGAAGCAGAAGGCTATCAGGGTTATCTTGTGGCACAGCAGATTAAGGATGCAGTGTTTTCACTGCAGCAGCTTGGGTCACTGCTGTGGCAAGGATTCAGTCTCTGGCCTGGGGATTTCCACATACTACAGGTATGGCAAAAAAAATAAAAAACCAAGACAGTTATTATGATCAACAATAAATTAACACTTAGCTGCAACTCAGCCCTAAAAACAGCAATTCTGAATTTTTCCACAAGAACAAGTTCTCTTCTATGTACTGAATGATTCTTCATAACTTAGACACCCAAGATACAGATTATTTAAAGCCAAATCCTCATGTACTATGGCTCCAAGGACAGTATTCTGCAATAGGAAGGATACCAAGGCCTAAGTCATGGCAGTAGCAAAAGTGGAGATAAATACACAAGAAAATTATTATTTTACTTTTAAGAAGGTGATAGCTAAACATATTTCAAAGCTAATGGGAAGGGGGAATTTTTTTATGTAAGTTATACTCTAGGCCCCAGTTTCCTGATCTGAACAATGATGAACATCTTTAAAATGCTTCTCAGAATTGTGATGAAAATTAAACATTAATTTGGTATTAGTTATGTAATAAGAAGAAGAATTTAATTTTTTTTTTCTTTTTTAGGGTTTCACCTGTGGCATATGGAAGTTCCCAGACCTATCACTGTGCCAACACAGGATCCTTAACCAAGCTCTCAGCAATGCCAGATCCTTAACCCACTGAGTGAGGCCTTGGTTCAAACACACATCCTCACGGATACTAGCAGGGTTCACAACCCTCAGAGCCACAATGAGGACTCCAAGAATTTCACTTTTTTGACCAAAATGTAGTTGATTTACAATGTTTCTTCAATTTCTGCCATACAGCAAAGTGGCCCAATCACTCACAGATCCCTGTGCTATACCATAGGGCCACATTGCACATCAATTCCAAATATAAGAGTTTGCATCATAAACCCCAAACTGCCTATCCATTCCACTCCCTCCCCCTTCCACTCTTTGGAACCACAAGTCTGTTATTTTAGGCCATGATCCGTTTCTGTTTTGTAGATAGGATCATCTGTGCCAAATTTTAGATTCCACAAATAAGTTATATTATATGATGGTTGTCTTTCTCTTTCTGGCTTACTTCACTTAGTATGAGAAATATAGCTCCATTCATGTTGCTGCAAATTGCATTAATTTATCTTTTTTGTGGCTATTCCATTGCATATATGTACCACATATTCTTAATCCATTCATCTGTTGATGGACATTTAGGTTGTTTCCATGTTTTGGATATTGTGAATAAACATGTATATTTTTCAATGAAAGTTTTGTCTGGATATATGCCTAGGAGTGGGATTGCTAGATCATATGGTAGTTCTATAGTTTTCTGAGGTACTTTCATACTGTTTTATATGGTGGTTGTACCAGTTTTCATTCCCACCAACAGTGAAGGAGGGTCCCTTTGTCTCATCACCCTCTCTAGCATTTTATATTTGTTGACTTGTTAATGATGGCCATTCTGACATATGACTCTTGACATGTCCCTGACAACCAGATGGATAAGACCCAGCTCCATCCACCAGTGGGCAGACAACAGTGCCTTCCAATATGCATCCCTCACAAGCAACTGTATCAACTTCATCCACCAAGGTGCAGATACCAGAAGTAAAAGGAACTACAGTCCTGCAACCTGAGGAAATGAGACCACAAACACAGAAATTTAGAGAAAATGAAACAGAAAAATATGTTTCAGACAAATGATCAAGATAAAAACCCACAAAAGCAAGTAAATGAAGATGAGATAGGCAATCTACCTAGGAAATAATTTAGAGTAAAGATACTAAGCATTATCTAAGATCTCAAATAAAGAATAAAGGCATGATAAAAGGGTAAAGAAGTGTTTAACAAAGAGCTACAAGATTTAACAAACAAAGATGAGCAATACAAAAGTGAAATGAAAAAAATACTCTAGAAGAAATCAATACAAGAATAACTGAGACAGAAGAAAGAAAACTTGAGCTGGAAGACAGAGTGATAGAAATTACTGATACAGAAAAGATTAAAGAAAAAAGAATGAAAAGAAATGAGGATATGCAAAGGGACCTCTGGCACAATATTAAATATAGGAACATTCTCATTATAAGGGTCCTAGAAGAAGAGAGAGAATGGATCTGAGAAAATATTGGAAGAGAGTTTAGATGAAAAATTTCCTAATATGGGAAAGGAAACACTCAAGACCAGGAATGCAGAGAGTCCTATAAGAGATAAATCCAAAGAGGAACATGATGAGACACATATTATTCAAAATGACATAAATTAAAGACAAGAAAAATATTAAAGGCAACAAGGGAAATGTTACAAAATACATACAAGTGAACTCCAATGACATTATCAGGTGATTTTTCAAAAGAAAATCTGCTGGCCAGAAGAAGTAGCATAATATATTTAAAGTGATGAAAAGGAAAGACTTACAATCATGAACAAGGCTTACATTTAGATTTAACAGAGATATCAAAAGCTTTACAGAAAATGAAAAGCTGAGAGAATTCAGTACCACCAAATTCAACTCTACAACAAATGCTAAAGGAACTTCCCTAGGCATAAAAGAAAAGGTTATGATTAGAAAAAATAAAATTACAAATGGGAAAGTTTACTCATCAAGGCAAACACAATAAAAGTAAGAAAATGTCCACAGGCAAATATGATATCAAAACTAACAATTATGAGGAGAGTACAAATGCAGACTCTTGAAAATTGAATTGAAATTAAGAGGTCAGCAATTTAAGACAACTCTGTATATGTAGAGATTTCTATATCAAAATTTCATGGGCACTGCAAACCAAAAAACTACAATAAACATACACACATAAAAAATTAAACAGAAAACCAAAAATGCAACATTAAAAATAGTCATCAAATCACAAAAAAGAGAACATATAAGGAAGGGAAAAATAAAGACATAAAATAACAAATTCTATACAATTAAGAAAATGGCAATAAGTATATATATATATATATATATATATATATCAATGATTACATGAAATGTAAATCGATTAAATTCTCCAACAAAAAGACATAAATGCGCTGAATGGATACAAAAAGACCCATTATATGCTGTCTAGAGAGGATCACATCTGATCTGGGACACATAGAGACTGAAAGTGAGAGGATGAAAAGGGATATTCCATGTAAATGAAAAAAGAAAGCTGGAGTAAAAATACTCATATTAGATAAAATAGACTTTAAAATAAAGACTGTTACAAGCCCCAAAGATAGATACTACATAATGATCAAGTGATCAATCCAAGAAGATGTAATTGTAAAAATATATTCACCCAATATAGGAGTACCCCAACCTATGAGGCAAGTTCTAAAAGCCATAAAAGGAGAATCAACAATAACCACCTCAACATAATAAAGGCCGTATATGACAGACTCACAGCTATCATCACTCTCAATGGTGAAAAGATGAAAGAATTTCCATTAAGATCAGGAATAAGAGAAGGATGTCCACTCTTTCCATTTTCATCCAAATCCTAGCCAATGCAATTGCCAAGACCAGCTCAGCAACATGGGGCTGAAGAACAGGTGCTGTGAAATTTAAGGAAAAATGTTAACATAAAACAAGACACAGAGACAGTAATGGTGGGTACTGGGGGACTCAAGGTCTCAGGGACCAGGAGCACTGCCTCAAGAAACCACACCACTTTTATTGTGCTCGTTAGATGAGATCAAGTGAGGAGGGGCTATGGGTGTGGCAGATATAGGGTTCATTTACTATGTTATTTTACTATTTTAAAAGCCATTTAGCTGGTAAAAAGTTAAGCTTTTACCCTGACCTTTAGGCACATAACAGTCTTGTTCTTCAGCTTAAGTCATTTGCCAGCACTGTGACTGTTTTTCAAGCAGGAAGATTGGATAAAGTAAAGAATGAAGATGGGATAAAGTAAAGAAGGACAAGATGGAGTTTTCAGAGAAACATGTCTCCTGACATGCAGTCACAGAAGAAAAAGAAATAAAAGGAATTCATATTGGAAAAGAAGATGTGAAACTGTTAGTGTTTGCAGATGACATACTATACATAGAAAATGCTAAAGATGCTAGCAGAAAACTATTAGAGTTCATCAATGAATTTGGTAAGTTTGCAGGAAACAAAATTAAGACACAGAAATATCTTGTGCTAACAACAAAAGATAAGAAAGAGAAATTAAGAAAAGATCAAGATGAGAGGAGTAAGACATCACGTTCACCTTCCACACAGCAAAAAAAAAAAAGTCTACATGTAGAACTATTTACACAGAACATCTACAGAACACTGGCAGAAGACTTTAAACCTCCGAAAAGGGCAAGAAACCCTCCACATAACTGGGTAAAACAAAAGAAAAAGAGAGAGAGAGAAAAGGAATCAGGATGGGACTATCATTCCTGAGAGGGGACTGTGAAAGAGAAAAGGAACCCACACCCTGGAAAACCATCTAACCAACAGGGGTTTCAGCCAAGACAGAGGGACTTCAAAGTTGCTGAGAAAAGTGCAGCAGCTGGACTGAGGGGGACAAAGCATAGTGAGAGCTGCACTGATCATCTGCACCACCAACCCTGACACCAGAGCCTGAGAAACTTTGGTGGGGGCTGGTCACTGAAACTCAGGTTCTGGAGGTCGGTTCCAAGGAGAGGATTAGGATTGGCTGTGTGGAGACAACTTGAGGGGCTAGGGAGTGGTGTGCCATGGGCTGGGGAGCAGAACATCACAGCGAAGTGAACCCAGGAAGAGTTCTGGGCCCACAGGAGAAACAAGGCACCATTGTTGGGGAGGACAAGGGGAGGAGGAGCAGAGTGCCACAGGAATCTCCCTGCACAAACCAGGCTCTCAGAGGGTGGGGTGTCTCTGGTGCAGGCTACATGTGGTAAGAGGCCACTTGTTCTCACTACAGGAGATTGGGCACTTCTTGTGTGGGCTGAGTGGCTGGACTCCGCTTATGTGGGCTAAGGGCAGCAGGGGGCTAAGTGTGATTCAGTGCCTCTTGCATGAAGTACAGGCAGTAGGGACAAAAGATAGCAGTTATTTCAGAAACCAGAGGGAAGCATGGCCTGCCACCACCAGGAGTCTGTGAACAGGCTCCACCATAGGCCTCAGTCACCTCAGAGGTCTGCAAAACAGAGGGAATTTCAACCTACCACCAACCATTGTTGCTCTCACTCCCCTGGGAACACACCCACCCTGCTGCTTTCACTGACAATTGCTCCAGGCAACACTCACACATGCTGGATCACTGTCACTTCCCAGGACCCTGCAACTAGGAGCAACCTGTGTATCACCTCCTGCATGGACTAAGCAGGATGGGGTGACTCTTGCATGGTCTACAGTTTGGGGGGGAAAACCCCCACAGTTATCTCTGACTCCAAAGGTGGGCATAACCTGCCACCACTAGGAGCCCATGAATAGTCATCAGTTGTGGTCCCAATCACCTCAGAGGGCACCACAGAGGAGGGCATTGTGACTGAACATCACCTGTTGTTGCTCTTAATCTGCTGGGAACTCTCACACCCTGCCACTGCCACTGCCACTGCCAAATGCTCTGGGCACCATCCAAATATACTTAAGGCTCATTACCACTTCCCAGAGCCCTGTAACAAGGAGTTGCCTGTTTCACCTTCCTGCAGGTCCTTGCTACTGGCAAGAGCCCAGCAATCAGGCACTGACTACTAGCTCTACCCATTGCCTCCTGCTCCCTGGAAACATACTCTGCACCCTGGGGATAACATCCTGCTCACACCAAAGAGAGAGACAGCAAGTATCCAAAATAAATAGTAACCCCCAAAAAAATACAAAGTGGTGCTCTTGCATAGATATAGCCCATGAAGACTATGGTTTGTTTTTCCTAAACTCACAGAAAAAGAAAAACACAAACAAAATTTAAAAGCTCAGGAACTATTCTCAGTTAAAAGAACAGGAGAATTCACCTGAAGCTGCAAACAATGGAATAGACCTATGCAGTCTAATAGACACTGAGTTCAAAAAGGAGATAGTGAAAATACTGAAGGAATTAAGGGTGAATATGAAGGAATTAAGAGTGGATGTAAACATTAATGCAGATTACTTTAGAAAAGAACTAGCAAATATAAGGAGGAACCAAGAAAAATTAGAAAATACATTTGCAGAGACACAAACTGAGCTAAAGTCACCAAAGAGCAGAATGAATAATGCAGAGGAAAGAATTAGTGACTTGGAAAAAAGAATCATGAAAATCACACAATCAGGACAGCAGACAGAAAACCAAATGAAAACACATGAAAGAAATATAAGTGAGCTATGGGACAATAAAAAGTGGGCCAATCTACACATAATAGAAATTCCAGAAGGAGAAGAAAAATAAAAAGGGATTGGAAATATATTTGAAGAAATTATGGCTGAAAACTTTATAAACCTAAAAAAAAAAAACCAAAAACAAACAAACAAAAAAACATATTATGATACAGGAAGCAGAGAGGGCCCCAAATAAGTTGATCTCAAATGAGCACCCGCCAAGACATATTATAATAAAATTAACAAAATTTAAAGATAAAGAGAGGATTCTAAAGGCAGCAAGAGAAACACACAGAATTAATTATAAGCAAAACTTTGTAAGGCTGTCTGGTGATTTCTCTACAGAAACACCACAGGCCAGAAGAAAGTGGCAAAATATATTAATGTTCTAAAAGGTAAAATTTTGCAGCTTAGACTATTCTACCCAACAGGGATATCATTTAAAATAGAAGGAAAAATAAAAAAATTCCCCAATAAACAAAACTAAAAGAGTACAGCAATAATAAACTCATTCTAAAAGACATAATGAAAGGGCTTCTCTGAAAAAAAGAAGTAAAAAAAAAAAGGATGGAGAAAATCACAATTGGAAAGCAATCACTTAAATAAGCCTGTATACAGATCTAAAAGAAAAAAAAAAAACTATTGTAAAATAGATGATAAACACAAGGAACAGCAAAAGGACAAACATGAAGATGTTAAAAAATGACTTCAAAATCATAAAATGTGGAGAAGAAAAATATGAAAATCTAGACTCCTTTTTAAATAATTTGTTGTTTAGTCCCATATGACTATCAGGTCAGAGCAACCAGATATAGGAGGGAGTTAACGTACTTAAAAAACAAGGCAACCACAAATCAAAACTAAATATTACATTCACAAAAACTAAAAATAAAAGTACATGAGCATATAATACATGGATATCATCAAACCAAAAAAAAAAAAAAAGGAAAGAAAGGAGAAACATAGAATTAACTGGAAATCTAGGTTTAAAATGTCGATAAATACATATCTATCAATAATCACTTTAAATGTCAATGGAATTAATGCTCCAATCGAAAAGCACAGATTGGATAAAAAAGCAAAACCTACAATCTGCTGTCCGGAAGAGACTCACCTTAGGGCAAAGGACACGTATCAATTGAAAGGGAGGGGATGGGAAAATATATTTTATATAAATGGAAAGGACATGAAAGCAGGAGTGCAATACTCATATCAGACAAAATAGACTTTAAAATGAAAGCCATAAAGAAAGACAAAGAAATACACCATTTAATGATAAAAGGATCCATTCAAGAACAAGATTATATAATCATCAAATATATGCCCCTTATATAGGAGCACCCAGATACATACAACAAATACTAACAGACATAAAAGGAGAAATTGATGGAAACACAATAAGAGTAGGAGACTTTAACACCCCACCCACATCAGTGGACAGATATTCTAGGCCAAAAACTAATAAGGCAACAGAGAGCCTAAATGACACAGTAGAAAAGTTAGACTTCATTGACATTTCTAGGACAGTACATCCAAAAAAATCAGAATATACCTACTTTTGAAGTACACATGGAAAATCCTCAAGGATTGCCCACATACTGTGGGAAAAAAACTAACCACAACAAATTTAAGACTATAGAAATTATTTCAAGTATCTTCTCTGACCACAATGGCATGAAACTAGAAATCAACCACAGGAAAAGAAATGAGAAAAAACCAACTACATGGAGACTAAACAGGATCATACTGAAAAACCAATAGGTCAATGAGGAAATCAAAAAGGAAATTAAAACCTCAAGACAAATGATAATGAAAATGGGACAATTCAAAATTTATGGGATGCTGCAAAAGCAGTGCTTAGAGGGAAATTCATAGGAATACAGGCCTCCCCCAAAAAGAAGAAAAATTTCAAATTGACAATTTAACATTCCATGGAAAAAATTTAGAAAAAAAAGAACAAACAGAATCTAAAGTCAGCAGAAGGAAGGAAAATATAAAGATCAGAGAGGAGATAAATAAAATAGAGATTCAAAAAACAATAGAAAAAATCAATAAAACCAAGAGCAGTTTCTTGAAAAGGTAAACAAAATTAGCAATGCTCTGGGCAGATTCACCAAGAAGGAGGAGAGAAATAACTCAAACAAAATAAGAAATGAAAAAGGAGAAATCTCAGCAGATACTTCAGAAGTACAAAAAACCATAAGAGAATACTATGAACAATTATACTCCAACAAGTTTGAAAACCTTGAAGAAATGGACAATTTTCTAGAGACTTACAGCCTGCCAAAACCAAATCAAGAATAAATACATCAGCTGAACAGACTGATCACTAGAAATTAAATTGAATATGTAATAAAAAACACACCCTATGAAAAAAAGTCCAGGACCAGATGGTTTCACAGGCAAATTCTACTAAACATACAAATATGAAATTATACTATTGTTCTTAAACTTTTCCAAAAGGTTGAAGAAGAAGGAACACTCTCAAAGACATTCTATGAAGCCACCTTCACCTTAATACTAAAACCAGACAGAGATACTACCAAAAAAGCAAACTATAGGCCAATTTATTTGATGAATATAGACACTAAAATTATAAACAAAATTTTAGCCAACTAAATCCAACAAGATATAGAAAATATCACACACCAGGACCAACTTCACAAGGATGGTTCAACATACAAATCAACCTATTAACAAAAGAAAAGTCAAAAACTGAATGATCATCTCAACTGACGCAGAAAAAGCATTTGACAAAGTTCAATTAAGGATAAAAACTCTTACTAAGGTGGATATAGAGGGAACATACCTTCTCAAAATAAAAACCGTTTATGACAAACACACAGCAAATATAATATTCAATGGAGTAAAGCTGATAGCCTTCCCACTAAAATCTGAAACAAGACAAGGATGCCCACTCTTACCACTCTTATTTAACATAGTATTGGAAGTCCTAGTCACAGCAATCAGACAAACAAAAGAAATAAAAGGCATCCAAATAGGAAGGGAAGAGGTAAAACTGTCACTGTATGCAGATGACATGACACTATATATAGAAAACCCTAAGGACTCAACCCAAAAACTACCTGAACTGATTGATAAATTCAGCAAAGTAGCAGGATACAAGACAAACATTCAGAAATTGGTTGCAATTCTGTGTACTAACAATGAAATATTAGAAAAGGAATACAAAAATATAATACCTTTTAAAATTGCACCACAAAAAATCAAATACCTGGGAACACATCTGACCAAGGAGTTAAAAGACTATTGCCGAGAACCATAAAACATTAATCAAGGAAACTAAAGAGGATTCAAAGAAATGGAAAGATATTCCATGCTCCTGGGTTGGAAAAATGAATATCATAAAAATGGCCATACTACATAAAGCAATCTACAGATTCAATGCAATCCCTATCAAATTACCCATGACATTTTTCACAGAACTAGAACAAACAGTCCAAAAACTTATATGGAACCATAAAAGACCCAGAATTGCCAAGGCAATCCTGAGGGAAAAAAAAACAAGTCAGAGGCATAACTCTCCCAGACTTCAGGCAATATTACAAAGCCACTGTCATCAAGATAATGTGGTAGTGGTACCAAACAAACATACAGACCAAAAGAACAGAATAGAGAATCCAGAAATAAACACAAACAGCTATGGTCAATTAATTTTTGACAAAGGAAGCAAGAATATAAAATGAGAAAAGACAGTCTTTTCAGCAAGTATTGCTGGGAAACCTGGATAGCTGCATATAAATCAATGAAACTAGAACACACCCTCAAATCATGCACAAAAAATAAACTCAAAATGTCTTAAAGACTTAAATGTTAGACAAGAGAGCATCAAACCCCTAGAAGAGAACATAGGCAAAATATTCTCTGACATCAACCTTACAAATGTTTTCTTAGCTCAGTCTCCCAAGGCAATAGAAATAGAAGCAAAAATAAACCAATGGGACCTAATCAAACTAAGTTTTGCACAGCAAAGGAAACCATAAAAAAAAAAGGGACAAACCAACAGAATGAGAGAAAATAGTTCCAAACAATGCAACTGGCAAGGTCTTAATCTCTAAAATATACAAACAACTTACACAACTCAACAGCAAAAGAGCCAACAAACCCAATTGGAAAATGGATGAAGACCTGAATAGACATGCTTCCAAAGAAGATAAACAGATGGTCAGCAGTCACATGAAAAAAGACTCAACGTAACTGATTATTAGAGAAATGCAAATCAAAACTACTATGGTGTACCATCTCACACCTTTCAGAATGGCCATCATTAATAAGTCCACAAATAACAAACACTGGAGAGGGTGTGGGGTAAAGGGAATCCTCCTCCGCTGTTGGTGGGAATGTAAGTTGGTACAACCACTATAGAAAATAGAATGGAGGTACCTCAGAAAACTAAGTTTTAACTAAAAGTTTAAACTAAAACTAATATGACTCAGCAATCCCACTCTTGGGCATATATCTAGACAAAACTTTCCTTGAAAAAGACATATGCACCCATATGTTCATTGAAGCACTATTCACAGGAGCCAAGACATGGAAACAACCTAAATGTCCATAGATAGATGAATGTATTAAGAAGATATGGTGGTTGGAGTTCCTGTCGTGGTGCAGTGGTTAACGAATCCGACTAGGAACCATGAAGTTGCGGGTTTGGTCCCTGGCCTTGCTCAGTGGGTTAACGATCTGGCGTTGCCGTGAGCTGTGGTGTAGGTTGCAGACGCTGCTTGGATCCCGTGTTGCTGTGGCTCTGGCGTAGGTCGGAGACTACAGCTCCGATTTGACCCCTAGCCTGGGAACCTCCATATGCTGTGGGAGTGGCCCAAAGAAATAGCAAAAAGACAAAAAAAAAAAAAAAAAAAAAAAAAAGATATGGTGTGTGTGTGTGTGTGTGTGTATACACACACGCAATGAATACTAGTCAGTCATAAAAACCTACAAAATAATTCCATTTGTGGTAACATGGATGGAACTAGAGATTCTCATATTAAGTGAAGTAAGTCAGAAAGAGAAAGATAAATACCTTATGTATTTATCTGCAATCTAATATGTTGCACAAATAAACCTTTCCACAGAAAAGAAACTCATGGACTTGGAGAACAGACTTGTATTTGCCAAGGGGGAGGGGGAACGAGTGGGATGAACTGAGAATCTGGGTTTAATAGATGCAAACTATTGCATTCAGAGTGGATAAGCAATGAGACCCTCCTGTATAGCCTTGGAAACTATATCTAGTTACTTGTGATGAGGCATGATGGATGATATATGAGAAAAAAACGAATGTGTATGTGTGTTTGTGTGAGAGAGAGACTGGGTCACTTTGCTTTTCAGTATAAAATTGACAGAACACTGTCAACCAACTATTATGGAAAAAATAAAAATCAAAATAAAAATCATTATAAAAAGTAAATAAAATAACATAAAATATTGATTAGAAAAAAGAGAAATTAAGAAACAACCCCATTTACCATCACATGTAAAAGAATAAAATACCTAGGAAAAAACCTACCTAAAGAGGCAAAAGACCTGAAAACTGAAAATTATAAAACACTGATTAAAAAAAATCAAATAACACAAATAGATGGAGAGATATACCATGCTTTTATATTTGAAAATTCAATATTGTAGTATGACTATATTACCCAAGGCAATCTGCAGATTTAATGGAATCCCTATCAAGTTAACAATGGAATTTTTCACAGAACTAGAATGGAATTTTTAAATTTTGTATTGAAACTATCTCTGAATAGCCAAAGCAATCCTGAGAAAGAAATACAACTGGAGGAGTCAGGCTCCTATACTTCAGACTATACTACAAAGTTCTAATAATCAAAACAGTATGGTATTAGCAAGCACACATACAAAAAAATATATATATAGATCAATGGAACAGGATAGAAAGCCCATAGTTTAACCCACTCACCTATGGTCAACCAATCTATGACAAAGGATGCAAGAATATACAACAGAGAAAACACAGTCTCTTCAGTAAGTGGTACTAGGAAAACTGGAGAGCCACATGTAAAAGAATGAATTTAGAATATTCTTTACCACCATACACAAAAATAATCTCAAAATAGATTAAATACCTAAATATAAGTCTGGATAATATAAAACTCCTAGATGAAAACATAGGCAAAGCATATTTTGACATAAATCACAGTAATATATTATCATTCCACCTCCTAGAGTAATGAAAAGAAAAACAGAAATGAATGGTTGTGACCTAAACAAACTTAAAAGCTTTTACACAGCAAAGGAAGACATAAAATGAACAAAAAAGACAACTCAGAGAATGGGAGAAAATCTTTGCAAATAAAACAATTGATGAGGTTTTAATCTATAGAATATACAAATATTTTATGCAGTTTTTCATCAAAAAAGTAAACAACCCAATCAAAAAATGATCAGAAGATCTAAATAGACTTTTCTACAAAGAAAACAAGCTGATGGACAAAAAGCACATGAAAAGATGCTCAACATCACTAATTATTAAACAAATGAAAATCAAATCTACAATGAAGTATCACTTCACACTGGTTAGAATGACCGCCATCAAAAAGTCTACAAAAAATATATGCTGGAGAGGGTGTGGAGAAAATGGAACCCTCCTACACTATTGGTGGGAATGTGAACTGGTAAAACAACTATGGAGAACACTATGGAGATCCCTTAAATAGCTAAATGTAGAACTGCCACATGATCCAGCAATCCCACTCCTGAGCATATAACTAGAGAAAATGATAATTCAAAAAGATACATGCTTGGGGTTAATAGATGCAGACTATTGCCTTTGGAATGGATTAGCAATGAGATTCTGCTGTGTAGCACTGGGAACTACGTCTGGTAACTTATGATGGAGCATGGCAATGTGAGAAAAAAGAATGTATACATGTATGTGTAACTGGGTCACCATGCTGTGCAGTAGAAAATTGAAAGAACACTGTAAACCAGCTATAATGGAAAAAATCATTATATGTAAAAAAAGAAAAATAAATAAAAAGATACATTCACCCCACTGTATGTTGTAGCACTACTTACAATAACCAAGACATGGAAATAACCTAAATGTCCATCAGCACTTGGATAAAGGATAAGGATAAATGAGTGGTTAAAGATGAAGTACATATATGTAATGGAATATTAGCCATGAAAAAATGAAATGATGCTGTTTGCAGCAAAATGGATGGCCCTAAAGATTATTGTACTAGTGAAGTAAGTCAGAAAGAGAAAGACAAATATCATATGAGGTCACATATATGTAGAATATAATAAATGCTACAAAGAACTTATTTGTAAAACAGAGCAAACTAACAAATTTTGAGGTCAAATGTATGTTTGCCAAAAGGGAAATGAGGGGAAGGAGGGATCAACTGGGGGGATGGGATTAGTATATACACACTAGTATGTATGGAATAGATAAATGTCAAGGACCTGCTGTATAGCATAGGTAAATCTACTCAATATTCTGTTATAATCTATATGGTAAAAAAGAATAGCTATATCTATATGCACAAGTGATTCACTTTGCTGTACACCTGAAACTAATACAACATTGTAAGTCAACTACACTCCAATAAAATTTTTTAAAGAAGTTAACTTATGGATTATGTCTGCTTCGTCTGCAAATTGTTTGGTGAAATTGATAATTCCAGAAGTTAGAATTTATGCTTCTATCAGATATTAATCAGTTTTATATCTAACCAAGGACTCCTAACATTCTTTTGTTCAGTGTTCTACAAACACCTAATTCGCAAATGCTCTTTGGACCATTCATAACATATTTCTTATACTTAATAACTTGAATACAATTTTTGACATAAATTCATTTTATTGTTATATGAGTCATAATTTTATCTTTTCAAAAACTATACCTAAGTTCCTTGCAATCTTGCACAATATTCACAGCATTATTACAAAGTAAGAGTATTTGTCTCTGTCCATTAAGAAATGTGAGGCTCATACAGAGAAAATAGTAGAATATCATATAGCTATTGATGTTGGAACTAGAAATAGGGAACAACATTTGCTCTATGCTCATGCTTCTCAAATTAGGCCAAATGGCAAAGTGTTGAAGTTCTACAAAGTTAGGAATAAAGTAAAATGGCAAGGCCTTCTAATATTATTAATTTTATTAAAATATTTTGGGAAAATATGCAATTTAAAGTGTAAATTTTATACTATAAAACATTTGCACTGAATCCAAAATTATATAAATGTTTACACTTGCTCATTAAATAAATTTATTTTGAACTGAATTCCATAACTTCCACTGCTGTTGAGATATGCAGGTTAAAAAACAATTTAGAAGCACTGTCATACTAATGCCTTCTACCAATATGTTAATTCATACATAGTTGAACATAATTGTAGGGTTTTGGTCTACTTTAATTCCAAATTCTTCATATCAGAATTGCATTGTACAGGTTTGGCAAACTGACTAGATTATTGCAAATTTTATGGCTCAGAGTTGAACCATATTATGAATTACTAATTAAGCAGCCTTTGTCAAATGAACAAAACACATGCTATATAGAGAGCATAAAAGTGAACAGTATCTATACTGATGAACAAAAATTCTGATATTCAACAGCCTTTTTCAACAACTAATTTTACATATATATTTTATTTCTCCCTAAAAAAATAGAGATCATAACCACTTTCCACCCATATACTTTCTGATTTAGTGTTAATCTGAGTAGATAGGTTTGTGTATTATATTTAAATTCTGGACTCTCTTTCCTTGTAGGACCTTAATTAAATATTTGCTTAAAACCTCATTTATTAAATAACCTTATTTGAAAGCCTATAATGTGCCAAAATTTTAACAATTAATTTGTATATACACAACTTTGCAAGTATGTATTGGTAAATATACAAATTATTTTGTTTATGTGTAATACAAGACAGAAAAGTATGTGAAGAAAATGAAATGTGAACTTGACATTCTAAATAGATAGCATCTGTACTGATTTTTCTATAAAGTTCATTCAAAGAGACTTTCTTCTTTCTTTCTGAACAGTTATTCTATTTATACTAAAGTTTTTCATATGTGTACTATATTATTTATTTCAAGGAAGATGTAATAAAGGGTACTATGTCTACTTTCCCATATTAAACAGCTAGAGAAATTGACACCAAATAAATTAAACAAAATTTTTCAGATACTGGACAATAGGCAGCGTGGAACCGCAATACCTGAGAGGGGATGTGGGAATTACAAGGTGAGTCTTACAACTTCACCATTTTAATACCTGAAGGTATTTTACAGGATGCAATGGAAAGGTGAGAAATTCAAAAAAGGGATGAAAGAGAAAGAGATTGGAGTTTGGGAAGGTCAAAGGAACCAAAATCTGCAAGACAGAGATTTAGAGCAACAGGTCTATACAGAGAGATATCTAGAGATTTGAAAGCCTCTCCATATGTCTTATCTCAGTATTGATGTGTAATTTCAAAGGAGAAAATCACCTGAAACCAGAAAAAGAAGTTGTGGAAAATATATAAAGGCTTACACAAGGTAAGGAATAATTTGTTTCTAATATTCAAAGTGAAAAGCATTAGGTAGAATAATCAGAAAGGTACCTACTGGTAGTGAAGTTAAATTATCCCTGGAAAAGAAAATATTTCTCTGGACCTGAACTACCAAGTCTTCAATGCAAACATTGAGAGATTACAAACTACTAAACTATGGGCCAGAGCAAAATAAAGCACTAGTTCAAGGAATGCAGAAAAATCCAGCAACCCATAGTGGATTTACCAGCACATTCAAATGCTCACTATCCAATTTAAAAATTAGAAGGTATATGCAGCAGAGCAAAAAAATAAAATTAGCAGAATAATAACCAAGAGAAAAATCAGTCCATAGAAACAGATCCAGAAATGACAGAGATTGAGGAACTATCAGGGAAGGACAACAAAAGAGCTGTTATCAATACGTTACATGTATTTAGAAGCAGCTGTGACCATGATGTAAAAAATGATAAAAGACATGGAAAAGTATCTAGAGATAAAAACATACAGTATCTGAAAATTTTAAATGTATTAAAAGGAATGAAGAGCAATTTTGATACTGAAGAAGAAAGTAAGTGAATGTGAGATAGCAGCTTTTGAAAATGAAGTATAGCACATCAGTTTCAATAAGAACATCCATGAACAGTGAAAATATAAAATGTTTGGGTAATTAAAGATACATAACTCAAGTAAAAGGAGAGGAAAAAATGGAGTATAAATATTTTTTAAATGACTGATATGTTCCAAAATTTGAAGGAAATTATAAAACCACAGTTAAAACAAGTTTAACAAAGCCAAAGGATAAATTGAAAATCAAAGAATTTCACAAGAGGAACAAAATTAAAACGACAATAGCTTCTGGTCAGAAATTATATGTGGAAAGAATATAAGGAGATATACATAAAGCACATTAATTTAAAACAATAGAATTCTTATTTTAGTAAAAATAGTTTTAAAAAGAAAAGGCAAAATATTTTTAGACAAACATTGAAAGAAATTATCAGTAGAACTCTATTATAAGATCCAGTAAGAAAAGAAGTTTTTCAAGAAGAAAAAAAAGTTATATCAGATGGAAATTTGAGATCCAGAAATGAATATGAAAATATAGGAGAAGTTTTCTCATTTTTAACAACTTTAAAGGATAAATGATTGTTTAAGACAACAATATAAACAATAATGTCTTTTGCATTTTATAAGATGCATGAAGTAAAATGAATGACACCAAAAGCCTATAGGATGTAATACAGAAAGGGAAGTATATTGTCGTAAGTTTCATACACTCTTCAGGAAATGGGAAAATGTTATTTAGAAAAAGACTCTTCCCCACTACAGGGAGAGAGATGGAGGTGGTGGATAGAGAGAATCAAACAATAAAGAATGAATAATTAAAAATTCAACTAATGCAAATGATGTTAAGGAGAGAAGAAAAACAAAGCAGAAAGCATATGGAACAAATAGAACAAATAATAGTTTTAAACTCAAACATATCAATAATTATAATAAACATAACTGGTTTAAACACTCAAAGTAAAAACCAAGGACTATCATAGGTTGTTTTAAAAACCCAACTCTATGCCACAAGAAACCCATCCTAAATTTGCATATACAGATGAGGTCAAGTTAAACTGTTGGGGGAAATTTCCATTATAAAACACAAGGGCTTCCTCAACTTGAGAGCCCTTGCCTGGAACAAGACCTGCTATGCATTCGGGCATCCACAGCTCCATGTCCATTGAGACTCAGAGAACTGAAGCAATGCTGACACTCTGGTTGCTGTTGTTGCAGTGAGTAACACAGGGTCCTTTGTCTCTGATCCAAAAGTCTCCTGTCTTTTGCCAACAACCAGGTAACTGTAGTGGGCTAACTTGTTGACTTGCAAGGAGAATGATCCAGAGAGTTAGAAAGCCAAGGAGAAACTAACCTTACTTAACCTCAGAAGTCAGATAGCATAATTCTATAGCATTCCTATTCATAAGAATCTAGTAATAAATTCAACCCACACTAAACTAGAGGAATTAAGCATCCCCCTCTGATGGGAAGGGTGTCAAAGAATTTCTGGACATATTTTAAAGAGACCATGTCATGTGGTTCCATTTATAGGAAGTTCTAGCAGAGAACAGATCAGTGGTGGCCAGTGACTAGGAGTGGGGAATAGGAATTGACCACTAAAACAGGTAAGGAAATCTTGTGAGGGAATAGAAATGTTCTGTGTCATAATCATTATTCTCATTCTACAACTAATAAAACAGTGTGCTTAAAATAGATTTATACATTATATCTACATAAATGTGATTAAGTTTGGAAATATACACCTTGATAAAATATTGGTTGTTATAAATGTGGAGGTGTAGGGTCTTGACAGAGGGAATGGAGATGTCTGAGGGAGAGTGACAAGACAGGTGATTGCTTCAGTGACATCCAAGGGAGTGAGTAATTTCCAATCCAAATCTATGTCTAGCACGCTTTCCTAGCCTGACTTCTCCAAATTAAAGGGCTCCAGTAAGTGTCAGTAGCAATTATGCTTGTTTTCCTTCACAATCTTTTCTGGGGGATAGGACGAGTACAATGAACCCAGCACCAATGCCAACATCATGGAAATCTTCCTGTGCCAGTGTCCACCAGTGCACTTGATCTTGGCAATGGGAATTGTTAGTACGCAATACTGTCACTCGTGCAACACCAGTCAGGGTGCTGTTACCAAGGGACAATGGCAGTATGGGAGGAAATATCATGGAAGTCAAAGCAAGGTCATGGCAAGTGTCATAGAGACACCAGGAGTGCCAGTTCTCAGAGCACAACATAGACTTTCCTAGCATCCCTCAACTACTCAGAGAAGGTTTTAGGGTGATCTCGTTGTGTCAGAAAATAATCAAGGTCAATTCAGAGAAGCCAAACACTATTTAAATCTGATACAAAATAGAAATTATCAATAGACTGAAACTCAAAGAGGGTGGGAGCACAGCAAAAGTGAGCAAAGTCATTCTTCAGAAGAAATGCTTTTTATCTGTTCAAGTAAAGGGCATCTGCTTTCACTAAAGGATCCCTTCTCTCCGAAAGATGGCCTGATAGTCCAGTATCTCTTCTAACAGAAATAATAATTCAGTGTATCTAAGTTCAAAGTGAACACTTCATTATCTAGCATTGATGAGGATTTGGAGTATCTGTTTAAACATACACTTCATAGAATTATCACAAATCAAATAAAAATTATCCACTTTAAAGGAACTTTAATTACCCCAAGATGTTTCAAACTATTAACTTCTGTAATAATCACCTAAAGTTCTTGTTATAATGAAATCTACTGGGCCTGATTTTGTAAATTTTGAGAGGGATCCAGGAATCTGCATTTTAAACCAACACCCTGAGTGATTCTAAAGCAAACGGACTTCAAAACACTCACATTTTGAGAAACACTGAAAAGAGTAATATTTATACTTAACAGAGCATAATTTCAGAACATTCTGAAGTATGCAGGCTTCATGCTATGTTATCAAATAGAAAGGCTATGCCATCAAAACCTTAATCCTGCAGGGGAAATGTATGCTTACTTTCTTAAACACATTTAATAAAAATTCTAGGAGTTATAGAGGTATTTATATTAGTGTTTTTCCACCACCTCAACACATTTTACATGAATATTTTCTCTTTCACTATCTCCTTGGATCACTGTGATATAATTTTTTATCTCCTCTCATAGGCATATTTTTCTAATCTCAA
This sequence comes from Sus scrofa, assembly GCF_054392235.1. Classification (NCBI taxonomy): domain Eukaryota; kingdom Metazoa; phylum Chordata; class Mammalia; order Artiodactyla; family Suidae; genus Sus; species Sus scrofa. The sequence continues at coordinate 46,864,089 of NC_139390.1, read as the reverse complement.
ATGTTCCCTACTCTTGTTCTATAATATAATCTATACTGTCTTAACTTTTTTAGAATTCTTTCTCGAAAATAATTAACTGACACTCTTTTGCCTGAATCTGATACTGAATTTTATAAAAGCAGCTTGGTACTCACATATATTTAGTTAATACTGAATCAATATTATATATTTAAATATAACATAAGAATTAAGGCTCTGGATGACAAAAAGTTCTCCTGGCTTTTTTAGGAATTTAGTTAGCCTACGTGAAAACTGGCAGATTCCTAGGCCTGGCTATCTTAGTAAAGTACACGATATTAAAAACTGACTTACAGGCAATAGACATAACAATAGTCATTATAATTGTACACAGCTGTCTATACGATTTTTCTAACAGGTTCACATTTTGCAGTCATCTTACCATAGCTGGGATTCTTTCCAGAGAGAAAACTCATCTCTTTCTTCTTTAAATTATAAAAGAAAAACTTATAACTGCTATTGTTATACAGTGCCAATGTTGAATTATAAAGCTAAACACTTCTGATTACTTTTCACTTTCTTATTTATGATTTTCTGGGGAAACAGATGTTCGACTCCATCTACCACATGAGTGTTCATATATTTGAGACAGACTATTATTACCATTTAATGGTGTAAAATAGCAACTGTTCCCAGAATGCACAGAAAAATACAATCTTATAGTGCAGAAATTTAAGGAAAAACAGGACTCAGTTGTGCATTTTAAAAGGAAGTAAGGTTTTCTAGTATCATTTTAAGCAGTAGATTATTGATGGTTGTATAAGGTTTGAATTTGAAAATTAGCACACTGAAGGCACAGATGGTTTTTCTTCACACACAATTTTTTAAAAACTTACTGCTCAGTACACTATTTCCCGAAAAATTCTTGTCTATTATCCAGATAACATCAAGACGCTTTTTCTTCAGACTTTCCCCCAACTTTTTTCTTTTTAGGGATGCACTTATGGCACATGGAAGGTCTCAGGCCAGTTGTCAAATTGGAGCTGCAGCTGCAGGCCTACACCATCCCTATGGCAACACTGGATCTGAGCTGCATCTGGGACCTATGCCACAGTTTGTGGCAATGCCTGATACTTAACCCACTGAGCAAGGCCAGGGATTGAACCCACATCCTCATGGATACTAGTTAGGTTCTTAACCCATTGAGCCACAACAGGAGCTCCCTTATAGAACCTTTTAATGCCTTTATGGAAACAAAGTCTATTCTTACATATCCACATGTTATACATGTTGTGTGCTGTCCTTGCAAGAAGCAGCACTGAATTTAAATACATTTTTTCATCTCTCTCCCTAGAGACATGTAAGCAGCTTGGGGGAAAAGATAAAGCAGTGCCTAGGATATTGTAGGTTTTCAATATTCATAACATAATTTTAAGTCTTTTGTTATTTCCTATCAATTCATGTTATTCTTTCTTTTCCTCCTCACACATTTTTTTTTCCTGTGAGAATTTGTTTTTTGGGAGCACTAGTTCTCATCTTTTTTAAACCTCTCATTATTGATCTTTTTTTAAATTCCTTTTTATGGCCTCACCTGTGGCATATGAAAGTCCCTGGGCTAGGGGTTGAATTGGAGCTGCAGCTGAGACCTATGCCATAGTCATAGCAACAGCAGATCAGAGACACTGTGCTGCACCTCACAGCAATGCTGGATCCCCAACCTTCTGATTGAGGCCAGAGATCGAACCCTCATCCTCATAGATACTAGGCAGTTTCTTAACCTACTGAGCCACAGTGGGAACTCATTTTCTATGGTTTTAAAAACCCAGTTCTATTTTGGAGTTCCCACTGTGGTGCAGCAGAAATGAATCTAAGAAACATGAGGTTGTGGGTTCAATCCCTGGCCTCGCTCAGTGAGTTAAGGATCCGGTGCTGCCGTGAGCTGGTGTAGATCACAGACGAGGCTCGGATCTGGCGTTGCTGTGGCTCTGGCATAGGCCGGTGGCTACAGCTTCGATTAGACCCCTAGCCTGGGAACCTCCATGTGCTGCGGGTGTGGCCCTAAAAAGACAAAAGACAAAAAAAAATAAAAATAAAAAATAAAAACCCAGTTCTATTTCAATTTCTGTATCACTGTGAAAACCGTTCTTGTTCAAGTTCTTTCCTATGGGAAGCTATACATACAACAATATTAATACCTCACCATTTCCAACAACATTTACTATTAAAGACGAAATGGTTATCATTAAAATCACTGTCATTATTTTACTTTAGGCAGGTGAGAAAATTGAGGAGTAAAGAGATCAGAACTACTCACATGTAATCAAGATAAGTTCTAACACTAGAAATTTCTTTCTTACCGGAGTTCAGTTCAGTTTTTGGTACATCTATTTGATTTGAATTTGTATTTTGTATTTCTTTTCAAGAAGTTAAAATGATACTTTATTCAGTAAAATATTTTCATACTGTGAAATACCCACTTATTTCAACACATTTGTTTTGAGAAATTCCATCTTTGTTAGATGAGCCAGTGTGACAGCGAAAAGGTATGTACCCTTGCAACTGTTGCTTCAGCAAGTGTTTCAACAGGATAACAGGAGCATATGTGTAGCTCAATCAGACACAATTCTCATTCTTATCCACTACAACTTCGTCTTTGCTCCTACCCTCTCTCTGACTGGTTAGTTTTTGAAAAAATACTTTACTTTCTGGCAGGATAAGAAAGTTGTAATAAGTTCAGACATGAGCTAAGGCCTCCAAGGTCTATAGTCCTTGCAATAACCTTCTCAAAGTCATGATGAGCAGCCATCCATACTGATTCATAGAAAATCAAGGCATTAAAAAATCTCCACGGCTCTGTTTCCTTTAGATGCCGTTCTTACCACAGGGGTGTGTGTGTGTGTGTGTGTGTGTGTGTGTGTGTGTGCGCCCGCGCATATATAAACAGAGCTGTAGGTATATCTAGAATGCTGATTCCACTTAAGATCATTGCTCTAAGGATCCATTTATTTCACAACTATCTTTGGATTGTCTTCTATATATCAAGTCCTATGATATGCATTGAGGATAGAATGATATAATGGCTTACTATTTCATCAAATAATATTAACCACAGAAACAAATATGAGAGTGAACTAAGTATAAAAAATGGGGCATTATAAGAAACAATTGGAAAGTAACTTAGATTGAGAGGCTTCTTTGAAGAAGCAACACTGAAGCTGACACTTCAGGGATGGAATGCAGTTGAACCGTAGATAAAATAATGTTTCAGACAGTAGCTATAGCCTGCTTTGATGTCCATGAGGTAAGGAGAACAATGGCATCTTACAGAAGAACTAAGAAGGACTCTGGACCAGGAATCTACCCCTAGGAGAGAAGATGCTTAAAATAAAGCCTGAGGACCATGATGGACTTTGTAGGATATAACTAGAAAGTGGAAGTTTTATCTTGAATACAATGGAAAGGCCTCCTGGAAGAGTTTAGAGTAGAAGTACTGCATGGCTAACACTTTAAGAAAATCTCAGTGTAATAGGAGGGTGACTAAAATGAATAATCAAAGTGAAAGTAAGGAAATAGCTCTTCTAGATGTATGAAATAGGAGACACACTGACTTGGCAATTGAAGCTTATTTGTTGTGAACAGACACAACCATGTACTCAAGGTCAACTGTCCCTAATCATCAGGAAATCGTCCAACTGCGCTAGCAGCATCTCATAGCTCAGTAGACATATCTTTTTTTCACCCTGCTATGAGTCTGAAAATTCTTTCTCCAACATGCACAAGGACCACAGAAAGAAGAAAATTATGCTAGACAAAAAAGGAACATTGGTGGTTATAAGGTCACTTTGCTTTAGGGGCTGGCAGGGCTCTGTCAAGCCATTCACCTCGAGGGATTCTTGATTGACTGCTCTAGGATTCCATTTCTGGGAGATCAGAAATGTAAGTCTTGGTTTGGTGATGTGGGGCTTAACATCAGTGACTTCATCTGGGCCCTTTTGTCTTGTTTTTAACGGTGTTCACTTGTATTTCTCATTTCAGAGCAAAAATGGGGAGTTATTTCTCTAATTTGTAGAAACTTCTCCTTCTAGAAGGTATCTCTTTGCTTCATAAACACATACATATACATGAGGATAATTGGGCTTGAGGACAATTTGGGTTTAATCAAGTGACAGAGACTCTTGAGAAATGACCCTACCACCTTAAAATCTCCTAAATAGAAATTAGAGAGTTACAAATTCATTAGTAACATAAACTATGGGGGTAGGAGTTCAAATCCAGGATCTTCTTTTTACTGGGTATTTGAACTAGAGTATACACAGTTTATATTCCCAAATCTCTGTTCTCTTATTTGTTAAATACAGATAATAATAGGATCTTCCTCATTGGAGTATTGTGATGGTTAATTAAATTAGCCTAGGTGAAATATTATAAAGCCTCAAAAAAAACAAAACCACTTATTTGTTGGTGACCATTTTTATTTTCACTCCAGTTCTATTCATTTTGGAAGAGATTTCTATTTAGCTAATGTCAATAAACTAATAATATTCACACCTACAGTGGAATCATGGGAAAATCACGTATGCCAATCTGAGGAGACATTGCATAGTGATCATTACGAAAAAATTGTTTGAATTTTTTTTTGTCTAATATCCATCTTCAGATTTTTCTGGATATGAGCATTTGGAAACACATAAAGAAAACTCTAGATTAAACTCATATTTGAAATTAAAATAGTCAACCTCCTGCCAAGTCAGATTTCCATATATTTTTGGCATATTAAAAAAGTAAATACAGATGGACAGGGAGTTTGAGGTTAGTAGATGGAAACTATTACATTTAGAATGGATAAACAATGGGATCCTAATGCACAGAACAGGGATCTATCCAGTCTCTTTGGGTAGACCATGACTGAAGATAATATAAGAAAGGGAATGCACATATATATGTATGACTGGGTCACAGAAAAAAAACGGCACAACAGTAAACCAACTATACTCTAATAAAAATAAAATTAAAAAAAAAAACTGCTTAGAGGAGTTTCCTTTGTGGCTCAGCACGTTAAGAACCTGCCATAGTGTCCATGAGGATGCAGGTTCGATCCCTGGCCTCGCCCAGTGGGTTAAGGATATGGCATTGCCAAAAACTGTGAAGTAGGTCACAGATGCAGCTGATATGGCACTGTGGCTGTAGCATAGACCTGCAGCTGCAGCATCAATTCAACCCCTAGCCTGGGAACTTCCATATGCTGCAGGTGCAGCCCTAAAAAGAAAAAAGAAAATTTAAAAACTGCTTAGAAAAATGCATGCATCCTAAATCCTTTACATGACCCTCAAAGTAATTGTGGTCCAACTATAAACTACTTTTCCAACTTCAACTACAAAAATGCTTTTCACAGCTTGTGTTCTTCATCCCCAAGGGAACCTACCATTGTTAGAATGCACTGCACATCTCTCTGGTGCCTCTCCCAGGTTGACTGCGTTATAAAGAGAGCTGAAAACAGAGATTCCTGGGAATCAGTACTCTCTGGAGAAAAAAAGTACTATAGGCTGAATGCTTTACCCACCACAATGTATCTGCTGAAACCAAATTCCCAATATGATGACTAGGACGGGGGCCTCTGGGTGGTGATTAAGTCAAGAGGGTGGATCCCTCATGAATGGATTCTGTGCTGTATGGAAGAGACTCTACAGAGATGCCTCACCTTTTCCGCTTCACACATATGAGGATAGAGTGAGAAGATGGCCATCTATGAACAGAAAGAGGGCTTTCACTAGGCACTGAATCTGCCAGAACCTTGATCTTGAACTTCTCAACCTCCAGAACTGGGAGAAATACACTACTGTTTTTGATAAACTACCTGTTCTGTGGCATTTTTGCAATTGCAATCTAAATGGACTAGGACAGTGAGTAAGGGAAATAATAAAAATGCATTGCTCACCTTTGTCTTTAAAGAGCATATTGGTTTTAATCAACATTTAACACATTTTTCTATCTTCTTCTATAGTGAGTTACTAATATGTAGGAAAGAGCATTGGAATAAGGGCAGTTTTTTTTCTTTTTGCTTTTTACTCTCAAAACAGTACTATTCCTAGTAAAAATCTCTATTACATAATGAAAAGTTTTAAAATATGTCTTCAAATGTATTGTCAGTAAAAGTGAATATTTTATAGGAAATTTTAAGAGTAGAAATCTCATTTTCTGGAAAAAAGCCATTATATACTTTACATTTCAATGTTACATTTATGGCTATGAATTTAAGTCCATCTATTGTATTTCATGTCAAACCTTTCAAAATCACCATTATTTTTTGTCATTGAAATTCCATTTGGTATTATTCCAAGATCAGCTATATCAGCCATTCCTTTTTTTTTTTTGGTACCGAAACTGAAAGCTTTTAGACATAAAATTCATAGAGCTAAAATGAGCAGAGGTCACCTTAGCCCAAGTCCTAAATGTAATGAAAGCCCAAGTCATTCAGAAAGCTAGCGGTCCACCTTTTCCATTAAAGAACAAGCCACCATTTCAATATTTTATAAACTTTATAGGTTTTTTTCTGTATGCAGAATTAGAATGGGTCCATGTTTTCTGCTTTCAGGGCATCTCGGACACAATCTAGATTTTCACTGACTTTCATAATTGAAATCAAACACTTGTGTCCATGCAGCTTTCTCATCTAGTTTAACTTCTTTTTCTTCTTCCACCTCACCCACAGGATATGTAAGTTCCTGGGCCATAGATCAAATCCGAGCTGCAGCTTCAACCTACACCATAGCTGCAGCAAGGCCAGCTGCTTAACCCACTGTGCTGGGCTGGGGTTCCAACCTGCACTGCCACAGAGACAATGCTGGGTATTTAACCCACTGAACTACAGCAAGAACTCCTAATTTTTTTACAACACTGTCAAAATGATTTGGAGTTTAATTAAACCATTTTATAAAGCCAACTGCAATATATGAGTGATCAAGCTTCTTCCAGTATTTAATATCAACACTATTTTTTTTTTTATTTTAGTCATCCTGATTATGGTGTAGTAGTATTTCACTATTGCCTTGACTTGCATTTCCCTAATGGCCAATTATATTGAGCATTTCTTCATATGCTAATCTGCCTTCTTCATTGAAATGTATTTACATGTATTTTGCTGAATTTCTAATTGGATTATTTATCTTTTAAATGTTGAGTTTGGAGAGCTCTCTGTGTTCTACATACTAGTCCTTTATTAGATATGTGATTTGCAAATATTTTCACCCACTTTGTAGCATAATTTTTCATTTTCTTTTGCAGTGTAAAGTTTTAAATTTTGATGAAATACAATTTTTCAGTTTTTTATTTCGTGAACCAATTTTTTGGTGTGAAGTTGGAGAACTCCTGCCTTAACCCCAAATCCTGAAGAATTTCTCCTCTTTGTTTATAAAATTTTATAATTTTACATTTACTTCCACAATTCATTTTGAGTTCAATTTGTATAAGTTGTAAAACTGAGGTAAGGGTTTGTTTTGTTTTGTTTTTTTCCTTTTGGGGGCCAGGAAAGGCAAATTTCTCAGGTACAACTTGTTAAAAGGGCTATCCTTCCTCCATTTAATTTTATTATCACCTCTGTTGAAATCAGTTGAGTATAGCTGTGTTGCTGCATTTCTGGATACTTTGTTTCATTCTGTTTATTTATGTACGTATCCTTCCATCAATCCCACAGAGTCATCATTACTGTTACTACTTAATAAGTCTTGAAATTGAGTAACTAATTCCTCCAATTTTAATCTGTTTTTTCAAACTATTTTCTATCCTCGGTCCTTTGCATTTCTATATAGTTGTTAATATGACCTTGTCTATTTTATAAAAAATCTTGCTGGGATTTTGATACTAATTGCATTAACCTTGTATATTAATGTGTGGAGAATTGACATCTTCATTATGTTGATGCTTCAAATCCATGAATATGGTATGTCTCTCCATTTATTATTTAGATATTTAGGTTTTTTTCCTTTAACATTGCAGTTTTGGGAATACACATTTTGTACATATTTCACTGGATTCATGTCTAGTTATTTCATTTTTTGAGCAATTATGAATGGTAGTGCATTTTTCGTTCCAGTTTCCAAATTAATTTTTAGTAGATAGAAATGCAGTTGATGGAATTCTCACAGTGGCACCGTGGGTTAATGATCCAGTGTTACTGCAGCTGTGGAGTAAGTAGTTCACAGCTGTGGCTCGCATCCAATCCCTGGCCCAGGAACTTCCATATATCACATTCCATATACCATGCAGCTGACAAAGAAATGCAGTTTCTATGTGCTGGTCTTCTATCCTGCATCCTTGCTGAACTAATTAGTAAGTTATAGGCAGTTTGGGGGTATTGTGTGGTGTTTTTTAAAATACATTCCGTGTGATTTTTTTACGTAGTCAGTCATCCCATCTGCAAATCAAGAGAGTTTAAATTTCTTTCTTTCCAAACTGTATAATTTATGCCTCTTTGTCTTGTTTTATTGGTTAAAACTTCCAAAACTATGTTGAAAAAAATGGTAAGGATGGACTTTGTCTTTTTCTCAATCTTAGAGGAAAAGAGTTCAAACTTTCAGTTTTAAGTGTAATGTAAATTGTAGAGTTGTTGTAGGTGTTCTTTGTAAAGTTGAAGTTGTCTCCCTATTTCCCAGCCATTTTACCAGCACACCAATGAAACTTTTCCAAAAATCAGACAAACCACTGAATTCTCTAGACCTATGTTGAGGAGAAAAATCATGTGATTTTGATGTTTGTATGATCATAAACTTAGAATTGTATCAATAGGCAACAGGAGATTAAAGTATGAAGCTGAGGAAATAGATGCAGCTCAAACATAAAATGAAGTCTCCATTATAACGTTGACTCCTATGTATCAAATGTTATATTTTATCCATTTTATACACACACACACATACCCATAGACACACAGGACTTGGAAGAAACATATGGAAACCCATAATATCAATGTGTTGCTGAAGGAAAGCTAGGAGATAGCTAAACATTGAATATGAGAAATAGGCTTTAAAAAGACCTTAAAAGACATCCATACAACAGTAGATAAATTTATGACAAAATGATTACATGTGGATTAAATATATTTCTAGGTAAGTAATGTCTCATCTTATTTTAAAATGATGAAAATTCCCCCTTTGTGCTATTCAGTCAGTGTGATAATAGATTTGATTTTAAGCAGAAAGATCTTTTTGACTTTTTAACCTGAAATAAAAATACAATCACCCATATAACTTTCTCATTATAATCATGTATTTACATTGACTATGTAGCTTTTATAAAAGTAAAAAGAAAGCAGCATCACTAATTATATTTCAAGTTATCAAAGACTAGAATTAGAAAAAGTCAGTAATAATTAAACTATCAAGAAATTCGATGTCTAATGAATATTTGTGAAATAAACAATTGAATGATTATAATCTGGGGTATTACATTATGAGAGAAAAGGGAAACCTGATACACACAAGAATTAGGATGTTTCCACAAGATGGTAAATTGGTAAAAGTAGAGCAAAACTGACACTATATAGAACAGTAAATACTTTGTTATAAATAGTTTTGCAGTTATCAGTGTACTGTAGTAAGTGTGTTCTAACATTTAACAGCAAATCAACAGGAACAGGAAAATGACCAGAATCATGTAAACAACCCTTTGCTCCAATTACCAGTCAACTAGGCTCTAGCTGACTGATGCAGCTGTCCAGTGGTAGCCTGATTCCCAGTGTGGAGCAAGAATGATGATCAAGAATAGCAAAGGACTGAATATCGCAATGGGAGCCAACTAACCATGGTGAATCTGGCACCTGTGTGTGCTGAGGAAAAGCACCAACTCTGCCTCAGAATCCCTGTGTCCCCTTATCACTCAGTTGATCTGATAACCCTTCCCTTTTATTTTCTTGTCATCTTATTTTCTTAAGTCTGGTTGTGTTCCCAAACTTATTTTGTTTTTCTTAGTTCATTATGCTACTTCCCTAACTATTTAGAATTTATTTTGCTTCTAATCCTATCTCCTTAGTTACTAATATCTGAGAATATCATGTGTGAGTCTTTATCATATTATTTGGATTTCTTGAATCTTCAGAGTGTTTGTGATCAGTAGTTTTACTAAAATTTCACAAAAACTTATTAAGAGTGAACTTCCCAGTTGATATTCTATTCTGATCAAGACAGAGAAACAAAGATATGATTATCTTTGTGCCTTTTAAAAAATAAAGCAAGTGACAAGGACCTATTAGCACAGGGAGTTATATTCACTTCCTTTTTATAACCTATGATGGAAAGGAATCTGAGAAAGAATAGGTACATGTATGTATAACTGAATCACTTTACAGCACACCTGAAACATTGTAAATATACTGTACTTCAATAAAAAATTAGAAATAAAAAAATTAAAAACTGAATGAAATATAAGAATTGGTTCACAAAGCACCTGACATCAGGGAACAAAGGACAGCTATTCCTGAAAAAGGGGAAATGAATGAGGTGAGCCACTTTCCCACAGCTTTCTGACTGTAGACTGTTCCCATGACCTGGTGCAGACAGTAAGAATGCAGACAGAGTCCAGACCAGGAGTTGAGGTCATAGAACTGGACATCCAGGGAGGTCAAGATGGCCAGGGTTCATAGTGAGAACATGACACACATATACACAGGAATTCCCCTGAGTTTCACTTGAGTGCAAATCACCATAGAGTAGAAAATTATCCAAATCCAGAGAGAACCATAGGAAAAAAAAAGAAAAAAAAGTGCCTGGAGATCACACAGAGCCAAGAACAGTACCTGTATCTAATACCCAGAGTGGAATACTTCATAATTCATGGGGTATCAGAGTCCTAAGAAAGATCTTGCTTCAGTTTTGTGGTTAAAATTAACTCCAGTATGCAAATGACATTATTTTGTCCTTTTTATGACTAAATAATATTCCATTGGGATAGAACATGATGGATGATAGTATAACAAAATAATGTATGTGTATATATGATTGGGTCACTTTGCTGTACAGTAGAAATTGGCACAGCACTGCAAGTCAACTATACTCTAAAATAATTAACGTTTTAGACTCCCTGGGGGTTTAGTGTTGCCTCACAATGCCTAAAACCAAGACCCAAAAGAATCAAACTGATCCCAAGTAACTTAACTGTGTTGTAGGATACAGAATAATAATATTTTTAAAACAAAACAAAGAAAAACACAAAAACTGAGAATCCAACATGGTAAACTTCACAGTATCTGCCATTTGACTAAAAAAATACCAGGCATGCATGCAAAGAAGCAAGATAATACAACCCACAATGAGGAAAATCAACCAATTAGAACTGAACCAGAAATGACACAGATCACAGAATAAGGAAGAACATTAACAAATGCTATTATAAATATATTCCATTGGCTAAAGAAGCTATAAGGAAGACTATGTTTATTGGAGACATAGGAAAGATTTTTAAAGAACACCTAAATTGAACTTCTTGAGATGAAATCACCAGTGTCCGAGATGGAAGATACACTAGATAGGATTAATCCCAGAATAGACATTTCATTAAAAAAAAATTGTGTTGAAGACATAGCAAAAGACACTACCCAATGAAAAATAGTGAAAAATATTCTGAAACAAAGTTGGTGAACTTTAAGAAGGCTTCAAGTGGCCAAAATATGTATAACTGATGCTTCTAAAGTAAGGAGAGAATGATAGAAAGTATATATTTTACAACTGATGGCCAATTTCTTCAAAGTGTAAGAAGCTCAGTAAATCCAAACATAAAAACGTGAAGTACATTATAATAAAGCTTGTCACAATGAATTACTTAAAATCAGTGATAAAAAATAAATTGAAAATAGTTAAAGATAGATCACATATAGAGGAACAAAGATAAATATGACAGATTTCTGGTTAGAATAAAATATGTTACAAAACATTTTGGAACATTATCTTCAGTGTACCGCATATATGTTAACCTAGAATTTAAAACTTAAAAAAATATTTTAAAAGAAAGGTGAAATAAAAATTTACATGCATAGAAAAGCCAAAATAACTTATCAACACATCTTCGCTACAATAAATGTTAAATAAGCACTATACAAAGAAGAAGAAAGATACAAGATGGAAATCAGTATGTGCCCAAAGCAGGGTAACTAATGGTAAGTATCAAGACATTTCTCCTTATAATTTAAGTAACTCTAAAACATATTAACTGTATAAAACCAAAAAATATAATGCGGTGTTTATAACATATATAGACCTCAAATATATTATAGTAACAACACAAACACTAGAAAAGAGAAAAATATACTATTAGAATGAGTTTCCTAGTTTATATGAAACTACCACTTGAGGGTAGACTATGATAAGTTAAATATGTATACTCTAAATCCTAAAGAAACCACTAAGAGAAAAACAAAAAGATGTATATCAGATGTCAAAAGGGACAACCATTTTATGATTTCTAAATTCTAAAGAAAAAATTCTAAATGCTAATGAACAGGAAAAAATAAAGGTGTAAACAACACATGTAACAAATGTAAGATACATACTAATATAGTTGATTTAAATCCAGCTGCACCAGAATTTCCCATTATGGTGCAGTGGAAGCAAATCTGACTAGTATCCATGAGGATGTGGTTCCCATCCCTGGCCTCGCTCAGTGGGTTGGGGATCCAGTGTTGCCGTGACCTATAGTATAGGTCACAGATGCAGCTCTGATCCTGCATTGCTGTGGCTGTGGCATAGGCCAGCAGCTGCAGCTCCAATTCTACCCCTAGCCTTGAAACTTCTCTATGCCACAGGAGCAGCCCTAAAAAGCAAAAAAGTAAATCTAACCATATCAATAAATGTATTAAATATATGCATGTACTCAGATCACAAAGGAATGGGTTAAATTTGAAATCAGTAACTAAAAAATCTGAATAGCTCCCAAGTATTTGGAAATGAAATAACACACTAAAAAATGCCCATTGGGTGAAGAAAGAATTAAAAGGGAAATTAGAATGTATTTGAATTGGATACAAAGAAAAATGCATGTCTGGAGTTCCCACTGTGGTGCAGAGGAAACAAATCTGCCTATTATCCATGAAGATGTGGGTTCAGATTCCTGGCCTCCCTCAGTGGGTGGGGAATCTGGCAATGCTATGAGGTGTGGTGTAGGTCTGCAGATGTGGTTCGGATTCCCATTGACATAGGCCAGCAACTGTAGCCTGGGAACTTCCATATGCTGTGGGTGCAGCCCTAAAAACCAAGAAAAAAAAATATGTACGTTAGAATTTGTGAGATGGAGTTATAGTGAGCTTAGAAAGAGTACATAGCACAGAATTCCTCTATTACAAAAGAAGAAAGATCTAAAATTAATGACTTCAGATTCCAACTGAAGGAACAAAAAAGAAGAAATGAAGCCAAAAGTAGAAAAAGAGTATAGAGGTAAACAGTAATCAAATAATTTTAAAATATAAAATATACTAAAATATCAATGAAATTAAAATACGGTTTTTTTAAAGGAAAACCAATAAAATTTTAAACCTCCAAGCAAATTTATGGGGAATAATAGTGAGAGGACAAATTACCAACCTGCCAATACCAGGAATGAGAACGATATTATTGCTATAGATTTTACAAGTATTAAAAATTTAATAAGGGAATATTATAAACACCTTTATGCCAATAAACACAACACCTTAGATGAAATAGACACATTCCTTGAAATCAAAATGTACTTATTAAGTAGTAGGTAACCTAAACTGTCCCTTATATATTAAAAAAGTTAAATCTTCAATTAAAATTCTTCTCACAAAGAAATCTCCAGGCATTGATGCCTTCACAGCTGAATTCTATAAAACATTTTAGGAAGAATTATTATCAATTTATACTTATTCTTTTAAAAAACTGAAGAGGTGAAACTATAACCCAACTAAGGTTAAAGTTAGGTTGAAGTTGAGAGGTTAAAGTTAGTTGAGGTTAAAGTTTTCTGATACAAAAATAAGACAGATATTTCAAAAGAGAAAAATTATAGACCAATATTCCTTATGAACTGAGATACGAAAAACATTAACAAAATTTTGAGGAAACTATCCAATGATTCACAAAAAGGAAAATATGGAAAAATTTTAATTACAGTTAAATAATATTTTATTAAAATAACAATACAACATGAGGAAACAGGATTTATTATAGTAATCTAAGTATAGTTTAACACCAAAATTAATCAGTATAATTCATCTCATTAGCCAACAAATACATGTAGATTTTTTTGTATATATATCTATATACAAATGTGTATATAATATATACATCTCAACAAAGAAAAAAAATTTGACAAAACCAACATCCAGTAATACTGGGGGAAAATAAAAACTTGTGAGGAAGTGGGATGGACAGGGAGTTTGGTGTCAGTAGATGCAAACTATTCCATTTAGAATGGATAAGCAATGAGGTCCTGCTGTACTGCACAGGTAACTATATCCAATCTCCTCGGATAGAACATGATGGAAGATACTAAGAGAAACAGAATGTATATATACATATATATGTATGACTGGCTCTACAGCTCTACAGCAGACACTAGAATAGCATTGTAAGTCAACTAATTTTTTAAGAAATTGGGAACTAAGCAGGAAAAAAAAATTTAAATGAACAAATAAATCCAAGCTCTTGAAGAGTTTACTACCTCTGTTAAAAACTAGAGTCCAGACTCTATCAAAGATTGGGTTTATCATATATCATAAACACAAACACAATCTAAAGCACATCCCTTTAGTTTCAAAATACTAGGAAATCTCTTAGCCTTCTCTCCAATTCTTACATTCCACTTGTTTCAGGAATACACAAGTAAATATTCTATATTCCGTATTCCAGTTACAGTTTCCCAGTTCTCTTTCTGTTTTCTCTTTCTAGTAAATATTTATTGAGTTTCTCTTATGAGCCATCCTTAGCTGACTTGTAGGAAGACAAGAATTTCTTTTATGCTGCCATGAATTGTCAATTCTGACTTAGAGACAGGACAACCTTATCTCAGGCAGAGTGCACTGTTGAAAGACTTAATAAATAGTTCCTTCACTTTGGTTCATAAACTTGCTGTGGCACAAAATCTCACCATGATTTCAGCAGCTCTTTTCTTTATATTACATAATTCAGAACAAAAGTTGAGAACATTTAAGAAATGTTTGGAGAATATTGTTTTCTTCTATTTTAGAAGGAACTGAAAAAAAACTATTCATGCAAAGGAATACTAGGCAATTTGAGGTTGAAAAATATTTTTTCCAAAATAAGGAAAAATTCTTAATAAATAAGGTCATGCTATATTTAGTAACAAATGCAATTAAAAACTATTTAGGGAGCAGAGACCACATTTTACACTAATTTTTATACCAAAAACCAATTGTAATAAATATTTGTCTCCTAACTGCATGCCAGTGCTTCCTCTATAGCACCACACTACCTTCCTTTCAGTCAAATAAAGATATAATTCACATTAATGTTATACTAATCAAAATATATTACCAATTGAAGATAATCACACATTATTGTACTTTCACATTTTTTATCAATGTTTAACATATAATATGAAGAAATAATGATTCATAGTTTGAAATGAAACCATAGATTTCAACATCTACCCAAGTACTGAATAATAATGTCAATATTGAAGGCTTAATTTATTTTTCAGTTTTCCATAGAGATATTAGATAGTAGTGAGGTAGAGTCACCCACTAAAAAGTGGATGGAAGAATATATAAAAATGATTTGAATTGAATATTTACTCTGTGTCAAGCAAAGGAGAGATGTTATGATTTTATTAATCATACAGTTTTTATTACTCTCAATAAGGCACTGTCGTTTGTGCTGGAAATATGATTATGAGTCCTATATTTCAGAGGGAGAGAGAGGGATAGTAAATAAGAAAATAATATAGTTCTTTTTATGGCTGAGTAGTATTCCATTTTGTATATATACCATATATTTTTAATCCATTCATCTGTAGGTGAAAATTTAAGTTGTTTCCATGTCTTGGCTATTATGAATTGTGCTACAATGAACATAGGGGTGCATGTGTCTTTTTCAAGGAAGATTTGTCCAGATATATGCCCAGGAGTGGGATTGCTGGGTCATATTGTAGCTCTATATTTTTCTGAGGTACTTCCATACTGTTACCCAGAGTGGTTGTACCAATTTACATTCCCACCAAGAGCGTAGGAGGGATCCCTTTTCCAACACCCACTCCAGCATTTGTTATTTATGGACTTATTAACGATGGCCATTCTGACTGGTGTGAGGTGGTATCTCATGCTAGTTTTGATTTCCATTTCTCTAATAATTATTGATGTTGAGCATTTTTTCATGTGCTTGTTGGCCATCTGTATATCTTCCTTTGAAAAATGTCTATTCAGGTCTTTTGCCCATTTTTCCATTGGGTAATTGGCTTTTTTGCTGTTGAGTTGTATAAGTTGCTTGTATATTCCTGAGATTAAGCCCTTTTCAGTTGCATCATTTGAAACTATTTTCTCCCATCCCATATGTTGTCTTTTTTTTTTCTTTTTGGTTTCCTTTGCTGTGTAAAAGCTTGTCAGTTTATCTAGGTCTCATTGGTTTATTTTTGCTTTTATTTCTGTTGCTTTGGGAGACTGACCTAAGAAAATATTTGTAAGGTTGATGTCAGAGAATGTTTTGCCCATGTTCTCTTCTAAGAGTTGATGGTGTCTTATCTTCCATTTAAGTCTTTAAGCCATTTTGAGTTTATTTTCATTCATGGTAAGAGTGTGCTCTAATTTCACTGATTTACATGCAGCTGTCCAGTTTTCCCAGCACCACTTTCTGAAAATACTATTTTTTCCCTATTTTATATTCTTGCCTCCTTTGTTGAAGATTAATTTACCATAGGTGTCTCTGCTTATGGTCTGAGTTCTCTATCTGTTCCATTGATCCATATGTCTGTTTTGGTACCAGTCTCACACTGTCTTGATGACTATGGCTTTGTAATATTGCCTGAAGTCTGGGAGATTTATGCCTCATGCTTGGTTTTTGTTCTTCAGGATTGCTTTGGTAATTATGGGTCTTTTGTGGTTCCATTTAAATTTTTGGATTGTTTGTTCTAGTTCTGTAGAAAATGTCATGGATAATTTTACAAGGATTGTGTTGCATCTGTGTGTTGTGTTGAATCTGTAGATTGCATTGGGTGATATGGCCATTTTTATGATATTCATTTTTCCGACCCAGGAGCATGGAATATCTTTCCATTTCTTTGAATCCTCTCATTCTAAGTGAAGTAAGTCAGAAGGAGAAAGACAAATACCATATTATATCACATATCTGGAATCTAATATACAATGCAAATGAACCTTTCCACAGAAAAGTACCTCATGGACTTAGGGAACAGACTTGTGGTTGCCACTGAGGAGGGGGCGGAAGTGGGATGGACTGGGAATATGAGGTTAATAAATGCAAACTATTGTATTTGAAGTGGATAAGCAATGAGATCCTGTTGTATAGCAGTGGAACTATATCTAGTAATTTGCGATAGAACTTGATGGGGATAATGTGAGAAAAATAATGTATATGTGTGTGTGTGTGACTGGGTCATTTTGCTGTATAGTAGAAATTGGAAGAACACTGTAAACCAACTATAATGGAAAAAATTAAAATCATTTTTAAAAAAGAATATCATTGCAAAATTTTAGAATAATAAAACAATTTAAAAGTGCCATAAAAAAGAAAGAAAATAAATAAGGTGTTTGCAGTGGGTGATGTGTGCTATGAAGAAAGTACAGCAGGATAACCTAACAGGAAGTAACTTGGGGTAGCCTCTCTAAATTAGAAGCTAATGAAGACCCAAAACCCAAATGACAAGAGGCTTGAAGGGATATCCAGGGGAAGAGAGTTCACAAGCAAAAGAGACAGCAAAGGGCCCCAAGGCAAGTACAGCTTGGCCTTCTTAAGGGACAGGATCAGAGTGAGGGAGGGGACAAGTCAAGAAGAACTTGTAGGCCATAAGAAGTTTGGATTGGTTCTGCACAAGATGCAAATTCACTGGAGGGCTTCAACCAGGAGATAAATGTGATATCTTATTTTTATACTTAAGGGATCCTTTGGGCTACTCTGGAGACCATGTATAGAATACTAGGACTAAAAAAGAAAGCCTGGCAGCAGAGTGACCACTTAGGAGGATAATGCAGTGCTTTGTGGAGAAATGATGGTTGTTGGGCTAACATGATAATGCTGAGAAGACAGGGTGTAGTGGGTGGATTTGGAGTATGACTGTGAGGCAGAACTGTCAGTCTTTACTAAATCCTTGGGATTTAGGAACTGGAAGTTTATGGGGGAAGGTGAGTCTAGAATAATGCCTCAATTTTTTTCCTCTATTTTCTTTTAAAGACTATACCTGGGCCATATGGAAGTTCCTGGGTGAGGGATCTAATTGGAGCTGTAACTATCAGCCTACACCACAGCCACAGCAACACCAAATCCAAACCCCATCTGCGACTTACACCACAGCTTGTGGCAACATTGGATCCTTTATCTACAGAGTAAGGCCAGGGATAAAACCCACATTCTCATGGATACTTTGTCAGGCTCTTAACTCACTGAGCCACAATGAGAACTCTATTTTTTTTTATTTGGGTGTATATGTATAACTGATTTACTTTCTGTAAACCTAAAGCTAATACAACTTTGTAAATTAACTATGCCTTAATTTTCTTAGTTTGTTTTAAATAAATGACTCACAAAATCTCACTTATTTCTCATTATATAAGCTCACCAGGTAGTCATTAAAATTCTGATGTCACAGATGATGAAAAGGATGTTCAGGTAGAGAAGAGACTTGCCCAACATCACACAGGGAAGGAAGGGCAGAGCCAAGGTTCGAACCTAAAGAGTAAGTTGTGTTTCCACATCAACACACTCTTTAATAATGAACCTTTACAACTTTCCTAGCTGCTTTGAAGAGACTAGAGGGTAAAGACCTACAAGGATAAGCAGACAAAAGAGCATCTGGTTCAAAGACTAGAATTAGCAGAAATATCTGTCATTATAGGCTACTCAGTAATCCACAAAAAGTATGGGTTCCTTCTACCCAAAACAGTCTCTGCTTGAAAATTTCAGCTTGTCAAGGACTCAGAGAAGACCATTACATTTGACATTATTTTTTAAACTGTCAAAGTCTGCCTTCTGTTTTCCTCATGGGAACAATTAGACCCCCACACAGGACCTCATCTTCAGATACATCTCAATCATTAAAATGTTCCAAGATAGAATTGTCAACTTACAAGAAAATATCCTAGCTTCTTCCACAGTGTTTTGAAACTAGAATTAAAGTAAGTTTTTATTTTGAGATGATAGTATTTTTGCTTTCAATAGCAGATAGGCTTTTAAGAGAATTGTTTCATTTTTCTACAGGGAGTATGGTTTTTAAAAATTACATATGCTTTACAGAAAGTCTAGGGTTAGTATTTCAAGCTTTGCAAAAAGATGAAGATTTTTTTCCTAGTTAATGCCTTTGTGGAAAGTAACAATGTCTTTTCTATCAAAGGAAATCTTGTTTACTCGGGTTTTGGATGAAATGCCCTCCTGCGAACCCCTCCTCTTTCCCTTTTCTCCCAGTAACAATTGGTTTCAAATTAGCCAACTAAGAATGTGCACATTGACCTGACCAATGGGAAGGGGACAGGTACATCATCTGTGTTAGGGATAAATAGGGAGGGTCTTTTCTTCTAAGCGCATGCTTTTTAAGTACCTGCACCCTTCTGTAGAAGTAAAGAATCTTGTCGAGAAAAAAAAATTATATATACAGATAGGTTGTTTTGTGCCATATTTTAGGTTCCATGTATAAGCGATATTATATGGTATTTGTCTTTCTCTTTCTGACTTAATTCACTTGGTATGAAAATCTCTAGGTCCATCCTTGTTGCTGAAAATGGCATTATTTTATTCTTTTCTGTGGAAGAGTATTATTCCATTGTGTATATGTACCTCAGCTTCTTAATCCATTCATCTCTCAATGGGCATTTAGGTTGTTTCCATGTCATGGCTATTATGAATAATACTGCAATGAACATAGGGGTGAATGTATGTTTTTGAATGACAGTTTTGTCCAGAAGTGGGATTATGGTTGCCATGGAGGGGAGGAGGAAATGGATGGGATGGAAGGGGAGTTTGGGTTTAGAATATACAAACTATTATATTTAGAATGGATAAGCAATGAGGTCCTGCTATATAACACAGGGGACTACATCCAATCTCTTGCAATAGACCATAATGGAAGATAATATGAGAAAAACATATATACATATATGTCTATATAACTGAATCACTATGCTGTACAGCAGAAATTGTAAGTCAACTATAACCTAATTTTTTTAAAAATTAAAAATTACATGTGTATACTTCACTAAAAGCTAATATTTCTTTCTATTGTTGAAGATTTAAAGTTACACAATAAAAGTCATTTATGACAAACCCACAGCAAATATAATACTCAATGTAAAGAAGCTGAAAGACTTCCCATTAAATGAGGAACAAGACAAGGATGCCCACTCTCACCACTCTTATTCAACATAGTTCTGGAAGTCCTAGCCACAGCAATCAGACAAACAAAAGAAATAAAAGGCATCCAAATAGGAAGGGAAGAGGTAAAACTGTCACTGTATGCAGATGACATGACACTATATATAGAAAACCCTAAGGACTCAACCCAAAAACTACCTGAACTGATTGACAAATTCAGCAAAGTAGCAGGATATAAGATTAACATTCAGAAATCGGTCGCATTTCTGTATGCTAACAATGAAATATTAGAAAAGGAATACAAAAATATAATACCTTTTAAAATTGCACCACAAAAAATCAAATACCTGGGAACACATCTGACCAAGGAGTTAAAAGACTATTGCCGAGAACCATAAAACATTAATCAAGGAAATTAAAGAAGATGTAAAGAAATGGAAAGATATTCCATGCTCCTGGGTTGGAAAAATGAATATCATAAAAATGGCCACACTACCCAGAGCAATCTATAGATTCAATGCCATCCCTATCAAATTACCCATGACATTTTTCACAGAACTAGAACAAACAATCCAAAAATTTATGTGGAACCACAAAAGACCCAGAATTGCCAAAGCCATCCTGAAGAACAAAAACCAAGTCGGAGGCATAACTCTCCCAGACTTCAGATAATATTACAAAGCCACTGTCATCAAGACAATGTGGTACTGGTACCAAAACAGACAGACAGCCAATGGAACATAATAGAGAACCCAGAAGTAAACCCTGACACCTATGTTCAATTAATCTTTGACAAAAAGGAGGCAAGAACATAAAATGGGGAAAAGAAAATCTATTCAGCAAGCATTGCTGGGAAACCTGGACAGCTGCATGCAAATCAATGACACTAGAACACACCCTCACACCATGCATGAAAATAAACTAAAAATGGCTTAAAGACTCAAATATAAGACAAAACACCATCAAATTCCTGGAAGAGAACACAGGCAAAACATTCTCTGATATCAACCTTACGAATGTTTTCTTAGGTCAGTCTCCCAAGGCAACATAAATAAAAGCAAAAATAAACCAATGGGAATAATCAAACTTACAAGCTTTTGGGCAACAAAGGAAACCATAAAAAAAAGACAGCATATGGAATGGGAGAAAATAGTTTCAAATGATGCAACTGACAAGGGCTTAATCTCTAAAACATATCAATAACTTATACAACTCAACAGCAAAAAACCTAACAACCCAATTGAAAAAAATGGACAAAGGCCTGAATAGATATTTTTCCAAAGAAGATATACAGATGGCTAACAAATACATGAAAAAATGCTCACCATCCCTGATTATTAGAGAAATGCAAATAAAAACTCCTATGAGGTACCATCTCACACCAGTCAGAATGGCCATATTGGTAAATCCACAAGTAACAAATGCTAAAGGGGGTGTGGAGAAAAGAGAACCCTCCTGCACTGCTGGTGGGAATGTAAGCTGGTACAACCACTATGGAGAACAGTATGGAGATACTTTAGGAAACTATACATAGAACTAACATATGACCCAGCAATCTCACTCCCAGGCACATATCCAGACAAAACTTTCCTTAAAAAAGACACATGCACCCATATATTCATTGCAGCATTATTCACAATAGCCAAGACATGGAAACAACCCAAATGTCCATTGACAAATAATTGAATCCAATCCAAATGATGTGATATATATACACAATGGAATACTACTCTGCTCTAAAAAAGAACAAAATGCCATTTGCAGCAACATGGATGGAACTAGAGACTCTCATCCTGAACAAAGTCAGAAAGAGAAAGACAAATACCACATGATTTCACTTATATCTGGAATCTAATACAGGGCACAAAAGAACCTTTGCACAGAAAAGAAAATCATGGACTTGAACTTGTGGTTGCCAAGGGCAGAGAGGGGAGTGGTATGGATTGGGAGCTTGGGGTTAATAGATGCAGACTGTTGCCTTTGGAATGGATTGGCAATGAGATCCTGCTGTGTAGCACTGAGAACTATGTCTAGTCACCTATGATGGAGCATGATAATGTGAGAAAAAAAGAATGTATACGTGTACGTTTAACTGGGTCACCATGCTGTACAGTAGAAAAAAAAACATATTTGGGGAAAAAACAATTTAAAAAAGTAAATATAAGAGAAAGAAAAATATATAAAAATAATTGCTGATATCTGCCATTAAGTCAGTTCTATACTACTGATGGTAGCTATATTGCCTTTCTGTGAAACTTCTTTCCAGTGCCTAAAGTAAAAACAAGAAGTAAGAGTGGTTGGCAGATGCCCTCACTGGTTGATGACCTTGGTTTAGAGAAGCAGTTATCATGTCAGGCACAGCAAGACTGGTCTCTGACAAACATTTTTCTCTTCCCATCCTAGGGCACAAGTGGAGAAAAAGGGCAACAGTGGTGTGGCTTCTGAAGAAACTCAAAGAAAGACACCTAACCCACAAAAACTTCAAGAAAACTACACAGACCACACCTGATTCAATCATCTTTTTTTTTTTTTAAAGTAAGTGAAGGAGCTATGTTTCAAAATAATAACAAGAATTCCCATTGTGGCTCAAAGGGTTAAGAACCCAACATATTATCCATGAGGATGTGGATTCGATCTCTGTCCTCACTCAGGGGTTAAGGATTTGGTGTTACAACAAGCTGTGGCCAAGGTCGCAGACATGGCTTGGATATGGTGGCTGACATGGCTGTAGTGTAGGCTTTGGCCAAAGTTCCAATTCAACCCCTAGCCTGGGAACTTCCATATACCACAGGTGAACCCCCCCCCCCAAAGAAAGAACATTAAAAAAACAAAACTAAAACTTTTTATTTTGGCTGCACCTGAGGCATGTGGATGTTCCTGAGCCAGGGACAAAACCCATGCCACAGCAGTGACCTGGGACACAGCAGTGACAAAGCCAGTTCCTTAGTCTGCTGAGCTACCAGGGAACTCCAAAAACACCCTTCATAATTCATGTTTGTCTGCCTACTAATTTTCAATTTCTTCATAAGACACCTTATAAAAAGGGTCAATCCATTCAATTTTAACTTTGCAAGAAAAAGTTTCTTCTCTTCGGACAATAATCCCCCTACAATATTACCACCATTTGGTTAGAAAAATGATTTTCTTTATGATATATGCCCTGAATAATATTATGTTTACCCAAAGGAAAGAGATCAAAGTATATGCTATACCCTAAAATGTACGTGGAGGAGATTTCCTTTGGACTAAATAACTTCCTATATAAGCTAAGATCACTTCATAAAGATGTCTTCAGACACAATTTTAGAAAGAGTTTTCAGGCTAGAGTTGACTTTCCTTTTTGTTAACCCTATTGATTTAAGGGAAATGCAGCGCAAATGAACATTATATGGTTTGTGATTCTTTGTGGTAAAATTTGGTTAGAAAAATCAGTTAATGAATGAGACAAATCCATAGATACTATTGTGAAATTGTAATTTGGGTTCATGCAATAAATATAATAGTCTAAAATAGAAGGAAGGAAATTAAGCTTATAAAGAAATGCCAAAGCTGTAGGCAATGATTTATATAATATGATATTTGGAAAAATATTATTAATATCATAAATTATAGAAATAGCCATTGATAAGAAATTAATTATGTAAATGTATCAATTCATGAGCCCTTACAATAATGTTTTCACAGACTAGAGATATAAGGAAATGCTCATATAATAACCTGACATGATATAATGCAAGGTAACCTAGGTTGTTCTTATCTTAGGCCAAGTACTTTTATATACTGTAAAGTACCATATCAATGTGATCTTCACCACTCTGAGAAACAAGTACTGTTATGTTCATTTTCCTGATGTGTGAAGAGTAGGAAATTAAATAAATTTCCAACTAACACATAATAGGTGATGCAACATTTAGTTGATGTGAACCAGATGTCTTGGTTTCCAAAGCTCATGCAATTCAGTTTGCAAAACTCTCCTGTTCCAGTGACCATGGTACCCCAGTAAGTAAAGTTTTCTCAAACGTTTTAGTTGTGAATTCCTACAATGTATGCTTACATATTTGGTCCTTGTTTTGGGTACTGACTGAATAAGAAAAGCATAATATTCAATACACATTAATATTGTATATTGTTTGCATAGGCATCTAGGGGATATTAACTCTTCCTCTTCTTTCCTGTGACCACCTTCAGCTTATTGGGTCTCTCCTAGGCATCACCTGGCATAGGAATCCCATCAGCTCCAGTTGCCCTGATAGTCCACTACTTTGACTGCTTAACATATACCAGACTCTGTTGATGTTCTTCCCTCCCCACTGGCTGACTCTTCACCAATTCCTCCTCAAATCTCCACTTCTAAATGGTGGAGTGACCCAGTCTCAACACCTGACCTTACCAGTGATACTTTTGACTTTGAATGCAGTCCATTAGCTGATGATTCTCAAAATTTACATCTCCACCCAAGTATACTCAAGTGCCCATGTGAGTCTCACTTATGGGTCAGAATATTTAAACTTCCATGGCCAAAATAATTCTTGATTTTCCACTCTATCCAATGAACAAAATCAAGCAATGAAACATATTTAAAAAAAAAAAAAAAAGCTGTTCCCGCCCCCCTCCTTTCTAGTCTCAGTAAATAGCACCAACATTCAGCCAGTAGCAAAGCTTATACCCTCACATATAATCTATCACCATTCCCTTGAGGTTTTATCTTCAGAGTTTATCCCTAATTCACTCATATCTCATGGCACTTGCAAATAACATGGCTCACCTGGATTCTCAGTATAACTTCTTTTTAAATTTTTTTAATATTTAAAATAAAATTGGCCACACCTATGGCATACGGATGTTCCCAGGCTAGGGATTAAATCCAAGCTGGAGCTACAACCTATGCCACAGCTGCAGCAACATGAGATCCTTAACTTATTGTATCAGACTGGGGATCAAACCAGTGCCTCTACAGAGATCATTAATGCACCACACCACAGCAGGAACTCCTTCTCACTATAACTTTTAATTGAGCTATTTACTTTGCTCAGATCCCTCTGCATCTACTGTCAGACTTAACTAAATTTTTTCAACCAGCTCAGGCATTCACCAGCTCAATGGCCAGGCAAGTGTCACTTAATTTCTGCATCTAAGTTTCTTCATTTTACAAATAATAAAAGTAATATAAAACAACTCATAAATGTGGTTTGAGGATGGTATAAGTGAGACAAAATGCTTTGCACAAGTTGGCACATAGTAAGCATCCATTAACAGTGATTTTCTTTTTTGTCTTTTTTTTAGGGCCACACCCAAAGCATATGGAAGTTCTCAGGCTAAGGGTCAAATCAGAACTACAGCTGCTGGCCTGTGTCACAGCCACAGCAATGCCAGATCTGAGCTGCTTCTATGAGTTACATCACAGCTCATGGTAATGCCAGATACTTAACCCACTGAGTGGAGCCAGGGATCGAACCTGCATCCTCGTTTATACTTGTTGGGTTCATTACCTCTGAGCCACAAGGGGATCTCCCAGTGACTGCTACATTTTTAACCACAGCCAATTTTAATATTGATCTTCCTTGGCTTATGGTGGGTTTATACCTCCATAAACCCACCCTACATTGAAAATGCCTCAAGTATAAAATGCATTTAATACACCTAACCTACCAAACATAGTATGGCATAGCCCAATTTAAATGTACGCAGAATATTTACATTAGCCTACAATTGGGTAAAATCATCTAACAACATCTATTTAATAAAGTGTTGCATATCTTGTGTAATTGATTGAATACTGTACTGAAAATGAAAAACAGAATGGTTGTCTGCATACAGAATGGTATTGGGACTGTTTACCTTCCTAATGCCTGGCTGGCAGGCATCAGCCACTGCCCAGCATTGGAGGAGAGAATAGTATCATATACAACTAGCCCATGAAAAGATAAAAAACCAGAATTAAAAGTGTGGTTTCCAATGAATGTATATTGCTTTCACAACATGATGAAGTTAAAAAAAAAAATTCATGAATTGAATCATTAAGTTGGGGAACTTGTGTACATAAATCCCATCATGTCACTCTTTGTTCCAAATTCTCTTGACACCCATCACTTGAATAAAATCTAAAGTCCTTAACATGACCCCAAACTCTATCTATCCTAGAAGATATGGACCACTGGTACCTTTAACCCCATTTATAACGACTGTTTCCTACATGACAGTGTTCAAGCCACTTATTTTTCCACTGTTCCCTGAATTGTCTAAGCTATTTCAGCCTCACTTCATAGTCCAGATACCTCTGCTTGAAATGCTTTATCCAGATCTTTAGCAAAACTTTCTCTTTTCATATATGACTTTTCTCAAAATTAACTCAGTTGCCAGGGTTGATACGTCTTCTCTGACTACTCTCTTAAGAACAACACCCCCAAACATCTCTCCACTGACTTTTGTTTTGTTTCATGGACTCATGACAACTTGATATATTTACTTGTCCTTTTTTTAGCTTCCAATTCTCCTTCAAAGAGAGTTCTCTTCACGGGGAAAAAAATTTCATCAGGATTTTTTTCACCTCCATATTTCCAACACTAAGGATAGTTCTTAGTATTAACAGGTGTGCAATAAATATTGATTACATAGAATATATTATAATTAATTTTTCCATGCCTATCTCCTCCAGTAGACATCAACCTATTTTCCTTGCTTGATAAAGAGCGAAGACCTAATAAATGTTTGTGAGTGAGAATTTATTAGTGAACAGATGAACATAATGTAGTCACAAGAGCATTCCCATGGAAGGTGTAATCAGGGAGGGTGGACTATAGATGCAACTCCTGACATCTGGAAAACTGAGCAATTAATTTACAGGGAATCACACTTTCTCTTTTCTTCCCAGGGTATAATTTCTGATAAATATTTTGTTCCTTTTGCATTATTAAGGACAGGTTAGATACTAAAAACATGGATAATTACTTGCACATAAGTACCTGCCAATACCTTTGACATCTAAAAGTAGATCCAATTATTAAAAATCAATAAACTTATACTTTGAGTAGTCTTTGATAAACACTCAACATGCAAGATTTTCCTTGACTTTGAACCTGAGTTCATGAATTAATATAGCATAAGTCCTGAATTCCAATAGCAAAGATAATTAATATTTGAGAGCCCTGACAGAGGTCAAGGGGCTGAAGACAGGCATGGCATCACAGTAGCTAGTAGAAGGCTTAGGGAAGATTGGGAAAAAATGCTTTATTAAACAGTCCAACCCTCTGAAGGTGCTTATATTTTAAAATATTTCTTGCTATAGGATTTTCCAGTGTCTTCTCTAGAAGTTTATAGCATTAGAAATACATTGCACTTGAAATTCTCTTTGATAAAACCTGCTTTAAAAAATTGCTTGAAAAAAATAGAACTTTTCTCTATTCAAAAAATTAATTGAGATACTATTACCATCAAAAGGGAAGGTGTAAAAAACAAAGAGGAGGAGTTACCTGGTGGCTCAAAAGGTTAAGAATCCAACAGTGATGCTGTGGTTCAGGTCACTGCTATGGCATGGGTTCAATCCCTGGCTCGGTAATTTCCAAACGCCAGAAGTTGGGGGCGGGGGGAAGACAACTTCATTGAGGAAAGGGGTTTCAATCTGTTCTAGTACACAGCAATCCATTCCGAGGTAAACAAAACATGCCATTTATGGACACAAGAACAAGGCATTTTCTGACCGAAATAGGAAAGTGAGGGCTCAACTCTAATCTCATTCACTCACTGTAGAGGAGGGAGGTGTGTGACATACAAAGATCAGAAAGTTCTTATTCTGATACTTCCTAGCTTCCAGAATAGAGACATGTTTCTTACTGGCTCCTCATCAATCACAGTTGTCATCATGACTCCTACCTGAGATGACCACTACAAGAAGCAAATTAATATCACCTTTGTCCAGGTAACATCACTACAATGAGCAAATTAATATCACCTTTGTCCAGGTAACATCATGTTCTGGAGAGCAGGCAACATGGCCCTTGCTGATGGGTAACTGCTACATGAAATAGTTCAGAAGTTACAGGAAAATATAGGGCATAAAGAGCTCACTGAAGCTGGTAAGTGAGAGAGAGCTTGCTCTAGCACTGGTGTTCCACATCCCAGACTTCTCTGGTGTTTTCCAGTTTCCAAAATTTGCTATGCATTTTCTCCTCTACCTCCATCACATCCCCTCCTTTCCCCAACTCCCACCTACTTGTCTTTAAGTCTCAGCTTACATGTCATCTTCTGGAGGAGACCTGTCCCCACCCACTCGCCTAGACAGGCCCCCTACCTTCCCAGGGCGCATATATTGCTGTAGGACTCAACTTTTCCTGTCATTATTGTGCAAAATCTCTTACCTGTCACACCAGGACTTCTAAAAAGACAAGGATTCTGTGCATTTTATTTAACATTATTATCTTCAGAGTACAATACAGATAACTTCTACATGAGTAGGCATTCAATAAATATTTGTTGGATGAATTAACAAATAATTTAGTCAACAGGGATCTGCTATCTAGCATAGGGAACTCTGCCCAAAATTCTGTGATAACCTATAAGGGAAAAGAATATGAAAAAGAATGGCTGCGTGTATGTGTATAACTGACCTACTTGGTTGTACAGCAGAAATTATCACAACATTGTAAATCAACTCTACTTCAACACAACTTTTAAAATGAAAGAGAAGAGTTAGGGATTTAAATAGACAGCCAAGGGATTGAGACATATGAGAAGGACATTTAAGGCATGTCCTTAATAAGGCATTTAAAGAGAATCTTGAACAATTTTCCCATTCATGTAAAATACAGGAAACATCACTGCCAGAAGCACTTTGTGTTATTGTGTGGGATAGATCATGTCACCTAATATATATTCTATAAATACTTATTCAGAAAATAAATATATAATTAAATGAACACACATGTTAACAGATGGTTAACATGAACCCCCTGGAATGCTGATATAAGACAATAGAGATGTGATTTTTAACACAAGGAAACACACTTGTTTGTTAAAAATATACATGTAAGGATAACCTGACCCCCTTGCTGTAAAGTGGGAAAATAAAAAAAATTTTTTTTAAATTACAATTTCAACAACAAAAACATGATGGAATTTTGAAAAATATTTTCTATTGCATTTATGAATGTTCAAGATATCTTGATTTGCATTTGTGCATATTTACAAATGTGAATTGTGAAGGGGAAAGAGACCAGTTTTGAAATGGTTTCTCCTACATTACAAAAATCATGAAAATATCATTTGTATTTTTTCTACACGGAAGAAGGGTCACATTTACAATAGTAGCCTAAGGTTCAGCTGTAACCAAAACTGGACTTACCAAAGAGAGGAACGATTTCCAAGAATATACTAATTTCAGATTTGAGTTTGTTCAGATGGAAGTGCCCCTCTAAATTTCTAGCTGTATAGTAATCTCATTTCATCTGCATTTTTCAGGTGCAATGAAATATACTCATGGTAAACTCATATTGTTCTTGTATTAGAAGCATTGATATAGAGTAAAAAGGTTTAAAACAGTGATTGGCAGCTAAGTCATATTCAATGAATTATATTATGAATTAATAATATCAAAGCATTAATATGTATAGTAGACAGTTGAAGTAAACTGATCTAAAACTGAGGAAAGAAAGCAGAGTATTCACACATATTTGGGAAAACTCAGAAGATGTGGTGATTAAATCTTTAGGGAAAATCAGGTTTCCCCAAAGAGAGAGAGACTATAAACAAAGAATTTAGATAAAAGGAAAAAATTCCCAGATATATTTATATTCATATTGTGGGTGGTAGGGGCTTAGTCAGTGAAGAAGTTAAAACAAGAAGAAGTTAAAACAAAACAGGCCTTGTTGTGAGGAAGTCATCATAAAGATGAATAAAAAAAATTAATTTCTACTGAATTAAGAGACATTTGCAGAAATCTGGTCATAAACTATGATTTGGGGGTTGTTAGATGCAAATTATTACATTTGGAGTGGATAAGCAATAGGGTTCCTACTGTACAGCATGGGGAACTCTGTCCAATCTCTTGGGATAGACCATGATAGTATGAATAAAAAATGATGTATGTATATCCTGTGTGTGCATACACACACACACACACACATATATATGTATATGCATGTATATATATATATATACACGCATGACTGGGTAACTTGCCGTACAGCAGAAATTGAAGGACCATTGTAAACCAATTATACTTTAAAAAATAACATTATATAAAAATAATTTGCTATAAAGAAGTTTCTTTGGAAAAGGAGATAATTCAGTTTGACTTTTGCATCCATTTCCTTAGCAATTCTGCTCTGGCTTCAAAGAGAACCTACAGTGTTTTTAGATGGCAGTTTAGCAATTATCTATTGTTCTTGGAGCACTTCTGCCAGGAGCTCACCCTCTCCTAAGTGTTGGACTTCCAGACCACACATCCTATCCTCCCATGTGACATCACTAATTACCCTCTACTCCACATCGTTCCACACCCACTGATGTATTTCAGTGACGTTTGAGTGCTTATTCTGGGTACCTGTCTGTTTGGTGAGAATGATCCCTAACTCATTTTTATTTTTAGGATACATTTTTATCACGAGCATTCATACCTTCCCATGTAAGAGTTACAAGTGCTCAACCACATGCCCTCATATGAAACCTGCTTTGGCCTTTTATTAGCTCTTTGATCTCAACAAATTATTTCCCCTCTCTCTCTGTGCCTCAGATTCTTATTGGTAAGATGAGGGTTATAGCCATAGGATTCATATCCTAGTATGATGCCTTGAACAGAATGTGTGCTTTTTAAGCATAAGCTATTATTATCATGATTTTGAAGAAATGTTAAGTACTCCAAGATGAATAAGACACATTTACTCTCTGCCTTCAGTAAACTCACACTATGATAAAGGAAAGAGATGCTGAAGCAAATCACTGAAAGTAGAGCATTGCTGTTGTACTAGAAGAGATTTCACTAGGTATAGCATTTGAACACAGTCAGCTTTGCTTGGGGTCCAGTGAGTGTGGGGGAGTTCAGGTTATACATTCCAAGAAATGAAAATCTTCACATGGTCTTTGGGAGATTACTTGGATTATGCTAAATTATGTATAAGAAAGATTTCTGTAGAGTCTTATTGATAAGGAAGGGGAAATTAAAAGGGCATTCATTGCCATGTGGATGTCTGTGAATGAGAGACAACCAAATGGAAAAGGCACATTATGGAAAACATAAAGATGAAATACAAAGTGGAAAATAGTAAGTTGTGGATGCTTTTCAGGCAGAAATGATAAATTTTTATGCCTGTTAAAATGTTTTCTTATTTTGCCATTGTAATGGGAAAGACAATATGGTAGCAAGAATAATATGACAATGTGTAAATAATGAATACAAAACTGAGAGCCAAACATGAAATGTTTTGAAATGTAAGCACAACTGCATAATAATAAAACTTGTATATGTGGAAGTTTTTTATAAACCACAAGCCCAGATACTAGCATTTAATAATTTAATAGAGCTGAACAACATTATCCTTATGAACATATTAAAAAAATAAACACTAAATGCATATTTGACATTATATACTCAATCTCTGGTTTTTACCAGTTCTTCAAATTTTTATTGGCAAAGTGTTTCTACATTTTCTAGAAGCTAGTGAATATATAATAATGGTAGTTTGTATTTATAATTTTACCTTTTTCAAAATTAGTTTTAGGAAAGCCAATAATCAACAAAGAGCATATATATTTTCTCACCAATGAATGGACTGAAAGACATTTTCCTTATAAATACTTAAGACATCAAGAAAAATAAGTATGAGTACTTACTTTCAATAATCTGTAGCAAACGAATAAACATTTAAAATTGTCTTTCTATTTAACTGTCCTCTGGCCAGTTCTATGGCATTATCTCACAGAGTAAGTTTGGTTTCTGGATACAAATCCAATTGCAAGTGCATCCTCATTCAAAAGCTGTCAATTAATACCCTAAAAATTATCCCTGGGTAAAGCATTCCTACTCTTCAAATTTATATCTGCCTGAGAACTAAAGAGATCCCATCTAATGAAGCGGGGGAGAGGGGGCAAACAAAAAAATCAGGGTAAAGAATCAGCCCTGGTTTACAATTGTGACTTTTCATCTACCAGCTCCACAGAGTTGGCCAATGACTTAACTTTTCTGTGCCTCAGTCTGCATGTCCTCAGGGAAACAGGTTCCAGATCTTGGAATGTTATAGTGGTAACTAATTATCCTCTGATGCTGTAAACTTTTATTGAGATACTTGGGGTACTTTCCCCCAACTCTGGAAAACTATTTCCAGATATTGAAGCACAGTTTTATTCACCATAAGTTACTGGAGGTTTTTTTTTTTTTTTTAATTGAAGAAAATGCAGAAGAAGGGACATGGTGTAAACATGACCCCAAAATGCTTTCCCCTAAGGATATGCTTTGGCAGCTAATTATGAAGTACAGATACTGGAAATTCAATTTTGAAAAATCAAATACTTTAAAATAAATTTTAAAGAAAAAAACAGCAAGGCTTCATTTGGGGCTTGATTTAGTTATGTTGATTAGTATGTCCTACCTAAGCAGTTGCTTAATTTTCTTTCTAAAACCTTTTTAAAATAACCATAATAATTTACTTCAGTCCACTGAATTTTTTTCAGTTAAAAAAAATTGAAGGTAGTTAACAATGTTATAAATAATTAACAGAATAGATGCTATAGAGGATGTGGGATATTTTTAATACACACATGAACATAAACACACAGAGAAACACAAATAATATTAAATAAAAATGAACAAAGACATGTTTATCTCTTTAACAGAAAGGGCTGATAGAATAATACACATAAAAACAGACTTGGAAGGCTTGTAAGATACAGACTAAGCATAGTTGTAAATTCGATAATGCATTTTTATTTTAGAAGAATTCCAAATAAGGAGGACAAGCCTCACACTGGCCATCCCCATCAAACCTCACTGTGAACTAAGGCACATATTTTGCAAGAAGGCTATGTAAAGAGTGGTATGTTGTCTGTGATCACACAATCACACAGAACTCACTGTCACATGTCATTGCCACTCATGACTTAGGCTTCAGTAAAAGTGTACTCTGATAACTGAGAGAATAAGGCAAGGCTAATTTGGGGAGGAATGGGTGGTGGGTGGGAGAGACACACAGACAAAATGAAAGTATTACTGCAGGTTTCCATTTTCATATATATCTCAAGAACCTTGCAAATTGTATCCATGATGCTATTTTTTAATAGGTAAATATTTACACAAAAGTGTTTTTAGATATGGGTCAAATATATTCAATAGCTTAAAAGATTATTAAGCCCAGAATTTTTTTTTTTTTTGTAACACAAAATCCTTGACAATAAGATGAATGGGGAGAAAAAAATATTTTTTTAACCTGAAAAACCTCTAAAATACATTATACTATGTCAAAAAAAGGAGTAGAAAATATGCATACATTAATTTATAAGAAATTTTGGGTCTGATTCTTACCTAATAGACTTTCTTTTTTTTTGTTTTGTTTTGTTTTGTTTTGGGTTTTTTGGCCTCACCAATGGCACATGAAAGTTTCTGGGCCAGGGATCGAACCTGTGTCAAAGCAGCAACCCAAGCCACTGCAATGCTAATGCCGGATCCTTAACCCACTGTGCCACAAAACACTTGCCAATTGCCTCAACTGGATCTTCTTACCTATTAATGTTGGCAATATAATAGGTGGTAATTAAAATACTATGACTATAACATAAATTCCTAAAGGTAAAATATATTCTTCTTTAGTTTAGGAAATTGAACAAAACGGCAGATTCCTCCAAACACTTTCCATCCGAAATAAAAATACCCTCAATGAATTTGGTGTGATTTATAGTAAATATTTAAATGAAATTTTAAAATGATTAAGTAGGAGTTCCTGTCATGGCTTGGCATTTAACAAATCTGACTAGCATCCATGAGGACTCAGGTTCAATTCCTGGCCTTGCTCAGTGGGTTACGGATCTGGTGTTGCTGTGAGCTGTGGTGTAAGTCACAGACACGGCTAGAATCCTGTGTTGCTGTGGGTGTGGCACAGGCCAACAGCCACAGCTCCAAATTGACCTCCAGCCTGGGAACCTCCATATGCTGGGGGTACGGCCCTAAAAAGCAAAAACAACAACAACAACAAAAAGATTAGGTAGTAATATTCTTTTAAACATTTTTCATGAGTATATTCTTAGTCGGAAGGCTTACAGTTAGGAAATTACCAGCTTGTTTTCGAACATTTTTTCCTTTAATTTTTGTTGCCTTTTAAATGTCAGATGCTATTTAGCTGCTGCCCAAAAATATGGTGAATGATATTTGAATAATCTCTTGTAAAAAAAAATAGATTTTAGAGCTATATCTTAGCCATGTAGATCGTAACAACTTAGAACTACCAACCTGTGGTGTTTGTTAATAGGTTTGACTCTGAAAATAGAGATAGAAATATTGACTCGTTATCAAGCAAATTTATGGACGAGTACAATTTCCAAAACCCAAGATTTTGTTTTGGAGAGAGGGAAATATTTTGTCTATTTTTAAGGAGACCATTCTTGAGTGTTATCAGATATCTACTCCAAATTAAAGTTCAAATGTCCCGAGGCATAAGTTGCTGAGCAGAAATATATAACTCTTCATTGTCACAGTTATACATATACTCATTTTGAATGGGATCAAAATCTACATGCTCTAAAGAAAATATACTAATCATTAGAATAAAGGTTTCAAGTTTAGCCCTTGCCTTCAGCTTATATTTACTCAAGATATTCAATAAGTATTGAATAACTGAATTAGTCAATGAATATCATAGGATAGAACTGCTTTTCTAATGTGTTGAGATGATACAACATATCTGGAACTGAATATCAAGATGTTTTTCTGCACTAAGTGGCACTCCAATATATGAACTCGTTTCTTTAAACAACTTTTTTAAAGAAGAGACAATGTCATGTTGTTTTAAGTGATCATATTACACATCTTTTCATCATCTCATGAGACAGTCCTAGCATCCACATACTCCAGTTGAGAAGACAGAGACAAAGGAGGTGTGAAACAAGGGGTGGTAATGCTAGAATCCTGGTTTTGACTCCCTCCCAAGTGCTTAATCCACTCCCCCACATTCCAACTTACAATAAAATGAAATTGGCACATTAACCTGAAAGGAAAAAAAAAAAGAAAGAAAAATGACCAAATTCATTCAGTGAATTCAGGCACATTCAATGAAGTAACAGTGAGATTATGCATAATCTTAAAAGGAATTTGGTTCTGAAATAGCAAAATCAACTGATACCTAGTGGGGGAAAAAAGCAGTTAAAAAATAATCTAGAAGCACTTAAGGGTGGAATTAAAGTAGAGAATTGGCTTATGTTTATTCTAAGTAATTTTAAAAAGGAATTCTGGTGAGAAAACATTTTAAAAACAGTGTTCTCACTCTTCCTGCTTCATTGAAGAACTTTCCTTTTCCTACAGATACTCTATAAATTGTGGGGCTCTTTAAGTACATGGAGGAATATAACAAATTTGCAATTACTGAATCCAAATATGTGAATGATGCAGAAATAGAGCTTAGCAGGAAATTTTTACTTCACTCTAGAAAATCTTAGTCATTTTTCATGGTTATTAAGAAAATTCTAAGACTATCAGTTCTGCCTTCAAGAAAACGAACTGCATTCTAAATGCTCTCAAAGCAAAATCTCTCAGGAAAGTCAAGAAGGCAGAAATAGATGGGATAACATGGAATCAAAGAAAAAAAGGCAAGAAGAATGAAATTTAAAAACTGGATACCATGTGAAGTATGATACATGAAAATTTGCAGTTGTACATAAGGGCAGGAAGAGTGTAAAATGATGAAGCAAGAAGGAAATGAGTAGAAACAACATAAAACACATACACAAATTTTTATGATCCAGATTTAGTTGAGGCACTGTCCTACGTGTATTGGATTAGGTCACTTGTGTGCTTGAATATCTCCTTTTTCATATAAATGCATTTGAACCTTCATGTACTTAGAGTGCCATATGCTATCTATGAACTGTTGTTGTTTACAACATAGAAATAGAGAAGTGTGATTTATAATACCTAACAGAATTTCCAGAGGCCTGGTCTAGCCAAAGCAACATATTAAGAGAATGAATTCCTCCTTTTCAAAAATTTGGTACAAATATCACAAATCATTTAATGCAACCCCAAATTCTCATTCAGAATATCATTATGATTCCTTTATACTTACCTATCTTTCATCTTTGGTAATTAAAAGTAAACCAGTTTTAAGTATTAGAATCTTTTGCACAAAATGTACTCTACTTTTAAACAGATATTGATATCATTCTATTTCCTTTAAATGAGCTTATTTAGAGTTTATATAAAATTTGTGAAACTTAGCCAATAAACTCTCCAAAGTTCATAGGATATTGCTAATAAACCATACTGATGAATGTGGGTAATGTAGACAACTTGTGCAAC
Source organism: Sus scrofa (assembly GCF_054392235.1). Classification (NCBI taxonomy): domain Eukaryota; kingdom Metazoa; phylum Chordata; class Mammalia; order Artiodactyla; family Suidae; genus Sus; species Sus scrofa. The sequence continues at coordinate 46,827,153 of NC_139390.1, read as the reverse complement.
TAATTCAATCAAAACACCTACTTACTTCATTTGAATTAGAGTAAAATGGAATATTTGCCTGAATTACACCTCATTTTACATGACAGACTAGTGGGCTCTCAAAGTGCAATAAATAAACTCTACCTAGCCTAAAACATGTTTAAAAACTCACAAATACATTTTAAGGTAGAAGTGGTACCTTAAGTTTGTTTAAATTCACTGTGTTGATAACTATAGGATGTGATGAATAGAAAAAGGGGGAGAAAGCACACTACATTATTTTCTAAGTAGTTTCAGCACTTTTAAAAAATTGTATTGTCAACATGTTGTATTAATATCATTCTGTAAGTTTTTTTATTAATTTTTCTCTTCATTTGCTCAATTTACTACCATGAACACCAAAATACTTACAGTATTTGCAGTCAAAGTCAAGATAGCAGAATATCAAGATTACTGTATTTTTAAGCAGATTCATCAGTATGCTCATCTTTTAAATATCAAATGTATTCTAACCATAAAATTTTATAAAATAAAATTAAATGTGCAATTTTGAGGAACTAGAATGTCTTAATTTTAGACTATACCTATAAACTACTGCCTAAATATTAAAATGATCACCTTTGTAAGAAGAGAATCAAAACACAAGAGTTTTAGTTTCTCATTGATACTCTTTCAGTAAAAAAATAAATGAACACATACGCCTGGAAATGTGTTTGTTACCTTATGGAATTTTTAAAGCAAGTCATCTTTCTGCTCTTTAATGTGATTATGACAGAGCTGAGCTGCTTACATACAGAGCAATGTTTGATGGTAGTTACTGGTCACATTTTAGTAGAAGAGTGTATGTGTTACAAAATGAGAAATATAATTAATTGCCATATGTATTCATATGCCCGAAGCACTTAATGATTATAAGCTTGGAATGTTGAAAATGTTAATCATTTTAGAAAAAACAAGTTATTTCTACTTTATCACATTTGTAGCAAGCCATCATATCAACTGAGAAAGGGATGTCCTTGTTGAGTAGGAAGAGCTAGGTTTGTTTGGGAATAAATTTAAATACCCTCGTTGGTTTCTCATTATTATTAGTTTTAAGAACTATCAAGTAAAAATCAATAAAGATCTTTTCCTTTTGTAAGAACATGTTTTATGTATGATTGAAGGTTTTACAACACTCCAGAAAAGCCATCTGATGTTAGATTTAAAAATAAAATCAAAAGCATTTTCTGACATAGTACACATGAAAAATTGGAAATTCCAATATCTTCAATAGAAGTTGTAGAAAGTGTATGTCTCCTTGGAATTTGACACCCACTTAACACAGCAGAAAATAAGGTACCATATACTGTAAACAAAAATAGTACAGTAAAGGACAGTTGTAAATTTACATAAGAATAGTTCATAAACATTTTGGTCTTTCCATAACAGTTTTTATATAAAATGAATAAAAAAACCTTTAGACAGCTGTCATCACTCTTGTTTGACCACTTTTCACTTATATGCACACAGACATATTTATATAGCAATATATTGATGCACCGTTACATGAATATTAAACTATGATTACTGCTTGTAACTGAGATGTGCATTATCCAATCAACATTATCCATAGTTGAAATACTCTTACATGATGTATTCTTGTCATGTCGTATATATAAAAACATGAAAATATAACTTTACATTATTTCAATTATTTACATTAGTTCAAGCTTGACAGAGAAAAATTGATAAGCTACAATTTTTAGAAGAGTAGGCCCAGAGGTACAATAAATAGCATTGATTGTATATAGTTATCTTTTTATTTTTAAAAACTCATTTGAAGTATAATACGGAAACAATTAGTCTGCAATTTGGTCATTCTAGCATTTATTATTAAAACCTAAAATGCACCTCCAACATTCCTGATGAGGAGAAATGCACTCAAATTATATTGTACTATCTTGGAATTTTGTGATTAGGGACAGCTAAATTTAGTGAGGAACATCATGATTCCATATGCCACCAGATTCAAAGCAAGTGGTTGTTATTGGACCCTACATTTCTCTTTCCCTTCTATGAAATATAATAAATAAGAATGTTTTTCTTATTTCTACAAGGGATACTTGTAGAAATAGCAAGAATAAAAATATTAAAAATAATGATTTAATTGTTAATCATTATTTAAAACCCTAAAT